>NW_027362761.1:57258205-59989455 GCF_046119375.1 Phyllobates terribilis
TACATGAGAACTGACCATCACATGCCTATATATATATATATATATGTACATGAGAACTGACCATCACATGCCTGTGTATATATATATAATGTACATGAGAACTGACCATCACATGCCTGTATATATATATATATATAATGTACATGAGAACTGACCATCACATGCCTGTATATATATATAATGTACATGAGAACTGACCATCACATGCCTGTGTATATATATATATATACTGTATATGTACATGAGAACTGACCATCACATGCCTATATATATACACACATACACAGGCATGTGATGGTCAGTTCTCATGATATACAGTACAGACCATAAGTTTGGACACACCTTCTCATTTAAAGATTTTTCTGTATTTTCATGACTTTGAAAATTGTATATTCACACTGAAGGCATCAAAACTATGAATTAACACATGTGGAATTATATACTTAACAAAAAAGTGTGAGACAACTGAAAATATGTCTTATATTCTAGGTTCTTCAAAGTAGCCACCTTTTGCTTTGATGACTGCTTTGCACATTCTTGGCATTCTCTTGATGAGCTTCAAGAGGTAGTCACCGGAAATGGTTTTCACTTCACAGGTGTGCCCTGTCAGGTTTAATAAGTGGGATTTCTTGGCTTATAAATGGGGTTGGGACCATCAGTTGTGTTGTGCAGAAGTCAGGTGGATACACAGCTGATAGTCCTACTGAATAGACTGTTAGAATTTGTATTATGGCAAGAAAAAAGCAGCTAAGTATAGAAAAATGAGTGGCCATCATTACTTTAAGAAATGAAGGTCAGTCAGTGCGAAAAATTGGGAAAACTTTGAAAGTGTCCCCAAGTGCAGTTGAAAAAACCATCAAGCGCTACAAAGAAACTGGCTCACATGAGGACCGCCCCAGGAAAGGAAGACCAAGAGTCACCTCTGCTTCTGAGGATAAGCCTCAGAAATCGCAGGTTAACAGCATCTCAGATTAGAGACCAGGTCAATGCCACACAGTGTTCTAGCAGCAGACACATCTCTTCAACAACTGTTAAGAGGAGACTTTGTGCAGCAGGCCTTCATGGTAAAATAGCTGCTAGGAAACCACTGCTAAGGACAGGCAACAAGCAGAAGAGACTTGTTTGGGCTAAAGAACACAAGGAATGGACATTAGACCGGTGGAAATCTGTGCTTTGGTCTGATGAGTCCAAATTTGAGATCTTTGGTTCCAAGCACCGTGTCTTTGTACGACGCAGAAAAGGTGAACGGATGGACTCTACATGCCTGGTTCCCACCGTGAAGCATGGAGGAGGAGGTGTGATGGTGTGGGGGTGCTTTGCTGGTGACACTGTTGGGGATTTATTCAAAATTGAAGGCATACTGAACCAGCATGGCTGCCACAGCATCTTGCAGCGGCATGCTATTCCATCCGGTTTGCGTTTAGTTGGACCATCATTTATTTTTCAACAGGACAATGACCCCAAACACACCTCCAGGCTGTATAAGGGCTATTTGACCAAGAAGGAGAGTGATGGGGTGCTACGCCAGATGACCTGGCCTCCACAGTCCCCAGACCTGAGCCCAATCGAGATGGTTTGGGGTGAGCTGGACCGCAGAGTGAAGGTAAAAGGGCCAACAAGTGCTAAGCATCTCTGGGAACTCATTCAAGATTGTTGGAAGACCATTTCCGGTGACTACCTCTTGAAGCTCATCAAGAGAATGCCAAGAGTGTGCAAAGCAGTCATCAAAGCAAAAGGTGGCTACTTTGAAGAACCTAGAATATAAGACATATTTTCAGTTGTTTCACACTTTTTGTTAAGTATATAATTCCACATGTGTTAATTCATAGTTTTGATGCCTTCAGTGTGAATGTACAATTTTCATAGTCATGAAAATACAGAAAAATCTTTAAATGAGAAGGTGTGTCCAAACTTTTGGTCTGTACTGTATATATATATATACTGTGTGTGTGTGTGTATATATATATATATATATATATATATATATATATATATATATATATATATATACTGTATATGTACATGAGAACTGACCATCACATGCCTGTATATTTATATAATGTACATGAGAACTGACCATCACATGCCTGTATATATATATATATAATGTACATGAGAACTGACCATCACATGCCTGTATATATATATATAATGTACATGAGAACTGACCATCACATGCCTGTATATATATTTATAATGTACATGAGAACTGACCATCACATGCCTGTATATATATTTATAATGTACATGAGAACTGACCATCACATGCCTGTATATATATATAATGTACATGAGAACTGACCATCACATGCCTGTATATATATATAATGTACATGAGAACTGACCATCACATGCCTGTATATATATATAATGTACATGACAACTGACCATCACATGCCTGTATATATATATATATAATGTACATGAGAACTGACCATCACATGCCTGTATATATATATATATAATGTACATGAGAACTGACCATCACATGCCTGTATATATATTTATAATGTACATGAGAACTGACCATCACATGCCTGTATATATATATAATGTACATGAGAACTGACCATCACATGCCTGTATATATATATATATAATGTACATGAGAACTGACCATCACATGCCTGTATATATATATAATGTACATGAGAACTGACCATCACATGCCTGTATATACATATACTGTATATGTACATGAGAACTGACCATCACATGCCTGTGTATATATATAATGTACATGAGAACTGACCATCACATGCCTGTATATATATATAATGTACATGAGAACTGACCATCACATGCCTGTATATATATATAATGTACATGAGAACTGACCATCACATGCCTGTGTGTGTGTGTGTGTGTATATATATATATATATATATATATATATATATATATATATATATATATATATATAATTATATACAGTACAGACCAAAAGTTTGGACATGCCTCATTTAAAGATTTTTCTGTATTTTCATGACTTTGAAAATTGTACATTCACACTGAAGGCATCAAAACTATGAATTAACACATGTGGAATAATATACTTAACAAAAAAGTGTGAAACAACTGAAAATATGTCTTATATTCTAGGTTCTTCAAAGTAGCCACCTTTTGCTTTGATGACTGCTTTACACACTCTTGGCATTCTCTTGATGAGCTTCAAGAGGTAGTCACCGGAAATGGTTTTCACTTCACAGGTGTGCCCTGTCAGGTTTAATAAGTGGGATTTCTCGCCTTATATATTGGGTTGGGACCATCAGTTGTGTTGTGCAGAAGTCAGGTGGATACACAGCTGATAGTCCTACTGAATAGACTGTTAGAATTTGTATTATAGCAAGAAAAAAGCAGCTAAGTAAAGAAAAACGAGTAGCCATCATTACTTTAAGAAATGAAGGTCAGTCAGTCCAAAAAATTGGGCAAACTTTGAATGTGTCCCCAAGTGCAGTTGCAAAAACCATCAAGCGCTACAAAGAAACTGGCTCACATGAGGACCGCCCCAGGAAAGTAAGACCAAGAGTCACCTCTGCTTCTGAGGATAAGTTTATCCGAGTCACCAGCCTCAGAAATCGCAGGTTAACAGCAGCTCAGATTAGAGACCAGGTCAATGCCACACAGAGTTCTAGCAGCAGACACATCTCTACAACAACTGTTAAGAGGAGACTTTGTGCAGCAGGCCTTCATGGTAAAATAGCTGCTAGGAAACCACTGCTAAGGACAGGCAACAAGCAGAAGAGACTTGTTTGGGCTAAAGAACACAAGGAATGGACATTAGACCAGTAGAAATCTGTGCTTTGGTCTGATGAGTCCAAATTTGAGATCTTTGGTTCCAACCACCGTGTCTTTTTGCGACGCAGAAAAGGTTAACGGATGGACTCTACATGCCTGGTTCCCACCGTGAAGCATGAAGGAGGAGGTGTGATGGTGTGGGAGTGCTTTGCTGGTGACACTGTTGGGGATTTATTCAAAATTGAAGGCATACTGAACCAGCATGGCTACCACAGCATCTTGCAGCGGCATGCTATTCCATCCGGTTTGCGTGGACTATCATTTCTTTTTCAACAGGACAATGACCCCAAACACACCTCCAGGCTGTGTAAGGGCTATTTGACCAAGAAGGAGAGTGATGGGGTGCTACGCCAGGTGACCTGACCTCCACAGTCACCAGACCTGAACCCAATCGAGATGGTTTGGGGTGAGCTGGACCGCAGAGTGAAGGCAAAAGGGCCAACAAGTGCTAAGCATCTCTGGGAACTCCTTCAAGATTGTTGGAAGACCATTTCCGGTGACTACCTCTTGAAGCTCATCAAGAGAATGCCAAGAGTGTGCAAAAGCAGTCATCAAAGCAAAAGGTGGCTACTTTGAAGAACCTAGAATATAAGACATATTTTCAGTTGTTTCACACTTTTTTGTTAAGTATATAATTCCACATGTGTTAATTCATAGTTTTGATGCCTTCAGTGTGAATGTACAATTTTCAAAGTCATGAAAATACTGAAAAATCTTTAAATGAGAAGGTGTGTCCAAACTTATGACAGGTGCATAAGTATGGGCACCTCACCAGAAAAGTGACATTAATATTTAGTAGATCCTCCTTTTGCAAAAATGACAGCCTCTAGTCGCTTCCTGTAGCTTTTAATGAGTTCCTGGATCCTGGATGAAGGTATTTTTGACGATTCCTCTTTACAAAACAATTCCAGTTCAGTTAAGTTTGATGGTCGCCGAGCATGGACAGCCCTCTTCAAATGATCCCACAGATGTTCAATGATATTCAGGTCTAGGGACTGGGATGGCCATTCCAGAACATTGTAATTGTTCCTCTGCATGAATGCCTGAGTAGATTTGGAGCTGTGTTTTGGATCATTGTCTTGCTGAAAGATCCATCCCCTGCGTAACTTCAACTTTATCACTGATTCTTGAACATTATTGTCAAGAATCTGCTGATACTGAGTGGAATCCATGCGTCCCTCCACTTTAACAAGATTCCCGGTGCCGGCATTGGCCACACAGCCCCAAAGCATGATGGAACCTCCACCAAATTTTACTGTGGGTAGCAAGTGTTTTTCTTGGAATGCTGTGGTTTTTTGCCGCCATGCATAACGCCTTTTTGTATGGCCAAACAACTCAATCTTGGTTTCATCAGTCCACAGGACCTTCTTCCAAAAAGAAATTGGCTTCTCCAAATGTGCTTTTGCATACCTCAGCCGACTCTGTTTGTGGCGTGCTTGCAGAAACTGCTTCTTTCGCATCACTCTCCCATACAGCTTCTCCTTGTGCAAAGTGCGTTGTATAGTTGACCGATGCACAGTGACACCATCTGCAGCAAGTTGATGCTGCAGCTCTCTGCAGGTGGTCTGAGGATTGTCCTTGACTGATCTCACCATTCTTCTTCTCTGCCTTTCTGATGTTTTTCTTGGCCTGCCACTTCTGGCCTTAACAAGAACTGTCCCTGTGTTCTTCCATTTCCTTACTATGTTCCTCACAGTGGAAACTGACAGGTTAAATCTCTGAGACAGCTTTTTGTATCCTTCCCCTGAACAACTATGTTGAATAATCTTTGTTTTCAGATCATTTGACAGTTGTTTTGAGGAGCCCATGATGCCACTCTTCAGAGGAGATTCAAACAGGAGAACAACTTGCAAGTGGCCACTTTAAGTAGCTTTTCTCATGATTGCATACACCTGGCTATGAAGTTCAAAGCTCAATGAGGTTACAAAACCAAAAAAAGTGCTTTAGTAAGTCAGTAAAAAGTAGGTAGGAGTATTTAAAACAAGAAAATGATAAGGGTGCCCATACTTATGCACCTGTCAAATTTAGTTTGAATGCAGATTGCACATTTTCTGTTAGTACAATAAACCTCATTTCAAGGCAGAAACATTACTGTGTCCAACATTTATTACATATATTAAACTGAAATAGCTGTTGCAAAAACACCAATTTTTATAAAACAGTAAGCTTAAGATTAATAGGGGTGCCCAAACTTTTTCATATAACTGTGTGTGTGTGTATGTATGTATGTATGTATGTATGTATGTATGTATGTATGTATGTGTGTGTGTGTGTGTGTGTGTGTGTGTGTGTGTGTGTGTGTGTGTGTGTGTGGGTGGGTGGGTGGCTTCATATAGATCACCCTGTATTCAAGGAAAAAGATATGGTTTTATATTATGCTCATCATGGTGCTATTCCCATTCACAGACTGTAGAAGTCAGAAATGGTTGTCCGAAAATTGTGGCTACTTGTTAGAAAAATCTGGCTGCCTGCTTCCAAAATAAATGCCACCCCAGTCTACAGGTTAAGGAGGTTGTCCACTAAGGATAGGGCATCATTGTCTGATCGGCCGAGTTTCGGCATCCCCACCGATCAGCTGTTACCGGTGTCTGCGGCGGAATTACTTGCTGAGCTTGGCCGTCTAGTTGTAGTGGCCGCCGCGGGGTACTACACATCCGCCTCCTCTTGATTTGAATCAAGGATAAGGCATCAATGTATATGTAGTGTATAAGTGGTGGAGAAATACTGACCAAATCCTGATAGTGTGACCATAGCCTTATGGTCTGGTATTGCAACAGGTTCCAATGAACCGTATGGTGCAGAGCTGCAATATCACTCAGAACCCTTAGGCAAACGTGGTGCTGCTTTTGAAAAAAACAACTTTCCAAATTCTAGATTTCTATATACAGAATGATGTTTGGTATTTTCACCTATAGCAGTTTATTGCATTTTTTTATATAACCAAAACTAGGAATGGAAAAAAAAGAGATAAGCAAAATCTTTTTGTGTATCAATCACCACCCGTTACTATACACTTTTTTGCTTAGAAAACTGCGTCTCCGTTTATTGCAACCAGTTCCCTTGAAGCAAATGATGCTGAGCTGCGATACCACACACAACCTGTAGACAAAGGTTGTGCTGTTTTTAGATGAAAGCAGCATTGTTTCTTTAATTCTGGGCAAGCCCTGTAAAAAAGTTGTCCATTACCCCCTAAAAAATGTTGGTAGGCCCAGGGAAAATCCAACATAACAAAACCAACAGCTCACCACACCTGTAATTGTTCACCCAGGGTGCTCGGCAGCTTGAGCAGAGCTTGACCCTATGATCCAGGGAGGTTCATAAAATTGAACAAAAAAAAACAATAATCACCTACAGGGCCCCTGCCGCTCTCCTGTCCCCAACTGATCTCCCAGTTTTCCCTGCAAGCTCGGGAGCGTCAGGTGAGTGCTGGGGTGTCGGTTGAGTGCTGCAGCCAATCAGTGGTGACACTTTGTCTGAGCTGGAAGAAACAGGAGTCTAAATTACCTACTCAGTGAAGTCTTCCTAAAGCTGGGCTTGTGTTAGAAGAAAAGAATTTTAAGTGTAATGACGTGTCTGGATTAATTTAAACCCCAGATTTACAAAAAGATATAAGTGGTGGATGATGAGTCTTTACAAAGGAGGACTAAGGGAAGAGAGCATTGGTATTGCTAGATATTTAGTTGTTGCCACTAGACTATTTTATGTTTACTGTACTATATAACCACACAACGTGGGTAATATGAAATAATGGCACTACATTGATAGTCTAGCACTGTGTAAGATAAGCTGCACTTACACTGAAAGATTATTGTGAAGGAGCATTCTTAAGAACGCTCGTTTCATGATAATCTTGCAGAGTAAGCAGGCTGCCGATCACAAGCAAAATGCTTGTTCATTGGGTGAAATGATCTTTGGCGCTGTACAAGAGATCATCGTTCTTGGCGGTGCATCATCCTGTGTAAACAGGAATCTAACTGCAGAGAGCCATGGTAGTGTATGCACATGGAGCAATCTAATACAGATCGCTCAGTGCTCTTAGTTTACTTTGGTCTGCCTCTGTAAGCAGGCTATTAAAAGACTGCTGATCAGTTAACCTATGGCAGTCAGGTGTACCTATAGAAGATAGAAGTCATATTGTCCTGCCGGTCAGTCCAAGTACAGTGGCATGTAAAAGTTTGGGCAACCATGGTTAAAATTACTATTATTGTGAACAGTTAAGCAAGTTGAAGGTGAAATGATCTCTAAAAGGGATAAAGTTGCAGATGACACATTTCATTTGTATTTTAGGCAGAAAAAAAAAAAATATTATCATCTTTAAAATTCATCATGCAAAAGTTTGGGCACCCTGCATGGTTAGTACTTAGTAGCACCCCTATTTGCAAGGATCACAGCTTGTAAACGCTTTTTGTAGCCAGTCAAGAGTCTTTCAATTCTTGTTTGATTTCATCCATTCTTCCTTGGAGAATTCTTCCAGTTCTGTGAGATTCCTGGGTCGTCTTGCATGCTCTGCTATTTTGAGGTCTAGCCACAGATTTTCAATGATGTTCAGATCAGGGGACTGTGAGGGCCATTGTAAAACCCTCAGCTTGCCTTTTGAGGTAGTCTGTTGTGGATTTTAATGTGTGTTTTGGATCATTATCCATTTGTAGAAGCCATCCTCTTTTCAACTTCAGCTTTTTTACAAATGGTGTTTTGTTTGCATAAAGAATTTGTTAAAATTTCATTGAATCCATTCTTCCCTCTACCCGTGAAATGTTTCCCGAGCCATTGGCTGCAACACAACCCCAAAGCATGATTGATCCACCTCTATGCTTAATTGTTGGCGAGATGTTCTTTTCCTGAAATTTTGTGCCCTTTTTTCTCCACACATACCATTGATCATTGTGGCCAGAGAGTTCTATTTTAACCTCCTCGGTCCACAGGACGTGTTTCTAAAATGCATCAGGCTTGTATAGATGTTTTTTGCATACTTCTGATGCTGAATTTCATAGTGAGGATGCAGAAGAGGTTTTCTTCTGATGACTTTTCCATGAAGACACAGTTTGAACTCTGCTGACTGGCATTATCAATTCCTTGGATATTTTTTTGTATCCCTTTCCTGGGTTATACAGTTCAACTACCTTTTCCCGTAGATCCATTGATAATTCTTTTGCTTTCCCCATGACTCACAATCCAGAAACATCAGTGGCTGGATGAAGGATTCAAGAGTCTGTCTGGATCCTAGAAACTCACTTAGCTTTTTTGCACACACACTGATTACAAGCAAACAGGTCACAGGTGAGGATGTTACCTTTAGTAGCCATTCAAACCCATTTGTGTCAAATTCTGTGCATGTTATCAGGCCAAAATCACCAGGGTATGTGAACTTTTGATCAGGGTCATTTAGATGTTTTTGGTTGTCATTAAGATTTAAAATGAGAAAACATAGTAGTTTGACAATAAATGGCTTCACCCAACCAATAACCATGAGTGGAGAAAAAGTTTTTTTGTTATCATTCATATTCTCTGAAGCAAGGCCAAGAAAGGAAAAATTCTGCCGGGGTATGTAAACTTTTGAGCACAACTGTATGTACTACAAAATTGGGCCATTAAAAATATAATTCTTCTCACAAAAAAAAACAAGCGTTCATATGACTACGCCAATGGAAAAATGAAACATTTTGGCTCCTGATAAAAAAAACGAACAAGGCCAAAGTAGGCCGAGTCCCACTAGGGGACTTCAAAATGGGATTTTGTGATCACTGATGTGATGCTTTGGTATATGTAGTATACCAAAGCATTATTGCTTGTCAGCAGCGTATTGCCAAGGTAGGTCTGGGTGCTGATGGAGAGGGAGACACCTCACTCTGCCTAACCACCTAGATGCTGTGATCACTATTGACATCTTCTAAGCAGTGCAATCACCGTAATATAGGCGTACAGCATGGTACACAAGTTACATTACTGCCAAGAGATACAGTTAGAACTGTGCCTTATATACAGAATTAGGTGTCTGTCTATTATACAGTACAGAAGAGGCTCCATGCTTCATATACACTATGTAGAATTGTTTGTATTTTATATACAGTATGGGGTAGAGCTCTGACTAAGGGCAAATTTAGACGTCCATATATCATGGTCCAAGCACAGTTGGCCACAGGTCTCCTAACTTAACCTCTTTACCCCCCAAGTTTGTTTTCACCTTCATGACCAGGCCAAATTTTACAATTTTGACCAGTGTCACTTTATGAGGTAATTACTCTGGAACGCTTCAACAGATCCCCCTGATTCTGAGATTGTTTTTTTCACGACATATTGTACTTCATGACTGTGGTAAAATTTATTCTATATAATTTGTGTTTATTTGTGAAAAAAAAACGGAATTTTGGTGAAAATTTTGCAATTTTCAAACTTTTAATTTTTATGCCCTTAAATAAGAGTTATGTCACACAAAATAGTTCAAAAATAACATTTCCCACATATCTGCTTTACATCAACACAATTTTTTAAATATATATATATATATATATATATTTTGTTAGGAAGTTTAAACGGTTAAAAGTTGACCAGCGATTTCTCATTTTTCCAACAAAATTTCCAAAACCATATGTTTAGGCACTACATCATATTTGAAGTGACTTTGAGCGGTCTATGTGACAGAAAATACCAAAAAAGTGACACCATTCTAAAAACTGCACCCCTCAAGGTGCTCAAAACCACATTCAAGAAGTTTATTAATCCTTCAGGCACCTTACAGGAATTAATGGAATGTGGAAGGAAAAAATGAACATTTAACTTTCTTTCAAAATTTTTTCTAGTTTAGACCCAAATTTTTTTATTTTCGCAAGGGTAACAGAAAAAAATGGATGCCAAAACTTCTTGTGCAATTTCTCCTGAGTACGCCGATACCCAATATGTGGGGGAAAACTACTGTTTGGACGCATGGTATGACTTGGAAGGGAAGGAGTGCCATTTGACTTTTGAATGCAAAATTTGCTGGAATAATTAGCAGATGCTTTGTCACATTTGGAGAGCCCGTGATGTGCTCAAACAGTAGAAACCACGCACAAGTGACACCATTTTGAAAACTAGACCCCTCTGGGAACTTATCAACACCTCAAACCCCCAGGTGCTTAACAGAAGTTTATAATGTAGATTCTTGAAAATAAAATAAAACATCATATTTCCCCACAAAAATGTTTTTTAGTCTCCTTTTTTTTTATTTTCACAAGGGTAAGAAGAGAAAATGAACCTGAACATTTGTTGTGCAATTTCTCCTGAGTACGCAGATACCCCATATGTGGGGGAAAACTACCATTGTGGAACGCAGACTTTGATGGAATGGTCTGCGGGTGTACATTTTCAAACTGGGAAATGAGTTAAAAATGGCACCAGAATTTGTCTCACATACCCCATATATGGCTGTACAGTACTGCTTAACCATACAGCGAGATTTGGGAGGGACGGAGCGCTATTTGCCTCCTAGAGCGCAGATTTTCTAGAATAGTATGCGGACTCCATATACAGAGCCCCTAAGTGCTAGAACAGCAGAATCCCTTCTCAAGTGACCCCATTTTGGAAATTATACCCCTTTGGGAATGTATCTACAGGTGTAGTGACGATTTTGAATCCATGGATGTCTTTCAGAAACAAGCAGCAGTGGATACTGCTGAGTGAAAATTGCAAACTGCCATTGTAGTCCCCAGCACGTTGTAGTCCCCAGCACGTTGTAGTCCCCAGCACGTTGTAGTCCCCAGCACGTTGTAGTGACCAGTACGTGGTAGTACCCAGCTCATGCTTCTGAAGACACACGTAAATTAGGTGGGCTCTCATCGCTACAAAAATGCCAAACATGTGGGTGTTAAATGTGGTTTGGGCACACTGGGGCTCAGAATGGAGGGGGCATTTGGATTTGGGAGCGCAGAATTTGTTTCTGTTTTTCCAGAGCCTTTGTGCTACTAGCAACGTAGAAGCCCCCTATATTTCCATTGACAAATGGCAGACCTGAGTGAGGACTTGCTTTTTTTGTGGATTCATTTGAAGCTTTTATTGGGAACAATTTACATAACATTTTGGATCACATTTTACATCGGGGTTTCTATCTAAATCTCTGAGTGACGTGATTCAGATGAAACCCCCGAGGGATCCATTCACTATAATGAGGCAGTAGAATTACTCTGGACTCCGTCTGGCCTCTGTTCAGTGGTGTCCTTTTTTTTACCAGAGGTGAACAAAACTGTGGCCGATGGCACTTTTATGCACGCCTAAAATGACGGACACCGCTGGATCACAGGTCAGACGCCATCCTCAGTGCCTCAATCTGCCTCATTGTAAGGAATCTTCCGCTTGCAGTTCCGTCTGAATCACATATTTCATAGATTTACCCGGAAACCCTGGTGCGATTACAACGATACTAGATTTATATCAGGTTTTTATGTTTGGCTGCTGTCACATACTAAAAGACTTTTTTTTTGCATCGCCATATTTTGAGAACTATAATTTTTCCATATTTTGGCCAACAGTCATATGAGGGCTTGTTTTTTGCGGGACGAGTTGAAGCTTTTATTGGTACCATTTCCGGACACATCACATTTTTCGATTGCTTTCTATTCTGATTTTTGGGAGGGAGAATAAACAAAAACCAGCAATGCAGGAATTGTTTTTTTTTCTTGTTTTTTTTTTATGCTGTTCCGCGTGTGGTAAAATTGATAAGGCAGCTTTATTCTTCGGGTTAGTACGTTTACAGCAATACTATATTTATATAGTTTTTTTTTATGTTTTGGCGCTTTTACTCAAAAACTATTTTATAGAAAAAATTATTATTTTTGCATCGCTTTATTCTGAGAACTATATATTTTTTTATTTTTCTGCTGATGGAGCTGTATGGCAGCTGTTTTTTTTTGTGGGACAAAAATGTTTTCAGAGAAACCATTTTTATTTACATTCGTCTTTTTGATCGCTTTTTATTCCACTTTTTGTTTGGCGGTATGATGATAAAGCGGTGCGGGCAGAATCAGCTGACACCTAGTAGCGATCACGCGCGCACACAGCCTCTGCGTGCGCAAAATCGCCTGGACGTATCCATACTTCCAAGGTCGGTAAGTACTTACCGATCTGGACGTATGGACACGTCCAAGGTCGTGAAGGGGTTAAAGAGTAACCGTAGTTTTAATTTTTATATCATAAATCAGTAGTACACATGAAAATAAGCAACTTTGTGATATATCTTATTAGAAATCTGCTTCTTTCTCTGCCAAAATTGATCAGTCATTATCAAAATTCTCAATTCTGAGGTAAAATCTGTATTCAGTGAAGACAGACTTTCCCATTACTGAGATGGGAGATGGCAGTTAATAGGGATACAAGTCTCTGTAGATGGGAGGAGGGAGGAGCTAGAGGCAAAGCTCCTTCTTCCTCCTTCCCTCCTATCTACATAGAATCTCATCAGTAGCAACTATCCTCTCCTACACTGGCGAGCAAAAGGGTAACAATGTTTTGAACTTTTATTGCTTCGAACGTGAGACTACCATCATCTTGGCTATCTCGTACATAAATTTGACTTGCAACTATTTAGCATATGGTTAGTTATGCAGATTCTTGTCATGTCCGTGCATTGTTACTGTTTTGCTCCTAAAAATCAAAATTTTAACCCCTTTCTGACTTTAAACGTGTCCATGGCAAGTGGCGTGGTACTTACCGACCTTGGACCTATGGATACGTCTAGGTGATTTTGCGCGCACAGAGTCTGCTCTGCTCTTGGATTGTTGCCATGGTGACCCGGTGTCATCATGATGACATCCGGGTCACCAGGCACTAGCAAGGTAGTTAGATCATGCGCAGTGCATGTTCTAACTAACTTGTGTCTGCAGGGCTGACACTTATAAGGCATAGCAGTGATCCTGCATTGCTATGCATTATAACTGCGATCAGACTGCAGAAAGTGAAAGTGCCATAGTGGGACAAAGTAAAAAAGGTAAAAAAAAATGTGAAAAAAGTTGTAAAAATATTTTTTTTCAAAAAATCACAAAATAATCAAAAAAAGATATATTGTACCCATAAATAAATATTATTAAAAAAAAACAATAAAAGTACACATATTTGGTGTCGCCGCGTCCGGAACGACTCCAACTATAAAACTGTCTCACTAGTTAACCTTTTAGTGAACACCGTAAAAAAAAAAAAAAAAAAAACAAGGCAAAAAACTATGCTTCATCATCATACCGCCAAGCAAAAAGTGGAATAAAACGCAATCAAAAAGACAAATGTAAATAAAAATGAAATCGCTGAAAATGTCATCTTGTCCTGCAAAAAACAAGCCACCATACAGCTCCGTCAGCGGAAAAATAAAAACGTTATAGCTCACAGAATAAAGCAAAAATAATTACTTTTTCGAATAAATAGTTTTTATTGTGTAAAAGCGCCAAAACATATAAAAAGATATAAATGTGGTATCGCTGAAATCGTACTGACCCGAAGAATAAAGCTGCCCACCCAATTTTACCATATGCGGGACGGCATAAAAAAAACCCCCAAAAAACAATTCCTGAACTGTTGGTTTTTGTTTATTCTGCCTCCCAAATATCGGAATAGAAAGCAATCAAAAAATATCATGCACCCGAAAATGGTACCTATACAAACGTCAACGCATCCCGCAAAAATCAAGCCCTCACATGACTGTCGGCAGAAATATGGAAAAACTAAAGCTCTCAAAATATGGTGATGCAAAAACTAGTTTTGCCCCCAAAAAAGCGTCTTTTAGTGTGTGACAGCTGCCAAACGTAAAAACCTGTTATAAATCTGGTATCGCTGTAATCGCACCGACCCAAAGAATAAAGTAATCTAATCACTTATATCGCACGAGGAATGGCATAAAAATATAAATAAAACCAATTCTTCACCTGCTGTTGATTTGTTCATTCTGCCTCCCAAAGATTGCAGTAAGGCTCGGCTCACATACATCCTGCGCTAAGCGCTTACACCAGGGTTTCCGTGTGAATCTCTGAAATTGCGTGATTCAGACGGAACCCCTGGTGGAAGATTCCTTATAATGAGGCAGATGGAGGCACTGTGGACGCCGTCTGCCCTGTGAGCCGGCAGTGTCCGTCTTTTTAGAAGTGCATACAAGTGCTGTCGGCCAAGTTTTGTGCACCTCTGATTGAAAGGACAACACTGAACAGAGGCCATACAGAGTCCAAAGTAACTCTGCTGCCTCATTGTAGTGAATGGATCCCTAGGGGGTTTAATCTGGATCATGTCACTTGGAGATTTAAAAAGAAACACCGATATCAATAGATCACAATAAAAGCTTCGACTCAGTCCACAAAAAAAGCAAATCCCCACTCAGGTCCGTCATTTGTTAACGGAAATATAGGGGGCTTCCACGTTACTGGTAGCACAAAGGTTCTGGAAAAGCGAAATGGCCCTTGTCCCCCAAAAGAAATTTAGCAAATTCTGTGCTCCCAAATCCAAATGCCCCTCTCCCTTCTAAGCCCCACAGTGTGCTTAAACTGCAGTTGGCGTCCACATGTTTGGCATTTCTATAGCAATGAGAGCCCGTCTAATTGACAGGTGCTGTCACGGGTGTGTCAGAAGTGACAGACTGTCACCCTGCAGTTGGTTGCAGGAGATCTCTTCATTTGCCATTACAGACGACTTCTTAGAAGGTGTATCTCTAGGGTTAGAAGCAGTATCTCTAGGACCCAGCGGCTACCTTCCTCTGGCTAATTAACACCCTGGCCTGGGTGTATAAATACCTGCGGTGTGCCAGAGGGAGGTGACGGTGATATTCATTACTCCTTGTGAAGGCTTGAGCAAGAGCAGTACTTCTTCCTCTCTGGTGCTAAAGGACGTGTGCGTATTTGTCTGGAGTCGTCTAAAGCTAAGCGATTTTCCCTTGTTTGTCCCCCCTTGTTGTCTTTAGTGTTCAGTGGGGATCGACTAGTGCTCATCCCCTCCTTTCCCTAGTCTGAGCCTAACACCAGGGAAAGACAGGGCGAGGTACACGTGCGGCGATTGGTGAAGAACCAATATAGGGACATTAGTGGTGACAGGGTGACACTAGATCAGCCTAGGAGGTCTGCACTCCTCCCTTTCCCTCTTCCCTTTGTGTTGCACTTAGTCTTTCCCACACCTTGCATGACAGGTGCATGTCTCCAGAAGCACAACCTGGGCACAATGAACGAGCACTACAACGTACTTGTCACTACAACGTACTGGTCACTACAACGGCAGTTTGCAATTTTCACTCAGCAACATCCACTGCTGCTTGTTTCTGGAAAACACCCATGTAGTTAAATCCTCACCACAACTGCAGATAAATTCCCAAAGAGGTATAATTTCCAAAGTGGGGTCGCTTGAGGGGGGTTCTGTTTTTCTAGCACTTAGGGGCTCTGTGTATGGAGTCTGCAAACTATTCTACAAAAAATGTGCGCTCCAGGAGGCAAATAGCGCTCCGTCCCTCCTGAGTATCACCATGTAGCTAAACAGTACTGTGCAGCCACATACGGGGTATTTCTACATTCAGCAGAAATTATGTGACAAATTTTGGTGCCATTTGTACCCATTTCCCAGTGTGAAAATGTAAAATCTGGGGCTAAAACAAAACTTTGGTGGTAAAAATGTAATTATTCTTTCTTTATCGCCCAATGGTATAAAACTCTGTGAGGCACATATGGTGTCAACATGTTCACTGCATGCCTAGATGAATTTATTGAGAGGTGTAGTTTGTAAAATTGGGTCTCTTATGGGGGGTCCTGGTGTTCTGGCACCTTAGGGGCTCTGCCAATGTGACATGGCACAGTCAAACCAGTCCAGCAAAATATGAACTCTGATATGGCGCTCTTTCCCTTCTGAACTTTTCCCTGTGCCTCAGTAGTAGTTTTCTACCAGATATGGGGTATCGGCGTACTCAAGAGAAATTGCACAACACATTTTGGGGTCCATTTTCTCCTGCTATGCTTGTGAAAATGAAAAAATTGGGGGCTAGAACAACATTTTTGTGGGAAAAATATATTTATTTTTCATTTTCGCAGATCAACTTTGTAAAATTCTGTGAAGCACCTGTGGGTTCATGGTGCTCACCACACATATAAATAAATTCCTCCAGGGGTTTAGTTTCCAAAATGGTGTCACTTGTTGGGGGTTTCCACTGTTTAGGCACATCAGGGGCTCTCCAAACGCAACATGGCGTCTGCTAATTATTCCAGCAAATTTTGCATTCAAAAAGTCAAATGGTGCTTCTTCCCTTCCAGGCCCTTTTGTGTGCCCAAACAGTAGTTTTTTTCCACATATTCGGTTTCGGCGTACTCAGGAGAAATTGTATGGTGCAATTTCTCCTGTTACCTGAATGAAAATGCAAAATTTGGGGCTTAAAAACATTTTTGTGGGAAATTTTATGAAATTTTTATTATCACAGCTCAATGTTCTCAACTTCTGTGAAGCACCTGGGTTTCAAGGTGCTCACCACATGTCTAGATAAGTTCCCTGAGAGGTTTAGTTTTCAGAATGGTGTCACTTGTGGGGGGTTTCCACTGTGTAGGCACATCAGGGGCTCTCCAAATGCGACATGGCGTCTGCTAACTATTCCAGCAAATTTTGCATTCAAAAAGTCAAATGGCACTCCTTCCCTTCCGAGCCCTGCCGTGCAACCAAATAGTGTTTTCACCCACATATGGGGTATCGGCATGCTCAGGAGGAATTGCACAACAAATTCACTTTTTCCTAGTTCCGTTGCGGAAATAAAAAAATTTAGGTCGAAAGTAAAATTTTTGTGAAAAAAAGTTAAATGTTCATTTTTTTTCTTCCACATTCCAAAAATTCCTGTGAAGCATCTGAAGGGTTAATTAAACTTCTTGAATGTGGTTTTAAGCTCCTTGAGGGGTGGAGTTTTAAAAATGGTGTCACTTTTGGGTATTCTGTCATAAAGGCCCCTCAAAGTCACTTCAAATGTGATGTTGTCCCTAAAAAAATGGTTTTGGAAATTTTGTTGGAAAAATGAGAAATCGCTGATCAACTTTTAACCCTTAACTTCCTAACAAAAAACATTTTTTTAAAAAATTGTGCTGATGTAAAATAGACATGTGGGAAATGTTATTTATTAACTATTTTGTGTGACATATCTCTCTGATTTAAGGGCATGAAAATTCAAAGTTTGAAAATTGCAACATTTTCGTCAAATTTCCCTTTTTTTCATAAATAAACACATGACAGATCTAAGAAATGTTATCAATTTCATGAAGTACAATATGTCACGAAAAAACAATCTCAGAATCAGTAGGATACGTTGAAGCGTTAGAGTTATTACCTCATAAAGTGACAGTGGTCAGAATTGTAAAAATTGGCCTGGTCATTAACGTGCAAACAGACTTGGGGGGGTAAAGGGTTTAATTTTTATTATTTTGTAAATCTTTGACTTTCAACACTGCCTGAATTCTTATGGGCATGCTCTCGATCAGATTCAAACATGTCTCGACCGAAATCTGATCCCAGGTCTCTTCTACACGTTCCCAACAGTAGACAGCTTTTTCTTCAACTCTACCAACAAGTATTCAATTGGGTTGAGGTCTGGGGACTGTGGGGGCCAATTCAGCACCTCTACTTCATTGTCATTGAACAATTTCTTTGCCAATTTCGACGTATGCTTTGGGTCGTTGTCCTTTTCATTCCCATAGTACTCGAGTGTACAAAGTAACCATCTTAAAGGATACTCACATATAACTCGGCATTGAGACCACGATCGATCCTGGTCAAGTATCCAACACCTTTGGCTGTGAAACAACCCCATATCTTCAGGCATCCTCCACCGAACTTGACAATTCCTTCAATTTCTCGATCCATTTTCCCTTCTCTATTCCAGACCCATTTGCATCCATCGGCTCTGAGTCTATTGACTATTGACTTTCGTCTCATAGCTCCAAATCACCCATTTCCAATCTTCTACTGCCCACTTTTCATACTTTTTTTCAAACTGACGATATTGAAGTCGAGACCATTTCAGACTTCGTCACATGCGTCACAACACAGTGATTAGATTATTTACGGAGATCGGTAAATGACATAAAAACATGGCGTGATTGATATTTTTTCTCTATTAAACCCATAAAAATGTAATAAAACTGTAACGCTGAGGCCTTTTTCACACGTAGCGTAAATGCTGCGTTCTTTCTGCTGCTTTTTTTCTGCAGGTGTCCGCACCACACGGCGCAATAACAAACTTCTCCGATTATTGCATGTTTGCTGCGTTTCTTTTATGCGGTTTCCCGTTTATTTGATTTGATTTTGCGGCAGAGTTTTTAACGCTTTTTTAATAGTACAGAAAAGTTTTGATTCACTTAATTGTCGAAGCAAAGTGGATGTGATTTCGTGAAAACTGCGCCTGCTATTAGAATTCAACAAAGAGTATTTTACATTATTTAGAAGTTAGTATTTCTCTATATTCTTGTCTCTCCAGCTCTTCCTTTCCCTTTTCTTTCTTTGCCTTTTCGGCTTCACATCTGCACCAGAAACGTATCAAATAAGGGGGAGAAGATTGTTATTGTGTAGTTTGGTGTGGACATTTGCAGAGAACAAAAGCCACAGTATTTTCGCAACGTGTGAACACGGCCTTACAGGCATAAAAAAAAGCTGGATGTCGTTTAGTGAAGCTACATAAAGATGAGAAAGTTCTGGCGGCTCCATCTGTGAATAAGGGAACAAAAAATAATCCACAGGTCCCAACTAGAGATGAGCAGGACGCACAGATGACGTCGCGCTGCCCTGGGTGATCAAAAGCCTCCGGGCACACCGGAAGATAAGAGATTCACGGCCTCCTGTCCAGCCGCCAGGTACCACTGACCTGGACGCTGGACCAGAGACCTGTGAATCGATCAGCTAATCTCTAGTCCCAACTGTCCCAAATACAGCGGACAGTCCTGGATTTGGGTCTACACCCTGCAGTCTCGGGCGTCTGCTGAATTTCCTTTACTACCAGCGCCCTTCTGACAACTCCTCCTGCCAGAGGAGAAATATAATGGTAAATGGGCGTGGATTGGGGTGTGGCCAGGGACTTGGCCAAAATTTGCCGCTGCGCTCTACGCATGATGTGTCCCTCTTTCTTTTCTGCAAAAATTGTGAGGTATGCATTACAGGAGACATGAGGCTGCGGTATATATACAGTACATCAAAGGAGACATGAGGCTGCGGTATATACATCACAGGAGACGTAGGGGCTGATGTATATACAGTACATAGCAGGAGACATGAGGCAGTGGGTGCGGAAAGTATTTAGACCCCTTTAAATGTTTCACTCTTTGTTTCATTGCAGCCATTTGGTAAATTCTAAAAAGTTAATTTTTTTTCTCATTAAAGTACACTCTGCACCCCATCTTGACTGAAAAAAAAAAATAAATGTAGAAATTTTTGCAAATTTATTAAAGAAAAACTGAAATATTACATGGTCATAAGTATTCAGACCAAATGGCTGCAATGAAGCAAAGAGTGAAAAATTTAAAGGGGTCTGAATACTTTCCGTACCCACTGTACAGCACAGGAGGGGCTGCAGTTGCTGTCTTCAACTGTGGAACGGGAGTGCATTGCTCACTAACTCTGCCCACAGTGTATGTCTTGGCACTGGCCAGCGTGATCTTTCATTACACACCCCACAGCATTCAGTTGTAAACACTGCGTGTGCATGCTCGCAGACTAAGAAGAAATTAAAGGGCCAGCGGCCATCAAAACGCAGCTGCCAGGCCGAGTACTGCAGACCCTGGGAATCTGCCCAGGGGCCGGAGAAAGCGTCATTGTGAAACGTCCCACTGGCCTAAGGTTCCCCGCCCCTAGATTATCGCTTTAAGTAGATAGGGATTTAGGATAAAAATTACTTTGGAGTTTAGACCACCCCTGTAAAGCTACGTTCCCACGATGAGTATTTGGTGAGTTTTTGATGTTGCAGATTTTCTGCAGCATTTTTCACCTATCAGCTAAAGTAGGTTGTGTTTTTTTTCATTACGTGTTTGAGTGCATTTATATCAAGTTTGACACTGCAGTTTTTGTCTGTTTTTTTTTTGTTATGTTTTAAATAAAGCTGCTTTAATTTTGATCCTTCCTGGTATTTGGCTTCGACAAAACTGTATTGATATACAGTCATGTGTGATTTGCATGTGTTTTTGATTAGTTTCCGTAGTGGATTTTCCTCATCTAATGCAAGTGAATTGAAAAACCAGTGCATAAAACTCTGCGTACCCGCAGAGAAATTGATATGTTGCGGATTTGAATCACGTACCACAGGTTAGCTTTCGCTGTTTAAATTAAACCACAGTGGGCATGAGATTTCTATAAATCCCATCCACTTTGCTGGAACTATAAGACACTTCGTTTTTGTGTAGTGAAAATACTAAGTGTCAAAAACTCATTGTGGGAACTTAAAAGGCATCTGTCAGTAGGATCAACCCTCTTAAACCATCTACATGGGCATGTAGACAATAAGAAGCTGAATAAAGTGATACTTTGATATCTGCGATCCAATGTGTTATGTTAGAGAAATCCACTTTTTTCTTATATGTAAATGAGCTTTCCCAGGCGAAAAGCCGGACACTGATCTGCATGAGAATCTGCTTCAAGGGCTTATTATGAAAAAAAGAGGTGTTACCAGTGTGATGTGTAATAACTGACAGTCTGCTTTCCTGATCTAACTGCAGAGCTGTGTGTGATTATACCTGACACATCTGCTGGTTCCTCTCAGCTTCAGCTTCCAGCTCACAGGCAGACAGTGCTGTAATACTGCAGAGCTGTGAAAGCTGCAGCAAATGTGTTTATAAGAAGACAAAGTTCAGTTCTACTGTTCTGTGTTAATTACATGTCTCACACTGGTAACTCCCCCTTTTATTAGCTCTGGAGGAAAATGCTCAAGTAGATCTATGTCCAGCCCATAGTTCTTAATGGCTCATTTACATAGAAGAGAAACATTGATTTCTCTGGAATAAGAGAGCGGATTGCAGATATCAAGGTATCCTTTTATTCAGCTTCCTATGCCTTACAAACTTAGAAGGGTTGACAGATTCCCTTTAACCTCGCAGTTGTCACGCAAGGTGTGGGAAAGACTTAGTGCAACACAAAGGGAAGAGGGAAAGGGAGCCCAGACTCCAGGGAAAGTGGAAAAAGTGGAGACCTCATAGGTTGATCTAGCGTCACTCTGTCTCCCCTAACATCCCTGTATTATCTCTTCACCAATCGGCGCACGCGTGCCTCAACCTGTCTTTTCCTGGCTTATGGGTAAGGCTAGGGAAGGGAGGAGATGAGCACTAGTCGATCGCCACTAAACACTATAGACAACAAAGGTGGACAAACAGGGGGAAATTGCTTAGCTTTAGCCGAATCCAGAAAAATGTGCACTCGTCCTCAAGCACCAGAGAGGACGAGGTACTGCTCTTGATTAAGCCTTCACAAGTACTAATGAATATTGCCGGCATCTCCCTCTGAAACACAGCAGGTATTTATATACCCAGGCAGCGTGTTAATTAGCCAGAGGGAGGTAGCCGCTGGGTCCTAGAGACAGCCTCTAAGAAGATGTCTGTAATGCCAAACCTAGAGATCTCCTGCTACCAACTGCAGTGCGACTGTCTGTCACCTCTGACACATCCGTGACAGCAGTCCTATGTAACAGACTCTTTGATTCTCTCTGTCCCTTAACTTTTCCTCCAACTAAAGTGTACTCGCTGTACAACTTTAAAAATCCAGTAATTTATCAGCCTAACACTAGGACTGAGTGGGGACTACAAAGAAAACTAGGTCAGAAAGTGAAACACAGGCCCAAGTACAAAACCTGTCTACTATTCCATAAAACTAAAGCCTCTAACAAGCTACACTTTGCTGGGGTTATCCAGCTTTTCTGGCTTCTTTATACTTCAGCTTTTCCAGGATGAGATACATACATTCTAGAGCCTAGTATCCATGTGAGAGGAATCTTGGGGAAATATATCAATCTATGATTCTATTCAGTCTGAGATGGTTTAGTGAATCCTGCATTGAGTAAATGGTTGAACACGACAACCCCAGAGGTCTCTTCCAACTCTAACATTCTATGATTCTATCTCTCACCACTGGTCCTGTCCACTGGTCCTGTCCACATCTCACGCCATATATCCTATTTCTCTGTTTTATACATGATTCAGTAGACATAACTTCATAGTTCATAGGCCTGATGCATAAAACAGCAAGGGTCAGATTCATTAATACTATCGTTTTGTAAGCCAGCTTTGATGAAGGATCAGCTGGAGTAAGATGCTTCAAATTCATTTACACCTGTGGCATAAATTATGAGGACTTTGTTGAACATCCTCGACCTCGCCTCCTCCCACTAAGTTCTGTTCATTTTTCCGAGATGCCGAAGCTAACGTAAAACTACAAAAGTCACAAATGTGTTGCACAACGAAGAGTTGTGCAAAATTTTTGCGACATCTGAAGCTGTTTCGGCCCCTGTCTGTGTTGTGTATAGTAACCATTAGTGTTGAGCATTCCGATACTGTAATATCGGGTATCGGCCGATATTCGCGGTATCGGAATTCCGATACTTAATTCCGATACTTTTACAATATCGGATACCGGAATCGGAAGTTCCCATAATGCCTGCGCTCTGCAGTGTCTGTGAAGGATGACAAGTTGGATGGCAGCGCGATCCAGCCTGTCATCAGAATGCCATCCCAGCGGGGGAGAATTCTCCTGATTGTTTAAAAGCCGGCGGGCGGTATAAAGCCGCCGGCTTTTAAACAATCACACAGCCCCATACTGCTTCCCCGCAGCCTCCCACCCCGATCCTCCGCTCCCCTCGCCACCTCCCATCCCGATCGTAAGTTAGGACCGGGCGGGGAGCGCAGCTCCAAGGAGCGGGGAGTGAAGGACCCGGGCGGGGAAGCCGGCAGTGAAAAGACTTCACCGCCGGCTTTCCCATTCTGTGCTGCGCTTTCCCGCCGGTTATTTCAAATGAACAGCTGAGGTATCAGGTGATGCCGATCAGCTGTTCATTTGAAGTCGCCGCGGTGCCCTCAGAGGGTTCATGTGAGTTCATGCTTGACTGCATGAACTCACATGAACTTTCCCACGGCCGCACAGGTCAGCCTCACCTCCCAGACGATCAGACCGTCATGATTAGTGTGTGTGCGGAGTGTGTGCGCGATGTTTGTGCGGGTGTGCGCGGTGTGTGTGCGGGTGTGTGCGTGCAGGCAGACATAGGCCGATGTGACACTACTACTCCCATCGGCCTATGTCTGTCCCCCGTCCACTCCTGCCAGCAGGATCAGCTCGATGGGAGCAGTAGTTCCCATCAGACTGATCCTGCTATTTAAATTGCCCTACTGTGTCCCCAATAAATGTTAAATACATGTCATTGGTGGCCAGTGGTTACCTAAAAGAAATTAGTTCATACATTACCTGTCCCCGCCGATCGCCACCTAAAATAAAGTAAAAAATAAAAAACTACACCTATACTCACCAAGACACCTAATTCCCCGAAGCCATCGATCTCCTGTAATAAAATATAAAATAATAAACCACAACCTTATCCTTACCCCTCCGTAGCAGTCCACGAGTGTCCCACGAAGATCTCCAGTTCAGAGCAGCCACATAGAATGTGACCGCTCTGAACCGCTGCCGCCGCTAGAATGACGGGGCCGTAAGGGTTCACCGGAGTTCAGGCAGCGCTGCTCCGGTTAGCTCCTTTACGGCCCTGCTGTATCGTGAGAAATTCCCACGGTACAGCAGTGCCGTAAAGGAGGTCTCCGGAGCTGCGCTGCCTGAATGCACTCCGGTGACCTCAGTCAGTGGCTCCCGCTGCCGGGAGCGGACGTGTTCCCGGCAGCGTGAGCTTACAGCAGCCATGCACAGCTGTCACCATCTCCAGATGTGACAGCTGTGCATGGGAGATCAGCGCAGGAACGTGGACAGGTAACTATTATTTTTAGTAAACTAAGAATTAAATAAAATTGTGTGTTTTATTTCAAATAAATTATTTTTTTCTGGGTGTAGTGTGTTTTTTCTTTTTAACACTTTGTAGGTTAGTAATGGGGGTGTCTTATAGACGCCCATCATTACTAACCTGGGCTTCATGGCAGCTGGCGCTGACATGAACCCCACCACTATTACCCCCTGCCACCGCACCAGGGCAGCGTGGAAGAGCGAGGCTAAGTGCCAGAGTTGGCGCATCCTATGGATGCGCCATTTCTGGGGCGGCTGACGTCTGGTGTTTCTAGCCTGGGAGGGGGCCAATATTCATGGCACCCTTCCTGGGCTATTAATATCAGCCCCCAGCTGTCTGCCTAGCCTTTGCTAGCTATTAAAATAGGGGGGACCCCACGTCATTTTTTTGGGGGGGTCCCCCATTTTAATAGTAAAGGCTAGGTATTCAGCTGGGGGCTGATATTAGTAGCCTGGGAAGCTCCGTGGGTTTTACCCCCTTCCCAGGCTTCAAACATCTGCCCCAGCCGTCTGCTTAACCTCCGCTAGAGACTAAAATTATGGGGGATCCCACGCCATTTTTTTTTAAAATAAATCCATTATTTTAACACTAAATGACATTTGAGGAGTTAATAAAGATGCAGTTCCTAAATTATTATTTATTTTTTAATTAATTTTTCCCAAAACTTTTGACGTGGGCTTCGCCATATTTTTGTATGCCAGCCAGGTACAGCATCCAGCTTCTATGAACGCGCCATTTTCCGGGGCGGCTGCGGACTGCAATTTTCAGCGGGGGGCAGAAAGCTTGGGCCTCCCTGCGCTGCAGATTCCATCCCCCAGCTGCCTAGTTGTACCTGGCTGGACACAAAAATAGGGAGAAGCTCCACGTTTTTTTTTTTTTTAATTATTTCATGAAATTCATGGAATAATTAAGAAAAAAAGGGCTTCCCTATATTGTTGTGTCCAACCAGGTACAAATAGGCAGCTGGTGGTTGGGGGCAGCCCGTTCCTGCCTGCTGTACCTGGCTGGACCCAAATATAGTGCAAAGCCCCACGTCAATTTTTTTTTAATTATTTCAGGAAATTCATGAAATAATTAAAAAAAAATTATGTGGGGCTTCGCCCTATATTTGTGTCCAGTCAGGTACAGCAGGCAGGAACGGGCTGCCCCCAACCACCAGCTGCCTATTTGTACCTAGCCGGACACAACAATATAGGGAAGCCCTTTTTTTCTTAATTATTCCATGAATTTCATGAAATAATTTAAAAAAATAATACGTGGGGCTTCGCCCTATTTTTGTGTCCAGCCAGGTACAACAAGGCAGCTGGGGGCTGGAATCCGCAGCGCAGGGAGGCCCAAGCTTTCTGGGCCCCACCCGCTGCAAATTGCAGTCCGCAGCCGCCCCGGAAAATGGCGCGTTCATAGAAGCGCCATCTTCTGGCGCTGTACCCAACTCATCCAGGGCCCTGGTGCGGTGGCTCACTGGGTAATAAAGGGGTTAAGGCCAGCTTGGCATTATCAGCTGGCCCTAAGCCCGAAATTCATGGGGTCACGCCAATATTAGACATGACCACCATGAATTTCTAGTAAAGTATTTAAAAAAAACACAAACACCCAGAAAAAAGTCCTTTAATTGAAATAAAGACACACTTCTTTATTGTTCTAAATTAAACCATACTTACAGTCACGCCCATTCCAGCTGAAGCCAACGATCTCCTGCAATAAAAGTAAAATAATAAAGCAACCTCATCCTTACCTTTCCATGGCTCCCACGACAGCTTCAGCTCTGCTACATCGAGATGACAGGCTGGACCGCAGCAGAACGCTGCCATCCATCCTGTCATCCCGCAGACACTGAGAAGCGCAGGCATACTTCCACTCCTCAGTGTCTGGCTGTGACGGCATCCAGATGAGCCGAGGTCATGTCCAATGAACTCAGCTCACCTCATGTACGTCACTGACAGCGTGGGAAAATTCTCCTGCACTCAGCACTTCAGCGTGAGAATTTTCCCACGCTGTCAGTGACGTGCATGAGGTGAGCTGAGTTCATTGGACATGAACTCGGCTCATCTGGATGACGTCACAGAGAGACACTGAGGAGCGCAAGCATGCCTGCGCTTCTCAGTGTCTGCGGGATGACAGGCTGGATGGCAGCGTTCTGCTGCGGTCCAGCCTGTCATCTCGATGTAGCAGAGCTGAAGCTGTCGTGGGAACCATGGAAAGGTAAGGATGAGGTTGCTTTATTATTTTACTTTTATTGCAGGAGATCGTTGGCTTCAGCTGGAATGGGCGTGATGGTAAGTATGGTTTAATTTAGAACAATAAAGAATTGTGTCTTTATTTCAATTAAAGGACTTTATTCTGGGTGTTTGTGTTTTCTTTTAACTTTGACTATGGGGTTAGTAATGGGGGTGTCTTATAGACGCCTCTCCATTACTAACCTGGGCTTGATGTCAGCTGGCATTATAAGCTGACATCAACCCCAACCCTATTACCCCCTGCCACCGCACCAGGGCAGCGTGGAAGAGCGAGGCTAAGTGCCAGAATTGGCGCATCCTATGGATGCGCCATTTCTGGGGCGGCTGACGGCTGGTGTTTCTAGCCTGGGAGGGGGCCAATATTCATGGCACCCTTCCTGGGCTATTAATATCAGCCCCCAGCTGTCTGCCTAGCCTGTGCTAGCTATTAAATTAGGGGGGACCCCACGTTATTTTTTTTGGGGGGGTTCCCCCATTTTAATAGCTAGTAAAGGCTAGGTATTCAGCTGGGGGCTGATATTAGTAGCCTGGGAAGCTCCGTGGGTATTACCCCCTTCCCAGGCTTCAAACATTTGCCCCAGCTGTCTGCTTAACCTCCGCTAGAGCCTAAAATTAAGGGGAACCCCACGCCAATTTTTTTTTAAATAAATCCTTTATTTTAACACTAAATGACAAGTACAGTAATCAACACTGTCACTGTACTTCATATATATGTGACTGACATGTTTCTATCTATCTAATCTATGTGTGATTCTCTATTCTTTCTATTCTAAATTGTCGGGTACAGATGCTGAATTGCCGGCCGGCTTTCTTAAAGAGACGGTGCATGAAAACACTATTATTTTTTTAAATAAATCCTTTACACTAAATGACAAGTACAGTAAGCAACACTGTCACTGTACTTCATATATATGTGACTGACATGTTTCTATCTATCTAATCTATGTGTGAAGCTCTATTCTGTCTGTTACAAATTGTCGGGTACCGCTGCTGAATTGCCGGCCGGCTTTTTTAAAGAGACGGTGCACGAAAACACTAATATTTTTTTTAATAAATCCTTTACACTAAATGACAAGTACAGTAAGCAACACTGTCACTGTACTTCATATATATGTGACTGACATGTTTCTATCTATCTAATCTATGTGTGATTCTCTATTCTTTCTATTCTAAATTGTCGGGTACAGATGCTGAATTGCCGGCCGGCTTTCTTAAAGAGACGGTGCATGAAAACACTATTATTTTTTTAAATAAATCCTTTACACTAAATGACAAGTACAGTAAGCAACACTGTCACTGTACTTCTTATATATGTGGCTGACATGTTTCTATCTATCTAATCTATGTGTGAAGCTCTATTCTGTCTGTTATAAATTGTCGGGTACCGCTGCTGAATTGCCGGCCGGCTTTTTTAAAGAGACGGTGCACGAAAACACTAATATTTTTTTTAATAAATCCTTTACACTAAATGACAAGTACAGTAAGCAACACTGTCACTGTACTTCATATATATGTGACTGACATGTTTCTATCTATCTAATCTATGTGTGAAGCTCTATTCTTTCTGTTGTAAATTGTCGGGTACCGGTGTATGCCGCTGATGAATTGCCGGCTTTTCATGTCATTCTACATTATTCTTAGTTGTTTTCCTTCATGTAGAATTAACCTACAAGGAAAGAAAGGGTTTATTTTCATTCCGATATTTGTGTCCCATTGACTTGCATTGGTTTCCGGTATCGGAATCGGCGATATCCGATACTTTTTGGGTATCGGCCCGATCCAATCCGATACGATATTTCCTGATATCGGAAGGTATCGCTCAACACTAGTAACCATTCATATCACTTTCCTTATCAACCCTGTCTTGAAAAACCACTGCAGAAATCTGATATTGTAAGGTACTTGAAGAAACAATTTTATGCATGGGGCCCTAAAGGCTTGAGACTAGAAGGAAGCGTCACAATTCTTGAAATAGCATTGAAGCCGTCCCTCAGGCTGAAGTGATCTGCACATGATTTTAAGTGGATCGTATTAACTTCAAAGACATTTGTTAATTCTTTTCTAGGATTCTAATTATTTTACTTTGGTTCTTTTTTTTCAGGAAAAGCATGCATTCACTTATAGGATAAGCATAAGGTTAGGCTTAGGTTTCTTGTAGTTTTAACTAAACACTGGAGAAACAGTAAGACCATAACAGAAGAATGTCTTATGTGATCATGCATGGCATGAACACTGTATGGTGGCACGCTTGTCGGCTACAAATCAATATCAGGCTCTGTGTGCCCCAGTAAAGGCATGTAGTGTTGTGCCAACAATGATTCCTAAGGACAGTTCCCCCATATTGAGAAATGCAGAGACCGCAACATTTCCCTTTAATGGCTAGGTTTTGTGAGAACAAAACTCCATTATTTCTGCTTTATTTTAGGTAACCTAGTTTCTCCATATATTGGTATGCACATATCAACCTACTTCTTTCTTTATACACTAAATTTTGTTTGTGCTCAATAACCATAGAGAAATACTAATTTGACTACTTTCCAACCCTTCTGTCTACTGTGTGTCAAAAAATAAATAAATGAAGGATAAATAGTCTTTTTCCATGCATATGCCACTTTTTTACAGGGTGATTCTGGTCTTATCGGTTACCAGCCTATTCATGGATTCAATCTGGTATATAATCATAGGAACACCCATCCCCAAAGACCGGAATCACCTGTGCTGTGCACAACAAAGGGTACCTTATAAAAGAATGGGCAAAATATGCCATAGATTCTATGCAGCCATATAACTGGGTATATTCTTAGTCTACAAGACACAAGGTGATGGTGGAGATTACCACCATCTCCACCAACAGCACTACTTCTGCATGTCACAGCTACATTCTACTATTCCCTGGCTTTTTGATGAACAAAACTCCAGATGTCTCTGTATAGTTTCAGAGCCATGTAGATGTACAGTATGGCCCAAAACAGTTCCAGTTGTGTGCATGAAGCCATCAAAGGGCCATTATAAGTCAAGAGCCCCATAAACTTCAAAGTGAAGTACCCCGTCACAGCTTCCATATGTAGTGACTGCCGGCAATATTGACATTGGTGGCACTTGTGACTTTCAGGATGCTGGATGCACAGAGTTCAGCTTTTTATTCTTTTTTTCAGTCTGGCTAATCCAGGACTAGAAAAGAACAATCCTAGTGGATTTCCTTCACAACTCCCTTATGCACAATATAATACCTCCCACAGTTCCCCAATACATGGTATGATACCAGCACAACTCCCCGTGCACAATATAGTGCCCCACCATAGCGCCACTATATACAGAATATAGCACCCTACACAAAGTATGATGTCACTATAGCTTCCTTATACACAGTAAAATACCCCACAATAGTCTTCACACAGTAAAATGCCCCCAAGTACACAGTATGATGCTTCCATAGTTCCTATATACACAGTTGAACACATCCCACATTGTTTGATGCTCCCACAGTCCTCCTGCAAGTACTATTAAAATAAAAAAAAATCATATACTCACCTAACCCCGGATTCTGGCAAGTCTAGCGCCATTCAACGGCAAGACACGGGCTGAAAAAGTGGTGACGTAATCGCTGTGGGGCATGCACAGGAGTTCCGGCATGACTTTGCACCACCATCAGCCAAGACTCGTCCAGTGTGTCATCTTGCCATTCTTTAAGCTGCAGTCCTAATGCGACCTGCAGCCTACAAAATGTAGAGTGGTAGTGCAGGGAGAAAATGTCTTCCTACTCTACTTGAGAGTTTAACTGTATTGACCGTGGCTGTCGCTACAGTTGGGCCTCTCCGAGTGAGGGTTCTGGGGAGATCGTCCTCTCTACCCCCCTCAGTAGCTTAGCTACAGCATCAAAGAGAAACAAACTGATTTTTTTCTCAGGTGTCAACCTAATTGCTTCCATTTTTTTCTCATGTTTTTCTTTTTCATTGAAGCAGGTAGAGTGTCTGGACTTTTTTATCCGTTGACACCTAACAATGGATCAGTTAAAAATGGATGAAGTGTGGACGGAACTCTGAAGTACAAAGTATGTCTTCCGTGTTTTAGCCACTTTACACAAATCCCCATTGACTTTAATACATGAGTCTGATCAAAACTGATGGGAATAGGACATGCTCTAAGTCTCGTGTAGCAAAGACACATATCCGTTCTTAAAACTGATGTGTGTATGGATCAATGAAACGCAATGGGTCACACGGATTTGTGAATGTAGCCTTACACGGAACAAGCCTGAAGAAGGAGCATGGCCCCAATACATTGCAGCTTGCGTGTTTCTCACGAATCATTCATTGGCTGGTCTTTTGTAGTTTACTGCATGAAAAATTATGGATTTTAAACGTTTATTCCCAAGATAGTAAGTTATCGTCTGTCCCTTGGATAGGGGGTATCTTACTGTTTGCTGGGGTTCCGACAACTGGGACCCCCAGCGATCCCAAGAATAGGACTCTAGGACCTGGGAAACAGACTCTGCACAGCCCTGTCTTGAATGGAATGGAGGTATACATACTCAACCTCCTTACTTTTCCTTCTCTATGGGATTACCTGAAGTAGTATAGCGCTGGACTTGGCTTTCCCCACAGCGCATAGACAATGAATAAAGAGGAGGTTGAGCATGTGCAGAACAGAAGTGTGTTCCTCTGTAGTACTGAACTAGTTTCAATCCAATTTATAATGATTTTCATATAGTCTGTGTGGATTGCTAACATCCAAATATCAATATACATAGATTATCTTTTTTATTTATAGGGATAGACAGGGGCATACACAGAAATCATGGGGCCCCATAGCAAAAGTTCTAATTGCCCCCCCTCTAAAAAAAAAAAATTAAATAATTGCCAGGGTCACAGACATAACTCACAACTTTCTAGCCTTTACATAGTAATTTTCCTCCTGCTGAAGTCCTAGATGTCTGTTTCATTGCCCTCATAAAGTATAAAGCCAACAAAAGTGTCTCCCAAACACAGTATGATGATACCCCCATGGTGAATTCCTCCACATTAGCCTCCACATGCACAGTATAATGACCCTACTGTACCCCACCTCAACTCCCAAGGCAAAGTATGGTGACACCAACACAGTATGATCCCCCAACTGTGACCTCCACACAGCCTTCCATGCCGTATAATGGCCCCACACCTCTCCACACTGTATAATGGCCTGCACTAGCTCTCCAAACAGTATAATGGCCCCGACACAGCCGTCCACGCAGTATGATGGACCCCACACAAACCTTCACACTGTATAATTTCTGTCATACAGTATAATGGCCCCACATAGCCTTCTATATAGTATAATGGGCCCCATATAGTCCTCCATATAGTATAATGCGCCCCCCATAATCCTCCATATAGTATAATGCACTCCCCATGGTCCTCCACAGAATATAATGCAAACTCTATGGTCCTCCAAAGAATATAATTCACCGCTCATGGTCCACCACAGAATATAATGCACTCCTCATGGTTCTCCACACAATATAATGCACCCCCATGGTCTTCCACAGAATATAATGCACTCCCCATGGTTCTCCACACAATATAATGCACCCCCCATGGATGTCCATAGAATATAATGCACCCCCCATGGTCCTCCATATAATATAATGCACCCCAGGGTCCTCCATACAGTATTATGCAACCCCCCATGGTCTTCCATAATCTATTATGGCCACCAGTCACTGATTTAAAAAAAAATGCAATACTCACCTCTCCTTATTCCACCCTTTGCTCTGGTCTCCTGATCGTGTGGTGTGAAGCGCTGCACATCTCATAACAGCTGCTCTGACATGTCAGTCGCTGAGGCAGAATAATGCGGGTGGAAGCATCTGCTGATGCTCCTTCCTCCATCAACAGTGCTCGCGCAGACGGCCGGAGGGCCCCACCGGCTCTCAGGCCCCATAGCAGACGTGTGACCTGGCGGCATTGGCGGATCCATTTGTATTTACGCGTCACAATATTATGCTTTGTGCGATAACCTGGTCTATTGTTATAATTGTGTGATTTGCAATAGTGATGAGCGGGCACTAAAATGCTCGGGTACTCGTTGCTCGGCTTGAGCAAATTGGAATGCTTGAGTGCTCGGTCCGAGTAACGAGCCCAATGTAAGTCTATGGGAAACTCAGGCATTTCTCCGGCGGCTCCCCCCGGCGATCTGCAGAGGGCCTAAAAATTGCCCAAATCGACGGGAACAGTGCTCAAATGACATGGAAACAGCATGGGGAAGACCCCTGGAAGCATTTCTGACTCCCAGGTCACTGCTGTCAACAACGTTGTCAGAGGTATTACGCCACTTTTACGGACTCACAATTAAACATGCAAAAACGAAACCAAAATGGATTTTCCTGGGCAATATGTTAAAGAACATCCTTTACAGGGTAATGACTTGTAGATAAGGCAAAATAAATAACCAAAAACAAAAATGCTCCTCCACACCTTGGGCTATGTTCACACGTAGCGTTTTTGATGAGCTTTTGCAGTTTCGCATTGCTTTCAACCAAGACAAATGCATTCACTGGGAAATGTAATTTTAACATTTTACAACCTTATCTGGCCATGTGGTGTGTGACCCATCATCAGACACATGGGAACAGCATGGGGAAGACCGCTGGAAGCATCTGACTCCCAGGTCACTGCCTAAAAGTGTGCCCATCATAAGTGATCCTTGGCGCATGCGAAGATGCCTCCCGCCATGCACCTGTCGTTGCAGACTTGCAACAATCACCGTCCATGTCCTTGTCCCAGCGCAGCGTAAAGTTGTCCCTACCCCATTCCTTGGAATACAAGCGCAAGTATGCAGCCAGCCAGCCACCCACCCACAGGCTGCAATACTATACTGCCAAATTTTTGACAGCTGCTTGCACTGTGGCCTTTTAGGCTCGTGGAAGCGGAAGCTGTCCACAACCTCATGGCGGCGGTGGCCAGGTGTCCATACTCTGTCCCCAGCCACCACTATTTCTCCCGGTGTCGTCTCCGCCTTCCACAAGCACGGATCCCACAACATTATCCGTGCCCTCCCCAGTGCACTTACTGGGAAGGACCGCCTAACCACAAACACGTGGACAGGTGAATGTGGCCAGGGACGGTACGGAGCCAGTCCACAGCTTTTTTGCTGAGTTGTATTTCACCACAGCCATATTGTTTAGCTTGGTGAAAGGACTTGGGAAACAATATCTACCCAGCTGTCATTTCTCCCAGGAAGTCCTCTAAAGCTGCTTGCACTTGAAATGTGGCCTTTTAGGCTCGTGGAGGCGGAAGCTGTCCACAACCTCATGGCGACAGCGGCCGGGTGTCCATACTCAGACCCCAGTTATTGGGTCTATTTGTGGCTGGAGATGCTGATATACAGTATGTTCTTCTTATTGTGAATTAGCAATGATTGCATAAAGCAAGAGTTTGATTCTATATGTACCTCCCTGGACCTGTAGTCATAGTTTTATTGGTAACCCCTTCACGACGCGGCCAATTTCCAGTTTCCGTTTTTTCCTCCTGTTCTTCCCAGAGAAATATCTTTGTTATACACTGCTCAAAAAAATAAAGGGAACACTCAAATAACACATCCTAGATCTGAATGAATGAAATATTCTCATTGAATAGTTTGTTCTGTTCAAAGTTGAATGTGCTGACAACAAAATCACACAAAAATCATCAATGGAAATCAAATTTATTAATCAATGGAGGCCTGGATTTGGAGTCGCCCCCAAAATTAAAGTGGAAAAACACACTACAGGCTGATCCAACTTTGATGTAATGTCCAAGTCAAAATGAGGCTCAGTAGTGTGTGTGGCCTCCACGTGCCTGTATGACCTCCCTACAACGCCTGGGCATGCTCCTGATGAGGTTGCGGATGGTCTCCTGTGGGATCTCCTCTCAGACCTGGACTAAAGCATCCGCCAACTCCTGGATAGACTGTGGTGCAACGTGACGTTGGTGGATAGAGCAAGACATGATGTCCCAGATGTGCTCAATCGGATTCAGGTCTGGGGAACAGGCGTGCCAGTCCATAGCTTCAATGCCTTCATCTTGCAGGAACTGCTGACACACTCCAGCCACATGAGGTCTGGCATTGTTCTGCATTAGGAGGAACCCAGGGCCAACTGCACCAGCATATGGTCTTACAAGGCGTCTGAGGATCTCATCTCGGTACCTAATGGCAGTCAGGCTACCTCTGGCGAGCATATGGAGGGCTGTGCGGCCCTCCAAAGAAATACCACCCCACACCATTACTGACCCACTGCCAAACCTGTCATGCTGAAGGATGTTGCAGGCAGATCGCTGTCCACGGCGTCTCCAGACTCTGTCACGTCTGTCACATGTGCTCAGTCTGACCCTGCTTTCATCTGTGAAGAGCACAGGGCGCCAGTGGCGACTTTGCCAATCCTGGTGTTCTGTGGCAAATGCCAAGCGTCCTGCACGGTGTTGGGCTGTGAGCACAACCCCCATCTGTGGAGGTCGGGCCCTCATACCACCCTCATGGAGTCGGTTTCTAACGGTTTGTGCAGACACATGCACATTTGTGGCCTGCTGGAGGTCATTTTTCAGGGCTCTGGTAGTGCTCCTCCTGTTCCACTATTAGAAACTAGGAGGGGTATCAAGAGAAAAAAGAAAGTGTGTGAATAAGATTATACTTTTATTAATAGAATTAAAAAAAAAAATTATTTTAAATTTTGGTAGATTAATTAACATACATCAAAAGATGTATATTGGGCCGCTGCTATTATAAATTCTAAGCACTATCGGCCCACAAGATCCTGATTTCAATAGAATAGCACTAATATAAATAATCCACAACCAATGTCCCTACAATCATTTGGTTGGGTATTATAAATTGATTGTCCCAGCTACCTCCACTATACCTGTCAATTTATTTATATAAGCCATGTATTAAGATAACATCTCGATATAAGAGATGGTCATTGCAATCACCCTTATGCGCCTCCTATTAACCTCTCAGTTGTATGTATATGGCTGATGAGTCAATGGCAATATTATGAAGAGACGTATGTTATTGTAATTGTGCGTGCCTGTAACGGGGAGTTGTCATGCAAGCAGCGATAGAATCAGTGGAGGTAGCTGGGACAATCAATTTATAATACCCAACCAAATAATTGTAGGGACATTGGTTGTGGATTATTTATATTAGTGCTATCCCATTGAAATCAGGATCTTGTGGGCCGATAGTGCTTAGAATTTACAATAGCAGCGGCCCAATATACATCTTTTGATGTATGTTAATTAATCTACCAAAATTTTAAATAAAAACATTTTTTTAATTGTATTAATAAAAGTTAAATCTTATTCACACACTTTTTTTTCTCATGATACCCCTCCTAGTTTCTAATAGTCTTACAAATCGGTGCTGACCACTAGTGTGAATATTGTCCATTGTTTTAATCAGAAAACCTATACAATCTGCTCCTCCTGTTCCTCTTTGCACAAAGGTGGAGGTAGCGGTCCTGCTGCTGGGTTGTTGCCCTCCTACGGCCCCCTCCACGTCTCCTGGTGTACTGGTCTGTCTCCTGGTAGCGCCTCCAGCCTCTGGACACTACACTGAAAGACACAGCAAACCTTCTTGTCACAGCTCGCACTGATGTGCTATCCTGGATGAGCTGCACTACCTGAGCAACTTATGTGGGTTGTAGAGTCTGTCTCATGCTACCACGAGTGTGAAAGCACAACCAACATTCAAAAGTGACCAAAACATCAGCCAGAAAGCATTGGTACTGAGATGTGGTCTGTGGTCCCCACCTGCAGAACCATTCCTTTATTGAGGGTGTCTTGATAATTTCCATCTATTGTCTATTCCATTTGCACAACAGCATGTGAAATTGATAGTCAATCAGTGTTGCTTCCTAAGTGGACAGTTTGATTTCACAGAAGTTTGATTTACTTGGAGATAGGCTATGTGCCCACGATGCAGAAATGCTGCATATTTTTTCCGCTTCTCTCTGGCAGGAAAAACGCATGCGGATTTTACATGCGTTTTTCCCGCCAGGTAGAAGCGTTTGTCAAGCGTTTTTGCATGCATTTCTGCATGCGGGTTATCAAGCGCTTTTCCAAGCGATTTTAGCATCACTTGGAAAAGTGCTTGACAACTTGTTCACACTATATAAATCCATGCAGCTGGCATGGATTTATAGTAGTGTGACCAAGTTAGTTAAAAAAAAAAAGAATAAGAATGGTAAAAAGTAAAAATAAAAAGATTATACTTACCTTCCGATGTCCTCCCGGTGTTTTCTCTCCTGCGTCTGGTGTCTTGGGCGGCTCGCGGTGGTGTGAAGGACCTGCGGTGACGTCATTGAGTCATGTGACAGGTCACATGACTCAATGACGTCATGGCAGGTCCTTCACAATAACACGACCCATAGAGCAGACCAGACTTAGGGGAGAAAACACCGGGAGGACATCGGAAGGTAAGTATAAGCTTTAATTTTTATTTTAAATTATTTTTTTTACAGTTTCTATGGTACCCAGGTCTGGAGGAGAGTCTTCTCTTCTCCTCCAGACCTGGGTACCATCCGCACATTGAACCGTGTGATATCCGCTTGTGCAGATGCAGTGATGCGGATGTCACGCGGTCCAATGCAAGTCAATGGCGGCGATTACGCTGCGTGTCCGCAAAATTAATGGGCATGCTGTGTATTTTTCCACAATGATAATCCGCAGCGGAAATTTCCGCAGCATGTGCACAGCACATGCAGATTATCATTGGGGACCATGGGGCACGCATTGCCAAGCGTTTTTTAAGTGTTTTCGCTGCGGAAGTTCCGCGGCAAAAACGCTTGAAAAACGCATAGTGGGCACGCAGCCTTATATTCTGTTGTTTAAGTGTTCCCTTTATTTTTTTGAGCAGTGTATTTCCTGTGCACATGGACATATGAGGGCTTGTTTTTTGCGGGACAGGAAGTACTTTTGAATGGCACCATTCATTTTACCACACAGTGTACTGAAAAACGGGAAAAAAATTCCAAGTGGGGAGAAATGGTGACAAAAAAGCAATTCTGACATTGTTTTTTGGGAATTGTATTTACTGTGTATATTTTGTGTTAAAAATGACCTTGCAATATGATTTTGCTCATCAATATGATTACGGTGATACCAAACATGTCCAGCTTATTATTTTAGTGGTGGAAAAAAACAGACTTTTGCATACAAAAAAAAATAAATTGTTTGGGGTAACGCATTTTCGGAGACCCATAACGTTTTCATTTTTAGGCTGATGGAGCTGTGTGATTGCATATTTTTTGCGGGTTGAGACTGTTTTTATTGATACCATTTTGGGATAGATCTGACATTTTGATCGCTTGTTACAGCAAGTTGTTCTTGATTTTTTTCGTTGACTATGTTTACCATCTGGTTTATTTTTATATTTTGATAGATCGGACTTTTCTATACGCGGTGATATCACATATGTGTATTTTTTCATTACCTTTACTTTTAATGGGGGTATAAGTGAGGTGATTTGAACTTTTGTGTTTTTTTTTTTTATTTCAGTTTTTTAAAACATTTTTTTCTTTACTTTTCACTGTTCTTTTAGGGGACTTGAAGCTGCGATCATCTGATCGCTGATACTATATACAGCGATGTCACAGCATTGCTGTATATAGCACAAATCACAGTCTCTTTTGATGTCCGGCCACAGGCAGGGTTCCTGTAATGACCGGCATGGAGGTCTTCGACAGACCCCCTGCTGCCATAGCAACCCATTGATGACCTGTGAACATTGATGTCAAAATGGTATCAATGAAAACGGCAGCTGACCACAAACCATACAAGCCCTCACATTGCGTTATGGATGGAAACGGAAAATGGCGACACAACCGACAGAATTGGTTATTGCCACAAATTCTTCCTGTTATTGTACAGTAAAATGAATGGCATCATTCAAAATGATAAAACATAAGCCCTCACACAGCTATGGCTCAGGAAAAATAAAAAGTTATGGCTTTTGGAAGAAGAGATAAAGTGCATAGATCAAACACCTGTCCGGTGCTGAAGGGGTTAAAGGGAGTTAGAGGGTATGTCTGTCACGCTGTACTGTGGCTTGGTGTGAGCTGAGGTAACATGAAGCCCTTTGTAGTACAGCAGGGGTCACGGCAGTGGAAATACACAGGTAAATATATGCGCGCATGACAGCCTGAGATCTGTGAGAAAGCTCCGAGCACACAGCAGCACAGTCACCCCTGACACGCAGTGACCACGCCCACTGCCGCGCTGATTGTGGCCTTTGCGCAGCTGTGGTCCAGCCAGTGTTGAGGTGCATGTTCCGCCCACTTCCCCCGGGAGCTCCGCCTCTCAGCCGCGTCATTCTGCAGAGTCTCGTTGAACTCGTTCCCGGTTGCCTTGCTGCAGCTCGCATCGTGACCGCTCATTTTCTGTTCCGTGGCTACCGACCTGGCGCTGAACACCCCCCAGGTAAATAATAGTGGTGAAACCCGGCTAGGAGCTATAAAGTGTAGGTGTGCCTGTTCCACTTGGGGGGAGGGGGCGACTTCTAGTATGGGTCCCATCATTTACGGTCAGCCCCCTCCTCCTGACTTATATTAGGTGTTCTACCTTGCCTTCATAGTCATGTACTTCCATCTCCTCTTTATGCCCTGAGGTCACTGATTATGGCGGCAGAATAGATATTGTAGAGACTCCTGGAGATGTCTAGTCCTCCTGATCAACCTCATTGTGGTGAACATATGAGATGAAGTGACAGGTCTGCAGTGTTTCTATGGCAGAGTGCTGTGCCATCCACTGTCTCCTTGCCAGTTGGTACTGTAGAGTATGAAGAGTGGCGTGCCTGCTGGTGCTGTGGCAATAATACCCGTGCTGGCTTCCTACTGTCCCTGTAATTAGATCTCATGCCCACTCCTTGCCGTTCTCTGGTGGGCACGCCTGCCCCTTAGCTGTAATTCTGATATTGGACCTGACAGCTGTCACCCCATCCCACGGGCACAGTGCCGGACCACCTTACTGAAAAATGTCAAGTTGGTAAGTTGTTTGAAAATTAATTTAAAGGTAAAGTCATATCTGAAAAAATCACCAGTTATTGTGATCAGAGTGGCATCAGTTTTTCCCGGACGCGGAGAGAAAAAAAAAAAAGTTGAAAGTCCGACCGCAGTCCGGTTTATTAATTTTTTTTCACTGACTTGTACACGTGCGTTGCCGATTTTAATCCGACACTCGGATCAATACCAGACGTGTCACCGATTTATTTATTTTTTTTCTGCAGACCACTCTGTTTGAGGGAAAAAAATCAGCTATGTGCACAGCCTGTTAGAATATCATAGGTACGAGTGCTATCCATGAAAACCCCGGATAGCACTCGTATGAGAAAATCGGGGTGTGCACAAGCCCTAAGAGTAGTGCACATCAGTTTTCGGTGTATGTATGGTGCTGAATACAGGCAGCTTCTAGCATGCTAACTGGGGTGCATTTGATTCTCACACACAGGCATCGCCGCCCCACTTTTAGGGAATAAGGGAAGAGAGAACCCTATTATACTGTTCGTGTCTGCAGATTACATGGCTTCAGGTGCAGTTAGGATGGAAATACATGAAGGATTTCCATCAGATCCCATATATCTTTCTTAGAGCTGAACTTAACAGCTTCACGGGCATATAGGAGGCAGTTGGGTCCGGAGACCCGGCAGTTGGGTCCGGAGACCCAGCAGTCGGCCAGTGTGAAACCGGCCTTATGCTAAGTGCACACTGCTCCCATGCACTTGGCCAAAAGTACACAGAGCCCTCCCTGACGTAAACTTTTCCATAGGCGACCATTCACCAAACGCAGGCTGAAAGTGTACACTTCATCTGACAGGTATGGTTCAGCATTTAAATGTATACAGACTGCACTTTCTTATACAGAGCTCCACAGCAAAAAGACATATATACCCTGCCCTATACATCTCTTAACACCTTGTCAATCAGTCCTAACTGTAGTCACTGTCCGGCATATACAGTGGCATGTAAAAGTCTGGGGATCTCCGGTCAAAAGGGGTTGTGAACAATTTAGCAAGTTGAAGGTGAAACAATCTCTTAACAGGCCTGAAGTTAAAGATGACACATTTCCTTTGTATTTTAGGCAAAAAATATATACCGTGTTTCCCCGAAAGTAAGGCCCTGTCTTACATTAATTTTACCCCCAAAAGTCCCACCCTGCCTTACTTTCGGGGGAGGCCTTACATTGGGAAAAAAAATGACAATTTTTTTTAACAATAAAATTAACATTTATTAACAGTCCGGCAACCCTCCCCATCCTCCCCCCTGCAGCATCCCCATACAGTGGTTCTGCCCCCCACTCTGCCACCACACATACTGACACATACGGTACCGGTACAGCCCCACACGGCACCCACACACATATCGTACCGGTACCGTACACACACTGACACATACAGCCCCATACGGCACCCATACACATACCGTACACACACACACACACACAGAGAGTTTCGGAACTTACCGTTACTTTCCTTCTGTTTCGATCTCCTCTGCGGTGCCGGGCTGACGATTCGGATGCCGGGGAAGCTGGACCAATCGGAGCGAGCCTGTAGGCGGTGACGTCGCAGCTGATTTGGCCAATCAGCTGCGAGCCGGCTGACTGGCCAATCACAGCTCGGGCTGGTGGCCAGCAGGGACTACGGTAGGGAGCCTGTGACGAACAGGCTGATCGGCCAATCAGCCTTACATTCCCCGCCCCCCCCCCCCCCCCCCCCCCCCCCGCTACCCTGCCTTACAATCGGGGGGTGCCCTACATTGGCGGACCCCCCGAAACCCCCCACCCTGCCTTACTTTCGGGGGGGCCTTACTTTCGGGGAAACACGGTATTTTGTCATCTTTTACATTTTAAAAATTCTAAAAAGGTAAATGTGCTGATACAAAAGTTTGGGCACCCTCCATGGTTAGTACCTAGTTGCCAGGGCTGTGGAGTCGGTAAGCCAAACTCTGACTCCCTCATACATGGCTCATGTTGAAGTGATACATTTACTGTAGTAAAATGGTAACTACAGGCCTTTCATCACCATTATGATACAATAATAAAGCTATTTAGCTAGAACATAAAATCTATGTGCAGTTTATGAATTTCTTCTGAGAAATATTATTGTCGCCATCAGATCCTCCTTTGTAGATGATCTCAAATCTGATTATTTTAAGGCTAGAGAACAGATTGTTCTCAACTAAAAGCCTAGATCTTAGATCAGGAACAGAACAGACATTTATAGGACATTTCATAACTTTCCTAAATTCTTATGAAAAGATATTCAGCACATCCTGCATTGTAGTACTGAACCCAATTATTATATATTTTAGGAGTCAGTCCATTTTATACCGAACCCCGACTCCACAGCCCTGCTAGTAGCACTCCTTTTTGCAAGTATCACAGCTTGTAAATGCTTTTTTTGTAGCCACCCAAGAGTCTTTAACTTCTTGTTTGAGGGATTTTCATCCATTCTTCCTTGGAAAATTCTCCCAGTTCTGTGAGATTCCTGGGTCATCTTATATGCACTGCTATTTTGAGGTCTAGCTGCAGATTCTCAATGATGTTCAGATCAGGAGATTGTGAGGGCCATTGTAAAACCTTCATCTTGCGCCTTTTGAGGTAGTTTGTGTATTTTTACTTTTGTTTAGGATCATTATCTATTTGTAGTAGCCATCTTCTTTTCAACTTCATCTTTTTTTTTTACAGATGGTATGTTTGCATCTAGAATTAGTTGAAATTTAATTGAATCCATTCTTCTTTCTACCCATGCGCTTGGGGGATTCATAAGTCTGCAGTCACACAGACTTATCTCTTTAATGGTTGGTGAGATGTTCTTATCCTGAAACTCTGTGCCCTTTTTTTTCTCCACACATACCTTTGATCATTGTGGCCAAAGAGTTTTATTTTAACCTCCTCAGTCCATAGAACTTGTTTCCAAAATGCATCAGGCTTGTTTAGATGTTGTTTTGCATACTTCTGATGCTGAATTATATGGTGAGGACGCAGGAAAGGTTTTTTTTTTCTGATGACTCTTCCATGAAGTCCATATTGGTGCAGGTGTCTCTGAACAGTAGAACAATGTACCACAACTCCAGAGTCTGCTAAATCTTTCTGAAGGTCTTTTGCGTCAAGTGGCAGTTCTGATTTTTCTGTCTAACAATCCTACGAGCGCTAAAATTTAGCTTGGTCTTTCAGGCGTTATCTTGACCTTCATTGTTCCTGTTAACTGCTATTTCTTAATTACATTTCAAACTAAGGGCAACTTGAAAACACTTGGCTATCTTCTTACAGCCGTCTCCTGCTTTGTGGGCCTCCATCATTTTCTGAGTGCCTGGCAGCTGCTTAGAAGAACCCATGGCTGCTGTTTTTTGGCACAAGGTTAGAGGAGCCTGGATTTTTATAAAGCTGGAAAATTTGCATCACTTGACCTTTCCTAACGATGATAGCGAACAAGCCACAACCCTAACAGGCTAATTAAGGTCTGAAACCTTGGTCAAAGGTATCTGAGCACACAAATCTCCAAGGGTGCCCAAACTTTTACATTGGCCGATTTTCCGTTTTGTAATTTTTAAAATGTAAAGCATGACTAATATATATATATTTGCCTAAAATACAAATGAAATGTGTCATCTTTAGCTTTAGGCCTTTTAGAGATCATTTCATCTTCAACTTGCTTAAAGGGGTTTTCCCACGAACAAAAGTTGATTTTAATAAAAAGATCTTGCAATAATAATAACTTCCACAATTGGATGTGTATGAATAAAATGTTCCTGTGCTGAGATAATCTTATAAATGTGCCCCTGCTGTGTACTGTGTAATGGCCGTGTCGGACCGTGCAGGAACATGGTCTGATCATACTACAGCTCCTTTTTACATTTTATTTAAACTCATCCATTTGTGGAAATTATTAATATTCCAAGATCTATTGATTAAAATCAACTTTTGTTAATGGGAAAACCCCTTTAACTATTCACAATAACAGTAATTTTGACCAGGGGTGCTCAAACTTTTGCATGCCACTGTACCTCTGAGCATATATGCCTGACAGTGGCCATAAAATGGTTTGTCCCTTTTTCTATCCTGCATCACACAGCCAAGTGTTTTTCTTACCGTCAATTAAAAGTAATGAAGGCTTTAAGGCGTCTCCTTATTTCATTAACTCTTATGATTCAATAAAAATTCTCCTAATTTCTAAACGTTTACATCATTTAATACTTGGTAGAAATTTGTGTTGGCACACAAGACATCTTAATTGCATCTTCAGAGAGGTAGAGGATGTGAACTCGTGCCACCTATTGGAAGTAGCAATCCTAAAAGTCAACATTGACCCTCAAACGAGCCTTGTCACATGACTTAGGATGAAACGTTACCCCTTAGATTCAAGACCATATCGAATGATTTACTGACCTTTGTGATAGACTGATATTGACATGGTACACATCTGAAAACCATGCTTGGTTTCCAACTCTCTCTGACCTTCCCTGGCTCTATGAAGCCAGAGCTGGTAAAGGGGTTGTGCAGTACTTTAGATTACTCCCCATGTATCTCCCCCCAAGTCCCTAAGACTTTTTGTAAATACCTTCTGCTATTGATAATGCCTGTGAGCGGCGCTATCGGTGGCCGTTCACAGGCATCACGTGACCCCATCGCCGACGTCACGACAAGTGAGGCGTGACTCAGCGGTGGCTGCTGCCCTGGTTATCCCCCGCGTCACACCCAGCATCCACAGCATGCTTTCCCAATGAATGGGGAGAGGCGGAGCGCGCGGTGTGACTGGGGGGGGGGGGGGCATAGACAAGAGACCCCCGGCTGCTGCCAGCACTTGTCGTGACATCAGCGGATGTCAGCGTCGGCTGCAGCCGGGGGGTCACATGATGCCTGTGAGCAGCCACCGATAGCGCCGCTCACAGGCATTGTCAACAGCAGAAGGTATTTACAAAAAGTCTTAGGGACTTGGGGGGAGATACATGGGGAGTAATCTAAAGTACCACACAACCCCTTTAATGAAAGAAAAAGGGGGCTGGAGACAGTTGGAAAACAAGCAAGTAGGAAGGTGTATATATATAAAGGATTGACCCTGCTGGAAAGCACCGAGCGCTTGTACTTGTGGCTTGAGCAGTCATTCTGTGTTGACGAAGTCCCTTTAAAGGGAACCTGTCATCAGGATTTTGGTAAGTAAACTACAGGCATTGTCAGGTTGGCGCTGTTACACTAATTAAATGAATTAAAATGATACCTGGGTTGAAGAAATCTGTCTTGTGGTTCTTGTTTAACCTGTGTTTGCAGTTTGGCGTTCATGAGATTCTCGTGCTCCTGGGCAGCCTGTGGGTGGGTCTTCTTTTGGTGCTCTGGCCTCATCGTCATCATTCTGAGCTTAAATGACAGGTCACTGAACCTTCAATGACCTGCCTCCTATTTTAAATACTGCGCTTGTGCAGTTAATATTGTAATCTTTCAACAACATTTTTTTTGACTCCAGCAAATAATAATAATAATCTTTATTTTTTATATAGCGCTAACATATTCCGCAGCACTTTACATACATTATCGGCGCTGTCCCCATCGGGGCTAACAATCTAGATTCCCTATCAGTATGTCTTTGTAGTGTGGGAGGAAACCGGAGAACCCGGAGGATACCCACGCAAACATGGGGAGAACATACAAACTCCTTGCAGATGTTGTCCTTGGTGGGATTTGAACCCAGGACCCCAGCGCTGCAAGGCTGCAGAGCTAACCACTGTGCCACCGTGCTGGCGGTGGCGCATTCGCTGTAGCATCTATCTGCCAGCGAGGCTCTTAATGTGCGCAAGCGCCGCCGTTAGATGCTACTGCGCATGCGCCGTTTTGCTGGAGCCAAACTTTTTATTTCTCCCAACAAAATGGCGCTGGTGGCGCATGCACTGTAGCATGTATTGGCAAGCAATGCTTTTAATCTGCGCCCATTGGGCGTTGCTTGCGCAGATTCTGAGCGTCGCTTGCCGATAGATGCTATTGCACATGCACCGCCGACACCATTTTGCTGGAGCAAAAAAAATTGGCTCCAGCAAAATGATGGCGCATGCACAGCAGCATCTAACGGCAGTGCTTGCGCAGATTAAGAGCATCGTTGGCAGATAGATGCTACTGCGCATGCGCCATCTTGCTGGAGTAAAACTTTTCTTGTGCAGTTAATATTGTAATCTTTCAAAAGTGCAGTATTTTAAAATAGGAGGCAGGTCATTGAAGGTTCAGTGACCTGTCATTTAAGCCCAGAATGATGACTATGAGGCCAGAGCACCAAAAGAAGACCCACCCACAGGCTGCCCAAGAGCACGAGAATCTCATGAACGCCAAACTGCAAACACAGGTTAAACAAGAACCACAAGACAGATTTCTTCAACCCAGGTATCATTTTAATTCATTTTTATCAGTGTAACGGCGTCAACCTGACAATGCCTGTAGTTTACTTAGCAAAGTTCTGATGACAGGTTTCCTTTAAACTCTCCTTCCAATCCCCTGATATTAGATGCTGCACATTCCTCCATCTGTGTCTTATTAAATTGCTTGGAGCTGTGAGTTCACATGGTTCATCTAGCTAAAGACGTGGCAGTTATGTGCCGTGTTTTCTGAGATTGCCTTTGTGGCACAGCATGTTTTAGCTACACACAATGCAGGAGCAGCAGAGATTTGCGCTATGTCCAGGTAACAGTACAACGGAGCTAATGTACTAAAAATGGCAAGATGAACCCAAAACTGATGTAGATCTGGCACAGCATTGACAACAGTGGAAAACTTTCACGAGGATCCATAGATAGGATGAGAAGTGGTAAAAAAAAATGTGTTTGTAGTTCACATACCTCTTATTTTTCCATTGCTCTATGAAATCTGACGCAGCTTCATGTAACTATTAAAAGACTTGATGATAGCTGTATTTTTCCATAGTGGGGTTATTGTTAAGTTATTTTCTCACAAGTCATTGTTTGCCCAGAAGTGTGTCACTTGTGTATTACTGCTTCAGGGTTTCTGCTGTTATTACTTAAAGGGTTTGTCCACTACTAGGACATCCCCTTCTTGATCTAAATGTTTGGCCCCGATAAAATTTAAAAAGCCTACGCTCCCCTCCCATGCTGGCTCCGTTCCAGTAGTGTTGGCACTCGCTCACCCTGGGGCTCCCAAGTAGTTGTGATGACACGCGAGTACGGCGCCCAATAAGCGATGGCGTCACTGTCCCGGCCTTCAGACATTTTAAACATGAAGAGGAAGTCCGGGCTACAGCTGATCTGACTTCCTCTTCATGTTCAATGCGCCCGAAGGCCAGGACAGTGACCCCAACTCTGATTGGGCACCACGTGTTACAAAAGCTGCACGGGATCCCCGGGACCACTGGAACGGCGCCGGTACTGGAGGTAAGTATAGGTTTTCTTTTATTGGGAGCCAAACATTTTGATCAAGAAGGGGTTGTCCTAGTAGTGGACAACCCCTGTAAAACATGATGGACCTTGAATGGAAATAAGGTGACATAGCAGTGCTATCTGCGGCTTTGCACAACTTCTTTGTTCACAGAATTTCTGTTTATAGAGAGACATAATCTAAGTGGCCAATGCGGAGCACCTTCTCTGCCCCTAGTACACCCTCAATTAACGCTCCTATTTGTGTGGTGTCCTAATCGGGTTCCTATATAGGTGTATGGGGCCTCTGCTGCACCCCACTGTCAATATATTTCAATAAATGAGGACATGAGGTACGGTACTTATTAATATTTAAGTATTACAGATTCTCCCCCTTTCATGCTGCACTGTGCTCCTGTGCATGCAGTGGCTGCTGATGGGAGGACCATGTGACCAGATCTGTCAATCATCATCTTTCCAGTGAAAAATAAGTACGCTTGGAAAGCTATTTTTTCAATTGAAGGAGAGTGATAGGTCTGGTCACATGCTCCTCAATCAGCAGCCAATGTGTGGACTGAAGACCTTTGCAGTCTGAGAAAGGAAGATAATCTGTCAAAATTATGTTAGTGCTGCAAAATCATGTCTCCAGCATACTTGTTAATATCAAGATCAAGTGGCCAACCCCTTTAAGAAGCATATTTCCATCCATATGGCTCCCAGTGGAACCTACCATATACTGCAGTACACGGAGACTTTGCAGCTCCATAGTAGTAACAAGTTCAAGAAAAGTGTAAGGCACTCACCGGACTGTGCTAAAATGCTTCTTTAAAAACATCACAAGCTGGGGGGTATATGTCATGCTGTTCTTGACGATGGCTGTTTCGAGCTGACGCGCGCTTCAACGGGTCAAACAGGTATGGGGAATGTAACAAAGGTGATTACTTTTAAACACAAAATGACATCACCAAAAAGGGGTTGGAATAAGACCCGCCCACACCGCTGCGCACATATAAACAAAACAACGATATTAAAACAAAGTACAAAAAATAAGTTATAATCTGATTGACATTACATTACATTTTTTTTATAGAAACGCCGATATCTCTAATCTATCATTTAGGCCGGTGGGTCCCTGTGCTTCCTAGCGTAGGATCCACCATGCCTCTCTCCTGAGTAGGAGTCTATGCGGGTCCCCACCTCCTGCTGGTAAATGCACCTGCTCCAAACCAGCATAATTCATCAGTCTGGGAACTGCTTCATGAAACTCCCAGAAATGTTCAATCAATCTTTTGGAGCCTTTTTTTGTCTGTACTGATTTAAAATGTTCTCGGAATCTAATGAATAAAGGGCGAATCGTTTTGCCTATGTAATAGAAGCCACGAGGGCATAGAATTACATAGACCACATACTTCGTGCGGCAAGTAATAAAATCTTGCACCATATGAGTCGTACTGCCCATTTTGATACATTTTTCCGTGGTGTGAAACTGACAAAAATTGCAATGGCCACATTTAAAGTTACCTTTTGGAGAGTTTTGAAAGCCAATTTTTTGTGACTTTTTTGCTCTATTATGTACTAATAGGTCCCGTAAATTGTTGGTACGTCTACATGATACAATTGGACCCCGATCCACAATTTCAGTTAGGGTGTCGTCACTTCTCAACAGATGCCAATTATTTTGGATGGCATATCTGATCGCTTTATCCATGGAACTATAATTGAAATTAAATATATATCTTTTTTCTCTTTTTTTCTTTGTTTTGCAATAAGTTTTCTGTTTTTACTTTGATAGGAATTATTTATGTTTCTTGCTCTTTAAAAAGTAATCTCTAGGATTTTTTGTAGGATAGCCTCTCCTCAAAAATCTGCCCTCCAACTCTTTTGCCTGTTCCAAAAAACGATTCTGATGTGAATTGATTCCCTGGAGTCGTAAAAACTGACTATGGCAATGAGTTTTTTGTATAAGGTGGATGAATACTATCATAATGGAGTAGCATATTTGTTGAGGAGGGCTTCCTAAAAACTTCTGTTTTAATACTCAGTTCTTCAATAATGATCCTAACATCCAAAAAAATCGAGCTTGGTTCCCCCAAAAACTGAGGTAAAAGACATGTTAATTTTATTCCCATCATTTAGATATTTGACAAAGTCCTCAAAAGTACTTTTGGTTCCAGACCATACAATAAAAATATCATCCACATATCTGAGGTACAGACGAATATACCTCAGATATGTGTTGCATGGAGCATATATACACTACTCAAATAACACATCCTGGATCTGAATGAATGAAATATTCTCATTGAATACTTTGTTCTGTACAAAGTTGAATGTGCTGACAACAAAATCACACAAAAATCATCAATGAAAATCAAATTTATTAACCAATGGAGGCCTAGATTTTGAGTCTCCCCCAAAATTAAAGTGGAAAAACACACTACAGGCTGATCCAACTTTGATGTAATGTCCTTAAAACAAGTCAAAATGAGGCTCAGTATTGTGTGTGGCCTCCACGTGCCTGGATGACCTCCCTACAATGCCTGGACATGCTCCTGATGAGGTTGCAGATGGTCTCCTGTGGAATCTCCTCCCAGACCTGGACTAAAGCATCCGCCAACTCCTGGACAGTCTGTGGTGCAACGTGACGTTGGTGGATGGAGCGAGACATGATGTCCCAGATGTGCTCAATCGGATTCAGGTCTGGGGAACGGGCAGACCATTCCGTAGCTTCAATGCCTTCATCTTGCAGGAACTGCTGACGCACTCCACATGAGGTCTGGCATTGTCCTGCATTAGGAGGAACCCAGGGCCAACCGCACCAGCATATGGTCTCACAAGGGGTCTGAGGATCTCATCTCTGTACCTAATGGCAGTCAGGCTACTTCTGGTGAGCACATGAAGGGCTGTGCGGCCCTCCAAAGAAATGCCACCCCACACCATTACTGACCTACTGCCAAACCGGTCATGCTGAAGGATGTTGCAGGCAGCAGATCGCTCTCCACGGCGTCTCCAGACTCTGTCACGTCTGCCACATGTGCTCAGTGTGAACCTGCTTTCATCTGTGAAGAGCACAGGGCGCCAGTGGCGACTTTGCCAATCCTGGTGTTCTGTGGCAAATGCCAAGCGTCCTGCACGGTGTTGGGCTGTGAGCACAACCCCCATCTGTGGAAGTCGGCCCCTCATACCACCCTCATGAAGTCTGTTTCTAACCATTTGTGCAGACACATTCACATTTGTGGCCTGTTGGAGGTCATTTTGCAGGGCTCTTTCAGTGCTCCTCCTGTTCCTCCTTACACAAAGGAGGAGGTAACGGTCCTGCTGCTGGGTTGTTGCCCTCCTATGTCTCCCTCCACGTCTCCTGGTATCTGCTCCATGCTCTGGACACTGTGCTGACAGACAAAGCTACCCTTCTTGACACAGCTCGCACTGATGTGCGATCCTGGATGAACTGCACTACCTGAGCAACTTCTGTGGGTTGTACTGTAGACACCGCCTCATGCTACTGTACCTCTAGGGGTGAGAGCAATGGCAAAATGAAAAATTGACCAAAACAACAGCCAAAAAGGATGAGAACAGAGAAATGGTCTGTCACCACCTGCAGAACCACTCCTTTATAGGGGGTATCTTGCTAATTGCCGATCACTTCTACCAGTTGTCTGTTCCATTTGCACAACAGCAGGAGAAATTGATTGTCAATCAGTGTTGCTTCCTAAGTGGACAGTTTGATTTCACAGAAGTTTGATTTACTTGGAGTTACATTGTGTTGTTTAAGTGTTCTCTTTATTTTTTTGAGCAGTGTATATTTTTTTTGTCAAAAACTCCCAAAAACAAATTAGTGAAGGTACACGCTACCAGCGTGCCCATCGCAGTGCCATTATGTTGAATGAACCATTCATCTCATAAATTGAAAGGCATTATGGTTGAGAATGAATTTAACTTCTTCTGCAATAAACCTGGTCATGTCCTCACCAATATCTGTGTTGGTCAAAATAGATTTAATAGCTTCCACACCCATTTCTTGTGGGATTCTTGTATAAAGACTGTCTATATTAATAGAAACTAATAAAAAATCCTCCTGCCATGTAAATTCCCTCAAGACTTCTAGAAAGTCATTAATATCTTTTATATAGGATGGGGATCGATTTTTAAAAGAGGTTTAAGGAGCCATTCCATGTACTTAGGATAGGGGTTCCGTAAGGGACCCTATCCTGGAGATAATTTGACACCCGGGCGGTTGAGAAAGATTTTTGTATTTTTGGAATAAAATACCAATGAAGTTTTTTTAGGGAATTCAGGGTAAAGTTTTTCTGGCGCTCAAGCCTAGCTCTACTTGTTTTTTAGGAAGCTCTGTAGTTTTTTTAAAACTGTAGATTGGATTATGTCCTAATTTTTTATATGTATTTGAATCCATTAGTTGTCTCATCGCTTCTTGATGGTAATATTCTTGGGTGAGCAGAACTAGGTTCCCGCCCTTATCTGCTTCCCTAACAACTATATCTTTCCATCCCCTTAGTATATTTAATGCTTTTATTTCACTTGAGGATAAATTGTTGGTGAATTTGGGATAGATCATGGCCTTTACATTCCTCAAAACCTTGTCATGGAAAATATTAATACTGTTGCCTGGGGTAACTGGAGGCATAAAAGTAGACTTAATCCCTCCTGTAAAGGGTTCCCTGTGTGGAACTGTCGAAGGGGACCTTGCTCCAGTCGTTTCCTCCGCCGTAAGACTATTTAACAAAAGAGCATCATCCTTTTATCATTGCCAAAGAGGTGGTTTCTAAATTTCCAACCATAAATCCCAAAGGACCTATGGAACAGGGAGTTTCCCCTATGGGTGGATCATTAAGTGGATCATTAAGTGGCAGAGGAGATGTATTGAAGGATTTATATAAGTGCATTTTTCTCACGGACTTAATCATATCAATTTCAAACTCAGTATAGTCAAAGTTCTCAGGAATACAGTAATTCAGTCCTTTTGATAATAAAGATAACATGTCCCCATCCAAGGTTTTGTTCGTAAGGTATGATCTAGCGCCATGTGACCTGTTTCCTCTTTCGGCTGTTTCCATATGGAGTGTTTCCTACCACCCTTCCTAATTCTTCTCCGGTGTTTGTATTCATTGCACCTCTTTCTAAAGGGTCGGCAGGACCCCCATCTACATATTGGCCAGGATCATCATTGTTACTTGAATCAGAGTCAGTTGTCCAATATTCTTTTTGAGGACGTTTTCTGTACCTTCTTTTTTGGCGTGGATTTCTATTAAAATTAGATTGATATTTGTTATTTTTTTGCACAGTGTTATTCCAAGAAAAATTTTTTTCCAGTGTCAGTCAGCTTTGTCTCTGATGAATTTATCTCGTTTTCTTTGTTTGACTTCTGTTTGTATTAAGATCAATTTTTTTGTCCAGTTTTTTCATGAAGATATTCCATTGAAGTTCAGTCACTCGTGTTTAGTTCATTTTTGGCTTTTTCTAGTTCCACGGTAACAATATTATAATTTTTAATGTTTTCTTCCCACACTAGTTTAAGTAATTCCTGGGAGTTCCGAAGTAAAATATTTTCCCAAGCTGTTGCAAATTCTTTGCTTGCTTGAAAGCGAGTAATTTCTTTCTGGATTCGTAGTCCTCTGGGGACTCTGCCGCATTCTAAGATATGATTTCAAGGAGTTATTGGTCCAGAAGAGTTTGACCTCCTTTTCTGCTAGATTTGTGAGTTTATATTCCAGCGTCTTGGTACTAATGGTTTCAATAGCGTCTTTATGATCGCAGTCCAGAAAAAAGCTATTAACATTTTCCCTCCCAGCTTGTAGAGCATCAGGGGTCACTGGTGCTCCTGTATCCATCATGTGGATTAGTGTCTGCTGGCACTTGTTGTGCCACTGCTGGAGGTTATTGAGGCTGTGCTATGGCTAAAGAAATCAAATGTTCAATTGGAATAAGCAATAGGAAAACCAGCACCTACGCCTCCAATCTTCTTTTCTCTAAGAGACAGGGCCGGCGTCAGCACCCGGCGTGCCGGGGTCCACTCGTTATCGGGGCATCTGTGCAGGGCCGCCGGTGCTGTTCAAGCCCTGCTCTGCTTCACGCAGCAGCAGCAGTGTGCGGTCAGTGTGCTGCTGCTCCACCAATCAGGCCCAGTGCTGTCACTTTCCAGACATGGCTGTGCGGCTGTGTCTGATAGTAATGACACGGCGGGGTTGGCACTGCGCCTTTAATTTTGCTTGTGTCTCGCCCCAGCCGCGTCATTACTACCAGAAACAGCCACACAGCGCGCGGCCATGTCTGGAAAGTGACTGCACTGGGCCTGATTGGTGGAGCAGCAGCACACTGACTGTACACTGACTTCTGCTGCATGTAGCAGAGCAGGGCGTGGACAGCATCGGCGGCCCTGCACAGATGCCGGGGAAGCAGCCCAGGCCCCGAAAACGAGTGGGCCTCCCTGATGGTCCAGGGCCATGTGACACACCTGAGGCCCTGCACTGACACATGACTGAGGAGCTGGACGGGACACAGGCCAGGGGGCAGGTGAGCGAGCTTCCCCAATCCCCATATAAAAAATATTTCTAATGTGTGTGCATGTATGATGTGAATGTCTGTGTACGTCAGTGTGTATGACTGTGTATATATATTTGTCTGTTTTATATGTGTTTTTAAGAATGTATTCAAATACAGTACAGACCAAAAGTTTGGACACACCTCATTTAAAGATTTTTCTGTATTTTCATGACTGAAAATTGTACATTCACACTGAAGGCATCAAAACTATGAATTAGCACATGTGGAATTATATACTTAACAAAGTGTGAAACAACTGAAAATATGTCTTATATTTTAGGTTCTTCAATGTAGCCACCTTTTGCTTTGATGACTGCTTTGCACACTCTTGGCATTCTCTTGATGAGCTTCAAGAGGTAGTCACCGGAAATGGTCTTCCAGCAATCTTGAAGGAGTACCCAGAGATGCTTAGCACTTGTTGGCCCTTTTGCCTTCACTCTGCGGTCCAGCTCACCCCAAACCATCTCGATTGGGTTCAGGTCTGATGACTGTGGAGGCCAGGTCATCTGGCGTAGCACCCCATCACTCTCCTTCTTGGTCAAATAGCCCTTACACAGCCTGGACGTGTGTTTGGGGTCATTGTCCTGTTGAAAAATAAATGATGATCCAACTAAACGCAAACCGGATGGAATAGCATGCCGCTGCAAGATGCTGTGGTAGCCATGCTGGTTCAGTATGCCTTCAATTTTGAATAAATCCCCAACAGTGTCACCAGCAAAGCACCCCCACACCATCACACCTCCTCCTCCATGCTTCACGGTGGGAACCAGGCATGTAGAGTCCATCCGTTCACCTTTTCTGCGTTGCACAAAGACACAGTGGTTGGAACCAAAGATCTCAAATTTGGACTCATCAGACCAAAGCACAGATTTCCACTGGTCTAATGTCCATTCCTTGTGTTCTTTAGCCCAAACAAGTCTCTTCTGATTGTTGCCTGTCCTTAGCAGTGGTTTCCTAGCAGCTATTTTACCATGAAGGCCTGCTGCACAAAGTCTCCTCTTAACAGTTGTTGTAGAGATGTGTCTGCTGCTAGAACTCTGTGTGGCATTGACCTGGTCTCTAATCTGAGCTGCTGTTAACCTGCGATTTCTGAGGCTGGTGACTTGGATAAACTTATCCCCAGAAGCAGAGGGGACTCTTGGTCTTCCTTTCCTGGGGCGGTCCTCATGTGAGCCAGTTTCTTTGTAGCGCTTGATGGTTTTTGCAACTGCACTTGGAGACACTTTCAAAGTTTTCCCAATTTTTCAGACTGGCTGACCTTCATTTCTTAAAGTAATGATGGCCACTCGTTTTTCTTTACTTAGCTGCTTTTTTCTTGCCATAAGACAAATTCTAACAGTCTATTCAGTAGGACTATCAGCTGTGTAACCACCAGACTTCTGTACAACACAACTGATGGTCCCAACCCCATTTATAAGGCAAGAAATCCCACTTATTAAACCTGACAGGGCACACCTGTGAAGTGAAAACCATTTCCGGTGACTACCTCTTGAAGCTCATCAAGAGAATGCCAAGAGTGTGCAAAGCAGTCATCAAAGCAAAAGGTGGCTACTTTGAAGAACCTAGAATATAAGACCTATTTTCAGTTGTTTCACACTTTTTTGTTAAGTATATAATTTCACATGTGTTAATTCATAGTTTTGATGCCTTTAATGTGCATGTACAATTTTCATAGTCATGAAAATACAGAAATTTCTTTAAATGAGGTGTGTCCAAACTTTTGGTCTGTACTGTATGTATGTATCTGTGCGTGTCTGCGTATTGTGTGTGTATATCTGTGTACCATGTTCATGTGTGTATGTGTGTGCATGCCTGCGTACCGTGTGTATGCGCATGTCTGTACTGTGTGTGTGTGTGTGTGCGCGTGTGTCTGCATACTGTGTGTGTGCTTGTTTGCATATGTGAAGGATGAGGGGGCAGCCTGGGCCCTGTGTTGTATGCCTATATTTCTATACCGATATTGACTTTTAGGATTTCTATCTACTTCCACTAGGTGGCACTAGAGTTCTAGTCTTCCTCTCTGAAGAAACAATTTGCAAAGCTCCATACAGTTATATGAAAAAGTTTGATTGCACATTTTCTGTTAGTACAATAAACCTCATTTCAAGGCAGAAACATTACTGTGTCCAACAGTTATTACATTAATCAAACTGAAATAGCTGTTGCAAAAACACCAATTTTTATAAAACATTAAGCTTAAGATTAATAGGGGTGCCCAAACTTTTTCATATAACTGTAATACATTGCCATGTGGCCTGTGTGCACTGCTATACAATCTCCATGTATGCTGCTCTGTTGTCTACAATGGAGCCTAAAAATTCCTAGCAGACTCAAGCCCTGGCACTAAATGATTGCCCAAGCCATAAATATTTGCTGATCGGCGGTCGTTTAGTAGCTTGATTACACAGGCAGACCACGCTAAAGATGCTCACAGTACGATCTGTAATGTCATTCAATACACATAGGCTGCAGTTGTTCCCGGCAGCACAAGTCCTGTTTACAAGGAATAATGCGCTGCTGAGAGCAATGATCTTTTCTGGAAACCAAAAAATCTTTTCATTGTGCTGAGTGTCGGGTGTTTGCAGCCTGTTTACACTGAAATATTACCATGATACAGGAGTTCTTAAGAACTCTCATTCTTTCTTCTTTTTTCTTTGTGCTAATTTTTAATTTTAGAATAACTTTGAAATTTAGGAACAATTTGAAAAAAAAAATTGTAATGCGTATGTGTCTATACTGTGTTGTGAGTTATGAGTTGTCCATCTATCATGAGCTGTTTGCTCTAGCGCTGCTTGTTTGGTCAGTTCGTCAGCCTTTCATGTGTGGAGTGGATGAAATCTCCATTTGTGTATTTTGTTAAATATGAAATATTTCGCAGGAGAGTTTTGTTAAACATACCGAAGTTGTTAGTCTTTCAAGCGGATCTGTCACCAGATTTCACAGTACAAATGGCATACATTACTAAATATAGCTCTCAGACCTGATGAGGCTGATTTCATTATGTTGAAGATGTCTGGATAATCCTTTTATTTTTTTAAATTGTCAGGCCTGATATTGAAATAAGCCCTTTATAGAGTTGAATTCCTGAAATGCTTGTTGTAGTACAGGTGGCAAAGCTTTCAAAGGGGTTGTCCTTCAAGCAAAATACATTTTAATCAATAGATCTTGGAATAAAAATGTTTCACAGTTAGCCAGGGCAGGAAATAAGATTATAGAGACAACACAGAATGGGGTTGCAACTGATTCTTTGGCTAAGTGCCCACGATGCAGAAATGCTGCAGATTTTTTCCACATCTCCCTTGCAGGAAAAACGCATGCGGATTTTACATGCGTTTTTCCCGCCAGGTAGAAGCGTTTGTCAAGCGTTTTTGCATGCATTTCTGCATGCGGGTTATCCATGCAACCGGCAGGGTTGTGTGCCCAAGTAATAGTTAAAAAAAATAAATAAATAAAAAATTTATAAAAATGGTAAAAAATAAACATTCTACTCACCTTCCGATGCGCCCGGACTCTTGTACGGCTCGCGGTGGTGTGAAAGGACCTTTCATGACGTCATGCGACAGGTCATGACGTCAGTGGTCGCGTGACCTGTCACATGACTAAATGACGTCGCCGCAGGTCCTTTTAGACTATCACAAGCCGTACAGGAGACCGGGGGCCATCAGGAGGTGAGTATAATGTATGTTTATTTTTTTTTTTTAATTCTTTTTTTAACAGGTACTGTGGTACCCGCACATTGAATCGCTTAATATCCACATGTGCACATGTAGTCATGCGGATATTAAGCGATTCAATGCAAGTCGATGGCGGCAATTACGCTGCGTGTCCGCAAAATTAATGGACATGCTGCGTATTTTTCCGCAATGATAATCCACAGGGGAAATTTCTGCAGCATGTGCACAGCACATGCGGATTATCATTGGGGACCATGGGGCACGTATTACAAAATTCCACGGCAAAAACGCTTGAAAAATGCATAGTGGGCACACGCAGCCTTTCTGTGAGGTAAAACATGTTTTTAAACAAGCAGGGAAATGTTTTACCTCACAGAAAGTAGCAGCTGTGATCACATGCTGTAATATCTGTATAGCCTTTTGCATCCTCCCCTGCCCAGGAGATGTGGTATGATCAGACCATGTTCCTGCACTGTCAGACACAGTCATTACACAGTACACAGCAGGGGAACATTTATAAGATTATCTCAGCATCGGGACATTTATTTAACACATCCAGTTATGGAAATGATTATCCTTCCAAGATCTGTTGATTAAAATGTATTTTGTTTGTGGGACAACTCCTTTTATTTAGAATTACATGACCAATCTAATGTGGATTTTCAAAGTAAGTATACCAGCCTTATCAGGTAAAATACATCAATGTGATAATCTATACAGTTTGTACAGTAAAATCTGATGACAGATCCACTTTCAGATAGATATAGATAAGCTTTATGTCTTTGTAATTTATCTATATCTATAGATACACATATACACGCCTCCACAATTTGCAGCAGTAGTCAGTCGGAGATTGATGCTGCCCTAACAGGAGATTACTGAAGTGAATATATAGATTATGACTGATTGAGGACCTATAAACTCAGAGTCCACGAGTATAAAGAAATCACTGACTTGAATGGACATGCATATAAAGGAATCACTGACTTGAGTGGACACGAGTATAAAGGAATCACTGACTTGAGTGGACACGAGTATAAAGGAATCACTGACTTGAGTGGACAAGAGTATAAAGGAATCACTGACTTGAGTGGACACGAGTATAAAGGAATCTCTCGAGTCAGTATATAGAGTGCCAGCATGCCGATAGTGGTGAGCTCACTTACACACTCTTGGACAGGAGTATATACTATTTTTCACCACACTGTCATCTCTTCCTGTCTATTTCGAAAAACATCACATCACATCACAGTGGCATAGAGAAGGATGCAATAAGTCTGCCACAACTGGCCGCTCCTTCTATAATGAAAAGAGCTGACACATCCCTCCGTCTGCTTCTTCTTATTTTGTCCACCTCCGAGTCCTCTCACCTCATGGTTTCTCCTCTGTGCTTTGAATAATGTGGTCAGGTTGAATCATTGTGTCAAATATTTAGCAATAGCTAGAATGTAATTTTGATGGTACCAAGTCAAAAGCTTATATAAACAATTAATCTTGGGTGTGGATTCTGAAGAACAAATACTTTCATTCTTGGCAGATACTGGCATAAATCCAATGAGTCACCGTTCTATTAGACAGTGGAAAAGTTGATCTGTGGAAATGATGCCCTCTTTTCCTTCATCCTTGAGCAATGCACTCTCTGTTGCACATACTGGCAGCTTATGGCTTAGTGATGGTATATAAATACATATATGGGGCCGCGGCTGTGTGACTTTTCTGTCTGTAACGACTTCCGTCAGGACAGAGCTCTATTCATTCTGCTGTGGAAACCAGGACATCACATGTATTAAGGGCAGAAACCAAAACCTAGTCACCAATCATGATTATGTGGCTGCAGTGGAGAACAGTCAACAAGGGCTGATGGTTACTTTATTACAACTTAACCTTGTCAAAAAAATAGATATAAAATACAAAAAAAGTCAAAATAGCTAAGAAAATACCAAATATGTATCAGGTTGAAATCTATTTTCTAAAAAAAAAAATAAACATTGTATCACTTTTCCTTTGATGTATTTTGTAGGCACTTTACTTTGAGAACTTATCAAAGCGGAAAGTTGCCATGGAGAAGAATTCAAACCAAAGAAAACTTCAAGTATGTGTGGCAACATGCAACCGAGCAGACTATTCGAAATTGGCTCCCATTATGGTTGGAATCAAAGCGGAATTGGATTACTTTGATCTTAGTGTAGTGGTGATTGGATCCCATCTGATTGATGACTATGGGTAAGTTGTTTGTTTTCCAGGTAAAGCGGTAAGGATAAACACAGTACAAAATAAAATGGACAAAGTATTATAGAATATGGTACATGATTATTATTTATTATAGCACCATTTATTCCATGGAGCTTTACATGTGAAAAGGGGTATACATAATAAAAATAAGTACAATAATTTTAGACAATAGAAGTCGCTGACTGGTTCAGGAGGAGAGTTGACCCTGCCCGCAAGGGCTCGCAAACTATCCACAAGGGATGGGTGAGGATACAGTAGGTGAGGGTAGAGCTGGTTGTGCAGCGGTATGGTGGAGTGCTGGTTACTGCAGGTTGTAGGCTTGTTGGGCAGGTGGGTCTTCAGGTTTCTTTTAAAGTTTTCAACAGTAGGCGAGAGTATGTTGGAGTAGCGAGTTCAGAGAGAGGTGGGTCTTCAGGTTCCTTTTTGAAGGTTGATTAAGACTTAAAGGAGCACTCCAGCAGTTGTCCACTCCATTAGCCATCATTAATGTGTGTGCATTAAAAATGTATAGTTCGCTGTCTTCTACGGTTTCCTGCGCTGCTCCGGTCTTCTCCTGCATCCTGTGACGGCATTTGTGACCAGCTGGCACACAGTGTATTCTGTGTGGACCAGAAGTCGTGTTCTCATTGTAAGGTCACGGCCCCACTACCAGTATTTGGTCAGTATTTTTTCTCAGAAGTGGTTGATCAATGCAGAATTGGTGCACTTGTTTCTATTATATCTTTTCTGTGATTGTTCCGCACAGGGCTTTTGAGTCTGTATAAAATGGACCGACTTCAACTCCTAAAATATATAATAAATTGAGTACAGTAGTTCAATGCAGTTTGTGGGGAATATTTTTTCATAAGAATTTGGGAAAGTTTTGAAATGTCCTATAAATGTCTGTCCTATTCCTGATCTAAGGGTCTAGACTTTTAGCTGAGATGAATATCTGCTACAGTAAATTTATCAATTAAACATGAGCCATGTGTGAGGGAGTCTGAGTCGTGGAAATTGAGGAGGAGGAGGAGTTGGAGTCAGAGGTTTGGCTTACCGACTTCACAGCCCTGGTTCCCCACCTGGTTTTGGCTCCCACTGCTGAGAAAAAAAAATACCAACCAAATACTGATAGGGGGACCGTGGCCTTAGTCTGAGACTTGTAAGTCTATGACAGCTTCATTCTATTAAAGAAGTTGTCCTGTATTTTTGTAAATTGCCCAATGTATTCAGCATGTGGGCATAAGTATATTTGTAAATACCTTGTGTTGCTGATAGCGCAGCTCACAGGCATTATCGGTGGCCACTCACAGGCATCACGTGACCCCGTGCTGACGTCACGACAAGTGAGTCGTGACTCAGCGCTGGGTTCCCCGCGCTGGCTGCTTGGTTGCTGGCGAATTTATTCCCCACGTCACACCCAGCATCCACCACGCGCTTTCCCAATGATTGGGGAGAGGGAGAGCGCACAGTGGATGCCAGGTGTGACGCGCGGGGTAACCCCGCCCACAACCCAGCAGCCACCGTTGGAATGCGGAAGAGGAACCCTCGGCTGCAGCCTGAACTTGTTGTGATGTCAGAGCCGGCTGCAGCCGGGGGTCACGTGATGCCTGTGAGTGACCATTCACAGGCATTATCTGCAACACAAGGTATTTACAGAGATACTTATGCCCACATGCTGAATACATTAGGCAACTTAAAAAAAAAAAAAAAAAAAAAAGTACCGGACAACCCCTTTATGAAAAACACCAGTAGTCTTCAATGTGAGATGGCAAGGAATCACTACAGTCATGTGATACAGGGGAGGACCTGGAAACTGCAGTATTGTATAGCACAAATTGTAACACATTATTGATGGCTAACAGACATAGAAAAAAAATCCTGTATTAAAATATATAATGAAAAAAACTATGCACAATACATTTTGGTCTGAAACATTTTGGAGGTTTTTTAGCCAATGCAGCATTTTATGGGTATTGCATTTTTTTCCATAGCTTTCTCTGCAGGACATGCAGAACAGCAGGAAAAGGCATGTACAGAATGACGCTGAATAAAACTGTTACCAAAATTGCTAGTAAAAAAACAAACTGTATGAAAAACGCTTAAAATTTGTTTGAGTGTGTTTAAAAAAAGTTTTTTGTGAGGGAGCCCTTATTTAGCTGTATCAGGGACGTGTCGGCAGAACCATGCAATATCCCACCGCTGCCGTCACTTTGTCAGGGATTCGCGCACAATCGATCCCGATTACTCGTTTAATAGCTATCGGCAAGCGAGCAGTGAGCATATGGCGTACACATCTCCGGATTCCAGCACATGGAATATGTGTATGTGCCCCCGTACGATTACTGCCAGCTTCACGATAGCCCAATTAATATTATTCGCTGCCACCACCGATCAGATTTAAAATATAATACAGGCCTGATCGGACACCTGCTTTCTGGTAGCGTGTGGCTTCAGGGAAGGAATGATTGCAGAGCAAAAGAAACAGGACTATTACATTTTATATTTAATCCAAAAGGGAGGCAGTGTTTATGAAAAAAATATACAAAAGGTTTTGAAAAGGAGGACAGTACAATAAAGAGTATACAGTTGCACAAAATAAAAGGGATTAATAAAAGACTTACTAGACAGATCGCAGAGACGAATCAGTTTAGCTGGAGCGGAGGCTCTCCAATTGATTTGGTCGTTATCAAACGTGACCCCTGCTTATAGAATATATACCTCCTGGCGTGAGTACAGACCCATCTTCAGCTGGATCTTTTATGCCGAAGGGGGGACCTGCCCACACACTCCCCTGTGATGACCTCACGTGGTGTGGGCTCCACCCTTCATGTTTTTTATTAAAATACCTAATTTCTGCGATAACTTTTCACTGGTTGATCGCAGAAGTTTGCAAGTGATAACATATTTTTTTATTAAGAATTTACCTTTCTTTAGAGACTAGACATGACATAACTGGTGTTGGTTATCTTTGCCCTCTTGTGTTACAGCTCACCCATAGGTCTCTCATAAGGAAAAATATGTGTATCGTTCCTTAGCTGACCCTAACGCTAAAAATATGTATCCCATTATTATCGGAAGTATAGAACTTCCGATATTCCATATTTCTGTCGGTGCCTGGGAGACTGCAGATTGTACACATATGTAAATGAGAATGTCCTGGCTATTGTGGAGAGTGATATGGATTCCCTTTTGAAGTTTAATGAGCGGTTTCCTCTTTAGCCAGGTCTACTCATCACAGGCCTCTGCTACTAGGAACTACATTCATATGTTAATTAGAATGGACAGTTGAGTTTGCCACCTCTGCTGTACTGCTAATTTGCATAGAAGCAACTGGTTAGAGTATTAGCTCTTGCTCCTTTGACAAATAGTATAGAGGAGGAGGGAAGAGAAGTTGGGGGGGGGGTAGTAAGAAATTCTTAATATTTTCTATGACAAGCTCTATCATTAAAAATGTTTTGATTTGTATTTTGCTTTTAACCAGTAACATATTTGTTTGCCGGGTGTGATGGTAACCTGATTTTTGTCCTGTCTTCTTTATTTAGCAATACGTATCGTATGATTGAACAAGATGACTTTGACATTCAAGCAAGGTTACATACAATTGTGAGAGGAGAGGATGAAGCGGCCATGGTGGAGTCAGTGGGACTTGCGTTAGTAAAATTGCCAGATGTTCTAAACCGGTTAAAACCCGACATCATTATAGTCCATGGAGACAGATTTGATGCATTAGCATTGGCTACAAGTGCAGCACTAATGAACATAAGAATCCTTCACATAGAAGGAGGTGAAGTCAGTGGAACGATTGATGACTCTATCAGACATGCCATCACTAAACTGTCTCACTACCATGTCTGCTGCACCCGGAGCGCAGAACAGCACCTCATTGCCATGTGTGAGGACCATGACCGCATCCTTCTGGCTGGTTGTCCCTCTTATGACAAGCTATTAAATCTGAAAAACAAGGACTACATGGGTGTTATCAAATCATGGCTTGGTATGTGTAATGGCAACACAGCATGCCTCTTTTTGGCTGTCTAACTACTTTAATGGGGACCTGGGAAAATTCTCTTTACTTGCTGGTAAATAGCATTACGATACTGCCTGGCCGCCTTAGTCAACGTGCGGCTTACCATGAGAAAATGAACTCATTTCCCCTTCGGAATTGCTGGCTTTCTGTCATGGGAGTGTGCACGGAGAGGCTGCAGTCACCGCTCACTATATTGTGAGTGTCGGCTGTAAGCACGTCCCGGGACTTTGACTGACCGCTTACTGTGCACAGCTGCGCTGCCCTGCTGATGTGTTATACTACTGGCACCAGGATATGGTGAATGGTCGGGCAGGGCTGAATTTACATGTTCCCTTTATATGGTATATCACCGGAAAAAAAACATTCAGAAAGCAGAATTTGTTTCTTTATCACAGTCCGAGTACGGAAAGGGAGTCACTGGCAGTGGGTCTCCTTACCCGAACTTGGGAACCTCATAGCCATAGATGAGGCTGTCAAGTTCCAATCAGGAGACCCGTGGCTGGTCCCTGATTTACAGTCCGTATTCAGACCGTGAATGGATGCTTGAATGTGGCCTCAGGCTGGACTCGCATATGCAATTGTTAATTCAAAGCCAAAAGTAAATCCAAAAGTATAAAGGAAAGACTGACTCCTCTCTTTCCTATCTGTCTGTGATGGATCAGAAAACCGAAGCAAAATCTGCCATAAAACACCTATATAAACTCAGACTGGGAACTATTAATTTGGTTTATGTATTCTCTTACGTTTCTCACTAAAATAGTATGGTCACATAACTGGAACATATGTAGAACTGCTTTCTTTTGAATATATAAGGATATGGAAAAGAGCAAGATAAAAGTAGAAAATAATTACATTTATCAATGTGTGTGTATATATATATAATATTAGTACAGACCAAAAGTTTGGACACGCCTTCTCATTTAAAGATTTTTCTGTATTTTCATGACTTTGAAAATTGTACATTCACACTGAAGGCATCAAAACTATGAATTACCACATGTGGAATTATATACTTAACAAAAAAGTGTGAAACAACTGAAAATATGTCTTATATTCTAGGTTCTTCAAAGTAGCCACCTTTTGCTTTGATGACTGCTTTGCACACTCTAGGCATTCTCTTGATGAGCTTCAAGAGGTAGTCACTGGAAATGGTCTTCCAACAATCTTGAAGGAGTTCCCAGAGATGCTTAGCACTTGTTGGCCCTTTTACCTTCACTCTGTGGTCCAGCTCACCCCAAACCATCTCGATTGGGTTCAGGTCTGGTGACTGTGGAGGCCAGGTCATCTGGCGTAGCACCCCATCACTCTCTCTCTTGGTCAAATAGCCCTTACACAGCCTGGAGGTGTGTTTAGGGTCATTGTCCTGTTGAAAAATAAATGATGGTCCAACTAAACGCAAACTGGATGGAATAGCATGCCGCTGCAAGATGCTGTGGTAGCCATGTTGGTTCAGTATGCTTTCAATTTTGAATAAATCCCCAACAGTGTCACCAGCAAAGCACCCCCACACCATCACACCTCCTCTTCCATGCTTCACGGTGGGAACGAGGCATGTAGAGTCCATCCGTTCACCTTTTCTGCGTCGCAAAAAGACACGGTGGTTGGAACCAAAGATCTCAAATTTGGACTCATCAGACCAAAGCACAGATTTCTACTGGTCTAATGTCCATTGCTTGTGTTCTTTAGCCCAAACAAGTCTCTTCTGCTTGTTGCCTGTCCTTAGCAGTGGTTTCCTAGCAGCTATTTTACCATGAAGGCCTGCTGCACAAAGTCTCCTCTTAACAGTTGTTGTAGAGATGTGTCTGCTGCTAGAACTCTGTGTGGCATTGACCTGGTCTCTAATCTGAGACACGGTGGTTGGAACCAAAAATCTCAAATTTGGACTTATCAGACCAAAGCACAGATTTCCACTGGTCTAATGTCCATTCCTTGTGTTCTTTAGCCCAAACAAGTCTCTTCTGATTGTTGCCTGTCCTTAGCAGTGGTTTCCTAGCAGCTATTTTACCATGAAGGCCTGCTGCACAAAGTCTCCTCTTAACAGTTGTAGAGATGTGTCTGCTGCTAGAACTCTGTGTGGCATTGACCTGGTTTTTAATCAGAGCTGCTGTTAAGCTGTGATTTCTGAGGCTGGTGACTCGGATAAACTTATCCTCAGAAGCAGAGGTGACTCTTGGTCTTCCTTTCCTGGGGCGGTCCTCATGTGAGCAAGTTTCTTTGTAGCGCTTGATGGTTTTTGCAACTGCACTTGGTGACACTTTCAAAGTTTTCCCAACTTTTCGGACTGACTGACCTTCATTTCTTAAAGTAATGATGGCCACTCGTTTTCTTTACTTGGCTGCTTTTTTCTTGCCATAATACAAATTCTAACAGTCTTTTCAGTAGGACTATCAGCTGTGTATCCACCAGACTTCTGCACAACACAACTGATGGTCCCAACCCCATTTATAAGACAAGAAATCCCACTTACTAAACCTGACAGGGCACATCTGTGAAGTGAAAACCATTTCTGGTGACTACCTCTTGAAGCTCATCAAGAGAATGCCAAGAGTGTGCAAAGCAGTCATCAAAGCAAAAGGTGGCTACTTTGAAGAACCTAGAATATAAGACATATTTTCAGTTGTTTCACACTTTTTTGTTAAGTATATAATTCCACATGTGGTAATTCATAGCTATGATGCCTTCAGTGTGAATGTACAATTTTCATAGTGATGAAAATACAGAAAAATCTTTAAATGAGAAGGTGTGTCCAAACTTTTGGTCTGTACTGTGTGTGTATGTGGATAGATAGATAGAGTTAGTGTGTGTTGGTACCCCTCGTTTAATGAAAGAAAAACCCACAATGGTCACATAAATAACTTGAATCTAACAAAAGTAATAATAAATTAAAAATCTATGAAAATGAACAAATGAAAGTCAGACATTGCTTTTCAACCCTGATTCCACTGAATCTTAAAAAAATTAAACTCATGAAATAGGCCTGGACAGAAATGATGGTACCCCTGAAAATAATGTGGCAAAAGGGACCTGTTAGATTAAGTTGTGTCTACAATCTTGTAATCCGTCAGTGGGCCTGTATATAGGGCTACAGATACTCACTGTGCTGTTTGGTGACATGGTGTGTACCACACTCAACATGGACCACAGGAAGCAAAGGAAAGAGTTGTCTCAGGAGATTAGAAAGAAAATTATTGACAAGCATGTTAAAGATAAAGGTTATAAGACCATCTCCAAGCAACTTGATGTTCCTGTGACTACAGTTGCACATATTATTCAGAAATTTAAGATCCATGGGACTGTAGCCAACCTCCGTGGACGTGGCCGCAGGAGGAAAATTGATGACAAATCAAAGAGACGGATAAGACGAATGGTAATAAAAGAGCCCAGGATAACTTCTAAAGAGATTAAAAGTGAACTTCAAGCTCAAGGAACATCAAATCACACCATCCGTCGTTGTTTGATCCAAAGTGGACTTCATGGGAGACGACCAAGGAAAACACCACTGTTGAAAAAAAATCATAAAAAAAGCCAGACTGGAATTTGCCAAACTAGATGTTGACAAGCCACAAAGCTTCTGGGAGAATGTCCTATGGACAGATGAGAAAAAAAATGGAAGTTTTTGGCAAGGCACATCAGCTCTATGTTCACAGACGGAAAAATGAAGCATATCAAGAAAAGAACACTGCCCCTACTGTGAAACATGGAGGAAGCTCTGTTATGTTCTGGGGCTGCTTTTCTGCATCTGGCACAGGGTGTCTTGAATCTGTGCAGGGTACAATGAAATCTCAAGACTATCAAGGGATTTGAGAGAGAAATGTGGTGCCTAGTGTCAGAAAGCTTGGTCTCAGTCGCAGGTCATGGGTCTTGAAACAGGATAATGACCCAAAACACACAACTAAAAACACCCAAGAATGGCTAAGAGGAAAACGTTGGACTATTCTGAAGTGGCCTTCTATGAGCCTTGACCTAAATCCTATTGAGCATCTTTGGAAAGAGCTGAAACATGCCGTCTGGAAAAGGCAACCTTCAAACATGAGACAACTGGAGCAGTTTGCTCATGAGGAGTGTGCCAAAATACCTGTCGAGAGGTGCAGAAGTCTCATTGACAGTTACAGGAATCGTTTGATTACATCAAAAGGTTGTTCAACAAAATATTAAGTTAAGGGTACTATAATTTCTGTCCCGGCCTATTACATAAGTTTAGTTTTTTTTTTAAATTCTGTGGAAGCAGGGGTGAAAAGCAATGTCTGACTTTCATTTGTTCATTTTCAAATTTTTAATTTATTACTTTTGTCAGATTCAAGTTAAATCTGTGACTATTGTGGGTTTTTCTTTCATTAAACGAGGGGTACCAACAATTTTGACCACGTGTGTAGATATCTATATACCTCTTTTACAAGAACATTTGAGATTACAATTTTTTTTGTGCTCTTCGCAGGTGATGATGTGAAGCCTTCGGAATATATTGTAGCTCTGCAGCACCCGGTTACTACAGATATTAAACATTCGGTGAAAATGTATGAGTTCACCTTAAATGCTCTCCTTTCATTCAGTAAGAAAACCTTGGTTCTGTTTCCAAACATCGATGCGGGTGAGTTTGTGGCAAAGGATTTGTGATCTTTTGTGGTTTACACTTGTATTTCGGGTTGTTATATTGACCTGTTTTGCAGAAAATGTTAAGTTCTTCCATGGGTGAGTAACAGAATTCTTCTTGTTACAGGAAGCAAAGAAATGGTGCGAGTGATGAGGAAGAAAGGTGTGGAGCACCATCCTAACTTTAGAGCCGTGAAGCATGTCCCATTTGAACAATTCATCCAGTTAGTGGCACATGCAGGATGTATGATTGGGAACAGCAGCTGCGGGGTGCGCGAGGCAGGAGCTTTCGGAACACCGGTCATCAATTTGGGAACGAGGCAGACTGGAAGAGAAACTGGTGAGGATATGAGGAATGCATTCCAAAAATAATAGAGATTAGCAAAATCTCCCCTTTTTCCCTCCAAAAAACCATGGCATCCTAAGCCTACCACCTACTTATTCATATTTTATATATTTTTTGATGGTGTCTCAAGCCTCCTAAGACTGGCTTATTTGGTATGCTTATGGCTTTAAAGTTACAAGAAAACATCTGATATATCATTGGGACTTGTATACTAATAAAATCCATCAGCACACTGTGAGATTAATGATTGCATTAATTCCACTATCATAACACACACAAAAATGTCTGGTAGTTATACAGATTTTGATCAAAAACTGTATAAGGTATCCACCAATGACAAGGTAACCTCATGGATGGATCTGGACTCTAGTGGCTCACCTTTATGTTCCCAGACAGGTCTCAAATCAACTTAGAAAGAAAGAGGATCTGGCATAGCACTAAGTAAAACCTTTCTGGGAAAAGATAGATAAGTGTGCACGCCTAGGGGTCTGTCACATCCCCCAATGCACAATGAAGAAAATATAGGACAAGCCCAGCACTACTGGAATATTAATGCTCAGAAGTATAAATATATGGTGTAGCCAATTTACAGACATATACAATTACACGAAGCGTAAGCTGCGATTATTGAATACCTGAATTTCACTATTACCATACACACACACACACACACACACACACACACACACACACACACACACACACCACCCCCACCCATATACCCATATTTGATCAAAATTGTATAAGTCATCCAACCACAACAAGGTGTACCTGTCTTTTCATGTGGAACATAGGATTTCAGGCACATAAAGAGGTGGGTCACTAGAGTTTGGGACCTGCCGTATGAAGTCACCTTGGCGTTAGTGGATGGCTTATACAATTTTTGATCGAAAACCTTTAACTATATCCTATTTTGTATGTATAGTAATGGTAGATTTCATGTAGTCATTAATGGCAGTGTGCTGACCCACAGTGTATGTTTGTATATTGGCTACTTCGTATTTGTGCATCTGTGCATTATTTTAATACTAAATATATAAAATACTGTATATAGAGAGATAGATCTAGATAGATAGATTTTTTTGTTCATTGGAACAATGTGGCAATGCATCCTTGTTAACCCATGTTTACTAGACATGTTAGGGAGACTTGTCATAAATTTTCATTAATGGGAATTTGAGGTGTGCTACTTTTCTGTTATAAGTTAATGCCCTTAGACACATATTAGATGAAAGTTGGCCAAACTCGCTGAATTCAGCTGGACTTGTCAACCATCTGATTTGTATGGGGGGCCTCCCAATTCTTCCCTGACAGATGGTGTGGGAGAGAGAAGAATCATGCAGTTGGGAGTTTCAACATCCAATTCTTATGTGTTTATTTAGGAGATGCACCGCTACCAGACATGTCTGACGGTGGTGTCCTCCTCTTTATTCAACAGACGGCTCTCTCGTGTATGGTGAGCTTTAAGATCACCACACATGCTAAAATTGGCCAAGTCCACTCATATTAGATCGGCCAACTGTCTAATGTGTGTGTGTGGACCTTCCAATTCATCATGTGTGGTAGAAAAGAAGGATCCAGCCTGTTGAATTCCCAATGGGCCGAACCTTTTGTTCTTTGAGAACCAAGTATTACTGTGCATGGGTGAGTCTGGGGAGTGTTCAGCCAACTGCTCTATCAGCTATCTAATGTGTATAAGGACCTTTAGCGGGCTTAAGGTCAAAGGCTTCTCCTCGCTTATCTACAGCTGTAGATTAGTTATGTTAAACCTGTCTGCTGTATTAGCGGCTTATAGATATTTTTTTCCTTACTATATAACACGGTTGTAAGACTTTGGGAGGAATCCAGATTGCTGCACTTCTGATTTCAGTCCAGGTGGCCTGAGTCATTGGTGGTAGTCATGTTCTTCTAAATGCTTCTTACAGATTTCTTCACAACCTGTTTGTTATTTTCAGGTGAAAATGTGCTTCATGTTCGTGACGCAGACACAGAGAATAAAATAATACACGCCCTTCAGCTTCAGTTTGGAAAACGATATCCTTGGTAAGTGTGATGCCGCCTGCGTATGTGCAATGTACTGTGTCTTATCAAAGTAATGAATTAAAATTACTCGGCAGAAAAAATACTCTGCATGAAGTATAATATATAGTGACATATAATAAAGGGTATATAATTATCGACTAGAAAAAAAGGGCAAACCCAAACAAGATACCTTTCATAGTCCTTTCCTGCTAGAATGAAACCTGCCCCGGCTTGCGGTTCGGCACTTTGCCCCCCAGTCGATGGCATCATTTCAGCAGCAGAGGACTATGATGGGTATCTTGTTATACTCTTTGTACCTTTCACAGTATTGTTTTTAGTTTACATCGCTGTAATTATGCCCATATTGATATAGGATAGCAAGCACTTTACTATTTGTCCTCTCCTACTGCTTATGCCATTCTTACTGTTGGACTCATGCCGTAACTATAGTCATGTATCTTTTTATCAATAAAGGTTATTTTTTCACATTCATTATTATTCTGGGCTTATCACTATTTTCTTTTCTCCTTTGTTTGTGTTTTAACTAAGTTTTGCCACTGAGAGCGATATTTTTTTTTTCTTCTTTTACAGCTCAAAAATATACGGTGATGGCAATTCTGTTCCAAGAATTGTTAAGTTTCTCAAATCAATTAGCTTGTCGGAACCGCTTCAGAAAAAGTTTTGCTTTCCTCCAGTAAAAGAAAGTATCTCTCAAGATATTGACCACATTTTGGAAACGCTGAGCGCTTTAGCTGTTGATCTAGGAGGAACAAATCTTAGGATAGCAATTGTCAGCATGAAGGTACATAATTGTGTCATGAAAGTATGGATCCATGTATATCATTCACAGCACCGCTCCAAATGTCCAGATGGGGGCAGTCTGAGATCATTCCGCTCCAAGAATGTTTCCATTTATAGATCAATCTACAGGTAGTGCGTAGGTCTTCAGAGATGGGGTTAGGTTCCTACACAGGGCACGGTAAGTTTATAATATAGACCGCTAGGAAACAATGTTTCTAGAAGAAAACACTTTCTTGATACAGTCTGCATTAGAGCTTGCAAGGAATATTTTTGTCAAGAATCTGAGTGGAAAACCTCTGTACAATCGAGCCACATGGATGTAAATTATAGACCCATCCCAGAATTTAACAAGACTTTGTCACCTTTCTCACTGCCCCTGTGGTGCAACCTAATTTTTGTAGAGCTAGCTTTTATTCATTTTGGCTTGAAAGTAGACGGATAACCTTTTTTTAGTACTTAACGAGACATTAAAAAAATGGCCATTTGGTAAATTTAATGATATGCTAGTGTGAGAATTTGTTCAAAATTAGCAACCTGGATGAATCCGCACCAGTGAGGAGGCATGTCCAAACCTTGTTAGGGAAAAAATTCACTATGTGAACCGCAATATGGATTTTCTTAAAAAAAAAAAAAAAGGTAGGAAGCGTATAAAAAGGGGGTTTTAACCCCTTCATGACCGCAACATTTTCCATTTTCGAGTTTTCGTTTTTTGCTCCCTTTCTTCCCAGAGCCATAGCCTTTTTTATTTTTTGTTCAATATGGCCATGTGAGGGCTTATTTTTTGCGGGACGAGTTGTGCTTTTAAACGCTATCACTGGTTTTACCTTATAGTGTACTGGAAAACGGGGAAAAAATTCCAAGTGCGGTGAAATTGCAAAAAAACGCAGCTGTTTTTTGTTTTTTTTCCACGTTCACTGAATGCTAAAACTGACCTGCCATTATTATTCTCCAGGTTATCACGAGTTCGTAGACACCAAACATGGGTTCTTTTTTATTTAAGTGGTGAAAAAAAAATTCCAAAGTTTGCTTAAAAAAAAAAAGCCATTTTCCGAGACCCGTAGCGTCTCCATTTTTTGGGATCTGGGGCCAGGTGAGGGCTTATTTTTTGCGTGCCGAGCTGACGTTTTTATTGATACCATTTTGGGGTATATCCGATGTTTTGATCGCCCGTTATTGCATTTTATTGCAATGTTGCGGCGACCAAAAAAACGTAATTGTCGTTTGGAATTTTTTTCTCGTTACGCCGTTTACTGATCGGATTATTTATTTTCTTATATTGATAGATCGGGCGATTCTGAACCCAGTGATACCAGATGTGTATGTGGTGGTGTTTTTTTTTTATTTTATTTTCAATAGGTCAAAAGGTGGGTGATTTAACTTTTTATATTTTTTTAATATTTTTAAAAACATTTTTTTTTTTTTTACACTTTTTGCATGCTTCAATACTCTCCATAGGAGACTAGAAGCAGCCACTGTCTGATCACCTCTGCTACATAGAGGCGATGAGCAGATCGCCTCTATGTAGCAGAAATGTTCCTGTGCTATGAGCGCCAACCACTAGGTGGTGCATACTATTACGTACCACGTCGGAAAGGGGTTAAAGTGGATCCGCTTCAAAATCCATGTGAAAAATCACTGTATGAATATACCCAAAAGGCTCCCATGTTTTGTCATATTTCATGTCTGTTTTAGTTTTTCATAAAAAAAAAAAGTCATACCTAATTAAACTTTTTTTTTTTTGCCACAGGGGGAAATCATAAAGAAGTACTCCCAACCTAATCCTAAAACTTATGAGGATAGAATAGAGTTGATACTGAAGATGTGCGTTGAAGCTGCATCGGAAGCAGTCAGTCTGAACTGCAGAATACTTGGAGTGGGTGTGTATTTCCCCAGATAGATACATAATATCATCTGAATATATAGAATTAATGATAACATGAGTACAATAACAAGTTTTTTATCACCACCATTAGGGATCTCCACTGGCGGACGTGTAAACCCACATGACGGTGTGGTGCTTCATTCTACAAAGTTAATTCAAGAGTGGAGCTCGGTTGACCTTCGAACTCCTCTATCGGACACCCTTCACCTGCCAGTATGGGTGGATAATGATGGGAATTGTGCTGCACTAGCCGAGAGGAAGTTTGGCCAAGGCAAAGGAGTAGAAGATTTTGTCACAGTTATAACTGGGACAGGTATGTATCATAGAGCTTCAAAAAGAAAAAAAATATGTCTTTACTTCAGTATGTGTATTAGGCGAAGTTCACATGTCCAGTAGTCCTCAGTTAGCGGATCCAGCAGCAATCCGTTAAAGTTCTGCAGACACCACTTTTTTGTCCAGCTAAAAAAAAAATTATTTCTTCTGGATCCATTTTTTATTTTACATTGAAGTCTATGGAAAACTGATTAATGAAAAAGCCATCCGTTTTATTCCATTTGAAACTGATCCTTTTCCGTGAAATAAACTGATGGATATTTAACAGATTAGTTTTCCATAGACTTCAATGTTAAAAAAACTGATCCAGTTTAAATCATTTTTGTTTAACCTGAGAAAGTTGTGCAGACGCAACTTTCTTGTTAACGTATTGCTGCTGGATCCGTTCTAGCTGATGATTACTGGACAAGTGAACATAACTTGCTACAACCCAACTAAGGCTATGTTCACTTGTCCAGTAATCATCAGTTAGAACAGATCCAGCAGCAATCTGTTAACAAAAAAGTCCAGACACAACTTTTTTGTCCGTTTAAAAAAAATAAAAAAACTAATTTCAACTGAATCTGTTTTTTTTTAACCTTAAAGTCCATGGAAAACTGATCTGTTAAATAGTCATCAGTTTTTATTTCATGTGAAAAGGATCAGTTTTTTGCTCACTGGATCAGTTTCAAATGGAACAAAACTGATGGATTTTTAACTGAACCGTTTTCCATAGACTTCAATGTAAAAAAAAATAAACAAATCCAATTGAAAGAAGTTTTTTTTTTTTTTAGCTGGACAACAAAAGAGTTGTTCAAACTGATTGTTCCTGGATCCATTCTGAATTGTGATTACTGGACATGTGAACATAGCCTAAAGCCCCCGTCACACCAAGCGAGATCGCTGGCGAGATCGCTGCTGAGTCACAAGTTTTGTGATGCAACAGCGACCCCAGTAGCGATCTCGCTACGTTTGACACTTAGCAGCGACCAGGCCCCTGCTGTGAGATCGCTGGTCGTGTCGGAAAGGTCTGGACATTTCTTTGATCGTTGAGGTCCCGCTGGGTAGCATGCATCGGTGTGTTTGACACCTTACTAACGACCTTGTTAACGACTCAGACACAGAAACACATAGGCGTGCATCGTTATACAGATCGTTACGGATCGCTGCTGCGTCGTTGGGAAGATCTGACTGTTTGACATCTCACCAGCGACCAAATGGCGACGCAGCAACGATCCCTGACAGGTCGTATCGTTGTCGGGACGCTGTAGCGTCGCTTAGTGTGACAGGGCCTTTAGTCAGATTGTACCAAATGATCACGTATCTATTGGATAGGTGATAACTTGCTGATCCGTGGGTGTCTGGCTCCTGGGACACCAGCTGATCTAAATAAAGGGTCACTGAAGCATGCTTGCTCCGTCCCTAGTTTATAGGGCTGCTGGAGATGGCAGAATGCTCTACTTTGCTATCTCAGGCAGTCTCATAGAGAATGACTAGAGCAGTAATGCACAGGCTTGACAGCTGCTTCATTCAGATTCTGCTTTGCAGAGCCATGGTTTCGTGATCATGGGGGGCCTAGCTGTCGGTCTCACACTGATCAGCAAGTTATCCTTTAACCAATGGATAGTTTGATACCTTAGTAAAACTTGTAGAGGGACCATCGAAAAAAAACAAAAAAAAAAAACAACAACTTTGTAATATATCTGTAAATCTGCTTCTTTCTTCTCCTGGACTGATCATTCATTCTGAATTCATGGATAAAATCTGTATTTAGTTAAGACAGACTTTCACATTATTGAGATAGGTGATGACAGTTGGTGCCCATAAGTTTCTATGAGAAGGAGAGAGAAGCTAGAGGAAGACACAGACATTCTGCTGCAGTTTACCTGAACAGACAGTTACAATTCTCCATAAAACTTTGTATGCACCAACTGCCATCTCCTATCTCAGTATTGGGAAAGTCTGCATTCACAGACAGATTTTAGAATCCGTCAACAGGCTTTAGCTGCCTAATCTGAGTGCTGCATAATGTAAGAGCAGAGACCCTGATTCCTGCAGTATGTCACTTACTGGGACGCTTGCTATAGTTTTGATAAAATTACTGTTTTATCAGCAGCAGGAGATAATCACTAGCAGATTAGTAAACCTGCTGACAGGTAGTCCTCCATAATCATGAGCTCTGTATAACCCCGCCCCGACCACTAATTGGCAGCTTTCTGTCTATGCAGTGTACACAGAAAGCTGTCAATCAGTGGTGTGGGTGGGGTTATACAGAGCTCAGCATTCAGAGAACTGCTAGATCTGCAGCAAATAAAACAGTGACTTTATCAAAATTGCCACAAGCAGCCCAGTAAGTGATACATCATTGGAATCAGGGTCTCGGCCCCTATATCATGCTGCTCTCAGATAGGGTATCAAAATCCTGTTGACAGATGCCCTTTAAATGTGAATTGAGGATTTTGAGAACGCATGATCAGTTCAGGAAGAGAAAGAAGCAGATTTCTCTGAGATATGTTACAAAGTTTTGTTATTTTCATGTGTACTATTGATTTATGGAACAGAATGAAAATGATCACTCTTTTTAGAGAGTTAGTAGTAAGTTTGTACCTCGTGGCTGTATTCTGTACTGACACCATCCCTCCTTTTAGACTGTAGTCTATGGACTATCATGTAGCGCTGATCTCCCACAGTGCTGTAACAAGTGATTGAAGCTTTCCATATGTAGAGATTGAGGAGATAGCCGGTAGGAGGAGACTCGTGCCCAGAACTTCACAAGGTCCAGACAGCACTTTACCAGTATGTGACTCACTGCATAGTTGTGACTGTTACCGCCATCTGAGCTCCCCGGATGCACTGGTCTGATAGCAGGAGCCTGGCGGCACGCTGCACTCTTCTGCCGGAGCAGCCAATAGAACATCCTGCAGTTAAAGCATAGTTTACTAAGCCACTCGCCTTTTATGTACACCTACAATATCGTAAAATGCCATTGAAAAGGTTTCCTGTCTGGGTGATTTCTTTTTTCCATTTATTTTTCGACCACTTGTTTGTTGTAGTTTTGAAATGACACAATTTATTTTACCATACGATGCACTGGAAAAAATTCCTAGTGAAATGATAAAAATAACCCATTTGCGCTATGGATTTTTGGGTTTTGTTCTTAAAATGCACATTTTGTGGAAACCAATAACCGGGCAGCACCGCTTTCCAGGTCAAGTGGATTACAGAGAATTAAATTTTGTGTCTTTGAATTTTTTTTTTGCTACATAAATAAAAAAAATAAAAAAAAAAGACACAGGTTTCTTTTGGCAGTTTCTGAGACCCATAATGTTTCATTTTTCAGTCGATGAGGCTTTTGGGTGTTCTTCTCTTTTTTTTGTTTTGTTTTGTTTTGTATGGCGAGCTAACCATTTTATGATTTTGGGGCACATAAGATGCTTTGATCAATTCTTCAATAACTTCATTATTTGATGGAGTTGTATGGACGAATAAAATGTATTTCTTGAGTTTCAATTTTTTTCTCTTTATATCACTGATGTAATATTTTATATTTTGTTGCAGCATCGAGCTGAATTGATGCAATCACTTCCAAGGACTTGGTCATCATTGAGCAATAATATGGTAAATGTGTATATTTTCTGTGTTTTAGGTATCGGAGGAGGAGTGGTCCATCACAATGAGCTTGTACATGGCAGCTCGTTTTGTGCTGGTGAGCTGGGACATATCATGGTGTCTTTTGATGGACCAGAGTGTACGTGTGGCAGCCATGGTTGTATAGAATCATATGCATCAGGAATCGCCTTGCAGAGAGAGGCAAAGAAACTGCATGATGGTATGTGACCTTCTTCCTGCAAATTGCTTGTTTGTCACTAGGTGGCGCTGAGAATCTGCCTTTCCACCATAGTTGCCGTGCATTGTAACCTGCTGTGCTAAAACAGTTATTTCAGTCAACTTACAGACACTTCAATTTTTCACTGTTCATCAAGAATTAACTTCTTTATGTATTATATGATGATGTTTAATACCCTGTTTTCTCTGTTATCCAGAGGATCTGCTATTAGTAGATGATATGTCTTTGAAGAATGATGAGTGTGTTACCGCTGTCCATCTTATCCAAGCAGCTAAACTGGGGAACGTGAAAGCAAGCAGTATTTTAAAAACAGGTATTAACTAACATACAAGGATTGTTTTGCATGTATTCTCTCACTTAGCTCAATATTGCATTACTATATATACAAGTTGTACTGGTCAGTAGCTCTCAATAGAATAGTAAGGGAACGTTGGCTCCCCTGCAGGATAAGGATACCAATTGCACGGAGACTTGTAGTCCTGCAAGAGCCAGAAGAAAGCGAAATTCCAGCAAAAACACTTTTATTGCAACATATTCAAATCCATGTAGAAAGAATCTTTCCACAAAGTTAGAAAAATATACCCATTTCAGACACCGTCCTTAGGCACTGCACTACTTCAATAAGGAAATGTCTTAAGGACGGTGTGAGATGCTGTTTTCTCTGGTGGTGGATTTTTCTACATGATCTAATTATGTCACAATAAGTGTTTTTAACAGATCCTTTTTCTAGAATCTCGGTCTTTTCTGGATCTTGCAGTAGCTCTCGATTCACTGCTTTAACATCTTGCTTAAAGGGGTTGTCCGGGCATGAGTATTTGATGACCTTTCTATAGGATAGGTTCGCAATAGCAGAACGATGGGGGCCTGACCCGGCGCCCCCACCAATCTGCTGCTTTTTGTTCCTGCTGGCCGATACCGCAACACAATTCCTGCTCTTTTGCATAGAAGTGGCACTACCTTAGCCGGCAAGGACTGTCAGCGTCCGCTGTACTTTGTATAGAGTTGCGCTCAGCAGCTCAGTTCATTGTGTTTACATCAGACCATTGCCCCTGTAAAAAACTGTGGCCTCACCAATCTGCTTTTGAAGATATACCCTGTAGGTAGGTCATCATTACCTATGCCAAGTCAACCCCTTTAACAAATGAGGAATAGAGGGTGGTTCAGAGTCTGCGCTTCCCAAGGTTCAAAGATACAGTCACACACGAAGGTGAAGCATGAATTTGGTTTATTTTGTCAACCAACATTCTAACAATGTTATTGTTGTTTGGACCTGATGAAAACCTTGAAATGCGTTGACAAAATAAACCACATTCATGCTTCACCTTCGTGTGTGATCGTATCTTTGAACCTTGGGTAGTGCTTATTCTGAACCACCGTATTTCTCATTTGTTGCGGCGTAACTCCTTGGTGGTCCTGCAGCAGCTTCCCTTCCATTCTTCTATAGGAGTTGTACTGTCACAACCCCACCAGGTGAGCATACCTATAAGGTTTTTATACCACTTGGTTATCAGATAAGACCCTATTTGCACTTTTTGTCTCTCCAGTCTTACCATTTGATTTAAGACTACCCCTTTAGTAGTCTTGTCTGTGTTTTATTAGGTCATATAGATCTCGTATATCTCAGTCACCTTCTTTGAGATCAGAGTTCCTACCATAAAGTGACTCCCGCTGTAGTCGACCTAATCTATCAATGTAATTAAATTTCTTCTGGTGAGGGAATTTCTGAAGGTGGACCTCTGGTGATCAGCTAATTGCTTTCGGTTTTAATAAAAATAACCACTTTTAAAATGTATATTTGTAAAGCAATCCTGACAATTTTTTTTTTCTAACAGCTGGAACAGCCCTTGGCATTGGGATTGTGAACATCCTGAACACCATCAATCCATCATTGGTAATACTTTCTGGTGTTCTAGCAAACCAGTATGTAAATGGAGTGAAAGAAGCAATACGCCAGCGAGGCTTGGCCTCCGTCCAGGATGTCAATGTCGTGGTGTCAAACTTATCTGACCCTGCGCTTCTAGGAGCCGCGAGTATGGTGCTAGACTATACCACACGTAGGACATACTAGGCCGTCAATGGATTACACTTCTGTTCCAAGACTACAAGGCCACGTATTTGTGCCTAAGAGAAGCTGGCGTATTTTTAGATACCACTTTTTTCTGAAATGTTTCTAGTCTGTTTTTTGTTTTTTTTTAACATTTTACATGTACGTTACCAAAGCTTGCTATTGATTGTTTAGAAGAAAAAAAAAGTTTTGCCCTCACTTTAAGCAAAAATCCTGCCTTTACCGATAAAATTCAGTGGCTTCAGTTGACTTGAGTTACAGTCCTTTAGGGCATTTGAAAAGGACCTCATATGAATAATGTTGGGGCAGTTTTATTTCTCAAACAGCGCCACTCTTGTTTGTGACTCTGTCCGGTATTGCATCTCAGTCATTCACTCATGTAGGGCTGAGCTACAATAAAGAGGTACTGTTTCTGGAGGGGGAGAAAACTACTTTCTAATATCTTCACCCTATTAATTGCCCATCTCTGTATTATATTTTGCAATGTAAATGTGTTTTTTTTGTTGTTTTTATATAGGATACAAAATTTTCCGAACATTTAACAGAATCAAAATAGGTTTCAGTGGACAATAATCAAACTTTTTGTATTCTGCTGTCATCTAAGGAGGGTTTTCTTTCCTAAACACAATCCACAGCTGAAAGAAAGATATTTTTCATTAATACAAGACTACACTATACGTCATGTTTGACTTGAATGATGAAAGAAGTAATTCCAGATTTTTATCACGTCGGTTGTGGTATTATTTTTACATATCTTTCAGGTCATTGCTGTAGGTGTAATGCCTTGTGAATCTACCAGCATTTTTGCACACTGTTTAGAAAAAAAATCCATTTACAATCATGGTATCTTCCACGCTAGGATCGACACCAGTTGCAGACTGGTAAACTGACCTAAACGTTTATCCACTAGTAGGACATCTCAAAAGAAAATGTTGAAATATACCAATTTTACCTCAAGGACTGGAATAACATTTAAAAACTGTGGTTTTGGAAAATCAACTGTTTTTGTTTATTTAGTAATTTAGTGTAATTAGCACCCAAGGTTTATAATGTTTAGTGTACAAATGTTTTAGTGTTCTAATATATTTAAGGGGTAGCTCTACTTTCTCAGACGCTTCTTTGGGGGACACTGGAACCATGGGTTATATATATGCTGCTACCTGGAGCCTGACACTTGGAATAAATCTTAGAAAATAAAGCTGACTGCTCCCCAACAGCCTACACCTTGCCAGCCGACACCCAGTTTAGCTTAGTCACATTGGAGGCAGACACGGGTCTGTCTTGTCCTTGGATTGAGTCCAGAACTCCTGTTCTACATTGCAGATTCCCCAGGCCACCGCATATAGCATCCAAAGAGACGTTTCCCAATGTTCTGCTCTTCTACCCGATTTCTTGGTCATCTAGTTTACCAGCAGGACTGTTGGGTCTGCCGTTCAGAAAACTTTGGGCCTTTCTGAGTAGATTGGTCTGACCAGGATTAGGAAAAATGGCCTTAGACATCATGTTTTTACCACTTCTTTTAGAAAGCCTCTTTTCGATACGTTAAGATGTATGCTCAGTGCTCCTATGACGTTATCCTTCTTTTAATTTTTCAGGGCTATCTTGAGCCTGGGTTGACTCCCATGGGCCAGGTTCCTGTCTTGGCTATCCTTGTCCAGCAGAACTTGATTTGTAGGCCATAAGTCAGGATTGCCTGCCTGGGCATGGCGAACTCGGGGGGGCCACCATATTTGCTCCCCCTGCATCTGAGGGGGCTAACACAAATGGAACCACAATCTAGTCTTTGATGCCCTTCAGATTTTTTTTCTCCACATAGCGACCTCTTTCATTAGGCTAGGCTCCAAGTGGTGGATCTCACCTGTCCCTCTCCTGCTCTGGGACAGAGTCGTCTTGCGTTCTGCACCGTCCTTTTTCCTTTTCGTGTTCCCCACATTCCACCTTTAGCAATCAGATTGCTATCCTTCATTAAGGGACTTTGAGTAAGAACCTCTCAAGAGAGAGGAGAGGCAATCTCTCAATCTAACGTAATGAGAGCTATGCAGCTCTACTTGTCTCGCACAGCTCTGTTCGGATGTTTTGCATTATGCTCTTGCATAGCTCTGTTCGGATGTTTTGCATTATGCTCTTGAAGAGGTCGGACTGCTTCTAGGGGGACCACTCTTTTACTTCATTCGATCTGCCAATGCGGAAGATTGGGCTTAGTTTGGGCGCAACTCCCCTTGAGTGGTAGAAGTCTCCTGGATTATACTCCTCCAGGCATCGTCTTCTGTTCCATGGGGCCACTACTTAATCTTCAGTCCACATCTTTGCAGAGTTCTTACCTTTGCATCTATGGATGCAAGTCTTAGCAGGAGGGTGCTGCAAGCGACAGTTGCATGGGTAGTAATCTGAGGGATTGCTATTCTTCTTTTTGCAGTAATGGTATTTGTTTTCCCACCCCAGGGACTGCATTAGGACATCCCATTGTTCCTGTGTGTCTGAGAAATGAAGCTTTTTGGTACTTGCGTAAATTCTTTCTCATAGTCTTCATTAAGAGACACAGCACGATCCCTTGTTTGGGGGGCTCTTGGTTTTTCTTATCTTACTGCTTTTTCACTAATAATAATAATCTTTTCATTTATATAGCCCCAACATATTCCGCAGCGCTTTACAATTCAGACAATTTTACAGACATTATCATTGAATAGCTGTGTGACTGGCCAGGAGTAGGCTGTTGGGCAGGAGTTAGCTTTTTTTGCTAAGATGCATTCTTAGTGTCAGCCTCCAGGTAGTAGCATACAAGCCATGGTTCCAGTGTCCCCCAATTAAGGGAAAGAGTTTTTATGGTGAGTACCAAAAATCTTCATTTTGCAACCAATTTTATTTTCTATTCTCCAGTGCCTCTAAACTTTGGAAATTCTCTCCATTATACTGTTACACCTGCAGCTCCTATGCCGACCCATGTATAGTGGACATTAAACTATATAGGGTCTGTTGCAATGAAGCAGTGGTTACAAAGGTGGTCCCTTGCACATTACATTGCTAACCCTTCTGGGAGTTGGCAAATCAAGCTTTTTGCTTTTTTAGTATTGTATGTACGTACAATATGTATTATTGTGATTAATTACGAAACTGTAAAATGTTGGCTTTAATTTTGCCACATTCCAGCTGCTTTGTAGATTTTCATTTTATTTTTGGTGACTAGGTGCAAGATTTGTTGTAAAATGTAGCACATTCTACCCAGACATACTGTAGTAATGGCTGGGACGGTACATTTGAGTTTCCTTGTTTAATATAGCGTTTTCTCCTGTACATTCCTCCTTCTCTTTTAGGATACTGTATAGCATCTCAATGTGATAGCTATTATTTCATAGATATTTATTGTTCTTGTAAAAACCTTGATTATTTTATAGCGCAAAATGACAATAAAGAAACCAAATGGGCTCTGTGTGTAGTGTTTAACTTCATGTGATAAGCTTACAGCGTTGGATTTTCCGCTGTGGTCCATTTTTATACCCTTACTGCTGCAGCAGCCATTTTTAGAATCTGGCATGTCACTTTTTGTGGATCAAGGGGGTATGACCTACCTTGCTATACAGTGCGTAAAAAAAAAAAAAAGCACCAGAACTGTGACATACATTTATCGGTTGACCATGACAGCACCACGAGAGAGGGGATCCGCCCACCAAGGACAGGAAACCTACAGGCTTAAAAGGACGGCCCTCTCCCTCACCTCACTTTGGTTTCCTGTCCTTGATGGAGGGAACCTATAGCAGTCTCATGGAAGATCTCCGTATGAAGCTGGATATGGCGATGGCTGTCGAGCAGCGCCCCTACCTGGGATCTGCAGCTTCAGCGTCAGCTATGCAGGTGCACCCCTATCTGGGGAATGCACAGCATCCTTGCACTGGATAGTAGTGGGAGCTGCACCCCTATCTGGGGTGACAGCCCTAACATCACCTGCTACAGCCTGGTCTGTGCCCCCATCTGAGGGGGGGCTGCCCCTGGACTGGTCCGGACTGCAGTGGGACTGCTCCCCTATCTGGGATGGCAAGCCCACCAACGCCCTGAGGATGATGGCGGGTTGCGTGGGGTGCCATTCCCATCGATACCCGGCGGAGGATGAGGGGGTATGACCTACCTTGCTATACAGTGCGTAAAAAAAAAAAGAACCAGAACTGTGACACATATTTCTAGCACAAAGTGAGCCAATAGTTGGTATAAGCAGAGAATGCACAAGTAGATTAATTAAATAGCATGAACGACTATGACAAATCTGGCACCTTAACCACCTTGGGATTTTCTGTTTTCGCATTTTTGTTTTTTGCTCCCTTTTTTCCCAGTGCCATAACTTTTTTATTTTTCCTTCAATATGACCATCTGAGGGCTTGTTTTTTGCTGGACGAGTTGTACTTTTGAATGACACCATTGATTTTACCATATAGTGTACTGGAAAACTGGAAAAAAAATTCCAAGTGCGGTGAAATTGCAAAAAAAGTGCAATTCCACAACTGTGTTTTGTTGTTTTTTTTTACCATGTTCACTAAATGCTAAAACTGACCTGCCATTATGATTTAAGTTTGATAAAAATGGCGCCATTTTCTGAGACCTGTAGCTTCTCCATTTTTTGGGATCTGGGGCTTATTTTTTGTGCACAGAGCTGATGTTTTTACTGACATAATTTTGGGGATAGATGCGATTTTTTGATCACGCCTTTATTGCAATGTTGCGGCGACCAAAAAAACGCAGTTCTGGCGTTTTGATTACTTTTTCACGTTACGCCGTTTACCGATGTGATTAATTATTTTTATATTTTGATCGGGCGTTTCTGAATGCGATAATACCAAATGTGTATTTTTTTTTTTATTGTGAATAAGGCAAAAGGAGAGTGATTTGAACTTTTTTATATTTTTATTTTTAAAAACATTTTTTTTTTTACTTTTTACATGCTTCAATTGTCTCCTCATCATCTGATTGCTTGTGCTACACATAGCAGGGCTACAGCCCTGCTATATGTAGCAGAGATGCTCATCTGCTATGAATTCCGGCCACTAGGCAGCGCTCATAGCAGATCTGCAATGACAAGCATGGGGGTCTTCTGTATCCCCACAGTTATGTCAACGCGTCGGCACCCCACGATCGTGTGACAGAGGAACTGATGGGCGGAGTTAGTGCCACGCTTCAGGCATGGTCATGTTAAATTAAAAATTAATATGAAACCTTGAAAACAGAAATTTTGTCGCGCTTGGGGATGCCAATGTCTGTCAGGGCACAACGGGTCCACCGCTGAGGTCAATCGCCACGGCCTTCCCCTCCTATGAAACTGCTCCTGTCTCCCATGGACTCAAGACTCTCCATCCTTCCTGCTCCTCAGGGCAAAGCAAGGAGGTATGGGCCGGGGCCTCTCCTCTCGCTGCTCCCCAACGTCCTCCTTCCCTCTCCTCCATGCGCTGGGCCAGGGGCGATAACCGGAAGTGACCGGACACGGGATGCGATTTTATGATGTCACTTCCGGTTGCGTTCCACAGTGGAATGCACCATCGGGTATGAGGGAAGCATGATTCGTTTGCGCTTGCGAGCCCTGCATGCGCTTGCTGAGGGTCAGTAATCAGTGGCGCATCGGAAAGGAGCCGCACCTGGGGACGCCATCCAGAAGGCAGTCCCGAGACCTGGAGGGGGAAGTGCATCCAATCAGGATGCAGCGCCAGGATCTCGCTTCCCTTAAAGGAGCCAGATGGAAAACATCACAGGGTAGGACCTTGCCATAATAGAGGGTGATCGTGCTTTGTGCTCTGCTATTGTGGAACCCGGCACTATCCCAGACCCAGCAACTACCTCGCTTGGCAGTCTCTTTATCTTTGGAGCAAGGTTTTTCTGTCACCCATGACGGCACAACGAGAGAGGGGATCTGCCCTTTAAGGGCAGGAAACCTTCAAGATAAAAAGGGCGGCGCCTCTCTCCGCATCAGTGGTTTCCTGTCGTTGACGGGGGACCTTCCTTGTCGGCGGCCAATCCAACCCCTATAATAAGGGTCCCTTCTTGGGATTTAAACTTGGTGCTAAACGTGTTAACAGGTTCTTCCTTTGAGCCCCTTAGCTCAGGGTCCATTAAAATACCCTAAAAACAATACTTCTGGTGGCCTTAACATCAGCACGAAGGGTTAGTGAGTTACAGGCTTTATCTGCAGATCCACCTTTTGCCTTAGTGCTAGACGATAGAGTAGTTTTGAGACCAGACCCTGCTTTTCTACCTAAGATTGTTTCTAAGTTTCATATGTCTCAGGAGATAGCCCTACCATCCTTCTGTCCTGAACCAAAAAATAGCAAGGAGGAAAGATTTCATACCTTGGATGTCAGGAGATGCCTTATACATTATTTAGCATCCACAAGCTCATGGAGGAAGGATAGGGCTCCATTTGTCTCCTTCCAGGGTTCCCGGAAGGGATCAAAGGTCTCAAAAGGCACTCTGTCAAGGTGGATCCGGGAAGCCATCACGATGGCCTATACTGGATCGGGCAGAGATCCTCCTAGCAATTTGAAGGCCCACTCTACACGGGGCATGGCTGCTTCCTTGGCAGAAAGAGCCGACATGCCCATTGAGCAAATATGTAAGGCGGCCACATGGTCATCTTCGTCCACTTTCTATAATCACTATAGACTTGACCTTTCTTCCTCCTCTGATCTCACATTTGGGAGAAGGGTTCTGCAGGATGTGGTCCCTCCCTTACATACTTAGTTCTCTGTAATTCTCTCGTTGTGCCGTCATGGGTGACAGAAAAACACGTATATTACTTACTGGTAATGTGTTTTTTCGGAACCTATGACGGCACCTTTACATTCCCTCTCTATCACTATGGTGTTCACCTTCCGGTTGGTGGCTGTTGAGTATTCACATGGGTGAAATTCGTTTATGGTTAATAAAATTATGTGCTCTAACCGTAGAGTCCTCTCATGCTCTGTAATCCACTGATGCGGAGAGAGGCGCCGCCCTTTTTATCTTGAAGGTTTCCTGTCCTTGAAAGGCGGATCCCATCTCTCGTTGTGCCGTCATGGGTTCCGAAAAAACACATTACCGGTAAGTAATATACGGGTTTCCTACAGAATCCTCATTTATTAGCCTTCTCTGTTTGTTTTAGGGAGGCAAAAAACCTGCTCCAAAAAACAAAAGACGAAGGGTCCCATAAATGTGCCACTTGTCTTAAAAACAAACAAAAAAAAAAAAGTCTTCCTCATACAAAAAACACCTGTGCCAAAAATGCACAGATAAAGTTATCAGACAAGAGCAGCCATCCCTGATAAAAGAATTGAAGGAAATTGTTCGGCAGGAGGTGCAATCTTCTATGGCTGCTTTATCACAATCTCTGGCTATAACTAGTGATGAGCGAGCACTAAAATGATCTGGTCGAGCAAATTGGAATACTCGGGTGCTCGACCTGAGCAACGAGCCCAATGTAAGTCTATGGGAAACTCAAGTATTTTTCAGGCATCTCCCCTCGGCGGTCTGCAGAGGGCCTAAAAATTGCCCAAATCGATGGGAACCGTGCTCAAATGACATGGGAACAGCATGGGGAAGACCCCTGGAAGCATTTCTGACTCCCAGGTCACTGCTGTCAACAACTTTGTCAGAGTATTACGCCACCTTTACGGACTCGCAATAAAACATACAAAAACGAAACCAAAATGTATTTTCCTGGGAAATATGTTAAGGAGCATCCATTCCAGGGTAATGACTTGTATATAAGGCAAAATAAATAACCAAAACCAAAAACACTCCTCCACACCTTGGGCTATGTTCACACGTAGCGTTCTTGATGCATTTTGCACTTTTGCATTGCTTTCAGCCAAGACAAATGCATTCACTGGGAAATGTCATTTTAACATTTTACAACCTTATCTGGCCATGTGGTGTGTGACCCATCATCAGACACATGCATACAGTGCTGAAAAGACATGGGAACAGCATGGGGAAGACCTCTGGAAGCATTTCTGGCTCCCAGGTCACTGCCTAAAAGTGTGCCCATCATAAGTGATCCTTGGCGCATGCGAAGATGCCTCCCGCCGTGCACCTGCCGTTGCAGACTTGCAACAATCACTATCCATGTCCTTGTCCCAGTGCAGAGTTCAGTTGTCCATACCCCATTCCTTGGAATGCAAGCGCAAGTATGCAGCCAGCCACCCACCATCCCACAGGCTGCAATACTATACTGCCAAATTTTTTACAGCTGCTTGCACTTGAAATTTGGCCTTTTAGGCTTGTGGAGACCGAAGCTGTCTACAATGTTATGGCAGCGGCGAGCGGGTATCCATACTCTGTCCCCATCCACCACTATTTTTCCCGGTATCGCCTCCGCCTTCCACAAGCACGAGACCCACAACATTACCTGTGCCCTCCTCAGTGCACTTACTGGGAAGGACCACCTAACCAGAAACACGTGGACAGGTGAATGTGGCCAGGGACGATACGGAGCCTGTCCACAGCTTTTTTTACTGAGTTGTATTTAGCTCGGTTAAAGGACTGGCATAGAGGGAAACCGTATCTACTCTGGGTGTCATTTCTCCCAGGAAGTCTTCTAATGCAGCTTGTTGCAGAAGCAATGGCAACCCGCCCAACATCAACTCGCACTTGTCGGTGGTGTTTTGACACACACACATCTTTCTTTGCGCATTTATCTTCATGACTACAGAGTTGGGCAATGGCCTGTGCTTCAATGCGGTTTGAGAAATAACATGCATAAGCACGTACGATCCACATTAAAAAAGCAGCCATAGTGTCTTGGAACCTCCCCCTACACTTTTCTTAGCCAGGGCTGCTTCTCGGCAGGGATGGACAGTCCCACCAGAAAACCGGAGACTCCTCCGGTGGTCCCTGGCTTCTCCTTCAGGAGAGTTCATAGTGCCGAGGTGAGGCCATGATGATGATAGAGACCACCATCTGCTTAGTTTTCTGTTACTTGAAATGCAAGCGCAAGTATGCAGCCAGCCACCCACCTGCCCACCCACAGGCTGTAATACTAAACTGCCAGATTTCTGGGCAGCTGCTTGCACTTGAAATGTGGCCTTTTAGGCTCGTGGAGACGGAAGCTGTCCACAATCTTATGGCGGTGGCGACCAGGTATCCATACTCTGTCCCCAGCCGCCACTATTTTTCCCGGTATCGTCTCCGCCTTCCACAAGCACGGGTCCCACAACATTACCTGTGCCATCCCAGTGCACTTACTGGGAAGGACTGCCTAACCACAAACACATGGACAGGTGAATGTGGCCAGGGATGGTACGGAGCCAGTCCACAGCTTTTTTTGCTGAGTTGTATTTCACCATAGCCATATTCTTTAGCTTGGTGAAAGGACTTGGGAAACCTTATCTACCCAGCTGTCATTTCTCCCAGGAAGTCCTCTAAAGCTGCTTTCACTTGAAATGTGGCCTTTTAGGCTCGTGGAGGCGGAAGCTATTCATAACCTCATGCCGGCGGCAGACGGGTGTCCATACTCAGTCCCCAGCTGCCACTATTTCTCCCGGTATCGTCTCCGCCTTCCACAAGCACAGGTCCCACAACATTACCCGTGTCCTCCCAGTGCACTTACTGGGAATGATCGCCTAACCACAAACACATGGACAGGTGAATGTGGCCAGGGACGGTACGGAGCCAGTCCACAGCTTTTTTTGCTGAGTTGTATTTAGCTTGGTGAAAGGACTGGCATAGAGGGAAACCGTATCTACTCCGGCTGTCATTTCTCCGTCACCTGGTTCCACCCATTGTCACAGATGACCATGCCTGGCTGTATGTTCAGCGGTGAGAGCCACAGATCAGGCTGCTGTTACAGCTTTCAACAACTCTGCAGCGCTGGGCGGTGTGGCACCTAAGCATTAAGCATTTCATCTTCAGCACAGCCTGTTGTCGCTTGGCCAAGGCAGTGCTGTCAGCTTGTGATTGATGTGGTCATTTCGGAGTTGGAGGAGGAGGTGCAGGGGCTGAACAATGTGATTACATTGAGGTTAAATTGGTGACTCTGTTTTTTATACTAAAAAATCCTATTGTTTTTGGGGGTTTTTAACGTTATTTTTTTAAGACTTGCATTCACGGGGAAATGTCATTTTAACATTTTACAACCTTATCTGGCAATGTGGTGTGTGACACATCATCAGGCACATCCTGTTTTATTTATGATGGAGGGACCCTGAAAGTCATAAAGCCTGTTTATATAGGGCCATCAGACAACCCTTACTATTCTTAAAAGGCCAGCAGTCGGCCCTCGCTATTGTTAGAGAACCATCAGCCGGCTATGCTTTGTTGTTCCCATTATTAACAAGTGGGTCTCCTATACTGTTATTGTGTATGCAGTGACTGCAAGGGCTGCCAAAAATTTGGACGCAACCCAATACCCCTTTGAAGAGACATAAAGGAGGGTCTCAGTAAAAGAAAAAAAAAGGTTCCCATTATAAAGGAGCGGGTCTCCTATAGTGGTAATGCCCATGCTGTGCCTGCAAGGGCTGGCAAAATTTGGGAAAAACCCCACTAAGAATTTAAAGACACATAGAGCCGTCCCCCTTACCGCCGTGGTCCTGCTCCGGCGTCTTTTGGCCTCCCTGCAGCTGCTGCTGGTGCACGCAGCTTCCCTGGCTCTGTGCTTAGGGGGCGCACGCGCGCTCCTTCCCTCTTAAAGGGGCCGCGCGCGCTGTCCTAAAAAGTCCCCGGCCGGAAGACTTCCCCTATAAAAGGCACCTCCTCCAATATGGAGGTGCCCGTGCAAGGTTGTAGCTTTGTGTGTTATACTCTGCTTCAGCCCTCAGGTCCCGCAGCTGGCCTGACTACCAGTCCAGTCCGCCAGCCGGGCTAGAAGTCCAGCCCGCCAGCCGGGCTACTCGATTGAGTCGCCGTATGACCTTGGTCGGTCCGAGTTGATACCTAGTTACGCCCCTCAGGTCCCTCCTTGCACCGCAGCACAGCGGTTCCACCACCCGGATCCATAACAGTTTGCACGGGCCATGGAACCCGGTAGCTCCCAGGCCCCTTTGCTTGCTGACCTGTACCAGGAGGTTTCTCGTCAGAGATCCCAACAGGAAACCATCCTGACCTACCTGCGGTCTGTGAACTCTCGCCTGTACATGCTGTCTGTTCCACCTGTGTCCGCCCCAAGTCGAGCGACACCCGCTCCGGCAGCGCCGCTGCCTACCAATACCACGGCATCCAGCCTAGGACCCCGGCTTTTTTTCGTTTTGGAGGTGACCCCATCCTATGTCGGGGCTTTCTGAACCAGTGCACGCTGAACTTTGAACTTCTGCCACATCAGTTTCCTTCCGACCGGGCCAAGGTGGCGTTCGTCATGTCTCACCTCACCGGGGAAGCATTGGCATGGCTTAACCCTCTATGGGAGAGAGGGGATTCCCTGGTGTCTGAACTTCCGGCTTTCCTCACTGCCTTCCGGAAGGTCTCCGATGAACCTGGACGAAGGATTTCTACGGCCTCCTCATTGCTCAGTCTCCGCCAAGGGAGTCTCACTGTGGCCCAGTATGCCATACGGTTACGTACCCTCGCTTCTGAGCTTGCCTGGGACAATGAGGCCCTGGTGTCCACCTTCTGGGAGGGCCTTTCTGGTCGGATTAAGGATGAGTTAGCCGGCCGGGACGTTCCTACCACCCTGGATGACCTGGTGTCACTAGCAACCTGGATTGACATCCGTTTCCTAGAACGTGCTAAGGAGACTACCCGGGAGAGAAGATTTCCTCGTCTTGCACCTGCTTTCCAGAGACCTGCTTCCCAACCTGCAACTCCCCGGGCACGCTCGCCCGAACCTATGCAGATCGACCAGACCACGATGGTCAAATCTCGCCGTGGTCACGCCGAGCCGAGGGGAGCTGTTTCTACTGTGGCAGTAAGGAGCACCTGATTCGTTCCTGCCCAGTGAAGCCCGGAAACTCCAGTGTCTAGGACCGCTCGGGGAGCTCGTCCTAGGCAAAAATAAATCCTCCCCGTTCTTGACTTTATCCGCATCTATTTCCTGTGGAGAGAACCGCTTCTTTGAAACCACACATCTGGATTCTGGAGCTGCTGGGAATCTCATATCCCAGTTCCTTGTAGAGAAGTATCAGATTCCTACCAAACCTCTGGCCAAACCATTGGCAGTCGCTTCCGTGGATGGAAGACTCCTTCCGGTGACCATCTTGCTCGTCACAGAGCCCGTGACCCTGCAGGTGGGAATGCTGCACTCGGAGAGGATCTCCTTCCATGTGCTTTCCAGACTCTCTCACTCCCTTTTGCTAGGTCTACCCTGGCTATAGAAACATGAACCCGTTCTGAACTGGCAATTCGGTGAGTTGCTCCTTTGGGGGCAGGATTGCCATGAGACCTGCCTGGTTCCGGTTCGCCCGGCTCGACCCCCTTCTACTCCGACTAATTTACCCGATCTACCGGCACCCTACTGGTCCTATGCTGATGTCTTCGACAAGAAGGAGGCAGAGACTCTGCCACCCCATAGGCCATATGATTGCCCTATCGACCTGATACCCGGTGCCACTCCACCCCGTGGGCGTATCTACCCGTTGTCGTTGGCCGAAACCCGGGCCATGTCTGAGTACATCGAAGAAAATCTGGCTAGGGGATTCATCCGGAAATCTTCCTCCCCGGCTGGAGCCGGATTTTTCTTCGTTAAAAAGAAAGACTGTTCACTACGTCCATGTATCGACTATAGAGGACTCAACCAAATCACTATCAAAAACAAATATCCCCTGCCGCTCATCTCTGAGCTGTTCGACTGCCTTAAAGGCGCGAAGGTCTTCACCAAGCTCGATCTTCGTGGGGCGTATAACCTGGTCCGGATGCGCAGAGGCGACGAGTAGAAGACGGCATTCAATACCCGGGATGGTCACTATGAATACCATGTGATGCCCTTTGGTCTCTGTAATGCTCCCACCGTCTTCCAAGAATTAGTTAATGACATCTTCCGTGACCTCTCATATTCTTGCATGGTTGTGTACCTGGATGACATCTTGGTCTTCTCTCCGGATCTTCCCTCACACCGGAGGGATGTTCGTCAGGTCCTGCTTAGGCTCAGGCAGAATCACCTATATGCAAAATTTGAGAAATGCCTCTTCGAGCAGTCCTCTCTTCTGTTCCTGGGTTATATTATCTCTAAGACAGGTCTACGGATGGACCCCGAGAAAGTCTCTGCCGTCTTAAAGTGGCCCCGTCTGTAGGGGTTGAAGGCGATTCAGCGATTCCTGGACTTCGCCAACTATTATCGTCTCTTCATCCCACATTTCTCTTCCCAGAGTGCTCCCATCTCTGCGCTCACCCGAAAGGGAGCAAATCCTAAGGAATGGCCATCCGAAGCGGAGGAGGCCTTCCTCTCTTTAAAACAAGCCTTCTCTTCTGCCCCTGTGCTGCACCGTCCGGATAACAACAAACAATTCTTTCTGGAGGTTGATGCTTCCTCTTCCGGAGCCGGAGCGGTGCTCACCCAGAAATCTCCTTCCGGGAGAATGGTAACCTGCGGCCTCTTCTCCTCGTCTGAGCGCAACTACTCCATAGGAGACCGAGAACTGCTAGCCATCAAATTGGCGCTGGAGGAGTGGCGTTACCTGCTCGAGGGGACTCTGCACCCGGTGGTCATCTATACTGACCACAAAAACTTGACTTATCTTCAGAACGCCCGAAGACTCAATCCGCGTCAGGCCCGGTGGTCTTTGTTCTTCGCCCGCTTTAACTTTACCCTACATTACCGCCCAGCGGACAAGAACATTAAAGCAGACGCCTTGCCCCGATCCTTCCTGTCTTCTGATCAAGAGGAGGAGCCTATACATATCATCGATTCCTCTAAAGTGATGAATGTGGCCCCCTTGGATCTGTCTCGTCTCCCACCCGGTAAGACTTTTGTAGCGATTCTGGATCGTAAGAAGGTTCTTCACTGGGGTCATTCATCTAAACTAGCCGGCCATGCTGGCCAGAAGAAGACCTTCCTGCTCATTACCCGGCATTACTGGTGGTCTACCCTGCTCCAGTATGTGGTAGACTTCGTCACAGCCTGTTCGTCCTGTGCCCGCAACAAGGTTCCCAGACATATTCCTGCCGGCCGTCTCCTGCTCTTCCCGTACCTGCTGCCCCGTGGCAACACATTGCTGTGGACTTTATTACGGATCTCCCTGTTTCTGCCGGTTGTACGATCATTTGGGTGGTCGCTGACTGCTTTTCTAAAATGGCCCACTTCATTCCTCTGCCTGGTCTCCCATCTGCATCTGTGCTGGCTAAGGACTTCATCCATCACGTCTTTCGTCTCCACGGCCTACCCCTCCACATTGTCTGATCGAGGGGTCCAGTTCACTTTGCGCTTCTGGAGAGCTACGTGTAAGCTGCTGGATGTCACCCTGGATTTCTCCTCCGCTTACCATCCGCAGTCCAATGGCCAAGTGGAGCGTATCAACCAGATCCTTACCAGCTACCTCCAGCACTTCGTCAACGCTCACCATACCGATTGGGTGGAGCTCCTACCTTGGGCCGAATCCTCCTACAACAACCATGAGAGCGAATCTTCTTCCAAGTCCCCGTTCTTTGTGGTCTACGGTCAACATCCCCGGATTCCGTTTCCCATTTCCGCTTCTGTGGACAACCCGGCCGCGGAGTCTCTGGTCAGCGAATTTTCCACTATTTGGGAGGACATTAGATCCGCACTTCTTCAATCCTCTGAGTGGATGAAGAAACATGCTGATAAGAGACATCTGGATCCACCTCAATTCCGTCCGGGAGGCAAGGTTTGGCTCTCCTCCAAACATGTTCGTCTCAAAATACCCTCCTAGAAGTTGGGTCCACGGTTCATTGGCCCATTTGAAGTCCTCAAGCAAATCAACCCAGTAGCCTACAAGTTAAAACTCCCGGCCACCTTACGGATTCCTAACTCCTTCCACGTATCTCTCCTCAAACCAGTTGTGCTTAATTCTTTTTCCGACTCCTTCCGAACATGCTCGCTCATCACTAGCTACAACCTCTTCAGGAGCAAAAAAGAGGAAGATGCAGATGGAGGAAAAGTCGGACTCCCAGGAAGATCGGGAATCCTTGCTTAATGAATGGAGAGAAGAAGGTGCATCAGTCTTGGAGGCTGACCAATCCCAAGCAGCAAAAAATATCTATTCTCATCAGAGAACATGGCGGAGCTTCTTGCAGCAGTAATAACCACCATGGATGTAAAGGATGAGGAGACTGCTCAGTACACTGTTCAGGACGAACTGTTCAGGCTTAGGTCACAAAGATAGTTGGTTTTCCCAGTCCATGAGAATATACACAAGCTAATTCTCGACGAGTGGGAGCTCCCCGAAAAGCGTCTTTCCATGCCAGCAGAGTTGAAGGAAAGATTCCCTCTGGAAGAAAAAATATCCGAATGCTGGACGGAGGTACCCAAAGTGGATATCCAGGTAGCAAAGGTGGCTTAAAAGACTACCCTGCCTTTACGAGATCCCATGGATCGCAAAACAGAGTCTACTAAAGAAATCCTGGGAAACCTCAGCAGCATTACTAAACGCTAATGTGGTGTCCACCTGCATAGCAAGGTCGATGTTCAAGTGGCTTCAACAGCTGGAGGTACATATTAGCGTGGGTACTTCAAGGGAACAAATATTGGAATCCATACATCTTTTGCAAAGTACTACGGGATTCCTAACCGATTCTTCTGCGGAATCTGTGACAATGGTAACCAGATCTTCAGTACTGTCCAACTCAGCAAGATGGACACTGTGGCTGAAATTATGGAGTGGAGATATCGCTTCCAAGATCAAGCTCTGCTCTATCCCCTTCAAAGGGGAATATATGTTTGGACCAGCTCTAGATGAGTTGTTAGAGAAGGCAACAGACAAGAAAAAGTCACTACCAGAACCAAAGACAACCAAAAAACAGTCCTTTCGTCACCCACAAGGTCAAACCCCTTCATATAGAGGAAGAGGGAAGACTGGACGCTGGAGTTATCCTAAAGGAGGCAGAGGCAAGAACATCTTCCTCTCCCAAGGGCAACGCCAAGGAAAACAATGACGTAAGGTCAGTAGGGGGTCGACTTTCCGGATTTCTCTCCCAGTGGCAGTACATTACAAAAAAGCAATGGGTGCTGCAATCTGTCCAGAATGGGGTGAAAATAGAGTTTGCCTCCAAACCTCCACAAATCCTGAGAGTAACTACCATCTCAAGAGTTGAGAAATATCTTATCAAATCTGAGCCTTCTCGCTGCAGGGGTAGTGTCCACGGTTCTGGAAACAGAATGGGGAACAGGACATTATTCCCTTATGTTCCTTATAAAAAAAAAAAGCCCAATGGAACACACCGGATGATAATAAATCTAAAACCCCTCAATATACACATAAAATACAAAAGGTTCAAAATGGAGTCAATAAAGGCGACCATCCCATTGATAGGCAAGAACTTCATGATGGCAACCATAGACCTTCAGGATGCCTATTATCATATTCCTATCCATCCAACGCATCGAAGGTATCTGAGGTTTGCTGTAACCCAGGAAGGTTCGGCATTATCAATTCAACACCCTGCCCTTCGGCATCTCTCCCGCTCCCCGAATTTTTACCAAAATAATGGCGGAAGTAATAGCATCCATCAGACACAAAAATATCTGTATACAACCCCTGGCAAAAATTATGGAATCACCGGGCTCGGAGCATGTTCATTCATTCAGTTTTTTTTTTCCTCAGAATTGAGTGATTCCATAATTTTTTCCCTCTGCTTGCTCTGAAAAAAAATTACCCTTACTGAGTACCACATTTTTAATCTTGATTTCTTTTAGTGTTTCTTAAAGTCCTAAAGTTGCCATTTGAAATGACTTTAGTTTTGTGCCATGTCTGTGATCTGCTTTTTTTTCAACAACATTAAACAACTGAATGAACATAGAAGAAAAAGTTTTCCAGCGAAGTGGTATCCAATTTCCAAAATTGATTGTGCAAAAAGTAAAATCTTCAATCCAAACAGGGAGTTAGGCTATGTGCCCACGTTGCATTTATGAAGCAGAAAATTTCTGCTGCATAAATGCAAGTCCTCTCCCGGAAAAACGCATGCGGAATTCCGCACGCGTTTATCGCGCTTTTTTCGCGCGTTTATCACGCGTTTTCCACATGCGGAATTGCCTTGCGTTTTTTATGCATTGGACAAAGGCAATTCCGCTTGCGGAAACGCAAAATTAAATGACATGCTGCGGATTTTTGAACGCGGCATAAACGCTGCGGAAAAATCCGCAGCATGTGCATAGAAGTTGCGGAAACCCATTGGGGATCATGGGGTGCGGGTTACCAAGCATTTTACAAGCGTTTCCGCTGCGGAAATTCCGCATCAAAAACGCTTGTAAAACGCTACGTGGGCACACAGCCTAACACAGTGCTCAAGCCAACATGTTTCGACAGATGGTCTTAGTCATGGCAATAGCTGACAAATAAGGAGGGAGATAATTATATAGACATGCCCTCATTAACCCAACAGCTGAATAAAAAGCAGAATCAGTGACCAACAAAGTAGTAAAAAGGAAGAATTATTTTTTTTTTTAAATGAAAAACAAATATACAGAAAATACAATAGAATAACAAAATATAATAAATCAGTCAATACTGTAAAATTACATCCTGTCTAATATTCAGACCATGGGGGACTCTCGTTCCAAGGTTATAAATCCACTAAGACTCTTTCTGTAACAAACGGCGCCTAATATCTCCACCTCTAAAAGGGGTAGATATTTTTTCAATTCCTTGGAATTTTAGTGCCTGAGTGTTACCCCCATGCTTGGTCTGAAAATGTCTAGAAACCGCTGAGATATTCAAAGCTGAGCGGTTACTGCTATCAGATATATGTCTGCAAATTCTCCTCTTTAATTTACCTGTAGTGCAACCCACGTACTGGATCTTACAGGTCATACATCCCACTAGATAAATCACATTATTTGTGCAGCAGTTGATATAAGTTTTAATTCCAATAATACTGCCATTAGAGTAGGATGTAAAGCTGTCACCTCTCAGTACGTGAGTGCAAGCAGTACAGCGTGTATGTCCACATCTATAAAACCCCTTCAGGGGTATCCATGATGAATTAGTATTGGACAGAGGACTGAGAAAAAGACTAGGAGATAATATAGAGCCTAGTGTTGGAGCTTTTTTAGCACTATATCTGACCTTAAAATCAGACAGGATTTGGGCAAGTTTCTCATCACGATTCAGGACAGGTAGATATTTCTTGATGTTAACAACATTAGTATAATGTGGACTATATGTAGTGACAAAAGGGATAAACTTGGATAGTATATGGGGATTATTAACATTAATATCCCGATTTTCATTAATTAAATCATCTCTATCCAATTTATCTACAATTTCAACTGCTCGATTTAAGATACCTCTAGAGAAACCACGATGCTTTAATCTCTGTAAAGCTGCAGCCGATTCAACCCCATATGCTCGTTGATCACTACAATTCCTCTTGGTGGCGATCAATTCCCCAACAGGGATATTTTTTATCACATGCTGGGGATGACAAGATTTGGCGTTTAGGGTTGTATTAGTAGCAGTAAGCTTTCTAAAAGGAGTCACTTCAACACATTCCGTAAGATAATTCCCTGTCAAGCAGATATCCAGAAAATTAATGCTTCTATTATTAGTAAAATGTGTAAATTTTAGATTGAAGTCATTAATAATATATTCTACAAAATCCTTGAATGCTTCAGGTATACCCTTCTACACTATTAGGATATCATCAAGATATCTCGCATACCATGTCAAATAGGCCTTAAAGGGATTTTTATCATTAAAGATATACAACTCCTCCCATATTCCCATAACCAAATTCGCAAGGGTTGGGGAAAATTTCGCCCCCATACTGACACCCCGGTTCTGTAGATAAAATATTCTGTCAAATGAAAAATAGTTATGTTTTAACAAAAAATCTACTGCCATAACAATAAAATCCTGTACAGGTTGGGAGTAGCAACTATATTTCTCCAGACTGGCAATCAGACACCGTAAGGCAACATTATGGGGTATTGATGGATAAAGGCCGATCACATCACATGTACACCAAGTATAATCAGATTTCCATTTAAAATTAGAAAAAGTAGCCACAACAGTCTTAGAGTCCCTGATAAAACCAGGGAGGTTGCGTACTAAAGGTTGAAGTTGCTGGTCAACCCATGATCCAAGTCTTTCACCCAAAGATCCTATGCTGGCTATTATAGGGCGACACGGGGGAGGAAAAAATATTTTTGTGTTTTCGGTAATGAATGGTATATAGGGATGATCGGATGGTCTACCATTAAAAATTCCTCAGTTTTTTTTATCAATAACCCCCATATATAAGCCTTCATGTAAGAGAGAGATAAGTTCCTTTTGGAATCGAGCTGTAGGCTTAAGCACTGTGTAACTCCCTGTTTGGATTGAAGATTCTACTTTTTGCACTATAAATTTTGGAAATTGGATACCATTTTGCTGGAAAACTTTTTCTTCTATGTTGATTACTGGTCACAGGACGGTGTCCGTGCGAGTGAGTATCTAACGGGACAGATTTATACTACTGGCTGGGGAGCTGCTTTACCTCCTTTAACTGAATGAACATCCTCCGAGCCCGGTGATTCCATAATTTTTGCCAGGGGTTGTAGTACCTTACTTCGACGACCTATTTCTGATAGGCCAATCAGAGCTAACCCTCAAAAGACAAATTCATGAAGTCCTGGATCTTCTAACATCCTTAGGGTGGCTGATAGATTACAAAAAATCCGGTCTGACCCCTTCCCCAGAAAGGATCTTCCTGGGAATACTACTGGACACACAGCAGCAGATATCCTTATTGCCAAAAGACAAACAGGAGCTCATAAGATCCAAGGTAACAACTCTGCGAGATCAGAGAAAAATATCTTTACGGTTAGCCATGTCAGTACGGAGGTCGATGACTTCTTGCATCCTGGCAGTAGCCTGGGCACAGGCTCACACAATGACTCTGCAGTCCCATATCCTAAAGTGTTGGGACGGTGCTCCGGCATCCCTAAACAAAATTATTCACTTACCACAGCAAGTAAAAGCTTTGCTCTCTTAGGGGCTCACCCCAAAAAAATCTGCGCAGATGGGTAGCCTGGGATCAGACTCCTCTATCGTCAATCACAACAGATGCCAGCAAAAAAGGTTGGGGAGCCGTAATCTCCCACACCACGTTCCAAGGTACATGGACCCAAGACATCGGCGGTCACTCTTCCAACTTCAGGGATCTAAAGCCAGTGGAAGAGGCCCTGAAAGCGGCAGTAGATCTAATAAAAGGTACCCATGCAAAGATATACTCGGACAATGTAACCACGGTGGCTCATCTACGACATCAAGGGAGCGCAAGGTACGAGAGTCTAAAAACGATCTCAAGCAGAATCTTTGCATGGGCGGAACAACACGTTCTTTCCCTCTCAGCATGCCACCTGAAGGGTTCCTGCAATATCCAAGCAGATTTTCTCAGCAGAAAGACATTACATCCAGGGGAGTGGAGCTTACACAACGAGACGTTCCCCCTGCTAACAGAAAGATAGGGTCTACTCCGGTAGACCTTTTTACCTTCGCTTATTGGCGAGTGGTGAATAACTTCTTTTCCCTCAACCCAAATGATCCGAGCCTGGCGGTGGATGCATTTTCATGCTGGTGGAACTACAAATTGGCGTACGCCTTTCCCCCGATTCCTCATTTACCAAAGACCTTGCAAAAAATCAGGAAAGACCAAACGAAAACAATCCTAATAGCTACACACTGACCAAGAAGGAGCTGATTCGGGTCTCTAAACAGTCTAAAAGTAGATGATCCACTAACACTGCCACCGATCAACAACCTTCTACGTCAAGGTCCAATATTTCACCCCGATCCTCAGACTTTACAATTGGAGGCCTGGCTTCTGAATCCAGTATCCTAAAATTAAGAGGCCTTTCGGATAGAGTGATAGAAACACTCCAACGGAGCGGAAAGCCAGTGATCAACTCCATCTATTGCAAAATTTGGAAAGTCTTTACGTTATGTTGTGGCTCTAACCTGCCAGATCCTTGGCATCCTAACATAGCACAGATTCTCGATATCTTACAGAGTGGACTAGAAAAAGGCCTGAAAACCAGTACTTTAAAGGTACAGGTAGCAGCTCTTAGTTCCTACTTCGATTAAAAACCTAGCAGACCACCGCTGGGTGAAAAGATTTATGGTCGCAGCCTCTCGACTGCAACCTAGGGTCCTTAACTTGGTCCCAGCCTTGGTTCTGAATGTAGTTCTCAAAGGTCTCATACTACCTCCCTTTGAGCCTATAGACAATATAGACATTGATAAGCTAATCTGGAAAATGGCCTTCCTAGTGGCCATAATAGCTAGGCGAGTTGGTGAACTACAAGCCCTCTCAATCAGGGAACCCTACCTGAGAACTTTAGATGATAGGCTTATATTCCGCATTGATCTAACCTTTTTTCCCAAAGTAACCTCTGAGTTCCACATGTCTCAGGACATACTACATTCTTTCTGTCAAAATCCCTCTAATGATAGGGAAAAGTAATTCTATACTCTGGATGTACAGAGATCGGTACTCCCAGTAGCTTCAAAGAACTAGTCCTTAGAGAGAACACCAGAACTTATTTATACAATTTTTTTGGCCAAAATAAAGGGAAAAAGGCAGCAAAAAATACAATTGCAAATTAGATCAAAAAGGTGATCATTGGGTCTTATGAAAACCAGAATAAGATTCCGCCAGAAAAACTTAAGGCACATTCCACTAGAGTGGTGTCGGTCTCATGGGCTGAAAGGGCTAGCGCGTCAATAGAGCAGATCTGCAGAGCTGCCACGTGGTCCTCAGTTCATATGTTTCAGTGACACTATAGACGTAATTTAATGTCCAATACTGATCTGACCTTTGTAAGGAAGGTGCTCCAGGCCATTGTCCCCCCTATTAATGTTTCTTTGGCATTCCTTTTAAGGTGCTGTCGTGGAGGGTGACTCGAGAAAAAAGAATTAGTCTTACCGTTAATTTGGTTTCTAGGAACCCTCCGCGACAGCACAGGTAATACCGCCCTTAAAGTTACTCTTTATTTGTTCATTATTCTTGTTGTAAATAAGATTTGAAGCATTTCCTACCGGTGTGGTCTTTTGTAAAACATTGGAGAACAGGAAGTGGGGGGGGGGGCTATTTAAGCTCTTCATGTGTTTCCTGTCCCTGCTAAGGTATGGGGAATATCCTCCTAACGTGCTGTCATGGAGGATTCCTAGAAAACGAATTAACGGTAAGACTAATTTTATTTTTATAGGGCCATCAGGCGACCCTTAGTATTCTTAAAGGGCCAACAGTCGGCGATGCTTTTGTTGTTCCCATTATTAAAGAGTGGGTCTCCTATACTGTTATTGGGTATGCAGCGACTGCAAGGGCTGCCAAAAATTTGGACGCACTCCAATACCCCTTTGAAGAGACATAGAGGGAGAGCCTCAATAAAAAAAATGTTCACATTATAAAGGAGTAGGTCTCCTATAGTGGTAATGCCCATGCAGTGACTGCAAGGGCTGCCAAAAATTTAGAAAAAAAAACATATCAATTTATAGACACATAGAGCTGGGCCACATTAATGACTTGTTCCCATTAGAAAGGAGCGGGTCTGCTATCCAGTTAAAGGGAATGCAGTGAGTCCAACGGCTTCCAAAATTTAAGAAAAACCACAATACCAATTTAAAGACACATAGTAATTCCAATGCCCCTTGTAAGAGACGTAGAGGTCGGAGGGCCTCCTGAAAACAGTGTTCCCATTATTAGGAAGTGTGTCTCCCATACTGTTTGCTTATGCAGTGAATGCAACAGCTGCCAAAAATTTGGGGGGACTCCAATGCCCCTTGCAAGAGACGTAGATATAGTCATATGGTAGATATTGTGGTGATATGGTGGTGGAGGATGAGGAGAAGGACAAGAGCAAATAAACAAAATCAGGAAGTGTATACTCATGTCTGGATGGGAAGATAGAGGTGCATGGGAATAGAGTTAGACCTCCCAAAAAAAAACCACTGTATTTGAGTTTATGCTACGCTGCTATCATCCGGTGGTGTTGAGAAGTTTGGCCCAATCCAGCCCTTGTTCATTATTACAAGAGTCAGCCTGTCAGCATTTTCAGTTGACAGTTCGATGCGCCTATCGGTTATAATTCCACCAGCGGCAATAAAAACCCGCTCTGACAAAATGCTAGCGGCAAGGCAGGACAGGACCTCCAAGGCGTACAGAGAGCCAGTTCATGCCACGTGTCCAGCTTGTATACCCAATAATTATAAGGCACAGAGGAATCACGGAGGACGTTGGTACGGTTGGCAAGGTACTCCCTCACCATCTTCCGAAACTTTTCACTCCTTGTGAGAGCCTTAGGGCCTGTGCGATGGGAGGGTCTGAGAAAACTGTCCCAGAACTTTGACAGAGTTCCCCTGCCTCTGCTGGATTGCATTTGTGTCTCTCTCGCCTGTACTCCTTGGTTGTCCAACAAACAGTGACCTCTGCCACCAGCGTTTTCAGATGGGAATTTTTAAAATAATTCCGCAACAAGGGCCTTCTCGTACTGCCCCATTTTATTACGCCTGTCCTGTGTGGGAATAAGAGACAGAAAGCTCTCCTTGTAGCATGGGTCTAGAAGTGTCACCAACCAGTAATGACTGTCACCCAAAATTTGGAGAACGCGAGGGTCACGGGAAAGGCAGCATAACATAAACTCAGACTGAAAAGAGGCAAGACTTCCGTTTCCTCATTAAGAGGACGACTGACCATGCTATCCTCCCCCCCCTCCTCTTCCTCAATGTCACACAATCCACATTGGGATAAGATGAGGCTGGGCTGTGTGGAATCACCCTGTATGGTTCCTTGCTCCATCTCATCGTGCTCTTCCTGCAATGCATCCTCTTTAATTGTGAGCTGAGACCGTTTCAGAAGACAGAGAAGCAGGCTGGTGACGCTAATTATGGCGTCATCGTCGCTCACCATCTTGGTGGACTCTTCAAAGTTTTGGAGGATGGTACATATGTCTGTATCCATATCCACTCCTGAGGTCTTACGTGTGCAGTCTGACCTGAATATCGATCGCCGTGTTGATGCTAGTAGTCAACAACTGCCCTCCCAGCATCTGCAATGTAGAGTTCCAATGCTTGGGGACATCGTACACCAGTCGGTGAGCTGGAATCAGCAATCGCTGCAGAAGCACGGCAAGAGCAGTGAAAGCTGTAGGTGACATTCTAAAATGGGCACACACGCGGCGTACTTTGACAAGAAGATGCAACAGATCTGGGTAGGTTTTGAGAAACCGCTGAACCACGAGGTTAAGCACATGGGCCAGGCATGGTACGTGCGTGAGCTCGCATCGCTTCAGAGCCGCCACCGGTTCCGGCTATTGTCACACTCGGCCATGGCTGGCTGTAGGTTCAGTGGTGTAAGCCACAGATCTGCCTGCTCTTTCATAGCTGTTCACAACTCTTCAGTGGTGTGCGGTTTGTCACCTAAGCATATTGGCTTCAGCACAGCCTGTTGTCGCTTGGCCGAGGCAGTGCTGCAGTGCTTCCAGCTTGTGACTGATGTGGCAATTTCGAAGATGGAGGCTGAAGAGGAGGAGGTGCAGGAGCTGTAGAATGTGGTGGCAACCCTGATTCACCCAGGGCCCGCAATCCTCGGTGTCGGGAGGACGTGTTCCATCCCAAGGTCCAACTGGGTCCCGGCTTCCACTATTTTAACCCTCCTCCTTACTTTGTGGCAATTATGTCTCATCATCATCCACCTCTTGCGACAGTAATTGCACTTTCCCATCGCTGCCTTCATGTGACCGTGGCTGCTCAAATATTTGGGCATTGCTACACGCATTCTCCTCTTGACTCGCTTGAAGCTGGCTGGGCGAGAGGCCCGAATCTACAAATGGAAAAGTGAACAGCTCTTCTGAGTCTCCAAGTGTGGGATTAGTTGTCTCTGGGCACTCAGCATGGTGGGAAGAAGGAGGATCAGGGTGAGAAATATGCGGTCCAGACTCATGGCTACTGAGACTTGACCATGTGGAAGACAGGGTGGTAGTGATAGAGGTAAAGTGACTGGAAGCATTATCTGCTATTCAACCAAGAACCTTTTGACATTGCTTTGGGTTCAATAGTGGTGTGCTGCGGTCCCCTAACAATTGGGACAGGAAGGTCGGGCGACAAGATGTGGATGTTTGTTTTGGCACAATTTCAGCTTGCCCATGGCCTCGGCCTCTGCATGCACCATCACCATCATGTCCAGTTCCCCGTCCTTTGCCACGCACCTTGTCCATTTTAAATGGAGGACAATATTTTCCACGTTCCACGTTCACTAGAAATGGCTGATTTTAGGAACGCAGTTATGTGATACGTCTGACAAAGAACCACGGTTCTAATGCTATTCTTCCCAGAGACCTAGTGTGAATAGCTTGACTGACACACTGCAACGAAATGGAAGGCAGAAATGGCTGATTTTGGAACACAGTTATATGTGAGATACATCAGACAGAGAACCACGGTTTTAAATAACAGGCCTGTAGATTAGTAATACTATTCTTCTCAGAGACTTAGTGTGAATAGCTTGACCAACGCACTGCAACAAAATGAAAATGTAAGCCAGTATTTTCCACGTTCATTTCAAATTTCTGGATTTTTATCGCTGTAATATGAAAAAGATCTGGCTGTATTCTGCAGTGCTAACAAGCAAATGGAGCAGAAAAAATGTGTACTCTGGATTGCTTCTTAAGCAAATTATCAGGATTAAGATAAAAAAAAATTGGCCCTGACTCCTGATATATGGGGCTATGTCTACAAATATCTGTAAGAACAGCAGCAGCAGGAACGTGCTATGGACCCCCTTGCACTATATGCACTGCATTCTGCCACAAAGACTACCTGCCTGCCTAACTCCTGCTATCACCTAGTTCAGATGGATATATAGATATATGTTGTGGAATACGTATACTAACCATAAATAAGCATATTTCTCCCTGACTCAGAAGCAGCTGTCCCTACTCTGCCTGATTCCGGGGTAGACTGTGACGAGCATAGCGGCGCTAGGTTTTATATAGACCTGTTGACGCTGTGCGGCCAGCCAATCACTGTAATACCCACAACCAACATGGCTGCGGCATTACAGTGCATGGCAAGCAATCCCTGCATGTTCATTGGTTCTCTAAAAAGCACCAAACATGCAGGGTGGGGACCCGAGTTCCCACCCGAGCAACCCGGAAATACTCGCTGAGCTTGTCGACCACCGTGATGCTCGGGCGAGTACTGAGCAGTGGCGAGCACGTTCGCTTCGCACTATTAAGTATATATACTCACGTCATCACCAAGGAGTTTTTAAACATCATCGGTTTGGAATATCAGAGAAGCAACCATCAAGAAGAAGAACTCCTGGACAAATCACAACACTGCATAGGCGTACCCACTTATTGCAGGTATTAAAACACTGTACACATCAGTACAGGTACAACTATGGCTTCTAACTTAGTAATATTTCTCTGGCCTTATATATAGTGAATCTTTACTGGCAAGTCTCGTTCACCTTTAACCTCCAGTGGCCAGCCTTTGGGAAAAGATGAATCGGAGATACGAGGCTCTCATCAGACAATGGTGGGCAATTAACCCACACAATTCAAAAGCTCTCAAAGATCACATAAGTCAACTGCAGACAAAGGTTAAACAAATCTCCATGTTTTACAATAACAAATAATAAAAATTGGACAATTTGAGAGGTGAACTTTCAGACAATGTGAGTAAACAGTTCAATATTTTGTTACTATGAATATTGTCTGTGTGTAAACATCAAGCAAGACTTTGACAGAATGAGCCATATTTATCTGTGAATGTATAGCCAGACCAATGCTGGTTTGTCATGGTTTAAATGCATTCTGTATATTTCAATATAGACTCAAAATATCCATTTTTATGTTCACACTACAGCGGGTGGAGCGTCCAAGGAGGCAGCGGAGGTCATGCCAATGGCCTCATTGGGGGATGTAATTTACTGGAGATATCTCATCCCAGGTTATATAGCTGCCCATTGTCTCCTGACCACCGAGCAAATGGACTGTAGCATAGGACACCAGTGTTAATTCTGCACATATCCAGCTTGCAGTGTGGACTGTCCACCCGACAAGGGGCCCCAAGCTTGTCTTTAAAAATGAATGGCCTGCAAATGACTGGACTACTAGACTCAGGGAATTTGGTGACCCTCGTGAAGGCCAAACTCCCTTTCTAAATGATCCCTGGGAAGAAGATTGGCATTTGCGGCATTCACAGGGATGCTAAAGACTATCCAGTGACCAGAGTGGTCATTGATACGGCCAGAGGTACGGAGTCCCATGAGGTCGGTGTGGTCCCGGATTTGTTGCACCCAATTATCATAGTCTGGGACTTGTGTTGTTTTGGGACTTGTGGGGGAGGGATGGAGACCTTGATTGCTCGGGTAAGAAACTGGTTGCCCCTTACAAAGTCTCACCAACCCCAGAGCCTGCTTAATGGGAGAAGAGGAGAAAGTAGTATTCCCTGAGACAGATGTTCCTGAGAGAGTTGACCAGAGAAAATTTTGGGTTCACCCAACATAGGGACTTACAGTAGTGCTCATAAGTTTACATACCCTGGCAGAATTTTTGCTTTCTTGGCCTTGTTTAAGAGAATATGACTGATAACTATGAGTGGAGAAAAAGTTTTTTAGTTATTGGTTGGGTGAAGCCATTTATTGTTAAACTACTGTGTTTTCTCTTTTCAAATCTTAATGACAATCAAAAACATCCAAATGACCCTGATCAAAAGCTTCTGCTGGGGTATGTAAACTTTTGAGCACAACTGAATCTCAAAATGAAGCATTCAATAAGGTAACCATCATAAACGGCATAGCACAGGAGTCAGGGGCTGACACCAGGTTTCCCTAGTTGAGTAGGGACTTATTGTACCGCGTTGGACAGAGCCCATTCACATGTCATAAGTGGCCATCTGGGGGAGGACAAAACTCAAGAACGGGTCATGTGGAGGTTCTATTAGCCCAGATGTCACTGATAAATCCTAAAATATTGCAAGTCCTGTCCCAACTGCCAGTTAACTGCTACCACCTCTCACTTCCTCTCATGCCAATATCCATCAAGGCAGGGCAACAGAAGGACCCCGTTGAAACTCCATGTGGACTGGACAAGCTAGAAGGGGACACTGAGGATGTCTCAGTGGCAGAGACACTGTCACCGGCCCAGAAGCTGAGAACTGCTTCAGCGGAACCGGGAGCTGTTTTTGGAGTTGCCAGGATGTATGCCGATGGTTGAACATGAAATCCTGATGGAACCTCATGTGCGGGTGAACCAACAGCCATATAGAATTCCCGAAGCCTGACACGAGGAAATTTCAAAGGAGGGTAGGAAAAAGTTGAACCTAGGCATCATCAATGAGTCAAAGAGGGCGGGTCCAGCCCCACTGTCCTCGTGCGGAAGCCTGGGGGAGAGTCTTGTTTCTGCAACAAACAAAGGAAAATAAATACAGTGTTGAAATATGATGTGTATCCGATATCCCGCATCGATGATGTCATAGAGAAGCTAAGCACAGCCAGACACATCACCACTCTAGACCTAACAAAAAGTTACTGGCAAATCCTTCTCAAAGTGCAAATAAGAAGATGGCCTCTTCTACACCTGATGGTTGCTTCCAGTATACCAGAATTCCGTTCAGGCTGCAAGGAGCCCCAGCTACCTTCCGGAGGGCCATGGACCGGATCTTTGCCCCTCACAAAAAGTACTTTGCTTACCTCAATGACATAGTGATATTCAGCCCGGATTGGGGAAGTCATCTGCAGAAGGTACAGGCCATGCTGGATGCACTGAGGAAGTGGGAGTTTACCATAAACCTAAAGAAGTGTGCCATGGGGAAAAAAAGAAGGGAAAATACTTGGGTTATTTTGTCGGAAGAGGCGAAGTAAAGCCACAAGTGAATAAGGTGGAGGAAATCTGAAATTTTCCGAAACCGGTCTACAAAAAACAGGTTCGCCATTTCTAGGTATGGTGGGATAAGTTCAGTGGTGTATCCCGAATTTCACCATGACATTCACACCCCTGATTGACCTTCTTATGGGCACGAAGACATCAATGGCCAAATGGTCTCTTGAAGCAGAGATGGTGTTCCAAGAGTTGAAACTCAGGGCTGCATTGCAAGGCAGATGCTCTGTCTAAACTTCTCTGGTGACTGAAGGTGCCAAAACCCCCGACTTTGGGCAGAGGGGGAGGATATGTGACAAAGTGACTGGCAAAGTACTAGAGATGTGCTAGCTTCAGTAATATAAACCTAGGAAAAATGATCCAGCACACAACTTGCTGAAGGGGGTTAATCAGCCATGTTTAGTGCTAGGATGATTGTACAGCTGTAGAGTGGAATGAGCCCAGAGGATAAATACCCAGCTTTCTAGAGCAGTGTGTGGGGTGGGCCTGGAGGTGCAAGCTCTCAGTGCACACATTGCTGAAGGGGGTTAATCAGCCATGTTTAGTGCTAGGATGATTGTACAGCTGTAGAGTGGAAGGAGCCCAGAGGATAAATACCCAGCTTTCTAGAGCAGTGTGTGGGGTGGGCATGGAGGTGCAAGCTCTCGAGCTGTACTGTCATGTGAAGGAAAGCTAAACCTTGGGTTGTTTTGTTCCTGAAGCGGGCGGTTTCCCGTAACAACAAGGACTGTGCCATACCTTATGTTTTGTTTTTCCTGTTACGCCGGGAAGGCCGTGTTTGTTTTGCCAACGTTGCCAAGGTTTATGCAGCACTCTTAATAAATCGGCAGGAAGATTTAAAGAGACAGTGTTTTTATGGGCAGCCGAGTGAGCCGATATACAAGTGCCAGAGCCAGAGGCATAGCTAGGGGTTCAGCTCGGGGGGAGGGGCCAAACATCTGAGTAAGCCCCTAACCAGGTAACCGTGGGTACAACTACAGTGGTGAACCCTGATCCTGGGTATAGAGGAATCTCAGGAGATGAACGTTACTGAAAATGAATTTCTACACAAAGACCAACACTGATATTACCACCAAATGGTGACCATATAGTGGTAGATACCAGACATGCAGACCATACAAGTAATAACAGTACAGGTATATATAGTAATTTTCAGATGATGTTCTTTTTGATGTAATAGTTCATTTTCTCGTCTTCTCTATCTGGCGCAGACAGACATGATAACTAGATATGAGCGAATGTTTCAATGTTCGGTTTGGATTACGATCGTCGAATTTGCAATATTCGCCAATTTATTCGTCGAATATTCGCTGACCATTGCCGAATGCCATAAGATTCAATGGGGGGCAAAAACAAAAGCATACACAACACCTTCAAACGGGCCCAAAAGCTGCCAAAACACATCAAATTAGGGGTAGACACCAGGAAAGTGCCATTAATTGACCCAGAGTACAAGTACTATAATTATTATTACTATTACAGCGACATTTATTCCGTGGCGCTTTACATGTGAAAACGAGTCACCGACTGGTACAAGAGGATAGAGGACCCTGCCCGCGAGGTCGCACAAACAATCTACAAGGGATGGGTGAGGATACAGTAGGTCAGGGTACAGTTAGTCGTGCAGCGGTATGCTGGAGCGAGGGTTACCGCAGATTGTACGCTTGTCAGAAGAAGTGAGTCTTTAGCTTCCTTTTCTAGGTTTCCACTATAGGCGAGAGTCTGATGTGTTGAGTTAGAGTTACACAGTAGGGGAGATGCATGGGACAAATCTTGTATGAGATTGTGGGAAGACGAGACAAGAGGGAAGTAGAGAAGGAGATCTTGGAAGGATGAGAGGTTGCGTGCAGGTAACTAGTACAGGGAGACTAGGTCACACATGTATGGAGGAGACAGGTTTTCGATGGCTTGGTATGCCAAAGTTAGGCTTTTCAATTGGAGTCTCTGGGCAACAGGGAGCCAGCGCAGGGATTGACAGAGGGGAAAAGCCTGGGAATAGTGGGGTGACTGGTGGATTAATCGGCCAACACAGTTTAGGATAGATTGGAGGGGTGCGAGAGTGGCAGAAGGAAGGCCACAGAGCAGGAGCTTGTAGTAGTCGAGGCAGGAAATGATGAGGGCGTGCACTGATGTTTTTCTAGATCCATGGTTGAGGAATGTGCGGATCCCCGAGATATTTTGAAGTTGAATACAGCAGCAAGTGGAAAGGGTTTGGATCTGACATTTGAAGGACAGATCAGAGTTAAGCTTGCAGGAGTGGGAAGAGAGTGGGCAGCCATTCACTTTGATGGATAGGTCAGTTGGGGGGGGGGGTGAATGAGATGGTGGAAAGTGATGCATTCGGTTTTATCCATGTTAAGTTTTACAAATCTAGCAGAGAAGCAAGATTAAATAGAGGACACGCATTGTGAGATTCTGGTTAGTAACGAGGTGATATCAGGTCCAGAGAGGTAGATCTGTGTGTCATCAGCATAGAGGTGATACTGAAAGCCGTGATACTATGAGCTGTCCCAGGCCGAAGGTGTAGATGGAGGAGAGCAGAGGTCCTATAACTGAACCTTGGGGGACACCGACACATAGGGGGTGAGATGAGGAGGTGGTGTGTGAGTGGGAGACACTGAATGTCCTGTCGGTTAGGTATGAAAAGATCCAAGATAGGGCCAAGTCTGTGATGCCAAGAGATAAGAGTTTGTAGTAAGAGGGAATGGTCTACTGTGTTGAAGGCAGATGACAGGTCTAGGAGTAGGAGGACAGAGTAGTGTTGCTTGGATTTGGCAGTTAGTAGGTCATTGGTGACTCTATTCAGGGCAGTTTCAGTGGAATGGTACGGTCGGAAGCCAGATTGTAAGCGGTCAAAGAGGGAGCAGGAGGAGAGGTGGGAGGACAGTTCAAAATGGATGTGTTGATCCAGTAGTTTGGAGGCATAGAAGAGAAGTGAGATGGGGTGATAGCTATACATAGGATGGGTCAAGACAGGGCTTTTTGAGGATGGGTGTGATCGAGGTATGGTTGAATCATGAGGGAAAGACACCATTTGTTAGTGACCGGTTGAAGAGGAGGGTTAGGCTTGGGATGAAGACTGTGGTATGGTTTGGAATGAGGTGGGACAGTATTGGGTCAAGTTCACAGGTGATGAGATGTGACTTGGAGATTAAAGATGATCTTCCGTGATGGCGGAGACGCTGGCTTTGGAGGAGGAGAATTGATTAGTTATGAGGAGGGGCTGTTGGGACTTTAAGCAAAAGTTTTGCCGTATGTTGTCAATCTTCTGCTTGAAGAATGAGGTTAAGTCTTCAGCTGAGATGAGAGGAGAGGGAGGGGGAGCTGGTGGACAGATGAGAGACTTGAAAGTACTGATTAGCTCTTTAGGGTTGTGAGACACGTACGATATGAGAGATAAGAAGTAGGTTTGTTTTGCTGCAGTGAGCAATTGTGCAGCATTTTGAAAACTTCTGTTACTGGACTCCACTCCCTATCTTTGGCAGCTGCACAGCGGTACACCTTGCAGATGAGGGCCAGGAAGAACATGTCCTCCAGTAGATGACAAGCGCTGCATCAAGTGGCCTCTGCTCCTCTTCCTCCACCTTAACATCACACACAGTACAGACCTCAGAGGTGGCACCCCAATTACCCTTGTTTTCACCCACATCACAACTTTCCAACCGGCCAACTGACTGTGGGGAAGCACAGATGGTGAGTCTGCAGAGCTGTTCACACATTGCATTCCAGGGCCTCAGAGGTCTGATCCAAAGCTTCACAGACTCAAGAGGGGGAAAGCATGCGTAGCGATGCCCAAAATTTTTTTCAGTTGATCTGGGTCTAGACAAAGTAGGGTCCAAGAAAAATCCAAACGCTCGTCATCAGACGTTAACCCCTGGGGTTGGGCGTGGAAGGGTTGGAGAATGAAATAAATACACACCAGAAAATGGAGAACTAAACTAATATACAACAGGGGTTGGAAAATGAAACTACTAAACAGCTCGGGCTGGAGTACTAAACCACTAGACACCAGAAGATGGAGAACCAAACTAATAAACAACAGGAGTTGGAGAACTAAACTACTAAACAGCTAAGGTTGGAGAATGAAACAAATACACACCAAAACATGGAGAAATAAACTAATAGAAAACAGGTCTTGGGGAACTAAACTAATAAGACAACAGGGGTTGGAAAACTAACCTACTAAACAGATAGGTTTGTAGAACAAAACTATTACACACCAGGGGATGGAGAACTAAACCACTAGACACCAAGGTGTCACTAGACAGCAAGTGTTGGAATCCCCAAGATTTGCGAGACAAACCTCTGTATCTAACACTTCCTCCAGTGCTTCTGCCTCCTCCACCTCCTCTAGGGGCCTCCACCTGCACCCTCAACCTCTGCCTTAATGAGACACACGTACCATCAGTGCAGAGAGAATCCAGGAGGCCACCATCTCCTTAGCTTGCTGCTGGTACTTTTCTGTGGCAATGAGCTTGTCTTCAACCAGCTTGGAATATTTCCAGTGAATTATTGCATGCCATTGGTATTAGCAGTGCACCCAGTACCAGAAGCGAAGCCATCCACAATTTCCTTCTCAGGAATTTTATTTGGTAGACTGAAGCTGATGATACTGAGTGGTAGTAGGTGCAAGTTTCTCCAGCATGTTACACCAGAGATTACGTAAGGGAATATATCTGGAGATTAGTTCAGAGATGTACGGAGAAGAAATGTTATGGATGGCTTTGTAGGTCAGTGTTAGTAGTTTGAACTGGATATGCTGGGCAATTGGGAGCCAGTGAAGGGATCTTATAGATTACAATCTTATAGATTGCTGGAGCCAGTCCACTGTAAAAAAAAAAAAAAACAGCCATAGAGTGTCCAGGAACCTTCACACAGACTTTTCTTAGCCAGGGCTGCTTCTCGGAAGGATTGGACAGGCCCACCAGGGAACCGGAGACTCCTCCGGTGGGCCTGGCTTCTCCTTCAGGACAGTTCATAGCGCAAATCTTGTAGCTGCTATGCCGCTCTTGAGCGGGGGAGAAAGGTGGTCCCTCAGAATCATATCCTCTGGTGGGCCCAATGTTCTTCAGTCTTACACTGCTTCTCGGTGACAGTTGTATTTCGCCTAAGCATATATATTCTTTAGCTCGGTGAAAGGACTGGCATTGAAGGAAACTGTATCTTCTCCGACTGTCATTCTCCCAGGAAAGTCCTCTAATGCAGCTTGCTCCATAAGCAATGACAGCCCGTCTAACATCAGCTCACACTTCTCGGTGGTGCTTCGACACACAAAGATCTTTCTTTGCGCCTTGAATTTCATGACTACAGCGTTGGGCAATGGCCCTATCTGCAATGCGTTTTGAGTAATAACTTGCATAAGCAAAGCCATGGTTTAGGCCACTCAAGGTCATCATTAAGCGAAACTCATACAGCTTTCCCACAGACTGAAAGAGGGGTATCAAGACTTCCAAGACAGCCAAGACTTCCCTGTCCTCACCAAGAGGACGACTGTTCATGTTCTCCTCCTCCTCATTATCACCCAATCCGCATTGAGATGAGATGAGGCTGGGCTGTGTAGTAGGAGTATCACCCTGTATAGTTCCGTGCTCCGCCTGCAATGCCTCCTCCTTAATTATGAGCATTGAGCAGTTTAGTAGACAGAGAAGCGGGATGGTGACGCTAATTATGGCATTATCACCGCTCACCATCTTGGTGGAATCTTCAAAGTTTTGGAGGACGGCACAGATGTCAGACATCCATGCCCACTCAACAGCTCTTATGTGCAGAAGCTGACCTGAATTCCAATGGGCGCGTTGAAGCTGGTGCTCAACAACTGCCCTCTGCTGCTCAAAAATCCTTCCCAATATCTGCAACATTGATTTCCAACGTGTGGTGACATCGCACAACAGTTGGTGAGCTGGAAGCTGCAAACGCTGCTGAAGCACTGCCAGGGTGTGGAAACTGTAGCTATCTTTCTGAAATTGGCACACACGCGTTGTACTTCCACAAGCAGCTCTGGCAGATCTGGGTAGGTTTTGAGAAACCGCTGAACCACTAAGTTGAGCACATTTATGCTCTGTCATTACTAATGTGTACCCCTTTAAGGAGAACAATATCAGCACCAAAGAATTAAAAGATGAAATATAGCCTGCTTTATATACCTCGGTACTAGGAAAACCAATTTAAATTTTATCATGTGTACCCCTGTGACAACAATATCTGCACCAAAGAATTCATTTCACTAGAGTAGAACTAGTAAAATGGGGACCGACAACTCTTCCACTACAGCCAAAACAGCAGATGGAGACCCAGCCAGGAGTGTTCACATTTCAAAAAATTAGGGCCTGACTCCACTATTTCTGTGACCAACAAATTTGAGATGGTAGAGTTCAGTCTCTTAGCTTTGTCATGTGTAGGAGGAAACAATCTTTTATGTGACCACAACTGCGGGACCGAGGGCTGGCTGCAGTGCTGAGAGAGGGCAGAGTACGGTGAACCGGACAAACTGCTGGACCGTGAGTGAGGTTCAGGTGGAGAGGTTATGGTGGATTGAGAAACATATGGAGTCCTCGTTGAAATAAACACAGCAGGCATGTCCGTTTCCATTACAGCTGATGGGCTCTCACTCAGCATGACTGGAGCAGGTATACAACCGTAGGTTCTGCAGTGGGAGACCTGCATGACAATACTTGGCACGGTAACAGAGGATGAGGAAGAAGCAGCAGCAGATGCGTTTGATGGGGTGGCTGATGGTTATTTATTGAAAACCAATTTTGAGTTTATCATGTTTGAGTACCCCTGTGTGGAGAACAATATCTGCAACCAAAAATTAATTTCACTAGCGTATAACTATTATAATGGAGACCAAAACGTCTTCCACTACAGCCAACCCAGCAGACGGAGACCCAACCAGGAGTGTTCACATTAAAAAAATTAGGGCCTGACACCACTGAGGTGGCATCAATTTCAGTAGATTAGAAGTAGTATTATGGGGGCAAACACCTCTTCCCCTATAGCCAACCCAGTAGATGGAAACCAAATCAAGATTCTCCACATTTACAAAAATGAGTGGCAGACACCAGCGAAGTGGCATCAATTTCACTACAGTAGAAATAGTAGAATTATGTGACATGCATAAGTAGCGTTGTTGCTTTAAAAGAATCCAGCAACTATTAGAAGTAACACAAGCACTGGAGACAGGAAGTGTTGTGCTCCAAAAGTATCCAGGATTTTAGCAGAACCCCAGGGGGATTGTGGGGAAGTTGTTTACTTTCTTGCTGGAGCCGAAGAGAAAGGTGGTATGTGTGTGTGTTCTGTATCTCACAGAAGCGCCCCTGCAAGTGAAAAGGATTCAAGTCAGGAGTGAAGCTAAGCACAGGTCAGGTAGAATTCCTGAACTAGCAGTGCAGAGTATTGTCAGGAAGAAAGATAAGGACTGGAAGAAATGGTGTTACAGGGATCATCTCCCTCAGCAACCCCCCCCCCCTCCTCCATCTCACTGTGCTGTAAAGAATGCTGTGCTCATTAATGTGCCTTTGCATTAGAACTGTGCTGTCATGTACTATTGGGAAGACTGTGAACTGGTGTGCTGCTAAGGAAACTGTACTGTTTCTCACTGGAGCCTGTTGCTCATAAGACTTAACTTGCACTGGCTGTGCAGCTTCTTATTAAATGCTACTGTTCTACCGTTTGAGGATTCTTATCAAGTGTGTCTGGTCAGTAAGTGAAACAACATACGTGTCTGTGCCTGAGGGTCAATACCCCTGTGTGCCTGAGAGATACTGCAGCACATGGTCTATGGTCGCCCTGAGTAACGGTTCCCCCAGGATTCCAAAGAATTCATGTAACCTGTCTCGCCCCTATCTGAACCTAGCGGTGTGCGTGTAACAATTAGGAACGACAACTCTTTTACTATAGCCAACCCAGTAGATGGAGACTCAATCAGGAGTGTTCATATTTTAAAAAATTAGGGCCTAAAACCACCAAAGTGGCATCAATTTCACTAGAGTTGAAGTAGTATAATGGGGACCGACACCTCTTCCACTACAGCCAACCCAGCAGATGGAGACACAATCAGGAGTGTTCACATTAAAAAAATTAGGGCCTGACACCACCGAGGTGGAACAATTTCAGTAGATTAGAAGTAGTATAATGGGGGAAAACACCTCTTCCCCTACAGCCAACCCAGTAGATGGAGACCCAATCAGGATTCTCCACATTTACAAAACTGAGTGGCAGACACCAGCGAAGTTGCATCAATTTCACTACAGTAGAAATAGTAGAATTAGGAACGACACCTCTTCCACTACAGCCAACCCAGCAGATGGAGACTTAATCAGGAGTGCACCATCCTCTCCTGTCGTTCACCATATGTCAGACTTGTACTCTGTTGTGCTATGCACAAGCTGTTTTAAAAAATGTGTGAAAGGACTCAAAGAAATTGCTTCTGCCACTTACACTGCTGCTAATATTTTGGTGTTGAAGAATTGACGTGCCGGAGGTTGGAAGTGTAGAGCTGCGATGCAGTCTGTGCGCCTCACTGCTGTCTTGAGGAAAACCTATCTTCAGGTTGTGTAAAAGTGTGTTTCGATACGCCAGCATTCGCGGGTCCCTTTCCAGGGCGGGAACCATCTGGCAAAATTTACTCTAATAACGTGAATGTAACAGAGTGGCAACCCAGTAGTCAGCACCATTTTGCATCATAACTATACGGGGATCATGCTGCAGATAGTGCAGCAAAAAGGCACTCATATATCTGGCTCTTCAATGAGGTTCCAGCCCATGCTGTGTTGGTGGCTGGGTAACTCTGATGCTTGTTTCCTCCGTACCCTCCCACAAAACATGAACAGAGAGGAGATGATTATCCTCTTCATGTTCTGACTGTTGCTCGCCGATCACCTCTTCCTCTTCCATTTGTTCCATGTCTCTTGCACCTTCACTCACAATTTTTCTGGTATCACCAACCCCCCGCGATCACATTGAGCCACCCTCCTTTGGCACCCTGAGATGTCCCCTAGTGTATGACGTTAGTAACAAAAGAAATTATTTTTTAACTGTAGATGAGGCCTGTATAACATATGAGATATTCTCCAAACTATTTCAAACTGAGATGTCCCCTGCTGTATAACGTTAGGAACAGAAGAAAGTATTTTTTTTTACTGTGGATGAGGCCTGTACAACATAGAATATATGCTCTAAGATATTTCAAACTCAGATCTAGCCTGATGTATCACTTTAGTCACAGCAAAAAATAGATTTTTTTTTACTCTGCGTAAGCTCTGCATACAGCCGAATTTCAACGCCATTAAAATACTAGGTTGCTTATAGCAGAGTGTATCACGTTTGCAACAGAAAAAAATATTTTTGTTGTCTGGCTAACAGAAAAAAAATATTTTTTTTACTCTGAAAACAGCTGAAGTTCAATGCCACTAAAGTACTAGGTGGCTAATAGCAGAGTGTATCACGTTTGTGACCTAAAAAAATATTTTTTGTAGTCCAGCTAGCAACAGAAAAAAAAATATTTTTTTACTCTGAAAACAGCTGAAATTCAATGCCACTAAAGTACTAGGTGGCTTTAAGCAGAGTGTATCACATTTGCGACAGAAAAAAATCTTTTTTGGACTCTGCCTAGCAACAGAAAAAATATATTTTTTTACTGTGCATTCAGTTGAATTTCACACACAAAAAATGACAAGGCGGGCTACTATAGCTTGTGCTATCACATTAGCAAATGAAAAAAAAAAAGATTTTTGTGCTCTGCACTCATGAGCTCTGCAGAGTCTGCATACAGCTGAATTTCAAGCTACTAGGGCTTGCTTGCTTGCTGTATCACATTAGAAATTGAAAAAATCAGATTGAAGGGATACTGGTGCATAGAGCACAATACAAGCAGTGCACAACACAGTTCTATGCCATGGGCCCTGCTGTTTTTGTCTTAACCTCAGTAATTGCACAATAATAAAAAAATTGTGCTGCAAGGTCAATTTCACAGGCACACAGCAGACTATATATCTGAACTATCTGATTTCCAAACAATCGCCTATCTATTGTAAGATGGCCGCCGGACATGTCCTTGAGGGGAGATATGTATCACTGAGGTTGGTAGCTTTAGTGATGTCAATCCGGGAAAGCATGCTCCAGCACACATAGTGCTGAGACTATTAATAGGGCGTATCAGGGCCGGTTTTTACGAGAAGTCATAAGAGACAGGAGGAATTGGCTGCTCACATATCCCCACCTCAGGGCGTGTGTATAAAATGGAGACCGAGTGTCTCATTCACTGTCTGTGGCTGGAGATGTGGAGACCTCCAGCGTGTTTGTACTGAAGGACACTGCCTGTGAGCGGGCGAACCCGCAGTACTGCATGAACTGTTTATTTAGCTGTTTTGTTACTTTGTGCTGGACAAGGCTATGTCTTGTTTACGTTTCAAGTGCAGTTTATGAAGTCACAATAAACCGGCCGTGGACATTTTTAAACAAACTGTATCCTGTGCCTACCTCAAGTAGCTGAGTACCAAATCCTACACTTTTAAATGAACTGTATCCTGTGCCTACCTCAAGTAACTGAGTGAGTACCAAATCCTACACTATCTTGCTAAAATCGCTCTTTACACAGGAACACAGTCAGCTGCAGCGTCCGTGAGCAGTGACATGCATAAAATGGCGCTGAGGGGACATAGCCGCTCTTTATATAGAGAGGACATGTGATTTTAGCAGCCAATAGCAGAAGCCCTTGTGTCTGGACAGTGTGGATGCTTCCTGCACTCTGATTGGCTAGCCAAGATTTGCACACTTAAAGTTACAGGAAAAAAAAAAGATTACAAGTGTACCGCTCCTCTGAGCTCTTCTGAGCTCTCCATAGCCCCTCCACTCAACAAACACGTCCCCCCGCTGATCATACACAAGCAGTATGCTAGCCAAACTGTTAAAAACACTGTAGTTGCACCGCAATCATTTTCCCCCGCTTCTTCACCGAATGTTACAGATTTTCCCAAATTTAAGTAAAAATGCTTGCGTTTCCAATCACGAATCCGAATGTGCCATATTCGTGTCGAATTTAACTTTTGAGATCTGATTTCGAACATATGTAATAGTGGGGAAGGACGTAGCCTTCCCTTGGCACTGCGGTAGTTAAAAGAAGTGTTCCTGTAGTTAGACCTCTCTGAACTGTTGGTAGGCCAAGCTAAGGGGTTAGCTTCAGTGGTCCAGTCAGTAGAGTAGAGGGGGAACTTAGTGCCCTGATCAAGCCTTGAGTGTTGTAGAGCATGTTCCTGGCATAATTCCTTGTGGGCTGCAGTACCTCTAATCAGCCACAAGATGCCACTGTCCTGGGTGCAGATGTTAGGTTGAGTCTGCTAGCAGTGTTACAGACAGTGATGGGGTTAATGCTGAGTGATGATAGCTCACAGAGGGTGGGCACTTTAGGAAAATCCCTGCTTAGTTTCCAGAAGCAGGAAGATATATTCAGTAAGAGATAGGACAGTGAACTGTACGGGCAGCCTGACTATATGGTGGCTGGTAGGGTAGACGGGAGCTCCATACCCTCAGACAGTGGAATCACCAGTGTAAAAGTCTCCCTATGCAAGAGCAAGAGTCCTGTTAGCCGATCGGAGAAACTCAGTAGAGGTGTTGAGGACCCGGGGCACTTCTAGTCTGCAGGAAGCAGAGGAAGATAAATAGGGCTCCAGGCTAAGACATGGGGGAGATATCAGACTTGGAACACTGTTGATATTGCAGAAGAGTCTCTTGGGCTAGAGATTAGAGTCACAGAGATGCTTCATTTAAAGAGGGAACCAGGGCTGAAGATGTTGTCAGCGCCTGTGAGAGAGATAATAACCTGTCGGGCCTTATCCATTATATCTGCCTGTAAATATTGTACATATTCCTCTTCCCCAAGTAAAGTACAAGTTCTGGTTAAGAACCTCGTGTCCTCTGAATTTATTGCTGCCCTGGTCCCAGAAGAGAAATGCCTGGAGATAGCCGCGATCGGATGGTTTGAAGTAAGTGGAGAGCCCCACATACACAGCCACCCATCAGAGGGAGGACACGAATTGTCTGTAGGGTGCCAGAGTGAGAGGGGGCTACAGCTCGCCCACGACTACCTCGCTGGGGCACCTTACATTTGGCGTAGTCAGCAGGATGCGAGCTCCTCGCATGAAGAAAGCGGGGAAGAGCCGACGCAGAACACTGAGGAGAAAGTGTAGGAAGGCATGCGGCCCAAGATGGCGGCCCGAAGCATGGATTCCAAGATGGTGACAGTGGCGGTAGAGTCTGGGAGAAGAACCACCTATCGTGGGAGTGGACGGCGCCGGAGAGCGCGAAAAGATTTCCAGCCCCTACGAGTTCCAGCCCAAAGGAGGATGGGCCCAGCAGTGAAGATGCGTCCCAGGATGGGACGTCCAGTGAGGAAGAGGGCGCGGCGCAAGGTGAAGTCCGGCCCCGTGAGTATCAGCGCGCACAGAGAAGGGGCGCGGCTGAAGGCGGAGCTGTCGAGAGCGACGAGTGTCGGTCGCGTCAGAAGGCCGGCCCAGGAAGAGGAGGAGCTGGACGTGCAGGACACGCGTCACCGGTAAACGACCAGCGCCATTTCCTGCTCAGTGTGTGAGAGGAATGAGGTGCTGTAGTGGACGCTTCAAGAAAAGATGGCAGCCGGATGATCGGATAATCTGTCCGAGATGAGCGTCGAGGAGGAAATTCTAGAGCTGATTACCCCAGGGGCCGCAATCGGAAGTTGCTCACCCGTGGACGCTGCCCGTGAGTCTTTGCCCCCAGTGGCTGTCCAGTGGTCCACTAGGCCCGATCCGGAGTTGGGCCTGCTCGTCCACGAGTTCCGTATGTGGTGCTGGAGCCGGATGCCGGAAGACACGTCCCCCTTGGCGGAGGGTGGAGAACATCCCGGTGGGGCCGGAGCAATAACTGCAGCGGGGCTTGATGGAGGTGAGCGGTCTATACCCCAGCGGCCGGTTTCACCTGCGGCGCCTGCCGCGATAGCTTCCGCGGCGACAGGGGCCCCTAGGCCTGAAGGGGGTGGTGCGGAGGCAAGGCCCCCTAGAAGGAAGGCCACACGGGAGAATTTTTGGCAGCTGGCATTGGAGGCCATAAACGCTCCCTCAGCAAAGCGTTACGCCGAGCTCGGTAGCCTGAAGTGGACTACCCGCAACCCCCCAATGATGCCACGAGAACAGCGGCGATGGACTGATACCTTCCTGAGAGGCTGGCTGGAGCGGTCCAACGCGGCGCGGAGGGAGTCGGTGGAGGCGGGTCCTCGAGTTCCATATCCGTGAGGGGTATGGGTTCTTAGAGGAGGAGTGGACCGGACCTGAGGTATTCGTCACCCGTGAAGTCATCAAGCGTGACTACCTGCCCGACCATCTCCACAACCTACGTGTGGGGGACATAGTCCACTTTGTTAAATGTGAGTGTTCCAGGGGGTTGTATGCGGCTGCGCTCCCCCGACCTTATAAATGGGAGGATGTCCTCGAGAAGGACAAGGAGGTCTTCCAACAAAGTGCCAAGAGAGAGGCTCTGCAGCGCTGGGATAGGGAAGCCCCGAAAGGATTCCTACCCCCTCCCAAGGCCAGTGTCCCACAAGAGGAGGAACCCAGGAAGCGGCAGTGGGGAGACATTGAGAATGAGGAGGAGGAAGTCTTCCCGAGCTGCAGCAGGGCCGACTCTCCCAGTGAGGCGCCTGATGTTGACTCAGCAGCCAAACACCCAGGAGGGGCTGAGGCAGTTGAGCAAGGAACCGCCAGAAGGACTCAGGCTGGTGTCAGTCATGAAGTCCACAGCTTTACAGTGACCAGCTACGGCCCTACCCAGGTCGGCTGTGGCAGTGCTACATCCTCGGACGAGGACCCCGGGCCTAGCAGATACCCTGACCAGCCTTGGAAGTGGAAGAAGCCACCTTCGTCTGCAGCACATGCGGATTATCATTGGGAAACATGGCAGGCAACTTAACATGCGTTTTTAATGCGTTTTCACGGCTGAAATGCAGCCGCAGAAACACATTAAATCCGCATCGTGGGCACGCAGCCTAATAGTAAGAATTACTATTAAAGCAATGTCGCCCATGAATCAGGTTTACATATGCCACTGATTTGTTAATCTGGAAGTATACAATAATCACAAATATATATGCGGTATAAGGGAATCAGTGCAAGAGAAATCCAGACAACGTCCATGGTGATGGAAACCATATAATTGCATGAGGTGTCTTGTGCACCAGAAATGTTACATCTATGTAAACAGATCTGTGTAATATGCCCTAATTGCAAGAAATAGACGGATTAAGGTGCTTAATGCTGTGTGATCTCAATATACAGGTCATTAGATACCTCAGACACTTATGACCTAGTGGAAATTCAATCGTAACTCCATGTGTCAAAAGGTGTCTGAATGGCCAATCCTTTACACTAGATATAAAGTACTTAGTGCTATGTAATCACCGTATGCCAGTCATTCAGTACCTTAATCATTCATGACCCGATAAGGAGCATCAGAAACCCAGTCATGCAGACCCACTGTGGCAATGTCTCATCCAGTACCCCTTGACGCACGTTTTGCATCAAGCTTCATCACAAGGGGTTAACTGGATGATTGGGGGCTGGTGTTAAATACTCTTCTTGTCCTATTACATCCACATACCTGATTGAGCACACATGTGCGGCGCTTGTGTTGGAGCTCGGGAACCCAGAAGTTTCGGACACAGCGTCCAGTGACGCGAGACCACATTCCCCGAGACGCCTCTTTCTTATGATTGGAATTGGGTATTTTTTCATGGCTTTTAAACACTTTTTAATTTTTTAACAGCTTTAACTCCATGTGGCAAAGGTGTCTGAATGAACAACCTTTAATACTAAATATAAAGTGCTTAGTGCTATGTTCCCAATAAGGAGCATCAGAAACGTTGTCATGCAGACCCACCATGGCAATGTCTCATGCAGTACCCCCTGATGCGCATTTCGCATCAGAAAGGGTTAACTGGATGATTGAAGGGCTGGTGTTAAATACCCCCCTTGTCCTATCGTGCATCCACATACCTGATTGAGCTCACGTGTGTGCGGCGCTCGTGTCAGGAGTCTGCGAATCCGGAAGTTCCAGACGAGGCGTCCAGTGATATAATGCTGTCACTATGAATACTAAAGATATAGAGAGATACCTCCATAGAATGTAAGACCTAAAATCAGTGGCATAATGTGTTAAAAAAGTGAAATTGCACAAAAAGTGATAAAATTGGATCAGTACGGAGTCGTACACTATTTGATGTCTGAAGTGGTAGAATATTAACCATTATGTGAGTGAAAATACCCATAAACATGATAAGCTACATTCCGTACATCCCAGCACTAACAGGATCCAATACTGTGAAGGCTTTGAGGAGAGTGCAATAAAACAATTGTAAACAGGGAAACCACTCCGCCCTAATAGGTGCAGATTATAAAGATGTCAAAAGGTTGTTATCAAAGGTTGCTACATTGTTATCCAAACATATTGAACAATGTGTGACTAGCCCTGTTAAAAGACTGTAATATCCACAGTTAATGAATGCCCTGAAAAAACAAATCCTTATCAAGTGTCAAAATACCTCAAGTTGTGAAATAATTACATTCCTCTGAGCATTACAGGACATTCACTACTGTAGAGACTCATTGTGGAAATCAGCTATATAGAATGAAGCAGATAAAGACAAGAGACATTTCTCCTCACAAGTGAGTAAAATATATACAGAAAAGATAATAAAAGTGACTTTTAGTGATTGATGGGATAGAAATGCAGCAATTAAAAGGCAAATAGTTCAATTTCGCTGTTCAAACCATATGGTCTCAATTACTTTAATGAAAAAATCCATTTACTTTCTTTTTTGACATATTCTGAATTAAATGTCCCCCTCTTCAGTGTTCTCTAACATGTTCTACCCAAAATTTACTCCCTGTCAGTTGGCCACTATGTACTGTTTTGTAGTGGTATAACAATTTAACAATGGATGTCCAATAAACTGCCGTTTGATATGGTACAGATGTTCTTTCATTCTTAACCTCAATTCCGCATACTAGTGAGAGAACAGACGTGACTAGTGACTGTCTGCACAAGCGGTGGAGGATTAAGCACGAACCTAGGACAGCTGATTTACTACCTTGGGTGTATCCAGGATAAGTCCACTGTCTGGTCTCCCTACCCCTAGGATTTTTCAAGGAGGATATATCAGATCTTGGATACACAGACGTATGTAGGCATTCAACAATATTAATTGTAGAGCATACATATCCCCTTTATTCACTTGTACGCACGGCGGCAAACCATGTACCTGTATGCAGCTCTTTTAATCTTTTAACAAGTCTATAAGGGAGCGCTTGTACACATCTATTTTGTATTTTAACTAAGCCCATTCAGGTATGTATAACTATTCTATAAACCAGTGTTCCCCAACTCCAGTCCTCAAGGCCCACCAACAGGTCAGGTTTTCAGGATCTCCTTAGTATTGCACAGGTGATGGAATTATTGCCTGTGCAGGTGATGGAATTATCACCTGTGCAATACTAAGGAAATCCTGAAAACATGACCTGTTGGTGGGCCTTGAGGACTGGAGTTGGGGAACCCTGCTATAAACCATTTCTTCTCTGACCTGATATCACAGGTGTGTCAGGTGTGACAGACAGTCGCTCTGGATCCGGCTGTAGAAGGTCGATGCACTTGGCATTTCAGATGCCTTCTTGATCCTCTCATCTCTGTGGTGTAGTTATATCCTTCTTCCTTTAGGACCCAGTAGCGACCTCCACCTTCTGCTGCTGATTGACACACCCTTGCTTGGTAATTAAAAACTCTCAGTTTCTCCAGAGAGTCGCCGGTGATAGTTCTGTGTACCTCTGTGCAGTCTTAGAGCACTAGCAGTCGGCTAGTTTGTTCTTTGGTGCCCTTGGAGGACAGTTGGAATTATCTCTCTGATGTCTGCTCAAGCTAAGTGTATCCCCTTTGTTTGTTTATCTTGTTGTCTTTAGTTTGTAGTGGGGCCTGACTAGTACTCACCCTGTTCCTTCCCTATCTAGGGCCTAGCTCTAGGGACATTCAGGGATTAGGTTCCTGCTTGGCGATAGGTGTGGAACCTATATAGGAACGATAGGGTAGGCAGGGTGATATTAGATCTGCCTAGGGGTCTCCACTCCCCCTTTCACTAGTTGTTGGGCTTCCTTTCCCTCTTCCCATCGTTGTGCACTTAGTCTTTCCCTCACTTTGCGTGACACCTGAGTGCAGAATATGTAAAGAGAAAATTCTAAGTGAGAAAATGTGGCACACCATTATTGTCCAAAGTTATCGTACTCAACATGTAAACAGTATTCAGCAAACAACTGTGTTTGATGAAAATAATAAAAATGTCCATAGATATTGTCCTATACCCCTGATCTGATGTACAATGGTATTAAAATGAGAAGAGCTTCATAAAACAGGTACGTGACTATTTCATAGAAAGCTGGAAGATTTCCTTCAGCTTGTGGTTCATTCCAAACGGTGCTTCTTTCCCATGGATCAAGAATATTTTTTTCTCCAACTAAGGGCACAGCCCTTCGTGTCATGTATCAATAAATTCTAAAATGGAACAAAACACTGGTTACAAACAACAAAATAAAAGACGAGGCAAAACAAACAAATCTTAAAGCTGTTAAAAAATTAAAAGGTGTTTTAAAAGCCATGAAAAAATACCCAATTCCAATCATAAGAAAGTGGCGTCTCGGGGAATGTGGTCTCGCGTCACTGGATGCTGCGTCTGAAACTTCTGGGTTCCCGAGCTCCAACACAAGCGCCGCACATGTGTGCTCAATCAGGTATGTGGATGCAATAGGAAAAGAAGGGTATTTAACACCAGCCCCCAATTATCCAGTTAACCCCTTGTGATGAAGCTTGATGCAAAACGTGCATCAAGGGGTACTGGATGAGACATTGCCACAGTGGGTCTGCATGACTGGGTTTCTGATGCTCCTTATCGGGTCATGAATGATTAAGGTACTGAATGACTGGCATACAGTGATTACATAGCACTAAGCACTTTATATCTAGTGTAAAGGGTTGGCCATTCAGACACCTTTTGACACATGGAGTTACGATTGAATTTCCACTAGGTCATAAGTGTCTGATAGTGTTGAGCGAACATGCTCGACACGGCTCGGTACTCGCCCGAGCATCACGCTACTCGGGATGTTCGGCGAACACCGAGCATTTCCGGGTTACTCGGGCGGGAGCTCGGGTCTCCGCCCTGCATGTTTGGCGCTCTTTACAGAGCCAATGAACATGCAGGGATTGCCAGCCAGTCACTGTAATGCCGCAGCCATGTTGGTTGTGGGCATTATATTGATTTGCTGGCCGCACAGCGTCACCTCGAGTATTTAAAACCGGGCGCCGCCATCTTGGACACAGACGGCTGGGATTAGACAGTGTAGGGACAGCGCTGCTGATTTAGGGAGAGATATATACTGCAAAATAGTTAGTGGAGGGTCTGTAAAGGCTGCCAGATCAAACAAACAGTCCATCCCAGATATCAGGCAGGGAGGCAGGCAGGCTGTATAGGAGACGCAGTGGTTATACCAGCAAACGCTGCATTACAGTCCTGTGTGCTCCTGTTGCTGAAATTGCTGGACTTAGCTCCAGGTCTCGGGGGCCAGGAAAAATCCTTTTTTTTCATCAAAATCCTCTTTTTTTCTTCCTCCTTCACACTGTACAAATACCCATCTTATTAACCTTTCGGTCTCCCCTCCCCCCCCCCCCAAAAAAAAAAAAAGTGTATCTGTGACAGTTCAGACACAAATATATCTGTTGAAAATAGTCTGGTGTAGGCCAGAGAAACATAAGTGTGGTTTCGCAGTTCCACGGTTCAAACCTCTGTATTATCCACTTTTGGGCCATTTGTATCTAAAAAAAAACAGTTTGAGTGTGTCGCTCACTGTTCAGCCGCAAATATATATATTTAAAAAAGTCTGGTATACACCAGTAAATTATAACTGTGGTTTTGCTGTTCCACGGTAAAAAATCTCTATTATCCTGCTTTTGGCATTTTTTGCCGTAAAAAAAAACAAGAATAGTGTCTCCCTGATTGTTCAGACACAAATATATCTGTTGAAAATTGTCTGGTGTAGGCCCGAGAAATAGAATTGTGGTTTTGCAGTTCCACGGGTCAAATATCTGCATTATCCTGCTTTTGGCATTTTTTGCCGTAAAGAAAAACAGTAATAGTGTCTCCTGATTGTTCAGACACAAATATATCTGTTGAAAATAGTCTGGTGTAGGCCCGAGAAATAGAACTGTGGTTTTGCAGTTCCACGGGTCAAATCTCTGTATTATCCTGCTTTTGGCATTTTTTACCTTAAAGAAAAACAGTAATAGTGTCTCCTGATTGTTCAGACACAAATATATCTGTTTAAAAGAGTCTGGTATACACCAGTAAATTATAACTGTGGTTTTGCCGTCCCACAGTAAAAAATCTCTATTATCCAGCTTTTGCTATTTTTTCCGTAAAGAAAAACATTAATAGTTGCTCCCTGATTATTCAGATTGTTTAAAAGAGTCGGGTGCAGGCCAGAGAAATAGAACTGTGGTTTTTCTCTTCCACGGTTCTAATCTACTTTTGATTACCCTTTTTCCATTCATAGTGCGAGTGTAAGCTATTTTACTTCCTTTACAATGGGCAAGGCGCGTGGCAAGGGACGTGGAACTGGACGTTCTGGTGATGGTGCGTGCAGAGGAAGGGGCCGTGGCCAAGGTGAAAATGTGCCACAACCAACAGCCACATCTTCTCGCTCCTAATTCTTGACCGAATTACTAGGGAAGCACAGAACAACACCAGTATTGCGAACTGATCAGTGTGAACAGGTTATTAATTGGATAGCAGATAAAACTTCCAGTTACCTGGGCAGCACCACCTCCGGTCTGTGTTCCACACGGTCAAATCTTAGTAGCCGTGAGTCTCGACCGCATACTCCTCCTCACCCTGATGCTCCTTCCTCCCACCATGCCGAGTGTCGTCAGACAGCAACTGATCCCACACTTGGACACTCTGAAGAGCTGTTCACTGGTCCATTTCCAGATTTGTGCCCATCGCCTGCTCCGCTTGAAGTGGTGGAAGAGGAGATCCCATGTAGCGATGCCCAAATATTTGAACAGCCACAGCCACAGGAAGTCGACGCTGGCAATTTGTCACAAGAGGTGGACGATGATGAGACACAATTGCCAGGAAGTGAGGAGGAGGATCATGGTGCGCAAGTGGAAGAGGAGGTGGTGGTGGATGATCTAGTAACTGACCCAACGTGGCAGGAGGACATGCAGAGCGAGGCCAGCAGCACACAGGGTGAGGGAGGCAGAGTACCCCAACAGGCAGGAAGAAGCAGTGTGGCGGCCGCACACAGAAGGCAGGCAACAGTTCCCCGTAACACCAACACGAGGGACGTTGCCAGTACAACCTGTAGGTCTTCCAGAGTCCGCTGTTGTGCGTGCAATAGAACCCCCTGTTGTGTGTGCAAGGCAATCCCCTGTCCATACTGCATGCAAAGATGCCCCCTCCTCTCAGTCTTCACTTTTTATGGCAGTTTCTCAAGAAACAGCACCAACGTCCACGTCCCACCACTGCATTCAATTGTCCATATCCCAGACCTTTGAACGAAAGCGGAAATTCGCAGCTAACGCCCCACAGGCCATAGTCCTAAATTCGCACATTTCACGACTGCTTGCGTTGGAAATGCTGCCTTTTAGGCTGGTGGTGACGGAATCCTTCCGCAACCTTATGGCGGTGGCCTTCCCTCGGTACTCTGTCCCCAGCTGACACTATTTTGCCCGGTGTGCCATCCCCGCACTACACAAGCACATGTCCCAAAACATCTGCCGTGCCCTCAACAACGCAGTTACTAGGAGAGTCCACCTGACAACGGACACGTGGACAAGTGCTTGAGGCCAGGGACGCTACATCTCCCTGACGGCACACTGGGTAAACATAGTGGAATTCGGGACCCAGTTGGACCTTGGGATGGAACACATCCTCCCCACACCAAGGATTGCGGGCCCTATGTCATTCAGAGTTGCCCCCACAGTGTACAGCTCCTGCGCATCATCCTCCTCCTCCTCCTCATGTTCAGCCTCCATCTCAGATATCACCACATCAGTTACAAGCTGGAAGCACTGCAGTACTGCCTCCGCCAAGCGGCAACAGGTTGTGTTGAAACTCATAAGCTTAGGTGAGAAACCTCACACTGCTTGTGAGTTGTGGACAGCTGTGAAAGAGCAGGCAGATCTGTGGCTTAGACCGCTGAACCTACATCCAGGCATGGTCGTGTGTGACAATGGCCGTAACCTGGTGGCGGCTCTGAGGCGAGACGAGATCACACACGTACCATGCCTGGCTCATGTGCTTAACCTCGTGGTTCAGCGGTTTCTTAAATCGTACCCCGAGTTGCCAGATCTGCTCTTCAAAGTACGCCGCCTGTCAACTCATTTTCGCAAGTCGGCTACAGCTTCCGCCGCCCTTGCTGTGTTGCAGCAGCGTTTGCAGCTTCTGTCACACCGACTGGTGTGTGATGTCCCCACACGTTGGAACTCTACCCTCCACATGTTGCAAAGGATTTGTGAGCAGAAGAGAGCAGTTGTGGACTACCAGCTGCAACAAGGCCGTCGATATTCAGGTCAGACTCCACACATAAGACCTCAGGAGTGGACCTGGATGTCTGACATATGTACCATCTTGACAAACTTTGAGGAGTCCACCAAGATGGTGAGTGGCGATGATGCCATCATTAGCGTCAGCATTCCACTTGTCTGTCTTTTGCAACGCTCTCTGCAGAGAATTAAAGAGGAGGCATTGCAGCCAGATTATGATGAGATGGATCAAGAAGCCGTAGCGGTCGATTACACACAGCCCAGCCTCATCTCATCCCAACGTGCATTGGGGGACAATAAGGGAGAGGAGGAGGAGGAAGAACAGGAGCTTGTATCATGCGCTGTGGACGGAAGTACCTGTACAACTGTCATACCGTCGGTTCAGCGTGGGTGGCCTGAGGACAGGGGGGAGGAAGAGGAGGAGAGCATGGTCAGTCATCTTGGTGAGGACACGGAAGTCTTGCCCGTTACCAGTCTAGCACACATGGCTGACTTTATGTTACACCAGCTTAACCGTGACCCTCGCATTGTCAAAATGTTGGGTGACAGTCATTACTGGTTGGTGACACTTTTAGACCCCCGCTACAAGAAGAACTTTCACTCTCTTATTCCTGAGGTGGAAAGGTCTACAAAAATGGGGCAGTACCAGAAGGCCCTTGCTGCAGAACTGTTAAAAAAAATTCCCATCTGAACACGCTAGCGGCAGAGGTCATAGTTCGTTGCCCAATCAAGGCGCACATGCGAGAGAGACGCAACTCCAATCCAGCAGAGGCAGGGGAGCACTATCAACGTTCTGGGACAGTTTTCTCAGACCCTCCCTTCGGACAGACCCTGAGGCGCAGGGTACTCTCACAAGGAGTGGAAAGTTTCAAAAGATGGTGAGGTAGTACCTTGCCGACCGTACCAGTGTCCTCCGTGATTCCTCTGTGCCTTTTAATTATTGGGTATCCAAGCTGGACACTTGGAATGAACTCGCTCTGTACGCCTTGGAGGTCCTGGCCTGCCCTGCCGCTAGCGTGTTTTTAGTGCCGCTGGGGGAATTATAACTGATAAGCGCACTCGCCTGTCAACTGACAATGCTGACAAGCTGACCCTTATCAAAATGAACAAGGGCTGGATTGGGCCAGACTTCTCATCACCACCAAATGACAGCAGAGTAACATAAAGTCAAATCCACTGTGTTATTTCGGGAGGTGTATTCACATGCACCGCTTCACACCCACACATGGGTATACGCTTCCTCATTTTGGCTGTTTTATGTTCTACTCCTTATCCTCAGCCTCCACCACCACTATACCACCAGGGTGACCATGGTCCGTGTTGCCATTATTGAAAGTTCTTCCGTCCTTATTTTTGTCATATTTTGCTTGGAAGGCATAGGCAAAGACTATGGGAGACCCACTCCCCAATAATGGGAATAATATTTTTAATATGCTGTACTGCATGGCTCTTGTAAGGGGCATTGCAAGTTCCTCCGTCCTAATTTTTGGCAGCTTTTGCTTGGAAGGCATAGGCAAAGACTATGGGAGACCCACTCCCCAATAATGGGAATAATGTTTGTAATATGCTGTACTGTATGGCTCTTGTAAGGGGCATTAAAACTTTCTTGTTAAGCTACTGGGCCCTCCATGTCTCTTCCGAGGGGCATTAAAACCGTCTTGTTAAGCTACTGGGACCTCCACGTCTCTGCCGAGGGGCATTAAAACCGTCTTGTTAAGCTACTGTGACCTCCACCACTTTTCCAAGGGGCATTAAAACCGTCTTGTTAAGCTACTGCGACCTCCACCACTTTTCCAAGGGGCATTAAAACCGTCTTGTTAAGCTACTGCGACCTCCACGTCTCTTCCAAGGGGCATTAAAACCGTCTTGTTAAGCTACTGAGACCTCCATGTCTCTTCCAAGGGGCATTAAAACCGTCTTGTTAAGCTATTGTGACCTCCACGTCTCTTCCAAGGGGCATTAAAACTGTCTTGTTAAGGTATTGTGACCTCCACGTCTCTTCCAAGGGCCATTAAAACTGTCTTGTTAAACCATTCTGAACTCCACAGCTCTTCCAAGGGGCATTGAAATGTTGTTTTTAATTAACTCTAACCTTCATGACTCTTCCAACGGGCATTGCATTTCCTCCTAATTTTAGTCAGCTTTTGCTTTTCAATGCATAGGCGAACACTAAGGGAGAACCACTCCCCAATAATGGGTAGAAGGTTTTTAGTATGCTGTAATCCACATCTGTTTCAAGGGCCATTGCAGTTCCTCATAATTTTTGGAAAGCCTTCCATTCACTGCTTAGGCCAACAGTGCACAGGAGACCCAGTTGCTATAAATGGAAAAAACGGTTTAGTTAATGCCCCCTGACCTCCATGTCACTTCCAAGGGGCATTGGAGTGCCTCGAAATTTTTGGTAGGCATTGCACTCACTGTATGCCCTATAACTGTGTAGCCAAACCGCTCCTTTTGGTACAGAAACATATCCTACAAGACATGTGTGGTTGACTGGCCTGATATTGATGTGAATGGTCCCTGTTCCTCCTGCTCTTTCTCCTTTGCCACCACCTCATCCATCATTCATCACCTGAAGCTTTGTTTTAACGGGAGTCATAGAACTGGGATAGTAGCAGGAAAACATCCAGCAATCCTCGGAGGAGGTAGGATATGCGCCAAAACGCTGACCACCTCAGGGCTAGCCGCTGCTACATACATGCGCTTGCATTCCAAGGAACAGAAAGCTAAGGAGATGGATGGCCTCATGATCATGAATAATTTACTCGTTGTGTAGGAGGCTGACCACTGCTGCTGTCTACCTTTTGAACTTTGTGTTGCAGCCTGAATGACCCAGGACCCGCAATCCTCTATGTCTGGAGGATGTGTTGCATCCCAGTGTCCAACTGTGTCCCGGCTTCCACAATAGTAACCCAATGTGAAGGCGTGAGATGGACCATCCCTGGCCACATTCACTTGTCCACGTGCTTGTGGTTAGGCTGTCCTTCAAATAGGGGCGGCTGGGGACCGTGTGTGGACACCCGGCCGCGGGGCGGCTGGGGACCGAGTATGGATGCCCGGCCGCCCCCTGGCGGCTGGGGACCGAGCGTGAACACCCGGCCACCGGGTGGCTGGGGACTGAGTATGGATACCAGGCCGCCGACGCAGCCATGACGTGGTGGCCAGATTCCGCCTCCACATACCTAAAAGGCCCAATTTCAAGTGCAAGCAAGCTAGCAGTATGGTATTGCAGCCTGGGGGTGGGTGGGTAGCAGGTTGCACACTTACGCTTGCATTCCAAGAAAACAAAGCAGATGCTAACTTCTATCATCAGCATGCTCCTCACCTTGGCACTCTCAACTCTCCTGATGGAGAAGCCAGGGCCCACCGGAGGAGTCTGGTTCTCTGGTGGGCTCATCCAATGCTGCCCTAAAGCAGGCTGGGCTAAGAAAAGTGTGTGGGGGGATGTTCCAAGGAGAAATAGGGGCGGCTGGGGACCGTTTATGGACACCCGGCCGCCCCTTGGCAGCTGGGGACCGAGCGTGGACACCCGGCCGCTGGGCGGCTGGGGACTGAGTATGGATACCAGGCCGCTGACGCAGCCATGACGTGGTGGCCAGATTCCGCCTCCACATGCCTAAAAGGCCCAATTTGAAGTGCAAGCAATAAAGCAGTATGGTATTGCAGCCTGGGGGTGCGTGGGTGGCAGGCTGCACACTTACGCTTGCATTCCAAGAAAACAAAGCAGATGCTAACTTCTATCATCATCATGCTCCTCCCCTTGGCACTCTCAACTCCCCTGATGGAGAAGCCAGGGCCCACCGGAGGAGTCTGGTTCTCTAGTGGGCTCGTCCAATGCTGCCCTAAAGCAGGCCAGGCTAAGAAAAGTGTGGGGGAAGTTCAGCGGAGAAATAGGGGCGGCTGGGGACTGTTTATGGACACCCGGCCGCCCCCAGGTGGCTGGGGACAGTGTGTGGACACCGAGCCGCCGGGAGGCTGGGGACTGAGTATGGATACCAGGCCGCCGACGCAGCCGTGACATGGTGGCCAGCATCTGCCTCCACATGCCTAAGCAAGCTAGCAGTATGCTATTGCAGCCTGGGGGTGGGTGGGTGGCAGGCTGAATACTTGCACTTGCATTGCAAGGAATGGGGGAGGTACAATTGAACACTGCCCTGGGACAAGGACTTGCACGGGGATAGTTGCAAGTCTGCATCTTCTGATGTGGAAAGAGAGATGCTTCCAGGGGTCTTCCCCATGCTGTTCCCATGTCTTTTCAGCACTGTATGCATGTGTCACACAGCATATGGCCAGATAAGGTTGTAAAATGTTAAAATGACATTTCCCGGTGAATGCATTTGTCACAGTTGAATGCAATACAGAAGTGCAAAAATGCATAAAAAATGCTACTTGTGAACATAGCCCAAGGTGTGGAGGAGTATTTTTGTTTTTAGTTATTTATTTTACCTTATACACAAGTCTTTACCCTGGAAAGGAAGTTCCTTAACATATTTCACAGGAAAGCACTTTCAGTTTCGTTTTTGAACGTTTTCTTGTGACCCCGTAAAAGTGGCTTAATACCTCTGACCACGTTGTTGACAGCAGTGACCTGGGGGTCAGAAATGCTTCCTGGGGCGATGCCTATGCTGTCCCCATGTCATTTGAGAACTGTCACTATCGTTTTGGGCACTTTTTAGGCTTTCTACAGACTGCCCGGGGTGCCGCCGCAAAAATGCTTGGGTCTCCCATAGACTAACATTGGGCTCATTGCTCGGGTCGAGCACCCAAGTTTCACGGCGAGCTCTGCCCGAGCTTCGAGCACCCGAGCATTTTAGTGCTCGCTCAACACTATTCCTAACGTTATACAGCAGGGACATCTCAGTTTGAAATAGTTTGGAGAATATCTCCTATGTTATACAGGTGTCACCCCCAGTAAAAAAAATACTTTGTTCGGTTTTTAACACTATACAGAAGGAACATCTCAGTTTGGAGAAAATCTCCTATGTTATATAGGTGTCATTTACACTAAAAAAAATACTTTGTTCAGTTAGTAACGTTATACAGCAAGCCATATCTTACCTTGTCATTTAGTGCCGCTGAAATTCAAGTGTGTGCAGAGCTGTTGCAGAAGAAAAAATCTATTTTTGTTTTGCTAATAGCCTGCTCCTACTACAGTATCTGAGCAAGATGAGTGGGAAAAAGAAAGGTCGTGGTGGAAGGGGGAATGGGCTATTCCACTCCCTTTCTTTGGCAGCCGCACAGCGATACACCTTGTTGATAAGGTCCAGAAAAAGCAGGTGGGCGACTCTGTAGAACTGTTCACCTATTCTATACCATGGGCATCAGAAGTGTACTACAAACATTCACAGAGTTAAGAAGCACCGATGCTCAAAATTTTTTTTCGTTGGATTCGGGGCCGGACGGAGTAGGATCCGAGCAGGTTCCTGACCCTCATCACTGGACGTTAACCACCAGGGAGGGAGGTGATCCTGATGAGACTCAGATACCTGAGGCTCATGTGGACTGTACTGTGCTGTCAGGGCAACAAGAGGAGAAGGTTCACTCTGAGGGCGAGGAATGGGATAACCTATTGGATGATGCCGAGGTTGAAGATCCTACTTGTACTTGGTGTGAACCCAGAGTCACGCAGCCAAGTAGGTCATCTGAGGAGGTGGAAGAGGAAGACGAGGCGGTTACCTTCCACCCTACGGCACAAACACGGAGTGATGTAAGCATGAGGAGCACTGCATCCTTAGCCACAACTGTGGCTGTGGCCAGCAGCGGTCACGGGTCTGCAGCTTGCAGGGGTGGCAAGGGTTGCCTAGCTTGGGCCTTTTTTGAGACTGCAAAGGTTGAGCCAATGCACGCTATCTGCCAACTTTGCAAAATAGAGGGAAAAAGTGCAATAATTGCAATAAAATGCAGACCAGCGGACCTCAACAACCATCAGCTGCCCAATCAACCGCATCTGCTGCGTCTTCCTCCTCCTCTGTTACCATGCCAAGTATTGACATGCAGGTCTACCACTGCAAAACTTCTGGTTCTCTATGCGCTCCAGTCAGGCTGAGTGAGAGCCCATCAGCTGTGTTTCTTTCACCAAGCACACCACACGTTTCTCAATCCACTGTAACATCTGGACCTCACTCACAGTCCAGCAGTTTGTCCGTTTCACTGTACTCTGCCCTCTCTCAGCACCGCAGCCAGCCCTCGGTCCCTCAGTTGTGGTCACGTAAAAGATTGTTTCATCCTACACATGACAAAGCTAAAAGGTTGAACTCCACCATCTCAAATCTGTTGGCCACAGAAATGCTGCCTTTCCGCCTGGTAGATACAGACAGTTTCCGAAAGCTTATGACCATCGCAGTCCCTCAGTACCAGTTGCCCAATCGCCATTACTTCTCTAAGAAAGCTGTCAGAAGATGAAGGGGATAATCATCCCCTCTCTGTTGAACGTGGTTGGCAGGAGGGGACTGAGGAAACATGCATCAGTGTTACACAGCCAACAATAGAGTCTGGCTTTGGACCACCTGTACGAGCCCGACATATGAGTGTCTTCTTGCTGCACTTTCTACAACATGATCCCCGTATAGTTAGGATTCAAAATAATGCGGACCACTGGGTTACCACTCTGTTAGATCCACGTTATAAAAGTACATTTTGCAAGATGCTTCTCACCCTGGAAAGGGACACGCTAATGTTGGAGTATCGAAACAAGCTTTTAAGCAACCTTAATAGAGCTTTTCCCCAAGATAGGAATGAGGCACACAGTGTGCATTGCAGCTGTAGCCTTTCAACCTCTGGCAAGTAACTTCGTCAACGCCAAAACATTAGCAGCAGCAGAGAAAGTGGCAGAAGCAATTTCTGTGAGTCCTTTCACACATTTTTTAGACCAGCTCGTGCACCAGAACAACAGAGTACAAGTCTGACACGTGGAGAGGATGGTGCAGCACTATCTAGAGCTAAATACGAATACCATCAGTGAGGATTTTGACCCTTTTACATTTTGGTCTTCAAAAATGGATGAATGGCCTGAGATCGCCTGTCAGGCCTTGGAGGTTTTATCATGCCCGGCAGCCAGCGTTCTCTCAGAACGTGTGTTCAGCGCTGCTGGTGGTGTCCTGGCGGATAAGCGCATCCGGCTGTCCATGAAAGTGTTGACTGCCTAACTTTCATCAATATGAACAAGTCATGGATCTCAAAGGACTTTTGCACCCCAATTGCAGACTGTACAGAGTAACCCATGTTGTAGTTTTTAGTGTGCTGCATTGATCTTGCGGAATTGCAGTCTGTGATATGCAGGTTTTTGGCCCTAATTTTTGGAAATGTGGGGAATCCTGATTAGGTAATCCAAAAAAAAAATTGTTGATTAAGGAAGGTTTTCCGAAACGCGTCTGTTTCTAACTTATTCTCTTGTGTCACTGCAATCCTAGTCTCTGAATACATGTCTATTTTTAAAGATATACATTAAAATTTAATTTTAGAAGTTTTCTCACGCTAGATTTTTTGTTCTTTGAATCCTGAGTGGGTCTCCATCTATTTGGCCGGCTGTGGTGGACGAGGTTCCCGTCCCCATTATACTACTTATACTCTAGTGAAATTGATGCCACTTCGTTGGTTATAGGCCCAAATGTTTTCAAATGGGAACAGTCCTGATTGGGTCTCCATCTACTGTGTTGGCTGTAGGGGAAGAGGTGTCGTTCCTAATTGTACAATTGCTACTGTACTGAAATTGATGCAAAATTGTTGGTGTCTGTCAGTAATTTTTGGAAATGTGAGGAATCCTGATTGGGTCTCCACTTATTGGGCTGGCTGTAGTGGAAGAGGTGTTGGTCCCCATTATACTACTTATACTCTAGTGAAATTGATGCCACTTTGGTGGTTTTAGGCCCAAATGTTTTCAAATGGAAACAGTCCTGATTGGGTCTCCATCTACTGTGTTGGCTGTAGGGGAAGAGGTGTCGTTCCTAATTGTACAATTGCTACTGTACTGAAATTGATGCCACTTTGTTGGGTTGCTTGGGCGGAAACTCGGGTCCCCTCCCTGCATGTTTGACGCTCTTTAGAGAGCCAATGACCATGCAGGGATTGCCTGCCACACACTGTAATGCCATAGCCATGTTGGTTGTGGGCATTACAGTGATTGGCTGGCCGCACAGCGTCATCAGGTCTATATCAGACCTTGCGCCGCTGCTCGTCACAGTCTACCCCGGAAACAGGCAGAATAGGGAAAGGTTCTGCTGCTTCAGGGAGAAATTTGCTTGTTTATAGTTAGTATAAGTATTCCACAACATATATATATATATATATATATATATATATATATACAGTACAGACCAAAAGTTTGGACACACCTTCTCATTTAAAGATTTTTCTGTATTTTCATGACTATGAAAATTGTACATTCACACTGAAGGCATCAAAACTATAAATTAACACATGTGGAATTATATACTTAACAAAAAAGTGTGAAACAACTGAAAATATGTCTTTTATTCTAGGTTCTTCAAAGTAGCCACCTTTTGCTTTGATGACTGCTTTGCACACTCTTGGCATTCTCTTGATGAGCTTCAAGAGGTAGTCACCGGAAATGGTTTTCATTTCACAGGTGTGCCCTGTCAGGTTTAATAAGTGGGATTTCTTGCCTTATAAATGGGGTTGGGACCATCAGTTGTGTTGTGCAGTAGTCTGATGGATACACAGCTGATAGTCCTACTGAATAGACTGTTAGAATTTGTATTATGGCAAGAAAAAAGCAGCTAAGTAAAAAAAAACAAGTGGCCATCATTACTTTAAGAAATGAAGGTCAGTCAGTACAAAAAATTGGGAAAACTTTGAATGTGTCCCCAAGTGCAGTTGCAAAAACCATCAAGTTCTACAAAGAAACTGGCTCCAATGAGGACCGCCCCAGGAAAGGAAGACCAAGAGTCACCTCTGCTTCTGAGGATAAGTTTATCCGAGTCACCAGCCTCAGAAATCGCAGGTTAACAGCAGCTCAGATTAGAGACCAGGTCAATGCCACACAGAGTTCTAGCAGCAGACACATCTCTACAACAACTGTTAAGAGGAGACTTTGTGCAGCAGGCCTTCATGGTAAAATAGCTGCTAGAAAACCACTGCTAAGGACAGTCAGCAAGCAGAAGAGACTTGTTTGGGCTAAAGAACACAAGGAATGGAAATTAGACCAATGGAAATCTGTGCTTTGGTCTCATGAGTCCAAATTTGAGATGTTTGGTTCCAACCACCGTGTCTTTGTGCGACGCAGAAAAGGTGAACGGATGGACTCTAAATGACTGGTTCCCACTGTGAAGCATGAAGGAGGAGGTGTGATAGTGTAGGGGTGCTTTGCTGGTGACACTGTTGGGGATTTATTCAAAATTGAAGGCATACTGAATCAGCATGGCTGCCACAGCATCTTGCAGCGGCATGCTATTCTATCCGGTTTGCGTTTAGTTGGACCATCATTTATTTTTCAACAGGACAATGACCCCAAACACACCTCCAGGCTATGTAAGGGCTATTTGACCAAGGGTGAGAGTGATGGGGTGCTACGCCAGATGACCTGGCCTCCACAGTCACCAGACCTGAACCCAATCGAGATGGTTTGGGGTGAGCTGGACCGCAGAGTGAACGCAAAAGGGCCAACAAGTGCTAAGCATCTCTGGGAACTCCTTCAAGATTGTTGGAAGACCATTTCCGGTGACTACCTCTTGAAGCTCATCAAGAGAATGTCAAGAGTGTGCAAAGCAGTCATCAAAGCAAAAGGTGGCTACTTTGCAGAATCTAGAATACAAGACATATTTTCAGTTGTTTCACACTTTTTTGTAAAGTATATAATTCCACATGTGTTAATTCATAGTTTTGATGCCTTCAGTGTGAATGTACAATTTTCAAAGTCATGAAAATACAGAAAAATCTTTAAATGAGAAGGTGTGTCCAAACTTTTGGTCTATACTGTATATACAGTACAGACCAAAAGTTTGGACACACCTTCTCATTTAAAGATTTTTCTGTATTTTCATAACTATGAAAATTGTACATTCACACTGAAGGCATCAGAACTATGAATTAACACATGTGGAATTATATACTTAACAAAAAAGTGTGAAACAACTGAAAATATGTCTTATATTCTAGGTTCTTCAAAGTAGCCACCTTTTGCTTTGATGACTGCTTTGCACACTATTTGCATTCTCTTGATGAGCTTCAAGAGGTAGTCACCGGAAATGGTTTTCACTTCACAGGGGTGCCCTGTCAGGTTTAATAAGTGGGATTTCTTGCCTTATAAATGGGGTTGGGACCATCAGTTGTGTTGTGCAGAAGTCTGGTGGATACAGAGCTGATAGTCCTACTGAGTAGACTGTTAGAATTCGTATTATGGCAAGAAAAAAGCAGCTAAGTAAAGAAAAACGAGTGGCCATCATTACTTTAAGAAACGAAGGTCAGTCAGTGCGAAAAATTGGGAAAACTTTGAAAGTGTCCCCAAGTGCAGTTGCAAAAACCATCAAGCGCTACAAAGAAACTGGCTCACATGAGGACCGCCCCAGGAAAGGAAGACCAAGAGTCACCTCTGCTTCTGAGGATAAGTTTATCCGAGTCACCAGCCTCAGAAATCGCAGGTTAACAGCAGCTCAGATTAGAGATCAGGTCAATGCCACACAGAGTTCTAGCAGCAGACACATCTCTTCAACAACTGTTAAGAGGAGACTTTGTGCAGCTGGCCTTCATGGTAAAATAGCTGCTAAGAAACCACTGCTAAGGACAGGCAACAAGCAGAAGAGACTTGTTTGGGCTAAAGAACACAAGGAATGGACATTAGACCAGTGGAAATCTGTGCTTTGGTCTGATGAGTCCAAATTTGAGATCTTTGGTTCCAACCACCGTGTCTTTGTGCGACGCAGAAAAGGTGAACGGATGGACTCTACATGCCTGGTTCCCACCGTGAAGCATGGAGGAGGAGGTGTGATGGTGTGGGGGTGCTTTGCTGGTGACACTGTTGGGGATTTATTCAAAATTAAAGGCATACTGAACCAGCATGGCTACCACAGCATCTTGCAGCGGCATGCTATTCCATCCGGTTTGCGTTTAGTTGGACCATCATTTATTTTTCAACAGGACAATGACCCCAAACACACCTCCAGGCTGTGTAAGGGCTATTTGACCAAGAGGGAGAGTGATGGGGTGCTACGCCAGATGACCTGGCCTCCACAGTCACCAGACCTGAACCCAATCGAGATGGTTTGGGGTGAGCTGGACCGCAGAGTGAAGGCAAAAGGGCCAACAAGTGCTAAGCATCTCTGGGAACTCCTTCAAGATTGTTGGAAGACCATTTCCGGTGACTACCTCTTGAAGCTCATCAAGAGAATGCCAAGAGTATGCAAAGCAGTCATCAAAGCAAAAGGTGACTACTTTGAAGAACCTAGAATATAAGACATATTTTCAGTTGTTTCACACTTTTTTGTAAAGTATATAACTCAATATGTGTTAATTCATAGTTTTGATGCCTTCAGTGTGAATGTACAATTTTCATAGTCATGAAAATACAGAAAAATCTTTAAATGAGAAGGTGTGTCCAAACTTTTGGTCTGTACTGTATATATATATATATACACAGTACAGACCAAAAGTTTGGACACACCTTCTCATTTAAAGATTTTTCTGTATTTTCATGACTTTGAAAATCGTACATTCACACTGAAGGCATCAAAACTATGAATTAACACATGTGGAATTATATACTTTACAAAAAAGTGTGAAACAACTGAAAATATGTCTTATATTCTAGGTTCTTCAAAGTAGCCTCCTTTTGCTTTGATGACTGCTTTGCACACTCTTGGCATTCTCTTGATGAGCTTCAAGAGGTAGTCACCGGAAATGGTTTTCACTTCACAGGTGTGCCCTGTCAGGTTTAATAAGTGGGATTTTTTGCCTTATAAATGGGGTTGGGACCATCAGTTGTGTTGTGCAGAAGTCAGGTGGATACACAGCTGATAGTCCTACTGAATAGACTGATAATTTTTTCCTCAGAATTGAGTGATTCCATAATTTTTCCCTCTGCTTGGTCTGAAAAAAAAATACCCTTACTGAGTACCACATTTTTAATCTTGATTTCTTTTAGTGTTTCTTAAAGCCCTAAAGTTGCCATTTGAATTGACTTTAGTTTTGTGCCATGTCTGTGATCTGCTTTTTTTCAACAACATTAAACAACTGAATGAACATCCTCCGAGCCCGGTGATTCCATAATTTTGCCAGGGGTTGTATAATAAATGATAATCAGCATGGATTCATAAAAAATAGGTTGTGTCTAACCAACATGTTGGGGTACTATGAGGAGGTAAGTGCAAATCTGGATGTTGGTAATGTGGCTGATGTGATTTATCTAGCCTTTGCAAAGGCATTTGATACTGTACCACATAGCAGCCTTATACTGAAGCTACAGAAGCAAGGACTTGAGGGAACTATAAGTAGATGGGTAAGGAATTGGCTAAATGATAGGAAGCAAAGGATTGTTATAAATGGTACATTCTCTAAATGGGACATAGTCAGCAGTGGGGTGCCACAGGGATCTGTGCTAGGACCAATTCTCTTTAACCTCTTTATTAATGACCTGGGGGATGGGATTGTGAGTAAAGTTTTTGCTGACGATACTAAACTATACAAGACCGATAAATAGACACATATACCGGGAATAAAATAATCACATTTATTTCATACTTGATATTAAAATTAGAATACGTAAAAATAGAAAAAGGGAAAGGTGATAAAGACACTCACAAAAAGAGTACACTAGGGTGAAATATTCTAGACCTATCAAAGCAACAAAATATCTCAGGTAAGAAGGCCAAAAAGACACTTAAGTGTGTATATCCACTGACAATGGAAAGTGCATAGTGCTATTCAATGAAATATAATAAATATATAAATACAATCATATCCATAATGTACAAGTCCAAGTGGATGGAAATAAATAGATAAATATACAAATATATCAAGAATATTGCACTTTAAAGAGTAGCCAAAAGTAATCATGACCAAACAAATCAATATAGCAGTAGGTAGATGAGTAGGTACTAACCCTGGAGTGTGTGGTGTCTCATGTGTGAGTCCTGCATCCAACGCGCGTTTCGCTGTCGCTTTCTCAAGGATCTTGAGAAAGCGACAGCGAAACGCGCGTTGGATGCAGGACTCACACATGAGACACCACACACTCCAGGGTTAGTACCTACTCATCTACCTACTGCTATATTGATTTGTTTGGTCATGATTACTTTTGGCTACTCTTTAAAGTGCAATATTCTTGATATATTTGTATATTTATCTATTTATTTCCATCCACTTGGACTTGTACATTATGGATATGATTGTATTTATATATTTATTATATTTCATTGAATAGCACTATGCACTTTCCATTGTCAGTGGATATACACACTTAAGTGTCTTTTTGGCCTTCTTACCTGAGATATTTTGTTGCTTTGATAGGTCTAGAATATTTCACCCTAGTGTACTCTTTTTGTGAGTGTCTTTATCACCTTTCCCTTTTTCTATTTTTACGTATTCTAATTTTAATATCAAGTATGAAATAAATGTGATTATTTTATTCCCGGTATATGTGTCTATTTATCGGTCTTGTGTATATGATTGACACATTATCCTATTTACTCATATAGATTTGTTGCGATACTAAACTATGTAGGATATTAAAATCTGATCTTAACATTACGATATTGCAGAACGATCTGGATAAGATGACTGAATGGGCAAACACTTGACAGATGAGGTTCAATGTAGATAAATGTACAGTAATGCACCCAGGATGGAGTAATCCTATTGCTACATACACATTAAATGGGAGTATACTCAGGACTACAGAGCAGGAGAAGGATTTGGGTATTCTGGTTACGAGTAAGCTGAGCAGCAGTACTAAATGTCAAGCAGCTGCCGCAAATACAATCAAGATTTTAGGGTGTATAAAAAGAGAAATAAAGTCTTGTGATCCCAACATATTGTTTCTCCTTTATAAATCACTGGTGAGGCCACATCTAGAATATGGAATCCATTTTTGGGCTCCACAGTTTAAAAAGGATATTCAGAAGTTAGAGACAGGTCACAGACGGGCAACTAGATTATTACAAGGGATGGAAGGACTCATATGATGAGAGGTTGAAAGAGTTGAGCTTGTTTAGCTGAGAAAAACGACGCCTCAGAGGGGATCTCATTTATATGTATAAATATGTGTGTGGTCAGTACAAAGGTCTAGCCCATGACTTATTCCTTCCAAAGACTATACTAAGAACCAGGGGACACTCATTACGGGTGGAAGAAAGGCGATTCTGGCACCTAAACAGGAAAGGGTTCTTTACAGTCAGAGCAGTCAGGCTTTGGAATGCCCTACCACAAGAGGTAGTAATGGCAGATACTATAACAGCGTTCAAAAAAAGGCTGGATGATTTCCTCGATACACATAACATTGTGGGCTACAGTTAAATTAGATAAAATATTACACCTCTAGTAGTACTTTTGATCCAGGGTTCTTGTACTGATCGCCTTTCTCAGGGTCAAGAAGGAATTTTTCCCCGTGATGCAAATTGGCTGATTTTGTCCTGGGGTTTTTGCCTTCTTCTGGATCAACAGATTTAGGTACAGGGATTTTAGTAATACCGTAACAGTAATACAAAAATAAAACTAATTAAAAAATGGTAAACTGCTTTATTTGTAATTGTAATAATGCAGTAATAATAAAAACGGTAATTCATTTGTGAGGCCTAGTTCCAGTAAGTTGGTGAAGTGTTGGTATGGGGAATACAATTGGAGGAGAAAGGTTGAAGTTGCTGGACCTAGGTCTTTATTCAACCTACGTTACTATGTTACTATCTATTGGGTTGGCTGTAGTGGAAGAGGTGTCGGTCTCCATTATACTACTTATACTCTAGTGAAATTAATGCCACTTTGGTGGTTTTAGGCCCAAATGTTTTCAAATGGGAACAGTCCTGATTGGGTCTCCATCTACTGTGTTGGCTGTAGGGGAAGAGGTATCGTTCCTAATTGTACAATTGCTACTGTACTGAAATTGATGCCACTTTGTTGGTGTCTGCCAGTAATTTTTGGAAATGTGGGGAATCCTGATTGGGTCTCCATCTATTGGGTTGGCTGTAGTGGAAGAGGTGTCGGTCCCCATTTATACTACTTATATTCTAGTGAAATTGATACCACTTTGGTGGTTTTAGGCTCAATTGTTTTTGTCGGGGTAAAAAAGAATATATATATATATTTGTAACTTTTATATTTTTGTAACTTTTATACGCTTTTTTTGCTAATGTACTAACCACCATTTTGTGTCATATAATAATAAGCTTTCCTTGCTACATATTACTCAAATCGAAACTTAAACTAAGACAGTTCCAGTGTTGCCAAGACTTATTTCAGAGAAACGAAACAAGATTATAAGCTGACGGCTGCAATATCTGCCCAGAGACTGAGATAAGGAGATGTGGACCAATCAGGAGTGGCCAGACACTGGACTTTCATGGCTTACCCCGCTCCGGACAACCCCTTTCCCCTCCCATTATGTAGTGTATTTAGGTTTGTGCATGTAAAAAATAAATATAGAACATTGCTGAGGACGTTGTCTGTAGTAGTCTTCTGAGCATGCTCTGAGCTTGAACCAGCTTGTTGTCTGACTCATTCTTTGAATGGTTGACCCATGCTCATAGTTTGAATTTGGAGTGACTGGAGGACGAGTGGAATGTCATCACGACCCCCACAAATGGCGCTCAACGTGCGGCGTGGCTAGCGGTACGCCGCCCTCCCGGACCCATATTGCTGACTTCCCTGGTGGTGACCGCGGTGGCTGAATTTGAGGCCTGATCAACCTCCATCGAACACGGTAAGTTGAGATGTATTTTATATGTCTCACTTGCCTGTGTGTCAGCCGCAGCGGTTCCTGTTGGGTTGTCAGGTTGGATCTGGGTGGGTGACCGGTCGAGTGGTGAGACCTCAGGCGTCCCGGACCACGTCCTGAACCAGCAAGTGTTAAACCGAGTGACGTCGCATGCCTGCGCGTGCTCGTGTGCACACCACCTCCTCCTCCCCCGGTCACTGTACTTTTCTTAGATAGCTGCCTCCCGTAACTGATAGTCGAAGTTTCAAAGCATTCCTGAATTGTAGTGTAAGGGAGAAAGAATCTGTGATGAATTGAGGAGTGCTCTTCGTCTAACACAGAGACTGCTGTAAAGTCAAGGTTAGGAAACAGTGTATCGAGGTGTCTCTACACTGTCGGGTGGTGCTGTGGTAGGAAAGGAGATAGATTGAGGTGTCTCTCTATCTCATCAGTGTATTGAGGTGTCTCTACACTGTCGGATGGTGCTGTGGTAGGAAAGGAGATAGATCGAGGTGTCTCTCTATCTCAACAATGTATTGAGGTGTCTCTACACTGACGGGTGGTGACCTGTAGTCAGGGTGCCGTGGTGAGTCGCACTGTAAAGTCGCCATTCAAGGCTAGGAAAGGAGTTAGATTGAGGTGTCTCTCTATCTCATCAGTGTATTGAGGTGTGCTCTACACTGAGGAGTGGCGACCTGTGGACTGCACCAGTGATCTGAGTCGCGACAGATCATTGCATTCTATAAGAAAATGTTGCGTATATTCAAATTTGAAAGATTTCGTAAGTTGCGGAATGCTGCTGTGAGAGTTAAGCCAATTAGTGGAGTTACGGGAAGGCAAGAAGGCAAGAAGAATGTTAGGAATTTGTATAACATGATAAGCTTATCCAGTACAGGCAGGCTTTAGTTTTCAGTGTAGAAAGAATGTGTTACACAGAAGTTGGGAAAGTTGGGTGAGGACTTCTACACCAGGCTCATGCACATTTTAGAGTAGATGGTGCAGGGGGGAACAGAGAATGCCGAGCCTTTGTTCGAGCCTTTGTTCGGATACATGAAAGCTGCAGACTGTGATTTGTTATGTGCCCCCAAAATGGCCGTTGCACCTTTGATGCCTGTCACTACACTGAGCCCTCAGTCACCACCCTATAATGGCGCCGACGCCAAATTACCGGAGGGGTGGACGTGTCGGGTGTGTGGAGAGCAAAACCCACTCTGGGCGGGCCGCCCATGGCACGATGCCCAGCCTACCCCCAAGAACAATTCCACCCCCACTCCCCCCTCCTCCCTCCAACGGCCATCTTACTACACCTTTTCCTGCCTCCAAGAACAATCCCACCCCCACTCCCACCTCCTCCCTCCCACGGCCATCTTGCTACACCTCTTACTTGTTGTGGGAGGCCCGGAAAGCCCCAATCCGGCCTATATCCACTACTAGATCCGTCCGGTGCATATTACCAGCCACCAGCACAGGTGGAAAAGCCCGCAGGCCCAGAGCACCCATCTGAAGTTAATGTGACACCCTCTGCTCCAGTCCACGATGCTGAGACGCTTCCCCTGTTTCCTATGGGAGTCACCCACAACCCTGGGGATATCCTCCTCAACTCCCCAGAATTTCAGGCCAGACTGCTCTCCCTCCGCCAACATATTTTTACTCAAGACGATATGGAGCCAGATGAGGGATGGGCTCAAGATACTCCAGCCCCCCCCCACCCCCCTTCTTTACCCCATACGTCTCCTATGGCATCCTCCACCCCACATCCATTACCCATACTCCGGCCCTTGCTCCAAGCAACTGCTGAAAGAGCACCACCCCCCCAGCCCCTCAGAAGTTTGGGACCCCTGCCGCTCCCATAATCTAGTAGACCCATCAGGACGCCCTGTCACTCTGTCAATAGGCTATGGTGACATCCTTACACATCGGGTGGGGGCCATAATCAACCCTGCAAACACCCTATGAGCCATGCTGGAGGATTGGCTCGTAAAATTGCCCTTGCTGCTGGTTCTACTCTGGCTGCAGAATGCCAGGCTCACTTAGCCGAAAACGGAGAGCTTTCAAAAGGCCATGGATTCCACAAAAGCAGGATCCCTTAGTACGTATGAATCCGGCCTAGAATACATGAAACAGTTAAAAGCCTGGGCTCAGGATCGCTTGTCAGATCAAGCTGGATCTGTACAAGATGTTCAACAAGACCCTGATGAATCTGTGGAAAGATATGCTGCAAGACTCAGCATGCATTTTGAGGATCTCGGATACAGTCCTCACGTCAAGACGCAGGCCGCCCTGTTGGTTCAGGCCCTAGTAGATGGCCTACAAGACGCTCTCAGAGATGAGGTTCTGAGGGTACGCCCCGAGATCCGTTCTTCTTCTTTTAACGACGCGGTGGACATCGTTAAAGCTTTCCAAAAATCAATGCTAAAAATGAAAAAGGATACTAAGCCAAAGAAGAAAGCCGCTTCTGCCATGGTATATCAAGCTCAAGAAAGCTACCCACCCCCTGGCAACCAACATGGAATCAAGTGGTTAATGGTTAAAGGCACAGGTGATGATACTCCTCCCACATATAAAAGACAAGACAGAAGAGATGACAAGGGACCATCTAGAAACAGAAGACAATCTCGTGATTCTGAAGGACGAATGTTGTGTTGGGAGTGTGGTAGCCTTGACCACATCCTCAGAGACTGTCCAACCCGCAGACAGTACCATGACCGGTCGTTCCGTGACGGTCCACACAACCAGGGACCTTCCCGTGAACCATCTCATCCACGCCAATGACGGCTCGGTCAACCAGTGTCCACTTTCCCGGCTACGCATCTCACGGCCGCCTGTGGGACTGTCACTTTACAGGTGGACCATCAACCACTGGAGTTCCTGGTGGACACTGGGGCGGCCACATCTGTCATTTCCTCTGCACAGCTCCCTCCTTCTGTATCCCTATCACCGGATACCCTCACCTGTGTTGGGGTAGAAGGCCAACATATTTCTTCTCCACTCACAGTCCCTGTGTCTGCAGGACCGTTCACCGGAGTACTCACAAGATTCTTGGTCTCTGAAACTTGCCCTGTCAACCTGTTGGGAGCCGATCTCTTAGAGCGGATGAAGGCAACAATTATCTTCGGAAATCATGGTATGGAGCTTCTTTTGCGGGACCCTCATTCCAAACAAGGGACTGAAGACCGCTGTGTTCTTAAAGTCTTCCCTCTCATGATGATGACCATACAACCTCACACTCTTCTTGATACCTCACAGTTCCCTCACTCTCTGTGGTCCAGTGGGCCAGAGGATGTCGGCCTCCTGCAGGTTCCCCCGGTCCGAGTACACCTCAAGCCTGGACACAGGAACCCACGGTTGCCACAATACCCCCTCAAGGCTGCACAAGAACAAAGCTTGAGTACCCAAGTCGCTTCCCTCCTAGAATCAGGAGTCCTTGTCAGATGTGTATCTCCATGCAATACACCCCTCTTTCCTGTAAAAAAAGAAAACCGCTCCGGGAGAGCCTCCAAGATACCGGTTGGTTCAGGATCTCAGAGCCGTCAATGCAGCTACCATTTTAGAAACTCCAGAGGTACCTAACCCAAACACCCTTTTGTCTCAGCTGCCTCCAACGGCCACTTTGTTTACGGTGTTAGATCTGGCCAACGCCTTTTTCAGTATACCCTTACATGAAGATTCGTGGTTTCTTTCTGCCTTCACCTTTCAAGGAGCACAGCTTACATGGACCAGGACTCCGCAAAGAGCCCAGAACTCTCCTAACCAATTCACTCATTCTATGAAGTCTATTCTGGAGCCATGGGTTCAAAAGAACCCTCAGGTCACCCTTCTACAGTATGTGGATGATCTTTTACTCTGTGGCACTGAAGATAATTTGCCAGAGATGTCAGCATCCCTTCTCTGGTTTCTTCACTCAGCTAACTGTAAAGTCTCGAAAGGCAAAGTCCAATGGTGTCTGCCCAAGGTCATTTTCCTCGTACATTGTATATCACAAGGTACTAGACATCTGACTGAAGAAAGAAAACAAGCCATCATGGATATCACCTTCCCAACCACCTACTCCGCTATGCAGACTTTCCTTGGCCTCATCACTTACTGCAGGCAATGGATCCCTGATGCCTCAAAGCTCATGCAACCTCTGTACGACTGTCTCAAGGATGAAGGCTCAGTTTGGCTTCATGCTGAAGATCCACGTGTTTCTCATCAACACAGACTATGTTTTGACCGCCTTAAACAGGCTGTTGTCTCTGCCCCGGCCTTGGGCTTACCAGACTATACTCAGCCATTTCACCTTTTTGTCTCTGAATCGGAAGGTCATGCCTCTGGAGTTCTAGCACAACGTTATGATCATAAGTATCGGCCTTTGGGCTACTACTCAGCCCGCCTGGACCCTGTCGCCCGAACTGCCCCCACGTGTCTTAAGGCGGTCCACGCTGCTCACATTCTCCTTGACAAGTCAGCTGATATCGTCCTTGGACATAATCTAGTTATACAGGCCGGCCATGATCTCTCGGCTGTTCTGCAGCAAACATCTCCGAAACATCTCACCAACCAAAGACACCTACGGCTGCAGTGTTCCCTATTGTTGCCCTCCAATATAACATTTATCAGATGTCTGACTATCAACCCTGCCACTTTGCTTCCACCTTCTAGGGGGGAAGGTGAAGAGGGTGAAGATCCATTGGTGGAACCTCATGATTGTATAAAAATTTTGCAGGAAGAGACTTCTGCTCCAGAGAATATGGTGGCACATCCGCTCGCAGACCCTCAAGGGAAGTTCCACACGGGATATGCTGTCACAACAGACCTAACAGTCCGCAAGGCTGAAGCTCTACCACCATACATGTCTGCACAAGAAGCTGAACTTGTGGCTCTCACAGAGGCCTGCCACCTGGCAGCAGGAACAAAGGCGAATATATATATACCGATTCCAGGTATGGACATGGAATTTGCAATGATTCTGGACTCTTGTGGAAGTCTAGAGGATTCATCACACCTGCAGGTACACCAGTGAAACATGTCTCATGGATTAAGGCCCTAATGAAGGCCCTGGAACTACCCATTCAGGTTGCTGTTATCAAGGTCAAGGCTCATGGAAAACTAGAATCCAGAGAAGCCAGGGGCAACCACCTAGCTGACCAAGCAGCCAAGACTGCAGCAGTGGAGAATGTGTCATCAAAGTGGCAGGAAAAGGAAGAAGAGATGGGAGAGACTCTGCAAACCGTAGCTGTGGCGCTCACTAGAGCAAGAGCCAAGGAACAGCCGGCGGAAGACCACACAAGTCCAGCGGAGACACGAGTGGAATCCAGGGGGGTCAGGATGCCTAAAGAAAAATTGTGTGAGGAACAAAGGAAGACCCCCCACTGAAGAAGTCAAGCAATGGAAAGCGGCAGGAGCTGTGCTGGCAGGTTGCAAAGATTCAAAGGTCAACTCGACTCTTTACCAAGTGGATGGGAAGCCTTGCTTGCCTAGACGCATGTACTCAGCTGTGGCAGCATGGGCTCACGGGCCTACACACAGAGGAAAGAATCAAGCTTTGGCATGTATCAAGAAACTGTACTTTGTACCCGGAATCTCTTCCACTGTGACTGCGTACTCAAAATCCTGCTCTGTCTGCGCTACCTGCAACCCAACGTGTACGGCACGGGTCCCTCTTCAACATCTGGCTAAACCAGACTACCCTTGGCAGAGAATACAAGTCGACCATATCCAAATGCCTAAAGCAGGAAAATAGGAGTACGTTTTGGTAGCCGTGGATATGTTCTCAGCCTGGCCCGAGGCCTACCCGGTTGTCAACATGACTGCTAAAGACACAGCCAAGAAACTGATCACCGAAATTGCCTGCAGATTTGGAGTTTCCCCAAGTCATAGAATCGGATCAAGGACCAGCTTTCACAGCAAATATCTACGAAGAATTCTGGAACATGTTGGGAACAGATTTGGGCCTCCACACTCCATACCATCCTGCCAGTTCAGGCAAAGTGGAGAGAATGAATTCCACACTCAAGACCCAGCTCTTGAAAATGACCTAAGATCATCCCCTCCCCTGGCCCGACCTACTCCCCATAGTATTGTATCATATCACACACACTCCTCAGGCCAAACATGGGCTGACTCCCTATAAAATTTTGTTTAGGACCCCACCCAAGATAGGAGAGATTAGGCCCCAAGAGTTGTCTGAAACACATGATAGAGTGGTAAAATTTGTGATTGCCTTGTCTAGAGAATTGACTAACACCCGCTCTCCAGTATCTGCTTCTCTCCCAGAATCTACAGGTGATGCAGTACATGATTTCATCCCAGGCGATCTAGTGTATGTGAAGAAGTTTGTCCGGAAAGACTGCCTCCAGCCGCGGTTCGAGGGACCGTACACTGTGCTTCTCACCACCCCGACGGCTCTGAAGCTTGAGGGCAAGAGCACCTGGATTCACGCCTCCCACTGAAAGAGAGACAAAACGAGTCTATAAAAGATGACTACTTTTTTCTATATCCTTTCCATATGCTTACTGTCTGTCCCAGGGTGGACAGCTACCACACAGGGGTAGATACCTCCTTCTTCTCAGGTTGGTTGGGAGGGCTCAAGGGATTCCTCCAACAAGATTGTCTAGTAATGGGAGGTCTACTAGTATTGGGCCTGGTGGTCCTGTGCTGCATAGTCCCCTAATATAGAGAAATGCACTCCTTTGAACAAGCCTGACCAGCCCCCCCATGACAAAGTCCAATTGAAAGATTCAGTTTAGGATCAGTTGGGAGAACTCCATGTGTCACCCAGGATAGGGCTCGATTGTCTGGGGGCGTCCCATAAGGGGGCAGCTTCTAAGATGATTGGGTGAAGAAATCCACCTCCCCTCTCCCCACACATGGACAGTCTCAAAGGCCCCGAAGCAAAGGAAAGCTTAGTGTTTAGGGGGGAATGTCGGGGTAAAAAAGAATATATATATATATATTTGTAACTTTTATATTTTTGTAACTTTTATACGCTTTTTTTGCTAATGTACTAACCACCATTTTGTGTCATATAATAATAAGCTTTCCTTGCTACATATTACTCAAATCGAAACTTAAACTAAGACAGTTCCAGTGTTGCCAAGACTTATTTCAGAGAAACGAAACAAGATTATAAGCTGACGGCTGCAATATCTGCCCAGAGACTGAGATAAGGAGATGTGGACCAATCAGGAGTGGCCAGACACTGGACTTTCATGGCTTACCCCGCTCCGGACAACCCCTTTCCCCTCCCATTATGTAGTGTATTTAGGTTTGTGCATGTAAAAAATAAATATAGAACATTGCTGAGGACGTTGTCTGTAGTAGTCTTCTGAGCATGCTCTGAGCTTGAACCAGCTTGTTGTCTGACTCATTCTTTGAATGGTTGACCCATGCTCATAGTTTGAATTTGGAGTGACTGGAGGACGAGTGGAATGTCATCACGACCCCCACATTTTCAAATGGGAACAGTCCTGATTGGGTCTACATCTACTGTGTTGACTGTAGGGGAAGAGGTATCGTTCCTAATTGTACAATTTCTACTGTACTGAAATTGATGCCACTTTGGTGATATTAGGCCCTAATTTAGGGCAATGTGAACACTCGTGATTGGGTCTCCATATGCTGGGTTGGCTGCAGTGGAAGAGGTTTTGGTCTCCTTTACAATAGTTAAACTCTATTGAAAATCATTTTTGGTGCAGATATTTATCTCCTCACAGGGGTACACAGACCTGATAAACTCAACATGGGTATACAAAGCAGACTGCATCTCAGCTTAAAATTGTTTGGGGCATATATTCTTCTCCACACAGGGGGAAAAAAAGGTTGGGTTGGAGCAGCTTCCTGACCCTCAACTGTACTGTGCTGTCAGAGCAAGAAGAAGAGGAGGATGACTCTGAGGGCAAGGAATGGGATATCACATTGGATGATGATGAGGTTGCACATCCAACTTGGTGTGAACCCAGAGGCACACAGCTGAGTAGCTCATCTGAGGATGTGGAGGAGGAAGACGAGGAGGTTACATTGCGTCTTATGGCGCAGACACGGAGTGATGCAAGCACGAGGAGCACTACATCCTTAGCCACAACCGTGACAGTGACCACAGGGGCGGCAAGGGTTGCCTAGCCTGGGCCTTTTTTGAGACCGCAAAAGATGAGCCAACTCCGTTATCAGAAAACTTTGCAATAAAAAACTCAGTAGAGGGAAAACGTGCAATAATTTGACTAATACAAGGATGAACCTTCACATGCGCAATCAACATGCGTTACTCTGGCAATCTCACTTCGATAAAATACGGAACAGCAGACCTCAACAACCATCAGCTGCCCCATCAACCGCATCCACTGCTTCTTCCTCCTCCTCTGTGACCATGCCAAGTATTGGCACGCAGGTCTCCCACTGCAGAACCTCTGCTTCTATACCTGCTCCAGTCAGGCTGAGTGAGAGCCGGTCAGCTGTAACGAAAGTGGACATGCATGCTGTGTTTGTTTCCCTGAACACACCACACGTTTCTCAATCCACCGTAACATGTCCCCTTGCACCTCACTCACACTCTAGCAGTTTGTCCTTTTCACCGCCCTCTCTCAGCACCGCAGTCAGCCCTCAGTCCCGCATTTATGATCGCATAAAAAATTGTTTCCTCCCACACATGACAAAGCTAAGAGGTGGAAATCCACTATCACCAATCTGTTGGCCACGGACATGGTGGTGTCAGGCCCTAATTTTTTGATTTGTGAACACTCCTGTATGGCTGCTTTTTTACTGAAGAGCTAACTGGAGAACCTGAAGAAAACCCCCGCAAACACGGGGAGAACATACAAACTACTTGCAGATGTTGTCCTCTATCATCATAAAGGAGTTAGCTCATTGTCTAGGAGACCGACCACCACTGTTGTCTACCTTGTGAACATTGTGTTGAAGCTTGCAAGGTGTCACGGGTTTACCGTGACAGAGAGGAGCCAGAAGACCGCAGCGTCTGATTCCTCCCACTCCTGCAGTCAATAAATAGAAGCCTTACGCCTTCATATTAATCGGTGGAGGGGTTAATCTGCTCAGTTGTGAGCTCCTGGAAGCTTAATGCGATTTAGGCTCTCGACAAAGTTGTCCCGTGCATCGCCCCTATTGTGATAATGCTATACCCCAAAACATCAGACTGTCGCCTACCGTGGAAACCTTGAAAAGGAACCTGAAGAGCCACTTCTTGTAACAAGCGTACAATCTGCGGAAAACCTCGCTCCAGCGTACCGTTGCACGACTTGCTGTACCTTGACCTACTGTAGCCTCACCCATCCCTTGTAGATTGTTTGTGCGCCCTGGCTGGCTGGGTCCTCTCTCCTCTTGTACCAGTCAGTGACCCCTTTTGACATGTAACGCGCCACGGAATAAATGTGGCTGTAATAGTAAAAATTATTATAGTACTTATACTCTGGGTCAATTGATGGCACTTTCCAGGTTTTGATGTGTTTTGGTAGCTTTTGGGCCAGTTTTAAGGTGTTGCGTATACGTTTTTTTTGTCCCGCCATTGAATCCTATGGCGTTCGGTAACGTTCGTCGAACATTCGACAAATAAATCGGTGAATGTCGCAAATTCGACGATCGTAATCCGAATCGAATACTGAAACATTCGCTCATTTCTAGTGAGGAATATGTGGTCCAGACTCACGGCTACTGAGATAGGACCATGTGGAAGACAGGGATGGCAAACTGACTGGAAGCATTATCTGCTATCCAACCAACAACCTTTTCACACTGCTCTGGCTTCAAGAGTGATGTTCCGCGGCTCCCTAGAAAGTGGGACAGGAAGCTAGGTCGACATGATGTGGGTGCTTGTTGTGCTCCCTTAGCAGGCAGTTTCATCTTTCCCACGGCCTCGGCCTCTGCGTGCACCATCAGCATCACGTTCACTTCCCTGTCACTTACCACGCGCCTTGCCCATCTTAAATGGAGTATAATATTTTGCAGCTTGCAAAAAAATGTCAGGATTAATACCGCAGTATTTGATCACGCGTGTGGAATCTCTTTTTAAAATAGCTGCCAATTCTCTCCCTCGCTCAGCTGCAGCTCTCATTACTCTGCCTCTTTGACCGGTAGACTGATGACCAAAGGGTCCCGAGTCTTATTAAGATCCGATGACACTATGTAGCCAGCCAATCACTATAATGCCACATCCAGCATGGCGACGGCATTACAGTGACTGTCACGCAATCCCTGCATAGTAATTGGCTGCCTAATATGCGCCAAACATGCGGGGTGGGACTCGAGCTCCCGCCTGAAGATTCAAAAAATACTCGCTGAGTAACGAGTATCTGGAGCACTGTGATGCTTGGGCTCTCATCACTACTCACCACACATCAAGATAAGTTCCTTAAAGGGTCTAGTTTCCAAAATGGAGTCACATGTGGGGGGTTTCCACCCCCCACATGTGACCCCAAGCTCGAGTCCCCGCCCTGCATGTTTGGCGCTCTTTAGAGAGTCAATGAACATGCAGGGATTGTTTGCCACGCACTGTAATGCTGTAGTCATGTTGGTTGTGGCATTACAGTGATTGGCTGGCTGCATAGCGTCATTGGTTCTATATTAGACATGGTGGCTCGTCACAGTCTAACCCTGAAACAGGCAGAGTAGGGAGAGATGCTTCTGAGCTAGGGAGATAATTGGCGGTGTAATAGTTAGATATAGTTATTCCACAGCAAGATACATATCCATCTGAACTAACAGTCCTCTAAGGACTAATCCAGCTGCATATATTCAGTGGTGATAGCAGTAGTTAGGCAGGCAGAGACTGTGAACACTATACAGCACAATAGTGTCCATTGCATGTTCTGTCTGCTTCATTGCACGTTCTGTCTGATGCTGCTGCCTGTTACAGATAGGCATCGGACTAGATATCAGGGCTTTTTTTTTTTGCTCTTAATCCTGATTATTTCTTTAAAAAGCAATCCAGTCCCACATTTTACTGCTCCATTTGCTTGTTAGCAGAATACAGCCAGATTATTTTTTATTATATTCGCATTACTCTATTGTGGAAGCAGAGAAACTTTTTTCCATGATCAGACGTGATCCCATATGACTGCTTTAATAATACAGAAATTTTTGGGAACGTGTCAGATATTACACTGCATTTAAAGTCTGCCAGGTTTATGTTGTTCCAAACTATTGACACTTGGTTGCTGGCAAATACCATACTATTAGGAGACTGCATGAAATCGTGGCCATCAGATGTGATCCCATATGACTGCCGTAATAATACAGAAATTTTTGGGAACGTGTCAGATATCACACTACATTTTAAGTATGGCAGTTGTGTGTTGAAACTTATTCACAGTTGGTCACTGACAAATACCATACTATTAGGTGATTGCATGAAACTGTGGCCATCAGACGTGATCCCATATGACTGCCCTAATAATCCAGCAATTTTTGAGATTGTGTCAAATATTACACTCCATTTAAAGTATTGCAGTTGTAGGTTCAAACCTATTTACAGTTGGTCGCTGACAAATAGCATATCTGTGAACAATGTTGTCAGAGCATCACGCCACTTTTACAGACTGACAATAAAAAAAACATACAAAAACAAGCTAAAATGGAAAAAATGTTAGGAAACATTCTTTCCAGGATAATGACTTGTATATAAGGCCAAAGAAATAATAAAAAAAGTTATAGACTGTAGAAGACATTTATGTGACCAGAATGAACACTTATCTGGAGCTGATGATACCACCTAACACCTGTCCCTATTGTAAATGCATCGAACAGCATCATCGATAGGGAATAGAATAGATTTAAAAAATGTTTGAGCAGCAGCACGCAGTATAAGGCAATAATACCTGGCTGGATCGGTGTAATACTCTATCCATACTGCGATACCTTATAATTTCAGATAAGACAGGTAATATTCTAGAATATAGAATCTATTTCAATTGTTCTTCCCATTATTAAAGAGTGAGTCTCCTATACTGTTATTCTGTATATGCAGCAATTAGAAGGGCTGGCAAAAATTAGGACGTACGCCAATACACATTTGAAGAGACGTAAAAAAAATATATATATATGTATATAGATAAAAGCACAGCAGAATCTTTAGTATAAAAAACAGACTCGCCAATGTAACCTCAATGTAATCACATTGTACAGCTCTTGCACCTCCTCTTCCTCCTCCTGTTCGGCCGTCATCTCCAAAATGACCACATCAGTCACAAGCTGGAAGCACTGCAGCACTGCCTGGGCAAAGCGGCAACAGGCTGTGCTGAAGATAATATGCTTATAATTAGGTGACAAACCGCACACCACTGCAGAGTTGTTGAAAGCTGTAACAAAACCCATTACGGACATTTAACCCTTTATGATTTTCCCATGTCTTTTCAGCACTGTATGGATGTGTCTGATCGTGTCTTACACACCACATGGCCAGATAAGGTAGTAAAATGTTAAAATGACATTTCCTGATGAATGTATTTTTCACCTTTGAAAGCAATGCAAAAGTGCAAAAACGCATCAAAAACGCTACGTGTCAACATAGCCAAAGGTGTGGAGGATAATTTTTGTTTTTAGCTATTTATTTTGCCTTATATACATGTCATTACCCTGGAAAGGATGTTCCTTAACATTTTTCCCAGGAAAATCCATTTTGGTTTCATTTTTGTATGTTTTATTGTGAGCCCGTAAAAGTGGTGTAATACTCTGACAACATTGTTCACAGCAGTGACCTGGGAGTCTGAGAGGCTTCCAGGGGTCTTCCCCATGCTATTCCCATGTAATTTGAGCAATGTTCCCATCAATTTGGGCAATTTTTAGGCCTCCTGCAGCCCGCTGGGGGGCAGCTGGAAAAATGTTCGAGTTTCCCATAGACTTACATTGGGCTCGTTGCTCAGGTCAAGCACCCGAGTATTCCAATTTGCTCGACCCAAGCAATGAGCACCCGAGCATTTTAGTGCTCACTCATCACTACTCCAAATGCGACATGGTGTCAGCTCTTAATTCCAGCGAATTTTGTGTTGAAAAAGTCAAACGGTACTCCTTCCCTTGCGAGGCCTGTCGTATGCCCAAACAATAGTCTTTCCCAGCATATGGGGTATCACCATACTCAGGAGAAATTGCACAACAACTTTTGGGGTCCAATTTCTCCTGTTACCCTTGTAAAAATAAAAAAATTGTGGCTAAAAGATCATTTTTGTGGAAAAAAATGTATTTTCTATTTTCACGGCTCTACGTTATAAACTTTTGTGAAGCACTTAGTGGTTCAAAGTGCTCACCATACATATAGATAAGTTCCTTAAGGGGTCTAGTTTCCAAAATGGGGTCACTCTTGGGGGGTTTCCACTGTTTAGGGACATCAGGGACTCTCCAAACACAACATGGCGTCTGCTCTCAATTCCAGCCAATTTTGCATTGAAAAAGTCAAATGGTGCTCCTTCCCTTCCAAGCCCTGCCGTGTGACAAAGAAATAAATTTCTCTAATATATGGGGTATCAGTGTACTAAGGAGAAATTGCACAACAACTTTTTGGGTCCATTTTTTCCTGTTACCCTTGTGAAAATAAAAAGTTGAGTCTAAAGTAACAATTTTGTGAAAAAAAGTTAAATATTAATTTTTCCCTTTCACATTCCATTAATTCCTGTGTTGCACTTGAAGGGTTAATAAACTTCTTGAATGTGTTTTGAGCACCTTGCGGGTGTAGTTTTTTTAATGTTGTCACTTTGCGGTAATTTCTGTCATATAGACCCCTTAAAGTGACTTCAAATATGATGTGGTCCCTAAAGAAAATGTTTTTGTAAATTTTGTTGGAAAGATGAGAAATCGCTGGTCAACTTTCTAAAAAAAAAAAAAAAAAAGTTCAAAAATTGTGCTGATGAAAAGTAGACATGTGGGAAATGTTACTTATTAACTATTTTGTGTAACATATTTCTCTGATTTAAGGGCATAAGAAATAAAATTCTGAAAATTGCAAAATTTTCCAAATTTTCACCAAATTTCCATTTTTTTCACAAATAATTGCAAGTCAGATCGAAGAAATGTTATCACTATCATGAAGTGCAATATGTCATGAAAAAACATTCTCAGAATCAGTGTGATCCGTTGAAGCATTACAGAGTTATTATCTCCTAAAGTGACACTGGTCAGAATTGTAAAAATTGGCCTGGTCAATAACGTGCAAACAGCCTTGCGGAGTAAAGGGATTAAATGAAGAGGGAAAGATACCGAAAGAAAGAAAGAGGTTAAATATTTTAGTTAGGTGAGTGGTGACAGCTGGTGAGAGAGACTGCAGGAGATGTGGGGGAATAGATTCATTGGTGCAGGTTGTGGGCCGAGAAGAAACGAGAAGCTGGGTAACTTCTTCTGTAACAGGCTCAAAGATGGCAAGTGAGATTGAAGCGACGGAGGGAAGGGGATCCAGGCAGTGAGAAGATTGTGTAAAAATGACCTGATGGATGTGGTTGATTTTTTTCTAAGAAATACCGTATTTTTCGGACTATAAGACGCACCGGACCATAAGACGCACCTAGGTTTTAGAGGAGGAAAATAGAAAAAAATGTAAGCAAAAAATGTGTTCACAATGCACTTTTAAGGAGGAGGGGGTCTTCTGCTGGTATAGGGGTAATGTCCCCCAATTTTGACAATATTCCCCATCCTGGTATATCTGCCCCCCCTTCCTTTTATATTTGGCCCCCATCCCATCCTGGTATGCCTGGCATCCCTCCATCCTAGTATGCATGGAACCCCTCCATCCTGGTATGCATGGCACCCCTCATCCCTGTCCTGGTATGCATGGCATCCCTCATCCCTATCCTGGTATGCATGGCACCCCTAATCCCTATCCTGGTATGCATGGCACCCCTAATCCCTATCCTGGTATGCATGGCACCCCTCATCCCTATCCTGGTATGCATGGCACCCCTCATCCCTATCCTGGTATGCATGGCACCCCTCATCCCTGTCCTGGTATGCATGGCACCCCTCATCCCTGTCCTGGTATGCATGGCACCCCTAATCCCTATCCCGGTATGCATGACACTCCTTATCCTGGTATACATGGCCCCCTCATCCTTATCCTGGTATGTATGATCCCCTCATCCTTATCCTGGTATTTATGGCCCCCTCATCTTTATCCTGTTATGAATGTCCCCCTCAGCCTTATCCTAGTATGTATGCCCCCCTCATCCTTATCCTGGTATGCATGGTCCCCCTAATCCCCATCATGCTGCACATAAAAAAAATAAACACTTCTACTCATCTTTTTTCTCTCCTCCAGTGCTGTGTCCTGTCTGCCCACACTGATCTCGCCATGTGAGCCCCGCATGGCGTCACTACCATGCGCTGCTCACAAGGAGAGATCAGCTGCCAGAAGTCACTGCTCCCCACACCGAGACTGCGTGCGCGGGGAGCAGTAACTTCATGCTCCTTAATAGCCAGCACACAGCGTATCCGCAGCGCGGCTCCAGCTGCTGCCGGGCAATCATGTGTGCCCGCTATTAAAGGACATGAATATTCACCCCCTCCCCATGCCCATGGGAGTGGCGAGAAGTTGAATATTCATGCCCTTTAACAGTGGGCACAGGCGATTGCGGCAGCAGCAGGAGCCGCGCTGCGGCTGCACTGTGTGCCGCTATTAAGGAGCATGAATATTCAGTGCTCCCGATGTCCCATTGGCGTGGGGAGCACTGAATATTCATTTTCTTTAGTAGCGTGGACAGTGTAGGCTGCAGCAGTCGGCGTCTGCCTCCTGTGCCCCTCTCCTCCACCGCTACCGCTCCCCCCACACCCCACACAGCATATATATACCCCCCCAACATTCGGACTATAAGGCGCACCCCCCATTTTCCTCCAAAATTTTGGAGGAAAAAAGTGCGCCTTATAGTCCGAAAAATATGGTAAGTGGCCAAATCCTCACCGCGGAGGTTTGTGACGGGGCCTGTGCTTTAGGGATGAAGAGGGAGTGTAGGGTTTCAAAAAGTCGTATTGGATTGTTAGGTAGTGAAGTGATGAGGGTGGTGAAGTATGATTGTTTGGCCAGATGAAGGGCAGAGTTATAAGTTTTCAGCATGAACTTATAGTGGATGAAATTCTCTGCTAAAAGAGATTTTCTCCACTGACACTCAGCACACCTTGAGTAACGCTGAAGAAAACATGTTTGCATCTTGAGCCAGGGTTGCCATTGTTTGTGTCAGGTCTTTCTGTGTGTAGCAGGTTCAGCTTCATCCAGGGCATCTGCAATGAATTATTGTAATGTGACAATGCTAAGTCTGCACAGAAGTGGGAGGAGATGAGAGGTAAGGTGAGTGTAGATTGTCCATAAGGTGCTGGGTTTTAATGGTACATGTATTCCTGTAAGTGTGGTAAGTGGGGGTGTCCCAGGCGAGGAGACAGTTCTTGACAGATAAGGAAAGAAGGTTGTGGTCAGAGAGCGGGAGATGGGAGTTAACAATGTCGTGCACAGGTCATGGCATTATAATGCATAGTAATAAACCATAAAACTATGGGACTTGTGAATTGGATAATTGACTACCTGTCGGATAGGCCACAGTTTGTTAGGTGGGGGACGGCTACATCAGATAGTGTACTGAGCAGTGTCGGAGCCCCGCAGGGAACAGTGCTGTCGCCATTCCTCTTTACATTGTACACAGCTGACTTTCAGTATAAATCAGACCGTTGTCACCTCCAGAAGTACTCGGATGACTCTGTGATAGTTGGCGGTATTGGGAAGGACCAGGATGAAGAGGAATATAGAAGGGTGGTTGCGGACTTTGTAGTATGGTGCCAGGCTAACCATCTAGAACTAAATGTTAAGAAAACCAGGGAGTTGGTGATGAGCTATGGAAGGTGCAAGAAGGTATGCCTACCTGTTACCATTGACGGTCAGGATGTGGAGATGGTGGACAGTTTCAAATATTTGGGGGTTTACCTGGATAGCAAGCTAGACTGGAAGTGCCACATGGAGAAGGTCTACAAGAAGGGGATGAGTAGATTGTACTTCCTAAGGAAGTTAAGGTCTTTTAATGTGTGTGGCAAAATGCTTGAGGTGTTCTACCAATCCATTGTGGCTAGTGCCACCTTTGCGGCAATGATTTGCTGGGGTAACAGTGTGCGTGTTGCTGACGCCAACAAGCTCAACAAACTTATAAAGAAGGCTAGCGCGACGGTGGGCCTACAGCTTGGGACTTTTGAAGAGGTGGTAGAGGATAGGATTAAGAAGAAGTGCAGAGCTATAATGGGCAACAACACACACCCGCTTTATGAACTGTTTGCGAAACAGAAGAGCACATTCAGCAATCGCCTAATACAACTAAGGTGTAAAAAGGAAAAATACAGGAGATCGTTTGTTCCAACAGCTATGGGGGTGTTTAACAAATGTCTGAAAAGCAATGTCTAAAGCATTCCAAATGTTATGTTATCATATGTGTCATGTTCGAGATCTGTGTTCTGCTGCTGTGATACCGCAATTTCCTCCGGGATAAATAAAGTATATCTTATCTTATCTTATTTTAACCCTTAGAACATACCCAATAAATACACGAACACACGTTGACTTGATGGAAAAAAATGATTTTGGCCACTGCCTTTATTAAACAATTATTTAATACATGTAAAAAAACAATACCAAACTTCATGTAATAAAATAATTACAACCAACCGCAGCTTAGCCAACGCTCAAGCCCGTTTACCTTTCATATTACTTGCTGTCCATTCAGTTTCCTGAATGACTAACCTACCTAAGGCTGCGTTCACACATTGCATATTTCCCTGCGTTTTTTTTCGCGCGCGTATTTTCCTGCTTTTTTTACCTGCGTTTTTTTACGCAGGTAAAAAAAGCACCTCCATTCACACACTGCGTTTTTTTACGGAGGTGCAGGAGAAATGAAGTGTGACGAGCATGGACACCTGTATGTAATGTAATGTATGTGTCTGTATGTGTATGTAATGTAATGTATGTGTCTGTGTGTCGTGTGTGTACTGTCTGTGTCTATGTGTCGTGTGTGTGAGTGTCCCCCTAGCAGTGTATGTACAGACAGCTTCTGGCTGCAGTACATACACTGCTAAGTTATTAAAAGAAAAAAACTATGGATACTCACCTATCCGATGGATAGGAGAGGCGTCCGGTCCGGTCCTGCGGTTTCCAGCATCTGCCGTGAAGCGATCAGCTGACTGTCAGCTGACCGGCTTGTAAATCAGCTGACCGGAAGCCGGTAAGCTACAGTTAGCTGATGGCTTCATCGGCAGATGCTGGAAGCGTGGGACCGGACAGAACGCCTCTCCTATCCATCGGATAGGTGAGTATCCATAGTTTGTCCTGCGCCTCTGTAAAATAGCGCTGGAATTATGCAGTGTGTGAACACCGCTGTGTAATTCCAGCGCTTATAATGGGCACAATAGTGAGAAAGCGCAGGACGCAGCTGCGTAAAGAATTGACATGTCAATTCTTTACGCAGCTGCGCTTTCGCGCTGCGTAAAATCACACAGTGTCTGAACGGCAAAGTGAATTTCCCATTCACTTTGCTGGCAAACACAAGGCACATTGCGTATTTTGAAAAAGCGCGCGCAAAAAAGCGCGAAAATATGCAATGTGTGAACGCAGCCTAAGGCAGTGACAATCCTTTTTCTTTTAATTAAAAGGGAGGGATGGTGGGGCAGCACTTTACTTATAGCAGCACCGAAGACTGACACGATCCTCGGCGCTGTCAGCTATTTTATCCCCCCACCTTTCTATATTTACAAACAACCTGCCCTATCAGCAGGCGTCGCAGGGGGAGAAATACAATATTACCCTGCGAGGTGCCGCCGAATGGCTGGAATCAATAACCAATCACCAAACTTAACCATAAGTAGGAGAAGCGGGAAAACCCATTCCAGATATTTAACCCTTTAGGAAAAGAGCACATGCATGCTAATGCCATGTGCTCCCCTCAGGCCCGGCGCCAGTACCCGGTGCACCCGGGAAAGTGTCGGGGCCCTGAGCAGGCAGGGGGCCCACTCACCGTTAGGCACCCTGGCACGCTATGGGACCCGTAAGTGGAGGAGAACGGTGCCAGCGTCCGCCTCCCACTTGCTCAGGGCCCCCGCCGGGACAATACTTCCCTCTCCCCGTGCCTCCGCAGCAGGTCCTGCATCTTCCGCAGCTGCTGCACTGTGACGTCTCAGGTCAGAAGGCGCGATGACATCTTTCCACTGCGCCCTCTACTGAGCAGTCACAACGCAGAGCGTGCAGACGCCAGCGATGCTGAGGAGTCCGGAGCAGCGGCAGGAAGTGAGAAGTGAGGTGAATATTTGATTTGATTAGGGGCAGACACCAGGAAAGTGACCTCAATTGACCCACACTACAAATTTTATAATGACACAGCAGCAATCAGCCATGGGCCATGCATTGAACTTTAGATTAAGATGAGGTGGGTGAGGGATCGGTGTAGGACTGCTATGCTGGGAGCCCTGATACCACATGCAACAGCTCAACCTGCATTTATGCTCAGCCACATTCCGATGGCAGAAAAATCTGCTTCATAGATTAGTATTGGTACAAAAATGTAAGGATAGTAACACGGGTAGTTGACTGAAAGTAAGTGGAGCCCTGCCGGTCTGGGAGGCCTACTGCTACAGGCAACACACATGAAGGAGATCCAACTGGAGTCTCCCCATTTCCAAAAATTAAAGGCTGACACCACCAAAGTGGCATCAATTTCACCAGACTAGAAATTTTAGAATTAATACCGACACCTCTTCCACTACAGCCAACCCAGCAGATGGAGACTAGAGATGAGCGGTGTTCGACTAAAACTGTTCGCCAATCTCAAATTCGACCTGTTTTGGGAGGTGTTTGAGTCGTTCGAAGAACGCGAACGATTTGCAAAAAATTCGGCTGTTCGAGGTTATGTTCGATAACTGTTCGTGCACCAAAAGCGTGTCCTGCATGTCTGGCGCTATTTAGAGCACCAATCATGCAGGGATTGTCTGCCACTCACTCTAATGCCACAGCCATGGTGGTTGTGGCATTACAGTGGTTGCCCAAATCGATGGGAACAGTGCTCACAGTGAAACATGAAAAGCCGGCAATTCAGCAGCGGCATACACCGGTACCCGACAATTTAGAACCGAAAGAATAGAGTATCACACATAGATTAGATAGATAGAAACATGTCAGTCACATATATAAGAAATACAGTGACAGTGTTAGTTACTGTACTTGTCATTTAGTGTAAAGGATTTATTAAAAAAAATATTAGTGTTTTCATGCACCGTCTCTTTAAAAAAGCCCCCCGGCAATTCAGCATCGGTACCCGACAATTTATAACAGAAAGAATAGAGCATCACACATAGATTAGATACATAGAAACATGTCAGTCACATATATAAGAAGTACATTGATAGTGTTGCTTACTGTACTTGTCATTTAGTGTTAAAGGATTTATTAAAAAAAATATTAGTGTTTTCATGCACAGTCTCTTTAAAAAAGCCGGCTGGCAATTCAGCATCGGTACCCGACAATTTATAACAGAAAGAATAGAGCATCACACACAGATTAGATAGATAGAAACATGTCAGTCACATATATAAGAAGTACAGTGATAGTGTTGATTACTGTACTTGTCATTTAGTGTTAAAATAAAGGATTTATAAAAAAAAAATTGGCGTGGGGTTCCCCGTAATTTTAGTCTCTAGCGGAGGTTAAGCAGACGGCTGGGGCAGATGTTTGAAGCCTGGGAAGGGGGTAATACTCACGGAGCTTCCCAGGCTACTAATATCAGCCCCCAGCTGAATACCTAGCCTTTACTAGCTATTAAAATGGGGGACCCCCAAAAAAATGACGTGGGGTCCCCCTATTTTAATAGCTAGCAAAGGCTAGGCAGACAGCTGGGGGCTGATATTAATAGCCCAGGAAGGGTGCCATGAATATTGGCCCCCTCTCAGGCTAGAAACACCAGCCGTCAGCCACCCCAGAAATGGCGCTTCCATAGGATGCGCCAATTCTGGCACTTAGCCTCGCTCTTCCCACTGCCCTGTAGCGGTGGCAGTGGGGTAATAGTGCTGGGGTTGATGTCAGCTTATAATGCCAGCTGACATCAAGCCCAGGTTAGTAATGGAGAGGCGTCTATAAGACACCCCCATTACTAACCCCATAGTCAAAGTTAAAAAAACCCACAAACACCCAGAATAAAGTCCTTTAATTGAAATAAAGACACAATTCTTTATTGTTCTAAATTAAACCATACTTACCATCACGTCCATTCCAGCTGAAGCCAGCGATCTCCTGCAATAAAAGTAAAATAATAAAGCAACATCATCCTTACCTTTCCATGGTTACCACGACAGCTTCAGCTTGGCTACATTCACATGACAGGCTGGACCACAGCAGAACGCTGCCATCCAGCTTGCCATGCCGAAGAGACTGAGAAGCGCAGGCATGCTTGCGCTCCTCAGTGTCTGGCTGTGACGGCATAAAGATGAGCCGAGGTCATGTCCAATGAACTCAGCTCACCTCATGCACGTCACTGACAGCTTGGGAAAATTCTCCTGCGCATGCGGTGAGTGCAGGAGAATTTTCCCACGCTGTCAGTGACGTGCATGAGGTGAGCTCATGTCCAATGAACTCAGCTCACCTCATGCATGTCACTGACAGCTGGGGAAATTCTCAGCGCTCAGCGCTTGAGCAGGAGAATTCTCCCACGCTGGGATGGCATTTAGATGACAGGCTGGATCACAGCTGAGCGCTGCCATCCAGCATGCCATCCTTCATAGACACTGCAGAGCGCAGGCATGCTTGCGCTCTGCAGTGTCTCTGAAGGATGACAAGCTGGATGGCAGCGCTCAGCTGTGATCCAGCCTGTCATCTCAATGCCATCCCAGCGTGGGAGAATTCTCCTGCTAATTCCTTGGAGATCCATGACTTGTTCATCTTGATGAAAGTTAGGCGGTCTACACTTTTAGGGGACAGCCAGCTGCGCTTATCCGTCAGGACACCACCAGCAGTTTTGAAGACTTGTTCTGAAAGAACGCTGGCTGCCGAGCACGATAAAACCTCCAAGGCGTGACAGGCGAGCTCAGGCCACTCATCCATTTTTGAAGACCAAAATGTAAAAGGGTCCAAACCCTCCCTGATGGTACTGATATTGAGCTCTAGATTCTCCTGCACCATTCTCTCCAGTCGTTCACCACTTTTCAGACTTGTATTCTGTTGTGCTGGTGCAAGAAATGTGTGAAAGGACTCACTTACGCTGCTGCTGATGTTTTGGCGTCGATGAATTGACGTGCCAGAAGTTGAAAGTCTACAGCTGCGATGCACACTGTATGCCTCACTGGTGTCTTGGGGAAACCTCTCTTAAGGTTGAGTAAAAGTGTGTTTTGATACTTCAGCATTCGTGGGTCCCTTTCCAGGGCAGGAAGCATCTGGCAAAATTTACTCTTATAACGTGGATCTAACAGAGTGGCAACCCAGTAGTCAGCACTATTTTGAATCCTAACTATACTGGGATCATGTTGCAGCAAGAAGGCACTCATATGTCGGTCTTCTTCCATGAGGTCCAAGGCCATGCTGTGTTGGTGGCTGGGTAACACTGATGCTTGTTTGCTCTGTCTCCTCCCACCAACCATGAACAACAGAGGGGATGATTATCCTCTTCATCTCCTGACTGTTGCTCGCCCATCACCTCTTCCTCCTCCATTTCTTCCTCGGTTATCCCTTCCACAAACTCCTCTTCTTCTTGGACCACCATCTCCTGCCGCAGGCTATTCAAAGTCTGCTCCAGAATGTAGATGACCAGAAAAGTGATGCTGATGATGGCATCGTAAGCGCTAACCATTTTAGTAGCCATTTCAAAACTGTGCAGAAGGGTGCAGATGTCCTTAATCTGTGCCCACTACTGTAAATGTTATATGCCCCACGTCCGTACTGTGTTTGCCCAGGCTATACAACATGACATACTGCGTCAGGGCTCGTTGCGGCTGCCACAGTCGCTGCAACATGTGCAGAGTGGAATTCCAATGTGTTGGCACATATCAACCTGTTAACTGGCATGGACAAAGACCTCTGTATGCAAGTTTATTACCTGAGGGGTGTGAACGGTGGAAGCGAGCACACAGCTTCCATGCTTTCTTCAGCAGCTTATCCAGGCTAGGTTAGTGGCAGAGAAATCACTATACCACCAGTGAGATGGACGTGAGCCATGCAAGGCACATGTGTGAGCTCACCTCGGCATAAGGCGGCCACCAGGTTCACACCGTTATCGCACACGGCTTTCTCTGGCTCCAGGTTCATCACAGATAGCCATTGCTCAAACTCAAGATTTCCGAGCATGCTCGGGTGATTTCCGAGTATCTTCAGCGTGCTCAAGTATTATGTTTGAGTCAATCCATGCTCATGATTTGCGAATGACAGCTTTAATACATGTGAGGAATGCCTGTTTCTTAGGCATTCCTCACATGTATTAAAGCTGTCAAACAGTGGCAAATCATGCACACGGAGTGACTCAAACATAACACCCAAGCACACTGAAGATACTCGGCGAGCACCCAAGCATGCTCGCCGAAAGGGTTAACAGAACATACTCGCTCATCACTACTGGCTGCGCAGTACAGAGGTGCTCTGCACTGTTGGAACGTGTGTCTCATTAAGGCAGAGATCATGTGCGCAGGTGGAGGCCCTAGAGGAGGTGGAGAAGGCAGAAATAGTGGAGGAAGTTTGCAATACAGAGGTTTGTTGTGCAAACCTTGGGGATTCCAAGACTTGTGGAGCAGCCCCTTCCCCGCCTGCCCCCACAGCCACCAGAGTCACCCAGTGCTCAGTCAGCGAGATGTAACGCCCTTGGTCAAGCTTACTTCTCCAGGTGTCTGTGGTCAAATGCATCCTGACAGACATAGATTTAGTCAAGGAATGGGTGATGTTGTCTGCGACATGCTGGTGTAGAGCAGGCACAGCTTTCTTAGAGAAGTAAAGGCGACTGGGCAACTGGTACTGGGGGACTGCGGCGTACACCAGCTTTCGGAAACCATCTGTATCTACCAGGCGGAAATGCAGCGTTTCCTTGGCCAACAGATTAAAGATGGTGGAGTTCAAGCTCTTGGCTTTGTCATGTGTAGGATAAAACAATCTTTTATGTGACCACAACTGCGGGATCGAGGGCTGGCTTCAGTGCTGAGAGAGGGCAGAGTACGGTGAACCAGACAAACTTCTGGACCGTGAGTGAGGTGCAGGCGGAGATGTTATGGTGGATTGAGAAAGATGTGGTGTGCTTGGTGAAACAAACACAGCAGGCATGTCCACTTCCGTTACAGCTGATGGGCTCTCACTCAGCCTGACTGGAGCGGGTAAAGAACAGGAGGTTCTGCGGTCAGAGACATGCGCGACAATACTTGGCACCATAGTACCATAAGTAGAAGAACAGCTGGTATGCCGGCCTATATAACCCCATGTTAGAGACAGGGGGCGGGCTCTTGCCATTTCACAGGACACTGAACGAGGATCTTTGTGTGAAGGAAACAACTGCTGATGTAGGCCCAAGGAGACACGTCCTTTACCCGGACATGGTGTCATCCTGACACACGTGCTGGACACAGACAGATGCAATATACCATTCAGGATCCCAAGAAAAGATGGGTGAATCTCAACTATTAAGCTAATTATGGACAAATGGACAATCACTTTGTAACTATTTAACTATTTTATGTAACTATTGCAATCATTCTTTTTATTGGACAATCCAAGAATAAATCGATATATTTTTTATAAGAATATTGTGATAGTCTTTGATCGATCGCATCTGATAAGAGGTCCTCTATAGAAATATATATGGAAATAAGTATTTTTTTACAACCCGTAACTGCTGCTGGCCACAGCCACAGTTGTGACTAAGGATACAGTGCTCATCGTGGTTGCATCACTCCGTGTCTGCGCCATAGGGCGCAATGTAACTTCCTCGTCTTCCTCCTCCTCCACCTCCTCAGATGAGCTACTCAGCTGTGTGACACTGGGTTTACAGTAAGTGGGATCTACAACCCTCCTCCTCTTCTTGCCCTGACAGCACAGTACAGTCCGCGTGAGCCTCAGGTATCTGAGTGTCATCAGGGTCACTTCCCCCCCCGGGGGTTAACGTCTGGTGATGAGGGTCAGGAAGCTGCTCGGACCCTACTTCATCCTTCCCCGGATCCAACCTAAAAAAAATTTGAGCATCGGTGCGGATGCTTTCCTCCTCTTGACTCTGTGAATCTTTGGAGTACACTTCTGATGCCCATAGAATGTGAACAGTTCTGCAGACTGTGGTTCCCTACAGTCAGTTGGGCACTTGGACAGTTGTGAGTGGGGGAAAACAAGGGTAATTGGGGTGCCACCTCTGTGGACTGTACTGTGTGTGATGTTGATGTGGAGGAAGAGGAGGAGAGGCCACTTGAAGTAGCACTTGCCATCCACTGGAGTACATACTCTTTCTGGCCCTCATCAACAAGGCGTATAGCTGTGTGGCTGCCAAAGAAAGGGAGTGGAGTAGCCCATCCAGTAACAGAAGTTGTCAGTTGTCTTTGGAAAGGACGTGACAGCGTTGGTTCACTAGTGCTTTCACTAACATTACCACCTACCCCACGTATACGTTGAACACGAAGGAGCATGCTATTAGCAACAAAAACTTAGATTTTTTACTCTGCAACAGCTCTGCATACAGCTGAATTTCAGCGGCACTAAATGACAAGATGAGATATGGCTTGCTGTATCACGTTAGTAACAGAAGAAAATATTTTTTTTACTGTGGATGAGGCCTGTATAACAGAGAAGATATGCTCCAAACAATTTCAAACTCAGATCTCCCCTACTTTATCACTTTAGTAACAGAAGAAAATATTTTTTTAGTGTGGATGAGGCCTGTATAACATAGAAGATATGCGCCAAACAATTTCAAACTCAGATCTAGCCTGCTGTATCACAGAAAAAAAAAAGATTTTTTACTCTTTTATGTTCTGTCTGCTGCTGCTGTGACAGATATTTAATAACACAAAACCCAGAAACATAATGGCTGGAGGCACATCAATACCTATAGGCAAGAATGTGCCACAACAGCAGCATAGCTCCAACATACATATGAAAACAGGAGACAACTGGAGCTTTTTCAATGCAAGTAAAAGAATTCTTTATTAAATACATAAGTAAATTGTAAAACATGATATGAAATAGATTAAAAATACGATGTGCTCAGAACAGAGGCAGACACCCCGACGAGTAACCAGCCCAATGATTTAAAGTATAGTGGGTATAGAAGTCCACATGTCCACATATTATCAAAATGGCATAGAAAAAACCTTTGAAGTAAATTTATGAGGAGGGGCAGACAGTGCTGCTAAAGTGCCCCACAGAGGGCTAAAGCCAAGGAGCGGAAAATAGTAACCCTCATAAAGTATGGTGTCAAAGGTAAAACAAAGGTTGGACTTATGGTGGAACACTTACCCAAGGGCTGGAAACCCACAATAAGAGGTTCCCTTGATAAAGCAATACACGCAAAACGCGTGTTGGGAAGCTGTCAAAGCACCTTTTCATCTTATTGGGGGTTTCCAGCCCTTGGGTAAGTGTTCCACCATAAGTCCAACCTTTGTTTTACCTTTGGCACCATACTTTATGAGGGTTACTATTTTCCGCTCCTTGGCTTTGGCCCTCTGTGGGGCACTTTAGCAGCACTGTCTGCCCCTCCTCATAGATTTACTTCAAAGGATTTTCTATGCCATTTTGATAATATGTGGACATGTGGACTTCTATACCCACTATACTTTAAATCATTGGGCTGGTTACTCGTCGGAGTGTCTGCCTTTGTTCTGAGCACATCGTATTTTTAATGTATTTCATATCATGTTTTACAATTTACTTAAGTATTTAATAAAGAATTCTTTTGCTTGCATTGAAAAAGCTCCAGTTGTCTCCTGTTTTCATGTGACAGATATTTGTAGAAATAACCCCAGATATCTATTTTTTATCTCAATCCTGGTTATTTGCTTAAAAAGCAGTCCAGAGAACACCATTTTTCTGCTCCATTTGCTTGTTAGCACTGCAGAATACAGCCAGATCTTTTCCATATTACAGCAATAAAAATCCAGAAATTTGAACTGAATGTGGAAAATATTGGCCTCCATTTCCATTTTGTTGCAGTGTGTCAGACGTATCACATATAACTGCGTTCAAAATTCAGCCATTTCTGACTTCCATTTATATTTTGTTGCAGTGTGTCAGCAAAGCTATTCACATGAGTTCACTGTGAAGAATAGTATTAGTAAACTATAGGCCCGCTTTTTAAAACCGTGGTTCTCCATCAGACGTATCACATGTATCTGTGGTTCAAATCCAGCTATTTGTAGTGAACGTGGAAAATATTGTCCTCCTTTTAAAATGGGCAAGGTGCATGGTAAGGGACAGGGAAGTGGACGTGTTGCTGGTGGTGCATGCAGAACCCGAGGCCATGGGCATGGGCAAGCAGAAATTGTGCCACAACAAACACCCACATCTTGTTGCTCGACCTTGCTGTCCCAATTACTAGGGGACCGCAGAACACCACTATTGAAGACAGAGCAGTGTCAAAAGGTTGTTGGTTGGATAGCAGATAATTCTTCCAGTCACTTTGCCACCACCACCACCCTGTCTTCCACACGGTTAAGTCTCAGTAGCCGTGAGTCTGGACTGCATATTCCTCTTCCGTATCCTCCTTCCTCCCACCATGCCGAATGCCTGGAGACAACTGATCCCACACTTGGACACTCAGAAGAGCTGTTCATTTTCCATTTATAGATTCGGGCCTCTTGCCTGGCCAGCTTCAAGTGGGTGAAGAAGAGAACTCAAATACTTGAGCAGCCACGGCCACATGAAAGCAAAGGTGGGAAACTGCAATTACTGTCGCAAGAGGTGGATGATGATGAGACACAATTTCCAGAAAGTCAGGAGGAGGACCAGGGTGCGGAAGTGAAAGACGAGGTGGTGGATGATATAGTAACTGACCCAGCCTGGCAGGAAGACATGCAGAGTGAGGACAGCAGCACACAGGGGGAGGGAGGCGTAGCACTACAACAGGCAGGAAGAAGCAGTGTGGTGGCCGCAGATGTTAGAACCCTCCTATTTGTTTTTTCTATCTTGTGTTTTGCGGTCACGTAACCATCTGCCTTTATATTCCCGCTCCGCCTTTTTGGCTGTGCTGGACTTCAGTGTTGTTTGACTGTTTTGCTAGCCAGGTGCTTCGGTGCCTATCTCTCAGTTCGCTTGGTCCTTTGGGACCTCTAGTACCTTTTTTGTCTGTTTTTATTTTGTTTCTGCAACAACTTTCTCTGTTCAGGAGGTGTCACTTTTTGTTCCAGTCCTTAGTTCTTTTAGGGATCCCTTCACTTTACTCTATAGGTCTTCGTTCAGACTAGCCTAGGACTAAGGCGGGTCTATTCGCTAGAAACAGGCAGCCCACTACATCGTAGGGATTCAGCTTAGTCTTACTGTAGGGAAAGCTTTCCCCTTCTTTTTCATTAGTTCTTGTTGCAGATCATAACAGTAAGTCCAGCTCAAAAAGAAGAAAATTAAGGAAATATTAATACTGGGAACAGTTTGGCTTCCATCCAGGATTTGGCTCAACGCTTTCAGGGGTTGACTCTGAAGGTGGTCGAGCTCCAGCAACACATGAGTAGCTGTTCCGAAGCGCATTTTGTGGAACCCAAGGTAAGACTGCTGGATGTTTTTTATGGTAAACAGCAAGATTTTTTTTCCTTTAAAACTGCTTGTTTGTTATATTTTTGTTTGAAACCAAGGTCCTCTGGGAATGAATCACAGTGCATTGGTTTTATTATGCCACTTTTGCGCAATGAACCACAAGAGTGGGCCTTTTCTCTTCAAGCTAATGATCCATGTTTGAGGTCGATAGAAGAGTTTTTTTCTGCTATGGGTCTATTATATGATGATCCTGATCAAATCTCATCTGCTGAGGCAGAACTCAGGCGTTTGAATCAGGGGTCAGATGATACTGAGATTTATTGCACACACTTCAGAAGGTGGGCTTCTGAAGTCAGATGGAATGATCCTGCTCTGAAATGTCTATTTCTTGCTGGTCTGAGTGAAAGGGTTAAGGATTTGCTAATTGCATTCCCTGCACCTGAGACTCTGCAGGATGCCATGCAATTAGCTGTTCGTGTGGATAGGAGGCTGAGATCTAGGCAGAATGAGGTAAAGACTCCTGTAATGCCAGGTCCTAGTCCCTAGAAAATCTGCTCAGACGGAGGAGATCCGATGGAGGTTGGGACGATGCCGCTCGCTCTCAGGAAAGAGACTGGAGGTTCGCCAAGGGATTGTGTCTTTATTGTGGTAAAGCTGACCATTTGATTAAGTATTGTGAGCTTCGTTTAAGTACAGAAGAAGAAAAGGTCAGGTACGCCAATATAGCTTGTTTATGCTCTGCAGGAGTATTTCTTTCAGGGAGTACTACTTTGCAGGAAAATTTGATTGAATTTCAGGTATTTGTGGATTGTAATTCAACACTTAATGTGATTGATAAAGGGATTTTGTAAAAACTTAAATTGAAATCCAAACCTTTGCCATCACCTATTTCTGTGATTGCAATTGATAACACTCCCTTGATATGTATTACTCACAAGGTTGCTGCATTTCCCTTTACTATCAATGGTCTTCACCAAGAAATTTTGGACTTGGTTGTATTAGATAATTTACCCTCTCCAGTTGTTCTAGGATTGCCATGGTTAAAACTGCACAATCCTTTGCTGGACTGGACTATGATTAAGTCTTGGAGTCTGAAATGCTATGATAAATGTAATGGTCGCACTGCGGCTGTGGGAAAAGGGGAATTACCTGTACCTATTCAAGATTTTTGGAGGGTTTTTTGAAGGAGGAGTCGCAAGTTTTACCTCCTCATAGAGATTATGATTGCGCCATTGAGTTTATTCCGGAGCTATTCTTCCCAAGAGTCGCTTGTTTAATCTAACTATCCCTGAAAGAAAGGCCTTGGAGGAGTACATACAGACTAGCCTGGCTGCTGGTCACATTCGACGTTCTAAGTCGCCTGTGGCAGTTGGATTTTTCTTTGTTAAAAAAAAGAACGGGGGTTTGCGTCCGTGTCTGGATTTTCGTGAAATTAATAAGATTACCATATGCAATTCCTACCCATTGCCGGTAATTCCTGACTTGTTTAACCAGTTAGTGGGGGCCAAGTGGTTCTCTAAGATTGATCCCCGGGGGGCATACAATTTGTTACAAGTGAAGGAGGGTGATGAGTGGAAAACTGCTTCTAACACTCCGGTAGGTCATTTTGAGAATCTGGTGATGCCTTTCGGTCTTAACAATGCACCTGCATTTTTTTCAGAACCTTATTAATGACATCTTGAGACCTTTGATTGGTAAGAATGTGGTTGTGTATTTGGAAGATATTTTGATTTATTCGCCATATCTGGAGTCCCATTGGCAGCGTGTATGTGAAGTTTTGCAGTTATTGAGTGATAATTCACTCTTTGCTAAGCTGGAGAAATGTGAGTTCGCTGTGCAGAAAATTAGTTTTTTGGGCTACATTGTCTCCAGTGAGGGCTTTGAGATGGACCCGGTGAAGGTTCAGGCTGTGCAGGAATGGCCTAGGCCTATTGGTTTGAAATACAAATGCACAGGCAACCAGCACTGCAGCGACTCAGTCCTTGTGCAGAGACTCCAGAAGCTCGACCTCATCAGCTGGAGCAATCAATCTTACCATCGGGTGCAACTCCCTCCAGAAACAAAGTAAGTCACAATTCATACATGAAGAAAGCGAGGTGGCACACCGTTGTAATAAAATCTTCTTTTATTCCATTTCCATTAAAAATGCAGGGAAGCGGCACCTTTTGCGGACAACGGCCGTTTCGCGTGTCTATCATGCTTCTACGGGTCCAGGCATATGGTCATGGGGGTGTGCAGGGGTTAAAATACTTCCGACCCCACCCCCTAGACCAAACAGCCATACAAAATGTTACAGCAAAAAATACTAAATTAAAAGCAATTGTTTTCAAAAAAATTTTTTACAAAATATTCATGGAACCATCATAAAAATACTGCCATGTCTAGCTTGTCGTTTAAGCCGAGGGGTCCCTGGTCATTAGTTCGTAGGATCCATTTCGCCTCCCTCTGTAAGAGGAACCTATTGTAGTTTCCTCCCTTGCGTGGCAATTCCACTTTTTCTAATCCTATGAAGCACATGACTTCAGGATTACCCCTATGCTCAGTGCGAATATGCTCTATTAACCTTTTAGAGCCCTTCCCTGAAAGGATTGAAATGAAATGCTCTCTGAATTGGTTTGAAATCTATACAGAGATTTTTGGGTTTTGCCAATTATTACAGGAAATTCATTAAGAATTTTTCTGTAATTGTTAAGCCTCTAACCGATCTCACCAGGAAAGGTGCGAATGCGGTCCAATGAACTACTGAGGCCATTGAAGAGTTTAAGTATCTCAAAGAGAGGTTCAGTTCAGCCCCTATCCTTATGCAGCCTGATAAGACCAAGCCTTTTTTGGTCGAGGTCGATGCTTCATCGGTGGGGGTCCGAGCAGTTTTGTCTCAGAAGAACAGGGATGGAGTACATCCTTGTGCCTTCTTTTCGAAAAAAAATTCGGAAACCGAATTGAATTATGATGTTGGAAATCGGGAGTTGCTGGCTATTAAACTCGCGTTTGAACATTGACGTCATTTTTTGGAGGGCGCTAGATTTCCTATTCAGGTTTTCACAGATAATAAGAATTTGATCTATCTGGATGCTGCCAAGAGTTTGAATGCCCGTCAAGCTAGGTGGGCACTTTTTTTTTCTCGGTTTCAGTTTTCTGTTACCTATATCCCTGGTACTAAGAATGTTAAAGCCAATGCTTTATCTCGCAGCTTCCTTCCTGCGGTCGGTGCCGATGAGGAGGAGAACATTTTACAGAAAGGAGTTGTGGTGGTGGCATTGGACTCCGTTTTAGAGAATGGGATTCTAAAAGCTCAAGATGATGCTCCATCTAACACTCCCCATGGGAGGTTGTTCTTGCCTAGAACCTTTAGAAGAGACTTGTTTGTGGAGTGTCATGAGTCTCGGTTGGCAGGTCATCCAGGAATATCTGAGACTAAGAGACTTATCAGTCGCAGTTTTTGGTGGCCTGGATGGCAGAAAGAAGTCATCAAGTGGGTGCGTCAATGTACGATGTGTGCTAGGTCAAAGGCTTCACATACTCCTGCTGCAGGGTTGCTTTGCCCTCTGGAGGTTCCTAGTGCGCCTTGGACGCATCTCACAATGGAATTTATTTCTGATCAGCCTGTGTCCCAGGGTTTTACTGTCATCTGGGTTGTCGTGGACCATTTTAGTAAGATGTGTCATTTGGTTCCATTCATTAAGTTGCCCTGCGCCAAGACACTTGCTAAGGCGTTTAAGGAGCTTGTCAAGCTTCATGGCGTTCCCACAGATATTGTTTCTGATAGAGAACCTCAGTTTGTGGCTCGCTTTTGGCATGCTTTTTGTGACAGGTTGGGAGTCCATTTGTCGTTTTCGTCTGGGTATCATCCTGAGTCTAATGGACAAACTGAAAGAAAGAACCAGGATGTAGAACAGTTTTTGCGATGTTTTGTGGCGGACAATCAAGAGGTGTGGTCTGAGTTTCTGCCTCTCGCAGAATTTGCTCTTAACAATCGTACATCCTCCTCAGCTGGGTGTTCTCCTTTTTTTGTTGCACTGGGAGACATCCTTCTTTTAGTTCGTTCCCCAAATTGGGGTCGGCGGTGCCGGAGGAGAAGAACTTTTCCGGTGATTTGGAGAGAGTTTGGACTAATGTACGTTGCAACCTTCAAGAGGCTAACAAGAAGTCCAAGAAGTATTTTGACAGGAAACAAAAGGAGGTTTTGTTTGCTGTGGGTGACATGGTTTGGTTGTCCTCAAGGAACCTGCGGTTGAGGATTCCCTCTAAAAAACTGGGTCCTAAGTTTGTGGGTCCATTTAAAGTGCTTCAGGTTGTTAACCCGTCGAGTTAGGTTGGATGTTCCTACTTCCTGGAAGATTAATCCTGTGTTTCATGTTTCATTGTTGAAAAAGGCGGATGTATCTGATAGGGATGCCACTGTCTCAGTTTCTCCTGTGGTGGAAGACGGTGAATATGAGATTTCACGTATCTTGAATTCTAGATGGCATAGAGGGAGAGTACATTATCTCGTCTCCTGGAAGGGTTTCGGTCCTGAAGATAACTCCTGGGTGAGGGCAGATGATGTCTCTGCTCCTAGGCTTGTTAGAGCTTTCCACAAGAGGTTTCCGCATAGGCCTGGGCCTGGAGGAACCGGAGGATCCTCTTAAAAGAGGGGGTACTCTTAGAACCCTCCTGTTTGTTTTTTCCATCTTGTGTTTTGCGGTCATGTGACCATCTGCCTTTATATTCCAGCTCCGCCTTTTGGGCTTTGCTGGACTTCAGTGTTGTTTGACTGTTTTGCTAGCCAGGTGCTTCAGTGCCTATCTCTCAGTTCGCTTGGGACCTCTACTACATTTTTGTCAGTTTGTCTTTTGTTTTCTGCAACAACTTTCTCTGTTCAGGAGGTGTCCCTTTTTGTTCCAGTCCTTAGTTCTTTTAGGGATCCCTTCCCTTTACTCTATAGTTCTTCATTCAGACTAGCCTAGGAAGAAGGCGGGTCTGTTCGCTAGGAACAAGCAGCCCGCTACATCATAGGGATTCAGCTTAGTCTTACTGTAGGGAAAGCTTTCCCCTTCTTTCCTTAGTTCTTGTTGCAGATCATAACAGCAGACACAAGGCGGGAAAGCATTCCCCATAACGCCAAAATGATGGAAGTTGCCAGTACAACTGTTAGGTCTTCCCGAGTCTGGTTGTTTTTAAAGACTCTGCAGATAACCCCAAAAAGGCCATTTGCACCACCTGGCATGCCAGCATCAGCAGTGGTAGCAAAACTAGCAGCCTGACCACCACCAGCATGATCAGGCACATGGTAGCGAAGCACCCGATTAAGTTGGCCGAACCCCAAGGTCCAGAAACAGTGTCTGCGGGTGATACCCCTGCCTGTTCCGCTGTTGTGAGTGCATAAAAATCCCCTGTCCATGCTGCATGCAAAGATGCCTCCCGCCCTGCACCTGTCGTTGCACACTTTCAATTACCACCATCAGCAAGCACGTCCACTAGTGTTGAGCCACCCCCGTAGTGTTCGAGTTCGGTTCGGTTCGTCGAACACCCGTGTGTTCGCCGAACTGTTCGTCGAACACCTTCGAACACCGTTAAAACCAATGGCATGCAAACAAAAACACATAGAAACACATAGAAAACACCTTCAAAGGTGTCCAAAAGCTGACAAACTGCTCAGAAGACACAACTAACACATGGAAAAGTGACAAGTACATATAGTCATGCGAAAAGAAAAGAGGTGGAGGAGTAAAAGGAGGGGGAGACACAGATATAGGCATGTCATGCCCTTCTAAAATCCAAAAAGTGAGAAGCCGACACGTTCAGTCCGCTCCTGCCCGTGCCACCTCCGTGTCGCCGGGTTTGTGCCAGAGCCGCGGTGAACCCTGACGGCCAGCCCCCCTCTCCCAATACTGGTGCCTGTCCGCTGGTGGGTCGAGCAAGCCCCCCTGTGGTGGAGGCAGCTCTAAGCTTTTTAATTTAAATTGTCTCTCTAATTTGAATAAATACACTTTAAATCCATTTACAAGGATCTATTGGAGGGCAAGTCTCATGCCAGCAGCCGCGTAATTCCAGCTCCAGTAGCGTCCACTAAAGCTGCTGCAGTTAAAAAGCTTTTATAAGGATCGAGCTCGGCTGTCCACCGCAAGGCATCCTACTGCCAGTCCGAGCCCCTATGCCTTGGGGTGCCTCCTGATGCTCTTCACTGAGTATCCCGTGGTCCCGAAGCATTTCCTTTGAAAAAATGAAGTGTCCAACCTACAGGTGGTGTAGCTTGCTTAACAGCCGGGATAATCCGCTGACTAGCAGACACTGCTACTAGGCACAAAGTATTTCCTGGGCTAGATGCAGTTAAAAATTTGTAATTAGATACTCTCGTTGGATGCTGAGAAAGCATTCCATAGAGTCTCCTGGCACGCCATATATGATTCTCTTAAAAAGCTTGGGGTAGGGGTCTAGGGGACCCTTTTATAGCCAAAATCACGGCCCTGTATCGCAATACGTCACCTAGGCTGAAGATAAATGGAACTGTAGCACCCTGAGGGCTCGGTTGCTACAGAGGTATTGCACCTCACCCAGAGGTGTGATATCTCACTCTCAGGTAAGGATGTAGTGTGGATCAGGACCCGACACCTGCATGCATTACACCACATTGCCGTGGGGCAGGGCGACCAATATGCCCCTGAGATGGGCACGACAGTCCCTGTCCCTGGCTGGAGTGGGGGGAGGGAACACTGAGGAAGGGGAACCCTGTAGTGCAGAAGCAGGGAGGAAGCAGTTCCTGGGTGCATTGAGAAGGGAGTATAAAAGGTGGGCACCATCTTAGTTCAGTGCAGAGAAGTCTGAGCAGAAGTGGCAGGGAGCAGGGGCTCTGCATGAGCTCTGCTCCGGAGGCGGGCCTAGTAACAGAGGCCCAGGCCTGGAAGAGGGAGAAGGAAGGAAGAGGAGCGGAGAAGGCTCCAGGAACGAGGAACGAAGGGATCTCAGGGGTGCGGACGGGCGAGTCGCCACCGCACGCCCGAATCCACCTGCGTGGAGGGGTCAGGCCAAAGGGGGAGACCGGACCCCGAAACTAGTGGAGGCAGGAAACGACCCTCAGCTAGAAACAGGAGGCTGTGACATTTTATGTGGCGCAGCCCCTCGCTACACCCGCTAGGAAGGCACCACATAGGGTCAGGGAAACTGGCGCCAAGTTTACCAAGAGGAGGCCCGAGGCAGCCGGACAGAAGGGTTGGTAAGAAAGGCCAGACAAAGGACACACAAAGGAGGTCCTGTGAAGCACTCCAAAGTTATCTGGGAGTTGTCTGAGCCCCTCACCTGGTGAGCACAGTACAACGTGGGCAGCCGTTACCTGCAGACGTGGTCTGGATAATAAGAACTGTGAGTAAAGGCCCTGGACTGCATCACTGACTCCGTGTCATTACTGCTGCTGCCCTGCACCATCACCCCCATCCTCCGCATACACTGCCCTGAGGCTATACTCCTCCCGTGGGGAGTTATGCTACGCTCTGCTGCACCCACAACACCAGCCTCAGCGGTCTGCCCTGGAGCGGCGGTTCACTCTGACCGCAATCCACGGGTGGCGTAGTCGGACATTTAAACATCAAAACCACATAAATAGTTCCGCCACTGGTTTGACCGCCCTGAGCCACGGAACCGGGTTGCCGCCACGGAGACTACAACCACCAGCATCCACCAAAAAGGGTCCGGCTCCGGGTGTCCCAAGGCCCAGGGGGCGCGTCAGAACATTTTCATCACCTTTCACAATCACCAATGGGACAAGGCAGGGATGTTCTCTATCCCCTCTCTTATACATCCTAGTGACGGAGCACCTGCTCTCATCAATTCGCCATAACCCCAATATTAGGTGGATTGAGGTGGGAGGCACCGAGTACAAGTGCTCTCTATTTACTGATGATGTCCTAGTATATATCACTCAATCACATATATCCATCCCTGCTGTTATGGCTGAAATAGATCACTTTGTTACATGGTCAAATTTTAAAATCAATGCAGCGAAGTCTGAGGCCCTCGATGTCTCCCTCCCCAAATCCATATAGGATTCCATCCAGTCCAACTTTCCCTTTGCCTGGCCCTCACAGGGTATCAAATACTTAGGAATTCCTATTCATAGAGACCTCTTCCATCTATGTTATCTTAATTTTGGGCCCTTTATTGAACAACTTCATACAGACCACGGTTGGCAAGTTAGAACTGTAAGATTCACTACGTGAACCACTGGTGTTTTGTGGAAAAGCACATGTACACTGTGTTCCAAATTATTATGCAAAAAGTCTTTAGGAGTGATAAGGGAAGAATTTGTTTGTTTGTCAGTTAAACTCATTGATGGTGATGTGTGTCAGGGCTCTTTATATCACTGTAAGCAATTGCAGACACCTGTGCTAATTAGTTTGGCAGGTGTGTCCAATGAAAGGCAAGACTACTTAAGAAGGCTGTCTCACATTATTAAGCAGCCTACATTTTCTGCCAAAATGGGAAAGAAAAAGGATGTGTCGGCTGCTGAGAAGCAACAAATTGTGGAGTGTTTAGGTCAAGGCATGACTACAATCAACATTGTGCGATGATCAGGATGAAGTGTCTTGGCAATCAAAAAGTATGTAGCTGATTCACAGTACACACGTGTGTGTGCTGATAAGGGCAAATTGAGGACTCTTTCCTACAGGCAATTACGTCAGGTTGAAAGAGCAGCGGCAAAAAAGCCTTGTCATAGCAGCAGACAAGTTTTTGAAGCTGCTTGTGCCTCCAACGTCCCCCGAACAACAAGATGCAGGGTCCTTCAAAGGTTTGCAGCTGTGCATACGCCATCCTGTCGACCTCCTCTATCCACTTCACACAAGCAGAAACGGCTCCAGTGGGCCAAACATTACATGAAGACTGATTTCAAAACTGTTTTGTTCACGGATGAGTGCCGTGCAGCGCTCGATGGTCCAGATGGATGGAGTGGAGGATGGCTGGTTGATGGACACCCTACGCAAACACGGCTACAGCGCCAACAAGGAGGAGGTGGAGTAATGTTTTGGGCTGGAATCATGGGGAGAGAGATTGTCGGCCACTTTAGGATCCCTGAAGGCGCTAAAGATGAACTCCATAATGTATGTGGATTTTCTCAAACAGCACTTCCTGCCATGGTTCAAGAAGAAGAACCGTGAATTTCACAGCAAGATCATTTTTCTGCATGATAATGCACCATCTCATGCTGCACATAAAACATCTGCATCTCTGGCTGATATGAGCATAAAAGGGGACAAACTTATGGTGTGACCCCCATGCTCCCCTGACCTCTACCCCATTCAGAACCTTTGGAGCATCATTAAAAGGAGTGTCTATGATGGCGGGAGGCAGTTCACATCTAAGCAACAGCTCTGGGAGGGTATTCTGTCCTCATGCAAAACAATTGAAGCAGAAACCATCCAAAACCTGACAAATTCAATGGACGAGAGAGTTCAGAAGCTCCTTTCGAACAAGGGGTCCTATGTGAAAATGTAACATCACCTAGAATAAAGTTTTGAGTTGAAAACTGTTTGATTTCAGTTTCTAACAACCTGCTAATGCTTATAATTTCAAAAATGACCATTTTTTTGGTCTTTATTAAAATGAAAAGGTTGATCGAAAAGTTTGGGGGATCTAAGAGTGTGGCAACCCAGTAGTCATGATTACTTCGAATTCTGACAATATGAGGGTCATGCTGCAGGTAGTGCAGCAAGAAGGCACTTATGTGTCTTGCGCATCTCGGAGCCCCAAAATTATTTTCCGGGCTAGATGCAGCTAAAAATTATTATTAATTTTAAATCTGGTGGAGCTTATTATAGATGGCCTAATAGAATCAGTGCTGCACACTGCTACAAAGCCCAAATTATTTTCCAGCCAAGATACAGATAAACATGATTAGTAATTTGAAAGCTTAAAACGGTTGGTAGGGTGATTTTAACCAATCATCAAGCTTTTACTCTCCCCAGGATGACACAGGGGTAGAAAAGTTGTTTCGGATCCATGATTTGTTCATCTTTGTGAACGTGAGTCTGTCTACATTATCAGTGGAGAGCCGCGTGCGCTTATCTGTCAGCACACCACCAGCAGCGCTGAACACACGTTCAGACAGAACGCTGGCTGCGGGGCATGACAAGATCTCCAAGGCGTAAGTGGCTAGCTCCGGCCATTTATCCAGATTGGAAGCCCAAAAAGAGCAAGGGTCCAGTGACACAGTCGTGGCTTCAATGTTTACTTGGAGATACTCCTGTACCATCGTCTCTAGGCGTTGACTATGTGTCAGACTTCTTGTCTCCTGTGGCCTTGCAAAGGATGGGCTAAAAAAGTGGTGAAATGATTCCGCAAAATTGATGTTACCAGCAGATACTGTGGTTCTGTTACGGTTTGAGTGCTGAACACTTGACGGTCCCACGGTTGGCAAGTTGGAACTGTGAGATTCACTACGTGCACCACTGGTATTTTGTGGAAAAGCACATGTAAGATTCTGCAACAGTCTCTGCTGATAGTCCTGCATGCGTGCATCCCTTTCTATGGCAGGAATAATTTCTGCAAATTTACTTTTGTATCGGGGATCTAACAGTGTGGCAACCCAGTAGTCAGGATTATTTCTAATTCTCACAATTCGAGGGTCATGTTGCAGGTAGTGCAGCAAGAAGGCACTCATGTGTGTTGCGCATCCAGGAGCACCAAGTCCCTGTTGTGTTGGTGGCGAGGTAACAATCATGCTTCCTTCCTCTGCCCTCTCCCCCCAACCTCGCACAACAGAAATGTGATCAAGGTCTCCCTCATCTGATGAGTCTTCCATCAGTTCGTCCTCCACTTCTTCCTGGGCTCCTGCACCTTCCTCACTAGTTTGGCTGCTACCATGCGCCCTGGTAAAACCATCTCCCCCACCCTCACATGCCTGCCGCCTTGGTGCTGCCGACCGTCTGGACCTTGGAGATGTTAGCCGTTCCGCATACAACTCCTCCTCCTCTACTTCCTCCACCTCCTCTTGTGCCACCACCTGACTCCGAATTCTGTTTAACATGTGCTCCAGCATTTAAATCACTGGAATAGTCATGCTGATAATGGCATCGTCAGCACTAAACATCTTCGTCGCCATTTCAAAACTGTGCAGAAGGGTGCATAGGTCCCTGATCTGAGACCACTCCTCCAGCGTGATTTGCCCCACCTCTGGATCTCGTTGGCCCAGGCTATACGTCAGAACGTATTGCACCAGGGCTTGTCAGTGCTGCCACAGTCGCTGCAACATGTGCAGAGTTGAATTCCACCGGGTAGGCACATCGCATTTTAGCCGGTGAAGTGGCAGGCCCAACGACTTCTGTAGAGATGTAAGTCGCTGAGCTGCGGGATGCGAACGGCGAAAGTGAGCACACAGCGACCGTGCCCTCTGCAGAAGGCCATCTAGTCTGGGATAGTGGGCTAAAAATTGCTGGACAACCAGGTTCAACACGTGAGCCATACAAGGCACGTGTGTGACATTGCCCCGGCGAAGGGCCGCACCCAGGTTTGCAGCATTGTCGCACACGGCCTTCCCTGGTTTCAGGTCCAGTGGAGACAACCATTCATGAAATTGGTTCTCCAGAGCTGACCACAACTCCTCAGCTGTGTGACTCACATTTCCCAGACATTTCAATGTAAAAACCGCCTGATGACGTTGAGTCCTACTGCCAGCATAGTAAGGAGGTGTGCAGGATCCCTTCTGCGCAGTTAGAAAGCTTGTGGCATGACCAGACAGGCTTTGGGTGCAGGTGGAAGACCGAGAGGAGGTTGAGGAGGCAGAAGCAGTGGAGGAACTTTGACATAAAGAGGATTGACGCACAACTCGTGGGGACGGCAAGACTTGGACAGCAGCCCCTTGTCCTGCTGTCACCATAGTTACCCAGTGCCCAGTCAGCGACATGTAACGCCCCTGTCCATGCCTACTCGTCCAAGTGTCTGTGGTGAAATGCACCCTGTCACACACAGAGTTTCTCAAAGAAGCGGTGATGTTGTGTGCGACATGCTGGTGGAGCGCAGGCACACCTTTCTTTGAGAAGTAGTGCCGACTGGGCATCTGGTACTGGGGGCACTGCGACGGACATAAGGTCTCGAAAATCCTCTGTGTCCACCAGGCGGAAAGGCAGCATTTCTGTAGCCAAGAGCTTGCAGATGGTGAAATTCAACCTCTTAGCTTTCTCATGGCTAGGAGGAAATGGTCTTTTACTTGTCCACATCTGAGGGGCCGAGGGCTGGCTATTGTGCTTAGACGGGGTTGATAAGGGTGTCCCCGGCAAACTGCCAGTCTGTGAGGAAGATGCAGGCGGACATGTTAGGTTGCCTTGATCCAAAGGTGGTGCTATCGATGTCGGACAGCGCTCAACACCAGCTGGTGTTCCCACCTCCAAAGAAAATGATGACCTGCCAATCACGCTGGCTGTTGCGGGTAAAGAGGTGGCAGGTCTGCGCCCCAAAACAGGTGTGACTGCTGTCCCCCCAGTCACAGAGGATGAAGAGGCCGCGGATGCACAAGATATGGCAGACGGTGGTTGGCCCGGCCGGCTAGGCCGCATTGTAGCACACTGAGCTTCCCACTGCAACTTATGCTTCATGTCCATGTGCCGGTTCATGCATGAAGTACTCAAACTATGTATTTTTTGGCCTCTACTTAGCTTTTGCTGACAAATGTTACAGATAACACGAGTTGGGTCATCTTTATCGATCTGAAAAAATGCCCAGGCTATGCAAGGCTTAGCACCCATGCGACCTGAAGAGCCACCACGACTTGTGGTGAGAGGCAGAGTTGTGTTTGAGGATGCAGTTGTTGACGTGCTTCCAGTACTACGTCTCTGTCCAGGAAGGCGCAACCTGACCTCGTCGTCACTAGCATCTTCCTCCACCTCCTCTGCTGACCTCATCTCTTGGCTGACTGTGGGTTGACAGTAAGTGGGATCTCCAACCTCATCATCATCACCCTGTGTGTTATCACACCCGTCGTCCTCAGAGCCAACCTGTTCCTGCCCTGACAAAAAACTAAAGTTGTCGCTCCAATCAGGTATTTGAGTCTTATCATCGTCTTCCTCATTGTCTCCACCAACAGGAGTTACAGTTTGGGAATGAGGGTCTACATTATGGTCAGAACCTTCTGCGTCTGGTCCTGGATCCGACTCATAAAGATTCTGGGCATCAGTGCAGATCATTTCCTCGTCTGGATTCACAGAAGCGCTGGAGTCGACCTCTGATTCCCAGGCTATAGTATGAGTAAACAGCTCTGCAGACTCAACCATCTGTTCTACCTCATACTCAGACGGGCAGCTGGAGATTTGGGAGCTGTGAGGAAGCAAGTGCGATTGGGGTGACACCTTTGAGGACTGGAGTATTTGTGATGTTGAAGTTGATGTGGAGGAGAGCCCACTTAAAGGAGCACTTGATATCCGTTGAAGCACCTGCTGTTTTTGTGCCTCATCTGGAATTTGTAGCGATTGGCGTGGCCGTAAGAAAGGGATCTTATCACATTGTCCGCTAAAAGAAGTAGACATTTTAGTTTGGCTGGAAGATGGTCTTTCTTCTGCAGATGTTACTGTTGCTTTAACACCTACCCCACGGACACAACCTTTTTTCCCCTTCCCAACACGCCTATTCCCCTTTCCACCAGCAGCAGGCCTTTTTCCACTCATTTTGGTGGTTAACTAATTAACAACTCTGGAGTTGTTTGCACAAAAAAACAATGGATGGGAACCGAGCAGAGCTGAGTGGCCAAACTGTGGTATTAGGCCAAAACTATTGGCTGGGTTAGATGCAGAAAAAAATTATATTCAATTTGCAACCTGATGGAGGTCAGTATAGATGGACTAATACAACAAGTCCCACACACAGCTAGAAGCCCAATATTTTTTCAGAGCTAGATGCAGAAAAAAATATATTCAGTTTGCAACCTGATGGAGGTCTGTATAGATGGATTAATAGAACAAGTCCCACACACAGCTAGAAGCCCAATATTTTTTCAGAGCTATAGGCAGAAAAAAATATATTCAGTTTGCAACCTGATGGAGGTCAGTATAGATGGACTAATACAACAAGTCCCACACACAGCTAGAAGCCCAATATTTTTTCAGAGGTAGATGCAGAAAAAAATATATTCAGTTTGCAACCTGATGGAGGTCTGTATAGATGGATTAATAGAACAAGTCCCACACACAGCTAGAAGCCCAATATTTTTTCAGAGGTAGATGCAGAAAAAAATATATTCAGTTTGCAACCTGATGGAGGTCAGTATAGATGGACTAATGCAACAAGTCCCACACACAGCTAGAAGCCCAATATTTTTTCAGAGGTAGATGCAGAAAAAAATATATTCAGTTTGCAACCTGATGGAGGTCTGTATAGATGGATTAATAGAACAAGTCCCACACACAGCTAGAAGCCCAATATTTTTTCAGAGGTAGATGCAGAAAAAAATATATTCAGTTTGCAACCTGATGGAGGTCAGTATAGATGGACTAATACAACAAGTCCCACACACAGCTAGAAGCCCAATATTTTTTCAGAGGTAGATGCAGAAAAAAATATATTCAGTTTGCAACCTGATGGAGGTCTGTATAGATGGATTAATAGAACAAGTCCCACACACAGCTAGAAGCCCAATATTTTTTCAGAGGTAGATGCAGAAAAAAATATATTCAGTTTGCAACCTGATGGAGGTCAGTATAGATGGACTAATACAACAAGTCCCACACACAGCTAGAAGCCCAATATTTTTTCAGAGGTAGATGCAGAAAAAAATATATTCAGTTTGCAACCTGATGGAGGTCAGTATAGATGGACTAATACAACAAGTCCCACACACAGCTAGAAGCCCAATATTTTTTCAGAGGTAGATGCAGAAAAAATATATTCAGTTTGCAACCTGATGGAGGTCTGTATAGATGGACTAATACAACAATTCCCACACACAGCTAGAAGCCCAATATTTTTTCAGAGGTAGATGCAGAAAAAAATATATTCAGTTTGCAACCTGATGGAGGTCTGTATAGATGGATTAATAGAACAAGTCCCACACACAGCTAGAAGCCCAATATTTTTTCAGAGGTAGATGCAGAAAAAAATATATTCAGTTTGCAACCTGATGGAGGTCTGTATAGATGGATTAATAGAACAAGTCCCACACACAGCTAGAAGCCCAATATTTTTTCAGAGGTAGATGCAGAAAAAAATATATTCAGTTTGCAACCTGATGGAGGTCTGTATAGATGGATTAATAGAACAAGTCCCACACACAGCTAGAAGCCCAATATTTTTTCAGAGGTAGATGCAGAAAAAAATATATTCAGTTTGCAACCTGATGGAGGTCAGTATAGATGGACTAATACAACAAGTCCCACACACAGCTAGAAGCCCAATATTTTTTCAGAGCTAGATGCAGAAAAAAATTATATTCAATTTGCAACCTGATGGAGGTCAGTATAGATGGACTAATAGAATGATGCTATGCCCAAAAGATTTTACTTCACTAGGTGCAGTAAAAAAATTGGTATTCTATACAAAGGTGGTATATCTTGCAACACAGATAGGCTACTCCACTGACTAACACACTCTGCAATAGGCCAAAAAGGATTAGCTTTGCTAGATTCAGCCAAATGCTGTGAAAAAAACTTGCACAGCACTGGCACAGACCTGCCTGGCAAAAACTGATAGGAACTGATGTAACCTAGTCCTGAAAAGGACTCCAATTACAATTAGTCTTTACTCCCACAATCTATCTATTTAAGAGCACAGACCTGCCTGATAAAAGTCGTAGGAAATGCTGTAACCTAGTCCTTAAAAGGACTGCAATCACAACTATTCCCTACTCCCAAGCTATCTGTAGATTTGTGCGAAAATTGGCTTGAAATTAACAAGGTATAGAGCACACAGCAACAGCGGTGCCGTCTAACACGCAGCTGCAGCAGTGAGAAAATGGTGGCGACGGGGAAAATGGCTTGGTCTTATAGGGCAAGGACATGTGACATACACTGCCAATGACACATGCCCTTGCTTGTGTGAAAAAAAGCACTTCGCTCCGTGTGTGCGCTGCTGATAGGCTGACAGATTGCACCTCCCCACTGTAAATGCGGGAAAGAGAAAAAAAAAATGGAGATCTTCATTGTTCCTGCAGAGATCCATCCCCTGCCCCTCCCCCCACCCCGCTGTACACTCAAACTGCGTATTAACATTAATTTTCATCATTACTGAGAAAAAATCCAGTTATGATTTTGGTGCACGAACAGTTATCGAACATAACCTCGAACAGCCGAATTTTTCTCAAATTGTTCGTGTTCGCCGAACGGCTCGAACACCGCCCAAAACAGCTCGAATTTGAGATTGGCGAACAGTTCGAGTAGAACAACGCTCATCTCTAACGTCCACCTCCTTGTCCCAGCGTTCACTTGTCCCTACCCCAGTCCTTGGAACGCAAGTCCAAATACACAGCCAATGCCTCACAGGCCACACTACTAAATTCACACATTTCACGAATGCTTGCACTTGAAATGTTACCTTTTAGGCTCATGGAGATGGAAGCTTTCTGCAACCTGATGGCAGTGGCTGTCCCTCGGTACTCGGTCCCCAGCTGCCACTATTTCTCCAGGTGTGCAGTCCTCGCATTACACGAGCACGTGTCCCACAACATTAGCCGTGCCCTCAACAATGAAGTTACTGGGAAAGTCCACCTAATCATGGAAACGTGGACAATTGCTTGTGGGCAGGGATGGTGCATCTCGCTGATGGCACACTGGATTAATATAGTGGAAGCCGGGACCCAGTCGGACCTTGAAACGGAACACGTCCTCCCGACGCCGAGGATTGTGAGCCTTGGGTCAATCAGGGTTGCCCCCACATTCTACAGCTCCTGCACCTCCTCTTCCTCCTCTTCAGCCTCCATCTCTGAAATGACCACATCAGTCGCAAGTTGGAAGCACAGTAGCACTGCCTCGGCCAAGCGGCAGCAGGCTGTGCTGAAGCTAATATGCTTAGGTGACAAACTGCACACTGCTGAAGAGTTGTGGACAACTCTGAAAGAGCAGGCAGATCTGTGGCTGACACCGCTGACCCTACAGCCAGGCATGGTCATGTGTGACAATGTCCGGAACCTGGTGGCGGCTCTGAAACGAGGCGAGCTCACACCCGTACCATGCCTGGCCCATGTGCTTAACCTCGTGGTTCAGCGGTTTATCAAATCCTACCCGGATCTGCTTGTCAAAGTACGGCGCGTGTGTGCCCATTTTAGAAAGTCAGCTACAGCTTCCGCCACCCTTGCCGTGCTTCAGCAGAGTTTGCAGCTTCCAGCTCACCGACTGGTGTGCGATGTCCCCACGCGTTGGAACTCTACATTGCAGATGTTGGGAAGGATTTGTGAGCAGAAGAGGGCAGTTGTTGACTACCAGCATCAACAACGCCATCAGTATTCAGGTCAGACTTCACACATAAGACCTCAGGAGTGGGCATGGATGTCAGACATCTGTACCATCCTCCAAAACTTTGAGGACTCCACCAAGATGGTGAGCGGCGATGATGCCATAATTAGCGTCACCATCCCACTTCTCTGCCTTTTGAAATGCTCTTTGCTCACAATTAAAGAGGATGCATTGCAGGCGGAGCACGATGAGACGGAGCAAGGAACCATACAGGGTTATTCCACACAGCCCAGCCTCATCTCATCCCAATGTGGATTGGGTGACAATGAGGAAGAGGAGGAGAAAGAACAGGAGCTAGTTTCCTGTGCTATAGACGGTACTTCCTGCACAACTGTCATACCGTCTGGTCAGCGTGGATGGCCTGAGGACAGGGAGGAGGATGAGGAGGAGAGCATAGTCAGTCGTCCTCTTGGTGAGGACACAAAGTCTTGCCTGTTAGCAGTCTAGCACACATGGCTGATTTTATGTTACACTGCATTTCACGTGACCCTCGCGATGTCCAAATTTTAGGTGATAGTCATTACTGGTTGGTGACGCTTCTATACCCATGCTACATGTCATTAATGTGGCCCACCTCTATGTGTCTTTAAATTGTTATTGGGGTTTTTCTTAAATTTTGTCAGCCGTACTGACTGCACATCCTATAACTGTATAGCAGAACCGCTCCTTTCTAGGAACATGTCGTTACTGAGGTCCACCTCTATGTGTCTTTAAATTGTTATTGGGTTTTTCCTAAATTTTGGCAGCCCTTGTACTCACTGCATACCCTATAACTGTATAGCAAAACTGCTCCTTTCTAGGAACATGTCGTTACTGAGGCCCACCTCTATGTGTCTTTAAATTGTTATTAGGATTTTTCCTACATTTTGGCAGCCATTGTACTCACTGCATACCCTATAACTGGATAGCAGAACCGCTCCTTTCTAATGGGAACATGTCGTTACTGTGGCCCACCTCTATGTGTCTTTAAATTGTTATTGGGGTTTCCTACATTTTGGCAGTCCTTGTACTCACTGCATACCCTCTATCTGTATAGCAGAACCACTCCTTTCTAAGAACATGTCATTACTGTGGTCCAGCTCTATGTGTCTTTAAATTGCTATTGGGGTTTTCCCTAAATTTTGGCAGCCCTTGTATTCACTGCATACCCTATAACTGGATAGCAGACACGCTCCTTTCTAATGGTAACGTGTTGTTACTGTGGCCCACCTCTATGTGTCTTTAAATTGTTATTGGGATTTTTCCTAAATTTTGTCGGCCTTTGTACTCACTGCATACCCTATAACTGGATAGTAGACCCGCTCCTTTCTAATGGGAACATGTTGTTACTGTGGCCCAACTCTATGTATCTTTAAATTGTTATTGGGGTTTTTCCTAAATTTTGACAGCCCTTTTATTCACTGCATACCCTATAATTGGATAGCAGACCCGCTCCTTTCAAATGGGAACAAATCGTTACTGTGGCCCACCTCTATGTGTCTTTAAATTGTTATTGGGGTTTTTCCCAAATTTTGACAGCCCTTGCAGTCACTGCATGGGCATCACATTATAGGAGACCAACTCCTTTATAATGGGATATTTTTTTTACTGAGGCCCTCCTCTATGTCTCTTCAAAGGGGTATTGGAGTGTGTCGTAATTTTTGGCAGCCCTTGCAGTCACTGCATTCGCAATAACAGTATAGGAGGCCCACTCTTTAATAATGGAAACAACAAAGCATAGCCGGATGATGGCCATCTAACAATAGCGAGGGCCGACTGCTGGCCCTTTAAGAATAGTAAGGGCCGCTTGATGGCCCTATAAAAATAGTCTTTGTGACTTTCAGAGTCCCTACTTCTTAAATGAAACAGGATGTGTCTGATGATGTCTCACACATCTGTCGCGCCCCCGTGGGCCTTACTGTTTGGGGACAGTATATATATATCACGGTGGCTGGCCCAGGGCGGACAGTGCACAAAAGCGGTAGCGATTACTAATAAAGTTCAGAGAAATTTGTGACGCCACCTGTGGTGTCTGGTGAAGGTCACCAGCGCTGCAGCAGTCATCCGAGGCAGGTGACAAGGCAGCTAAAGATGGTACAGCTCCCCACAGGTGGAGCGGACCTCAGGGCAGTGTAGATAGATAGATGGTGGGAGCGCTGGGCTTTGTGGTGCAGGTAGAGATATAATGGCGAGGCCGGAGTAACGGACAGAGACAGGGGGTTTTGCTTCGCTACCTTTACTGGTACAGCTGGTAGATATGGTCCAGGGTACTCTAGGTGAAGGGAGCACTTTTGGACTTCTCCCCAGGGAACGGGTATAAGGCCTCCTGATCCATGTCTGCCTCTGTGTAAGCTCCTGGCCAGCCTGCAACTGTGCCTAGCTTATGTGTCTTGCTTTTTTCTACTCCACCTGTTGCTCTGAAGCAGGACCTCCGGTTGGTAACCACTTTCCCTGGACGTCGGGGCCTTCATGGTTCCTGGTCCTGTATGTGTCTAGCTTCAGGTTTTCCAGGGACTTGTAGTCCTCCTGGAATTCCGCTTATCCCTCCTGGGTGTAAAGGGTCCCTGTAGGCTCGGACCCGGTGTCCGGTAGATATACTGGGGTGAGCCTGGTATTCTCCTCTGCCCCCTTTATCACTCCTTTCTTCCACTCGCCTTCGGCCACGCTCGGGGCCCTCACTAGGCTTCAGTACTGCTGGAGGCCTAGCTTGCCTCACACAGCAGCCAGCGTGCTCCTCTCACTCAACTTTAGACTTAACTCAAGACTAACTCGGCTGCCTGGCTCCACCTTCCCTTTATATATCCCTATCAGGGCTCCCTCTGCTGGTATGATGTGGAAGGTGGAGGTGTTTGCATGTAGTGAGGGCCTCTTGTGGAGAAATCCGTCCATGCACCCTTCTGGGTTCTGTGGCACCATGCGCATCAGGGCGCCACATTTCCCCCTAGTAAAACTCAGTACTCCTGGACTGAAGCATTTTGTAAAACAAGGGTTACACCAATAATAATAACTATTACAATAATAACAACAATAAGTTTACGGCAAGTCCCATAACCTGGTGTCCTTTTCACCAAAAGTACATGGTAGTATGAGGGACCCGTCCGCAAACCCTCTACGTAGGCCCTGGGTGTGGCTGCAGGGCATAGGTGATCCAGGTGATGGACCACGTCTTCCGCCACGCCAAACGGGTTTTTGTTCAGTGGTCAGTAACAAGGCACTCCAGGGAGTGCAATTATGTACATGAATAGTTTTTGGGCTGCTCAGAGTCCTCAGCCACAGAGTCTTTTTATATATACCCTTACGGGTGACTAATTACAATAGAAAAGTGTCCATGTCACCTATATTGTCCATAAGCAAGGCAAAACAAAACAATGATTAAATACATGGCAATTTCCCAATTATAATATACCCCAGGGGCAACTATTTATACTGTAGGCTTCCTATTTATTCGCTAAACCTAACAGGGGCCTGACCTTTGGTGCTACGCATAGATCTACGTAGTACGGGAGTGTGGATGGTATCTGTTTGTTACCCTGTCAGTTCTATGTGTGGGTAGGTTGTAATACTGCCTTAACCTCTCCATGGGACTGGCAAGTGTACCATTGGCTGGATCTTCTTGCTCCAACCGGGGATTCTTCTTCCGGGGATTCTTCTTGAGCAGGCTCTTTTGGAGCACTTACAGGCACTTCTTGCTGTGGAGGGTCTTCTGGCTGTTGGAAGAAGGGGATCACAGGTATTATCACTGCTCCTCCTATTTGGGGCCAATCTGCTGGGAAATCTCCTAATTCAGTGTGTATCACTGCTTCTTTGAGCTCCTCCGGTTCAGTGAGAGGCTCTTCTTCTTGGGGCTTTAGCAGGTCTGGACACAACTTCAGGTGGTCTCTCAATACCATTGCAGTTGTTCTTCCTCCGTCCTTGGTAATTAGACAGGTCTTCCTGCTATCAAATCTTGACTTTAACACAGTGTAGGGTTCTCTCTCCCACTGGTCATCAAGTTTATGGTTCCTTCTCTTTCTCTTTAACTCCACTTCTCCTGGTGTGAAGGGTTCTGCTGGTGCACTTTTATTGTAGTGGGCTTCCTGCTTGTCTCTTACCCTATTCAGACTGTCTTCGACACAGGCTTGTACCCTACTTTACTGTTCCTGTCTGGTTGTGTCCCAGTCCTCAGTGGACATATCTGCTTCTGGTTCTACTACACCAAGCTCCAGGTCCATGGGCAACTTCCAGGGTCTTGCTCGCATGAGATATGCTGGAGTACAATTGGTGGAACTCACAGGTATATGGTTGTACAGATCTACCAGGTCAGGTAGTAGGTCCGGCCACTGATTTCTCTCCTCTTGTGGTAAGGTCTTCAGTAGGTCGATGACGATGTTATTCATCTTTTCACAGAGACCGTTGGTTTGGGAGTGGTACGGTGTAGTCCAGATCTTTTTACACCCGTACAGATGACAGAACTCCTTGAACAATTCAGCTTCAAAGGCTGAGCCTTGATCTGTCAGTACCTGCTCCGGGTATCCATGGGGCCGGCAGAAGTACGCCTGAAACGTCTTTGCCGCAGTTTCTGCCATCAGATCCTTGACGGGGCGACCACCAGGAACCGGGAGTAGTGATCCACCATGGTCAGGGCATAGGAATATCCTGACCTGCTGAGTGACAGCTTGACATGATCCAGGGCCACGATCTCCAAGGGCCGAGTTGTCTTGATGGGTTGCAGGGGTGCCTTCTGGCTACTGTAGTCTTTCCTTCTGAGGCTACAGGGTCCACAGTCTCGGCACCATCTCTCTATGGAGCTCCACATTCCAACCCAGTAATACCGACCTTTTAGCAGGGTTTCTAGCTTCTTCCTCCAAAGTGCCCCGCTTGATCGTGGTTGACCTACAACACCATCTGGATGTCCATCCAGGGCACTACGATCTGCCACAGCATCTCATGGGTCCTCGGGTTGACGTACCTTCGGCACAGCTTCTCCCTATAGATGAACAGCCGGCTTCTCTCACCCCGCAGTTGCTTGTCTTGTAGAGACGCTTCCTTCTCCAGGGAGGAACCTTCCTGGGTTTCCAGCTGTGGTGAGGTAAAGGGTTTAGCGTCTTACCGCACTTTGCTCGTGGACCATTCCATTACGGTGGAAGGCAGGTAGCCGACTGGTGAGGCATCCTGGACAGGCGTTGGCGTTCTTGCAGCCTGCCCGGTACTTAATACTGAATTGACAGCCGAGCCATCCATCGTTGTTCCATGGCTCCTAGCTTGGCTGTCTCCAGATGAGTCAAGGGGTTATTGTCTGTGTAAGCAGTGAACTTACTGGAGGCTAGGTAGTGTTTGAACCGCTCGGTGATGGCCCAGACCAGGGCCAGGAACTCCAACTTGAAGCTGCTATAGTTCTCTGGGTTCCTCTCGGTCGGGAGGGGCTTCCTGCTTGCATAGGCGATCACCTTCTATTGGCCATTCTGCTTCTGACTTAACACAGCTCCTAATCCCTCGTTGCTGGCATCTGTGTACAGCAGGAATGGTTGGCTGTAGTCAGGGTAGGCTAGGATCTCTTTGCCGGTCAGGATCTCCTTCATCACCTTAAAGGATTCAGCTTGCTCCGTACCCCACTGGAATGGGGGGTTTCTGCCTCTCCCGGACTGTCCTACCAGGAGATCTTGCAAAGGCGCTGCCTTCTTGGTATAGTCCTTCACAAACCTCCGGTAATACCCGACTAGTCCCAGGAACTGACGTACCTCCTTGAGGCTCTTCGGCTACAGCCATTTCTGCCAGGTGCTTCAAGTGGTCCTCATACGTTCTGGAGTACATTATCACTTTATCCAGGTATAGTAGTACAGTCTCGAAGTTGCAGTGTCCCAGGCAGCACTCCATCAACCTCTGGAACGTTCTGGGGGCGTTGCAGAGTCCGAACGGCATACTGTTGAACTCGCAGAGTCCCATCGGGGTGGTGAAGGCCATCTTTTCCCGATCCTCCTCAGCAACAGCTACTTGCTACTTGCCAGTACCCACTAGTGAGGTCAAGGGTGGAGAAGTAATTTGCAGACTTTAAGGCAGCCAGGGATTCCTCTATACATGGTAAAGGGTATGCATCTTTATGTGTAATGCGATTTACTTGTCTGTAATCTACACACATTCTCATGCTTCCGTCCTTTTTCCTGACTAGAACTAGGGGAGCTGCCCAGGGACTACAACTATCCCTTACTACCCCTGCCTTCTTCATGTCGTGCAACATCTCCTTCGCCTTCTGGTAGTGTGCTGGTGGTATAGGCCTGTAACGTTCTTTGATGGGTGGATGGTCACCTGTGGGGATATGGTGTTGAACCCCCTTAATCCTCCCAAAGTCAAGTGGGTGTTTACTGAATACCTGCTTGTATTCCTGAACCACCCGTTGTACACCCTGCTTCTGATAGACAGGAGTGGTGTCTGTCCCAATATGGAGCTGTTGACACCAATCCTCCACCTGGGTTGCCGGGTCATTATCCTCTACTTCATCAGGTGAGGTTAAGGACTCCGCCGTGTGTATGCAGTTGTTATCTACGGTGTACAGCTTGGCAACAGTGGCGTAGCGTGGTAATCTAACCTCGTCCTCCCCATAGTTTAGGAGGCGTACGGGCACCCTCCCATTGCGTACATCCATTACCCCTCTGGCAGTCAAGAGTGTAGGTCTATGCTCCGAGCTAAGGGACTCTACTACCGCCTGGTAACTCCATCCTTTGAGACCTATTGCTGCTCTACACCAAATCAGCATTTCACTCATTGGGGGAATCACAATGGGTATCGGGTCTGTCACCCGTACATTACCGATTTCACCACCTGATAGCTTTACCTGTTGCTGTTACATAAGGGCTCAGATCTCTTTCTGGAGCACCCTCCTCTGCCCTGGTCTGCGGTGTCAGCCATCTGTTGGAGCAAGAACAACACATCTCCCAGTTACTAACAATATTTGTGCCAAGTACCATATACAAGCCTGTATCATCAGGATTAGTCTCTACTACAATTAGTCCCTGGTCCTTCAGTTCCACTCTTCCCACCTTTACTGCCACATTCTTAACCCCGACTAGGTTAAGGGGAAGGCCATTGGAGGCATACACGGAAAGGTTTGGAGCTGGCGGGCTCAGTTCGTCTATGGACCAGAACCTTTTGTAGAGGACATCAGGCATAATGGTTACCTGAGATCCTGTGTCCAGCAGGGCATAGGTCGCGATGCCGTCCAGCACAATGGACAGGAAAGGTCTTCCTCCCACGAACCGGCGGTACCAGTTTGTTGGGCCTGGTTGGTCTACTCCTGGGTGTCGGCCCTCGGCCCCAGGGTTTTCTCGTTTAAAGCACACCTCCGCATGGTGTGGCCTGCTTTATGGCAGCGGTAGCAGATGAAGTCCTCTGGAGGGCGCCGTTGGTCGTTGGTCCTTCCATGGGGTGGCGTTGTCCCCCTCCGGGGTGGTGTTGTCCTCTTTCTTCTCATCCAGGGGACATCCTCAGGGCTGTCAGGTAGCAAGATCCTTCCTTCCGACTCAGGCTCCGTCTGCAGCTGCAGGGTGCTCATGACAGTGGCCAGGGTTTTGCTTAACTGGCACACTTCAGAGCGTAGGCAGTCCAGCTCGCTAGGGGGCACTGTTTGTATCCTTGTTTCGGCCATTAGTGAAGGAGCGGTGGGTGCTGCAGGCACTGGGGTGGCCCCACCCTGGTAACGCTGGATAGCAGTGTCTGTTGTTTCCAGGGACTGCAGGCCCTTTATAGCCATGTCCTTAAGGGTGTCAAAGGTGGCATCTGGATAGTCTAAGGCCCACCACCGTACAGTTTTGCTCTCCTCTTGGGACTTTAACCCCCGGATGAACAGTTCCGTCAGCATTTTATTTTCATCATGGATGCTGGCTGGACTAGCCTGTTTCAGGGACCGCAGGGCCTCCTGTAAGCGCCAGGCATAGTCCCGGATACTGTCCTCAGGTTTTTAGACACAATGGTAGAATCTCATCCGGAGATCTGTTTCAGTGCGGTTTTCAAACGCGGTTTGCAGTCTCTTAAAGATGGTGGACACTGATTCTCGGTCTGCGGCTGGCCAGGTTTCAACTTCTCGCTCAGCGGCACCAGTCAATTGTCCTAACACTATAGCGGCTCTCTGCTTGCCAGTCATACAGAACATGTCCAGTATGCCGCATATCTTCCTCTTGAACCCGGACAGGGTGTCCAGTTTGCCGTTATACTGGGGGAACCACTTCGCTCCTGGGATATACAGCAGGGCCATAGGTATGACAGGGGTTACAGGCCCTGCTGGTGGAACGGCCGCTTCAGCCTGCTCAGCGCCGAGCGCAAGTGGGACATCGGGGCCGTTAACCGGTATTCCGGTGCTCTGCTGGGCTTCGGACATCGTTGCGCCCCCCTAGTGAACCGGAGCCTACCTTCTGAACTTTTCTTTTAGGTAGGCCGCAGCTCCGCGGGCGACGGTCTTCTGACGTCAGGGCGTCCTTTCGGCTCCTTCCAGGACCTGATGCTTCCTGATTCGACGTCAGGGGCGGGGCGTGTCCTCGTCTTCGTGCGCTTCTTCCCTCGCGGCGACTCGAAAATGGTGGATAATGGCGGGAAACAGCAGCAATTGGCGGGAAAAACTTCACTACGGTATGATTTACAGTCTTTTAAGGCGCACAGTACCCGGTGGCAACGGGCACGCAATCCTGTTCATGACGCCAGTTGGGATGTCGCGCCCCCATGGGCCTTACTGTTTGGGGACAGTATATATATATCACGGTGACTGGCCCAGGGCGGACAATGCACAAAAGGGGTAGCGATTAGTGTTGAGCCACCCCCGTAGTGTTCGAGTTCGGTTCGGTTCGTCGAACACCTGTATGTTCGCCGAACTGTTCATCGAACTGTTCGTCAAACACCTTCGAACACCGTTAAAACCAATGGCAGGCAAACAAAAACACATAGAAACACATAGAAAACACCTTCAAAGGTGTCCAAAAGCTGACAAACTGCTCAGAAGACACAACTAACACATGGAAAAGTGACAAGTACATATAGTCATGCGAAAAGAAAAGAGGTGGAGGAGTAAAAGGAGGGGAAGACACAGATATAGGCATGTCATGCCGTTCTAAAACCAAAAAAGTGCAAAGCCGACACGGCCAGTCCGCTCCTGCCCGTGCGACCTCCGTGTCGCCGGGTTTGTGCCAGAGCTGCGGTGGACCCTGACGGCCAGCCCCCCTCTCCCAATACTGGTGCCTGTCCGCTGGTGGGTCGAGCGAGCCCCCCTGCTGTGGAGGCTGGTCTAAGCTTTTTAATTTAAATTGTCTCTCTAATTTGAATGAGTACACTTTAAATCCTTTTACAAGGATCTATTGGAGGGCAAGTCTCATGCCAGCAGCCACGGTAATTCAAGCTCCAGTAGCGTCCACTAAAGCTGCTGCAGTTAAAAAGCTTTTATAAGGATCGAGCTTGGCGGTCCACTGCAAGGCGTCCTATTGCCAGTCCCAGCCCCTGTGCCTTGGGGTGCCTCCCCGATGCTCTTCACTGAGTGTCCCGGGGGCCCAAACCATTTCCTTTGAAAAAATTAAGTGTTCAAACTACAGGTGGTGTAGCTTGCTTAACAGCTGGGATAATCCGCTGACTAGCAGACACTGCTACTAGGCACAAAGTATTTCCTGGGCTAGATGCAGTTAAAAATTTGTAATTAGATACTCTCGTTGGATGCTGAGAAAGCATTCCATAGAGTCTCCTGGCACGCCATATATTATTCTCTTAAAATGCTTGGGGTAGGGGTCTAGGAGACCCTTTTATAGGCAAAATCACGGCCCTGTATCGCAATACGTCACCTAGGCTGAAGATAAATGGAACATTTTCATCACCTTTCATAATCACCAATGGGACAAGGCAGGGATGTCCTCTGTCCCCTCTCTTATACATCCTAGTGATGGAGCACCTGCTCTCATCAATTCGCCATAACCCCAATATTAGGTGGATTGAGGTGGGAGGCACCGAGTACAAGTGCTCTGCATTTGCTGATGATGTCCTAGTATATATCACTCAATCACATATATCCATCCCTGCTGTTATGGCTGAAATAGATCACTTTGTTACATGGTCAAATTTTAAAATCAATGCAGCAAAGTCTGAGGCCCTCATTGTCTCCCTCCCCAAATCCATACAGGATTCCATCCAGTCCAACTTTCCCTTTGCCTGGCCCTCACAGGGTATCAAATACTTAGGAATTCCTATTCATAGAGACCTCTCCCGTCTATGTTATCTTAATTTTGGGCCCTTTATTGAATAACTCCATACAGACCACGGTTGGCAAGTTAGAACTGTAAGATTCACTATGTGAACCACTGGTGTTTTGTGGAAAAGCACATGTACACTGTGTTCCAAATTATTATGCAAAAAGTGTTTAGGAGTGATAAGGTAAGAATTTTTTTGTTTGTCAGTTAAACTCATTGATGGTGATGTGTGTCAGGGCTCTTTATATCACTGTAAGCAATTGCAGACACCTGTGCTAATTAGTTTGGCAGGTGTGTCCAATGAAAGTCAAGACTACTTAAGAAGGCTGTCCCACATTATTAAGCAGCCTACATTTTCTGCCAAAATGGGAAAGAAAAAGGATGTGTCGGCTGCTGAGAAGCAACAAATTGTGGAGTGTTTAGGTCAAGGCATGACTACAATCAACATTGTCAAGACACTTCATCCTGATCATCTCACAATCAAGAAGTATGTAGCTGATTCACAGTACACATGTGTGCGTGCTGATAAGGGAAAATTGAGGACTCTTTCCTACAGGCAATTACGTCAGGTTAAAAGAGCAGCGGCAAAAAAGCCTTGTCATAGCAGCAGACAAGTTTTTGAAGCTGCTGGTGCCTCCAACATCCCCCAAACAACAAGATGCAGGGTCCTTCAGAGGTTTGCAGCTGTGCGTAAGCCATCCTGTCGACCTTCTCTATCCACTGTACACAAGCAGAAATGGCTCCAGTGGGCCAAACAATACATGAAGACTGACTTCAAAACTGTTTTGTTCACCGATGAGTGCCGTGCAACGCTCGATGGTCCAGATGGATGGAGTGGAGGATGGCTGGTTGATGGACACCCCATGCAAACATGGCTACGGCGCCAACAAGGAGGAGGTGGAGTAATGTTTTGGGCTGGAATCATGGGGAGAGAGATTGTCGGCCCCTTTAGGATCCCTGAAGGGGTAAAGATGTACTCCATAAAGTATGTGGAGTTTCTTAAACAGCACTTCCTGCCATGGTTCAAGAAGAAGAACCGTGTATTCCGCAGCAAGATCATTTTCATGCATGATAATGCACCGTCTCATTCTGCACATAACACATCTGCATCTCTGGCTGATATGGGCATAAAAGGGGACAAACTTATGGTGTGACCCCCATGCTCCCCTGACCTCAACCCCATTGAGAACCTCTGGAGCATCATCAAAAGGAGTGTCTATGATGGCGGGAGGCAGTTCACATCTAAGGAACAGCTCTGGGAGGGTATTCTGTCCTCATGCAAAACAATTGAAGCAGAAACCATCCAAAACCTGACAAATTCAATGGACGAGAGAGTTCAGAAGCTCCTTTCGAACAAGGGGTCCTGTGTGCAAATGTAACATCACCTAGAATAAAGTTTTGAGTTGAAAACTGTTTGATTTCAGTTTCTAATAACCTGCTAATGCTTATAATTTCAAAAATGACCATTTTTTTGTTCTATATTAAAATGAAAAGGTTGATCGAAGAGTGTGGGGGATCTAAGAGTGTGGCAACCAAGTAGTCAGGATTATTTCGAATTCTGACAATCTGAGGGTCATGTTGCAGGTAGTGCAGCAAGAAGGCACTCATGTGTCTTGCGCATCTAGGAGCCCCAAAATTATTTTCCGGGCTAGATGCAGCTAAAAATTATTATTAATTTGAAAGCTGGTGGAGCTTAGTATAGATGGCCTAATAGAATCAGTACTGCAAACTGCTACAAGGCCCAAAATTATTTTCCAGCCAAGATACAGATAAACATGATTAGTAATTTTAAATCTGGTGGAGTTTAGTATAGATGGCCTAATAGAATCAGTACTGCAAACTGCTACAAGGCCCAAATTATTTTCCAGCCAAGATACAGATAAACATGATTAGTAATTTTAAATCTGGTGGAGTTTAGTATAGATGGCCTAATAGAATCAGTACTGCACACTGCTACAAGGCCCAAATTATTTTCCAGCCAAGATACAGATAAACATGATTAGTAATTTGAAAGCTTAAAACAGTTGGTGAGGTGATTTTAACAAATCATCAAGCTTTTACTCTCCCCAGGATGACACAGGGGTAGAAAAGTCGTTTCGGATCCATGATTTGTTCATCTTTATGAACGTGAGTCTGTCTACATTATCAGTGGAGAGCCGCGTGCGCTTATCTGTCAGCACACCACCAGCAGCGCTGAACACACGTTCAGACAGAACACTGGCAGCGGGGCATGACAAGATCTCCAAGGCGTAAGTGGCGAGCTCTGGCCATTTATCCAGATTGGAAGCCCAAAAAGAGCAAGGGTCCAGTGATACAGTCATAGCTTCAATGTTTACTTGGAGATACTGTTATGATCTGCTACAAGCACTAAGGAAAGACAGGAGATCTGTCCCTACAATAGAACTAAGCTAGATCCCTACGATGTAACGGGGAACTTGATCCTGCGATCAGACCCGCTAAAGTCCTCAGCTAGTCTGAACGAAGACCTATAGATGTGAGGGAGGGATCCCTACAAGAACTAGGGACTGGGAGAAAGATGGACACCTCCTAGCAGAAATTGTAGCAGTAAAAAGACAAACAAACAACAAAGAACATAGAGGTAAAAAGACCTAGCTAAACTGACTGAGTAAGGTAACAAAGCACCTGGCTAGCTTAAGAGTAGAAATTACAATGAAGTCCAGCAAGGCCAGAAGGGCGGAGCAGGATTAAATAGGTAAAAAAGGTCATGTGACCAGCATAATAGAAAAAACCTAACAGGAGAGTTCTAACAGTACCCCCTCTTTTATGAGGATCCTCCGGATCCCCTAGGCCCAGGCTTATCAGGAAACCTCTTGTGAAACGCTCTGACAAGTCTGGAAGCAGAAACATCATCTGCCCTCACCCATGAGTTATCCTCGGGACCGAAACCCTTCCAAGCGACGAGATACTGCAAACTCCTTCTATACCGTCTAGAATTAAGGATGCGGGAAATTTCATATTCCCCGTCCTCCACCACCGGAGGAACAGTGGCAGTGGCGTCTCTATCTGATACATAAGCTTTTTTCAATAGAGAAACATGAAACACCGGATTAATCTTCCAGGAGGTCGGAACCTCCAACCTAACAGCAGATTGGTTAACTACCTGAAGCACCTTAAAGGGCCCTACAAGCTTGGGACCTAATTTTTTAGAAGGAATCCTCAACCACAGATTCTTAGAGGACAACCAAACCTTGTCACCAACCGTAAACAAAACCTCTTGACGTTTCCTGTCAAAGTACCTCTTAGATTTTTTGTTAGCCTCCTGAAGATTACCACGCACATCCGTCCAAACTCTTTCCAAATCACCGGAAAAACTCTCCTCCTCAGGCACAGCCGATACCAATTTCGAGAATGACCCAAAAGACGGATGTCTCCCAGAACAACAAAAAAAAGGCGAACACCCAGCAGAAGAGGATGTATGGTTGTTAAGAGCAAATTCAACAAGTGGCAGAAACTCAGACCAACCCTCTTGATTGTCTGCCACAAAACAACGCAAGAACTGCTCAACATCCTGGTTCTTCCTTTCTGTCTGGCCATTAGACTCAGGATGATATCCAGATGAAAATGACAAATGAACTCCCAAACTGTCACAAAAGGCACGCCAAAAACGAGCCACGAACTGAGGTCCCCTATCAGAAACAATGTCAGTAGGAACAACATGGAGTCTGACAATCTCCTTGACAAAGGCCTTAGCGAGTGTCTTAGAGCAGGGCAGTTTGATGAAGGGAACCAAGTGACACATCTTGCTAAAACGGTCCACGACCACCCAGATGACCGTGAAACCCTCAGAGGGGGGAAGGTCAGTAATAAAGTCCATAGCCAGATGTGTCCAAGGTGCACTAGGAACCTCCAGAGGGCAAAGCAACCCTGCAGCAGGAGTATGTGAAGACTTAGATCTAGCACACACAGTACATTGATGCACCCACTTAATGACTTCCTTCTGCCATCCAGGCCACCAAAAACTGCGACCCACAAGTCTCTTGGTCTCAGAAATTCCAGGATGACCTGCCAACCGAGACTCATGACACTCAACAAACAAATCTCTGCTAAAGGTCCTAGGCACAAACAACCTCCCATGGGGAGTGTTAAATGGGGCATTCTCCTGTGCTTTAAGAATCTCATCTTCCAAAACGGAGTCCAATGCAGCAATCACAACACCTTCTTGTAAAATGCTCTCCTCCTCCTCAGCACCAACCATGGGAGAAAAGCTGCGAGACAAAGCATCAGCTTTAACATTCTTGGTACCCGGGATGTAAGTAACGGAAAAATTAAACCGCGAAAAAAAAAGTGCCCACCTAGCCTGACGGGCATTCAAGCGCTTGGCAGCATCAAGATAGATCAGATTTTTATGATCAGTGAAAACCTGAATGGGAAAATCAGCACCTTCCAAGAGATGACGCCAGTGTTCAAATGCGAGTTTAATAGCCAGCAATTCCCGATTACCAATATCGTAATTAAGTTCAGTCTCAGAAATTTTTTTTTGAAAAAAAGGCACAGGGATGTACTCCATCCTTGTTTTCCTGAGACAACACCGCACCGACCCCCACCGAAGCAGCATCAACCTCAACCAAAAATGGCTTAGTCACATCAGGCTGCATTAGGATGGGGGCAGAGCTAAACCTCTCATTTAGAAACACAAAAGCTTCAGTGGCCTCAGTAGTCCACTGAACCGTATTAGAACCTTTCCTGGTGAGATCGGTCAGTGGTTTAACAATAATAGAAAATTTTTTAATGAATTTTCTGTAATAATTGGCGAAACCCAAAAACCTCTGTATCGATTTCAAACCAATAGGCCTAGGCCATTCCTGCACAGCTTGAACTTTCACCGGGTCCATCTCAAAGCCCTCGCTGGAGATAATGTAGCCCAAAAAACTAATTCTCTGTACAGCGAACTCACATTTCTCCAGCTTAGCAAAAAGCGAATTCTCAATCAGTAACTGCAATACCTCACGTACGCTCCGCCAATGAGACTCCAGGTCAGGCAAATAAATCAAAATGTCATCCAAATACACAACCACATTTTTGCCGATCAAAGGTCTAAGGATGTCATTAATAAGATTCTGAAAAAATGCTGGTGCATTGGTAAGACCGAAAGGCATAACCAGATTCTCAAAATGACCCACAGGAGTGTTAAAAGCAGTCTTCCATTCATCACCCTCCTTCATGAGCAACAAATTGTATGCCCCCCGGAGATCAATTTTAGAGAACCACTTGGCCCCCAATAACTGGTTAAACAAATCAGGAATCAATGGCAGTGGGTAGGGATTGCGTACAGTAATTTTATTAATCTCGCGAAAGTCCAAACAAGGACGTAAACCGCCGTCCTTTTTTTTAACAAAAAAAAATCCAACAGCCACAGGTGACTTAGAGGGTCTGATATGACCGGCGGCCAAGCTCGTCTGTATGTATTCCTCCAAAGCCTTTCTCTCAGGAATAGCAAGATTAAATAAACGACTTTTAGGAAGAGTCGCTCCAGGGACAAATTCAATGGTACAATCGTAGTCTCTATGGGGAGGCAAAATTTGCGACTCCTCCTCAGAAAAAACTTTCCAAAAATCCTGAATAGGTACAGGTAATTCCCCTTTATCCACAGCAGCAATGCGCCCGTTACAACACTTGTCATAGCACTTAGGGCTCCAGGACTTAAATTTCATTGGTAGACCAATCCAGTACAGGATTGTGCAATTTTAACCAGGGCAACCCCAAAACTACTGGAGAAGGCAAATTATTTAATACCACCAAATCCAAATTTTCTTGGTGAATACCATTAATAGTGAGGCGAAATTCATAAACCTTGTGAGTAACACATTTCAAGGGAGAGCCATCGACAGAAACCACGGCAATAGGGGATGACAAAGGTTTGGGTTTTAAATTCAGTTTTTCCAAGAATCCCCCATCAATCACATTCAGAGTAGAACCACAATCCACAAATACCCGAAATTCAATTAATTCTTCCTGAGCTGCGCTAGTAGCAGAAAGAAATATACCCTTAGTGTTTAAACAGGCTATACGGGCGTAACTGACCTTTTTTTTTTCTTTGTTCATACGAAGCACACAGTTCTTAATGAAATGGTCAGATTTGCCGCAATAAAAGCACAAACCTTCAGAAAACCTGCGGTCTTTTTCCTGAGAGCGGGATGACATCGCCCCAATCTCCATCGGCTCTCCAGTGTCAGTACAGACCCTCTCAAGACTCGGAGCTGACATGGCAGAGGATTTACTCTCATTAACCCTTGCACGCAATCTCCTGTCCACCCGTATAGCTAATTGCATTGCCTCCTGCAAGTTTCCAGGTGTAGGATAAGCAATCAGCAGATCCTTAACCCTTTCACCTAGCCCAGCAAGAAACAAACTTTTCAGAGCTGAATAGTTCCACCCCACCTGAGCAGACCACCGACGGAAGTGAGTACAATAATTTTCCACATTACCTGATCCCTGCCTCAAATGTCTCAATTCCGTCTCAGCTGATGAGACACGATCAGGATCATCATACAACAACCACAAAGCGGAAAAAAAAACTATCCACTGATCTAAAGCACGGATCACTAGGTTGGAGAGAAAAGGCCCATCCCTGAGGTTCTTTGCGCAAAAGTGACATTATGAACACTATGCGCTGTGATTCATCACCAGAGGATCTGGGTCTCAAATGAAAATACAATAAACAAGCATTTTAAAAGGAAAAAAAATCTTGTTGTTCACCAGAAAATAAATCAGGCAATCGTACCTTTGGCTCCACAAAATGCGCTCCAGAACAGCTACTCACGTGTTGTTGGAGCTCGGCCACCTCCAGAGAGAGTCCCTGCAGGCGTTGAGCCAAATCCTGAACCGACACCATGATGGAAACTGGAGGTCTTTCCTAAGAGAAATTTTTTTTTTTTTTTGGGCTGGACTTACTGTTATGATCTGCTACAAGCACTAAGGAAAGACAGGATATCTGTCCCTACAATAGAACTAAGCTAGATCCCTACGATGTAACGGGGAACCTGATCCTGCGATCAGACCCACTAAAGTCCTCAGCTAGTCTGAACGAAGACCTATAGATGTGAGGGAGGGATCCCTACAAGAACTAGGGACTGGGAGAAAGATGGACACCTCCTAGCAGAAATTGTAGCAGTAAAAGACAAACAAACAACAAAGAACAGAGGTCAAAAGACCTAGCTAAACTGACTGAGTAAGGTAACAAAGCACCTGGCTAGCTTAAGAGTAGAAATTACAATGAAGTCCAGCAAGGCCAGAAGGGCGGAGCAGGATTAAATAGGCAAAAAATGTCATGCGACGAGCATAATAGAAAAAACCTAACAGGAGAGTTCTAACAGATACTCCTGTACCATCATCTCTAGGCGTTGACTATGTGTCAGACTTCTTGTCTCCTGTGGCCTTGCAAAGGATGGGCTAAAAAAGTGGTGAAATTATTCCGCAAAATTGATGTTACCAGCAGATACTGTGTTTCTGTTACGTTTTGAGTGCTGAACACTCGACGGTCCCACGGTTGGCAAGTTGGAAGTGTGAGATTCACTACGTGCACCACTAGTGTTTTGTGGAAAAGCACATGTGAGATTCTGCAACAGTCTCTGCTGATACTCCTGCATGCGTGCATCTCTTTCTATGGCAGGAATAATTTCTGCAAATTTACTTTTGTACCGGGGATCTAAGAGTGTGGCAACCCAGTAGTCAGGATTATTTCTAATTCTCACAATTCGAGGGTCATGTTGCAGGTAGTGCAGCAAGAAGGCACTCATGTGTCTTGCGAATCCAGGAGTACCAAGTCCCTGTTGTGTTGGTGGCAAGGTAACAATCATGCTTCCTTCCTCTGCCCTCTCCCCCCAACCTCGCACAACAGAAATGTGATCAAGGTCTCCCTCATCTGATGAGTCTTCCATCAGTTCGTCCTCCACTTCTTCCTGGGCTCCTGCACCTTCCTCACTAGTTTTGCTGCTACCATGCGCCCTGGTAAAACCATCTCCCCCACCCTCACTTGCCTGCCGCCTTGGTGCTGCCGACCGCCTGGACTTTGCAGATGTTAGCCCTTCCGCATACAACTCCTCCTCCTCTACTACCTCCACCTCCTCTTGTGCCACCACCTGGCTCCGAATTCTGTTTAACATGTGCTCCAGCATAGTCATGCTGATAATGGCATCGTCAACACTAAACATCTTCGTCGCCATTTCAAAACTGTGCAGAAGGGTGCATAGGTCCCTGATCTGAGACCACTCCTCCAGCGTGATTTGCCCCACCTCTGGATCTCGTTGGCCCAGGCTATATATCAGAACGTATTGCACCAGGGCTTGTCGGTGCTGCAACAGTCGCTGCAACATGTGCAGAGTTGAATTCCACCGGGTAGGCACATCGCATTTTAGCCGGTGAAGTGGCAGGCCCAACGACTTCTGTAGAGATGTAAGTCGCTGAGCTGCGGGATGCGAACGGCGGAAGTGAGCACACAGCGACCGTGCCCTCTGCAGAAGGCCATCTAGTCCGGCATAGTGGGCTAAAAATTGCTGGACAACCTGGTTCAACATGTGAGCTATACAAGGCACGTGTGTGACATTGCCCCGGCGAAGGGCCGCACCCAGGTTTGCAGCATTGTCGCACACGGCCTTCCCTGGTTTCAGGTCCAGTGGAGACAACCATTCATGAAACTGGTTCTCCAGAGCTGACCACAGCTCCTCAGCTGTGTGACTCACATTTCCCAGACATTTCAAAGTAAAAACCGCCTGATGACGTTGAGCCCTGCTGCCAGCATAGTAAGGAGGTGTGCAGGATTCCTTCTGCGCAGTTAGAAAGCTTGTGGCATGACCAGACAGGCTTTGGGTGCAGGTGGAGGATCGAGAGGAGGTTGAGGAGGCAGAAGCAGTGGAGGAACTTCGAGATAAAGAGGATTGACGCACAACTCGTGGGGACGGCAAGACTTGGACAGCAGCCCCTTGTCCTGCTGTCACCATAGTTACCCAGTGCCCAGTCAGCGACATGTAACGCCCCTGTCCATGCCTACTCGTCCAAGTGTCTGTGGTGAAATGCACCCTGTCACACACAGAGTTTCTCAAAGAAGCGGTGATGTTGTGTGCGACATGCTGGTGGAGCGCAGGCACACCTTTCTTTGAGAAGTAGTGCCGACTGGGCATCTGGTACTGGGGCACTGCGATGGACATAAGGTCTCGAAAATCATCTGTGTCCACCAGGCGGAAAGGCAGCATTTCTGTAGCCAAGAGCTTGCAGATGGTGAAATGCAACCTCTTAGCTTTCTCATGGCTAGTAGGAAATGGTCTTTTACTTGTCCACATCTGAGGGAGCGAGGGCTGGCTGTTGTGCTTAGACGGGGTTAAGAAGGGTGTCCCCGGCAAACTGCCGGTCTGTGAGGAAGATGCAGGCGGACATGTTAGGTTGCCTTGTTCCAAAGGTGGTGCTATCGATGTAGGACAGCTCTGAACACCAGCTGGTGTTTCCACCTCCAAAGAAAATGATGACCTGCCAATCACGCTGGCTGTTGCGAGTAAAGAGGTGGCAGGTCTGCATACCAAAACAGGTGTGACTGCTGTCCCCCCATTCACAGAGTATGAAGAGGCCGCGGATGCACAAGATGTGGCAGACGGTGGTTGGCCCGGCCGGCTAGGCCGTATTGTAGCACAGTGAGCTTCCCACTGCAACTTATGCTTCATATCCATGTGCCGGTTCATGCATGAAGTACTCAAACTATGTATTTTTTGGCCTCTACTTAGCTTTTGCTGACAAATGTTACAGATAACACGAGTTGGGTCATCCTTATCGATCTGAAAAAATGCCCAGGCTATGCAAGGCTTAGCACCCCTGAAGAGCCACCACGACTTGTGGTCAGAGGCAGAGTTGTGTTTGAGGATGCAGTTGTTGACGTGCTTCCAGTACTAAGTCTCTGTCCAGGAAGGCGCAACCTGACCTCGTCGTCACTAGCATCCTCCTCCACCTCCTCTGCTGACCTCATCTCTTGGCTGACTGTGGGTTGACAGTAAGTGGGATCTCCAACCTCGTCATCATCACCCTGTGTGTTATCACACCCGTCGTCCTCAGAGCCAACCACTTCCTGCCCTGACAAAAAAATAAAGTTGTCGCTCCAATCAGGTATTTGAGTCTCATCATAGTCTTCCTCATTGTCTCCACCAACAGGAGTTACAGTTTGGGAACGAGGGTCTACATTATGGTCTGAACCTTCTGCGTCTGGTCCTGGATCCGACTCATAAAGATTCTGGGCATCAGTGCAGATCATTTCCTCGTCTGGATTCACAGAAGCTCTGGAGCCGACCTCTGATTCCCAGGCTATAGTATGAGTAAACAGCTCTGCAGACTCAACCATCTGTTCCACCCCATACTCAGACGAAGTGGAGGTGGAGGAGAGCCCACTTAAAGGAGCACTTGATATCCGTTGAAGCACCTGCTGTTTTTGTGCCTCATCTGGAATTTGTAGCGATTGGCGTGGCCGTAAGAAAGGGATCTTATCACATTGTCCGCAAAAAGAAGTAGACATCTTAGTTTGGCTGGAAGATGGTCTTTCTTCTGCAGATGTTACTGTTGCTTTAACACCTACCCCACGGACACAACCTTTTTTTCCCTTCCCAACACGCCTATTCCCCTTTCCACCAGCAGCAGGCCTTTTTCCACTCATTTTGGTGGTTAACTAATTGACAACTCTGGAGTTGTTTGCACAAAAAACAATGGATGGGAACCGAGCAGAGCTGAGTGGCCAAACTGTGGTATTAGCCCAAAAGTATTGGCTGGGTTAGATGCAGATAAAAATTATTTTGAATTTGCAACCTGGTGGAGGTTAGTATAGATGGTCTAATAGAACAAATCCCACACACTGCTACAAGCCGAAGCCTAAATATTTTTTCAGAGCTAGATGCAGATAAAAATTATTTTGAATTTGCAACCTGGTGGAGGTTAGTATAGATGGTCTAATAGAACAAATCCCACACACTGCTACAAGCCGAAGCCTAAATATTTTTTCAGAGCTAGATGCAGATAAAAATTATTTTGAATTTGCAACCTGGTGGAGGTTAGTACAGATGGACTAATAGAACAAGTCCCACACACTGCTACAAGCCCAAGCCCAAATATTTTTTCAGAGCCAGATGCAGATAAAAATTATTTTGAATTTGCAACCTGGTGGAGGTTAGTATAGATGGACTAATAGAACAAGTCCCACACACTGCTACAAGCCCAAGCCCAAACATTTTTTCAGAGCTAGATGCAGATAAAAATTATTTTGAATTTGCAACCTGGTGGAGGTTAGTATAGATGGACTAATAGAACAAATCCCACACACTGCTACAAGCCAAAGCCCAAATATTTTTTCAGAGCTAGATGCAGATAAAAATTATTGTTATGCACACGCCCGGACTGACTGGCGTGTGTGGGAGTAGTGGTTCCACTGGACCATGGACCGGAGAGTGCCTGGAGGGACGTGACTAAGTATCTGGCCGATCCGACCAAGGTGGCACGACGGCATACGACGCCAGTGCACCAGGGAGAAACCGGGCAGAGGGACCAGGTGCTACTCCAGGTCAAACTCCGGACACGGGGGTTGACCCACACAGGGATTACTGGAACAGGCAGGCTAGGCTGGCACAGACTGGTGGATATAAGCAAACACAGCAGGTATGCAGACGGGTGGATACAGGCGAATATGCAGGCAGGGAGGTACTGGCCGAAAGGACGGGCTGGAGCACAGAGAGGACAAGACCCAGTACAGACTGGGACACAGAAACAGAACCGCAGATGCGGTAACCAAACACAGCAGAGAGGGAACGCCCGAAGCGGTGGGCAAGAGCAGAGCAGGACGGGACTGCCAGAGCAGCGAGCACAAGCAGAGCAGGACAGGACTGCCGGAGCAGTGAGCAGATGCAGAGCAGGACGGGGCTGCCGGAGCAGCGAGCAGAAGCAGAGGAGGACGGGGCTGCCGGAGCAGCGAGCAGAAGCAGAGCAGGACAGGACTGCCGGAGCAGCGAGCAGATGCAGAGCAGAAACCGCAGGAGCGGCAAGCAAGGCAAGAGCAGAGTGGAAACCGCAAGAGCGTTAAACAAGGCAGGAGCAGAGCGGCTAAGAAGGCCGCAGCAGAGCGGAAACCGCAGAGGGCAAACAAGGCAGGAGCAGAGCGGAAACCGCAGAGCGGCAAACAAGACAAGAGCAGAGCGGAAACCGCAGAGCGGCTAAGAAGGCCGCAGCAGAGCGGAAACCGCAGAGCGGCAAACAAGGCAGGAGCAGAGCGGAAACCGCAGAGCGGTAAACAAGGCAGGAGCAGAGCGGAAACCGCAGAGCGGTAAACAAGGCAGGAGCAGAGCGGAAACCGCAGAGCGGTAAACAAGGCAGGAGCAGAGCGGAAACCGCAAGAGCGGCAAGCTAAGCAGGAGCAGAGCGGAAACCGCAGAGCGGTAAACAAGGCAGGAGCAGAGCGGAAACCGCAGAGCGGTAGGCGAGGAAGAAGCAGAGCGGAAACCGCAGAGCGGCTAGAACCGCCGGAGCGGCGAACGAGACAAGGCAAGGGGATAGGACTCTGTTCACAAAGAACAGACGGAGAAGGAAAGGCAGAACCAGAAGCACACAAAGTACTTACAAAGAAGTAGCGAGCGTACACTAAATTCACAACAGAGGTACAGAGACGACGAGAAGGAATTTAGGAGCAAGTTAAGACTCTGCAGAAAGACGCAGAAAACAGACATAGAGGGAAAAGGGAGAAAAGGCTAAAGTAGAAACGAGGCACAGACAACTGGGAACCGAGGAACGGGAACAAATACAGCAAGGCTGGGACACAAACAGGACTCTGTTCAGACGGGAACAGATACCGCAAGGCACAGACAGGCAGATCTAGGAATACAGCCCCTAGAAGGCGAAAGAACAGGCTAGAAGCGTGTTCACAAGAACAGACCACAGTTCAGACACAGAACTGGAGAACAGGCAGGAAAACAGGAAATGACCTGGCACGTCAGAGACAAAAAGCCAACTGACAGGACACAATGCTCAGGCGCCATCTTGAGGAAGAAGGTGGTATAAATACCCAAAGATGGACAGCAATAGGCTGAAGGTGCAACAGGGGCGTGTCCGCAGCAGGTACAAGAAACAGGAAGTTCAGCGGGCGTCGCCCTATGCAGCCAAAACAGACAAACAGACAGCAAGGAGGGAAGCCAGAGAGACATTCTGGACTGGAGATCAAGTGCGCGCTCTTGCACAGTGGGAGATGGACCACCATGCAAGGACGCCTCCAGGTATGTTACAGTACCCCCCCCCCTTACGCCCCCTCTTCTTCAGGCCTGCCAGAATCTTCCGCAGGGAATTCGAGGATCAGTCGTTCACTTCAAGGAGATCACTTCCACTGTCCACAGGAAAAATTGATCTCATCTGGTTAGCTAGGATGCTACCTCCTATCCAGCCATCCTTAGCAACAGACGAAACGGGTGGAGTACCAGGAACAGCACACAAGGAAGTCTCTCTCCACATATTTTCAGGTGGCATCCCAGAGGGTACAGGAGACAACTGGAAGTCCTTCACCGGGTTGGAGGGGGACAGAGACTTGGGGGTAATCTCTGCTTCGAGGTACATCTTGTCAAGCTCACAGGAAGAAATAGACAGGTTATTAGGTACATAATGAGGAAAAGTCACTGTCTCTTTGTTATCTGGTGGTACCCCGGAGAATTCAGGAAACAACTGGAGGTCCTCCGCCGGGTCAGTAGAGTGCAGAGGCTCAGAGAAAACATCTGCTACAGAATACACTAGGTCGGACTCACTGGAGGAAGCAGGCGAGGTATCGAGTACCGAGTATAGGAAAGTCTCTGTCCATTCACCACCAGGTGGCACCCCGAAGGGTTCTGGAGACAACTGGAGGTCCTCCGCCTGGTCAGAGGGGTGTAGAGACTCGGGAGTAACCTCTGCTTCGGAGTACACTAGGTTGGACTCACTGGACGAAGCGAGAGAGGTAACAGGTACAGAGTATAGGAGAGTCTCTGTCCTTTCGCTACCAGGTAGCACCCCGAAGGGTTCTGGAGACAACTGGAGGTCCTCCGCCTGGTCGGAGGGGTGTAGAGACTCGGGGGTAACTAACACTTTGGGGTACCCATTGTCAGGCTCACAGGACGAAGCGGACAAAGTATCGAGTACCGAGTGTAGAGAAGTCTCTCTCCATTTGTCATCGAGTGGTATCCCGGAGGATTCAGGAGGCAACAGGGGGTCCTCCTCCAGGTAATAGAGGTACACAGACTCAGAGGTAACCACAGCTTTGGAGCATCCTTGGACATGCACACCGGTTAAAGTGGGTGAAGCATCTGATGCCGGGTGCAGGAAGTTCTCCTGTGTGGAGTCTGGATGGGCAGAAGTCTCTTCGGGCAGGAGAACCGGAGCACTACCCACGCACATTACCCGTTGGGGCTTCTCCGGGATACAGGGAGATGAAGCTTCAGTAGGGACTTCAAGGTTGGGGTCAGGAGGTCTCAGGGAGGACAGACCCTGGCGTGACGGCTTGCCTCTACGTCTAGCACGTCTGGACTGCCTCTTGAGGTTGGGAGAAGTATTCCGGAAAGCGTAGTCACCTTGTGAGGATTCTGGGTGGGCAGTAGTCTCATTGGGCTGGAGGACTATTGCGCTACCCACACACATTACCCATCGGGGCTGCTCCGGGATATTGGGAGGTGAAGCTTCAGCAGGAGCCTCCGGGTTAGGATCATCGAAGACCATTAGAAAGGCCACCAGGAAGGCCATTAGGTCCAGGAGGATCGGATCCTGTGTTTCATATAGGGGGTTGATCCATTCCAAGGCATCACCCGCCAGGTAAGACATAATGAATGCCACCTTAACCCGATCGGTGGGAAAACATAGAGGGTAGAACTTGAAGTGTAGCATGCATTGCTCCACAAATGCACGACTTTGTCTTGGATCCCCATAGTAACGTGGCGGATCCGCAGGAATGAGAGCAGATAGATCCATCTGGACGGGTGCGTAATTCGCGTGGAACTCAGCTGAGAAAAAAAAAAATGTATTTATTTTTAATGCATGTATTCGCTGGAAAACTTCTCAGAGAGCGAAGGCCGTGGGGCTCAACGGGAACCATGGCCTGAGCATGCTGTTATGCACACGCCCGGACTGACTGGCGTGTGCGGGAGTAGTGGTTCCACTGGACCATGGACCGGAGAGTGCCTGGAGGGGCGTGACTAAGTATCTGGCCGATCCGACCAAGGTGGCACGACGGCATACGACGCCAGTGCACCAGGGAGAAACCGGGCAGAGGGACCAGGTGCTACTCCAGGTCAAACTCCGGACACGAGGGTTGACCCACACAGGGATTACTGGAACAGGCAGGCTAGGCTGGCACAGACTGGTGGATATAAGCAAACACGGCAGGTATGCAGACGGGTGGATACAGGCGAATATGCAGGCAGGGAGGTACTGGCCGAAAGGACGGGCTGGAGCACAGAGAGGACAAGACCCAGTACAGACTGGGACACAGAAACAGAACCGCAGATGCGGTAGCCAAACACAGCAGAGAGGGAACGCCCGAAGCGGTGGGCAAGAGCAGAGCAGGACGGGACTGCCGGAGCAGCGAGCACAAGCAGAGCAGGACAGGACTGCCGGAGCAGCGAGCAGATGCAGAGCAGGACGGGGCTGCCGGAGCAGCGAGCAGAAGCAGAGCAGGACGGGGCTTCCGGAGCAGCGAGCAGAAGCAGAGCAGGACAGGACTGCCGGAGCAGCGAGCAGATGCAGAGCAGAAACCGCAGGAGCGGCAAGCAAGGCAAGAGCAGAGTGGAAACCGCAAGAGCGGTAAACAAGGCAGGAGCAGAGCGGCTAAGAAGGCCGCAGCAGAGCGGAAACCGCAGAGCGGCAAACAAGGCAGGAGCAGAGCGGAAACCGCAGAGCGGCAAACAAGGCAGGAGCAGAGCGGAAACCGCAGAGCGGCTAAGAAGGCCGCAGCAGAGCGGAAACCGCAGAGCGGCAAACAAGGCAGGAGCAGAGCGGAAACCGCAGAGCGGTAAACAAGGCAGGAGCAGAGCGGAAACCGCAGAGCGGTAAACAAGGCAGGAGCAGAGCGGAAACCGCAGAGCGGTAAACAAGGCAGGAGCAGAGCAGAAACCGCAAGAGCGGCAAGCTAAGCAGGAGCAGAGCGGAAACCGCAGAGCGGTAAACAAGGCAGGAGCAGAGCGGAAACCGCAGAGCGGTAGGCGAGGCAGAAGCAGAGCGGAAACCGCAGAGCGGCTAGAACCGCCGGAGCGGCGAACGAGACAAGGCAAGGGGATAGGACTCTGTTCACAAAGAACAGACGGAGAAGGAAAGGCAGAACCAGAAGCACACAAAGTACTTACAAAGAAGTAGCGAGCGTACACTAAATTCACAACAGAGGTACAGAGACGACGAGAAGGAATTTAGGAGCAAGTTAAGACTCTGCAGAAAGACGCAGAAAACAGACAGAGGGAAAAGGGAGAAAAGGCTAAAGTAGAAACGAGGCACAGACAACTGGGAACCGAGGAACGGGAACAAATACAGCAAGGCTGGGACACAAACAGGACTCTGTTCAGACGGGAACAGATACCGCAAGGCACAGACAGGCAGATCTAGGAATACAGCCCCTAGAAGGCGAAAGAACAGGCTAGAAGCGTGTTCACAAGAACAGACCACAGTTCAGACACAGAACTGGAGAACAGGCAGGAAAACAGGAAAGGACCTGGCACGTCAGAGACAAAAAGCCAACTGACAGGACACAATGCTCAGGCGCCATCTTGAGGAAGAAGGTGGTATAAATACCCAAAGATGGACAGCAATAGGCTGAAGGTGCAACAGGGGCGTGTCCGCAGCAGGTACAAGAAACAGGAAGTTCAGCGGGCGTCGCCCTATGTAGCCAAAACAGACAAACAGACAGCAAGGAGGGAAGCCAGAGAGACATTCTGGACTGGAGATCAAGTGCGCGCTCTTGCACAGTGGGAGATGGACCTCCATGCAAGGACGCCGCCAGGTATGTTACAATTATTTTGAATTTGCAACCTGGTGGAGGTTAGTATAGATGGACTAATAGAACAAGTCCCACACACTGCTACAAGCCCAAGCCCAAATATTTTTTCAGAGCTTGATGCAGATAAAAATTATTTTGAATTTGCAACCTGGTGGAGGTTAGTATAGATGGACAAATAGAACAAGTCCCACACACTGCTACAAGCCGAAGCCCAAATATTTTTTCAGAGCTAGATGCAGTTAAAAATTATTTTGAATTTGCAACCTGGTGGAGGTTAGTATAGATGGACTAATAGAACAAGTCCCACACACTGCTACAAGCCCAAGCCCAAACATTTTTTCAGAGCTAGATACAGATAAAAATTATTTTGAATTTGCAACCTGGTGGAGGTTAGTATAGATGGACTAATAGAACAAGTCCCACACACTGCTACAAGCCCAAGCCCAAAAATTTTTTCAGAGCTAGATGCAGATAAAAATTATTTTGAATTTGCAACCTGGTGGAGGTTAGTATAGATGGACTAATAGAACAAGTCCCACACACTGCTACAAACCCAAGCCCAAATATTTTTTCAGAGCTAGATGCAGATAAAAATTATTTTGAATTTGCAACCTGGTGGAGGTTAGTATAGATGGACTAATAGAACAAATCCCACACACTGCTACAAGCCGAAGCCCAAATATTTTTTCAGAGCTAGATGCAGATAAAAATTATTTTGAATTTGCAACCTGGTGGAGGTTAGTATAGATGGACTTGTAGAATGATGCTATGCCCAAAAGGTTTTACTTCACTAGGTGCAGTAAAAAAAAATTGTATTTTATACACAGATGGTGTAGCTTGCAACACAGATAGGCTACTCCACTGACTAACACACACTGCAAGAGGCCAAAAAGGATTTGCTTTGCTAGATCTAGCCAAATGCTGTGAAAAAAACTTACACAGCACTGGCACAGACCTGCCTGGCAAAAAGTGATAGGAACTGATGTAACCTAGCCCTCAAAAGGACTGCAATTACAATTAGTCTTTACTCCCAACCTATCTATTTAAGAGCACAGACCTGCCTGATAAAAGTCGTAGGAAATGATGTAACCTAGTCCTCAAAAGGACTGCAATCACAACTATTCCCTACTCCCAAGCTATCTGTAGATTTGTGCGAAAATTGGCTTGAAATTAACACTGAAAGTATAGCGCACACAGCAACAGCGGTGCCCTCTAACACGCAGCTGCAGCAGTGAGAAAATGGTGGCGACGGGGAAAATGGCTGGGTCTTATAGGGCAAGGACATGTGACATACACTGCCAATGACACATGCCCTTGCTTGTGTGAAAAAGAGCAGTTCGCTCCGTGTGTGCGCTGCTGATAGGCTGACATATTGCACCTCCCCACTGTAAATGAGGGAAAGAGAAAAAAAAATGGAGATCTTCATTATTTATGCAGAGATCCATCCCCTGCCCCTCTCCCCGCTGTACACTCAAACTGCGCATTAACATTAATTTTCAGCATTACTGAGAAAAAATCCAGTTATGATTTTGGTGCATGAACAGTTATCGAACATAACCTCGAACAGCCGAATTTTTTTCAAATTGTTCGTGTTCGCCGAACGGCTCGAACACCGCCCAAAACAGCTCGAATTTGAGATTGGCGAACAGTTTGAGTCGAACACCGCTCATCTCTAGTAGCGATTACTAATAAAGTTCAGAGAAATTCGTGACGCCACCTGTGGTGTGTGGTGAAGGTCACCAGTTCTGCAGCAGTCCTCTGAGGCAGGTGACAAGGCAGCTAAAGATGGTACTGCTCCCCACAGGTGGAGCAGGCCTCAGGGCAGTGTAGATAGATAGATGGTGGGAGCGCTGGGCGTTGTTGTGCAGGTAGAGATATAATGGCGAGGCCGGAGTAACGGACAGAGACAGGGAGTTTTGCTTCGTTACCTTTACTGGTACAGCTGGTAGATATGGTCCAGTGTACTCTAGGTGAAGGGCGCACTTTTGGACTTCTCCCCAGGGAACGGGTATAAGGCCTCCTGATCTGTGTCTGCCTCTGTGTAAGCTCCTGGCCAGCCTGCAACTGTGCCCAGCTTAGGAGTCTTGATTTTTTCTACTCCACCTGTTGCTCTGAAGTAGGACCTCCAGTTGGTAACCACTTTCCCTGGACATCGGGGCCTTCGTGGTTCCTGGTCCTGTATGTGTCTAGCTTCAGGTTTGCCAGGGACTTGTAGTCCTCCTGGGATTCCGGTTATCCCTACTGGGTGTAAAGGGTCCCTGTAGGCTCGGATCCGGTGTCCGGTAGATATACTGGGGTGAGCCTGGTATGCTCCTCTGCCCCCTTTATCACTCCTTTCTTCCACTCGCCTTTGGCCACGCTCGGGGCCCTCACTAGGCTTCAGTACTGCTGGAGGCGTAGCTTGCCTCACACAGCAGCCAGCTTGCTCCTCTCACTCAACTTTAGACTTAACTCAAGACTAACTCGGCTGCCTGGTTCCACCTTCCCTTTATATATCCCTATCAGGGCTCTCTCTGCTGGTATGAGGTGGAAGGTGGAGGTGTTTGCATGTAGTGAGGGCCTCTTGTGGAGAAATCCGCCCATGCACCCTTCTGGGTTCTGTGGCACCATGCGCAGCAGGGCGCCACACATCACATGGCCAGAAAAGGTAGTAAAATGTTAAAATGACATTTACCGGTGAATGTATTTTTCACCGTTGAAAGCAATGCAAAAGTTCAAAAACGTATCAAAATCAAACGCATCATAGCCCAAGGGGGGAGGAGCATTTTTGTTTTTGGCTATTTATTGTCATTATCCTGAAAGGATGTTCCTTAACATTTTTCCCACGAAAATCCATTTAGGTTTAGTTTTTGTATGTTTTATTGTGAGTCCGTAAAAGTGGCGTAATATTCTGACAATATTATTGACAGCAGTGACCTGGGAGTCACAGATGCTTCCAGGGGTCTTTCCCATGCTGTTCCCATCGATTTGGGCAATTTGTAGGTCCTCTGCAGACCGCCAGGATGATGCCTGGGAAAATGCTCGCGTTTCCCATAGACTTACATTGGGCTCGTTGCTCGGACTGAGCACTCGAGCATTCCAATTTTCTTGACCCGAGCAACGAGTATCTGAGCATTTTAGTGCTTGCTAGTGAGCATGCTCGGGTGCTCGCCGAGTATCTTCAGCGTGCTTGGGGTGTTATGTTTTAGTCAATCTGTGTGCATGATTTGCAACTGTTTGACAGCTTTAATACATGTGAGGAATGCCTAAGAAACAGGCATTCCTTACATGTATTAAAGCTGTCAAACAGTCGCAAATAATGCACACAGATTGACTAAAACATAATGACCGAACACGCTGAAGATATTCGTAAAATATCGAGCATGCTCGTAAATTTCAAGTAACGAGTATGCTCGCTCATACTAGTTAGCAACTGAAAAAAATTGATTTTTAAGGCTATGTGCCCACGATGCAGAAATCCTCAGGATTATTTCCTGAGCGTTTCTGCTTCTCCCTGGCAGAAAAAAACGTATGTGGATTGTACATGAGTTTTCCTGCCAGGGACATGCGGAATTGAAGCGTTCTTCACTTGCATTTCCGCATGCGGGTTGACAAGCGCTTTCCAAGAGATTTTAGCATCACTTGGAAAGTGCTTGTCAACTTGGTCACACTATATAAATCCATGCAAACGGCATGGATTTATATAGTGTGACCGAAAGAATGGTAAAAAATAAAAAACACAGGTGCAAAATACTGATGAGACAATCACTCACAACCTACTATTTCACGGAGGGTATGATTGCTTAGTATCAGAATTGCACACAAAAAGGCTTGTATATGGTGCTGTTCACACATGGGTAGTGCACAGTATCTGGCTTATAGCCTATTAGTTACGCCCATACTATTAAATTAGGCAGGCTGCCTAGTACTATCTGAGCGCACCCCATGAGAACAGACACCCTAGTTTAGAATGCCAGCACTAATGGGTCTGGCTGCACCCTGGAATAAAAAAGTGCAAAAAATACATATATATATAATATATGAGGTATTGGTCAATATTTTGGCCAAAATACGCAAGCTCACAACCCGCGCCAAGGGTCCTCATGCTTGCGAGTCCCTACGCTAAACTCAAAGCAAAGCCACACTAAGAAGAATTGAAATTTCCCCAATATTCAAGAAAAAAACACAGCAAAAAAGGCTAGAGTTTTACCTTCCAAATCTCGGAACTAGTGCACTACCAGGATGCAGCAAGCCCATATAATAAAGATGGCGGCAACACAGGTGCAAAATACTGATCAATCACTCATAACCTACCATTTCATGAGGTGATTGCTTAGTATTAAAATTGCACACAAAAAGGCTTGCATAGGGTGTTGTCCACACATGGGTAGTGCACAGTATCTAGCTTACTGCCATAGGCGGATTATAATGAGGGCAATCTGGGCTATTGCACAATTTTCAAATAACTGTATATGTCACTATTGCTCCCTCCCGGTTGTGAGGAGAGTGGGGGTTGTACACAGCTCTGATTATTGAAAACAAGAGGTAGATGACTGCGAAGATAGATACTGCATGACCTGGCCTAGTGGGTAATATTTCAGTGTATCCACGGCCCATTTTATGGCTAAACACTCTTTCTCTACTATGGCGTAGTTCTTCTCGCAGGAGCACAGCTTTCGGCTTAGATAGAGAATGGGATGTTCGTCCCCATTTATCTCTTGGGAGAGTACGGCTCCTAGACCAACCTCTGAAGCGTCTGTCTGGACCACAAATTCTTTCTTGAAGTCTGGCGCGACCAGGACCGGCTGCTTGCACAGTGTTAGCTTCAACTGTTGAAACGCGGTCTCCGTTTCTTCCGTCCATTTCACCATGGTTGATTTGGTGCCTTTTAGAAGATCAGTTAGTGGCGTGGCAATCATAGCGAAATTCGGGATAAACCGCCGGTAGTATCCCACCATTCCCAGGAATGCTCTCACCTGCTTCTTCGAGAGCGGTTGTGGCCAGGTTTGAATTGCCTCCACTTTCTTGATTTGCGGCTTTATTTCGCCTCTCCCAACAACATAGCCCAGGTACTTGGCCTCCTCTTTTCCGATGGCACACTTTCTCTGATTTATGGTAAATCCTGCCTTCCTTAGCGCCTCCAGAATGGCCTGTAGTTTAGGTAGGTGACTAGCCCGGTCTGGGCTAAAGACAACAATATCGTGGAGGTAGGCTGAGGCATACTTCTTATGTGGGGCTAGGATCCGATCCATAGCCCTCTGGAACGTGGCTGGGGCCCCTTGTAGTCCGACCGGCATCCGCGTGTATTGAAAACACCCATCAGGTTTGAGAAAGCCGTCTTCTCCTTAGCCATCTGGGACATGGGGATCTGCCAGTAGCCCTTCGTCAGGTCGAGAGTGGTGATGTACCTCGCCGGTCCAAGCCTCTCGATGAGTTCGTCGACACGGGGCATCGGGTACGCGTCACACTTGGATACCTCATTCAGCCGGCGGTAGTCATTACAAAACCTCCACTCTCGATTGGGTTTCGGCACGAGGACGATTGGGCTCGACCACCCACTCTTTGACTCCTCTATTACCCCGAGGTCTAACATCCTCTTCACCTCAGCCGAGATCACCTCCCGGAGTGCTTCCGGAATCCGATACGGCTTCAGATTCACTCGTACGTGCGGCTCTGTCAGCACGTCATGCTCTACCACTTGAGTATGCCCTGGCAACTCTGAGAACAGCTCCCGATTCCGCTGTAGTAATTCTCGACACTGTTGCTTCTGGGTCGGTGATAGAGTCTCTGCAATAGTGACCTCCTGCACCTTGCCTTCTGGTGCGGCTCCCAGGCAAGGAGTTTCCACAGGTTCACGGTCCCGCCACGGGTTGAGCAAATTTACATGATATATTTGATGCGGCTTTCTTCGGCCAGGCTGGTGGACTTTACAATTAACCTCGCTGATTTTCTCCACCACCTCGTATGGACCTTGCCATTTGGCGAGGAACTTTCTCTCGACGGTAGGGATCAGCACCAAAACACGATCCCCGGGCTGGAACTGTCTTAGTCTCGCCGACCGGTTATAGACCCTTGCCTGGGCTTCCTGCGCCTGGAGGAGATGTTCCTTCACGATGGGCATCACCTTTGAAATTCTCTCCTGTAACTGGGCGACCTGTTCGATGATACTCCGGTGTGGCGTGACTTCAGCCTCCCAAGTTTCCTTGGCGATGTCTAGGAGACCTCTTGGATGCCGCCCATATAGGAGCTCAAATGGAGAGAAGCCAGTGGAGGCTTGAGGAACTTCTCTGACCGAGAAAAGCAGAAATGGGAGCAGGTAGTCCCAGTCTCGCTCATCCTTTTCCACGACCTTCTTGAGCATCGCCTTTAAGGTCTTGTTGAAGCGTTCCACTAGGCCGTCCATCTGTGGATGATAAACCGAGGTCCGAAGCGGAGTTATCTGAAGGACTCTGCAAAGCTCCTTCATCACTTTGCTCATGAAGGAGGTTCCTTGGTCTGTCAGAATCTCTTTCGGCAGACCTGTCCGAGCAAAAATATGGACCAGCTCTCTGGCTATACTTTTACTGGACGAGTTCCTTAGGGGAACCGCTTCAGGGTACCGAGTCGCAAAGTCCATGACGACCAGGATATATTGGTGGCCCCGAGCTGATTTAACTAAGGGGCCCACGAGGTCCATCCTCTCAAAGGGAACCTCTATGACAGGTAGTGGGACTAAGGGGCTACGGAAGTTGGAGGAGGGAGCGGTTATTTGGCAGGTGGGGCAGGACCTACAATAGTTTTGAACTTCTCGATAACACCCTGGCCAATAAAACCATCTCAGTATCCTCTCCTGAGTTTTCTCGACCCCTAGGTGTCCCCCCAGAACATGTGAATGGGCCATAACTAGCACCCGCCGTCTGTATGGCCCCAGCACTAACAGCTGTTCCACTATCTCACAGCCCCTCAGTTTGGCCACCCGATATAGCAACTCCCCCTGCACTGCAGTGGGGGAATCTGGTGTCGGCCCCCATCTCTTGGGCAACCCCATTACATACAGTAACCTGGTCGAACGCCCCTTTTAAGGTCAGGTCTCGAACTTGAGCAGTCCCAAAGTTCTCTCTGGACATATCTTATGCAGGGAGGTCGGCCTCCTCGGTCACCGTCTCACCCTCGTCACCGACAAGGACGCACAGTGGGAACTCCGTCGGGGGTTCTTCTTCAAGGACCTGGCTTTTCCCCATGCTACTTAGTCCAGTTCCCTTCCCCCACAAGTCCCAGAATAAGGAAAAAATCACGGCCCAATATGACGGGGTGTATCGGGTCCTTCACTACCCCGACTTCATGGGACTGGGCACCACAGTCTGTCCCCACTGTCACTGTGGCCACGGGATAGTCCTTGGCATCACCATGGATGCACCGAATGCTCAGGGTTTAGGAAGGGATCAACTGGTGGGGAAGGGTTGCTCTGATCAAGGTCACCAGACTCCCGGAGTCCAACAGCCCAAGAACTTTTACTCCATTAATGGACACTGCACACGCCTGCGGCCCCTCGCCGGGTCAACAGTCCACGCTACAGGCTGGATAGGCATAATAGGAGACCCGTCTGCCTAGGCTGCAGTCCATGGGCTCAGGGGATATTTGACACCTGGCGGCTACATGTCCAGGGTTGTGACACCGCCAACAAACTATATCTTTACCAACCGTTCTAACGGCACCTTCAGTGGGAGTGGGATGTCCCCCAGTGGTGGCTCTAGACCCCTTCCGTGCTGAACCCGCCCCCTTTTGGGTATCCCAGTAGGGAGAAGTGACTGCATCCGGTTTCCCAAGAGATCTCTCAACTACCTGGTACCTCTCTACAAGGCCGATGAAGTCATCTGCGTTCTGGGGATCACCCTGGGCAACCCAGGTCTGTACTGGCTTGGGAAGGGAATGCATGAATCTGTCAATCACCACCCGCTCAACCATCTGGGCCGGAGTGGAGGACTCTGGTTGTAGCCACTTCTGAACAAGATGCAGGAGGTCAAACATCTGCGAGCGAGGGGGTTTGTCGCTAGCATACGCCCAGTGATGAACTCGTTGGGCTCTCACCACCATATTCACTCCCAGACGTGCTAAGATCTCTGTCTTTAGTTTGGGATACTCCTTAGCATCTTGCAGCGCCAAGTCAAAATACGCCTTCTGGGGTTCACCCGATAAAAAGGGCGCCAGAACCTCTGCCCACTGTGCTGGTGGAAGTCTCTCCCGATCAGCCACCCTCTCAAAAACAGTCAGAAATGCTTCTACATCATCCCCAGGGGTCATCTTCTGCATGGCCCGCCTTACCGCCATCCTGACGTGAGAATCATCAGTCGGCCCTGGGGGTGGGGCGGCCGCCCTGCTCTGGATGGAGTCCGCCAAAAGCTGTATCTGCTGTTGCGCCTCCTGCTGGTGCTGCTGCGACTTTTGCTGCAACTGGATTTGCTGAAGCAACAGTTTGGTCGTCTCCTGGTGCTGCTGCTGCATGCTCTGCTGGCTCTGTAGGTGTTGCTGCTGCATGCTCTGTTGGCTCTGGACCAGGTGCTTAATGAGCTACTCCATGCTGCTGGACTTCTCTGGCTGGCTGCCTTCACCCAGGACATCCACCGGTCTTTGTGGCAAGTACACGTGTTCCTGGAATCCTGCACGCACTCTCACACCAACTGTGGCAAGACGACTCGCTCGGCTCTCCCGGAGGCAGACTCAGGACACACGTTCTCAGGTTACCTTTCTGCTGGTTTATTATCTGGCATAAACTCATGCAGGGTTCCGCGGGAAAAATAAACAAGACCCCACTGGGTTAAACAGGAAAACAAAACAAAGTATAGCTCAGTCCATAGGTGAGCGGGTTCCGCCTGCTCTCAGTAGCATAAACTGCACAGGTAACAAGCTCTGCAGCTTCCACAATACTGTCTGGAGACTTCCCTCTCCAGACCACACTCCAGAGGAAAAAAAAAGGACTGAGCTTTTACACATTGCTCAGCCACACCCTGAGGGGAGGTAGGGGGAATTTCGTCTCGCCCTCTTTGCCATTCCCATAAAACCGCACACCCTTTAACAGAGTAAACCTACCAGCATATAACACGCTGGCAGAAAAATAAAGTAGGTCTTAGTTCACACAGGAGAGCATCCTGAGTGACACATACCTCCCCTCACATATAAAACCAGTGACACTGTCACATATTCCCCCCCTCTGCCCAAAGTCAGGGGTTTGGGCACCTTCTGATACCAAGCAGGGAATCCTAGAGAGGGCATCTGCATTCCCATGTAACTTCCCGGGCCTATGCTCCACGTGAAAGTTAAAATCTTGAAGCTCTAGGAACCATCTACATGGTGTTTAGAATTATTAGGCAAATTAGTATTTTGATCACATGATACTTTTTATACATGTTGTCCTACTCCAAGCTGCATAGGCTTGAGAGCCAACTACCAATTAAGTAAATCTGGTGATGTGCATCTCTATAATGAGGAGGGGTGTTGACTAATGACATCAACACCCTATATAAGGCGTGCTTAATTATTAGGCAACTTCCTTTCCTTTGCCAAAATGGGTCAGAAGAGAGATTTGACGGGCTCTGAAAAGTCCAAAATTGTGAGATGTCTTGCAGAGGGATGCAGCAGTCTTGAAATTTCCAAACTTTTGAAGCGTGATCACCGAACAATCAAGCATTTCATGGCAAATAGCCAACAGGGTCGCAAGAAGCGTGTTGGCCAAAATAGGCGCAAAATAACTGCCCACGAATTGAGGAAAATCAAGCGTGAAGCTGCCAAGATGCCATTCGCCACCAGTTTTGCCATATTTCAGAGCTGCAACATTACTGAAGTATCAAAAAGCACAAGGTGTGCGATACTCAGGGACATGGCCAAGGTAAGGAAGGCTGAAAAACGACCACCTTTGAACAAGAAACATAAGATAAAACGTCAAGAATGGGCCAAGAAATATCTTAAGACTGATTTTTCAAAGGTTTTATGGACTGATGAAATGAGAGTGACTCTTGATGGGCCAGATGAATGGGCCAGAGGCTGGATCAGTAAAGGGCAGAGAGCTCCACTCCGACTCAGACGCCAGCAAGGTGGAGGTGGGATACTGGTATGGGATGGTATCATCAAAGATGAACGTGTGGAACCTTTTCGGGTTGAGGATGGAGTGAAGCTCAACTCCCAGACCTCCTGCCAGTTTCTGGAAGACAACTTCTTCAAACAGTGGTACAGGAAGAAGTCGGTATCGTTCAAGAAAAACATGATTTTCATACAGGACAATGCTCCATCACTTGCATCCAACTACTCCACAGTGTGGCTGGCCAGTGAAGGTCTAAAAGAAGAAAAAATAATGACATGGCCCCCTTGTTCACCTGATCTGAACCCCATAGAGAACCTGTGGTCCATCATAAAATGTGAGATCATCCTGAGTGACACATACCTCCCCTCACATATAAAACCAGTGACACTGTCACAGAGGCTATGTGGAGGCTCACGATGTATATAGGTAGGCAATGTTTTATGCTCACGCTGCATATAGGAGGCTATGTGAGGGCTCATACTGTATATAGGACACAATGTGAGGGTGCATACTGTATATAGAGATGCTATGTGGGGGCCCAACTGTACAGTGGGAAAAAAAGTATTTAGTCAGCAACAAATTGTGCAAGTTCTCCCACTTAAAAAGATGAGAGAGACCTGTAATTGACATCATAGGTAGACCTCAACTATGAGAGACAAAATGAGGAATCAAATCCTGAAAATCACATTGTCTGATTTGGAAAGAATTTTTTTCAAATTTTGGTGTAAATAAGTATTTGGTCAATTACAAACAATCAATCTCACAGACCTGTAACTTCTTCTTTAAGAGGCTCCTCTGTCCTCCACTAATTACCAGCAGTACTGGCACCTGTTTGAACTTGTTATCAGTATAAAAGACACCTGTCTGCAACCTCAGTCACACTCCAAACTCCACTATGGTGAAGAGTAGCCCTGCACCAGGCTGGGAAGACTGAATCTGCAATAGGCAAGCAGCTTGGTGTGAAGAAATCAACTGTGGGAGCAATAATTGGAAAATGGAAGACCACTGATAATCTCCCTCGATCTGGAGCTCCACACAAGATCTCGCCCCGTGGGGTCAAAATGATCTCAAGAACGGTGAGCAAAAATCCCAGAACCACACGGGGGGACCTAGTGAATGACCTGCAGTGCGCTCGGCCATTACATATTCGGGTCCGTCTGAAGTTTGCTAGAGAGCATTTGGATGATCCAGAAGAGTATTGGGAGAATGTCATATGGTCAGATGAAACCAAAGTAGAACTGTTTGGTAGAAGCACAACTCGGCATGTTTGAAGGAGAAAGAATGCATCCAAAGAGCACCATACCTACTGTGAAGCATGGAGGCGGCAACATCATGCTTTGGGGCTGTTTCTCTGTCAAGGGACCAGGACGACTGGTCCGTGTACAGTACAGACCAAAAGTTTGGACACACCTTCTCATTTAAAGATTTTTCTGTATTTTCATGACTTTGAAAATTGTACATTCACACTGAAGGCATCAAAACTATGAATTAACACATGTGGAATTATATACTTAACAAAAAAGTGTAAAACAACTGAAAATATGTCTTATATTCTAGGTTCTTCAAAGTACTCAACTTTTGCTTTGATGACTGCTTTGCACACTCTTGGCATTCTCTTGATGAGCCTCTTGAAGCTCATCAAGAGAATGCCAAGAGTGTGCAAAGCAGTCATCAAAGCAAAAGGTGGCTACTTTGAAGAACCAAGATTATAAGACATATTTTCAGTTGTTTCACACTTTTTTGTTAAGTATATAATTCCACATGTTAATTAATAGTTTTGATGCCTTCAGTATGAATGTACAATTTTCAAAGTCATGAAAATACAGAAAAATCTTTAAATGAGAAGGGGTGTCCAAACTTTTGGTCTGTACTGTACATGAAAGAATTAATGGGGTCATGTATCATGAGATTTTGAGTGCAAACCTCCTTCCATCAGCAAGGGCATTGAAGATGAAACAAGGCTGGGTCTTTCAGCATGACAATGATTCCAAGCACACCGCCAGGGCAACAAAGGAGTGGCTTTGTAAGAAGCATTTCAAGGTCCTGGAGTGGCCTAGCCAGTCTCCAGATCTAAACCCTATAGAAAACCTTTGGAAGAAGTTGAAAGTCCGTGTTGCCCAGCGACAGCCCCAAAACATCACTGCTCTAGAGTATATCTGCATGGAGGAATGGGCCAACATACCAGCAACAGTGTGTGCCAACCTTGTGGAGACTTACAGAAAACGTTTGACCTCTGTCATTGCCAAGAAAGGATATATAACAAAGTATTGAGATGAACTTTTGTAATTGACCAAATACTTATTTTCCACCAAAATTTAAAAAAAAATTCTTTCCAAATCAGACAATGTGATTTTCAGGATTTGTTTTCTCATTTTGTCTCTCATAGTTGAGGTCTAGTTAAAATGTCAATTATAGGTCTCTCTCATCTTTTTAAGTAGGAGAACTTGCACAACTGGTGACTAACTAAATATTTTTTTTTCCCACTGTATATTGGAGGCTATGTGGAGACTCATACTGTATATAGGAGGCAATGTGAGGGTGCATACTGTATATAAGAGGTTATGTTATGGGTTAGAAGGTTTATAGGGGGCTCTGTGGGGACTCTTACTGTATATTTGGGGGCTGTGTGTGGGCTCATACTGTATATAGGGGGTTGTCAGCATACTTAATTCTGCTCAATATTAAGTGATATAATTAATATTAATGTAAATAATTATAATAATATCTTAATATTAATACTGAGCTAAATTAATTTCAGCCTATTGGTTCAGCCCTCCAGAACAGCCATAGTCTCTCATGTGGCCCCTCAAAAAAATTAGTTGCCCACCCCTGACCTAATGCATACTAAAAAAATATTGAAGAAAAAAAAATAGGAAGTATGCATATACATAGGGATCACCCAAAAATGTCTAATTTTATTATGCAAACATGAAAAGACGAAACAGAAATAGAAACAATTATAAGGCCAATAGGCTATCCATATCATGTGTACCCATGATAAGGTAATCACCTGCCTTCCTCTGCCAGATTGATAACAAATTACAATGTAACTTACAGTATAAACTATTCACCATAAAATACAGATGACTCAAGTATGGAGTAAAGTACTTATACTGAATAAAATGTAGACAAATCAAGTGGTATCCGATATACAGTTAAGTGCAGAAATATTTGGACAGTGAGTGAATCTTCGTGATTTGGGCTCTTCATGCAATTATTTTTTATTTAAAATGAAACAACTTAGATGCAAGTGAAGTGTAGACTTTTGTTTAATTAAAGGGGTTGAACAAAAATACCCTGTTTAGGAATTGCAACCATTTTTCTACAAAGCCTCCTTATTTCAGGGGCTCAAAAATAATTTTACAAATTAACTGTACCATAAATAAAATGTTATTTTTTAATACTTTATAGAGAATCCTTTACAGGCAATGACTGCCTGAAGTCTGGAAGCCTTGGACGTCACCAAACACTGGGTTTCCTCCTCTGTGATGCTTTGCCAGCCTTTACTGCAGCTGACTTACGTTGTTGCTTGTTGTGGGTCTTTCTGCCTTAAAGAGGTATTCCCATCTTCAATTAGAAATGTAGTGTAGTTCTTCTGATTTGTTATGTCACTTACCGCATGTGCAGGGCATTCCAGCAGCTTAGGTAAAAAAACAAAAAGAAAAACACCCCTTAAAAAATACCTTTTATTAAATATATCTTAAAAAAAAATTCCTGTTGGTATACCAAAATAGACATAACCCATTAAAAATGCATTGGGACGGCAAGTGTTGGGAGAGTATTAAACAGATCCAAGCTATCCCTAATGTGCCCTAATGTTCTGATAGCCTACCTGACAGCAGGCGGTTAACACCCTAGTGGTACGGTTTGGTGCCCCCGCTCCACGTCGGCTCTCCCTATATCACCCTGCCAGCCCCTATACAATCATACATACATATAAAAGCATATGTCAAGGGATAGATATCCCGACAGTAGTGAGAACTTGACCACAGCAAGTTTGTCTCTGAAGAAAAAGCGGTATAATAATCAGTCTCTCACAAAGTTATGGGGGGTAAATAATCTTAGAGGTATAGATAAGAAACCTAAGATATTTTGAATAGTTGTAGTTAAAGAGACCATACCATTAATAGTACTACCCAGGTCTCAAACCTTATACATAAGTAAAATGTGATTTATTCAATCAACCCCAAATCAATGTGTCTCAATATAAATATTCAATACTAAAAACGCATTTGTGGCACCCCTGCGGGTTCAGTCGCCACAGAGGTACTGCATCTCACCCAGAGGTATGGTATCTCACTCTCAGGTAAGGAAGGAGTACTGCCCGGGACCCTAACACCAGCATCCAACACTACACTACTCCAGACCAGCAGGAGGGGCAAGAGGTGCTGCTCCTCTGCTGAGCCCTGTCCCTGGCTGGAGTGGGGAGGAACCAAAGTAGGGGGAACCATGTAGTGGGTGGAGGAAGTAGTTCAGGGGAGCTCAGTAAGAAGTGATATAAAAGAGAGGGTGGAACATTCTAGAGTCTGAGTCTGAGGAGATTGAGTCAGTGGAGCAGGAGCTCAGGAGGAGCTCTGCTTGGGAGGAAGGCCTAGTGAGAGAGGCCCAGGACAGAAAGAAGAGAGGAGAGAAGCAGAAAGGAAGGCTCTAGTAAAGCAGAACGGATCCCAGGGGAACGGGCAGTGCTGGAGGCCACCCGTATGCCCGAATCTACCAGGCGGTGGAGGGATCGAGCCGCAGAGGGGACCGGCCTCTAACTAGTGAGAATTGCAACGTTCAACTAGGTTACCGGAGGGTGCAGCATTTCAGGTGCTGCAGCCAAAAGCCACATCTAACTCACCGAAAAGGTGGCCATAGAGGACCCAGGGGACAGAGAAGATGTCGCCCGACAAGGTCCGCGGTCACTGGCTTGGGACACTGGGTGTGAGGTGCAGGGAGACGGCCAGAAGGAACACACAGAAGGGGGTCCCGTTACGTACTCCGGAGCTACCTGGGAGTTTGCTGAACCCCTCCCAGGGTAAACACAGGACGACGTGGGAAGTTACCCTGGCCCTGGTAACTTTGAGTCTAAAAATCGTGAGTAAAACCCTAAAGACTGCATCCCACGGTCTCTGCGAATTATTACTGCGCCATCATCCCCTGCACCACACTGCACAGCAACATCACCATTTCCTGCCCTGGAGCTAAGCTCTGTCTGTGGAGAGCTGAACCAACTCTGCTGCACTAACATCAGCTCCAGAGGACCTGCTCCGCAGCGGCGGCTCCCTTTTGCCGCATGCCACAGGTGGCGTCACAAACGTTATATAAAAACTATAAATCCCCTGTAAATATCCCCTTTTATTGACCGCCCTGGGTCACGGACCGGGTCACCGCCACTGTGACATCTCCCCTAGCAACAACCAGCCCAGCACCGTGTACCCCACGGCCCAGGGGGCGCGTCACATTGACAAAACTACAAAGGACAACAATTGTGAATTGAGATACTGATTGATTCGCTAAATCCCCATATATACCAACTTATTAATGACAAAATACCATAATACCATAATGCTGTCAATAACAATAGACTATCGTCTCCTAACACAATAATGAGCTATTATACTGTTGTGTAAAACAAACAAAGACTTAGCTTGAGAATGGCAGCAAAATCATTGCACACGGGTGTAGGTGGTTGAAGTTGTCACCACAATCTTTCTAGCAATAATCACAGAATAGGCAAACGAAGTGCCACTTGTCCCAACGCGTTTCTCCCCCTCCTAGTCTGAAGTATATCAGGGGACCATAACAGGAGAAAACCCTCAATAGGCAAGGGGTAATGGGGAGACCATGAATACAGCTCCACAGGCAGCTTAGGTATCCATGGTTACGACCACTCATATAGTGACAGTTAGTTAGTTGCTAGTGGTCGTAACCATGGATGGCTAAGCAATGCCTGCACATGGGGTAAATAACATAGCGAATCAGGAGAACTACACTACATTTCTAATTGAAGGTATTTGCTAATATTATTACACCTACTGCATATTGGGATAGGATCTTAGAGGTGAGAATACCCTTTTAAGTTTTGTCTTAAGCATGTGAAATGCATGATCGATGGGGTTGCTTTCACTCTATGTTTTGGGTCATTGTCCATCTGTACTGTGAAGCGCTGTCCAATCAACCTTGCTGCATTTGGTTAAATCTGAACAGAAAGTATAGCCTTGCAAGATTAATATACAAAAAAATAAATATAGAACAGGTAGATATCTGATTTAGTAAGGATAATAATATATATAGAGCTGTTAATGAAACAATCCAACATGTTAAATCCAAATTCAGGTAAGTGCATTCAAAATCACTTATATAGCCATCAGATCCATACATAAGCAAACAAAGGTTAATTCATATATAAGCAAACAAAAGAGTTTATATTTACCACCAGAAAGACCCCCTGACGTGCATTTCGCGTTACAGCTTCCTCAGAAAGGGTCGATTTCGCTATTCCTAACATTTCTGCTATCTCTCTGATGTTTTTTTCTTTTTTTTCAGCCTAATGATGGTCTGTTTCACATCCATTAAGAACTCCTTTGACTGTATGTTATGGGTTCACAGCAAGAGATTTCAAATGCAAATGCCACACCTGGAATCAGGTCTAGACCTTTTACCTCCTCGGTTGAGGATGGATTAACAAGGGAATAGACCATGCAACCCATTAAGTACAAAAAACTATTCCAAAAACATAAGTAGTACATATTGGCTAGAGATATAAACATCATATCTCCCCATTTGATTAACATAGACAAAACTATGCAGTGGATCCCCAATCATAACACCTAAGCTTGGAAAAAATTCCAAAAACCACTGACAACTATAAAATAACAATCTTTATTCATAGATAACGATTAAACATTCATTGTCAAATAATCACAAGGTTTTAAGATTATTTGAAGGAGGAAAAGGATGAGACAAACAAACAGACAGACACGCATGGACAGACAATCACATCAATAATTAATAATTACATATTTTCCCCAGGACGTCCGAGGAGTCCCTGACATAGGAGGGTAGTGTCTCGACCAGTGATTCTTTATCACACTCCCCTTGAGAAAGCACTGGGTGTGCGAAACGCGCGTTGGGGCGTTATTTACTGGCAGGGGGATCAAACTCAGTGACAATCCTTATGGGTAAGTTCAATGGTCTTGGTTAGTAACTATGGATGTAATTATTAATTATTGATGTGAGCAATTCATCATTGCCCTTTTTTGTGAACTTGACTATTTAATAATAATAATAATAATATGGTGCCTTGATCTATGACCTGATCTATAGGGCCATTTGTTATTTACCAACATGGGGGATACTATTGTTGTTATCCTGTTTAGTCCCTCTTTGTAGACAGTATTACCCTTGGGAACTGAAACCAATCAAATTATATTATCATATCTGTCCATGCGTGCCTGTCTGTTTGTTTGTCTTATCCTTTTCCTCCTTCAAATAATCTTAAAACCTTGTAATTATTTGACAATGAATTTTTAATCATTATCTATGAATAAAGATTATTTTATAGTTGTCAGTCGTTTTTGGAATTTTTTCCAAGCTTAGGTGTCATGCAACCCATTAAAGAGTTTTTGAGATAATTGTCCAATTACTTTTGGTCCCTGTAAAAATGCTTCTCCCTGGCAGAAAAAACGCATGTAAAATCTGAATGCGTTTTTCTGCCAGGGAGAGGAAAAAACGCTCAGGAAATTTCTGCTTGCAATCAGCATCGTGGGCACATAGCCTAAGGCACTGTGATATCAACAACTAGAGGGCAGAAAGGGGTAGAGAGGTTCAGGGAAAGTGCAACTGTGTGGGGAAAACAGGAAAAAACAGTTTTTGTTGGAGTGGAGGACAGGAAAGAGTCATGAGGCTAGAGATATAAAACAGGAGGCTCCAGTACTCACTTCAGGTCAGCACTGTGCTCCTCTGGAGCCTCCCCTCCCCCTCCTAATAGTGACAACAGAGCTTAGCCGACAGCCTGCAGGAGACAGGGGACACCTTTTTTTTCACTTTTTCCTGTTAGCACTTTGTTCACTGCTACCTTTAGCACTGATTGCACAGTTCTCCTGGCCACATGTTCCAGCAGCCTGAGTCTCCACAGCAGGTCCATGCTGGTGACTGGAGCTTACTGCTGTGAGGTTCCAGGGGTAGCATATTGAGTGCAGTGCAGGGGGTCGGTGCTGAGCCTCCCTGCCCCCATCCTACCCAGAAACTCCTGGGGAGGGAGAGAGATAGGCTATGTGCCCACGATGCAGAAATGAAGCAGAACATTTCTGCAGCATTTCTGCATCTCCCTGGCAGAAAAAAATGCATGCAGATTGTGCATGCGTTTTTCCTGCAGAATACATGCGGATCCACATGCGGGTTCACATGCGTTTCCGCATGCAGATTGACAAGCGCTTTCCAGGCGATAGCATCACTTGGAAAGTGCTTGACAACTAGGTCACACTATATAAATCCATGCAAACAGCATGGATTTATATAGTGTGACCGTAAAAATTAAAACAAATAAAGCTATACTCACCCCCGAGGCCCCGGCGTGGCTGCAGCGCTGCTTCCTGTCTGGTTCCCGGCTGCCGGCATATCGCGAGACAGAGCGGTGAAGGGCCTGCGGTCACATGACTGTGACGTCACCGCAGGTCCTTCAGCGCTGCTGGCATTCAGAGAGAAGCCTCCGGACAGGTGAGTATAAACTTTATTTGTTATTTTATTCTTTTTTTACAGGTACAATGGTACCCAGGTCTGGATGAGAGTCTCCTCTCCTCCAGAACTGGGTACCATCCGCACATAGAGACGCATAGAAGCCGCTTGTAAAATGTACAGTCGCGGTTTCTGTGCGTCTCAATGCAAGTCAATGGCGGGAGTTCCGCTGCGCTTCCGCAAAATTAAATGACATGCTGCGGATTTTTGTACGCAGCATAAACGCTGCGGAAAAATCCGCAGCATGTGCATAGAACATGCGGAATCCCCTTGGGGACTATGGGGTGCAGATTACCTAGCGTTTTACAAGCGTTTCCGCTGCGGAAATTCCGCAGCATAAACGCTTGAAAAACGCTACGTGGGCACACAGCCAAAGAGTAGAGATCTACCAGGCACACGGTTTTCTTATTCTGCAGTCTGAGCCTCTGATCACCACTCTACCTTATACCAGGCAATGCAGGAGCTGACAGTGAGGAAGTTACCACAGGCTCAGCTTTTCTCCCTTCTTCTGATGGGCGGGAGGGGCGAAGCTTAAATCAGGCATGCAGTGTATGTGCTGCATGCTGAGAAGAGTGAGACTGTCAGAGTCAGGGGCCCATCAAGTGATCCATCGATTTCCCCGTGGGCCAATCCGAGCCTGAACATGAATATATCACAGCTTATGTTTCAGATGAATGAGAACCACAAGGAACATATTTACAATGGATCAGAAAGTTCCAAATGGTTAGTATTAGGCTGTGTGCCCACTATGCGTTTTTCAAGCGTTTTTACCGCGGAATTTCCACAGCGAAAATGCTTAAAAAAACGCTTGGTAATACGTGCCCCATGGTCCCCAATGATAATCCGCGAATTTCCGCTGCGGATTATCATTGCGGAAAAATACGCAGCATGTCCATTATTTTTGCAGAAACGCAGCGTAATTGCCGCCATTGACTTGCATTGAATCGCTTAATATATATCCGCATGACTACATGTGCACATGCGGATATTAAGCGATTCAATATGCGGATGGTACCCGGGTCTGGAGAAGAGGAGACTCTCATCCAGACCCGGGTATCATAGTACCTGTTAAATTTTTTTTTTAAATAAATAAACATTATACTCATCTTCTGATGGCCCTCAGTCTCCTGTATGGTGCGTCCTGGCTCCCCGGCGGCTCACGATGGTGTTAAATGACCTTTCATGACATCATTTAGTCATGTGACAGGTCACTCGACCGCTGACGTTGGCGGTCGCGTGACCTGTCACATGACTAAATGACGTTATGGAAGGTCCTTTTACACCATCGCGAGTCACCGGGGAGCCAGGATGCACCTGAGAGAAGACCGCGGGCCATCAGAAGGCGAGTATGATGTTTTTTTTTATTTTTACCATTTTTATTCTTTTTTTAACTATTAACTTGGTCACACTATCTAAATCCATGCCGCCTGCATGGACTTATATAGTGTGACCAAGTTGTCTAGCACTTTTCCAAGTGATGTTAAAATCGCTTGGAAAAGAGTTTGATAACCCGCATGCAAAAATGCATGCAAAAACGCTTGACAAACGCTTCTACCTGGCAGGAAAAATGCATGTAAAATCCGCATGCGTTTTTCCTGCCAGGGAGATACAGAAGAAATCAGCAGCATTTCTGCATCGTGGGCACATAGCCTTAAAGATGAGTGAATATGTTCGAAAAACGATCACCAATTTCAAATTCGATACGAATATGGCACATTTGGATTCATGATCGGACACACAAGCATATTTTCTTAAAATTGTCAAAATTCGTTAAAAGTCTGTAAAAGTGCGGGAAATTATTGAGTTGCCAGTAAAGTATTTTTATCACTTTGCCTAGGATAGTGGTGGTGTATGCTGAGCGGGGGGACGTGTTTGATGAGGGGAGAGGGTGGGAAGAACTCAGGGCACAGGAACCATCCACAATGTCCAGACACAAGGGCTTGTGCCATTGGCTCCTGAAATCACATGTCCTCTATATAAAGAGCAGACATGTTGTTTTAGCGCCATTTTGTGAGTATAGCAGGTCAGAGAGGCTACTCCGGGTCTGCTCCTGGATACTGACAGATTTTAGTTAGATAGCTAGGTGGTTGCTTCTAAGTCAGATAGTTTACATATATAGTGTCTTGTGTGGCTGTGAAATCGACTTTCCCGCATTTTCTTTTGTGACATTAGTGAGGTCTAGACAAAGACAGCAGGGAACATTTCATAGAACTCTGTTGAGCACGGCTTCTATTGTACTCCATGCACGAGTACACCTTTAAAAATCTATTTTTTTCTGCTCCTAACGTGTTACAGCACGCCATATCTCACCTTGACATTTTGTGGTGCTGAATTTCAGCTGTGTGCAGAGTTAAAGAAAACTATTTTTTTCTGTTCCTAACATCATGCAGCATTCCATGTCTTAGTTTGTCATTTTGTGGCGCTGAAATTCAGCTGTATGCAGAACTCATGAAGAGTAAAAAAATATATTTTTTCTGTGACAAACGTGATACATCATACCATATCTTAGTTTGTCATTTTGTGGTGCTGAAATTCAGCTGTAAGCAGTGCAGAACTCGTTCAGAGTAAAAATATCTATTTTTTTCTGTTACTAACAGCAGGGGAGATCTCAGTTTGAAATTGTTTGGAGCATATATTCTATTTAATACAGGCCTCATCCACAGTAAAAAAAAATATTTTTTCTGTTACTAACGTGATACATTAGGCCAAATATCAGTTTGAAATTGTTTGGAGCATATATTCTGTGATATACAGGCCTCATCCACAGTAAAAAAAATATTTTCTTCTGCTACTAAGGTGATACAGCAGGCTAGGTCTCAGTTTGAAATTTCTTGGAGCATATATTCTATTGTATACAAGCCTCATCCACAGTAAAAAATATAATTTCTTATGTTACTAATGTGATACAACAGGCTAGATCTGAGTTTGAAATTTCTTGGAGTATATATTCTGTTGCATACAGGCCTCATCCACAGTAAAAAAAAAATACTTTTTTCTATTAGTAACGTCATACAGCAGGCCAGATGTCAGTTTGAAATTTTTGGGTGCACATGATAAAATCAAAATTGGTTTTCTTACTACCGTGGTATATATAGCAGGCTACATTTCATCTTTTAATTGTTTCATGCAGATATTGTTCTCCATACATGGGTTGACATGATAAAATATAAATTAGTTCTGTTACTACTGTGCTACAAAAAGTAATCCACATCTGAGCTTGCAATTCTTTTGGACTGAGATTGTGCTACATCCAAGGCTCGTCCACAATAAAAAAAAATCATTTTTTTCTGTTACTGCTGTGCTTTATAAAGCAGGCCACATTTTATCTTTTAATTATTTTCTGCTGGCATTGTGCTCCAGCCAGGAGTCCACATTTCACAATATAAATTCTTTGTGCTAATAGTGTGGTCCTGAAACCATGCCACATTTAAGCTTTGGACAGGGCTTGGAGCAGAATTTTTAGCTTATAATTTGATCAGTAACTGGTGGATGAGTGACAGGTGTAGGCCTGGTGCTCTGAGAGCTCTCCTAATTCAGGCAACACAAATGAATGAGACCCAACTTGGAGACCAAACATTTCCAATAATATACACAGCGGGAGGCGGCACGTAGCCATCAATACACAGCGGGAGGCGGCACGTAGCCATCTATACACAGCGGGAGGCGGCACGTAGCCATCTATACACAGCGGGAGGCGGCACGTAGCCATCTATACACAGCGGGAGGCGGCACGTAGCCATCTATACACAGCGGGAGGCGGCACGTAGCCATCTATACACAGCGGGAGGCCGCACGGCACCATCTATACACCGTAGGGGGCTGCACGGCGCCATCTATACCCAGCAGGAGGCCGCACGTGCCATCTATACACAGCAGGAGGCCGCACAGCGCCATCTATACCCAGCGGGAGGCCGCACGGCACCATCTATACACAGCGGGAGGCCGCACGTTGCCCCCCCCCCCAGAGACAGCAGGAGGCCGCACGGCGCCATCTATACTCAGCAGGAGGCCGCACGCAGTCACGCACGCAATCACGCACACACACAAACTTCATATTTACATACTCAGCGTTACAGAATGCTACTTTGTTTGTTCATTGTACATAGAGGTAGCTCCTCTTAGTAAGCACCTGTTCACACCTATTTCTTGTAGTGGAAGTACTGTCATTTTCTTTATTACTAGATGTAAGCTTTGACTGAGCACTCCACCCCCATGCCGCAGGTGGTTTTAATTGCATCAGGATCTTACTTTCCCACACATAAGCAGACGGATGTCCCTTAGAGAGGTATTCACATTGTTAGGTCCTGACATCGAGAAACGTCTCATCGCGGCTGTCGGGTACACATGAATTGGCCAATTTATGCGCTAAGATTTCTCATTTATTTCTCTATGCTACAGCAGTAATGCTATTCATACTTCATATTTACATGCGCTAAAATTTCTCATTTATTTCTATTTTCTACAGCAGTAATGCTATTCATATTTCATACTTCATATTTACATACTCAGCGTTACAGAGTGCTACTTTGTTTGTTCATTGTACATGGAGGTAGCTCCTCTTAGTAAGCACCTGTTCACACCTATTTCTTGTAGTAGAAGTGCCGTCATTTTCTTTGTTACTAGATATACAGTTATAGGGTATGCAGTAAGTCCAACGGCTGCCAAAATTTAGGAAAAACCCAACTAACAATTTAAAGACACATAGAACTGGGCCACAGTAACAACATGTTCCCATTAGAAAGGAGAGGGTCTGCTTTAATTGTGAGCAGAGAGCGTTTCAGAGACAAAGAAGTGGGATGGTGATGCTAATTATGGCGTCATTGCCGCTCACCATCTTGGTGGAGTCCTCAAAGTTTTAGAGGATGGTATACTGCCTTGTTGATGCTGGTAGTCAACAACTGCCCTCTTCTGCTCACAAATCCTTCACAACATCTGCAATTTAGAGTTCCAACGTGTGGGGACATCGCAGATCAATCTATGAGCTGGAAGCTGCAAACGCTGCTGAAACACGGCAAGGGCAGCGGAAGCTGTAGCTGACTTTCTAAAATGGGCACACAGGCAGCATACTTTGACAAGCAGATCCGTCAGATCCGGGTAGGTTTTGAGAAATCGCTGAACCAAGAGGTTAAGCACATGGGCCAGGCATGCTACGTGTGTGAGCTCGCCTCAGAGCCACCACCAGGTCCCGGGCATTGTCACACACGACCATGCCTGGCTGTAGGGTCAGCGGTGTCACCCACATATCTGCCTGCTCTTTCAGAGCTGTCCACAAGTCTTCAGCGTAAGCAAATTAGCTTCAGCACAGCCTGTTGCCGCTTGGCCGAGGCAGTGCTGCAGTGCTTCAAGCTTGCGACTGATGTGCTCATTTCGGAGATGGAGGCTGAAGAGGAGGAGGAGATGCAAGAGCTGTAGAATGTGGGGGCAACCCTGATTGACCCAGAGCCCGCAATCCTCAGTGTCGGAAGGACGTGTTCCGTCCCAAGGTCCGACTGGGTCCTGGCTTTCCCGCCTTGTGCCTGCGGCCACCACACTGCTTCTTCCTGCCTGTTGTGGTGCTATGCTTCCCTCCCCCTGTGTGCTGCTTTCCTTGCTCTGTATGTCCCCCTGCCTGGTTGGGTCAGTTACTATATCATCCACCACTTCATCTTCCCCTTCCGCACCCTGGTCCTCCTCCTGATTTTCTGGCAATTGTGTCTCATCATCATCCACCTCTTGTGACAGTAATTGCACTTTCCCACCATTGCCTTTGTGTGGCCATGGCTGCTCCAATATTTGAGCATCACTACACGCGTTCTCCTCTTGACTCGCTTGAAGCTGGCCGGGCGAGAGGCCTGAATCTATAAATGGAAAAGTGAACAGCTCTTCTGAGTGTCCAAGTGTGAGATCAGTTGTCTCCGGGCACTCGCCATAGTGGGAGGAAAGAGGATCAGGATGAGGAATACACGGTCCAGACTCACGGCTACTGAGACTTGACCATGTGGAAGACAGGGTGGTGGTGGTGGTGGTGGTGCAAAGTGACTGGAAGCATTATCTGCTATCCAACCAACAACCTTTTGACACTGCTCTGGGTTCGATAGTGGTGTACTGCGGTCCCCTAGTAATTGGGACAGGAAGGTCGAGCGACAAGATGTGGGTGTTTGTTGTGGCACAAGTTCAGCTTGCCCATGGCCATGTCCTCGGCCTCTGCATGCACCATCACGTCCACTTCCCCTTCCCTTGCCACGCATCTTCTCATTTTAAATGGAGGACAATATTTTCCACGTTCACAAGAAATGGCTGATTTTGGAACGCAGTTATATGTGATACGTCTGAAAGAGAACCACGGTTTTAAATAGCAGGTTTGTAATTTACTAATATTATTCTACACAGAGACCTAGTGTGAATAGCTTGACCGACACACTTCAACAGAATGGAAAAGGAGGCCAATATTTTCCACGTTCAGTTCAAATTTCTGGATTTTTATCGCTGAAATATGGAACAGATCTGGCTGTATTCTGCAGTGCTAACGAGCAAATGGAGCAGAAAAATGGTGTACTCTGGATTGCTTTTTAAGAAAATAACCAGGATTAAGATAAAAAAAAATTGCCCTGGCACCTGATATCTGGGGCTATGTCTGAAAATATCTGCAATTATTACAGCAGCAGCAGACAGGATGTTCAATGGACACTCTTGCGCTATATGCACTGCAGTCTGCCACATGCACTGCCAGCCTGCCTGCCTAACTCCTGCCTAGCACTGATTATATGCAGCTGGAATAGTCCTCAGAAGGACTGTTAGTTCAAATGGATATATATATATATATATATATGTTGTGCAATACCTATACTAACAGGACGTTCCATGGACCCTCTTGCACTCTATGCACTGCAGTCTGCCACATACCCTGCCTGCCTCCTGCTATCACCTTCACCACTGAAAATATGCAGCTGGATTAGTCCCCAGAAGGATTGTTAGTTCAGATGGACATATATATGTTGTGGAATACCTATACTAAGTATAAACAAGCAAATCTCTCCCTGACTCAGCAGCACTTCTCCCTACTCTGCCTGATTCCGGGGTAGACTGTGACGAGCATAGCGGCGCCAAGTCTTATATAGACCTGATGACGCTGTACGGCCAGCCTATCACTGTAATGCCACAACCAACATGGCTATGGCATTACAGTGCGTGGCGGGCAATCCCTGCATGTTCATTGGCTCTCTAAAGAGCACCAAACATGCAGGAAGGAGACCCGAGTTCCCACCCGAGCAACCCAGAAATACTTGCAGAGTGCCGAGCTTGTCCAGCACCGTGATGCTCACGTGAGTACCGAGCAGTGGCGAGCACATTCTCTCATCACTAGTAAATATACTTCTTCACATCTACCCATTTAAGCATAGCTGGCACATAGTGACTAAAGACTGTGGGCACCTACCTAATCCCTCGAACTAAGGGCACCCTAGGCAATCCTTGTCCCCCGGATGACTTATGATGGTGAAGACGCCAGGGTCTCTTACCTTGCTGTGCTCCTATCTTACCCTTATCTGTTCCCTCCCCCACCCAGGGAGGTGTGAGGCCGAAGTGTATAAGCAAAGACTAACCAAGAAGAAAGGATTAACAGACAGGGATAAAAGAAAACTACAAGTAAACAAATACTGCTCAACAACGTCAATGTTATCACTCCCAGAGTAATTTTAAACAAACAAAAAAACTCAAGCTGTATAGGCCAAGTTTAAAGGAAGATAAATAGACACATATAAAATCAATATAATTTATTTCAATAGTTTTAAAAATATATTTTTTTATATAAAAAACAGGTGCCTTCAAATATTACAGCAACCAAACCTCCAACATAGCTATATTAGTACATGAAAATTAGCCCATCCATGGCAATTTTGATTCATAGATCCAATATTGCACTAACCCTATTATAAAGTGCTGTTGGCAATTAATCCGTGAATGAAAAATGCATATAGAACTCCCCTGAAACAAGGTAAAGTGCAAAAAAAAGAAGGGGGGTTGTTTTAAGTATGTGGAAAGATTAGCATCAAAGTAGCAGCAGAACACAAGAATATTTTACAAACAGAAGTTCAAATATTGGAGCATATAGCCCCTATATGCTATAAGTAAGTAAGCAGATAAGTACAAGGTATAAAGGCATCAGGCCAATGCATATTAAATGTACTAATTACTAAGACTGTGCATATAGTGTAGCTACATATAGGGTGTGTTATGACAAAACATTAAAGCCAGTGGAGAGTACTCACATATAGTAATTCAATAAGTTGATCAGAGGAGGGATGGTGAAGTTAACCCCGACGACACCGTTTCGCCACAAGCTTCTTCAATAGGGGCACTAACATATGTGCACAAGGTACTGCTTTTATACCTATTATAACCAGCTGAGGATGGTATTCAAATTAGGATGGCATGCGTCAGTTACATAGATATCCCATCAGTGAATAGGAACTTCCGTAGTCCTGCGTGTGGCACGCGATGGAACGCATAGCGTGTCTATTGCGGAAGACCGGAAGTTCGATGGGTCCGTTCACGCGCATGCGCGCTCTCTGTTTTGGAATCCCCATACGGAGGTAGCGATGTTTGGAGGGGGCGTGCCAGTGATCAAGGCTCTCAGGTTTGGAATCCCCATACGGAGATAGCGATGTTTGGAGGGGGCGTGCCAGTGATCAAGGCTCTCAGGTTTGGAATCCCCATACGGAGGTAGCGATGTTTGGAGGGGGCGGGCCAGTGATCAAGGCTCTCAGGTTTGGAATCCCCATACAGAAGTAGCGATGTTTGGAGGGGGGCGTGCCAGTGATCAAGGCTCTCAGGTTTGGAATCCCCATACAGAGGTAGCGATGTTTGGAGGGGGCGGGCCAGTGATCAAGGCTCTCAGGTTTGGAATCCCCATACAGAAGTAGCGATGTTTGGAGGGAGGCGTGCCAGTGATCAAGGCTCTCAGGTTTGGAATCCCCATACAGAGGTAGCGATGTTTGGAGAGGGCGTGCCAGTGATCAAGGCTCTCAGGTTTGGAATCCCCATACGGAGGTAGCGATGTTTGGAGGGGGCGTGCCAGTGATCAAGGCTCTCAGGTTTGGAATCCCCATACAGAGGTAGCGATGTTTGGAGAGGGCGTGCCAGTGATCAAGGCTCTCAGGTTTAGAATCCCCATACGGAGATAGCGATGTTTGGAGAGGGCGTGCCAGTGATCAAGGCTCTCAGTTTTGGAATCCCCATATGGAGGTAGCGATGTTTGGAGGGGGCGTGCCAGTGATCAAGGCTCTCAGGTTTGGAATCCCCATACAGAAGTAGCGATGTTTGGAGGGGGGCGTGCCAGTGATCAAGGCTCTCAGGTTTGGAATCCCCATACAGAGGTAGCGATGTTTGGAGGGGGGCGGGCCAGTGATCAAGGCTCTCAGGTTTGGAATCCCCATATGGAGGTAGCGATGTTTGGAGGGGGCGTGCCAGTGATCAAGGCTCTCAGGTTTGGAATCCCCATACAGAGGTAGCGATGTTTGGAGGGGGGCGGGCCAGTGATCAAGGCTCTCAGGTTTGGAATCCCCATACGGAGGTAGCGATGTTTGGAGGGGGGCGTGCCAGTGATCAAGGCTCTCAGGTTTGGAATCCCCATACGGAGGTAGCGATGTTTGGAGGGGGGCGTGCCAGTGATCAAGGCTCTCAGGTTTGGAATCCCCATACGGAGGTAGCGATGTTTGGAGGGGGGCGGGCCAGTGATCAAGGCTCTCAGGTTTGGAATCCCCATACGGAGGTAGCGATGTTTGGAGGGGGGCGTGCCAGTGATCAAGGCTCTCAGGTTTGGAATCCCCATACGGAGGTAGCGATGTTTGGAGGGGGGCGTGCCAGTGATCAAGGCTCTCCGGTTTGGAATCCCCATACGGAGGTAGCGATGTTTGGAGGGGGCGTGCCAGTGATCAAGGCTCTCAGGTTTGGAATCCCCATACGGAGGTAGCGATGTTTGGAGGGGGCGTGCCAGTGATCAAGGCTCTCAGGTTTGGAATCCCCATACAGAGGTAGCGATGTTTGGAGAGGGCGTGCCAGTGATCAAGGCTCTCAGGTTTGGAATCCCCATACGGAGGTAGCGATGTTTGGAGAGGGCGTGCCAGTGATCAAGGCTCTCAGTTTTGGAATCCCCATATGGAGGTAGCGATGTTTGGAGGGGGGCGGGCCAGTGATCAAGGCTCTCAGGTTTGGAATCCCCATACGGAGGTAGCGATGTTTGGAGGGGGGCGTGCCAGTGATCAAGGCTCTCAGGTTTGGAATCCCCATACGGAGGTAGCGATGTTTGGAGGGGGGCGTGCCAGTGATCAAGGCTCTCCGGTTTGGAATCCCCATACGGAGGTAGCGATGTTTGGAGGGGGCGTGCCAGTGATCAAGGCTCTCAGGTTTGGAATCCCCATACGGAGGTAGCGATGTTTGGAGGGGGCGTGCCAGTGATCAAGGCTCTCAGGTTTGGAATCCCCATACAGAGGTAGCGATGTTTGGAGAGGGCGTGCCAGTGATCAAGGCTCTCAGGTTTGGAATCCCCATACGGAGGTAGCGATGTTTGGAGAGGGCGTGCCAGTGATCAAGGCTCTCAGTTTTGGAATCCCCATATGGAGGTAGCGATGTTTGGAGGGGGGCGGGCCAGTGATCAAGGCTCTCAGGTTTGGAATCCCCATACGGAGGTAGCGATGTTTGGAGGGGGCGTGCCAGTGATCAAGGCTCTCAGGTTTGGAATCCCCATACGGAGGTAGCGATGTTTGGAGGGGGGCGGGCCAGTGATCAAGGCTCTCAGGTTTGGAATCCCCATACGGAGGTAGCGATGTTTGGAGGGGGGCGTGCCAGTGATCAAGGCTCTCAGGTTTGGAATCCCCATACGGAGGTAGCGATGTTTGGAGGGGGGCGTGCCAGTGATCAAGGCTCTCAGGTTTGGAATCCCCATACGGAGGTAGCGATGTTTGGAGGGGGGCGTACCAGTGATCAAGGCTCTCAGGTTTGGAATCCCCATACGGAGGTAGCGATGTTTGGAGGGGGCGTGCCAGTGATCAAGGCTCTCAGGTTTGGAATCCCCATACGGAGGTAGCGATGTTTGGAGGGGGCGTGCCAGTGATCAAGGCTCTCAGGTTTGGAATCCCCATACAGAGGTAGCGATGTTTGGAGAGGGCGTGCCAGTGATCAAGGCTCTCAGGTTTGGAATCCCCATACGGAGGTAGCGATGTTTGGAGGGGGCGTGCCAGTGATCAAGGCTCTCAGGTTTGGAATCCCCATACGGAGGTAGCGATGTTTGGAGGGGGGCGGGCCAGTGATCAAGGCTCTCAGGTTTGGAATCCCCATACGGAGGTAGCGATGTTTGGAGGGGGGCGTGCCAGTGATCAAGGCTCTCAGGTTTGGAATCCCCATACGGAGGTAGCGATGTTTGGAGGGGGGCGTGCCAGTGATCAAGGCTCTCAGGTTTGGAATCCCCATACGGAGGTAGCGATGTTTGGAGGGGGGCGTGCCAGTGATCAAGGCTCTCAGGTTTGGAATCCCCATACGGAGGTAGCGATGTTTGGAGGGGGGCGTGCCAGTGATCAAGGCTCTCAGGTTTGGAATCCCCATACGGAGGTAGCGATGTTTGGAGAGGGCGTGCCAGTGATCAAGGCTCTCAGTTTTGGAATCCCCATATGGAGGTAGCGATGTTTGGAGGGGGGCGTGCCAGTGATCAAGGCTCTCAGGTTTGGAATCCCCATACGGAGGTAGCGATGTTTGGAGGGGGGCGTGCCAGTGATCAAGGCTCTCAGGTTTGGAATCCCCATACGGAGGTAGCGATGTTTGGAGGGGGGCGGGCCAGTGATCAAGGCTCTCAGGTTTGGAATCCCCATACGGAGGTAGCGATGTTTGGAGGGGGGCGGGCCAGTGATCAAGGCTCTCAGGTTTGGAATCCCCATACGGAGGTAGCGATGTTTGGAGGGGGGCGGGCCAGTGATCAAGGCTCTCAGGTTTGGAATCCCCATACGGAGGTAGCGATGTTTGGAGGGGGGCGTGCCAGTGATCAAGGCTCTCAGGTTTGGAATCCCCATACGGAGGTAGCGATGTTTGGAGGGGGGCGTGCCAGTGATCAAGGCTCTCAGGTTTGGAATCCCCATACGGAGGTAGCGATGTTTGGAGGGGGCGTGCCAGTGATCAAGGCTCTCAGGTTTGGAATCCCCATACGGAGGTAGCGATGTTTGGAGGGGGCGTGCCAGTGATCAAGGCTCTCAGGTTTGGAATCCCCATACAGAGGTAGCGATGTTTGGAGAGGGCGTGCCAGTGATCAAGGCTCTCAGGTTTGGAATCCCCATACGGAGGTAGCGATGTTTGGAGAGGGCGTGCCAGTGATCAAGGCTCTCAGTTTTGGAATCCCCATACGGAGGTAGCGATGTTTGGAGGGGGGCGGGCCAGTGATCAAGGCTCTCAGGTTTGGAATCCCCATACGGAGGTAGCGATGTTTGGAGGGGGGCGTGCCAGTGATCAAGGCTCTCAGGTTTGGAATCCCCATACGGAGGTAGCGATGTTTGGAGGGGGGCGGGCCAGTGATCAAGGCTCTCAGGTTTGGAATCCCCATACGGAGGTAGCGATGTTTGGAGGGGGCGTGCCAGTGATCAAGGCTCTCAGGTTTGGAATCCCCATACGGAGGTAGCGATGTTTGGAGGGAGGCGTGCCAGTGATCAAGGCTCTCAGGTTTGGAATCCCCATACAGAGGTAGCGATGTTTGGAGGGAGACGTGCCAGTGATCAAGGCTCTCAGGTTTGGAATCCCCATACGGAGGTAGCGATGTTTGGAGGGGGCGTGCCAGTGATCAGGGCAATATGTCAACATGGAAACAAAAATAAGTGAGGTAGCTACAAGAAACAAGTCAAGAGGATATCAAGGAAATACCAAGGAGATGTCAATCAGTACGCTACAAAACAGAATGAAATTTGGATGAAAGAGAGAAAGTGGGACAGTAATTAAGAAAAATAAAAATAAAAAGATAGTGCATGTAAGGTGAAGAAATGTGTAAAAACAAAGATATATGTAATGCAAACACCTGGTTACATGGAATGTTAGGTGTGAGCCAGGTGAAAAGTAAGTGAATGTAAACTGAAAAGTGGGTGAAGGAATACAGTGACAAATGAATATTGAATGTGAACCAAGTAAGAAATGTGTGAATGTGAACAGAAGAGTTGGTGAAGAATGCTGTGGTGAGTGAATGTAAGTGTGAGCCAATAGAGGAATGTGTGAATATAACCGAAAAGGTTGATGAAAAATACTGTAGCAAATAAGTATTGAACATGAGTCAATGAGGATACCGGAAATGTGTGAACATGAAAATTAAATATGATGAATGAAAAGTGTAAAAAAGTGAGTGTAAAACAGAGTGGAAAAAATTAAGATTGAATGTGTTGAATGAAGAGTATGAATGAAGGTATGAGAAAATATATAGTGAGATGTGAAATGTGTGAGAGTGAACATGAGAAATGATAAAATGGATAGAAATTTGTAAATGAATACATATCATTGAAATGAAAAATTAGTTTGAATAAATACATATATAAATGTCCTTGAGACAAAAAATAAAAATTAATTGTTATTGATTAATTAATAAAGTCCAAAGTAATGGATCTTCTTGTGTCTTTCTCATCCTTTTTAGCCTCACGTAGTCATTAGTTGGCACGGTCCAATCACCGCAGACTTCATATCCCGGAGCCATCACCTAAAACCAAACACTCCGAAGGGTCATCCCAGACTCCATGTCACATCAAGGAACAGCAGCAGGTAAGAACTAGAAGCAATAAAATAAAGTTAAAATCTATAAAAAACGGATTAAAAAGGGTACAACTCAGGATATAAGGGAAACAAGGTAACAGTTACATTACAGTAGGAAGAGATCAATTGATAACAGATGGATAGTAAGAGGATGTGAATAACATAATTATAATTATAAGAAAGCACCAAATCCAAATTGCTCATTCAACCCCTGAGGAGATAATGTGCCAAGCCGGAATATCCATCTACTTTCGAGTTTGGCCAGGGCCTGACCCAAATCTCTACCCCTAATGCCCATGTCAATTTGGTCAATGCCCTTAATCTTAAGACCTCTAGGGTCACTATTGTGGTAAAGCTTAAAATGCCTGGGAAGAGTGCGCAGTCCAGCCACCTCATCAATCAAAGCCGATTTCTCTATGTCCAGAACATGATCTCGTGTTCTTACCTTCAATTCTCGGGTTGTAAGACCAATATAGATTTTCTTACACGGGCATTGTGCGTAATAAATAACACCCTTCGAATTACAGGACAAAGTTTTCCTAATCTCAAATATCTTGGTGTTATTGAAATTACTAAAGTTTTTTCCATTAGTCATGTTTTTACAAGCTTTGCATCTGCCACATGTTGAGAAGCCAAATCTGGTTTTATCAATAGGTCGTGGACAAGAGCCTTTTCATAATGGCTGTGTACTAATGAGTCTTGCAAATTTCTAGATCTTTTTGCCATCATGAAAGGCCTCTGGTGTAGAATTTTTTGTAATGTGGGATCCATTAATAAGACCTTCCAATGTTTTTAGATGATTTCCATGAGTTCGTGCCACTGAACATTGTATTCAGTTATGAATCTTATGGGGCCATGGCTATCCTCCTTTATCTCTTTATTGCAGTAAAGCAATTGTTCCCTACTGGTGCATATAGCTCTCTTATAGCCAGCCTTTATACTTCTGTTGCTGTAGCCACGATCTCTAAAACGTTTCGTCAAATCCTGGGACTGTTGTTGAAACAATTCCCTAGTGGTACAAATCCTTCTTAATCTCAGGAATTGCCCGATAGGGATTCCTCTGATGGTAGAGGGGAGATGAGAGGAGGTATTGTGCAGAAGTGAATTTGTGGCAGTCGCCTTCCTATGCACATCAGTCATGATGTATCCACTGGAATTGGTAATGATATGCAGGTCTAAAAAGTTGACTTCTCTCCCATATTGGTAGGTAAGTCTGATATTGAGGTTATTCCTGTTTAGTAGTTCCATAAATTTCTCTAATTGGGTAATTGTACCTTCCCAGATGAACCAGATGTCATCGATGAACCTCATCCACCCCTGTATGAGGTGGATGTCATCGACTTCATCACTCTGGAAAAGGTACCTCTCCCATGCCCCCAGAAACAGGTTTGCGTATGCAGGGGCACATGAGGCCCCCATCGCAGTTCCCTGTTTCTGTAGATAGATTTTCTTATTGAAAGTAAAAACATTGTGTTCCAAAACAAATCGGAGTAGTGTTGTAATCAAGGTAGACATGGGTTTATCAATGTTACTTTCTTCCATAAACAGAGATATCGCTCTAAGTCCGTCATCATGCTTGATTGAGGAATACAAGGCCTCAACATCCGCGGTCACCATGATAGATCCAGCTTCCAGTTGTATTGTATCTAGCCTTTTCAGGGCTTCAGTTGAATCTTTAATATAAGATGGTAACGTGTGTACCAAAGGTTGAAGGAAGTGATCTATGATTTTACACATGTCTTCACACAGGCTACCGTTGCCTGAAATAATGGGTCTTCCAGGAGGATCCAACTGATCTTTGTGTAATTTCGGCAATAAATAAAAAGTTGACAATCTTGGTCGTGTCTTCTTAATCAAGTCAACCAATCTTTTGGGTATAATATTGTCTTCCAGTGCTTTCTCCAATATCTCTATTAGTTGAGACTGATATTGAGTCAGTGGATTATATGTTAATTTTTGATAGCACCCTGGAAAATCCAGAATCTTCACAGCCTGTTTCTCATACAAGTCATGTGGCCAAATAACCAGGTTGCCCTCTTTATCTGCTGGCTTAATGACCACATTTGGTAAATTTTTTAAATCCTCAAGGGCCAATCTCTCATCCCTACTCATATTCAATCTATTCATAGGACTACATGGAAGTGACTCAATTTCAGCTGTTACTATTTTTGTAAAAATGTCAACTGCCGGGCAAGTAGATAGTGGAGGGAAGGTTTTGGATTTCTGAATCAGGGACATAGGAAACCTACCTCCATCACTCTGCATATTTTCCACCTCAATTTTCTGTTGCAGCCTCGTATTGGGTCTGGAGTATTCAGAGGTCCCCTCACTCTCACTGCATGAGGCACTACTCTCAGAGCCTGATGGCTCATAATTAGAGGACATAGTCACATTAAATGAATTTTGACTTTTTTTTCTTGGGTAGCTGCCATTTGAAAATCCTGTCATTCTCATAATCCTGTACATCTCGTATGTATTTTTTATGTTTTATTTTGCTGATATCCGATTCCCACTTATCTATGTCATTCTCAATGGTTTTAAGATACGTTTCAAGCTTATCAACACTAATCTCTTTTTGTAAATTTTTGTGTAAGTCCTCAATTGTTTTGTCAATGATGTTCAAAGATAGCGTGTTTTTATCAATAATAATTCTCAGAAATTCCATGGAACAATTGGTGGCTGCTGCCTTCCATCTATTAATCAATTCAGTCTCTTCCAAATCAAATGAGGGATACACTTGTACCATAAAACCCTTTATGGATAATTTTTTGCTCATAATAATTTTCAAGTGTAGTCCTATTCCACCATAATTTAAGTTTTTTCTGAACTGCTGTTTTGTATTGTAACGTAAGATCCCTATTTCCCCTTATTGTGTCCTGTGAAACACCTGAAAGACCCTGTTTGAAAATATCCAATGCTTTAGATCTCCAGGCTGTCTCCCTGGCTTTAAGATCAAAAAACAGTAAATAATTAGTATAGCTCAACAAGGTCAAGGTTATCACTCCCAGAGTAATTTTAAACAAACAAAAAAACTCAACCTGTATAGGCCAAGTTTAAAGGAAGATAAATAGACACATATAAAATCAATATAATTTATTTCAATAGTTTTAAAAATATATTTTTTTATATAAAAAACAGGTGCTATCAAAAATTAACATATAATCCACTGACTCAATATCAGTCTCAACTAATAGAGATATTGGAGAAAGCATTGGAAGACAATATTATACCCAAAAGATTGGTTGACTTGATTAAAAGGACACGACCAAGATTGTCAACTTTTTATTTATTGCCGAAATTACACAAAGATCAGTTGGATCCTCCTGGAAGACCCATTATTTCAGGCAACGGTAGCCTGTGTGAAGACATATGTAAAATCATAGATCACTTCCTTCAACCTTTGGTACACACGTTACCATCTTATATTAAAGATTCAACTGAAGCCCTGAAAAGGCTAGATACAATACAACTGGAAGCTGGATCTATCATGGTGACCGCGGATGTTGAGGCCTTGTATTCCTCAATCAAGCATGATGACGGACTTAGAGCGATATCTCTGTTTATGGAAGAAAGTAACATTGATAAACCCATGTCTACCTTGATTACAACACTACTCTGATTGTTTTAGAACACAATGTTTTTATTTTCAATAAGAAAATCTATCTACAGAAACAGGGAACTGCGATGGGGGCCTCATGTGCCCCTGCATACGCAAACCTGTTTCTAGGGGCATGGGAGAGGTACCTTTTCCAGAGTGATGAAGTCGATGACATCCACCTCATACAGGGGTGGATGAGGTTCATCGATGACATCTGGTTCATCTGGGAAGGTACAATTACCCAATTAGATAAATTTATGGAACTACTAAACAGGAATAACCTCAATATCAGACTTACCTACCAATATGGGAGAGAAGTCAACTTTTTAGACCTGCATATCATTACCACTTCCAGTGGATACATCATGACTAATGTGCATAGGAAAGCGACTGCCACAAATTCACTTCTGCACAATACCTCCTCTCATCTCCCCTCTACCATCAGAGGAATCCCTATCGGGCAATTCCTGAGATTAAGAAGGATTTGTACCACTAGGGAATTGTTTCAACAACAGTCCCAGGATTTGACGAAACGTTTTAGAGATCGTGGCTACAGCAACAGAAATATAAAGGCTGGCTATAAGAGAGCTATATGCACCAGTAGGGAACAATTGCTTTACTGCAATAAAGAGATAAAGGAGGATAGCCATGGCCCCATAAGATTCATAACTGAATACAATGTTCAGTGGCACGAACTCATGGAAATCATCTAAAAACATTGGAAGGTCTTATTAATGGATCCCACATTACAAAAAAATCTACACCAGAGGCCTTTCATGGTGGCAAAAAGATCTAGAAATTTGCAAGACTCATTAGTACACAGCCATTATGAAAAAGGCTCTTGTCCACGACCTATTGATAAAACCAGATTTGGCTTCTCAACATGTGGCAGATGCAAAGCTTGTAAAAACATGACTAATGGAAAAAACTTTAGTAATTTCAATAACACCAAGATATTTGAGATTAGGAAAACTTTGTCCTGTAATTCGAAGGGTGTAATTTATTACTCACAATGCCCGTGTAAGAAAATCTATATTGGTCTTACAACCCGAGAATTGAAGGTAAGAACACGAGATCATGTTCTGGACATAGAGAAATCGGCTTTGATTGATGAGGTGGCTGGACTGCGCACTCTTCCCAGGCATTTTAAGCTTTACCACAATAGTGACCCTAGAGGTCTTAAGATTAAGGGCATTGACCAAATTGACATGGGCATTAGGGGTAGAGATTTGGGTCAGGCCCTGGCCAAACTCGAAAGTAGATGGATATTCCGGCTTGGCACATTATCTCCTCAGGGGTTGAATGAGCAATTTGGATTTGGTGCTTTCTTATAATTATAATTATGTTATTCACATCCTCTTACTATCCATCTATTATCAATTGATCTCTTCCTACTGTAATGTAACTGTTACCTTGTTTCCCTTATATCCTGGGTTGTACCCTTTTTAATCCGTTTTTTATAGATTTTAACTTTATTTTATTGCTTCTAGTTCTTACCTGCTGCTGTTCCTTGATGTGACATGGAGTCTGGGATGACCCTTCGGAGTGTTTGGTTTTAGGTGATGGCTCCGGGATATGAAGTCTGCGGTGATTGGACCGTGCCAACTAATGACTACGTGAGGCTAAAAAGGATGAGAAAGACACAAGAAGATCCATTACTTTGAACTTTATTAATTAATCAATAACAATTAATTTTTATTTTTTGTCTCAAGGACATTTATATTTGTATTTATTCAAACTAATTTTTCATTTCAATGATATGTATTCATTTACAAATTTCTATCCATTTTATCATTTCTCATGTTCACTCTCACACATTTCACAATATATTTTCTCATACCTTCATTCATACTCTTCATTCAACACATTCAATCTTAATTTTTTCCACTCTTTTTTACACTCACTTTTTTACACTTTTCATTCATCATATTTAATTTTCATGTTCACACATTTCCGGTATCCTCATTGACTCATGTTCAATACTTATTTGCTACAGTATTTTTCATCAACCTTTTCGGTTATATTCACACATTCCTCTATTGGCTCACACTTACATTCACTCACCACAGCATTCTTCACCAACTCTTCTGTTCACATTCACACATTTCTTACTTGGTTCACATTCAATATTCATTTGTCACTGTATTCCTTCACCCACTTTTCAGTTTACAGTCACTTACTTTTCATCTGGCTCACACCTAACATTCCATGTAACCAGGTGTTTGCATTACATATATCTTTGTTTTTACACATTTCTTCACCTTACATGTGACGCACCCCCTGGGCCATGTGCAAGGGATACCCGGAGCCGGATCTCGATGGGGGTAGTAGTCCTTGTGGCGGTGACCCGGTCCGTGCCCAGGGTGTCAAACTAAGTGGCAGTCTATGGCAGTAGATGTTAACTTGGATGTCGACTACGCCACCCGTTGAGTGCGGCTTTGCAGCCGCCGCTGCAGAACAGTCCGCTGAGGCCGGTGGTATGGGTGCAGCGATGATGGTATAACCCCCAACGGGAGGGGTATGGCCTCAGGGCAGCAGGTGTAGATGATGGGGTTGTGACGGTCAGTAAGAAGAGTCAGAGTCAGGAGATGCAGTTTCAGGGGTTTTACTCACAAGTGTTCTCTCAGTCACTCTGGCCTTGAGTGACCACCCGAGCCGTGCTGCGTCCACCAGGTCCTGGACTCGGCTAACCCCCAGGCAGTTCTGAAGCGTGGTCCTGAGCTCCCTTCTCTCTCTCTGTCTCTGGCCGTTCCCACCAGGGATCCACCTTTGGCCGGCTCCCTCGGGTCTCTTAGTGGTCAAACCTCCTCTGGGTTCCCTGACCCTATGCTTGGTGTGCCTTTCTGGTGGATTTGGTGAGGGTCGTGGCAAATCTTGACCACGACCTCCGGTTCCTGGCTGAGGATAAGTGGCCTCCACCAGTTCGGGTTCCGGTACCCGTGTCCGCCAACCCTTCACCCTTTCTGGTCTGTTTCTGGGTTCTTGGGGTTCCCTCTGTCTTTCTCTCTGGGTCCTTCTTTCTCCTCTCTCCTCTGCAGGCTTGGCTCTGGAGCTGGGCCCAGCCGGAGCCACAGCTCCCTGTCAGCCCTCCTGGCTGAACTCTTCTGCTCTGCTCCTCAGGCTAAAAAAGACCCTGTCCTAAGATGGTGCCCACCTTATATACTCCCTCTATGTGTGAGCCCAGGTGACTAGCACCCAATGAGCTCCTAGCTTTACCCAGACTACTCCCCCTATCTGCCCCTACACTACTGGGATGTTCCACCCCCCTCCCACTCCAGCCAGGGACAGACGCTGTCGTACCTGCACATATACTTGGTGGGAGTACCGTAGTTCTGTCCCCCGGAAATGGGATGTATGTAGTGCATGCAGCCTACTGAGCTCAGTCCCACACTCCATCCTTACCCGGGAGTGGAATACCACACCTCTGGGTCGAGGTGCAATACCCCTGTAGCAGCCGAGTCCTCAGGGTGCTACACATGCACTATCTTTTTATTTTTATTTTTCTTAATTACTGTCCCACTTTCTCTCTTTCATCCAAGTTTCATTCTGTTTTGTAGCGTACTGATTGACATCTCCTTGGTATTTCCTTGATATCCTCTTGACTTGTTTCTTGTAGCTACCTCACTTATTTTTGTTTCCATGTTGATATATTGCCCTGATCACTGGCACGCCTCCCTCCAAACATCGCTACCTCCGTATGGGGATTCCAAACCTGAGAGCCTTGATCACTGGCACGCCCCCTCCAAACATCGCTACCTCCGTATGGGGATTCCAAACCTGAGAGCCTTGATCACTGGCACGCCCCCTCCAAACATCGCTACTTCTGTATGGGGATTCCAAACCTGAGAGCCTTGATCACTGGCACGCCTCCCTCCAAACATCGCTATCTCCGTATGGGGATTCCAAACCTGAGAGCCTTGATCACTGGCACGCCCCCTCCAAACATCGCTATCTCCGTATGGGGATTCCAAACCTGAGAGCCTTGATCACTGGCACGCCCCCTCCAAACATCGCTACTTCTGTATGGGGATTCCAAACCTGAGAGCCTTGATCACTGGCACGCCTCCCTCCAAACATCGCTATCTCCGTATGGGGATTCCAAACCTGAGAGCCTTGATCACTGGCACGCCCTCTCCAAACATCGCTACCTCCGTATGGGGATTCCAAAACTGAGAGCCTTGATCACTGGCACGCCCCCCTCCAAACATCGCTACCTCCGTATGGGGATTCCAAACCTGAGAGCCTTGATCACTGGCACGCCCCCTCCAAACATCGCTACCTCTGTATGGGGATTCCAAACCTGAGAGCCTTGATCACTGGCACGCCCCCTCCAAACATCGCTACCTCCGTATGGGGATTCCAAACCTGAGAGCCTTGATCACTGGCACGCCCCCTCCAAACATCGCTACCTCCGTATGGGGATTCCAAAACAGAGAGCGCGCATGCGCGTGAACGGACCCATCGAACTTCCGGTCTTGCGCAATAGACACGCTATGCGTTCCATCGCATGCGTGCCACGCGCAGGACTACAGAAGTTCCTATTCACTGATGGGATACCTATGTAACTGACGCATGCGCCGTAACCCCTCTGACTCATGCCATCCTAATTTGAATACCATCCTCAGCTGGTTATAATAGGTATAAAAGCAGTACCTTGTGCACATATGTTAGTGACGCTCCCCCTGGGCCATGTTCAGGGGATACCCGGAGCCGGATCTGGATAGGAGTAGTAGTCCTTGTGGCGGTGACCCGGTCCGTGCCCAGGGTGTCAAACTAGGAGGCAGTGTTTGGCAGATAATGCTGTATGGTTCGACTACGCCACCCGTTGAATGCAGCTATGGAGCTGCCGCTGCAGGGCAGACCGCTGAGGCCGGTGGTAGGATGGTGCAGCGTAGATGATATAACCCCCAACGGGAGGGGTATGGCCTCAGGGCAGCTATTGTGAGTTGGATGAGGGGAGTGATGGTGCGGGTGTCCCAGTACTGAGGGTGCAGGTGATACAACGAAACACGGAGGCTTGAAGTGCAGTTTCAAAGACTTTACTCACTGTTCTTTATCCGGTCGCTTGTGCACAGTAAGGACCACCCGAGTCATGCTGCGTCCACCAGGGCAGGGACTCGGCCAGCTCCCAGGTAGTTCCAGAGCGTGGTCCAGAGCTCCCCTCTCTTCCTTTCTACTGGCCGTTCTCACCAGGGACCCACCTATGTCCGGCTCCCTCGGGCCTCTTGGTGGTGAAACCTTTCCTGGCTTCCCTGGCCCTACGCGTGGTATGCCTTTCTGGTGGATATGGTGAGGGTCGTGCCAAAGCTTGACCACGACCTCCGGTTCCTGGCTAAGGATGATTAGCCTCTGCCAGTTTGGGATCCGGTACCCTTCTCTGCCAACCCTTCACCCTCTTCGTTCTCCTGGGGGATCTCAGGGTTCCCTCTCTCCTTGCGTCTCTGGGCCTTTCTGTCTCTTTCTCTCTGCTTCAGGCCTGGCCCTGGAGCTGGGCCCAGCCGGAGCCACAGCTCCCTGTCAGCCCCCTCTGGCTGAACTCCTCCCTGAACAGACAGACCCTGTCTCTAGATGGTGCCCACCTTATATACTCCCTCTATGTGTGAGCCCAGGTGACTAGCACCCAATGGGCTCCTAGCTATACCCAGAGTCCCTCCCCTATCTGCCCCTACACTACAGGGATATTCCTCCCCCCTCCCCACTCCAGCCGGGGACAGACTCTGTCGTACCTGCACATCTACCTAGTGGGAGTACCGTTGTTCTGTCCCCCGGAAATGGGGTGAGTGTAGTGCATGCAGCTATCTGAGCTCTGTCCCACACTCCATCCTTACCCGAGAGTGGAATACCACACCTCTGGTTCGAGGTGCAATACCCCTGTAGCAGCCGAGTCCTCGGGGTGCTACATTAGTGCCCCCATTGAAGAAGCTTGTGGCGAAACGGCGTCGTCGGGGTTAACTTCACCATCCCTCCTCTGATCAACTTATTGAATTACTATATGTGAGTACTATCCACTGGCTTTAATGTTTTGTCATTACACACCCTATATGTAGCTACACTATATGCACAGCCTTAGTAATTAGTACATTTAATATGCATTAGCCTGATGCCTTTATACCTTGTACTTATCTGCTTACTTACTTATAGCATATAGGGGCTATATGCTCCAATATTTGAACTTCTGTTTGTAAAATATTCTTGTGTTCTGCTGCTACTTTGATGCTAATCTTTCCACATACTTAAAACAACCCCCCTTCTTTTTTTTGCACTTTACCTTGTTTCAGGGGAGTTCTTTATGCATTTTTCATTCACGGATTAATTGCCAACAGCACTTTATAATAGGGTTAGTGCAATATTGGATCTATGAATCAAAATTGCCATGGATGGGCTAATTTTCATGTACTAATATAGCTATGTTGGAGGTTTGGTTGTTGTAATATTTGAAGGCACCTGTTTTTTATATAACAAAAATATATTTTTAAAACTATTGAAATAAATTATATTGATTTTATATGTGTCTATTTATCTTCCTTTAAACTTGGCCTATACAGCTTGAGTTTTTTTGTTTGTTTAAAAGTAAACAAATACACTCACAAAACAACAGAGTGGAAAACAGTGGAGGGGAAACCAAATATGAGAGGATAAGGAAAAACACGCAAATCAACTCCACAGAGCGATCTCCAACATTCTACTCCAAACACGGAATTTTCTCTTTCACCACCAAGCCAGGAAGTAGAACTATCACTGGCAAGGAATGAAGCCAGGAGGAAGGTTCTTATAACTGCTGGGAGTAAGGAACTCAGAACAGCTGATACAACCTAAGAGAGAGAACTCCAGGAGTCCAACTAATCAGTTTAACCCTATCAGCACCAGAGCAAAGAATGCCAGAACTGTTTATAGGATGGTGAAACCATTTTAACTACCACAGGTGTATGTGTCACCAGACGCTGCAATCATCTGACCCACTCTGTTGCCGTATCCCATGACAGTACCCCCCACCTAAGAAAGGACTCCAGACCCTCAGAATCCAGTTTATCAGGATGAGAGGAGTGAAAGGCCCGAACCAACCTGGTCGCATGAACATCGGACGCTGGTACCCACATTCTTTCCTCTGGACTGTAACCCTTCCAATGCACTAAATAATGAAGAGACTGGCGACCCAAGTGAGAATAAACAATTCTAGCTATCTGAAATGCTACACTTCCATTAACCATGACAGGAGAAGGTGGTGGTAGGGATGGTACAGAGGAGGCCACATGTTTTTTCAGAAGAGTATCCAAAATATATTATGGATCTTAAAAGTAGATGGTAGAGCCAAGTGAAACGCCACTGGATTGACAACGGCAACAATCTTATAGGGACTAATAAACGTGGTGCCAAGTTTCCAAGAAGTAACCTTTAGTTTAATATTCTTCGAGGATAACCACACCAAATCACTCACACACAGGTCCGGGCCCAGCAACCTTTTCCGAGCAGCCATACTCTTGTATCTGCACCCCATCCTCCTTAAGTTATTAAAAACACCTCGCCATACTAATGTACCTATGTAGTTGATGAGGAAAACTGTTCCTTCTCAGGTACCCCAGAAGTACAGTTATTATTGAAAGCGTAAAACTGAGGATGAAACCTATATGCCCTGAAAAACGGGGACTTGCCAGTTGATTTAGGAGAACTGTTACTTACAGCAAACTCCGCAAGGGTTAAATACAAAACCCACTCCTCCTGATTCTCGGACACAAAGCACCTAAGATATGTCTCAAGATTTTGGTTCACTTACGCATTTTGCCCATTAGATTGTGGATAAAAGGCAGATGAAAATGAAAGATTAATCCCTAAATGAGTACAAAATGCTTTCCAAAATTTAGATATAAATTGAACCCCCATCTGGAAACAACATCAGAGAGAATCCCATGCAATTTCATGATTTCCTTAATAAAAAATTGTGGCAAAGTCTTGGCATTCGGTAATTCAGGTAGCGCAATGAAATGAGCCATCTTGCTGAATCTATCCATAACCACCAATATTACTGTGTTAGCTGCCAACACGGGTAGATCAGTAATGAAAACTACAGACAAATTAACCCAAAAGCTTCTAAATAGTATAATGAATTCCCCATAGGCCTCTATATAGTATAATGAACTCTCCATATGCCTAAATATAGTATAATGCACTCCCCATAGACCTCTATATATAGTATAATCAACTTCCCATAGGCTTATATATAGTATAATGCACTCCCCATAGGCCTCTATATAGTATAATGCACTCCCCATATGCCTCTATATAGTATAATGCCTTCTGCATAGACCTCTATATAGTATAATACACTCCTTTATAAGCCTCTTTAGTATAATGCACTCCCCATAGGCCTCTATGTAGTATAATGTAATTCACTCCTGATAGGCCTCCCCATAAAAAAATGCAATGCTCCCCTCTAGTCCTCGTTCCTCCGCTGCTCCAAGAGCCCAAATATCTCAGCACAGCGGCACCATGTACTGACGTCATCTCTCCCGCTGTCAGTGTCTGCGTCAGACACAGAGGAAGAATGATGGGAAAGGGAGCGCAACGCTCCCTCTCTTCATTTCTCTCAACTGTAACGGCATCCAGCCAATACAGTTCAATTTACGATGATGGACGGGAAGACCCGGTACTGACACTGAGCACCCCTCCACTCCCAGGCCCTATAGCAGTCAGGTAGCAGTGCAGGGAGACCGAGTCACAGATTTTAACTGTATCGGCGCATTGCATACAACTATGAAGTTAACAGTAGTGTCATCCCGGATAGGCCCCTCAGAGCGTGGGGCACATGGCGGCCGCAGCCTCTAGCCCCCCCCCCCCCCCCACGGTTGCTACACTACTGATCTCTCTTGTTTATTACATCACGCAGATGCTCCCACCATCCTCCTAAACTCTCTTAATCTTGCCCATGTGCTCAATTACACACTGGCATGTGGCTTTATTTATAATCCCTTTTATAGTGGCAGTTAATGATTGACCTGATTATAAAGCTTTCTCCTGTTAGGCTACTCCTTAAAGGTCTTGCTTGGGGTAGTTGAATTACAGGCTATTACATCCTTTTATCATGGATTGTAATCCGTTGTTGTCTTGTGATAAGTGATGAGCGAGGCCTAAATTGCTCTGGTACTCGTTACTCGGGTCGAGCAAATTGGAATGCTCGGGTGCTTGACCCGAGCAACGAGCCCAATGTAAGTCTATGGGAAACCTCGAGCATTTTTCAGGCTGCTCCCCCCGGCGGTTGGCAGAGGGCCTAAAAATTGCCGAAATCGATGGAAACAGTGCTCAAATTACATAGGAACAGCATTGGGAAGACCCCTGGAAGCATTTCTGACTCCCAGGTCACTGCTGTCAACAACGTTGTCAGAGTATTACGCCACTTTTACGGACTCACAATAAAACATACAAAAACAATACCAAAATGGATTTTCCCGGGAAATATATTAAGGAACATCCTTTCCAGAGTAATGACTTCTATATAAGGCAAAATAAATAACCAAAATCAAAAATACTCCTCCACACCTTGGGCTATGTTCACACGTAGCGTTTTTGATGCGTTTTTTCACTTTTGCATTGCTTTCAACCGTGACAAATGTATTCACTGGGAAATGTCATTTTAACATTTTACAACCTTATCTGGCCATGTGGTGTGTGACACATCATCAGACACATGCATACAGTGCTGAAAAGACATAGGAACAGCATGGGGAAGACCTCTGGAAGCATTTCTGACTCCCAGTTCACTGCCTAAAAGTGGGCCCATCATAAGTAATCCTTGGCGCATGCAAAGATGCCTCCCGCCATGCACCTGTAATTGAAGACTTGCAACAATCACCGTCCACGTCCTTGTCCCAGTGCAGCGTTCAGTTGTCCCTACCCCATTCCTTGGAGTGCAAGCTCAAGTATGCAGCCAGCCACCCACCCACCCACCGGCTGCAATACTATACTGCCAATTTTTTGACAGCTGCTTGCACTTGAAATGTGGCCTTTTAGGCTCGTGGAGGCGGGAGCTTTTCATAACCTCATGCCGGCGGCGGCCAGGTGTCCATACTCGGTCCCCAGCCGCCACTGTTTCTCCGGTTTCGTCTCCGCCTTGCACATACACGAGTCCCACAACATTACCCGTGCCCTCCCCAGTGCACTTACTGGGAAGGACCGCCTAACCACAAACACGTGGACAGGTGAATGTGGCCAGGGACGGTATGGAGCCAGTCCACAGCTTTTTTTGCTGAGAGTTGTATTTAGCTCGGTGAAAGGACTGGCATAGATGGAAACCGTATCTACCCTGGGTGTCATTTCTCCCAGGAAGTACTCTAATGCAGCTTGTTGCAGAAGCAATGGCAGCCCATCCAACATCAACTCGCACTTGTCGGTGGTGCTTTGACACACAAACATCTTTCTTTGCGCATTTAATTTCATGAATACAGAGTTGGGCAATGGCCTGATCTGCAATGCGGTTTAAGAAATAACATGCATAAGCATGTCCGATCCACATTAAAAAAGCAGCCATAGAGTGCCCGGGAACCTTCCTCCACACTTTTCTTAGCCAGGGCTGCTTCTCGGCAGGGTTGGACGGGCCCACCAGAGAACTGAAGACTCCTCCGGTGGGCCTAGCTTCTCCTTCAGGAGAGTTCATAGTGCCAAGGTGAGGCCATGATGATGATAGAGACCACCATCTGCTTAGTTTTCTGCAAGCGCAAGTATGCAGCCAGCCACCCACAGGCCGCAACACTAAACTGCCAGATTTCTTGGCAGCTGCTTGAACTTGAAATATGGCCTTTTAGGCTCGTGGAGGCGGAAGCTTTTCACAACCTCATGCTGGCGGCGGCCGGGTGTCCATACTCAGTCCCCAGCCGCCACTGTTTCTCCCGGTGTCGTCTCCGCCTTCCACAAGCACGAGTCCCACAACATTACCCATGCCCTCCCCAGTGCACTTACTGGGAAGGACCGCCTAACCACAAACACGTGGACAGGTGAATGTGGCCAGGGACGGTACGGAGCCAGTCCACAGCTTTTTTTGCTGAGTTGTATTTCACCACAGCCATATTCTTTAGCTTGGTGAAAGGACTTGGGAAACCATATCTACCCAGCTGTCATTTCTCCCAGGAAGTCCTCTAAAGCTGCTTTCCCTTGAAATGTGGCCTTTTAGGCTCGTGGAGGCGGAAGCTTTTCACAACCTCATGCCGGCGGCGGCCGGGTATCCATACTCGGTCCCCAGCCGCCATTATTTTTCCCGCTGGGGAGTTTCTGCATAACAGAAAAAATAACAGCCACTACAGTCCATTTAAGATTTGCACAAAATATTTTTATTGATATATAATAATAAATTTAATGTATATATACAAATAATTAGCAGCAAGGGGACAGATTAATGAAAAAAATACAATCTAAAATCATGTGAAGCCGTGGCAGCATGCAGCTAACCAGATTACTAATCTATCGAGAGTCACTTATGTATGTGTATCCAATCCATATATTCGCAACATATAAATATATATATATAGTGCTCTCAAGACAATATTTAGCTCGAATCATGGTATCCAGGGTTCATGATAGTGGATCTTATACTACGCAAAGCGATATACAACAAGCATTTAAAGGATGCATTCATTCATAGTGATTACCTGGATAGCCACTGGCAGCTCAGCACCACTGGACACGTCACCCCACAGATTCACATGGTTTTAGATTGAATTTTTTTCATTAATCTGTCCCCTTGCTGCTAATTATTTGATTATATACATGAAATTTATTATTATAAGTCAATAAAAATATTTTGTACAAATCTTAAATGGACTGTAGTGGCCGTCATTTTTTCTGTTATGCAGAAACTCCCCAGTAGTATTGTATGATGGTCCGTCCGTATGTTAGGTCACCTTTGCAGTAATGTGGATCTATATCGATTATGTATAGTTAGTTTGTGTTTACTGCGTTGTTGTTTTTCCAGCCATTTATTTGCATTATTTTTCCTGGTATCGTCTCTGCCTTCCACAAGCACGGGTCCCACAACATTACCCTTGCCCTCCCCAGTGCACTTACTGGGAAGGACTGCCTACCCACAAACACATGGACAGGTGAATGTGGCCAGGGACGGTACGGAGCCAGTCCACAGCTGTTTTTGATGAGAGTTGTATTTAGCTCGGTGAAAGGACTGGCATAGAGGGAAACCGTATCTACTCTGGGTGTCATTTCTCCGTTACCAGGTTCCGCCCATTGTCACACACGACCATGCCTGGCTGTATGTTCAGCAGTGAGAGCCACAGATCAGGCTGCTGTGTTAGAGCTTTCAACAACTCTGCAGCGCTGGGCGGTTTGTCAATTAAGCATTAAGCATGTTATCTTCAGCACAGCCTGTTGCCGCTTGGCCAAGGCAGTGCAGCAGTACTGTCAGCTTGTGACTGATGTGGTCATTTTGGAGATGGAGGAGGAGGTGCAGGAGCTGAACAATGTGATTACATTGAGGTTAAATTGGTGACGCTGTTTTTTATACTAAAGAAAGATTCTATTGTTTTCTTTTTTTTACGTTATTTTTTTAAGACAAATGCATTCACCGGGAAATGTCATTTTAACATTTTACAACTTTATCTGGCAATGTGGTGTGTGACACATCATCAGACACATCCTGTTTTATTTATGATGGAGGGACTCTGAAAGTCATAAAGCCTATTTTTATAGGGCCATCAGACGGCCCTTTCTATTTTTAAAAGGCCAGCAGTCGGCCCTCGCTATTGTTAGAGAGCCATCAGCCGGCTATGCTTTGTTGTTCCCATTATTAACAAGTGGGTCTCCTATACTGTTATTGCGTATCCAGTGACTGCAAGGGCTGGCAAAAATTTGGACGCAACCCAATACCCCTTTGAAGAGACATACAGGAGGGTCTCAGTAAAAAAATGTTCCCATTATAAAGGAGCGGGTCTCCTATAGTGGTAATGCCGATGCTGTGACTGCAAGGGCTGCCAAAATTTGGGAAAAACCCCACTAAGAATTTAAAGACACACAGAGCTGGGCCACAGTAACGACAAATTCCCATTAGAAAGTAGAGGGTCTTCTCTACAGTTATAGGGTATGCAGTGAGTCCAAAGGCAGACCAATGGGGCGTGGCCTGCTAGTCATGGAGTAGGTAGGTGTTTTCTTGTGCTCCTGCCTCAGCATAAGCAACTGGGATGAAATGCCTTTTCAAAGACATTGAACTCTTATAAAAAGCTACTAAACTAACTCCGGATGCTTCTGAAACATTTTGAGACCTTCTTTGATATTATCTGAAAAATTTTACCTCACAACTATGCTGAGTAATTTTCCTGAGGGAAGCTTAAAGATTTGAGCTATCTTGAGATCTTATTACCTCATTATTTCATCACCTGGTCTTTGATTTGACCTTGGGGTTCATCTCGTTCTACATAGAAGCTTTGAAGATTCGCCGCTCTTGAACGGATAAGTACAATTTTTTTTTTTTTTTTTTGCTGTGTCACAAATTTTACATTGTCTCCATTTTTGTACTTCATCATATTCAACGACGCCATCTTGTGTGAGAACAGAGGTTTTATGATCTAAAAGGATTTAAGTAGTCTTATTTAAATCTGTTACACATAGGTACCATTTATTGCATGACTGTGGGATCTTCACTGAGTTTTGGTGCCGCCATCTTGTGCTTTACGGTTCTTAACTCCGCCATTTTATGTAAAACTGTGATGATCTAACTGAAAAGACTACATATGGACTTGACATCCCTTTTACTCCAGATATACAGTACAGACCAAAAGTTTGGACACACCTTCTCATTTAAAGATTTTTCTGTATTTTCATGACTATGAAAATTGTACATTCACACTGAAGGCATCAAAACTATGAATTAACACATATGGAATTATATACTTAACAAAAAAGTGTGAAACGACTGAAAATATGTCTTATATTCTAGGTTCTTCAAAGTTGCCACCTTTTCCTTTGATGACTGCTTTGCACACTCTTGGCATTCTCTTGATGAGCTTCAAGAGGTAGTCACCGGAAATGGTCTTCCAACAATCTTGAAGGAGTTCCCAGAGATGCTTAGCACTTGTTGGCCCTTTTGCCTTCACTCTGCGGTCCAGCTCACCCCAAACCTTCTCGATTGGGTTCAGGTCTGGTGACTGTGGAGGCCAGGTTATCTGTCGTAGCACCCCATCACTCTCCTTCTTGGTCAAATAGCCCTTACACAGCCTGGTGGTGTGTTTGGGGTCATTGTCCTGTTGAAAAATAAATGATGGTCCAACTAAACGCAAACCGGATGGAATAGTATGCCGCTGCAAGATCCTGTGGTAGCAATGCTGGTTCAGTATGCCTTCAATTTTGAATAAATCCCCAACAGTGTCACCAGCAAAGCACCCCCACACCATCACACCTCCTCCTCCATGCTTCACGGTGGGAACCAGGCATGTAGAGTCCATCCGTTCACCTTTTCTGCGTCGCACAAAGACACGGTGGTTGGAACCAAAGATCTCAAATTTGGACTCATCAGACCAAAGCACAGATTTCCACTGGTCTAATGTCCATTCCTTGTGTTCTTTAGCCAAAACAAGTCTCTTCTGCTTGTTGCCTGTCCTTAGCAGTGGTTTCCTAGCAGCAATTTTACCATGAAGGCCTGCTGCACAAAGTCTCCTCTTAACAGTTGTTGAAGAGATGTGTCTGCTGCTAGAACTCTGTGTGGCATTGACCTGGTCTCTAATCTGAGCTGCTGTTAACCTGCGATTTCTGAGGCTGGTGACTCGGATAAACTTCTCCTCAGAAGCAGAGGTGACTCTTGGTCTTCCTTTCCTGGGGCGGCCCTCATGTGAGCCAGTTTCTTTGTAGCGCTTGATGGTTTTGCAACTGCACTTGGGGACACATTCAAAGTTTGCCCAATTTTTCGGACAGACTGAGCTTCATTTCTTAAAGTAATGATGGCCACTTTTTTTTCTTTACTTAGCTGCTTTTTTCTTGCCATAATACAAATACTAATAGTCTATTCAGTAGGACTATCAGCTGTGTACCCACCTGACTTCTGCACAACACAACTGATGGTCCCAACTCCATTTATAAGGCAAGAAATCCCACTTATTAAACCTGACAGGGCACACCTGTGAAGTGAAAACCATTTCCGGTGACTACCTCTTGAAGCTCATCAAGAGAATGCCAAGAGTGTGCAAAGCAGTCATCAAAGCAAAAGGTGGCTACTTTGAAGAACCTAGAATATAAGACATATTTTCAGTTGTTTCACACTTTTTTGTTAAGTATATAATTCCACATGTGGTAATTCATAGTTTTGATGCCTTCAGTGTGAATGTACAATTTTCAAAGTCATGAAAATACAGAAAAATCTTTAAATGAGAAGGTGTGTCCAAACTTTTGGTCTGTACTGTAGATCTACAAATGTATGACTAACAAGAGATATTACAGTTCTTGAAAAATATTTATTAATATCTTTGGCCGCGATAGTTGATTATCATTATAAACAACAATTTCGGTACAGAGACGAGAAGACTCTCCGTGAGCAAATTAAATCATTGGGTTTCCAACAAACACGAGCTGCGCAGATCTGAAGAGGGAAACCAGTGTTTATATATTTTTTTTTTGTATGTGTGGTGATTTTTCCTTTGTCATTGCTAACACTGCTACAAAGCTTTCTTTATTATTACATATATGTACATGTCTTGGTGCCGTGGTTCTTGGTGTAGGTAAGATGTTGCCTTCTCTTCATACTGTGTGTAATAGTGAATGGGAGAAAAATGAGCAGATTTGATTAGCTAATATCTGAAGAAAGCTGATATTATCTACTTTTATTGTAATACCTAAGGTAATTGTTTTTAATAACATACATTTATTTGTTAGACATATCTCTACTTTATATATAACTAATTTACTGGATGTATGAAAGCTATATTTCTCTCTCTTGAATTTTTTGCCTCAGTGGCGGGCTCTGGTGGCTGATTTTTGATACTGCAGCCAGGGGTCTTTAGATTCTTATGATCTTTTTTCCCATGTCTTCTTTGTGAAAACATATTATTATTATTATTATATATATTATTATTTTATTTTATAGGTTGTTTTATCTCTTTAGAGGTTGAGATTTTAAATCTTATCGCTCTAGCTAGGATTTTCACTCATTTCTTATTCTCCTAGTTCATAATACTCATTGCTATGATAGTTTAGTACAGCATAAAGACTCTGGTGAACTGCAATTTATCTGAACCACTCTGTCCTAATTGTTTGGTAATTATTTTCCAATTTCATCTTGTGAGGGATCACAATTAACATAATGTCTTCATCGAAACCTAAATCTATTCCCAACAACAAACCTAGGGACAGGTCAAGATCTCCATATAAAACTTCTGCTAAGAACACCCGGTCTCAGGACAAAGAAATATCTGATGACGACTCAATGTTCATTGAATCTCAGTCATCCTCAAAAAAGAGGAAGGAGAGGGAATCTAAGAAATCATCTCATACAAAGCAGGTGATGGAAGAGAGCTCTGAAGAGGATGAGACCTCCTCACCTACTGTAAGCCCGGATAAGCAGAGATCTAGGAGAGGCGATTCATCCTATACTGACCCAAATGATCCTCTTCAAAGTTTCAAATGGGAGCAGCCATTAGACCAAACATTTTTCAAGAGTCTGTTTACAGCTTTTAAAAAATCCATGAGACTGGACACAAAAAAAGACCTAGATAGGAGATTTGAGAAACTTCAGACCTCGATTGATTCCATCTCACATAGAGTAGAAAGAAATGAAGCTGAGGTTTTTGAATTAGGAAAAATGACTGATAAGTTGAGGAAGGAGCAAAGTACTCTAAGGGAAGATCTAAAATTCATTAAAAATAAGATGACGGATTTAGAAGACAGGGATAGAAGACAAAATCTGAAGCTTAGAGGGATCCCTGAGTCAGTCTAAAATGACCAATTAGATCTTTATGTGAAAGGTCTGCTAAAGAAGTCCTTGCCATCTCTGACAGATCTAGATGTCACTATTGTTAGAGTCCATAGACTTCCAAAACCTAAACATATCAGACCGGACATTCCAAGAGACGTAATTGTCAAATTCCATTTCTTTCATACAAAAGAAAGGTTAAAAGAATTTATAAGAACTAACAAAATCCTACCTCACCCCTATGAGAACATTAAAACGTTTGCTGATCTCTCAAAAGAGACCATGTTACAAAGGAAAAACGTAGCAAAAATCACAGACATTCTTCGGCAGAAACACCTCCTGTATAAGTGGGGTTTTAACCCAGCGAAGGTGTTGTTTTCTTTCCAGAGCCGGACTGTCGCAATAAGCAATGTAGAGTAAGGTCTACAGATTCTAAAAGAACTTGGTAATACTATTCCTGAGAAGTTTATTTTATGCATTTGAATTGAGGTTTTGGGCCAGAACTTAAGCCCTTTCCTAGAGGAGTTAGTTCCTACGATTAGTAGATCCTCTCGAGGAACTAATCTTCAGCAGTTAAGTTAGGTTATTTTAGGCTAGATTCAGTTTTTAGTGGTTTACTACTGATAGTACACTTTTTTTTTTTTTATTGATTCATTAAGTTGTTTTCAGAATCTTTACAATGTCTCCATCCCTTTTTTCATATTTCTAACAAGCATCACTACTGACACCTTCTCCCATGGCAGTTAAGATTTTATCCCATAACGTTAATGGTCTGAATAGCCCAAGAAAGTGATATCTAATATGGAAACAGATAAGAGACTCTAGAGCAGATATTATTGGTCTTCAAGAAACCAAATTCGCAGCAGCCAACCAGCCCAAATTCACTAATAAGAACTTTCCCAACATCTTCTATGCCTCCAATCCAAAGAAAAAACGAGGTGTAGCAATTCTTATAAAAAACACAGTAACTTTTGAAAAACTTCTGATATTAGCCGATGAAGATGGAAGATATCTAATTTTAATATGTAAAATAAATGGTGTAGAATTCACCCTAGCTAAAGTTCATGTCCCTAATAGTGGTCAAATAACCTTTTTGGACAAAATAATGAAGCTTATTCACCAAACCAAGAGGGGCAAATTGGTTTTGTTTGGGTATTTTAACATGGTACCTAATGCCTTAATGGACTCCTCCACTAGATCAAGACAGTTTCTCTCTAATTTAGACCAGTGGATTAATAAGAATGAGCTATATGATGTATTTAGATGCCTCAACACATCTTCTATAGAGTTTACCCATTACTCAGGAAGGCATAACTCATACTCCCATATTGACCTGATCCTGACAGACATATTTTCTTTAACCAAATTCAAATCTGTGCGGATAGAGCCAAGGTTATGGTCTGATCATGCCCCTGTCTTATCTGAAATAATTATTGGCCCAGTTTTAGTAGAGAGTAGGCTGTGGCGAAACAACAGTTACTTATTTACCCATCCTAAATACAGATGTGCAATAGAACAATCAATTAAGAATTACTTTAGAGAGAATGATTCTGACAATACTCCAATTTATTTACTTTGGACGGCTTTTAAGGCAGTACTAAGGGGTCATCTTATCCAACTAAATTCCCAATTAAAGAAAAACAATAGAGACAAAACAGTTGAAATCACTAAAGAAATTATAGCTTTAGAAGAAAAATTATTTAATAACCCTTCCCCAGATTTGCAATCTCAAATATTGACATTGAGGCAGAAACTCAAAACCCTTTTATCTGAAGAATTTGACAAAGTTACTCAAAGAATTAGAGCAAACCATTACTCATCAACCGATAAACAATCTAAAGCCTTTGCGGCAAGACTTGAACATTTTAGACAAAAGACAAAGATTAGTCAAATTGTAGATAAAAATGCCCATTTAGTTACACATCCTAAGAAAATCACAGACCTCTTTGCTGATTTTTATAAAAATTTATATAATCTTAAGGATAATCCCAACTTTTCTAACCCCTCATGTGAAGTGATAGACTCTTTTTTAAATTCCATAAACCTCCCTTCCCTTTCTAAGTCTGAGCTGGAAGAATTGAATTCCCCATATACTAAATTAGAAATTTCTTCTCTAATTAAAAACCTTAAAAATGGGAAATCATCTGGCCCAGATGGGTTTCAAAATGAGTTTTATAAGTGCTTTGAAATCTTGTTGGAAGATCCTCTAGTTAGATTAGCAAATACATCCGCGATTGAGGGCCACCTGCCTGCTGAGATGCTGGAGGCTTTGGTGATCGTCATCCCCAAACCCAAAGGTGATCCAAACGACACAAAAAATTACAGGCTTATTTCTCTTTTGAACAGTGACACCAAATTATTGGCTAAATTAGCGTCTCAAAGACTTCAAAATTTTGCTCACAAACTAATTAACCCAGACCAGGTGGGTTTTATTCAGGGAAGATCGACATCAGATGTCACAAGACGAGCCCTTAACCCCTTAAGCCCCGGAGCATTTTCCGTTTTTGCATTTTCGTTTTTTGCTCCCCTTGTTCCCAGAGCCATAGCGTTTTTATTTTTTGGTCAATATGGCCATGTGAGGGCTTATTTTTTGCGGGACGAGTTGTACTTTTCAACGCCATTACTAGTTTTACCATATCGTGTACGGGAAAACGGGAAAAAAATTCCAAGTGCGGTAAAATTGCAAAAAAAGTGCAATACCACAGCTGTTTTTTTTTTTTTTTTTACCACGTTCACTGAATGCTAAAACTGACCTGCCCTTACTATTCTACAGGTCATTACGAGTTCATAGACACCAAACATGTATAGGTTCTTTTATATTTAAGTGGTGAAAAATTCCAAAATTTTGGTAAAAAAAAAAAAAAAAAAAAATAGCGCCATTTTCCGAGACCTGTAGCGTCTCCATTTTTCATGATCTGGGGCTGGGTGAGGGCTTATTTTTTGCGCGACGGGCTGACATTTTTATTGATAACATTTTGGAGTAGATCCGATGTTTTGATCGCCCGTTATTGCATTTTATTGCAATTTTGCGGCGACCAAAAAGCGTAATTCTGGCGTTTAGAATTTTTTTCTCGTTACGCCGTTTACCGATCGGATTAATTATTTTTTTATATTGATAGATCGGGAGATTCTGAATGCGGCGATATCAAATATGTCTATGTAGGGTTTTTTTTATATATATATTTTATTTCGAATGGGGCAAAAGGGGGGTGATTTAAACTTTTACTTTTTTTTTTTTTTTTTTTATATATTTTTAAAAACCTTTTTTTTTTTACTTTTTGCTTGCTTCCATAGGAGACTAGAAGCAGCAACTGTCCGATCGTCTCTGTTACATACAGGGGACCAGCAGATCCCCTGCATGCAGCAGAAATGGTCCTGTGCTATGAGCGCCGACCACTAGGTGGCGCTCATAGCGACCAGATCATGACAACCACAGGCGTCTGCTGCAGACCCTGAGTTGTCATGCCCACCCATCGGTGACCCGCGATCATGTGACGGGGTCGCCGATGGGCGGGGCTTATGACGCGCTACCCGGAAGCGCGCGTTAAATGCCGCTATCAGAGATTGACAGCGGCATTTAACATGTTAACAGCCGCGGGTGGATCGCGATTCCACCCGCGGCTGTTGCGGGCACATTTTCAGCTGTAAGAATCAGCTGACATGTGCTCGGTTCAGTGCGGGCTTACCGCCGGAGCCCTCACTGAACCGGGGGTGCGCAAATGTGCGTACTAATACGGCAAGCGTTGTTAACGGGTTAATATTATCTCGATTATAAGCAAAAAGAAATCTCCAGCAGTATTGTTGGCCCTAGATGCGGAGAAAGCTTTTGACCGGGTGAACTGGTCTTATATGTTTAAAACTCTTGAAAAATTTGGATTTCAAGGCAGGATATTCAACAGCATTAAGGCTATGTATTCGAATCCATTGGCCCGGGTCTACACAAATAATTTTCTTTCAGTTAAGTTTCCTTTATCTAATGGCACCAGACAGGGTTGTCCCCTCTCGCCTATACTTTTTGCCCTATTTATTGAACCCCTAGCTGCAAAAATTAGGTCTGACCCATTTATAGAAGGTATAAACTTTAAACAAACATGCTCGAAAGTCACACATTTTGCAGACGATATTCTGCTTACTATCTCAAACCCCCTTTTGTCACTTCAGCGTTTAAATTCCCTGATTAAAAATTTTTGCTAATGTTTCGTTTTATAAAATTAACTTTTCAAAAACTCAATGTATGACTTTCAACTTAGAAGACAACTTGGCCACTGCCTTGAAGGTACAATTCGACTTTAACTGGCAACCGCAGCAGATTTCGTACTTGGGTATAATTCTGACAAAATCTCCATCATCTGTGGTCAATGACAACCTGTCGGTCCTTCATAAATCCCTCCAAACCAAATTATTCCGTCTGAGTAAAATAGACCTATCGTGGCTGGGGAGAATCATTACCTACAAGATGATGGCCCTTCCTAAAGTTTTATATGTAATTAAATGTATCCCATTGCCTATACCTGGAAAATGGTTCAATAAATTTCAAACACAACTCAGAATGTTTATTTGGAACAAAAACAAGCCACGAATATCAATCACTCTTTTAGAAAAACATAAGAGACGAGGTGGATTGGGTCTCCCAAATCTTTTTAGTTATTATCAAGCAACGATATTGAAACTCTCAAATGGTTGGTTACTAAAAGACAATCCTATTCCCTGGGTCTCCTTGTAAAAGGCCCAAATAAATTACAGTGACTTGAAGCTAGTCATCACAGCTTATCTTATAGACCCTAGTAAACCTCTACTAAATTTTCAGACACTGAAGGCAGTTATCACCGTCTGGAGAAATCTGCTCAAAAAAACAAAGTCAAAATTTAAAGATTTGCAGCTTAATTCTCTTTCAATCCAAATTTTAGAAATTTTAATCGCTAAACTGAAATTGAGTACATGGTTGGAATTGGGTATCTCAGTAATCCAAGACATAATTCTGGATAACAATCTTATTACTTTTGAATCCCTCCAGGATAAATATACTTTACCTAACAAAGAAATTTCGACATGGATAAAATTACAATTATTCCTGACTTCAAAAAACATTCTCTTTTCTCTTCCCCAATTCATTATTGACCTTTTATCTAAACCCTTCGATAGCCCCAAATGGGTGACAAACCGTCTGTATAGGATTTACAATGATGACATTGTACTACTAAAGACTAAAAACATAATAACTTGGGAAAAAGAACTCCAAGTTCAAATAGACATATCACAACTCTCTTCATCTCTAGACATCATTTACTCGAACACTCTGTGTGCTTCTCTACATGAGTCCCACTATAAGATCTTGTCTAGATGGTACTGGACACCGGAGAGAATTTATCAAATCTCACCATCGACATCATCTGACTATTGGAGGGGTTGCGGGAAGATGGGGACCCTCTCACATATTTTCTGGGGTTGTCCTAAGCTCAATAATCTTTGGACAGAGGTTAGAAACCTTATTAAAAACCTCACTAGCTTACGAATTTCCCTTAATCCACAACTGGTTCTTCTGCTGCTAGGTATAGATACTTTCCCCAACAATCTAAGGCACATAATTTGTCACATTTTAATAACTACTAAATTGTTGATAGCTTCACGTTGGAAACAAGTTGAAGCTCTATCCACAATATATATGAATACAATATAGCCCTCAGACAGAAGGACTTGAATACATATAAATTTAAATGGGATATTTGGTCACGAAACTTTATGCCAAACTTAATTTCTTGACACTCCATTAACATTGTGAAACTACGATTTTTGAATTCTGATTCAATAACGGTGTATTTATATAATTTTGTTTAATTCACTAACTGAATGTAGTTCCGAAACTTAGGCTATGATACTCTTTGTAAGAATTTGGGATGTTAAAAGTAATGTATTACCCCTTTGGTTAACCAGCTTGCATGATTATGTTGTAAGTTCCTTTTATGTTGTCTGTTTTTCCCCTTTCCCCAAATGTATGTTCTTTCCTTGTAAATCTGTGATTAAAACATATTGCATAGATATATCTGTATTATATGATAATAACTCACATATGTTATATCTACAATAGCCACTCTGTATAATATAATACATAAAGTATTTACAGTTTTGTTAATTGAAAACTTAATAAAAATATTTTAAAACAAAGGCTAAGGCTAACCAATTTTAGGAAAAACACCACTAAGAATTTAAAGACAGAGCAGGGCCACAGTAACAAGTACGACATGTTCCCATTAGAAAGGAGAGAGTCTGCTACACAGTTATAGGGTATGCAGTGAGTCCAAAGGCTGTCCAATTTTAGGAAAAGCCCCACTAAGAATTTAAAGACTCATAGAGCAGGGCCAGAGTAACGACAAATTCCCATTAGAAAGGAAAGAGTCTCCCATAGTGTTGGCCTATGCATTGAATGCAAGGGCTGCCAAAAATTTGGAGGCACTTCAATGCCCCTTGGAAGAGACGTGGAGGAGGGCCTCATAAAAAATGTTCCCATTAGAAATGAGCGGGCCTCCTATACTTGTAATGCCCATGCACTAAGTGTATGGGCTGACAAACATTTACCCCTGGGGGTATACATGAACATACTGTATGAAATTTTTTTTTTACGGGCATCATAAACACCCTTTAAAAAAATTATGTGGGTGTTGCATCACGGACCATGGTCACCCTGGTGATATGGTGGTGGAAGATGAGGAGAAGGAGGAGGACAAGAGCAAATAGCCCATATCAGGAAACGTATACCCATGTCTGGGTGTGAAAAGGTGCATGGCAATACACCTTCCAAGAGAAGACACTGGATTTGAGTTTATGTTACGCTGCTATCATTCGGTGGTGTTGAGAAGTCCAATCCAGCCCTTGTTCATTTTTATAAGAGTCAGCCTGTCAGCATTTTCAGTTGACAGGCGGATGCGCTTATCATTTATAATTCCACCAGCGGCACTAAAAACCCGCTCTAATAAAACTCTGGTGGCAGGGCAGACCAGGACCTCCAAGGCATAGAGAGCCAGTTCATTCCACGTATCCAGCTTAGATAATCAATAATTATAAGGCACAGAGGAATCACGGAGGACATTGGTACGGTCGGCAAGGTACTCCCTCAGCATCTTCCAAAACTTTGCACTCCTTATGAGAGTAACCCGCGCCTCAGGGCCTATGCGATGAGAGGGTCTGAGAAAACTTTCCCAGAACTTTGACAGTGTTCCCCTGCCTCTGCTGGATTCGAGTTGTGTCTCCTTCACCTGTACTCCTTGGTTGTCCAACGAAGTGTGCCCTCTGCCGCCAGCGTTTTCAGATGGGAATTTCTTTAATAGTTCCGCAACAAGGGCCTTCTGGTACAGCCCCATTTTTGTAGACCTGTCTGCCTCAGGAATAAGAGATATAAAGTTCTCCTTGTAGAGTGGGTCTAGAAGTGTCACCAACCAGTAATGACTGTCACCCAAAATTTTGAGAACGCGAGGGTCATGGGAAAGGCAGCGTAACATAAACTCAGCCATGCGTGCCAGACTACTAACAGGCAAGACTTCCGTGTCCTCATCAAGAGGATGACTGACCATGCTCTCCTCCTCCTCCTCCTCTCTGTCCTCTGGCCGTCCACGCTGAACAGACTGTATGACAGCTGTGCAGGTAGTACCGTCTATAGTGCATGAAACTAGCTCCTGTCATTCCTCCTCCTCCTCTTCCTCATTGTCACCCAATCCACGTTGGGATGATATGAGGCTTGGCTGTGTGTAATCACCCTGTATGGTTCCTTGCTCCATCTCATCATGCTCCGCCTGCAATGCATCCACTTTGATTGTGAGCAGAGAGCATTTCAGAAGACAGAGAAGCGGGATGGTGACGCTAATTATGGTGTCAACGCCGCTCAGCATCTTGGTGGAGTCCTCAAAGTTTTGAAGGATGGTACATATGTCTGACATCAATTTCCACTCCTGAGGTCTTATGTGTGGAGTCTGAACTGAATACCGACGGCCTTGTTGATGCTGGTACTCAACAACTGCCCTCTTCTGCTCACAAATCCTTGCCAACATCTGCAGTGTAGAGTTCCAACGCGTGGGGACATGACACACCAGTCTGTGAGCCGGAAGCTGCAAACGCTGCTGAAACATGGCAAGGGTGGCGGAAGCTGTAGCTGACTTTCTAAAATGGGCACACAGGCGGCGTACTTTAACAAGCAGATCCGGCAGCTCCGGGTAGGATTTGAGAAACTGCTGAACCACGAGGTTAAGCACATAGGCCAGGCATGCTACGTGTGCGAGTTCGCCTCGCCTCAGAGCTTCCACCAGGTTCCGGCCATTGTCACACATGACCATCACTGGCTGTAGGTTCAGCGGTGTGAGCCACAGATCTGCCTGCTCTTTCAAAGCTGTCCTCAACTCTTCAGCATTGTGCGGTTTGTCATCTAAGCATATCACCTCCCCACAGCCTGTTGCCGCTTGGCTGAGGCAGTGCTTACAGCTTGTGACTGATGTGGTCATTTTGGAGATGGTGGCTGAAGAGGAGGATGAGGCTGAGGAGGATGAGGTGCAGGAGCTGTAGACCGTGGGGGCATCCCTGATTGACCTAGGGCCCGCAATCCTTGGCGTTGGGAGGACTTGTTCCGTCCCAAGGTCAGACTGGGTCCCGGCTTCCACTATGTTAACCCAATGTGCCGTCAGCAAGATGTACTGTTCCTGCCCACAAGCACTTGTCCACGAGTCCGTGGTTAGGTGGACTTTCCCGGTAACTGCGTTGTTGAGGGCACGGCTAATGTTTTGGGACACGTGCTTGTGTAATGCGGGGACGGCACACTTGGAGAAATAGTGGCAGCTGGGGACCCAGTACCGAGGGATGGCCGCCGCCATCAGGTTGTGGAATGCTTCAGTCGCCACGAGCCTAAAAGGCAACATTTTGAGTCCAAGCAGTCGTGAAATGTGAGAACTTAGTAGTGTGGCCTGTGGGGCGTTGGTTGCATATTTGTGCTTGCGTTCCAAGGACTGGGGTATGGACAACTGAATGCTGCACTGGGACAAGGATATGGACGTGCTTCCTGATGCAGCTAATTGAGAGTGCGCAACGACAGGTGCAGGGCAGGAGGCATCTTCGCATGCACCATGGACAGGGGATTGGCTTGCATGCACAACAGCGGAAGAAGCAATGGCGCCACCTGCAGACACTGTTCCTGGACCCTGGGGTTCGGCCCACAAAGTCGGGTGCTTTGCTGCCATGTGCCTGATCATGCTGGTGGTGGTCAGGCTGGTCGTTTTGCCACCCTTGCTGATGCTGGCCTGGCAGGTGGTGCAAATGGCCTTTTTTTAGTTATCGGCAGAGTCTTTAAAAAACAACCAGACTCGGGAAGACCTAACAGTTGTACTGGCAACTTCCTTCGTGTTGGTGTTACCGGGAACGGTTACCTGCCTTCTGTCTGCGGCCACCACACTGCTTTTTCCTGCCTGTTGGGGTGCTCTGCCTCCCTCCCCCTGTGTGCTACTGTCCTCACTCTGCATGTCCTCCTGCCAGGTTAGGTCAGTTACTATATCATCCACCACCTCGTCTTCCACTTCTGCACCCTGGTCCTCCTTATGATTTTCTGGCAATTGTGTCTCATCATCGTCCACCTCTTTTGACTCTTTCCCACCGTCGCCTTCGTGTGACCGTGGCTGCTCAAATATTTGGGCATCGCTACACGCGATCTCCTCTTGCCCCGCTTCAAGTGGACTAGGCGAGAGGCCCGAATCTATAAATAGAAAAGTGAGCAGCTCTTCAGAGTGTCCAAGTGTGGGATCAGTTGTCTCTGGGCACTCGGCATGGTGGGAGGAAGGAGGATCAGGGTGAGGAATATGCAGTCCAGACTCACGGCTACTGAGACTTGACCGTGTGGAAGACAGGGTGGTGGTGGTGGTGGCTAAGTGACTAGAAGCATTATCCGCTATCCAACCAACAACCTTTTGACACTGCTCTGGGTTCAATAGTGGTGTGCTGTGGTCCCCTAGAAATTGGGACAGGAAGGTCAGGTGAGAAGATGTGGGTGTTTGTTGTGGCACAATTTCAGCTTGCCCACGGCCTTGTCGTCGGCCTCTGCATGCACCATTACCATCATGTCCAGTTCCCCGTCCCTTGGCACGTGCCTTGCCCATTTTAAATGGAGGACAGTATCTTCCACTCTCACTACAAATGACTGAGTTTGGAGCGAACTTATATGTGATCCGTGTGATAGAGAAAACCGAGTTTTAAATACCTGGCCTGTAGGTAAGTAGTTTGAACAGCAAACTGGTGTGAATTGCTTCACTGACACACTAAAGGAAATTTTTAATGGAGGCCAGAAATGGCAGTATTTTCTGACAACGTATATGTGATCCGTGTGATGTATCTATGGCTGTGTCTTTGCTGGTTTTATGCCGGTCTTGCTGGGTCCCTCTGCGAAGCGCATAACAGTTAGCAGCCAGCAGTATTCTATGTATTAACCGTTTTTGAGCAAAGCAAACAGCTGACGTCTTGTTAATTGGATTAATTGTTCTCACTGGTGTGTTTTCTCTACCTCATATATTCTATGATTAACCACTTCACTCCAGAGCCTCTTTTTGCCTTCGTGACCAGGCCAATTTTTTCAATTCTGACCACTGTCATTTTATGAAGTAATTACTCTGGAACGCTTCAACGGATCCCCCTGATTCTGAGATTGTTTTTTCGTGACATATTGTACTTCATGATAGTGGTAAAATTTCTTCGATATCACTTGCGTTTATTTGTGAAAAAAATTAGAAATTTGGTGAAAATTTTAAAAATTTTGCAATTTTCAAACTTTGAATTTTCATGCCCTTAAATCAGAGAGATATGTCACACAAAATAGTTAATAAATAACATTTCCCACATGTCTACTTTACATCAGCACAATTTTGGAACCAAATTTTTTTTTGTTAGGAAGCTATAAGGGTTAAAAGTTGACCAGCGATTTCTCATTTTTCCAACAAAATTTACAAAAACATTTTTTTTAGGGACCACATCTTATTTGAAGTGACTTTGAGGGGCCTTTATGACAGAAAATACCCAAAAGTGACACCATTATAAAAACTGCACCCATCAAGGTGCTCAAAACCACATTAAAGAAGTTTATTAACCCTTCAGGTGTTTCACGGGAATTTTTGGAATGTGGAAGAAAACAATGAACATTTAACTTTTTTTCACAAAAATGTTACTTTAGACACAATTTTTTTATTTTCACAAGGGTAACAGGAAAAAATGGACTATACAATTTGTAGTGCAATTTCTCATGAGCGCGCTGATACCCCATATGTGAGGGAAAACCACTGTTTGGGCGCACTGCAGGGTTCGGAAGGGAAGCAGCGCCATTAGACTTTTTGAATGTAAAACTTGTTTGAATAATTAGCGGACGCCATGTTGCGTTTGGAGAGCCCCTGATGTGCCTAAACAGTGGAAACCCCTCACAAGTGACACCATTTTGAAAACTAGACCTCTTAGGGAACTTATCTAGATGTGTCGTGAGCACCTTGAACCCCAAGGTGCTTCACAGAAGTTTATAATATTGAGCTGTAAAAATAAAATTTTCACATTTTTCCCACAAAAACGTTTTTCATCCCTTAATTTTGCATTATCATAAGAGTAATAGGAGAAATTGCACCATAAAATTTGTTGTGCAATTTCTCCTGAGTATGCCGATACCCCATATGTGGGGAAAAACCACTGCTTTGGTGTACAGCAGGGTTCGGAAGAGAAAGGAGCGCTATGTTGGCTGGGATAGGTTACAGACAACATGTCACATTTGAAGAGTCGCTGACATGCCGAAACAGCAGAAACCCCCACAAGTGACCACATTTTGTAAACTACACCTCTCAAGGAATTCATCTAGGGAAGTAGTGAGTATTTTTTAATTTTGAAATTTATACCATTGGGCAGTGAAGAAAACATAATTATATTTTTACCACAAAAAAATGTTTTACCCTCAGATTTTACATTTTCTCACAGGGTAATGGGTAAAAATGGTGTCGAAATGTGTCACACAATTTCTTCTAAAAGTGGCTGTATCGTACCGCTTAGCCATACGGCGAGATCTGGGAGGGACGGAGCGCTATTTGACAATTGGAGAACAACTTATTGTAGAATAGGCATTTGGATTTGGCAGCACAAAATTTTCTGAATTTCTTTTGGGGAGCAAGGGCCATTTCGCTTTTCCAGAGCCTTTCTGCTACCAGTAACTTGGAAGTCCCTTATATTTTTAACAGATGACGGACCTGAGTGGGGACTAGCTTTTTTTTGAGGACTGAGTTGAAGCTTTTATTGGGAACATTTTACGTAACATTTATCCGGCGCTCTATGCTGAGCAATTACATCGGGGTTTCCTTCTTAATTTCCAAGTGTTGTAATTCAGATGAAACCCCTGTGGGATCCATTCACTGTAATGAGGCAGCAGAGTTACTCTGGACTCCGTCTGGCCTCTGTTTAGCGGTGTCCTTTTTTTCAGAAGTGCACAAGACTGTGGCCAACGGCACTTTTATGCACACCTAAAAAAAACTGACACCTTGGGATCACAGGCCAGACGGCATCCACAGTGGCCTATATCTGCCTCATTACAGGGAATCTTCCGTCATGGGTTCCGTCTGAATCACGTATTTCAGAGATTTACACGGAAACTCTGGTGTAAGTGCTCAGGATAAATGTGAGCAGAGCCTTGCTGCGATCTTTGGGAGACATAATAAATCAGTAGCAGGTGAATAATTGGTTTTATTTATGTTTTACGCCTTTCATCATGCAGTATAAGTGATGAGATTACTTTATTTTTTGGGTCGGTGCGATTACAGAGATACCAGATTTATATCGGGTTTTTATGACTGACACTTTTTTTGCAAAATCTAGTTCTTGCATCGCCATATTTTGAGAGCTATAATTTTTCCATATTTTGGCCGACAGAGTCATGTGACAACTTGTTTTTTGCGGGACGAGTTGATATTTTTATTGGTACCATTTTTGGGTACGTGACATTTTTTGATCGCTTTCTATTCCGTTTTTTGGGAGGTAAAATTAACAAAAACCAACAATTCAGGAATTGTTTTTTGAGTTTTTTTATGCCATTCTGCATGTGGTAAAAGTGAGAAGGCAGCATTATTCTTCGGGTCAGTACGTTTACAGCGATACTACACTTACTGTATTTTTTTTATGTTTTGGCGCTTTTACACAATAAAACAATTTTATAGAAAAAATATTTTTCTTGCATCGCTTTATTCTGAGAGCTATAACTTTTTTATTTTTCGGCTGATGGAGCTGCATGGCGGCTTTTTTTTGCGGAACATGATGACGTTTTCAGCGGTACCATTTTTATTTCCATTTTGCTTTTTGATCACATTTTTTTCCACTTTTTGTTGGGCGATATGATAAAAAAGCATAGTTTTTTGCTCCGTTTTTTATTTATTTTTATTATGGTGTGCACAGAAGGAGTTAATTAGTGTGACAGTTTTATAGATCGGGTTGTTTCGGACGCGGCGATACCCAATATGTGTACTTTTTTTGTTTTTGCATAAATATACAGATTTATTGGTTTAATATTTTATTTATTTATTTTTATTTTTGTGATTTTTTTTTAACAGTTTGAAAACATTTTTTAGACTTTTTTTCACATTTTTACTTAGTCCCTGTATGGGACATTAATTTTTATTTTTCTAATCACTGTTCTCATGTAATGCAATAGACATGTATTGCATTGCATGAGAGCACTGCTGACAGTTTCACACTGTCTGTCTCCTGCTAGACTTCAGCTGGAGGCTGAGCCTAGCAGGACACCATATATGGCAGATCCGGAGGCGGTCATGTGACCTCCGGCTGCCATGACAACGGCAGGTCCTGGAAGACATCAGGGGGCCGTCGGAGAGGTAAGTGGATGACCCCCTCTCCTCTCACTGTCTTCTATATGCCGCGATCACTATAGATCGCTGCATATAGAAGATAGCAAAGGGTTAACATCATTGGGACCTGATCCAATCAGGTCCTGATGATGTTCCCTGTCAGAGCTACTGCCCTGCACCGCACCCGCAGCGCTTGCAGGACCCTGGGGGTCCTGAGAGCTGCGGGACCACCGACCATTCATAAACGTCGGCGCTGCACAGAGCCCAGGCAGCGCCGACGTTTATGTACAGTGGGCGGTCTTGAAGCGGTTAAGGGTGTTGCCCTACACCAGAAATGTGTCAAGTTCTGAGGTTTCTCAATTTAATATGTTTTAAAGTTTGGAAATAAAGTGTTTTCTTTTACTATGTCCGGGTTGGATGTGCCGATGAACTTCCTTTCATCTTCTATTAAATCTTTAACCGTATCAAAAGAATAATAATCTGTTGTCTGGACTAACGAGAGGCCTGTTTTTAGATCAGCCATTTCAGTTTATGTTAATTCCCTCGAGGAGAGGTTGATTATCTGTGGGGTTCTTGGGGATTGTGTGGGTTGGAGAAGCGGCTTCTTAAGGGGTACCCTTCTTTTAAAAAATGTCCTCTTGGTGAAGACCTCCTTCCGTTGTTTCTCCCCCTTCCTCCCCTGCCCCTCTTCTTCTTCCTGAGATTTGGGCGTAGTCTCAGAATTTGAGATTTCAGTGTCTGTTGATAATATATCTGCTTCAATGTTCCCATAGATTTTATTAGTTGGAAAGGTATAAGCTTTGTTATCCTTGAATTCCTGTAAGTCCCTAATTAAGTACTTGTGTTTTCTCTCTTTAAATGATTTTGGAATCTTTCTAATGTGTTTTGTAACATGGTCTCCTTAGCTGAAAACTCGGGTTCTGTCCCAAATTTATTTGTAACTTCTATTACATTTTTTTAATGTGTCATTTAGAGTTGCTAAAGTTTGTTTCTCTTCCTCCAATGGTAATTTCATAAACCTATCTGTTGCCTCCTTTTCCCATTTCCTTAACAGATTAAGATATTTATAATGGAAGGTGAGTGAAAGAGTGATTAAGGGGAACAATGCCTGCCTTTATATAGTTTTCCAAACTTTGGACTTCACACCATGAAGTTGTTTGATCCTAGCAAACTTTAGTTAGTTCTTTGAATGTTACGGAAAAGAAAGAGGTGTATTTCTTTTGGGAAAATATGCAGCCAAATATACTTCTTTAGCCTCTGTAACCCATTGACTAGTATCGATCCCTGTGGACAAAAACCCTGTCATATTCTGAATCAGACTATAGTAACAATTGGGTATATCTTTTCCAAAATCACTGTATATTCAGAGATAGATTAGCACCATGTGTTATGTAGTAAATTAAAATACAACTTTTAATATTATCCTTTAAAATAGATAACACATAACATATAGACACTTTAAAATTATGTATGCGTCCTACCAGACATAAACATGCAAAAACAATAATACCTTTAGAGGGGTGGAGCAGAGGGTTAGAATTTATGTTCCCTATTCTAAAAAAGGCAAACCTGTCCTGATACTTTACTTAATATGGCGGGAAAAGCAATCCTGTCTCTTAAAGAACCAATGTCCTGTAGGAAAATGATTGATTGTATGAGAAGAGCTCCTTAAAGACAGTGATATCCATCATGCAGACATTCTTAGACAACTTATAGTATGCAAAAGATGGAACAATCCCACCCATGTATGTAATAAGGAGTGAGCTTCATCTGCCCGTCGTTTACAGAGTAGTGGTCCTATTGAAACATCAATTTATTGGGCCATTGGATAATTAAAGTGCTCAGCTCCCAACACATTTCCTCCTTTTGATTCTACAGGGGAGACTTGTAATGCTGGTGGGATACATCACCAGCTCACAAAGGACATGAATAAAAGAAAAAACACAAGAAACAGCCTTACCAACTCCGGGTCAGATAACCAATACACTAGCACAATTCATGGAGGAGGTGGATGCCTAGCATTAAACATGCACACAGATGAGGCTTGCTAGGCATCCACCCCTTCCATGAATTGGTAGGTATGTGAGTGGTTGCTCCATCAGTATTTTGCACCTGTGCTGCTCCCTCCTTTATCATGGTGGTCTGCTGCATCCTACTAGTGTATTGGTAATCTGACTTGGAGTTGGTAAGGCTGTTTTTTTGTGTTTTTTCTGGAATATATCACCATCTAAAAGGCACCTCACTGCCGCAGGTCGCAGTTATCAACTCAGTGCACACCCTACATGTTTGAAAATGATCCTATTTTTGACCATGCTGTGCTTGGGTATTGCGGCGATGTCACATCCGGGAATGCTATACTCATTTCTGGTTATTGGAAAGCATGCCCCAGCCGTGACACGCATACGTCACTTCCGTGTGACGCGTCCATGGTTATTACCGTGCATCCATGCTGGTGAGACAATCTAAATGAGGCGGATGTAATGGGCTGGTGTTAGTAACTCCATTCTGCCCATATTAAGTACCGCTGGACAAAACAATCACATAAATACCCTTCTTCACAGCTAGCCATTTTCCCTTAAGCATAGCAATGCAAAATAGGAGGATTAAGGTAAATGATAATTAGCACGGATTCATGAAAAATACGTTGTGTCTAACTAACATGTTGGGGTTCTATGAGGAGATAAGTGCAAATCTGGATGTTGGTAATGCGGCTGATGTGATTTATCTGGAGTTTGCAACGGCATTTGATACTGTACCACATAACAGCCTTATACTGAAGCTACAAAAGCTAGGACTTGGGGGAACTATATTCAGATGGGTAAGGAATTGTCTAAATGATAAGAAACAGAGTCGTTATAAATAGTACATTCTCTAAATGGGATATACTCAGCAGTGGGGTGCCGCAGGGATCTGTGCTGGGACCCATTCTTTTAACTTCTTAATTAATGACCTTTTGGATGGGATTGAGAGTATTGTGTCAGTCTTTGCTGACGACACCAAACTTTTCTGAAGAAGGTTGACGAAACGCGTGTCGGGGCAGCTTGTCATCCCATGTGTTCACACTTCTTTTCACCGGGTAATGGTGATTACTATGGCTTATCCCTGCACATTGTGCATTTTATAGAAAGGGATTTGGCTAATATTGCTGACACTGTTGTATGTTAAAGGTTTGGACTGCATGAGATCCAAATGAGCTATTCTATCAACCACCTATATATTACTCACACTGTGCATATGTTTAAGTACTGGTTTGATATAGCTACTTGGCTCAGTATGCATATCCTATCCTGTATATCATTGTCATGTATTTAATTTATTTTCCCAATGGTGTTTGTGATCCATTTGCGTACTGACGATACTGGCCATTTTTGTGTTTTCTGCTTTTTTTATTGTGTTTTTAATTATGACTTTGTATAATAAAAGTACATTTTTATGATCTAACTTACTCATTTTTTGTTGGGAGTAATTTCCTGAAGGAAAGGTGTTGTTATCTGATGTTTGAGTTTTCTGATCAACGTAATTATATATAGGATACCATTGTGGACTGTGTGAGCCGATACCGAACTATGTATGATATTAAAATCTGATCTTGACATTACGATATTGCAGAATGACCTGAATAAGAGGACTGAATGGGCAAACACTTGGCAGATGAGGTTTAATGTAGATAAATGTAGAGTAATGAACTTAGGACGGAGTAATCCTATTGCTGCATATACATTAAATGGGAGTATACTCAGGACTACAGAACAAGAGAAAGACTTGGGTATTCTGGTTACAAGTAAGCTGAGCAGAAGTACTCAATGTCAACAATATAGAGATGGCCAAAATCATAATATAAAGAAAATGCACCAGGCACATATCGGTGCCCTGGTATATATGAACATATCAACTTCAAAGCAATATGAAGAACTTTCGAGAATCAGGAGTTAACTAGTATATAAAAGACATCTTTATTTTGTTATAATTACAAATATTACCAATACAAAAACAAAAATAGATGAGAAAGAAACGAAAGTGAGAGCAACCAAGCCTACCAACCTGAGGCACAGATCCCACAAATACTCCAACTGCAACAATGTGCAGTGCAGGTAGTAGTCACAGTGATATGGTAAGGTAAATTTACATTCAAAGATCGCAGGGCAATGCCAAGATTAATAGTAGAGCCATTAAAACCTTACCAGAGGAGATTGAGGTGTGTGGACCAGGAGGGGGCGGGCAGGGAACAGCCTCAACGCGCGTTTTGCAGCGTATCTTGCGGCTTTTTCAAGAGGCGATCACTACCTGGGGGCAAAAGGACCTTTTGTATCCATGTAAACGGTCACGTGTGCAATCACGTGATAGTACATGGTCCGGATGTGATAAGTAAATAGTACAGCTGTGGGCGCCTCGCATTGTCAGCAGTGACGCATGGTCCCCGGCCATCATGCGAAGTGCGCACAAGCAGGAGAAGAGTACTCCCGGGCGCGAGCAGGAGGCATGGAGACGGCTGGGAATGCGCACAGCAATGACACTACGCCATGCAGGGCTGTACAGGTAGATATCTAAAGACCAGTAAGATATAACATTATCTGGGGAATACTGCATTGTATTGCCACAATATTTCACAGGCCACACAAAAAAAGGTGGAAACGATAAAATATAGCATAGAAGAAAGCGTTAAGATGCAATTAAAAATATTATTAACAGTACCGCCGCCATAGGACAGGGAAGGGAGAGAGACCACCATTGATGGAATTTATACAAGAAACAGAAACCATGATATCTGGTCTATAATGAACTAAGGCCAAATCGCAGAAAGAGGGCAAAGCTTATAGATTCATTTAACCCATATGGGGTCATAGTATTTAGAGTGATCATCCACCTTGTCTCCTTTTGGGCCAGTATCTACCTGACATTACCACCCCGGGCGCCCAAATGAACCACGTCAATTCCACGCACCTGTAGAGATCTCGCATCAATTGTGAAAGGTTATAAGGGACGGGAAATTGTTTTGAGTTCCTGTGGGTCAGCCACTGTCCTGGCGGCGCCATCGTCCCACACGTGCTCTCGCACACGAATCCTGAGCTCTCTTAAGGTTAGTCCTATATAAATTAGAGAACAGCTGCACATAGCAAAATAGATTACATTACCAGTTCCACATGATATATGATGTCTAATATCAAAGGAACGAGAGCCATCAGAGGACGTGAACAAAGATGGGAAAAATCCCACAATTGGTCCCCGTGATCCGAATGGGTTCCATTGCAGGAGAATATAGTGACTTTTGACCAGAAGGTCGCCAAGGTTACGCGACTTTCTCAATGTCATTTGTGGATTGTCACCCAAGAATGGTCGCAGGGAGTGCTCGGTGGTCAAGATGCCCCAACGTTTCTCAAGAATATCTCTCATGGTTGTAAGTGGGGATATATTACCTTCTGCCCGGTCACAGATCTTTTTTTGTGCTGATATAAAAGAGAATTGCGGTGGGTATCTCTAACTCGCACATACCCACGTTTTATACACCTGTTACTGAAGCCTCTGACAAAACCTATGGGCCAAGATGGAGACCTGTTGTTCGAATTTACTGTAGGACGCCTCATCCTTAAGAATTGTCCGACCGGAATGGCCCTAATAGTAGCTGGATCATGGGCCGAATCCGCGTGGATCAGGGAATTAATGGAAGTTGGCTTCCTGTATACATCCATCTGGATGGCAGATGATTCATTGACCTCCAGGGTAATATCCAGGAAGTCAATCCTTTTGACATGGTACTTGTATGTCAGCCTGATCCCACGCGGATTATGATTCAACTCAGCCATAAAATCATCGAGCTCCTGCACCGTCACCAACCAAAAAATTTAAATATCATCAATATATCGAAACCAGGACAGTACAAGGTCCATGGCCGTTGCCCCCTCGCCGCCAAAAATGTGTCTCTCCCAGGCATCCAGGAAGAGATTGGCGTACAAGGGGGCAAAACGCGTCGATTTGACTGATGTGATTCCTTACTGGTGTCAACATATGGTGGTTCTACCTGTCTTCTTGGATTTATACGTTTTTTAACTGTGGATAAAATAAAGAATTTAATTTTATCCACGCTGGAGAATTCCTTTGCCTCCTGTATATGCATGGACCCGAGCCAGGGAGGCTCCCTGCGAGTATCATTGGTGAGAGGATCTGACGACTGCAAACTGGTGAGCTGACTCTCCTTTTCTTTCCCCTGTCTTTAATAAATCACTAGTGAGGCCACATCAGGAATATGGGATCCAGTTTTGGGCTCCACATTTTAAAAAGGATATTCAGAAGTTAGAGTCAGTTCAAAGGCGGGCAGCTAGATTATTAGAAGGGATGGAAGGCCTCCCATATGATAAGAGGGTTAAAAAGTTGAGCTTGTTTAGCTTAGAAAAATGGCGCCTCAGAGGGGATCTCATTTACATGTATAAATATATGTGTGGTCAGTGCAAAAGACTAGCACATGACTTATTCCTTCCAAATACCATACTAAGGACCAGGGGGCACTGATTACGGGTGGAAAATGTTACGGATCCGGGTGGTAGAACTTCTGTGCTGCGGTGCAAGGAGGGACCAGAGGGGCGTAACTAGGTATCAACTCGGACTGACCAAGGTCGCACGGCGGCTCAATCGACTCTGTGAACCAGGGAAGGACCGAGCAGAAGGACCAGGTGCTACTCTGGGCCTGTCCTTGTATGAGAGCTGGTGACTCCCACGGGTAACTGACAGGAGCCTCCAGGTAGGCTGACTGATAGGCACGGCAGGTAACTGGTAGGAGCCTCCAGGTAGGCTGACAGATAGGCACGGCTGGTAAATGGTACGTTCTCTGGGTAGGCAGGCAACCACAGGCCCATAGACAGACTGGCGGGTTAGGATCGCAGGCAGACCGTCGGGCTGGAGAGTACACTTGGCAGGCAGAGACAGGTAGTCAGGCTGGCGGACAGGACTGTTAATCAGGCTGGCGGACTGGACTGGTAGTCAGGCTGGCGGACTGGACTGGTAGTCAGGCTGGCGGACTGGGCTGGTAGTCATTCTGGCGGACTGGGCTGGTAGTCAGGCTGGCGGACTGGGCTGGTAGTTAGGCTGGCGGACTGGGCTGGTAGTCAGGCTGGCGGACTGGACTGGTAGTCAAGCTAGCAGCGGGACCTGAGGGCTGAAGCAAAGTTTAGGACACAAAGCTAGAACCTTGCACAGGCACCTCCATTTTGGAGGAGGTGCCTTTTATATGAGAGGTCCTCCGGCCTTTGGCCGGGGACTCCTTAGGATGGCACGCGTGGCCCCTTTAAGAGGGAGGAAGCGCAGAAGCAGCAGCAGGAGAGCCGGAAGACGCCGGGCCGGGAGCGCGGCGGTAAGAGGGACGGTGTCTCTGCCTGTCAGGGGGCAGAGACGCTGATACTAGAGTACCCCCCCCTTTACGCCCCCTCTTTTTTAGGCCGGAAAGAAATTTTTTAAGGAGAAGCGGGGCGTGGATGTTCTCCCTGCGTTCCCAAGTTCTCTCCTCAGGGCCAAACCCCTTCCAATGCACAAGAAAAAAGGTTTTTCCGCTTACCCTCTTGGTGGCCAGAATGTTCTCTACCTCATAGACGTCCTCAGCGGAGACCGGAGCTGGGGAGGTACCTGGATTGTCGGAAAAAGAATTAAGCACAACTGGTTTGAGGAGAGATACTTGGAAGGAGTTGGGAATCCGTTAGGTGGCTGGGAGTTTTAACTTGGGTTGATTTGCTTGAGGACTTCAAATGTACCGATGAACCGTGGACCCAACTTATAGGAGGGTATTTTGAGGCGAACATGTTTGGAGGAGAGCCAAACCTTGTCCCCTGGACGGAATTGAGGCGGATCCAGATGTCTCTTATCAGCATGTTTCTTCATCCGCTCGGAGGATTGAAGAAATGCGGACCTAGTGTCGTCCCAAATGGTGGAAAATTCGCTGACCAGAGACTCCGGGGCAGGGTTGTCCACTGAAGCGGAGACGGGAAACGGAATCCAGGGATGTTGTCTGTAGACCACAAAGAACTGGAACTTGGAGGAAGATTCGCTCTTATGGTTGTTATAGGAGAACTCGGCCCATGGTTGGAGCTCCACCCAATCGGTATGGTGAGCGTTGACGAAGTCCGGAGGAAGCTGGTAAGGATCTGGTTGATACGTTCCACTTGGCCATTGGACTGCGGATGGTAAACAGAGGAGAAATCCAGGGTGACATCCAGCAGTTTACACGTAGCTCTCCAGAAACGCGAAGTAAACTGGACCCCACGATCAGACACAATGTGGAGGGGTAGGCCGTGGAGACAAAAGATGTGATGGATGAAGTCCTTAGCCAGCACAGATGCAGACGGGAGACCAGGCAGAGGGATGAAGTGGGCCATTTTAGAAAAGCGGTCAGCGACCACCCAAATGACCGTACAACCGGCAGAAACAGGGAGATCAGTAATAAAGTCTATAGCAATGTGTTGCCATGGGGCAGCAGGTACGGGAAGAGGCAGGAGGCGGCCGGCTGGAAGATGTCTGGGAACCTTGTTGCGGGCACAGGAAGAACAGGCCGTGACTAAGTCTACCACATCCTTGTGCAGGGTAGGCCACCAATAATGCCGGGTAATGAGCAGGAAGGTCTTCTTCTGGCCAGCATGGCCGGCTAGTTTAAATGAATGACCCCAGTGAAGAACCTTATTACGATCCGGAACCGCTACGAACGTCTTACCGGGTGGGAGACGAGACAGGTCCAAGGGGGCCACATTTATCACTTTGGAGGGATCGATGATATGAATAGGCTCCTCCTCTTGATTGGAAGACAGGAAGGATCTGGACAAGGCGTCGGCTTTAACGTTCTTGTCCGCCGGGCAGTAATGTAGGGTAAAGTTGAAGCGGGCGAAGAACAAAGACCACCGCCTCACGCAGATTGAGTCTTTGGGCATTCTGTAGATATGCCAGGTGTTTGTGGTCAGTATAGATGACCACCGGGTGCAGAGCCCCTTCAAGCAGGTAACGCCACTCCTCCAGCGCCAATTTGATGGCTAGCAGTTCTCGGTCTCCTATGGAGTAGTTGCGCTCGGACGAGGAGAAGAGCTTGGAGAAGAAGCCACAGGTTACCATTCTCCCGGACGGAGATTTCTGGGTGAGCACCGCTCCGGCTCCGGAAGAGGAAGCATCAACCTCCAGAAAGAATTGTTTGTTGCTATCCGGATGGTGCAGCACTGGGGCAGAAGAGAAGGCTTGTTTTAAGGAGAGGAAGGCCTCCTCCGCTTCAAACGGGCATTCCTTAGGATTTGCTCCTTTTCGGGTGAGTGCAGAGATGGGAGCAGTTCGGGAAGAGAAATGTGGGATGAAGAGACGGTAATAGTTGGCGAAGCCCAGGAATCGCTGAATCGCCTTCAACCCCTCCGAACGGGGCCACTTTAAGACGGCAGAGACCTTCTCGGGGTCCATCTTTACACCTGTCTTAGAGATAATATAGCCCAGGAATGGAAGTGAGGTCTGCTCGAAGAGGCATTTTTCAAATTTTGCATATAGGTGATTCTGCCTGAGCCTAAGCAGGACCTGACGAACATCCCTCCGGTGTGTGGGAAGATCCGGAGAGAAGACCAAGATGTCGTCCAGGTACACCACCACGCAAGAATATAAGAGGTCACGGAAGATGTCGTTAACTAATTCTTGGAAGACAGCTGGAGCATTACAGAGACCGAAGGGCATCACACGGTATTCATAGTGGCCGTCCCGGGTATTGAATGCCGTCTTCCACTCTTCTCCTTGGCGGATCCGGACCAAGTTATACACCCCAAGAATATCGATCTTGGAGAAGATCTTCGCGCCTTTAAGGTGGTCGAACAGCTCAGAGATGAGCGGCAGGGGGTATTTGTTTTTGATAGTAATCTGGTTGAGTCCTCTATAATCGATACAGGGGCGTAGTGAACCGTCTTTCTTTTTTCCGAAGAAGAATCCGGCTCCAGCCGGGGAGGTAGATTTCCGGATGAATCCCCTAGCCAGATTTTCTTTGATGTACTCCGACATGGCCCAGGTCTTGGCCAATGACAACGGGTAAATAAGCCCACAGGGTGGAGTGGCACCGGGTACCAGGTCGATAGGGCAATCATATGGCCTATGAGGTGGCAGTGTCTCTGCTTCCTTCTTGTCGAAGACATCTGCATAGGACCAGTAAGGTGCCGGTAGACCAGATAAATTAGCCGGAGTAGACGGAGGTCGAACCGGGCGAACCGGGGCCAGGCAGGTCTCGTGGCAATCCTGCCCCCAACAGAGCACCTCACCGGATTGCCAATTCAGAACGGGTTCATGTCTCTGTAGCCAGGGTAGACCTAGCAAAAGGGAGTGAGAGAGTCTGGAAAGCACATGGAAGGAGATCCTCTCTGAGTGCAGCATTCCCACCTGCAGGGTTTCGGGCTCTGTGACGAGCAAGATGGTCACCGGAAGGAGTCGTCCATCCATGGAAGCGACTGCCAATGATTCAGCCAGAGGTTTGGTAGGAATCTGATACTTCTCTACAAGGGACTGGGAAATGATATTCCCAGCGGCTTCAGAATCCAGATGTGCGGTTTCAAAGAAGCGGTTCTCTCCACAGGAGATAGAGACGGATAAAGTCAAGAACGGAGAGTATTTACTCTTGCCTAGGACAACCTCTCCGAGCGGTCCTAGACACTGGAGTTTCCCGGCTTCACCGGGCAGGAACGGATCAAGTGCTCCTTGCTACCACAGTAGAAAAAGCTCCCCTCGGCTCGGCGTGTTTCTTGGCGAGATTTGATCTTGGTCTGGTCAATCTGCATAGGTTCGGGCGAGTGTGCCCGGGGAGTTGCTTGTTGGGAAGCAGGTTTCTGGAAAACAGGAGCAAGACAAGGAAATCTTCTCTCCCAGGTAGTCTCCTTAGCACATTCTAGGAAACGGATGTCAATCCGGGTAGCTAGTGACACCAGGTCATCCAGGGTGGTAGGAATGTCCCGGCCGGCTAACTCGTCCTTAATCCGACCGGAAAGACCCTCCCAGAAGGTGGACACCAGGGCCTCGTTGTCCCAGGCAAGCTCAGAAGTGACGGTACAGAACTGTATGACATACTGGCCCACGGTGAGACTTCCTTGGCGGAGACAGAGCAATGAGGAGGCAGTAGAAATCCTTCGTCCGGGCTCATCGAAGACCTTCCGGAAGGTAGCGAGGAATGCCGGAAGATCGGACAACAGGGAATCCCCTATCTCCCATAGAGGGTTTAGCCATGCCAATGCTTCCCCGGTGAGGTGAGACATTAGGAACGCCACCTTGGCCCGGTCGGAGGGAAACTGATGTGCCAGAAGTTCAAAGTGCAGCGTGCACTGGTTCAGAAAACCCCGACATAAGACTGAGTCACCTCCAAAACGAGGAGGCGTAGAAAGCCGGGGTCCTAGGCTGGATGCCGTGGTATTGGTAGGCAGTGGTACCGCCGGAGCGGGTGTCGCTCGGCTCGAGGCGGGCACAGGTGGGACAGACAGCGTGTCCAGGCGAGAGTTGACAGACCGCAGGTAGGTCAGGATGGTTTCCTGTTGGGATCTCTGACGAGAAACCTCCTGGTATAGGTCAGCAAGCGAAGGAGCCTGGGGGCCACCGGGTTCCATGGCCCGTGCAAACTGTTACGGATCCGGGTGGTAGAACTTCTGTGTTGCAGTGCAAGGAGGGCACAGAGGGGCGTAACTAGGTATCAACTCGGACTGACCAAGGTCGCAAGGCGGCTCAATCGACTCCGTGAACCAGGGAAGGACCGAGCAGAGGGACCAGGTGCTACTCTGGGCCTGTCCTTGTATGAGAGCAAGTGACTCCCACTGGTAACCGGCAGGAGCCTCCGGTAAGCACGGCAGGTAACTGACAGGAGGGAGCCTCCAGGTAGGCTGACTAATAGGCACGGCAGGTAACTGGTAGGAGCCTCCAGGTAGGCTGACAGATAGGCACGGCAGGTAACTGGTACATTCTCCGGGTAGGCAGGCAAGCCAGGCCCATAGACAGACTGGCGGGTTAGGATCGCAGGCAGACCATCGGGCTGGAGAGTACACTTGGCAGGCGGAGACAGGTAGTCAGGCTGGCGGACAGGACTGGAAGTCAGGCAGGCGGACTGGACTTGTAGTCAGGCTGGCGGACAGGACTGGTAGTCAGGCTGGCGGACTGGACTGGTAGTCAGGCTGGCGGACTGGACTGGTAGTCAGGCTGGCAGACTGGGCTGGTAGTCAGGCTGGCGGACTGGGCTGGTAGTCAGGCTGGCGGACTGGGCTGGTAGTCAAGCTAGCAGCGGGACCTGAGGGCTGAAGCAGAGTTTAGGACACAAAGCTACAACCTTGCATGGGCACCTCCATTTTGGAGGAGGTGCCTTTTATATGAGAGGTCCTCCAGCCATTGGCCGTGGACTCCTTAGGACGGCACGCACGGCCCCTTTAAGAGAGAGGGAGGAAGCGCGCGCCCTAAGCACAGTGCCCGGGAAGCTGCGCGCGACGGCAGAAGCAGGAGAGCCAGAAGACGCCGGGCCGGGAGCGCGGCGGTAAGAGGGACGGCGACCTGACAGGCAGAGACGCCGTCCCTCTGCCCCCTGACAGGCAGAGACGCCGATACTACAGAAGAAAGGCGAATCCGGCACCTAAACAGGAAAGGGTTCTTTACAGTCAGAGCAGTCGAACTGTGGAATGCCTTACCACAAGAGGTAGTAATGACAGACACTATAACAGCTTTCAAAAAAGGGTTGCATGATTTCCTCGATACACATAACATTGTCGGTTACAGTTAAATTAGACAAAATGTTACAATTATAGTAGTACATTTAGAACGGTAATAGTAATTACATAACTAGTAACATAATTAGGTTTGATCCAGGGTTCTAGGACTGATCGGCTTTTCAAGAAGGAATTTTTCGCCTGTGACACAAATTGGCTGAAGGTGTCTTGGGCTTTTTGCCTTCTTTTGGATCAACAGTGTAGGCATAGGGTAGTATTAGTAGTGATAGGAAACTTAGAATAATACTTCAATAAGATAGCAGGCTGTTAATAAAAGAAATTATATCAAATAGTTACATTTATAAAATAAAAGCGAATTAAAATAATAACGGTAGTAGTACAATAAGTAGTGTAATATTAAATATACACTGCTCAAAAAAAATAAAGGAAACACTCAAATAACACATCCTAGATCTGAATGAATGAAATATTCTCATTGAATACTTTGTTCTGTACAAAGTTGAATGTGCTGACAACAAAATCACACAAAAATCATCAATGGAAATCAAATTTATTAACCAATGGAGGCCTAGATTTGGAGTCACCCCCAAAATTAAAGTGGAAAAACACACTACAGGCTGATCTAACTTTGATGCAATGTCCCTAAAACAAGTCAAAATGAGACTCAGTATTGTGTGTGGCCTCCACGTGCCTGTATGACCTCCCTACAACGCCTGGGCATGCTTCTGATGAGCTTGCGGATGGTCTCCTGTGGGATCTCCTCCCAGACCTGGACTAAAGCATCCGCCAACTCCTGGACAGTCAGTGGTGCAACGTGACGTTGATGGATGGAGCGAGACATGATGTCCCAGATGTGCTCAATCGGATTCAGGTCTGGGGAACGGGTTAGCCAGTCCATAGCTTCAATGCCATCATCTTGCAGGAACTGCTGACACACTCCAGCCACATGAGGTCTGGCATTGTCCTGCATTAGGAGGAACCCAGGGCCAACCGCACCAACATATGGTCTCACAAGGGGTCTGAGGATCTCATCTCGGTACCTAATGGCAGTCAGGCTACCTCTGTCGAGCACATGGAGGGCTGTGCAGCACTCCAAAGAAATGCCACCCCCCACCATTACTGACCCACTGCCAAACCGGTCATGCTGAAGGATGTTGCAGGCAGCAGATCGCTCTCCACGGCATCTCCAGACTCTATCACGTCTGTCACATGTGCTCAGTGTGAACCTGCTTTCATCTGTGAAGAGCACAGGGCACCAGTGGCTACTTTGCCAATCCTGGTGATCTGTGGCAAATGCCAAACGTCCTGCACAGTGTTGAGCTGTGAGCACAACCCCCATCTCTGGATGTCGGGCCCTCATACCATCCTTATGGAGTCGGTTTCTAACCATTTGTGCAGACATATGCACATTTGTGGCCTGCTGGAGGTCATTTTGCAGGGCTCTGGCAGTGCTCCTCCTGTTCCTCCTTTCACAAAGGCGGAGGTAGTGGTCCTGCTGCTGGGTTGCTGCCCTCCTACGGCTTCCACCACGTCTCCTGGTGTAGTGGCCTGTCTCCTGGTAGCGCCTCCAGCCTCCTGACACTACACTGACAGACACAGCAAACCTTCTTGCCACAGCTCGCATTGATGTGCCATCCTGGATGAGCTGCCCTAGCTGAGCAACTTCTGTGGGTTGTAGAGTCTGTCTCATGCTACCACGAGTGTGAAAGCACAACCAACATTCAAAAGTGACCAAAACATCAGCCAGAAAGCATTGGTACTGAGATGTGGTCTGTGGTCCCCACCTGCAGAACCACTCCTTTATTGAGTGTGTCTTGATAATTGCCAATAATTACCATCTATAGTCTATTCCATTTGCACAACAGCATGTGAAATTGATTGTCTATCAGTGTTGCTTCCTAAGTGGAAAGTTTGATTTCACAGAAGTTTGATTTACTTGGAGTTATATTCTGTTGTTTAAGTGTTCCTTTTATTTTTTTGAGCAGTGTATAACTAGTAATAACATAATTAGGTTTGATCCAGGGTTCTAGGACTGATTGCCTTTTTTCATGGTCAAAAAGGAATTTTTCCACTGTGACACAAATTGCCTGAATGTGTCCTGGGGTTTTTGACTTCTTCTGGATCAACAGATTTAGGCATAGGGATTTTAGTAATACCATGATTAGAATCATAAGAGTAATACAAAATATAAAACTACTATTTTACTATGATAGGTATTGAGATGCTTCCTATCAATTCAATGCAACTATTCTTAATATATTTCACCCTATTAAGAGTGTCAGCAGGTTAATCATTACAGAGTAATATACAGTTGTGCTCAAAAGTTTACATACCCCTACAGAATTTTTGCTTTCTTGGCCTTGTCTCAGAGAATATGAATGATAACAAAAAAACTTTTTCTCCACTCATGGTTATTGGTTGGGCGAAGCCATTTATTGTCAAACTACTGTGTTTTTCTCTTTTTAAATCTTAATGACAACCAAAAACATTCAAATGACCCTGATCACCACGGGTGACAATTAGGCATGGGTATTCTGGGAAGAAGCACATCTTTCACAAATAAAATATATAGCTATTGGATTGGTGAATATGGGATGCTTTTAAACAGGTTTTTCTTTGTTTTAGTTTTGTTTTTTTGGAGTTCTTTTTGATTTATTTGAGGCCGGGACACAGAAAGGGGATTAGGATGGTTGGAGTGGTGGCTGCAAGTGCCTGATCAACACCCTGTTAATCTCTAATCTAGTCTGGTTCCTTATTGCAGGGGTTGGAACCCAAAAACCTGTGCTTATAGCATCCCCCACGCCATTGTCGACTGACCCTATTGGTAACTGTGCTTATTGTACTCTCCGTCTAAAGGAATCATTGGGATAAAATTTGTTTGTTCAAGCCGTAGGGTGTAGTGGTTCTCAGATGGTATATACATCTGGTATCTTTCTGTAAATTGTTTTTGTCCCAGTCGCCTCCTCTCGATGGTACCTTAATATGATCTATCCCCACGAACCTCATAACCGCTGTATGACCCTGATGCATTGTATTGACATGTCTGGCTACCAGTGTGTGTCTCTCAGAGGTGTAGCTAGGGTTTTTGTTCAAAGGGGAGCAAAACATCTGAGTGGGTCCCTAACCAGGTAACCCTGATTACAACTATAGTGGTGCCCCCTAATAGTGGATATAGGAGAACCTCAGCAGAGGACCACGTTTTTACGGAAAATGATTTCTATACAAAGACCAACACTGATAATACTGCTATATGGTGACCATATAGTGGTAGATACCAGTCCTGCCGAACATATAGGAGATTACAGTACAGTTATAGATAGTAACTTACAGATGACATTCTTTCTGATGGAGTCTTTCACTTTTCCCATCTTTTCCATCTGGCCCAGACCAACATGACAACTTCTTCCAGCCAGAACTTGGCTGCAGAGATTAAAATAAAGACATATTTGACTTCTCACATTTCCAGAGCAGCTCCATCTATTCCCAACCTGCACAAACTCCTTATCCTGCTGATACCCCAATGCTGAGGTCCTGCTGCCGTATGTGCCCCTATTACTGCCTCTACTGTTTGGTACTGTGTGCTCTCTAGATGGTAAAACAAACCTCTAGAATTTATTAATGCCCTAGAAAACTGTGCCCATATTTTGCCCTCTAGAAAACAATAATTCCCTGTGTGTGCCTCTTTGACAGTCACAATAACCTGAGTGCCCTTATAACAATAAGTGCCACTGCCCACTACCATTTAGTATTATCCAGAGTTTCCCCCTATAAAGCGCCCCTCTACACAGTATGATACTCTCCTATACAAAGTATAATGACCCCCACACTGTATAGTACCCCCACACAGTATACTGACCCCTTAGTAGCCCCCAAAGTGTTTGATGGCTCCAACACTGTATGATGGCCCCCACACTGTACAAAGACCCCACATTACCTCCCACACTGTATGATGGCCCTCATTGTAACCCCCTCACTGTATCATGGCCCCCTAAATAGCATCCATATAGTATAATGCACCCCATAGCTTTCCATATAGTATATTGCACTCCTCATAGGCCTCCATAAAGTATAATGCACTCCCATAGGCCTCTATATTGTATAATGCACTCTCCATAGACCTTTATATGGTACTATTGAACCCATTCTACGCCCGGGTGGCGAGCATTTTTATTGGTACATTTTTAATTTTATTAATGGCACCGGAGTCAGCATGTGTGCATACAGCGCTATCCTGTGCCATTTTTTAAAGACACTGTCTGCGAATTCGCATATACAGTGTCTTCAATAAAATGGCGCCGTAGTGCGGTTTGCTCAAGTGCTGACTCCGGCGCCTCACTGCGCAGGTGCCACCCATCCCGGCTTTACACAGAAGGATGCGTCCAGCATATATAAGATGTACTGAGAATACAGGGGGTTTACTCACTTACGCTGAGCGCTGTATATATAACGTACTGAGAATACAGGGGGGTGTACTCACTTATGCTGAGCACTGTATGTATAACGTACTGAGAATACAGAGGGGTGTACTCACGCTGAGCGTTGTATGTATAACGTGCTGAAAATACAGGGGGGTGTACTCACTTACGCTGAGCGCTGTATGTATAATGTACTGAGAATACAGGGGGGTGTACTAACTAACGATGAGCGCTTTATGTATAACATGCTGAGAATACAGGGGGTGTATTCACGCTGAGCGCTGTATGTATAACATACTGAGAATACAGGGGGTGTACTCACGCTGAGCGCTGTATGTATAACGTACTGAGAATACAGGGGGTTGTACTCATTTACGCTGAGCGCTGTATGTATAACATACTGAGAATGCAGGGGGGGTGTACTAACTTACGATGAGCGCTTTACGTATAACATGCTGAGAATACAGGGGGTGTACTCACGAAGAGCGCTGTATGTATAATGTACTGAGAATACAGGGGGTGTACTCACGCTGAGCTCTGTATGTATAACGTACTGAGAATACAGGGGGTTGTACTAATTTACGCTGAGCGCTGTATGTATAATGTACTGAGAATACAGGGGGGTGTACTAATTTACGATGAGCGCTGTATGTATAACCTACTGAGAATACAGGAGGTGTACTCACTTATGCTGAGCGCTGTATGTACAGTATAACGTACTGAGAATACAGGGGGTATTACTCATCTATGCTAAGCGTTGTATGTATGACGTACTGAGAAAACAAGGAGTGTATTCACTTACACTGAGCGCTGTATGTATAACATACTGAGAATACAGGGGGGTGTACTCACTTACGCTGAGCGTTGTATATACAATGTACTGAGTATACAGGCGGTGTACTCACGAAGAGCGCTGTATGTATAACGTACTAAGAATACAGGAGGGTTTACTCCCCATAGAAAAATACAATACTCACCTCTTCTCCTTGTTCCTATATATTGTAATGCCCCATAGGCCTCTATATAGTATAATGCACTCACCGTAGGATTCGATATAATATAATGCACTCCCCGTAGGCCTCTATATAGAATAATATAGCATGGGGGGTTTACTCCCCATAAAAAAATACAATACTCACCTCTCCTCCTCGTTCCTATATATTGTAATGCACTCCCCATAAGCCTCTATATAGTATAATGCACTCTCCATAGGCCTCTATAGTATAATGTACTCCCCATAGGCCTCTATGTAGTCTAATGCACTCCCCATAAGCCTCTATGTAGTATAATGCACTCTCCATAGGTATCCATACAGCATAATGGACTCCCCACAAAAAAATACAATACTCACCTTTCCTCCTCATTCCTCTGCTGCTCCGAGCGCCCACACATCTCAGCATAGCGGGCTGATACATATTCAGCCGATACAGTTGAACTTGCGATGACGGGCAGAGGGGGGGCTGGTGCTGACAGCAAGCAGTTACGGGCCACATAGCGGTCGGGTGGCAATGCTGAGCGATCGAGTCTCCCTGCTCTGCCACAGAGTTTGGCTATTTTGCCGCACTGCGCACGCCCATGCAGTTAGCAGCAGCGTCACTCCGGATGACCCTTCAGAGCACGGGGCGTGGGGTGACCGCCAACTCAACCCCCTCTCCACCTGATAGCTACGCTACTGGTCTCTCTTGTTTATTATATCACGCAGATGCTCTCCCACCCTCCTCTTAAACTTTCTTTTGATCTTACCAATGTACTCAATTCCACACTTGCATATGGCTTTACTTATGATCCCTTTAGAGAGAGGCAGTTAATGAATGACCTGATTGTAAAGCTTCCTCCTGTCAAGTTATTCTTAAAGGTCTTGCTTTGGATAATTGATTACAGGCTATGCAGTCACTACATGTATAACAACTTTTTATGGTGCATTGTAACTCTCTCACCCTCCTCCTAAACTCTCTTTTTTCTTGCCAATGTACTCAATTCCACACTGGCATGTGGCTTTATTTATGATCCCTTTACAGAGGCAGTTAATGAATGATCTGATTGTAAAGCTTTCTACTGTCACGCTACTTTTAAAGGTCTTGTTCATGGTTTTTGAATTACAGGCTATGCAGCCACTACATCTATAACATCCTTTTATGGTGGATTGTGTAGCGTCAGTGCAGGATGTCCCTGCACGGTGCTCCTCTCCCCCGGCAGGGATGCCGACTAACTCATGGCCCCGGTCCCGCACTTCCCCCTCCTTCGCTTGCTGCTAATGTACAGGATATGCACACAGATCACAGGGCATTGTGCTTAGGGCGCACTCACACTCCCCCCTCTTAAAGGGGTTGTGCATGTCATCCTAAAGTGTCTCCAGCCAATGGCTGGGAGACAATTACTATTTAAGGCACCTCCACCTGCATGGAGGTTCCTGTGCAACATTGTTAGTCTGTTTCCAAACACGCTTGCTAGTTCTCAGGTCCCAGTGCTCGTATCTCAGTATACCTGTCCAGTATATCAGCCATGCCTGTCTGCACCTGCCTGTCAGTATTCCTGCCATGCCTGCCAGCATCTGCCAGTCTGTGTATCAGCCATGCCCGCCTGCACCTGCCTGTCAGTATTCCAGCCGTACCCGCCAGCACCTTCCAGTCTGTGTATCAGCCATGCCTGCCTGCCTGTATATCAGCCGTGCCCACTTACACCTGCCTGTCTTTCTTTGAGCTGTGCCCACCTGCACCTGCTTCCAGGGATACCAGTCATGTCCGCCAGTACCTGACTGTGTGTCAGTCGTGCCAGTCACTACACCAGCCATGCCAGCCGGTACTTGCCAGAGTACCATTCCTGGCCGTTCCTGCCTCCTGTCCCTTGGGGGTCAGCTGCCATCCATCCAAGGTTAGTCCTGGTGTAGCACCTCTCCAGGCTCTCCTCGGATCACGGCACAGTGGTTCCACTACCCAGTCTGTTACAGTTTGTAACCAGCTGTTGGAGTCTTGTGAACTGTAGTGGCTAAGGACTAATCTGTCCTTCAGAGATCTAGCCTTTTTGTATGTGATTTATGGAATAGGTCTCATTAAACTGTCTATGTCTTCGTCCATCTGTAAAATAGACCAGTGCTTCTGGAGTATATTCCTGACTTCATCAGATTTGTTCAAGAAAGTGATGATGCAGATCTGCAGGTATTGTTTTCTTCGGTGAATTTAGGGGTTGAGTTCTATAGTGATGTATGATCTTTATCCCTTGTTTCCCGATAGGCTCTTGACAACCTTTTTGGGGTATCTCAGCTCTAAAATGCTGTCTTTCAAATCCATTGCCAGTTGCTCAAAACTAGTGTCATCTGAGCAATTTCTATGGATCCTCATGAATTGACCCTTTGGGATCAATTTTTTCAGTGAAGGAGGATGATTGCTCTCCCATCTGAGTAATGAATTTGTAGCCGTTATTTTCCTGTGTGTCTGAGTTAGTTCACCTTTACTTTTTCTCTGAATCAAAATATCCAGGAAAGTTAACCTGTCTGTACTTGTTTCGTAGGTGAAGTGGAGATTTAGATTCTTGTGATTTAATTCATTAACAAATTCACCAAAGTGTAGTGGATCCCCCTTTCAGATGATCAGGACATCATCTATGTAGTGAATCCATAAAGAGATTCGCTCACTACCCAGAATTGGTGTATCGCCAAAGACCTAGGTTTCCAGCCCAGGAATAAATTTGCATAGGATAGCGTGTATGGGCTCTCCATTGCTGTACCCCTGAGCTGGTGGTACTTCTTGTCAAAAAGAAAGACATTTTTTGATAAACAAAATGCGAGGGCACCTAAGACAAATTTATTATGTTTTCCAAATTGACAACCCCTGCTTCTAAGGAAAAATTAAACTGCTTTCATGCCTTTATCATGAATGGTCTTAATACTTTGTCAAGGTATATGCCCAAATTGTAGGAAAGGCTGTTTACTCCCGAAACGATTGGTCGCCCCCTGAGTGGGTCTAGGCCCTTATGGATCTTAGGCAAACAGTAAAATGTATCCATAATCGAATGATTTAAGCTGATGAAGTCATATTCCTGTTTGCCTATGATACCGTTAGCCAGGCCTCCCTTAGCTAGTTGTCTTAAGTCTAGTAGGAAGCACTTCCCATAGGCCTCCATATCATATAATGCACTCCCCATAGGTCTCTATATAGTATAATGCACTCCCATAGGCCTCCATATAGTAAATTGCACTCCCCATCAGCTTTTATAGTATAATGCACCCCTATAGGCCTCTATATAGTATAATGTACTCCTCATAGGTCACTATATAGTATAATGCACTCCCCATAGTCCTGCATACAATATAATGCACACCCCAAAGGTCTCTATATAGTATAATGCTCTCCCCATATGCTTATACTGTATATAGTGTATTGTTTTGTACTCACTCAGCCGCGTTAGAGGTAGGCACAGGATACTGTCACATACCTCCCGTCCACGACCTGTCCGGCTACAACCTTACTATAGTATAATGCACTCCCCTTAGGCCTCTATATATAGTATAATGCACTCCCCATAGGCCTCTATGTAATATAATGCACTCTTCATAGGCCTCTGTATAGTATAATGCACACCTCATAGGTCTCTATATAGTATAATGCACTCCCCATATGCTTATATATAGTGTAGGGTTTTGTACTCACTGAGCCGCGTTAGAGGTAGGCACAGGATACTGTCTCTTTCACATGTCCAAGGCAGGTTTATTCCGGCTTCATAAACCGCACTTTCAAAGCAAACAAAACACAGGCTACTCCGGCACAAAGTAACAAAGCAGGAAAAATAAACAGTCCATATAGCATGGCCCCAGCCGTTTTAATGAAGTGCTTTTCCTTCCCTTTAGCAGGGTCTGAGCAGCATATGCAAGCTTTGCTCACCTTGCAAAACACACACCAAACTGAGACAGGCGCAGCTGTCTTAAATCAGACCTTCCAAGACCTGGACTGGAGATAAGTGAGCAGCTGATCCTCCACCCCCCTAGCTCTTTCAGCTGCTCGTAAAACCTGGCCCTATAATCCGGGCCCATTAAACACTTCTCAGCACTATGTGTGCTGGAGCCTGCTTTTCCGAGTTCTACATCACCGAAGCTTTGCACCTTGTGGACACATACCTCCCATCCACGACCTGTCCGGCTGCAACCTAACATACTGACTTCCTTCTGCCCAAAGCCGGGGGGCTTGGCGTTTTCTGCCAACAAACAATAGACCCTTGACAGGGCATCAGCATTCCCATGTTGTATCCCCGGCCTATGCTCCACCTGGAAACTAAAATCTTGTAGGGCTAGGAACCACCTAGTTACTCGGGCATTGTTCCCCTTCTTCTCTCGCATCCACATGGTCCAACACTAACCTGAACCTTCTACCTAACAGGTAATACCTTAGAGTGTCCAAGGCCCACTTGATGGCTAAATATTTGGGCTTGGGCTTGTAGCAGTGTGTGGGACTTGTTCTATTAGTCCATCTATACTAACCTCCACCAGGTTGCAAATTCAAAATATTTTTTATCTGCATCTAGCTCTGAAAAAATATTTGGGCTTGGGCTTGTAGCAGTGTGTGGGACTTGTTCTATTAGTCCATCTATACTAACCTCCACCAGGTTGCAAATTCAAAATAATTTTTATCTGCATCTAGCTCTGAAAAAATATTTGGGCTTGGGCTTGTAGCAGTATGTGGGACTAGTTCTATTAGTCCATCCATACTAACCTCCACCAGGTTGCAAATTCAAAATAATTTTTATCTGCATCTAGCTCTGAAAAAATATTTGGGCTTGGGCTTGTAGCAGTGTGTGGGACTTGTTCTATTAGTCCATCTATACTAACCTCCACCAGGTTGCAAATTCAAAATATTTTTTATCTGCATCTAGCTCTGAAAAAATATTTGGGCTTGGGCTTGTAGCAGGGTGTGGGACTTGTTCTATTAGTCCATCTATACTAACCTCCACCAGGTTGCAAATTCAAAATATTTTTTATCTGCATCTAGCTCTGAAAAAATATTTGGGCTTGGGCTTGTAGCAGTGTGTGGGACTTGTTCTATTAGTCCATCTATACTAACCTCCATCAGGTTGCAAATTCAAAATAATTTTTATCTGCATCTAGCTCTGAAAAAATATTTGGGCTTGTAGCAGTGTGTGGGACTTGTTCTATTAGTCCATCTATACTAACCTCCACCACCTGTGTATGTAATAAAATTGTTTTACTGCATCTAACCCAGCCAATACTTTTGGGCTAATACCACAGTTTGGCCACTCAGCTCTGCTCGATTCCCATCCATTGTTTTTTTGTGCAAACAACTCCAGAGTTGTGAATTATTTACACCAAAATGAGTGGAAAAAGGCCTGCTGCTGGTGGAAAGGGGAATAGGCGTGTTGGGAAGGGAAAAAAAGGTTGTGTCCGTGGGGTAGGTGTTAAAGCAACAGTAACATCTGCAGAAGAAAGACCATCTTCCAGCCAAACTAAGATGTCTGCTTCTTTTAGCGGACAATGTGATAAGATCCCTTTCTTTCGGCCATGCCAATCGCTACAAATTCCAGATGAGGCACAAAAACAGCAGGTGCTTCAACGGATATCAAGTGCTCCTTTAAGTGGGCTCTCCTCCACATCAACTTCAACATCACAAATACTCCAGTCCTCAAAGGTGTCACCCAAATCGCACTTGCTTCCTCACAGCTCCCAAATCTCCAGCTGCCCGTCTGAGTATGAGGTAGAACAGATGGTTGAGTCTGCAGAGCTGTTTACTCATACTATAGCCTGGGAATCAGAGGTCGACTCCAGCGCTTCTGTGAATCCAGACGAGGAAATGATCTGCACTGATGCCCAGAATCTTTATGAGTCGGATCCAGGACCAGACGCAGAAGGTTCTGACCATAATGTAGACCCTCATTCCCAAACTGTAACTCCTGTTGGTGGAGACAATGAGGAAGACGATGATAAGACTCAAATACCTGATTGGAGCGACAACTTTAGTTTTTTGTCAGGGCAGGAACAGGTTGGCTCTGAGGACGACGGGTGTGATAACGCACAGGGTGATGATGATGAGGTCGGAGATCCCACTTACTGTCAACCCACAGTCAGCCAATAGATGAGGTCAGCAGAGGAGGTGGAGGAAGATGCTAGTGACGACGAGGTCAGGTTGCGCCTTCCTGGACAGAGACGTAGTACTGGAAGCACGTCAACAACTGCATCCTCAAACACAACTCTGCCTCTCACCACAAGTCGTGGTGGCTCTTCAGGTCGCATGGGTGCTAAGCCTTGCATAGCCTGGGCATTTTTTCAGATCGATAAAGATGACCCAACTCGTGTTATCTGTAACATTTGTCAGCAAAAGCTAAGTAGAGGCCAAAAAATACATAGTTTGAGTACTTCATGCATGAACCGGCACATGGACATGAAGCATAAGTTGCAGTGGGAAGCTCAGTGTGCTACAATGCGGCCTAGCCGGCCGGGCCAACCACCGTCTGCCATATCTTGTGCATCCGCGGCCTCTTCATCCTCTGTGACTGGGGGGACAGCAGTCACACCTGTTTTGGGGCGCAGATCTGCCACCTCTTTACCCGCAACAGCCAGCGTGATTGGCAGGTCATCATTTTCTTTGGAGGTGGTAACACCAGCTGGTGTTGAGCGCTGTCCGACATCGATAGCACCACCTTTGGATCAAGGCAACCTAACATGTCCGCCTGCATCTTCCTCACAGACCGGCAGTTTGCCGGGGACACCCTTATCAACCCCGTCTAAGCACAATAGCCAGCCCTCGGTCCCTCAGATGTGGACAAGTAAAAGACCATTTCCTCCTAGCCATGAGAAAGCTAAGAGGTTGAATTTCACCATCTGCAAGCTCTTGGCTACAGAAATGCTGCCTTTCCGCCTGGTGGACACAGAGGATTTTCGAGACCTTATGTCCGTCGCAGTGCCCCAGTACCAGATGCCCAGTCGGCACTACTTCTCAAAGAAAGGTGTGCCTGCGCTCCACCAGCATGTCGCACATAACATCACCGCTTCTTTGAGAAACTCTGTGTGTGACAGGGTGCATTTCACCACAGACACTTGGACGAGTAGGCATGGACAGGGGCGTTACATGTCGCTGACTGGGCACTGGGTAACTATGGTGACAGCAGGACAAGGGGCTGCTGTCCAAGTCTTGCCGTCCCCACGAGTTGTGCGTCAATCCTCTTTATGTCAAAGTTCCTCCACTGCTTCTGCCTCCTCAACCTCCTCTCGGTCTTCCACCTGCACCCAAAGCCTGTCTGATCATGCCACAAGCTTTCTAACTGCGCAGAAGGGATCCTGCACACTATGCTGGCAGTAGGGCTCAACGTCATCAGGCGGTTTTTACATTGAAATGTCTGGGAAATGTGAGTCACACAGCTGAGGAGTTGTGGTCAGCTCTGGAGAACCAGTTTCATGAATGGTTGTCTCCACTGGACCTGAAACCAGGGAAGGCCGTGTGCGACAATGCTGCAAACCTGGGTGCGGCCCTTCGCCGGGGCAATGTCACACACGTGCCTTGTATGACTCACGTGTTGAACCTGGTTGTCCAGCAATTTTTAGCCCACTATCCCAGACTAGATGGCCTTCTGCAGAGGGCACGGTCGCTGTGTGCTCACTTCCGCCGTTCGCATCCCGCAGCTCAGCGACTTACATCTCTACAGAAGTCGTTGGGCCTGCCACTTCACCGGCTAAAATGCGATGTGCCTACCCGGTGGAATTCAACTCTGCACATGTTGCAGCGACTGTGGCAGCACCGACAAGCCCTGGTGCAATACGTTCTGACGTATAGCCTGGGCCAACGAGATTCAGAGGTGGGGCAAATCACGCTGGAGGAGTGGTCTCAGATCAGGGACCTATGCACCCTTCTGCACAGTTTTGAAATGGCGACGAAGATGTTTAGTGCTGACGATGCCATTATCAGCATGACTATTCCGGTGATTTACATGCTGGAGCACATGTTAAACAGAATTCGGAGTCAGGTGGTGGCACAAGAGGAGGTGGAGGAAGTAGAGGAGGAGTTGTATGCGGAAGGGCTAACATCTGCAAGGTCCAGACGGTCGGCAGCACCAAGGCGGCAGGCATGTGAGGGTGGGGGAGATGGTTTTACCAGGGCGCATGGTAGCAGCCAAACTAGTGAGGAAGGTGCAGGAGCCCAGGAAGAAGTGGAGGACGAACTGATGGAAGACTCATCAGATGAGGGAGACCTTGATCACATTTCTGTTGTGCGAGGTTGGGGGGAGAGGGCAGAGGAAGGAAGCATGATTGTTACCTCGCCACCAACAAAACAGGGACTTGGTGCTCCTGGATGCGCAACACACATGAGTGCCTTCTTGCTGCACTACCTGCAACATGACCCTCAAATTGTGAGAATTAGAAATAATCCTGACTACTGGGTTGCCACACTGTTAGATCCCCGGTACAAAAGTAAATTTGCAGAAATTATTCCTGCCATAGAAAGGGATGCACGCATGCAGGAGTATCAGCAGAGACTGTTGCAGAATCTTACATGTGCTTTTCCACAAAATACCAGTGGTGCACGTAGTGAATCTCACAGTTCCAACTTGCCAACCGTGGGACCGTCAAGTGTTCAGCACTCAAACCGTAACAGAACCACAGTATCTGCTGGTAACATCAATTTTGCGGAATCATTTCACCACTTTTTTAGCCCATCCTTTGCAAGGCCACAGGAGACAAGAAGTCTGACACATAGTCAACGCCTAGAGACGATGGTACAGGAGTATCTCCAAGTAAACATTGAAGCCACGACTGTGTCACTGGACCCTTGCTCTTTTTGGGCTTCCAATCTGAATAAATGGCCGGAGCTAGCCACTTACGCCTTGGAGATCTTGTCATGCCCCGCAGCCAGCGTTCTGTCTGAACGTGTGTTCAGCGCTGCTGGTGGTGTGCTGACAGATAAGCGCACGCGGCTCTCCACTGATAATGTAGACAGACTCACGTTCATAAAGATGAACAAATCATGGATCCGAAACGACTTTTCTACCCCTGTGTCATCCTGGGGAGAGTAAAAGCTTGATGATTGGTTAAAATCACCCTACCAACCGTTTTAAGCTTTCAAATTACTAATCATGTTTATCTGTATCTTGACTGGAAAATAATTTGGGCTTTGTAGCAGTGTGCAGCACTGATCCTATTAGGCCATCTATACTAAAGCTTCACCAGATTTAAAATTAAAAATAATTTTTAGCTGCATCTAGCCCGGAAAATAATTTTGGGGCGCCGAGATGCGCAAGGCACATAAGTGCCTTCTTGCTGCACTACCTGCAGCATGACCCTCATATTGTCAGAATTCGAAGTAATCATGACTACTGTGTTGCCACACTCTTAGATCCCCCAAACTTTTCGATCAACCTTTTCATTTTAATAAAGACCAAAAAAATGGTCATTTTTGAAATTATAAGCATTAGCAGGTTGTTAGAAACTGAAATCAAACAGTTTTCAACTCAAAACTTTATTCTAGGTGATGTTACATTTTCACATAGGACCCCTTGTTCGAAAGGAGCTTCTGAATTCTCTCGTCCATTGAATTTGTCAGGTTTTGGATGGTTTCTGCTTCAATTGTTTTGCATGAGGACAGAATACCCTCCCAGAGCTGTTGCTTAGATGTGAACTGCCTCCCGCCATCATAGACACTCCTTTTAATGATGCTCCAAAGGTTCTGAATGGGGTAGAGGTCAGGGGAGCATGGGGGTCACACCATAAGTTTGTCCCCTTTTATGCCCATATCAGCCAGAGATGCAGATGTTTTATGTGCAGCATGAGATGGTGCATTATCATGCAGAAAAATGATCTTGCTGTGAAATACACGGTTCTTCTTCTTGAACCATGGCAGGAAGTGCTGTTTGAGAAAATCCACATACATTATGGAGTTCATCTTTAGCGCCTTCAGGGATCCTAAAGGGGCCGACAATCTCTCTCCCCATGATTCCAGCCCAAAACATTACTCCACCTCCTCCTTGTTGGCGCTGTAGCCGTGTTTGCGTGGGGTGTCCATCAACCAGCCATCCTCCACTCCATCCATCTGGACCATCGAGCGCTGCACGGCACTCATCCGTGAACAAAACAGTTTTGAAATCAGTCTTCATGTAATGTTTGGCCCACTGGAGCCGTTTCTGCTTGTGTGAAGTGGATAGAGGAGGTCGACAGGATGGCGCATGCACAGCTGCAAACCTCTGAAGGACCCTGCATCTTGTTGTTCGGGGGACGTTGGAGGCACAAGCAGCTTCAAAAACTTGTCTGCTGCTATGACAAGGCTTTTTTGCCGCTGCTCTTTCAACCTGACGTAATTGCCTGTAGGAAAGAGTCCTCAATTTGCCCTTATCAGCACGCACACGTGTGTACTGTGAATCAGCTACATACTTCTTGATTGCCAAGACACTTCATCCTGATCATCGCACAATGTTGATTGTAGTCATGCCTTGACCTAAACACTCCACAATTTGTTGCTTCTCAGCAGCCGACACATCCTTTTTCTTTCCCATTTTGGCAGAAAATGTAGGCTGCTTAATAATGTGAGAGAGCCTTCTTAAGTAGTCTTGCCTTTCATTGGACACACCTGCCAAACTAATTAGCACAGGTGTCTGCAATTGCTTACAGTGATATAAAGAGCCCTGACACACATCACCATCAATGAGTTTAACTGACAAACAAACAAATTCTTCCCTTATCACTCCTAAACACTTTTTGCATAATAATTTGGAACGCAGTGTACATGTGCTTTTCCACAAAACACCAGTGGTTCACGTAGTGAATCTTACAGTTCTAACTTGCCAACCGTGGTCTGTATGGAGTTGTTCAATAAAGGGCCCAAAATTAAGATAACATAGATGGGAGAGGTCTCTATGAATAGGAATTCCTAAGTATTTGATACCCTGTGAGGGCCAGGCAAAGGGAAAGTTGGACTGGATGGAATCCTATATGGATTTGGGGAGGGAGACATCGAGGGCCTCAGACTTCGCTGCATTGATTTTAAAATTTTACCATGTAACAAAGTGATCTATTTCAGCCATAACAGCATGGATGGATATATGTGATTGAGTGATATATACTAGGACATCATCAGCAAATAGAGAGCACTTGTACTCGGTGCCTCCCACCTCAATCCACCTAATATTGGGGTTATGGCGAATTGATGAGAGCAGGTGCTCAGTCACTAGGATGTATAAGAGAGGGGACAGAGGACATCACTGCCTTGTCCCATTGGTGATTGTGAAAGGTGATGAAAATGTTCTGACGCACCCCCTGGGCCTTGGGACACCCGGAGCCGGACCCTTTTTGGTGGATGCTGGTGGTTGTAGTCTTCGTGGCGGCGACCCGGTTCCGTGGCTCAGGGCGGTCAAACCAGTGGCGGAACTATTTATGTGGTTTTGATGTTTAAATGTCCGACTACGCCACCCGTGGATTGCGGTCAGAGTGAACCGCCGCTACAGGGCAGACCGCTGAGGCTGGTGTTGTGGGTGCAGCAGAGCGTAGCATAACTCCCCACGGGAGGAGTATAGCCTCAGGGCAGTGTATGCGGAGGATGGGGGTGATGGTGCAGGGCAGCAGCAGTAACGACACGGAGTCAGTGATGCAGTTCAGGGCCTTTACTCACAGTTCTTATTATCCAGACCACGTCTGCAGGTAACGGCTGCCCACGTCGTACTGTGCTCACCAGGTGAGGGGCTCAGACAACTCCCAGATAACTTTGGAGCACTTCACAGGACCCCCTTTGTGTGTCCTTTGTCTGGCCTTTCTTACCAACACTTCTGTCCGGCTGCCTCGGGCCTCCTCTTGGTAAACTTGGCGCCAGTTTCCCTGACCCTATGTGGTGCCTTCCTAGCGGGTGTAGCGAGGGGCTGCGCCACATAAAATGTCAGAGCCTCCGGTTTCTAGCTGAGGGTCGTTTCCTGCCTCCACTAGTTCGGGGACCGGTCTCCCCCTTTGGCCTGACCCCTCCATGCAGGTGGATTCGGGCGTGCGGTGGCGACTCGCCCGTCCGCACCCCTGGGATCCCTTCATTCCTCGTTCCTGGAGCCTTCTCCGCTCCTCTTCCTTCCTTCTCCCTCTTCCAGGCCTGGGCCTCTGTTACTAGGCCCGCCTCCGGAGCAGAGCTCATGCAGAGCCCCTGCTCCCTTCCACTTCTGCTCAGACTTCTCTGCACTGAACTAAGATGGTGCCCACCTTTTATACTCCCTTCTCAATGCACCCAGGAACTGCTTCCTCCCTGCTCCTGCACTACAGGGTTCCCCTTCCTCAGTGTTCCCTCCCCCCACTCCAGCCAGGGACAGGGACTGTCGTGCCCATCTCAGGGGCATATTGGTCGCCCTGCCCCACGGCAATGTGGTGTAATGCATGCAGGTGTCGGGTCCTGATCCACACTCCATCCTTACCTGAGAGTGAGATATCACACCTCTGGGTGAGGTGCAATACGTCTGTAGCAACCGAGCCCTCAGGGTGCTACAGTTCCATTTATCTTCAGCCTAGGTGACGTATTGCGATACAGGGCCGTGATTTTGGCTATAAAAGGGTCCCCTAGACCCCTACCCCAAGCTTTTTAAGAGAATCCTATATGGCGTGCCAGGAGACTCTATGGAATGCTTTCTCAGCATCCAACGAGAGTATCTAATTACAAATTTTTAACTGCATCTAGCCCAGGAAATACTTTGTGCCTAGTAGCAGTGTCTGCTAGTCAGCGGATTATCCCGGCTGTTAAGCAAGCTGCACCACCTGTAGTTTAGACACTTAATTTTTTCAAAGGATATGCTTCGGGACCATGGGATACTTAGTGAAGAGCATCAGGAGGCACCCCAAGGCATAGGGGCTGGGACTGGCAGTAGGATGCCTTGCGGTGGACAGCCGAGCTCGATCCTTATAAAAGCTTTTTAACTGCAGCAGCTTTAGTGGACGCTACTGGAGCTGGAATTACCGCGGCTGCTGGCATGAGACTTGCCCTCCAATAGATCCTTGTAAATGGATTTAAAGTGTATTCATTCAAATTAGAGAGACAATTTAAATTAAAAAGCATAGAGCTGCCTCCACCACAGGGGGGCTCGCTCGACCCACCAGCGGACAGGCACCAGTATTGGGAGAGGGGGGCTGGCCGTCAGGGTTCACCGCGGCTCTGGCACAAACCCGGCGACACGGAGGTGGCACGGGCAGGAGCGGACTGGCCGTGTCGGCTTCTCACTTTTTGGATTTTAGAAGGGCATGACATGCCTATATCTGTGTCTCCCCCTCCTTTTACTCCTCCACCTCTTTTATTTTCGCATGACTATATGTACTTGTCACTTTTCCATGTGTTAGTTATGTCTTCTGAGCAGTTTGTCAGCTTTTGGACACCTTTGAAGGTGTTTTCTATGTGTTTCTATGTGTTTTTGTTTGCCTGCCATTGGTTTTAACGGTGTTCGAAGGTGTTCGACGAACAGTTCGACGAACAGTTCGGCGAACACACGGGTGTTCGACGAACCGAACCGAACTCGAACACTACGGGGGTGGCTCAACACTAATAAAGATGAACAAATCATGGATTCGAAACGACTTTTCTACCCCTGTGTCATCCTGGGGAGAATAAAAGCTTGATGATTTGTTAAAATCACCTCACCATCCATTTTAAGCTTTCAAATTGCTAATCATGTTTATCTGTATCTTGACTGGAAAATAATTTGGGCCTTGTAGCAGTGTGCAGTACTGATTCTATTAGGCCATCTATATTAAACTCCACCAGATTTAAAATTACTAATCATATTTATCTGTATCTTGGCTGGAAACTAATTTGGGCCTTGTAGCAGTGTGCAGCACTGATTCTATTAGGCCATCTATACTAAACTCCACCAGATTTAAAATTACTAATCATGTTTTTCTGTATCTTGGCTGGAAAATAATTTGGGCCTTGTAGCAGTTTGCAGTACTGATTCTATTAGGCCATCTATACTAAACTCCACCAGATTTAAAATTACTAATCATGTTTATCTGTATCTTGGCTGGAAAATAATTTGGGTCTTGTAGCAGTTTGCAGTACTGATTCTATTAGGCCATCTATACTAAGCTCCACCAGCTTTCAAATTAATAATAATTTTTAGCTGCATCTAGCCCAGAAAATAATTTTGGGGCTCCTAGATGTGCAAGACACATGAGTGCCTTCTTGCTGCACTACCTGCAACATGACCCTCAGATTGTCAGAATTCGAAATAATCCTGACTACTGGGTTGCCACACTCTTAGATCCCCCACACTCTTCGATCAACCTTTTCATTTTAATAAAGAACAAAAAAATGGTCATTTTTGAAATTATAAGCATTAGCAGGTTATTAGAAACTAGAAATCAAACAGTTTTCAACTCAAAACTTTATTCTAGGTGATGTTACATTTGCACATAGGACCCCTTGTTCGAAAGGAGCTTCTGAACTCTCTCGTCCATTGAATTTGTCAGGTTTTGGATGGTTTCTGCTTCAATTGTTTTGCATGAGGACAGAATACCCTCCCAGAGCTGTTGCTTAGATGTGAACTGCCTCCCGCCATCATAGACACTCATTTTGATGATGCTCCAGAGGTCCTCAATGGGGTTGAGGTCAGGGGAGCATGGGGGTCACACCATAAGTTTGTCCCCTTTTATGCCCATATCAGCCAGAGATGCAGATGTGTTATGTGCAGCATGAGACGGTGCATTATCATGCATGAAAATGATCTTGCTGCGGAATACACGGTTCTTCTTCTTGAACCATGGCAGGAAGTGCTGTTTGAGAAACTCCACATACATTCTGGAGTTCATCTTTACGCCTTCAGGGATCCTAAAGGGGCCGACAATCTCTCTCCCCATGATTCCAGCCCAAAACATTACTCCACCTCCTCCTTGTTGGCGCCGTAGCCGTGTTTGCATGGGGTGTCCTTCAACCAGCCATCCTCCACTCCATCCATCTGGACCATCAAGCGTTGCACGGCACTCATCGGTGAACAAAACCGTTTTGAAGTCAGTCTTCATGTATTGTTTGGCCCACTGGAGCTTGTGTACAGTGGATAGAGGAGGTCGACAGGATGGCTTACGCACAGCTGCAAACCTCTGAAGGACCCTGCGTCTTGTTGTTCGGGGGACGTTGAAGGCACCAGCAGCTTCAAAAACTTGTCTGCTGCTATGACAAGGCTTTTTTGCTGTTGCTCTTTTAACCTGACGTACTTGCCTGTAGGAATAGGTCCTCAATTTTCCCTTATCAGCACGCACACATGTGTACTGTGAATCAGCTACATACTTCTTGATTGTGCGATGATCAGGATGAAGTGTCTTGGCAATGTTGATTGTAGTCATGCCTTGATCTAAACACTCCACAATTTGTTGCTTCTCAGCAGCCGACACATCCTTTTTCTTTCCCATTTTGGCAGAAAATGTAGGCTGCTTAATAATGTGGGACAGCCTTCTTAAGTAGTCTTGACTTTCATTGGACACACCTGCCAAACTAATTAGCACAGGTGTCTGCAATTGCTTACAGTGATATAAAGAGCCCTGACACACATCACCATCAATGAGTTTAACTGACAAACAAAAAAATTCTTACCTTATCACTCCTAAACACTTTTTGCATAATAATTTGGAACACAGTGTACATGTGCTTTTCCACAAAACACCAGTGGTTCACGTAGTGAATCTTACAGTTCTAACTTGCCAACCGTGGTCTGTATGGAGTTGTTCAATAAAGGGCCCAAAATTAAGATAACATAGACGGGAGAGGTCTCTATGAATACGAATTCCTAAGTATTTTGTTATGATAGGCTACAAGCACTAAGGAAAGACAGGAGATCTGTCCCTACAATAGAACTAAGCTAGATCCCTACGATGTAACGGGGAACCTGATCCTGCGATCAGACCCGCTAAAGTCCTCAGCTAGTCTGAACGAAGACCTATAGATGTGAGGGAGGGATCCCTACAAGAACTAGGGACTGGGAGAAAGATGGACACCTCCTAGCAGAAATTGTAGCAGTAAAAAGACAAACACACAACACAGAACATAAAGGTCAAAAGACCTAGCTAAACTGACTGAGAAAGGTTACAAAGCACCTGGCTAGCTTAAGAGTAGAAATTACAATGAAGTCCAGCATGGCCAGAAGGGCGGAGCAGGATTAAATAGGCAAAAAGGTCATGTGACCAGTAAAATAGAAAAAACCTAACAGGAGAGTTCTAACAGTACCCCCTCTTCTAAGAGGATCCTCCGGATCCCCTAGGCCCAGGCTTATCAGGAAACCTCTTGTGAAACGCTCTGACAAGTCTGGACGCAGAAAACATCATCCGCCCTCACCCATGAGTTATCCTCGGGACCGAAACCCTTCCAAACGACGAGATACTTCAAACTCCCCCTATACCGTCTATAATTAAGGATGCGGGAAATTTCATATTCCCCGTCCTCCACCACCGGAGGAACAGTGGCAGTGGCGTCTCTATCTGATACATCAGCTTTTTTCAATAGAGAAACATGAAACACCGGATTAATCTTCCAGGAGGTAGGAACCTCGAACCTAACAGCAGATTGGTTAACTACCTGAAGCACCTTAAAGGGCCCTACAAACTTGGGACCCAATTTTTTAGAAGGAATCCTCAACCGCAGATTCTTAGAGGACAACCAAACCATGTCACCAACCGTAAACAAAACCTCTTGACGTTTCCTGTCAAAGTACCTCTTAGATTTTTTGTTAGCCTCCTGAAGATTACCACGCACATCCGTCCAAACTCTCTCCATATCACCGGAAAAACTCTCCTCCTCAGGCACAGCCGATACTAATTTGGAGAATGACCCAAAAGACGGATGTCTCCCAGAACAACAAAAAAAAGGCAAACACCCAGCAGAAGAGGATGTATGGTTGTTAAGAGCAAATTCAGCAAGCGGCAGAAACTCAGACCACCCCTCTTGATTGTCTGCCACAAAACAACGCAAGAACTGCTCAACATCCTGATTCTTCCTTTCTGTCTGGCCATTAGACTCAGGATGATATCCAGATGAAAACGACAAATGAACTCCCAACCTGTCACAAAAGGCACGCCAAAAACGAGCCACGAACTGAGGTCCCCTATCAGAAACAATGTCAGTAGGAACACCATGGAGTCTGACAATTTCCTTGACAAAGGCCTTAGCGAGTGTCTTAGCGCAGGGCAGTTTGATGAAGGGAACCAAGTGACACATCTTGCTAAAACGGTCCACGACCACCCAGATGACCGTGAAACCCTCAGAGGAGGGAAGGTCAGTAATAAAGTCCATAGCCAGATGTGTCCAAGGTGCACTAGGAGCCTCCAGAGGGCAAAGCAACCCCGCAGCAGGAGTATGAAAAGACTTAGATCTAGCACACACAGTACATTGACGCACCCACTTAATGACTTCCTTCTGCCATCCAGGCCACCAAAAACTGCGACCCACAAGTCTCTTGGTCTCAGAAATTCCTGGATGACCTGCCAACCGAGACTCATGACACTCAACAAACAAATCTCTCCTAAAGGTCCTAGGCACAAACAACCTCCCATGGGGAGTGTTAGATGGGGCATTCTCCTGTGCTTTAAGAATCTCATCTTCCAAAACGGAGTCCAATGCAGCAATCACAACACCTTCTTGTACAATGCTCTCCTCCTCCTCAGCACCGACCATGGGAGAAAAGCTGCGAGACAACGCATCAGCTTTAACATTCTTGGTACCCGGGATGTAAGTAACGGAAAAATTAAACCGCGAAAAAAAAAGTGCCCACCTAGCTTGACGGGCATTCAAGCGCTTGGCAGCATCAAGATAGATCAGATTTTTATGATCAGTGAAAACCTGAATGGGAAATTCAGCACCTTCCAAGAGATGATGCCAGTGTTCAAATGCGAGTTTAATAGCCAGCAATTCCCGATTACCAATATCGTAATTAAGTTCAGTCTCAGAAAATTTTTTTGAAAAAAAGGCACAGGGATGTACTCCATCCTTGTTTTCCTGAGACAACACCGCACCAACCCCCACAGAAGAAGCATCAACCTCAACCAAAAACGGCTTAGTCACATCAGGCTGCATAAGGATGGGGGCAGAGCTGAACCTCTCCTTTAGAAACACAAACGCTTCAATGGCCTCAGTAGTCCACTGAACCGTATTAGCACCTTTCCTGGTGAGATCGGTCAGTGGTTTAACAATAATAGAAATTTTTTTAATGAATTTTCTGTAATAATTGGCGAAACCCAAAAACCTCTGTATCGATTTCAAACCAATAGGCCTAGGCCATTCCTGCACAGCTTGAACTTTCACCGGATCCATCTCAAAGCCCTCGCTGGAGATAATGTAGCCCAAAAAAATAATTCTCTGTACAGCGAACTCACATTTCTCTAGCTTAGCAAAAAGCGAATTGTCAATTAATAACTGTAATACCTCACGTACGCTCCGCCAATGAGACTCCAGATCAGGCGAATAAATCAAAATGTCATCCAAATACACAACCACATTTTTGCCGATCAAAGGTCTAAGGATGTCATTAATAAGATTCTGAAAAAATGCTGGTGCATTGGTAAGACCAAAAGGCATAACCAGATTCTCAAAATGACCCACAGGAGTGTTAAAAGCAGTCTTCCATTCATCACCCTCCTTCATGCGCAACAAATTGTATGCCCCCCGGAGATCAATTTTAGAGAACCACTTGGCCCCCACTAACTGGTTACACAAATCAGGAATCAATGGCAGTGGGTAGGGATTACGTACAGTAATTTTATTAATCTCGCGAAAGTCCAGACAAGGACGTAAACCGCCCTCCTTTTTTTTAACAAAAAAAAATCCTACAGCCACAGGTGACTTAGAGGGTCTGATATGACTGGCGGCCATATGTATTCCTCCAATGCATTTCTCTCCGGAATAGTAAGATTAAATAAACGACTTTTAGGAAGAGTCGCTCCAAGGACAAATTCAATGGTACAATCATAGTCTCTATGGGGAGGCAAAATTTGCGACTCCTCCTCAGAAAAAACTTTCCAAAAATCCTGAATAGGTACAGGTAATTCCCCTTTATCCACAGCAGCAATGCGCCCGTTACAACACTTGTCATAGCACTTAGGGCTCCAGGACTTAATTTCATTAGTAGACCAATCCAGTACAGGATTGTGCAATTTTAACCAGGGTAACCCCAAAATTACTGGAGAAGGCAAATTATTTAATACTACCAAATCCAAATTTTCTTGGTGAATACCATTAATAGCGAGGGGAAATTCATAAACCTTGTAAGCAACACATTTCAAGGGAGAGCCATCGACAGAAACCACGGCAATAGGGGATGACAAAGGTTTGGGTTTTAATTTAAGTTTTTCCAAGAATCCCCCATCAATCACATTCAGAGTAGAACCACAATCCACAAATACCCGAAATTCAATTAATTCTTCCTGAGCTGCAGTAGTAGCAGAAAGAAATACCCCCTTTGTGTTTAAACAGGCTATACAGGCGTAACTGACCTTTTTTTTTTTTCTTTGTTCATACGAAGCTCACAGTTCTTAATGAAATGGTCAGATTTTCCGCAATAAAAGCAGAAACCTTCAGAAAACCTGTGGTCTTTTTCCTGAGAGCGGGATGACATCGCCCCAATCTCCATCGGCTCTCCAATGTCAGTACAGACCCTCTCAAGACTAGGAGCTGACATGGCAAAGGATTTACTCTCATTAACCCTTGCACAGAGTCTCCTGTCCACCCATATAGCTAATTGCATTGCCTCCTGCAAGTTTCCAAGTGTAGGATAAGCAATAAGCAGATCCTTAACTCTTTCACGTAGCCCAGCAAGAAACAAACTTTTCAGAGCTGAATCGTTCCACCCCACCTGAGCAGACCACCGATGGAAGTGAGTACAATAATTTTCCACATTACCTGATCCCTGTCTCAAAAGTCTCAATTCCGTGTCAGCTGATGAGACACGATCAGGATCATCATACAACAACCCCAAAGCAGAAAAAAAACTATCCACTGATCTAAAGCACAGATCACTAGGTTGGAGAGAAAAGGCCCATCCCTGAGGTTCTTTGCGCAAAAGTGACATTATGAACCCTATGCGCTGTGATTCATCACCAGAGGATCTGGCTCTCAAACGAAAATACAATAAACAAGTATTTTTAAAGGAAAAAAAATCTTGTTGTTCACCAAAAAATAAATCAGGCAATTGTACCTTTGGCTCCACAAACTGCGCTCCAGAATAGTTACTCACGTGTTGTTGGAGCTCGGCCACCTCCAGAGAGAGTCCCTGCAGGCATTGAGCCAAATCCTGAACCGACACCATGATGGAAACTGGAGGTCTTTCCTTAGAGATATTTTTGGGCTGGACTTACTGTTATGATAGGCTACAAGCACTAAGGAAAGACAGGAGATCTGTCCCTACAATAGAACTAAGCTAGATCCCTACAATGTAACGGGGAACCTGATCCTGCTATCAGACCCGCTAAAGTCCTCAGCTAGTCTGAACGAAGACCTATAGTTGTGAGGGAGGGATCCCTACAAGAACTAGGGACTGGGAGAAAGATGGACACCTCCTAGCAGAAATTGTAGCAGTAAAAAGACAAACACACAACACAGAACATAAAGGTCAAAAGACCTAGCTAAACTGACTGAGAAAGGTTACAAAGCACCTGGCTAGCTTAAGAGTAGAAATTACAATGAAGTCCAGCATGGCCAGAAGGGCAGAGCAGGATTAAATAGGCAAAAGGGTCATGTGACCAGCAAAATAGAAAAAACCTAACAGGAGAGTTCTAACATATTTGATACCCTGTGAGGGCCAGGCAAAGGGAAAGTTGGACTGGATGGAATCCTGTATGGATTTGAGGAGGGAGACATCGAGGACCTCAGACTTTGCTGCATTGATTTAAAAATTTGACCATGTAACAAAGTGATCTATTTCAGCCATAACAGCAGGGATGGATATATGTGATTGAGTGATATATACTAGGACATCATCAGCAAATGCAGAGCACTTGTACTCGGTGCCTGCCACCTCAATCCACCTAATATTGGGGTTATGGCGAATTGATGACAGCAGGTGCTCCACCACTAGGATGTATAAGAGACTGGACAGAGGACATCCCTGCCTTGTCCCATTGGTGATTATGAAAGGTGATGAAAATGTTCCATTTATCTTCAGCCTAGGTGACGTATTGCGATACAGGGCCGTGATTTTGCCTATAAAAGGGTCCCCTAGACCCCTACCCAAAGTTTTTTAAGAGAATAATATATGGCGTGCCAGGAGACTCTATGGAATGCTTTCTCAGCATCCAATGAGAGTATCTAATTACAAATTTTTAACTGCATCTAGCCCAGGAAATACTTTGTGCCTAGTAGCAGTGTCTGCTAGTCAGCGGATTATCCCAGCTGTTAAGCAAGCTACACCACCTGTAGTTTGGACACTTAATTTTTTCAAAGGAAATGGTTCGGGCCCCCGGGACACTCAGTGAAGAGCATCGGGGAGGCACCCCAAGGCACAGGGGCTGGGACTGGCGGTAGGACGCCTTGCGGTGGACCGCCAAGCTCGATCCTTATAAAAGCTTTTTAACTGCAGCAGCTTTAGTGGACGCTACTGGAGCTTGAATTACCGCTGCTGCTGGCATGAGACTTGCCCTCCAATAGATCCTTGTAAAAGGATTTAAAGTGTACTCATTCAAATTAGAGAGACAATTTAAATTAAAAAGATTAGACCTGCCTCCACCGCAGGGGGGCTCGCTCAACCCACCAGCGGACAGGCACCAGTATTGGGAGAGGGGGGCTGGCCGTCAGGGTCCACCACAGCTCTGGCACAAACCCGGCGACACGGAGGTCGCATGGGCAGGAACAGACTGGCCGTGTCGGCTTTGCACTTTTTTGGTTTTAGAAGGGCATGACATGCCTATATCTGTGTCTCCCCCTCCTTTTACTCCTCCACCTCTTTTCTTTTCGCATGACTATATGTACTTGTCACTTTTCCATGTGTTAGTTGTGTCTTCTGAGCAGTTTGTCAGCTTTTGGACACCTTTGAAGGTGTTTTCTATGTGTTTCTATGTGTTTTTGTTTGCCTGCCATTGGTTTTAACGGTGTTCGAAGGTGTTCGACGAACAGTTTGACGAACAGTTCGGCGAACATACGGGTGTTCGACGAACCGAACCGAACTCGAACACTACGGGGGTGGCTCAACACTAATTACTAACCTGGGCTTGATGTCAGCTGGCATTATAAGCTGACATCAGCCCCAGCCCTATTACTCCACTGCCACCGCTACAGAGCAGTGGGAAGTGCGAGGCTAAGTGCCAGAATTGGCGCATGCTATGGATGCGCCATTTCTGGGGCGGCTGACGGCTGGTGTTTCTAGCCTGGGAGGGGGCCAATATTCATGGCACCCTTCCTGGGCTATTAATATCAGCCCCCAGCTGTCTGCCTAGCCTTTGCTAGCTATTAAAATAGGGGGGACCCCACATCATTTTTTTTGGGGTCCCCCCATTTTAATAGCTAGTAAAAGCTAGGTATTCAGCTGGGGGCTGATATTAGTAGCCTGGGAAGCTCCGTGGGTATTACCACCTTCCCAGGCTTCAAACATCTGCCCCAGCCGTCTGCTTAACCTCCGCTAGAGACTAAAATTACGGGGAACCCCACGCCAATTTTTTTTTTTATAAATCCTTTATTTTAACACTAAATGACACGTACAGTAATCAACACTATCACTGTACTTCTTATATATGTGACTGACATGTTTCTATCTATCTAATCTATGTGTGATGCTCTATTCTTTCTGTTATAAATTGTCGGGTACCGATGCTGAATTTCCAGCCGGCTTTTTTAAATAGACGGTGCATTAAAACACTAATATTTTTTTTCATAAATCCTTTAACACTAAATGACAAGTACAGTAAGCAACACTGTCACTGTACTTCTTATATATGTGACTGACATGTGTGACACCCCAGGGGTCTGGTTGCCACAGTGATAGAGATATTATGTCTGAGAGCAGGTGGGAGGTCCTTTGGTCAGGGATCCTGTGCATGCCACACCTCCTGCCCAGTCTTGGGAGGGGAAGAACTTCCCCTGTATAAACCCGGGGCTGAGGCAGGGTGAGTCAGACAAGGAGAGTGGAGAAGAGAAGCAGCATAGGAAACAGCAGAGTTACAAGGAGTCAGGGGCTGGCAGCTACAGAGCTCGCCCTGACTAAGAAGATTCTTTACCGGACCCGGAGTCCGAGGCTGTGGGGACTAAATCCTCCCCAGCAGCAGAATCCGTCGGGCAGGGGATTTCAGGTCCTCTGGCCCAGAAGCCTGAAGGCACGGTCACACGCGTGGGACCAGCACCGCCATCGTGGAGCGGAAGCCATTAGAAGGCCCCGAGTCACCGGCCATACGGGTGAGCACCACACGGTACACTCAGGGACGTGGGCTACTTACATCAGCTTCTAGCAAGGTAGCCAGAAGAGTACAGTCAGTTTGGGAGGCCTACAACTACGCCTGGCCAGGGGAGATCCCATCTGCTCAAAGACTGACCAGGCCCCGTTTGCTAGCAAGTACTCCGGGAGGGTCTGTCGTTGTTACCAGTAAAGACCCTGAACTACACCGTACCGTCTCTGAGTGGTTCCTGCTACCCCCATCATCCACGTCGGCTGCCCTGAGGCCATACCCCTCCCGTTGGGGGTTATACTATCACGCTGCACAATCCTACCACCGGCCTCAGCGGTCTGCCCTGCAGCAGCAGCTTCCTGGCTGCACTCAACGGGTGGCGTAGTCATCAACTATTTACTACTAATAGACTGCAGTCTAGTTTGACTCCCTGGGCACGGACCGGGTCACCGCCACGAGATTACAACCCTCCACGGATCCGGCTCCGGGTAAGCTCCCGCGTGCGCACCGCAGCGCGACACAGGCCCAGGGGCGCGTCAACTTTGGCGTAGTCGGCAGGATTTCGTGCCCGCAACCACCGGGTACTGCGTGCCTGAAAAGCAAAGACTGTTCAAACTTACCAGTGGTGAAGGTTTCCCGCCATCTGGCGCCATCTTCTACCTTCTTCCCGCCATCCGCGAAGTTTTCCCGCCATCCGGCGCCATCTTCGACCTTCTTCCCGCCATCCGTGGAGTTTTCCCGCCATTGGACGCCATCTTGAGGACGCCGCGCGGGAAGAAGAGGGGCGTGGACTCCGAAAGCGCGCGAGAACTGAAGCCCCGCCTCACGTCCGGACGTTGCGTAAGGTCCTGGAAGGAGCCCAGCAGACGCCGACGTCACAGGAGCGCGACGGAAGGTCCTCAACCCTGACGATCCACTGCGGAGCCGCGGCCTACGGAAGAGGATCATCGCAAGGTAGGCCACGGTCCACTAGGGGGGAGGAAGATGTCGGATACGGAGGAGAGCTTCACTGCCTCAACCCCCGCCAGCGCTACCGCTGCTGCAGTTATGCCCTTCACCATGCCCTATATCCCGGAAGCAGCTTGGCTACCCCAGTACTCAGGGGAGTCACATACCCTGCATGACTTTAGAGAAAAGCTGGATAGCCTCTTCCAGGTGTACCCCCTCACAGAAGAGCAAAAAGTGAGCATCCTGGTGGCCCAACTAACCGGGGCAGCCAAAAGGGAAGTAAAATCCTGGCCACCTGGGAGGAAGACTGTCGCAGGGATACTAACCCGGCTGAAGGACACCTTTGATACCCGCACCTCAGCCGAGATTAAGCTTAGATTCTACGGGTGCAAGCAGCGAGCGCATGAGAGTATAAGGGACTATGCACTAAACCTACAAGAGGCCCTGAGGGCCATAAAGCAGACCGACCCTGATGGGGTGGGAAACGAGGACAGGCTGTTGACTGAACAATTTATAGAGGGTTTATATTGCAATGCCCACCGAACCCAGTTGCGGGCAATGGCCTTACAGGATCCCCATCTGGACTTTGCACAGTTCAAGGACAGAGCCATCCGGGTCCTCCGAGAACCGGCACCAGGTGGCGTTGTGACCCACAGACGCCCCACTACCACTTACTACCAGGAGGCGGCGCCCTTGTCAGCAGGGCCTGTGGGAGCTGATGCGCAGGCTTTGGACAATGACCCGGCTCCAGACCTACACCATCAGGTCCAAGAGCTAGCTAAGAGCGTTGCTGCGCTAACCCGAACTGTGCAGTCTTTACAGGTTTCCACCCCAGGGAAGATCCAGCTGGCATCCGGACCGGAGGACATCCCGTGGCGTCGACCAAGGAGGACCCCACCGGCCAGAGGAAGACCCAGTGACCGATACAGTGAGGACGGACGACCCATCTGCCGCCGCTGCAATCAACCCGGACATATGGCAAGGTACTGTTCTTTAAACGGGCACAACCTGGGGTAGAGGGCCAACCCCCAGGAAAAAGATCACCAGGCCCATCGAACTGGCGCGACAGATATGTGGGAGGACGTCCAGTCTTGCCTGTGGTACTGGATGGCATTCCCATGAGTGCCCTACTGGACACCGGGTCACAGGTCACCACCATCCCGTACGTGCTCTTCAAGCAGTACTGGAATGACTCGGATATTACCCGCTACCCCGACGACGACTTGAGTATCATCGCCAGCAATGGTCAGCCCGTGCCACAGATCGGATTTAAAGAGGTGACCATCAAAATTGGTAGAGTCGAACTGGCCGCACAGGGACTGATCATTGTAGATATCGATAAACATGAGAGTCACCCAAAAATAACTCTAGGAACTAATGTAATTGAAAATTGTCTTGCAGAGGTGATTTTCCTTTTACAGCAGGTTGCCAAGAATGCCAGCTCCGGCGAGCAGCGGGTGCTCCAGAAAGAGATCCGGGCACTGATGCAACGGCAACAAGTGGAACTCTCCGGCGGTGAGATTGGTAGCGTAAGAATGTGTGACCCTTTTCCTATTGCCATGCCCCCAAAAAGTGAAATGATGATTTGGTGCCGGGCAGCTATTGGTCTGAGAGGTAGAGATTACCAGGCAATGGTAGAACCAGTTTACTCAGACAGTAGGCCCACCATTTTGACAGCACGGGGGGTGGTCAATGTACGCCATGGGAGGGTGCCCATTCGCATAATAAATATCGGGGAGAGGGAAGTGTACCTGCCCCGGTATGCCACGCTAGCCAAATTATATACCACTAATCAAAGTTCTATACAATCTGTGGAACCCTTGCCTCCATCTCACCCGGAGGAAGGTAACGGCTCTAAGAAAGACATGGAGGACTGGTGTCAGCAACTACATTTGGGTACTGACTCCACTCCCTCACATCAGAAACAAGGAGTCTATCGGGTGGTTCAAGAGTATGAGAGAGTGTTTAGTAAACACCCGTTAGACTTCGGGCGAGTCAAGGGGGTAGAACATCGCATCCCCACGGGAGATCATCCTCCCATAAAAGAGAGGTATCGACCCGTACCCCCTGCACATTACCAACACGCCAAGGGGATGCTTAGAGATATGAAGGAGGCTGGGGTAATCCGGGATAGTTGTAGCCCCTGGGCAGCCCCATTAGTTTTAGTCAAAAAGAAAGACAACACCATGAGGATGTGTGTAGATTACCGGAAAATCAACCGTATCACACACAAGGATGCGTACCCCTTACCAAGGATAGAGGAGTCATTGGCTGCTTTAAGATCTGCTAACTTCTTCTCTACCTTGGATCTCACTAGCGGGTACTGGCAGGTTCCTGTAGCAGAGGCGGACCGGGAGAAGACCGCATTCACCACCCCGATGGGACTTAGCGAGTTCACCTGCATGCCGTTCGGACTCTGCAACGCACCAGGAACCTTCCAACGCCTAATGGAGTGTTGTCTGGGCCACAGAAACTTCGAGACGGTCCTGTTGTACCTGGACGATGTCATCGTATATTCCAAGACGTATGAGGACCACCTGAAACACCTGGCGGAAGTGTTCGAGGCTCTGGCGAGTTACGGCCTAAAGGTGAAACCCTCCAAGTGTCACCTCCTGAAACCAAAGGTGCAGTACCTGGGACACGTGGTGAGCGCTGACGGAGTGGCTCCCGACCCCGATAAGATCACCGCAATTAAGGGATGGCCAAGCCCCTCCAGCGTAAAAGTGCGGCAGTTCCTCGGGTTGGTAGGCTACTACCGAAGGTTTATTCCCGGTTTCACCAAAAAGGCAGCACCTATGCAGGACCTCCTGATAGGCCAGTCCCGGAAGGCCAAGAACCAGAAGCCGCCCTTCAAATGGGAAGAGCTGGAAGAAGAGTCCTTCCGCCAGCTGAAGATGGCCCTCACGGGGGACGAAATCCTGGCGTACCCGGATTATAGCCAGCCCTTTATCCTCTACACCGACGCCAGTAACATCGGGCTAGGAGCCGTACTGTCCCAGATCCAGCAGGGGAAGGAACGAGTAATCGCCTACGCCAGCCGAAAACTGCGACCCACCGAAAGGAACCCCGAGAATTACAGCTCATTTAAGTTAGAGTTCCTGGCCGTAGTATGGGCAATCACTGAGCGCTTTAAGCATTACCTCGCTTCTTCCCGGTTCACCGTGTACATGGATAACAACCCGCTGACACACCTGGACACGGCAAGACTCGGTGCCCTGGAGCAGAGGTGGATGGCCCGTCTGTCCAACTACGAGTTCACAATTAAATACCGGGCAGGACGCTCCAATACCAACGCGGACGCCCTGTCCAGGATGCCCAACCTGCCGGACGGAGGAGAAGATCCGGAGGGACTGGAAGAAGTTGAACTCCCTGCGTTCCACCGTCATGGGACTATTCAGTATTCCCACCGGGTAAGGAGTAAGCAGGCTGCTACGTTGAACCCCTTACCCCACTACAACTGGGCGGAAACGCAAGACAGCGACCCTGCCGTCCGACTGGTGAAGGAGATGCTGACTCGGCCGGAGGCTCGCCTTGAACCAGACGCTCCGGAGGAAGCCAAACAACTATGGGCAGAGAAGAGTCGACTGTTCCTTTACAAAGGGAAGTTGTGCCGCAGAATGGTTAACTCCCGGACGCATGAATTACTCTGGCAAGTAGTGGTGCCACGAAGAGACGCAGCCATGGTGATGGAGGCATACCACGACGGAGCTGGACACTTTGGGTGGAAAAAGCTGGAGTTCCTGCTGCGCGAGCGGTTCCACTGGGTAGGCATGAGGGGAACCATCGAGAAGTGGTGCAGAGATTGTGGCCCGTGCAACCTGAGAAGGAAGGACCGAGCCAGCCAGAAGACTCCCCTGCAGTCCATCATCACCCGGCAACCGTTGGAACTGGTAGCCTTGGATCATGTAAAACTGACCCCAAGCAGAAGTGGCTACGTCTACGCGTTAACCATCGTGGATCATTACTCCCGGTTCTTGGTTGTCGTCCCCGTCAAGGACTTAACGGCTCAAACAGCAGCTAGAGCCTTCCAGCAGCACTTCTGCCGTCCACACGGGTACCCGGACCAAGTGCTGACGGACCAGGGACCTGCCTTTGAAGCGGAGGTCTTTCAGGAATTCTGCAATCTGTATGGCTGCCGGAAGATAAGGACGACACCCTACCATCCGCAGACTAATGGACTTTGTGAAAAAATGAACCAGGTGGTAATGGATCTTCTAAGAACGTTGCCCCTGGAAGAACGCAGTCTGTGGCCTGAAAAGTTGCCCGATCTGGTGGACCTATACAACCACATCCCGGTAGGTTCCACCAACTGTACCCCGGCTTACCTAATGAGGGCAAGACCTGGTAAGTTACCTGTTGACCTGGAAATGGGAGTCCTGACCCCCGAGGACACTTCACCAGAAACAGACTGGGACACCGAGAGGCAGCAGCAGTACCGGAGAGTACAGGAGAGCGTGGAGCGAAGTCTCTGTCAGGCTAGGGAAAGACAAGAGAAAACTTACAACCAGTATGCTCCCGCTGTTCCCCTGGTACCCGGAGAGCAGGTCTTGAAGAGGAAGAGACGGCTCCACAAGTTGGACGACCAGTGGGAGAAGGACCCGTACACCGTACTGCCCTCAAGCCACGAGAACCCGAAGGTCTGTACCATCAGTAAAGACGGAGGGGAAACCACAGCCATTGTATCCCGGGACCACCTGAAGAAGTGTCCCGAACAACTGAGGAACCCTGAAGAGGAACAAGAAGACCATCGACCCGTGGAAGAAAGGGAAGATATGGTTAGTACCGTGCTCGGGGACTTTCCTCAGTCTTGGACTCAAGTCAATGGTGCAGTTGTGGTACCCGTACTCACCTTCCTCCAACCATCATCCCAAGAACCTACGGAGCAACGGGTAGAGCTGGAAGAACAGCCGGTCCAGGAGGCAGAAGACTCCACACAAGCAGAACAGGAGAATCAACCCTCTGCTTATAGTGAGCCTGCCGTACCCCTAGTGAGACAAAGAGCCGGTAGACAGCTGCCCAGTTTACCCTTGACAGCTCCTACACCCTGTAGTTCAGGGCCAGACAGTCAGCTCCGTAGGTCCACTCGGGCCACTAGAGGCCAGTTACCCGCACGCTGGAGAATTTAAAGTGTATAAATTGTTTTATCTATGTTTTTCTGTCTTGTTGCTTGTGTATAATTTTGTGTTTCTAGTTATTTTTAGGAAACCTTGGTGGATTTACCGGGAATCCTTGTATATAGTTGGAGCGTAACCCAGGATGGACTAGAGACTGTTAAGGACTCGGGGTAGGACAGACCCCTACCTGGTTACGTCTCCCTGTGTTGGTGAAATGGACACCTTTGCTTTTCTTCAAAGACTGCATCCGGTTGCGGACACGCCGTAACCATCTTATGTGTTTTTCTTATAGTATTGTTATTGTTATACTTTGTTATGTTTTTCTAAATGTGTTTAGTCCCGGAGTACTAAATTTCACTAGGGGGGAATGTGACACCCCAGGGGTCTGGTTGCCACAGTGATAGAGATATTATGTCTGAGAGCAGGTGGGAGGTCCTTTGGTCAGGGATCCTGTGCATGCCACACCTCCTGCCCAGTCTTGGGAGGGGAAGAACTTCCCCTGTATAAACCCGGGGCTGAGGCAGGGTGAGTCAGACAAGGAGAGTGGAGAAGAGAAGCAGCATAGGAAACAGCAGAGTTACAAGGAGTCAGGGGCTGGCAGCTACAGAGCTCGCCCTGACTAAGAAGATTCTTTACCGGACCCGGAGTCCGAGGCTGTGGGGACTAAATCCTCCCCAGCAGCAGAATCCGTCGGGCAGGGGATTTCAGGTCCTCTGGCCCAGAAGCCTGAAGGCACGGTCACACGCGTGGGACCAGCACCGCCATCGTGGAGCGGAAGCCATTAGAAGGCCCCGAGTCACCGGCCATACGGGTGAGCACCACACGGTACACTCAGGGACGTGGGCTACTTACATCAGCTTCTAGCAAGGTAGCCAGAAGAGTACAGTCAGTTTGGGAGGCCTACAACTACGCCTGGCCAGGGGAGATCCCATCTGCTCAAAGACTGACCAGGCCCCGTTTGCTAGCAAGTACTCCGGGAGGGTCTGTCGTTGTTACCAGTAAAGACCCTGAACTACACCGTACCGTCTCTGAGTGGTTCCTGCTACCCCCATCATCCACGTCGGCTGCCCTGAGGCCATACCCCTCCCGTTGGGGGTTATACTATCACGCTGCACAATCCTACCACCGGCCTCAGCGGTCTGCCCTGCAGCAGCAGCTTCCTGGCTGCACTCAACGGGTGGCGTAGTCATCAACTATTTACTACTAATAGACTGCAGTCTAGTTTGACTCCCTGGGCACGGACCGGGTCACCGCCACGAGATTACAACCCTCCACGGATCCGGCTCCGGGTAAGCTCCCGCGTGCGCACCGCAGCGCGACACAGGCCCAGGGGCGCGTCACATGTTTCTATCTATCTAATCTATGTGTGATACTCTATTCTATCTGTTCTAAATTGACGGGTACCGGTGTATGCCTCTGCTGAAATGCCGGCTTTTCATGTTTCTCTGTGAGCACTGTTCCCATCGATTTGGGCAACCACTGTAATGCCACAACCACCATGGCTGTGGCATTACAGTGAGTGGCAGACAATCCCTGCATGATTGGTGCTCTAAATAGCGCCAGACATGCAGGACACGCTTTTGGTGCATGAACAGTTATCGAACATAACCTCGAACTACGAAATTTTTTGGAAATCGTTCGCGTTCGTCGAACGACTCGAACACCGCCCAAAACAGCTCGAATTTGAGATTGGCGAACAGTTCTAGTCGAACACCGCTCATCTCTAGTCCACACATCTCAGCACAGCGGGCACCATGTACTTACGTCATCGCGACCGCTGTCAGTGTCTGCATCAGTGATGTCAGACGCAAAGGGGAAAACTTGCGATGATGGGTGGGGGGATGAGCCCCTTCCGTTCACGGGCCCTATAGCAGCCGGGTGGCAGTACTGGGAGATCAAGTCTCCCTGCTCTGGTGCAGAGTTTAACTATTTGGGTGTGTTGCGCACGTGGCCAGGGACACTATATTTCCCTAAAGGTACACTGGGTGAACATTGTGGTGGCTGGGACCGAGTCCCACCCTGGCACTGCACATGTGCTACTGACGCCGAGGATTTCTTGGTTTACTTCTATCATGGTTTCCACCACCTCTTACACCAGTTCCTGAACCCCTTCCTGCTCCTCTTCATCCTCCAACTCTGATTTGGTCTCTTAGAGCACGTTATCCACATCAGCTGGAAGCTCTGCAGCACTGCCTCAGAGAAGCAGCAAAAGGCTCTGCTGAAGCTAATTTGTCTAGGAGATAAACCGCACACCGTGGCCGAGATATTAAGAGGAATAACAGAACAGACAGATCTGTGGCTCTTGCTGCTGAATTTCCAACCAGGCATGGTCGTGTCTGATAATGGGTGTAACCTGATGGTGGCTGTGAAGCTCAGCAAGCTCACACACGTACCATGCTTGGCCCACGTGCTCTACTTGGTGGATCAGCGGTTTCTGAAACCCTATACAGATTTGCCAGAGCTTCTAGTCAAGGTACCCTGCGGCAGCGCCCACTTCCACAAGTCGGCTACAGCTGCCGCCGTTCTGGCAGTGCTGTAGCAGCGCATGCAAGTGCCAGCTGACCGACTGATGTGCAACGTGACCACGTGCACTGGAACTCCACACTGCACATGATTGCAAGGCTTTATGAGCAGCAGAGGCCAGTTGTCGAATACACCCATCGGTATTCTGGGCAGCCTCCGCACATAACAACTGAAGAGTGGGCATGAATGTCTGACATTTGTGCGGTTCCGATCCTGCTTCTGTGCCTACTTAAATGGTCGCTGCTCACAACTACAGCTCAAGCTTTTCATGCGTACCAGGTGGAGATGGAGGAAGACATGAGACAGGGAGATAATATCCAGCCCAACCTCATCTCATCTGCTCAACATGGATTGGGTAACAATGAGGAGTTGGAGGCTGAGGAGGGGGAACAAGAGCTGGTTGCTAGCGCAACAGAGGCTAGTACCCACACAAGCTTCGTCCTGTCTCTCCTATGTGAATGGGTTGAGGAGGGGAATGAGGAGGAAGATATGGAGGAGAAGGAGGATATGGAGAGTAGTCATCGTGGTGCAGACAGGGAAGTGTTGGCTGTAGGGAGCTTGGCACATATGGCCGACTTTATGTACCGCTGCTTTTCCAGTGACCCTCGCGTTACATTTATCTTGGCCAAAAAAGAGTACTGGTTGTTCACCCTAGTAGACCCACGCTACAAAGAGAACTTTGCATCTCTCCTTCCTGAGGCAAAGAGGTCTACTAAAATGGTGCTATAACAGAAGGCCATTGAAGAAAATATGTTGAAAAATCAGACAATGCTAGCGGCAGGGGGAAAGCTTCCTTGCCCAACCAAGGAGTAGAGGCTGGGGAGACACATACCAGCAGAGGCAGGGGTACACTGTCAAAGACCTAGGCCAATTCCATGATACCCTCTCAGCGGCATACATGCCTTGATGACCAGGTATTTTTGACAAAGAGGGAAAAGTTTTTAAAGATGGTCAAGCAATACCTGGCTGACAAAACCAGCATACTTCCTAATTCCTCTGCGACCCTCCTTATAATTTTTTCCTGTCTTTGCACTTTGTGCAAAGCCTTTATGAGTGTAGGAATACATCAACTACACTTTCAAAATATTTTAATGAGGCCAGCAAATTGTTGTCTTCAAGTGTCTATGAATGACTGTATTATCTTCATTATCATTTTTTCCTGGCTTTACGCTTTGTGCAAAACCTTTATGAGTGTAGAAGTGCCCCAACTACACTTTCTTAATTTTTTTATGAGGCACTCCATTTGGTAGCTTCAAGGATGTATGGATGACCCTCATATTTTTTTCTGGCTTAGCACTGTGTGCAGATCCTTTATGAATGTAGGAGTACCACAACTACACTTTGTTCACAATATTTGAATGAGGTGTATGGATGACCCTGCTAGCAATTTTTAGCAGGCTTTGCACTTAGTGAATAGCCTTATGAGTCTAGGAGTACCACTACATGACAATTTGAACAAAATGTTTATGAGGCCCTCCTTTATGTCTAATACAGGGTATATCTGAGTACCTCTTCCATCTAATTTTTGGCAGTTCTTGCTTCCTTCATAAATTACATTAAAATTTCCATTTTTTTTAATAAAAAATTGATAAAAATTTAATTAAAAAATCTATTTTAGTTTACTTAAATTATTATTTTCTTAAAAAAATGTTTAACCCCTTTCTGACACTAGACGTATCCATACTTCCCTGTAAAGGCAATTTTGCACCTCTGTGCGCGCGCGATTGCCGTCGGGTGTCAGCTGATTCTGACAGCAGACACTCGGCACTCAGTGAGGGAAGCAGTGCCCACACCGCTCCAGACACTTTAACTTTAATGCTGCGATCGCAGCATTTAGCGTGCAGGCAGGGGAAAGAAAGCCCTTCTGCCTTTGGATCGGAGATCCCTCAACATCATCGCGGGATCTCGATTGTTGCCATGGTCACCCGATGTCTTCACCTGATGCTGGGTCACCAGAACTAGGAAAGTTGCCAGATCATGTACAGTGCATGATCTGGCAACTTTGTATTTCAGTGCAGAACTGACATTTTGCATAGTATAGGAATGCTTCTGCATCCCTTTACTATACAAGCGATCAGGCTGCAATTAGTGAAAATCCCATATGGGACAAAGTAAAAAAAAGGGAACAAAATGTAAAAAAATAAAAAATAAAAAAATCACAAAATTATAATAAAAAAATATATATACAGTACAGACCAAAAGTTTGGACACACATTCTCATTTAAAGATTTTTCTGTATTTTCATAACTATGAAAATTGTACATTCACACTGAAGACATCAAAACTATGAATTAACACATGTGGAATTATATACTTAACAAAAAAGTGTGAAACAACTGAAAATATGTCTTATATTCTAGGTTCTTCAAAGTAGCCACCTTTTGCTTTGATGACTGCTTTGCACACTCTTGGCATTCTCTTGATGAGCTTCAAGAGGTAGTCACCGGAAATGGTCTTCCAACAATCTTGAAGGAGTTCCCAGAGATGCTTAGCACTTGTTGGCCCTTTTACCTTCAATCTTTAAATGAGAAGGTGTGTCCAAACTTTTGGTCTGTACTGTATATTATATATTGTACCCATAAATAAACATGTTTATGGAAAAAAAAGAAACAAAAAATGTTGGAATAATACATATTAATCTGTATGTGTATTGCAACAACTACTGTGCTGTTTCATATGTTGTACATATTGTGAGGTTGTTAACAAAGTTTAGTTAAAAAAAAAAAAAAACTCACACAGACAGGATGCCCCCTCCTTCTCTTCCTGTGTTGTTGTTATATGTCTTTGTTTTCCTCATGCTGCAGTAACACCAGACTCCATGCTGTGCCTATGCTGGATATGAATAAACCTACATTCTGTATTCTAAACTCTGGATGTCACGCGGATTAATCCTCTGCTAACAGGTTATGGGCCCAGATGTACCAGATGTACCAGAGTCCCCAGAGTCACAGATCCCCAGAACACAGAGGAAAGAAAAGAAAGAAAGACAGCAAACTGAGAAGAAGCAAAGATGGCCACCAGCAGCAGCTCCATGAAATTTACAGTGCCAAGTCTCACTAACCAGAATTATCAATCCTGGAAATTCAAAGTGAAAATGCTGCTGATAAGAGAAGGTACGTGGAAATACACACAGGAGCCTAAACCTGACCCAGTGCCACAGGAGTGGACAGAGATGGATCAGAAAGCACAAAGTACCATATCACTCAGTATAGATGATGACCAGATTGTGCATGTGTGTAAATGTAATACTGCAAAGGAAATGTGGGAGCAGTTGCAAAAGGTACATGAGAGGATAAATTTAAGCAATAAGCTCTATCTCATGAGAAAGCTGTACCAGTCTAAGCTACAGAAAGGTCAGGATATGCAGGATTACATAAGAAGTATTCTGGAAGTTGTAGAATGCCTGAGAGGCATTGGGGAAGATCTAAAGGACTTTCATGTGGCCGCATTACTGCTTAGTGGCCTTCCAGAGAGCTATGATACGCTTGTAACCTCACTAGATGCGCGTCCAGATGATGAGCTTACACTGGAGTATATCAGGGGGAAGCTCATAGATAAATATAAGCGAAAGGCAGAAGGTCTAAACAGTAAGACATGCAACACAGAATCTGCTTTACAGACACAAAACCTAACTGATAACAGGAAGCACATAAAAGAAACACGTGAATGTTTTGTTTGCAAGAAATCAGGACATTTGAAAGCTGACTGCAGAGTCTGGAAAGCTAGAATGAATCAGCTGAAAAAGCAAAGCAGTCATCAAAGGGTTAAAAGTGCTGTATCTGGAGAAAATGATTCTGTGAATACTGAAACTGCATTTACTGTCAGTGCAAATGTAGCACCCTGAGGATTCGGCTGCTACAGGGGTATTGCACCTCAACCCAGAGGTGTGATATTCCACTCCCGGGTAAGGATGGAGTGTGGAACTGAGCTAGTAGGCTGCATGCACTACACACATCCCATTTCCGGGGGACAGACCGACGGTACTCCCACTTAATAAATGTGCAGGTACGACCGAGTCTGTCCTTGGCTGGAGTGGGAGGGGGGGTGGAACATCCCAGTAGTGTAGGGGCAGATAGGGGGAGCAGCCTGGGTAAAGCTAGGAGCTCATTGGGTGCTGGTCACCTGAGCTCACACATAGAGGGAGTATATAAGGTGGGAACCATCTTAGATCAGGGTCAGTCAGTCAGTCAGTCAGTTGTCAGTCAGCCAGTCAGACAGTCTGTCTGAGAGCCTGAGAAGCAGAGCAGAGGAGAAGGAAGAGAGACCCAGAGGCGCAGAGGGGACCCCAAGAGCCCATAAGAGAGCTAATAGGGTGAAGGGTCGGCAACAGGGTACCGGATCCCAAGCTGGTGGAGGCCACAGCACTAATCCTCAGCCAGAGACCGGAGGTCGTGGGCAGGATCTGCCACGACCACCCACTAAATCCACCCGGAAGGCAGACCAAGAATAGGGTCAGGGAACCCAGAGACAAGGGTTTACCAACAAGAGGCCCGAGGGAGCCGGACTTAGGTGGATCCCTGGTGGGAACGGCCAGAAGAAGGGAGAGTCAGAAAGGAGCTCAGGACCACACTCCGGAGTTGCCTGGGAGTTGACCGAGTCCAGGACCTGGTGGACGCAGCACGGCTCGGGTGGTCACTGCTGTACACAGTGACCCGAGCAACACCAGTAAGTAAAACCCTGGAACTGCATTTTATGCCTCTGAGTCTCTTTGCTGCACCTTCACAACCACCATCCTCCACGGCTGACCCCCTGAGGCTATACCCCTCCCGTTGGGGGTTATACTACCGCAGCTGCACACACACCACCAGCCTCAGCGGACCATCTTGCAGCGGCGGCCTTTTGACCGCAAATCAACGGGTGGCGTAGTCGACACTAATAACATCTATAAGGACTGCCGCACACTGAGTTTGACACCCTGGGCACGGACCGGGTCACAGCCACTCGGAGACTACAACCCCCATCTGATCCGGCTCCGGGTATCCCTAACAGCACTGGCCCAGGGGGCGCGTCAACTTTGGCGTAGTCGGCAGGATAACGTGCCCGCAACAACCGGGTACTGCGTGCCTGAAGAAAAGTACACCGTTACCTCAAAAAGAAGTCTCCCGCCGGTTCCGGAGGGTCCCCGCCATCGGGCCCCATCACAGGTCGTTTCCCGCCGGTTGTCCGCCATTTTCAGCTTTTTCCCGCCCTCCATGGAGTTTCCCGCCACTGGGAGACGATTCCCGCCATTTCCAAAGATTTCCCGCCTTGGAAGAGCGGACGCCATTATGGGCGTGCCAGAGGGTGGCAAGAGGTCACCTCCCATCGTGGGCCAGGTCGAAGAATGGCGCCAAAAGCGGAAACCGCGCCCACCAACAGAGACTGTGATGCTGGAAGTGTCCATCAGCGTAAGAGAACTGCCCCTGGAACTGACAATCACAAAGTTGCCCCGGGACCACCCTCAATGTGGGCGGAGACTGAACAAGAGAGCAAAGATGGGTGTCGCCTGGAGCAGTCTGGAGAGAGCGCACCCGGAGACAAGAAGTCTGGAGGAGAGTCCAGAGAGAACACACCCGGAGATGGAGGGAGAGGCAGGCAGCACCGACCCAGTGGTCAGGAGCCTGTTGCAGGTCGCCACTCCAGAAGGCCTGCTGGAGATCCTGGCGCAGCTCCCCGGAGATCGGGAGCGTGCACAGACCGCGCTGGAGGGCCTAGCACGGAGGATGGCCCGGGTGCAGCAGGAAACACTGGCGGAGTGGACTCGAGAGATGGCCCAGCAAGCCGGAGCCCGCCAGCGAAGCATGCCACCCGCAGCGGGGAGCAAGTCCACCTCTGAGGACGGCGAAGGAGGGACGACGGCCGGAGACGGCGCCGCGGAGGGAGCCGAAGAGATGAAGGCAGGTAATGGGGACGACAGCATCCCGTGCCCAGAAGCCGCAAACCTGCCCCAGCTCCCCGTCGCAGAGCCCGAAGCCCCACTCACCGTTCCCGTAGCCGCTGCGTCATCGCTCCAAGCTAGGCCTCAAGCGGCCGGAGCCGCGGCCACGCCCCCTGCTATGTCACGTGCCTCAATCCAGAGCGCGGCCAAGCAGGAGAAGCCACCGGCCTGGTCGCAAGGCCGAGTGCCCACGGGCGCCGCAGTACCAACAGCGCCCTCCACCTCTGCCGAGCCGCCGGCCTGGTCGAAAGGCCAGGAACACCCGGGCGCCGCCGTCTTCACGGTGCCCTTCACATTCAGGGTGCCCCAAGCCTGGTCGCAAGGCCTGGTAAACCTGGGCGCCGCTACCACCACAGCGCCCTCAACCTCTAGAGCGCCGCACCTGGGTGAAGACCTGTTCGCCCAGCATACGTGCCCGGATGGGCAGCCCTTTGTGTGGCCTCCGGAGTTCGTCAATCCCCGACTCCGGAGGGAACGGCCTCTGGATGAGCCCCTGATACCGCCTCCGGCGCCTGTCAAGATGACCCCGCTCCCGCTGGAAGGAGCGCAGTTCGAGTGGGACCCCACCGGAGGAGACCTCATGGGGTTCACTCAGGAAACAAGGGCAGCCGCAGCTGAGCGTGCAGAGTGCTGCCGCCAGCAGTTGGAAGTCTTTGACAGGGAAAGGAGAGAGAGGCGGGTCCGTGAGCAGCGGCTGCAAATACAGAGCGCAGAGCAGAAGAGCCGGACCAGGAGGAATCCCCGTGCAGCTCATGGTCCCCCTTCCACCGGGACTGTGATAAAATTCAACATGCAGCATGGGTGGGGCTTCATTAGAGACCATCATACCCCCGGCGACGTCTTTGTCACACGCAGAGACGTAGAGAGCCATCTGCCGGAGGGACACAGAGGTCGTGACCTGTATGTAGAGGACGAGGTCACCTTCACCCGGCACAAGTGTGCCAAAGGACCCTACGCCCTCCATGTGCATCGCCTGACGGAGGAGGAGCTGCGGTGTGAGGAGGAGCAAGAGGACCCGGGCGGGTCTGAAACAGAAACTGAATCCAAAGAAAGAGCAGGAGGACGCCGTCGTTGAGTACGGTAGAGAAGAGACTGTATATAGTTGCCCGTAGGGGTACCAAAAAACTGTTGCTGCTTAAAATATGTTCCCCGTTGGGACAAAAGAGTGAACTGTACCCGTGTGTCCCCATCCCTTAACAGGCTGAGGACTGTGAACAGCCGTCCTTAATCCCACTGGTCGAGGACTGAGAGCGGCCATATCCCATTTGTATATAGTTGCGTTTCCTAAAGCGCCCTCTACCGGTTTTATAGGAAACTGTTTTCTTCCAAGAGAGACTGTCGCACTTTACCCGGTCACAAGTTGCACAGTGACCGGAGGAACCAGAAGCAAGAATGTTATTTATGAAAAATTTTATATGAAAAGTTTATTGCTGATGAGGATGTTTTATATGTTTATATGTTTATGTTTTGAAAAAAAAAAAAAATTTGTATGTTTTTGGATGTTTATTCTTTTACAGCCCGAGGACGTGCTGTGATTTACCAGGGGGGAATGTAGCACCCTGAGGATTCGGCTGCTACAGGGGTATTGCACCTCAACCCAGAGGTGTGATATTCCACTCCCGGGTAAGGATGGAGTGTGGAACTGAGCTAGTAGGCTGCATGCACTACACACATCCCATTTCCGGGGGACAGACCGACGGTACTCCCACTTAATAAATGTGCAGGTACGACCGAGTCTGTCCTTGGCTGGAGTGGGAGGGGGGGTGGAACATCCCAGTAGTGTAGGGGCAGATAGGGGGAGCAGCCTGGGTAAAGCTAGGAGCTCATTGGGTGCTGGTCACCTGAGCTCACACATAGAGGGAGTATATAAGGTGGGAACCATCTTAGATCAGGGTCAGTCAGTCAGTTGTCAGTCAGCCAGTCAGACAGTCTGTCTGAGAGCCTGAGAAGCAGAGCAGAGGAGAAGGAAGAGAGACCCAGAGGCGCAGAGGGGACCCCAAGAGCCCATAAGAGAGCTAATAGGGTGAAGGGTCGGCAACAGGGTACCGGATCCCAAGCTGGTGGAGGCCACAGCACTAATCCTCAGCCAGAGACCGGAGGTCGTGGGCAGGATCTGCCACGACCACCCACTAAATCCACACGGAAGGCAGACCAAGAATAGGGTCAGGGAACCCAGAGACAAGGGTTTACCAACAAGAGGCCCGAGGGAGCCGGACTTAGGTGGATCCCTGGTGGGAACGGCCAGAAGAAGGGAGAGTCAGAAAGGAGCTCAGGACCACACTCCAGAGTTGCCTGGGAGTTGACCGAGTCCAGGACCTGGTGGACGCAGCACGGCTCGGGTGGTCACTGCTGTACACAGTGACCCGAGCAACACCATTAAGTAAAACCCTGGAACTGCATTTTATGCCTCTGAGTCTCTTTGCTGCACCTTCACAACCACCATCCTCCACGGCTGACCCCCTGAGGCTATACCCCTCCCGTTGGGGGTTATACTACCGCAGCTGCACACACACCACCAGCCTCAGCGGACCATCTTGCAGCGGCGGCCTTTTGACCGCAAATCAACGGGTGGCGTAGTCGACACTAATAACATCTATAAGGACTGCCGCACACTGAGTTTGACACCCTGGGCACGGACCGGGTCACAGCCACTAGGAGACTACAACCCCCATCTGATCCGGCTCCGGGTATCCCTAACAGCACTGGCCCAGGGGGCGCGTCACAAATACATCAAAGCATGCATGGTGTATAGACTCTGGAGCAACTAGTCACATGACTAATAACAGAGACTTCTTTTCTAAGCTTGACCAAAGTAAATCAGAGAAAGTGATTATGGCTAATGGTCAGTACATGACTTCAGAAGGCATAGGAGATGGTTATATTGATTGTCAAATCTCACCAACACAAAGCAGGAAGATCCCAGTAAAGGATGTGCTGTATGTGCCTAGTCTTGAAAGTAATCTACTATCTGTGAAGAAACTCACAAAACAAGGAAATGAAGTTACATTTAAGCATGATAGCTGCATCATCTCAAAGGAAGGTCACACACTAGCAGAGGGAAACATCACAGATGACCTTTATCAGCTGAAATGCAAAGAGTGTGTGTATACAGCGCAACAAGAAGAGCATAAAAACTGTATTCATGTGTGGCATAGACGTCTGACACACAGAGACCCAGAAGCAATAAGAAAGTTAGTCCAAAAGCAACTAGCTGAGGATATTACAATTGATCTATGTAACCAGACAATGAAGTGTACTAGCTGCATCAAAGGGAAAATGTCTAGGAAAGCTTTTCCTAAGAGAATTAGTACAACAACAGCACAGCCACTAGATTTAATACACACAGATGTCTGTGGACCAATGAGCACTCTGACTCCAGAGAAGACGAGATATTTTCTCACATTTATTGATGATCATTCAAGATATACAGTTGTCCACCTGCTTCACAGCAAGAAGGAAGTTCCAGAGAAACTTGAAATATACCTAGCTGAAGTATATAATAAATTTGGAAGAATGCCAAAGATTCTACGTGCAGATAATGGGACTGAATATACAAGTAATGAGACACAGAGCATTTTAAAGAAAAATGGAATCCTATTTCAGACCACTGTACCGTACAACCCAGAGCAAAATGGTGTCGCGGAAAGAAGGAACCGAACACTATGTGAAAGTGGAAGAAGCATGTTATTTGATGCAAATCTGCCCACAGCATATTGGGGTGAAGCAATCATAACAGCTTGCTTTCTTCAGAACAGACTACCAGGTAAAGCTACAGAGAAAACTCCATTTGAGCAATGGAATAGCAGAAAGCCAAAACTACATCACATAAGACTATTCGGAAGTAAAGCATTTGTACATGTTCCCAAAGAAAAGCGAACTAAGTGGGAATCTCACGCTAAGGAAGGTATCATGGTAGGCTACAGTGAAACCCAGAAAGGTTATAGGATTCTACACCCAGAAACAAACAAGATCACAATAAGTAGAGATGTAGTGATTGATGAGAACTTTGTATCACCCAAGTTTTGTGACATCACGCCAGTAGTCCAGCTGAAGTCACAATTACAAGACGGCAACAAGGAGGATGTAGAGGTCTGGCTGGATTCTTCAACTAATGAAGGAACAACAGAAAAGTCAGGTGAATCTGAAATCAGGAGATCGTCAAGATCAAACAAAGGTATACCAGCTAAACGTCTATCCTACATTGTCAAGACACTACCTGAGTCAGAGCCGCAGTCATGGGATGAAATGCAAGCACTACCTGTCCATGAAAGAACAAAGTGGATCGATGCCGCTAATGAAGAAATCAAATCGCTTCATCAACTCCAAACTTGGAAACTCACCAAGCTACCACAGGGCAAAAAGGCAATCAAGTGCAAGTGGGTCTTCAAAACCAAATATGACTCTGAAGGTAAAGTCCACAGATTCAAAGCAAGGTTGGTCGCAAAAGGATATTCTCAAAAGTATGGCGAAGATTACGATGCTACATTTTCTCCAGTCGCTAAACAGACCACGTTCAGAGCTTTGTTAGCTGTAGCTGCTGTACAAAAGATGTATGTCAGGCATTTGGATATAAAAACTGCCTTCCTAAATGGTGACATTGAGGAGGACTTATACATGACTCAACCTGAAGGTTATGTAAAAAGAGGTGAAGAGAATCTTGTCTGCAAACTACAAAAATCTCTCTATGGTCTTAAGCAATCAGCAAGAACATGGAACACCAAGATGAATAAAGTCTTGTTGGAAGAAGGATTTAAAAGAGGTCAAGCAGATCCGTGCTTATACACAAAATATACAGATGGGAAGTGGATGTATATTCTCTTATATGTGGACGACATGATTGTTGTTCATCAAGACGACGCAGAAATTGGAAAAATGACTGAAATTCTGAATCAGCACTTTGAAACAAAAGACCTTGGAAGTGTGACATATTATCTAGGAATCCAAATCCAGAGAGAGGAAGATGGAAGTTTTCTTCTAAGCCAAAGTGCAAAAATTAATTTGATTCTGAATCAGTTTAAAATGTCAGAGGCCAAAGGTATATCAACCCCAATGGAACCATCCTACCTGAAGCTGGAAGGAGAAGATGACCTGTTGCCTAACAATGAGAAATATTGTTAGGCAGTGGGGGCACTTCTATACATATCAACTATGACTCGACCGGATATCACAACAACAGTTGGAATACTTTGCAGATATGTGGAAAAACCGCGCCAAAGAGACTGGAATGCCATTAAGAGACTTCTCCGATATTTGAAAGAAACGCAAGATGTAAATTTAAAACTATCTGCAGCAGGAGATCTAGAACTTACCAGCTATGTAGATGCGGATTGGGCTGGTGATTCGCGTGATCGTAAATCCACAAGTGGATACTTGTTTAAAGTTGGAGAAAGTTCAATCTCCTGGTCTAGTAGGAAACAAGTGTCTGTTGCCTTGTCATCTACAGAAGCGGAGTATGTGTCCGCAGCCTATGCAAGCCAGGAGGTTGTTTGGCTAAGACAATTGATGGACGATCTTGGCAAACCGACAACTCAGCCGACGGTGATTTATGAGGACAACCAAGGATGCATTAAACTTGCATGCAGTGAAAAGAACGGTGCTAGAACCAAGCACATTGACGTCAGACATCATCATCTACGTGATTTGATAGATCGTGGCATAATTCAGTTTGTCTATTGTGAAACTGATACGATGGTAGCTGACATTATGACAAAGCCATTGCCACGAGCTAGGTTCCAAGAATTGAGAACCACAATGGGACTAAGAGGATAAGTAGTTGTTGAGTGGGGGTGTTGGAATAATACATATTAATCTGTATGTGTATTGCAACAACTACTGTGCTGTTTCATATGTTGTACATATTGTGAGGTTGTTAACAAAGTTTAGTTAAAAAAAAAAAAACTCACACAGACAGGATGCCCCCTCCTTCTCTTCCTGTGTTGTTGTTATATGTCTTTGTTTTCCTCATGCTGCAGTAACACCAGACTCCATGCTGTGCCTATGCTGGATATGAATAAACCTACATTCTGTATTCTAAACTCTGGATGTCACGCGGATTAATCCTCTGCTAACAAAAAAAGTACACATATTTGGTATTGCCAAGCCTGGAACAACCTGACCTATAAAACTGTCCCACTAGTTAACCCCTTCAGTGAACACCATAAAAAATGAAAATAAAAAAATAGGCAAAAAACTATGCTTTATCATGATACCACCGAACAAAAAGTGTAATAAAACGCGATCAAAAAAACTAATGTAAATAAAAATGTTACCCCTGAAAACGTCATCTTGCCCTGCAAAAACAAGCCATGATACCGCTCCATCAACGGAAAAATAAAAAAATTTGGGTCTAAAGTAATGTTTGTTCATTGTTTTCTCCCACATTCCAAAAATTCATGTGAAGCACATGAACGATTAACCGCTTCCCGACCGCCCACTGTACATAAACGTCGGCGCTGCCTGGGCTCTGTCCAGCACCGACGTTTATGAACAGTCAGTGGTCCCGCAGCCCTCAGGACCCCCAGGGTCCTGCAAGCGCTACGGGAGCGGTGCAGAGTGACAGCTCTGACAGGGGACATCATCGGGACCTGATTGGATCAGGTCCCAATGATGTTAACCCTTTGCTATCTTATTTATGCCATGATCTATAGTGATTGCAGCATTTAGAAGATAGTGAGAGGAGAGGGGGTCGTCCACTTACCTCTCCGTCGGCCCCCTGATGTCTGACAGGACCTACCGTTGTCATGGCAGCCGAAGGTCACATGACCGCCTCCGGGTCTGTCATGTATGGTGTTCTGCTAGACTCAGCCTGTAGCTGAAGTCTAGCAGGAGACACTGACTGTGAAACTGTCAGCAGAGCTCTCATGCAATGCAATACATGTCTATTGCATTGCATGAGAACAGTGATTATAAAAATAAAAATTAATGTCCCATACAGGGACTAAGTAAAAATGTAAAAAAAAAGTCTAAAAAATGTTTTCAAAATGTTAAAAAAAATCACAAAATAAATAAAAATAAATAAATAAAACATTAAACCAATAAATGCGTATATTTATGCAAAAACAAAAAAAGTACACATATTTGGTATCGCCGCGTCCGAAACAACCCGATCTATAAAACTGTCACACTAATTAACTCCTTCTGTGCACACCGTAATAAAAATAAATAAAAAACGGAGCAAAAAACTATGCTTTTTCATCATATCGCCAAACAAAAAGTGGGAAAAAATGCGATCAAAAAGCAAAATGGAAATAAAAATGGTACCGCTGAAAACGTCATCTTGTTCCACAAAAAAAAAGCCGCCATACAGCTCCATCAGCCGAAAAATAAAAAAGTTATAGCTCTCAGAATAAAGCGATGCAAAAAAAATAATTTTTCTATAAAATTGTTTTATTGTGTAAAAGCGCCAAAACATAAAAAAAATACAGTAAGTGTAGTATCGCTGTAAACGTATTGACCCGAAGAATAATGCTGCCTTTTCACTTTTACCACACGCAGAACGGCATAAAAAAAAACCTCAAAAAACAATTCCTGAATTGTTGCTTTTTGCTAATTTTACCTCCCAAAAAACGGAATGGAAAGCGATCAAAAAATGTCACGCACCCAAAAATGGTACCAATAAAAATGTCTACTCGTCCCGCAAAAAACAAGCCATCATATGACTCTGTCGGGCGAAATAAGGAAAAATTATAGCTCTCAAAATATGGCGATGCAAAATCTAGATTTTACAAAAAAAATGTCTTTTAGTGTGTGACAGCTGTCAGTCATAAAAACCCGATATAAATCTGGTATCTCTGTAATCGCACCGACCCGAAGAATAAAGTAATGTCATCACTTATACCGCACGAGGAATGGCGTAGAAAATAAATAAAACCAATTCTTCACCTGCTACTGATATGTTTATTATGTCTCCCAAAGATCGCAGTAAGGCTCTGCTCACATTTATCCTGCGCTGAGCACTTACACCAGAGTTTCCGTGTAAATCTCTGAAATACGTGATTCAGACGGAACCCATGACGGAAGATTCCCTGTAATGAGGCAGATATAGGCCACTGTGGATGCCATCTGGCCTGTGATCCCATGGTGTCAGTCTTTTCAGGAGTGCATAAAAGTGAGGTTGGCCACAGTTTTGTGCACTTGTGAAAAACAGGACACCGCTAAACAGAGGCCAGATGGAGTCCAGAGTAACTCTGCTGCCTCATTACAGTGAATGGATCCCGCAGGGGTTTCATCTGAATTACATCACTTGGAAATTTAGATGGAAACCCCGATGTAAGTGCTCAGCCTAGAGCGCTGGATAAATGTTACGTAAAATGTTCCCAATAAAAGCTTCAACTCAGTCCTCAAAAAAAGCTTGTCCCCACGCAGGTCCATTCTCTGTTAAAAATATAAGGGACTTCCAAGTTACTGGTAGCAGAAAGGACCTGGAAAAGCAAAATGGCCCTTGCCCCCAAAAAGAAATTCAGAAAATTTTGTGCTCCCAAATCCAAATGCCTATTCTACAATAATTTGTTCTCCAATTGTCAAATAGCGCTCCGTCCCTCCCAGATCTCGCCGTATGGCTTAGCGGTACGATACAGCCACATATGGGGTATTGCCACTTTTAGAAGAAATTGTGTGACACATTTCGGCACCATTTTTACCCATTGCCCTGTGTGAAAATGTAAAATCTGAGGGTAAAACATTTTTTCGTAGTAAAAATATAATTATGTTTTCTTCACTGTCCAATGGTATAAATTTAAAAATTTAAAAATACTCACTACTTCCCGAGATGAATTCCTTGAGAGAGAGAGGTGTAGTTTACAAAATGGGGTCACTTGTGGGGGTTTCTGCTGTTTTGGCATGTCAGCGACTCTTCAAATGTGACATGGTGTCTGCAACCTGTCCCAGCCAACATAGCGCTCCTTTCTCTTCCGAACCCTGCCGTACACCAAAGCAGTGGTTTTCCCTCACATATTGGGTATCGGCGTACTCAGGAGAAATTGCACAACAAATTTCATGGTGCAATTTCTCCTGTTATCCTTATGATAATGCAAAATTAGGGGATGAAAAACATTTTTTGTGGGAAAAATGTGAAAATTTTATTTTTACGGCTCAATATTATAAACTTCTGTGAAGCACCTGGGGTTGCAAGGTGCTCATCACACATCTAGATAAGTTCCCTAAGGGGTCTAGTTTCCAAAATGGTGTCACTTGTGGGGGGTTTCCACTGTTTAGGCACATTAGGGGTTCCCCAAATGCGACATGGCGTCCGCTAATTATTCAAACAAATTTTACATTCAAAAAGTCAAATGGCGCTCCTTCCCTTCCGAACCCTGCAGAGTACCTAAATAGTAGTTTTCCCCCACATATGGGGTATCGGCATACTCAGGAGAAATTGCACAGCAAATTTCATGGTGCAATTTCTCCTGTTACCCTTATGATAATGCAAAATTAGGGGATGAAAAACATTTTTTGTGGGAAAAATGTGAAAATTTTATTTTTACGGCTCAATATTATAAACTTCTGTGAAGCACCTGGGGTTGCAAGGTGCTCATCACACATATAGATAAGTTCCCTAAGGGGTCTAGTTTCCAAAATGGTGTCACTTGTGGGGGGGGTTTCCACTGTTTAGGCACATCAGGGGCTCCCCAAATGCAACATGGTGTCCGCTAAGTATTGAAGCAAATTTTACATTCAAAAAGGCAAATGGCGCTCCTTCCCTTCCAAACCCTGCCGTGCGCCCAAACAGTGGTTTTCCTCCTCATATGGGGTATCAGCATGTTCAGGAGAAATTGCACAACAAATTTCATAGTGCAATTTCTCCTATTACCCTTATGATAATGCAAAATTAAGGGATGAAAAACGTTTTTGTGGGAAAAATTTGAAAATTTTATTTTTACAGCTCAATATTATAAACTTCTGTGAAGCACCTTGAGGTTCAAGGTGCTCACCACACATCTAGATATGTTCCCTAAGGGGTCTAGTTTCCAAAATGGTGTCACTTGTGGGGGTTTCCACTGTTTAGGCACATCAGGAGCTCTCCAAACGCAACATGGCGTCCGCTAATTATTCAAACAAATTTTACATTCAAAAAGTCTAATGGCGCTCCTTCCCTTCCGAACTCTGCAGTGCGCCCAATCAGTGGTTTTCTCTCACATATGGGGTATCAGCGCGCTCATGAGAAATTGCACTACAAATTATGTAGTCCATTTTTTCCTGTTACCCTTGTGAAAATAAAAAAATTGGGTCTTAAGTAGCATTTTTGGGAAAAAATTTAAATGTTCATTGTTTTCTTCCACATTCCAAAAATTCCCGTGAAACACCTGAAGGGTTAATAAACTTCTTGAATGTGATTTTTAGCACCTTGAGGGGTGCAGTTTTTAGAATGGTGTCACTTTTGGGTATTTTCTGTCATAAAGGCCCATCAAAGTCACTTCAAATAAGATGTGGTCCCTAAAAAAATGTTTTTGTAAATTTTGTTGGAAAAATGAGAAATCGCTGGTCAACTTTTAACCCTTATAGCTTCCTAATAAAAAAAATTTTGGTTCCAAAATTGTGCTGATGTAAAGTAGACATGTGGGAAATGTTATTTATTAACTATTTTGTGTGACATATCTCTCTGATTTAAGGGCATAAAAATTCAAAGTTTGAAAATTGCAAAATTTTCAAAATTTTCGCCAAATTTCCGATTTTTTCACAAATAAACGCAAGTGATATCGAAGAAATTTTACCACTATCATGAAGTACAATATGTCCCGAAAAAACAATCTCAGAATCAGGGGAATCCGTTGAAGCGTTCCAGAGTAATTACTTCATAAAATGACAGTGGTCAGAATTGAAAAAATTGTCCTCGTCACGAAGGCAAAAACAGGCTCTGGCGCGAAGTGGTTAATAAACTTCTTGAATGTGATTTTGATCACGTTGAGGGGTGCAATTTTTAGAATGGTGTCACTTTTTGATATTTTCTGTCATAAAGTCACTTCAAATGTGATGTGGTCCCTAAAAAAATGGTTTTGTAAATTTTGTTGGAAAAATTATAAATCGCTAGTCAACTTTTAACCCTTATAACTTCCTAACAAAAAAAATGCTGGTTCCAAAAGTGTGCTGATGTAAAGTAGACATGTGGGAAATGTTATTTATTAACTATTTTGTGTGACATATCTCTCTGATTTAAGGGCACGAAAATTCAAAGTTTGAAAATTGTGAAATTTTCACCAAATTTCTGATTTTTTCACAAATAAAATTTACCAGTATCATGAAGTACAATATGTCACGAAAAAACTCAGAATTATTGGGATCTGTTGAAGCATTTCAGAGTTATTACCTCATAAAGTGACACTGGTCAGAATTGTAAAAATTGGCCTGGTTATTAACGTGCAAACAGCCTTCGGGGGTAAAGGGGTTAAATTTTGCCTCGCATACAAGACATTATACAGGAAATAATGTTTTTAACATTTTTTTTCCTGTAAACTCCTATTTCTCGTCGGTTTTGAATGTTTTATTGTCAGTCCTTAAAGTGGAATACCATTGTTCTCAGCAGCGATCTAGGAGTCAGAGATGCTACCAGGCGTCTTTCCCATGCTGTTTCCTTCCATTCAGCACTTTTTTCACCCATTTTAACATTTTCACTGCCACCCAAACTTCCTTGTAGGGTCTGCCTGAAAAGGAGACAGCCATCTTTTGCTTACTATAAGTTGTCTAAGAATATCTATGTAGCATCCGCGTCTCTGCCTCCAACCGGGCAGAGACGCCGTTCCCCTCACTGCCGTGGTCCAGGTCCGGCGTCCTCCCGCTCCCCTGCTGCTGTGACATGCTCTGCGGCTGCTTCCCGGGCTCTGTGCTTAGGGCGCGCACTGCCTCCCTCTTAAAAGGGTCGCGCGTGCCATCCTATAGAGCCCACGGCCAATGGCCGGAGGACTTCCCCTATATTAGGCACCTCCTCCAATATGGAGGTGCCTGTGCAAGGTTGTTGTTCCGTGTGCTAAACACTTGCTCCAGCCCTCAGGTCCTGCTGCCTGTCAGTCCTGCCTGCCAGTCTTCTGTTAGTCCAGCCCGCCTGCTTGTCTAACAGTTCTGTTCTCCAGTCTGTCTAGAGTTGTGCCCGCCAGCCTGCTTACCTGGAGCACCTGTCTGTAACCTGCCGTGCCCGCCAAGCCTACTTACCTGGAGCACCTGTCTGTAACCTGCCGTGCCCACCAGCCTGCTAACCTGGAGCACCAGCCTGTTACCTGTCGTGCCCACCAGCCAGCCTACCTGGAGCACCTGCCAGTTACAGGCCGTGCCCGCCTGCTCGCCTACCCGGAGCACCCGTCTGGCTATCTGCCGAACCAGCCTGCTTATCTACCCGGCCCGCCTGTCAGCCTTCCTGCCATGCTCATCTGCTGAACCGGTCAGTTCCTGCCATCTGACCCGTGGGAGTCACCTGCTCTCACACAAGGTTGGTCCCAGAGTGGCACCTTGTCCACCTGCCCGTTCCCTCCCTAGTTCACAGAGTCGATTGAGCCGCCGTGCGACCTTGGTCAGGCCGTGTAGGCACTTAGTCACGCCTCTCTGGTCCCTCCTTGCACCTAAGCACAGAGGGTCCACCAACTGGACTCGTAACAGTTTTCACAGGTCATGGAACCCGGTGGCCCCCAGGCTCCTTCACTCTCTGAGCTGTACCTGGAGGTCTCACGTCAGAGATCCCAACAGGAGACTATCCTGTCCTATCTGTGGACTGTCAACTCCCGCCTGGACACGCTGTACACCCCGTCTGTGTCTAGCCGAGCGGCACCCGCTCCGGCGGCACCTCAACCTACTGGCGCTATGGCACCCGGCTCTGGATCCCGGCTCTCAGCGCCTCCACGTTTTGGTGGTGACTCCGTCTTATGTCGGGGCCTCTTAAATCAGTGCACGCTGCACTTTGAACTCCTGGCACATCAGTTCCCCTCCGACCGGGCCAAGGTGGCGTTCATCATGTCCCACCTCACCGAGGAGGCATTGGCATGGCTAAACCCTCTGTGGGAAAGAGGGGATCCCCTGGTGTCCGATCTTCTGGCTTTCCTCGCTGTCTTCCGGAAGGTCTTCGATGAGCCCGGACGAAAATCTTCTTCTGCCTCCTCACTTCTCCGTCTCCACCAAGGGAGTCTCTCCGTGGGCCAGTATGCCATACAGTTCCGAACCCTCGCATCTGAGCTTGCCTGGAACAACGAGGCGCTGGTGTCCACCTTCTGGGAGAGTCTTTCCGGACGGATCAAGGATGAGCTAGCCGGTCCTGACATCCCTTCCACCCTGGAAGACCTGGTGTCATTAGCTACCCGGATTGACATCCGTTTTCTGGAACTTGATAAGGAGACTACCCGGCAGAGAAGATTTCCGCGTCTCGCTCCTGTATTCCAGAAGCCAGCCTCGCAACCAGCAATTCCCCGGGCATGTTCGTCTGAGCCCATGCAAATTGACCAAACCAGGATGGTCAAGTCTCACGCGCCGAGCCGAGGGGAGTTGCTTCTACTGTGGCAGTAAAGAGCATCTGATCGGTTCCTGCCCGGTGAGACCGGGAAACTCCAGTGTCTATGACTGCTCGGAGAGGTCATCCTAGGCAAGAGTAAATCCTCTCCGTCCTTGACTCTGTCTGTTTCTATTTCCAGTGGTGAGACCCGCTTCTTCGAGATTTCCCATCTGGATTCTGGAGCCGCTGGGAATCTCATTCAACAGGCAGTTGTGGAGCGGTTTCAGATTCCTACTGTACGCCTGGCTGAACCGTTGTAACCCTTCAGGTGGGAATGCTGAAGCTCTCCTTTCATGTGCTGTCCGGTCTCTCTCACCCCCTCTTGCCTGGTCTACCCTGGTTACAAAGACATGAGCCCGTCCTGAATTGGAGATCTGGTGAAGTGCTCTGTTGGGGACAGGAATGCCTTGAGTCCTGTCTGGTTCCGGTTCGTCCAGCTCGACCCCCGTCTACTCCGGCTAATCTATCTGGTCTGCCGGCACCCTACTGGTCCTATGCGGACGTTTTCAACAAAAAGGAAGCAGAGACACTACCATCTCATAGGCCGTATGATTGCCCCATCGACCTGGTACCTGGTGCTTCTCCTCCCCACGGGCGTATCTACCCCTTGTCGCTGGCTGAGACCCGGGCCATGTCTGAGTACATAGAGGAGAATCTTGCTAGGGGATTTATCCAGAAATCCCCCTCTTCGGCTGGTGCAAGATTCTTCTTCATCAAGAAGAAAGACGGCTCCCTACGTCCCTGTATCGATTATAGGGGTCTTAACCAGATTACCATCAAAAATAAGTACCCCCTGCCTCTCATCTCGGAGCTGTTTGACTGCCTTAAAGGCGTGAAGATCTTCACCAAGCTCTATCTTTTTGGGGCGTACAATTTGGTCCGGATCCGCCAGGGAGACGAGTGGAAAACGGCATTCAACACCCGGGATGGTCACTACGAGTACCGCGTGATGCCCTTTGGTCTCTGCAATGCTCCAGCCATCTTCCAGGAGCTGGTTAACGACATCTTCCGAGATATTCTGTATTCTTGCATAGTGGTATACCTGGACGATATCTTGGTCTTCTCTCCAGATCTGCCCTCACACCGGAGGGATGTTCGTCAGGTTCTGCTAAGGCTCCGGCAGAATCGCCTATATGCTAAGTTCGAGAAATGCCCCTTTGAGCAGACCTCTCTACCGTTCCTGGGCTATATTATCTCCGAGACTGGTCTGCGGATGGATCCCGAGAAGGTCCCTGCCATCTTAAAGTGGCCCCGTCCGGAGGGGTTGAAGGCGATTCAGCTATTCCTGGGCTTCGCTAACTATTACCGCCTCTTCATTCCTCATTTCTCCTCCCGGACTGCTCCCATCTCTGCGCTCACCAGTAAAGGAGCAAATCCCAGGGAATGGACTTCCGAAGCGGAGGAGGCCTTCATCTCCCTGAAACAAGCCTTCTCTTCTGCCCCTGTGCTACACCGTCCAGATTTCAACAAGCAGTTCTTCCTGGAGGTTGATGCATCCTCCTCCGGAGCCGGAGCGGTGCTCACCCAGAAGTCCTCGTCGGGAGAATGGTAACCTGCGGTTTCTTCTCCAAGCTCTTCTCCTCGTCTGAGCGCAATTACTCCATAGGAGATCGTGAGCTGTTGGCCATCAAATTAGCGCTGGAGGAGTGGCGCTACTTGCTGGAAGGGGCTCTGCACCCGAGGCTCATCTACACTGACCACAAAAACCTCGCTTATTTGCAGAACGCCCAAAGATTAAATTCGCGTCAGGCCAGGTGGTCTCTTTTCTTTGCCTGATTCTGCTTCACTCTGCATTACCGCCCAGCAGACAAGAACATTAAAGCTGACGCTCTATCCCCGTCATTCCTGTCTTCCGACCAAGAGGAGGAACTTCTACATATCATCGACCCCTTTAAAGTAATGACTGTAGCCCCGTTTGACCTGTCTCATCTTTCACCCGGTAAGACCTTTGTAGCGGTTCCGGATCGTAAGAAGGTTCTACTCTGGGGTCATTCATCCAAACTAGCTGGTCATGCTGGCCAGAAGAAGACCTTTTTGCTCATCGTCCAACATTACGGGTGGCCTTCCCTGCGCAAGGGTAAACTGCTGCATGTCTGCTTGGATTTCTCCTCTGCTTATGATCCTCAGTCCAATGATCAAGTGGAACGTATCAACCAGGTTCTTACCAGCTTTCTTCGGCACTTTGTCAACGCTCACCATAATGATTCGGTTGAGCTCCTGTCCTGGGCCGAGTTCTCCTATAATAACCATGAAAGCGAGTCCTCTTCCAAATCCCCGTTCTTTGTGGTCTACAGTCTACAACCCTGGATTCCGTTTCCCGTCTCCTCTTCAGTGGACAATCCTGCCGCAGAGTCTCTGGTCAGCAAATTTTCAGCCATTTGGGAAGACACTAGATCTGGACTTCTTCAGTCCTCTAAGCGGATGAAGAAACATGCTGATAAGAGACGCCTGGATCCGCCTCAATTCTGTCTGGGAGACCAGGTCTGGCTTTCCTCCAAATATGTTTGTCTCAAGATACCTTCCTATAAGTTGGGTCAGCGGTTCATCGGTCCGTTCAAGATTCTGAACCAAATCAATCCCGTGGCTTACGAGCTGAAACTCCCGGTCACCTTACGGATTCCCAACTCCTTTCATGTATCCCTCCTCAAACCTGTGTCCTTAATTATTTCTCTGACGATCCAGGTACCGCTCCAGCTCCTATCTCTGCTGAGGACATCTTTGAGGTAGAAAACATTTTGGCCACCAAGAGGGTAAGAGGAAAAACTTTCTTTCTAGTGGATTGGAAGGGGTGTGCCCCTGAGGAGAGATCTTGGGAACCCAGGGAGAAAATTCATGCCCCTCATCTTCTTAAAAAATTTCTTGTGGGCCTAAAGAAGAGGGAGCGTAAAGGGGGGGGTACTGTAGCATCCACGTCTCTGCCTCCAGCCGGGCAGAGACGCCATTCCCATCACCGCCGCGGTCCAGATCCGGCGTCCTCCCGCTCCCCTGCTGCTGTGGCATGCTCTGCACGCAGCTTCCCGGGCTCTGTGCTTATGGCGCGTGCTCCCTCCCTCTTACAGGGGAAGCGCGCGCCGTCCTACAGAGTCCCCGGCCAATGGGCGGAGGACTTCCCCTATATTAGGCACCTCCTCCAATATGGATGTGCCTGTGCAAGGTTGTTGTTCCGTGTGCTAAACACTTGCTCCAGCCCTCAGGTCCCGCTGTCTGTCAGTCCTGCCTGCCAGTCTTCTGTCAGTCCAGCCCGCCTGCTTGTCTAACAGTTCTGTTCTCCAGTCTGTCTAGAGTTGCGTCCGCCAGCCTGCTTACCTGGAGCACCTGTCTGTAACCTGCCATGCCCGCCAGCCTGCTTACCTGGGGCACCTGTCTGTAACCTGCCGTGCCCGCCAGCCTGCTTACCTGGAGCACCAGCCTTTTACCTGTCGTGACCGCCAGCCAGTCTACCTGGAACACCTGCCAGTTACCTGCCGTGCCCGCCTGCTTGCCTACCCGGGGCACCCGTCTGGCTATCTGCCAAACCAGCCTGCTTATCTACCCGGCCCACCTGTCAGCCTTCCTGCCATGCTCATCCGCTGTACCGGTCAGTTCCTGCCATCTGACCTGTGGGAGTCACCTGCTCTCACACAAGGTCGGTCCCAGAGTGGCACCTGGTCCACCTGCCCGGTCCCTCCCTGGTTCACGGAGTCGATTGAGCCGCCGTGCGACCTTTGTCAGTCCATGTAGGCACTTAGTCACGCCCCTCTGGTCCCTCCTTGCACCGAAGCACAGAGGTTCCACCACCTGCACTGGTAACAGTCTACATGATGGCTATCACTATTGTTTAAGAAGCTCCCCTCATACACTCAATAAATTTACTACAGGGCATTGGTTCTTTAAGTGACAGGATTGCTTTACCCATTATATTAAGTGAAATATCGGGACAGGTTCACCTTTGGTAGGATAGGGAGCATAAATCCTAGATTTCTGCTCCATCCCTCTAAAGGTATTATTGTTTTTACATGTTTAAATCCAGTAGGACGCATACATAATTTTAAAGTGTCTATATTTTATGTGTTATCGATTTTAAAGGGATAATATTAAAAGTTATATTTTAATTTACTGCATACCACATGGTGCTTCTCTATTTCTGAATATACAGTGGTTTTTGAAAAAATACTGTATACCCAATTGCTACTATAGTCTGATTCGGGGGAGTGGCAGGGTTTCTGACTTCAGGGATCGATACTAGTCAATGAGTCACGGAGGCTAAAGAAGTCTCGGACCACACATTTTCACAAAAGAAATATACCCTTTCATTTTCCGCAGCATTCAAGGAACTAACTAAAGTTTACAAGGATCAAACCACTTCATGGTGGGAGGTCCAAAGTTTGGTGAACTGTATAAAGGCAGGCATTGTTCCCCGTAACTTAAGGATTACTCTTTCACCCACCTTCTGTTATAAAAATCCAAATCTGTTAAGTAAATGAGAAAAGGAGGCAGCAGACAGTTCCATTAGGTTTTTGAAATTACTATTGGAGGAAGAGAAACAAACTTTAGCAACTCTGAATGACACATTAAAGAATCAAATCGAAATTATAAAAAAAATCATGACAGAACCCATGTTTTCAGCTAAGGAGACTGTCAGGGATCCCACAGTGACGACACCGAGATCACGCAATATCTCACAGTGCCATAACTATGTCATGGATACCCTCTACATAGGTATCGGCAAGCAACCAGTGAGCTTAGGGCATCACACCTCTGGATTCCAACACATGGAATACGTGTTTACGCCCTCCATACGGTCACTGTCAGCTTCACGATAGCCCGATTATTAATATTATTCGCTGCTACCACCAGCTGAATTTGAAATATGATACAGGCCTTGGCGGACGCCTGCGTTCTGGTAGCGTATGGCTTCGGGGGAGGGAACGATTACAGGACAAAAGAAACAAAACTATTAAATTTTATATTTAATCCAAAATGGAGGCAGTGTTTAAAAAAAATATACAAGATTTTACAAAAGAGACATAAGCATATGTGGCACCCCTGAGGGTTCAGTCGCCACAGAGATGCTGCACCTCACCCCAAGGTGTGGTGTCTCCCTTCTCTCAGGTAGGATGGGAGTGCTCCACGGAACCCCAACCACCTACATCCAACACAACACCGCTCCAGGCCAGCAGGAGGGGCAAGACGCAATGTAGTTTTCTGCTAAGCCCTGGCCCTGGCTGGAGTAGGGGGGGAACCCAAAGGTAGGGGGAACCAATAGTGGGTGTGGGTGGAGGAAACAGATACACGGAGCACATATACAGTAAGTATATAATAGGAAGCCATATTAGGTCTAGCAGTGGAGTTGAGTCGAGGATAGTGGGGAGTTCTAGTGAGGGCTGTTCAGAGGAACAGTCCAGGAGCAGAGGCTCAGTCAGAGCTCTGCTCCACAAGTTAGGGTGCAGGATAGAGGCCCGGAGGGGAGCAGGGAGCAGGCTCCATTCTACGTAAAGGATCCCAGGGGGTACGGCGCATGCAGGACGGCACCCGTACGCCCCGATCCTGCCAGGTGTCAGGAAGGATCGGTTGCTACACTCAAAACCCCAGGGGGTCAGGTTGGTCCTGGATCCAACGTACAGGAAGGACTTCAGCATACCCGAGCGGGAATGAGAGTGGGCAGCTTAGGACAACGGTGAGAAGGACCGAGTGTGAAAAAAGGTCAAGATAGGTACATATGAAAGTGGGGTTCCGCCAGGCATTCCTAAATTTGCTTGAGAAAGGATTGAACCCCTGTCCGGTGAACGCAGCGCGACGAGGGAGGCCTTCACCTGCAAAGTGCATTTGTGAATTGCCTAGGAACTGTAAGTAAAACCTTGGACGACTGCACCGAACAGCATCTGTCTGTTTCTTCACCGGCATCACTGATCCTCACCGCACTACAACGCCCTGCACACCATTCCACCATCTATCTATCTACACTGCCCTGAGGCCCGCTCCACCTGTGGGGAGCTGTACCATCTTTAGCTGCCTTGTCACCTGCCTCAGAGGACTGCTGCAGCACTGGTGACCTTCACCAGACACCATAGGTGGCGTCACGAATTTCTCTGAACTTTATTAGTAATCGCTACCCCTTTTGTGCACTGTCCACCCTGGGCCAGCCACCGTGATATATATACTGTCCCCAAACAGTAAGGCCCCCGGGGGCGCGACACATACATACATACATAAGCAGTTACACAAAATAATAAGGATTAAAGAAGAGACTTACTATAAGATCGCTGAGATGATTCAATATAGGTGGAGGAGGGGCTCCCCGATTTGATTTGCATGTTATCGAACGTGACCCATTGCTTATAGCATCTATACCCCCCAGGCAATGAGTGCTCCTCTATCCTCCGTGGTCTCTTTTATGTCTAAGGGGAAATCTGCCCACAAACCCCCTGTGCTGACATCACAGGGGCTGGGCTCCTCTTTTCATGTTGTTATTAAAAACTCTACTCTCTGGGATAACTTATTACTCGTTGATCGCAAAAGATTGCAAATGACGCCATTTTTTCCGTTATATATTTTCCCTTAATTTAGAGACTACACATGGTGTGTTTGTGACCCATTATTCTGGTGCTTTTGTGCTACAGCTCCACGGAGGGGTTTACAGCTATGAAAAAATAAGCATATCGCTCCTTGGCTGTCCCTGCCACTAAAAATATAGGTCCCATTATTATCAGAATTATGGAACTTACAATATTCCATATTCAGTATCAGTGCTAGCCTGACGATAGATTTCCTTTTGAAGCTCGGGAAGCAAGCTTCAACAGTTATGTGTAAATTGATTGCCAGCCTGTGTCTAATCACCCCCTGTTTCTGCCAGGGAGAAAGACCCTTGCATTTTAATTAGGTTGTAGCTTTACAGGTCACTTCTACTGTAGGTGATAATTTAGCAGAGAGACAGTTGCTGGACTGTCATGCACATGGGAGTGATTCAAACATAACACCGAGCAGCTGTAACTACTTGGTGCTCTCCCGAGCATACTCGGCGAAAGGGTTAACAGAACATACTCACTCATCACTAAACTTTAGTGATCCTAATCCCAATATGGAGGAGAATGGCCCATTCACAGACTTAAAAATAAAATGTAGCAGAATTCCACCACAACTAGGCTATCTATGCCCAATCAATGCCTTTCTAAGCCTTGTCTCAAGAGACCTTACAAAATAGGGAGGGCAAACCAAAAGAGAAAGATATTACCTATCTAAGTTAGAGATGCAGGGACTGTGTACCTGTTAGTACCCTCCTGTTTGTTTTTTCCATCTTTTGTTTTGCGGTCACATGACCACCTGTCTTTATATTCCAGCTCCGCCCTTCTGACTGTGCTGAACTTCAGTGTTGTTGACTGTTTTTCTAGCCAGGTGCTTCTGTGCTTATCTCTGTCAGTTCGCTTGGACCATCTGGGACCTCTAGTACTTTTTTGTCTGTTTGTCTTTTTGTGTTCTGCAACAACTTCTCTGCTAAGGAGATGTCCCATTTTTGTTCCAGTCCTTAGTTCTTTTAGGGACCCCTCCCCTTATGCTATAGGTCTTCGTTCAGACTAGCCGAGGACTAAGGCGGGTCTGTTTGCTAGGAGCAGGCAGCCCGCTACATCATAGGGATTCAGCTTAGTCTTACTGTAGGGACAGCTTTCCCCTATCTTTCCTTAGTACATGTTGCAGATCATAACAGTACCATGGAGAAGGACCAAAAGATCACCATTAAGATAGTGGCAATATGGTGATCATGAACACCATTGATTATCATCAGATGTGCTATCAGATGTTACTGGATAGAGAACGTTACAGAAAACTTCAAATTAATCCTACAAAAAGCTTCCTACTAGACTTAAGATCACTAGCTAAGAAAGGCCTAGTTAATGGTATCCTAGGCAAACAGGAATATGACTTCATCTGCCCAAATCATCCAATTATCGCTACTTTTCACTGTCTGACTAAGATCCATTAGGGCCTAGATTCACTCAGGGGTGACTAATCGTTTCGGGAGTAGACAGCTTTACCCAGAATTTGGGTATAATATACCTTGACAAAGTATTAAGACTAGTGATGAGCGAGCATGCTCACTACTGCTCGGTGCTCGCCCAAGCATCTTACTGCTCAAGATGCTCGGCGCTCGCCGAGTATTTCAGGGGTTGCTCGGCGGGAGCTCGGGTCTCCTCCCTGCATGTTTGGCGCTCTTTACAGAGCCAATGAACATGCAGGGATTGCCTTCCACTCACTGTAATGCCGTAGCCATGTTGGTTGTAGCATTACAGCGATTGGCTGGCCGCACAGCGTCATCAGGTCTATATCAGACCTGACGCCATCATGCTCGTCACAGTCAGTCCGGAATCAGACAGTGTAGGGAGAGATGCTGCTGAGCTAGGGAGAGATTTGCTTGTTTCTAGTTAGTGTAGGTCAGGGGTCTCAAACTCGGCTAAGCATATGGGTCGCACATAGAAAAAATGTGAATTTGAAGGGCCGCATTCTTTGCAGGATGATGTGAAATTTTTAATGATACCATATTGTTTTTTCTATACACCTTTTGGATAATTTTTTGAACATTTTTGGCTTTTTATTTTATTCTTTTACATGGCATTCATTTTACGGGCTATGGTACAGTTTTACAGTTTTTACAAGTTACAATTTGTATTTCCTTTTTGTGTCTCCTAATTGGCCACATACAGTGATTTTGTTTTCTTACAATTTGCACCATATAGTAATTCTATCCAACTTCTTATAGTAATGTCCCATCTTGTAGTAGTTTCCCTATCTCGTGGTAATGTCCCCATCCTTGTCCGCATCTTGTAGTAATGCCCCCCATCCTGGTCCCCATCTTGTACTAATGTGCCAATCCTGGTCCCCAACTTGTAGTAATATGCCCATCCTGGTCCCCATCTTGTAGTAATGTGCCCATCCCGGTCCCCATCTTGAAGTAATGTGCCCATCCTGGTTCCCATCTTGTAGTAATGTGCGCATCCTGGTCCCCATCTTGTAGTAATGTGCCCATCCAGGTCCCCATCTTGTAGTAATGGCCCATGCTCCTCCCCATCATGCAGTATTGTGCCCATCCTGGTCCCCATCTTGTAGTAATGTGCGCATCCTGGTCCCCATCTTGTAGTAATGTGCCCATCCTGGTCCCCATCTTGTAGTAATGTACCCATACTGGTCCCCATCTTGTAGTGATGTGCCCATGCTGGTCCCTAACTTGTAGTAATGTGCCCATCCCAGTCCCCATCTTGTAGTAATGTGCCCATCCCGGTCCCAATCTTGTAGTAATGTGCCCATCCCGGTCCCCATCTTGTAGCAATGTGCCCATTCTGGTCCCCATCTTGTAGTAATGGCCCATGTTGGTCAATAACTAGTAAAACATTCAACTGAAAAGAATCACTGACTTTGGTGGCCCTCAGGACCAGGCCACAATCATTATGGGGTCTCTGGTGCCTGCGGGCCGCATTAAACAGCCTCAGGGGCCGAATGCGGTAATGTGCCCATCCTGGTCCCCATCTTGCAGTAATGTGCCCATCCTGGTCCCCCTCTTGTAGTAATGTGCCCATCCTGGTCCCCATCTTGTAGTAATGTGCCCATCCTGGTCCCTATCTTGTAGTAATGTGCCCATCCTGGTCCCCATCTTGTAGTAATGTGCCCATCCTGGTCCCCATCTTGTAGTAATGTGCCCATCCTGGTTCTCATCTTGTAGTAATGTGCCCATCTTAGTCCCCATCTAGTAGTAGTGTGCCCATCTTAGTCCCCATCTTGTAGTATTGTGCCCATCCTGGTCCCCATCTTGTAGTAATGTGCGCATCCTGGTCCCCATTAGTGTTGAGCCACCCCCGTAGTGTTCGAGTTTGGTTCGGTTCGTCGAACACCCGTGTGTTCGCCGAACTGTTCGTCGAACTGTTCGTCGAACACCTTCGAACACCGTTAAAACCAATGGCAGGCAAACAAAAACACATAGAAACACATAGAAAACACCTTCAAAGGTGTCCAAAAGCTGACAAACTGCTCAGAAGACACAACTAACACATGGAAAAGTGACAAGTACATATAGTCATGCGAAAAGAAAAGAGGTGGAGGAGTAAAAGGAGAGGGAGACACAAATATAGGCATGTCATGCCCTTCTAAAATCCAAAAAGTGAGAAGCCGACACGTTCAGTCCGCTCCTGCCCGTGCCACCTCCGTGTCGCCGGGTTTGTGCCAGAGCCGCGGTGAACCCTGACGGCCAGCCCCCCTCTCCCAATACTGGTGCCTGTCCGCTGGTGGGTCGAGCGAGCCCCCCTGTGGTGGAGGCAGCTCTAAGCTTTTTAATTTAAATTGTCTCTCTAATTTGAATGAATACACTTTAAATCCATTTACAAGGATCTATTGGAGGGCAAGTCTCATGCCAGCAGCCGCGGTAATTCCAGCTCCAGTAGCGTCCACTAAAGCTGCTGCAGTTAAAAAGCTTTTATAAGGATCGAGCTCGGCTGTCCACCGCAAGGCATCCTACTGCCAGTCCCAGCCCCTATGCCTTGGGGTGCCTCCTGATGCTCTTCACTGAGTATCCCATGGTCCCGAAGCATTTCCTTTGAAAAAATTAAGTGTCTAAACTTCAGGTGGTGTAGCTTGCTTAACAGCCGGGATAATCCGCTGACTAGCAGACACTGCTACTAGGCACAAAGTATTTCCTGGGCTAGATGCAGTTAAAAATTTGTAATTAGATACTCTCGTTGGATGCTGAGAAAGCATTCCATAGAGTCTCCTGGCATGCCATATATGATTCTCTTAAAAAGCTTGGGGTAGGGGTCTAGGGGACCCTTTTATAGCCAAAATCACGGCCCTGTATCGCAATACGTCACCTAGGCTGAAGATAAATGGAACTGTAGCACCCTGAGGGCTCGGTTGCTACAGACGTATTGCACCTCACCCAGAGGTGTGATATCTCACTCTCAGGTAAGGATGGAGTGTGGATCAGGACCCGACACCTGCATGCATTACACCACATTGCCGTGGGGCAGGGCGACCAATATGCCCCTGAGATGGGCACGACAGTCCCTGTCCCTGGCTGGAGTGGGGGGAGGGAACACTGAGGAAGGGGAACCCTGTAGTGCAGGAGCAGGGAGGAACCAGTTCCTGGGTGCATTGAGAAGGGAGTATAAAAGGTGGGCACCATCTTAGTTCAGTGCAGAGAAGTCTGAGCAGAAGTGGCAGGGAGCAGGGGCTCTGCATGAGCTCTGCTCCGGAGGCGGGCCTAGTAACAGAGACCCAGGCCTGGAAGAGGGAGAAGGAAGGAAGAGGAGCGGAGAAGGCTCCAGGAACGAGGAATGAAGGGATCCCAGGGGTGCGGACGGGCGAGTCGCCACCGCACGCCCGAATCCACCTGCGTGGAGGGGTCAGGCCAAAGGGGGAGACCGGTCCCCGAACTAGTGGAGGCAGGAAACGACCCTCAGCTAGAAACCGGAGGCTCTGACATTTTATGTGGCGCAGCCCCTCGCTACACCCGCTAGGAAGGCACCACATAGGGTCAGGGAAACTGGCGCCAAGTTTACCAAGAGGAGGCCCGAGGCAGCCGGACAGAAGTGTTGGTAAGAAAGGCCAGACAAAGGACACACAAAGGGGGTCCTGTGAAGTGCTCCAAAGTTATCTGGGAGTTGTCTGAGCCCCTCACCTGGTGAGCACAGTACGACGTGGGCAGCCGTTACCTGCAGACGTGGTCTGGATAATAAGAACTGTGAGTAAACGCCCTGGACTGCATCACTGACTCCGTGTCGTTACTGCTGCTGCCCTGCACCATCACCCCCATCCTCCGCATACACTGCCCTGAGGCTATACTCCTCCCGTGGGGAGTTATGCTACGCTCTGCTGCACCCACAACACCAGCCTCAGCGGTCTGCCCTGTAGCGGCGGTTCACTCTGACCGCAATCCACGGGTGGCGTAGTCGGACATTTAAACATCAAAACCACATAAATAGTTCCGCCACTGGTTTGACCGCCCTGAGCCACGGAACCGGGTCGCCGCCACGAAGACTACAACCACCAGCATCCACCAAAAAGGGTCCGGCTCCGGGTGTCCCAAGGCCCAGGGGGTGCGTCAGAACATTTTCATCACCTTTCACAATCACCAATGGGACAAGGCAGGGATGTCCTCTGTCCCCTCTCTTATACATCCTAGTGACGGAGCACCTGCTCTCATCAATTCGCCATAACCCCAATATTAGGTGGATTGAGGTGGGAGGCACCGAGTACAAGTGCTCTCTATTTGCTGATGATGTCCTAGTATATATCACTCAATCACATATATCCATCCCTGCTGTTATGGCTGAAATAGATCACTTTGTTACATGGTAAAATTTTAAAATCAATGCAGCGAAGTCTGAGGCCCTCGATGTCTCCCTCCCCAAATCCATATAGGATTCCATCCAGTCCAACTTTCCCTTTGCCTGGCCCTCACAGGGTATCAAATACTTAGGAATTCCTATTCATAGAGACCTCTCCCATCTATGTTATCTTAATTTTGGGCCCTTTATTGAACAATTCCATACAGACCACGGTTGGCAAGTTAGAACTGTAAGATTCACTACGTGAACCACTGGTGTTTTGTGGAAAAGCACATGTACACTGCGTTCCAAATTATTATGCAAAAAGTGTTTAGGAGTGATAAGGGAAGAATTTGTTTGTTTGTCAGTTAAACTCATTGATGGTGATGTGTGTCAGGGCTCTTTATATCACTGTAAGCAATTGCAGACACCTGTGCTAATTAGTTTGGCAGGTGTGTCCAATGAAAGGCAAGACTACTTAAGAAGGCTCTCTCACATTATTAAGCAGCCTACATTTTCTGCCAAAATGGGAAAGAAAAAGGATGTGTCGGCTGCTGAGAAGCAACAAATTGTGGAGTGTTTAGGTCAAGGCATGACTACAATCAACATTATGCGATGATCAGGATGAAGTGTCTTGGCAATCAAGAAGTATGTAGCTGATTCACAGTACACACGTGTGCGTGCTGATAAGGGCAAATTGAGGACTCTTTCCTACAGGCAATTACGTCAGGTTGAAAGAGCAGCGGCAAAAAAGCCTTGTCATAGCAGCAGACAAGTTTTTGAAGCTGCTTGTGCCTCCAACGTCCCCCGAACAACAAGATGCAGGGTCCTTCAGAGGTTTGCAGCTGTGCATACGCCATCCTGTCGACCTCCTCTATCCACTTCACACAAGCAGAAACGGCTCCAGTGGGCCAAACATTACATGAAGACTGATTTCAAAACTGTTTTGTTCACGGATGAGTGCCGTGCAGCGCTCGATGGTCCAGATGGATGGAGTGGAGGATGGCTGGTTGATGGACACCCCACGCAAACACGGATACAGTGCCAACAAGGAGGAGGTGGAGTAATGTTTTGGGCTGGAATCATGGGGAGAGAGATTGTCGGCCCCTTTAGGATCCCTGAAGGCGCTAAAGATGAACTCCATAATGTATGTGGATTTTCTCAAACAGCACTTCCTGCCATGGTTCAAGAAGAAGAACCGTGTATTTCACAGCAAGATCATTTTTCTGCATGATAATGCACCATCTCATGCTGCACATAAAACATCTGCATCTCTGGCTGATATGGGCATAAAAGGGGACAAACTTATGGTGTGACCCCCATGCTCCCCTGACCTCTACCCCATTCAGAACCTTTGGAGCATCATTAAAAGGAGTGTCTATGATGGCGGGAGGCAGTTCACATCTAAGCAACAGCTCTGGGAGGGTATTCTGTCCTCATGCAAAACAATTGAAGCAGAAACCATCCAAAACCTGACAAATTCAATGGACGAGAGAGTTCAGAAGCTCCTTTCGAACAAGGGGTCCTATGTGAAAATGTAACATCACCTAGAATAAAGTTTTGAGTTGAAAACTGTTTGATTTCAGTTTCTAACAACCTGCTAATGCTTATAATTTCAAAAATGACCATTTTTTTGGTCTTTATTAAAATGAAAAGGTTGATCGAAAAGTTTGGGGGATCTAAGAGTGTGGCAACCCAGTAGTCATGATTACTTCGAATTCTGACAATATGAGGGTCATGCTGCAGGTAGTGCAGCAAGAAGGCACTTATGTGTCTTGCGCATCTCGGAGCCCCAAAATTATTTTCCGGGCTAGATGCAGCTAAAAATTATTTTTAATTTTAAATCTGGTGGAGCTTATTATAGATGACCTAATAGGATCAGTGCTGCACACTGCTACAAAGCCCAAATTATTTTCCAGTCAAGATACAGATAAACATGATTAGTAATTTGAAAGCTTAAAACGGTTGGTAGGGTGATTTTAACCAATCATCAAGCTTTTACTCTCCCCAGGATGACACAGGGGTAGAAAAGTCGTTTCGGATCCATGATTTGTTCATCTTTATGAACGTGAGTCTGTCTACATTATCAGTGGAGAGCCGCGTGCGCTTATCTGTCAGCACACCACCAGCAGCGCTGAACACACGTTCAGACAGAACGCTGACTGCGGGGCATGACAAGATCTCCAAGGCGTAAGTGGCTAGCTCCGGCCATTTATCCAGATTGGAAGCCCAAAAAGAGCAAGGGTCCAGTGACACAGTCGTGGCTTCAATGTTTACTTGGAGATACTCCTGTACCATCGTCTCTAGGCGTTGACTATGTGTCAGACTTCTTGTCTCCTGTGGCCTTGCAAAGGATGGGCTAAAAAAGTGGTGAAATGATTCCGAAAAATTGATGTTACCAGCAGATACTGTGGTTCTGTTACGGTTTGAGTGCTGAACACTTGACGGTCCCACGGTTGGCAAGTTGGAACTGTGAGATTCACTACGTGCACCACTGGTGTTTTGTGGAAAAGCACATGTAAGATTCTGCAACAGTCTCTGCTGATACTCCTGCATGCGTGCATCCCTTTCTATGGCAGGAATAATTTCGGCAAATTTACTTTTGTACCGGGGATCTAACAGTGTGGCAACCCAGTAGTCAGGATTATTTCTAATTCTCACAATTCGAGGGTCATGTTGCAGGTAGTGCAGCAAGAAGGCACTCATGTGTGTTGCGCATCCAGGAGCACCAAGTCCCTGTTGTGTTGGTGGCGAGGTAACAATCATGCTTCCTTCCTCTGTCCTCTCCCCCCAACCTCGCACAACAGAAATGTGATCAAGGTCTCCCTCATCTGATGAGTCTTCCATCAGTTCGTCCTCCACTTCTTCCTGGGCTCCTGCACCTTCCTCACTAGTTTGGCTGCTACCATGCGCCCTGGTAAAACCATCTCCCCCACCCTCACATGCCTGCCGCCTTGGTGCTGCCGACCGTCTGGACCTTGCAGATGTTAGCCCTTCCGCATACAACTCCTCCTCCTCTACTTCCTCCACCTCCTCTTGTGCCACCACCTGACTCCGAATTCTGTTTAACATGTGCTCCAGCATGTAAATCACCGGAATAGTCATGCTGATAATGGCATCATCAGCACTAAACATCTTCGTCGCCATTTCAAAACTGTGCAGAAGGGTGCATAGGTCCCTGATCTGAGACCACTCCTCCAGCGTGATTTGCCCCACCTCTGGATCTCGTTGGCCCAGGCTATACGTCAGAACGTATTGCACCAGGGCTTGTCGGTGCTGCCACAGTCGCTGCAACATGTGCAGAGTTGAATTCCACCGGGTAGGCACATCGCATTTTAGCCGGTGAAGTGGCAGGCCCAACGACTTCTGTAGAGATGTAAGTCGCTGAGCTGCGGGATGCGAACGGCGGAAGTGAGCACACAGCGACCGTGCCCTCTGCAGAAGGCCATCTAGTCTGGGATAGTGGGCTAAAAATTGCTGGACAACCAGGTTCAACACGTGAGCCATACAAGGCACGTGTGTGACATTGCCCCGGCGAAGGGCCGCACCCAGGTTTGCAGCATTGTCGCACACGGCCTTCCCTGGTTTCAGGTCCAGTGGAGACAGCCATTCATGAAATTGGTTCTCCAGAGCTGACCACAACTCCTCAGCTGTGTGACTCACATTTCCCAGACATTTCAAAGTAAAAACCGCCTGATGACGTTGAGCCCTACTGCCAGCATAGTAAGGAGGTATGCAGGATCCCTTCTGCGCAGTTAGAAAGCTTGTGGCATGACCAGACAGGCTTTGGGTGCATGTGGAAGACCAAGAGGAGGTTGAGGAGGCAGAAGCAGTGGAGGAACTTTGACATAAAGAGGATTGACGCACAACTCGTGGGGACGGCAAGACTTGGACAGCAGCCCCTTGTCCTGCTGTCACCATAGTTACCCAGTGCCCAGTCAGCGACATGTAACGCCCCTGTCCATGCCTACTCGTCCAAGTGTCTGTGGTGAAATGCACCCTGTCACACACAGAGTTTCTCAAAGAAGCGGTGATGTTGTGTGCGACATGCTGGTGGAGCGCAGGCACACCTTTCTTTGAGAAGTAGTGCCGACTGGGCATCTGGTACTGGGGCACTGCGACGGACATAAGGTCTCGAAAATCCTCTGTGTCCACCAGGCGGAAAGGCAGCATTTCTGTAGCCAAGAGCTTGCAGATGGTGAAATTCAACCTCTTAGCTTTCTCATGGCTAGGAGGAAATGGTCTTTTACTTGTCCACATCTGAGGGACCGAGGGCTGGCTATTGTGCTTAGACGGGGTTGATAAGGGTGTCCCCGGCAAACTGCCGGTCTGTGAGGAAGATGCAGGCGGACATGTTAGGTTGCCTTGATCCAAAGGTGGTGCTATCGATGTCGGACAGCGCTCAACACCAGCTGGTGTTACCACCTCCAAAGAAAATGATGACCTGCCAATCACGCTGGCTGTTGCGGGTAAAGAGGTGGCAGGTCTGCGCCCCAAAACAGGTGTGACTGCTGTCCCCCCAGTCACAGAGGATGAAGAGGCCGCGGATGCACAAGATATGGCAGACGGTGGTTGGCCCGGCCGGCTAGGCCGCATTGTAGCACACTGAGCTTCCCACTGCAACTTATGCTTCATGTCCATGTGCCGGTTCATGCATGAAGTACTCAAACTATGTATTTTTTGGCCTCTACTTAGCTTTTGCTGACAAATGTTACAGATAACACGAGTTGGGTCATCTTTATCGATCTGAAAAAATGTCCAGGCTATGCAAGGCTTAGCACCCATGCGACCTGAAGAGCCACCACGACTTGTGGTGAGAGGCAGAGTTGTGTTTGAGGATGCAGTTGTTGACGTGCTTCCAGTACTACGTCTCTGTCCAGGAAGGCGCAACCTGACCTCGTCGTCACTAGCATCTTCCTCCACCTCCTCTGCTGACCTCATCTCTTGGCTGACTGTGGGTTGACAGTAAGTGGGATCTCCAACCTCATCATCATCACCCTGTGTGTTATCACACCCGTCGTCCTCAGAGCCAACCTGTTCCTGCCCTGACAAAAAACTAAAGTTGTCGCTCCAATCAGGTATTTGAGTCTTATCATCGTCTTCCTCATTGTCTCCACCAACAGGAGTTACAGTTTGGGAATGAGGGTCTACATTATGGTCAGAACCTTCTGCGTTTGGTCCTGGATCCGACTCATAAATATTCTGGGCATCAGTGCAGATCATTTCCTCGTCTGGATTCACAGAAGCGCTGGAGTCGACCTCTGATTCCCAGGCTATAGTATGAGTAAACAGCTCTGCAGACTCAACCATCTGTTCTACCTCATACTCAGACGGGCAGCTGGAGATTTGGGAGCTGTGAGGAAGCAAGTGCGATTTGGGTGACACCTTTGAGGACTGGAGTATTTGTGATGTTGAAGTTGATGTGGAGGAGAGCCCACTTAAAGGAGCACTTGATATCCGTTGAAGCACCTGCTGTTTTTGTGCCTCATCTGGAATTTGTAGCGATTGGCGTGGCCGTAAGAAAGGGATCTTATCACATTGTCCGCTAAAAGAAGTAGACATTTTAGTTTGGCTGGAAGATGGTCTTTCTTCTGCAGATGTTACTGTTGCTTTAACACCTACCCCACGGACACAACCTTTTTTCCCCTTCCCAACACGCCTATTCCCCTTTCCACCAGCAGCAGGCCTTTTTCCACTCATTTTGGTGGTTAACTAATTCACAACTCTGGAGTTGTTTGCACAAAAAAACAATGGATGGTAACCGAGCAGAGCTGAGTGGCCAAACTGTGGTATTAGGCCAAAACTATTGGCTGGGTTAGATGCAGAAAAAAATTATATTCAATTTGCAACCTGATGGAGGTCAGTATAGATGGACTAATAGAGAAAGTCCGACACACTGCTAGAAGGCCAAATATTTTTTCAGAGCTAGATGCAGAAAAAAATTAGATTCAGTTTGCAACCTGATGGAGGTCAGTATAGATGGACTAACAGAGAAAGTCCCACACACTGCTAGAAGGCCAAATATTTTTTCAGAGCTAGATGCATACAAAAAAATTATTTTGAATTTGCAACCTGATGGAGGTCAGTATAGGTGGACTAATAGAACAAGTCCCACACACTGCTAGAAGGCCAAATATTTTTTCAGAGCTAGATGCAGAAAAAAATTATATTCAGTTTGCAACCTGATGGAGGTCTGTATAGATGGATTAATAGAACAAGACCCACACACAGCTAGAAGCCCAATATTTTTTCAGAGGTAGATGCAGAAAAAAATATATTCAGTTTGCAACCTGATGGAGGTCAGTATAGATGGACTAACAGAGAAAGTCCCACACACTGCTAGAAGGCCAAATATTTTTTCAGAGCTAGATGCATACAAAAAATTATTTTGAATTTGCAACCTGATGGAGGTCAGTATAGGTGGACTAATAGAACAAGTCCCACACACTGCTAGAAGGCCAAATATTTTTTCACAGCTAGATGCAGAAAAAAATTATATTCAGTTTGCAACCTGATGGAGGTCTGTATAGATGGAATAATAGAACAAGACCCACACACAGCTAGAAGCCCAATATTTTTTCAGAGGTAGATGCAGAAAAAAATATATTCAGTTTGCAACCTGATGGAGGTCAGTATAGATGGACTAACAGAGAAAGTCCCACACACTACTAGAAGGCCAAATATTTTTTCAGAGCTAGATGCAGAAAAAAATTATATTCAGTTTGCAACCTGATGGAGGTCTGTATAGATGGATTAATAGAACAATACCCACACACAGCTAGAAGCCCAATATTTTTTCAGAGGTAGATGCAGAAAAAAATATATTCAGTTTGCAACCTGATGGAGGTCAGTATAGATGGACTAATACAACAAGTCCCACACACAGCTAGAAGCCCAATATTTTTTCAGAGGTAGATGCAGAAAAAAATATATTCAGTTTGCAACCTGATGGAGGTCAGTATAGATGGACTAATACAACAAGTCCCACACACAGCTAGAAGCCCAAATATTTTTTCAGAGGTACTGTAGATGCAGATAAAAATTATTTTTAATTTGCAACCTGATGGAGGTCAGTATAGATGGACTAATAGAGAAAGTCCGACACACTGCTAGAAGGCCAAATATTTTTTCAGAGCTAGATGCAGAAAAAAATTATATTCAGTTTGCAACCTGATGGAGGTCTGTATAGATGGATTAATAGAACAAGACCCACACACAGCTAGAAGCCCAATATTTTTTCAGAGGTAGATGCAGAAAAAAATATATTCAGTTTGCAACCTGATGGAGGTCAGTATAGATGGACTAACAGAGAAAGTCCCACACACTACTAGAAGGCCAAATATTTTTTCAGAGCTAGATGCAGAAAAAAATTATATTCAGTTTGCAACCTGATGGAGGTCTGTATAGATGGATTAATAGAACAAGACCCACACACAGCTAGAAGCCCAATATTTTTTCAGAGGTAGATGCAGAAAAAAATATATTCAGTTTGCAACCTGATGGAGGTCAGTATAGATGGACTAATACAACAAGTCCCACACACAGCTAGAAGCCCAATATTTTTTCAGAGGTAGATGCAGAAAAAAATATATTCAGTTTGCAACCTGATGGAGGTCAGTATAGATGGACTAATACAACAAGTCCCACACATAGCTAGAAGCCCAAATATTTTTTCAGAGGTACTGTAGATGCAGATAAAAATTATTTTTAATTTGCAACCTGATGGAGGTCAGTATAGATGGACTAATAGAGAAAGTCCGACACACTGCTAGAAGGCCAAATATTTTTTCAGAGCTAGATGCAGAAAAAAATTATATTCAGTTTGCAACCTGATGGAGGTCTGTATAGATGGATTAATAGAACAAGACCCACACACAGCTAGAAGCCCAATATTTTTTCAGAGGTAGATGCAGAAAAAAATATATTCAGTTTGCAACCTGATGGAGGTCAGTATAGATGGACTAATACAACAAGTCCCACACACAGCTAGAAGCCCAATATTTTTTCAGAGGTAGATGCAGAAAAAAATATATTCAGTTTTCAACCTGATGGAGGTCAGTATAGATGGACTAATACAACAAGTCCCACACACAGCTAGAAGCCCAAATATTTTTTCAGAGGTACTGTAGATGCAGATAAAAATTATTTTTAATTTGCAACCTGATGGAGGTCAGTATAGATGGACTAATAGAGAAAGTCCGACACACTACTAGAAGGCCAAATATTTTTTCAGAGCTAGATGCAGAAAAAAATTATATTCAGTTTGCAACCTGATGGAGGTCAGTATAGATGGATTAATAGAACAAGACCCACACACAGCTAGAAGCCAAATATTTTTTCAGAGCTAGATGCAGAAAAAAATTAGATTCAGTTTGCAACCTGATGGAGGTCAGTATAGATGGATTAATAGAACAAGACCCACACACAGCTAGAAGCCAAATATTTTTTCAGAGCTAGATGCAGAAAAAAATTAGATTCAGTTTGCAACCTGATGGAGGTCAGTATAGATGGACTAATAGAATGATGCTATGCCCAAAAGATTTTACTTCACTAGGTGCAGTAAAAAAATTGGTATTCTATACACAGGTGGTATATCTTGCAACACAGATAGGCTACTCCACTGACTAACACACTCTGCAATAGGCCAAAAAGGATTAGCTTTGCTAGATTCAGCCAAATGCTGTGAAAAAAACTTGCACAGCACTGGCACAGACCTGCCTGGCAAAAACTGATAGGAACTGATGTAACCTAGTCCTGAAAAGGACTCCAATTACAATTAGTCTTTACTCCCACAACCTATCTATTTAAGAGCACAGACCTGCCTGATAAAAGTCGTAGGAAATGCTGTAACCTAGTCCTTAAAAGGACTGCAATCACAACTATTCCCTACTCCCAAGCTATCTGTATATTTGTGCGAAAATTGGCTTGAAATTAACAAGGTATAGCGCACACAGCAACAGCGGTGCCGTCTAACACGCAGCTGCAGCAGTGAGAAAATGGTGGCGACGGGGAAAATGGCTTGGTCTTATAGGGCAAGGACATGTGACATACACTGCCAATGACACATGCCCTTGCTTGTGTGAAAAAAAGCACTTCGCTCCGTGTGTGCGCTGCTGATAGGCTGACAGATTGCACCTCCCCACTGTAAATGCGGGAAAGAGAAAAAAAATGGAGATCTTCATTGTTCCTGCAGAGATCCATCCCCTGCCCCTCCCTCCACCCCGCTGTACACTCAAACTGCGTATTAACATTAATTTTCATCATTACTGAGAAAAAATCCAGTTATGATTTTGGTGCACGAACAGTTATCGAACATAACCTCGAACAGCCGAATTTTTCTCAAATTGTTCGTGTTCGCCGAACGGCTCGAACACCGCCCAAAACAGCTCGAATTTGAGATTGGCGAACAGTTCGAGTAGAACAACGCTCATCTCTAGTCCCCATCTTGTAGTAATGTGCCCATCCCGCTCCCCATCTTGTAGTAATGGCCCATGCTGGTCCCTAACTTGTAAAACATTCAACTGAAAAGATTCACTGACTTCGGTGGCCCTCAGGACCAGGCTACAAACATTATGGGGTCTCTGGTGCCTGCGGGCCGCATTAAACAGCCTCAGGGGCCGCATGCGGCCCTCGGGCCGAGTGTATGAGACCCCTGGTGTAGGTGTACCAAACTATATTAGAAACACATATCCATCTCAACAAACAGTCCTTCTGAGGACTAATCCATCTGCAGTAGTGATGAGCGAGTATGTTTTGTTAACCCTTTCGCCGAGTATGCTCGGCCGAGCACCGAGTATTTATAGCGTGCTCAGACTTTAAGTTTTCGTCGCTCCATGAACATGATTTGCAACTGTTTGACAGATTTAATACATGTGAGGAATGCTGGAAAAACAGGCATTCCTCACATGTATTAAATCTGTCAAACAGTCGCAAATCATGTTCTCGGAGCGAGGAAAACGTAAAGTCCGAGCACGCTATAAATACTCGGTGCTTGGTCGAGCATACTCGGCGAAAGGGTTAACAAAACATACTCGCTCATCACTAATCTGCAGAGATATCAGGCAGGCAGTGTATATAGGCAGGCACGGTATAGAGCAGACTGCAGTGCACATAGCACAAGAGGATCCATTCCAGTTTTGCCTGCAGCTGCTGTTAGATATTTCTAAAAATAGGCCCAGGTCTCAAGGGCCAGGAATAATTTTTTTTGGGATTTTAATCCTCCTTATGCTTGTTGGCACTGCAGAATACAGCCAGGTCCTTTCCATATTACAGCGCCAAAAATCAAGCTATTTAAAACTGTGGTTTGTCCGTCACACGGATCACATATACAACCCCTGGCAAAAATTATGGAGTCACCGGGCTCGGAGGATGCTCATTCAGTTGTTTAATGTTGTTGAAAAAAAGCAGATCACAGACATGGCACAAAAGTAAAGTCATTTCAAATGGCAACTTTAGGGCTTTAAGAAACACTAAAAGAAATCAAGATTATAAATGTGGTACTTAGTAAGGGTAATTTTTTTAAGACCAAGCATAGGGAAAAAATTATGGAATCACTCAATTCTGAGGAAAAAAATTATGGAATCATGAAAAAAAATACACAAAAGAACACTCCAACACATCACTAGCATTTTGTTGCACCACCTCTGCCTTTAATAACAGCTTGCAGTCTCTGAGGCATGGACTTAATGAGTGACAAACAGTACTCTTCATCAATCTGGCTCCAACTTTCTCTGATTGCTGTTGCCAGATCAGTTTTGCAGGTTGGAGCCTTGTCATGGACCATTTTCTTCAACTTCCACCAAAGATTTTCAATTGGATTGAGATCCGGACTATTTGCAGGCCCTGACATTGACCATGTGTCTTCTTTCAAAGAATGTTTTCACAGTTTTTGCTCTATGGCAGGATGCATTATCATCTTGAAAAATTATGTCATCATCACCAAACATCCTTTCAATTGATGGGATAAGAAAACTGTCCAAAATATCAATGTAAACTTGGGCATTTATTGAAGATGTAATGACAGCCATCTCCCCAGCGCCTTTACCTGACATGCAGCCCCATATCATCAATGACTGTGGAAATTTGCATGTTCTCTTCATGCAGTCATCTTTATAAATCTCATTGGAACGGCACCAAACAAAAGTTCCAGAATCATCACCTTGCCCAATGCAGATTCGTGAGTCATCACTGAATATGCCTTTCATCCAGTCATCCACAGTCCACGATTGATTTTCCTTAGCCCATTGTAACCTTGTTTTTTTCTGTTTAGGTGTTAAGTTAATGATGGCTTATGTTTAGCTTTTCTGTATGTAAATCCCATTTCCTTTAGGCGGTTTATTACAGTTCGGTCACAGACATTGACTCCAGTTTCCTCCCATTCGTTGCTCATTTGTTTTGTTGTGCATTTCCTGTTTTGGAGACATATTGCTTTAAGTTTCCGGTCTTGACGCTTTTATGTCTTAATTGGTCCACCAGTATGTTTGCCTTTAACAACCTTCCCATGTTATTTGTATTTGGTCCAGATTTTAGACACAGCTGACTGTGAACAACCAGCATCTTTAGCACCATTGCGTAATGATTTACCTTCTTTTAAGAGTTGGATAATCCTCTCCTTTGTTTCAATTGACATCTCTCGTGTTGGAGCCACGATTCATGTCAGTCCACTTGGTGCAACAGCTCTCCAAGGTGTGATCACTCCTTTTTAGATGCAGACTAACGAGTAGATCTAATTTGATGCAGGTGTTAGTTTTGGAAATGAAAATTTACAGGGTGATTCCATATTTTTTTCCTCAGAATTGAGTGATTCCATAATTTTTTCCCTATGCTTGGTCTGAAAAAATTACCCTTACTAAGTACCAGATTTTTAATCTTGATTTCTTTTAGTGTTTCTTAAAGCCCTAAAGTTGCTATTTGAAATTACTTTAGTTTTGTGCCATGTCTGTGATCTGATTTTTTTCAACAACATTAAACAACTGAATGAACATCCTCCGAGCCTGGTGATTCCATAATTTTTGCCATGGGTTGTAATTGCGCTGAAAATACTGCCATTTCTGGCATCCATTAAAAATTTGTTTCAGTGTGTCAGTGAAGCAAATGACACCAGTTTTCTGTTCAAAATAGTTATCTACAGGCCAGGTATATAAAATTGTGTTTTCTCCGTCACATGGATCACATATACGTTTTCAGAAAGATCTGCCATTTCTGGCCTCCATTAAATTTTTTTTCAGTGTATCAGTGAAGCAATTGACACCAGTTTGCTGTTAAAAATAGTTACCTACAGGCCAGGTATTTAAAACTATCGTTTGTCCGTCACACGGATCGCATATAAGTTCGCTCCAAATTCAGTCATTTGTAGTGAGCGTGGAAGATATTGCATTCCGCCACCTGATGGCGGCGGCCCTTTCTTGGTACTCAATCCCCAGCCACCACTATTTCTCCCGGTGTGCCGTCCCCGCATTACACAAGCACGTGTCCCAAAACATTAGCCGTGCCCTCAACAATGCAGTTACCGGGAAAATCCACCAAACCACGGACACGTGGACAAGTGCTTGTGGGCAGGGACGGTACAGCTCACTGACGGGTTAACATAGTGGAAGCAGGGACCCAGTCGGACCTTGGGACGGAACACATCCTCCCGACGCCAAGGATCGCAGGCCCTAGGTCAATCAGGGTTGCCCCCACAGTCTACAGCTCCTGCGCCTCAACCTCCTTAGCCTCCTCCCCCTCAGCCTCCATCTCCGAAATGACCACATCAGTCACAAGCTGAAAGCACTGCAGCACTGCCTTGGCCAAGCGGCAACAGACTGTGCTGAAGATACCATGCTTAATGCTTGGCGATAGCTCTCCAAATCCCGGCCCCCTCCACCACATTCCAACAGTCACATCTACCTCTCATCCTAGATCAATCACACATTTCTGCAACCTTTCTAACCTTATACCCATCCGCCCAGCCTCCGCTTCCCCAGTCCCACTAACAGGAGCTCTTTGGAACACGTGCTCTGTCTGCAACAATCTTTGCTACATCCATGATCTTTTCATTACTAACAAACTTTCCTTCCTCGGCATCACCGAAACCTGGCTCACCCCCTCTGACACAGCCTCTCCAGCTGCACTTTCATACGGCGGATTCCACCTCTCCCACACACCCGCCCCAGCAGCAAGCATGGTGGAGGAGTTGGCTTTCTCCTGTCATATAACTACTCCTTCTCACATATCTCATTGCCACCCTGCGTTACCCTCCCCTCTTTTGAAGTACACTGTGTGCGCACCTACTCCCCCTCCAACCTCCAACTGGTTCTCATTTACCGCCCCCAGGGCCAGCTACCACCTTCTTAAGCTTCTATCCCTCACTTCCTCCTTCGGCCTCGCTCAATGGTCTTCCACATCCACTCACAAAGATGGACACACACTGGACCTCATCTTCACCCGCCTGTGTTCCCTATCTAACCTCTCTAACTCACCTCTCCCTCTTTCTGACCACAACTTACTCACATTCTCTTCCCTCTCCTCTCCAGGTCCGCAATCCCTCATCCGGAAACTTGCACACCCTCGCAGAAATCTCAAACACCTCTACCTACACTCTCTCTCTGAATCCCTTATCCCTCTTACAGACATAAATTCCTTACACGATGCCGATGCTGCTGCTTCATATAACACCCCAACAGCTGCAGCTCTCAATTTGGTCACCCCCCTCACACATGCCAAAGCTCGCACAATCAACAGGCAACCCTGGCACACCAGCCTGACTAAAGAACTGAGACGGGCTTCCAGAGTTGCTGAACAGAGATGGAAAAGATCCCACTCCAACGAGCACTTCATCTCATTCAAACAGTCCCTCACTACTTTCAAGTCCACACTAACTGCAGCAAAACAAACCTACTTCTCATCTCTCATATCCTCCCTGTCTCACAACCCTAAACAGCTATCCAGTACTTTCAATTCTCTCCTCAGTACCCCAGCTCCCCCCCCTCCCCACGCATTTCAGCTGAAGATTTTGCCTCATTCTTTAAGCAGAAGATTGACAACATAAGGCAAAGCTTTGGACATAAGTCCCCACAGCCCCTTCTCATAACTACTCGACTCTCGGCTTCCAAAACCAGCTTCTCTGACATCACGGAAGATCAACTTTCCTCTTTACTCTCCAAATCACATCTCACCACCTGTGAACTTGACCCAATCCCATCCAACCTCATCCCAAACCTTACCGCAGTCTTTATCCCAACCCTAACCCACCTCTTCAACCTGTCACTAACAACTGACGTCTTTTTCTCAGCCTTCAAACATGCCTCGATGACACCCATCCTCAAAAAGCCCTCCCTTGACACATCCTCTCTGTTTAGCTATCGCCCCATCTCACTTCTCCCTTATGCCTCAAAGCTACTGTAACAACACGTCCATTTTGAACTGTCCTCCCACCTGTCTTCCTACTCCCTCTTTGACCGCTTACAATATGGCTTCCGACCACATCACTCCACTGAAACTGCCCTGACTTAAGTCACCAACGACCTACTGACCGCCAAATCCAAGCGACAATACTCTGTCCTCCTCCTCCTGGACCTGTCCTCTGCTTTTGACACAGTGGACTACTCCCTCTTACTAAAGACTCTCTCAACTCTCGGCAACACAGATTGGGCCCTATCTTGTATCTCCTCATACATAACAGACCGGACATTCAGTGTCTCCCACTCACAAACCACCTCCTCATCTCGCCCCCTATCTGTTGGTGTCCCCCAAGGCTCAGTTCTAGGACCCCTGCTCTTCTCCATCTACACCTTCAGCCTGGGAAAGCTCAGAGTCTCATGGCTTTTAGTATCACCTCTGTGCTGATGACACACAGATCTTCCTCTCTGCACCTGATATCACCTCCTTACTAACCAGAATCTCATAATGTCTGTCCCCTATTTCATCTTTCTTCTCTGCTAGATTCCTAAAACTTAATATGGATAAAACTGAATTCATCATCTTTCCACCATCTCACTCAACCCCCCCCACCTGACCTATCAAAGTCAATGGCTGTCCAATCTTTCCAGTCCCGCAAGCTGGCTGCCTCGGGGTAACCCTTGACTCTGATCTCTCCTTCAAACCTCATATCCAAGCCCTTTCCACTTCATGCCGACTTCAACTCAAAAATATTTCCCAGATCCACACATTCCTCAGCAATGATTCTGCAAAAACACTAGTGCACGCCCTCATCATCTCCCGCCTCAACTATTGCAACCTCCTGCTTTTAGTCCTCCCTTCTACCACTCTCGCACCCCTGCAATCTATTCTAAACTCTGCTGCCCATTTAATCCACCTGTTCCCCCGCTCTTCCTTGGCCTCTCCTCTCTGTCAATCCCTGCACTGGCTCCCCATTGCCCAAAGACTCAAGTTCAAGACCCTAACCTTGGCATACAAAGCCATCCACAAACTGTCTCCTCCATACATCTGTGATCTAGTCTCCCAGTACTTACCTGCACCAAACCTCCGATCCTCACAGGAACTACTTCTCTACTCCCCTCTTATCTCCTCTTTCTCTTCCCACAATTGCATACAAGATTTCTCCCGTGCATCCCCCCTACTCTGGAACACTCTACCCCAACACATCAGACTCTCGCTTACCGTGGAAACCTTCAAAAAGAACCTGAAGATCCACCTCTTCCAACAAGCCTACAACCTGCAGTAACCCTGCTGAACGACCAGCTGTTCTATTACCTACTGTATCCTCACCCCCCCCCCCTTCTAGATTGTGAGCCCTCACGGGAGGGTCCTCTCTCCTCCTGTACCAGTCGACGACTTGTTTATAATAAATAATAATAGTAATTATTTGTGAAAGATGTGCTTCTTCCCAGAATACCTATGCCTAATGGTCACCTGTGGTTATATTACTCTGTAATGATTACCCTGCTGACACTCTTAACAGAGTGAAATATATCAAGAATAGTTGCATAGAAATTGTAGAAAGCATCTCCATACCTATCTTTTACCTTACTCCCCATGATTTGCATTGCTATGCATAAGGAAAAATGGGTAGATGTGAAAAAGGACATTTACGTGATTGTTTTGTCCTGCGGTATGTTATATGAGTGAAATGGAGTTTTTAAGACTAGCTCACCAGCATGGAGGTGCAGTAATAACCACGGATGCGTCACCCGGAAGTGATGTATGTGTGTCACAGCCGGGGCGTGCGTTTCACTAACCAGAAATTAGTTTAACTGTCCCGGATGTGATGTTGCTGCGATTCCCAAGCGCGACACGGTTGAAAATAGGAGCATTTTCAAACATGTAGGCTGTGCAGTGAGTTGGATAAATGCAACATCCGGCAGTGAGGTGCCTTTTTAGGGTGGTGATGTATCCCACCAGCATTACAATTCTCCCTTGAAGAATGAAGAATCAAAAAGATGAAATGTTTTGGGAGCTGCGACTCTAATTATCCAATAGTCCAATAAAGTGATGTTTCAGTAGGACCACTACTCTGTAAATGACAGGCGGGTGAAGCTGACTCCTTATTACATACATGGTTGAGATTGTTCCATATTTTACATAATATAAGTCTAAGAATGTCTGAATGATGGCTATCACTATGATTTAAGGAGCTCCCCTCATACACTCAATAATTTTCCTACAGGGCATTGATTATTTAAGAGACAGTGTGATGACTTAGCATTTATTCTTAATTATGCCAGATGTATAAAATATTAAAAATCTCTGAAGTCACTCGCACCCTCCCTCCTTCTCTCTGTCATTTGCAATCTGAGCTGGCACTCTTAGATGTAGGATTGTACAAATTACCTATAGTGTGAAGTGAACCAGCCTAATCAACATGCAGGCTGACCCTTGTGAAGAGAGAGGATTAAAGAAGACAAGCAGGAGAATATGAGGCCATCAAGCAGGCCCTGATAAAAAAATGCCATCTTATTCCTGAGGTGTACCGCAAAAAGTTCCGGGCCCTACAGCGTGGACCACATGACAGCTATAGTGATGTAGTGATAGGCTCAGAACCAACTTTGAGCAGTGAGTCCGAGGACTCTCAGACATCACCTTCAAGGAACTGAAGCATCTGATGGTAAAATACCAATTTCTTCATCCTTGCCCTGCGGAGGTATGACAGTTTGTGCTGGACCGGGACACAAAGGAGGCCACTAAAGCAGCACAGATAGCTGAAGCGTATTGTCAGGAATTCCACCCACACACAGTCAGGACGACACCGGGGAGATCGCGCAATATCTCACCGTGCCGTCACGCTGTCAGTATTTCGTCCGGAGTCGCAAGCATGCGATCCAGACTGCTCTCTACGTAGGTATCGGTAAGCAACCAGTGAGCGCAACACCTTGGGTTCCACAGCCTGGAATCCGTGTTTAACGCCCTCCGTACGGTCACTGTCAGCTTCATGATAGCCCAATTATTAATACTCTCTGCCACCACTGGCCAAGTTTAAAATATAATACAGGCCTGGCCGGACGCCTGCATTTTGGTAGCGTATATGGCTTCGGGGAAGGGAACGATTACAGAACAAAAGAAACAGAGCTATTAAAATTTTATGTTTCCAAAAGGGAGGCAGTGTTTAGGAAAAATATATACAAGGATGTTACAAAGGGGACATTAAAATACATAGGCAGTTACATAAAATAAACAGGGTAAAAAGAAGACAACTTACTCTATACAATCGTGGAGACGATTCAATATAGGTGGAGGAGGGGCTCTCTGGTTGGAATATGCTGTTATTGAACAGGACCCGCTGCTTATAATTCTTATTCCCCCCTGGCAATGAGTGCTCCTGTCTTCTCCATAGATTCTCTTATACCTAAGGAGAGATCCGGCCACACGCCCCTTGTGGTGACATCATGTGGGCCGGTCTCCAGCCTGTACATTTTTTATTAAAAACGCTGACTTCTGCAATAACTCATCGCTCGTTGATTGCAGAAGCTTGCAAACTACGCCATTTTTTCCCTTATGATTTTATCTTTATTTAGAGACCACATATCGCATAGCTGCAGTCTGCTATTCTGAGGTTTTTGCGCTACAGCTCCCGGATTTTGGTTACAGCCCTGGAAAACTACCTATAAATTCCTGGGCTGATTTGGTCACTACACAAATGGGTCCCGTTACTGTCGGACCTATGGAACTCACAAGATTTCATATTTCATATCGGAGTCAGTGCATCTAGAAATTTTCCTTTGAGGCTTGGGAAACAGCTTTAACAGTTACACGCAAATTGGCGCAAGCCGGCGTTTTAATTACCTCCTGCGTCTTACAGAGACAAGATGCTTGCTTCCTAACAAAGTTATAACACTCCTTGGCTGGCCTTGTTTGCATAAATTATTTCCCAGGCGTGTGTTAATTGGGGCTTTTGTGCTGATCAGAAGGGGAATAAGGGAGGGGGGTGAACATCTATGTCAGGCAGATATGGACGAACATTTCCCTGATATTAATATTTTATAATATTCCTGACACGTATGAAGCCAATCATACGCCTGAGGTACAAAAGTCAGCTGTTGCCAGCTGGAAAGTGGGTAAGCCAACAACCATCCCAGTGTTCCTACCAGCCGACACTCTGGGAGTCCTGCCACGTCTTCCAGCTCCCAGCCTGCATTTGACTCCTTGAGATTCTAAACCTGTGACTGAACGGGTCACATCAGCCTCATCTGCCCGGAGAGACAGAAGATGAACCCCACACCTGAGGCCCCAGTGCCTAGTGCAGCCATTCTTTTTGCTGGTGGGGTAGTGGGGAGGGTCCATGAGAATTTACAACCGGTTAACACCATTACTGTTGGGCTTAAGGATACTGGTGCAGAACATACTCTAATCCATCCTGAGTTTGTGTTACTGGAGGAACTCATTCCTGGGAAGACCCTGACTGTCAGCAGGTTTGGGAGTGTGCGCTGTCCCTTACCGATGGACCGGATTTTCCTGGATTGGGGTGCGGGGAGGGGGTTAAGGGAAGTGGGGGTGTCGGAGAACCTCCCCACCAATGTGTTATTGGGAATTGATCTGGGTCGGTTGGTTGCCCGATACATTTTTGACAACCCTACCAGATCTGATACGTCAAGTGATGCAACTGTAGGTCAAGGCACGTGATCGGCGACAGCTGCGGAGGCTGTATAGGGACGGTAGGGGAAGATTGGGTGACGCTAGTCCAGTTTAGGAGGTCACCACTTCCCCTTTCCCTAGTGTCTGGGCTCCCTTTACCTTTTCCCTCTGTATTGCATTCACACCTGGAGTGATACTATAACCGTCTGAGCACGTTTTTTGGAAAAAAAAAAGGACACAAATCTTGAGTGTGTACCTTTTTTTTTCCTTTCTCCCTTGGTATAGGATCAGTTGCAGAGCTTGCAGAGCGGCTGCAACGGCAGTCTCTAGAGGTGAATGACCTCCTCTGTGAAGTGCAGCAGAAGTTTCAGTGGCTGCAGGTCAACAATGTGGGGGTTTCTGCTTGTAGGCCTGTCCAGCCTGAGCCCAAGGTTGCCCTCCCGGACAGGTTTTCAGGAGGTAGGGACAGGTTTTTTGTGTTTAAGGAGGCATGTAAATTGTACTTCAAACTTCGTCCCTACTCCTCCAGTAATGAGGAGCAACAGGTTGGTATTGTTATCTCTCTACTGCAAGGCGATCCTCAGTCATGGGCGTTTTCGTTACCGCAGGACTCGGTTTGTCTCCAGTCTGTGGAGGTTTTTTTTTGAGCTCTAGCCCTCATCTATGATGACCTTGACCGAGTCGCCTTGGCTGAGTCTAAGCTACGTCGCCTTCAGCAGGGAATCGGTCAGTGGAAACATACTGTTCGGAATTCCATAGATGGGCAACGGATTCCAAATGGAATGACTCAACCCTTAAAAGTCAATTTTGTGAGGGGCTAACAGAAAGGTTGAAAGATGCCTTGGCTGCATATGATACCCCTCAGTCCTTGGAGGCTGCCATGTCTTTGGCCATACGTCTGGATAGGCGCATTCGGGCTAGACGGGTGCGACCTCTTCCTCCAGGGCCTTCTTGTCGGGTTGTGTACCTTTGCCAAGGGGAAAAAGGAACACTTTGTTGAGACCTGTCCTTCAATTCCTAAACAAAAAGAGACTCGATTAACTCTCGGTAGTCTGAAGTTGGATAAAAAAGGGGTGCATTTGTGGCCAAACTGCAGTTCCCGCTTTGTCCTGACTGCTGAGGTGGTGCTAGAGAGTAAAATCAAAAAAATTTCTGTGTTTGTTGACAGTGGAGCCGGGGTCAGCATGGTTGATGCTAAGTTTGTGAAAACTCACTGTCTCGCTTGCTGTGCTTTAGCTGAACCTAGTTCCATCTTTGCCATTGACTCGGCGCCACTTGCACACAAAAAAATTTACTCAGATTGTACATAATGTGAAACTGAGGGTGGGGTCAGTTTATTGTGAAATCATTCCTTGCTATGTTTTGGAGAATCTCCCTACTCCAATTGTCCATAATCCATTGGTGGATTGGCAAGCCGGGAGATTATTGAATGGGGAGATGAGAACTGCCATGAGAACTGTCTGAATGTTTCCATTGCTGCTGTCTCTATGGAGTTTCTGCCTGCTTTTCTGTTTTGTTTTGAGGATGTTTTTTCTGAGAAGGGGTGTTAGGACTTGCCTCCTCATCGTGCTTATGACTGTCCTATTAACCTGACCCCCGTAGCTAAACTACCCAAGTCCAGACTGTATAATCTTTCTGGCCCTGAGAGACAAGCCATGAAGGAGTTCATTGCGGAAAGTCTGGAGAAGGGACATATCAGACCCTCATCTTCGCCCATAGCGGCAGGGTTCTTCTTTGTGAAGAAAAAAGATGGCGGTTTACGTCCCTGTTTAGATTTCTGGGAATTAAATCAAATTACTATAGGTGATCCATACCCTCTTCCTCTGATTCCTGATTTGTTCAGCCAGGTTGTGTGAGCTAAGGTTTTCTCCAAGTTTGATTTAAGGAGAGCCTACAATCTGGTTAGGGAGAAGGGAATGAATGGAAAACAGCGTTCAATAACCCGGAAGGTCATTGCGAGAGTCTGGTTATGCCTTCTGGCTTGACCAATGCACCTGCGGTATTCCAGCATGTCTCAAGGTTCGTCCCCTGGTAAATGGCGTCCATGCGCCTTCGTTCCTAAAAAATTGTCTTCAGCTGAGTGAAATTATGACATGGGTAATAGGGAACTTTTGGCGATCAAATTGGCCTTTGAGGAATGGCGACACTGGTTGGAGGGGGCTGTCCATCCTATTACTGTTATTACTAACCATAAGAACCCGTCATATCTCTAGTCAGCTAAACGTCTCAACCCTAGACAAGCCAGATGGCCCCTGCTTTTTACTAGGTTCAATTTTGTTGTCATTAGTGATGAGCGAGAATGTTCGGTGCTCGCTCGAGCATCTCACTGCTCGAGATGCTCGGTGCTCGGCGAGTATTTCCGGGGGTTGCTCGGCGGGAGCTCGAGTCTCCTCCCTGCATGTTTGGCACTCTTTACAGAGCCAATGAACATGCAGGGATTTCCTGCCACTCACTGTAATGCCGTTGGTTGTGGCATTACAGTGATTGGCTGGCCGCACAGCATCATCAGGTCTATATCAGACCTGGCGCCGCCATGCTCGTTACAGTCACTCCGGAATCAGACAGTGTAGGGAAAGGTGCTGCTGAGCTAGGGAGAGATTTGCTTGTTTCTATTTAGTGTAGGTGTACCAAACTATATTAGAGACACTGTAACATCCCTGACGGCGTGCTGGCATGGCTTACCATCTCCCACCATGCAAGACCGCCAACTTACCTATCAGTCCAGGCTGCACACTTTGCTCCATTACTTGCTGTGTGCATGTCTCTTGTCTGATTGCTTAGGGCGGCGGCCCTGTTACTTCCTGATTCTTAAAGTTACAGTGAAAGCAGTCCTAATGCGTCCCCAGCCTATTGCTGTGAGTCACTGGATACTTAAACCCCCTCCACCCTGTAGGAGGTGCCTGAGCAACACTTTCTTTCAGTGTGTTCTGTGCAACTGAGTTGTCAGGTCCTGTCCTGTATCTTGTCTGTTTCTGTCACCCTGGGAGCTGAGTACCCAGGCTCATTCCTGTATCTTGTTCCAGGTTCAGTTCCTGTCTGAACAGTGTTCTAGCCCGTTACCTGTTTGTCTCTATGTCCGGTCCTTTCCTTTTCCTGCAGTGTCTGAACCTGCACCTAACTCCAACTCGTTGTCTCTGTACTTCTATTTGTGAGTTTTGTGTCCACTCGTTACTTCATTGCAAGTACCTTGTGTGTATCTGGTTCTGCTTGTCCCATTTCCCTGCCTCCGTTTCTACCTCCTATGCTCTAGCTATCTTCCTGTGTTTCCCAGTCTGTTCCATGTGAACAGAGCCCTGTCCTGTCTGCCTGCACCTTCTGCTCTGCGGTTATGCTCTGCTTTGTTCTGCCTCGCTCTGCTTTGCCTGCCCTCCGCACCTGCGGTTTCGCTCTGCTCTGCTTGCCCTCTGCACCTGCGGTTTTGCTCTGCTCTGCTTGCCCTCCGCATCTGTGGTTTCGCTCTACTATGCTTGTCCACCGCACCTGCGGCTCTGTTCCTGTATCCAAGTCTGTACTGGTCCTATCCAGCCTGCATTCCTACCTGCCAGTATCTGGCTGTCTGCATACCGGCCGTGCCTGCCAGTACCCACCTGTCTGCATACCGGTCATGCCTGCCCGTTCCAGCATTCCCCGGTGTGGGTCTACAGCTGTGACCGGGGTCTGACCTGGAGTAGCACCTGGGACACCAACCATGTCCCTCCTCGGACCACGTAGTCGATTAAGCCGCCGTGTGTTCGTGGTCGGTTCTGGCGAGGCCCCTATCATGCCCCTCCAGGCACTCCTCGGTTCGTGACCCAGTGGGACCACTAACCACGCTCACGTCAGTCAGTCCGGGCGTGAGCGTAACAGACACATATCCATCCCAACAAACAGTCCTTCTGAGGACTAATCCATCTGCAGAGATATCAGGCAGGCAGTGTATATAGGTAGGCAGGCAGGGTATATAGCAGACTGCAATGCACATAGCACAAGAGACTCCATTACAGTTTTGTCTGCTGCTGCTGTTAGATATTTCTAGAAATAGGCCCAGGTATCAGGGGCCAGGAATAATTTTTTTTTTGGATCTTAATCCTCATTAAGATCATTGTTCTGCGCCATTTGCTTGTTGGAACTGCAGAATACAGCCAGTTCTTTTCCATATTACAGCGCTAAAAATCAAGCTATTTAAAACTGTGGTTTGTCCGTCACACGGATCACATATAATTGCGCTGAAAATACTGCAATTTCTGGCATCCATTAAAAATTTGTTTCAGTATGTCAGTGAAACAATTGACACCAGTTTGCTGTTCACAATAGTTACCTACAGGCCAGGTATTTAAAACTGTGTTTTTTCCATCACATGGATCACATATACGGTTTCAGAAAATACTGCCTTTTCTGGCCTCCATTAAAAATTTGTTTCAGTGTGTCAGTGAAGCAATTGACACCAGTTTACTGTTCAAAATAGTTACCTACAGGCCAGGTATTTAAAACTGTATTTTCTCCGTCACACGGATCACATATACGTTTTTAGAAAATGCTGCCATTTCTGGCCTCCATTAAAAATTTGTTTCAGTGTGTCAGTGAAGCAGTTGACACCAGTTTGCTGTTCAAAATAGTTACCTACAGGCCAGGTATTTAAAACTGTGGTTTCTCCATCAAACGGATTACATATAACTTCGCTCCAAATTCAGCCAATTGTAGTGAACATGGAAGATATTGTCCTCCATTTAAAATGGGCAAGGCGCATGGCAAGGGACGGGGAATTGGACGTGATGGTGAAGGTGATGGTGCATGCAGAGGCCGAGGCCGTGGGCAATCTGAAATTGTGCTACAACAAACACCTACATCTTCTCGCCCGACCTTCCTGTCCCAATTCCTAGGGAACCGCAGCATACCACTATTGAACCCAGAGCAGTGTCAAAAGGTTGTTTGTTGGATAGCAGATAATGCTTCCAGTCACTTTGCCACCACCACCACCACCACCACCACCCTGTCTTCCATACGGTCAAGTCTTCCCGGAGATAACTGATCCCACACTTGGACATTCCAAAGAGCTGTTCACTTTTCCATTTATAGATTCGGACCTCTCACCCGGTCCACTTGAAGCGGGGCAAGAGGAGATCACTAAAAGAAATCAAGATTATAAATGTGGTACTCAGTAAGGGTAATTTTTTTCAGACCAAGCATAGGGAAAAAATTGTGGAATCACTCAATTCTGAGGAAAAAATTATGAAATCATGAGAAAAAATACACAAAAGAACACTCCAATACATCACTAGCATTTTGTTGCACCTCCTCTGGCTTTAATAACAGCTTGCAGTCTCTGAGGCATGGACTTAATGAGTGACAAACAGTACTCTTCATCAATCTGGCTCCAACTTTCTCTGATTGCTGTTGCCAGATCAGTTTTGCAGGTTGGAGCCTTGTCATGGACCATTTTCTTCAACTTCCACCAAAGATTTTCAATTGGATTGAGATCCGGACTATTTGCAGGCCATGACATTGACCATGTGTCTTCTTTCAAGGAATGTTTTCACAGTTTTTGCTCTATGGCAGCATGCATTATCATCTTGAAAAATGATGTCATCATCCCCAAACATCCTTTCAATTGATGGGATAAGAAAACCGTCCAAAAACTTGAGCATTTATTGAAGATGTAATGACAGCCATCTCCCCAGCGCCTTTACCTGACATGCAGCCCCATATCATCAATGACTGTGGAAATTTGCAGTCATCTTTATAAATCTCATTGGAACGGCACCAAACAAAAGTTTCAGCATCATCACCATGCCCAATGCAGATTCGCGAGTCATCACTGAATATTACTTTCATCCAGTCATCCACAGTCCACGATTGCTTTTCCTTAGCCCATTGTAACCTTGTTTTTTTCTGTTTAGGTGTTAGGTTAATGATGGCTTATGTTTAGCTTTTCTGTATGTAAATCCCATTTCCTTTAGGCGGTTTATTACAGTTCGGTCACAGACATTGACTCCAGTTTCCTCCCATTCGTTCCTCATTTGTTTTGTTGTGCATTTCCTGTTTTGGAGACATATTGCTTTAAGTTTCCGGTCTTGACGCTTTTATGTCTTCCTTGGTCCACCAGTATGTTTGCCTTTAACATCCTTCCCATGTTGTTTGTATTTGGTCCAGATTTTAGACACAGCTGACTGTGAACAACCAGCATCTTTAGCAACATTGCGTAATGATTTACCTTCTTTTAAGAGTTTGATAATCCTCTCCTTTGTTTCAATTGACATCTCTCATGTTGGAGCCACAATTCCTGTCAGTCCACTTGGTGCAACAGCTCTCTAAGGTGTGATCACTCCTTTTTAGATGCAGACTAACGAGCAGATCTAATTTGATGCAGGTGTTAGTTTTGGAAATGAAAATTTACAGGGTGATTCCATATTTTTTTCCTCAGAATTGAGTGATTCCATAATTTTTTCCCTATGCTTGGTCTGAAAAAAATTACCCTTACTAAGTACCACATTTTTAATCTTGATTTCTTTTAGTGTTTCTTAAAGCCCTAAAGTTGCTATTTGAAATTACTGTAGTTTTGTGCCATGTCTGTGATCTGCTTTTTTTCAACAACATTAAACAACTGAATGAACATCCTCCGAGCCTGGTGATTCCTTAAATTTTGCCAGGGGTTGTAATTGTGCTGAAAATACTGCCATTTCTGGCATCCATTAAAAAATGTTTCAGTGTGTCAGTGAAGCAATTGACACCAGTTTGCTGTTCAAAATAGTTACCTACAGGCCAGGTATTTAAAACTGTTGTTTGTCCGTCACACGGATCACATATAAGTTCGCTCCAAATTCAATCATTTGTATTGAGCGTGGAAGATATTGCATTCCGCAACCTGATGGCGGCGGCCACTGAGTTAATATAGTGGAAGCCCGGACCCAGTCGGACCTTGGGACGGAACACGTCCTCCCAATGCCGAGGATTGTGAGCCCTGGGTCAATCAGGGTTGCCCCCACAGTCTACAGCTCCTGCTCCTTAGCCTCCTCCTCGTCTTCAGCCTCCATCTCCGAAATGACCACATCAGTCACAAGCTGAAAGCACTGCAGCACTGCCTTGGCCAAGCTGCAACATGCTGTGCTGAATATATCATGCTTAATGCTTAGGTGATTAACTGCCCAGCGCTGCAGAGTTATTGAAAGCTGAACACAGCAGCCTGATCTGTGGCTCTCACCGCTGAACATACAGCAAGGCATGGTCGTGTATGACAATGGGCGGAACCTGGTGACGGAGAATTGACAGCCGGAGGAGATACGATTTCCCTCTATGCCAGTCCTTTCACTGAGCTAAAGAATATGGCTGTGGTGAAATACAACTCCCACTGAGAAGCTGTTTCAGATTGAAAAACATTGGGCCCACCAGAGGATTTGATTCTGAGGGCTCACTTTTCTCCCCCGCTCAAGAGCCCCATAGCAGCTCCAAAGTCAGCGCTATCATGAACTCTCCTGATGTAAAATCCAGGGCACACCAGAGGATTCTCTGGTGGTACCGTCCAACCCTGCCGAGAAGCAGTCCTGGCTAAGAAAAGTGTGTGGGAAGGTTCACGGACACTCTATGGCTGCATTTTACTGAGGTGGAAACACACGGGGAGAACATACAAAATCCTTGCAGATGTTGTCCTTGCTGGGACTTGAACCCTGGATCCCAGCGCTTCAAGGCTTCAGTGCTAACCACTGATCCAATGTGCTGCCGTTCACCCTCTGATATCTAACAGGCTGGAGAAACTTGCACCTACTGCCACTCTATCTTCAGCTCCTTGTGTGAGAAGCTAATGTATTTGGCCAGCCACTCAGTCTACCAAATAAAATTCCTGAGAAGGAAATTGGGGATGGTTTCTCTACTGGTACTGGGGGCAGTGCTAATACCATAGCGTCATACCATGGTTTACTGGAAACATTCCAGGCTGGCAGGAGGCAAGCAGATTCCCACAGAAAAGTACCAGCTGTAATGTTCAGGGACCCGCCCTTGTAAAAGGCGGAGACAACACTGAGAGAAATAGTGGCGGCTGGAGACCAAGTATGGACACGAGGCATGAGGCATGAAGTTGTGAAAAGCTTCCGCCTCTTCGAGCCTAAAAAGCCACATTTCAAGTGAAAGCAGGACTTCCTGGGAGAAATGACAGCTGGAGTAGATATCGTTTCCCAAGTCCTTTCACCAAGCTAAAGAATATGGCTGTGGAGAAATACAACTCAGCAAAATAAGCTGTGGACTGGCTCCGTACCATCCCTGGCCACATTCACTTGACCACGTGTTTGTGGGTAGGCGGTCCTTCCCAGTAAGTTCACTGGGGAGGGCACGGGTAATGTTGTGGGATCCGTGCTTGTGGAAGGCAGAGACGACACCGGTAGAAATAGTGGAGGCTGGGGACCGAGTATGGACTCCCGGCCGCCGCCGGCATGAGGTTTTGAAAAGCTTCCGCCTCCACGAGCCTAAAAGGCTGCAAGCAGCTGTCAAAAATTTGGCAGTATAGTATTGCAGCCTTTGGGTGGGTGGCTGGCTGGCTGGCTACATACTTACGCTTGCATTCCAAGGAATGGGGTAGGGACAACTGAACGCTGCACTGGGACAAGGACGTGGACAGTGATTGGTGCAAGTCTGCAATGACAGGTGCATGGTGGGAGGCATCTTCGCATGCGCCAAGGATCACTTATGATGGGCACACTTTTAGGCAGTGACCTGGGAGTCAGAGATGTTTCCAAGGCGCTTCCCCATGCTGTTCCCATGTCTTTTCAGCACTGTATGCATGTGTCTGATGATGTGTCACACACCGCATGGCCAAATAAGTTTGTAAAATGTTAAAATGACATTTCCCAGTGAATGCATTTGTCTTGGTTGAAAGCAATGCAAAAGTGCAAAAACGCATCAAAAACGCTATGTGTGAACATAGCCCAAGGTGTGGAGGAGTATTTTTGGTTTTGGTTATTTATTTTGCCTTATATACAAGGCATTACCCTGGAAAGGATGTTCCTTAACATATTTCCCAGGAAAATCCATTTTGGTATTGTTTTTGTATGTTTTATTGTGAGTCCGTAAAAGTGGCGTAATACCTCTGACAACGTTGTTGACAGCAGTGACCTGGGAGTCAGAAATGCTTCCAGTGGTCTTCCCCATGCTGATCCCATGTCATTTGAGCACTGTTCCCATCGATTTGGACAATTTTTAGGCCCTCTACAGTCCGCCGGGGGGAACCGCCTGAAAAATGCTTGAGTTTCCCATAGACTTATGTGGCACCCCAGAGGGTCCGGTTGCCACAGTGGTATTGTCTCCTTCAAAAGAGGTACTGCCATGCCTGGAAGCAAGCAGGGGTCCTTTTAGTCAGGTACACTACACATGCAACACTTTCCTGGCTCCAGACCAGCAAGGGGAGTCCCCTCCCCTTGGCAACTGGTATCTGGGGGCGGGGTTAGTTAGTCTTATTGTGAGGAGTTGAGTTTAGGACTTTGAGGAGACAAGAGCTAGGGACTGGAGCTGAGGTAGCTCGTCCTAGATAGAGAAACACAGAGGACGGGACACCGGAGTCCGAGGCTGTGGGGGCACTGCAGGCCCAGCAGCAGATACCGTAGGGCAGGAGATTACAGGTCTCCTGGTCCCATCAGACACCCGGAGGCTCAGCAGCACAGAGGGACCAGCACCGCCACGGAGAAGCGACGCATGCACAAGGCCCAGCTGCCAGCCATACGGGTGAGCACAGAATGTCACACTCAGGGACGTGGGCTACAACACAGCTGCAAGCAGTAAAGCCAAAGAGTATAGTGAGAAGGGCAGGCCTACAACTCCATCTGGCAAGGAGGACTCTATGTTTGCTTCCAGGCTGACCGGACTCTTACTTCTAGCCAGTACTCCAGTCCAGGCTTGTCTAATTGTCATCAGTAAAGACCCTGGGACTGCACTATACTGACTCTGTGGTTATTAAGGACACCCTGCACAACCACCATCATCCACACACTGCCCTGAAGCTAAATCTTCCTGTGGGGAGTTATACCACCCTTGCTGCAAAACCACCAGCTTCAGAGGACTGTTCCGCAATGGTGGTCTCCATTGGCCGCATTCCACAGGTGGCGTAGTCGGACATTAACACCTATACATATAAATTCCCCTTGGATTGACTGCCCTGGGTCACGGACCGGGTCATCGCCACAGTGACTACAACCCCCAGCATCTACCGGCCCGGCACCGGGTACCCCACGGCCCAGGGGGCGCGTCACTTACATTGGGCTCATTGCTCGGGTCAAGTATTCCAATTTGCTCGACCCGAGCAACGAGTACCTGAGCATTTTAGTGCTCGCTCATCACTAATTAAAACCCTTTGTGACTAGTCTATATTCATATGTGCGTGACACCACTGACCTGCTTAGAAAACTTGATGACTTACGCTAGATTCAAACATTATAATGGCTAGTATCGATGTAGAATCCTTATACTCATCGATTCCACATCATAAAGGCATGAAAGCAGTTTAATTTTTCCTCATAAGCAGAGATTGTCAATTTGAAAAACATAATCAATTTGTCTTAGGCACCCTCGCTTTCTATCAAAAATTTTCTTTATTTTTGACAAGAAGTACTTCCACCAGCTCAGGGGTACAACGATGGGGAGCCCATATGCCCCATCCTACTCAAATTTATTCCTGGGCTGGTGGAAGACAACCTTGGTCTTTGGCGATACACCAATTGTGGGTAGTGAGCGAATCTCTTTATGAATTCCCTACATAGAGGATGTCCTGATCTGGGAGGGGAATCCTGTACACTTTGGTGAACTTGTTAATGAATTAAATCACAACAAGCAAAATCTCTACTTCACCTATGAAACAAGTACAGACAGGTTACTTTCCTGGATATTTTGATTCAGAGAAAAAGTAACGGTGAACTAACTCAGACACAGAGGAAAATAACGGCTACAAATTCAATCATCCCACTTCACTGAAAAAAGGGATCCCAAAGTGTTAATTCATGAGAATCAGTAGAAACTGCTCAGATGACATTAGTTTTGAGCAACAGGTAATGGATCTGAAAGACTGATTTGTAGAGAGGGAGTAACCCAAAAAGTTTTTGTCAAGACCCTATCGGGAAATGAGGGTCAAAAACGCACATCACTAGAGAACTCAACCCCTAAATGCACCGAAAAAATCATCACCACTTTCTCGAACAAAGTGGATGAGTCAGCAATATACTCCAGAAGCACTGGTCTATTTTACAGATGGACGAAGACATAGGCAGTTTAATGAGACCTACTCCACAAATCACATACAAAAAGGTAGATCTCTGAAGAGCAGATTAGTCCATACCACTACACATCTCAAGGCTCCAACAACTGGTTACAATCCACCATAAAAGGATGTTATAGATGTAGTAACTGCATAGCCTGTAATTCAATTACCCCAAGCAAGACCTTTAAGAGTGGTGTTACAGGAGGAAGCTTCACAATCCTGTCATTCATTAACTGCTGCTATAGAAGGGATCATAAATAAATTAAGTACATGGGCAAGACCAAAAGAGAGTTGAGGAGGGTGGGAGAGCTTCTGACTAATAGAATAAACAAGAGAGACACACCGGTAGCCAGAAATGTCAATACAATCCATCAGGGTCATACAGCGGTTATGAGTTTTGTGGGGATAGATTATATTAAGATACCATCAAGAGGAGACGACTGGGACAAAAAAAAATTTACAGAAAGAAACCAGATGCATATACCATCTGAAAACGAGTACACCTCATCAGTTGAATGAACAAATTTAGTTAAAATGCTTTCTTTAGACACAGGGTACAATAGAGACAATTACCAATAGGTTCAGTCACCATATGCTCAGGTTTTCAGGGTGCCAACCCCTGTAGTAAGGTAGGAACCAGACTAGAGTAGAGATTAACAGGGTGTTGATCAGGCACTTGCACCCACCGCTCCATCCATCCTAATTCCCTCTCTGTGTCCCGGCCTCAACTAAATTAAAAAGAACCACAAAAAAAACAAAACAAAACAAAAAACCCTTTTAAAAGCATTCCATATTTACCAATCCAATAGCTTTGTTTTATTTGTATACAGATTGCATCTCTTCATCTATAACCATCGCATTCTAATCAAGATCTGTTTCTCCATTCCTCCTACAGGTATGAAACCCAGCTTTCCTCCTTCTGTGATTCCCCCATACCTCTGCTAGCTGTATGTGTGTTCCGGTATGTCTCTCACCTAATCACTGCTCTACCCCCACCCTTATTTATGACCTCCTTGTTTACTCTGCCTTAAATATCCTGCATCTAGCTCAGTCTTAACTGTCTGATATAGATGAGCAGAGGCAACTCCCCTCTGGTTCACAGCTGCCTGCATTTTGTAGCAAATATATATTTTGAGCAGGACTGCTCAAAAATACAGGATGTCATCTGCCAGCGTAACATAAAAGTGTAACATAGAAGTATACTGAAGAAATACTCAGCTAAGAAGTATAACTGAATTGAACCTGAAGGGAACTGAAGGTAACTGGATACTTAGTCACAGTAAACAATGTTCCTGTTTGTTTTTACTCTCTCCTCTATAGTCCTTCACTTTCTACTAACCCCCCTAATCCCTACACCTACTAAGGAACTGGTCATCTCTTCCTCCATCCTCCCCATCCACCTCACCTCCTCCTCAGAACTATTCCTCAACATACAATTCTGTGTATCTAAACACAGACAGCCACCTCATGCTCTCTCCTGCTCCCACCTACTAACACTTTCTCTGCTCCTCCTCATTGCTGGCGATATCTCTCCAAATCCCGGCCCCCTCCACCACATTCCAAGAGTCACATCTACTTCCCATCCTAGAACAATCACACATTTCTGAAACCTTTCTAACCTTATACCCATCCGCCCAGCCCCTACTTCCCCAGTCCCACTAACAGGAGCTCTTGGGAACATGTGGTCTGTCTGCAACAATCTTTCCTACATCCATGATCTTTTCATTACTAACAAACTTTCCTTCCTCGGCATTACCGAAACCTGGCTCACCCCCTCTGACACAGCCTCTCCAGCTGCACTTTCATACAGCGGATTCCACCTCTCCCACACACCCGCCCCAGCAGCAAGCATGGTGGAGGAGTTGGCTTTCTCCTGTCAGATAACTGATCCTTCTCACATATCCCATTGCCACCCTGCGTCACCCTCCCCTCTTTTGAAGTGCACTGTGTGCGCACCTACTCCCCCTCCAACCTCCAACTGGTTGTCATTTACCGCCCCCAGGGCCAGCTACCACCTTCTTAGACCACTTCACCACCTGGCTACTCTGTTTTCTTTCCGCTGACATCCTCACTATCATCATGGGTGACTTCAACATCCCCATTGACACTTCCCAATCATCTGTCTCTAAGCTTCTATCCCTCACTTCCTCCTTCGGCCTCGCTCAATGGTCTTCCACAGCCACTCACAAAGATGGACACACACTGTACCTCATCTTCACCCGCCTGTGTTCCCTATCTAACCTCTCTAACTCACCTCTCCCTTTTTCTGACCACAACTTACTCACATTCTCTTCCCTCTCCTCTCCAGGTCCGCAATCCCCCATCCGGAAACTTGCACACCCTCGCAGAAATCTCAAACACCTCTACCTACACTCACTCTCTGAATCCCTTATCCCTCTTACAGACATAAATTCCTAACACGATGCAGATGCTGCTGCTTCATATAACACCACAACAGCTGCAGCTCTCAATTTGGTCGCCCCCCTCACACATACCAAAGCTCGCACAATCAACTGGCAACCCTGGCACACCAGCGTGACTAAAGAACTGAGACGGGCTTCCAGAGTTGCTGAACAGAGATGGAAAAGATCCCACTCCAACGAGCACTTCATCTCATTCAAACAGTCCCTCACTACTTTCAAGTCCACACTAACTGCAGCAAAACAAACCTACTTCTCATCTCTCATATCCTCCCTGTCTCACAACCCTAAACAGCTATCCAGTACTTTTAATTCTCTCCTCCGTACCCCAGCTCCCGCTCCCTCCCCACGCATTTCAGCTGAAGATTTTGCCTCATTCTTTAAGCAGAAGATTGACAACATAAGGCAAAGCTTTGGACATATGTCCCCATAGCCCCTTGTCATAACTACTCGACTCTCGGCTTCTAAAACCAGCTTCTCTGCCATCACGGAAGATCAACTTTCCTTTTTACTCTCCAAGTCACATCTCACCACCTGTGAACTTGACCCAATCCCGTCCCACCTCATCCCAAACCTCACCGCAGTCTTTATCCCAACCCTAACCCACCTCTTCAACCTGTCACTAACAACTGGCGTCTTCCCCTTATGCTTCAAACACGCCTCAATGACACCCATCCTCAAAAAGCCCTTCCTTGACACATCCTCTCTGTCTAGCTATCACCCCCATCTCACTTCTCCCTTATGCCTCAAAGCTACTGGAACAACACGTCCATTTTGAACTGTCCTCCCACCTGTCTTCCTACTCCCTCTTTGACCGCTTACAATATGGCTTCTGACCACATCACTCCACTGAAACTGCCCTGACTAAAGTCACCAATGACCTACTGACCGCCAAATCCAAGCGACACTACTCTGTCCTCCTCCTCCTGGACCCGTCCTCTGCTTTTGACACAGTGGACCATTCCCTCTTACTGCAGACTCTCTCATCTCTCGGCATCACAGACTTGGCCCTATCTTGTATCTCCTCATACCTAACAGACCGGACATTCAGTGTCTCCCACTCACAAACCACCTCCTCATCTCGCCCCCTATCTGTTGGTGTCCCCCAAGGCTCAATTCTAGGACCCCTGCTCTTCTCCATCTACACCTTCAGCCTGGGACAGCTCAGAGTCTCATGGCTTTTAGTATCACCTCTATGCTGATGACACACAGATCTTCCTCTCTGCACCTGATATCACCTCCTTACTAACCAGAATCCCACAATGTCTGTCCGCTATTTCATCTCTCTTCTCTGCTAGATTCCTAAAACTTAATATGGATACAACTGAATTCATCATCTTTCCACCATCTCACTCAACCCCTCCACCTGACCTATCTATCAAAGTCAATGGCTGTCCAATCTTCCCAGTCTGGCTGCCTCGGGGTAACCCTTGACTCTGATCTCTCCTTCAAACCTCATATCGAAGCCCTTTCCACTTCATGCCGACTTCAACTCAAAAATATTTCCCGGATCCACACATTCCTCAACAATGATTCTGCAAAAACACTAGTGCACACCCTCATCATCTCCCGCCTCAACTACTGCAACCTCCTGCTTTGTGGCCTCCCTTCTACCACCCTCGCACCCCTGCAATCTATTCTAAACTCTGCTGCCCAACTAACCCACTCGTTCCCCCGCTATTCCTTGGCCTCTCTCCTCTGTCAATCCCTGCACTGGCTCCCCATTGCCCGGAGACTCAAGTTCAAGACCCTAACCTTGGCATACAAAGCCATCCACAAACTGTCTTCTCCATACATCTGTGATCTAGTCTCCCGGTACTTACCTGCACGCAACCTCCGATCCTCACAATATCTACTTCTCTACTCCCCTCTTATCTCCTCTTTCTCTTCCCACAATTGCATACAAGATTTCTCCCGTGCATCCCCCCTACTGTGGAACTCTCTACCCCAACACATCAGACTCTCGCTTACCGTGGAAACCTTGAAAAAGAACCTGAAGATCCACCTCTTCCAACAAGCCTACAACCTGCAGTAACCCTGCTGAACGACCAGCTGTTCTATTACCTACTGTATCCTCACCCCCCCTTCTAGATTGTGAGCCCTCACGGGAGGGTCCTCTCTCCTCCTGTACCAGTCGACGACTTGTTTATAATAAATAATAATAGTAATTATTTGTGAAAGATGTGCTTCTTCCCAGAATACCTATGCCTAACGGTCACCTGTGGTTATATTACTCTGTAATGATTACCCTGCTGACACTCTTAACAGTGAAATATATCAAGAATAGTTGCATAGAAATTGTAGAAAGCATCTCCATACCTATCTTTTCCCTTACTCCCCATTATTTGCATTGCTATGCATAAGGAAAAATGAGTAGATGTGAAGAAGGACATTTACGTGATTGTTTTGTCCTGCGGTATGTTATATGAGTGAAATGGAGTTTTTAAGACTAGCTCACCAGCATGGAGGTGCAGTAATAACCACGGATGCGTCACCCGGAAGTGATGTATGTGTGTCACAGCCGGGGCATGCATTTCACTAACCAGAAATGAGTTTAACTGTCCCGGATGTGATGTTGCTGCGATTACCAAGCGCGACACGGTTGAAAATAGGAGCATTTTCAAACATGTAGGCTGTGCAGTGAGTTGGATAACTGCAACATCCGGCAGTGAGGTGCCTTTTTAGGGTGGTGATGTATCCCACCAGCATTACAAGTCTCCCTTGAAGAATGAAGAATCAAAAAGATGAAATGTTTTGGGAGCTGCGACTCTAATTATCCAATAGTCCAATAAAGTGATGTTTCAGTAGAACCACTACTCTGTAAATGACAGGCGGGTGAAGCTGACTCCTTATTACATACATGGTTGAGATTGTTCCATATTTTACATAATATAAATCTAAGAATGTCTGAATGATGGCTATCACTATCATTTAAGGAGCTCCCGTCATACACTCAATAATTTTCCTACAGGGCATTGATTATTTAAGAGACAGTGTGATGACTTAGTATTTATTCTTAATTATGCCAGATGTATATTTAATGCGACAAAAAATCCCAAAGGCATATTGCCCAGGAGCACACAGTAAAAGACACTAACTGTGTGCAACTATGAATGTAAAACTCCAACTCCAAAGACATGCATGACACAGAAAAGAAAAAAAGGGAGTTTTTTAGGATATTATAAAAATTTTATAAATTTTATTAACAAGAAATTAGAGCAAGACAAAACACATCATAAAAGAAAGGACATGTGCCAGAGGGCTGGAAAAAATAGCAGCAGGGCACAAGCAGATGTATATTTAGCAGGCTCAGGAAACATGGACTATCATAGAAAATATTAAAAATCTCTGAAGTCACTCGCACCCTCCCTCCTTCTCTCTGTCATTTGCAATCTGAGCTGGCACTCTTAGATGTAGGATTGTACAAATTACCTATAGTGTGAAGTGAACCAGCCTAATCAACATGCAGGCTGACCCTTGTGAAGAGAGAGGATTAAAGAAGACAAGCAGGAGAATATGAGGCCATCAAGCAGGCCCTGATAAAAAAAGTACCATCTTATTCCTGAGGTGTACCGCAAAAAGTTCCGGGCCCTACAGCGTGGACCACATGACAGCTAAAGTGATGTAATGATGGGCTCAGAACCAACTGTGAGCAGTGAGTCCGGGGACTGTCAGACATCACCTTCAAGGAACTGAAGGATCTGATGGTAAAATACCAATTTCTTCATCCTTTCCCTGTGGAGGTATGACAATTTGTGCTGGACCGGGACACAAAGGAGGCCACTAAAGCAGCACAGATCGCTGATGCCTATGAAGCCAATCATACGCTTGAGGTACAAAAGTCAGCCGTTGCCAGCTGGAAAGCGGGTAAGCCAACAACCATCCCAGTGTTCCTACCAGCCGACACTCTGGGAGTCCTGCCACGTCTTCCAGCTCCCAGGCTGCATTTGACTCCTTGAGATTCTAAACCTGTGACTGAATGGGTCACATCAGCCTCATCTGCCCGGAGAGACAGAAGATGAAACCCACACCTGAGGCCCCAGTGCCTAGTGCAGCCATTCTTTTTGCTGGAGGGGCAGTGGGGAGGGTCCATGAGAATTTACAACCGGTTAATGTGGGCAACACCATTACTGTTGCGCTTAAGGACACTGGTGCAGAACGTACTCTAATCCATCCTGAGTTTATGTTACTGGAGGAACTCATTCCTGGGAAGACCCTGACTGTCACCAGGTTTGGGAGTGTTCGCCGTCCCTTACCGATGGACCGGATTTTCCTGGATTGGGGTGCGGGGAGGGGGTTAAGGGAAGTGGGGGTGTCGCAGAACCTCCCCACCAATGTGTTATTGGGAACTGATCTGGGTCGGTTGGTTGGCCGATACATTTTTGACAACCCTACCAGATCTGATACGTCATGTGATGCAACTGTAGGGCGAGGCACGTGATCGGCGACAGCTGCGGAGGCTATATAGGAACAGTAGGGGAAGACAGGGTGACGCTAGTCTGGTTTAGGAGGTCACCACTTCCCCTTTCCCTAGTGTCTGGGCTCCCTTTACCTTTTCCCCCTGTATTACATTCACACCTGGCGTGATACTATAACTGTTCGAGCACGTTTTTTGGAAAAAAAAAAAGACACAAATCTTGGGTGTGTACCTTTTTTATTTCTTTCTCCCTTGGTATGGGATCGGTTGCAGAGCTTGCAGAGCGGCTGCATCGGCTGTAGGTGATCCATACCCTCTTCCTCTGATTCCTGATTTGTTCAGCCAGGTTGTGGGAGCTAAGGTTTTCTCCAAGTTGGATTTAAGGAGAGCCTACAATCTGGTTAGAATCAGAGAAGTGGATGAATGGAAGACAGCGTTCAATACCCCAGAAGGTCATTTCGAGAGTCTGGTTATGCCTTCTGGCTTGACCAATGCACCTGCTGTATTCCAGCATTTCATAAATGATATTTTTCATCATTTGGTGGGGAGGTTTGTGGTGGTCTATTTGGACAATATTTTGGTTTATTCACCTGATTTTGAGACCCATCGGGGGCATGTTAAGCATGTGCTCCAGATATTAAGGTATAACAAACTCTATGCCAAACTAGAGAAATGTGTTTTCACTGTTCATGAGGTGCAGTTTTTGGGGTACTTGTTGTCATCTTGAGGTTTTCGGATGGATCCAGAGAAGATCTGTGCAGTCCTTGATTGGGAACTTCCCGAGAACCTGAAGGCTCTACAATGTTTTCTGGGCTTTACTAATTTTTACAGAAAAATTCATCCAAAATTAATCTGTTGTAGTGAAACCCCTTACTGACATGACTAAGAAGGGGTCTGATTTTTCCAAATGGTCGGATGCACCCCTCCAGGCTTTTTCTTCCTTAAAGAATCATTTTGCCACTGCACCTATACTCAGTCAACCCTATGTTTCTCAACCCTTTATTGTGGAGGTCGATGCTTCGGATATCGGGGTTGGGGCTGTGTTGTCTCAGGGTTAGTCCCCTGGTAAATGGCGTCCATGCGCCTTCTTTCCTAAAAAATTGTCTTCAGCTGAGTGAAATTATGACGTGGGTAATAGGGAACTTTTGGCGATTAAATTGACCTTTGAGGAATGGCGACACTGGATGGAGGGGGCTGTCCACCCTATTACTGTTATTACTAACCGTAAGAACCCGTCATATCTCTAGTCAGCTAAACGTCTCAACCCTAGACAAGCCAGATGGTCCCTGCTTTTTACTAGGTTGAATTTTGTTGTCACTAGTGATGAGCGAGCATGCTCGGTGCTCGCCCGAGCACCTCATTGCTCGAGATGCTCGGCGCTCGCCGAGTATTTCCGGGGTTGCTCGGGAGGAACTCGAGTCTTTTCCCTGCATGTTTGGCACTCTTTACAGAGCCAATGAACAAGCAGGGATTTCCTGCCACTCACTGTAATGCAGTAGCCATGTTGGTTGTGGCATTACAGTGATTGGCTGGCCGCACAGCTTCATCAGGTCTATATCAGACCTGGCGATGCCATGCTGGTCACAGTCACTCCGGAATCAGACAGTGTAGGTAAAGGTGCTGCTGAGCTATGGAGAGATTTGCTTGTTTCTAGTTAGTGTGTGTGTGCCAAACTATATTAGAGACAATGTAACATCCCTGGCGGCGTGCTGGCTTGGCTTACCATCTCCCACCATGCAAGACCGCCAACTTACCTATCAGTCCAGGCTGCATACTTTGCTCCATTACTTGCTGTGTGCATGTCTCTTGTCTGATTGCTTAGGGTGGCGGCCCTGTTACTTCCTGATTCTTAAAGTTACAGTGTGCGTAGCCCTAATGCGTCCCCAGCCTATTGCTGTGAGTCACTGGATACTTAAACCCCCTCCAACCTGTAGGAGGTGCCAGAGCAAAACTTTCTTTCAGTGTGTTCTGTGAAACTGAGTTGTCAGGTCCTGTCCTGTATCTTGTTTGTTTCCGCCACCATGAGGGCTGAGTACCCAGGTCCGTTACCTGTATTTGTGACTTCCAGTCTGTTTCTGCCACCCTGGGGGCTGAGTACCCAGGCTCGTTCCTGTATCTTGTTGCAGGTTCAGTTCCTGTCTGAACAGTGTCCTAGCCCGTTACCTGTTTGTCTCTATGTCCGGTCCTTTCCTTTTCCTGCAGTGTCTGAACCTGCACCTAACTCCAACTCATTGTCTCTGTACTTCTGTTTGTGATTTTTGTGTCCACTCGTTACTTCATTGCAAGTACCTTGTGTGTATCTGGTTCTGCTTGTCCCGTTTCCCTGCTTCCATTTCTACCTCCTGGTGTTCTAGCTATCTTCCTGTGTTTCCCAGTCTGTTCCATGTGAACAGAGCCCTGTCCTGTCTGCCTGAACCTTCTGCTCTGCGGTTACACTCTGCTCTGTTCTGCCTCGCTTGTCCTCCGCACCTGCGGTTACGCTCTGCTCTGTTCTGCCTCACTTGTCCCTGCACCTGCGGTTTTGCTCTGCTCTGCTTGCCCTCCGCACCTGCGGTTTCGCTCTGCTTGCCCTCCGCACCAGCGGTTTCGCTCTGCTCTGCTTGCCCTCCGCACCTGCGGTTTCGCTCTGCTCTGCTTGCCCTCCGCACCTGCTTTTTCGCTCTGCTCTGCTTGCCCTCCGCACCTGCGGTTTCGCTCTGCTCTGCTTGTCCTCCACACCTGCGGTTTCGCTCTGCTCTGCTTGTCCTCCGCACCTGCGGTTTTCGCTCTGCTCTGTTCTGCTTGTCGACCGCACCTGCGGCTCTGTTCCTGTATCCCAGTCTGTACTGGTCCCTATCCAGCCTGCATTCCTACCTGCCAGTACCCGCCTGTCTGCATACCAGGCGTGCCTGCCAGTACCCGCCTGTCTGCATACCAGCCGTGCCTGCCAGTACCCGCCTGTCTGCATACCAGCCGTGCCTGCCAGTACCCGTCTGTCTGCATACCAGCCGTGCATGCCCTTTCCTGAATTCCCCGGTGTGGATCAACAGCTGTGATTGGGGTGTGACCTGGGGTAGCACCTGGGCCACCTCCCATGTCCCTCCTCCCTCCTACCATGGAGTCGATTAAGCCACCGTATGTTTGTGGTCGAATCTGGCGAAGCCCCTAGTCACGCCCCTCCAGCCACTCCTCGGTTCGTGGCCCAGTGGGACCACTAACCACGCTCACGTCAGTCAGTCCGGGCTTGAGCGTAACAGACACATATCCATCTCAACAAACAGTCCTTCTGAGGACTAATCCATCTGCAGAGATATAAGACAGGCAGTGTATATAGGTAGGCAGGCAGGGTATATAGCAGACTGCAGTGCACATAGCACAAGAGGCTCCATTACAGTTTTGTCTGCTGCTGCTGTTAGATATTTCTCATTATTTTCTTAAAAAGCAATCCAGAGAACACCGTTGTTCTGCGCCATTTGCTTGTTTGAACTGCAGAATACAGCCAGGTCTTTTCCATATTACAGCGCTAAAAATCCACCTATTTAAAACTGTGGTTTGTCCGTCACACGGATCACATATAATTGCACTGAAAATGCTGCAATTTCTGGCATCCATTAAAAATATGTTTCAATGTGTCAGTGAAACAATTGACACCAGTTTGCTGTTCAAAATAGTTACCTACAGGCCAGATATTTAAAACTGTGTTTTCTCCGTCACATGGATCACATGTACGGTTTCAGAAAATACTGCCTTTTCTGGCCTCCATTAAAAATTTGTTTCAGTTCGTTAGTGAAGCAGTTGACACCAGTTTGCTGTTCAAAATAGTTACCTACAGGCCAGGTATTTAAAACTGTGGTTTCTCCATCACATGGATTACATATAACTTAGCTCCAAATTCAGCCAATTGTAGTGAGTGTGGAAGATATTGTCCTCCATTTAAAATGGGCAAGGCACATGGCAAGGGATGGGGAATTGGACGTGATGGTGAAGGTGATGGTGCATGCAGAGGCCAAGGCCGAGGCCGTGGGCAAGCTGAAATTGTGCCACAACAAACACCCACATCTTCTCGCCCGACCTTCCTGTCCCAAATCCTAGGGAACCGCAGCACACCACTATTGAACCCAGAGCAGTGTCAAAAGGTTGTTTGTTGGATAGCGGATAATGCTTCCAGTCACTTTGCCACCACCACCACCACCACCATGTCTTCCACAGGTCAAGTCTCAGTAGCCGTGAGTCTGGACTGCATATTCCTCACCCTGATCATCCTTCCTCCCACCATGCCGACTGCCCGGAGATAACTGATCCCACACTTGGACACTCCGAAGAGCTGTTCACTTTTCCATTTATAGATTCAGGCCTCTCGCCCAGGCCACTTGAAGCGGGGCAAGAGGAGATCGCATGTAGCGATGCCCAAATATTTGAGCAGCCATGGTCACACGAAGGTGACGGTGGGAAAGTGTCACAAGAGGTGGATGATGATGAGACACAATTGCCAGAAAGTCAGGAGGAGGATCAGGGTGCGGAAGTGGAAGACGAGGTGGTGAATGATATAGTAACTGACCCAACCTGGCAGGAGGACATGCAGAGTGAGGACAGCAGCACTCAGGGGGAGGGAGGCAGAGCAGCCCAACAGGCAGGAAGAAGCAGTGTGGTGGCCGCCGCAGAAGGTAGGCAACAGTTCCCCGTAACACCAACATGAAGGAAGTTGCCAGTACAACTGTTAGGTCTTCCAGAGTCTGGTTATTTTTTAAAGACTCTGCCGATAACCCCAAAAAGGCCATTTGCACCACCTGCCAGGCCAGCATCAGCAGGGGTGGCAAAACGACCAGCCTGACCACCACCAGCATGATCAGACACATGGCAGAAAGCTCCTGACTTTTTTGGCCGAACCCCAGGGTCCAAGAACAGTGTCTGCGGGTGGCACCACTGCTTCTTCCTCTGTTGTGCGTGCAAGCTAATCCCCTGTCTATGGTGCATGCGAAGATGCCTCCTGCCCTGCACCTGTCTTTGCACACTCTCAAGTAGCAGCATCAGGGAGCACGTCCACGTCCTTGTCCCAACGCAGTGTTCCGTTGTCCATACCCCAGTCCTTGTAACTCAGCCAACTCCCCATAGGCCACACTACTAAATTCCCCATTTCACGACTGCTTGCGCTCGAAATGTTGCCTTTTAGGCTCGTGGAGACGGAAGCATTCCGCAACCTGATGACGGTGGCTGTCCCTCGGTACTCGGTCCCCAGCCACCACTATTTCTTCCGGTGTGCTGTCCCCGCATTACACAAGCACGTGCCCCAAAACATTAGCCGTGCCTCAACAATGCAGTTACCGGGAAAGTCCACCTAACCACTGACACGTGGACAAGTGCTTGTGGGCAGGGACGGTACATCTCGCTGACGGCACACTGGGTTAACATAGTGGAAGCCGGGACCCAGTCGGACCTTGGGACGGAACATGTCCTCCCGACGCCAAGGATCGCAGAGCCTAGGCCAATCAGGGTTGCCCCCATAGTCTACAGCTCCTGCACTTCATCCTCCTCAGCCCCCTCCTCCTCTTCAGCCTGCATCTCCGAAATGACCACATCAGTCACAAGCTGGAAGCACTGCAGCACAGGCTGTGCTGAAGCTAATATGCTTAGGTGACAAATTGCACAATGCTGAAGAGTTGTGTACAGCTCTGAAAGAGCAGGCAGATCTGTGTCTCACATCCCTGAACCTACAGCCAAGCATGGTCATGTGTGACAATAGCCGGAACCTGGTGGCGGCTCTGAGGCGAGGCGAGCTCACACATGTACCATGCCTGGCCCATGTGCTTAACCTCGTGGTTCAGCGGTTTCTCAAATCCTACCCGGAGCTGCCGGATCAGCTTGTTAAAGTACGCCGCCTGTGTGCCCATTTTAGAAAGTCACCTACAGCTTCCGCCACCCTTGCCGTGTTTCAGCAGTGTTTGCAGCTTCCGGCTAACAGACTGGTGTGTGATGTCCCCACGCGTTGGAACTCTACACTGCAGATGTTGAGAAGGATTTGTGAGCAGAAGAGGGCAGTTGTTGAGTACCAGCATCAACAAGGCCGTCGGTATTCAGTTCAGACACCACACATAAGACCTCTGGAGTGGACATGGATGTCAGACATATGTACCATCCTCCAAAACTTTGAGGACTCCACCAAGATGATGAGCGGCGATGACGCCATAATAAGCATCACCATCCCGCTTCTCTGTCTTCTGAAATACTCTCTGCTCACAATCAAAGAGGATGCATTGCAAGCGGAGCACGATGAGATGGAGGAAGGAACCAAAGAGGGTGATTCCACACAGCCCAGCCTCATCTCATCCCAATGTGGATTGGGTGACAATGAGGAAGAGGAGGAGGAGGAGGAAGAACAGGAGCTAGTTTCATGCGCTATAGACTGTTCTACCTGCGCAACTGTCATACCGTCTGTTCAGCGTGGATGGCCAGAGGACAGAGAGGAGGAAGAGGAGACATGGTCAGTCATCCTCTTGGTGAGGACACAGAAGTCTTGCCTGTTTGCAGTCTGGCACACATGGCTGAGTTTATGTTACTCTGCCTTTCCCATGACCCTCGCGTTCTCAAAATTTTGGGTGACAGTCATTACTGGTTAGTGACACTTCTAGATCCACGCTACAAGGAGAACTTTATATCTCTTATTCCTGAGGCGAACAGGTCTACAAAAATGGGGCAGTACCAGAAGGCCTTTGTTGCGAAACTTTTAAAAAAAATTTCCATCTGAAAACGCTGGTGGCAGAGGTCACAGTTTGTTGGACAACCAAGAAGTACAGGCAAGAGAGACATAACTTCAATCCAGCAGAGGCAGGAGAACACTGTCAATGTTCTGGGAGAATTTTCTCAGCCCCTCCCATCGCACAGGCCCTGAGGCGTGGGGTACTCTCACAAGGAGAGCAAAGTTTGGGAAGATGCTGAGGGAGTATCTTGCCGACCGTACCAACATCCTCTGTGATTCCTCTGTGCCTTATAATTATTGGGTATCCAAGCTGGATGCGTGGAATGACCTGGCTCTCTACGCCTTGGAGGTCCTGGTCTGCCCTGCCACCAGCGTTTTATCAGAGCGGGTTTTTAGTGCCGCTGGTGGAATTATAACTGATAAGCGCATCCGCCTGTCAACTGAAAATGCTGACAGGCTGACTCTTATAAGAATGAGGCTGGATTGGGCCAGACTTCTCAACACCACCGAATGATAGCAGCGTAACATAAACTCAAATCCAGTGTCTTTTTTTGGGAGGTGTATTCCCATGTACCTCTTCACACCCACACATGGGTATACGCTTCCTGATTTGGGATATTTGCTCTTGTCCTCCTCCTTCTCCTTGTCCTCCACCACCATATCACCAGGGTCACCGTGGTCCGTGATGCAACACCCACATAATTTGTTTAAAGGGTGTTTATGATGCACATAAAAAAAAAATTTATACAGTATAATAATAATCTTTATTTTTATAAAGCGCTAACATATTCCGCTGCTCTTTACATACATAATTGTTGCTGTCCCCATCAGGGCTCACAATCTAAATTCCCTATCAGTATGTTTTTGGAGTGTGGGAGGAAACTGGAGAACCCGGAAGTAACCCACGCAAACAAGGAGAGAACATACAAACTCCTTTCAGATGTTGTCCTTGGTGGGATTTGAACCCAGGACCCCAGCGCTGCAAGGCTGCAGTTCTAACCACTGAGCCACCGTGCTGCCCGTATGTTATGTTATGCCCGTACAGTATGTTCATGTATACCCCCAAGGGGTACATGTTTGTCAGCCCATACACTTAGTGCATGGGCATTCCAAGTATAGGAGACCCTCTCCTTTCTAATTGTAAGGCCCTCCTCCAGGTCTCTTCCAAGGGGCATTGGAGTGCCTCCAAATTTTTGGCAACCCTTGCATTCACTGCATAGTCAAACATAATGGGAGACCCACTTCCTAATAATGGGAACATTGTGTTCAGGAGGCCCTCTGACCTCCACGTCTCTTCCAAGGGGCATTGGAGTGCCTCCAAATTTTTGGTAACCCTTACATTCACTGCATAGGCAAACACAAAGGGAGACCTACTTCCTAATAAAGGGAACATTGTTTTCAGGAGGCCCTCCTCTAAGTCTCTTCAAAGAGGTATTGGGGTGCGTCCAAATTTTGGGCAGCCCTGCCACTCACTGCATATGCAATAACAGTATAGGAGACCCACTCTTTAGTAATGGGAACAATAAAACATAGCCGGCTGATGGCTCTCTAAGAATAATGAGGGCCGAATACTGGCCCTTTAAAAATAGTAAAGGCCGCCTGATGGCCCTATAAAAATAGGCTTTGTGACTTTCAGAGTCCCTACTTCATAAATGAAACACGATGTGTTTGATGATATGTCACACACCACATGGCCAGATAAGGTTGTAAAATGTTAAAATGACATTTCTTGGTGAATGCATTTGTCACGGTTGAAAGCAATGCAAAAGTGCAAAAACGCATCAAAAACGCTAAGTGTGAACATAGCCCAAGGTGTGGAGGAGTATTTTTGTTTTTGGTTATTTATTTTGCTTTATATACAAGTCATTACCCTGGAAAGGATCATCCTTAACATATTGCCCAGGAAAATCCATTTTGGTTTTGTTTTTGAATGTTTTATTGTGAGTCCGTAAAAGTGGCGTAATACCTTTGACAACGTTGTTGACAGAAGTGACCTGGGAGTCAAAAATGCTTCCAGTGGTCTTCCCCATGCTGTCCCCATATCATTTGAGCAATGTTCCCATCGATTTGAGCAATTTTTAGGCCCTCTGCAGACCGCCGGGGCGAGCCACCTGAAAAATTCTCGAGTTTCCCATAGACTTACATTGGGCTCATTGCTCGGGTCAAGCACCCGAGTATTCCAATGTGCTCGACCCGAGCATCGAGCACCCGAGTATTTTAGTTCTTGCTAGTGTTGAGCATTCCGATACTGAAATATCGGGTATCGACCGATATTCGCTGTATCGGAGTTCCGATACTGAGTTCCGATACTTTTACAATATTGAATACCGGAATCGGAAGTTCACATAATGCCTGCGCTCTGCAGTGTCTCTGAAGGATGACAAGCTGGATGGCAGCGCTCAGCTGCGATCCAGCCTGTCATCAGAATGCCATCCCAGCGTGGGAGAATTCTCCTGCTCAAGCGCTGACACTACATTATCTCCCTTACATTACAATTAAATGGAATAGCAGGAATTAATATTTTTTTAAGACATTAATGCCACAGTCATGGTGGTTGTGGCATTACAGTGGTTGCCCAAATCGATGGGAACAGTGCTCACAGTGAAACATGAAAAGCCGGCAATTCATCAGCGGCATATACCGGTACCCGACAAATTAGAATTGAAAGAATAGAGTTTCACAAATAGATTACATAGATAGAAACATGTCAGTCACATATATAAGAAGTACAGTGACAGTGTTGGTTACTGTACTTGTCATTTAGTGTTAAAGAATTTATTTAAAAAAATAATAGTGTTTTCATGCACCGTCTCTTTAAAAAATCCGGCCGGCAATTCAGCATCGGTACCCGACAATTTAGAACAGAAAGATAGAGCATCACACATAGATTAGATAGATAGAAACATGTCAGTCACATATATAATAAGTACAGTGACAGTGTTGGTTACTGTACTTGTCATTTAGTGTTAAAATAAAGGATTTATTAAAAAAAAATTGGCGTGGGGTTCCCCGTAATTTTAGTCTCTAGCGGAGGTTAAGCAGACAGCTGGGGCAGATGTTTGAAGCCTGGGAAGGGGGTGATACCCACGGAGCTTCCCAGGCTACTAATATCAGCCCCCAGCTGAATACCTAGCCTTTACTAGCTATTAAAATGGGGGACCCCAAAAAAAATGACGTGATGTCCCCCCTATTTTAATAGCTAGCAATGGCTAGGCAGACAGCTGGGGGCTATTAATAGCCCAGGAAGGGTGCCATGAATATTGGCCCCCTCCCAGGCTAGAAACACCAGCCGTCAGCCACCCCAGAAATGGCACATCCATAAGATGCGCCAATTCTGGCACTTAGCCTCGCTCTTCCCACTGCCCTGTAGCGGTGGCAGTGGGGTAATAAGGCTGGGGTTGATGTCAGCTTATAATGCCAGCTGACATCAAGCCCGGGTTAGTAATGGAGAGGCGTCTATGAGACACCCCCATTACTAACCCCATAGTCAAAGTTAAAAAAAAACACAAACACCCAGAATAAAGTCCTTTAATTGAAATAAACACACAATTCTTTAATGTTCTAAATTAAACCATACTTACCATCACGCCCATTCCAGCTGAAGCCAACGATCTCCTGCAATAAAAATAAAATAATAACGCAACATCATCCTTACCTTTCCATGGTTCCCAGGACGGCTTCAGCTCTGCTACATTCACATGACAGGCTGGATCGCAGCAGAAAGCTGCCATCCAGCCTGTCATGCCGCAGGCAGACACTGAGAAGCGCAGGCATGCTTGCGCTCCTCAGTGTCAGGCTGTGACCGCTACAGGGCAGTGGGAAGAGCGAGGCTAAGTGCCAGAATTGGCGCATCCTATGGATGCGCCATTTCTGGGACGGCTGACGGCTGGTGTTTCTAGCCTGGAAGGGGGCCAATATTCATGGCACCCTTCCTGGGCTATTAATATCAGCCCCCAGCTGTCTGCCTAGCCTTTGCTAGCTATTAAAATAGGGGGGACCACACATCATTTTTTTGGGGGGGTCCCCCATTTTAATAGCTAGTAAAGGCTAGGTATTCAGCTGGGAACTGATATTAGTAGCCTGGGAAGCTTCGTGGGTATTACCCCCTTCCCAGGCTTTAAACATCTGCCCCAGCCGTCTGCTTAACCTCCGCTAGAGACTAAAATTACAGGGAACCCCACGCCAATTTTTTTTTTAATAAATCCTTTATTTTAACACTAAATGACAAGTACAGTAATCAACACTATCACTGTACTTTTTATATATGTGACTGACATGTTTCTATGTATCTAATCTATGTGTGATGCTCTATCTTTCTGTTATAAATTGTCGGGTACCGGTGCTGAATTGCCGGCCGGCTTTTTTAAAGAGACTGTGCATGAAAACACTATTTTTTTTTTAATAAATCCTTTACACTAAATGACAAGTACAGTAATCAACACTATCACTGTACTTTTTATATATGTGACTGACATGTTTCTATGTATCTAATCTATGTGTGAAGCTCTATTCTTTCTGTTCTAAATTGTCGGGTACCGGTATATGCCGCTGCTGAACTGCCGGCTTTTCATGTTTCACTGTGAGCATTGTTCCCATCGATTTGGGCAACCACCTCCCAAAATACATTCTACATTATTGTTAGTTGTTTTCCTTCATGTAGAATTAACCTACAAGGAAAGAAAGGGTTTATTTTCATTCCGATATTTGTGTCCCATTGACTTGCATTGGTTTCCGGTATCGGAATCGGCGATATCCGATACTTTTTGGGTATCGGTCTGATCCAATCCGATCCGATATTTCCTGATATCGGAAGGTATCGCTCAACACTAGTTCTTGCCCTCACTAATTGTCACTTTTCGTCCAGGGGTCAAAAACGTCAAGGCTTATGCTGTGTCCTGGAGCTTTCCTTGTGGTGGTGACCATGAGAACTCTGCCCCGATATTACAGAAAGGGGTAGTTATTTCGGCTCTTTTTCCTGAACTGGAGGGTGAGGTGCTGGAGGTTCAGGGGGACGCCCCTGCCTCCTGCTCTTCAGGAAAATTATTTGTATCACCTGATCTGCTCTGTAAAGTAATCAAGGAACATCACAACTCTGTGTTTGCTGGGCATCCAGGTGGTAAGACAACCGCAGATCTCCTCTCTCTTTGTTTTTGGTGGGCGCACTCCTAATGCGTCCCCAGCCTATTGATGTGAGTCACTGGATATGTAAACCCCCTCCACCCAGAAGGAGGTGCCTGAGCAACACTAACTATCAGTGTGCTCCTTGCCTCTGAGTTGCAAGGTCTTGTTCTGTATCTTGTCTGTTTCTGCCAACCTGGGGGCTGCATACCCAGGCCTGTTATCTCTGACTTCAAGTCTGTTTCTGCCACCCTGGGTGCTGCATACCCAGGCCTGTTATCTCTGACTTCTAGTCTGTTTCTGCCACCCTGGGGGCTGCATACCCAGGCCTGTTATGTCTGACTGCTAGTCTGTTTCCGCCACTCTGGGGGCTGTATACCCAGGCCTCTTACCTGTGACTTCTAGTCTGTTTCCGCCACTCTGGGGGCTGTATACCCAGGCTCATTCTTGTATCTCGTTGCAGTAGCAGTTCCTGTCTGAACTGTATCTTAGCCTGTTACCTGTTTGTCTCTATGTCCGTACCTTCCCTTTTCCTGCAGTATCTGAACCTGCACCTAACTCCAACTCGTTGTCTCTGTACTTCTGTTTGTGAGTTTTGTGTCCACTCGCTACTTCATAGTAAGTACCTTGTGTGTATCTGGTTCTGCTTGTCCCTTTTCCCTTCCTCCGTATCTACCTCCTGTGTTCTAGCCATATTCCTGCATTTTCCAGTCTGTTCCATGTGAACAGAGCCCTGTCCTCTCTGCCTGAACATTCAGCCCTGTTCTGCTCTGCCTTGTCCACCGCACCTGCGGTTTCGCTCTGCTCTGCTTGCTCACCGCGTCAGCGGTTTCTCTCTGCTCTGTCTTGCCCACCGCTCTGGCGGTTCCTCTCTGCTCTGCCTTGCCCACCGCTCTGGCGGTTCCTCTCTGCTCTGACTTGTCCACCGCACCTGCGGTTTCACTCTGCTCTGCTTGCTTACCGCACCGGCGGTTTCGCTCTGCTCTGCCTTGTCCACCGCACCTGCGGTTTCGCTCTGCTCTGCTTGCTCACCACTCCGGCGGTTCCTCCCTGCTCACCTTTGTCCACGGCACCTGCGGTTTCACTCTGCTCTGCTTGCTTACCGCACCGGCGGTTTCGCTCTGCTCTGCTTTGTCCACCGCACCTGCGGTTTCGCTCTGCTCTGCTTGCTCACCACTCCGGCGGTTCCTCCCTGCTCACCTTTGTCCACGGCACCTGCGGTTTCACTCTGCTCTGCTTGCTTACCGCACCGGCGGTTTCGCTCTGCTCTGCCTTGTCCACCGCACCTGCGGTTTCGCTCTGCTCTGCTTGCTCACCACTCCGGCGGTTCCTCCCTGCTCACCTTTGTCCACGGCACCTGCGGTTTCACTCTGCTCAGCTTGCTTACCGCACCGGCGGTTTCGCTCTGCTCTGCTTTGTCCACCGCACCTGCGGTTTCGCTCTGCTCTGCTTGCTCGCCACTCCGGCGGTTCCTCCCTGCTCACCTTTGTCCACGGCACCTGCGGTTTCACTCTGCTCTGCTTGCTTACCGCACCGGCAGTTTCGCTCTGCTCTGCCTTGTCCACCGCACCAGCGGTTTCGCTCTGCTCTGCTTGCTCACCGCGCCGGTGGTTCCTCTCTGCTCTGCCTTGTCCACCGCACCGGCAGTTTCGCTCTGCTCTGCCTTGTCCACCGCACCTGCGGTTTCGCTCTGCTCTGCTTGCTCACCGCTCCGGTGGTTCCTCTCTGCTCTGCCTTGTCCTCCGCTCCGGCGGTTTCGCTTTGCTCTGCTTGTCTACTGCATCTGCGGCTCTGTTCCTGTCTCCCAGTCTGTACTGGACCTTATCCAGCCTGCGCTCCAACCTGCTAGTACCTCCCTGTCTGCATACCAGCCGTGCTTGCCAGTACCCACCTGTCTGCATACCAGCCGAAGCTGTGCTTGCCAATACCCACCTGCCTGTATGCCCGTCTAACCTGCCTGTTCCTGCATTCCCCGGTGTGGGTCAACAGCTGTGACCGGGGTCTGACCTGGAGTAGCACCTGGTCCCTCTGATCGGTTCCTCCTTGGTTCACGGAGTCAACTGAGCCGCCATGCGACCTTGGTCGGATCGGGTTGATACTTAGTTACGCCCCTCCAGGCACTCCTCGGTTCATGGTACAGTGGGATCACTAATCACGCTCACGCCAGTCAGTCCGGGCGTGAGCGTAACAGTGACCACATCAGTCACAAGCTGGAAGCCCTGCAGCACTGCCTCGGCCAAGCGGCAACAGGCTGTGCTGAAGCTAATATGCTTAGGTGACAAACCGCACAATGCTGAAGAGTTGTGGGCAGCTCTGAAAGAGCAGGCAGATCTGTGGATCACACCGATGAACCTACAGCCAGGCATGGTCGTGTGTGACAATGGCCGGAACCTGGTGGCGGCTCTGAGGCGAGCTCACACACATACCATGCCTGGCCCATGTGCTTAACCTCGTGGTTCAGCGGTTTCTCAAATCCTACCCGGAACTGCCGGATCTGCTTGTTAAAGTACGCCGCCTGTGTGCCCATTTTAGAAAGTCACCTACAGCTTCCGCCGCCCTTGCCGTGTTTCAGCAGCGTTTGTAGCTTCCAGCTCACAGACTGGTGTGTGATGTCCCCAAGCATTGGAACTCTACACTGCAGACGTTGGGAAGGATTTGTGAGCAGAAGAGGGCAGTTGAGTACCAGCATCAACAAGACCGTCGGTATTCAGTTCAGACTCCACACATAAGACCTCAGGTGTGGACATTGATGTCAGACATATGTACCATCCTCCAAAACTTTGAGGACTCCACCAAGATGGTGAGCGGCGATGACGCCATAATTAGCATCACCATCCCGCTTCTCTGTCTTCTGAAACTCTCTTTGCTCACAATCAAAAAGGATGCATTGCAGGCACAGCACGATGAGATGGAGCAAGGAACCGTACAGGGTGATTACACACAGCCCAGCCTCATCTCATCCCAATGTGGATTGGGTGACAATGAGGAAGAGGAGGAGGAAGGACAGGAGCTAGTTTCATGCGCTGTAGACAGTACTATCTGCACACCTGTCATACCGTCTGTTCAGCGTGGATGGCCAGAGGACAGAGCGGAGGAGGAGGAGGAGAGCATGGTCAGTCATCCTCTTGGTGAGGACACGGAAGTCTTGCCTGTTAGTAGTCTGGCACGCATGGCTGAGTTTATGTTACGCTGCCTTTCTCAAGACCCTCGCGTTCTCAAAATTTTGGGTGACAGTCATTACTGGTTGGTGACACTTCTAGACCCACTCTACAAGAAGAACTTTATATCTCTTATTCCTGAGGCGGACAGGTCTACAAAAATGGGGCAGTACCAGAAGGCCCTTGTTGCGGAACTATTAAAAAAATTCCAATCTGAAAACGCTGGCAGCAGAGGGCACACTTCGTTGGACAACCAAGGAGTACAGGCGAGAGAGACATAACTTCAATCCAGCAGAGGCAGGGGAACGCTGTCAAAGTTCTGGGAGAGTTTTCTCAGCCACTCCCATCGCACAGGCCCTGAGGCGCAGGGTACTCTCACAAGGAGTGCAAAGTTTGGGAAGATGCTCCGTCCTACATGATTCCTCTGTGCCTTATAATTATTGGGTATCCAAGCTGGATACATGGAATGAACTGGCTCTCTATGCCTTGGAGGTCCTGGCCTGCTCTGCCTCCAGGGTTTTATCAGAGCGGGTTTTTAGTGCCGCTGGTGGAATTATAACTGAATAGCGCATCCGCCTGTCAACTGAAAATGCTGACAGGCTGACTCTTATAAAAATGAACAAGGGCTGGATTGGGCCAGACTTCTCAACACCACCGAATGACAGCAGCGTAACATAAACTCAAATCCAGTGTCTTTTTCTTGGGAGGTGTATTCCCATGCACCTTTTCACACCCAGACATGGGTATACGCTTCCTGATTTGGGCTATTTGCTCTTGTCCTCCTCCTTCTCCTCATCCTCCATCACCATATCACCAGGGTGACTGTGGTGCGTGATGCAACACCCACATAATTTTTTTAAAGGGTGTTTTTGATGCACGTAAAAAAAAGATTTTATACAGTATGTTCATGTATGCCCCCAGGGGTAAATGTTTGTCAGCTCATACACTTAGTGCATGGGCATTACAAGTATAGGAGGCCCGCTCCTTTCTAATGGGAACATTTTTTTAAGAGGCCCTCCTCCACGTCTCTTCCAAGGGGCATTGGAGTGCCTCCAAATTTTTGGCAACCCTTGCATTCACTGCATAGGCCAGCACTATGGGAGACCCACTTCCTAATAATGGGAACATTGTTTTGAGGAGGCCCTCTGACCTCCATGTCTTTTCCAAGGGGCATTGAAGTGCCTCCAAATTTTTGGCAAACCTTGCATTCACTGCATAGGTCAACACTATGGGAGACCCACTTTCTATTAATGGGAACATTGTTTTGAGGAGGCCCTCTGACCTCCATGTTGTTACGCACACGCCCGGACTGACTGGCGTGAGCATGATTAGTGATCTCACTGGACAATGAACCAAGGAGTGCCTGGAGGGGCGTAACTAAGTATCAACTCGGTCCGACCAAGGTCACACGGCGGCTCAGTCGACTCCATGAACCAGGGAGGAACCGAGCAGAGGGACCAGGTGCTACTCCAGGTCAGACCCCGGTCACAGCTGTTGACCCACACCAGGGAATGCAGGAATAGGCAGGTTTGGCTGGCATACAGACAGGTGTATACTGGCAGGCACGGCTGGTATGCAGACAGGTGGGTATTGGCAGGCATGTCTGATATGCAGACAGGTGGGCACTGGCAGGCACGGCTGGCATGCAGACAGGTGGGCACTGGCAGGCACGGCTGGCATGCAGACAGGCGGGTACTGGCAGGTAGGAACGCAGGCAGAATAGGGACCAGTACAGACTGGAACACAGGAACGGAACCACAGGTGCGATAGACAAGCAAAACCCGCAAGTGCGGTAAACAAGCAGAGCAGAGCAAAACCCGCAGGTGCGGTAGACAAGCAGAGCAGAGCAAAACCCGCAGATGCGGTAGACAAGCAGAGCAGAGCAAAACCCGCAGATGCGGTAGACAAGCAAAGCAGAGCAAAACCCGCAGATGCGGTAAACAAGCAGAGCAGAGCAAAACCCGCAGGTGCGGTAGACAAGCAGAGCAGAGCAAAACCCGCAGATGCGGTAGACAAGCAGAGCAGACCAAAACCCGTAGATGCGGTAGACAAGCAGAGCAAAACCCACAGATGCGGTAGACACGCAGAGCAAAACCCGAAGATGCGGTAGACAAGCAGAGCAGAGCAAAACCCACTGATGCGGTAGACAAGCAGAGCAGAGCAAAACCCACAGATGTGGTAGACAAGCAGAGCAGAGCAAAACCCACAGATGCGGTAGACAAGCAGAGCAGAACAAAAGCGCAGGTGCGGTGAACAAGCAGAGCAGAGCAAAAGCGCAGGTGCGGTGAACAAGCAGAGCAAAACCGCAGGTCCGGTGAACAAGCAGAGCAGAGCAAAACCGCAGGTGCAGTGAACAAGCAGAGCAGAGAAAAACCGCAGGTGCGGTGAACAAGCAGAACCAGATACACACAAGGTACTTACAATGAAGTAGCGAGTGTACACAAAACTCACAAACAGACGTTCAGAGACAACGAGTTGGAGTTAGGTGCAGGTTCAGACACTGCAGGAAAAGGGAAGGTTCGGACATAGAGAGAAACAAGTAACGACCTATAACACAGTTCAGACAGGAACTGAACCAGGAATAATATACAAAAACGAGCCTGGGAACTCAGCCCCCAGGTTAGCAGAGACAGACTAGAAGTCACAGATAGGTAACAGGCCTGGGTATACAGCCCCCAGGGGCAGAAACAGACAAGATACAGGATGGGACCTGGCAACTCAGTTGCATAGAACACACTGAATGAAAGTGTTGCTCAGGCACCTCCTACTGGGTGGAGGGGGTTTAAGTATCCAGTGACTCACAGCAATAGGCTGGGGACGCATTAGGACTGCGCACACTGTCGCTTTAAGAATCAGGAAGCAACAACGCCGCCGCCCTAAGCCAGCAGACAGGAGACATACAAACAGCAGGTACTGGAGCAAAGTGTGCAGCCTGGCCTGATAGGTAAGATTGCGGTCTTGCATGGTGGGAGATGGTAAGCCATGCAAGCACGCCACCAGGGATATTACACATGTCTTTTCCAAGGCGCACTGAAGTGCCTCCAAATTCTTGTCAACCCTTGCATTCACTGCAAAGGTCAACACTATGGGAGAACCACTTCCTAATAATGGGAACATTGTTTTGAGGAGGCCCTCTGACCTCAATGTCTCTTCCAAGGGGCATTGAAGTGCCTCCAAATTTTTGGCAACCCTTGCATTCACTGCATAGGCAAACACAATGGGAGACCTACTTCCTAATAATGGGAACATTGTTTTCAGGAGGCCCTCCTCTAAGTCTCTTCAAAGGGGTACTGGGGTGCGTCCAAATTTTGGGCAGCCCTGGCACTCACTGCATACACAATAACAGTATAGGAGACCCACTCTTTAGTAATGGGAACAATAAAACGTAGCTGGCTGATGGGTCTCTAAGAATAGTGAGGGCCGACTGCTGGTCCTTTAAGAATAGTAAAGGCCGCCTGATGGCCCTATAAAAATAGGATTTGTGACTTTCATAGTCCCTCCTTCATAAATGAAACACGATGTGTCTGATGATATCTCACACACCACATGGCCAGATAAGGTTGTAAAATGTTAAAATGACATTTCCTGGTGAATGCATTTGTCAAGGTTGAAAGCAATGAAAAAACGCTACGTGTGAACATAGCCCAAGGCGTGGAGGAGCATTTTTGTTTTTGGTTATTTGTTTTGCATTATATACAAGTCATTACCCTGGAAAGGATGTTCCTGAACATATTTCCCAGGAAAATCCATTTTAGTTTCGTTTTGGTATGTTTTATTGTGAATCCTTAAAAGTGGCGTAATACCTCTGACAACGTTGTTGACAGAAGTGACTTGGGAGTCAGAAATGCTTCCAGGGGTCTTCCCCATGCTGTCCCCATGTCATTTTAGCACTGTTCCCATCGATTTGGGCAATTTTTAAGCCCTCTGCAGACCGCCGGGGGGAGCCGCCTGAAAAAGGCTCAAGTTTCCCATAGACTTACATTGCTCGAGTCAAGCACCTGAGTATTCCAATGTGCTCGACCCGAGCATCGAGCACCCAAGCATTTTAGTGCTCGCTCATCACTACTCATCTCCTTTCACCCTTTCACCCCCAGTTGTAGCCTTACACAAGGGATAGTAGGGCGAGCCACGTGATCGGTGACAGCTGCGGAGGCTGTATAGGAACGGTAGGGGAAGACAGGGTGACGCTAGTCCAGTTTAGGAGGTCACCACTTCCCCTTTCCCTAGTGTCTGGGCTCCCTTTACCTTTCTCCCTGTATTGCATTCACACCTGGCGTGACAGATACATATCGTGTATGCAGGAACCCAGTTTATGAAATGGCCAATCGAAGTGCTCTCTTTCGGCTAGACTAAACCGTCTCTGCAATCGGTGTAATAAGTTCTCTTGTTAATCCGATTTATTTTCTGTAACTGTATATGCTGTATTGTTTTGTCCCCTTTGTAAACTCTTTGTATATTTTTCATAAACACTGCCTAACTTTTGATTACATATAAAATTTAATAGTTCTGTTCCTTTTGTTCTGTAAACTGCACCCCGAAGTCATACGCTACCTGAACCACTCCTCCCGTCAACCTGTATTTTGTATTAAAAACGACTGGTGGTGGCAGCGAGTAGTCTGGGGTTATCGTGGAGTTAGCAGTGATCGTACGGCGGTATAAACACATATTCCTTGTGTTGGAATCCGGAGGTGTATATACCATACGCTCACTGTTAGCTTTCCGATAACCGGACTGTTAGTGCGAACAGCCTGCTGCCTTCTCCATTGATCGTCAGCCAATCGTATAATTGTCCGGACGATAGGGGGCTGTTCGCTCCAAAGATGACAGCGTGTGGTTCTGTGTGACTCCCGGCCCGTGATTTTTGGATATAATCCTTGACAAATTGGTGGCAGCAGTGGGCTTCTGCATGATCTCCCTGGTGTCTCCCTGACATGGACTATTGTCATATAAGTCTGAATTTTGCCACTTGAGTTGATGTTTGTTGTAACTTATTGTCTGTTATCTTTGGAGGACAGGGAAACAGAGTCATGGAACTATCAATGTTTGCTAATATGTTGATTATTGATTGTATAAGTTGTAAGGCGGCGGTGTTCACACCATGCAGTAACTGAGGCAGTGACCCAAGCAAGTCCAACATAAACAGCTTTATTCAGCAACTCACGGGTAAACAGAAAAGTCCTCCGGGTTAACACGAGTCCTTAAACAACGGTTGCCGGGGGCAACGGCCGCGCTGAGCCGCTCGGAGCCTGACAGGTGCAGAGCCTTTCCAGGCGTGGGTTCACCCACACTCAATCCTGCTGAGCTTTCCTGCTATGCTCCTAGCAGGTTCCAATATACAGTAGAGCCACACTAATCCTTAGTGCAGGGTTTTTAAAGGACCTGTGGCAGGAGCCACTGGATAACCCGGGTTGGAGAGAGGAGGCCGCCCCACTGCCTTCCTGTAGCCTCCCCCAAGAAATGAAGGTCCTGCCGGGTTTTACTTAATCTGCCTTAGCCAGATTGACCTGGTCAGGCTATGCTCACCTTCATTCCTGCATTGCAGCCGCAGGTGAGTTTGTGACTGCAATGCACTCCAATGGATTTAATAGGTCTCTGTACACATTCTGGGGGATATATAACGTCCCTCGTATACGATCCCGGTCACTGCCTCACATATCCCCCCCTCTGTTCAAACTTGTGTGGTTGAACATTTGACACCATACAGGGTGCCCGGGACAGGGCATCCGCATTTGCCTGCGACTTCCCAGGGCGATGTTCTACAGAAGAACTGAAATGTTGCAGTGACGGGAACCACCTGGTGACTCGCGCATTCCTCTTCTTGGCATTTCTCATCCATACCAAGGGTGAGTGGTCCGTCACCAAGCAGAACTGATGACTGAGTAAATAATAACGTAGCGATTCCAAGGCCCACTTAATAGCCAAACACTCTTTCTCTACCACGCTATAGTTTTTCTCTGCGGGACAAGTTTTCTACTCAAGTAGGTGACCGGGTGCTCTTCACCATTCACTTTTTGTGACAATACCGCCCCTAGGCCTACCTCCAAGGCATCTGTCTGTACAATGAAGGTTTCCTTGAAGTTGGGGCTGATGAGGGCCGGCTGTCCACACAGGGCCAACTTCATGGACTGAAAGGTTTCTTGTGCCTGAGGGTTCCACCGAACCATTTCCTTTCAAGAGATCGGTCAGGGCCGCCGTTCTCCCAGCAAAATTAGGTATAAACCGGCGGTAATACCCAAGGATGCCAAGGAACGCCCTCACCTGCTTTGTACTTGACGGTTTAGGCCAATTTTTTATGGCCTCAACTTTATTGATTTGGGGCTTGATAATGCCTCGGGCAATCACATACCCTAAATATTGTGCTTCCTCTAGCCCTATCGCACATTTTTTGGGGTTCGCCATTAACCCCGCGGCTCTGAAAGAATCCAGCACTGTTTGTACCTGGGATAGATGCGTATGCCAGTCGGTGCTAAAGATGATAATATCATCTAGATACGCGGACACGTACTCCTGATGAGGCTTAAGCACTATGTCCATCAACCTCTGGAATGTAGCCGGGGCCCCATGTAACCCAAAAGGTAAGACCACATAGTGATATAGACCCTCCGGAGTTATGAAGGCGGTCTTTTCCCTCGCCAATTTCGTGAGAGGTACCTGCCAGTAACCCTTGGTGAGTTCGAGAGTGGTAAACTACTGGGCCTGCCCCAGTCTCTCAATCAGCTCATCCACCCTGGGCACTGGATAAAGGTCAAACTTCGACACTTCATTTAGTTTTCAGAAATCGTTACAGAAGCGTAACGATCCATCTGGTTTCGGAATCAGTACGATGGGGCTAGCCCATTCACTCCGTGATTCCTCAATGACGCCTAACTGGAGCATCTGTTTTACCTCAGCCGTGATGGCTTGCCTCCGGGCTTCGGGTACCCGGTACGGTCTCATTCGCACCCTTACCCCAGGTTCGGTGACAATGTCATGTTGGAGAACTGCAGTCCTACCCGGTAGCTCTGAGAACACGTCGGTATTCTGCTGCACCAATGAGCGAGCCTCCCGTCGCTGCTGTTTAGTGAGAGCATCACTTATCCTGACCTCTCCCCCGGACGCATCCCTGGCTGAAGGTGCAGAACTCTCTGGTGATATGCCCGGAGTGACGTCTGTAACTAAACACTCTTGATATTTCCAAGGTTTTAGCAGGTTTACATGATAAAGCTGCTCAGGTTTCCTCCTTCCGGGTTGATACACCCGGTAATTTAACTCCCCCACCTTTTCTCAAACCTCATATGGCCCTTGCCACTTGGCCATGAGCTTACTCTCGGCTGTGGGTACCAGTACTAACACCCGATCTCCCTTGTTAAAAGACCTGACCGTGGCTCTTTTATTATATGTGCGCCTCTGGGCTGCCTGGGCATCTAACAAATGTTCTTTCACGATGGGCATGACCGCCGCGATCCGGTCCTGCATACTAGCCACGTGTTCAATTATACTCCTATGTGGAGTCGTCTCTTGTTCCCACGTCTCTTTGGCTACGTCCAACAGACCCCTAGGGTGTCTGCTGTACAATAACTCAAAGGGAGAGAACCCTGTGGAAGCCTGGGGTACCTCACGGACGGCGAGCATAAAATAGGGTAGCAACATGTCCCAATCCCTTCCGTCCTTAGAAATCACCTTTTTTAACATGGACTTGAGGGTTTTATTGAACCATTCTACTAGCCCGTCGGTTTGAGGGTTGTACACCGAGGTGCGCAATTGTTTCATTTTTAGCAGTTTGCACAGTTCCCTTGTCACTTTGGACATAAATGGGGTCACCTGATCCATCAGAATCTCCTTAGGTAGTCCAAGGCGATAGAACATTGCAAACAGCTCCTGTGCAATCAGTTTTGCCAAGGTGTGGCATAGCGGTATAGCCTCCGGGTACCGAGTGGCATAGTCGACAACCACCAGTATATGTTGGTGGCTACGAGCGGATTTTACAATGGGCCCTACCAAGTCCATTGCAATCCGTTCAAAAGGTACCTCTATCACTGGCAGGGGTACCAATGGGCTACGGAAACTTGCGGTGGGTGTGGTCAACTGACATTCGGGGCAGGATTTGCAGTACTTTTGGACCTCCGTGTAAATCCCCGGCCAAAAGAACCGCTGCAAGATACGCTCTTGCGACTTTTTAACCCCTAAGTGTCCACCCAGCTGGTGTGTGTGTGCCAACTCCAGAACCGCCCGACGGTACGACTGATGTACCACTAACTGTTCCACGACCTGGTCCCTCATTTTGTCTACCCTATAGAGCAACTCACCGTTGACTACCATGCGTTGAAATACAGTATCTGCACCGGAGTGTTGAGCTTCGCCATTTAACACTCTTTCCAGCGCCCGAGTAAGAGTGGGATCCTGTAGCTGAGCTGTCCCAAACGTGCCTCAGGACACTTCCAGTTATGGGATCGATGGGGTCTCCTCGACCTCTCCTGCCAGCACCTCTAGGGGAAACCTATTGGGGTCACACTCTGTCCCTAGGTTGGACACCCTTACGGCAGGTACCCCTGACTCGGGTTCGTCGGGTACAGCACCTGTAACACATTTTACCGGGGGAGAATGGATTTTGGATTGAGTGATTCCATAATTTTTTCCCTCTGCTTGGTCTGAAAAAAATTACCCTTACTGAGTACCACATTTTTTTTCTCAATTTCTGTTAGTGTTTCTTAAAGCCATAAAGTTGCCATTTCAAATGACTTTAGTTTTGTGCCATGTCTGTGATCTTCTTTTTTCAACAACATTAAACAACTGAATGAACATCCTCCGAGCCCAGTGATTCCATAATTTTTGCCAGGGGTTGTATATGTTATTGTCTATTAGTGGTTCAATAAAGTATAAAGGGAAGAGCGGCACTCCTTTTTATAAGATAGGTGCACGGATAGGGTCCCACTCTTTAAAACTCAAAAACAATGGAATCCAGCACTCTTTGCATGATTTTATTCATATAACAGTAGTGTGTACAGATATAAATAACGTTTTGGTCAAGTCGACCTTCTTCAGATTGTACACTGCAACAATATGGAAAATAATCAGGTTCAAAAAACAAAAAAATGACAGACAAAAATATACAAAAGACACTGTGCAAAACCACAATCTGCATTAGCATACAATCCTGTCAAGATGACATAGATACGCAGACCTACAGTATATATATGATTAATCATAAATAACCATATGGATTACGTTTAGACATAATAGTTACATAGTGATCTATATACATGTGTGGAATAGCAATTACGGCTGTTCAAGAATTCAAAGTGCAGTCTGTCAAATAAAGGAGAATGTATGAGACATCTTATATAGACACATGTAAATTTGCCTATAGTCTATAACAATGATAGATATAATGGTCAAAGTCTAAGTAATATAGTTCAAAGAGTAGAAAAGAGTAACAGAGACATAGTTTTAAAAGAGATAGGGGCTGAAGCCCATGTTATTTGAGTAGGAAATGGTAGTAGCTAATGTGTTAGACCCTATCTAACAATCCTGTATCTTATGTTGTAATCCCTTATCATTTATCATATGTTATATTGCTCACAGTATGGATAGTGTATCGGCCTGACAAGAATTGCTCTTACCCACTGGCACTTGGATACAGGGGTTATGCCATTGGATTTACCAGAGGAGGGTGAGATCGGGGAAAGTGAAAGTAACTTACAGGAGAGGGAGAGAGCGGGGGCTGATGTCTCTTTTGGGAATGATTCAGCTAAAAATCATATTGAACATGTCTGTAAAGACCTAATGCTGGCAGAAATGCGAGGTTTGCCTAATGTCATAGGTGGATTATAATGAGGTCAATCTGTGCTACCGCCCGAGGCCCGAGGCTCCGGGGGGGCCCATGAATTGCCCCCATTATAATTCGCAATCGCATGTGTGTTATCATCGCCGTGGGCCCGTGGCCGCAGGCTGTTTAAATAATGCTGGGCCCGCCCTGCCGCATGACGTCACGCAGAGCAGGACCCAGCATACACAGTGCAGGCGCGGCTGTTCAGAAGCTGTGACTCACGTGCCTGTAGTCTGCTGAAGAGGAGCCGCTCCACCTCCCTCACTTCCCTGCCTGAGCTGAGTAGCTGAACAAGCCGGCCTGTCCTGATCTTCTATAGGCTGGCAGAGCTGCAGTTAGCTCCTCCCCATGAGCGCCCTGATTGGTCCACACTGGACCCTGAATCCTAGTGAGCTGCTGCACCAGAGATTGTGCCTGGCCCGGACCAATCATCATCAAGCTCATATGTAAGTGCTGCTGGAGCCAATTTTTTTTTTTTTAATGAATTGCAGCATATACTGTTACTGTGGGAGTGGGGTGGATGTGAGGGGAATAGGGGGAGCTGATTTGGTAGTGGGGGTGGGGCATTGGGGGCCTTGTGTGCTGAGTTTGTGTCCAATCTCATGTCATAGCTGCTGTCTGGGGAGGGTGGAGATAGGGGGCTTATTATATTTACAGCTTAGGTCTTATAATAAGCCCCTGCCTGATAGTATAATAAGCCCCCATACAGTAACCATGATATGAGCTGCACTCTGTCTAAAGGGGTTGTCCGGTCTAAATCTACAAGTCTGCCGTGCCTCTTTGTCGCTACAGACATGTGACTCCTTACATTAAGCACACTGTGAGGATTCACCATTGCCCGTATCGGCGAGTATGCGATTTACATGCGCTTGGCCACATTCCAACTGCGCGGCCTCATGCAATACAAGTGTATTGAGTGAGACCGGAAACAGTGTAGGTGGAATGTGGCCAGGTGTATGCAAATCACATGCTTGAGGTCACATGACGACCCGCTGCCCGCACTGGAGAGTCCTGACAGTGTGCTGTGCATGCAATGTGAGGATTCACAAGTCTGCAGTCATATAGTCACTGCAGACTTGTAGCTGAAGACCAGACTATCCCTCTAATTGTTTCATAACGAGCAGCTTATTATTTGTATAAAGTTATTAGAGGGGTTGTGTGGGCTTGGGATAAAAGTCTGCAGTCACTCTATGTGACCATAGAATTTGCTATTTGCACGTGTCGACTAGATACGTTTGGCTTCTCTCAATAGAAGAGAATTGAGAAAAGCAGAAAGAGTGTAGTCAACATATGCAAATAGCAAACGTGGTCACATGACCGGCCGATCACATAAGTGATCGGACTCATGGGCCATTATTACTATACATGTGCTCTGTAACTGCGCCCCTGCACTGACTGAAAACTGGCTTTAAGGCCTCTTTCACACGTCAGTATCTCCAGCATGTGTGGGAACAGATTCCACATGTACTGGAGACACTGGCACACGTAGACCCATTCAAATGAATGGGTCTGTGCACATGTCAGTGTGTTTCCACAGATCGTGTGTCCGTGTGCAAAACACGCTGACATGTTCATTCTTTGCACACCGCATAGGCCGCAAAACATCCCACACTGATGACATCCATGTGTCATCCGTGTGACACGTACAGCTGCCTGGGAATCAGTGTAAAGTTAGCGCTGTTCCCAAGCGCCGGGTGCTGAACGCTGCCCTCATCATGGTTCCCTGCCGGCGCTGCGATCAGCACAAGCAGGGGATAATGTTGACAGTTGTATCTAGCCCCCACTGTGTCCACCAAGTGTAAAAGTAAGAATAAAATTTAAAAAATCCTTATACTCACCTATCTGTAGTTGGAAAAATCCAGTGTCCAACGCTGTAATCCATCCGACCAACAGGCGACCGCACACACCAAGGAGCAAAGCAGAATGACTCGCTGCAGCAAACAGGACTCTGACCTGCCCTGAGCTCACTGAGGGACAGCGCAGGTCAGGGGTCCGCTCGCTGCAGCGAGTCATTCTGCTCTGCTCCTCGGCGTATACGGTCGCCTGTCGGTCAGATGGATTACAGCGTCGGACAGGTGAGTATAAGGATTTTTTTTATTTTATTCTTATTTTAACACTTGCTGAACACAGCAGCAGCACAATACAACTCTCAACATTGTCCTCTGCTGGTGCTAATTGCAAAGCAAGCAGGGGACAATGATGAGTGATGTCTCTAGCACCCCATGCTTGGGAACAGCACTAACTATACCGCTAATTCCCAGGCATCGGTACGTGTGATCCTGATGCCGCACACGGGCAGCACACGGTTGCCACACGTATTCCACACAGGTACACACTGACTCGGATATCTCCAGTACTGTTTTTTCCAATACCTGTAATATCCAGACATGTGAAAGAGCCCTAATGCTGAGCAGCTGTCAGTGCCGGGATGCAGTTACAACCAGGATCTGTCTCTCACAGTCGTGGGTGGAACCGAGCTCCACAAGCTGCTATTAACGCCTTAAAGGGGTTTTCCACTACTCAAACAACCCCATTTTAGGCCTCTTTCAGACGTCAGTGTGTCCGGTACGTGTGGTGACAGTTTCCACATGTACCATAGACACTGACACACACAAACCCATTCACATGAAGGGTCTGCGCACATGTCAGTGTCTTTCCTCAGACCGTGTGATCCACATGCTAACATGTCTGTTTTTGGCCGGCAGCACGTATCACATGGACCCATTCAAGTCAATGGGTCCATGTAAACACGTACCGCACACGGATGACATCCGTGTGCTTGGGAATCAGTGTACAGTTCGCGCTGTTCCCAAGTGCAGGGTGCTGAACACTGCCCTCATCAAGGTTCCCTGCCGCTGCTGCGATCAGCACCAGCAGGGACAATGATGAGAGTAGTAGTGTCTGCTCCTGCATTGTCCATCTGTAAAAATAAGAATAAAATAAAAAAATCCATATACTTATATACAGTACAGACCAAAAGTTTGGACACACCTTCTCATTTAAAGATTTTTCTGTATTTTCATGACTATAAAAATTGTACATTCACACTGAAGGCATCAAAACTATGAATTAACACATATGGAATTATATACTTAACAAAAAAGTGTGAAACAACTGAAAATATGTCTTATATTCTAGGTTCTTCAAAGTAGCCACCTTTTGCTTTGATGACTGCTTTGCACACTCTTGGCATTCTCTTGATGAGCTTCAAGAGGTAGTCACCCGAAATGGTCTTCCAACAATCTTGAAGGAGTTCCCAGAGATGCTTAGCACTTGTTGGCCCTTTTGCCTTCACTCTGCGGTCCAGCTCACCCCAAACCATCTCGATTGGGTTCAGGTCTGGTGACCGTGGAGGCCAGGTCATCTGGCGTAGCACCCCATCACTCTCCTTCTTGGTCAAATAGCCCTTACACAGCCTGGAGGTGTGTTTGGGGTCATTGTCCTGTTGAAAAATAAATGATGGTCCAACTAAACGCAAACCGGATGGAATAGCATGCCGCTGCAAGATGCTGTGGTAGCCATACTGGTTCAGTATGCCTTCAATTTTGAATAAATCCCCAACAGTGTCACCAGCAAAGCACCCCCACACCATCACACCTCCTCCTCCATGCTTCACGGGGGGAACCAGGCATGTAGAGTCCATCCGTTCACCTTTTCTGCGTCGCACAAAGACACGGTGGTTGGAACCAAAGATCTCAAATTTGGACTCATCAGACCAAAGCACAGATTTCCACTGGTCTAATGTCCATTCCTTGTGTTATTTAGCCCAAACAAGTCTCTTCTGCTTGTTGCCTGTCCTTAGCAGTGGTTTCCTAGCAGCTATTTTACCATGAAGGCCTGCTGCACAAAGTCTCCTCTTAACAGTTGTTGTAGAGATGTGTCTGCTGCTAGAACTCTGTGTGGCATTGACCTGGTCTCTAATCTGAGTTGCTGTTAACCTGCAATTTCTGAGGCTGGTGACTCGGATAAACTTATCTTCAGAAGCAGAGGTGACTCTTGGTCTTCCTTTCCTGGGGCGGTCCTCATGTGAGCCAGTTTCTTTGTAGCGCTTGATGGTTTTTGCAACTGCACTTGGGGACACTTTCAAAGTTTGCCCAATTTTTCAGACTGACCTTCATTTCTTAAAGTAATGATGGCCACTCGTTTTTCTTTACTTAGCTCCTTTTTTCTTGCCATAATACAAATTCTAACAGTCTATTCAGTAGGACTATCAGCTGTGTATCCACCAGACTTCTGCACAACACAACTGATGGTCCCAACCCCATTTATAAGGCAAGAAATCCCACTTATTAAACCTGACAGGGCACACCTGTGAAGTGAAAACCATTTCCGGTGACTACCTCTTGAAGCTCATCAAGAGAATGCCAAGAGTGTGCAAAGCAGTCATCAAAGCAAGGTTGAAGAACCTAGAATATAAGACATATTTTCAGTTGTTTCACACTTTTTTGTTAAGTATATAATTCCACATGTGTTAATTCATAGTTTTGATGCCTTCAGTGTGAATGTACAATTTTCATAGTCATGAAAATACAGAAAAATCTTTAAACGAGAAGGTGTGTCCAAACTTTTGGTCTGTACTGTATATATTTATAATGTTTATTACATATTATCTGCTCACCTATAGAGGATGCCTGGCCAAGTACAGTAGTGGTCGGGCTACTTAGGGGCGGTCAGCGAGGAGCGGGGCGCCATACCGAACCAAGGGTGCCAACCTTCGCTGTCAGGAAGGGAATTGTGAAGGGCAAAACTAGTCCCTGTCTCCCCTCATTTCTGCTCTTTTTTTAAATCTCTGTTTTTCTGTGCAAATGTGTGCATTTACAGTTAGGTCCATATATATTTGGACAGAGACAACATTTTTCTAATTTTGGTTCTAGACATTACCACAATGAATTTTAAACAAAACAATTCAGATGCAGTTGAAGTTCAGACTTTCAGCTTTCATTTGAGGGTATCCACATTAAAATTGGATGAAGGGTTTAGGAGTTTCAACTCCTTAACATCTGCCGCCCTGTTTTTAAAGGGACCAAAAGTAATTGGACAGATTAAATAATTGTAAATAAAATGTTCATTTCTAGTACTTGGTTGAAAACCCTTTGTTGGCAATGACTGCCTGAAGTCTTGAAATCATGGACATCACCAGACGCTGTGTTTCCTCCTTTTTGATGCTCTGCCAGGCCTTCACTGCGGTGGTTTTCAGTTGCTGTTTGTTTGTGGGCCTTCCTGTCTGAAGTTTAGTCTTTAACAAGTGAAATGCATGCTCAATTGGGTTGAGATCAGGTGACTGACTTGGCCATTCAAGAATATTCCACTTCTTTGCTTTAATAAACTCCTGGGTTGCTTTGGCTTTATGTTTGGGGTCATTGTCCATCTGTAGTATAAAACGACGACCAATCAGTTTGGCTGCATTTGGCTGGATCTGAGCACACAGTATGGCTCTGAATACATCAGAATTCATTCGGCTGCTTCTGTCCTGTGTCACATCATCAATAAACACTAGTGACCCAGTGCCACTGGGAGCCATGCATGCCCAAGCTATCACACTGCCTCCGCCGTGTTTTACAGATGATGTGGTATGCTTTGGATCATCAGCTGTACCACGCCTTCGCCATACTTTTCTCTTTCCATCATTCTGGTAGAGGTTGTGTTATGATAGGCTACAAGCACTAAGGAAAGACAGGAGATCTGTCCCTACAATAGAACTAAGCTAGATCCCTACGATGTAACGGGGAACCTGATCCTGCGATCAGACCCGCTAAAGTCCTCAGCTAGTCTGAACGAAGACCTATAGATGTGAGGGAGGGATCCCTACAAGAACTGGGGACTGGGATAAAGATGGACACCTCCTAGCAGAAATTGTAGCAGTAAAAAGACAAACACACAAAATAGAACATAAAGGTCAAAAGACCTAGCTAAACTGACTGAGAAAGGTTACAAAGCACCTGGCTAGCTTAAGAGTAGAAATTACAATGAAGTCCAGCATGGCCAGAAGGGCGGAGCAGGATTAAATAGGCAAAAAGGTGATGTGACCAGCAAAATAGAAAAAAACTAACAGGAGAGTTCTAACAGTACCCCCTCTTCTAAGAGGATCCTCCGGATCCCCTAGGCCCAGGCTTATCCAGAAACCTCTTGTGAAACGCTCTGACAAGTCTGGAAGCAGAAACATCATCCGCCCTCACCCATGAGTTATCCTCGGGACCGAAACCCTTCCAAGCGGCGAGATACTGCAAACTCCCCCTATACGGTCTAGAATTAAGGATGCGGGAAATTTCATATTCCCCGTCCTCCACCACCGGAGAAACAGTGGCAGTGGCGTCTCTATCTGATACATCAGCTTTTTTCAATAGAGAAACATGAAACACCGGATTAATCTTCCAGGAGGTAGGAACCTCCAACATAACAGCAGATTGGTTAACTACCTGAAGCACCTTAAAGGGCCCTACAAACTTGGGACCCAATTTTTTAGAAGGAATCCTCAACCACAGATTCTTAGAGGACAACCAAACCATGTCACCAACCGTAAACAAAACCTCTTGATGTTTCCTGTCAAAGTACCTCTTAGATTTTTTGTTAGCCTCCTGAAGATTACCACGCACATCCGTCCAAACTCTCTCCAAAAAAACTCTCCTCAGGCACAGCCGATACCAATTTGGAGAATGACCCAAAAGACGGATGTCTCCCAGAACAACAAAAAAAAGGCGAACACCCAGCAGAAGAGGATGTATGGTTGTTAAGAGCAAATTCAGCAAGCGGCAGAAACTCAGACCACCCCTCTTGATTGTCTGCCACAAAACAATGCAAGAACTGCTCAACATCCTGATTCTTCCTTTCTGTCTGGCCATTAGACTCAGGATGATATCCAGATGAAAACGACAAATGAACTCCCAACCTGTCACAAAAGGCACGCCAAAAACGAGCCACGAACTGAGGTCCCCTATCAGAAACAATGTCAGTAGGAACACCATGGAGTCTGACAATTTCCTTGACAAAGGCCTTAGCGAGTGTCTTAGCGCAGGGCAGTTTGATGAAGGGAACCAAGTGACACATCTTGCTAAAACGGTCCACGACCACCCAGATGACCGTGAAACCCTCAGAGGAGGGAAGGTCAGTAATAAAGTCCATAGCCAGATGTGTCCAAGGTGCACTAGGAACCTCCAGAGGGCAAAGCAACCCCGCAGCAGGAGTATGAGAAGACTTAGATCTAGCACACACAGTACATTGACGCACCCACTTAATGACTTCCTTCTGCCATCCAGGCCACCAAAAACTGCGACCCACAAGTCTCTTGGTCTCAGAAATTCCTGGATGACCTGCCAACCGAGACTCATGACACTCAACAAACAAATCTCTCCTAAGGTCCTAGGCACAAACAACCTCCCATGGGGAGTGTTAGATGGGGCATTCTCCTGTGGTTTAAGAATCTCATCTTCCAAAACGGAGTCCAATGCAGCAATCACAACACCTTCTTGTAAAATGCTCTCCTCCTCAGCACCGACCATGGGAGAAAAGCTGCGAGACAACGCATCAGCTTTAACGTTCTTGGTACCCGGGATGTAAGTAACGGAAAAATTAAACCGCGAAAAAAAAAGTGCCCACCTAGCCTGACGGGCATTCAAGCGCTTGGCAGCATCAAGATAGATTAGATTTTTATGATCAGTGAAAACCTGAATGGGAAATTCAGCACCTTCCAAGAGATGATGCCAGTGTTCAAATGCGAGTTTAATAGCCAGCAATTCCCGATTACCAATATCGTAATTAAGTTCAGTCTCAGAAAATTTTTTTTAAAAAAAGGCACAGGGATGTACTCCATCCTTGTTTTCCTGAGACAACACCGCACCGACCCCCACAGAAGAAGCATCAACCTCAACCAAAAACGGCTTAGTCACATCAGGCTGCATAAGGATGGGGGCAGAGCTGAACCTCTCCTTTAGAAACACAAAAGCTTCAATGGCCTCAGTAGTCCACTGAACCGTATTAGCACCTTTCCTGGTGAGATCGGTCAGTGGTTTAACAATAATAGAAACATTTTTAATGAATTTTCTGTAATAGTTGGCGAAACCCAAAAACCTATGTATCGATTTCAAACCAATAGGCCTAGGCCATTCCTGCACAGCTTGAACTTTCACCGGGTCCATCTCAAAGCCCTCGCTGGAGATAATGTAGCCCAAAAAACTAATTCTCTGTACAGCGAACTCACATTTCTCTAGCTTAGCAAAAAGCGAATAGTCAATTAATAACTGTAATACCTCACGTACGCTCCACCAATAAGACTCCAGATCAGGCGAATAAATCAAAATGTCATCCAAATACACAACCACATTTTTGCCGATCAAAGGTCTAAGGATGTCATTAATAAGATTCTGAAACAATGCTGGTGCATTGGTAAGACTAAAAGGCATAACCAGATTCTCAAAATGACCCACAGGAGTGTTAAAAGCAGTCTTCCATTCATCGCCCTCCTTATGCGCAACAAATTGTATGCCCCCAATTGTTAGAGAACCACTTGGCCCCCACTAACTGGTTAAACAAATCAGGAATCAATGGCAGTGGGTAGGGATTACGTACAGTAATTTTATTAATCTCGCGAAAGTCCAGACAAGGACGTAAACCGCCGTCCTTTTTTTTTACAAAAAAAAATCCAACTGCCACAGGTGACTTAGAGGGTCTGATATGACCGGCGGCCAAGCTCGTCTGTATGTATTCCTCCAAAGCCTTTCTCTCAGGAATAGTAAGATTAAATAAACGACTTTTAGGAAGAGTCGCTCCAGGGACAAATTCAATGGTACAATCATAATCTCTATGGGGAGGCAAAATTTGCGACTCCTCCTCAGAAAAAACTTTCCAAAAATCCTGAATAGGTACAGGTAATTCCCCTTTATCTACAGCAGCAATGCGCCCGTTACAACACTTGTCATAACACTTAGGGCTCCAGGACTTAATTTCATTGGTAGACCAATCCAGTACAGGATTGTGCAATTTTAACCAGGGTAACACCAAAATTACTGGAGAAGGCAAATTATTTAATACTACCAAATCCAAATTTTTTTGGTGAATACCATTAATAGTGAGGGGAAATTCATAAACCTTGTGAGTAACACATTTCAAGGGAGAGCCATCGACAGAAACCACAGCAATAGGAGATGACAAAGGTTTGGGTTTTAATTTAAGTTTTTCCAAGAATCCCCCATCAATCACAATCAGAGTAGAACCACAATCCACAAATACCCGAAATTCAATTAATTCTTCCTGAGCTGCAGTAGTAGCAGAAAGAAATACCCCCTTAGTGTTTAAACAGGCTATACGGGCGTAACTGACCTTTTTTTTTTTTTCTTTGTTCATACGAAGCACACAGTTCTTAATGAAATGGTCAGATTTTCCGCAATAAAAGCACAAACCTTCAGAAAACCTGCGGTCTTTTTCCTGAGAGCGGGGTGACATCGCCCCAATCTCCATCGGCTCTCCAATGTCAGTACAGACCCTCTCAAGACTAGGAGCTGACATGGCAAAGGATTTACTCTCATTAACCCTTGCACGCAGTCTCCTGTCCACCCGTATAGCTAATTGCATTGCCTCCTGCAAGTTTCCGGGTGTAGGATAAGCAATAAGCAGATCCTTAACCCTTTCACCTAGCCCAGCAAGAAACAAACTTTTCAGAGCTGAATCTTTCCACACCACCTGAGCAAACCACCGACGGAAGTGAGTACAATAATTTTCCACATTACCTGATCCCTGTCTCAAAAGTCTCAATTCCGTCTCAGCTGATGAGACACGATCAGGATCATCATACAACAACCCCAAAGCAGAAAAAATACTATCCACTGATCTAAAGCACGGATCACTAGGTTGGAGAGAAAAGGCCCACCCCTGAGGTTCTTTGCGCAAAAGTGACATTATAAACCCTATGCGCTGTGTTTCATCACCAGAGGATCTGGGTCTCAAACGAAAATACAATAAACAAGCATTTTTAAAGGAAAAAAAAATCTTGTTGTTCACTAAAAAATAAATCAGGCAATCGTACCTTTGGCTCCACAAAATGCGCTCCAGAACAGCTACTCACGTAGAGAGAGAGTCCCTGCAGGCGTTGAGCCAAATCCTGAACCGACACCATGATGGAAACTGGAGGTCTTTCCTTAGAGATATTTTTGGGCTGGACTTACTGTTATGATAGGCTACAAGCACTAAGGAAAGACAGGAGATCTGTCCCTACAATAGAACTAAGCTAGATCCCTACGATGTAACGGGGAACCTGATCCTGCGATCAGACCCGCTAAAGTCCTCAGCTTGTCTGAACGAAGACCCATAGATGTGAGGGAGGGATCCCTACAAGAACTAGGGACTGGGAGAAAGATGGACACCTCCTAGCAGAAATTGTAGCAGTGAAAAGACAAACACACAACATAGAACATAAAGGTCAAAAGACCTAGCTAAACTGACTGAGAAAGGTTACAAAGAACCTGGCTAGCTTAAGAGTAGAAATTACAATGAAGTCCAGCATGGCCAGAAGGGCGGAGCAGGATTAAATAGGCAAAAAATTCATGTGACCAGTAAAATAGAAATAAACCTAACACTCTTTATGGTAGATTTGGATATTGATACGCCTACCTCCTGGAGAGTGTTGTTCACTTGGTTGGCTGTTGTGAAGGGGTTTCTCTTCACCATGGAGATTATTCTGCGATCTTCCACCACTGTTGTCTTCCGTGGGTGCCCAGGTCTTTTTGCATTGATGAGTTCACCAGTGCTTTCTTTCTTTCTCAGGATGTACCAAACTGTAGATTTTGCCACTCCTAATATTGTAGAAATTTCTCGGATGGGTTTTTTCTGCTTTTGCAGCTTAAGGATGGCTTGTTTCACCTGCATGGAGAGCTCCTTTGACCGCATGTTTACTTCACAGCAAAACGTTCCAAATGCAAGCACCACATCTCAAATCAACTCCAGGCCTTTTATCTGCTTAATTGAGAATGACATAACGAAGGGATTGCCCACACCTGTCTATGAAATAGCCTTGGAGTCAATTGTCCAATTACTTTTGGTCCCTTTAAAAACAGGGTGGCACATGTTAAGGAGCTGAAACGCCTAAACCCTTCATCCAATTTTAATGTGGATACCCTCAAATGAAAGCTGAAAGTCTGAACTTCAACTACATCTGAATTGTTTTGTTTAAAATTCATTGTGGTAATGTCTAGAACCAAAATTAGAAAAATGTTGTCTCTGTCCAAATATATATGGACCTAACTGTATGTCTTTATGTATTGGGGTTTTAAATTAACTAATTAATGAAATTATTTTTTAAGGTCTTTTTTTGTTATGGTTTACAAGAATAAGGGCCCCATAGGTTCATCGCTTTGGTTGTTGATTGAGGGGGTTATGTGGGGGATCATACTGTACATAGGGGGATGTCAGCATAATTAACTGTACTCAATATTAAGTCATACAATTAATATAAAAAATAATTATAATTAATATTGAGCAAAATTAATTTCAGCCTATTCGTTCAGCCTCCACAACAGTCACTGTTTCTCATGCAGCCGTTTGGGAAAATTAATCTCCCACCCCTGCTATATTATGTATAGTGCTGTGTTTTGTATTGTGCTGTGTTATGTATAGTGTTGTACATAAGGCAAAAATTTGTGCGGTGAGCTATGCACACCACTCTCTATCTCTGTCATTTTCCATCTACATATGTGCACCAGAGCACCTGTGTGTTACATGACCTGACACATCATGTGACACATCGGATACCTGGGGGGGCCCCACACCTTCTAAACCCTGGCTACTCTTAATCCACCCCTGCCTAATGTAACTGAAACACCTTTAACTAATAATGATGCAGAATATTTTGTAGATGGATGCAGATGGTGGAATGAGGAAGGACACTTTTTCAACGGGTATGTGGTAATCCAAAATGGTAAGGTAATCATCCAAAAACCACTCCCACCCTGTGAATCTATGCAGGAGGCAGAGTTGAAGGCTCTCACTGATGCACATTAGGTTAAGGGCTCTCACATTAGGTAAAGGACTGAGAATAAATTGCTATTCCGACTCTAGATATGGGTGGAGCATAGCATATGATTTTGGTGTTATCGGGAGAGCTAGAGGGTTTCTGACTTCATCGGGTAAACCAATTAAAAATTCAGAATCTGTGCAGAATCTGCTTCAAGCCTTAAAGCTCATGCTAAAGAAGATACACAATTCAAGAGGGGTAATACTCAGGCTGATCGGGTTGCCAAGCAAGAAGCTAGCCTGCCGTTATTAACCCTTTGCTTGCCAACAGATCCAGATTTGTCCCATTTTCAAGAACTGCAGGCTCAGATATCGCCCCAGGACAACAAGATATGGATGAAGGAGGGAGCTAAAAAAGCAGGGGGACTCTGGCAAGTGAATGGAAAAACCTTTCTACCAAGAAGTTTGTATCATATGATGGCAAATTTGGCACATGGCCCAACTCACCTCTCAGAGGGAGCTATGTGTGCATTAGTGTTACAATATGGTTTGCTCCTGGAATTATGACCCTCTTTGATAAGTTTGTTCAGGGTTGTCTTACATGTGCCAGACATAAGCCTGGGAGGGTCATAAACACCCCCAAGAGACACGCTCCTAAGCCTTTGTATCCGTTTCAGAGACTACAGGTGGATTACATACAGCTCCCAAGGTGGGCACATATGAGTATGTCCTTGTGGCTATTGATGTATTTTCAGGCTCGCCTGAATCCTGGTCAGTGACTACCATTTCGGCCAAAAACACTGCTAAGAAAATTTTATCAGAAATAGTCTGCAGATATGGGATTCCAGAAGTAATAGAGAGTGACAGAGGTACCCATTTTACAGAAGAACTAATGGGACACGTCCTGAAAACCCTAGGGGTAACACAAGCGTTATGCACTCATACCATCCACAAAGTAGTGTTAAGGTAGAAAGACTTAATGGGACCATTTAAGTTAAAACTGCAGAAATTCTTTGACACACAGAGGTCTATGAACTGGGTAGAAGCCTTACCAGTAGTACTGTATGCTATCCGTACTACCCCTACAGGACAAGTGAAGCTTAGTCCTTTTGAGATTTTGAGGATTGTATTTCCCACAACAGCTACAGGCAGACTATTCCACTTTAACTTCCGATCTACTAGATCCAAATTCTCTGGAAGGATCTCATTCCCTTGTGGGGTTCAAAAGAAGCACGTCAGAAAGACCCTTGAGCTCAGATTTGATGGTCCATACCAGCTGCAGCTGATTACACCCACTGCAGTCAAGCTCGAAACAAGACCTACCTGGGTCCACCCTAGCCTCTGCAAAAAGATCCTCAAACCAGTTAACCATGAGAAGGGAAGTATTATCTTTGCTACAGATACTAATCCCATTGACTCTGGGCATACACTATGCCCTTAGAGATGACGAGGATCATAAATTTGTTAGACACCATATAACTCTAGCTAGCGAATTAGAACCAGCCGCTAAAAATTGTTGGATCTGCACACTTAGTTCTAGTGGAGCAGTGTCTTTGGCAACAAACCATTGAGATGAGATGGATTGATAACCAATGAAACTAATTTATATCATGATCTAAGTTCAACAGACACTTGCATTGCTATAGACACTGAACAAACTGCAAAAGTTTTAGTAAATATTATAGTATCTGGGTGGACCATCCCACCATGGTTTATATTTCCAGGTGCTGAGGAACGTCATATGTAGCTACAGCCGTTAGCGCATGGACTGTGGGAAGAAATGGAGGTTAGATCAGGATTTTTGGGGAATATTGATAATAACACCAATAACCTCACTATAACTTACCCAATAAGTAACCAATTGACAAACTTGATATTTATGTGGAAAAAGCGACCGGCAAGATGGGTCAGTTCCAGTTCCTCACTAACCATAAGGAAATAAATGATGGAAATGTATTGGAAAAATGGGGCTATTCTTCCACCTGGTGTGTATTTGGTGTGTGGCCAGAATGCTTATAAATAGAGACGACCAAATACCTATGGTACTTGCACCTTACCTAGGTTAACCCTTGCCTGCAACATTCATATTTCCACATGCTGACATACCTTACAGTATGATCCCAGACTGTCACGGGTGTGTCAGATGCGATAGACAGTCGTCCTGCAGTTGGTTGCAGAAGATCTCTTCGTTTGGCATTACAGACGCCTCCTTAAATCTGTCTTACTTTAGGACCCAGCGGCTACCTCCCTCCTGCTCTGATTGACACCCTGGCGTGGGTGTTTAAATACTTTCAGTTTGCTGCAGGGAGGGGCCGGTGATATTCACATGTTTCCTTGTGAAGGCTTGGAGCTGATGGAGTCTGCTTACTTCCTCTCTGGCGCTAGGAGGACGTTTGGTGTAATCTCTCTGAAGTCGGCTCAAGCTAAGTTACTTTTCCCTGTGTGTGTCTCCCTTGTTGTCTTTAGTTGCTAGTGAGGACTGACTAGTGCTCCTCCTCCCCCTTCCCTATTCAGGGCCAAGTGCTAGAGAAATACAGAGCTTAGGTTCCTGTGCGGCGATTGGTGAGGAACCAATATAGGGACGATAGGGGAGTCAGGGTGATATCAGATCAGCCTATGAGGTCTCCACTCCCCCTTTGCCTAGTGTCTGGGCTCCCTTCCCGTACTCCCTTTGTGTTGCACTTAGTCTTTCCCACACTTTGCGTGACACAGACATACTTTATTTAAACAAGCAGCTGATAATAGAATCAGGTCAAATAGTAAACCACACATAGTACAATTTTCTGCAACTAACAAAGTCTTTAGTACCTTGTTTCTGTACCCTATGGTAATGCAAACCTGGGATAAGCTAATAGAAGCTACCGACAACCTCAATGACCAAATATTTAAAGTCTTAAATATAATCAATCAGACTAACGCTGTTCAAGCCCAATTGTTGGTAGTAATTAATTGACACACCATTGTTCTGGATTATCTTACAGCTTCTCAGGGGGGTATGTGTCAAATATTAGGATCTGTCTGTTGTCAGTATATTAATCCAAAAAGAAATCTTCAGGTCAAGGCAGACATTGAGGTGGTTAAGCCTACTACCTGCAGTAACCACTGATCCACCACACCGCTGCACGACCAGCTCTACCCTCACCTACTGTATCCTCACCCATCCCTTGTAGACTGTGAGCCCTCGCGGGCAGGGACCTCGCTCCTCCTGTACCAGTCACATTGTGTTCAAGATTAGTGTAATTGTTCTTGTATGTATACCCCTTTTTCACATGTAAAGTGCCATGGAATAAATGGCGCTATAATAATAAATAATAATAATAATGTGTGATAAGTATCTCAAAGAACATTCCAGCCCTGAAACTGAGGATGCATGGTGGGGAAGTACCTTTTCATTTCTCAATCCAGCTAATTGGTTTAGGGGTTTATCCAGCTGGATAACTGGAATAATGCATGCAGTATTATAAATATTTCTAATCCTATTGTTTGTGTATGTGATAATTAAGATGTTGTTAATATATTGTGCACCAAGAATAACAAAAGTTTTATGCAAGAAAAAGAAGAAAATGAGAACAGAGATATTGCATATAGCTTCTAAAGTGTGATTTGTTTTATTTCAGAGTCTATTGATCTTGACTGCAAACAATTTTTTAAGTAGCATTCTGAGGGGTACAGCATAATCCTCTAATCTGATAACATAGAATCAGGCTGAATGAAGACCAATCTCCCTCGTGTCACTAGGATGCGGTATAGCACCTCAATTGCTCTCAAGGAATTGAAACAAGAGGAGGGAAATGTTGAAGGAGGCCGCAGGCCTACTCCTGCTCAGCAACTATTTTAGTGATTTTGAATCAAGACTCCATTTTGTGTTTGAATTTCTTTGTTCACAATGAAGAAGAAATTTAGTGCTTGCGTGGATGCTACACTCTGCCAATTCCAAGAAATGGCCTGCTACAAGCTGATACCATCAGAAATGTATACGTCATTATCAGTTGTGTGTCTATGATGATAAGGAATAAGCTTATAGAAATGTATTGAATTCATGTACAGTATGTGACTTGGCAATTTTCCATTGAAGCATATTCTTATACTTTTGTATAAGTAAAGCTGTCAGACACTAGTCTGGGGGGAACCCCAGTGTGAATCAGACTACCTGTTTGAGTCTCTTTTGTTCCGCGGTTGCAACGACATCTACCTGCACCACGAGGCTAGGTCCTTATCATAGCAGACAATCAGTTTGCTTTGAAAGTAGGTACACTTCAACTGTGAGAGACAGAATCTAAAAGTAAAATCGAGAAAATCACATTTTATGATTTTTAAATAATGAAATTGCATCTTATTGCATGAAATAAGTATTTGATCACCTACCAACCAGCAAGAATTCTGGCTCTCACAAACCTGTTAGTTTTTCTTTAAGAAGCCCTCCTACTCTGCACTCATTACCTGTATTAATTGCACCTGTTTGAACTGATTACCTGTATAAAAGACACCTGTCCGCACACTCAATCAAGTACACTGCAACCTCTCCACCATGGCCAAGACCAAAGAGCTGTCTAAGGACACCACGGACAAAATTGTAGACCTGCACAAGGTTGCTATGGGCTACAAGACTATAAGCAAGCAGCTTGGTGAGAAGGCAACAACTGTTGGCACAATTATTAGAAAATGGAAGAAACACAAGATGACTGTCAATCTTTCTCGATCTGGGGCTCCATGCAAGATTTTGCCTCGTGGGTTAAGGATGATTCTGAGAAAGGTCAGGAATCAGCCCAGAACTACATGGGTGGACCTGGTCAATGACCTAAAGAGAGCTGGGACTACAGTCTCAAACGTTACCATTAGTAATACACTACACCGTCATGGATTAACATCCTTCAGTGCACTCAAGGTCCCCCTCCTCACACCAGCACATGTCCACGCCTATTTGAAGTTTGCCAATGACCATCTGGATGATCCAGAGGAGGCATGAGAGAAGGTCATGTGGTCAGATGAGACCAAAATAGAACTTTTTGGTATCAACTCCACTTGCCATGTTTGGAGGAAGAAGAAGGATGAGTACAACCGCAAGAACACCTTCTCAATCATGAAGCATGGTGGGGGAAACATCATATTGTGGGAGTGCTTTCTGCAGAGGGGACAGAATAACTGCAGAGTATTGAAGGGAGGATGGATGGGCTCATGTATCACGAGATTTTGGCTAACAACCTGCTTCCCTCAGTAAGAGCTGTGGTAGGTCGACTCGCTTGGCTGCTTCCGGAAGTAGACTCAGGAACCGGGTTTTCTCTGCAGGCTTTATTATATGGCATAAAGCCCTGTAACTCCAGCAAACATAAACACGGCCTTACTGGCAAAACAACAAAACAAAAGATAAACAATAGCACAGTCCATATGGGTGTGTGCGGTTTGCCCACACAGGTTATGTCCAGCCTCCAGCTCCTTCCTGAGATATGGCTGTCCAGTCTGGAGACCTTGCCTCTCCAAACACAACACAGAGAAAAAAAACAGGACTGAACATTTAAAGCTTGTTCAGCCACACCTTGAGGTGGAGGTATGGGGAATGACTTCCCTCCAATCTCTATGTCATTCCCATAAAACCACACCCTTTAAAAGAGTTAACCTCCAGCATATAACATGCTGGCAAAAATTCAGTAGGTCTCAGTTCACACAGGAGAGCCTCCTGAGTGACACATACCTCCCCTCGCATATAATACCAATGACTCTGTCATATATTCCCCGACTCTGCCCAAAGCCGGGGGGTTTGGGCACCTTCAGACACCAATCTGGGAATTCTGGAGAGAGCATCAGCATTAGCGTGTAACTTCCCGGGTCTATGCTCCACATGAAAATTAAAGTCTTGAAGACCTAAGAACCACCTAGTTACTTGGGCATTCTTACCCTTCTTTTCCCTCAACCATCTCAAAGGGGCATGGTTTGACACCAATTTAAACTTTTGGCCAAGCAAGTAATATCTTAGCGTGTCTATGGCCCATTTTATGGCTAAACATTCTTTCTCCACAATGGCATAATTTTTCTCACAGGACGAGAGCTTCCGGCTCATATACAGGATGAGATGCTCTTCCCCATTTATCTCCTGCGACAGCACGGCTCCTAGGCCAACTTCTGAGGCATCTGTCTGGAGGACAAACTCTTTAGTAAAGTCTGGTACGACCAGGACCGGCAGCTTATAGAGTGCCAGCTTCAGCTGTTGGAACGCCATCTCAGTTTCAACCATCCATTTCACCATTGTTGATTTTGTGCCTTTCAGAATATTAAATAGCAAAATTTGGGATAAACCGCTGGTAATATCCCACAATTCCAAGAAACGCTCTCACCTGCTTCTTGGAGAGCGGTTGCGGACAGTTCTGAATTGCCTCGATCTTATTGACCTGTGGCTTAATTTCGCCTCTCCCGACGACGTAGCCTAAGTACTTGGCCTCCTCCTTCCCAATGGCACATTTTCTCGGATTTATCGTAAATCCTGCCTTCCTTAGAGTATCCAGAATTGCATGTACCTTTGGCAGATAACTTGCCCAGTGTGAGCTAAAGACAACAATGTCATCAAGGTAGGCTGCGGCATACTTCTTATGCGGGCCGAGGATCCGATCCATGGCCTTCTGGAAGGTGGCTGGTGCTCCCTGCATTCCGAAAGGCATTCGGGTGTACTGGAAGCAACCATCAGGTGTTGAGAAAGCCGTTTTCTCCTTGGCCCTCTGGGACATGGGGATCTGCCAGTAGCCCTTCGTCAAGTCGAGGGTGGTAATATATCTCGCAGGTCCAAGCCTCTCGATGAGTTCATCGAAGCGGGGCATCAGGTATGCGTCACACTTGGAAACCTCATTCAGCCTGCGGTAGTCATTACAAAATCTCCACTCCCCATCAGACTTTGGCACGAGAACGATAGGACTCGACCATCCGCTCTTCGATTCCTCTATCACGCCGAGGTCCAGCATCCTCTTCACCTCAGCTGAGATTACCTCACGGCGGGCTTCAGGAATCCTATAGGGTTTGAGGTTTACCCTAACATGCGCTTCCGTCAGCACGTCATGCTCGACCACCTCCGTACGCCCTGGGAACTCCGAGAACAGGTCACGGTTCCGTTGCAGCAGCTCTCTACATTGTTGTTTCTCTGCCGGTGATAGAGTCTCTTTTGTCGTGCTGTCCTCGACTTTGGCTTTCGCACTGGCTCTCAAACAAGAAGCCCCCAACGTTTCCCAATCTCGCCACGGTTTGAACAAGTTTACATGGTACACTTGGTGCAGCTTTCTTCGGCAAGGCTGGTGAACTTTGTAGCTCACTTCGCTGAGTTTCTCCACTACCTCATAGGGGCCTTGCCACTTGGCCAGGAACTTGCTCTCGACGGTGGGAATAAGCACCAGTACGTGATCCCCAGGCTGGAACTGTCTCAGCCTCGCTGACCAGTTATAGACCCTTGCATGAGCCTCTTGTGCTTGGAGGAGATGAGCTTTCACGATAGGCATCACTTTCCCCATCCTCTCCTGCATCTGGGCGACATGTTCTATGATGCTCTGGTGGAGCGTAACCTCGGCTTCCCAGGTTTCCTTGGCAATATCCAGGAGCCCTCACAGATGTCATTCGTACAATAGCTCAAACAGGGAGAAACCTGTAGAGACTTGTGGGACCTCTCTTACCGAGAAGAGCAGAAATGGTAGCAGGTAGTCCCAGTCACGTCCGTTCTTCTTTACAACCTTTTTGAGCATTGCTTTTAAGGTTTTAGTAAAGCTCTCCTCCAGGCCGTCGCAGCTGGGTAATCTGAAGGACTTTACACAGCTCCTTCATTACCTTGCTCATGAACGGGGTTCCTTGGTCCATTAGGATCTCCTTCGGCAGTCCGGTCCTGCCAAATATATGGACAAGTTCCCGGGCGATGCTCCTACTTGACGAGTTCCTCAGTGGTACTGCTTCTGGCTACCTGGTCGCATAGTCCATGACCACCAGGATGTATTGGCCCCAGGCCGATTTGACTAAGGGCCCCACTAGGTCCATGGCTATCCTCTCAAAGGGGATTTCTATCACAGGTAGGGGGATTAAAGGACTACGGAAGTGGGAGGAGGGAGCGGTTATCTGGCAGGTGGGGCAGGATCTACAATAGTTCAGGATCTCCCGGTAACACCCTGGCCAGTAAAACCTCCTCAATATCCTCTCCTGAGTCTTCTCGACCCCCAGGTGTCCCCCCAGAACACGTGAATGGGCCATATCTAATACCCTCTGTCGGTATGTCCCTGGATGGCATCCGCCAGAAGCTGTATCTGCTGCTGCTGTTCCTGCTGGTGCTGCTGCTGCGCCTTTTGGTCGTCTCCTGGTGCTGCTGCTGGCTCTGCAAGTGCTGTTGGTGCATCTGTTGTTGTCTTTGCACCAAGTGCTTAATGAGCTCCTCCATGCTGTCAGACTTCTCTGGGTGACTGCCGGCCTTCACCCAGGACATCCACCAGTCTCTGTGCCAGGTACACGTGTTCCTGGAATCTTGCACGCACTCTCACACCAACTGTAGTAGGTCGACTCGCTCGGCTGCTTCCGGAAGTAGACTCAGGAACCGGGTTTTCTCTGCAGGCTTTATTATATGGCATAAAGCCCTGCAACTCCAGCGATAATAAACACGGCCTTACTGGAAAAACAACAAAACAAAGGATAAACGATAGCACAGTCCATATGGGTGTTTGCGGTTTGCCCACACAGGTTATGTCCAGCCTCCAGCTTCTTCCTGAGCTATGGCTGTCCAGTCTGGAGACCTTGCCTCTCCAAACACAACACAGAGAAAAAAAACAGGACTGAACATTTAAAGCTTGCTCAGCCACACCCTGAGGAGGTATGGGGAATGACTCCCCTCCCATCTCTACGTCATTCCCATAAAACCACACTCTTTAAAAGAGTTAAACCCCAGCATATAACATGCTGGCAGAAATTCAGTAGGTCTCAGTTCACACAGGAGAGCATCCTGAGTGATACATACAGGGCCGGCGTCAGCACCCGGGCAAGTGCCGGGGCCCTGAGCAGGCGGGGGGCCCACTCGCTGTTGGGAACCCCTGCGCACTATGGGACCCGTGAGCGGAGGAGAGTGGTGCCAGCATCTGTCAACCCCCCACCCCTGCCCGCTTGCTCAGGGCCCCGGCACAATACTTACCTCTTCCCGTGCCTCCGCAGCAGCTCGGGTCTCTTCCGCGTCCTCTGACTGTGATGGCTCAGGTCAGAGGGTGCGATGACGTCTTTCCACTGTGCCCTCTCCTGAGCCATCACAGCGCAGAGTGGAAAGACGCTGGCGAGGCTGAGGAGTCCGGAGCAGCAGCAGCAGGTGAGGAGAAGTGAGGTGAGTATTTGATTTTTTTTTTAATGTATGGAGGCATGGGGCATTATAGGGGGGGGCAGCCTGCAATGGGGCATTATAGAGGGGGGAGAACAGACTGCAATGGGGAATTATATGGGGGGAGAACAGACTGTAATAGGGCATTATATGGGGGGGAGAACAGACTGCATGGGGCATTATATAGGGGGGGAGAACAGACTGCATGGGGCATTATATGGGAGGGCACAGCTTGCAATGGGTCATTATGGGGGGGGGAGAACAGCCTGCATGAGGCATTATGGGGGGGGGGGACAGCCTGCAATGGGGCATTATAGGGGGGGGGAGAACAGCCTGCAATGAGGCATTATAGTGGGGGGTGGGGGACAGCCTACATAAGGCATTATGTGGGGGGGAGAACAGCCTGCATGGGGCAATATGTGGGGGGGAAGCCTGCATGGGGCATTATGGGGGGGCAGCCTGCATGAGGTATTATGTGGGGGCACAATCTGCATGGAGCATTATGTGGGTGGCACAGCCTGCATGAAGCATTATATGGGAGCCAGTATTCTGTATCGAGTGTTATGTGGGAGCAAGTATTCTGTATGGAGCGTTTTATGGGGGCCAGTATTCTGTATGGAGCGTTTTATGGGGGCCAGTATTCTGTATGGAGCGTTATATGGGGGCTAGTATCCTGTATGGAGCATTTTATGGGGGCCAGTATCCTGTATGGAGCGTTTTAGGGGGCCCAGTATTCTGTATGGAACATTTTATGGGGGCCAGTATTCTGTATGGAGCGTTTTATGGGTGCCAGTATCCTGTATGGAGCGTTTTATGGGGCCCAGTATTCTGTATGGAGCATTTTATGGGGGCCAGTATTCTGTATGGAGCGTTTTATGGGGGCCAGTATTCTGTATGGAGCGTTTTATGGGGGCCAGTATTCTGTATGGAGCATTATATGGGAGACAGTATTCTGTATGGAGTATTATATGGGGCCCATAATACTGTATAGAGGACTATGTGGTGCCCATAATACTGTATGGAGGATACTATCCGGTCTGCACTGTGCGCTGCGAGGATTCGCCGATTTCTGAGCTATTGTAGAATTTACAATAGATATTACTCATGTAATGTAAGAAGTGAAATCTTTGGCCTTGTACTATATATATATATATATATATATATATATATATATATATATATATATATATATATATATATATATATATATATATATATATATATACGCTGCTCATAAAATAAAGGGAACCCTTAAACAACAGAATATAACTCCAAGTGAATCAAACTCCTGTGAAATCAAACTGTCCACTTAGGAAGCAACACTGATTGACAATCAATTTCACATGTTGTTGTGCAAATGGAATAGACAATAGATGGAAATTATTGGCAATTATCAAGACACCCTCAATAAAGGAGTGGTTCTGCAGGTGTGGACCACAGAACACATCTCAGTACCAATGCTTTCTGGCTGATGTTTTGGTCACTTTTGAATGTTGGTTGTGCTTTCACACTCGTGGTAGCATGAGACGGACTCTACAACCCACAGAAGTTGCTCAAGTAGTGCAGCTCATCCAGGATGGCACATCAATGCGAGCTGTGGCAAGAAGGTTTGCTATGTCTGTCAGCGTAGTGTCCAGAGGCTGGAGGCACTACCAGGAGACAGGCCAGTACACCAGGAGACATGGAGGGGGCCGTAGGAGGGCAACAACCCAGCAGCAGGACCGCTACCTCCGCCTTTGTGCAAGGAGGAACAGGGGGAGCACTGCCAGAGCACTGCAAAATGACCTCCAGCAGGCCACAAATGTGCATGTGTCTGCACTAACCGACTCCATGAGGGTGATATGAGGGCCCGACGTCCACAGATGGGGGTTGTGCTCACAGCCCAACACCATGCAGAACGCATTGCATTTGCCACAGAACACCAGGATTGGCAAAGTCGCCACTGGCGCCCTGTGCTCTTCACAGATGAAAGCAAGTGACAGAGTCTGGAGACGCCGTGGAGAGCGATCTGCTGCCTGTAACATCCTTCAGCATGACCGGTTTGGCAGTGGGTCAGTAATGATGTGGGGTAGCATTTCTTTGGAGGGCCGCACAGCCCTCCATGTGCTCGCCAGAGGTAGCCTGACTGCCATTAGGTACTGAGATGAGATCCTCAGACCCCTTGTGAGACCATAAACTTGTGCGGTTGGCCCTGGGTTCCTCCTAATGCAGGACAATGCCAGATCTCATGTGGCTGGAGTGTGTCAGCAGTTCCTGCAAGATTAAGGCATTGAAGCTATGGACTGGCCCACCCGTTCCCCAGACCTGAATCCAATTGAGCACATCTGGGACATCATGTCTCGCTCCATCCACCAACGTCACGTTGCACCACAGACTTCCAGGAGTTGGCGGATGCTTTAGTCCAGGTCTGGGGGGAGATCCCACAGGAGACCATCCGCAACCTCATCAGGAGTATGCCCAGGCGTTGTAGGGAGGTCATATAGGCAATACAGGGAGGCCACACACAATACTGAGTCTCATTTTGACTTGTTTTAAGGTCATTACAGTTGGATCAGCCTGTAGTGTGTTTTTCCACTTTAATTTTGGGGGTGACTCCAAATCCAGGCCTACATTAGTTAATACATTTGATTTCCATTGATGATTTTTGTGTGATTTTGTTGTCAGCACATTCAACTTTGTACAGAACAAAGTATTCAATGAGAATATTTCATTAATTCAGATCTAGGATATGATATTTGAGTGTTCCCTTTATTTTTTTGAGCAGTGTATATTTGTCTGCGGTATCTGTGCTTCGTGAATCGTGGTATGTGTTAAAGGGGCCAACTGAGACTCTTTCTCCCAGGGCCAACAAAAACCTGGAGTCGGCCCTGGACACATACCTCCCCTGGCATATAATAACAGTGACTCTGTCACAGAGCATTGAAGATGGGTCATGACTGGGTCTTCCAACATGACAATGACCCGAAACACATAGCCAGGGCAACTAAGGAGTGGCTCCATAAAAAGCATTTCAACATTCTGGTGTGGCCTAAGCAGTCTCCAGACCTGAACCCAATAGAAAATCTTAGGAGGGAGCTGAAACTCAATGTTGCCCAGTGACAGCCCCGAAACCTGAAAGATCTGGAGAAGATTTGTATGGAGGAGTGGGCCATAATCCCTGCTACAGTGTGTGCAAACTTGGTCAAGGACAACAGGAAACGTAATTGCAAACAAAGGTTTCTGTACAAAATATTAAATTCTGTTTTTCTATTGTATCAAATACTTATTTCATGAAATAAAATGCAAATTGTTTATGTAAAAATCATACAATTAAGATTCTGTCCCTCACAATTTAAGTCTACCTATGATAAAAATTACAGACTTCTCTATTTTTTGTACAGTAGTGTGCAAAATAATAGCAGTCCAATATGATTAACCAGATTAATCACTGTTTTTGGTATAAATTATATTACCACATGTCAAACACTTTACCAGTTGGTGCAGTAGATTCTAAGAAAACCCAGAGACTCAGCATTAATGATCTGCATGTTTTTGAGTCTGTGTATTTGAATAATTAATTGAAAGTGAGTGTGTTCAAAATAATAGCCATGTGGAGTTCAATTATTGAGATCAATCATTCTGTGAATAAACAGATGTGAATCAGGTGGCCCTTATTTAAGGGTGAAGCCAGCACATGTTGTACATGCATTTCTCCTTGAAAGCCTGAGAAATATGTTTTTTTTTCGAGACATTGTTCAGAAGAACAGCGTGCTTTGATTAAAGAATTGATTGGAGAGGGTAAAACTTATAAAAAAGTGCAGACAATGATTGGCTGATCAGCTAAAATGATCTCCAAATGGAAAGCAAAACCAGAGAAACAAGGAAGAAAACGGAAGACTACTAGTGAAGAGCGAGCACTAAAATTCTCGGGTACTCGTTGTTTGAGTCAAGCAAATTGGAATGCGCGAGTGCTCGGTCCGAGCAACGAGCCCAATGTAAGTCTATGGGAAACTCGAGCATTTTTCTGAGGCCCCCTCCCCCCGGAGGTCTGCAGAGGGCCTAAAAATTGCCCAAATTGATGGGAACAGTACTCAAATGACATGGGAACAGCATGGGGAAGACCCCTGGAAGCATCTCTGACTCCCAGGTCACTGCTGTGAACAATGTTGTCAGAGTATTACGCCACTTTTATGGACTCACAATAAAACATACAAAAACGAAACGAAAATGGATTTTCCTGGGAAGAATGTTAAGAAACATCCTTTCCAGGGTAATGACTTGTATCTAAGGTAAAATAAATAGCCAAATGCAAAAATGCACCTGCACACCTTGGGCTATGTTCACACGTAGCGTTTTTGATGCGTTTTTGCACTTTTGCATTGCTTCCAACGGTGAAAAATGCATTCACTGGTAAATGTAATTTTAACATTATACAACCTTATCTGGCCATGCGTGTGACACATGATCAGACACATCCTGTTTCATTTATGAAGGAGGGACTCTGAAAGTCACAAAGCCTATTTTATAGGGCCATCAGGCGGCCCATACTATGACATAGAGGAGGGCCTCAGTAAAAAAATGTTCCCATTTTAAAGGAGTGGGTTTCCTATAGTGGTAATGCCCATGCAGTGACTGCAAGGGCTGCCTTAATTTGGGAAATACCCCAATACCAATTTAAAGACACATAGAGATGGACCTCAGTAACGACATGTTCCCATTAAAAAAGCGGGTCTGCAATACAGTTATAGGGTATTAGTGAAGTACAACGGTTTCCAAAATTTTGGAAAAACCCCAATACCAATTTAAAAACACATAGAGGTGGGCCTCAGTAACGACATGTTCCCATTTGAAAGGAGCGGGTCTCCCATACTGTTTTCCAATGACCCCATGCAAGAGATGTAAAGGAGGGCCTCATGAAAAATTTTTTCCCATTATTAGGAAGTGGGTCTCCCATACTATTATTACCTATGCAATGAATGCAAGGGCTGCCAAAAATCTGGAGGCACTCCAATGCCCCTTGCAAGAGACGTAGATAGGGTGGTGATATGGTGGTGGAGGATGAGGATGAGGAGAAGGAGGAGGACAAGAGCAAATAGACAAAATCAGGAAGCGCATTCCCAGTGTCTGGGTGTGAAGACAGAGGTGAATGGAAATAGAGTTAGACCTCCCAAAAAAAAAATTCTCTGTATCTGAGTTTATGTTACGCTGCTATCATTTGGTGGTGTTGAGAAGTCTGGCCCAATCCAGCCCTTGTTCATTTTTATAAGAGTCAGCCTGTCAGCATTTTCAGTTGACATGCGGATGCGCCTATCGGTTATAATTCCCCCAGCGGCACTAAAAACCTGCTCTAAGTAAACGCTAGCAGCAGGGCAGGCCAGGACCTCCAAGGCTTAGAGAGCCAGTTCATGCCACGTGTCCAGCTTGGATACCCAATAACTATAAGGAACATAGGAATCACGGAGGACGTTGGTACGGTCGGAAAGGTACTCCTTCAGCATCTTCCCAAATTTTTCCCTCCTTGTGAGACTACCTCACGCATCAGGGCTTGTGTGATGGTAGGGTCTGAGAAAACTGTCCCAGAACTTTGACAGTGTTCCCCTGCCTCTGCTTGATTGGATTCGTGTCTTTCTCGCCTGTACTCCTTGGTTGTCCAACAAAGTGTGAACTCTGCCGCCAGCGTTTTCAGATGGGAATTTTTTTAATATTTCCACAACAAATGCCTTCTGATACTGCCCCATTTTAGCAGACTTGTCCGCCACGGGAATAAGAGATAGAAAGTTCTCCTTGTAGCGTGGGTCTAGAAGCATCACCAACCAGTAATGACTGTCACCCAAAATTTGGAGAATGCGAGGGTCATGGGAAAGGCAGCGTAACATAAACTCAACCATGTGTGCCAAACTGCTAACAAGCAAGACTTCCTTGTCCAAACCAAGAGGACGACTGACCATGCTCTCCTCCTCATCCTCCTCCTCTCTCTCCTCAGGCCATCAACGCTGAACAGACGGTATGACAGTTGTTGGGGTAGTACCGTCTATAGCGCAGGAAACTAGCTCCTGTTCTTCCTCCTGCTCCTCTTCCTCATTGTAACCCAATCCACATTGGGATTAGATGAGGCTGGGCTGTATGGAATCACCCTGTATGGTTCCTTGCTCCATCTCATCATGCTCCCCCTGCAATGCCTCCTCTTTAATTGTCAGCAGCGAGCGTTTCAGAAGACAGAGAAGCGGGATGGTGATGCTAATTATGGCGTCATCTCCGCTCACCATCGTGGTGGAGTCCTCAAAGTTTTGGAGGAGGGCACAGATGTCTAACATCCATGCCCACTCCTGAGGTCTGATGTGCCGAGCCTCACCGGCATACCGAAGGCCGTATTAATGCTGCTAATCAACAACTGCCCTCTGTTGCTCACAGATCCTTTCCAACATCTGCAATCCAACACAGATCCTTTCCAATGTGTGACGACATCGCACAACAGTCGGTGAGCTGGAAGCTGCAAGTTCTGCTGAAGCACGCCAAGGATGGTGGAAGCTGTAGCAGACCTTCTAAAATGGGCACACACGGCAGCGTACTTTGACAAGCAGATCCGGGTAGGTTTTGAGAAACCGCTGAACCACGAGGTTAAGCACATGGGCCAGGCATGGTACATATGTCAACTCGCCTCGCTTCAGAGCTGCCACCAGGTTCTGGCCATTGTCACACATGACCATGCCTCGCTGTAGGTTCAGCGGTGTCAGACACAGATCTGCCTGCTCTTTCAGAGCTGTCCACAACTCTTCAGCAGTGTGCGGTTTGTCACCTAAGCATATTCGCTTCAGCGCAGCCTGTTGCCACTTGGCCAAGGCAGTGCTGCAGTGCTTCCAGCTTGTGACTGATGTGGTCATTTCGGAGATGGAGGCTCAAGAGGAGGAGGAGGTGCAGGAGCTGTAGAATGTGGGGGCAACCCTGATTGACCCAGAGCCCGCAATCCTCGCCATCGAGAAGACTTATTCCGTCTCAAGGTCCGACTGGGTCCTGACTGGGTCCCGACTTCCACTATATTAACCCAGTGTGCCATCAGCGAGATGTACCTTCCCTGACCACAAGCACTTGTCCATGTGTCCGTGGTTAGGTGGACCTTCCGAGTAACTGCGTTGTTGCAGGCACGGCTAATGTTTTGGGACACGTGCTTGTGTAATGCGGGGATGGCACACCAGGAAAAATAGTGGCAGCTGGGGACGGAGTACCGAGACCCGGCCGCCGCCATCAGGTTGCAGAAAGCTTCCGTCTCCACGAGCCTGAAAGGCAACATTTCGAGCGCAAGTATTTGCGAAATGTGTGAGTTTAGTAGTGTGGCATGTGGGGCGTTGGCTGCGTATTTGCACTTGCATTTCAAGGACTGGGGTAGGGACAACTGAACACTGTGCTGGGACAAGGATGTGGACGTGGTTGTTGATGGTGCTACTTGATAGTATGCAACGACAGGTGCAGGGCAAGAGACATCGTCGCATGCGCCATGAACAGGGGATTGGCGTGCACGCACAACAGCGGAACAAGCAGTGGTGTCACCCGCAGACACTGTTTCTGGACCCTTGCGTTTGTCCCACTTAGCCGGCTGCTTTGCTTTCATGTGCCTGATCATGCTGGTGGTGGTCATGCTGCTAGTTTTGCTACCCCTGCTGATGCTGGCCTAGCAGGTGGTGCAAATGGCCTTTTTGTGGCTATCTGCAGAGTCTATAAAAAACAACCAGACTCGGGAAGACCTAACAGTTGTACTGGCAACTTCCATCGTGTTTGTGTTCCGAGAAGCAGTTGCCTGCCTTGTGTCTGTGGCCACCACACTGCATGTTCCTGCCTGTTGTGGTGCTATGCCTCCCTCCCCTTGTGTGCTGCTATCCTAGCTCTGCATGTCCCCCTGCCAGGTTGCTTCAGTGACTTCATCATCCACCATCTCGTCTTCCACTTCCGCACCCTGGTCCTCCTCCTGACTTTCTGGCAATTGTGTCTCAATATCATTATCCACCTCTTGCGACGGTAATTGAGCTTTCCCACCGTTGCCTTCATGTGACCGTGGCTGCTCAAATATTTGGGCATCGCTACACGCGTTCTCCTCTTGCCCCGCTTGAAGCTGGTAGGGCGAGAGGCCCGAATCTATAAATGGAAAAGTGAACAGCTCTTCAGAGTGCCCAAGTGTGGGATCAGTTGTCTCTGGGCACTCGGCATGGTGGGAGGAAGGAGGATCAGGGTGAGGAATATGCGGTCCAGACTCACGACTACTGAGACTTGACCGTGTGTAAGACAGGGTAGTGGTGGTGGTGGCAACGTGACTGGAAGCATTATCTGCTATCCAACCAATAACCTTTTGACACTGATCTGGGTTCAATAATGGTGTGCTGTGGTCCTCTAGCAATTGGGACAGGGAGGTCGGGAGACAAGATGTGGGTGATTATTGTAGCACAATTTCAGCTTGCCCACAGCCTCGGCCTCTGCATGCACCATCACCATCATGTCCACTTCCCCCTTCCCTTGCCACGCGCCTTCCCCATTTTAAATGGAGGATAATATTTTCCACGTTCACTACAAATGTCTGGATTTGAGCTGCAGTTATATGTGATACATCTGACGGACACCCACGGTTTTAAATAGTGGCCCAGTTGTTTACTATTCTTCACAGCGACCATGTGTGAATAGCTTCACTGACACACTGCTACAAACTGTAAATGGATGACAGAAATGGCTGAATTTGGACCACAGTTATATGTGATACGTCTGATGGAGAGCCACGGTTTTAAATAGCGGGCTTGTAGTTTACTATTCTTCACAGCGACCACATGTGAATAACTTCACTGACACACTGCTACAAACTGTAAATGGAGGCCAATATTTTCCACATTCACTACAAAAATTTTATAGCTATAATATGGAAAAGGTCTGGCAAATAATCAGGATTAAGATTAAAAAAAAATAGCCCTGGCCCCTGATATCTGGGGCTATGTCTACAAATATCTGTAACAGTCAGCAAACAGAATGTGCATTGGACCCTTTTGTGCTGTATACACTGCCACAAACGCTGCCTATCTGTCTGCCTGCCTAACTACTGCTATCACCACTGAATATATGCAGCTGGATTAGTCCTCAGAAAGACTGTTAGTTCAGATGGATATATCCGTGCATGTTCATTGGCTCTCTAAACAGTGCCAAACATGCAGGGCGGGGACCAGAGCTCCTGCCGAGCAACCCCGAAAATAGTCGCCGAGTGCCGAGCATGTCGAGCACAGTGATGCTCGGGCGAGTACAGAGTAGTAGTGAGCAGGCTCGCACATCACTAAAGACTACCATTCGAATGGATCGAAGAATAGCCAGTATGGCAAAGACTCAGCCAATGATCAGCTCCAGGATGATCAAAGACAGTCTCAAGTTACCTGTGAGTACGGTCACAGTTAGAAGACGCCTGTGTGAAGCTAATCTCTTTTAGAAAAAAGACATGTACTGAAGCAAATGCAATTGGCAAAAGAACACATCAGCTGGCCTAAAGAGAAATGGAGAAACATTTTGTGGACGGATGAAAGTAAAATTGTTCTTTTTGGGTCCAAGGGCCGCAGACAGCTCGTCAGATGACCCCCAAACTTTATATTCAAGCCACAGTACACTCTGAAAACAGTGAAGCATGGTGGTACAAGCATAATGATATGGGCATGTTTCTCTTACTATAGTGCCAGACCTATTTACCGCATACCAGGGATCACGAACCAGTTTGCGTATATTAAAATACATGAAGAGGTCATGTTGTCTTACTCTGAAGAGGGTATGCCCTTGAAATGGATGTTTCAACAAGACAACGACCCTAAACACATTGTAGGTTATGGAGTGGCCAGTCCAATCCCCAGACCTTAATCCAATAGAACACTTGCGGGGTGACATCAAAAATGCCATTTCTGAGGCAAAGCCAAAAAATTGTGGGATGTAGTCAAATCATCCTGGGCTGGAATTAAAGTTGACAGGTGCCAGAAGTTGGTTGACTCTATGCAACATAGATGTGAATCAATTCTAAAAAAAACTGTAGGTATACAACTAAATATTAGGTTAGTGATTCACAGGAATGCTAAATCTTGAAAAAAAGAGTACATATTGTGTATAACCCCAAAGCATGATTGATCCACCCCCATGCTTAATGGTTGGGAGATGTTCTTTTCCTGAAATTCTGTGCACAATTCCTCTACACATACAGTGGGGAAAATAAGTATACTGCCAATTTTGCAAGTTTTCCCACATACAGTAATGTTCAAAATAATAGCAGTGTGTTCAAAAACATTGATTAAGCACAAAATCTTTATACTAGTTTTTATTGGGAACATTGCACACTGTGTTCTAATTCAAAACATGAACAGAAATGTATATAATTTTAACTACTTTACAGAAAATAACAAAAAATGAACATTGGGCTGTTCTAAAAAATAGCAGTGTTGCATTTGTCTTTACCGCCGGAGCGGTGAGCAAGGCAGAGCAGGCAAGAACCGCCGGAGCGGTGAGCAAGGCAGAGCAGGCAGAAATCGCCAGAGCGGTGAGCAAGGCAGGGAAGAGGGGACAGGGCTCTGTTCACAAGGAACAGACAGGAAGGGAAAGGCAGAACCAGATACCCACAGGGTACTTGCAGTGAAGTAGCGAGTGGACCACAAACTCACAAACGGAAGTACAGTGACAACGAGCAGGAGTTAGGTACGAGTTCAGACTCTGCAGAAAAAGGGAAGATATGGGCGTAGAGAGAAACAGGAAACAGGCTGGAAGATGGTTAGGGCAGGAACGGACACTGGGAAAAGACACAGACAACAGATCTAGGTATGCGGCCCCTAGAGGGCGGAAGGAACAGGCTAAGAGCGTGTTCACACGGACCTGGAAATACAGCCTCCAGGAAAGGCAGAAAGACAGCTGGCTAGAGTACACAGACAGGACACAGTTCAGACACGGGAACTGATACCGCAAGGCAGGAAACATAGACAGGACCTGGCACATCAGTCACAAGAAGCCAACTGACAGAACAAGATGCTCAGGCACGGATTCCAAGGAGGAGCTGGTTTAAATACCAGGTGACAGACAGCAATAGGCTGATGATGCATTAGGGGTGTGTCTGCAGCAGCTACAAGAAACAGGAAGTTCGGCGGGCGACGCCCTAAGCAACCAGAGCAGACCAAAGCAAACAGTATGGAAAGAAGCCAGAGTGGCAGTCTGGACTGGAAATCAAGTGCGCGCTCTTGCACAGTGGGAGATGGACCACTATGCAAGGACGCTGCCATGTATTTTACATTATCCTGCTTTTGGCATTTTTTGTCATAAAAAAAAACTGAAATAGTGTCTCCCTGACTCGTCAGACACCAATATATCTGTTTAAAAAAGTCAGGTGTAGGCCAGAGAAATAGAACTGTGGTTTTGCAGTTCCACGGGTCAAATGTCTGTATTATCCTGCTTTTGGCATTTTTTGTCATCAAAAAAACTGTAATAGTGTCTCCCTGACTGGTCAGACACCAATATATATGTTTAAAAAAGTCAGGTGTAGGCCAGAGAAATAGAACTGTGGTCTTCCTCTTCCACGGTTCTAATCTCCTTTTTATTACCCTTTTTCCATTGATAGTATGAGTGTAAGCTATTTTACTTCATTTACAATGGACAAGGTGCGTGGCAAGGGACGTGGAAATGGACGTTCTGTTGATGGTGCGTGCAGAGGACGGGGCCGTGGCCAAGGTGAAAATGTGCCACAACCAACAGCCACATCTTCTCGCTCCCACTTCTTGACCGAATTACTAGGGAAGCACACTACAACACCAGTATTGCGAACTGATCAGTGTTAATAGTTTATTAATTGGATAGCAGATAATACTTCCAGTTACTTGGGCACCACCACCACTGGTCTGTCTTCCACGCGGTCAAGTTTTAGTAGCCGTGAGTCTCGACCGCATACTCCTCCTCACCCTGATGCTCCTTCCTCCCACCATGCCGAGTGTTGTCAGACAGCAACTGATCCCACACTTGGACACTCTGAAGAGCTGTTCACTGGTCCATTTCCATATTTGTGCCCCTCACCTGCTCCGCTTGAAGAGGTGGAAGAGGAGATTCCATGTAGCGATGACCAAATATTTGAACAGCCACGGCCACAGGAAGTCAACGCTGGCAATTTGTCACAAGAGGTGGACAATGACGAGACACAATTGCCAGAAAGTGAGGAGGAGGATCGTGGTGCACAAGTGGAAGAGGAGGAGGTGGTGGATGATCTAGTAACTGACCCAACGTGGCAGGAGGACACGCAGAGTGAGGCCAGCAGCACACAGGGGGAGGGAGTCAGAATACCCCAACAGGCAGGAAGAAGCAGTGTGGTGGCCGCACACAGAAGGCGGGCAACAGTTCCCCGTAACACCAACACGAGGGACGTTGCCAGTACAATCGGTAGGTCTTCCAGAGTCTGGAATTTTTTTAAAGACTCTGCTGATAACCCCAAAAAGGCCATTTGTACCACCTGCCATGCTAGCATTAGCAGGGGTGACAAAACTACCAGCCTGACCACCACCAGCATGATCAGGCACATGTCAGCAAAGCACCCGACTTTGTGGGGCGAACCCCAGGGTCCACGACCAGAGTCAGCCGGTGTCACCACTGCTTCTTCCGCTGTTGTGCGTGTAATAGAACCCTCTGTTGTGCGTGCAAGGCAATCCCCTGTTCATACTGCATGCAAAGATGTCCCCTCCTCTCAGTCTTCACTTGTTATGGCAGTTTCTCAAGAAACAGCATCAACGTCCACGTCCACGTCCCACCACAGCGTTCAATTGTCCATATCCCAGAGCTTTGAACGAAAGCGCAAATTCGCAGCCAACGCCCCACAGGCCACAGTCCAAAATTCGAAAAATTCACGACTGCTTGCGTTGGAAATGCTGCCTTTTAGGCTGGTGGAGACGGAATCCTTCCGCAACCTTATGGCAGTGGCCGTCCCTCGGTACTCGGTCCCCAGACGACACTATTTTGCCCGGTGTGCCATCCCTGCACTACACAAGCACGTGTCCCAAAACATCTGCCGTGCCCTCAACAACGCAGTTACTGGGAAAGTCCACCTGACAATGGTCACGTGGACAAATGCTTGTGGCCAGGGATGGTACATCTCCCTGACGGCACACTGGGTAAACATAGTGGAAGCCGGGACCCAGTCGGACCTTGGGACGGAACACATCCTCCCCACACCGAGGATTGCGGGCCCTATGTCAGTCAGAGTTGCACCCACACTGTACAGCTCCTACACATCATCCTCCTCCTCCTCATGTTCAGCCTCCATCTCAGATATCACCACATCAGTTACAAGCTGGAAGCACTGCAGTACTGCCTCAGCCAAGCGGCAACAGGCTGTGCTGAAACTCCTAAGCTTAGGTGATAAACTTCACACTGTTTGTGAGTTGTGGACAGCTGTGAAAGAGCAGGCAGATCTGTGGCTGAGACCGCTGAACCTACATCCAGGCATGGTCGTGTGTGACAATGGCCGTAACCTGGTGACGGCTCTGAGGTGAGGCGGGATCACACACGTACCATGCCTGGCTCATGTGCTTAACCTCGTGGTTCAGAGGTTTCTTAAATCGTACCCCGAGTTGCCAGATCTTCTCGTCAAAGTACGCCGCCTGTCAGCTAATTTTCGGAAGTCGGCTACAGCTCCTGCCGCCCTTGCTGTGCTGCAGCAGCGTTTGCAGCTTCCGGCACACCGACTGGTGTGTGATGTCCCCACACATTTGAACTCTACCCTCCACATGTTGCAAAGGATTTGTGAGCAGAAGAGAGCAGTTGTGGAGTACCAGCTGCAACAAGGCCGTCGATATTCAGGTCAGACTCTACACATAAGACCTCAGGAGTGGAAATGGATGTCTGACATATGCACCATCCTGACAAACTTTGAGGAGTCCACCAAGATGGTGAGTGGCGATGACGCCATCATTAGCGTCAGCATCGCACTTGTCTGTCTTTTGCAACGCTCTCTGCAGAGAATTAAAGAGGAGGCATTGCAGCCAGAGTATGATGAGATGGATCAAGAAGCCATAATGGGCGATTACACACAGCCCAGCCTCATCTCATCCCAATGTGCATTGGGGGACAAGGAGGGAGAGGAGGAGGAGGAGGAAGAACAGGAGCTGGTATCATGCGCTGTAGACGGTAGTACCTGTACAACTGTCATACAGTAGGTTCAGGGTGGGTGGCCTGAGGACAGGGGGGAGGAGGAGGAGAAGGAGGAGGAGAGCATGGTCAGTCGTCATCTTGGTGAGGACTCGGAAGTCTTGCCCGTTACCAGTCTGGCACGCATGACTGACTGTTACGCTGTCTTAACCGTGACCCTCGCGTTGTCAAAATGTTGGGTGACAGTCATTACTCGTTGGTGACACTTTTAGACCCCCGCTACAAGGAGAACTTTCACTCTCTTATTCCTGAGGTGGAGAGGTCTACAAAAATGGTGCAGTACCAGAAGGCCCTTGCTGCAGAACTGTTAAAAAAATTCCCATCTGAACACGCTAGCAGCAGAGGTCACAGTTCGTTGACCAACCAAGGCGTACAGGTGAGAGAGACGCAACTCCAATCCAGCAGAGGCAGGGGAACACTATCAACATTCTGGGACAGTTTTCTGAGACCCGCACAGCTTACAGGCCCTGAGGTGAGGGGTACTCTCACAAGGAGTGGAAAGATTCAAAAGATGGTGAGGGAGTACCTTGCCGACCGTACCAGCGTCCTCCGTGATTCCTCTGTGCCTTTTAATTATTGGGTATCCAAGCTGGACACTTGGAATGAACTCGCTCTGTACGCCTTGGAGGTCCTGGCCTACCCTGCCGCTAGCATTTTATCAGAGCGTGTTTTTAGTGCCGCTGGGGGAATTATAACTGATAAGCACACTCCCCTGTCAACTGACAGTGCTGACAAGCTGACCCTTATAAAAATGAACAAGGGCTGGATTGGGCCAGACTTCTCATTACCACCAAATGACAGCAGAGTAACATAAAGTCAAATCCACTGTGTTATTTCGGGAGGTGTATTCCCATGCACCGCTTCACACCCACACATGGGTATACGCTTCCTCATTTCGGCTGTATTTTGCTCTTCTCCTTATTCTCAGCCTTCACCACCACTATACCACCAGGGTGACCGTGGTCCGTGTTGCCAGCATTGCAAGTTCATCCGTCCTAATCTTTGGCAGCTTTTGCTTGGAAGGCATAGGCAAAGACTATGGGAGACCCACTCCCCAATAATGGGAATAATGTTTTTAATATGCTCAACTGCATGGCTCTTCCAAGGGGCATTAAAACCGTCTTGTTAAGCTACTGCAACCTCCACCATGTAACGGGTCTGGGAGGCGGAACCTCTGGGCTACTATACAAGGGAGCGGTCCTTGTAAGGGAGCGGGTGGCGACCAGGCAGGCAGTCACAGCAGGTGACCGGGACAGTCTCTGGGTGTACGGGCAGGAGGTCACGGCAAGTGATCAGGGCAGTCTCTGGAAGAACGGGCTGGAGGTCACGGCAAGTGACCGGGGCAGTCTCTGGAAGAACGGGCTGGAGGTCACGGCAAGTGACCGGGGCAGTCTCTAGGTAAAGGGTAGGTACGACCTGTGATGGCTGAACCTCCAGGTAGGCTAGCAAGGCAGATGGAGGATGTGTGCTCCCAGGTGAGCAAGCGAGAGTCTCTGGAATAGCAGGTGGTCACAGCACGTGACGGCGGAGCCTCCAGGTAGGCAAGCAGGCAGGTAGCGGAGAAGCGCTCCCAGGTGAGCGGGCAAGAGTCTCTGGAATAGCTGGTGGTCCCAGTACGTGACAGCGGAGCCTCTGGGCAGGCAAGCAGGCAGGTAGCGGAGAAGCGCTCCCAGGTGAGCGGGCAAGCTGGTCCATAGACAGACTGACCGGAGTTGTAAGGCAGTCTGTCGGACCTCAGGCAAGCAGGCAGGTAGCTGATGTGCGCTCCCAGGTGAGCGGGCAAGTTGGTCCTTAGACAGACTGACCGGAGTTGTAAGGCAGACCGTCGGACCTCAGGCAGGCAGGCAGGTAACAGGAAATCAGGCAGGATTAGGACAGCAAGCTGGCAGGAATCTGGCAGGTAACTGGCAGGTAACTGGCAACGGGACCTGAGGGCTGAAGCAGAGTAGAACGGTGCAACAACATTGCTCGGGCACCTCCATTTTGGAGGAGGTGCCTTATATATGGTAAAGTCCTCCGGCCATTGGCTGGGGACTCCTTAGGACGGCGCGCGCGGCCCCTTTAAGAGGGAGGGAGGGCGCGCGCGCGCGCCCTAAGCACAGTGGCCGGGAAGGAGCGCGCGCTGCCAGGAGAGCGGGAGAGGGACGCCGGGCACGGAGCAGAGCGGTGAGGGGAACAGCGTCCCTGCCTAGCAGAGGGCAGGGACGCCGGCACTACAGTACCCCCCCCTTTAGGCCCCCCCTTTTTTAGGCCAGATAGAAATTTAGCTAGGATGAGAGGGGCATGGATGTTCTCCCGGGGCTCCCACGTTCTCTCCTCAGGACCAAACCCCTTCCAATCTACCAGAAAAAAGGTCTTTCCTCTTACCCTTTTGGTGGCAAGAATGTTCTCTACCTCAAACTCGTCCTCAGCAGAAACCGGAGCAGGAGGCGTACCTGTAGACTTGGAAAAAGAGTTAAGCACCACGGGTTTGAGGAGAGATACATGGAAGGAGTTAGGGATCCGTAAGTTGGCCGGGAGTTTCAATTTATAGGCCACCGGGTTGATCTGACTGATGACCTCCAGAGGACCGATGAACCGAGGCCCTAACTTGTAAGAAGGTATCTTGAGTCGAACATATTTAGATGAGAGCCAGACTTTATCTCCTGGACGAAATTGTGGAGGATCCAGGCGTTTTTTGTCAGCGTGTCTTTTCATACGCTCGGATGACAGAAGGAGTGCGGACCGGGTACTCTCCCATATGGAGGAAAATTTGCTAACGAGAGATTCCGCAGCCGGGTTGTCCACAGAGGTGGAGACAGGAAAAGGAATCCGAGGATGCTGACCAAAGACTACAAAAAACGGGGATTTGGAGGAGGATTCGCTCTCGTGATTATTATAAGAGAACTCGGCCCATGGTAGGAGATCCACCCAGTCAGAATGGTGGGCATTAACGAAGTGCCGGAGGTAACTGGTCAGGTTCTGATTGATCCGCTCCACTTGACCATTGGACTGTGGGTGGTAAGCGGAAGAGAAGTCCAGGGTGACGTCTAGTAGTTTACAAGTGGCTCTCCAGAAACGTGAGGTGAACTGTACCCCACGATCCGACACGATGTGGAGGGGCAGGCCATGAAGACGGAAGATGTGGCGGATAAAGTCTTTAGCCAGCTCGGGTGCAGACGGAAGGCCTGGCAGGGGAATAAAGTGAGCCATCTTGGAAAAGCGGTCAGCGACCACCCAAATGACCGTACAACCGGCAGAGACGGGGAGATCAGTTATAAAGTCCATTGCTATATGCTGCCAGGGGGCAGCAGGTACAGGAAGCGGAAGGAGGCGTCCGGCTGGCAGATGTCTCGGGACTTTGTTGCGGGCGCAGGACACACAGGCAGAAACAAAGTCTATTATGTCCTTGTGCAGGGTAGGCCACCAATAGTGCCGGGCAATAAGCTGGAGGGTCTTTTTCTGACCGGCGTGGCCAGCTAGTTTAGACGAATGGCCCCAGTGTAGGATCTTCTCCTGATCAGGTACTGAAACAAACGTCTTACCGGGAGGGAGACGATTTAGACTCACGGGAGCCACCTGCATTACTCTGGCGGGATCGATGATATGTTTAGGTTCTTCCTCGAGATCGGACACCAGAAAGGATTGGGACAAGGCGTCTGCTTTGACGTTTTTGGCAGCCGGGCGAAAATGAAGAACAAAATCAAAGCGAGCAAAAAACAAGGACCACCGGGCTTGGCGCGGGTTAAGTCTCTGGGCATGCTGGAGGTAAGCCAAGTTCTTGTGGTCAGTGTAAATTATTACCGGATGAAGAGCCCCCTCGAGTAGGTAACGCCACTCCTCCAACGCCAGCTTGATGGCCAATAACTCTCGGTCTCCTATGGAATAGTTGCGCTCAGAAGAGAAGAAGAGTTTGGAGAAGAAGCCACAAGTTACCATTCTCCCGGAAGATGATTTTTGAGTAAGTACCGCTCCGGCTCCAGAGGAGGAGGCGTCAACTTCCAGGAAGAACTGCTTGTTGCCGTCCGGGTGATGCAGCACCGGGGCGGAAGAGAAGGCCTGTTTTAGTGAAAGAAAGGCCTCCTCTGCTTCGGGCGGCCACTCTTTGGGATTAGTACCCTTACGGGTGAGCGCGGAAATTGGGGCAGTCCGGGAAGAGAAGTGCGGGATGAAGAGGCGGTAATAGTTGGCGAAGCCCAGGAACCGTTGAATAGCCTTCAACCCCTCTGGTCGGGGCCATTTCTCGATGGCAGACAGTTACTCAGGATCCATTTGTAGGCCGGTCTGAGAGATAATGTAGCCCAGAAACGGAAGCGAGGTCTGCTCAAAGAGGCACTTCTCATATTTAGCGTAGAGATGGTTCTGCCTGAGCCTGAGCAGGACCTGACGAACATCCCTCCGGTGAGTCTGGAGATCCGGAGAGAAGACCAAGATGTCGTCCAGGTACACCACTACGCAGGAGTAGAGAAGGTCCCGGAAGATGTCATTGACCAACTCTTGAAAGACGGCAGGAGCGTTACAGAGGCCAAAGGGCATTACCAGATATTCATAGTGGCCGTCCCGGGTGTTGAATGCCGTCTTCCATTCATCCCCCTGACGGATACGAACCAGGTTGTACGCCCCACGGAGGTCCAGTTTGGTGAAGATTCTAGCCCCCCTCAGACGATCAAATAATTCCGGAATGAGCGGAAGGGGGTACTTATTCTTCACCGTGATCTGGTTTAAGGCCTCTATAGTCTATACAGGGACGGAGAGAGCCGTCCTTCTTTTTGACGAAAAAGAAGCCTGCTCCCGCCGGGGAGGTAGATTTCCGGATGAATCCCCTGGCCAGATTCTCCTCAATATATTCGGACATCGACCGGGTCTCAGCAGCGGATAATGGATAAATACGCCCACGGGGAGGAGAAGTACCAGGTAACAGGTCGATAGGGCAGTCGTATGGTCTATGAGGGGGTAGTGTCTCTGCCTCCTTTTTATTAAAGACATCAGCATAAGACCAATAAGGAATCGGAAGTCCAGGTAGATTAGCTGGGGTAGGAGAAGGACGGACGGGATGAACGGGAACCAGACAGGCCTTATGGCAGCCCTGTCCCCAGCGAAGGACTTCTCCGGTCTGCCAGTCAAGAACGGGTGCATGTTTCTGGAGCCAAGGTAGGCCTAGCAAGAGGGCGTGAGAGAGTCCAGGCAGAACATGGAAGGAGATACTTTCAGAATGCAGCATTCCCACCTGCAGAGTAATGGATTCGGTGATGAGTTGGATGGGGCGTGGTAAGAGCCCCCCATCCACGGCAGCAACAGACAAGGGTACAGCCAGAGGTTTGGTGGGGATGCGGTATTTCTCTACCAGGGACTGTGAAATAAGATTCCCGGCTGCTCCAGAGTCCAGTTGGGCTAGTTCGAAATAACGGTTCTCCCCGTAGACGATTGAAACTGACAACAGCAGGGATGGAGAGGATTTATTCTTGTCTAGGTGGACCTCTCTGAGCGAACCTAGACACAGGCGTTTCCCGACCTCTCCGAGCAGGCATGGATCCGGTGCTCCTTACTGCCACAGTAGAAGCAGGTCCCCTCGGCACGGCGTAAGTCCTGACGGGTCTTGACCATCTTGGTCTGGTCGACCTGCATAGGCTTAGGAGGGTGTACCTGGTTAGAGACAGAAGGAGTGACGGGTTTCTGAAAAGTAGGAGCTAGACGTGGTAACCTCCTCTCACGGGTGACCTCTCTGGCACGCTCCTGGAACCGTAGGTCAATCCGGGTGGCAAGAGTTATTAAGTCATCGAGAGTGGTAGGAATGTCCTGACCAGCAAGTTCATCTTTAATACGGCCGGACAGACCCTCCCAGAAGACGGAAACCAGAGCGTCATTATCCCAGGCCAGCTCCGAGGCAAGGGTACGGAACCGTATGGCATATTGGCCCACGGTGAGACTTTCCTGACGGAGGCGTAGCAACGATGATGCGGATGAGGTCTTCCGTCCGGGTTCGTCGAAGACTTTCCGGAAAGCCGTGAGAAATGCAGGCAAGTTGGACACCAGGGGGTCTCCTCTCTCCCATAGAGGATTTAGCCAGGCCAGGGCCTCCCCGGTGAGATGGGACATGATGAATGCAATTTTGGCTCGGTCGGAGTTAAACTGGTGGGACAATAGTTCAAAGTGCAGGGTGCACAGATTTATGAAGCCCCGAGCCTGGGCTGAGTCGCCTCCGAAGCGAGGAGGTGCAGAAAGCCGAGGTCCGGGGTAGGATATCATGGTGTTAGTGGACAGCGGAGCTGCCGGATTGCGAGACATGGCACTGGCGGAGGTTGTTGGTGGAGCAGTCAGAGTGTCCAGGCGAGTATTGACATTCCGCAGGTGACCCAGGATGGACTCCTGTTGGGACCTTTGACGGGACAGTTCATGACACAGGTCCGAGAGCGAGGGAGCTTGGGTGCCACCGGGTTCCATGGCCCGAGCAAACTGTAACGGGTCTGGGAGGCGGAACCTCTGGGCTACTATACAAGGGAGCGGTCCTTGTAAGGGAGCGGGTGGCGACCAGGCAGGCAGTCACAGCAGGTGACCGGGACAGTCTCTGGGTGTACGGGCAGGAGGTCACGGCAAGTGATCAGGGCAGTCTCTGGAAGAACGGGCTGGAGGTCACGGCAAGTGACCGGGGCAGTCTCTGGAAGAACGGGCTGGAGGTCACGGCAAGTGACCGGGGCGGTCTCTAGGTAAAGGGTAGGTACGACCTGTGATGGCTGAACCTCCAGGTAGGCTAGCAAGGCAGATGGAGGATGTGTGCTCCCAGGTGAGCAAGCGAGAGTCTCTGGAATAGCAGGTGGTCACAGCACGTGACGGCGGAGCCTCCAGGTAGGCAAGCAGGCAGGTAGCGGAGAAGCGCTCCCAGATGAGCGGGCAAGAGTCTCTGGAATAGCTGGTGGTCCCAGCACGTGACAGCGGAGCCTCCGGGCAGGCAAGCAGGCAGGTAGCGGAGAAGCGCTCCCAGGTGAGCGGGCAAGCTGGTCCATAGACAGACTGACCGGAGTTGTAAGGCAGACCGTCGGACCTCAGGCAAGCAGGCAGGTAGCTGATGTGCGCTCCCAGGTGAGCGGGCAAGTTGGTCCTTAGACAGACTGACCGGAGTTGTAAGGCAGACCGTCGGACCTCAGGCAGGCAGGCAGGTAACAGGAAATCAGGCAGGATTAGGACAGCAAGCTGGCAGGAATCTGGCAGGTAACTGGCAGGTAACTGGCAACGGGACCTGAGGGCTGAAGCAGAGTAGAACGGTGCAACAACATTGCTCGGGCACCTCCATTTTGGAGGAGGTGCCTTATATATGGTAAAGTCCTCCGGCCATTGGCCGGGGACTCCTTAGGACGGCGCGCGCGGCCCCTTTAAGAGGGAGGGAGGGCGCGTGCGCGCGCCCTAAGCACAGTGGCCGGGAAGGAGCGCGCGCTGCCAGGAGAGCGGGAGAGGGACGCCGGGCACGGAGCAGAGCGGTGAGGGGAACAGCGTCCCTGCCTAGCAGAGGGCAGGGACGCCGGCACTACACACCACTTTTCCAAGGGGCATTAAAACCGTCTTGTTAAGCTACTGCGACCTTCATCACTTTTCCCAGGGGCATTGATATTGTCTTTTTATTCAACTGCGACCTCCTCGTTTCTTCCAAGGGGCAATAAAACCGTCTTGTTAAGCTACTGCGACCTCCACGTCTCTTCCAAGGGGCATTAAAACCGTCTTGTTAAGCTACTGCGACCTCCACCACTTTTCCAAGGGGCATTGATATTGTCTTTTTGTTCCACTGCGACCTCCACCACTTTTCCAAGGGGCATTAAAACAATCTTGTTAAGCTACTGCGACCTCCACGTCTCTTCCAAGGGGCATTAAAACCGTCTTGTTAAGCTACTGCGACCTCCACCAATTTTCCAAGGGGCATTGATATTGTCTTTTTATTCCACTGCGACCTCCACGTCTTTTCCAAGGGGCATTAAAACCGTCTTGTTAAGCTACTGCGACCTCCAACACTTTTCCAAGGGGCATTAAAACCGTCTTGTTAAGCTACTGCGACCTCCACCACTTTTCCAAGGGGCATTGATATTGTCTTTTTGTTCCACTGCGACGGCCACCATTCTTCCAAGGGGCTTTAAAACTGTCTTGTTAAGCTACTGTGACCGCCACCACTTTTCCAAGGGGCATTAAAACAGTCTTCTTAAGCTACTGCGACCTCCACCACTTTTCCAATGGGTATTGATATTGTCTTTTTATTCCACTGCGACCTCCACATCTCTTCCAACGGGCATTAAAATAGTCTTCTTAAGCTAATGCGACCTCCACCACTTTTCCAATGGGTATTGATATTGTCTTTTTATTCCACTGCGACCTCCACATCTCTTCCAACGGGCATTATAACCGTCTTGTTAAGCTACTGCGAGCTCAACGTCTCTTCCAAGGGTCATTAAAACCATCTTGTTAAGCTACTGCGACCTCCACGTCTCTTCCAAGGGGCATTAAAACAGTCTTGTTAAGCTACTGCGACCTCCACCACTTTTCCAGGGGGCATTGATATTGTCTTTTTATTCCACTGCGACCTCCACGTCTCTTCCAAGGGGTATTAAAACCGTCTTGTTAAGCTACTGCGACCTCCACGTCTCTTCCAAGGGGCATTAAAACCGTCTTGTTAAGCTACTGTGACCTCCACCACTTTTCCAAGGGGCATTTAAACCGTCTTGTTAAGCTACTGCAACCTCCACCACTTTTCCAAGGGGCATTGATATTGTCTTTTTATTCCACTGCAACCTCCACCATTCTTCCAAGGGGCATTAAAACCATCTTATTAAGCTGCTGCGACCTCCACCACTTTTCCAAGGGGCATTAAAACCGTCTTGTTAAGCTACTGTGACCTCCACCACTTTCCCAACGGGCATTGATATTGTCTTTTAATTCCACTGCGACCTCCACATCTCTTCCAACGGGCATTAAAACCGTCTTGTTAAGCTACTGCGACCTCCACGTCTCTTCCAAGGGGCATTAAAACTGTCTTGTTAAGCTACTGCGACCTCCACCACTTTTCCAAGGGCCATTGATATGGTCTTTTTATTCCACTGCGACCTCCACGTCTCTTCCAAGGGGTATTAAAACCGTCTTGTTAAGCTACTGTGACCTCCACCACTTTTCCAAGGGGCATTAAAACCGTCTTGTTAAGCTACTTCAACCTCCACCACTTTTCCAAGGGGCATTGCTATTGTCTTTTTATTCCACTGCAACCTCCACCATTCTTCCAAGGGGCATTAAAACCATCTTATTAAGCTACTGCGACCTCCACCACTTTTCCAAGGGGCATTAAAACAATCTTGTTAAGCTACTGCAACCTCCACGTCTCTTCCAAGGGGCATTAAAACCGTCTTGTTAAGCTACTGCGACCTCCAACACTTTTTCCAAGGGGCATTAAAACCGTCTTGTTAAGCTACTGCGACCTCCACCACTTTTCCAAGGGGCATTGATATTGTCTTTTTGTTCCACTGCGACCGCCACCATTCTTCCAAGGGGCATTAAAACTGTCTTGTTAAGCTACTGTGACCGCGACCACTTTTCCAAGGGGCATTAAAACCGTCTTCTTAAGCTACTGCGACCTCCACCACTTTTCCAATGGGTATTGATATTGTCTTTTTATTCCACTGCGACCTCCACATCTCTTCCAACGGGCATTAAAACCGTCTTGTTAAGCTACTGCGAGCTCCACGTCTCTTCCAAGGGTCATAAAAACCGTCTTTTTAAGCTACTGCGACCTCCACCACTTTTCCAAGGGGCATTGATATTGACATTTTATTCCACTGCAACATCCACCATTCTTCCAAGGGGCATTAACACCGTCTTGTTAAGCTGCTGCGACCTCCACCACTTTTCCAAGGGGCATTAAACCATCTTGTTAAGCTACTGTGACCTCCACCACTTTCCCAACGGGCATTGATATTGTCTTTTAATTCCACTGCGACCTCCACATCTCTTCCAACGGGCATTAAAACCGTCTTGTTAAGCTACTGCGGCCGCCACCACTTTTCCAAGGGGCATTAAAACCGTCTTGTTAAGCTACTGCGACCTCCACCACTTTTCCAAGGGGCATTGATATTGTATTTTTATTCCACTGCGACCTCCACCATTCTTCCAAGGGGCATTAAAACCGTCTTCTTAAGCTACTGCGACCTCCACCACTTTTCCAACGGGTATTGATATGGTCTTTTTATTCCACTGCGACCTCCACATCTTTTCCAACGGGCATTAAAACCGTCTTGTTAAGCTACTGCGACCTCCACCACTTTTCCAAGGGGCGTTGAGATTGTCTTTTTTTTCCACTGCGACCTCCACCATTCTTCCAAGGGGCAATAAAACCGTCTTGTTAAGCTACTGCAACCTCCACCACTTATCCAAGGGGCATTAAAACCATCTTGTTAAGCTTCTGCGACCTCCACGTCTCTTCCAAGGGGCAATAAAACCGTCTTGTTAAGCTACGGCGACCTCCACCACTTTTCCAAGGGGCATTGATATTGTCTTTTTATTCCACTGCGACCTCCACGTCTCTTCCAAGGGGCATTAAAACCGTCTTGTTAAGCTACTGCGACCTCCACCACTTTTCCAAGGGGCATTAAAACCGTCTTGTTAAGCTACTGCAACCTCCACCACTTTTCCAAGGGGCATTAAAACCGTCTTGTTAAGCTACTGTGACCTCCACGTCTCTTCCAAGGGGCATTAAAACTGTCTTGTTAAGCTACTGCGACCTCCACCACTTTTCCAAAGGCCATTGATATTGTCTTTTTATTCCACTGCGACCTCCACGTCTCTTCCAAGGGGCATTAAAACCGTCTTCTTAAGCTACTGCGACCTCCACCACTTTTCCAAGAGGCATTACAACTGTCTTGTTATGCTACTGTGACCTCCACGTCTCTTCCAAAGGGCATTAAAACCGTCTTGTTCAGCTACTGCGACCTCCACCACTTTTCCAAGTGGCATTGATATTGTCTTTTTATTCTACTGCGACCTCCACCATTCTTCCAAGGGGTATTAAAACCATCTTGTTAAGCTACTGCGACCTCCACGTCTCTTCCAAGGGGCATTAAAACCGTCTTGTTAAGCTACTGCGACCTCCACGTCTCTTCCAAGGGGCATTAAAACCGTCTTGTTAAGCTACTGCGACCTCCACCACTATTACAAGGGGCATTGATATTGTCTTTTTATTCCACTGCGACCTCCACCATTCTTCCAACGGGCATTGCATTTCCTCCTAATTTTAGTCAGCTTTTGCTTTTCAATGCATATGCGAACACTAAGGGAAACCCACTCCCCAATAATGGGTAGAAGGTTTTTAGGTATTGCAGTTCCTCATAATTTTTGGAAAGCCTTCCATGCACTGCTTCGGCCAAAAGTGCACAGGAGACCCAGTTGCTATAAATGGAAAAAACAGTTTAGTTAAGGCCCTCTGACCTCCATGTCACTTCCAAGGGGCATTGGAGTGCCTCGAAATTTTTGGTAGGCATTGCACTCACTGCATGCCCTATAACTGTGTAGCCGAACCGCTCCTTTTGGTACAGAAATATATCCTACAAGACATGTGTGGTTGACTGACCTGATATTGAGGTGAATGGTCACTGTTCCTGCTGCTCTTTCTCCTTTGCCACCATCTCATCCATCATTCATCACCTGAAGCTTTGTTTTAATGGGAGTCATAGAACTGGGATAGTAGCAGGAAAACATCCAGCAATCCTCGGAGGAGGTAGGATATGCGCCAAAACGCTGACCACCTCAGGCCTAGCCGATACTACATACATGCGCTTGCATTCCAAGAAAACAAAGCAGATGCTAACTTCTATCATCATCATCATGTTCCTCACCTTGGCACTCTCAACTCACCTGATGGAGAAGCCAGGGCCTACCGGAGGAGTCTGGTTCTCTGGTGGGCTCGTCCAATGCTGCCCTAAAGCAGGCCAGTCTAAGAAAAATGGGGGGGGGGGAGTTCCAAGGAGAAATAGGGGCGGCTGGGGACCGTTTATGGACACCCGGCTGCCCCCAGGCAGCTGGGGACCGTGTGTGGACACCCGGCCGCGGGGCGGCTGGGGACAGAGTATGGACACCCGGCCGCCCCCTGGTGGATGGGGACCGAGCGTGGACACCCGGCCACCAGGTGGCTGGGGACTAAGTATGTGTACCTCACTACCGAAGCAGCCATGAAGTAGTGGCCAGCTTCGGCCTCCTCCAAACTAAAAGGCCCCATTTCAAGTGCAAGCTAGCAGTATAGTATTGCAGCCTAGGGGTGGGTGGGTGGCAGGTTGCACACTTACGCTTGCATTCCAAGAAAACAATGCAGATGCTAACTTCTATCTTCATCATCATCATACTCCTCACCTTGGCACTCAACTCCCCTGATGGAAAAGCCAGGGCCCACCGGAGGAGTCTGGTTCTCTGGTGGGCTCGTCCAATGCTGCCCTAGAGCAGGCCAGGCTAAGAAAAGTGTGTGGGAAGTTCCAAGGAGAAATAGGGGTGGCTGGGGACCGTTTATGGACACCTGGCCGCCCCTAGGTGGCTGGGGACCGAGTATGGACACCCGGCCTGCCATGACATGGTGGCCGGCGTCTGCCTCCACATGCCTAAAAGGCCCAATTTCAAGTGCAAGCAAGCTAGCAGTATAGTATTGCAGCCTGGGGGTGGGTGGGTGTCAGGTTGCACACTTACGCTTGCTTTGCAAGGAATGGGGGAGGTACAATTGAACACTGCCCTTGGACAAGGACTTGCACGGGGATAGTTGCAAGTCTGCATCTTCTGATGCGGCAAGGATCACTTCTGATGGGCACACTTTTAGGCAGTGACCTGGGTGTCAGAGATGCTTCCAGGGGTCTTCCCCATGCTGTTCCCATGTCTTTTCAGCACTGTATGCATGTGTCACACAGCACATGGCCAGATAAGGCTGTAAAAATGTTAAAATGACATTTCCCGGTGAATGCATTTGTCACGGTTGAAAGCAATACAAAAGTGCAAAAACGCATAAAAGATGCTACTTGTGAACATAGCCCAAGGTGTGGAGGAGTATTATTGTTTTTGGTTATTTATTTTACCTTATACACAAGTCTTTACCATGGAAAGGAAGTTCCTTAACATATTTCATAGGAAAGCAGTTTCAGTTTCGTTTTTGAACGTTTTATTGTGAGCCCGTAAAAGTGGCTTAATACCTCTGACCACGTTGTTGACAGCAGTGACCTGGGTGTCAGAAATGCTTCCAAGGGCGATCCTCATGCTGTCCCCATGTCATTTGAACACTGTCACTATCGTTTTGGGCACTTTTTAAGCTTTCTACAGACTGCCGGGGGTGCCGCCGCAAAAATGCTTGGGTCTCCCATGGACTAACATTGGGCTCGTTGCTCGGGTCGAGCACCCGAGTATCACAGTGAGCTCGGCCCGAGCTTCGAGCACCCGAGCATTTTAGTGCTCACTCAACACTAATAATAATCATAAACACACATCAAAATCAACAATAAACTACCACAAAAGGTGCAAATTGAAGGTTTTACAATGGCTCTCACAGTCCCCTGATCTGAACATCATTGAGAATCTGTGGCTAGACCTCAATATAGCAGTGCAGGCAAGTTGACCCAGGAATCTCACAGAACTGGAAGAATTTTCCAAGGAAGAATGGATGAAAATCCCTCAACCAAGTATTGAAAGACTACTGGTTGGCTACAAAAAAGTGTTTACAAGCCGATATTCTTTCAAAACGGGGTGATACTAGGCACTAACTATGCAGAGTGCTCAAACTTTTGTATTGGTGCATTTTCCTTTTTTTAACTTTTAAAATGTAAAAGATGAAAATATATCTTTTTTTTGCCTAAAATACAAAGGAAATGTGTCATCTTTAACTTTAGGCCTTTTAGAGATCATTTCATCTTCAACTTGCTTAACTGTTCACAGTAACAATAATTTTAACCAGGGATGCCCAAACGTTTACATGCCACTGTACATACAACCAGGATAATTAATATATACATAATAAATATGAAAATATATATATAAATATAATTAGGTAAATAAACAAAAAAGCTGCCTCACCGTGTCCTGTTTATATGACTCAGTCCGTCTTACAATGTTGTGGGTCTCCAACCAGTAGCCGTGACTTATGGCTTCACATAAGAAAAGAATTTTGGTGAGTCCCAAAAATAATTAAAATCCTCAATTTATTTCAAAAGTAGTAGAGTCCAACATTTTACTGCTCCATTTGCTTTTTAGCACAGCAGAATACAGCCAGATCGTTTCCATTATCAGACATGATCCAATATTGCAGCAGTAAAAATCCAGAAATTTATAGCGACCGTGGAAAATATTGTCCTCCATTTACAGTTTGTAGCAGTGTGTCAGTGAAGCTATTCACACGTGGTCACTGTGAATAATAGGAAACTACAAGCCCGCTATTTAAAACCATGGGCATCCGTCAGACGTATCACATATAACTGCGGTACCAATCCAACCATTTGTAGTGACCATGCAAAATATTATCCTCTATTTAAAATGGGCAAGGCGCGTGGCAAGTTTGAGACCGAAGCCGTGGGCAAGCTGAAATTGTGAGACAAAAAACACACACATCTTATCGTCCGACCTTCCTGTCCCAATTACTAGTGGACCACAGCACACCACTATTAAACCCAGAGCAGTATCAAAAGGTTGTTGGTTGGATAGGAAATAATGCTTCCAGTCACTTTGCCGCCACCACCACCCTGTCTTCCACACGGTCAAGTATCAGTAGCCATGAATCTGGACCGCATATTCCTCACCATGGTCCTCCTTCCCCCCAACATGCCGAGTGCCCAGAGACAACTGATCCCACACTTGGACACTCTGAAGAGCTGTTCACTTTTCCATTTATAGATTCTTCTGGCCTCTCGCCCAGCCAGCTTAAAGTGGGGCAAGAGGTGATCGCATGTAGCTATGCCCAAATATTTTAGCAACCACAGTCACACAAAGGCGACAGTGGGAAAGTGCAATTGCTGTCACAAGAGGTGGATAATGATGAGACACAATTGCCAGAAAGTCAGAAGGAGGAACAGGGTGCGGAAGTGGAAGACGAGGTGGTAGACAATGAAGTCACTGACTCAACCTGGCAAGGTGACATGAAGAGTGAGGACAGCAGCACACAAGGGGAGGGAGGCGTAGCATCACAACAGGCAAGAGCAAGCAGTGTGGTGGCCGCACACAGAAGGCGGGCAACAGTTCCCCGTAACACCAACACGAGGGACGTTGCCAGTACAATCTGTAGGTCTTCCAGAGTCTGGAATTTTTTAAAGACTCTGCTGATAACCCCAAAAAGGCCATTTGTACCACCTGCCATGCCAGCATCAGCAGGGGTGACAAAACTACCAGCCTGACCACCACCAGCATGATCAGGTACATGGCAGCAAAGCACCCGACTTTGCGGGGTGAACCCCAGGGTCCACGACCAGAGTCAGCGGGTGTCACCACTGCTTCTTCTGCTGTTGTGCATGTAATAGAACCCCCTGTTGTGCGTGCAAGGCAATCCCCTGTCCATACTGCATGCAAAGATGCCCCCTCCTCTCAGTCTTCACTTGTTATGGCAGTTTCTCAAGAAACAGCATCAACGTCCACGTTCACGTCCCACCGCAGCGTTCAATCGTCCATATCCTAGAGCTTTGAACAAAAGCGAAAAATCGCAGCCAACGCCCCACAGGCCACAGTCCTAAATTCGCACATTTCACGACTGCTTGCGTTGGAAATGCTGCCTTTTAGGCTGGTGGAGACTGAATCCTTCCGCAACCTTATGGCGGTGGCCGTCCCTCGGTACTCGGTCCCCAGCCGACACTATTTTGCCCGGTGTACCATCCCCGCACTACACAAGCACGTGTCCCAAAACAGTGACAGTCATTACTGGTTGGTGACACTTTTAGACCCCCGATACAAGGAGAACTTTCACTCTTATTCCTGAGGTGGAGAGGTCTACAAAAATAGGGCAGTACCAGAAGGCCCTTGCTGCAAAACTGTTAAAAAAATTCCCATCTGAACACGCTAGCGGCAGAGGTCACAGTTCGTTGACCAACCAAGGCGTACAGGTGAGAGAGACGCAACTCCAATCCAGCAGAGGCAGTGGAACACTGTCAACATTCTGGGACAGTTTTCTGAGACCCACCCAGCTTACAGGCCCAGAGGCGCGCGGTACTCTCACAAGGAGTGGAAAATTTCAAAAGATGGTGAGGGAGTACCTTGCCGACCGTACCAGCGTCCTCCGTGATTCCTCTGTGCCTTTTAATTATTGAGTATCCAAGCTGGACACTTGGAATGAACTCGCTCTGTACGCCTTGGAGGTCCTGGCCTACCCAGCAGCTAGCGTTTTATCGGAGCGTGATTTTAGTGCCGCTGGGGGAATTATAACTGATAAGCGCACTCGCCTGTCAACTGACAATGCTGACAAGCTGACCCTTATCAAAGTGAACAAGGGATGGATTGGGCCAGACTTCTCATCACCACCAAATGACAGCAAAGTAACATAAAGTCAAATCCACTGTGTTATTTCGGGAGGTGCATTCCCATGCACCGCTTCACAACCACACATGGGTTTACTCTTCCTCATTTCAGCTGTATTTTGCTCTTCTCCTTATCCTCAGCCTCCACCACCACTATATCATCAGGGTGACCGTGGTCCGTGTTGCCAGCATTGCAAGTTCCTCCTTCCTAATTTTTGGCATCTTTTGTTGGAAGGCATAGGCCAAGACTATGGGAGACCCACTCCCCAATAATGGGAATAATGTTTTTAATATGCTGTACTGCATGGCTCTTGTGAGGGGCATTAAAATCATCTTGTTAAGCTACTGTGACCTCCACCACTTTTCCCAGGGGCATTGATATTGTCTTTTTATTCCACTGCGACCTCCACATCTCTTCCAAGGGGCATTAAAACCGTCTTGTTAAGCTACTGCGACCTCCTCCACTTCTCCAAGGGGCATTAAAACCGTCTTGTTAAGCTACTGTGACCTCCACCACTGTTCCAAGGGGCATTAAAACCGTCTGGTTAACCTACTGCAACCTCCACCACTTTTCCCAGGGGCATTGATATTTTCTTTTTATTCCACTGCGACCTCCACGTCTCTTCCAAGGGGCATTAAAACCGTCTTGTTACGCTACTGTGACCTCCACCACTCTTCCAAGGGGCATTAAAATCGTCTTGTTAAGCTACTGCGACCTCCACCGCTCATCCAAGGGGCATTAAAACCGTCTTGTTAAGCTACTGCGACCTCCACCACTTCTCCAAGGGGCATTAAAACCGTCTTGTTAAGCTACTGTAACCTCCACCATTCTTCCAAGGGGCATTTAAACCATCTTGTTAAGCTACTGCAACCTCCATGTCTCTTCCAAGGGGCATTAAACCGTCTTGTTAAGCTACTGTGACCTCCACCACTTCTCCAAGGGGCATTAAAACCGTCTTGTTAAGCTACTGTAACCTCCACCACTCTTCCAAGGGGCATTTAAACCGTCTTGTTAAGCTACTGCAACCTCCAAGTCTCTTTCAAGGGGCATTAAAACCATCTTGTTAAGTTACTGTGACCTTCACCACTCTTCCAAGGGTCATTAAAACCATCTTGTTAAGCTACTGTAACCTCCACCACTCTTCCAAGGGGCATTTAAACCGTCTTGTTAAGCTACTGCAACCTCCAAGTCTCTTTCAAGGGGCAATAAAACCATCTTGTTAAGCTACTGCGACCTCCACCACTTTTCCCAGGGTCATTGATATTGTCTTTTTATTCCACTGTGACCTCCACATCTCTTCCAAGGGGCATTAAAACCATCTTGTTAAGCTACTGTGACCTCCACCGCTCTTCCAAGGGGCATTAAAAGCGTCTTGTTAAGCTACTGTGACCTCCACCACTCTTCCAAGGGGCATTAAAACCGTCTTGTTAAGTTACTGCGACCTCCACCGCTCTTCCAAAGGGCATTAAAACCGTCTTGTTAAACTACTGTAACCTCCACCACTCTTCCAAGGAGCATTTGAACACTCTTGTTAAGCTACTGCGACCTCCACCACTTTTCCCAGGGGCATTAATATTGTCTTTTTATTCCACTGCGACCTCCACGTCTCTTCCAAGGGGCATTAAAACCGTCTTGTTAAGCTACGGTGACCTCCACCGCTCTTCCAAGGGGCATTAAAACCGTTTTGTTAAGCTACTGCAACCTCCACCTCTTTTCCCAGGAGCATTGATATTGTCTTTTTATTCCACTGCGACCTCCTCGTCTCTTCCAAGGGACATTAAAACCGTCTTGTTAAGCTACTGCGACCTCCACCACTTCTTCAAGGGGCATTTAAACCGTCTTGTTAAGCTACTGCAACCTCCATTTGTCTTCCAAGGGGCATTAAAATCGTCTTGTTAAGCTACTGTGACCTCCACCTCTTCTCCAAGGGGTATTAGAACCGTGTTGTTAAGCTACTGTAACCTCCACCTCTCTTCCAAGGGGCATTAAAACCGTTTTGTTAAGCTACTGCGACCTCCACCTCTCTTCCAAGGGGCATTAAAACCATCTAGTTAAGCTACTGCGACCTCCACCACTTTTCCCAGGGGCATTGATATTGTCTTTTTATTCCACTGCGACCTCCATGTCTCTTCCAAGGGGCATTAAAACCGTCTTGTTAAGCTACTGTGACCTCCACCGCTCTTCCAAGGGGCATTTAAACCGTCTTGTTAAGATACTGCAACCTCCACGTCTCTTCCAAGGGGCATTTAAACCATCTTGTTAAACTACTGTGATCTCCACCACTCTTCCAAGGGGCATTAAAACCATCTTGTTAAGCTACTGTGACCTCCACCACTCTTCCAAGGGGCATTAAAACCATCTTGTTAAGCTACTGCGACCTCCACCACTTTTCCCAGGGGCATTAAAACCGTCTTGTTAAGCTACTGTAACCTCCACCACTTCTCCAAGGGGCATTAAAACCGTCTTGTTAAGCTACTGTAACCTCCACCACTCTTCCAAGGGGCATTTAAACCGTCTTGTTAAGCTACTGCAACCTCCATGTCTCTTCCAAGGAACATTAAAACCGTCTTGTTAAGCTGCTGCGACCTCCACCACTTCTCCAAGGGGCATTAAAACCGTCTTGTTAAGCTACTGTAACCTCCACCACTCTTACAAGGGGCATTTAAACCGTCTTGTTAAGCTACTGCAACCTCCATGTCTCTTCCAAGGGACATTAAAACCGTCTTGTTAAGCTACTGGGACCTCCACCACTTCTCCAAGGGGCATTAAAACCATCTTGTTAAGCTACTGTGACCTCCACCACTCTTCCAAGGATCATTAAAACCGTCTTGTTAAGCTACTGTGACCTCCACCACTTTTCTCAGGGGCATTGATATTGTCTTTTTATTCCACTGCGACCTCCACGTCTCTTCCAAGGGGCATTAAAACCGTCTTGTTAAGCTCCTGCGACCTCCACCACTTCTCCAAGGGGCATTAAAAGCATCTTGTTAAGCTACTGTAACCTCCACCACTCTTCCAAGGGGCATTTAAACCATCTTGTTAAGCTACTGAAACCTCCACGTCTCTTCCAAGGGGCATTAAAACCGTCTTGTTAAGCTACTGCGACCTCCACCACTACTCCAAGGGGCATTAAAACCATCTTGTTAAGCTACTGCAACCTCCACGTCTCTTCCAAGGGGCATTAAATCCGTCTTGTTAAGCTACTGTAACCTCCACCACTCTTCCAAGGGGCATTTAAACCGTCTTGTTAAGCTACTGTGACCTCCACCACCCTTCCAAGGGGCATTAAAACCGTTTTTTTAAGCTACTGCGACCTCCATCACTTTTCCCAGCGGCATTGATGTTGTCTTTTTATTCCACTGCAACCTCCATGTCTCTTCCAAGGGGCATTAAAAGCATCTTGCTAAGCTACTGTGACCTCCACCGCTCTTCCAAGGGGTATTAAAACCGTCTTGTTAAGCTACTGTGACCTCCACAACTCTTCCAAGGGGCATTAAAACTGTCTTGTTAAGCTACTGTAACCTCCACCACTCTTCCAAGGGGCATTTAAACCATCTTGTTAAGCTACTGAAACCTCCACGTCTCTTCCAAGGGGCATTAAAACCATCTTGTTAAGCTACTGTGACCTCCACCACTCTTCCAAGGGGCATTAAAACCGTCTTGTTAAGCTACTGCGACCTACACCACTTTTTCAAGGGGCATTGATATTGTCTTTTTATTCCACTGCGACCTCCACCATTCTTCCAACGGGCATTGCATTTCCTCCTAATTTGAGTCAGCTTTTCCTTTTCAATGCATAGATGAACACTAAGGGAGACCCACTCCCAAATAATGGGTAGAAGGTTTTTAGTATACTGTAATCCTCATCTGTTTCAAGGGGCATTGCAGTTCCTCATAATTTTTGGAAAGCCTTCCATTCACTGCTTAGGCCAACAGTGCACAGGAGACCCAATTGCTATAAATGGAAAAAACGGTTTAGTTAAGGCCCTCTGACCTCCATGTCACTTCCAAGGGGCATTTTGGTAGGCATTGCACTCACTGCATGCCCTATAACTGTGTAGCCGAACCTCTCCTTTTGGTACAGAAACATATCCTACTAGACATGTGTTGTTGACTGGCCTGATATTGATTTGAATGGTCACTGTTCCTCCTACTCTTTCTCCTTTGCCACCACCTCATCCATCATTCATCACCTGAAGCTTTGTTTTAATGGGAGTCATAGAACTGGGATAGTAGCAGGAAAACATCCAGCAATCCTCGGAGGAGGTAGGATATGCGCCAAAACGCTGACCACCTCAAGCCTAGCCGCTACTACATACATGCGCTTGCATTCCAAGAAAACAAAGCAGATGCTAACTTCTATCATCATCATCATGCTCCTCACCTTGGCACTCTCAACTCCCCTGATGGAGAAGCCAGGGCCCACTGGAGGAGTCTGGTTCTCTGGTGGGCTCGTCCAATGCTGCCCTAAAGCAGGCCAGGCTAAGAAAAGTGTGGGGGAAGTTTCAAGTAGAAATAGGGGCGGCTGGGGACCATGTGTGGACACCCGGCCGCGGGGCGGCTGGGGACCGAGTATGGACACCCAGCCGCTCCCTGGCGGCTGGGGACCGAGTGTGGACACCCGGCCGCGGGGCGGCTGGGGACCGAGTATGGACACCTAGCCGCTCCCTGGCGGCTGAGGACCGAGTGTGGACACCCGGCCGCCGGGCGGCTGGGGACTGAGTATGGATAGCTCGCTGCCCAAGCAGCCATGAGGTAGTGGCCAGCTTCGGCCTCCTCCAAACTAAAAGGCCCCATTTCAAGTTCAAGCAAGCTAGCAGTATGGTATTGCAGCCTGGGGGTGGGTGGGTGGCAGGCTGCATACTTGCGCTTGCATTGCAAGGAATGGGGGAGGTACAATTGAACACTGCCCTGGGACAAGGACTTGCACAGGGATAGTTGCAAGTCTGCATCTTCTGATGCGGAAAGGATCAGTTCTGATGGGCACACTTTTAGGCAGTGACCTGGGTGTCAGAGATGCTTCCAGGGGTCTTCCCCATGCTGTTCCTATGTCTTTTCAGCACTGTATCCATGTGTCACACAGCACATGGCCAGATAAGATTGTAAAATGTTAAAATGACATTTCCCGGTGAATGCATTTGCCACGGTTGAAAGTAATTCAAAAGTGCAAAAACGCATAAAAAATGCTACTTGTGAACATAGCCCAAGGTGTGGAGGAGTATTTTTGTTTTTGGTTATTTATTTTACCTTATACACAAGTCTTTACCCTGAAAAGGAAGTTCCTTAACATATTTCACAGGAAAACCGTTTCAGTTTCATTTTTGAACGTTTTATTGTGAGCCCTTTAACCCCTTAAGCCCCGAGGGTGGTTTGCACGTTAATGACCAGGCCAATTTTTACAATTCTGACCACTGTCACTTTATGAGGTAATTACTCTGGAACGCTTCAACGGATCCCCCTGATTCTGAGATTGTTTTTTCGTGACATATTGTACTTCATGATTGTGGAAAAATTTCTTCGATATCACTTGCGTTTATTTGTGAAAAAAATGGAAATTTGGCGAAAATTTTGAAAATTTTGCAATTTTCAAAATTTGAATTTTTAAGCCCTGAAATCAGAGAGATATGTCACACAAAAGAGTTAATAAATAACATTTCCCACATGTCTACTTTACATCAGCACAATTTTGGAACCAAAATTTTTTTTTGTTAGGGAGCTATAAGGGTTAAAAGTTGACCAGCGATTTCTCATTTTTCCAACAAAATTTACAAAACCATTTTTTTAGGGACCACATCACATTTGAAGTCACTTTGAGAGGTCTTTATGACAGAAAATACCCAAAAGTGACACCATTCTAAAAACTGCACTCCTCAAGGTGCTCAAAACCACATTCAAGAACTTTATTAACCCTTCAGGTGCTTCACAGGAATTTTTTGAATGTGGAAGAAAAAAATGAACATTTAACTTTTTTCACAAAAATGTTACTTTAGACCCAATTTTTTTTATTTTCACAGGGGTAACAAGAAAAAATGGACCCCAAAATTTGTTGTGCAATTTCCCCTGGGCACGCAGATACCCAATATTTGGGGAAAAAACACTGTTTGGGCGCACGGCAGGGCTCGGAAGGGAAGGAGCGCCATTTGACTTTTTGATTGTAAAATTTGCTTGAATAATTAGCTCCAATGTTTGGGCACACAGGGGCTCTCCAAACGCAACATGGTGTCCGCTAACAATTTGAGCCGACAATTTGTTAGCGGATATCATGTTGCATTTGGAGAGTCCCTGTGTGCTCAAACATTGGAGCTCCCCCACAAGTGACCCCATTTTGGAAACTAGACCCCCCAAGGCACCTATCTAGATTCATAGTGAGCACTTGGAACCCCAGGTGCTTCACAAATTGATTCATAAAAATGAAAAAGTGTTTTTTTTTTTCACTTTTTCATTTTTACGAATCAATTTGTGAAGCACCTGGGGGTTCCAAGTGCTCACTATGCATCTAGATAGGTGCCTTGGGGGGGTCTAGTTTCCAAAATGGGGTCACTTGTGGGGGAGCTCCAATGTTTGGGCACACAGGGGCTCTCCAAACGCAACATGGCGTCCGCTAACAATTTGAGCCGATTTTCCATTCAATTCGTTAGCGGACACCATGTCGCATTTGGAGAGCCCGTGATGTGCCTAAACAGTGGAGCTCCCCCACAAGTGTCCCCATTTTGGAAACTATACCCCTCAAGTATTTTATTAAGGTGTATAGTGAACATTTTGAACCCAGAGGTACGGCACAGAATTTGTTTACATTAGGTCATCATATTGAATAAGTTGTCATTATTCTTGAGCGCAAGTGCTCGCTACTTGAGTTTGCATCGGGTACTCAGGTATGCACCATGTACAGCGTGTGCTCGAGTGACATGCTCGAGTCCCTGCTCCGCATGTTTCACGGTTATTAGACACCCAAAAAAAAACATGCGGGGATCGCTCGTGCATGGCAGGCAATCCCCGTAAAGTTTTTTTGGCCGCGAAGCATATGGGGCAGAGACTCGAGCATGTCACTCAAATACCCACAATACTCAATGCATACCAGAGCACCCGATGCAAACTCAAGTAGCGAGCACTTGTGCTCAACACTAGTCGCCATATCGTCATCTTTTTTTCTTACTTTTGAAAAAAATCCCAACCCCAGCCCTAAACCTAGCACAACCCTAACCATAGCACAACCCTAGCCCCAGCACAACCCTAGCCCCAAACCCAGCCCTAACCCTAGCCCAATCCTAACCCAAGAGTTTATTTTTGACGCTGTTCCTTGTGCGGTATAAGTGATTAGACGACTTTATTCTTCAGGTCGGTGTGATTACAGCAATGCCAGAATCATATGGGGTTTTTATGACTGACAGCTGTCACACTAAAAGACGCATTTTTTGTAAAATCTAGTTTTTGCATCGCCATATTTTGAGAGCTATAATTTTTCCAGATTTTGGCAGACAGTCATGTGACGGCTCGTTTTTTGCGGGATGACTTGACGTTGTTATTGGTGCCATTTTCAGGCCCGAGACATTTTTTTGATCGCTTTCTATTCCGATTTTTGGGAGGCAGAATAAACAAAAACCAACAATTCAGGAATTGTTGTTTTTTTTTTGTTTTTTTATTCTGTTCCTCGTGTGGTAAAATTGATGAGGTAGCTTTATTCTTCGGGTCAGTACGTTTACAGCGGTACCACATTTGTATCATTTTTCTATGTTTTGGCGCTTATACACAATAAAAGCTATTTTATAGAAAAAAATATTTTTTAGCATAGCTTTATTCTGAGAGCTATAACTTTTTTATTTTTCAGTTGATGGAGCTGTATGGCGGTATGGTGATAAAGCATTGTTTTTTGCTTCGTTTTTTTTTTTTTTTTTTTACCGTGTTCACTGAAGGGGTTAACTAGTGGGACAGTTTTTTAGGTCAGGTTGTTCCGGACGCGGCGATACCAAATATGTGTACTTTTATTGTTTTTTTTGGTTTTTTTTGTAATAATATTTATTGATGGGTACATTATATTTTTATTTTTGGTGGATTATTTTTTTTATTTTTTTTTTATATTTTTGCAATTTTTTCTTTTTTTTTTTTTCCACTTTCAGACAGTTTATACACTTTATTACTTTGTCCCACTCTGGGACTTTCACTTTTTTTTCTCTGATCGCCTGCATGGCATAGGAATGGAGCACCATCCCTATGCCATGCAGGCTGTCAGCGGTGCAGTGTGAAGATTGTTTGGAGATGCACTGCGCATGTCCAAACAATCTTCCTGCTGTCTGGTGACCCGGATGTTGTCATGACGACATCGGGTCGTCATGGCAACACCCGGGAAGCCTTTGCAGACTGCGCTGGAAGCCGGAAGAGGAGGTGAGTATCGGCGATCACCTCCCCTTGCCCCCGCAATGCCGCGATAGACTTCGATCGCAGCATCGCAGGGGTTAATGTGCTGGGAGCGGTGCAGGACCGCTCCCTGCACATAGTACCGGGTGTCAGCTGTGACAATCAGCTCACACCCGGCGGCGATCGCGCCCGCACAGCCTGTGTGCGCGCGCGATCGCGATGACGTACTAATACGGGCAGGGCTGGCTCCAGGTTTTTCTGGGCCCCGGGCGAAAGAGTCTCAGTGGGCCCCTTTAACACATACCACGATTCATGATGCAGAGATACGGCGGAGAAATATATATATATATATATTAGTACAATGCAAAGATTTCACTTCTTACATTACATGAGTGATATCTATTGTAAATTCTACAATAGCTCAGAAACCGGTGAATCGCTCCACACAGAATACTGGCCCCCATATAACGCTTCATACGGAATACTGGCCCCCATATAAGGCCCCATACGGAATACTGGCCCCCATATAAGGCCCCATATGGAATACTGGCCCCCATATAAGGCCCCATACGGAATACTGGCCCCCATATAAGGCCCCATACGGAATACTGGCCCCCATATAAGGCTCCATGCGGAATACTGGCCCCCATATAAGGCTCCATACGGAATACTGGCCCCCATATAAGGCCCCATACGGAATACTGGCCCCCATATAAGGCCCCATGCGGAATACTGGCCCCCATATAAGGCTCCATGCGGAATACTGACCCCCATATAAGGCTCCATGCGGAATACTGGCCCCCATATAAGGCTCCATACGGAATACTGGCCCCCATATAAGGCCCCATACGGAATACTGGCCCCCATATAAGGCTTCATACGGAATACTGGCCCCCCATATAAGGCTCCATACGGAATACTGGCCCCCATATAAGGCTCCATACGGAATACTGGCCCCCATATAAGGCTCCATACGGAATACTGGCCCCCATATAAGGCTCCATACGGAATACTGGCCCCCATATAAGGCTCCATACGGAACACTGGCCCCCATATAAGGCTCCATACGGAATACTGGCCTCCATATAAGGCTCCATACGGAATACTGGCCCCCATATAAGGCTCCATACGGAATACTGGCCCCCATATAACGCTCCATACAGGATACTGGTCCCCTTATAAAGCTCCATACAGGATACTGGCCCCCATATAACGCTCCATACAGGATACTGGTCCCCTTATAAAACTCCATACAGGATACTGGCCCCCATATAACGCTCCATACAGGATACCGGTCCCCTTATAACGCTCCATACAGGATACCGGTCCCCTTATAATGCTCCATACAGGATACTGGCCCCCATATAATGCTGCATGCAGGCTGTTACCCCCCACATAATGCCCCATACAGCCCCCCCCCTTTTAATGCTCCATGCAGGCTGTCCCCCCCCCACATAATGCACTATGCAGGCTGCCCCCCCCCTTTATAATGCCCCATGCAGGCTGTTCCCCACCTTATAATGCCCCATGCAGGATGCCCCCCCCTCTTTATAATGCCCCATGCAGGATGTCCCCCCCTCTCTTTATAATGCCCCATGCAGGATGCCCCCCCCTCTTTATAATGCCCCATGCAGGATGTCCCCCCTCTCTTTATAATGCCCCATGCAGGATGTCCCCACCTCTCTTTATAATGCCCCATGCAGGATGTCATCATCCCCCTCTTTATAATGCCCCATGCAGGATGCCCCCCCCCTCTTTATAATGCCCCATGCAGGATGCCCCCCCCTCTCTTTATAATGCCCCATGCAGGATGTCCCCCCCTCTCTTTATAATGCCCCATGCAGGATGCCCCGCCCTCTTTATAATTCCCCATGCAGGATGTCCCCCCCTCTCTTTATAATGCCCCATGCAGGATGTCCCCCCCTCTCTTTATAATGCCCCATGCAGGATGCCCCCCCCCCTCTTTATAATGCCCCATGCAGGATGTCCCCCCCTCTCTTTATAATGCCCCATGCAGGATGTCCCCCCCTCTCTTTATAATGCCCCATGCAGGATGTCACCCCCCCTCTTTATAATGCCCCATGCAGGATGTCACCCCCCCTCTCTTTATAATGCCCCATGCAGGATGCCCCCCCCCCCCTCTTTATAATACCCCATGCAGGAAGTCCCCCCCTCTCTTTATAATGCCCCATGCAGGATGTCACCCCCCCTCTTTATAATGCTCCATGGAGGATGCCCCCCCCCCTCTTTATACTGCCCCATGCCTCCATACATTAAAAAAAAAAAAATCAAATACTCACCTCCCTTCTCCTCACCTGCTGCCTGCTGCCCGCTGCCCGGGTCCGAACTCCAGCGTTGTCGGCGTTGTCCCGCTCAGCGCTCCCTGTGACGGCTCAGGGGAGGGCGCGGTGTAAAGACGTCACCGCGCCCTCTGACCTGAGACGTCACAGGGAGCGCAGAGCAGGAAGACAGCGGATCTGCGGAGGCACGGGGAGAGGTAAGTATCCAACTGCCGGGGCCCTGAGCAAGCGGCGGAGAAGGGCGAGCGCTGACACCACTCTCCTCCGCCCATAGCCCAGCGGGGTGCGCGACCGCTAGTGGGCCCCTCTGCCTGCTCAGGGCCCCGGCATTTGCCCAGGTGCGCCGGGTGCTGACGCCGGCCCTGAATACGGGTCTGGCTCTTAAGTCCCAGGGCACAGACGCGTATTAGTACGTCAGATGTTGTTAAGGGGTTAAAGTGGCTTAATACCTCTGACCACGTTGTTGACAGCAGTGACCTGGGGGTCAGAAATGCTTCCTGGAGCGATGCCCATGCTGTCCCCATGTCTTTTGAGCACTGTCACTATCGTTTTGGGCACTTTTTAGGCTTTCTACAGACTGCCGGGGGTGCCGCCGCAAAAATGCTCGGGTCTCCCATAGACTAACATTGGGCTCGTTGCTCGGGTCGAGCACCCGAGTGTCACGGTGAGCTCGGCCCGAGCTTCGAGCACCCGAGCATTTTAGTGCTCGCTCAACACTAGTTAACTTCTCTCTTGGCCCTGTATGTACCTGCAAACGCAGCCTTTATTTCCTCTTTGGATTCCTGGGACTCAGAAATAAGGTAAACAGACATTATTGCTTTAGTTAAGGCACATTCCCCAGTCCATTTGCCCTACAGTTTAATCCTAATCTTCATGTTACCACATTCAAGGAAGTGTTGTACCAGAAAACTGGAATATCATTCTCTTTAGTAATAATTTCTTGGAATGCACATGTTACCGTAACAAAGGCTTCCCCCCCAGCTACTGTCATCAGAAAAAGGAACATCAGGGTTGTGGGTCTGAGACCGCCTTCTTGCAATAGGATGTGTGGACCCATGATGTTCGGCCTTCGACCTTCACAGCCATAGGTGATGTAAGCAACACTTGGCAGGGCCCTTCAAATCTGGCATCCAGTGTGCCTCGCACGTGATTCTTTATCCAGACAAAATCTCCAGGCTGGATGCTGTGAGTACCTGGTTCAAGATCTGAGTCTGGAATAGAAGAGTACACTGTAGCATGTGTTAATTTTAACTCTTTAGCAAGTCTGACAACAAAATTCACAAGCTTATCATTCCCTGAACTAAGCTGCTGTGGGTAATATTGACCCATTCTAGGTGGCCCCCCAAACAAGATCTCATATAGTGTGAGCCCTGTGGGTGGTCTCGGGGTATTTCGGACTGAGTACAGGGCAATAGGCAGCACCTCCGGCCATGGAAGTGACAATTCTTTAAGAATTTTGTTTTTCAAAGTGCCATTCATCCTTTCAACTTTGCCGCTACTTTGAGGATGATAAGGAGTATGCAGGTCCAAATCCACCCCAATCATCTCTCAGATTGATTTGGTAACTTCTGCAGTGAAGGCGGGTCCTTGATCACTTTCAATCACTTCTGGAATCCCGAATCTGCAGATAAGTTCTGCCAGAAGCCTTTTCACTGTAGTTCTAGCAGTCATGTTGGTCACTGGGTATGCTTCTGTCCAACCGGAAAACATATCCACCACCACCAGAACATATTCATATCTTCCACTCTTGGATAATTGCATATGATCAATTTGGATTCTCTGGAAAGGATACTGTGACTTTGCCAGTTTCTTCTTTGGCACATGTTCTGTTCTTCCGGGATTACAAGTGCTACAAATCTCACAGCTCCTAGTATAGTTTGTAGCAAGAACTGAAATCTCGGGTGCAATATAGAGTTTATTGATAGAGGGAAGAATCAGATGATTTCAGCAATGCACCTTTCCATGAGCCCACTGAACCACTGCAGGATACAGTGTTCTTGGCAGACATATTCTTCTTCCCACTCTCCAGATTCCGTCATTACAAAACGTTCCTCCCCATCCGATTGATCCTTGTTTTTCTTCTTCTGTTACTGCATTCTTGTAACACAGGTACTTTAGATGCAGTGACACAGAAGCACAGAGCAGCCAATACAGGGTTAATAAACAGGGAAAGTTTATGATAACAAGATGAATCTCCACGCAGGGAGTAACAGGGGAAAATATGGGGAAATAGCAGGTATTAGTCTGTAACTGACAGTTTACAGTTTAACTAGATGTAGCAGAGTCAAACCGATAACAAACGACAGTTTTTTCACTTAGCTGACTTGTATCCTCTACAAGGCAGTTGCCAGCTGGTGCTGGTGACACTGTCTTCAGGCTTCCCCGCCCAAACAATGCTCCGTCTTCTGGTGGCAGCAGGCGGTCTCCGGTTTTACCCGCTGAGCCCCTAGTCCATAACAGTGCACCTCACGTGCTCAGCTCCACGGACCCTGCGTCTCTTCTCCCTACAGTCAGCTTGACTCCCTCTCACACTGCTCCGCAGGACCCAGCTCCGCTTTCCCACGCAAACGTCCTCGTCTCTCCCTCTCTCTCTTCACACCAGGAGTCCCTCTGTCACCTGACCTCCCAGCTCTCTCGACACACCCCCTGCTTCCCTGTCACATGACTCCTCTGCTTGCAGTCTGTCTTCCCCCTGCAACAAGAGGTATGGCCCCGGCAGTTCCGGATCCCTTGCTCTGAAAGTACTTACACCCCGGACTTCCCCCTTACATTCTGCCGGTCCACTAATGTCTTGTGTGCCGGATTCTCTTCCAGTCTTTGCTCCTCTTAATCTTCCTCCTCTTCTTCCAACCCCAAATTTCTCATTCCCGTTTCTTCCTCATCCCCTTGTTGTCTCTGACTTCTGGTGAGCACAAACACCTCCGTAACCCCCCCGACACCTCTGCTTCCTCTGGAAATATTGGTTCTATAGCTGCTGCTTTTACTGTCAGCCAGATGATTCCCCTTGGCTTCCTCCGAATTCAGTTTCCCATGAGCCTTAAGTTTGATCCCAGCCACTTGCCTAGGCAACTTCAGAGCTTCTAGCAGACTTCTCACCTCACTGCCACTGCATTCTGGATTGGAGCTCCACTGGCTGTCTTGTAGCCCCTCAGGGCCCATATCAGGCCAAAGTCGTGGGCAATCCTGAATCCGTACCTCAAGTCCGTGTAAATATTGGCCACTCGACTCTCTGCACACTTGCAGGCTTCGGTCAGAGCATACAGTTCGGCCTCTTGAGCTGACATATAAGATGGCAGTGGTCCAGCAGAAACAACCGTTGGTGGGAACACCACCGCATATCCGGTATGGTAAGTTCCATATTCATCTGCGTATCTGGACCCGTCAGTATACAGTATCAGATCCGCTTCTGGTAGTGGCTGCTCAGAGACAGTAGGTAGGTGAGAGGTTTCTGCCTTCATGGCCTCAAGGCAATCATGGTCACTCGAATCAGGGTATTCATGGTCTTCTGAGGACCCGCCTTAGTCTTCAGAGCAGTCCTCCCTTGACAGAGGAAGCAGCGTGGAGGGGTTCAAGACAGTACATCGCCGAAGAGCTATATTTTCTGGTAAAAGGAGCTCACATTGGATTCTGACACAACGTTGCATAGATAGATGGTTGTGCAAGGATAGCTTTCAAATCATGAGGGGCCAGTATAGTTGTAGGATGGCCAAGTACAACATCTGCTGTTCTGTGGAGGAGTTCTGTAGATGCCAGGACTGCTTTGAGGCATGCTGGAGCGGTTTGCGCCACTGGATCCAATTTTCTGGAATAATATCCGACGGGTCTCATGTGGCCTCCATGTTTTTGTGCTAGAACTCCTGAGGAATGGCCACATGCTTCAGAGACAAATAGAAAGAATGGAAATTCATAGTTGGGAATGCCCAGTGCAGGGGCTGAAATGATGAGTTCTTTCAACTGTTCCATTGCATCTCCAGCTTCTTGGTCAAAATGCAGGTCAAACTCACAAGAGTGGACCCGATCATATACAGTGCCTATAAGTAGTATTCAACCCCCTGCAGATTTAGCTGGTTTGATAAGATGCAAATAAGTTAGAGCCTTCAAACTGCAAACGAGAGTAGGTTTTATGAACAGAAGCATAAATCTTACAAACCAAAAAGTTATGTTGCTCAGTTGAATTTTATTAAATTTTAAACATAAAAGTGTGGGTCAATTATTATACAACCCCTATGTTTAATATTTTGTGGAATAACCCTTGTTTGCAATTACAGCTAATAATCGTCTTTTATAAGACCTGATCAGGCCGGCACAGGTCTGTGGAGTTATCTTGGCCCACTCCTCCATGCAGATCTTCTCCAAGTTAGCTAGGTTCTTTGGGTGTCTCATGTGGACTTTATTCTTGAGCTCCTTCCACAAGTTTTCAATTGGGTTAAGGTCAGGAGACTGACTAGGCCACTCCAACACCTTGACTTTTTCCCTCTTGAACCAGGCCTTGGTTTTCTTGGCTGTGTGCTTTGGGTCGTTGTCTTGTTGGAAGATGAAATTACGACCCATCTTAAGATCCTTGATGGAGGAGCGGAGGTTCTTGGCCAAAATCTCCAGGTAGGCCGTGCTATCCATCTTCCCATGGATGCGGACCAGATGGCCAGGCCCCTTGGCAGAGAAACAGCCCCACAGCATGATGCTGCCATGAGATCTTCCCGGAGCTCCTTCCTTGTTGTCCTTGGGTTAGCCTTGACTCTTCGGACAAGCCTGGCCTCGACACGGGAGGACACTTTCAAAGGCTGTCCTGGCCGTGGAAGGCTAACAGTAGTTCCATAAGCCTTCCACTTACGGATGATGCTCCCAACAGTGGAGACAGGTAGGCCCAACTCCTTGGAAAGGGTTTTGTACCCCTTGCCAGCCTTGTGACCCTCCACGATCTTGTCTCTGATGGCCTTGGAATGCTCCTTTGTCTTTCCCATGTTGACCATGTCTGAGTGCTGTTCACAAGTTTGGGGAGGGTCTTAAATAGTCATAAAAGGCTGGCAAATGCACACATGTGAAGCTCATTATTCTTGGTGCCTGAACTACTTCTTAATACTTTAGGGGGACCAAACAGAATTCTTGTGGTTTGAGGGGTTGAATAATAAATGACACTCTGAATTAACTTTTAACGTTTTAAAAAAAAAAAAAATTTGCTGCAGTGCATTTCCCACTTCCAGGCTGATCTACAGTACAAATGTCACAATGCCAAGTTAATTCCGCATGTGTCAACCAGCTAAATCTGCAGGGGGTTGAATACTACTTGTAGGCACTGTAGATGTTGCATGAGAGCTGACGCGTTAGGGATCCACTGCCTACAGTATGTGACCATTCCCAGGAAAGCTTGGAGTTGTTTGACAGTTCTCGGGTACGGGATGTCACGGATAGCAGTTTTCTGCTCTTCAGTGAGATGCTTGGTACCTTGGAATAAGCAATGACCCAAAAACACAACTTTGTTACAACACCATTGTAGCTTTCACAGAGTAGCTTTGCATCTGATGGTGGCCAGAAATTAGAGCAAAGAATAGCTGAACCTGTGGCAAGTTTGGTCATCGGGACAACAGAGGAGTAGATCATTGACATATTGTATCAATGTGACTTCAGGGTTCTCACTCTTCCAGGGTTGGAGACAGATAGTTAAGGCCAGTGTGAAGTGATGAAGGGATTTCTGAGCTCCTTGAGGCATAACGGTCCAGGTGTACTGTACTCCTCTGTGTGTAAAAGCAAAAAGATACTGATAGTCTGGATGCAGAGGCAAACTGAAGAAGGCATTTGCCAAGTCGATCACTGTAAAATGCGTTGCCTCGGGGGGAATTTCACTGAGTAATGTATGTGGATTTGGCACCACTGGGGCCTCCAGGATTGTAACTGCATTCACAGCTCTCAAATCTTGCACCATCCTAAATTTATCCGGTTCTCCTCTTGCAGTTTTCTTCTTCACTGGAAACAATTGAGTATTAGCAGGAGAAACACAGGGAATTAATGCTTCCTTCTTGAGTAATTCTTGGATCTGGGCATCTAATGACGCTTCTTGGGCTGCTTTCAGTGGGTACTGTGGGAGTTTGGGAATCCGTGCACCTTTTTTCAGGAAAACGTGGACTGGCGGGATAGGCAGCCGGCCTATATCATCAGGACCTTGAGACCAGAGTTCAGGTTGTATGCAGTCAAGATAATGCTGTGGTATGGCGGTTGTTGCAAATTGGATGACACACAATGGGAGGGCATGTACCTTTGTTTGTTCCTCTAATGATAACGGAGTAGAGACATCTAGATGCATTCCATTCTCATCATATGATATCTGAGCATTTAACTTCTGGAGTAGATCTGCTTCCAACAAATTAAGCGGGCAGGTGTCTGAAACGAGCAATCTGGCCAGCAGCTTCTGTTCTTTCCCAATAGGCAATGGAAATGTTAGTCGGGATGAGCGTGGTTTTCCTTCCACTCCCACACATGAAAGGAAATCATCAGAAATAAGCGATTCATAGGGTAAATCTCTTGAGCAGGTGCTGGAGCAGGCCTTGGTACAGCATTCAATTGTTTCTCTATAGCTTTAGCAATAAGGAGTACCTTCTGCGAGGACATGTCTGCGTATTCTGGCCTAGAGTCTGTAAGCTTCGCTGAGATTTCCTCTCTGAGTCCCCTAACAAATGAAGTGACTAGCAGATTCTGTTGGATCCTCTGACCTTCATCGAACCCTTGATCCTTGAACAGAGTATAGATTCTGGTGTAAAATTTTTCGACATTCTCCCTGGATTCTTGAGTACAGTCCAATAGACTGGTAGATGAGTCTGAGCCGCTCCTTGGCCCACTGCTGAAGTTGTTGACAAAAGGCTCCTCCTGATTGGTAAGTCTCCTTGTCTGTCACTTGGCTGTCATTCAGAGCTACTTGAATTATTGGCCAAAAAGCATCTCCCGCTTTAATGCTAGTGATTTTATGAATATCTTTCCAAGTGGCTGAATAAGTTGGTTGAATTTGTCTGATTCTTCTGTAGAATGCCATAGGGTGTCTGTCTGGATCAGATAGTTGACTAATCACTCGATAAACTTGCGAAGGTGTGAATGCCACATATCTATTATGGTAATCTGGCACTGGAGATTCTGACTGAGAAGATGTTGAGGGAGATATGGGCAACACAGCAATAGGAGGTGGGCTTGTTTGTCCAGGAAATTTGGGTTATCTTCTGAGGTCATCTGGCAGTTGAGTGGGTCTGATCTTTCTGTGGCACTTTCCACAGCTCGGGTGAGAATTTGAGATTTATGATAGTCATTGCTGATTAGTCTTATCTCCCCCAACGTAGTTAGTCCTCTATACTCCCAAATAGCTTGGACTATTGCTTGGGCACAGGCTTGCATAGGAAACCCATACATTCCAGAACTTATAGCAGGAAGAGCAATAGAAGTAAGGTTCCTTGTTCCAGCATAGTTCAGAATATTGTTGATTGTAGCTCTAAGTTGTGACACACACTGATCATGATGATCTTCATCATACACTGGACCTACCGCATGAATGATAAGCCTGCATGGTAATCTCCCTGCTCCAGTGACTACCAGGTCTGTTTCCTCGACCGGTCCTGAAGAATGTACAATGCTGTTACAGTCTTCCTGAATAGCATTACCTCTGGCTTGCACAATAGTCTTAGCCTCTCCTCCCCTATGTTGTAATCTAGGGTTTGCTGCATTAACTATTGCATCCACCTGCTGTGTTACCAGATCCCCCAGACCTGCTGTGAGAATGATTTGGAAGTCATCAACGGTACTTTCTGTCCATGTTTTCCACACCTGTGGGTATTCTTCAATCCTCCTGATCCGGAGTGAATTCTGATATTGGTGTATGAAATGTCACAAGAGCCAGTTTACCTTCTGTATCGCTTATCGGTGTGGATGCTGATGGTGGTGGTAGTGCTGCCCCCTCTTCATCCCCCGGCTCCTCCGGTTCAATAGTATTTCTCCTTCGGTTAAGTGCCTGCCGGAACTTCGGACTATTAAATAGAGTTTCGGCACTAGGCAAATGAGGATAGAGAGGGACATAGTCTTTTGGGACATAGTACGCACCATCTGAAGTGACAAGTGGACACACTGGTATAGGAGTAAACGTTGCGGTTGATGTTGCGGGTGTAGTGTGTATTGTGGCCTGTATTCCGGGTGCGCCAAGATGGCCGCCATCGGAAGGAAGCACACTACACGAAGGGTGCGTGCCACTGGGAAGGAGCACACCCACTAACATCTGGTCAGATGCCAGAGGTGATGCAATGGGTGTAGTAACATGACCGCTGCAGGAAGGGTTGGAACTTTGGGCGGAAATCGCTATAACGGATGAGGATGGGGCACTAGGAGTGGCTTGGGTAGTAGCGAGGGGTGGGCCTCCTGGACGGGGCGCATGACATGCAACACAATAATCTGCTGACAATGGATTCTGCTGGCCACAATTAGAATACACCCAACAATTCATTGCGCCGCCATTATAGGTCGGTGGCAGAGGCATCTCTAACATAGAAATAACCAGTTATGTTCCCTTTGTTATCCCTATCCTCAATTTCCACAAACCCTTCTTTCGATAAACTCAGCGCAACCTTTTTCTACATGTATGCACTTTGCAACAACCTATTATCTTCCAGTTTTCCCCTGTTTTCACAAATTGCTGCATTCAACATCTCGTACTGTAATCTACCCCTCGGGTACAACCCACTCAATGACATTACTTTTTTGGTTTTCCCTACATATTCCCTTCCTTTTCTTCTAGCAACTATATCTTTGGGGTCCTGTCGCTCCTGATCAAGCGACCCCTGCAACACAAACAATGTCTTTAGTTTTTCCATGATTTCGGCTCCAGGCGTTCCGTCCCCTTAGACTTATGATCAGACCAGGCACCTGATACACAAGTAGAACTGTATCAGGTCCCTACACTCCCTATCAAGTACTGAATTGATTCTTTTACAACTTAATGAAGCACTGAACACCCCGCGCACCCGCGTCCTAGTGACGTCTTAATATATGGCTTAACAATGCAGTTGGCTCCCCGCGTATTCCACATCTTAATAGAGGATTGGTTAACCCCGCGTGCCCGCGCCCTAATAGTGTCTTAATACACGACTTATCAGCAACTTCACTCCCCGCGTGTCCTACGACTTAATAGAGGGCCCACCATGCCCGCGCCCTAATGGCATCTTAATACACGACTTTTCAGCAACATCACTCCCCGCGTGACCGCATTATAGACAAAGAAATTTTCCTAAATTCTCAAGTGTATACTTGTACGCCCCTGTGTACAAAGATCGTTCTAATGGGACGGAACACCTCAGAAACCACAGATCAGCAGTTAGCCAGGAGTGACTACACACCAGAGTTCTATGAATCACACAGTGGGGACCCACCCAGTCGCACGGGGCTGTCCCTAAGGGCCAATCTAGACACCACAAACTCACCAGAGACTGCTCAAAATACGAATTGTAAAGGACATATTAATATTCATGCTATCCAAGTGTAAAGGACATATTGATACTCATGCTAGAGCAACTCCATTTTGTCTGCTTGCTTTAAAATCATGTTATTATACTCCTTGCATAACATGCATTCTTTCCTTCTTTTCTCATGCTTCCCAAGCATCTTTCCCACAAGAACATTCTGTGAGACACCCTGCTCCCGTTATCTAACTAGTCTGAGCCGAGATGGGTAACCTTGTAAATTTCCATCATGCACCGAACTAACGATAATATGACCATATGTGTATTTCCGTAATAATTGTACTAACCTTGGTTCAAGCCTGTAGTATGGCTGTAGGTGATTGGCCATTGATAAACTCAAAACAATATAAAATGTTAAGCAAAAATAAACAAGATTAGAGATTCTTTGAATCCTCCCATACAGAGCACTGCCTCCGTTTGGTTTTCTGTGAATTGCAATCAACATAATAATTTGACACTCACTTGGTCAACCGTGAAGGGTTATTGCCCTCCCTCAACAGAATAAGAACTACAGATTCATTAAATCTGCAGATTTACCTATTCAGTGATGAGAGTTGATCAGGCTCTCGCTTTGAGCAGTCCCGGCTCGTCCATAGGTGGTCCGGTGATGGGCACCCCAAGACCTAGAGTCCCCTCGAGTGTGATCCGAGTCACGGCACCATGTGTGGAGGTTTCACCAATTTAAGATACACCAGGCAACTGCTCTCCTCCAAATTAAAGATGTCCGAGTGCATTCAAAGAAGCTAATTAATAGAGATGAGCGTTGTTCTACTCGAACTGTTCGCCAATCTCAAATTCGAGCTGTTTTGGGCGGTGTTCGAGCCGTTCGGCGAACACGAACAATTTGAGAAAAATTCGGCTGTTCGAGGTTATGTTCGATAACTGTTCGTGCACCAAAATCATAACTGGATTTTTTTCTCAGTAATGATGAAAATTAATGTTAATACGCAGTTTGAGTGTACAGCGGGGTGGGGGGAGGGGCAGGGGATGGATCTCTGCAGGAACAATGAAGATCTCCATTTTTTTTTCTCTTTCCCGCATTTACAGTGGGGAGGTGCAATCTGTCAGCCTATCAGCAGCGCACACACGGAGCGAAGTGCTTTTTTTCACACAAGCAAGGGCATGTGTCATTGGCAGTGTATGTCACATGTCCTTGCCCTATAAGACCAAGCCATTTTCCCCGTCGCCACCATTTTCTCACTGCTGCAGCTGCGTGTTAGACGGCACCGCTGTTGCTGTGTGCGCTATACCTTGTTAATTTCAAGCCAATTTTCGCACAAATATACAGATAGCTTGGGAGTAGGGAATAGTTGTGATTGCAGTCCTTTTAAGGACTAGGTTACAGCATTTCCTACGACTTTTATCAGGCAGGTCTGTGCTCTTAAATAGATAGGTTGTGGGAGTAAAGACTAATTGTAATTGGAGTCCTTTTCAGGACTAGGTTACATCAGTTCCTATCAGTTTTTGCCAGGCAGGTCTGTGCCAGTGCTGTGCAAGATTTTTTCACAGCATTTGGCTGAATCTAGCAAAGCTAATCCTTTTTGGCCTATTGCAGAGTGTGTTAGTCAGTGGAGTAGCCTATCTGTGTTGCAAGATATACCACCTGTGTATAGAATACCAATTTTTTTACTGCACCTAGTGAAGTAAAATCCTTTGGGCATAGCATCATTCTATTAGTCCATCTATACTGACCTCCATCAGGTTGCAAACTGAATCTAATTTTTTTCTGCATCTAGCTCTGAAAAAATATTTGGCTTCTAGCTGTGTGTGGGTCTTGTTCTATTAATCCATCTATACTGACCTCCATCAGGTTGCAAACTGAATCTAATTTTTTTCTGCATCTAGCTCTGAAAAAATATTTGGCTTCTAGCTGTGTGTGGGTCTTGTTCTATTAATCCATCTATACTGACCTCCATCAGGTTGCAAACTGAATATAATTTTTTTCTGCATCTAGCTCTGAAAAAATATTTGGCCTTCTAGTAGTGTGTCGGACTTTCTCTATTAGTCCATCTATACTGACCTCCATCAGGTTGCAAATTAAAAATAATTTTTATCTGCATCTACAGTACCTCTGAAAAAATATTTGGGCTTCTAGCTGTGTGTGGGACTTGTTGTATTAGTCCATCTATACTGACCTCCATCAGGTTGCAAACTGAATATATTTTTTTCTGCATCTACCTCTGAAAAAATATTGGGCTTCTAGCTGTGTGTGGGACTTGTTGTATTAGTCCATCTATACTGACCTCCATCAGGTTGCAAACTGAATATATTTTTTTCTGCATCTACCTCTGACAAAATATTGGGCTTCTAGCTGTGTGTGGGTCTTGTTCTATTAATCCATCTATACAGACCTCCATCAGGTTGCAAACTGAATATAATTTTTTTCTGCATCTAGCTCTGAAAAAATATTTGGCCTTCTAGCAGTGTGTGGGACTTTCTCTATTAGTCCATCTATACTGACCTCCATCAGGTTGCAAATTAAAAATAATTTTTATCTGCATCTACAGTACCTCTGAAAAAATATTTGGGCTTCTAGCTGTGTGTGGGACTTGTTGTATTAGTCCATCTATACTGACCTCCATCAGGTTGCAAACTGAATATATTTTTTTCTGCATCTACCTCTGAAAAAATATTGGGCTTCTAGCTGTGTGTGGGACTTGTTGTATTAGTCCATCTATACTGACCTCCATCAGGTTGTAAACTGAATATATTTTTTCTGCATCTACCTCTGAAAAAATATTGGGCTTCTAGCTGTGTGTGGGTCTTGTTCTATTAATCCATCTATACAGACCTCCATCAGGTTGCAAACTGAATATAATTTTTTTCTGCATCTAGCTCTGAAAAAATATTTGGCCTTCTAGTAGTGTGTGGGACTTTCTCTGTTAGTCCATCTATACTGACCTCCATCAGGTTGCAAACTGAATATATTTTTTTCTGCATCTACCTCTGAAAAAATATCGGGCTTCTAGCTGTGTGTGGGTCTTGTTCTATTAATCCATCTATACTGACCTCCATCAGGTTGCAAACTGAATATAATTTTTTTCTGCATCTAGCTCTGACAAAATATTTGGCCTTCTAGTAGTGTGTCGGACTTTCTCTATTAGTCCATCTATACTGACCTCCATCAGGTTGCAAATTAAAAATAATTTTTATCTGCATCTACAGTACCTCTGAAAAAATAATTGGGCTTCTAGCTGTGTGTGGGACTTGTTGTATTAGTCCATCTATACTGACCTCCATCAGGTTGCAAACTGAATATATTTTTTTCTGCATCTACCTCTGAAAAAATATTGGGCTTCTAGCTGTGTGTGGGTCTTGTTCTATTAATCCATCTATACAGACCTCCATCAGGTTGCAAACTGAATATAATTTTTTTATGCATCTAGCTCTGAAAAAATATTTGGCCTTCTAGCAGTGTGTGGGACTTGTTCTATTAGTCCACCTATACTGACCTCCATCAGGTTGCAAATTCAAAATAATTTTTTGTATGCATCTAGCTCTGAAAAAATATTTGGCCTTCTAGCAGTGTGTGGGACTTTCTCTGTTAGTCCATCTATACTGACCTCCATCAGGTTGCAAACTGAATATATTTTTTTCTGCATCTACCTCTGAAAAAATATTGGGCTTCTAGCTGTGTGTGGGTCTTGTTCTATTAATCCATCTATACAGATCTCCATCAGGTTGCAAACTGAATATAATTTTTTTCTGCATCTAGCTCTGACAAAATATTTGGCCTTCTAGCAGTGTGTCGGACTTTCTCTATTAGTCCATCTATACTGACCTCCATCAGGTTGCAAATTAAAAATAATTTTTATCTGCATCTACAGTACCTCTGAAAAAATATTTGGGCTTCTAGCTGTGTGTGGGACTTGTTGTATTAGTCCATCTATACTGACCTCCATCAGGTTGCAAACTGAATATATTTTTTTCTGCATCTACCTCTGAAAAAATATTGGGCTTCTAGCTGTGTGTGGGACTTGTTGTATTAGTCCATCTATACTGACCTCCATCAGGTTGCAAACTGAATATATTTTTTTCTGCATCTACCTCTGAAAAAATATTGGGCTTCTAGCTGTGTGTGGGTCTTGTTCTATTAATCCATCTATACAGACCTCCATCAGGTTGCAAACTGAATATAATTTTTTTCTGCATCTAGCTCTGAAAAAATATTTGGCCTTCTAGTAGTGTGTGGGACTTTCTCTGTTAGTCCATCTATACTGACCTCCATCAGGTTGCAAACTGAATATAATTTTTTTTCTGCATCTAACCCAGCCAATAGTTTTGGCCTAATACCACAGTTTGGCCACTCAGCTCTGCTCGGTTACCATCCATTGTTTTTTTGTGCAAACAACTCCAGAGTTGTGAATTAGTTAACCACCAAAATGAGTGGAAAAAGGCCTGCTGCTGGTGGAAAGGGGAATAGGCGTGTTGGGAAGGGGAAAAAAGGTTGTGTCCGTGGGGTAGGTGTTAAAGCAACAGTAACATCTGCAGAAGAAAGACCATCTTCCAGCCAAACTAAAATGTCTACTTCTTTTAGCGGACAATGTGATAAGATCCCTTTCTTACGGCCACGCCAATCGCTACAAATTCCAGATGAGGCACAAAAACAGCAGGTGCTTCAACGGATATCAAGTGCTCCTTTAAGTGGGCTCTCCTCCACATCAACTTCAACATCACAAATACTCCAGTCCTCAAAGGTGTCACCCAAATCGCACTTGCTTCCTCACAGCTCCCAAATCTCCAGCTGCCCGTCTGAGTATGAGGTAGAACAGATGGTTGAGTCTGCAGAGCTGTTTACTCATACTATAGCCTGGGAATCAGAGGTCGACTCCAGCGCTTCTGTGAATCCAGACGAGGAAATGATCTGCACTGATGCCCAGAATCTTTATGAGTCGGATCCAGGACCAGACGCAGAAGGTTCTGACCATAATGTAGACCCTCATTCCCAAACTGTAACTCCTGTTGGTGGAGACAATGAGGAAGACGATGATAAGACTCAACTACCTGATTGGAGCGACAACTTTAGTTTTTTGTCAGGGCAGGAACAGGTTGGCTCTGAGGACGACGGGTGTGATAACGCACAGGGTGATGATGATGAGGTTGGAGATCCCACTTACTGTCAACCCACAGTCAGCCAAGAGATGAGGTCAGCAGAGGAGGTGGAGGAAGATGCTAGTGACGACGAGGTCAGGTTGCGCCTTCCTGGACAGAGACGTAGTACTGGAAGCACGTCAACAACTGCATCCTCAAACACAACTCTGCCTCTCACCACAAGTCGTGGTGGCTCTTCAGGTCGCATGGGTGCTAAGCCTTGCATAGCCTGGGCATTTTTTCAGATCGATAAAGATGACCCAACTCGTGTTATCTGTAACATTTGTCAGCAAAAGCTAAGTAGAGGCCAAAAAATACATAGTTTGAGTACTTCATGCATGAACCGGCACATGGACATGAAGCATAAGTTGCAGTGGGAAGCTCAGTGTGCTACAATGCGGCCTAGCCGGCCGGGCCAACCACCGTCTGCCATATCTTGTGCATCCGCGGCCTCTTCATCCTCTGTGACTGGGGGGACAGCAGTCACACCTGTTTTGGGGCGCAGACCTGCCACCTCTTTACCCGCAACAGCCAGCGTGATTGGCAGGTCATCATTTTCTTTGGAGGTGGTAACACCAGCTGGTGTTGAGCGCTGTCCGACATCGATAGCACCACCTTTGGATCAAGGCAACCTAACATGTCCGCCTGCATCTTCCTCACAGACCGGCAGTTTGCCGGGGACACCCTTATCAACCCCGTCTAAGCACAATAGCCAGCCCTCGGTCCCTCAGATGTGGACAAGTAAAAGACCATTTCCTCCTAGCCATGAGAAAGCTAAGAGGTTGAATTTCACCATCTGCAAGCTCTTGGCTACAGAAATGCTGCCTTTCCGCCTGGTGGACACAGAGGATTTTCGAGACCTTATGTCCGTCGCAGTGCCCCAGTACCAGATGCCCAGTCGGCACTACTTCTCAAAGAAAGGTGTGCCTGCGCTCCACCAGCATGTCGCACACAACATCACCGCTTCTTTGAGAAACTCTGTGTGTGACAGGGTGCATTTCACCACAGACACTTGGACGAGTAGGCATGGACAGGGGCGTTACATGTCGCTGACTGGGCACTGGGTAACTATGGTGACAGCAGGACAAGGGGCTGCTGTCCAAGTCTTGCCGTCCCCACGAGTTGTGCGTCAATCCTCTTTATGTCAAAGTTCCTCCACTGCTTCTGCCTCCTCAACCTCCTCTTGGTCTTCCACCTGCACCCAAAGCCTGTCTGGTCATGCCACAAGCTTTCTAACTGCGCAGAAGGGATCCTGCACACCTCCTTACTATGCTGGCAGTAGGGCTCAACGTCATCAGGCGGTTTTTACTTTGAAATGTCTGGGAAATGTGAGTCACACAGCTGAGGAGTTGTGGTCAGCTCTGGAGAACCAATTTCATGAATGGCTGTCTCCACTGGACCTGAAACCAGGGAAGGCCGTGTGCGACAATGCTGCAAACCTGGGTGCGGCCCTTCGCCGGGGCAATGTCACACACGTGCCTTGTATGGCTCACGTGTTGAACCTGGTTGTCCAGCAATTTTTAGCCCACTATCCCAGACTAGATGGCCTTCTGCAGAGGGCACGGTCGCTGTGTGCTCACTTCCGCCGTTCGCATCCCGCAGCTCAGCGACTTACATCTCTACAGAAGTCGTTGGGCCTGCCACTTCACCGGCTAAAATGCGATGTGCCTACCCGGTGGAATTCAACTCTGCACATGTTGCAGCGACTGTGGCAGCACCGACAAGCCCTGGTGCAATACGTTCTGACGTATAGCCTGGGCCAACGAGATCCAGAGGTGGGGCAAATCACGCTGGAGGAGTGGTCTCAGATCAGGGACCTATGCACCCTTCTGCACAGTTTTGAAATGGCGACGAAGATGTTTAGTGCTGATGATGCCATTATCAGCATGACTATTCCGGTGATTTACATGCTGGAGCACATGTTAAACAGAATTCGGAGTCAGGTGGTGGCACAAGAGGAGGTGGAGGAAGTAGAGGAGGAGGAGTTGTATGCGGAAGGGCTAACATCTGCAAGGTCCAGACGGTCGGCAGCACCAAGGCGGCAGGCATGTGAGGGTGGGGGAGATGGTTTTACCAGGGCGCATGGTAGCAGCCAAACTAGTGAGGAAGGTGCAGGAGCCCAGGAAGAAGTGGAGGACGAACTGATGGAAGACTCATCAGATGAGGGAGACCTTGATCACATTTCTGTTGTGCGAGGTTGGGGGGAGAGGACAGAGGAAGGAAGCATGATTGTTACCTCGCCACCAACACAACAGGGACTTGGTGCTCCTGGATGCGCAACACACATGAGTGCCTTCTTGCTGCACTACCTGCAACATGACCCTCGAATTGTGAGAATTAGAAATAATCCTGACTACTGGGTTGCCACACTGTTAGATCCCCAGTACAAAAGTAAATTTGCCGAAATTATTCCTGCCATAGAAAGGGATGCACGCATGCAGGAGTATCAGCAGAGACTGTTGCAGAATCTTACATGTGCTTTTCCACAAAACACCAGTGGTGCACGTAGTGAATCTCACAGTTCCAACTTGCCAACCGTGGGACCGTCAAGTGTTCAGCACTCAAACCGTAACAGAACCACAGTATCTGCTGGTAACATCAATTTTTCGGAATCATTTCACCACTTTTTTAGCCCATCCTTTGCAAGGCCACAGGAGACAAGAAGTCTGACACATAGTCAACGCCTAGAGACGATGGTACAGGAGTATCTCCAAGTAAACATTGAAGCCACGACTGTGTCACTGGACCCTTGCTCTTTTGGGCTTCCAATCTGGATAAATGGCCGGAGCTAGCCACTTACGCCTTGGAGATCTTGTCATGCCCCGCAGCCAGCGTTCTGTCTGAACGTGTGTTCAGCGCTGCTGGTGGTGTGCTGACAGATAAGCGCACGCGGCTCTCCACTGATAATGTAGACAGACTCACGTTCATAAAGATGAACAAATCATGGATCCGAAACGACTTTTCTACCCCTGTGTCATCCTGGGGAGAGTAAAAGCTTGATGATTGGTTAAAATCACCCTACCAACCGTTTTAAGCTTTCAAATTACTAATCATGTTTATCTGTATCTTGACTGGAAAATAATTTGGGCTTTGTAGCAGTGTGCAGCACTGATCCTATTAGGCCATCTATACTAAAGCTTCACCAGATTTAAAATTAAAAATAATTTTTAGCTGCATCTAGCCCGGAAAATAATTTTGGGGCTCCGAGATGCGCAAGACACATAAGTGCCTTCTTGCTGCACTACCTGCAGCATGACCCTCATATTGTCAGAATTCGAAGTAATCATGACTACTGGGTTGCCACACTCTTAGATCCCCCAAACTTTTCGATCAACCTTTTCATTTTAATAAAGACCAAAAAAATGGTCATTTTTGAAATTATAAGCATTAGCAGGTTGTTAGAAACTGAAATCAAACAGTTTTCAACTCAAAACTTTATTCTAGGTGATGTTACATTTTCACATAGGACCCCTTGTTCGAAAGGAGCTTCTGAACTCTCTCGTCCATTGAATTTGTCAGGTTTTGGATGGTTTCTGCTTCAATTGTTTTGCATGAGGACAGAATACCCTCCCAGAGCTGTTGCTTAGATGTGAACTGCCTCCCGCCATCATAGACACTCCTTTTAATGATGCTCCAAAGGTTCTGAATGGGGTAGAGGTCAGGGGAGCATGGGGGTCACACCATAAGTTTGTCCCCTTTTATGCCCATATCAGCCAGAGATGCAGATGTTTTATGTGCAGCATGAGATGGCGCATTATCATGCAGAAAAATGATCTTGCTGTGAAATACACGGTTCTTCTTCTTGAACCATGGCAGGAAGTGCTGTTTGAGAAAATCCACATACATTATGGAGTTCATCTTTAGCGCCTTCAGGGATCCTAAAGGGGCCGACAATCTCTCTCCCCATGATTCCAGCCCAAAACATTACTCCACCTCCTCCTTGTTGGCGCTGTATCCGTGTTTGCGTGGGGTGTCCATCAACCAGCCATCCTCCACTCCATCCATCTGGACCATCGAGCGCTGCACGGCACTCATCCGTGAACAAAACAGTTTTGAAATCAGTCTTCATGTAATGTTTGGCCCACTGGAGCCGTTTCTGCTTGTGTGAAGTGGATAGAGGAGGTCGACAGGATGGCGTATGCACAGCTGCAAACCTCTGAAGGACCCTGCATCTTGTTGTTCGGGGGACGTTGGAGGCACAAGCAGCTTCAAAAACTTGTCTGCTGCTACGACAAGGCTTTTTTGCCGCTGCTCTTTCAACCTGACGTAATTGCCTGTAGGAAAGAGTCCTCAATTTGCCCTTATCAGCACGCACACGTGTGTACTGTGAATCAGCTACATACTTCTTGATTGCCAAGACACTTCATCCTGATCATCGCACAATGTTGATTGTAGTCATGCCTTGACCTAAACACTCCACAATTTGTTGCTTCTCAGCAGCCGACACATCCTTTTTCTTTCCCATTTTGGCAGAAAATGTAGGCTGCTTAATAATGTGAGAGAGCCTTCTTAAGTAGTCTTGCCTTTCATTGGACACACCTGCCAAACTAATTAGCACAGGTGTCTCCAATTGCTTACAGTGATATAAAGAGCCCTGACACACATCACCATCAATGAGTTTAACTGACAAACAAACAAATTCTTCCCTTATCACTCCTAAACACTTTTTGCATAATAATTTGGAACGCAGTGTACATGTGCTTTTCCACAAAACACCAGTGGTTCACGTAGTGAATCTTACAGTTCTAACTTGCCAACCGTGGTCTGTATGGAATTGTTCAATAAAGGGCCCAAAATTAAGATAACATAGATGGGAGAGGTCTCTATGAATAGGAATTCCTAAGTATTTGATACCCTGTGAGGGCCAGGCAAAGGGAAAGTTGGACTGGATGGAATCCTATATGGATTTGGGGAGGGAGACATCGAGGGCCTCAGACTTCGCTGCATTGATTTTAAAATTTTACCATGTAACAAAGTGATCTATTTCAGCCATAACAGCAGGGATGGATATATGTGATTGAGTGATATATACTAGGACATCATCAGCAAATAGAGAGCACTTGTACTCGGTGCCTCCCACCTCAATCCACCTAATATTGGGGTTATGGCGAATTGATGAGAGCAGGTGCTCCGTCACTAGAATGTATAAGAGAGGGGACAGAGGACATCCCTGCCTTGTCCCATTGGTGATTGTGAAAGGTGATGAAAATGTTCTGACGCACCCCTTGGGCCTTGGGACACCCGGAGCCGGACCCTTTTTGGTGGATGCTGGTGGTTGTAGTCTTCGTGGCGGCGACCCGGTTCCGTGGCTCAGGGCGGTCAAACCAGTGGCGGAACTATTTATGTGGTTTTGATGTTTAAATGTCCAACTACGCCACCCGTGGATTGCGGTCAGAGTGAACCGCCGCTACAGGGCAGACCGCTGAGGCTGGTGTTGTGGGTGCAGCAGAGCGTAGCATAACTCCCCACGGGAGGAGTATAGCCTCAGGGCAGTGTATGCGGAGGATGGGGGTGATGGTGCAGGGCAGCAGCAGTAACGACACGGAGTCAGTGATGCAGTCCAGGGCCTTTACTCACAGTTCTTATTATCCAGACCACGTCTGCAGGTAACGGCTGCCCACGTCGTACTGTGCTCACCAGGTGAGGGGCTCAGACAACTCCCAGATAACTTTGGAGCACTTCACAGGACCCCCTTTGTGTGTCCTTTGTCTGGCCTTTCTTACCAACACTTCTGTCCGGCTGCCTCGGGCCTCCTCTTGGTAAACTTGGCGCCAGTTTCCCTGACCCTATGTGGTACCTTCCTAGCGGGTGTAGCGAGGGGCTGCGCCACATAAAATGTCAGAGCCTCCGGTTTCTAGCTGAGGGTCGTTTCCTGCCTCCATTAGTTCGGGGACCGGTCTCCCCCTTTGGCCTGACCCCTCCACGCAGGTGGATTCGGGCGTGCGGTGGCGACTCGCCCGTCCGCACCCCTGGGATCCCTTCATTCCTCGTTCCTGGAGCCTTCTCCGCTCCTCTTCCTTCCTTCTCCCTCTTCCAGGCCTGGGCCTCTGTTACTAGGCCCGCCTCCGGAGCAGAGCTCATGCAGAGCCCCTGCTCCCTGCCACTTCTGCTCAGACTTCTCTGCACTGAACTAAGATGGTGCCCACCTTTTATACTCCCTTCTCAATGCACCCAGGAACTGCTTCCTCCCTGCTCCTGCACTACAGGGTTCCCCTTCCTCAGTGTTCCCTCCCCCCACTCCAGCCAGGGACAGGGACTGTCGTGCCCATCTCAGGGGCATATTGGTCGCCCTGCCCCACGGCAATGTGGTGTAATGCATGCAGGTGTCGGGTCCTGATCCACACTCCATCCTTACCTGAGAGTGAGATATCACACCTCTGGGTGAGGTGCAATACGTCTGTAGCAACCGAGCCCTCAGGGTGCTACAGTTCCATTTATCTTTAGCCTAGGTGACGTATTGCGATACAGGGCCGTGATTTTGGCTATAAAAGGGTCCCCTAGACCCCTACCCCAAGCTTTTTAAGAGAATTATATATGGCGTGCCAGGAGACTCTATGGAATGCTTTCTCAGCATCCAACGAGAGTATCTAATTACAAATTTTTAACTGCATCTAGCCCAGGAAATACTTTGTGCCTAGTAGCAGTGTCTGCTAGTCAGCGGATTATCCCGGCTGTTAAGCAAGCTACACCACCTGTAGTTTAGACACTTAATTTTTTCAAAGGAAATGCTTCGGGACCATGGGATACTCAGTGAAGAGCATCAGGAGGCACCCCAAGGCATAGGGGCTGGTAGTGGCAGTAGGATGCCTTGCGGTGGACAGCCGAGCTCGATCCTTATAAAAGCTTTTTAACTGCAGCAGCTTTAGTGGACGCTACTGGAGCTGGAATTACCGCGGCTGCTGGCATGAGACTTGCCCTCCAATAGATCCTTGTAAATGGATTTAAAGTGTATTCATTCAAATTAGAGAGACAATTTAAATTAAAAAGCTTAGAGCTGCCTCCACCACAGGGGAGCTCGCTCGACCCACCAGCGGACAGGCACCAGTATTGGGAGAGGGGGGCTGGCCGTCAGGGTTCACCGCGGCTCTGGCACAAACCCGGCGACACGGAGGTGGCACGGGCAGGAGCGGACTGAACGTGTCGGCTTCTCACTTTTTGGATTTTAGAAGGGCATGACATGCCTATATTTGTGTCTCCCTCTCCTTTTACTCCTCCTCCTCTTTTCTTTTCGCATGACTATATGTACTTGTCACTTTTCCATGTGTTAGTTGTGTCTTCTGAGCAGTTTGTCAGCTTTTGGACACCTTTGAAGGTGTTTTCTATGTGTTTCTATGTGTTTTTGTTTGCCTGCCATTGGTTTTAACGGTGTTCGAAGGTGTTCGACGAACAGTTCGACGAACAGTTCGGCGAACACACGGGTGTTCGACAAACCGAACCGAACTCGAACACTACGGGGGTGGCTCAACACTACTAATTAACCAAATTTGCTAATCTGGTTGAAAAACTTCACTCAGAGACTGAACCACGCAAAATGGCATACTTTATTACGTAGACATGGGGTTATATAGTATTCTACTTCTAGGTGGGATTAGTACAATTCATCGCTCTTTCTGATAACTTGGCACACTGCAATTTGCTCATCCATGTATCTCTTGGCCTCAGTAACGCCTTAGGAAACCTGATGGGAGGGGTGAGTTCGTCTCTCAGCGCCATCTTTGCCAACTCGAAATGAATCTCTCTGTTATCAGCCATGCACATGCATACATCATTCTCAGGAAATCATTTAGTTGTTCATGTCTACAATAAGAATAGAAACTGTTATATATATTTATTAACTATTAACATAATCCATGTGCATATACACATTTGCATACATACAGACATATGGAATAATCTATCATATCTATATTAATTCACACTGATTAGGTAATCTATTAAAAGAAACTAATTGATTTTCTATAATATATATATTTTACCTTGACACCAGGATTGAGGGATACCACGCATATCAGGATTGAGGGGATGAGGGGTACCACACATACCAGGATTGGGGGGGATGAGGGGGGACCACGCATTCGGAGGGTGAGGGGGCCATGCATACCAGGATTTCGGATGAGGGGTGCCATGCATACCAGGATAGGGATGAGGGGTACCACGCATACCAGGATTTGAGATGAGGTGTGCCATGCATACCAGGATAGGGATGAAGGGTACCATGTATATCAGGATGAGGGATACCATGCATACCAGGATGAGGGGTACATACCATACATACAGTGCCTACAAGTAGTATTCAACCCCCTGCAGATTTAGCTGGTTGACACATGCGGAATTAACTTGGCATTGTGACATTTGTACTGTAGAACAGCCTGGAAGTGGGAAATGCACTGCAGCAAATTTTGTCATTTATTATTCAACCCCTCAAACCACAAGAATTCTGTTTGGTCCCCCAAAAGTATTAAGAAGTAGTTCAGGCACCAAGAATAATGAGCTTCACATGTGTGGATTAAAGATCTCTTTTGCCAGCCTTTTATGACTATTTAAGACCCTCCCCAAACTTGTGAACAGCACTCAGACATGGTCAACATGGGAAAGACAAAGGAGCATTCCAAGGCCATCAGAGACAAGATCGTGGAGGGTCACAAGGCTGGCAAGGGGTACAAAACCCTTTCCAAGGAGTTGGGCCTACCTGTCTCCACTGTTGGGAGCATCATCCGTAAGTGGAAGGCTTATGGAATTACTGTTAGCCTTCCACGGCCAGGACAGCCTTTGAAAGTGTCCTCCCGTGCCGAGGCCAGGCTTGTCCGAAGAGTCAAGGCTAACCCAAGGACAACAAGGAAGGAGCTCCGGGAAGATCTCATGGCAGTGGGGACATTGGTTTCAGTCAATACCATAAGTAACGTACTCCACCGCAATGGTCTCCGTTCCAGACGAGCCCGTAAGGTACCTTTACTTTCAAAGCGTCATGTCAAGGCTCGTCTACAGTTTGCTCATGATCACTTGGAGGACTCTGAGACAGACTGGTTCAAGGTTCTATGGTCTGATGAGACCAAGATCGAGATCTTTGGTGCCAACCACACACGTGACGTTTGGAGACTCGATGGCACTGCATACGACCCCAAGAATACCATCCCTACAGTCAAGCATGGTGGTGGCAGCATCATGCTGTGGGGCTGTTTCTCTGCCAAGGGGCCTGGCCATCTGGTCCGCATCCATGGGAAGATGGATAGCACGGCCTACCTGGAGATTTTGGCCAAGAACCTCCGCTCCTCCATCAAGGATCTTAAGATGGGTCGTAATTTCATCTTCCAACAAGACAACGACCCAAAGCACACAGCCAAGAAAACCAAGGCCTGGTTCAAGAGGGAAAAAGTCAAGGTGTTGGAGTGGCTTAGTCAGTCTCCTGACCTTAACCCAATTGAAAACTTGTGGAAGGAGCTCAAGAATAAAGTCCACATGAGACACCCAAAGAACCTAGCTAACTTGGAGAAGATCTGCATGGAGGAGTGGGCCAAGATAACTCCACAGACCTGTGCCGGCCTGATCAGGTCTTATAAAAGACGATTATTAGCTGTAATTGCAAACAAGGGTTATTCCACAAAATATTAAACATAGGGGTTGTATAATAATTGACCCACACTTTTATGTTTAAAATTTAATAAAATTCAACTGAGCAACATAACTTTTTGGTTTGTAAGATTTATGCTTCTGTTCATAAAACCTACTCTCGTTTGCAGTTTGAAGGCTCTAACTTATTTGCATCTTATCAAACCAGCTAAATCTGCAGGGGGTTGAATACTACTTGTAGGCACTGTACATACATACATACCAGGAGAGGGATGAGGAATGGGGTACCATGCATACCAGGACTGGTATGAGGGAGCCATGCATACCAGGATGAGGGGCGCCATGCATGCCAGGATTGGGGATGAGGGGTGCCATGCATTCCAGGATTGGGGATGAGGGGTGCCATGCATACCAGGATTAGTGGTGAGGGGTGCAATGCATACCAGAATAGGGATGTGGGCAGCACATAACAGGATGGAGGAACAGGATTGGGGAGCACAAATACCAGGATGGGGGCAGCACAAATACCAATAAAAAGTGTAATTTATTGCACCAGACAGAACTTTCCTGCAGGTGACGCTGGAGCCAATGACCTGGAACTGACAGTGTGACCTGATCTGCATCAAAGCTCAGACTCCTGCAATAACTCACTCTGAGCCCCAGCAGAGCAGCTGCCAACTGAACAATATACAATCCTGTCTGGAGTTATCAGGAAGCTAGTAACGTCCTGCTGCCCCCTCACTGAAGCCCTCCTGCCCTGACACTATCACCACATCATGCTGGGCTCCAGGCACACTCTGTTGTATGACGTTTCTTCAGCAGATGCGGCCCACACAGCGTGCAGTGAGCATGACTGCATCATCTGTCATGTAGCCTGGTTAGCATCAACGACAATAAAAGGTACAGTGCCAGACTCTCTGAACAGCTGCTTGGGGATCAACCCAGGAGCATACACCCCTCTGCCCCCCAGCCCAGTCCACTCTTGTACATGGGGCTGTCCTTCATACTTGGAAAATGAATCATTTAAAGCGTATCCGTTGTTTTTAATTTTTATTTCATAAATCAACAATACACATTAAAAAAAGCAACTCTGTAATATATCTTATCAGAGAAATCAGCTTTTTTCTCTGCCAAAATTGATCATTCATTATCAAAATTCTCAATTCTGAGGTAAAATCTGTATTCAGTGAAGACAGACTTTCCCATTACTGAGATGGGAGATGGCAGTTACTACAGATGAGAGTCTATCTAGCTTCTCCCTCCTACATAGAATCTTATTAATAGCAGCTGTCATCTCCCATCTCAGTAATGGGAAAGTCTGTCTTCACTGAATACAGATTTTATCTCAGAATTGAGAATTTTTATAATTAACCCCTTTCCAACCTTAGACGTATAAATACGTAGTTAATGACCTTGGACGTATGGATACCTCAAATCTTTAAAGCGGCACGGGGACCACAGTCGTGGTGATTGCATTAAAATTCCAACGCCATCTTACCTCAGGGTAAATGGCGTCATCGTCCTGGGGGGGTGGCGACGCCCTCCCGCAAGTAGGATCTGAACAGCCAATCGCAGCGTTTCTCAGTGTTTCAGGCAATCAGATTGCCTGAAATACTGATGTCCAGCCTAGGATTGGTGCTGTAAGAGCCACCGATCCTAGGCTGATCCCTGACAACGTCAGGCTCACCTGAGCCAGCTCTGATTGGTGCAATCGACAATGACATCGATCGCACTAATCAGAGCGCACAGACACAGTGTGACTAAGCAGTTTCCACCCTGTACTTCCTGATTCTATCTGCGGATTTGTACAGGGCAGTCACTCTGTCTGTGCACCATGCTGGGCCTTATGGTGCCACAGAGGCCTGTGTCATCACAGATCTTGCTGCTGCCTGATCATTAAAACAATGAAAAAAAAAAATCGGCACCCAAAATCCTACAATCGCCGGTATATAATTACCTGCCACACAGTATATTGCAAACCAGCACTCCGGGATCTCGGGTGCAGACCTGAAAAAAGCAGTTACCAGACAAGTCCATGAAAAAAGAAGAAAAAGGTTGCACTCACCGTCCCATTAAAAGTCCTTTATTTCATTGCAGCTAAAAACATGCAGGCAGGGGAACGAGGTGGATCAAAGTCAGATGACGGCTTCAACAGGTCCAAAGGTAAGGAGCAGATGGCGGGGATCCTATTTGAAACCTGGATCTACCCACCTTGATTACATCAGTACTGACATTAACCACTCCTCCCTTCTCACCTGTCAGGAAAGCAAACATAGAAATAGTGTAAAAAACAAACCTAAATAAAAATATTAAAAGACCAATATTCCTCACATACTATAAGAACACGGTCATTTCAAACTTTTCATTGAAACCAGTCAGGTTGCATTATCCACCTGGCTTCCCTTTTTAACAAGAGTCTATGGCGATCCTTACCCGGGCTGGCAGCTGAACCCTAGTGTTGAGCCACCCCCGTAGTGTTCGAGTTCGGTTCGGTTCGTCGAACACCCGTGTGTTCGCCGAACTGTTCGTCGAACTGTTCGTCGAACACCTTCGAACACCGTTAAAACCAATGGCAGGCAAACAAAAACACATAGAAACACATAGAAAACACCTTCAAAGGTGTCCAAAAGCTGACAAACTGCTCAGAAGACATAACTAACACATGGAAAAGTGACAAGTACATATAGTCATGCGAAAAGAAAAGAGGTGGAGGAGTAAAAGGAGAAGGAGACACAAATATAGGCATGTCATGCCCTTCTAAAATCCAAAAAGTGAGAAGCCGACACGTTCAGTCCGCTCCTGCCCGTGCCACCTCCATGTCGCCGGGTTTGTGCCAGAGCCGCGGTGAACCCTGACGGCCAGCCCCCCTCTCCCAATACTGGTGCCTGTCCGCTGGTGGGTCGAGCGAGCCCCCCTGTGGTGGAGGCAGCTCTAAGCTTTTTAATTTAAATTGTCTCTCTAATTTGAATGAATACACTTTAAATCCATTTACAAGGATCTATTGGAGGGCAAGTCTCATGCCAGCAGCCGCGGTAATTCCAGCTCCAGTAGCGTCCACTAAAGCTGCTGCAGTTAAAAAGCTTTTATAAGGATCGAGCTCGGCTGTCCACCGCAAGGCATCCTACTGCCAGTCCCAGCCCCTATGCCTTGGGGTGCCTCCTGATGCTCTTCACTGAGTATCCCATGGTCCCGAAGCATTTCCTTTGAAAAAATTAAGTGTCTAAACTACAGGTGGTGTAGCTTGCTTAACAGCCGCGATAATCCGCTGACTAGCAGACACTGCTACTAGGCACAAAGTATTTCCTGGGCTAGATGCAGTTAAAAATTTGTAATTAGATACTCTCGTTGGATGCTGAGAAAGCATTCCATAGAGTCTCCTGGCACGCCATATATGATTCTCTTAAAAATCTTGGGGTAGGGGTCTAGGGGACCCTTTTATAGCCAAAATCACGGCCCTGTATCGCAATACGTCACCTAGGCTGAAGATAAATGGAACTGTAGCACCCTGAGGGCTCGGTTGCTACAGACGTATTGCACCTCACCCAGAGGTGTGATATCTCACTCTCAGGTAAGGATGGAGTGTGGATCAGGACCCGACACCTGCATGCATTACACATTGCCGTGGGGCAGGGCGACCAATATGCCCCTGAGATGGGCACGACAGTCCCTGTCCCTGGCTGGAGTGGGGGGAGGGAACACTGAGGAAGGGGAACCCTGTAGTGCAGGAGTAGGGAGGAAGCAGTTCCTGGGTGCATTGAGAAGGGAGTATAAAAGGTGGGCACCATCTTAGTTCAGTGCAGAGAAGTCTGAGCAGAAGTGGCAGGGAGCAGGGGCTCTGCATGAGCTCTGCTCCGGAGGCGGGCCTAGTAACAGAGGCCCAGGCCTGGAAGAGGGAGAAGGAAGGAAGAGGAGAGGAGAAGGCTCCAGGAACGAGGAATGAAGGGATCCCAGGGGTGCGCACGGGCGAGTCGCCACCGCACGCCCGAATCCACCTGCGTGGAGGGGTCAGGCCAAAGGGGGAGACCGGTCCCCGAACTAGTGGAGGCAGGAAACGACCCTCAGCTAGAAACCGGAGGATCTGACATTTTATGTGGCGCAGCCCCTCGCTACACCCGCTAGGAAGGCACCACATAGGGTCAGGGAAACTGGCGCCAAGTTTACCAAGAGGAGGCCCGAGGCAGCCGGACAGAAGTGTTGGTAAGAAAGGCCAGACAAAGGACACACAAAGGGGGTCCTGTGAAGTGCTCCAAAGTTATCTGGGAGTTGTCTGAGCCCCTCACCTGGTGAGCACAGTACGACGTGGGCAGCCGTTACCTGCAGACGTGGTCTGGATAATAAGAACTGTGAGTAAAGGCCCTGGACTGCATCACTGACTCCGTGTCGTTACTGCTGCTGCCCTGCACCATCACCCCCATCCTCCGCATACACTGCCCTGAGGCTATACTCCTCCCGTGGGGAGTTATGCTACGCTCTGCTGCACCCACAACACCAACCTCAGCGGTCTGCCCTGTAGCGGCGGTTCACTCTGACCGCAATCCACGGGTGGCGTAGTCGGACATTTAAACATCAAAACCACATAAATAGTTCCGCCACTGGTTTGACCGCCCTGAGCCACGGAACCGGGTCGCCGCCACGAAGACTACAACCACCAGCATCCACCAAAAAGGGTCCGGCTCCGGGTGTCCCAAGGCCCAGGGGGTGCGTCAGAACATTTTCATCACCTTTCACAATCACCAATGGGACAAGGCAGGGATGTCCTCTGTCCCCTCTCTTATACATCCTAGTGACGGAGCACCTGCTCTCATCAATTCGCCATAACCCCAATATTAGGTGGATTGAGGTGGGAGGCACCGAGTACAAGTGCTCTCTATTTGCTGATGATGTCCTAGTATATATCACTCAATCACATATATCCATCCCTGCTGTTATGGCTGAAATAGATCACTTTGTTACATGGTAAAATTTTAAAATCAATGCAGCGAAGTCTGAGGCCCTCGATGTCTCCCTCCCCAAATCCATATAGGATTCCATCCAGTCCAACTTTCCCTTTGCCTGGCCCTCACAGGGTATCAAATACTTAGGAATTCCTATTCATAGAGACCTCTCCCATCTATGTTATCTTAATTTTGGGCCCTTTATTGAACAATTCCATACAGACCACGGTTGGCAAGTTAGAACTGTAAGATTCACTACGTGAACCACTGGTGTTTTGTGGAAAAGCACATGTACACTGCGTTCCAAATTATTATGCAAAAAGTGTTTAGGAGTGATAAGGGAAGAATTTGTTTGTTTGTCAGTTAAACTCATTGATGGTGATGTGTGTCAGGGCTCTTTATATCACTGTAAGCAATTGCAGACACCTGTGCTAATTAGTTTGGCAGGTGTGTCCAATGAAAGGCAAGACTACTTAAGAAGGCTCTCTCACATTATTAAGCAGCCTACATTTTCTGCCAAAATGGGAAAGAAAAAGGATGTGTCGGCTGCTGAGAAGCAACAAATTGTGGAGTGTTTAGGTCAAGGCATGACTAGAATCAACATTGTGCGATGATCAGGATGAAGTGTCTTGGCAATCAAGAAGTATGTAGCTGATTCACAGTACACACGTGTGCGTGCTGATAAGGGCAAATTGAGGACTCTTTCCTACAGGCAATTACGTCAGGTTGAAAGAGCAGCGGCAAAAAAGCCTTGTCATAGCAGCAGACAAGTTTTTGAAGCTGCTTGTGCCTCCAACGTCCCCCGAACAACAAGATGCAGGGTCCTTCAGAGGTTTGCAGCTGTGCATACGCCATCCTGTCGACCTCCTCTATCCACTTCACACAAGCAGAAACGGCTCCAGTGGGCCAAACATTACATGAAGACTGATTTCAAAACTGTTTTGTTCACGGATGAGTGCCGTGCAGCGCTCGATGGTCCAGATGGATGGAGTGGAGGATGGCTGGTTGATGGACACCCCACGCAAACACGGCTACAGCGCCAACAAGGAGGAGGTGGAGTAATGTTTTGGGCTGGAATCATGGGGAGAGAGATTGTCGGCCCCTTTAGGATCCCTGAAGGCGCTAAAGATGAACTCCATAATGTATGTGGATTTTCTCAAACAGCACTTCCTGCCATGGTTCAAGAAGAAGAACCGTGTATTTCACAGCAAGATCATTTTTCTGCATGATAATGCGCCATCTCATGCTGCACATAAAACATCTGCATCTCTGGCTGATATGGGCATAAAAGGGGACAAACTTATGGTGTGACCCCCATGCTCCCCTGACCTCTACCCCATTCAGAACCTTTGGAGCATCATTAAAAGGAGTGTCTATGATGGCGGGAGGCAGTTCACATCTAAGCAACTGCTCTGGGAGGGTATTCTGTCCTCATGCAAAACAATTGAAGCAGAAACCATCCAAAACCTGACAAATTCAATGGACGAGAGAGTTCAGAAGCTCCTTTCGAACAAGGGGTCCTATGTGAAAATGTAACATCACCTAGAATAAAGTTTTGAGTTGAAAACTGTTTGATTTCAGTTTCTAACAACCTGCTAATGCTTATAATTTCAAAAATGACCATTTTTTTGGTCTTTATTAAAATGAAAAGGTTGATCGAAAAGTTTGGGGGATCTAAGAGTGTGGCAACCCAGTAGTCATGATTACTTCGAATTCTGACAATATGAGGGTCATGCTGCAGGTAGTGCAGCAAGAAGGCACTTATGTGTCTTGCGCATCTCGGAGCCCCAAAATTATTTTCCGGGCTAGATGCAGCTAAAAATTATTTTTAATTTTAAATCTGGTGGAGCTTATTATAGATGGCCTAATAGGATCAGTGCTGCACACTGCTACAAAGCCCAAATTATTTTCCAGTCAAGATACAGATAAACATGATTAGTAATTTGAAAGCTTAAAATGGTTGGTAGGGTGATTTTAACCAATCATCAAGCTTTTACTCTCCCCAGGATGACACAGGGGTAGAAAAGTCGTTTCGGATCCATGATTTGTTCATCTTTATGAACGTGAGTCTGTCTACATTATCAGTGGAGAGCCGCGTGCGCTTATCTGTCAGCACACCACCAGCAGCGCTGAACACACGTTCAGACAGAACGCTGGCTGCGGGGCATGACAAGATCTCCAAGGCGTAAGTGGCTAGCTCCGGCCATTTATCCAGATTGGAAGCCCAAAAAGAGCAAGGGTCCAGTGACACAGTCGTGGCTTCAATGTTTACTTGGAGATACTCCTGTACCATCGTCTCTAGGCGTTGACTATGTGTCAGACTTCTTGTCTCCTGTGGCCTTGCAAAGGATGGGCTAAAAAAGTGGTGAAATGATTCCGAAAAATTGATGTTACCAGCAGATACTGTGGTTCTGTTACGGTTTGAGTGCTGAACACTTGACGGTCCCACGGTTGGCAAGTTGGAACTGTGAGATTCACTACGTGCACCACTGGTGTTTTGTGGAAAAGCACATGTAAGATTCTGCAACAGTCTCTGCTGATACTCCTGCATGCGTGCATCCCTTTCTATGGCAGGAATAATTTCGGCAAATTTACTTTTGTACCGGGGATCTAACAGTGTGGCAACCCAGTAGTCAGGATTATTTCTAATTCTCACAATTCGAGGGTCATGTTGCAGGTAGTGCAGCAAGAAGGCACTCATGTGTGTTGCGCATCCAGGAGCACCAAGTCCCTGTTGTGTTGGTGGCAAGGTAACAATCATGCTTCCTTCCTCTGTCCTCTCCCCCCAACCTCGCACAACAGAAATGTGATCAAGGTCTCCCTCATCTGATGAGTCTTCCATCAGTTCGTCCTCCACTTCTTCCTGGGCTCCTGCACCTTCCTCACTAGTTTGGCTGCTACCATGCGCCCTGGTAAAACCATCTCCCCCACCCTCACATGCCTGCCGCCTTGGTGCTGCCGACCGTCTGGACCTTGCAGATGTTAGCCCTTCCGCATACAACTCCTCCTCCTCTACTTCCTCCACCTCCTCTTGTGCCACCACCTGACTCCGAATTCTGTTTAACATGTGCTCCAGCATGTAAATCACCGGAATAGTCATGCTGATAATGGCATCATCAGCACTAAACATCTTCGTCGCCATTTCAAAACTGTGCAGAAGGGTGCATAGGTCCCTGATCTGAGACCACTCCTCCAGCGTGATTTGCCCCACCTCTGGATCTCGTTGGCCCAGGCTATACGTCAGAACGTATTGCACCAGGGCTTGTCGGTGCTGCCACAGTCGCTGCAACATGTGCAGAGTTGAATTCCACCGGGTAGGCACATCGCATTTTAGCCGGTGAAGTGGCAGGCCCAACGACTTCTGTAGAGATGTAAGTCGCTGAGCTGCGGGATGCGAACGGCAGAAGTGAGCACACAGCGACCGTGCCCTCTGCAGAAGGCCATCTAGTCTGGGATAGTGGGCTAAAAATTGCTGGACAACCAGGTTCAACACGTGAGCCATACAAGGCACGTGTGTGACATTGCCCCGGCGAAGGGCCGCACCCAGGTTTGCAGCATTGTCGCACACGGCCTTCCCTGGTTTCAGGTCCAGTGGAGACAGCCATTCATGAAATTGGTTCTCCAGAGCTGACCACAACTCCTCAGCTGTGTGACTCACATTTCCCAGACATTTCAAAGTAAAAACCGCCTGATGACGTTGAGCCCTACTGCCAGCATAGTAAGGAGGTGTGCAGGATCCCTTCTGCGCAGTTAGAAAGCTTGTGGCATGACCAGACAGGCTTTGGGTGCAGGTGGAAGACCAAGAGGAGGTTGAGGAGGCAGAAGCAGTGGAGGAACTTTGACATAAAGAGGATTGACGCACAACTCGTGGGGACGGCAAGACTTGGACAGCAGCCCCTTGTCCTGCTGTCACCATAGTTACCCAGTGCCCAGTCAGCGACATGTAACGCCCCTGTCCATGCCTACTCGTCCAAGTGTCTGTGGTGAAATGCACCCTGTCACACACAGAGTTTCTCAAAGAAGCGGTGATGTTGTGTGCGACATGCTGGTGGAGCGCAGGCACACCTTTCTTTGAGAAGTAGTGCCGACTGGGCATCTGGTACTGGGGCACTGCGACGGACATAAGGTCTCGAAAATCCTCTGTGTCCACCAGGCGGAAAGGCAGCATTTCTGTAGCCAAGAGCTTGCAGATGGTGAAATTCAACCTCTTAGCTTTCTCATGGCTAGGAGGAAATGTTCTTTTACTTGTCCACATCTGAGGGACCGAGGGCTGGCTATTGTGCTTAGACGGGGTTGATAAGGGTGTCCCCGGCAAACTGCCGGTCTGTGAGGAAGATGCAGGCGGACATGTTAGGTTGCCTTGATCCAAAGGTGGTGCTATCGATGTCGGACAGCGCTCAACACCAGCTGGTGTTACCACCTCCAAAGAAAATGATGACCTGCCAATCACGCTGGCTGTTGCGGGTAAAGAGGTGGCAGGTCTGCGCCCCAAAACAGGTGTGACTGCTGTCCCCCCAGTCACAGAGGATGAAGAGGCCGCGGATGCACAAGATATGGCAGACGGTGGTTGGCCCGGCCGGCTAGGCCGCATTGTAGCACACTGAGCTTCCCACTGCAACTTATGCTTCATGTCCATGTGCCGGTTCATGCATGAAGTACTCAAACTATGTATTTTTTGGCCTCTACTTAGCTTTTGCTGACAAATGTTACAGATAACACGAGTTGGGTCATCTTTATCGATCTGAAAAAATGCCCAGGCTATGCAAGGCTTAGCACCCATGCGACCTGAAGAGCCACCACGACTTGTGGTGAGAGGCAGAGTTGTGTTTGAGGATGCAGTTGTTGACGTGCTTCCAGTACTACGTCTCTGTCCAGGAAGGCGCAACCTGACCTCGTCGTCACTAGCATCTTCCTCCACCTCCTCTGCTGACCTCATCTCTTGGCTGACTGTGGGTTGACAGTAAGTGGGATCTCCAACCTCATCATCATCACCCTGTGTGTTATCACACCCGTCGTCCTCAGAGCCAACCTGTTCCTGCCCTGACAAAAAACTAAAGTTGTCGCTCCAATCAGGTATTTGAGTCTTATCATCGTCTTCCTCATTGTCTCCACCAACAGGAGTTACAGTTTGGGAATGAGGGTCTACATTATGGTCAGAACCTTCTGCGTCTGGTCCTGGATCCGACTCATAAAGATTCTGGGCATCAGTGCAGATCATTTCCTCGTCTGGATTCACAGAAGCGCTGGAGTCGACCTCTGATTCCCAGGCTATAGTATGAGTAAACAGCTCTGCAGACTCAACCATCTGTTCTACCTCATACTCAGACGGGCAGCTGGAGATTTGGGAGCTGTGAGGAAGCAAGTGCGATTTGGGTGACACCTTTGAGGACTGGAGTATTTGTGATGTTGAAGTTGATGTGGAGGAGAGCCCACTTAAAGGAGCACTTGATATCCGTTGAAGCACCTGCTGTTTTTGTGCCTCATCTGGAATTTGTAGCGATTGGCGTGGCCGTAAGAAAGGGATCTTATCACATTGTCCGCTAAAAGAAGTAGACATTTTAGTTTGGCTGGAAGATGGTCTTTCTTCTGCAGATGTTACTGTTGCTTTAACACCTACCCCACGGACACAACCTTTTTTCCCCTTCCCAACACGCCTATTCCCCTTTCCACCAGCAGCAGGCCTTTTTCCACTCATTTTGGTGGTTAACTAATTCACAACTCTGGAGTTGTTTGCACAAAAAAACAATGGATGGTAACCGAGCAGAGCTAAGTGGCCAAACTGTGGTATTAGGCCAAAACTATTGGCTGGGTTAGATGCAGAAAAAAATTATATTCAATTTGCAACCTGATGGAGGTCAGTATAGATGGACTAATAGAGAAAGTCCGACACACTGCTAGAAGGCCAAATATTTTTTCAGAGCTAGATGCAGAAAAAAATTATATTCAGTTTGCAACCTGATGGAGGTCAGTATAGATGGACTAACAGAGAAAGTCCCACACACTGCTAGAAGGCCAAATATTTTTTCAGAGCTAGATGCATACAAAAAATTATTTTGAATTTGCAACCTGATGGAGGTCAGTATAGGTGGACTAATAGAACAAGTCCCACACACTGCTAGAAGGCCAAATATTTTTTCAGAGCTAGATGCAGAAAAAAATTATATTCAGTTTGCAACCTGATGGAGGTCTGTATAGATGGATTAATAGAACAAGACCCACACACAGCTAGAAGCCCAATATTTTTTCAGAGGTAGATGCAGAAAAAAATATATTCAGTTTGCAACCTGATGGAGGTCAGTATAGATGGACTAATACAACAAGTCCCACACACAGCTAGAAGCCCAAATATTTTTTCAGAGGTACTGTAGATGCAGATAAAAATTATTTTTAATTTGCAACCTGATGGAGGTCAGTATAGATGGACTAATAGAGAAAGTCCGACACACTACTAGAAGGCCAAATATTTTTTCAGAGCTAGATGCAGAAAAAAATTATATTCAGTTTGCAACCGGATGGAGGTCAGTATAGATGGATTAATAGAACAAGACCCACACACAGCTAGAAGCCCAATATTTTTTCAGAGGTAGATGCAGAAAAAAATATATTCAGTTTGCAACCTGATGGAGGTCAGTATAGATGGACTAATAGAGAAAGTCCGACACACTGCTAGAAGGCCAAATATTTTTTCAGAGCTAGATGCAGAAAAAAATTATATTCAGTTTGCAACCTGATGGAGGTCTGTATAGATGGATTAATAGAACAAGACCCACACACAGCTAGAAGCCCAATATTTTTTCAGAGGTAGTTGCAGAAAAAAATATATTCAGTTTGCAACCTGATGGAGGTCAGTATAGATGGACTAGCAGAGAAAGTCCCACACACTGCTAGAAGGCCAAATATTTTTTCAGAGCTAGATGCATATGTAGCACCCTGAGGATTCGGCTGCTACAGGGGTATTGCACCTCAACCCAGAGGTGTGATATTCCACTCCCGGGTAAGGATGGAGTGTGGAACTGAGCTCGGTAGGCTGCATGCACTACACACATCCCATTTCCGAGGAGCAGACCGACGGTACTCCCACTTAGAAATGTGCAGGTACGACCGAGTCTGTTCCTGGCTGGAGTGGGAGGGGGGTGGTACATCCCAAGTAGTGTAGGGGCAGATAGGGGGAGCAGCCTGGGTAAAGTTAGGAGCTCATTGGGTGCTGGTCACCTGAGCTCACACATAGAGGGTGTATATAAGGTGGGCACCAACTAAGAACAGGGTCAGATGCAGAGAGAGAAAGTCAGGAGCAGAGGAGAAGAAAGACCCAGAGTGAGAGAGGAGAAGAGAGAGACCCAGAGGCACAGAAGAAAAGGACTCTAAGATCCCAAACTAAATCCCCGGGTGAAGAGTCGGCATCAGGGTACCGGAACCCAAGCTGGTGGGGGTAAAAACATTCCCCAGCCAGAGACCGGAGACCGTGGGCAGCGTTTGCCACGGTCACCCACCACATCCACCCCGAAGGCACACCACATGAAGGGTCAGGGAACCCAAGGCCAAGGGTGTCCCAACAGAAGGCCCGAGGGAGCTGGACCTAGGTGGATCACTGGTGGGGACGGCCAGAGAACGGGACAGAAGGAGAGCTCAGGGCCACGCTCCGGACTTGTTTGGGGGTTGGCTGGATCCAGGACCTGGTGGACGCAGCACGGCTCGGGTGGTCACTCGAAGCTGGAGTGACCAGTACAACATCTGCAGTAAGTAAACACCCTTAACTGCACAACCCGACTCTGTCTTCACTGCCGTCTGCACTGCACCACCACAACCCCCATCCTCTGCACCTGTCCCCCCTGAGGCTATACCCCACCCGTTGGGGGTTATACCATCTCAAGCTGCACCTGCACCATCAGCCTCAGCGGACCCTGCTGCAGCGGCGGCCACAGTGACCGCATCACAACGGGTGGCGTAGTCGACACAAAAGAACTCTTAATAACATCTGTAGGACTGCCACATAACACTGAGCTTGACGCCCTGGGCACGGGCCGGGTCACAGCCGCTCGGAGACTACAACCCCCCATCTGATCCGGTGCCGGGTATTCCCCTCAAAAAGGAATATGTCCCAGGGGGCGCGTCACATACAAAAAATTATTTTGAATTTGCAACCTGATGGAGGTCAGTATAGGTGGACTAATAGAACAAGTCCCACACACTGCTAGAAGGCCAAATATTTTTTCAGAGCTAGATGCAGAAAAAAATTATATTCAGTTTGCAACCTGATGGAGGTCTGTATAGATGGATTAATAGAACAAGACCCACACACAGCTAGAAGCCCAATATTTTTTCAGAGGTAGATGCAGAAAAAAATATATTCAGTTTGCAACCTGATGGAGGTCAGTATAGATGGACTAATACAACAAGTCCCACACACAGCTAGAAGCCCAAATATTTTTTCAGAGGTACTGTAGATGCAGATAAAAATTATTTTTAATTTGCAACCTGATGGAGGTCAGTATAGATGGACTAATAGAGAAAGTCCGACACACTACTAGAAGGCCAAATATTTTTTCAGAGCTAGATGCAGAAAAATATTATATTCAGTTTGCAACCTGATGGAGGTCAGTATAGATGGATTAATAGAACAAGACCCACACACAGCTAGAAGCCCAATATTTTTTCAGAGGTAGATGCAGAAAAAAATATATTCAGTTTGCAACCTGATGGAGGTCAGTATAGATGGACTAACAGAGAAAGTCCCACACACTACTAGAAGGCCAAATATTTTTTCAGAGCTAGATACAGAAAAAAATTATATTCAGTTTGCAACCTGATGGAGGTCTGTATAGATGGATTCATAGAACAAGACCCACACACAGCTAGAAGCCCAATATTTTTTCAGAGGTAGATGCAGAAAAAAATATATTCAGTTTGCAACCTGATGGAGGTCAGTATAGATGGACTAATACAACAAGTCTCACACACAGCTAGAAGCCCAATATTTTTTCAGAGGTAGATGCAGAAAAAAATATATTCAGTTTGCAACCTGATGGAGGTCAGTATAGATGGACTAATACAACAAGTCCCACACACAGCTAGAAGCCCAAATATTTTTTCAGAGGTACTGTAGATGCAGATAAAAATTATTTTTAATTTGCAACCTGATGGAGTTCAGTATAGATGGACTAATAGAGAAAGTCCGACACACTGCTAGAAGGCCAAATATTTTTTCAGAGCTAGATGCAGAAAAAAATTATATTCAGTTTGCAACCTGATGGAGGTCTGTATAGATGGATTAATAGAACAAGACCCACACACAGCTAGAAGCCCAATATTTTTTCAGAGGTAGATGCAGAAAAAAATATATTCAGTTTGCAACCTGATGGAGGTCAGTATAGATGGACTAATACAACAAGTCCCACACACAGCTAGAAGCCCAATATTTTTTCAGAGGTAGATGCAGAAAAAAATATATTCAGTTTGCAACCTGATGGAGGTCAGTATAGATGGACTAATACAACAAGTTCCACACACAGCTAGAAGCCCAAATATTTTTTCAGAGGTACTGTAGATGCAGATAAAAATTATTTTTAATTTGCAACCTGATGGAGGTCAGTATAGATGGACTAATAGAGAAAGTCTGACACACTACTAGAAGGCCAAATATTTTTTCAGAGCTAGATGCAGAAAAAAATTATATTCAGTTTGCAACCTGATGGAGGTCAGTATAGATGGATTAATAGAACAAGACCCACACACAGCTAGAAGCCCAATATTTTTTCAGAGGTAGATGCAGAAAAAAATATATTCAGTTTGCAACCTGATGGAGGTCAGTATAGATGGACTAACAGAGAAAGTCCCACACACTACTAGAAGGCCAAATATTTTTTCAGAGCTAGATGCAGAAAAAAATTATATTCAGTTTGCAACCTGATGGAGGTCTGTATAGATGGATTAATAGAACAAGACCCACACACAGCTAGAAGCCCAATATTTTTTCAGAGGTAGATGCAGAAAAAAATATATTCAGTTTGCAACCTGATGGAGGTCAGTATAGATGGACTAATACAACAAGTCCCACACACAGCTAGAAGCCCAATATTTTTTCAGAGGTAGATGCAGAAAAAAATATATTCAGTTTGCAACCTGATGGAGGTCAGTATAGATGGACTAATACAACAAGTCCCACACACAGCTAGAAGCCCAAATATTTTTTCAGAGGTACTGTAGATGCAGATAAAAATTATTTTTAATTTGCAACCTGATGGAGGTCAGTATAGATGGACTAATAGAGAAAGTCCGACACACTACTAGAAGGCCAAATATTTTTTCAGAGCTAGATGCAGAAAAAAATTATATTCAGTTTGCAACCTGATGGAGGTCAGTATAGATGGATTAATAGAACAAGACCCACACACAGCTAGAAGCCCAATATTTTTTCAGAGGTAGATGCAGAAAAAAATATATTCAGTTTGCAACCTGATGGAGGTCAGTATAGATGGACTAACAGAGAAAGTCCCACACACTACTAGAAGGCCAAATATTTTTTCAGAGCTAGATGCAGAAAAAAATTATATTCAGTTTGCAACCTGATGGAGGTCTGTATAGATGGATTAATAGAACAAGACCCACACACAGCTAGAAGCCCAATATTTTTTCAGAGGTAGATGCAGAAAAAAATATATTCAGTTTGCAACCTGATGGAGGTCAGTATAGATGGACTAATACAACAAGTCCCACACACAGCTAGAAGCCCAATATTTTTTCAGAGGTAGATGCAGAAAAAATATATTCAGTTTGCAACCTGATGGAGGTCAGTATAGATGGACTAATACAACAAGTCCCACACACAGCTAGAAGCCCAAATATTTTTTCAGAGGTACTGTAGATGCAGATAAAAATTATTTTTAATTTGCAACCTGATGGAGGTCAGTATAGATGGACTAATAGAGAAAGTCCGACACACTGCTAGAAGGCCAAATATTTTTTCAGAGCTAGATGCAGAAAAAAATTATATTCAGTTTGCAACCTGATGGAGGTCTGTATAGATGGATTAATAGAACAAGACCCACACACAGCTAGAAGCCCAATATTTTTTCAGAGGTAGATGCAGAAAAAAATATATTCAGTTTGCAACCTGATGGAGGTCAGTATAGATGGACTAATACAACAAGTCCCACACACAGCTAGAAGCCCAATATTTTTTCAGAGGTAGATGCAGAAAAAAATATATTCAGTTTGCAACCTGATGGAGGTCAGTATAGATGGACTAATACAACAAGTCCCACACACAGCTAGAAGCCCAAATATTTTTTCAGAGGTACTGTAGATGCAGATAAAAATTATTTTTAATTTGCAACCTGATGGAGGTCAGTATAGATGGACTAATAGAGAAAGTCCGACACACTACTAGAAGGCCAAATATTTTTTCAGAGCTAGATGCAGAAAAAAATTATATTCAGTTTGCAACCTGATGGAGGTCAGTATAGATGGATTAATAGAACAAGACCCACACACAGCTAGAAGCCAAATATTTTTTCAGAGCTAGATGCAGAAAAAAATTAGATTCAGTTTGCAACCTGATGGAGGTCAGTATAGATGGATTAATAGAACAAGACCCACACACAGCTAGAAGCCAAATATTTTTTCAGAGCTAGATGCAGAAAAAAATTAGATTCAGTTTGCAACCTGATGGAGGTCAGTATAGATGGACTAATAGAATGATGCTATGCCCAAAAGATTTTACTTCACTAGGTGCAGTAAAAAAATTGGTATTCTATACACAGGTGGTATATCTTGCAACACAGATAGGCTACTCCACTGACTAACACACTCTGCAATAGGCCAAAAAGGATTAGCTTTGCTAGATTCAGCCAAATGCTGTGAAAAAAACTTGCACAGCACTGGCACAGACCTGCCTGGCAAAAACTGATAGGAACTGATGTAACCTAGTCCTGAAAAGGACTCCAATTACAATTAGTCTTTACTCCCACAACCTATCTATTTAAGAGCACAGACCTGCCTGATAAAAGTCGTAGGAAATGCTGTAACCTAGTCCTTAAAAGGACTGCAATCACAACTATTCCCTACTCCCAAGCTATCTGTATATTTGTGAGAAAATTGGCTTGAAATTAACAAGGTATAGCGCACACAGCAACAGCGGTGCCGTCTAACACGCAGCTGCAGCAGTGAGAAAATGGTGGCGACGGGGAAAATGGCTTGGTCTTATAGGGCAAGGACATGTGACATACACTGCCAATGACACATGCCCTTGCTTGTGTGAAAAAAAGCACTTCGCTCCGTGTGTGCGCTGCTGATAGGCTGACAGATTGCACCTCCCCACTGTAAATGCGGGAAAGAGAAAAAAAAATGGAGATCTTCATTGTTCCTGCAGAGATCCATCCCCTGCCCCTCCCCCCACCCCGCTGTACACTCAAACTGCGTATTAACATTAATTTTCATCATTACTGAGAAAAAATCCAGTTATGATTTTGGTGCACGAACAGTTATCGAACATAACCTCGAACAGCCGAATTTTTCTCAAATTGTTCGTGTTCGCCGAACGGCTCGAACACCGCCCAAAACAGCTCGAATTTGAGATTGGCGAACAGTTCGAGTAGAACAACGCTCATCTCTCCTGAACCCTCTCCAATCTTGCAAAACTCAGTTACCTGTGGTTACCTGCATGTTTTTCATGTATGTGCTGTATAAGTCTCCGTGAACCTATACCTGTTGAGATGAATCTAAAAAGTGTTCACGGAACCTAACAATAAGTGGACGGATAGTTTTGCTAATATAAAAAAAGCTACATGGACAAAAAAATCACGTACACCATGTAACTCGTTCTGCAGGTGATCAAATCCTTACCTTAGGACCAAGTAACAATATGAAGAAAAACAAGAGAGCACTCACCGGTCTCAAAAAATTCTCCTTTATTTCATCCATTAAAAATCCATAGCAGGGAAGTCGGTGGTACACATTGAAGGACTTGGTGCGCGAAACGGCCGTCGTCCTTCAATGTGTACCACCGACCCTCCTGCTATGGATTTTTAACGGATGAAATAAAGGAGGATTTTTTAGACCGGTGAATGCTCTCGTTTTTCTCCATATTGTTACTTGTACTCCCTTTTTGCAGTTGGAGTAGCACCCGGTCTTCACAGGGCGAGGTGCCTCAGTTTACCTTAAACAGCAATTGATTACAGACTCCATAACAGTACTTGGTGCTGGCTTTCTCTTCTTCCCAATTTGGCTTACCTTAGGACCCGTTAAAGCTCAGGGAATGCGAAACGGCCTTCGTCCGACATTGATCCACTTCGTTACCCTGCCTGCATGTTTTTAGCTGCAATGCAATAAAGGACTTTTAAAGGGATCTTTTTTTTCTTTTTTCATGGACTTGCTGCCTGATCATCGCTGCTCCTGATCCTGAAAAGAAGAAAGAAGAGTCCCTGATCCCTGATCCTTGCCTGATCTCTCCTCATCCACCCCAATCCTCCTCTCCCCCTTTGCCCCACTTTCCCCCAGTTTACCCCTCTCCCCACACCACTGCGCACTGATCAGTACTTGATCGCTCGGTTTTTGGCAATTTTTCTTTTCTCATGCATCCTGCAGCGGCCGAACACTAATCAGTGACGCAAATCAATGATCAATGTCCGTGCTCGCTGTTTTTCATGACTTTTTTTGTCCCTGTTCATTCTCCCCACTTTTCACCACCTCCGTGTGACGCGCCCCCTGGGCCATGGGGTACTCAGTGGCGGGCCGGTCGTTGCTATGGGAGATGTCACAGTGGCGGTGACCCGGTCCGTGACCCAGGGCGGTCAATATATATAGTTTGTGACGCCACCTGTGGTATGTGGCTATGTGGGGCCGTCGCTGCGGAGCAGGTCTTCTGGAGCTGATGTAAATGCAGCAGGGTTGGTTTAGCTCTCCACAGGTAGAGCTTAGCTCCAGGGCAGTGTGGATGTTGTAGATGTTATAGGTGATGCTGGGCATTGTAGTGCAGGGGAGATGGCGCAGATAATAATCACAGAGACAGTGGGGTGCAGTCTTCCGAGTTTACTTACAGTTATTAAGTTCCTCAGGTTACAGGTTCCAGACTACAATCTCCCACGTCATGCTGCGTTCACCAGGCAGGGGTTCAGCAATCCCTCAGGTAATTCAAGAGTGTCTGACAGGACCCCTTTCCATGTGCCTTCCTCAGTCGTCTTCCTGCGCTGGCTCTCGCCCTCCTGCCCTGCGCCTCACAATCAGTGTCCCAATCCGGTAGCCTCGGGTCTTGTCGGGCGACCTGCAGTCCCCTGGACCCTCTGTGGCCACCTTTTCGGCTATATAATTGCGGTTGCAGCCACTGCACCTTGCAAGTACAGCATCCTCCGGTTCCTAGCTGAGCCTTATAGTTCTCCACTAGTTTAGGGGGCGGTCCCCTCTGCTGCTCGATCCCTCCACCGTCTGGCAGATTCGGGCGTACGTGTGGCCTCCAGCACTTCCCGTACCCCTGGAATCCCTTCTGGTCTGGAGCCTTTCTCCTGCTCCCTCTCTTCTCTCAGTCCTGGGCCTCTCGGGCTAGGCCCGCCTCCCGAGCTGAGCTCCTGCGGAGCCCCTGCTCCTTTTGATGTGCCCCCTGGGCCGCGTGTGTGCGGGGATACCCGGAACCGGACCCGTTGTGGATGCTGGGGGTTGTAGTCCTTGCGTGGCGGGGACCCGGTCCTGTGGATCAGGGTGGTCAACTCAAATGGCGTTCTATTTATAGGGTTTCGTGATTAAATGTCCAACTACGCCACCCGTGGATTGCGGTCAGAGTGAACCGCCGCTGCAGGGCAGACCGCTGAGGCTGGTGTTGTGAGTGCAACAGGAAATAGTATAACTCCCCACGGGAGGAGTATAGCCTCAGGGCAGAAAATGGAGATGTTGGGGGTTATGGTGCGCGGGAGCAGCAGTAACGACACAGAGTCCTGTAATGCAGTCCAGGGTATTTACTCACAGTTCTTTATCCACGTTACTACAGCTGGTCATAACGTCCCTCGTCGCACTGTGTTCACCAGGTGAGGGGCTCGGCCTACTCCCAGATAACTGTGGAGCGTTTCACAGGACCCCCTTTATGTGTCCTTTCTCTTGCCTGTCATACCCCGCGAGTGACCTCGCTTCTGTCCGGCTGCCTCGGGCCTTCTCTGGTAAACCTTGGCGCCAGTTTCCCTGACCCTATATGGTGCCTTCCTAGCAGGTGTAGCAAGGGGCTGCGCCACGTGAAATGTCACAGCCTCCGGTTTCTAGCTGAGGGTAGTTCCCCGCCTCCACTAGTTTCGGGGACCGGTCTCCCCCTTTGGCCTGACCCTTCTACGCAGGTAGATTCGGGCGTGCGGTGGCGACTCGCCGGTCCGCACCCCTGGGGTCCCTTCGTTCCTTGCTCCTGGAGCCTCCTCCGCTCCTCTTTCTTCCTTCTTCCTCCTCCAGGCCCCGGCCTCACTCTCAGGCCTGCCTGCGGAGCAGAGCCCATGCAGAGCCTCTGCTCCCAGCTACTGAGCTGACTGACTTCCCACTGACTTCTCACTGAACTAAGATGGTGCCCACCTTTTATACCTCCCTCTAGGTGCACCCAGGAACTGCCCTTTCCCTCCTATGCACTACAGGGTTCCCCCTTCCTCGGTGTTCCCTCCCCCCACTCCAGCCAGGGACAGGGACTGTCGTGCTTTACTTGGAGCATATCGGTCGCCCTGCCCCCCGGAAATGTGGTGTAATGCATGCAGGTGTCGGGGTCCTGATCCACACTCCATCCTTACCTGAGAGTGAGATATCACACCTCTGGGTGAGGTGCAATACCTCTGTAGCAACCGAGCCCTCGGGGTGCTACATTTTCACTTCTCCTCCTCTGACTGACTACACTCTCTCAAGATGGTTCCCCCTTTTATACAGCTACTGAAGTGCTCCCCTGATCTACGTTCTCCACCCACACCCAATACATGGTTCCCCCTCGCTAGGTTCCCCTCCACTCCAGCCAGGGACCAGGGACTGTGCTCTCCCTTAGGAGCAATCTCACCCTGCCCTACTGAAGTGGACGTGTTGGATGCAGGTGTTAGGGTCCCGGGCTCCACTCTATCCTTACCTGAGAGTGGGATACCACACCTTTGGGTGAGATGCAGTACCTCTGTGGCGACTGAACCCGCAGGGACGCCACACGTGCGTGCATCCAGCAGTCGCCGAGCGTTCATCAGTGATGCAAATCACTGATTCGCACTTGTGCTAGCTGTTTTCCATGACTTTTTTTTTCACTGACTATTTTTTCTCCCTCCCCCACTTTGCACCACTAAGGGCGGTTTCACATGTCTGCATATTACCGGTACCGGAGATATGCGTTTCCCATGTGTCCATGTGTGTCACACGTGTGGCAACTGCATGCCGCCCGTGTGCCCCCGAGGAGCCGGGGAGAATGAGCTGCTCCAGCGAGCCCCAGAGTGGCACTGAGCGGAGCTCACTGAGTGAGTGTTGATCACAGCACGAGCAAGGAACAATGATGAGGGCAGCGTTCAGCACCTGGCGCTTGAGAACAGCACGAACTGTACACTGATTCCCAGGTGCCGGTACGTGCCACACTGATGACACATCGATGAGACCTTTTGCGGACCGTGCATCCGGAAAAAAAACGGACATGTCAGCGTGTGGAGCACACAGACACACGGTCTGTGGAGACACACTGACATGTGCACACACCCATAGATTTGAATGGGGCTGCGTGTGTCAGTGTCTCCAGTACATGTGGAAACTGTCACCACACGTACTGGACATACTGACATGTGAAAGAGCCTTAAGTGTGTACGTCCTGAAGCCCCTGAGCCACTGATCAGATGTAGACCACTGATTAGCACCTGTGCTCGTTTTTGGCAAGTACTATTTTTTCCCTGTCTATTTTTTTTTATCCCCTTTTGCACCACATCTGTGCATGCGTCCTACACCGGTCTCTGGTTGTTTTTTTGTGTAAAAAAAGATTTAAAAAAAAAATAATTTAGATTAGTTGAAAGGGCTAGATAAGGGACAGTAAAAATATACTGTAGTAATAGTCATCTGCTACAGTATTTTTTGCTGAATTGAGTTAGTAAAGAATAAAAATATACAGTAGTAATTGTAGTCTACTACGATATTTTTAACTGAATTGAGTTAGTAAAGAGTAAAAATATACCGTAGTAATTGTCGTCTACTACAGTATTTTTTACTGAGTTGAGTTAGAGTTAAAGAGTAAAAATATACCATAGTAATCATTGTCTACTACGGTATTTTTTACTAAATTGAGTTGGATTTAGTAAAGAATAAAAATATACTGTAGTAATCGTCTACTGCGATATTTTTTACTGAACTGAGTTACAGTTGGTAAAGAATAAAAATATACCGTAGTAATCGTTGTCTACTACTGTATTTTTTACTGAATTGAGTTTGTGTCAGCGCGGAAAAAAAGAATCACCTGTGCATCCGTCCTACAGCCTTCGAGCACTGATCACTGACGCACATCAGTGATCAACCTCCGGTTGTTGCTTTTTTTTTCTTTTATCTTTTTCTTTCTTTTCTAAATAAAAAAAAAAGTTTACACCTCACACACCTAAAAAAAATTTGGTACTCACACATATGTAAAAAAAAATGTCCCACTCGTCCCAATCACTGTATTCAGCGGAGGAGGCACACGCATTCCTTGCCTCTGACACTGATAGCGAGGAAGAGGAACCCACCTTCCTTTATTTTTCCTCCTCCTTCTCTTCCTCAAGTGATGCTGAACTGCCACACAGATGCCCCAGGACAGAAACTGAGGCAGTGTCCACCGTTACTGATCCCGTATGGACCTCACCCCTGAAGATTATGAGCTACTGATTTTGTGGCGCAATAAGGAACTAAATTTGACACCACCGGCCTCAAAGAAATTGACTTTTTCAAAGTCTTTTTCTCTGAGGATTTTGTAAACCTCATGGTGGTCCAAATAAATTTGTACGCCCAACAATTTTTGTCACAAAACCGTTATTCATCATTTTCTAACTGGACTCCTGTAGACGGAGTAGAGATGATGATGTTTTTGGGGCCTGGTCCTTCACATGGGGATACTGAAGAAGCCCGAACTTCGGCAATATTGGAGTGTTGACGTTTTGTATAACACTCCACTGTTCCGAATGGCCATGACCTGTAAACGTTTTGAGGCCATCCAAAATTGTTTGCATGACAATGATAATGCACTGTGTCTTCCCCGAGATGACCCCAACTTTGACCGTCTTTTCAAAGTTCGGCCGGTCATTGAGCACTTCAGCAACAAGTTTGCTGAGGTGTACGTGCCCCAAAGGGAAACCTGCGTGGATGAGTCCCTAATCCATTCCAAGGGAAGGCTCAAATTGCAACAGTACTTGCCCAGTAAAAGGGTCAGTTATGGAATTAAGCTGTACAAACTGTGTGAGAGTACCTCAGGGTACACCCACAAGTTTAGGGTTTATGAAGGGAAGGACTCCCGGATTGAACCCCCTGAATGCCCCCCTGTCCTGGGAGTGAATGGGAAAATTATGTGGGATTTGGTGCACCCACTGCTGGATCAAGGTTATCACCTCTACGTAGATAACTTTTATACCAGCATCCCACTCTTCAAGTCCCTCTCTGGACGAGCTACCACAGCCTGCGGTACTGTCTGCAAAAATCAGAGAGGCCTCCCTAAGATGCTAATTGGGCAGCTGCTTAGAAGGGGTCAGAGCAGAGCCCAATGTAGCGACAACATGCTGGTGGGATGTCCTTTTCTTGACCACCATACATGGTAATGGCAGCCAGGGCTGCCATCAGGGCATTACTGCCCTTACTGCTGTATGGGGCCCGGTGAGCAGCAGTACAGAGGTGGGGCCCGGACCCAGTCAGAGCCCCCCCTCTTGTGCTTCTGCTCACTGGGCCCCATGCAGTAACAAAGTGCCGAGCGCCTTCGGCGCCACACACCTTGGCGCTCAATGCCTTAACAGAGTTCCACAGCCACACAGCTCCAGCAGCTCCCTCATACTTCTATGAACTTCTGGTCAGGTGACAGCACATACGCACCGTCAGCTGACCAGAAGTCCAGAGAAGTATAAGGGAGCAGGAGCTGTGTGGCTGTGCCAGGACACTACAAGCCGAGCTGTGCCTGCAGGTGATGGTAAGTATGATCAAACTTTTTTTTTCCTTTTTCTTTCTAAAGTGAATTCAATTGGTGAGGGAGGGGGACTGCAAGTGATGGAGTGAGGGGGGACTGTAAATTATGGAGTGAGGGGGGCCTGTAAGTGATGGAGTGAGGGGGGGGCTGTAAGTGATGGAGTGAGGGGGGGGCTATAAATTATGGAGTGAGGAGGGCTGTAAGTGATGGAGCAAGAGGGGGGGCTGCAAATGATGGAGAAGGGGGATGTAAATGATGGAGTGAGGAGGACGGGGGACTGCAATTGATGGAGTGAGGGGGGACAAAGAACTGCAAATGATGGAGCATGGGGAACGAGGGACTGCAAATGATGGAGTGGGGGAACTGCAAATGATGAAGTGACGGGGGCTACAAATGATGGAGCAAGGGGGGGGCTGCAAATGATGAAGCGAGGGGGAGGCAGCAAATGATGGAGAAGGGAGCCTGCAAATGATGGAGTGAGGGGGGAACAAGGGACTGCAAATGATGGAGAGAGGGGGGAATGAGGGACTGCAAATGATGGAGTGAGGACAGGGGTGGATTAAGAGTAGCAAGGGCCCTGGGCAGTTTAGACGGCAAGGGCCCCCCCCCCCCCCCACACACACACACCTGATGTATCACATGACTTGTCACATGATCCCCCTTTGATAGATCATGTGATAGTTCATGTGAAATTAATTCTGCACAATATTAATATATTAATTATAATTAATTTTTTATATTAATTGTATGACTTAATATTGAGCACAATTAAGTATGCTGACATCCCCCTATGTATGTAGGGTCTCATACTGTATAATAAGAGCTTTCACATAATCCTCCTATACACAGCAGGAGGCCGCACGGCGCCCTCCCCCAGATACAGCAGGAGGCCGCACGGCGCCCTCCCCCAGATACAGCAGGAGGCCGCACGGCGCCCTCCCCCAGATACAGCAGGAGGCCGCACGGCGCCCTCCCCCAGATACAGCAGGAGGTCGCATGGCGCCCTCCCCCAGATACAGCAGGAGGCCGCACGGCGCCCTCCCCCAGATACAGCAGGAGGCCGCACGGCGCCCTCCCCCAGATACAGCAGGAGGCCGCACGGCGCCCTCCCCCAGATACAGCAGGAGGCCGCACGGCGCCCTCCCCCAGATACAGCAGGAGGCCGCACGGCGCCCTCCCCCAGATACAGCAGGAGGCCGCACGGCGCCCTCCCCCAGATACAGCAGGAGGCCGCACGGCGCCCTCCCCCAGATACAGCAGGAGGCCGCACGGCGCCCTCCCCCAGATACAGCCAGAGGCCGCACGACGCCCCCCCCCAGATACAGCCAGAGGCCGCACGGCGCCCCCCCCCAGATACAGCCAGAGGCCGCACGGCGCCCCCCCCCCAGATACAGCCAGAGGCCGCACGACGCCCCCCCTCAGATACAGCCAGAGGCCACACAGCGCCCCCCCCTCAGATACAGCCAGAGGCACCCCCCCCCAGATACAGCCAGAGGCCGCACGGCGCCCCCCCCAGATACAGCCAGAGGACGCACGGCGCCCCCCCCCCCAGGTACAGCCGGAGGACGCACGGCGCCCCCCCCAGATACAGCTGGAGGACGCACGGCGCCCCCCCCACAGATACAGCCGGAGGATGCACGGTGCCCCCCCCAGATACAGCCGGAGGACGCACGGTGCCCCCCCCCAGATACAGCTGGAGGACGCACGGAACCCCCCCCCAGATACAGTCGGAGGACGCACGGTGCCCCCCCCCCAGATACAGCTGGAGGACGCACGGAACCCCCCCCCAGATACAGCAGGAGGCCGCACACACACAAATATATACAGACATATACAAAGACAAATACATACACGCATAGGCTGCGTGCCCACTGTGCGTTTTACAAGCGTTTTTGCCACGGAATTTCCGCAGCGAAAACGCTGAAAAAACGCTTGGTAATACGTGCCCCATGGTCCCCAATGATAATCCGCATGTGATAATTCCAATGCGGATTATCATTGCGGAAAAAAACGCAGCATGTCCATTAATTTTGCGGACACGCAGCGTAATTGCCGCCATTGGCTTGCATTGAATCGCTTAATATCCGCATCACTACATGTGCACACACAGATATTAAGCGATTCAATGTCCGGATGGTACCCGGGTTTTGAGAAGAGGAGGCTTTCATCCAGACTCGGGTACCATAGAACCTGTAAAAAAAAGAATTTAAAATAAAAAAAATAAAGATTATACTCACCTTCCGATGGCCCCCGGTCTCCTCAGCGATACGTCCGGTCTGTTGTATGCGTCGCGGTGGTGTGAAAGGACCTGCCATGACGTCATTTAGTCATGTGACAGGTCACACGACAGCTGACCGGCTGTCGCGTGACCTGTCACATGACTAAATGACGTCATGAAAGGTCCTTTCACACCACCGTGAGCCGCCCAACACACCGGACGCATCGCTGAGGAGACCGGGGGCCATCAGAAGGTAAGTATAATCTTTATTTTTTACCATTCTTATTCTTTTTTTTATCTATTACTTGGTCACACTATATATGCCGGCTGCATGGATTTATATAGTGTGAACAAGTTGTCAAGCACTTTTCCAAGTGATGCTAAAATCGCTTGGAAAAGCGCTTGATAACTCGCATGCGGAAATGCATGTGAAGAACGCTTGACAAACGCTTCTACCTGGCGGGAAAAACGCATGTATAATCCGCATGTACAATCCGCATGCGTTTTTCCTGCCAGGGAGAAGCGGAAAAATATGCAGCATTTCTGCATCTTGGGCACATAGCCATAAACACATTTGAAACACAAAAATACATATAAACAGACATATCACACAATGATATCTGCACACACTGACACAACACTCACCGTCCCCCTGCTCGGCTCCAGTCGTCCAGCTCCTCTATGGTGGTAAGAAGTAGTGCAGGGAACACTGCATGACGTCATGCTAGCAGACACTGCCGCGCACAGGGCCGTGTCTTCTAGCTGTGATGCATGATATGCAGATATGCGCACACATGCACACGGTACGCAGATATGCGCACAGACACATGCACACGTACATATCTTATAAACACATAAAACTGTCCTGTCCAGCAGCTCCTCAGGCATGTCTCAGTGCAGGGCCGCCGGCATGTCACAGACATGGCCCTGGACCATCAGAGGGGCCCACTCGCCGTTGGGGCCTGGGCTGCTTCTACAGCATCTGTGTAGGACCTCTGGCGCTGCTTGATTGCCGGCACTTCACCTGACATGGCCAGCGGTCCTGCACAGAGGAAGCAGCCCGGGCCACGACAGCGAGTGAGCCCCTCTGATGGTCCACAAATACATAGATATAGATACATACACACACACATATATACATACATACATATATATATATCTATAACACACACACACTGCACATGGACTTACCCTTTCTGTACATGATGCAGGTTCTTCCATCTTCTCTGTGGGGCAGCCTCCCCTCCTCTTGGGGCCCGACTGCAGAGCTCTGGTGTAATTGCAGGAAAGGAGGGGGAGAGCGGAGAGGTAACATTCAAAGCAGGGGAGAGGGGCAGGGAGAGCAGTGGCCATGCTGTAAACTGGCTCTGTGCTCTACTGGAGGCCGGAGCAGGTGGGCGAAGCCTCCTCTCCTGCACTTATACAGTCAGCAGCTGGTGAGTCATCCTCGCAGCGCCGCCGGACACAGCAGAGCAGATTCCATCTTCCGACTCCCGGGCCCTCCTGTCACACATTATAATGAGGTCAATCCGGCCACAGGCCCCGGGCCCCATGGCAGTCCCGGGCCCCGGGCGGTAGCCCAGATTGACCTCATTATAATCCGCCTATGAGTGAGGAGGGGAGTGAGGGACTGCAAATGATGGATTGAGGGGGAGTGCAAATGATGGAGTGAAGGGAGGGGCACTGCAAATGATGAAGTGAGGGGGAGGGTGACTGTAAATGATGAAGTGAAACGGGGAGGAAGACTGCAAATGATGAAGTGAGAGGGAGTGGCGAATGCAAATGATGAAATGAGAGGGGGAGGGAAACTGCAAATGATGAAGTGAGGGGGGGTGACTGCAAATGATGGAATGAGGGGGAATGGGGGACTGCAAATGATGAAGTGAGGGGGGGACAGCTAATGATGAAGTGAGGGGGTGAGGGGGACTGCAAATGATGACGTGAGGGGATACTGCAAATAATGAAGTGGGGGGACTGCAAATGATGAAGTACAGAGTGAAGGCGTTGAGGTTGCTGGAGTGTGACTGATTGAATTGGCAGAAATAGTATGGGTGCTAACTAATTTATATATTAGGTGGGGAAAGTGGCTATTTATAGTAAGTGGGGGTGCAGTGGAGGATTACAATTTATATTTGGAATGGTGGGTTGCATAATAACTAATGATATTTTAATGGTGAGTGCACGTCTGTATTCAGCTGAGTAGAAGGGGAAAAAGTGGGGAATGTGCTCTAGATAACTGTGTTATTTTATGCAGAGACGAGTCCTGGCTGGAAGGAGTGATGGCGGTCTGCAATGGATGAAAAAGAAGAGTGAAGATGAAGGACTTCTACTAGAGACATCACTGGTGAGTCAGTGTGTTACCTGTACACTTACACTATATACTATATATAGAGCTCCCCTGTATAATGTTACTGGTGATCTCTGTATTACCTGTACACTGACACTATACACTATATACTATGTACAGAGCTCCTGTGTATAATATCACTGGTGTTCACTGTATTACTTGCACACTATACACTATATGCAGAGCTCCTGTGTATAATATCACTCATGTACACTGTATTACCTGTACACTATATACTATATACAGAGCTCCTGTGTATAATATCACTGGTGTTCACTGTATTACCTGTACAGTATACACTAAATATAGAGCTCCTGTATATAATGTCACTGCTGATTTCTGTATTATCTGTACACTGACACTATACACTGTATACTATGTACAGAGCTCCCGTGTGTAATGACACTTATAGTAATATTAGTATTGTGTTTTTTTATTAATGATCAGTTTTGTAATATTCGGTCACTATGTGGTGGTAATATGTGGTCTGATGATGGTGTGGCGGTATTTATTCCTTGTATGTGGTATTATTCAGTTACTATGTGGTGATAATATGTGATCTGGTCATGGTGTGGCGGTATTTGTTCCTTGCATGTGGTATTATTGGGTCATTATGTGATGGTAATACAGTTGCTTCTTACAAAATTAGAATATCATCAAAAAGTTAATTTATTTCAGTTCTTCAATACAAAAAGTGAAATTCATATTATATAGAGTCATTACAAACAGAGTGATCTATTTCATATGTTTATTTCTGTTAATGTTGATGATTAAGGGCTTACAGCCAATGAAAAAACACACAAGTCATTATCTCAGTAAATTAGAATAATTAACAAAAAACACCTGCAAAGGCTTCTTACGTGTTTAAAAAGGTCCCTTAGTCTGTTTCAGTAGGCTCCACAATCATGGGGAAGACTGTTGAATTGACAGATGTCCATAAGGCAGTCATTGACACACTCCACAAGGAGGGTAAGCCACAAAAGGTCATTGCTAAAAAAGCTGGCTGTTAACAGAGTGCTGTATCCAAGCCTATTAATGGAAAGTTGAGTGGAAGGAAAAAGTGTGGTAGAAAAAGGTGCACAAGCAACTGGGATAACCGCAGCCTTGAAAGGATTGTTAAGAAAAGGCCATTGAAAACTTTGGGGGAGATTTACAAGGAGTGGACTGTTGCTGGAACCTTTGCTTCAAGAGCCACCACACACAGATGTATCCAGGACATGGGCTACAAGTGTCGCATTTCTTGTGTCAAGCCACTCATGACCAATAGACAACAAGAGAAGTGTCTTACCTGGGCCAAGGAGAAAAAGACCTGGACTGTTGCTCAGTGGTCCAATGTGTTGCTTTTAAATGAAAGTAAATTTTGCATTTCATTTGGAAATCAAGGTCCCAGAGTCTGGAGGAAGAGTGGAGAGGCCACAGTCCAAGCTGCTGAAGTTTCCACAATCAGTGATGGTTTGAGGAGCCATGTCATCTGCTGGTGTAGGTCCACTGTGTTTTATCAAGACCAAAGTCAGCGCAGCCATCTACCAGGAAATTTTAGAGCACTTCATGCTTCCCTTTGCCGACAAGCTTTTTGGAGATAGAAATTTCATTCTCCAGCAGGACTTGGCACCTGTCCACGCTGCCAAAAGTACCATTCCCTGGTTTAAAAACAACAGTATCACTGTGCTTGATTGGCCAGCAAATTCTCCAGACCTTAACCCCATAGAGAATTTATGGCTTATTGTCAAGAGGAAGATGAGAGACACCAGACCCAACCATGCAGACGAGCTGAAGGCTGCTGTCAAAGCAACCTGGGCTTACATAACACCTCAGCAGTGCCACAGGCTGATCGCCTCCATGCCACGCCGCATTGATGCAGTAATTGATGCAAAAGGAGCCCCAACCAAGTATTGAGTGCTTTTACTGAACATACATTTCAGTATGGCAACATTTCGGATTTTAAAATCATTTTTCAAACTGTTGTTATAAAGTATCTATAATATAACGCTACAAGCATAGCTCTGTCTGAAGCCTCTATAGATTGCGCAAGCGCGGCACGCCTGCGCAGTCTGGCTCCAGACAGAAGAACGCATGGAGCCGTTACTGGTAAGAGGAGTGCATGGCGCCGGAGATCGCGATATGCGCAGACACTGAACGCATACCGTGATCTCCGGCGCCATACTACGTACTTACCTGACTGGGAGGAGCGTTGCCACGGCGCATCTCTTCTGGCCGGAGACTGGGGCCGGAGTGAAGGCGTCAAAATCAGCGCATGTGCATAGAGCTATCCGGCGCCATTTTACTGAAGACACATTTTCAGTGTGTCTTCAGCAAAATGGCGCCGGACAGCGTGGTATGGGCACGCACGCACTTCGGCGCCGCACTCCTCCCACGGCCTCCGACAGAACAGGACACAGCAGCGCTGGAGCACAGGGAAGAAAGGTGAGTATAAGTGTTTATTTTTTTTGTATGTGTGCAGCGTGAAAGGGATGAGGGGTGCCATACATACCAGTATTGGGAGGTGAGGTGGGCCACACATACCAGGATTGGGGGATGAGGGGGCCACACATACCAGGATTGGGGGATGAGGAGTACCATACATACCAGGATTGAGGGGTGAGGGTAGCATGCATACGAGGATTGGGGGGTGAGGGGTGCCATGCACATCAGGATTGGAGGATGAGGGGACCATGCATACTAGGATTGGGGGTGAGGGGACCATGCATACCAGGATTGGGGTATGAGGGGGCCACACATACCAGGTTTGGGGGATGAGGGGTACCATACATACCAGGATTGGGGGTGAGGGGACCATGCATACCAGAATTGGGAGGTGAGGGGGCCACACATACTAGAATTGGGGGATGAGGGGTACCATAAATACCAGGATTGAGTGGTGAGAGGTACACCATGCATACCAGGATTGGGGGATGAGGAGTACCATACATACCAGGATTGGGGGATGAGGGGTACCATGCATACCAGGATTGGGGGATGAGGTGTACCATGCATACCAGGATTGGGGGATGAGGGGTACCATGCATACCAGGATTGGGGGATGAGGGGGTACCATGCATACCAGGATAGGGATGAGGGGGCCATACATACTAGGATTGGGGATGAGAAAGCCATGCATACCAGGATGAGGGATTGTGTACCATACATACCAGGATTGGGGGATGGGGGTGCAATGCATACCAGGATTGGGGGATTACCAGGATTGAGGGATGAGGGGTACCATGCATACCAGGATAGGGATGAGGGGGCCATACATACTAGGATTGGGGATGAGAAAGCCATGCATACCAGGATGAGGGATTGTGTACCATACATACCAGGATTGGGGGATGGGGGTGCCATGCATACCAGGATTGGGGGATTAGGGGTGCCATACATACAAGGATTGGAATGAAGGGTGCCATGTATACCAAATTTGGGATGAGGGGTGTCATGCATACCAGAATGAGAGATGGTGTGACATGCATACCAGGATTGGGATGAAGGGTGCCATGTATACCAGATTTGAAATGAGGGGTGCCATGCATACCAGGATTGGGGATGGGGGGTGCCATGCATACCAGGATTGGGGATGGGGGGTGCCATGCATACGAGGATTGGGGATGAGGGGTGCCATGCATACCAGGATTGGGGGATGAGGGGTACCATGCATACCAGCATTGGAGGATGAGTGGTACCATGCATACCAGAATTGGGGGATGAGGGTTACCATGCATACCAGGATTGGGGGATGAGGAGTACCATGCATACCAGGATTAAGGGATGAGGGGTACTATGCATACCAGGATTGGAATGAGGAGTGCCATGTATATTAAATTTGGGATGAGGGGTGCCATGCATACCAAGATGAGAGATGGTGTGACATGCATATCAGGATTGGGATGAAGGGTGCCATGTATACCAGAATTACAACGAGGGGTGCCATGCATACCAGGATTGGGGATGGGGAGTGCCATGCATACCAGGATTGGGGATGGGGGGTGCCATGCATACGAGGATTGGGGATGAGGGGTGCCATGCATACCAGGTTTTGGGGATGAGGGGTACCATGCATACCAGGATTGGGGGATGAGGGGTACCATGCATACCAGGATTGGGGGATGAGGGGTACCATGCATACCAGGATTGGGGGAAGAGGGGTACCATGCATACCAGGATAGTGATGAGGGGGCCATACATACTAGGATTGGGGATGAGAAAGCCAGGCATACTAGGATAAGGGATTGTGTACCATACATACCAGGATTGGGGGATGGGGGGTGCCATGCATACCAGGATTGGGGGATGGGGGGTGCCATGCATACCAGGATTGGGGGATGAGGGGTGCCATACATACTAAGATTGGAATGAGGGGTGCCATGTATATCAAATTTGGGATGAGGGGTGCCATGCATACCAGGATGAGAGATGGTCTGACATGCATACCAGGATTGGGATGAGGGGTGCCATGTATACCAGATTTGAAATGAGGGGTGCCATGCATACCAGGATTGGGGATGGGGGGAGCCATGCATACCAGGATTGGGGATGGGGGGTGCCATGCATACGAGGATTGGGGATGAGGGGTACCATGCATACCAGGATTGGGGATGACGGGTGCCATGCATACCAGGATTGGGGGATGAGGGGTGCCATGCATACCAAGATTGGGGGTGAGGGTTACCATGCATACCAGGATTGGGGGATGATGGTTACCATGCTTACCAGGATTAAGGGATGAGGGGTACTATGCATACCAGGATAGGGATCTGTGGGGACCATGCATACCAAGATTCGGATGAGGGGCCATGCATACCTGGATAGAGATAAGGGGTACAATGTATACCAGGATAGGGATGAGGGGTACCATGCATACCAGGATGAGGTGCCATGCATACCAGGATGAGGGGTACCATACATACCAGGATAGGGATGAGGGATGGGGTACCATGCATACCAGGATTGGGTATGAGGGAGCCATGCATACCAGGATGTGGGGTGCCATGTATGCCAGAATTGGGATGAGGGGTGCCATGCATGACAGGATTGGGGATGAGGGGTGCCATGCATACCAGGATTGGGGGTGAGGGGTGCCATGCATACAGGATTGGGGTGAGAGGTGCCATGCATACCAGGATTGGGGGTGAGAGGTGCCATGCATACCAGGATTGGGGGTGAGGGGTGCCATGCATACCAGGATTGGGGGATGAGGTGTACCATGCATACCAGGATAGGAATCTGGGGGGGCCATGCATACCAGGATTCTGATGAGGGGCCATGCATACCAGGATAGGGATGAGGGGTACCATGTATTCCAGGATAGAGATGAGGGGTACCATGCATACCAGGATGAGGGGTACCATACATACCAGGATAGGGATGAGGGATGGGGTATCATGCATACCAGGACAGGGTAGGAGGGAGATATGCCTACCTGGATGAGGGGCGCCATGCATGCCAGGATTGGGATGAGGGGTGCCATGCATACAAGGATTGGGGATGGGGGGTGTCATGCATACCAGTATTGGGGGTGAGGGGTGCCATGCATAACAGGATTGGGGGTGAGGGGTGCCATGCATACCAGGATAGGGATGAGATGTGCCATGCATACCAGGGTAGGGATGAGGGGTGCCATGCATACCAGGATAGGGATGAGGGGTACTATGCATACCAGGATAGGGATCTGGGGGTGCCATGTATACCAGGATAGGGATGAGGGGTACCATGCATACCAGGATGAGGGATAGGGTGGAATGCATAACAGAATAGGGATGAGGGGTACCATGCATACCAGGATGAGAGGTACCATACATACCAGGATAGGGATGAGGGGTGCCATGCATACCAGAATTGGAGATGAGGGGTGCCATGCATACCAGGATAGGAATGAGGGGTACCATGTATACCAAGATGAGGGATGGGGTGCCATGCATGCCAGGATAGGGATGAGGGAGCCATGCATACCAGGATGAGGGGCGCCATGCATGCTAGGATTGGGATGAGGGGTGCCATGCATGCCAGGATTGGGGATGAGGGGTGCCATGCATGCCAGGATTGGGGATGAGGGGTACCATACATACTAGGATAGGGATGAGGGGTGCCATGCATACCAGGATTGGGGATGAGGGGTGCCATACATACCAGGATTGGGATGAAGGGTACCATGCATACCAGTATGAGGGATGGGGGGCCATGCATACCAGGATAGGGATGAGGGAGCCATGCATACCAGGATGAGGGGCGCCATGCATGCCAGGATTGGAATGAGGGGTGCCATGCATGCAAGGATTGGGGATGAGGGGTGCCATGCATGCCAGGATTGGGGATGAGGGGTGCCATGCATACCAGGATTGGGGATGAGGGGTGCCATGCATACCAGGATTGGGGGTGAGGGTTGCCAAGCATACAGGATTGGTGGTGAGGGGTGCCAAGCATACCTGGATTAGAGGTGAGGGGTGCCATGCATACCAGGATAGGGATGAGGGAGCCATGCATACAAGGATAGGGATGAGGGGTGCCATGCATACCAGAATTAGTGGTGAGAGGTGTCATGCATACCAGGATTGGGGGCGAGGGGTGCCATGCATACCAGGATTGAGGGTGAGGGGTGCCATGCATACCAGGATAGTGATGAGGCGTGCCATGCATACCAGGATAGTAATGAGGGCTGCACATAACAGGATGGGGGAACAGGGTTGGAGAGCACAAATACCAGGAAGGGGGCAGCCTAAATACCAGGATGGGGGCAGCACAAATACCAGGATGGGGGCAGCACAAATGCCAGGAAGGGAGCAGAACAAATACCAGCATGGGAGTCCATATACCAATAAAAATGCGTAGAACGGGCTCAATACCTAGTCTATAATATAATCGTACAAGCGTCCCTCTGTCTGAAGTCTCTATAGAATGCGCATGCGACATGCCTGTGTAGTCTGGCTCCAGACAAAAGAACTCATGGAGCTGTTACAGGTAAGAGGAGTGTATGGCGCCGGAGATCGCTGTATGCGTAGGCAATGAACACATACCGCGATCTCCGACGCCATACTTACATACTTACCTGACCCGGAGGAGCGTTGCCGCCGCACCTCTCTTCTCGCCGGAGACCAGGGCAGGAATGAAGGTGTCGGAATCAGCACATTTGCAGTGTGTCTTCAGCAAAATGGCGCCGGACAGCACGGTATGGGCATGCGCGTACTCCGGTGCCACACTCCTCCCCTGGCAGAGCAGGACACAGCAGCGCTGAAGCACAGGGAAGAAAGGGATGAGGGGCCATGCATACCAGGATTGGTGGGTTAGGGGGCTACACATACCAGGATTGGGGGATGAGGGGGCCATACATGCCAGGAATGGGTGATGAGGGGGCCACCACATACCAGGATTGGGGGATGAGGGGGCCAGACATACCAGTATTGGGGGATGAGGGGGCCACACATACCACAATTGGAGGATGAGGGGTACCATACATACCAGGATTGGGGGGTGAGGGGACCATGCATACCAGGTTTGGGGGATGAGGGGGCCACATATACCAGTATTGGGGATGAGGGGGCCACACATACCAGGATTGGGGGGATGGGGGGGCACAATATACCAGGATTGGTGGATGAGGGAGCCACACATACCAGGATTGGGGGATAAGGGGTACCATATATACCAGGATTGGGGGGTGAGGGGACCATGCATACCAGGATTGGGGGTGAGGGGAACATGCATACTAGGATTGGGGGTGAGGGGACCATGTATACCAGGATTGGGGGATGAGGGATACCATGCATACCAGGATTGGGGGATGAGGGGGCCACACATACCAGGATTGGGGGATAAGGGGTACCATATATATCAGGATTGGGGGGTGAGGGGACCATGCATACCAGGATTGGGGGTTAGGGGAACATGCATACCAGGATTGGGGGTGAGGGGACCATGCATACCATGATTGGCGAATGAGGGGTACCATGCATACCAGGATTGGGGGATGAGGGGTACCATGAATACCAGGATTGGGGGATGAGGGGTGCCATGCATACCAGGATTGGGGGATGAGGGGTACCATGCATACGAGGATTGGGTGGTGAGGGGGGCCATGCATACCAGGTTTGGGGATGAAGGGTGCCATGCATACTAGGATTGGGGGGTGAGGGGTGCCATGCAAACCAGTATTGGGGATGAGGAGTACAATGCATACCAGGATAGGAATGCGGGGTACCATGCGTACCAGGATGATGGATGGGGTGCCATGCATACCAGGATGAGGGGTACTATGCATACCAGAATAGGAATTTGTGGTACCATGCATACCAGGATTGGGGGATGAGGGAGCCATGCATAACAGGATGAGGGGTTGGGTGCCATGCATATCAGGATTGGAGGATGAGGAGGCCATACATACCAGCATTCGGGGATGAGGGGTGCCATACATACCAGAATTGGGATGAGGGGTGCCATGTATACCAGGATGAGAGGTACCATACATACCAGAATATGGATGTGGGGTACCATGCATACCAGGATGATGGATGGGGTGCCATGCATACCAGAATAGGGATGAGGGGTACCATGCATACCAGAATAGGGATGAGGGTGCCATACATACCAGGATTGGGGATGAGGGAGCCATGCATACCAGAATTGGGATGAGCGGTGCCATTTATACCAGGATGAGGGCTACCATACATACCAGAATAGGGATGTGGGGTACTATGCATACCAGGATGAGGGATGGGGTGCCATGCATACCAGGATTGGGGGATGAGAGAGCCATGCATAACAGGATGAGGGGTTGGGTGCCATGCATATCAGGATTGGACAATGAGGAGGCCTTACATACCAGCATTCGGGGATGAGGGGTGCCATACATACCAGAATTGGGATGAGGGGTGCCATGTATACCAGGATGAGAGGTACCATACATACCAGAATATGGATGTGGGGTACCATGCATACCAGGATGATGGATGGGGTGCCATGCATACCAGAATAGGGATGAGGGGTACCATGCATACCAGAATAGGGATGAGGGTGCCATACATACCTGGATTGGGGATGAGGGAGCCATGCATACCAGAATTGGGATGAGGGGTGTCATTTATACCAGGATGAGGGCTACCATACATACCAGAATAGGGATGTGGGGTACCATGCATATCAGGATGAGGGATGGGGTGCCATGCATACCAGATTGAGGCATGGGTTGCCATGCATACCAGGATGAGGGGTACCATGCATACCAGGATAGGAATGCGGGGTACGCTGCATACCAGGATGAGGGATAGAGTGCCATGCATACCAGGATTGAGGGGTGAGAAGGCCATACATACCAGAATTGGGATGAGAGGTGCCATGTATACCAGGATTAGAGATGAGCGTTGTTCTACTCGAACTGTTCGCCAATCTCAAATTCGAGCTGTTTTGGGCGGTGTTCGAGCCGTTCGGCGAACACGAACAATTTGAGAAAAATTCGGCTGTTCGAGGTTATGTTCGATAACTGTTCGTGCACCAAAATCATAACTGGATTTTTTCTCAGTAATGATGAAAATTAATGTTAATACGCAGTTTGAGTGTACAGCGGGGTGGGGGGAGGGGCAGGGGATGGATCTCTGCAGGAACAATGAAGATCTCCATTTTTTTTTTCTCTTTCCCGCATTTACAGTGGGGAGGTGCAATCTGTCAGCCTATCAGCAGCGCACACACGGAGCGAAGTGCTTTTTTTCACACAAGCAAGGGCATGTGTCATTGGCAGTGTATGTCACATGTCCTTGCCCTATAAGACCAAGCCATTTTCCCCGTCGCCACCATTTTCTCACTGCTGCAGCTGCGTGTTAGACGGCACCGCTGTTGCTGTGTGCGCTATACCTTGTTAATTTCAAGCCAATTTTCGCACAAATCTACAGATAGCTTGGGAGTAGGGAATAGTTGTGATTGCAGTCCTTTTAAGGACTAGGTTACAGCATTTCCTATGACTTTTATCAGGCAGGTCTGTGCTCTTAAATAGATAGGTTGTGGGAGTAAAGACTAATTGTAATTGGAGTCCTTTTCAGGACTAGGTTACATCAGTTTTTGCCAGGCAGGTCTGTGCCAGTGCTGTGCAAGTTTTTTTCACAGCATTTGGCTGAATCTAGCAAAGCTAATCCTTTTTGGCCTATTGCAGAGTGTGTTAGTCAGTGGAGTAGCCTATCTGTGTTGCAAGATATACCACCTGTGTATAGAATACCAATTTTTTTACTGCACCTAGTGAAGTAAAATCTTTTGGGCATAGCATCATTCTATTAGTCCATCTATACTGACCTCCATCAGGTTGCAAATTGAATATAATTTTTTTCTGCATCTAGCTCTGAAAAAATATTGGGCTTCTAGCTGTGTGTGGGACTTGTTGTATTAGTCCATCTATACTGACCTCCATCAGGTTGCAAACTGAATATATTTTTTTCTGCATCTACCTCTGAAAAAATATTGGGCTTCTAGCTGTGTGTGGGACTTGTTCTATTAATCCATCTATACAGACCTCCATCAGGTTGCAAACTGAATATATTTTTTTCTGCATCTACCTCTGAAAAAATATTGGGCTTCTAGCTCTGTGTGGGACTTGTTGTATTAGTCCATCTATACTGACCTCCATCAGGTTGCAAATTAAAAATAATTTTTATCTGCATCTACAGTACCTCTGAAAAAATATTTGGGCTTCTAGCAGTGTGTGGGACTTGTTCTATTAGTCCATCTATACTGACCTCCATCAGGTTGCAAATTAAAAATAATTTTTATCTGCATCTACCTCTGAAAAAATATTTGGGCTTCTAGCAGTGTGTGGGACTCATTGTATTAGGCCATCTATACCAAGCTCCACCAGCTTTGAAATTAATAATAATTTTTAGCTGCATCTAGCCCTGAAAATAATTTTTCCCAATAGTGGTAGCAATAGAAATATGGGGCGCCTGGCTAACAAAAATATACGCTTCATAACACAAAACACCAGCCTAGCGCACTGCATTAATAAGATGGCATCATCGTCTCTCCCAGTGCTAGGCCTACTACGCAGGCTAGTATTCCTGTGCCTAAAACACAATGTATGGGTCCGCGCTAGCCACTATGCTGAGGGGTATAAAGCTGCTGCTAACGCTTTATAACAATTCAATTGGCAGATTTTCACAGAGCTCTTCCACAACACCCACCCATCGGGCAACAGTTGCCCACCCTCCCTATGGGATCTAGTGGCGAATAGTTGATGCCATTAATCAGAGCGTCAGTTGCCCCGTCAACGTGGCAAGCATATGGTAAGGCATGAGAAGAGTGGACACGACTAGTAGCAGGCAGACGGGTTGACCAATGTGAACAAGCCAGATCACAAGTCACCATAGAATTTCTCCACCAGCTAATGATGAGGGGCATATCAGGGGCATCAGCGCAGCGGTGTCTGACCGGAGTAGCATTTCACTTCCAACTACTGAATTGGGGAGATGTGACAAAGATTCATCATCAGACAATCCATAAAAGGGTGGAAAAGGGGTCAGCCAAGTCAGGAATGTAGACGTCCCGTCCCGTGTCACTAAAACTGATTTCTCACATCTTATCCCTAACACCATTAACATGACACTCACAATTTGAAGCAACACTAATGTCTACTGCATTTGTGATCGCCTTCTTCGGGGCGCTATGTATAAGCGAATTAGTCCCTCAATCCAAAATTACCACCAGTGGACGCTTATTACACCAGGAAGTAGTCATAGCCAATAATGCAATACGTGTACGCATACACCAATCGAAAACGGTTCCATCGGGCAGGGGTACTTGGGTACTTCTACAACCCACAAACGGTACACTGAGTCGGGTAACAATAGTAAAAACATATCTAACCATCAGATCACAAAGTAATTTCTTCGTATCACACATTGATGGAACGCCATTATCAAGATACCTGTTCCGAACTATATTTAATAAATGCATAACATCGGCAGGGAACCACCCCAAAGATTACGGGACACACTCATTCCGCATAGGTGCGGCCACGGAAGCAGCAAGAGCAGGACTGTCAGAAACGGAAGTTCAGAGGATAGGGAGATGGCGATCCACGTGTTTGGCGAGATACATAAGACCGGACTTGTTATCCTAACGTGGTTTGTTTCTTTTACAGGTGACGCTAAGCCAACAGTGTGAGTGATAGGCCACTCGTATATATATTGGGCACAAAAAAGGGCGAAAGTCCGCCCAGGCGGGAGGAAATTAGAGTTTCATAACACATATTTCAACTGGAGAGGTATTAGAGGCCTGCTATGGCCACAGGTACTAATGGAGGTAATCAAGGTAGGGAGAGAGGCAAGAGGTCCGGTCATCTTAGTTATACAGGCCGGGGGAAACAACCTAGGTCATCACAAGAGCGCATAACTAATGGCAATAATGAAACTAGACACTGAGCGCTTCAGAGAATTTTTCACAAAATTAGCTATAGTATGGTCAGAGATTGTGCCGATAGCGGTATGGCAAGGTGCGCGAGACATCACGGCCATCGAATGGACAAGGCGGGTAATAAATATTCGGATGGCAAAATTTAGAAGAGACAGAGGCGGTGTAGTGATACGACACTGACAACTGGAAGGAGATAAAGCAGGCCTCATACGGCCCGACGGTGTTCACTTAATAGATATTGGACTGGACATATTCCTGTCAGGACTCCAGGACGGAGTGGAACAAGCGTTAAGAGTGATGGGTGGGGGTCAGAGTCCTGCAAACGAGTACGCTGGATCCTCCGTGGCCTGGAAATAGAAAGGACATGTTGGAGAGTTACACTTGTTGGCCAACTTGCCGGAGTGGGGACCCAGGGCATGCTGCAACAAGCTGAATTATTTTAGAAATAAAATGCCTTTCTAATGGAATGAGTATAAAGAGTTAATAAAGCTGTGACCGATCCTCACCCATCCAGTTGTAAGAGTTACATTATTGGGTTGTCCATGAAAGGGGGGCGGTAGGGGGGCTGAGCATCTGGTTGGTTGGGGGTCCCCACAGTCTGCCTAGGCTAGATTAATTTAAAAATTCTTATTAGATACACAGGCGGTGCAGCTTGCTTCGCAGCTGGGCTACTACGCCCAAAGTATTGCCTAGGCTAGATGCAGTTAAAAATTCTACGCTGACTAGCAGACACTGAAGATTTGGAGCAGACCTCTGAGTAAACAGCTCTTCAGACTCAACCATCTGTGTTACCCCAAGCCATAGTGTATGTAGTTTCTTACAGTTAAAAGGGGGGGGTGCGACCCAACCCACCTGGAATTGACGATGCCAACGTCACGTAAGACACAGCAAGGGGACTCCCAAAATTGTGGCACAGACACCACTTAACCCTAGAACGCATACCTGTGGCCTTGCAGGCCCGCCCAGTTAATTGTTTTCTATTTTCTGCAAGATTGCTTTAGTTAGAATTTTGAAACTCTAGGTATTCTTCATGTATATAGTTGTTTGTCATTTGAGTTTGAGTTATTCCATGTTATTTGCACACGGGCCTAAAGGGCCCCAGGTATGTGAAAGTGTAGATTTTTATGATTATGCGTTCTAGGGTTAAGTGGCATCAATTGCCCCACTGTTGCTTAAAACGGTTGGTGAGGTGATTTTACCAAATCCCCAAGCTTTTAGTCTCCCAAGGATGACACAGGGGTAGAAATGTCCTTGCGAATCCATGATTTGATCATCTTTATGAACGTGAGTCTGTCTACATTCTCAGTGGACAGCCGCGTGCGCTTATCTGTCAGCACACCACCAGTAGCTCTGAACACACGTTCAGAGAGAACGCTGGCTGCATGGCATGACAAGATCTCCAAGGCGTGAGTGGCGAGCTCCGGCGATTTTTCAAGATTGGAATACCAAAATGAGCAAGGGTCCAGTAACACAGTCATGGCTTCGATGTTCACTTGGAGATTCTCCTGTACCATCCTCTCTAGGCATTGACTATGTGTCAGACTTCTTGTCTCCTGTGGCCTTGCAAAGGATGGTCTAAAAAAGTGGTGAAACGATTCCACAAAATTGCTGTTACCAGCAGATACTGTGTTACTGTTACTGTTTGAGTGATGAAGACTCGACAGTCCCACCGTTGGCAAGTTAGAACTGTGAGATTCACTACGTGCACCACTGGTGTTTTGTGGAAAAGCACATGTAAGATTCTGCAACAGATACTCCTGCATTCGTCAATACCTTTTTATGGCAGGAATTATTTCGGCAAATATACTTTTGTACCGGGGATCTAAGAGTGTGGCAACCCAGTAGTCGGGATTACTTCGAATTCTGACAATCCGGGGGTCATGTTGCAGGTAGTGCAGCAAGAAGGCACTCATGTGTCTTGCGCATCCAGAAGGACCAAGTCCTTGTTGTGTTGGTAGCGAGGTAAGAATTATGCTTCCTTCCTCTGCCCTCTCCCTCCAACCTCGCACAACAGAAATGTGATCAAGGTCTTCCTCATCTGATGAGTCTTCCATGCCCATTGCCAGTTCGTCCTCCACTTCTTCCTCGGCTCCTGCACCTTCCTCAACAGTTTGGCTGCTACCATGCGCCCTGGTTAATCCCTCTCCCCCACCCTCCCATGCCTGCCGCCTTGGTGCTGCCAACCGTCTGGACCTTGGAGATGTTATCCCTTCCGCATACGACTCCTCCTCTACTTCCTCCACCTCCTCTTGTCCCACCACCTGACTCCGAATTCTGTTTAACATGTGCTCCAGCATGTAAATCACCGTAATAGTCATGCTGATAATGGCATCGTCAGCACTAAACATCTTCGTCGCCATTTCAAGACTGTGCAGAAGGATGCATAGGTCCCTGATCTGAGACCACTCCTCCAGCGTGATTTGCCCCACCTCTGGATCTCGTTGGCCCAGGCTATACGTCAGAACGTATTGCACCAGGGCTTGTCGGTGCTGCCACAGTCGCTGCAACATGTGCAGAGTTGAATTCCACCATGTCGGCACATCGCATTTCAGCCGGTGAACTGGCAGGCCCAACGACTTCTGTAGAGATGTAAGTCGTTGAACTGCGGGATGCGAACGGCGGAAGTGACCACACAGCGACCGTGCACTCTGCAGAAGGCCATCTAGCCATCTAGTCTATAGTGGGCTAAAAATTGCTGGACAACCAGGTTCAACACGTGAGCCATACAAGGCACGTGTGTGACATTGCCCCGGCGAAGTGCCGCACCCAGGTTTGTAGCATTGTCGCACATGGCTTTCCCTGGTTGCAGGTCCAGTGGAGACAACCTTTCATAAAACTGGGTCTCCAGAGCTGACCAAAACTCCTCAGCTGTGTGACTCACATTTCCCAGACATTTCAAAGTAAACACTGATGCGTTGAGCCCTGCTGCCAGCATAGTAAGGAGGTGTGCAGGATTCCTTCTGCGCAGATAGAAAGCAGGTGGCATTACCAGACAGGCTTTGGGTGCAGGTGGAGGACCGAGAGGAGGTTGAGGAGGCAGAAGCAGTGGAGGAAGTTCGAGATAAAGAGGATTAACACACAACTCGTGGGGACGGTAAGACTTGGACAGCAGCCCCTTGTCCTGCTGTCACCATAGTTACCCAGTGCCCAGTCAGCGACATGTAACGCCCCTGTCCATGCCTTCTCGTCCAAGTGTCTGTGGTGAAGTGCACCCTGTCACACACAGAGTTTCTCAAAGAAGCGGTGATGTTGTGTGCGACATGCTAGTGGAGCGCAGGCACACCTTTCTTTGAGAAGTAGTGCCGACTGGGCATCTGGTACTGGGGCACTGTGACGGACATAAGGTCTTGAAAATCCTCTGTGTCCTCCAGGTGGAAAGGCAGCATTTCTGTAGCCAACAGCTTGCAGATGGTGAAATTCAACCTCTTAGCTTTCTCATGGCTAGGAGGAAATGGTCTTTTACTTTTCCACATCTGAGGGACCGAGGGCTGGCTGTTGTGCTTAGACGGTGTTGAGTAGGGTGTCCCCGGCAACTGCCGGTCTGTGAGGAAGATGCAGGCGGACATGTTAGGTTGCCTTGATCCAAAGGTGGTGCTCTCGATGTCGGAGAGCGCTCAACACTAGCAGGTGTTTCCACTTCCCAATGAACTGACGACCTGCCAATCACACTGGCTGTTGCGGGTAAAGAGGTGGCAGGTCTGCGTCCAAAAACATGTGTGACTGCTGTCCCCCCAGTCACAGAGAATGAAGAGGCTGCGGATGCACAAGATGGGGCAGACGGTGGTTGGCCCAGCCGGCTAGGCCGCATTGTAGCACAGTGAGCTTCCCACTGCAACTTATGCTTCATATCCATGTGACGGTACATGCATGAAGTACTCAAACTATGTACTTTTTGGCCTCTACTTAGCTTTTGCTGACAAATATTACAGATAACACGAGTTGGGTCATCCTTATCGATCTGAATAAATGCCCAGGCTATGCAAGGCTTAGAGCCCATGTGACCTGAAGAGCCACTACGACTTGTGGTCAGAGGCAGAGTTGTGGTTGAGGATGCAGTTGTTGACGTGCTTCCAGTACTCCGTCTCTGTTCAGGAAGGCGCAACCTAACCTCGTCGTCAATAGCATTTGTGATGCCCCGCTGCGCTTGGTATCACAGATCCTACAAGAGTGCATTGATGGAATCCTTCACAAGAGGCCCCCATAAACATTCACACATCTCCACCTTCCACCTCAGACCAGCAGAGGGAGCCCGTTAGGGATATAAATAGGGAAGGTGGAGCTAGGCAGTTCAGTTCCTCTGAAGAGTTCCTGCAGTAGAGAAGCCTAAGAGAGGTCAGTCTGCAGTGGAGCTCAGTCTAGTCTAGAGAATGCAGTTAATAGTTCAGCAGTGGAGCACGAGGCTCCTGCTTGCTAGATTCAGGGAGCCCAGATAGAGCTTAAGGTGTGCCGGTGCCGTAAGATCAGTGAAGCGCGGCAAGCTGCCGTTAGTGTGTATAGCCCAGTGAGGGCCCGAGTAGGCCGAAGGCGAGTGGCGAGTTAGTACATAAGGGGCAGAGGAGCTTAACCAGCTCACCCCGAAGCATTTACCGGACACAGGATCCGAGCTTACCGGTATCTCTATGACCCAGTAAGGCATAACCGGAATCCCTGGAGAACTACAAGTCCCAGGATCGCTAAGGTGCTGATATGTAACAGAGCCAGGAGACGCTTAGGCCCCGCATACTGGGAGCGTGAACTCCAAGAGAAGGCCCTACCACAAGGTCAGCCAGCGCAGGACAGAGACAAAGTTAGGCCTAGCTCCAGGCAGGTCAGAAACTTACTACGCAGAGGCAAGAAACAGGAGGCGCTACACCCGCTCATTGGGGAGGATCCTGATATGCACCCTTCACCCTACAGTGCTCCGGGATGTGCCTGAATTTCCACCAGTAAAAGGTACTGAAGTGACTACCGTGTCCGTTCTCGTTCTTGCTCTGACCCAGCTGGGTCTCGCCTGTCCTGCATTCCCCCTGCATACGCTGCCCTGAGACCTAGCTCCACCTGTGGGGAGCTATACCATCGAGCTGCCTTATCACCGGCCTCAGTGGACTGCTGCAGCGCTGGTGCTTGTCACCAGATACCACAGGTGGCGTCATGAACTCTTATAAAATTAACAATTATCCACCCTTTTAAAGAGAGACCCCAGGGTACGGGCCAGGGAGCCGACCACCGCGACATCCCCAAGGCCAGGCAAATGCCCGGGTACCGAGTCATCCCCATCCCCAGGGCTAGTCACATCCTCCTCCACCTCCTCTGCTGACCTCATCGACTGTCTGACTGTGGGTTGACAGTAAGTGGGATCTCCAACCTCGTCATCATCACCCTGTGTGTTATCACACCCGTCGCCCTCAGAGCCAACCTCTTCCTGCCCTGACCGAAAAGTCAAGTTGTCGCTCCAATCAGGTATTTGAGTCTCATCATCGTCTTCATCATTGTCTCCACCAACAGGAGTTACAGTTTGGGAACAAGGGTCTACATTATGCTCAGAACCTTCTTCATCTGGTCCTGGATCCAACTTATAAAGATTCTGGGCATCGGATCAGATCATTTCCTCATCTGGATTAACAGAAGCTCTGGAGCAGACCTCCGTTTCCCAGGCTATAGTATGAGTAAACAGCTGGGCAGACTCAGCCATCTGTGTTACCCCATACTCAGACGGGCAGCTGGAGACTTGGGAGCTGTGAGGAAGCAAGTGCGATTGGGGTGACACCTCTGAGGACTGGAGTATTTGTGATGTTGAAATTGAGGTGATGGAGAGCCCACTTGAAGGAGCACTTGATATCCGTTGAAGCACCTGCTGTTTTTGTGCCTCATCTAGAATTTGTAGATTTGTAGATGGGCGTGTCCGTAAGAATGGGATCGTATCACATTGTCCACGAAAAGAAGTCGACATCTTAGTTTGGCTGGAAGATGGTCTTTCTTCTGCAGATGTTACTCCCCCCCCCCACCGTGGGGGGCCTCGACCCACCGGCGGACAGGCACCAGTATTGGGATAGGGGGGCTGGCCGTCAGGGTCCACCGCGGCTCTGGCACAAACCCGGCGACACAGAGGTGGCACAGGCAGGAACGGACTGGCCGTGTCGGCTTCTCACTTTTTGGATTTTAGAAGGGCATGACATGCCTATATCTGTGTTTCCCCCTCCTTTTACTCTTCCACCTCTTTTCTTTTCGCATGACTATATGTACTTGTCACTTTTCCATGTGTTAGTTGTGTCTTCTGAGCAGTTTGTCAGCTTTTGGACACCTTTGAAGGTGTTTTCTATGTGTTTCTATGTGTTTTTGTTTGCCTGCCATTGGTTTTAACGGTGTTCGAAGGTGTTCGACGAACAGTTCGACGAACAGTTCGGCGAACACACGGGTGTTCGACGAACCGAACCGAACTCGAACACTACGGGGGTGGCTCAACACTAACCAGGATGAAGGGTACCATACATTGCAGAATAGGGATGCGGGGTACCATTAATAACAGGATGAGGAATGGGGTGCCATGCATACAACGATGAAGGGTACCATACATACAAGGATAGGGATGCGGGGTACCATGCATACCAGAATGGGGATGAGGGGTGCTATGCATACCAGGATGGGGATGAGGTGTGCCATACATACCAGAATTGAGGGATGAGGGGTACCATACATACCAGGATAGGGATGAGGAGTGGCATGTATACCAGGATTGGGGATGAGGAAGCCATGCATACCAGGATGAGGGATTGGGTACCATACATACCAGGATTGCAGGATGAGGGGTGCCATACATAACAGGATTGGGATTAGGGGTGCCATGTATATCAAATTTGGGATGAGGGGGCCATGCATACCAGAATGAGAGATTGGGTGCCATGCATACCAGGATTGGGATGAGGGGTGCCATGTATACAAGATTTGGAATGAGGGGTGCCATGCATACCAGGATTAGGATGAGGAGTACCATGTATACCAGATTTGGAATGAGGAGTGCCATTTATACCAGGATTGGGATGAGGGGTGCCATACATACCAGGATTGGGGATGAGGGGTGCCATGCATATCAGGATTGGGGATGAGGGGTGCCATGCAAACCAGGATTGGGGATGAGAGGTGCCATGCATACCAGGATTGGGGATGAGGGATACCATGCAAACCAGGATTGGGGATGAGAGGTGCCATGCATACCAGGATTGGGGATGAGGGGTGCAATGCATACCAGGATGAGGGTTACCATACATACCAGGATAGCGATGAGGGATGGGGTACCATGCATTCCAGGATTGGGTATGAGGGAGCCATGCATACCAGGATGAGGGGCGCCATTCATACCAGGATTGGGGGTGAGGGGTGCCATGCATACCAGGATTGGGGATGAGGGGTGCCATGCATACCAGGATTAGTGGTTAGGGGTGCCATGCATAGCAGGATTGGGGGTGAGGGGTGCCATGCATACCAGGATAGGGATGAGGCTTGCCATGCATACCAGGATAGGGATGATGGCAGCACATAACAGGATGGAGGAACTGGATTGGGGAGCACAAATACCAGGATGGGGGCAACACAAATACCAGGATGGGGGCAGCACAAATACCAGGATGGGGGCAGCACAAATACCCGGATGGGGGCAGCACAAATACCAGGATGGGGGCAGTACATACTAGCATGGGAGACCATTTACCAATAAAAATGCTCGCCACCCGGGCATAGAAAGGGCTCAATAGCTAGTATAGTATAATCTGTGATGTCCTGTAGGTTCAGATATGATCAGTCAGAGCAGTATTCTGTGTAGTGATGTATGTGATCTCTGCTGGGGCTCAGTGTAATTTATTGCACCAGACAGAACTTTCCTGCAGGTGAAGCTGGAGCCAGTGACCTGGGACTGACAGTGTGACCTGATCTGCATCAAAGCTCAGACTCCTGCAATAACTCACTCTGAGCCCCAGCAGAGCAGCTGCCAACCGGACAATATACAATCCTGTCTGGAGTCATCAGGAGGCGAGTAACATCCTGCGGCCCCCTCACTGGACGCCGTACACACGCCGTACGCACTACACACACCTTGTATACACCGTACACACCACACACACACACTGTATACGCCGTACGCACAACACACACACTGTATACGTTGTACGCACCACACACACACACACACTGTATATGACGTACGCACCACACACACAATATCCACCACACGCACCACACACACACACACACTGTATATGCCTGTGGAGGGAAACTGCAAATGAGGAAGTGAGGGGGTGTGACTGCAAATGATGGAATGAAGGGGAACGGGGGGACTGCAAATGATGAAGTGAGGGGGGGACGGCTAATGATGAAGTGAGGGGGCGAGGGGGACTGCAAATGATGAAGTGGGGGGGCTGCAAATGATGAAGTACAGAGTGAAGGTGTTGAGGTTGCTGGAGTGTGACTGATTGAATTGGCAGAAATAGTATGGGTGCTAACTAATTTATATATTAGGTGGGGAAAGTGGCTATTTATAGTAAGTGGGGGTGCAGTGGTGGATTACAAGTTATATTTGGAATGGTGGGTTGCATAATAACTAAAGGTATTTTAATGGTGAGTGCACGTCTGTATTCAGCTGAGTAGAAGGGGAAAAAGTGGGGAATGTGCTCTAGATAACTGTGTTATTTTATGCAGAGACGAGTCATGGCTGGAAGGAGTGATGGCGGTCTGCAATGGATGAAAAAGAAAAGCGAAGATGAAGGACTTCTACTAGAGACATCACTGGTGAGTCAGTGTGTTACCTGTACACTTACACTATACACTATATATAGAGCTCCCGTATATAATGTTACTGGTGATCTCTGTATTACCTGTACACTGACACTTGTAATGCAGTGGCTTGTTGCATTGCTAAAATGTCCAGGGGGTGTGTTCTGGCTGACCATTTACCTCCCCCTCAGGTGACTGATCACATGACTGTGACAACATCACAGGTCCCGTGTGCACAAAAGGATATATAAATCCTGGTGGTTTTAGAAATGGAAAGAGAGAGGCCTGGTGAGGCAAGAAACCTTGTCCCTGTGTCTGGGACTAGCCTGGAAGGCAGAGGCTGGATCCCTGTGTCTGGGATACCAGTAGCCTTGGAAGGCAAGATGCCTGGTCCCTGTGTCTGGGACTCCACTAGCCTGGAAGGCAGAGGCTGGATCCCTGTGTCTGAGATGCCAGTAGTCTTGGAAGGCAGGAGGCCTGGTCCCTGTGTGGGACTCCACTAGCCGGGAAAGCAGAGGCTTGATCCCTGTGTTTGAGATACCAGTAGACTTGGTAGGCACGTGGCTTGGAGACTACGTCTGTGGAGCCTTAAAGCCACGGCTGTGGCAGAACCGAGCTGATAGAAGCAGCTGAGACCCGGCAAAGGTAAATCGGCGCTTTAAGTGAATATTGTTGCTGTACCTTGCTGAAGTCTGTATTTGAAGCCAAGCGGGCATAGCTGCCACTGAAAAGGCTCTAGTATACATGTGTAACATTCCTGCGAGCCACTGAGATGGACTATGTTAAGAGCGGTTTATGATATGTAATAAACTGCTGGTCTTCATATTACCGGAGAACGTTGCATGTGTGCTTTAATTGATCCGGTGAAGCGAGTGGCCCCAGTGTGATGAATAGCGCTACCTTACATGCGGTTGGAGAATGCGGGCAACTGCAGCCTGGTTGCTAGGGGTAATGGCACAGGACGACGATTGTGAATGCAAGCATCTTGCTGTGGCTCGGCGGGGTCACGAAGATTAAAGCATCTGGCTGTAACTCGGCGGCGTTACAAAAATTGACGTCGCACTCAAACCTGGTTTGCTGTGGCTCGGCGGGGTCACGAATATTAAAGCATCTGGCTGTAACTCGGCGGGGTTACGAAAATTGTCGTCGCACTCAAACCTGGGTTGCTGTGGCTTGGTGGGGCCACGAAAATTATTCGGGGAGAGCGGTGTGAAGTGTCTAGTGTGAACAGTGTACCGCGATGGCTATGAATGGAGCACTATCCCCAGACGGAATGGAGAAGAGGTTAGATGACCAGCTGCAAACGCTCTTCAGCAAAATAGACTTTTCTGAAGAGATGCAGGAGCAGATAAAGATGGCTGTGAAGGGAGCAGCAGATGAGACTGAAGCTGCTGAGCGGTTAAGGTACATGTTAAAGTTACAGCAACAGGACATGGTGCAGGAACGGCAGGAGCTGTTGGCACCGTATAGAATGGCGGCAGCGGACCATTCTGTGAGTTCTCCTGGGGTGCCGGTATTGTCCCAATGTGCCCGGGGAGGTGGTAAGAGATGTTGTGAACTGGGTCCTAAGACTATCGCGTGTTTTTTTTAAAAAATCCCCCTACAGGTGTGGGTGTCCAAAAGGGGGCGGAGTCTCAAAAGGGGGCAGAGTTTCAAAAGAGCGTGGAGTATAGAAAACCAAAATTGGTTACTGGTTGTGGGTTGATACCGCCTAAAAATGACAATTTGACCGCTGATAACGGGGTAGCTCCTGTAGAAGGGGTTGACGTCAAAGTGGGAGGTGACTTGTTGGTCCACAACACCATGGGGAGTGACACAGACTCCATAGCTGACGGTGACACTACGAAAGTAGTAAAAGAGTTCAGTCAGGAGGAGCTAGACGAGGTGAGAAAGTCCCCCTCTCGTCGTCGACGGCGCAAGGGCCACAAAAGAGTTGCTCCTGTAGCCTTTGCTGAAAGGGCAAATAAAGAAAATGCAATGTTGTGTGCCTTTATTCCGAGTGTGGATCCTCCTTTAGAAGATCAGGAGGAAGAGTTGGATACAGTTCTGCAGATTAGTTACAAGCAGGGTGATCTACTGAGACAGAAGGATCAGGAACCGACAGCCCTGAAACAGGAGGTAGCCAATCCTGACCAAGAGCTGGAGCCTGTCAGGCAGCAGTAAAAGAGTGACGTGCAGCTACCAAGGAAAAACCTGGAGAACGTGTCCTCAGACCAGCTGAGCCTGGAGTCTGAACGGCAGAAAATAAACCAGGTTGTGAGGAACTTACAGCGAGAACTGGAGGGAAGCAGCAAGAATTTACAATTGGAAGGAAAAGTTAAAGAAAAATAAAGAGAAGGTTTTTCAGTTGGAGCTTGACAAAGCGGAGTTTGAAGATGAGCTGTGCGAGATGAAAGATTGTTTCTCTCTGGTACAGTTAGAGCTGATGCAGGTGAAGCAAAAGCTGGATGAGGGTCTACACCAGAGTGTTATGCTCGCGCCCGCACTGACTGGCGTGATCGTGATTAGTGATCCCACTGTACCATGAACCGAGGAGTGCCTGGAGGGGCGTAACTAAGTATCAACCCGATCCGACCAAGGTCGCACGGCGGCTCAGTCGACTCCGTGAACCAGGGAGGAACCGAGCAGAGGGACCAGGTGCTACTCCAGGTCAGACCCCGGTCACACCTGCAGACAGGTGGGCACAGGCAGGCACGGCTGACATGCAGAGAGGTGGGTACTGGCAGGTAGAAACGCAGGAAGGATAGGGACCAATACAGATTGGGATACAGGAACAGAGCCGCAGGTGCGCTAGACAAACAGAGCGGAGCAAAACCCGCAGATGCGGTGAACAAGCAAAGCAGAGCAAAACCGCAGATGCGGTGAACAAACAAAGCAGAGGAAAACCCGCAGATGCGGTAGACAAGCAAAGCAGAGCAAAACCCGCAGATGCGGTAGACAGGACAGGGCTCTGTTCACATGGAACAGACTGGAGAACACAAGAAGATAGCTAGAACACAGAAGTTAGATACAGAGGCAGGGAAACAGAACGAGCAGAACCAGATACATACAAAGTACTTGCAATGAAGTAGCGAGTGGACACAAAACTCACAAACAGAAGTACAGAGACAACGAGTTGGAGTTAGGTGCAGGTTCAGACACTGAAGGGAAAGGGAAAGACATAGAGACAAACAGGTAACGGACTAGGACACTGTTCAGACAGGATCTGAACCAGGAACAAGATACAGGAACGAGCCTGGGAACTCAGCCCCCAGGGTGGCGGAAACTGACTAAAGTCACAAGTACAGGTAACTGGCCTGTTTATACATCCCCCAGGGTGGCAGAAACAGACTAGAAACAGGACAGGACCTGGCAACTCAGTTGAAAAGACAAACTGAGTGAAGGTGTTGCTCAGGCACCTCCTACTGGGTGGAGGGTGTTTAACTATCCAGTGATTCACAGCAATAGGCTGTGGATGCATTAGGACTGTGCACACAGTAGCTATAAGAAACAAGCAGAAAGCCCCGCCGACGCCCTAAGCAATCAGAGAAGAGACATGGACAGAGCAGGTACTGGAGCAAAGAGTGCAGCATGGACTGACAGGTAAGATTGCGGTCTTGCATGGTGGGAGGTGGTGCACCATGCAAGCACGCCGCCAGGGATGTTACAGTACCCCCCCCTTTACGCCCCCTCTTCCTCCAGCCAGTAAGGATTTTCTGCAAAGAATTTGGAGGCCGATCCTTCTCCTCAAGAAGATTTCCTCTTCTGTCCACTAGAGGGAACAAAGCTGGTCTCATCATCTTGGTAACTAGGATGCTTCCTTCCATCGGGCCATCATCAGCAACAGATGAAGTGGGCGAGGTACCAGGAACAGGACACATAAAAGTCTCTCTCCACTTATTAATATTGGGTAGCACCCCAAAGGATTCACGGGACAACTGGAGATCCTCCACCGGGATGGAGGGGTGCAGAGACTCAGGGGAAACCACGGCTTTGATGTGCACTTTGCCAAACTTACTGGATGAAGTGGGCAAAGTACCAGGTACAGAGTGCAGAAAAATCTCTCTCCATTTGTTATCAGGTAGCACCCCGGGGTATTCAGGAGACAACTGGAAGTCCTCCGCCTGGTTGGAGGGGTGCAAAGACTCGGGGGTAACCACCACCTTGACGTACACTTTGCCAAGCTTACTGAATGAAGTGGGCGAAGTACCAGGTACAGGGTGCAGAAAAGTCTCTCTCCATTTGTTATCAGATAGCACCCCGAAGGATTCAGGAGGCAACTGGAGGTCCTCCGCCTGGTTGGAGGGGTGCAGAGACTTGGAGGTAGCCACCGCCTTGATGGACTTATTGCCAGATTTGTTAGAGATGGAGGATCCTTGATTAGGGACCAACTTCAGTCTGGTTTCTGAGATGACACGTCTGCGAGGTGGGGCGGCTCCCAAAGCCAGATCATTGGTACAATCGTTGAGACTGTGTTGGAACAATGCCTCCGCTTCCCTTTCCTCGGAGACTTCAGCGCACAGTGAGTCAGCGACTAGCAGATCTGGTGAAGAAGAAGAAACTGCTTACTGTCCTGAAGATATGGGGACTGGACACCTCTTGCACCTCAGTAGTCCCCCAGGAAACACCATACAGGATCTCCAGACCTCAGGGGGCACTAGATCTCTCGGCTCTGGACGACCTGTGGGTAAACCAGACAGCACCTGGAATGTGAAATTCTTCATATGCAAAGCAGAGCAAAACCCGCAGATGCGTGAACAAGCAAAGCAGAGCAAAACTGCAGATGCGGTAGACAAGCAAAGCAGAGCAAAAACCCGCAGATGTGGTGAACAACCAAAGCAGAGCAAAATCGCAGATGCGGTGGACAAGTGAAGCAGAGCAAAACCCGCAGATGTGGTGAACAAGCAAAGCAGAGCAAAACCGCACACGCGGTTGACAAGCAATGCAGAGCAAAACCGCAGATGCGGTAGACAAGCAAAGCAGAGCAAAAACCCACAGATGCGGTGAACAAGCAAATCGGAGCAAAACCGTAGATGCGGTAGACAAGCAAAGCAGAGCAAAACCCGCAGATGCGGTGACCAAGCAAAGCAAAGGAAAACTGCAGATGCGGTAGACAAGCAAAGCAGAACAAAACCCGCAGATGCGGTGAACAAGCAAAGCAGAGCAAAACCGCAGATGTGACGAACAAGCAAAGCAGAGCAAAACCGCAGATGTGGTGAACAAGCAAAGCAGAGCAAAACCCGCAGATGCGGTAGACAAGCAAAGCAGAGCAAAAACCCGCAGATGCGGTGAACAACCAAAGCAGAGCAAAATCGCAGATGCGGTGGACAAGTGAAGCAGAGCAAAACCCGCAGATGTGGTGAACAAGCAAAGCAGAGCGAAACCGCACATGCGGTTGACAAGCAATGCAGAGCAAAACCGCAGATGCGGTAGACAAGCAAAGCAGAGCAAAAACCCGCAGATGCTGTGAACAAGCAAATCGGAGCAAAACCGTAGATGCAGTAGACAAGCAAAGCAGAGCAAAACCCGCAGATGCGGTGACCAAGCAAAGCAAAGCAAAACTGCAGATGCGGTAGACAAGCAAAGCAGAGCAAAACCCGCAGATGCGGTGAACAAGCAAAGCAGAGCAAAACCGCAGATGTGGCGAACAAGCAAAGCAGAGCAAAACCGCAGATGTGGTGAACATGCAAAGCAGAGCAAAACCCGCAGATGCGGTAGACAAGCAAAGTAGAGCAAAACCCGCAGATGCGGTAGACAAGCAAAGCAGAGCAAAACCCGCAGATGCGGTGAACAAGGAAAGCAGAGCAAAACCGCAGATGCGGTGACCAAGCAAAGCAAAGGAAAACTGCAGATGCGGTAGACAAGCAAAGCAGAACAAAACCCGCAGATGCGGTGAACAAGCAGAGCAGAGCAAAACCGCAGATGTGACGAACAAGCAAAGCAGAGCAAAACCGCAGATGTGGTGAACAAGCAAAGCAGAGCAAAACCCGCAGATGCGGTAGACAAGCAAAGCAGAGCAAAAACCCGCAGATGCGGTGAACAACCAAAGCAGAGCAAAATCGCAGATGCGGTGGACAAGTGAAGCAGAGCAAAACCCGCAGATGTGGTGAACAAGCAAAGCAGAGCGAAACCGCACATGCGGTTGACAAGCAATGCAGAGCAAAACCGCAGATGCGGTAGACAAGCAAAGCAGAGCAAAAACCCGCAGATGCTGTGAACAAGCAAATCGGAGCAAAACCGTAGATGCAGTAGACAAGCAAAGCAGAGCAAAACCCACAGATGCGGTGACCAAGCAAAGCAAAGCAAAACTGCAGATGCGGTAGACAAGCAAAGCAGAGCAAAACCCGCAGATGCGGTGAACAAGCAAAGCAGAGCAAAACCGCAGATGTGGCGAACAAGCAAAGCAGAGCAAAACCGCAGATGTGGTGAACATGCAAAGCAGAGCAAAACCCGCAGATGCGGTAGACAAGCAAAGTAGAGCAAAACCCGCAGATGCGGTAGACAAGCAAAGCAGAGCAAAACCCGCAGATGCGGTGAACAAGGAAAGCAGAGCAAAACCGCAGATGCGGTAGACAAGCAAAGCAGAGCAAAACCCGCAGATGCGGTAGACAGGACAGGGCTCTGTTCACATGGAACAGACTGGAGAACACAAGAAGATAGCTAGAACACAGAAGTTAGATACAGAGGCAGGGAAACAGAACGAGCAGAACCAGATACACACAAAGTACTTGCAATGAAGTAGCGAGTGGACACAAAACTCACAAACAGAAGTAGAGAGGCAACGAGTTGGAGTTAGGTGCAGGTTCAGACACTGCAGGGAAAGGGAAAGACATAGAGACAAACAGGTAATGCACTAGGACACTGTTCAGACAGGATCTGAACCAGGAACAAGATACAGGAACGAGCCTGGGAACTCAGCCCCCAGGGTGGTGGAAACTGACTAAAGTCACAAGTACAGGTAACAGGCCTGGGTATACAGCCCCCAGTGTGGCAGAAACAGACTAGATACAGGACAGGACCTGGCAACTCAGTTGAAAAGACAAACTGAGTGAAGGTGTTGCTCAGGCACCTCCTACTGGGTGGAGGGTGTTTAAGTATCCAGTGACTCACAGCAATAGGCTGTGGATGTATTATGACTGTGCACACTGTAGCTATAAGAAACAAGCAGAAAGCCGCGCCGACGCCCTAAGCAATCAGACAAGAGACATGGACAGAGCAGGTACTGGAGCAAAGAGTGCAGCATGGACTGACAGGTAAGATTGCGGTCTTGCATGGTGGGAGGTGGTGCACCATGCAAGCATGCCGCCAGGGATGTTACAGTACCCCCCCCCCTTTACACCCCCTCTTCCTCCAGCAAGGATTTTCTGCAAAGAATTTGGAGGCCGATCCTTCTCCTCAAGAAGATTTCCTCTTCTGTCCACTAGAGGGAACAAAGCTGGTCTCATCATCTTGGTAACTAGGATGCTTCCTTTCATCGGACCATCCTCAGCAACAGATGAAGTGGGCGAGGTACCAGGAACAGGACACAGGAAAGTGTCTCTCCACTTATTAATATTGGATAGCACCCCAAAGGATTCACGGGACAACTGGAGATCCTCCACCAGGTTGGAGGGGTGCAGAGACTCGGGGGAAACCACTGCCTTGACGTTCACTTTGCCAAGCTTACTGGATGAAGTGGGCGAAGTACCAGGTACAGGGTGCAGAAAAATCTCTCTCCATTTGTTATCAGGTAGCACCCCGGGGGATTCAGGAGACAACTGGAGATCCTCCGCCTGGTTGGAGGGGTGCAGAGACTTGGAGGTAGCCACCACCTTGATGGACTTATTGTCAGATTTGTTAGAGATGGAGGATCCTTGATTAGGGACCAACTTCAGTCTGGTTTCTGAGATGACACGTCTGCGAGGCGGGGCGGCGCCCAAAGCCAGATAATTGGTACAATCGTCGAGACTGTGTTGGAACAATGACTCCGCTTCCCTTTCCTCGGAGACTTCAGCGCACAGCGAGTCAGCGACTAGCTGATCTGGTGAAGAAGAAACTGCTGACTGTCCTGACTATATGGGGACTGGACACCTCTTGCACCTCAGTAGTCCTCCAGGAAACGCCTTACAGGATCTCCAGACCTGAGGGGGCACTAGATCTCTCGGCTCTGGATGACCTGTGGGTAAACCAGACAGCACCTGGAATGTGAACTTCTTCATATGCAAAGCAGAGCAAAACCCGCAGATGCGTGAAAAAGCAAAGCAGAGCAAAACCGCAGATGCGGTAGACAAGCAAAGCAGAGCAAAAAGCCGCAGATGCGGTGAACAAGCAAAGCAGAGCAAAACCGCAGATGCGGTAGACAAGCAAAGAAGAACAAAACCCGCAGATGCAGTGAACAAGCAAAGCAGAGCAAAACCGCAGATGCGGTAGACAAGCAAAGCAGAGCAAAACCAACAGATGCGGTGAACAAGCAAAGCAGAGCAAAAACGCAGATGTGGCAAACAAGCAAAGCACAGCAAAACCGCAGATGCGGTGAACAAGCAAAGCAGAGCAAAACCCGCAGATGCGGTAGACAAGCAAAGCAGAGCAAAACCCGCAGATGCGGTGAACAACAAAGCAGAGCAAAACCCGCAGATGCAGTAGACAAGCAAGCAGAGCAAAACCCGCAGATGCGGTGAACAAGCAAATCAGAGCAAAACCGCAGATGCGGTAGACAAGCAAAGCAGAGCAAAACCCGCAGATGCGGTAGACAGGACAGGGCTCTGTTCACATGGAACAGACTGGAGAACACAAGAAGATAGCTAGAACACAGGAGTTAGATACAGAGGCAGGGAAACAGAACGAGCAGAACCAGATACACACAAAGTACTTGCAATGAAGTAGCGAGTGGACACAAAACTCACAAACAGAAGTACAGAGACAACGAGTTGGAGTTAGGTGCAGGTTCAGACACTGCAGGAAAAGGAAAAGGTAAAGACATAAAGACAAACAGGTAACGGACTAGGACACTGTTCAGACAGGATCTGAACCATGAACAAGATAGAGGAACGAGCCTGGGAACTCAGCCCCCAGGGTGGTGGAAACTGACTAAAGTCACAAGTACAGGTAACAGGCCTGGGTATACAGCCCCCAGGGTGGCAGAAACAGACTAGATACAGGACAGGACCTGGCAACTCAGTTGAAAAGACAAACTGAGTGAAGGTGTTGCTCAGGCACCTCCTACTGTGTGGAGGGTGTTTAAGTATCCAGTGACTCACAGCAATAGGCTGGGGATGCATTAGGACTGTGCACACCATAGCTATAAGAAACAAGCAGAAAGCCGCGCCGACGCCCTAAGCAATCAGACAAGAGACATGGACAGAGCAGGTACTGGAGCAAAGAGTGCAGCATGGACTGACAGGTAAGATTGCGGTCTTGCATGGTGGGAGGTGGTGCACCATGCAAGCACGCTGCCAGGGATGTTACACAGAGGGATAGGGAGCTGTCTGCCTTAAGAGGCACTGCAGGATGAAGTTTCTGGACGTGAACAAAACCTAGAATGACTGCGCGAACAGTTCAACCGGGAGCTGTGTGAATCCAAGAAGGAGTATGGTGAACTCAGTAAGGATCTGCAACAAATTAAGAGAGACTATGAGGATCTCCTCAAGGTTAAGGAAAAACTAGAGGATGATAATGCGGATGCAGAACACATGTGCCGAGTGATTGAGACCAATCTACAGGACACCCGGGATGCGAATGATGATCTCCGCAGAAAGATCCCATGACTGGAAGCTCAGGGGAAGGAGGTGCAGACGTTCTGTGATGATCTCCAGAGGGCAGAGACGTGCCTTAAGGATAGAATCTGCAGGATGGAGGAGTCTATCGGAGAAGGGAGGTATGAAGCAAATGTCTCTTCGAATAATGCAAGCTTGGGTGATTCGGTGGATGTAAGAGCCGAGATAAGGGCGCTCAAGGAGTCACTACAAGCCCATTTGAAGCAAGAGAAGCTTGAGAGACTGGCTGTCGAGAGCCGAGTGGGCGCATTGGAGACTGAGAGGTCTGAGAGAATTCTGCTGATAAAGGAGCAGTTGAAGCTGGAAGAGCTTCAGAGATGGGTTGCTGAGAGGCGAGTAGCTGAGCTAGAGGAAGAAGTTGTCGAGCTCAAAGGTCGCCTGGCAAAGTACCAATCAGTGAACAAGGCCTCCTTGGAGAAGAAGGGCAAACAAATTGCGCTTAATCCTTTAAACCATGAGAAGGTGGACCTGAGGAGAGCTGAGAGAGTGTTAGAAGAAGATAAGTATGAAATGGAAGTGGTCAAGATGAGAATTCTTGAGTTCATAGCTGTGAGGCAGCTCAGGGGAAGCATAAAGAGTGAAGAAGCTGAAAGTCAGTTGTCCCTGAAACCTGAGCCAGATGATCATTTGGAGACCACTGGGGAGACAGAAACATATCGGTACAAGTGCCTCATAGAGGTACCCGAAGATTTGAGAGAAGAATGCACCAGAGAGTCAGTGCATGAAGAGTTTAAGAAGGCTGTGGGAGCCTGTAAGGTGTACTCAACCTCAGGAGCTAAACAGCTGGTGGTCCTGTCCACAACCGAAATCACAGTGAAGAGGGTGGCTATCCTAAGTGACATGCACTGGCGATGTGTTCGCACGAAGCGGTTTGTCCGGTTGAAGACGGAACAAGCTATTAGACAAATGGAGCTTATGAGAAAAGCTCAAAGTCTGCGGGAAGAAGTCATTCGGGTGCCGTATGCTCTGGTAAGAAAGCTCATTGGGATAAATGGCCAACCCATGCAAATGATGGTAAAGAAGTCTGGTGTGATGAAAGTAAGCAGTCCACGTGATCGTCAGGACTGGATACCAGATGAAGACGGCATGGTGTCATTCGCTGCTGTAGGAACGGAAGAAAATTTTGCATATATACGCATGCTGATGGAGTACCGAGTGACCTACCTGCGAGAGTTAGAACAGTTGAATCTCGCCAGACTGCGAATGGAAAGACAGCATCACTTGAGCAGCAGAAGATGGCAGCCGTCTAGAAATTGTGAGACCAGACAGAGAAAGGGCCCTTCAAATAATAGGACGGCTACAGTAGAAGTTAGAGGCCTTTCAAGATGTCCTGAGGATAGTGGGCGTGGGTTTAGAGGTAGTGAGACCTCCAGTAACTCAGGTCTGAGAGGCCCATACAAACGACCCAATAGAGTACGGGACTGCACGAAGTCAGACCTGACCTTAGATACAAGGGCAAGTGAGTCACACTGCTGTATTGACCGCTGGGAGCGGGGGAGGTCTGACAAGGTTACGACTCGGAAATGTGACTTGACGAAGTTAGTGACAATGACAGATGGTAGGTCCCTAAGGAATGGGCTAATGTTGATGACTAATGTTCCAGTGGCTGAGCAGCGCAATTGTCAAGTACATGGTCTCTGTGTGAACCGTGGGTTATAATGTGATTGTGTATATTATGTGTTCAACCCCACAAGTTTGAACAGGGAGGGGGATATGTAATGCAGCGGCTTGCTGCATTGCTAAAATATCCAGGGGGTGTGTTATGGCTGACCATTTACCTCCCCCTCAGGTGACTGATCACATGACTGTGACATCTTCACAGGTCCTGTGTGCACAAAAGAATATATATATATATATATATATATATATGGTTTTAGAAATGGAAAGAGAGAGGCCTGGTGAGGCAAGAAGCCTGGTCCCTGTATCTGGGACTCCACTAGCCTGGAAGGCAGAGGCTTGATCCCTGTGTCTGAGATACCAGTACCCTTGGAAGGCCCATGGCTTGGAGACTACGTCTGGGGAGCCTTAAAGCCACGACTGTGGCGGAACCGAGCTGATAGAAGCAGCTGAGACCCGGCAAAGGTAAATCGGCGCTTTAAGTGAATATTGTTGCTGTACCTTGCTGAAGTCTGTATTTGAAGCCAAGCGGGCATAGCTGCCACTGAAAAGGCTCTAGGATACATGTGTAACATTCCTGCGAGCCACTGAGATGGACTATGTTATGAGCGGTTTATGATATGTAATAAACTGCTGGTCTTTATATTACCGGAGAACGTTGCATGTGTGCTTTAATTGATCCGGTGAAGTGAGTGGCCCCAGCGTGATGAACAGCGCTACCTTACACACTATACACTATATACTATGTACAGAGCTATTGTGTATAATATCACTGGTGTTCACTGTATTACTTGCACACTATACACTATATACAGAGCTCCTGTGTATAATATCACTCATGTTCACTGTATTACCTGTACACTATATACTATATAAAGAGCTCCTGTGTATAATATCACTGGTGTTCACTGTATTACCTGTACAGTGTACACTATATACAGAGCTCCTGTATATAATGTCACTGGTGATTTCTGTTTTATCTGTACACTAACACTATACACTGTATACTACGTACAGAGCTCCCTTGTATAATGACACTTATGGTAATATTAGTATTGTGTTTTTTTATTAATGATCAGTATTGTAATATTCGGTAACTATGTGGTGGTAATATGTGGTCTGATGCTGGTGTGGCGGCATTTATTCCTTGTATGTGGTATTATTCAGCTACTATGTGGTGATAATGTGATCTGGTCATGGTGTGGCGGTATTTGTTCCTTGTATGTGGTATTATTTGGTCATTATGTGATGGTAATACAGGTGCTTCTCACAAAATTAGAATATCATCAAAAAGTTAATTTATTTCAGTTCTTCAATACAAAAACTGAAACTCATATTATATAGAGTCATTACAGAGTGATCTATTTCAAGTGTTTATTTCTGTTAATGTTGATGATTATGACTTACAGCCAATGAAAAAACACAAAAGTCATTATCTCAGTAAATTAGAATAATTAACAAAAAACACCTGCAAAGGCTTCTTACGTGTTTAAAAAGGTCCCTTAGTCTGTTTCAGTAGGCTCCACAATCATGGGCAAGACTGTTGAATTGACAGATGTCCAGAAGGCAGTCATTGACACAATCCACAAGGAGGGTAAGCCACAAAAGGTCATTGCTAAAGAAGCTGGCTGTTAACAGAGTGCTGTATCCAAGCCTATTAATGGAAAGTTGAGTGGAAGGTAAAAGTGTGGTAGAAAAAGGTGCACAAGCAACTGGGATAACCGCAGCCTTGAAAGGATTGTTAAGAAAAGGCCATTCAAAAATTTGGGGGAGATTTACAAGGAGTGGACTGTTGCTGGAGCCATTGCTTCAAGAGTCACCACACACAGATGTATCCAGGACATGGGCTACAAGTGTCGCATTCCTTGTGTCAAGCCACTCATGACCAATAGACAACACGAGAAGTGTCTTACCTGGGCCAAGGAGAAGAAGACCTGGACTGTTGCTCAAAGGTCCAAGGTGTTGTTTTCAGATGAAAGTAAATTTTGCATTTCATTTGGAAATCAAGGTCCCAGAGTCTGGAGGAAGAGTGGAGAGGCACACAATCCAAGCTGCTTGAGGTCTAGTGTGAAGTTTCCACAATCAGTGATGGTCTGGGGAGCCATGTCATCTGCTGGTGTAGGTCCACTGTTTTTTATCAAGACCAAAGTCAGCGCAGCCATCTACCAGGAAATTTTAGAGCACTTCATGCTTCCCTTTGCCGACAAGCTTTTTGGAGATAGAAATTTCATTCTCCAGCAGGACTTGGCACCTGTCCACACTGCCAAAAGTACCACTCCCTGGTTTAAAAACAACAGTATCACTGTGCTTGATTGGCCAGCAAATTCGCCTGACCTTAACCCCATAGAGAATTTATGGGGTATTGTCAAGAGGAAGATGAGAGACACCAGACCCAACAATGCAGACGAGCTGAAGGCTGCTATCAAAGCAACCTGGGCTTACATAATACCTCAATAGTGCCACAGGCTGATCGCCTCCATGCCACGCCGCATTGATGCAGTAGTTGATTAAAAAAGGAGCCCCAACCAAGTATTGAGTGCTTTTACTGAACATACATTTCAGTATGGCAACATTTCGGATTTTAAACTCATTTTTCAAACTGTTGTTATAAAGTATCTATAATATAACGCTACAAGCATACCTCTGTCTGAAGCCTCTATAGACTGTGCAAGTGCGGCACGCCTGCGCAGTCTGGCTCCATATAAAAGAACGCATGGAGCCGTTACAGGTAAGAGGAGTGTATGGCGCCGGAGATCGCGATATGCGCAGACACTGAATGCATACCGCGATCTCCGGCGCCATACTTACGTACTTACCTGACCGGGAGGAGCGTTACCGTGGCGCTTCTCTTCTGGCCGGAGACCGAGGCCGGAGTGAAGGCATCGAAATCGGCGCATGCGTATAGAGCTATCCGGCGACATTTGACTGAAGACACATTTGCAGTGTGTCTTCAGCAAAATGGCGCAGGACAGCGTGGTATGGACACGCGCATACTCCGGCACCGCACTCCTCCCCCGGCCTCCGGCAGAACAGGACACAGCAGCGCTGGAGCACAGGGAAGAAAGGTGAGTATAAGTGTTTATTTTTTTTGTATGTGTGCAGCGTGAAAGGGATGAGGGATGCCATACATACCAGGATTGGGAGGTGAGGTGGGCCACATATACCAGGATTGGGGGATGAGGGGGCCACACATACCAGGACTGGGGGATGAGGAGTACCATACATACCAGGATTGAGGGGTGAGGGGTAGCATGCATACCAAGATTGGGGGGTGAGGGGTGCCATGCACATCAGGATTGGGGGATGAGGGGACCATGCATACCAGGATTGGGGGTGAGGGGACCATGCATATCAGGATTGGGGTATGAGGGGGCCACACATACCAGGTTTGGGGGATGAGGGGTACCATACATACCAGGATTGGGGGTGAGGGGACCAAGCATACCAGAATTGGGAGGTGACGGGGCCACACATACTAGGATTGGGGGATGAAGGGTACCATGCATACCAGGATTGAGTGGTGAGGGGTACCATGCATACCAGGATTGGGGGGTGAGGGGTGCCATGCATACCAGGATTGAGGGATGAGGGGTACCATGCATACCAGGATTGGGGGTGAGGGAACCATGCATACCAGGATTGGGGGTGAGGGGACCACAAATACCAGGATTGGGGGATGAGGGGTACATGCATACCAGGATTGGGGGATGAGGGGTACCATGCATACCAGGATTGGGGGATGAGGGGTACCATGCATACCAAAATTGGGGGATGAGGGGAACCATGCATACCAGGATTGGGGGATGAGGGATACCATGCATACCAGGATTGGCGGTGAGGGACCCATGCATACCAGGATTGGGGGTGAGGAGACCACAAATACCAGGATTGGGGGATGAGGGGAACATGCATACCAGGATTGGGGGATGAGTGGTACCATGCATACCAGGATTGGGGTATGAGGGGTACCATGCATGCCAGGATTGGGGGATGAGTGGTACCATGCATACCAGGATTGGGGGTGAGGGATCCATGAATACCAGGATTGGGGGTGAGGGGACCACAAATACCAGGATTGGGGGATGAGGGCTACATGCATACCAGGATTGGGGGATGAGGGGTACCATGCATACCAGGATTGGGGGATGAGGAGTACCATGCATACCAGGATTGGGGGATGAGGGGTACCATGCATCCCAGGATAGGGATAAGGGGGCTATACATACTAGGATTGGGGATGAGAAAGCCATGCATACCAGGATGAGAGATTGTGTACCTACATACCAGGATTGGGGGATGGGGGGTGCCATGCATACCAGGATTGGGGGATGGGGGTTCCATACATACCAGGATTCGAATGAGGGATGCCATGTATATGAAATTTGGGATGAGGGGTGCCATGCATACCAGGATGAGAGATGGTGTGACATGCATACCAGGATTGGGATGAGGGGTGCCTTGTATACCAGATTTGAAATGAGGGGTGCCATGCATACCAGGATTGGGGATGGGGGGTGCCATGCATACCAGGATTGGGGATGGGGGGTGCCATGCATACGAGGATTGGGGATGAGGGGTGCCATGCATATGAGGATTGGTGATGAGGGGTGCCATGCATACCAGGATTGAGGGATGAAAGGGCCATACATACCAGAATTGGGATGAGAGGTGCCATGTATACCAGGATGAAGGGTACCATACATACCAGAATAGGGATGTGGGGTACCATGCATACCAGAATGGGAATGAGGGGTGCTATGCATGCCAGGATGGGGATGAGGGGTGCCATACATACCAGAATTGAGGGATGAGGGGTACCATACATACCAGGATAGGGATGAGGAGTGGCATGCATACCAGGATTGGGGATGAGGAAGCCATGCATACCAGAATGGGGATGAGGGGTGCTATGCATGCCAGGATGGGGATGAGGGGTGCCATACATACTAGAATTGAGGGATGAGGGGTACCATACATACCAGGATTGGGGAATGAGGGGTGCCATACATACCAGGATTGGGATGAGGGGTGCCATGTATATCAAATTTGGGATGAGGGGGCCATGCATACCAGGATGAGAGATGGAGTGCCATGCATACCAGGATTGGGATGAGGGGTGCCATGTATACCAGATTTGGAATGAGGGGTGCCATGCATACCAGGATTGGGATGAGGGGTGCCATGTATACCAGATTTGGAATGAGGGGTGCATTGTATACCAGGATTGGGATGAGGGGTGCCATACATACCAGGATTGGGGATGAGGGGTGCCATGCATATCAGGATTGGGGATGAGGGGTGCCATGCAAACCATGATTGGCGATGAGAGGTGCCATGCATACCAGGATTGGGGATGAGGGGTGCCATGCAAACCAGGATTGGGGATGAGGGGTGCCATGCATACCAGGATTGGGGATAAGGGGTGCAATGCATACCAGAATGAGGGGTACCATACATACCAGGATAGGGATGAGGGATGGGGTTCCATGCATTCCAGGATTGGGTATGAGGGAGCCATGCATACCAGGATGAGGGGCGCCATGCATACCAGGATTGGGGGTGAGGGGTGCCATGCATACCAGGATTGGGGATGAGGGGTGCCATGCATACCAGGATTAGTGATTAGGGGTGCCATGCATACCAGGATTGGGGGTGAGGGGTGCCATGCATACCAGGATAGGGATGAGGCATGCCATGCATACCAGGATAGGGATGATGGCAGCACATAACAGGATGGAGGAACAGGATTGGGGAGCACAAATACCAGGATGGGGGCAGCACAAATACCAGGATGGGGGCAGCACATACCAGCATGGGAGACCATACCAGTGTAATTTATTGCACCAGACAGAACTTTCCTGCAGGTGAAGCTGGAGCCAATGACCTGGAACTGACAGCGTGACCTGATCTGCATCAATGCTCAGACTCCTGCAATAACTCACTCTGAGCCCCAGCAGAGCAGCTGCCAACTGAACAATATACAATCCTGTCTGGAGTTATCAGGAGGCGAGTAAAGTCCTGCGGCCCCCTCACTGGACGATGTATGCACGCCGTACGCACTACACATACCCTGTATACGCCATACACACCACACACACACACACACTGTATACGCCGTACGCACAACACACACACTGTATACGTCATACGCACCACACACACACACACACACACTGTATACAACGTACGCAACATACACACAATATCCACCATACGCACCACCACACACACACTGTATACGCAGTACGCACCACACCACACACACACTGGATACGCCGTACGCACCACCACACACACACTGGATACGCCGTACGCACCACACAAACGCTGTATACACTGTACGCACCACACAGGCACACACACTGTATACTCTGTACGCACCACACACACACTGTATACGCCGTACGCACTATACACACACACTGTATACGCCGTACGCACCACACACACACACACAGTATACGCCGTACGCACCACACACACACCGCATACGCCGTGCGCACCACACACACACACACACACACACACACACACTGTAAACGCCGTACGCACCACACACACACACTATATACGCCGTACGCACCACACACACTGTATACGCCGTACGCAGCACCACCACACACATACACCCACACATTCTGTATACGCCGTACGCACCATACACACGCACACTCTGTATACGCCGCCGCCGGGATCAGTCGAATGATTCACTGACCGCCGCCATCTTTGTACAGGAGGAGCGCATGCGCAGTTTTAATGTGACCGCCGCTATCTGCCTACACAAAGATGGCGGCGGTCTGATTTACTGCACGGGGAGACAGCTCAAACGAGAGAACAAATGAGGGAAGAAGACAGCACAGGGGTGGAGAGAGAGAGCAGACAAGGGGGAGAGCACATGGGGTACACAGGTCAAAGAAGAGATCACCTGAGAGGAGAAGACAGCAGATGGGGAGAGAGAAAGTGCACAGGGGGGAGAGAGACAGAGCACAGGGTGAGACAGCTCAAACAGGACAGCACATGAGGGGAGAACACAGCACAGGAAGGAGAGAGACATCAGACAAGGGGGACAGCACATGGGATAGACAGGTCAAAGAAGAGAGCACAGACGGGAGAAGTCAGCACATGGGGGAAAGAGAGAGTGGATAGGTGGGTGAGCACATGGGGGGGGGGATTCTCAACGCTGCAAAAACTGCCCCAATCATGACATTACCGCCCTCCCGATGCAAAAGCATCGTGCCTCCATCCAGTATATAATATATGAGTTTCACTTTTTGTATTGAAGAACTGAAATAAATTAACTTTTTAATCATATTCTAATTTTGTGAGAAGCATCTGTATGTGGTCTGGTTATGGTGTGGTGGTACTCTTTGTATGTGGTATTGTTCTTTCATTATATGGTGGTAATATGTGGTCCGGCCATGGTGTGATGGTATTTCTCTCTTGTATGTGATATTATTGGTCATTTTAAAAAATGTATGTGACACATTCCCTTAAAGAAAAATAAAGAAAAATATACCTAAAAAGAGTATTGGATATTTTAACAAATGTTTAATAGGTTAGAGGCCCAGCTAGAAGAGTCTCCTTGTCGTGGAGGCAGCTTAAAAAATCTTTTGGCCAAAACAAAAGCTGCTGGCTATGTATGTGATCTGGTGCTCAATGGGAACTGTTAATGTGTGATTGGTGAGGAAAAGGTGCACAAGTGGAGTTTTTCCAAGAGTTAAGGGTGGAATGTGGAAGTTTTGAGGTGTGGAGGTGGAGCTGAGGTGGAGGAGGAGCTGGGGTAGAGCCTAGGTGGAGTCTCAAGGGGGGGGCCTGAAAATTTTGCCTGCATGAGGCCCTGAAATTCCTGGTGGCAGCCCTGATGGCAGCACCCCAACCACTGAACGAGGTACCTCTACACAGGTCCACAAACCACACTGTGTACGGGGGGCAACAAGAACATGGGGGGAGTTGAGGTCTTTGATCAAGTCCCTGAGCCGTACAGTGCCATGAGAAAGGCCAAGGTGTGGTACAAAAAGCTGGCCGTTCACATCATACAGATGGCAATGCATAACGCTTTTATACTATCACGATGTGCAGGCCAGACCGGTGCGTCGTACCTTCAGTTCCAGGAGGCCCTGGAATAGTGATTAAGGCCCTGATGTTTGGCAGTCAGGAATGAGCAGGCCCCAGTACTTCCGGAACTTAAGGTACTCGTATCGTACCAGGCCAACATTTCCTGGGGGAGGTCCCTCAAACCACAAAATAAGGAAGGTCGCAAAAGAGGTGCAGAGTGTGTTACAGAAGGGGGATACGCAAGGACGCCACTTATCAATAAGGTAACCGCAACACAACTGTTAACAGGTGCTCAAGGAGGGTCCTATACCAAGTGCCGAGGTTTTTCTCATTAGCCACTTATCAATGCGACACCTGCCCTGACAAACCTGGCCTGTGTATAACAGAATGCTTCAGATTGTACCACACATGCATGGACTACTAAAATCATTTCTGACTTACACAACTGATGTACGCCAACCTGACAAACACTACTCAACTGACGTATGCCACTAAATTATAAAATTCACATACCAGGAAACAGTAGATCAGTTCCAAAATGGAGTAACTGTGGGGCATTTCCACTGTTTAGGCACATCAGGGGCTCTGTAAACGCGACATGACGCCTGCAGACCATTACATCAAAGTCTTCTAGAGTGATTGTTTTGCCAGTCAGTATTTTCACAAAGATTTGCATCTTTGCATTCAAAAACGTCACTCCTTCACCTCTGAGCCCTGACGTGCGCTCAAACAGTAGTTTTCTCCCACATATGGGATATCAGCATACTCAGGAGAAATTGCACAACAGATTTTGAGGTATATTTTCTCCTGTTACCCTTGTGAAAATAAAAAATTAGGTGCTAAAATAACATTTTTATGAAAATAATGTTGTTGTTTTTTAATTCTCACAACTCAACGTTATCATTTTCTGGGAAGCACCTGGGTGTTGAAGGTGACCATCACACATCTAGATAAGTTCTTTGAGGGGTATAGTTTCCAAAATTGGGTTACTTGGGGGTTTTCCACTGTTTAGGCACATCGGGCTCTCCAAACGTGACATAGCATCCGCTAATTATTCCAGCAAATTTTGCATTCAAAAAGTCAAATGGTGCTCCTTCCATTCTGAGCCCTGCCATGCGCCCAAACAGTGATTTTCTCCCATATATGGGACATTGGAATGTTCAGGAGAAATTTTACTACAAATTTTGGGGTCTACTTTTTACTGTTACCCTTATGAAAATAAAAACAATTGGGTCTAAACTAACATATTAGTGGAAAAAAGTTAAATGTTAATTTTTTTCTTTCACATTCTATTAATTCCTGCAAAGCACCTGAAGGGTTAATAAACTTCTTGAATGTGGTTTTGAGCACCTTGAGAGGTTCAGTTTTTAGACTGGTGTCAGTTTGGGGTATTTTCTGTCATATAGACCCCTCAAAGTCACTTCAAATGTGATGTGGTCCCTAAAAAAATGGTTTTGTAAATTTTGTTGGAAAACTTTTAACCCTTATAACTTCCTAACAACAAAAAATTGTTTAAAAATTGTGCTGTAAAGTAGACATGTGGGAAATGTTATTTATTAACTATTTTGTGGGACATATCTCTCTGATTCAAGGGCATAAGAATTTAAAGTTTGAAAATTTTAACATTTTCAAAATTTTGGCCAAATTTCCATTTTTTTTTCACAAATAAATGAAAGACATATCGAAGAAAGTTTACCACTATCATGAAGTACCAAGAAGAAAAACAGCCTTACCAACACCAAGTCAAATTACAAATACACTAGCAAGATGCAGCAGACCCCCATGATAAAGGTGAAGGCAGCACAGGTGCAAAATACTGATGGAAACAGCTGTAAGTTGTGTACCGGGAGTGTTCTTCAGGACAAGGCGGAGCCACGGGCGAGAAGAAACAACTATTACACAGTTTGATCCCAAAAGAACTATTTTACTTATTTAAGTGTAGTCAACAGCTGGAACCTCTGTGCTATACAGCTTGGTACCTTAGTAATCTGTATTTACTATTTTTTTTTTATTGATTTGCCTGTTGGCGTACCTGTCTAAACTGGCCGCCTATTACCGTGTTACATCCTAAGAATTGGTCTAATTATATGCGTGTAACATACAGGCTAGCCTGCGGTATAACACTGAGGTTTTACAATCTTACAAATATTTCCTCTATTTCCCAACCAAATTTCCCTGTCCCTTTCCATAGTTTTTACAGAGGAACAGTCCGTCCTCAACTGTATTAAAAATTCCCAAAAATAATTACAGTGACTGCCGTTTAGCCGCACACAGTTGAATAACTGTCCAGTACTAAAATGCTGTGTAGAAATTTTCTCCTGTAACAAAATGGAGTTCAAGTATGGTCCGGAGTCCGTTGTGTGCCTTGTCGGCACCTCAAAGTGGATTGGGATTTTTTAGTTATTAAACCAGCATAAAAAGTGGCAGCGAATCCGAAAGTTCTGGAAGCTGGTATTAGCAGCAAACGTTGTGTGAAGCAGTTAGTATACTTAACTAACTAACTACAGGCTTTATCTTAACAACAAAAGGGGAGGGGAAGAGAACAGCTCCCAAACAGATAGACCAAGACAACATGGTTATAAATATACAAACATATTTTATTGATTTAAAAGAACATACAAAATGAGGTGAATGGATAGCATACAAGGGGATACACAAGTGGGCATCCCTGGAGCACATGGCCAAAATATTATATATACGATACAATATTGTGTATAATAGTGTATACATTGTGTGCAGAATTATTAGGCAAGTTGTATTTTAGAGGATTATTTTTATTATTGATCAACAACTATGTTCTCAATCAACCCAAAAGACTCATAAATATCCAAGATTAATATTTTTGGAAGTTGGAGTGGTTTTTTTTTTAGATTTGGCTATCTTAGGAGGATATCTGTTTGTGCAGGTAACTATTACTGTGCAGAATTATTAGGCAACTTATTAAAAAACAAATATAATCCCATCTCACTTGTTTATTTTCACCAGGTAAACCAATATCAGTGCACAAAATTTAGAAATAAACATTTCTGACATGCAAAAACAAAAAACAAAAAAATTAGTGATCAATATAGCCACCTTTCTTTATGATGACACTCAACAGCCTTCCATCCATAGATTCTATCAGGTGCTTGATCTGTTTTCGATCAACATTGCGAAACTGTTCCGAGAGGTGTACTGTTTTCCCTCCCTGTAGATCTCACATTTTATGATGGACCACAGGTTCTCTATGGGGTTCAGATCAGGTGAACAAGGGGGCCATGTCATTATTTTTTCTTCTTTTAGACCTTTACTGGCCAGCCACGCTGTGGAGTAGTTGGATGCATGTGATGGAGCATTGTCCTGCATCATGTTTTTCTTGAACGATACCGACTTCTTTCTGTATCACTGCTTGAAGAAGTTGTCTTCCAGAAACTGGCAGTAGGTCTGGGAGTTGAGCTTCACTCCATCCTCAACCCGAAAAGGTCCCACAAGTTCATCTTTGATGATACCAGCCCATACCAGTACCCCACCTCCACCTTGCTGGCGTCTGAGTTGGAGTGGAGCTCTCTGCCCTTTACTGATCCCGCCTCTGGCCCATCCATCTGGCCCATCAAGAGTCACTCTCATTTCATCAGTCCATAAAACCTTTGAAAAATCAGTCTTAAGATATTTCTTGGCCCATTCTTGACGTTTTATGTTATGTTTCTTGTTCAAAGGTGATAGTTTTTCAGCCTTCCTTACCTTGGCCATGTCCCTGAGTATCGCACACCTTGTGCTTTTTGATACTCCAGTAACGTTGCAGCTCTGAAATATGGCAAAACTGGTGGCGAATGGCATCTTGGCAGCTTCACGCTTGATTTTCCTCAATTCATGGGCAGTTATTTTGCGCCTTTTTTGGCCAACACACTTCTTGAGACCCTGTTGGCTATTTGCCATGAAACGCTTGATTGTTCGGTGATCACGCTTCAAAAGTTTGGAAATTTCAAGACTGCTGCATCCCTCTGCAAGACATCTCACAATTTTGGACTTTTCAGAGCCCATCAAATCTCTCTTCTGACCCATTTTGCCAAAGGAAAGGAAGTTGCCTAATAATTAAGCACATAATATATAGGGTGTTGATGTCATTAGTCAACACCCCTCCTCATTACAGAGATGCACATCACCAGATTTACTTAATTAGTAGTTGGCTCTCAAGCCTATGCAGCTTGGAGTAGGACAACATGTATAAAAAGTATCATGTGATCAAAATACTCATTTGCCTAATGATTCTGCACACAGTGTAGAGTAAATCAGGTATTAATTATAATAAGGACCTAATCCTATCTAGAGTCCTCATATATACCAGCATCCAAAAATACAACTAGCGATCACTAAATCTATGTATATACATTCCAGTGTCTACCCATATCGGTAATAAGTAAATTACCTGAATAGCGTCGGGACCTCTGTGTAAGAACAAACGCCGGTGCTCCAACCCCGACGCACGTTTCGGCGAAGCCTTTTTCAAGGGGTGTACAACACAAGTGACAAAAGGGTCATATAAATAGGGCAAACAAACCAATAGGATCTGCCAGAGTGTGTCATGTGACATAGCTAATCACATGACGATCAGCTGACCGGAAATAGCCATCGCTTCGTCAACAGGCTGTGTATACCCAGAGATGCCTAGCGCCGCCACCAGGAAGTGAAGCATGTGACACCATGGCAATGAGGACGCACGGCGGCCGCGTCATCACCCGGAAACCCGAGGAACACAGGGAGAAGATGCTGCAGGTCAGCGAGCGTGCAGGAGCCAGGGAGGTCATGCGTGCAAAGGCAGGCAGTAGCGCATGCTGGAACGAGATTACATAACACCGCATGAGGTAAGTGGTACACACTAGATAAGACACATGAGATATAAGTGGACCGACCAAGGGACAACACGATGTACACCATAATATCCGTATATAAACAGTACTAATTATATAGCTCAAAAAGATACAAGGATTATTTCAGCATATATATAAGGAATATATATGGCAAATAAAGATGTATGTTATAATATCTTATATTACTATTATGTAAATTACACAATCATATGTATAGATACTTCATTGCCAATACAGCCGTATATGCACAAAATAAAAATCAATATGAAGTGCTGAGCCATTATAAGGAAGCACCAATCATAAAACATTACATTCTATATATGACATATAATATGAAATGGTGCTCACAGATAGTAATAGCAATGCATAATATAACATATAGTGTACCTCGCGAGCAGCCCAGGATCAATAAACAGTGGAGGATCTCAACACAATGTCAGCGTTCAGTTGAAATCCATTCCCAGTAACGTCATACATGTATGGCGGGTCATATATTGACAGGCATAGGACCTATATATATAAAAAAAAAAATTAAAACCACATAAAACCATATAAAACATGAACCACCATGGATCACCATGTATGTAAGGGAATGATATGGACAGCAACACAGTGATCACAAAAAAGGTATGAAACTCAGACTTTCATTGAGTCCATTGGGATGGACAGTATTTAAAGTCCAAATCCACTTGGCCTCTAGTTGGGCCAGGCGTTTTGATGTATGGCCACCACGGATACCAACGTCAACACGGTCAATATCTTTCAACTGCTACAGACTGCCACTGCACTGATGTTTAAGTTTAAAATGTCGCAGAATGGTTTTTAATATAGATATATCCATTTGTTTCGCTGCAGCGTTAATCCCCAGTACATGTTCCCTTATCCTTGTCTTAAGCTGACGTGTAGTAAGGCCAACATAGATTAGGCCGCACGGACATGTGGCATGATAGATCACGTACCGTGTTTGGCAATTGATTGATTTCTTGATTTTATAAGTTTTAGTACCACTAGAATCACCAAATTCACTGCATCTATCTACATTCGGACACGCTACGCAGTGTCCACAGGGAGAACAGCCATATTGTCACGCGCTGTCTAGCGCTGTGTATCTGCGGTCTATTCTAGATGCCGCTGTAACTTAAATTGTAACTTAAATTCCCTCTTGTACTGCATGGGTTAATGCCAGTTCTATTGCCATGTCCTGGTGGATGTGAGTTTCTGTGTGAGTCTCTTCCCCCTAGCCTTTAAGTAGCCTCTCCTTCCACCAGGTGGTGCTGCTGCTGATAGAGTTTCACTCATACCTGGAAGCCGTGCTGTGCAGTCCTGTTAATTTGTGCTACTGAAGTCCTTTCCTTTGCTCTATGGAGGGAGGTGAGGGGGATTAGCGCAGGGCTTGTGGAGGAGTTAGGGCTTAGGGTGGAGACCTTCTCACCTTCAGAGATACCTTCGGGGTCAGGGCTATTGAGGGTTCCCAGTCTAGGGACAGACTAGTTTTCCCTGCTCACCCTGCCTGTATCTGCCATTTCCTCACCACTATTCCCACTGCACCGTGACACATATCGGATGGTAAATTGATCCAAAAATGTAGGTTTGGATTCTCTCATATAATGACTCCTCACGAGTCGATCACGAAGATTCTTAGAGCGACGAAACATAATTGATGGTTTTTCGGGTACAATGTTAGCTAAAATTGGGTCAGCTCTCAAGATGGGCCATGCTTTCGCTAGTGTGCGTCCCATTGCCGATGCTTGCGTATGGTATCTTGTTATAAATCGCACTACTTCATGGTCATTGGTACTACATGATTTATATAGGAGATCATGGCGGTAAGAGAATCTTGCCCTATTATATGCCCGCTTGACACTCCTATGACTATAACCTCTCTTGTAGAAACGGGACATAAGATTTTTTGTGTGAATTTCAAATTCATGGTCTGTTGAACAGATCCTGCGCAGTGATGGCTTCATTGTCAACAGCTCTTTTGAGTATCTGATCCAATTGCTGCCCAAAGGCGGACAAGGGGTTAAATGTAAGCCTTTTATAACATGTTTTGTTATTTAATTGGCGAAATGCCTCTTCCTCGTACATCTTAGTTGGCCACACCACAACATTTCCCCCTTTGTCTGCCGGCTTTAGTACAACGTTGGTCAGACCACTCAATACTTTCAGGCGTGCACGTTCTTCCCTAGTCAAATTATCCTCCCTAATCTGGCATGGGATCTTATCAAATTCATTAGCAACAATCTGCACATTGGTGCAGCTCGAAAGAGGGGGGAACTTTTTGGAACACTGTCTAATAGATGGAGGTATCTTACCGTGTTCTGAGATGTTATGTTCAGACGCCAATTCTTCAAGAGTTTTCAGGGCCAATTGTTCCTCCTCTGTAGGAAACAATTCATGGAGATCACGATTATAAAAATGGTGCCTGAATATCAGTGACCTGGCAAATAAATGTAAGTCCTTAGTAGCAGTGAATTTGTCAAATCCAGAGGATGGAGAGAATGTGAGACCTTTACCCAAGAGTGATAGATCAGCAGCAGATAATTTATAATCACTCAAATTGATTACCTTATTGTCACGTTTTTTCTTATCATTGACACGAGGTTCATAGCGTCTATATGGATGAAAGTTGTAATCATGCTGCTTATTCACATTGGCACCAGATCTTGTGACCATTGAAGTTGATGGTGTTTCAGATACGTCGCTAATCAAGGAGGCTAATGTAAGTGATGGAGTGCGGGATACCCTAGCTTGGTTTCTGGAAGTATGGCGCCAATGGTATACCGTCTTGAGTTGATAATCCCGTATATCCCTATTGTACTTAATGCGTTGGGCATCATGGATTTTTTTAACAGTGTTGTCGATGATATTATCAATCTCATCATTGAACTTCTGCAATTTGTCAGGAGGACAGCCTGTTTTTAAATTTGCCTGAGCTGAATCAATAGATTTGTCCAAGTTGGCAATAATGCCAGTATTGGACTCAATCAGCAGGGACATAAAACTGTTAGAACATGTATTGCATGCCTCCTCCCATTTCTGGATGAAGTTTTCATCTTCTACCGGAAATGTTGGAACTGTTTTAATTCTTAAGCCCCTTGGAATTATCTTACTATGAATGTACTTTTCCAAGAAGGCCCGGTTCCACCACAACTTTGTCCGTTTAATGACCATCTGTTGAATATCGGATACCAGTTCATCCCATTTGTGATCAGTAGTATGCTCCACAACATCCCCATCACCACCAAACACCTGTTCAATCTGAGAAAGCCAAGTTTTCTCCTTGGCTTTATAGTCCATTGTCTCTGATGTATAACCTGTTCAAAACACAGTACATTTTAATGGGAGGAAACATAGAGAGAGGAGCAGTAAATACAGTTAAGAATTTGACCAAAATTGTCCATATTAAGTACTGCCCATCTAAGACTGTATAGTAAACTAGGTCATCTAATGCACTCAACAACAAAAGAGGAGGGGAAGCGAACAGCCCCCAAACAGATAGACCAAGACAACATGGTTATAAATATACAAACATATTTTATTGATTAAAAAGAACATACAAAATGAGGTGAATGGATAGCATACAAGGGGATAAACAAGTGGACATCCCTGGAGCACACAGCCAAAATATTATATATACGGTACAATATTGTGTATAATAGTACATACAGTAAATCAGGTATTAATTATAATAAGAACCTAATCCTGTCTAGAGTCCTCATATATACCAGCATCAAAAAATACAACTAGCAGTCACTAAATCTATGTATATACATTCCAGTGTCTACCCATATTGGGAATGAATAAATGACCTGAATAGTGTCGGGACCGCTGTGTAAGAGCAAACACCGGTGCTCCAACTCCGACGCACGTTTCGGCGAAGCATTTTTCAAGGGGTGTACAACACAAGTGACAAAAGGGTCATATAAATAGGGAAAACAATCCAATAGGACCTGCCAGAGTATGTCATGTGACATAGCTAAACATATGATGATCAGCTGACCGGAAATAGCCACCACTTAGGCAACAGGCTGTGTATACCCAGAGATGCCTAGCGCCGCCAGGAAGTGACGCATGTGACACCATGGCAACGAGGACGCGCGGCGGCCATGGCATCACCCGGACCCACGGAAACCCGAGGAACACAGGGAGGTGCCGTGTCGGCACCTCAAAGTGTATTGGGATTTTCTTATTTATTAAAAAAGCATAAACCGTGGCAGCGAATCCGAACGTTCTGGACGCTGGTATTAGCAACAAACGTTGCATGAATCAGTTAATATACTTAACTAACTACAGGCTATATCTTAGCTTTGGATATTTTGGCTCCAAAATGTTATGTTATGCGTGAACAGTTACTCTCTGCAGGGCCCCTTCAACAGATGAGCGGTACCATTGATGCTTGGAGATTAATTTCTCAGTGGTGTCCAACACCTCTTCACTGCAGGTCCCAGCCTTTATCATCTCTGTACAGCATTTCTGACAGGAATCTCCTCCAGCGAGTCCTCTTCCATTCAGGACATATTCCAGACTACCCCCAAGATGGCCGCTCCACTTATTCCTGTCGCTTACTTTTCAACTGTCCACTGGGAATTCCCCTGAGCACAGTAACTAAGCCCCTCCTACACTGGAGCTAGACCAATCACCAACTGTCTCTGTTGGCTGCTGGGCAAACTTCATCCTTCACTCTACTGCAGTCACTACCCCTTAACAACTTGCACTGAACTTCTTATCATCAACTCATTAACTGCTTATTCTCCTTAAATAATCATGTAATACAATGCATTTTAAAACATTCACAGAATTAAAACCTTACATCAAAATATATATACAGTTTTTCAACAAGTACAGTGTTATACTGGTGTGGATACAGATTTACACAATCATATCACTCTGGTGAACCGACACACATCTCACATACCACCCCACTAGAGGTTGATGTCCTTGGCAACACTCCCCATACAAATTCATCTTGCGCATAACGCTGTGAAGGTAAACCAGCATTGGACCTAGCTGTCCTACACAAAATCGTAGGATTGGACACAGTGGGTATGTATGTCAGAGAAGGAGCTACCGGGTGCACAACTTCTTCCCTGGGTGGTAGCCCAGCAACCTCTGGAGGCGGTGAAGGTGCTGGGACCGAAATCACCCACCACAGGAGGTTCTGTCGTTTTCAAGGTAGGAGTGGATACCTCCTCCGCAGCCATAGGCTCCTCAAAAGCACAGCGACTCAACATGTTATGGTGCAGATTCCGCGAGGGTCCCCCTGTCCCTACTGACTCTACCTCATAGACCGTAATGGTTGGGTCCACTCTCCTTTTCACCGTATATGTGACCGCCTCCCACCACCCATCTAACTTCCCGGGTGACCTCTTGGCCCTGACCATCACCTGGACCATACTCATCCTTCTGCACAGGCCCCGGTTTAGGGTGCGCCACTTGTCTCAGGCGCTCCCCCACAACTTTGTGCACTGTTTTCAGCCAGCGGCGGCGCTCTTCTGACCATGCAGTGGTATCTCTCGGTGGTGGCCCCATTGGATTGGGCATGTGGAGGATCCTCGATCTCCCGGCCTGCTCTCCCGAACATGAGCATATGTGGGGAGTAACCAGTGGTGCTGTGTACCCTGTTGTTATAAGCCCACATCAGTTCGGGTAAGTATTCCGGCCACCGAGCCTTTTGCCTATCCTCCAGAGTCCGCAGCATCTGAAGCAGAGTGAGGTTAAACGGGTCACACGCCCCATTCCCTTGGGGGTCATATGGGGTCGTGCGGGAATGCTCAATGCCATAAAGCTAATACAGCTCCATCATCAGAGTGCCCTGGAAGCATGTTCCCTGATTCGAAAGAATTCTCTGCGAACAACCGAACACCACTCCCTGGTGGGTACAGCCACCGCATATTTTGTGAAATGATCTGTCATGACCAGACAGTATGAGTGTCCCGAGACAGAATACCCAATTTGTAGATAATCAATCATCAGGATCTCTAGGGGCGCAGATGTTCGAATGATCTGGACAGGGGCCAGCTGTTCGGAACGCTTACTCAGTCCACAAGGTTGACACCTGAAGCATGCCTCAGTTACCATGTCTTTCAAGTCAGGGCAATATACCAGGCGCTGGAACCACCTGTATGTCTTATTGCTCCCAAAATGAGCGCCTCTCTTATGGGCCTCCCGGGCAGCCGCCGGCCCCAAAGACTTGGGAATAACTATCTGTTGTCGGTATTGCAACTCCAATTGTAAGTAAACAGCTCGACAATACAGCCCCTGGGTAACAATCAACTTATCCCACTGCCTCAGCAGCTTCTGGCCTTCTGGGGACAGGCGAGCTTGCTCTTCCGCCCATAGCCAGACCTTGATTCGGACCCACTCTTTCACTCTCTGTAGGTCCGGACAGTCATTCTGAATTTTTCCTCAACAGCCAAAGTCTTCCCTAACACCATCGGCATCCCGGAAGCCACCCCGCTTGAATGCCAAGTTTTGGAATGTAGGTAAACAGCTGAAATTTGGGGTTCAGTGTCCCCCAGCTCTTTATCGACATCCTGGATCGGCGATCCTACTGGAACTCAGGAGAGTGCATCAGCATTAACGTTTTCTCTTCCTGATCGGAAACCGGATGCAATATTGGTACTTGGAAAGGTGAGCCATCCACCTTTGTTCAAGAGCCCCCAATTTAGCATTTTCCAGGTGCGCTAATGGATTATTGTCCGTCATTAGTCACTTCGGCACCTGTTAGATACTCTGCAAATTTTTCAGTCATGGCCCACACTAGTGCCAAAAGCTCCAACTTAAAGGAGCTATATGTTACGGATCCGGGTGGTGGAACCTCTGTGCTGCGGTGCAAGGAGGGACCAGAGGGGCGTGACTAAGTATCTACTCGGCCTGACCAAGGTCGCACGGCGGCTCAGTCGACTCCGTGAACCAGGGAGGGACCGAGCAGAGGGACCAGGTGCCACTCTGGGACCGACCTTGTATGAGAGCAGGTGACTCCCACGGGTCAGAAGGCAGGAACTGACCGGTACAGCGGAAGAGCCAGACAGGTGCTCCGGGTAGGAAAGCTGGCGGGCACAACAGGTAACAGGCAGGTGCTTCCAGGTAAGCAGGCGGGCGGGCACGGCAGGTGACAGGCAGGTGCTTCCAGGAAAGCAGGCTGGCGGGCACGGCAGGTAACAGGCAGGTGCTTCCAGGTAAGCAGGCGGGCAGAGCCCATAGACAGACTGGCGGACTGGACTGTAGGCAGACTGTCGGGCTGGAAAGAAGTCAGACTGGGGGACTGGACTGAAGAACAGACTGGCAGACAGGACTGACTTGCAGAGGACCTGAGGGCTGAAGCAAAGTAAGTATAACAGAGCAACAACCTTGCACGGGCACCTCCATATTGGTGGAGGTGCCTTTTATAGAGAAAGTCCTCCGGCCATTGGTCGGGGACTTTTCAGGATGGCGCGTGCAGCCCCTTTAAGAGGGAGAGAGCGCGCATGCCCTAAGCACAGTGCCAGGGAAGCTGCGTGCACCAACAGCAGCAGCAGGGAGGCCAGAAGATGCCGGAGCAGGACCGCGGCAGTAGGGGGGACGGCGTCTCTGCCTGGCAGGGGGCAGAGACGCCGATGCTACAGCACCCCCCCCTTTACGCCCCCTCTTTTTTAGGCCAGCAAGAAATTCTTTAAGAAGAAGAGGGGCATGGATGTTCTCCCTGGGTTCCCAAGACCTCTCCTCCGGGCCAAACCCCTTCCAATCCACCAGAAAAAAGGTTTTTCCTCTTACTCTTTTGGTGGCCAAAATGATCTCTACCTCATAGACGTCATCAGCGGAGACTGGAGGTGGAGTGGTACCTGGATCATCAGAAAAAGAATTAAGAACAACAGGTTTGAGGAGAGATACGTGGAAGGAGTTGGGAATCCGTAAGGTGGCCGGGAGTTTTAGCTTGTAAGCCACGAGATTGATTTGCTTGAGAACCTCAAACGGACCGATGAACTGCGGACCCAACTTATACGATGGTATTTTGAGCCGAACATGTTTGAAGGAGAGCCAGACCCCGTCTCCTGAACAGAATTGAGGCGGATCCAGACGTCTCTTATCGGCATGTTTCTTCATCCGCTCAGAGGACAGAAGAAGTGTGGATCTATTGTTCTCCCAAATAGTAGAAAATTCGCTGACTTTGTTAAGGGCACAGGAGGAACAAGCCGTAACGAAATCCGCAACATCCTTGCATAGAGAGGGCCACCAGTAATGCCAGGCAAAGAGCAGGAAGGTCTTCCTCTGGCCTGCATGGCCGGCTAGTTTGGACGAATGACCCCAGAGAAGAACCTTCTTACGATCCAGAACAGCTACAAAAGTCTTACCGGGTGGAAGACGAGACAGGTCAAATGGGGCCACAGTCATTACTCTGGAGGGGTCGATGATATGCAGAGGCTCCTCCTCTAGGTCGGAGGACAGGAATAAGCGGGATAGAGCATCGACTTTAATGTTCTGGTCCGCAGGGTGGTAATGTAGAGTAAAGCAGAATCGGGCAAAGAACAGAGACCACCGGGCCTGACGTGGATTGAGTCTCTGGGCGTTTTGTAAATAGGCCAGGTTTTTGTGGCCTGTGTAGATGATTACCGGGTGCAGAGCCCCTTCCAGCAGGTAGCGCCACTCCTCCAGCGTCAATTTGATGGCAAGCAGCTCACGATCTCCTATGGAGCAGTTGCGCTCGGATGAGGAGAAGAGCTTGGAGAAGAAGCCGCAGGTTACCATTCTTCCGGACGGGGATTTCTGGGTGAGCACCGCTCCAGCTCCAGAGGAGGAAGCATCAACCTCCAGAAAGAACTGCTTGTTGCAATCCGGACGGTGCAGCACAGGGGCGGAGAAGGCTTGCTTTAGCGAGACGAAGGCCTCCTCCGCTTCGGAAGTCCATTCCTTGGGAATTGCTCCCTCACGGGTGAGTGCGAAGATGGGAGCGGTCCGGGAGGAGAAATGAGGGATGAAGAGGCGGTAATAATTTGCGAAGCCCAGGAATCGCTGAATCGCCTTCAACCCCTCCGGTCGGGGCCATTTTAAGATGGCAGAAACCTTCTCGGGGTCCATCCGAAGACCAGTTTCGGAGATAATATATCCCAGGAACAGAAGGGAAGTCTGCTCGAAGAGACATTTCTCAAATTTTGCATAGAGACAATTCTGCCGGAGCCTTAGCAGAACCTGACGAACATTCCTCCGGTGTGTGGGCAGATCCAGAGAGAAGACCAAGATATCGTCCAGGTACACCACTACGCAAGAATACAAGAGATCTCGGAAGATGTCGTTAACCAGCTCCTGGAAGACGGCTGGAGCATTACAGAGACCAAAGGGCATCACAGGGTATTCATGGTGACCGTCCCGGGTGTTGAATGCCGTCTTCCACTCGTCTCCCTGGCGGATCCGGACCAAATTGTGCGCCCCACGAAGATCGAGCTTGGTGAAGATCCTCACGCATTTAAGGCGGTCTAACAGCTCCGAAATGAGAGGCAGGGGGTACTTATTCTTGATGGTAATCTGGTTAAGGCCCCTGTAGTCGATACACGGCCGTAGTGAGCCGTCTTTCTTTTTAATGAAGAAGAATCCTGCTCCAGCCGGGGAAGTAGATTTCTGAATGAATCCCCTAGAAAGATTCTCCTCAATGAACTCAGACATGGCCCGGGTCTCAGCCAGCGACAAGGGGTAGATACGCCCACGGGGAGGAGAAGCACCGGGTACCAGGTCGATTCGGCAATCATACGGCCTATGAGGTGGTAGAGTCTCAGCCTCCTTCTTGTCGAAGACGTCCGCATAGGACCAGTAGGGTGCAGGCAGACCAGGTAGATTAGCCGGAGAAGACGGAGGTCGAGCTGGACGAACCAGAACCAGGCAAGTCTCATAGCAATCCTGCCCCCAACGGAGCACCTCACCAGATCGCCAATTCAGGACGGGTTCATGTCTCTGTAGCCAGGGTAGACCTAGCAATAGGGAGTGAGAGAGTCCGGATAGCACATGAAAGGAGATCCTCTCCGAGTGCAGCATTCCCACCTGAAGGCTAACTGGCTCTGTGACGAGCAAGATGGTCTCTGAAAGGAGTCTCCCATCCATGGAAGCGACTGCCAATGGTTCGGCCAGACGTTTGGTAGGAATCTGATACCGCTTCACAAGGGCCTGAGAAATGAGATTCCCATCGGTTCCGGAATCCAGGTGGGCGGTCTCAAAGAAGCGGGTCTCACCACTGGAAATAGAAATGGAAAGAGTCAAGGATGGAGAGTATTTACTCTTGCCTAGGACGACCTCTCTGAGTGGTCCTAGACACTGGAGTTTCCCGGCTTCACCGGACAGGAACGGATCAGATGCTCCTTACTGCCACAGTAGAAGCAGCTCCCCTCAGCTCGGCGCGTCTCTTGGCGAGACTTGACCATCTTGGTCTGGTCAATTTCTATAGGTTCGGGCGAGCATGCCCAGGGAATTGCTGGTTGGATAGCAGGTTTCTGGAATACAGGAGAGAGACGAGGAAATCTTCTCTCCCGGGTAGTCTCCTTAACTCTTTCCAAGAAACGGATGTCAATCCAGGTAGCAAGAGACACCAGGTCGTCCAGGGTGGAAGGGATGTCACGACCGGCTAGCTCATCCTTGATCCGTCCGGAAAGACCCCCCCAGAAGGTGGAGACCAGGGCCTCGTTGTTCCAGGCAAGCTCAGATGCGAGGGTACAGAACTGTATGGCATACTGGCCCACGGTGAGACTCCCTTGGCGGAGACTGAGAAGAGAGGAGGCAGTAGAAGTCTTTCGTCCGGGCTCATCGAAGACCTTCCGGAAGGCAGTGAGGAAAGCCGGAAGATCGGACACCAGGGGATCCCCTCTCTCCCATTGAGAGTTTAACCATGCCAACGCTTCCCCGGTGAGGTGAGACATGATGAACACCACCTTGGCCCGGTCGGAGGGAAACTGATGTGCCAGGAGTTCAAAGTGCAGCGTGCACTGGTTTAGAAAACCCCTACATAAGATGGGGTCACCACCAAAACGTGGTGGCGCAGAGAGCCGGGGACCAGGGCCGGATGCCATGACACTAGTAGGCTGAGGCACTGCCGGAGCGGGTGCCGCTCGGCTCGAGACGGACACAGGTGGGATGGACAGAGTGTCCAGGCGGTAGTTGACAGACCGCAGGTAGGTCAGGATAGTTTCCTGTTGGGATCTCTGACGAGAAACTTCCTGGTACAGGTCAAAGAGCGAAGGAGCCTGGGAGGCACCGGGTTCCATGCCCCGTGCCAACTGTTATGGATCCGGGTGGTGGAACCTCTCTGCTGCAGTGCAAGGAGGGACCAGAGGGGCGTGACTAAGTATCTACTCGGCCTGACCAAGGTCGCACGGCGGCTCAGTCGACTCCGTGAACCAGGGAGAGACCGAGCAGAGGGACCAGGTGCCACTCTGGGACCGACCTTGTATGAGAACAGGTGACTCCCACGGGTCAGAAGGCAGGAACTGACCGGTACAGCGGAAGAGCCAGACAGGTGCTCCGGGTAGGAAAGCTGGCGGGCACAACAGGTAACAGGCAGGTGCTTCCAGGTAAGCAGACAAGCGGGCACAGCAGGTAACAGGCAGGTGCTTCCAGGTAAGCAGGCGGGCGGGCACGGCAGGTGACAGGCAGGTGCTTCCAGGAAAGCAGGCTGGCGGGCACGGCAGGTAACAGGCAGGTGCTTCCAGGTAAGCAGGCGGGCAGAGCCCATAGACAGACTGGCGGACTGGACTGTAGGCAGACTGTCGGGCTGGAAAGAAGTCTACTCGGCCTGACCAAGGTCGCACGGCGGCTCAGTCGACACCGTGAACCAGGGAGGGACCGAGCAGAGGGACCAGGTGCCACTCTGGGACCGACTTTGTATGAGAGCAGGTGACTCCCACGGGTCAGAAGGCAGGAACTGACCGGTACAGCGGAAGAGCACGACAGGCAGGCTGATTCAGCCAGACAGGTGCTCCGGGTAGGAAAGCTGGCGGGCACAACAGGTAACAGGCAGGTGCTTCCAGGTAAGCAGGCAAGCGGGCACGGCAGGTAAAGGCAGGTACTTCCAGGTAAGCAGGCAAGCGGGAAAGGCAGGTAACACGCAGGTGGTTCCAGGTAAGCAGGCGGGCGGGCATGGCAGGTGACAGGCAGGTGCTTCCAGGTATGCAGGCAGGCAGAGCCCATAGACAGACTGGTGAACTGGACTGTAGGCAGACTGTCGGGCTGGAAAATAGTCAGACTGGCAGACTGGACTGAAGAACAGACTGGGAGACAGGACTGATTTGCAGAGGACCTGAGGGCTGAAGCAAAGTAAGTATAACAGAGCAACAACCTTGCATGGGCACCTCCATATTGGAGGAGGTGCCTTTTATAGAGAAAGTCATCCGGCCATTGGTCGGGGACTTTTTAGGACGGCGCGTGCGGCCCCTTTAAGAGGGAGGGAGCGCGCGCGCCCTAAGCACAGTGCCGGGGAAGCTGCGTGCACCAGCTGTTATGATCTGCAACAAGAACTAAGGAAAGATAGGGGAAAGCTGTCCCTACAGTACGACTAAGCTGAATCCCTACAATGTAGCAGGCTGCCTGTTCCTAGTGAACAGACCCGCCTTCGTCCTCGGCTAGTCTGAACGAAGACCTATAGAATTAAGGGAGGGATCCCTAAAAGAACTAAGGACTGGGACAAAAATGGGACACCTCCTAAACAGAAATTGTTGTAGAACACAAAAGACAAACTGACAAAAAGTACTAGAGGTCCCAGAGGACCAAGTAAACTGACAGAGATAGCCACCGAAGCACCAGGCTAGCAAAACAGTCAAACAACACTGAAGTCCAGCAAAGCCAGAAGGGCGGAGCTGGAATATATAGGCAGATGGTCACGTGACTGCATAACACATGATGGAAAAAACTAACATGAGGGTTCTAACAGTACCCCCTCTTTTATGAGGATCCTCCAGATCCTCCAGGCCCAGGTCTATCCGGAAACCTCCTGTGGAAAGCTTTAACAAGCCTAGGAGCAGAGACATCATCCGTCCTTACCCAGGAGTTGTCTTCGGAACCGAAACCCTTCCAGGAGACAAGATACTGTAATCTCCCTCTATGCCATCTAGAATTCAAGATACGAGAAATTTCATATTCGCCGTCTTCCACCACAGGAGGAACCGTGACAGTGACGTCCCTATCAGATACGTCAGCCTTTTTCAACAAGGAAACATGAAACACAGGATTAATCTTCCAGGAAGCAGGGACATCCAACCTAACAGCAGACGGGTTAACAACCTGAAGCACTTTAAATGGACCCACAAACTTAGGACCCAGTTTTTTAGAGGGAATCCTCAACCGCAGGTTCTTCGAGGACAACCAAACCATGTCACCCACAGTAAACAAAACCTCTTTACGTTTCCTGTCAAAATACTTCTTGGACTTTTTGTTAGCCTCTTGAAGGTTACAACGTACATTAGTCCAAACTCTCTCCAAATCACCGGAAAAATTCTCCTCCTCCAGCACCGCCGACCCCAATTTGGAAAACGAACCAAAAGACAGATGTCTCCCAGTACAAAAAAAAAAAGGAGAACACCCAGCAGAGGAGGATGTATGATTGTTAAGAGCAAATTCTGCGAGAGGCAGAAACTCCGACCACACCTCTTGATTGTCCGCCACAAAACAACGCAAAAACTGTTCAACATCCTGGTTCTTTCTTTCAGTCTGTCCATTAGACTCAGGATGATAACCAGACGAAAATGACAAATGGACTCCCAACCTGTCACAAAAAGCACGCCAAAAGCGAGCCACAAACTGAGGTCCTCTATCAGAAACAATGTCCGTGGGAATGCTATGGAGCTTGACAATATCCTTAACAAACGCTTTAGCGAGTGTCTTGGCGCAGGACAACTTAATGAATGGAACCAAATGACACATCTTACTAAAACGGTCCACGACCACCCAGATGACAGTAAAACCCTCGGACTCAGGAAGATCAGTAATAAAATCCATAGTGAGATGCGTCCAAGGCGCACTAGGAACCTCCAGAGGGCAAAGCAACCCCCGCAGCAGGAGTATGTGAAGCCTTTGACCTAGCGCACACAGTACACTGACGCACCCACTTGATGACTTCCTTCTGCCATCCAGGCCACCAAAAACTGCAACTGATCAGTCTCATATTCTCCGAAATTCCTGGATGACCTGCCAACAGAGACTCATGACACTCCACAAACAAATCTCTCCTAAAGGCTCTAGGCACGAACAACCTCCCATGGGGAGTGTTAGATGGAGCATCATCTTGAGCTTTCAGAATCCCATTCTCCAAAACGGAGTCCAATGCCGCCACCACAACTCCTTTCTGTAAAATGCTCTCCTCCTCCTCGGCACCGACCATAGGAGAGAAGCTGCAAGATAAAGCATCGGCTTTACCATTCTTAGTACCAGGGATATAGGTAACAGAAAAATGAAACCGGGAAAAAAAAAGTGCCCACCTAGCTTGACGGGCATTCAAGCGCTTGGCAGCATCCAGATAGATCAAATTCTTATGATCTGTGAAAACCTGAATAGGAAATCTAGCGCCTTCCAAAAAATGACACCAATGTTCAAACGCGAGTTTAATAGCCAGCAACTCCCGATTTCCAACATCATAATTCAGTTTGGTTTCCGAAAAAATTTTCAAAAAGAAGGCACAAGGATGTACTCCACCCTTGTTCTCCTGAGACAAAACTGCTCCGACCCCCACCGATGAAGCATCGACCTCGACCAAAAAAGGCTTGGTCTCATAAGGCTGCATAAGGATAGGGGCAGAACTGAACCTCTCTTTGAGATACTCAAACTCTTCAATGGCCTCAGTAGTCCACTGGGCCGTATTCGCACCTTTCCTGGTGAGATCGGTTAGAGGTTTAACAATTACAGAAAAATTCTTAATGAATTTCCTGTAATAATTGGCAAAACCCAAAAATCTTTGTATAGATTTCAAACCAATAGGCCTAGGCCATTCCTGCACAGCCTGAACCTTCACAGGGTCCATCTCAAAGCCCTAGCTGGAGACAATGTAGCCCAAAAAACTAATTTTCTGCACAGCGAACTCACATTTCTCCAGCTTAACAAAGAGTGAATTATCACTCAATAACTGCAAAACTTCACGTACACTCTGTCAATGGGACTCAGATCTGGTGAATAAATCAAAATGTCATCCAAATACACAACCACATTCTTACCAGAGGTCTCAGGATGTCATTAATAAGGTTCTGAAAAAATGAAGGTGCATTGGTAAGACCAAAAGGCATGACCAGATTCTCAAAATGACCTACTGGAGTGTTAAAAGCAGTTTTCCATTCATCACCCTCCTTCACACGTAACAAATTGTATGCCCCCCGGAGATCAATTTTGGAGAACCACTTGGCTCCCACTAACTGGTTAAACAAGTCAGGAATTAACGATAATGGGTAGGAATTGCGTACGGTAATCTTATTAATTTCACGAAAATCCAGACATGGACGTAAACCGCCGTCCTTTTTTTTAACAAAGAAGAATCTAACTGCAACAGGCGACTTAGAAGGTCTAATGTGACCAGCAGCCAGGCTAGTCTCTATGTACTCTTCCAAAGCCTTTCTTTCAGGGATAGTCAGATTAAACAAGCGACTTTTGGGAAGAGTAGCTCCAGGAACAAACTCAATGGCGCAATCATAATCCCTATGAGGAGGTAAAACTTGCGACTCCTCCTCCGAAAAAAACATCCAAAAATCTTGAATAGGTACAGGTAATTCCCCTTTTTCCACAGCCGCAATGCGACCATTACAACTTTTATCATAGCACTTGGGAGTCCAAGAGATCGGCTGTCATAAGCAATCATCCTCTCACGTCCGTCTTGAACTTGAGATAGTACAGCTCCCAGTCTATGTTGACTCCCGTCAGTGTACAACAAAAATGGAGTTTCGAACCGCGAATAAGCCAGGACTGGTGCACTGGCTTCTTCAACGCTTCAAAGACCTCATGCTGCCGTGGTCCCCACTTGATGGGTCGAGTCTTGGGCCCCCCCATCATGCCCCTCAGTAGCTCGTTTAGTGGGCCAGCCAAATGGGCAAACTTGGGTATAAACCTTCTATAGTATCCAGCCAGACCCAGGAAGGCCCTCAATTCCCGGAGGGTATTCGGCTAAGACCACTTTTGGACTGCTTCTACCTTGCTGGTAACCGGCTGCACCCCCTCTGGGGTGATCACATGTCCCAAGTACTCTATCCGATGTTGAAACAGTTGGTACTTCCTGGGTTTGATCTTGAGGCAGTTATCTCGCAACCACCCCAGGACTTGTCACGGCTTCTGCAAGTGATCCTCGAAGGAGGCCCCAAACACCACCACATCGTCCAAGTATATCAATAATGACTCGAAGCTGAGGTCACCCAAACGATGCTCCATCAACCATTGGAATGTCCTTTTGGCATTAGACAGGCTAAATAAGGGGTGCACGCAGTGTGGGGTGCACGCATGTGTCCTCTTCAGCAAAGTGTCCTATTCGACAAGTGTCTGACAGTCATTTCAATGGCAGTCATTCAGGGCAGGAGTCAGGTAACTAACACTTTGTACTCTCTTCTAACTATGTACTTTATTCCTGCATCCATATTCCTGTGTGCTTTTTTCATTCACATTCACCGCCCTATCCCCCCTCCATCACCACTCATCCATATCTGCCCCTCTCTCCTTCCCTCTCCCATGTACAGCTCCCATGCTCTTTTGAGCTTCCTGAAAAATCTCACTCTGTCTTATCCAAAGGTATTGTACAAGAAACCATGTCACAAATCCAAAAGCCATCTGCTCTTTCTCTTTTTACTGCTCCTACTCATTTCAGGGGATATCTCTCCTAACCCCGGACCACCCTCCACCAACCTCAACCTCTCCCTCACCTCACATCGAAACCCTGCCACCTTATTAACATCAGCTGTACTCCTTCATCTCCCTCCTTCAATTGTGCACTGTGAATCCACGATCTGTATACAACAAGCTTCCTTTCCTGCACAATTACTTTCTGACCAACTCTCTCAATCTGCTGGCCCTCACTGAAACCTGGATCCAGGATTCTGACACTGTCTCCCCTGCCACTATTTCTCATGGTGGCTTGCATTTTTCCCATTCCCCGAGACCTGCAATCAGACTTGGTGGTGAGGTCGGCATACTCCTGTCCCCACATTGCACCTTCCAGGTCATCCCCCCAGTACCATCACTCTCATTCCCTTCTTTTGAGGTCCACACCATCAGGCTCTTCCATCCCCTCTCCCTCAGAGTAGCGGTCGTATACCATCCCCCAGGCTCAGTCACGCAGTTCGTTAACCATTTTTCTGCTTGGCTGCCGCACTTCATGTCCTCAGATTTACCAACCCTTATCTTGGGAGACTTCAACATCCCCATAAACAGCCCCACCTCCTCATCCGCATCCCAGCTTCTATCTTTAACCACTTCTTTTGGCCTCTCACAGCTTTCAACCTCTGAGACACACAAAGATGGAAACACCTTTAATCTGGTCTTTGTCCGGCTTAGTTCAATCCCCCACCTAAATAACTCCCCTCTTCCCCTCTCTGATCGCAACATTCTCTCCTTCACCCTCACAAATCCTCGCCCGCCCCAGCACACTCCTACCTATCACACATTCAGAAATCTACAAGCCATTAACCCTCATACACTTATAGACTCACTTCACTCATCACTGTCCCTAATCTTCTCTTTTTCCTGTCCTGATCTGTCTGTAAACCACTACATTAACACTCTCAGAAGCACGCTGAACCAAGTAGCTCCCCTCACCCTCAGAACCTCTAAACACAGAGTAAAACAGCCCTGGCTCACACTGCAAACTCGATTTCTCCAGCGTTGCTCTAGAAGAGCCGAACGCCTATGGAGGAAAACTCGCACACTAGAAAACTTTATCCACTATAAATTTATGTTAAAAACATATAACTCTACCCTTCACCTCGCCAAACAGACCTACTTCACCACCCTGATCTCCTCACTATCCAACAACCCCCAAAAACTCTTTGATACCTTTCACTCCCTCCTCAGTCCTAATTCGCAGGCCCCCATCACGGACCCATTTGACCCAGTCACAGAAGACGAAGTCTCCAGGCTCCTCTCTTCTTCTCATCCCACTACATGCACCACTGACCCCATCCCCCCACACCTACTCCAGTCTCTTTCTTCAGTCGTCACTACTCACCTAACTAAAATCTCCAACCTCTCCCTCTCTTCTTGTATCTTCCCCTCCCCCTTCAAACACTCTATCATTACTCCATTATTAAAAAAGCCCTCTCTTGACGCTTCCTGCACAAACAACTACAGACCAGTCTCCAATCTTCCCTTCATCTCTAAACTCTTGGAGCGCCTGGTCTACTCCCGCCTTACCAGTTACCTCTCCACTCACTCTCTTCTAGACCCATCACAGTCCGGCTTCCGCCCCCTACATTCTACAGAAATTGCACTCATCAAAGTTACCAATGACCTTCTGACAGCAAAACGTAATGGTGACTACTCTCTGCTCATTCTTCTTGACCTCTCTGCAGCCTCTGACACCGTTGACCACCACCTCCTTCTCTCTATGCTCCACTCAATCGGCATAAAGGACAATGCTCTCTCTTGGTTCTCCTCCTACCTATCTGACCACTCTTTCAGTGAATCGTTTGCTGGCTCCACTTCTTCCCCCCTTCCTCACACTATTGGGGTTCCTCAGGGTTCAGTCCTTGGCCCTCTTCTCTTCTCTCTCTACACAGCCCCAATTGGACAGACCATCAGCAAACTTGGTTTTCAGTACCATCTTTAGGCTGATGACACACAACTATACACCTCATTCCCTGACCTTACCCCCGCTGTACTACAGAACACCAGTGACTGTCTGGCCACAGTTTCTAACATCATATCCGCTCTCTACCTGAAACTCAACCTTTCCAAAACCTAACTTCTTTTTCTCCCGCCGACAACTCACCTCCCTAAATCTCTCTCTCCGCGTGTGGCATCACAATAATGCCGAGCCAGCAGGCGCGTTGTCTGGGCGTTGTGTTTGACACCAATCTCTCCTTCACCTTCCATATACAATCTCTTGCCCGCTCTTGTCGCTTGCATCTGAAGAACATCTCTAGAATCCGCCCCTTTCTCACCTTGGAAACAACAAAAACCCTCACTGTTGCCCTGATCCACTCCCGCCTTGACTACTGTAACTCTCTATTAATTGGCCTCCCCCTCACTTGACTTTCCCCCCTCCAGTCCATCCTTAATGCTGCAGCCAGGGTCATCTATTTGGCTAACCGTTATTCAGACTCCGCCACTCTGTGCCAGACATTGCACTGGCTGCCCATGAATTATAGGATCCAATTTAAATTTCTTGTTCTCATCCACAAAGCTCTCCACAGTGTGGCACCCCCCTACATCTCCTCCCTCATTTCTGTCTATCGGCCTACCCGTTCTCTGCGTTCCGCAAGCCACTTTCGACTAACATCTGCACTAATCCGTACCTCCCACTCCCGGCTTCAAGACTTCTCCCGAGCTGCACCTATTCTTTGAAATGCTCTACCCCAAGAAATTAGGATGAACCACAACTTACACAGTTTTAGGTGCTCCCTAAAAACACACCTATTTAGGGCGGCCTATCACCTTCCCTAATCGAAGTCCTTTTATCTTCTTATAGCCCATCCCTTATTTCTCCAAACATAACTCTCCACCGAACCAAAAAGCACTACAGATACTGGCTGGTGATTAGCTCTTGCAGCCTTTATATTTCCCTCATCCCCTCAAGATGGCTGGACCATCCTTGTAAATAAGCCATTGTACTTTGTCACCCCCACCTCATTGTAGATTGTAAGCTCTTACGAGTAGGGTCATCATTATTTTTGCTGTAATTATTGTATTAGCTTTAGCTATGTTACTTATGACTGTTGTATATGAACCTCTGAATTGTAAAGCACTGCGGAATATGTTGGCGCTATATAAATAAAGATTATTATTATTATTATTATTATTACTAAATGGCATCCTGTTAAACTCGTACAGCCGTCTTTGCCTTGTCCTTCTCAGCCATCGGTACCTGCCAGTACCTACTGGCCAGGTCAAGAGTTGATAAGAACTTCGCACTACTCAGGGCGGATAACGACTCTTCGATCCACGGAAGAGGGTAGGCATCTCGGACAGTCTGGGCATTCAATCTTCGGTAATCCACACAGAACCGGAGAGACCCGTCTTTCTTCCGCACCAAGACCACTGGAGCAGCCCAAGGACTTTGACTCTCCTGGATCACCCGATTCTCTAACATGCTTGCCACCATATCTTTCACCTCCTGATACATCTTTGGGGGAATTTGCTGGTATCTTTCTCGAATTGGCGCAGCATCACTGGTAGCGATTGCGTGTTTAATGGCGGAAGCACACCCAAAGTCTTCATCATGTCTTGAGAACGCCTCCTGAAATTCCCGCAGAGTTTCTTCAAGAAGCTTTCGTTGTCCCGGAGTCAAGGTCTGGCGGTCCACCCCCATCACTTCCATTATCGCCTGCCCATTCCACTCCACTGTTGGAGCTAGCCTTCATTGGACTTCTTTGGCATAAGTCCAGGTCGACCTCCTATCTGGCTGTAACGTGAAGTCTCTTCTAGGCAGGACTTTTCCATCAGACACATAAACTTTGGTCAGCAGGATACCTCCGGGGACGGTTAACTCACTGTCTAAATCATTAATACAATGTACGGGCACACATCCGTCTTTTACAGTGGCGAGGGCCCAAGCTACCAGTGGTCTGTCTGATATTTCTTCCTGAGTAACGGGCTTGATCTGAACCTCCAGTCCATTTAGTCATTGCCTAGTTCCCATTGGCAGCATCAATATCCATTCCTGCCTTGGGGGAATTTTCACCGGAGTCTTTGACAACACTCTCACTCGTCCGACAGGCTGATCGCACATGGGGCTCTTTTGTAGGCTACAACTTCTCACCATCTGCTGCAGAATCTTCTGAGTGGCCGATGTGTGGTGGCCCGCTGCCAATATTTAGGACCTTCTCTGGCATAGAGATGGTGGTCTAGATCCCTCAGTATGTTCATGCCCAGCATCACATCCAATCCCCTCTGGGGCAGATGGTCTACAAGCACGATCCCCTTCTTGCTAATGTCCTGTTCAAACAACCGGACTCACATCCAGACTATTCCTTGCACGTCTATCTCTTGATTATATGCCGCGGTCAGCCTGATGATGCTTCCATCTCCCGGCTCCATCATGTGTCCAAAATACCTTTCGAAGAACTCAAGGGGCATAATGGTGCTTGGCTCAACATCCATCGGTGCCAAGCAATCCCTAGCGATATGACCGTATCATCGGCAGCGCCAACATTGGGGCTCCCAGCGGGTCGTGATCCTGATGTGACCTGACACACAGAATTTCGCGAAGATCCCGTATTTGTTCTTGCATTGCTGTCGTCAGCATCTGGACTGCCTCCCTCAGGGTTGCTGCCTCCCCTGATCCGGCCCGACCTTCTGTAATTTGGGCACTACTCGCTGATTTCTTGATCCCAGTATTTGACTCTTCTTCCCGTTCTATGGTAGCCAAATAAAAAAACGTCAGAGCTGAGTTACCTCGTGTCAACTCTTGAAGTTTGTCCTGTAAGGACTTATTAGCTATCCCAGCAATGAACTGGTCTCTCAGGAACCGGTCTAGCTCCTGAAAGGCGCCCATGCCTATTGGGTCGTGCCTCAGGATCTCCTGCATTGCTTCCTGAAGGACGTTTGCGTATCGCATCAGTGTTTCCCCCTCACGTTGTGGTCGGTTAAAGAATTCACTCCTCAGCTGCGCCACCTGCACACGGGTCCCATGGACCCTTTCCAGCAGGGCAAATATCTTCTCTATGGTGTCCCTCTCAGATTCAGAGCGCACCATCAACGTCCGCCTGGCATCACCCTCTAGCAGAGCTACCTCTGCTTATAACCCCGGAGTCAGATTACACACCTTAACTGCACTCCAAACACTTTCCATCCAATCCTGAAGTCCCATGTTATTGACATTGAACTTGGCCATGTGATGGAGCAGGGTCCCTGCTGGAAGGTACCCTACCTGGACTGATACCACGGGGTCAGGCTGGTGTTGCTGGGCTGAGGCACCCTGAACGAGGCCCTGAGCAGACTCGAGGCAATTGCTTCCCGTTGTTTTTCCGTCCATAACAATTACCACGTCCTGCCGATTACGGCAAGTTGTAAGTCGTGTACCGGGAGTGTTCTTCAGGACACGGCAGAGCCACGGGCGAGAAAAAACAACTCTTACACAGTTTGATCCCAAATTAACTATTTTACTTATTTAAGTGAATATTTTCACCCAGACAATACAAAACATTTAAATATTATGCAAACATTAGTCAACAGCTGGAACCTCTGTGCTATACAGCGTGGCATCTAAGCAATCTGTATTTACTATCTTTTTTATAGATTTGCCTGCTGGCGTACCTGTCTAAACTGGCCGCCTATTACCGTGTTACACCCTAAGAATTGGTCTAATTACAGTATATGCGTGTAATATACAGGTTAGCCTGCGGTATAACACTGAGGTTTTACAATCTTACAAATATTTCCTCTATTTCCCAACCAAATTTCCCTGTGCCTTCCCATAGTGTTTACAGAGGAACAGTCAGTCCTCAACTGTATCAAAAATACCCAAAAATAATTACGTTGACGTCCGTTTAGCCATAAATAGTCATACTCGGTTGAATAACTGTCCAGTACTAAAATGCTGTGCAGAAACTTTCTCCTGTAACAAAATAGAGTTCATTTATGGTCCTGAGTCCGTTGTGTGCCTTGTTGTCACCTCAAAGTAGATTGGGATTTTCTTAGTTATTAAACGAGCATAAACCGTGGCAGCGAATCGGAAAGTTCTGGACTCTGGTATTAGCAACAAACGTTGTGTGAAGCAGTTAATCTAACTAACTACAGGCTTTATATTAGCCTTGAATATTTTAGCGCCAAAATGTTATGTTATGCGTGTACAGTTACTCACTGCGGGGCTCCGTCAACAGGTGAGCGGTACCAAGATGCTTCTAGCTTAATTTCTCAGTGGTGTCCAACACCTCTTCACTGTAGGTCCCGGCCTTTATCTTCTCTGGACAGCGTTTCTGACAGGAATCTCCTCAAACTTGGACAGTTTCCGGTCGTGAACAAGCTCAGCTCCAATATGCTGTTTCTCTGCTGTCAATGGGATGTTCTCACAAGCAGATGCTGCTGAATTCCCTTCCAGCGCATCCTCTTCTGTTCAGGACATATTCCAGACTACCCCCAAGATGGCCACTTATTCCTGTCACCTACTTTTCAACTGTCCACTGGGAATTCCCCTGAGAACAGTAACTAAGCCCCTCCCACACTGGAGCTAGACCAATCACCGTCTCCGTTGGTTGCTGGGCAAACTTCATCCTTCACTGTACCACAGTCACTACCCCTTAACAATGTGCACTGAACTCCCTATCATCAATACATTAACTGCTTATTCACCTTATATAATCATGTAATACAATGCATTTCAAATCATTCACAGAGTTAAAACCTTACATCCAAATATATATACAGTTTTTCAACAAGTACTGTGTTATACTGGTGTGGATACAGATTTACACAATCATATCACTCTGGTGAACCCACACACATCTCACATAGTCACTCAGAAACCTACCAATTCATGGAGGGGGTGGCTGCCTAGTAAAAAATGCACACAAATGAACCTTGCATAGGACTCCAGTCACACAGGTATGTATATACAGTATAATGCCCCTACAGCTTCCTATAAAAAGTATGATTCCCCCCACAGCTTCCTATAAATAGTATGGTGGCCCCCACAGCTACTCTACATAAAATATGAAGCATCCACAGCTACCTATATACAGTATGATAGCTATCATCCCCTCCATCCCACAGCTCCTCTATACACAGTATGAAGCCCCAACAGCTCCTTATATACAGTAGAAGCTCCAACAGCCTCAACAAGCACTGACTGACAAAATAAAAGCTACTCACCTAGGCGCATTACCCTGGCGCTCTGTTCCAGTCCCTGCAGCGTATGGCCTGGGACTCTGTCTTGAGAGGTCATTGCCCCTGCTGCATCGAGTCTCAGGTGCACATGCTGATAGGCAGAGGAGTGAGCAGAATGGTCCCTACTCCACCATTATATTCAATGGTATCTACATCCTGAGGATGCAAACACCGTTGAAATCATCCAACCGCCTCATTACAGTGAATGGTTCCATTAGGGGTTGCATCTTAATCCTGTTTTTCAGAGATTTAGAAAGAAACCGCAATGTAATTTCTTAGCATAGAGCACAGAATAAATGGGAATTGAGCCTTATTCTGTTTTTTTTGCGAGGTAGAATGAACAAATAAACAGCAGTTCAAGATTTTTTTTTACATTGTCAATTATAGTCAGCAGTGGGGTACTGCAGGGATCTGTACTAGGACGGATTCTTTTTTAACCTCTTTAGTAATGACCTTGTGGATGGGATTGAGAATAAATTGTAGCTGACTACACCAAACTACGTAAATTCCAGATTTATATAGGTTTTGTGTTTTGCCACTTTTACATACTTAACCACTTTGCGCCAGAGCCTGTTTTTGCCTTTGTGACCGGGCCAATTTTTTCAATTCTGACCACTGTCACTTTATGAGGTAATTACTCTGGAACGCTTCAACGGATCCCCCTGATTCTGAGATTGTTTTTTTGTGACATATTGTACTTCATAATAGTGGTAAAATTTCTTCGATATCACTTGCGTTTATTTGTGAAAAAATCGGAAATTTGGCGAAAATTTTGAAAATTTTGCAATTTTCAAACTTTGAATTTTCATGCCCTTTAATCAGAGAGATATATCACACAAAATAGTTAATGAATAACATTTCCCACATGTCTACTTCACATCAGCACAATTTTGGAACCAAAATTTTTTTCTGTTAGGAAGCTATAAGGGTTAAAAGTTGACCAGCGATTTCTCATTTTTACAACAAAATTTACAAAAACATTTTTTTAGGGACCACACCTTATTTGAAGTGACTTTGAGGAGCCTTTATGACAGAAAATACCCAAAAGTGATACCATTCTAAAAACTGCACCCCTCAAGGTGCTCAAAACCACATTCAAGAAGTTTATTAACCCTTCAGGTGCTTCACAGGAATTTTTGGAATGTGGAAGAAAACAATGAACATTTAACTTTTTTTCACAAAACTGCTACTTTAGCCTCAAATTTTTAATTTTCACAAGGGCAGCCAGAAAAAATGGACCCCAAAATGTGTTGTGCAATTTCTCCTGAGCACGCTGATACCCCATATGTGGTGCAAAGCCACTGTTTGGGCGCACGGCATGGCTCGGAAGGTAAGGAGCGCCATTTGACTTTTGGAATGGAAATTTGACTGGAATCGATAGCGGACGCCATGTTGCATTTGGAGAGCCCCTGAGGTGCCTAAACAGAGGAAACCCCCAACAAGTCACCCCATTTTGGAAACTAGACCCCTCAAGGAACTTATCTAGATGTGTGGTGAGCACCTTGAACCCCCAGGGGCTTCACACAATTTTATAATGTTGAAGGGTGAAAATAAAAAAACACATTTTTATCACAAAACTGCTACTTTAGCCTCAAATTTTTAATTTTCACAAGGGCAGCCAGAAAAAATGGACCCCAAAATGTGTTGTGCAATTTCTCCTGAGCACGCTGATACCCCATATGTGGTGCAAAGCCACTGTTTGGGCGCACGGCATGGCTCGGAAGGTAAGGAGCGCCATTTGACTTTTGGAATGGAAATTTGACTGGAATCGATAGCGGACGCCATGTTGCATTTGGAGAGCCCCTGAGGTGCCTAAACAGAGGAAACCCCCAACAAGTCACCCCATTTTGGAAACTAGACCCCTCAAGGAACTTATCTAGATGTGTGGTGAGCACCTTGAACCGCCAGGGGCTTCACACAATTTTATAATGTTGAAGGGTGAAAATAAAAAAACACATTTTTAACACAAAACTGCTACTTTAGCCTCAAATTTTTAATTTTCACAAGAGCAGCCAGAAAAAATGGACCCCAAAATGTGTTGTGCAATTTCTCCTGAGCACGCTGATACCCCATATGTGGTGCAAAGCCACTGTTTGGGCGCACGGCATGGCTCGGAAGGTAAGGAGCGCCATTTGACTTTTGGAATGGAAATTTGACTGGAATCGATAGCGGACGCCATGTTGCATTTGGAGAGCCCCTGAGGTGCCTAAACAGAGGAAACCCCCAACAAGTCACCCCATTTTGGAAACTAGACCCCTCAAGGAACTTATCTAGATGTGTGGTGAGCACCTTGAACCCCCAGGGGCTTCACACAATTTTATAATGTTGAAGGGTGAAAATAAAAAAACACATTTTTAACACAAAACTGCTACTTTAGCCTCAAATTTTTAATTTTCACAAGGGCAGCCAGAAAAAATGGACCCCAAAATGTGTTGTGCAATTTCTCCTGAGCACGCTGATACCCCATATGTGGTGCAAAGCCACTGTTTGGGTGCACGGCATGGCTCGGAAGGTAAGGAGCGCCATTTGACTTTTGGAATGGAAATTTGACTGGAATGGATAGCGGACGCCATGTTGCATTTGGAGAGCCCCTGAGGTGCCTAAACAGAGGAAACCCACAACAAGTGACCGAATTTTACAATCTACTCCTCTGTATAAATTAATCTAGTGGTGGGAAAATAAGTAGGTAAATGGTCACTAAACCCATAGATGAATTCCCACAGAGGTGTCATTTCCATAATGGGGTCACTTCAGGGGGGATTATGCTGTTCTGGCACTTTTCAGAGTACCAGAGCTAAAGAATCCCCCCTGAAGTGACCCCATTTTGGAAATGACACGCCTCTGGGAATTCATCTATGGGTTTAGTGACCATTTTAACTCGATGGATGATTTCCAGAAATAAGCACGCAATGGAAGGTTTAGATTCTGGAGAACCCCCCCTGGAAATTAAGTGAGCTCTACTCGAATATGTCATTCACTAAATGAACCAAATGTTTGAATGACAAATTGGGATACATTTTTACAGTTTAAAAACGTGGTTCTGTGTGGTAGATTTTAAAGCAGTCAGTGACGCATAAGGCTGGCAATGATGGGCATTGTGGGCAATAGTAGCGGGTATCACGCCTCATTCCTCTCTTAGTACATACACGACATCTTTTCTGGGGGTTCCTTCTTGTTTCCTTTGCTGGAATAAGTGCAATAAAATGTCGCTCAGTGAGTCTTTTCACATCCTCAGATTCTAATGGATGAGCGGGGCTAACACTTTGAAAGACAAGATTTTCAATTACCTTTTCTTGATAATCAAGAAAAGGATCTGAATTTCCTGCTTTTTTGTACAACACAAAAGAATTGTATGTGGCCACCTGAAACAAATAGATAACCAACTTTTTATACCAGGTATAGGACTTTCTTGATACCTGGTATGGCTGTAGAACCTGGTCTGCAAGGTCCACACCCCCCATGTGTTTGTTGTAGTCAATGACTGACACAGGTTTTTGCTTCGGAGTGGTGGATCCTAGTTCTACAGTGGCCCTTGTGGCATCTGTGTGGATCGAGCTGAGGACAAAAATATAACTCTTATCCCTATATTTCAGGGCAAGCAGCTCTCCGTTGCGTACAGCCCCTGACTGCCCCTTTTGGAACTTTTGGTTGACCAATGGTTGTGGAAACCCCTGACAGTTTTTACGGATGGTCCCACAAGCCCCGATGTTGTGTTCAACCAGACTTTTAAATAGGGGTATGCTGGTGTAATAATTGTCCACATATAGATTGTAGCCTTTTTGAAAAAATGGACTTATCAGCTCCCAAACAATTTTTGCAGATGTCCCCAGATAAGTAGGGCATCCTGGTGGGTTTAGTTGGCTATCTTTCCCCTCATATATGCGGAAAGCGGATGTGTATCCGGTTGAACTTTCGCACATTTTATAGATCTTTATTCCAAACCTTGCCCTTTTAGATGGGATAAATTGCTTGAGGTGCAGTCTTCCTTTGAATTTTACAAGGGACTCATCTATAGAAATATTTTGTGTTGGGGTGTAGAGGCTTAAGAATTTTTCTGACAAATTTTCAATGATGGGTCTAATTTTATATAACCTGTCATGTTCTGGGGCATTTCTGGGCAGGCATTGACTATTGTCGTTAAAATGCCAAAACCGCATGAGCATTTCATAACGGGTCCTAGGCAGAATGACTGAAAACATAGGGGTGGCTTGAACAGGGTGGTTGGACCAGTAGGATCGAATGCTCGGTTTTTTAACAAGCCCCATGGCAAATGTAAGTCCTAAAAATTTTTTTATTTCCGGGACATTAGTTGGTGTCCATAAATTTGCCCTAGCATAGTAAGATCGGGGATTCTGGCTTATGAATTGGGATGCATATAAATTTGTTTGCACGACAATATGCTCTAGCAAGCTGTCTGTAATAAACAAATTAAAAAAATGAATTGGTCCAAAATCTTCCACCTCCACATTTATACCAGGAGTGGCGTTGAAATCAGGGCTGAATGGAGCAGCCGAATCCGAAGCCTCCCATCTGGGAAATGCTAGATCATGTGGCAAAGCCCCTTGTACACTGGCGTGCGCCAATTCACTAGTAGCAGGGACAGCGCTTGTACTGGGCAGTGTTCCCTGATTTGGAGACGTTTCTCCAGTAGCGCTATTTGCCCCTATTGTTGTACTGGTCCTTGGGCTTGAGGATGGACCAGAATCACTGCTCATTTCTGAGCTCTCAGTGTCGCCGCTACTAAAGCCCTCAAAATCCACATCTCCATCTGAGATTGCGCTGTCATCAGTGTCAGAACACAGCAGGGCATACACCTCCTCTGCGGTATAAGTCTGACGGGCCATTTTATTTTTAGATTTTTTGACTGGACTGAACGGACCGGACTGAACGGACGGGACTGATCTGACAGGACTGACTGATCTGACAGGACTGACTGACTGATCTGACAGGACTGACTGACTGACAGATCTGACAGGACTGACTGACTGACAGATCTGACAGGACTGACTGACTGGACTGATCTGACAGGACTGACTGACTGGACTGATCTGACAGGACTGACAGATCTGACAGGACTGACTGACTGACAGATCTGACAGGACTGACTGACTGACAGATCTGACAGGACTGACTGATCTGACAGGACTGACTGACTGATCTGACAGGACTGACTGATCTGACAGGACTGACTGACTGATAGATCTGACAGGACTGATTGACTGATAGATCTGACAGGACTGACTGACTGACAGATCTGACAGGACTGATCTGACAGGACTGACTGATCTGACAGACTCACTAACCCTAACTCTTACTTTCTTTTTTATTTTATTTTTTTTACTTTCACAGTGGCAAGGCTGACACAGCTCTTGTCACACTGTTTCTCCTCTGCTCTCTCACTGAGATCGGAGGAGAAACAGTGTATTTATCAGGCAGATCGCCCGGGAAAGTTTGTTGCTAAAACAAACTTCCCTGGTGATCTCTCTGATTGGCTGGTGTGACGCTGACATCATCGAGACCTGAGCCAATCAGGTCTCAATGATGTCAGAGGTCACAGCACCGGGATCCCCGCCGCTCCTGAGGTATGTGGGGGGTCCCGATCGCCGACCACCAGCTGTTACTATCTTTTAAATGCCGCGATCGCTATGGATCGCGGCATCTAGAAGATAGGAACAGGTTAACATCATGGGGACCTGATCCATTCAGGTCCCCATGATGCCACATGTCAGAGCTATCGCTCTGAACCGGTACCGCAGCGCTAGCAGGACCACCCACCGTTTTTAAACGTCGGCGCTGCACAGAGCCCGGGCAGCGCCGACGTTTATGTACAGTGGGCGGTCCTGAACCGGTTAAAATTATTTTTAATAAAAAATATTTTTTTGCATCGTCATATGTTTAGTGTTCTACCTTTTCTATTTCTCCACCAACAGAAATGTATGATATGAGGGCTTTTTTTTATTGTGGGGCGAGTCAAACTTTTTATTGGAGAAACGGAGAGTAACCAGCATGGAATACGCCATCCCAGGTGAGTATAAATAAAACGTAATTTTTATTATTCAAAAGGTAAACACTCGAGAACAAATGGCTGGCAAAAATCCACAGTACAGCAAGTGTAATAAAAAAAAAGGTGTGCAGAGGGACCTACGCATTTCTGTTTTACAGCCTTACTCATGGTCTGAACAGTGGTAGCTAGCATCCCCATGTAAGTACTAAAGTTGTCCCGTAGTAGGACATTCCCCATTACCATTTAGTATGTGGATGGGGAGCTAATCAAGGTGTGGACTGATACCTTCAATTAAAAACCAATTAAAATGACCAAATGCCGATATTCATGATTAGCAGCCAGAAACATAATGAGACAAACTAGAATAAACATGGATAAAATCATGAATATTGTAAGATGAGATCTTATCTAGTGTTGAGACCTCTGGGTACACAGTTTCTCAAGGTAAAAATCCACAGATTCCCTGTTTAACTGTTTGCGTCTATGGTCTCCCCCTCACAGTGGTTTATACACTTTTTCAATGCCCATGAATTTAAAACCACTAAAGGTTACCTTTATGTACCTAGGCAAAATGTCTAGAAACTGCTGACTGTGAAATAGCAAAGGGGTTAACTGCATCCGAGAGATGCCTACATATTTTAAAGGGGTCCTGTTGTGCATTGAACATATTGGACTTTACAGATGTCATCTATCTTATGGAATGTACCATGTGCACAGTATGTTCACCTATGTTATTTTTATAGCAATGGTCTACATGCATGGGTATCTTATTCAATAGTTAACCCTTTGCTTGACGCAAATGACATACCTGTTACCCCACAGGCAATTGCCCAGTTCGCAAGTGTGGCGCCCCTGAGGGTTCGACCGCCACAGGAATGCTGCACTTCTTCAATGGAGTGTGGTGTTCCTCCTCTGAGGTAAGGCCGGTGTGATGGTAGTGACCTAACCTTTTGCATCCAACACCACATTTCCACCAGAGGGAGCTAGTTTGCACTAGGCGCTGCTCCCCTGGTTACAGGGAGACTGGGGAACACAAAGTGGTAGGAACCAGTTAGTGGGTGTGGGTGGAGGAACACTAGTTAGTTACACTTCAAATTTCATATTTAATAGAATGCCATCTTTGATCTTGGTCTCTGGCAGTCTGTCTGTCAAGTGGTCCGTCCTTAGTCTAGCCTTTGCTAGTCTGTCGGCTGTCACTGTGCTGTCAAAATACGGTGTGTAATGTGACTTCCCTCCGGGAGCGCAGATCCTGTGTGGGCCTGCACCGGCATGGGACACAGCTCTCGTACCCCGATCTTTGGGACGAGAGGTAGGTTGCAGACAAGGAATGTCTCAACCCGGCCGAGGACCAGGATCAAGAAGGCCCGGGAGCTTTAGAGTGTGGCTCCCTAGCAAATGGGTCCCGGGGAGGATGCAGACGGAGCGGAGCACGCCACCTGTCCTCGCCTACCTGATCTATTCAGAGGGATTCCGGCTGCAAGAGGGGTACCGGCCCCCGACACTCTACCTCGCACTCTACGTCCAGGACGGGAAAGCCCGGTTAGGCCCTGAGGATCCCGCCAGGCGTCGGATGGAGAGGAATTGCCACCCGAGCCCTACACCTGAGAGGAGCTCAGAGGGAGACCCGGCCTATCTGCACACGCACAGACGGGAAGGGGTGAAGTCTGTAGTACAGGAACACTCTAGTGCAGGGTCGCTACCAAACACTGGACTTCCTCGGAGGTAGTCAGACCCCCGTCCCTGGTGGCCGCAGGACTCCGCGAGGAGCAGGGAGTCGCCTTCCCGCTAACACATCTGAGTGAGTAAAGCCTTGGAAGTTCACCCCTATGGCCTCCGGACTGTTCATTACGCGCCATACCACGCGACACGGTGCCCGTACTCCCACGCTACTGCAACCCCCTCTCAATCCTGTCTTGCCTGCCCTGAGGCCCTGCTCCGCCTGTGGGGAGCAGCGAGAACTTTAGCCGCCATGACACCGGGCCTCAGCGGACTGCAGCGGCGCTGGTGATCCTTCACCAGACACCACAGGTGGCGTAGTCGTTAACCAGCCACTCAACCTGGAATAGCCCACACCATCTCTTTCTAACGGGTCGGGCCCGGGCCACGGCTGCATCCCATCTCTTCAACGCGGGGCCCGACACTGAGTCCCCCAACACTCAGGGTAAAACACGGGCTTTCTGAGTAGAGGCGTCACACAAGCACTCGACCTCGCTGGTTCACTTTACGCACCCCCTCTGCAACGGTCGGTCATCGTAGTCAGCATCATCAATTTCCCACTGACATTCAGCCTCGTCTCCTGCCTGGGATAACTCCATGTCACAACCCCACACGCTCCTCCTCCTACCCCATTATTCCCAACAACCCCTGGGCAGTGATATAAATATAAAAAAGGTAGAAGTTGCTGTTCTTCCATCCACTGTAGCTTGTGGGGTTATTTTTTTTACTTCTCAGTGTACTGTAAAATGACAGCGATGACAATTTATGCCACAGTTGTCCCTACTGACAAAGTTTAGTAGTAGTTTCAAATGGACTCCGTAAGTGATATGGCCAAGGAGGAACATGTGCTCCAGTAAAAACGGTCCTATCTGCCTTATAATGATGACACCCAGGGGTGTCACTAAGTGATATTTTGGCAATTGCCTCTACACTATATTACAATCGTTTAGGCAATATAGGGACAGAATGTTTCATTTCTAGGACTTGTTAGTGAGGGTTCTTGTTGGGTTATCCCAAATTGTAAATAATTGTAGATAATTAACAAATGAAAAAGGGATTTTCCAAGATTTTAAAATATTTGACCCTAAGGAATGTTAAAATTAATAACCATTACTTACCTCTTGATTCCCTTGTCACTTAAGCGGCATCCTCAAATTCCAAAAAGGGAGGATATTCCGTCCAGTCAGTCGGAGTTCTGCAGCCAGTTACTGGTCTCAGCAGTCACGTGGCATACATGATACTATTAGTTCTCTATGAGGGATTTTTAGAAAATTGCTCTCCCCTTATTAGAAAACATCAGCTCATTGCAAATCGTTGAGGTAGTTCATTGATATTCGAGCCCAATATGGATAATAAGAAACCATATATAATGAAAAGTAAGTAGATTCGTTTTCAATGGCTAACCTAAATATTTGGCTCTGACACTAGTGTTGAAGACTTTGAGAATCTATATACAGTGTTATTGGTGATCCTCGCTATGAATGCACCAATATAAATCACAGATCACACACATAAAATTACTATTAGTATTAAAAAGCAAGATAAAAATGCCCATAAATATTGAAACCGTATCCTAAGTGATAATAAAACAGACAGTTCTAGACAACGGGCAATCGCTATAATAACCTGGTCCCTACCTGTCAGCGGAGGTTGGCACCCTCTTGTAACGCAAATGGCACACCAGCTCCCCGTTGGCTCTCCCTGAAGGTCCCTAATGACTTGAGTCAAGAGAGGAAAAGAAATACTAGCAGAGATCATGAAACGGGGATAAGAAGTAAACAAGCACTAGTTCTGGACAGTGATCCAGGGCAGATATAGATTAGGCTCAATACATATCACCACTAAACAGCTAAATCAATATGTAGCAAAGTAGTATTGTAGTAGGAATGAACTAAGGATGCAGAAGATCTCTATGGTATAGTTCAAATATATAACACTGCTCAAAAAAATAAAGGGAACAAGCAAATAAAACATCCTAGATCTGAATTTATGAAATATTCTCATTGAATACTTCGTTCTGTTCAAAGTTGAATGTGCCGACAACAAAATCATCAATGGAAATCAAATTTATTAACCAAAGGAGGCCTGGATTTGGAGTCACCCCCAAAATTAAAGTGGAAAAACACACTACAGGCTGATCCAACTTTGATGTAATGTCCAAGTCAAAATGAGGCTCAGTATTGTGTGGTCTCCACGTGCCTGTATGACCTCCCTACAACTCCTGGGCATGCTCCTGATGAGGTTGCGGATGGTCTCCTGTGGGATCTCCTCCCAGACCTGGACTAAAGCATCCGCCGACTCCTGGACAGTCTGTGATGCAACGTGACGTTGGTGGATGGAGCGAGACATGATGTCCCAGATGTGCTCAATTGGATTCAGGTCTGGGGAACGGGCGGGCCAGTCCATAGCTTCAATGCCTTCATCTTGCAGGAACTGCTGACACACTCCAGCCACATGAGGTCTGGCATTGTCCTGCATTAGGAGGAACCCAGGGCCAACCGCACCAGCATATGGTCTCACAAGGGGGTCTGAGGATCTCATCTCGGGAACCTAATCGCAATCAGGCTACCTCTGGCGAGCACATGGAGGGCTGTGCAGCCCTCCAAAGAAATACCACCCCATACCATTACTGACCCACTGCCAAACCGGTCATGCTGAAGGATGTTGCAGGCAGCAGATCGCTCTCCACAGCATCTCCAGACTCTGTCACGTGCTCCGTGTGAACCTGCTTTCATCTGTGAAGAGCACAGGGCGCCAGTGGCGACTTTGCCAATCCTGGTGTTCTGTGGCAAATGCAGATTGTCCTGCACGGTGTTGGGCTGTGAGCACAACCCCCATCTGTGGATGTCAGGCCCTCATACCACCCTCATGGAGTCTGTTTCTAACCGTTTGTGCAGACACATGCACATTTGTGGCCTGCTAGAGGTAATTTTGCAGGGCTCTGGCAGTGCTCCTCCTGTTCCTCCTTGCACAAAGGTGGAGGTAGCGGTCCTGCTGCTGGGTTGTTGCCCTCCTAAGGCCCCCTCCACGTCTCCTGGTGTACCGGCCTGTCTCCTGGTAGCGCCTCCAGCCTCTGGACACTACGCTGACAGACACAGCAAACCTTCTTGCCACAGCTCGCATTGATGTGCCATCCTGGATGAGCTGCACTACCTGAGCAACTTCTGTGGGTTGTAGAGTCCGTCTCATGCTACCACGAGTGTGAAAGCACAACCAACATTCAAAAGTGACCAAAACATTAGCCAGAAAGCATTGGTACTGAGATGTGGTCAGTGGTCCCCACCTGCAGAACCACTCCTTTATTGAGGGTGTCTTGATAATTGCCAATAATTTCCATCTATTGTCTATTCCATTTGCACAACAGCATGTGAAATTGATTGTCAATCAGTGTTGCTTCCTAAGTGGACAGTTTGATTTCACAGAAGTTTGATTTACTTGGAGTTATATTCTGTTTAAGTGTTCCCTTTATTTTTTTGAGCAGTGTATATTCAGATGTTTTTTTAATATAATATCAGTCTGGCACCTTGCACTGTGGCAACAGTATACAAATCTATAGATGTAACTAGCAGCAAGACAAAAAAAAATAAACTGAATGTACAGAAAAATAGTACACCTCAAAATTGCCTCTTCTCTCTATCTCTATTCAGCATTATTGATCTAACTAATCATTATGTCACCACAGTACTATTTGTTAGATCAATACTACTGAATTTTTTTGTCGTGTTGCTAGTTACATGTATACATTTGTACAGTGTTGCCACAGTGCAAGGTGCCAGACTGATATCATTTTCTTAATATATCTGTTATATATCAGTCTGGCACCTTGCACTGTGGCAACACTGTACAAATGTATACATGTAACTAGCAACACGACAAAAAAATTCAGTAGTATTGATCTAACAAATAGTACTGTGGTGACATAATGATTAGTTAGATCAATAATGCTGAATAGAGATAGAGAGAAGAGGCAATTTTGAGGTGTACTATTTTTCTGTACATTCAGTTTATTTTTTTTTGTCTTGCTGCTAGTTACATCTATAGATTTGTATACTGTTGCCACAGTGCAAGGTGCCAGAACGAGGTTATATTAAGAAAAATTGTGTTTGAAGTATGCCATATAGATCTTCTGTATCCTTTGTTCATTCCTACTACAATATTGCTTTGCTACATATTTGTATAGCTGTTTAGTGGTGATATGTATAGCGCCTACTCTACATCTGCCATGGATCACTATCCAGAACTAGTGGTTGGTTACTTACCCCCGTTTCACAATCTTTTCTAGTATTTTTTCCTTCCTTGACTCATCAATACATTAGGGACCTTCAGGGAGAGCCATCGGGGAGTGGGGGCGCCATTTGCGTTACAAGAGGGTGCCAACCTCCGCTTACAGGTAGGGACCAAGTTAGTGGTCATTATAGGGAGATTGCCCCGTTGTCTAGTACTAAATTGTTGCTTTATTATTATCATCACTTTGGATACGGTTTTAATATTCAAGGGAATTTTTTTCTTGCTTTTTAATTCATACTAATAGGGATTTTGTGTGTATGATCTGTGATTATAAGTAGTAATTGTATACTTTTTATGCTGCTAAAATTGGTGACTTATGGAGCCACTAATCGCGAACAGTACACCCAGACAAAAGAAAGATTTGACCATATATAGACTTTTTAATATCACTATTACATTTCTGAACAAATCCAGCGACAATCTGTATTACACTGAGACAACGATCAGATGTGGAGCTTCCTCCCGAATGACAATTCTAAGTACAAGGGAGAAATAGGAGCAGTTACATACATTGATCGATACCAAATACATAAGGAGGTTTGGTCCCAAAAAAGGAGGAAAAAGTAAAATGTAACCATTTCTGCAAACATAGCTTCTCTGAGATTAAAGTATTGGAAGGGTCATATTGCTTTGTCGGGATTTCGTGCACTAGTGCACTAGTGGAGCTTGCTTGAGTGATATCAGGACTGAGCGCATACGCGAGACATCTTTTGCTTGCTTGCTAGACTTGGGGTTAAAGTCACAGAGACGAGCCACTCTCTCCCAATCTGTTCCTGGGGATGTTTCTTCAGCATCGCTTACAAATGCTTCTTCGGCAGCCCTGAAAACCAGCAAATTCACCAATTAGAAAGAGATCCGAGAAAGTATTTATTTCCCCTCTTGTTACAGGGATTCAATTACAGTTTCCTATTTCTTACACTGTATCAAGCAGAATTGCATTCAACATGGTTTCAAGATAGGAAAAGACTTGATCTTTACATACTAGTGTCTGAGTTTACATTAGATCATCAAGTATGCAAATATGGAAACTAGAAATCTTTGAGAAAAAGAATAATACACAAGGTAGTAATGATTAATATGAATCCTAGCTCAGATTAAAAAGGAATCGCTCCCAGAACTAAATTTAAATTAATTACATGGTCAAAATTGTTTACTTAGCCCCCTACATTAAAAAAAAAAGTATTTTTCTTTAACTTCCTTGTGCACAAAATGATCTTTATTCATTAGTCAAATGAGGGTGCTCACTCCTGCCCCAGCAGTTAGTGTCCCTCACAGCCTCGCACTATGTAGATTGACCACACTTGCTTGCCCAGAGCGAGCACTACCTGAACTAAACACTCGACCATGTGTGCACGCAGACACTGGCAATCCAGGAGCTAAGATTAGAAGGAGAAAGACCGGCACATGAGGCTGGAACCTCAGCACCACAAAAGAAAAAGGAGACTGAGTGGGTACGGAAAATATTCAGACCCCTTCAAATTTTTCACTCTTTGTTTCATTGCAGTCATTTGAATAAATCTAGAATAAAATATACATTTTATATTGCTCAGATACAATAAAACCAGGTCAGGAAAAAAATAGGGTAGGGACTCCACAAAAAGGAGGGGCGCGTATGAGGATTCACAATCCTGTAATAAAAAATATACAACCATCCCACTTCAGGGGGCACCAGTACAATTCCAAAGAGGTATAACTGTGTACTCCCTACCCTATTTTTTCCTGACCTGGTTTTATTGCATCTGAATAAAATGTATATTTTATTCTAGATTTATCTTGAAGTGTCCCCTTTTTTTAGGTTATTCTAATCATTGACACCTTTTTACCAACAGTTGTTGGGTTATATATTTTGGTATTGATTGCAGCCATTTGGTAAATTCTAAAGAGTTCATTTTTTTGCTCATTACACTCTGCACCCCATCTTGACTGAAACAAACCAGAAATGTAGACATTTTTGCAAATTAAAAAGAAAAACTGAAATATCACAGTCATAAGTATTCAGACCCTTTGCTCAGATACTCATATTTAAGTCACATTCTGTCCATTTCCTTGTGATCCTCCTTGAGATGGTTCTACACCTTCATTGGAGTCCAGCTGTTTAATTAAACTGATATGACTTGGTTTGGAAAGGGACACACTAATATAATATAATATATAATATAATATAATATATATATGACCTCACAGCGCACAGTGCACATCAAACCAAATGAAAATCATGAGCTCAAAAGGAACTGCCCAAGGAGCTCAGACAGAATTGTGGCAAGGCACAGATCTGGCTAAGGTTACAAAAGAATTTCTGCAGTATTTAAGGCTCCTAAGAGCACAATGGCCTCCATAATCCTTAAATGGAAGAAGTTTGGGACCACCAGAAGTCTTCCTAGACCTGGCCGTCCATCCAAACTGAGCAATCGTGGGAGAAGAGCCTTGGTGAGAAAGGTAAAGAATAACCCCAAGATCACTGTGGCTGAGCTCCACGGATGCAGTAGGTAGATGGGAGGAAGTTCCACAAAGTCAACTATCACTGCAACCCTCCACCAGTTTGGCCTTTATGGCAGAGTGGCTCGATGGAAGTCTCTCATCAGTGCAAGACATATAAAAGCCCGCGTAGAGTTTGCTCAAAAACACATGAAGGACTCCCAGACTATGAGAAATAAGATTCTCTGGTCTGATGAGATGAAGATGGAACTTTTCGGTAATAATTCTAAGCGGTATGTGTGTAGAAAACCAGGCACTGCTCATCACCTGTGCCCAATACAATCCCAACAGTGAAACATGGTGGTGGCAGCATCATGCTATGGGGGCGTTTTTCAGCTGCAGGGACAGGACGACTGGTTGCAATTGAAGGAAACATAAATGCGGCCAAGGACAGAGATATCCTGGATGAAAACCTCTTCCACAGTGCTATGGACCTCAGACTTGGCCGAAGGTTCATCTTCCAATAAGACAATGACCCTAAGTACACAGCTAAAATAACAAAGGAGTGGCTTCAGAACAACCCTATGACCATTCTTGACTGGCCCAGCCAGAGCCCTGACCTAAACCCAATTGAGCATCTCTGGAGAGACCTGAAAATGGCTGTCCACCAACGTTCACCATCCAACCTGACGGAACTGGAGGGGATCTGCAAGGAAGAATGGCAGCGGATCCCCAATTCCAGATGTGAAAAACTTGTTACATCATTCCCAAGAGGACTCATGGCTGTACTAGCTCAAAAGGGTGCTTCTACTCAATACTGAGCAAAGGGTCTGAATACTTATGACCATGTGATATTTCAGTTTTTCCGTTTTAATAAATTTGCAAAAAAAATCTACGTTTTTTTTTATTTTTTTTTCCCCAGTCAAGATGGGGTGCAGAGTGTACATTAATGAGAAAAAAATGATCTTTTTAGAATTTACCAAATGGCTGCAATGAAACAGAGTGAAAAATTTGAAGGGGTCTGAATACTTTCCATACCCACTGTAGGTCTTGCTTCAGTGTAAATTTTGATCTGGCAAGGAGTCAAAAACAGATCTTATCCAACATTTCGACTGGGAACGGTCTTTGTCAAGGACATCTGTTGCAGGTGTTGGTAGGCAGAAATCTAGTAGCGCATTGGCTTACACCCCGCTTGCCGCAGTTCTCAATTCCCAGCTCCTGCTCCACACAGGTCCTCCTTGACATGAAAGATCATACTTTTTACATTATTGCTCTACTAGATTTCTGCCTACCTACAGATGTCCTTGACTAAGACCGTTGAGGTTCCAAACTCAATCCAGGAGCTAAGTGGCACAACAGACATTTCTTTGTTCCCTCCTGTCTGCTGCGCCCCCATTGCTCCTGCACTGACTGCTGGAGCTGAGTACACAATCAGTGCAAGAGATGAGTGGGTACAGCAGACAGCTCCTGTTGTACCAACTAAGCTCCTGGACAGACACTGTGTGTGCAGCAGTGTTAGTGTGCAGACCTGGTCAAGTCAGCAGTTCAGGCAGGGATGTGAACTGATGAACGGATTGGTGCAATGGGCACTTGGCCATGCAAAAGGTGTACAAGGTGTCCTTATTTGCCAAATGAATAAAGATAATTTCCTGCATAAGGAAATCAGAGAATTCACGACAAATGCCAAACATGACTTTTGTAATAGCTACATCCCCTATATTGACAATCTGATTAGTTAAGATTGACGTTCGGAGAGGGGGGGGGGGATATGGCTATACTAAAAACTGTCTGCTGTATGGATGTCAGTCCTTGCTGTTACTGCCTCACTCAAAAGGTAATCCCTGCTTTATGGATACTCGGTACCATGTTAAAGCATCATTTCAGAAGCACATAAAACATTAACATGATAATACAACCAAAGCTACGGAGAAGCAGCCGCAACATATAAAGCCTGGAAATCTAAGTAGTGAGTCAGACTACGCCTTTACATACAGCCATTACACCTATGCCTAATGCATGTATACATATCAAGCAGACATGTACTATTTTCAGCACTTAGACCATTTATGGCTCAGTCTAGACATAACAAATCTAATACTATAGGGTAAGGGGAATCAAGCTCTCAATGCCTTGCCAAAGAATGCCACCAATGCCCCATGAAGAAGTCTAAACGCTCTATGGTTGCTAGTATCTCCATTCAACATCTATAGTAACAGCCAACCCACTGGAGAGGAGAACACAAATGCAACATGTAGATAAAGCAGGAAAGAAGGAAAAACAAAACAAAGAGGGAACCACAATGAGTAGGAGCTTCCATGGCAGGGTGAACATACGTTGGGTATACACCACTGCAGACAGATCACTACGACACTAGCACTAGCCATGGGACGGACATGTTAAAGGGGCAGTGAGAAGATTTTTACTTAACTGTTCTAGGCTGTAGCAAGGATGGTTTATGTTTGTGCTTATACGTGAAGAGAAGAAATAAAAAACAAGAAAAAGTTTAAGTCAGATATAGAGGATGAAAATGAATGTAATGTTGCTGATAAGCAGGACATGCACCATGACACAGCTTGCAAATTCACTTTATCTTCAATGACCGTTAGAAAATGTACACTAATCATCACAGTCAACATGGGAAGGGAAGATCTAGGGGAGAACTAAACAGGTGTCCATTGATGAGAGCGTGTGTTTCTGCAGTAGAGCACAACAATCCATATGATGCAGCTAAACACCCACACAGAACAGAAGAATACATAGGAGACGCAGCCATTGTGTGCAGCCTGGATCAAAGCTCACTTCTGTCTGAAAGGGGATTGTGTAGGTGGGTGAAAATATCCTGCGTGCACTAGATACAGCAGAGCGGTGACAGGCAGGGGCTTACACAGTGCCCACAGAGCTCTTAATGGGGGCTGTTTTGTAGATCATCAAAACCATGATATTGATCATTGAATAAATATATGAAGAAATACACAAAACTAAACTAATAACAGGTCTAATCCGAAACGTGAAAATTGGAAAATATGAGCAAATGTTGCAAAAAAAAAAAAAAAAAAAAAAAAGTACCAACCGCACACTGCGTCTATGTATTTAGCCATACGTATACTCCGGGAAGTGCTACTGTATGTAGGCATACCACTTATTCACAGACTCGCTGTACAGGAAACCACAGCAGACTGCTCCTCTCTCCAACACAAAAACAATACTTCGTAGTACAAATACATTTTTTTTCACCCTTTCAGGGTGAGGCTTTCACCTCCCTCAACCTCCAACTGTTGCATTGTAGGAGCCATAACATTTTTATTTTTCCTTTGACATAACCAAAATAATGCACTGTTTTTTTTTTTGCCATTGATTAATACATTAACTTATTAACCAACTTTCATTAACTCTTTCCAAAAAGGAATAGAATGAGAGAAAAAAAAATGGCTATTTTGCCACGATTTTCTTATTTACATTTTAAATCTTAATCTTCATTTAGTAGGAGCACACAGCTGAGACAGTGAGAGCCATGATGCTGGGGGTCCAGGGATAGTGATTACACAGAACCGATCACAGCATCTCCTCAGCAGTGGAGAGGAAGAGGAGGGGGTGGAGGTGAGCAGCTAAATGCTGAATAGAAATTATGGGCTGAAGAGAGAATGATGGACTATTAGGACTTAACCCCTCTCCTGGAATATAGCTACTGTGCTCTAGCCCAAGGTTTGGGCAGGCGATAGAGTCAGCTCTATGGAAACCAGCTATACACTATGAAAGATAGAAGCTTTCAATGCATTAAAGGGGTGGTCGGAAGTCTAAAGTAATTTTCCTCCTAAACCTTCATCTATTTAGTAGTGTCATAATCCAAACTATTTTATAATATTCTTAAAATGAAAACTTCCCTAACTGCCCCCCCCCCCACCCCCACTTCCTTCTTGATGACACTCCGGTTTGAGAATTCCAGTGCATGCTGGGATACTAAAATGAAGAGCCATGAGGGGCAGAGGCTGCAGTCATTGTCGCAGCCTGTGCCCCCTCCCTGAAACGAAGCACCATCAGTGACGCTTGTTTGAGGGGCTGTGTGAGTCCTAGTGTGATATGCACAAAAGACAGTGCGTTCTCTTGTCAAATAAGAGCAGCAGCAACAGAGCGTGTTGTCACAATACAGTCATATGAAAAAGTTTGGGCACCCCTATTAATCTTAAGCTTAATGTTTTATAAAAATTGGTGTTTTTGCAACAGCTATTTCAGTTTGATATATGTAATAACTGTTGGATACAGTAATGTTTCTGCCTTGAAATGAGGTTTATTGTACTAACAGAAAATGTGCAATCTGCATTCAAACAAAATTTGACAGGTGCATAAGTATGGGCACCTCACCAGAAAAGTGACATTAATATTTAGTAGATCCTCCTTTTGCAAAAATAACAGCCTCTAGTCGCTTCCTGTAGCTTTTAATGAGTTCCTGGATCCTGGATGAAGGTATTTTTGACCATTCCTCTTTACAAAACAATTCCAGTTCAGTTAAGTTTGATGGTCACCGAGCATGGACAGCCTCTTCAAATGATCCCACAGATGTTCAATGATATTCAGGTCTGGGGACTGGGATGGCCATTCCAGAACATTGTAATTGTTCCTCTGCATGAATGCCTGAGTAGATTTGGAGCGGTGTTTTGGATCATTGTCTTGCTGAAAGATCCATCCACTGCGTAACTTCAACTTTATCACTGATTCTTGAACACTATTGCCAAGAATCTGCTGATACTGAGTGGAATCCATGCGTCCCTCAACTTTAACAAGATTCCCAGTGCCGGCATTGACCACACAGCCCCAAAGCATGATGGAACCTCCACCAAATTTTACTGTGGGTAGCAAGTGTTTTTCTTGGAATGCTGTGTTTTTTTGCCACCATGCATAACGCCTTTTTGTATGACCAAACAACTCAATCTTGGTTTCATCAGTCCACAGGACCTTCTTCCAAAAAGAAATAGGCTTCTTCCAATGTGCTTTTGCATACCTCAGCCGACTCTGTTTGTGCGTACTTGCAGAAACGGCTTCTTTCGCATCACTCTCCCATACAGCTTCTCCTTGTGCAAAGTGCGTTGTATAGTTGACCGATGCACAGTGACACCATCTGCAGCAAGTTGATGCTGCAGCTCTCTGGAGGTGGTCTGAGGATTGTCCTTGACTGATCTCACCATTCTTCTTCTCTGCCTTTCTGATGTTTTTCTTGTCCTGACACTTCTGGCCTTAACAAGAACTGTCCCTATGTTCTTCCATTTCCTTACTATGTTCCTCACAGTGGAAACTGACAGGTTAAATCTCTGAGACAGCTTTTTGTATCCTTCCCCTGAACAACTATGTTGAATAATCTTTGTTTTCAGATCATTTGACAGTTGTTTTGAGGAACCCATGATGCCACTCTTCAGAGGAGATTCAGACAGGAGAACAACTTGCAAGTGGCCACTTTAAGTAGCTTTTCTCATGATTGCATACACCTGGCTATAAAGTTCAAAGCTCAATGAGGTTACAAAACCAAAAAAAGTGCTTTAGTAAGTCAGTAAAAAGTAGGCAGGAGTATTTAAAACAAGAAAATGATAAGGGTGCCCATACTTATGCACCGGTCAAATTTTGTTTGAATGCAGATTGCACATTTTCTGTTAGCACAATAAACCTCATTTCAAGGCAGAAACATTACTGTGTCCAACAGTTATTACATATATCAAACTGAAATAGCTGTTGCAAAAACACCAATTTTTATAAAACATTAAGCTTAAGATTAATAGGGGTGCCCAAACTTTTTCATATGACTGTACCCGGTGTGCAGAGACCAGTAATGTCACTTGCGGGAGAAGCGCTGATCTCTGCATGCCAGGTATTCTGACAACGTGCTCTGTTGCCGTCTCATTACTGCTGATCTGAGCTGGCAACAGAGAGTGCGCTGTCATTGTGCACACCGCAAAGTGCACATGGACTAGTCCAGCCCCTGAAACAAGTATTGTTTCAGTGAGGTGGTAGAGGCTGTGGCAGTGACCGCAGCCTCTGCCCCCTGATGAAGCTTCATTTGAGTATCTCAGAATGCAAAGCGACATCAAAAAAGGAAGTGTGATATAGATAGATCTATTTAAGAAGCAGTTACATAGTGTACTTAGGGAACTGTAAGGAATTTGTAATTCAAGTACATTAGAAAAAAAGTCTAAATTAGGCACTAAACATAGGAATTTAGGAGGAAAATTACTAATTAACTTTGGACCACCCCTTTAAAAGTAATATAATAACTTGAATACCACCAAGTAATTTTTTACAAAGCAAGATGTAGTTTTCATTGGCATCATTGTGTGGTACGCATGACTTCATTTTATGGTTACACTTTTTGGGAAACTAAATGGGAAAAAAAAAAATATATAGTTTGGGGTGTGAATCCTGCTGCCAGATTCCCTTTATGTGGCGCATCTTTGGTATCAATTGTCCTACCATTACATGAGGCGCTGTACACACCATGCTTGCCACATTCTGAGTTAGAAAGGCATAGAATACAGCTACATGGGAGAAAAAAAGAAAAAGCCTGACTCCTTCATACACCAAGCAGCTGAGAAGCCATCATTAAATACTTCTATATATTTAATCACATACTGCTCTCCAGCTACTTCTCCGTTTTATACCATGTGCATTATTTAGTGAAAGGCAAAGAAACAAAACCCCGCTAGGCTGGGGGTGGACACAAAAATACTACTTTTCTACGTGTATCAAGGTCGGAATTGAATGTACCTATTGTAAAACAACACAGGAACATAAGACTTCCAGTGAACATTTAATAAGCAGCTGACAAAATGCGGTGAAATATATACTTGTTACTCGGCTTCAATAAATAAAACTGATAATAGAATTCTAGGAAAATAAAAATACATAAAAGTAAAATTAACTGTTCTCATCTGCCCTAAAGTACCATGTGGTACCCATTCTGACATTATACCATTGTATCCAACTGATTGCTTATTAAGCATCCATTTAGAAATAAAAAAGCGCATATAAAAGGGTGAAGTGAAAAGCCCAAGGTACCAAACGATACGAGCACATAGGGGTACTGTGTCATTTCTATACACAAGCCACTGCAATCATTAATGGTGCACACAACACTGTTAAGGTGACCCATAATGACACCACATCTACAATTATTATAGATAGTGGTAAAGTAAACTTTTCAGTGGATGGTCCATTTTATTAAGTATTAGCCACTGAACAGCAATATTTTGCCTCAACATTATTTGCAGGTAGAAATACAGAGTAATAGTGGTGATGTTGCCATCACTTCAGACAAATCCATGGGGAACGGGTAGCAGTGTTTATCTAAAATGGTTTCGAGACCGTGCTGATGACTAATGTTAGGGCTTAGCACAGCATCCTCTATGGAGAGGGTAGGTAGTGACATCCATGTCAAGTCGCTGAAATGCTAAATATACCCTTACATCCGGTTTAGCAATCAGGGTTTCCTTTTCAGAGAAATCTTTTGGCCCATTTTTATGCCAATGAGCCACAAGAGGTAGGGGCTTGGCCCTGCACCTAGATCTCCGGCCACTAACCGGTCACTCTTCTTTCGTTGCACTGCTCCCCTGCAAGCACCGCCATTCTTGGGGGCAGAGAATACACGGATCAATAGTCCAGTTCTCGAAACATATTCAGGTGGGGAAGCAAGTCGCACATAAGAGGGATCTGTTAGTCAGTGGAGGGTGGCCAGAGTTATAAGCGCAGGGCTAAGCCCCTTCCACTTTCGGCTCAGCCTATACCCTGTACAATTTTTGGAATTTTTCTGAAATTAAATCAAGGCTTTCTAAAAACAAAAGGTTTATTTAGCATTACAGTAACTTAAACATTGTTGATAGTTTGGGGGAACAAAAACTTGCCGCCAGGTTGCCTTTAAGACCTCCACATAGACTAGATAAACATTGGCCAAACATGCCATTTTTTGGTGGGGCCGGTTGACCATCTGATGTGTATGGGGGCTTCCTGACACCCCTCCTTACAGATTATGTTGAGGGAAAGCTAGACCAGTTGGAATTTCAACGGTCAATTGTTTTATCAGTTGAGATAAGCCGTCGCCAGAGGACTACGGCATCAGATTTCTCCTCTCTTCCCATTGAAAACAAATGAACACTCATGCCAAGCAAAGTGCTCGTGTATGGAGGCGTGCGGGGGATATCAGGAGAGCACGCGGTCCACCGAACAGTCCTCATGCATAAGCCGAGCTTCACGAGTAATAAGGAACGCAAGCTACTCACATCACAGAAGTTCTCCCTACTGACTGCAGGCACACATGTACTTCCCAACATTGTCCTTTTTGCTCCTCCTTGTAACAGAGCACTGCAATGACTACTAGTGGAGGTTAACAATCCATCCAGGAGGAGGACATGTCACAGTTATCGAAGCCTATAGAAGTTTATATTTTAGGACCCCTTTGGCAGACTGCATGTCACAATAAAAGAATTAGTTTAAAAAACTCTTTCATAGACATAGCCCACAAATCTAAAGTTAACATTCTCCTCATTTTTCTCACCAAAACAGAAAAGCACAAACACAGGAACACAAAAAAAGAACATCCATTTAGTGAGATTAGAATTAGTAATTATTGCAACATACACATAACCAATCATGTCAGCGAAGGGTTGTTTGTAGAAAGCTTCATCTGCCACCCTACAGACAGTAAGAAGTCCAAAGAGAAGGCAAGCAGGCAAAGAAAAAAAGAGGGAGAGAGCATTGAAAAGTAGAGAACATCAGATAGTGTTAAATAAGCATGGAAAATAAAAGGAGATTTAATAACACCATGCATGAAGCAAGACCACCACCACAGCAAAAAACAGCATCGACAGTCAATTAAAATGATTGTGCGTCGTGTGAAATGGATTTTTGCTTTGCACAAAATATCACTATTCTCGGCAGCACATTGTACATTGCACAAAGGACATGCACTGCAGAGAACACTGGCAGCCAATGTGCACTGAATGAGCCATTACAGATCATTTTAAGGTCACGGCCCCACTATCAGTATTTTTTCTCAGGAGTGGGTGATAAATGTAGAATTGGTGACTTGTTTCTATTACACCTTTTCTCAGATTGTTCCTCACCTGGTTTTGGCTCCCACTCCTGAGAAAAAATACTGACCGAATACGGATAGTGGGGCCGTGGCCTTAAAAGGGAATCTGTCACATTGTACATGCAGTCCAGTCACTGGACAGCATGGTATAGGAAAGGAGAAGTTGAGCAGAATATAGGTCTGTTGGAGAAGATTTAGCATAACTTGTAATTTCTTCATTGAAATCCCTGATGTTTGCATGCATAGGAGTCCAGTGGGCGGTCCTACTAGTGATTGACAGTCTCCCCTGTATACATACACGATGTTATAAGCACACTGCGACTAATGAATACATGCACTACAATATTGTTGCAAAATGCTAAAAACGTAAAAAGGTACTTAGTTAGCGATTTTTGATCAAAGAGCGCAAAAGCAATCCAACCACATCAAGGTGACCTTTTAATATGGATGGTCCCTAGCCACCATGTCTTACCATTCTATAGTGGCTAGGGACCATCCATATTGAAATGTCACCTTGACGTTGTTGAATGGCTTTTGTGCTCTGATCAAAAAAAATACTAAGTACCTTTCCGGTTTTAACGTTTGCAGCAATATGGAGTTCATGTATTCATTAGTCGCAGTATATATATATCCCCATGCAACAGTGTATTTGTGCAGTTTCCCCTGTATGACTGTGCATAAATACCTGTCCATCACTAGTAGGACCTCCCAGTGAGTTCATATGTATACAAACAGGAAGTATTTTAATGCATAAAATGCAACTTTTACTGAAAAGTTTTTTCTCAAAGCGTGTATTAATCTGATCTTTTCTCCAGTCGGGATAAGCAGGAGAAACGGATACCATTTCCAAGAGTTCCTGCATGGTCTGCCTGTATTAACATGTGATTAAACAACTGCTGATCGATAAGTATGTACGTCTTATATTTTACCCATCATTAGGCAGAAAATTTAGTGTTTTCTTAGTGTACACAGTGAATAAAAGTGAAATTCTAATTCTTAGGAATTACCGATTATTTGCTTTTGTCTTCAGTAACAATTCATCCTGTCTGGCATACCATTCGTCTAACTCCTTTACAGCCTTCTCTTTCCATTCAGACTCTTGCTTTTTAGAGTTAGCATCTGTGTAAAAGACAGAACTCATTCAATAGAGAGAACAAAGTGCAGGATACATTGATTCACATTATATTAGGTTAGGAAAAAAAAAGATTCAAATATTACACCAAATAGGTGTTTTTTTATTTTTATTTTGAGTACATAGATATTGGAATACACCCACAATAACAGATCAGCAGGGGTCCCCCACAAGCAGCTGATGAAAGGGGACACAATAGTGAGCACATAGTTCCCTTCAGGCTGCTGTTTTGCAGCTGGTTCCAGGCACAGATGGTAAAGTGAGAAGAGGTTCATAGAAAAGATTGTGCTCATCTCTTATATCCAAGACAAGGTATGGATTCATAAAAGTATCGGGCAGAACCCGAATTGTTGACCAGGCACAGCTTATCCACCCTCCAGTGCCTGGTGTTAAATGCACTTAAAAGGGGACAGAGCCTGCAGTAAACTATTATACCAGACACAGCCACTACGAGGTGCAAGTGCCGGATAACCAATTAACAGCACACGGCGCTCACCGGAGCACTGCAGCCCGTTAACTGGAACCGGTCACCATGAAACTGAAGTCCAATCTGCAGACATCATGTTATAGAGCAGGGGGAGCAGAATAGATTAATATATCGTTTTGTGAGAAGATTCTGTATAATCTGTGTTTTCCTCATTTAATCCTCTGCTCTGATATTTTGGGTCCAGTGGGTGGTGCTATCAGTGACTGACAGCTTTATTTATATAATTGTGCATACAGAGATGGCTGTCAGTCACTGATAGCACCGCCCACTGGACCAAAAATCCCAGAAAGAGCAGAGGATTAAATGAGGAAAAACACAGATTATACTGAATCTTTTCTCACAAAACTATATATAAATCTACTTAGCTCCTCCTGCTCTATAACATGATGTCTGCAGATTGGACTGCAATTTCATGGCGACAGGTTCCCTTTAAGTCATCTCATTGGTGGGACTGCTGGAAGACAAACACTAACAAGTCACATTGAAGGCCTCTTAAAAGTACATCAACAATATCAAGTGCCTAATTTTTGTTATTCTCCTGAATGGAAGCAGATGCTAGATGATTAATATAGCAGAATGCCTTCCGCACAGGATTTGGTCAAATTGAAGATATTGGGCTCTCACCAAGCACTTCTAGACGACTCCTTTGTTCCTCCCTCCATTTGCGGATGCTCTCTGGCTCGGCTTGTAGACGGTCGGCATGGGAAATTGCTGCATAGCTGTCTGTTGGGCCATTAATCTCCTGATCAAACAGTAAATAATATTATATCACCATGTATATATGTATACTGTCTCACAGAATAAAGAAACTATAGCAGTTATGCCACCCGGTCATTGCATTACAAACAAAACCCAAAAAAACAAATGGTAGAATTGCGTTTTTTTTTCCCCATTACTGTACATGTGCCCAAAAATGCAGTCAGCAAAAAGTAATCGAATAACATTATTTAAACATTATTCATTGCAAAGATGCCATGTGCAGCGCCAAGCAAAAGACTTTCAGAAAGTGTTAATGAGGTGGCACAAGTGAGAAACACTGAGCCAAATGTAAAGAGAAAAGGGATACTGTGAGAAGTGTTCCTGCTGATAAGAAGGGATTTTATATCCTAATAAAATGTAAAAGTATCAGATATATGGAGCAAAGTCCTGAGCAAACTAACTGCAAATGCGGAAATTGGAAAAATCTTAAAAAATTAACTAACTAAAATCCCCAGACAGATCTCTTCCGCCAAGCTGTTTCCACGATAAAGGACTATTTAAAAAAATAAATAAATATTTCTGCACAAAATTAGCTCATTTAGACTTTGGGGTTTTGGTGAGGTATTTTGTTACGAGTTTTTATTGCATTTTCAGCTACTAGAGAAGAGCGAGTAATTTAATGGAAATGGAGCTCTGCTCGAATTTTACAAAAATCCACATTCAATGCTGGACACCATTTCTTTGAACCATGAAGGGCCATCAATAGATTGGAAATATCCAGTCGTCACCGCATGTACTGACCCCTCTGCTCGAGCAGAGTTTGGATTTCCAGCTGTCATGGGTCCTGGGGAGGGTTCTGCGTTCTTGAGCAGGACCCTCCAGAACCTCATGAAGGCCAGAAGTCCTGGTCATTCCAGAGCGAGCTTCAGAAGATGTGGCGAGAACCAGATGGGACAGATGTGAGCAGCAAGATAAAGGATTTATTTTTACATATTACATTTGCTTTGGGGTTTGCAGAGACCTAAGCATAATAAGAGACATTAAATTGAGAAGCATTTCAGCCATGTTCACACGCATGGTTTTTGCCCCCCTTTTTTTTTTCCCTGCAGCCAAAACTACCTTTTTTGGCATTAAAAAAAACACATGCGTTTAAGACGCAGGTTTTGCAGCACTTTTTGGGTGCTTTTCTAAAGTACATGTTTCATAAAGTTATATTCACTAAAAAAAAAAAAAAAAAAAAATGCTGAAAGGATGACATGCTGCGAATAAAACTAATTTGCTTTGGAAACTACCCGTGTGTCCAGTTACCCAACTTTAGTAAAACCGAGTCATGTGCAGAATGCATGTGCTTTTATATGAGAATTTTTTGCATCTCATTCAAGTCTACGGGGGAATTCCACAAATAAAAGGCATAATTAAACACAAGATAAGGTGACATGCTGTGGACTTCAAAATAGCACCGCAGGTCAATTTCTGTAATTAGAAAAAAAAACAAAAAAACACTGGGCATGAGATTTAGTCAATCTTACGCACTTTGCTTTTTGCACACGAAAATATACAGCAGTAAAAAAGTGTGCAAAAAAAGTAAATACATAAAAATACTCAATGTAAGAGAGTCACAATTGTGTCACAATTATTTAAGGCGTTGTCCAGCAGGATAAAACATGCTTTTAGAGAGGTTTAAAATTGACACAACTTGATCGCATACTTTTATTGTCAATGTTCAACCCATGACCCGCTATCCGTGACTGCCCTGGTAGTAGGGGGAGGGGGGAGAAAAAAAAAAGTGCAATGAACTGCTGGGAAATTCCAAGGGTTCACTGATCTCTTGTGCTTTGTTTGAACAGTCATTTTGTTCTGACTCACTTTAATGGGGATAAAAGCAGCCCAAACCGTGGGCAGCATGCATCAGCCACTGGCTGTGGTCACACAGCCATGTATGTTTGTCTCTGAAACGCTGCGGCGTTCAAGAGGAAAAAAAAAAAAAAACCACACCACCACACCAAGACGTTGTCCACTACTTTTCATCCACGACTTATCCTTAGGACAGGTCATCAATGTCTGATCGGTCAGAGTCAGACACTTGGCACCCCCGCCGATCAGCTGTTCTCGGTGTCGGCAGCCTATTGATTTGAATAGGAGGAGGACATGTAGTACTCAGCCACTATCAGAAGACAGAGCAGCTTCACAATCTGGCAGTGCCGGCGCAGTCGATACCAAGAACAGCTGATCGGCAGGGGTGCCGGGTGTAGGACCCTGACCAATCAGACATTGGTGACCTATCCTAAGGATAGGTCATGGATGAAAAGTATAGCTGCCGGGGACCAAGCCGTGTAAGTGACTAGTCGTATAGATAAGCAGCCATTAAAAGTGTTTCAGAGATCAACATGCATGGCTAGGACACTACAGTCAGTGGCCAACATGCCACCCACAGTTTGGGCAGGATGTGTCACCTCGTCACAACATAATCACAGGAGTAATTAAACCCGAAGAAATTAAATATTGTATGGAATTATAAACAAAACTCAAAGTGCAACTAAATAATTGTAGAGCTAAACAGCATATAACCACCAATAAAAAACAAACACAAATGTATACAAGTAGTACCAACACATAATTTAAGTGCGATTTAGAGATTCTTAGTATGCATGCACAGATGAGACATTTCCTTGTGTGGGACACTTCCAACCACGGACTCATGGACCTCAAGCGCCCCACCGCTGCCAAGCAACAGTGCCCACAATGGCCATGTCGGGAAGATCCAGGAACCTTTTATCTGAGCATGCGCACTATACAAACCACATAATGTCACTCAATCTGGGCATTAAACCGCTATGTGTGTACCAACATTCATTTCATTATTAATCGGGGATATTTAATTACCGGTTTTAGTTAACAGGACGCATGGTGGTATTTATGTGGGAGGAATTATATACCTGATGTGTACTATTTATTAAGGATTGTTAGTGAAGGTAAGTATAGACATTACACACATAGGTGAATTGTAAGATGAAATCTATACATTAGGTGTACAATTATAATAGATAATACTGAAGGCAAGTATAGACAAATGTCACCGATTCTTACTGCATGTTGTGGCCCAGTGAAAATAAAATGAAATTTACCAAATGTGTCATAATAAACTATCAATTAAATAACCCTGATTATTCCACACTTTGCTAACAATTGAGTAAATTATAAAAGGTGCATGAGTATAATGAAAGTACGGAGATCATTTCATAACTATATAGTGACCATAGCGCTGTAAAGACCACGTGTGCCGGGTCTATATAACCTTGGAAAATATCCGATGGTACATGGTCCTTAAAACAAGTCAAAATGAGGCTCAGTATTGTGTGTGGCCTCCACGTGCCTGTATGACCTCCCTACAACGACTGGGCATGCTCCTGATGAGGTTGCGGATGGTCTCCTGTGGGATCTCCTCCCCGACCTGCACTAAAGCATCCGCCAACTCCTGGACAGTCTGTGGTGCAACGTGACGTTGGTGGATGGAGCGAGACATGATGTCCCAGATGTGATCAATCGGATACAGGTCTGGGGAACGGGCGGGACAGTCCATAGCTTCAATGCCTTCATCTTGCAGGAACTGCTGACACACTCCAGCCACATGAGGTCTGGAATTGTCCTGCATTAGGAGGAACCCAGGGCCAACCGCACCAGCATATGGTCTCACAAGGGGTCTGAGGATCTCATCTCGGTACCTAATGGCAGTCAGGCTACCTCTGGCGAGCATATGAAGGGCTGCGCGGCCCTCCAAAGAAATGCCGCCCCACACCATTACTGACCCACTGCCAACCCGGTCATGCTGTAGGATGTTGCAGGCAGCAGATCGCTCTCCACAGCGTCTCCAGACTCAGTCACGTCTGTCACATGTGCTCAGTGTGAACCTGCTTTCATCTGTGAAGAGCACAGGGCATCAGTGGCGACTTTGCCAATCCTGGTGTTCTGTGGCAAATGCCAAGTGTCCTGCACGGTGTTGGGCTGTGAGCACAACCTACATCTGTGGAAGTCGGGCCCTCATACCACCCTCACGGAGTCGGTTTCTAACAGTTTGTGCAGACACATGCACATTTGTGGCCTGCTGGAGGTCATTTTGCAGGGCTCTGGCAATGCTCCTCCTATTCCTCCTTGCACAAAGGCGGAGGTAGCGGTCCTGCTGCTGGGTTGTTGCTCTCCTACGGCCCCCTCCACGTCTCCTGGTGTACTGGCCTTTCTCCTTGCAGTGCCTCCAGCCTCTGGACACTACGCTGACAGACACAGCAAACCTTCTTGCCACAGCTCGCATTGATGTGCCATCCTGGATGAGCTGCACTACCTGAGCAACTTCTGTGGGTTGTAGAGTCCATCTCATGCTACCACGAGTGTGAAAGCACAACCAACATTCAAAAGTGACCAAAACATCAGCCAGAAAGCATTGGTACTGAGATGTGGTCAGTGGTCCCCACCTGCAAAACCACTCCTTTATTGAGGGTGTCTTGATAATTGCCAATAATTTCCATCTATTGTCTATAGAATTTGCACAACAGCACGTGAAATTGATTGCCAATCAGTGTTGCTTCCTAAGTGGACAGTTTGATTTCACAGAAGTTTGATTTACTTGGGAGTTATATTCTGTTGTTTAAGTGTTCCCTTTATTTTTTTGAGCAGTAATATACATATATACAGTTATATGAAAAAGTTTGGGCACCCCTATTAATCTTAAGCTTAATGTTTTATAAAAATAGGTGTTTTTGCAACAGCTATTTCAGTTTGATATATGTAATAACTGTTGGACACAGTAATGTTTCTGCCTTGAAATGAGGTTTATTGTACTAACAGAAAATGTGCAATCTGCATTCAAACAAAATTTGACAGGTGCATAAGTATGGGCACCTCACCAGAAAAGTGGCATTAATATTTAGTAGATCCTCCTTTTGCAAAAATAACAGCCTCTAGTCGCTTCCTGTAGCTTTTAATGATTTCCTGGATCCTGGATGAAGGTATTTTTGACCATTCCCCTTTACAAAACAATTCCAGTTCAGTTAAGTTTGATGGTCGCCGAGCATGGACAGCCCTCTTCAAATGATCCCACAGATGTTCAATGATATTCAGGTCTGGGGACTGGGATGGCCATTCCAGAACATTGTAATTGTTCCTCTGCATGAATGCTGGAGTAGATTTGGAGCGGTGTTTTGGATCATTGTCTTGCTGAAAGATCCATCCCCTGCGTAACTTCAACTTTATCACTGATTCTTGAACATTATTGTCAAGAATCGGCTGATACTGAGTGGAATCCATGCGTCCCTCAACTTTAACAAGATTCCCGGTGCTGGCATTGGCCACACAGCCCCAAAGCATGATGGAACCTCCACCAAATTTTACTGTGGGTAGCAAGTGTTTTTCTTGGAATGCTGTGTTTTTTTGCCGCCATGCATAACGCCTTTTTGTATGACCAAACAACTCAATCTTGGTTTCATCAGTCCACAGGACCTTCTTCCAAAAAGAAATTGGCTTCTCCAAATGTGCTTTTGCATACCTCAGCCGACTAGGTTTGTGGCGTGCTTGCAGAAACGGCTTCTTTCGCATCACTCTCCCATACAGCTTCTCCTTGTGCTTGTATAGTTGACCGATGCAGTGACACCATCTGCAGCAAGTTGATGCTGCAGCTCTCTGGAGGTGGTCTGAGGATTGTCCTTGACTGATCTCACCATTCTTCTTCTCTGCCTTTCTGATGTTTTTCTTGGCCTGCCACTTCTGGCCTTAACAAGAACTGTCCCTGTGTTCTTCCATTTCCTTACTATGTTCCTCACAGTGGAAACTGACAGGTTAAATCTCTGAGACAGCTTTTTGTATCCTTCCCCGGAACAACTATGTTGAATAATCTTTGTTTTCAGATCATTTGACAGTTGTTTTGAGGAGCCCATGATGCCACTCTTCAGAGGAGATTCAGACAGGAGAACAACTTGCAAGTGGCCACTTTAAGTAGCTTTTCTCATGATTGCATACACCTGGCTATGAAGTTCAAAGCTCAATGAGGTTACAAAACCAAAAAAAGTGCTTTAGTAAGTCAGTAAAAAGTAGGTAGGAGTATTTAAAACAAGAAAATGATAAGGGTGCCCATACTTATGCACCTGTCAAATTTTGTTTGAATGCAGATTGCACATTTTCTGTACAATAAACCTCATTTCAAGGCAGAAACATTACTGTGTTCAACAGTTATTACATATATCAAACTGAAATAGCTGTTGCAAAAACACCAATTTTTATAAAACATTTAGCTTAAGATTAATAGGGGTGCCCAAACTTTTTCATATAACTGTATAATATATATATATATATATATATATATATATATATATATATATATATATATATATATATATATATATATATATATATATATATATATATATATATATATAATGTTGGTACCCCTCGTTTAATGAAAGAAAAACCCACAATGGTCACAGAAATAATTTGACTCCGACAAAAGTAATAAATTCAAAGTCTATGAAAATGAACAAATGAAAGTCAGACATTGCTTTTTAACCCTGCTTCCACAGAATTAAAAAAAAAATTAAACTCATGAAATAGGCCTGGACAGAAATGATGGTACCCCTGAAAATAATGTGACAAAAGGGACATGTTAAATCAAGTTGTGTCCACTAATTACAAGATTGTAGACACCTGTGATGCTAATCAGTCAGTGGGCCTGTATATAGGGCTACAGATACTCACTGTGCTGTTTGGTGATAAATTGTGTATACCATACACAACATGGACCAGAGGAAGCAAAGGAAAGAGTTGTCTAAGGAGATTAGAAAGAAAATTATAGACAAGCATGTTAAAGATAAAGGTTATAAGACCATCTCCAAGCAGCTTCCTGTGACTACAGTTGAACATATTATTCAGAAATTTAAGATCCATGGAACTGTAGCCAACTTCCCTGAACGTGGCTGCAGGAGGAAAATTGATGACAAAACAAAGACGGATAACACGAATGGCAACAAAAGAACCCAGGATAACTTCTAAAGAGATTAAAAGTGAACTTCAAGCTCAAGGAACATCAGTGTCAGATCGCACCATCCGTCGTTGTTTGATCCAAAGTGGACTTCATGGGAGACGACTAAGAAGGACACCATTGTTGAAAAAAAATCATAAAAACAGCCAGACTGGAATTTGCCAAACTACATGTTGACAAGCCACAAAGCTTCTTGGAAAATGTCCTATGGACATGCGAGACAAAAATGGAAGTTTTTGGCAAGGCACATCAGCTCTATGTTCACAGACGGGAAAATGAAGCATATCAAGAAAAGAACACTGTCCCTACTGTGAAACATGGAGGAGGCTATGTTATGTTCTGGGGCTGCTTTGCTGCATCTGGCACAGGGTGTCTTGAATCTGTGCAGGGTACAATGAAATCTCAAGACTATCAAGGGATTCTAGAGAGAAATATGCTGCCCAGTGTCAGAAAGCTTGGTCTCAGTCACAGGTCATGGGTGTTGAAACAGGAAAATGACCCAAAACACACAGCTAAAAACACCCAAGAATGGCTAAGAGGAAAACATTGGACTATTCTGAAGTGGCCTTCTATGAGCCCTGACCTAAATCCTATTGAGCATCTTTGGAAAGAGCTGAAACATGTAGTCTAGAAAAGGCAACCTTCAAACATGAGACAACTGGAGCAGTTTGCTCATGAGGAGTGGGCCAAAATACCTGTCGAGAGGTGCAGAAGTCTCATTGACAGTTACAGGAATCGTTTGATTACATCAAAAGGTTGTTCAACAAAATATTAAGTTAAGAAGAACCATCATTTCTGTCCAGGCCTATTTCATGAGTTTACTTTTTTTTTTTTTTTTTTTTTAAATTCTGTGGAAGCAGGGTTGAAAAGCAATGTCTGACTTTCATTTGTTCATTTTCATAGATTTTTAATTTATTATTACTTTTGTCAGATTCAAGTTATTTCTGTGACCATTGTGGGTTTTTCCTTTCATTAAACGAGGGGTACCAACAATTTTTGACCATGAGTTTAATTCACCACATTCCACATAAAGTATGGACAATATAGAGATTAATCATGTATTTAAATATGCGCTGTGTTGTAAAGCCTAGGAGTAATCAGCAGTATATGCCAACGTCATAAGCGCACTATAAAAGTACAACAGCTGCCTAATAGGTGTAACGTAATTTACTGCTCCACATAATATGTAACTTATTAAAGTGCATAGTGCAAAACTTCTACGCAATTTAAAATAATATTTAAATTTTATTACGTTACAACAACCATAGCAGATAAGATTAAATCGTGTATACCTACATTATCCACACAAACAGTGATAGCTCCGATCTGGACAGGTTAAAGTACATGAAACTAATCCTAAACAGGGTTCAAGACCTCTTCAGTCCTTTAACCATAATGATGTTGCCATGTATGAATTGTGAAACACTTTACTCTTCTCTAGGTTTTCACAGGCTTTACATGGTCCACAAGGGTAAAACCTTGGGTTTTACCCTTGTGGACCATGTAAAGCCTGTGAAAACCTAGAGAAGAGTAAAGTGTTTCACAAATTCAGACACCACACGACTATTTCCAATCAAACACATCCTGACGTGTTCGTCTAAAGGGGTAATTTATTTGGATGCCTGTGACAAAGCTTATATTGGCATGACGACACATGAGTTGAGGATTCGTGTAAGAGAACATATATGGGACATTGAAAAATCCAAGTAGGCCGAAGATCATGAGCAATTAAAAACCTTCTCTCGCCACTTCAAACGTTGCCATAACCGTGACGCAAGTCTACTAAAAATCAAGGCCATCGACCAGGTATCTCTGATTTTAATCCTGATTATTTTCTTGTTTAATCAGATTCTTGCCCTGAAACATCTCCACTTTGACTAGCTGGATTGCTGCTGTGTAACATCAGAGCCGCAGTATTTCTTCAGGGCTCGTGTATTGCTAACATCATGGCACAATATTTTGCAACATTCTCGGCACACCACTCGAACGCGATTGTGACAGCTGGATTCCACTCCAATGAGGTTATGAGTTCCCGAGAAAAAACTACCAACATATCAGAGGTTCATGTGCTGATATCCTCACCCCTGATGAAGCCACAACCATTGTGGCGATACGAGTGGGGGTCTTCCCTCCCCACTGTTATCTAGGCATCTACATGCAGGTGACTATCCTTTTGTGCCAATAGGGTGCTTATATGTTGCTCTGTTATGCATGATGTTTTCCATTGCAGGACAATTAGCTAGCCCATCTTCACATGTATTCAAATATCCACTATTTTGCTGTGCATTTTGAGCTCTACATGAACTGATTACTTAGCAATTGATGGTATTGATTCCTTTTGGGCTTACCCTGTTAGTCCTGATAGGATTATCATCATTTGTGTGGATACCTCACTATATAGTGTTGAATATTAGACAGTGGAAATCTTGTTATATATTTTAACTTGATCCTGTTTATATGCTACAGCCAGTTGTGCTTTTTAAACGGATTTAATCTATGTTTTTGGCTTGTCTCTTTAATAAAGACATAATATATATTATCTGGTGCATCCCTGAATTTGCAGACTTCTTAGCTCTATTTAGGATTCAATGCATGTACTTTAACCTACAGTATATCCAAATTATATTTTCAGATCAGAGCTATCACTGTTTATGTGGACAATGTAGGTGTATACGGTTTAATCTAATCAGCTATGGTTGTTGTAACATGTAATAAAATTTAAATTGGCTATAAAGTTTACACTATGCACTTTAATAAGTTACATATTATGTGGAGCTGTAAAAATGAAGTTACACCTATTAGGCAGCTGTTGTACTTTATAGTGCACTTATGACGTTGGCATATACTGCTGATTACTCCTAGGCTTTACAACACCGCGTATATTTATATACATGATTAATCTCTATATTGTCCACACTTTATGTGGAATGTGGTGAATTGTATATCAATATCTGTAGGATGAATAATGGATTTTATGCAGTTCTAACCTCGCCCATATACCATCGGATATTTTCCAAGGTTATATAGACCCGGCACACGTGGTCTTTACAGCGCTATGGTCACTATATAGTTATGAAATGATCTCCGTACTTTCATTACACTCATGCACCTTTATAATTTACTCAATTGTTAGCAAAGTGTGGAATAATCAGGGTTATTTAATTGATAGTTTATTATGGCACATTTGGTAAATTTCATTTTATTTTCACTGGGCCACAACATGCAGTAAGAATCGGTGACATTTGTCTATACTTGCCTTCAGTATTATCTATTATAATTGTACACCTAATGTATAGATTTCATCTTACAATTCACCTATGTGTGTAATGTCTATACTTACCTTCACTAACAATCCTTAATAAATAGTACACATCAGGTATATAATTCCTCCCACATAAATACCACCATGCGTCCTGTTAACTAAAACCGGTAATTAAATATCCCCGATTAATAATGAAATGAATGTTGGTACACACATAGCGGTTTAATGCCCAGATTGAGTGACATTATGTGGTTTGTATAGTGCGCATGCTCAGATAAAAGGTTCCTGGATCTTCCAGACATGGCCAATGTGGTGCAGATGCTGACACCATTGCTTAGCAGTGGTGGAACATTTGCAATCCATGGGCCCGTGAATGGAGGAATCTCAAATAAGGAAACCACTCATCTGCGCATGCACCACCTAAGACATGGTTGTTACTGAATGCACACGTGACCGCACTAGCCAACATTTTTATTGGGCAACGGATCGCTTATATACTCACCCCTTACTCCCTCTAGACAAGCCCCCTGATGAAGAAAGGGCAAAACACACGTTGGGGCGGCAGGGCAAGCTCTTTTGCCAACATCCATTTTGTAATACCCATTTACTATAGCTTCAACTCTCCATTTCCTTTTCTGCTAGGTTATGTCTATTCTATAGTGATCAGATACTATTCACTTAAATACAGGTGCATCTCAAAATCAGAATATCAAAAACTTAATTTCAGTTCTTCAATACAAAAAGTGAAACTCATATAGAGTCATTAAACAGAGTGATCTATTTCAAGTGTTTATTTCTGTTAATGTTGAGGATTATGGCTTATAGCCAATGAAAACACAAGTCATTATCTCAGTATATTAGAATAATTAACAAAACACCTGTAAAGGCTTCCTAAGTCCTTTGGAAGTGCATTGAGCTGTAGGGTGGATTGCTACTAAAGGTGGAAAAAAACAAAAAACTCTAAATCTTCTTCCTTAGCGAGAGTGAACGAGACGAGTGTGACCGGAGCTCAAATGCAAATGTAATTAAGTGTGTGACTTGTTTTTCAGTGACTTTGGAAGGGAGGAATTTGGACTGAATTGCTGTCTGTATTTTATTAATTCTTTACATTTCTTTTTACTTAACATTTCTGTCTAGTGCAATCCCCATTCGAAAATGAGCTCCATTATTGGCAAATGCTATCCAGTGTACATCTTGCCACATGTATGCAATCCTTGAACAGCCGGTCGTGGATGCATACTGTTGTGCGAGATGTGAGCACGTTGTGCATTTGGAAGCCCAGGTACTGGATCTAAATGAGCAGCTGGCAACACAGATCCATTGACAATATGGAAAGGAGTCTGCTGCTCACTGGGGTAAGGTGGGGGGAGGGTGGTAGTAGGGAGCTGCAGGACAGTGAGGCATCTAGCTGGGTGACAGTTAGAAGGGGGGTGAGAGGGGAAGAGTGCCAGGGAGGCTAGTCCTGATCTGGCACACCCCAATAAGTTTGCAAAGTTGGCAGATGAGGGGGTGTCGGTACAGGGGTAGCACAGTTGCAGCATGGCATGTCCTCTGAAAGCCAGGAGTGTCAGCAACAGAAAGGGGGGAAATAGGAGAGTAGGGCAGGCCAGGCAGGTGCTGGTAGTGGGGGGACTCAATTATTAGGGATTGTCGAACAGTGTGCTGCCGGGTTGACAGATTACTGGCACATCGCTGATCGGGTTGACAGATTACTGGGAGGGGCTGGTGAGGACCCAGAGATCATGGTGCACATTGGCACAAATGACAAAGTTAGAGGTAGGTGGAAGGTCCTTAAAGATGATTTAAGGAAATAAGGCTGCAAGCTTAAAGCAAGGATCTCCAAGGTAGTATTCTCTGAAATACTAGCTGTACCACGCCAGATGGGAGATTAGGGAGATAAGTGTCTCAGGAACTGGTGTAGAAAGGAGGGGTTTGGGTTAATGGAGAACTGGGCCCACTTCTCAGTTGGCTACAGATTCTACGCTAGAGACGGGCTACCCCTCAATGGGGAGGGTGCAGCTGTGCTGGGGGAGAAAATGGCTATACGGTTGGAGGAGTGTTTAAACTAGGGATTGGGGGGGGGGGTATTCATTTTATAGGTGGGGAAGATTGTGCCCAGGTCACTATCTGCACTAAAAGAAATTGGGGGTGGGGATAGAACAGTCAATATAGTAAGAAGGAATAGAGGTACAGAGAGATATATAAAATGCATGTACACTAATGCCAGAAGCCTCACCAACAAAATGGAGGAATTAGAATTAATTTTGTTGGAAAATAATTATGACATGGTGGGGATATCTGAGACATGGCTGGACGAGAGCCATGACTGGGCAGTTAATTTACAGGGCTATAGTCTGTTCAGAAATGACCGTACAAACAAGCGAGGGGGTGTTTATATGTAAAATCATCCTTAAAACCCATCTTGCGTGAGAATATATGTGAATCTAATGAAAATGTAGAGTCCCTCTGGGTGGAGATAAGGGGAGATGGAAAAAATAATAAATTACTGATAGGGGTTTGTTATAAGTCTCCAAAAATAATGGAAGCAGCGGAGAATATCCTCATAAAGCAAATAGATGAAGCAGCGACTCAAGGAGAAGTCATTATTATGGGGGACTTCAACTACCCTGAAATACATTGGGGAACAGAAACCTGTAGTTCAAGCAAAGGTAATAGATTTTTGACAATTACCTTTCACAACGGGTTCAGGACCCAACAAGAAGGGGGGCACTGCTAGACATCATATTAACCTGCGAGGGCATTTATGCATATAGCATTTATGCATACTTTATCGAAGTGCCATAATTTAGCAAAGTGCCCTGGCAGTTAGAAAATGGCATTGCTAATATTCATCTTTCTTCTCTTCTTACAGGTATATATTTTTCACTGCTTGTGTGATCTGTCCTGAAAACTGCATTATATCTCCATGCAATGCTCTGCAGCCTATCAATTTCTGGTATATATTTTTCACTGCTTGTGTGATCTGTCCTGAAAACTGCATTATATCTCCATGCAATGCTCTGCAGCCTATCAATTTCTGGTATATATTTTTCACTGCTTGTGTGATCTGTCCTGAAAACTGCATTATATCTCCATGCAATGCTCTGCAGCCTATCAATTTCTGGTATATATTTTTCACTGCTTGTGTGATCTGTCCTGAAAACTGCATTATATCTCCATGCAATGCTCTGCAGCCTATCAATTTCTGGTATATATTTTTCACTGCTTGTGTGATCTGTCCTGAAAACTGCATTATATCTCCATGCAATGCTCTGCAGCCTATCAATTTCTGGTATATATTTTTCACTGCTTGTGTGATCTGTCCTGAAAACTGCATTATATCTCCATGCAATGCTCTGCAGCCTATCAATTTCTGGTATATATTTTTCACTGCTTGTGTGATCTGTCCTGAAAACTGCATTATATCTCCATGCAATGCTCTGCAGCCTATCAATTTCTGGTATATATTTTTCACTGCTTGTGTGATCTGTCCTGAAAACTGCATTATATCTCCATGCAATGCTCTGCAGCCTATCAATTTCTGGTATATATTTTTCACTGCTTGTGTGATCTGTCCTGAAAACTGCATTATATCTCCATGCAATGCTCTGCAGCCTATCAATTTCTGGTATATATTTTTCACTGCTTGTGTGATCTGTCCTGAAAACTGCATTATATCTCCATGCAATGCTCTGCAGCCTATCAATTTCTGGTATATATTTTTTCACTCCTCTAGCTTTTTTATTCCATGATACTTAAAGGTCATCACACTTACTTTAAGAGTTTATGATCCATGCCGAGTTTACTAGTCTGTTTTTTTTTTTTTTTTTTTTTTTCCCTGCACTTTATGGTCTCCTGTTGTCTTTTAAGCTAGTGATTGATTGTTAATGAGTTAAATCTGTGCAGATCTAAGCAGATACGTCCCTATATATTGAGACTTAGTTAAGGGGAGGCATTTATGCGGGGGCATTTATGCATACTTTATCGAAGTGCCATAATTTAGGAAAGTGCCCTGGCAGTTAGAAAATGGCAGTTGGACAGGGCAGGAGACAGGTAAGACATGCAAGACAATTAAACAAACTTGCTTCCAGGTCATCTTTTTGGCAAACAGTATTCACCATTTGTATCTGTGCCATTTATTTTCTGGCTGCTACAATCATCCACATTCACCGTTCACCCACAAATGCGGCACACTTCATCCATATTAATCCCTCACTCCTCTCTTCTCCTATGTACAGTTGTCATGCTCTCTTCACAATGTTATACCACGCAGATCCATTCATTCCCACCATACAACGCAGGAAACGCTCTCACAAATCACTCAATCATCTGCTCACTCTCTGTATCTTCCTTCTATTAGTCGCAGGTGATATTTCTCCCAACCCAGGACCCTCCAGTAATAATAACACTAACTCTTTCCCTGTTACATTCAGAAACCCTGCTAATCTCATTAAGATTCCCTGCATATCTTCTGTCTCATTCAACTGTGCCCTTTGGAATGCACGCTCAGCTTGTAATAAACTCTCTTACATCCATGACTTTTTCCTCTCTAATTCCCTCAACCTTCTGGCTCTCACTGAAACCTGGATCCAGCAGTCGGACACCACCGCCGCTGCAGCTCTCTCCTATGGTGGCCTACATTTCTCTCATACCCCGCGACCTGACAACAGATCAGGTGGAGGTGTTGGTCTGCTTCTTTCAACAAAATGTACTTTTCAGGTTATCCCCCCTGTACCCTCCCTTATCTTCCCGTCCTTTGAGGCCCACACAGTCAGACTCTACCGGCCCTTCTCCCTGCGAGTGGCGGTTGTCTATCGCCCCCCAGGTCCCCCCCGTCAATTCCTGGATCACTTTGCTGCCTGGCTTACAAATTTTCTATCCTGCGACATCCCCACGATAATCATGGGAGACTTTAACATCCCAATTGGCGATCCTCTTTCCCCATCTGCCACGCATCTTTTATCATTAACCTCCTCCTTCGGCCTTTCACAGCTTGCTAATTCTCCTACACATGAGGACGGGAACACATTGGACCTGATCTTCTCCCGGCTTTGCTCAGTACATGACTTTACTAACTCTCCCCTTCCACTCTCTGACCATAATCTTCTTTCATTCTCTGTCAAGAACTGTGACTTTACTCAAGACACTCCCACCGTCCACACTTATAGAAATTTACGCGCCATTAACACCCAGAAATTTATAAAAAGGTTGCAATCATCATTGGCCCCAATCTCCTCCCTCTCATGTCCCGAATCTGCATTGAAGCATTATAACAAAATAATGCTATGCGCCCTGGATGAAGCCGCACCTCCTACACAAAGAACAATTCGGCATAGACGGCGACAACCCTGGCACACGCCTCAAACACGTCTTCTCCAGAGGTACTCCAGGTGCGCTGAACGGCTGTGGAGAAAATCAAATCTGCCCGAAGATTTCCTCCACTATAAATTTATGCTGAAAACATATAACTCTGCCCTTCACCTCTCCAAACAAACCTACTTTAACAACCTCATCATCTCACTTTCCAATAATCCTAAACGACTCTTTGACACGTTTCATTCTCTCCTCAATCAAACAGCACAGGCCCCGACCACCGACCTCAGCGCTGACGATCTGGCTAACTATTTCAAAGAAAAAATTGACCATATCCGACAGGAAATTTTCTCCCAATCCCCAAATGTTATGCATGCTCCCCCCCGCCACATTGTATCTTGCTCATTTTCTGACTTCGAACCAGTCACGGAAGATGAAGTGATCAGGCTCCTTGCATCTTCTCGCCCTACCACCTGCACCAGCGACCCTATTCCCTCACATCTCCTTCAGTCCCTTGCTCCAGCTGTCACCTCTCACCTAACTAAAATTTTCAACCTTTCCCTCTCATCTGGTATCTTTCCCTCTTCTTTTAAACACGCCAGCATACAACCATTACTTAAAAAACCATCCCTCGACCAGAACTGCACGGCCAACTACAGACCTGTTTCCAATCTTCCCTTTATCTCTAAACTCCTGGAACGCCTGGTCCACTCCCGTCTAATCCGCTATCTCTCAGACAACTCTCTTCTTGACCCTTTACAATCTGGTTTCCGCTCTTTACATTCTACTGAAACTGCCCTCACTAAAGTCTCTAATGATCTACTAACAGCTAAATCTAATGGTCACTACTCCCTGCTGATTCTCCTGGATCTCTCTGCAGCATTTGACACTGTGGATCACCAGCTCCTCCTCACTATGCTCCGCACTATTGGCCTCAAGGACACGGTTCTCTCCTGGTTCTCCTCTTATCTCTCTGACCGCTCCTTCTCTGTGTCTTTTGCCGGCTCCTCCTCCTCCCTACTCCCTCTTACTGTCGGGGTTCCTCAAGGATCAGTCCTAGGCCCCCTTCTTTTCTCCTTATACACCGCTCCTATTGGACAAACAATCAGTAGATTCGGTTTTCAGTACCATCTCTATGCTGATGACACCCAATTATACACCTCTGCTCCGGACATCACCCCTGCATTACTACAAAAGACCAGTGATTGTCTTTCTGCTGTGTCTAACATTATGTCCTCCCTCTACCTAAAACTGAATCTGTCAAAAACTGAACTACTCGTCTTTCCTCCCTCCACTAACCTACCTGTGCCCGATATTGCCATCTCCGTTTGTGGCTCAACCATTACTCCCCAGCTACAAGCCCGCTGTCTTGGGGTCATTTTTGATTCAGATCTTTCTTTCACTCCTCACATCAAATCACTCGCTCGTTCATGTCATCTACACCTCAAAAACATCTCAAGAATCAGGACTTTTCTCACCTTTGACTCGGCAAAAACTCTTACTGTCGCTCTTATTCATTCTCGTCTTGACTATTGCAACGCTCTACTAATCGGTCTCCCTCTTACTAAACTCTCCCCTCTCCAATCCGTCCTGAACGCAGCAGCCAGGATCATATTCCTCGCCAACAGCTACTCAGATGCCTCTTCCCTGTGCCAGTCATTGCATTGGTTGCCCATCCAATATAGAGTTTGTTTTAAACTGATCACGCTTACCCACAAAGCGCTCCATGCTTCAGTACCCCCCTACATCTCCTCCCTTGTCTCAGTCTACCACCCTACACGTGCCCTCCGTTCTGCAAATGACTTGAAACTAAAATCCTCCATAATCCGAACTTCCCACTCCCGTCTCCAAGATTTCTCGCGTGCTGCGCCAATTCTCTGGAATACACTACCCAGGACAGTTCGATTAATTCCCAATACCCACAGTTTCAAGCGAACCCTAAAAACACATTTCTTTAGACTGGCGTATCACCTAAACACACTCTGTCCATCCCAGCTTTCCCCCATATTAAAATCTTCTTCAACTTCGGGTTCAAACCAACCATGCACATAAAAGCCTCTGTCAGGACTGCACACATACTGGCTGGCGACCAGTCCATGTATTATTATTTATCCTATTCAGTATATCAAGGCTGCATTATACAATATATGTACTTTTTACCTTTTGTGTCTCCCCCACTTCCTCATAGACTGTAAGCTCGCGAGCAGGGCCCTCACTCCGTTCGATATGAGATATGCTTATTCTGTATTGTCTGTATAAGTCCCCCCTAAAATTTGTAAAGTGCTGCGGAATATGTTGGCGCTATAAAAATAAACTTATTATTATTATTATTATTATTAACAGGCCAGACCGCATATCAAATATACAAGTTGGGGGTCACTTGGGTAATAGTGATCACAAAATAATAAGTTTTCATGTATCCTTTAATAAGGTGTGTAGTAGAGGGGTTACAAGGACACTAAACTTCAGGAAGGCAAATTTCCAACGGTTGAGAGATGATCTTAGTGCAATAAACTGAGACGATATCCTGAGACCTAAAACTACACAAAGCAAATGGGAGACATTTATTAGCATCCTGAATAGGACCTGTGCACAATATATACCCTATGGGAATAAACATGCTAGAAATAGGAGGAAACCACTATGGCTAAATAGAGCTGTAAGGGGCGCAATAAGTGACAAAATAAAGCATTTAGAGAACTAAAGCAAGTAGGTAGTGATGAGGCATTAAATAAATTCTGCAAAAACCAAATCAAGGCAGCAAAGATTGAGACAGAGACTCATTGCCAGAGAAAGTAAAAATAATCCCAAAATATTCTTTAACTACCGTATATTCCGGCGTATAAGACGACTTTTGAAGACTGAAAAATCTTCTGTCTAGTCTGGGGTCGTCTTATACGCCGGTAATGCTTTTGAACTTTCAGAAATTGACATGCGGGGATACTCTGGGGGTGTTAATAAGCTGCCGTGGCCGTATCCCTGCCATGTCGGAGTTAATATAAGGTGGAGGGAGTTAAAATACGGCGGCGGTAGGTCCAGACAGTCAGCGCTTCTGTGCTGAAACTGACACATCGCTGCGTATTCCCAGCTCCGGACACAGCGCAGGGCTTCTGTGCCGACAGCTTTCACTTGTCACAGAAGCGCTGCGCTGTGTCCGGAGCAGGGAAGTTCGCATCGCTTCTGTGACAATATATGAAAAGCCGGCAATTCAGCAGCGGCATAAGCCGGCACCCGACAATTTAGAATAGAAAGAATAGAGCTTCACACATAGATTAGATAGATAGAAACATGTCAGTCACATATATATGAAGTACAGTGACAGTATTGCTTACTGTACTTGTCATTTAGTGTAAAGGATTTATTAAAACAAATAATAGTGTTTTCATGCACCGTCTCTTTAAAAAAGCCGGCCGGCAATTCAGCAGCGGTACCCGACAATTTATAACAGACAGAATAGAGCTTCACACATAGATTAGATAGATAGAAACATGTCAGTCACATATATATGAAGTACAGTGATAGTGTTGGTTACTGTACTTGTCATCTAGTGTTAAAATAAAGGATTTATTTAAAAAAAAATTGGCGTGGGGTTCCCCTTAATTTTAGGCTCTAGCGGAGGTTAAGCAGACAGCTGGGGCAGATGTTTGAAGCCTGGGAAGGGGGTAATACCCACGGAGCTTCCCAGGCTACTAATATCAGCCCCCAGCTGAATACCTAGCCTTTACTAGCTATTAAAATGGGGGACCCCCCCCAAAAAATGACGTGGGGTCCCCCCTAATTTAATAGCTAGCAAAGGCTAGGCAGACAGCTGGGGGCTGATATTAATAGCCCAGGAAGGGAGCCATGAATATTGGCCCCCTCCCAGGCTAGAAACACCAGCCGTCAGCCGCCCCAGAAATGGCGCATCCATAGGATGCGCCAATTCTGGCACTTAGCCTCGCTCTTCCACGCTGCCCTGGTGCGGTGGCAGGGGGTAATAGGGCTGGGGTTGATGTCAGCTGACATCAAGCCCAGGTTAGTAATGGAGAGGCGTCTATAAGACACCCCCATTACTAACCCCATAGTAAAAGTTAAAAAAAACACAAACACCCAGAATAAAGTCCTTTAATTGAAATAAAGACACAATTCTTGATTGTTCTAAATTAAACCATACTTACCATCACGCCCATTCCAGCTGAAGCCAACGATCTCCTGCAATAAAAGAAAAATAATAAACCAACATCATCCTTACCTTTCCATGGTTCCCACGACAGCTTCAGCTCTGCTACATCGAGATGACAGGCTGGACCGCAGCAGAACGCCGCCATCCAGCCTGTCATCCCGCAGACACTGAGAAGCGCAGGCATGCTTGCGCTCTGCAGTGTCTGGCTGTGACGGCATCCAGATGAGCCGACAATGAACTCCGCTCACCTCCTGGACGTCCGTCACTGACAGCGTGGGAAACTTCTACTGCGCATGCGGGGAGCAGGAGAATTTTCCCACGCTGTCAGTGACGTGCATGAGGTGAGCCGAGTTCATTGGACATGATCTCGGCTCATCTGGATGCCGTCACAGTCAGACACTGAGGAGCACAAGCATGCCTACGCTTCTCAGTGTCTGCCGCATGGCAAGCTGAACGGCAGCGTTCTGCTGCGGTGCAGCCTGTCATGTGAATGTAGCAGAGCTGGACCGGTCCTGAGAACCATGGAAAGGTAAGGATGAGGTTGCTTTATTATTTTACTTTTATTGCAGGAGATCGTTGGCTTCAGCTGGAATGGGCGTGACGGTAAGTATGGTTTAATTTAGAACATTAAAAAATTGTGTCTTTATTTCAATTAAAGGACTTTATTCTGGGTGTTGTGTTTTTTTTAATTACTTTACTAGAAATTCATGGTGGTCATGTCTAATATTGGCGTGACCCCATGAATTTCGGGCTTAGGGCCAGCTGATAATGCCAAGCTGGCCCTAACCCCTTTATTACCCAGTGAGCCACCGCACCAGGGCCCTGGATGAGTTGGGTACAGCGCCAGAAGATGGCGCTTCTATGAACGCGCCATTTTCCGGGGTGGCTGCGGACTGCAATTTGCAGCGGGGGGGGCCCAGAAAGCTTGGGTCTCCCTGCGCTGCAGATTCCAGCCCCCAGCTGCCTAGTTGTACCTGGCTGGACACAAAAATAGGGCGAAGGCCCACGTCTTTTTTTTTTAATTATTTCATGAAATAATTAAAAAAAAAAGGGCTTCCCTATATTGTTGTGTCCGGCCAGGTACAAATAGGCAGCTGGTGGTTGGGGGCAGCCCGTTCCTGCCTGCTGTACCTGGCTGGACACAAAAATATGGCGAAGCCCACGTCAACATTTTTGGGAAAAATTAATTACAAAATTAATAATAATTTAGGGACTGCATCTTTATTAACCCCTCAATTGTCATTTAGTGTTAAAATAAAGGATTTTTTAAAAAAAAAATTGGCGTGGGATCCACCATCATTATAGTCTCTAGCGGAGGTTAAGCAGACGGCTGGGGCAGATGTTTGAAGTCTGGGAAGGGGGTAATACCCACGGAGCTTCCCAGGCTACTAATATCAGCCCCCAGCTGAATACCTAGCCTTTACTAGCTATTAGAATGGGGGACCCCCCCAAAAAATGACGTGGGGTCCCCCCTATTTTAATATGTTTATGAGTGACAGTTTTCCTGCTATATACCTGCATGTCATAAGAATTTAAATTAAAAAAAGGACCATGTTAAATTCAAATCTGTTTTTTTTTAAATTTTTACCGGTGTTTGGTATGCGTTGGAAAAGGGGTAGTCTTATACGGTGAATATATCCTAAACTCTATATTTTAACAGGAAAGTAGGGGGGTCGTCTTATACGCCGGAATATACGGTACATAAATAGTAAAAAACTAAAAAATGATAGTGTTGGCCCCCTTAAAAATAGTCTTGGTGAAACGGTGGATGAGGATGAGGAAAAAGCCAATATGCTAAATGATTTTTTTTCACCAGTATTTACACAAGAAAATCGCATGACAGAAAACATGATTAGTGATGACAAAAATTCTCCATTAAGGCTATGTGCCCACGATGCAGAAATGAAGCAGAAAATTTCTGCATCTCCCTGGCAGAAAAAAAGCATGCAGATTGTGCATGCGTTTTTTCTGCAGAATACATGCGGATCCACATGCAGATTGACATGCGCTTTCCAGGCGATAGCATCACTTGGAAAGTGCTTGACAACTAGGTCACACTGTATAAATCCATGCAAACAGCATGGATTTATATAGTGTGACCGTAAAAATAAAAAAAAAAAAAAAGCTATACTCACCCCAGATTCCCCGGCGTGTGCTGCAGCGCTCCTTCCTGTCTGGTTCCCGGCTGCCGGCATATCGCGAGACACAGTGGTGAAGGGCCTGCGGTCACATGACTGTGACCTCACCGAAGGTCCTTCAGCGCTGCCGGCATGCAGAGAGAAGCCGTTGGAAAGGTGAATATAACTTTATTTATTATTTTATTCTTTTTTTTCACAGGTACAATGGTACCCAGGTCTGGAAGAGAGTCTTCTCTCCTCCAGAACTGGGTACCATCCGCACATAGAATCCGCTTGCACAAATGTACAGACGCGCATTCTATGCGCCTCAATGCAAGTCAATGGCGGCGCTTCCGCAAAATTAATGAACATGCTGCAGATTTATGAGCGCTGCAGAAACGCTGCGGAAAAATCCGCAGCATGTGCATTGACATTGCGGAATGCCATTGGGGACCATGGGGTGCGGAGTACCATGCGTTTTTGATGCGTTTCCGCAGCGGAAATTCCGCAGCATAAACGCATGAAAAACGCATCGTGTGCACGCAGCCTAAATGTCACTTGCTTAACCCAGCAGGAAGTACGGCGGCGTCTAAAAATCACAAACTGACAAATCCCTGGGCCCGGATGGGATACACCCGCGAGTACTGCAGGAATTAAGTAACGTCATAGACCATTGTTTTTAATCTTTAAAGATTCCATAATAACAGGGTCTGTACCACAGGACTGACGTATAGCAAATGTGGTGCCAATATTCAAAAAGGGGACAAAAACTGAACTTGGAAATTAAAGGCCAGTAAGCTTAACCTCTACTGTGGGTAAAATCCTGGAGGGTTTCCTAAGAGATGCTATACTAGAGTATCTGAAGAAGAATAACCTCATGACCCAATATCAACATGGGTTTACGAGTGACCGTTCCTGTCAAACTAATCTGATCAGCTTTTATGAAGAGGCAAGTTCCGGACTGGACCAAGGAAATGCAGTGGATGTTGTGTATATGGACTTTTCAAAAGCTTTTGATACGGTTCCACACAAAAGGTTGATACATAAAATGAGAACAATGGGGATAGGGGAAAATATATGTAAGTGGGTTAAGAATTGGCTCAGTGATAGGAAACAAAGGGTGGTTATTAATGGAAAACACTCAGACTGGGTCTCAGTTAACAGTGGGGTACCACAGGGGTCAGTATTGGGCCCCCTTCTTTTTAACATATTTATTAATGACCTTGTAGGGGGCATACAGAGTAATATTTCAATATTTGCAGGTGACACTAAATTCTGCAGGATAATCAATACAGAGGAGGACAATTTTATATTACAGGAGGATCTATGTAAACTAGAAGCTTGGGATAATAAATGGCAAATAAGCTTTAATGGGGATAAATGTAAGGTAATGCTCTTGGGTAGAGGAAATAAAATGTATAATTATATGCTTAATTGTAAAACACTGGGCAAAACTAACTGAAAAAGACCTGGGTGTATTGGTGGACGACAAGCTCACGTTTGGTGGCCAGTGTCAGGCAGCTGCTGCAAAGGCAAATAAAATAATGGGATGCATAGATGCTCATGAGGAGAACATAATTTTACCTCCATACAAGTCATTAGTGTGACCACACTTAAAATACTGTGTACAGTTCTGGTCTCCGGTGTATAAGAAAGACATAGCTGAACTAGAGCGGGTGCAGAGAAGAGCGACCAAGGTTATTAGAGGACTGGGGGGGGTCTGCAATACCAAGACAGGTTATTACACATGGGGTTATTTAGTTTAGAAAAAAGAAGGCTTAGGGATGATCTTATTACTATGTACAAGTATATGAGGGGACAGTACAAAGACCTTTCTACTGATCTTTTTACTCTGAGGCCTGAGACAGGAACAAGGGGGCATCTTCTACGTCTGGAGGAAAGAAGGTTTAATCATAATCCCAGACACGGATTCTTTACTGTAAGAGCAGTGAGACTATGGAACTCTCTGCCGCATGATGTTGTAATGAGTGATTCACTACTAAAATTTAAGAAGGGCATGGATGCCTTTCTTGAAAAGTATAATATTACAGGTTATATATACTAGATTCCTTGATAGGGCGTTGATCCAGGGAACTAGTCTGATTGTCGTATGGAGTCAGGAAGGTATTTTTTTCCCCAATGTGGAGTGTTTGCCACATGGGTTTTTTTTGCCTTCCTCTGGATCAACATGTTAGGCTATGGGTTGAACTAGATGGACTTAGTCTTCCTTCAACCTTAAAAACTATGTTACTAAGTGTTTTAAAGGGTTCCTTAGTCTGTTTCAGTAAGCTCCACCATCATGGGGAAGATTGCTGACTTGACAGACGTCCAGAAGGCAGTCAATGACACTAAGTAGATGCAAAGTAAATTTTGCATTTCATTTGGAAATCAAGGTCCCAGAGTCTGGAGGAAGAGTGGAAAGGCACACAATCCAAGCTACTTGAGGTCTAGTGTGAAGTTTCCACAATCAGTGATGGTTTGGGGAGTCATGTCATCTGCTGGTGTAGGTCCACTGTGTTTTATCCAGACCAAAGTCAGCGCAGCCATCTACCAGGAAATTTTAGAGCACTTCATGCTTCCCTCTGCTGATAAGCTTTTTGGAGATGGAAATCTCATTCACCAGCAGGATTTGGCACCTGTCCACACTGCCAAAAGTACCAATACCTGGTTTACAAACAACAGTATCACTATGCTTGATTGGCCAGCAAACTCACCTGACCTTAACCCCAAAGAGAATGTATGGGGTATTGTCAAGAGGAAGATGAGAGACACCAGACCCAACAATGCAGACGATCTGAAGGCTGCTATCAAAGCAACCTGGGCTTCCATAACTCCTCAGCAGTGCCACAGGCTGATCGCCTCCATGCCACGCCGCATTGATGCAAAAAGGAGCCACAACCAAGTATTGCGTGCATTTACTGAACATACATTTCAGTAGGCCAACATTTTGGATTTTAAAAACATTTTTTCAAGCTGTTCTAAAGTATTCTAATTTACTGAGATAATGAGTTTTGTGTTTTCATTGGCTGTAAGCCATAATCATCAATATTAACAGAAATAAACACTTGAAATAGATCACTGTTTGTAATGACTATATAATATAGGAGTTTCACTTTTTGTATTGAAGAACTGAAATAAATTAACTTTTTGAAGATATTCTAATTTTGTGAGATGCACATGTACATTGTTGGGTAGGTAGTTTTCACATAGTCTATTTAATCATTCCAATTTGGTTCCCCTGAATCATTTCTACTTGATACGCTGTGTACCAATTGTATTTAGACACCCCCTACGTATTATATGGCTGTTTATATGATCCAAAGCAGGTGTTATTAGGCTGGGCAATATAAGAATCTCTAAATTGGAAAAAAAAATAATAAAAAAAAAAAAGTTAGTAAAGTCCGCTCACTCACCATTGGGGTGTGGTGCAGTCTCCGCCTCGCTCGGATCCAGCCAGAGCAGCCCCTGATTCATGAATCAGAAAATAGAAGGAATGATCCAGCGTATTGGGCTATAAACTTGAATAAAACATAGCTTTAATTGAGCCATTAAAAAATGCTGCTACCACCATAATAAGTCTTGGTGCACACAAAGATCACAGCTGTCTCGACCTACGCGTTTCGACATGCAGTCTGAATCATGGTCTCTGACTGCACGTCGAAACGCGTAGGTCGAGACAGCTGTGATCTTTGTGTGCACCAAGACTTATTATGGTTGTAGCAGCATTTTTTAATGGCTCAATTAAAGCTATGTTTTATTCAAGTTTATAGCCCAATACGCTGGATCATGCTTTCTATTTTCTGAATCTCCAAATTGCACTTCAATTATGAGTGTTAGTACTACTTGTATACATTAGTTTTTTTGATTGGTTATTATACACAATATATCCCTGCAATTGTTTAGTTGCACTTGGAGCTAGTTTTGTTATTCTTTTTAATTCAGTATTTAATAAAGATTTACTCTGGATTAATATACTCAAGTGTGACAATACAGCCTATAATCTTAATAAACCAGACGATTAGATTAGTTAAGCCAAGAGAAATACACTATCGTGTTCATGTGGACTTGTAAATGTTTGTGTATTTCTATAGCTCAAGAAGGACATACAATTATTTGTATAACCCTGAATGTTGTTTGCAAATATGCCAATTACATATTGTCCTAAAAGCCAGATGAATGTTGATTTGAAGAGCCCACTATATACCAACTATGTAAATTGATTAGCTCAAACAATGAGACCGGAGCCCTGTGAGTAATGCCCTCCCTAACCCCTGTCCTGTGAATGTGTACTTGAAGGACAACTGTAACTATTTTAAAGGGACATGTGCTTTTGTAGCGGAGATACTTGAATCAGAGAATCAATGAGAAGCAAAAGTTCAGACTCTCTCAGACCATCAGCTTGGAAGTATGGCTTTACCCAAAGAGACACAGATTTGGATTCTACATGATTCCAGCCTAAGAGTACAGCAATGACTGGAAAGATATGGATCTGCTCCATTAACCATCAGAGAGCCCATGGATACATTTGGGGACCCACCAGTCGCCTGGAACTCATGGAGACATTCGAAGAAGCCAGATTAGGACCCAACGGTCATCTGGCCCCATGGAAACTCTCGGAGAGGCCAGGATGGGACCCTCGGGTCTCCTGGCCTTGTACCTCGATGGGCCGCTAGCTTCCTAAGCTTGCCGCTACCTTTTCTCTGTGGGGGCCAGCCAGAAGCAGGGGGCCACTGGTTGAGGTAGTTCGCCCTGGAAGTCCCAAAGTCGCAGTTGTTCCATTCCAGGCGGGGCAACGAAAAGGTGAGACTATGTAATGTTGTACCATCTTGGGTATTTGCTGGGACTGTTCTATGCGTTTATTGTCCTATTTTGTGGTTCAATAAAGTATTGCCACGCCGTTTTACCCTCATCCTGTGTTGCCGAGTAGTATTACGCCCACAGGTCTTCACAGAGCATCTCTGGTTTAATTGGCCCTGCGATTTTGTTGTGGCAGTGTTCTATAAATCGAGTTGTGACCATATTAATAGGACTCTAAAATGGGAAATTGTATCTAGCATGCATCAGCTGACAGGTTACCTATAAAGGTGATTTTATATATGCATAACATCAATGTGCAGAGTACGCATGTGCGGCCGTGCTGTTATTGGAAGAAGCTCTCCAATTGGTTTTTGCAGAAAACTGTGCCTGCGTCAGAGCAGACATGCGCAGTGAGAAACATAGGACGCTGAGAACAGTGCGGCGCAGCATGTCTGTGTACTGTGGATATGATTGTGGCTGGGTGAGTCGCTCTCTCATAATTATGACATGCACCTGGACCGGACTTAAATAATTTAATGCACTAAGCACTTTATTCAAAACAATGTTTGCACATGTATAAAATTAATGGAACTTGTTTGTATGATGATTTACTTTTACATGTATTATGAAAATTTATATTATGGTTGCACTTAATAAGATGTGATTATGTTGATTCTACTTTAAGACTATATATACACCTGACTAGCAGCACTTTTACCTTGCTTGAGAAAGGTTCTATGAACTGAAACGTTGCCATGTGGGTGGAATAAAAGTCCATTTTTTCAACATAAATTTTTCTGTGGGAGTGCCGACTTGTTTTTTTGATCTACGGTATATTGTGGAACAACCTGGACACTTGTATGAAGGCATAGCACCCATCGTGAGTAATTAAATGGTGCTGCTCTTTTAAACCTTTTTTAAATCGATATCTATCTATCCATCCATCTATCTATATACATACACACTTTTCTTTTTAACTAGCTGGACAACCCTTTAAAAGAACAAAGAATACACCAGACCTAGAGAAACACAAAGAGCACATCAGAGTCCAGCAGTGCTTAACCAGAGAAAAAAAGTATTGGAAGAAAAGCCTTAAAAAATAAGACCGTCATATTACCTGATAGAAGTCGCCATTCAATTCACCATCTGCATGATAACGAGAAGAATAAAAAAGGAATAAATACAATTGAAGGCAATAACGTAATCTATACTAGCAGATTGATCTTTGCCATGCAGGGCTGTGGAGTCTGAGTCGGTGTCCATTTTGGTGGAGTCGGTATAAAATGGACAGACTCCTAAAAGATATAATAAATTGGGTTCAGTAGTACAATGCAGGATGTGCTGTAAATGTTTTCATAAGAATTTGGGAAAGTTATGAAATGTCCTATAAATGTCTGTTCCTGATCTAAGGATCTCTGCTTTTAGGTGAGATGAATCTGTGCTGCACTTTATGTACACGCTCAGTAGTGAGGCAGTGCTGTGGAGTTGAAGTTTGGCTTACCGACTCCACAGCCCTGGTATAATGTGCTCATCCTTCCTGCACCATCTCCAGTAAACCTCTTACAAGCAGAAATACAACTTGCCTATAAGCCATAAAAAGTGGGATTATTCTAAAGGCTTCATTATGCTTGCATACACCATTAACACTCATAGTAAAGATTAACCAAATCCCTGGACATTGTCCTCCATAACCAAGTATTTCAAGGGACTCTAAACCTACGCACTGCGATCTAAAGTACAATTTACAAAGCCAATAAAATGTGAGCGTTACAGGGAAAATTACTATTAGACCACAAGTGGAAATCAACTCAAAAAAAAAAAAAAAAAGTGAGCGGCCAGGGCATTGGCTACCTGGTTCTGGGATTAGTCCAGCACTGACTAAGGCGGTGTGCCCACGGTGCGTTTTTAAGCGTTTCCGCAGCGGTAAAAAGGCTGCAGAAACGCTTAAAAAACGCTTGGTAGAAGGCCTGCCATCTTCCCCAAAGATAATCCGCATGTGCTGTGCACATGCTGCGGAAATTTCCGCTGCGGATTATCATTGCGGAAAAAAAACGCAGCACTAGCAATTATTTTGTGGAAGCGCTGCGTTTTCGCCGCCATTGACTTGCATTGGAACGCATGGATTACGCATCACTGCATCTGTAGATGCGCATTCCATGCGTTTCAATGCGCGGTACCAGGGTGTGGAGGACTGGAGACTCTCCTCCGGACCCGGGTACCATAGAAACTGTAAAAAAAAAAAAAAAAAAAAAAAAGAATAAAATAAAAAATAAATGTTATATTTACCTTCTGATGGCCCCCGCTGCGCTCGTCCTCCCATGTCGAAAGCTTGCAGTAGACTGAAGGACCTGGGCTGACGGCAGGTCCTTCAGTGTACCGCGATCTGCTGGCAAGGGAGAACGGAGCGAAGCAAGACTGCGGGGGCCATCAGACGGTAAGTATAGATTTATTTTTTACCATTCTTTCGGTCACACTATATAAAATCCATGCCGTTTGCATGGATTTATATAGTGTGATCAAGTTGTCAAGCACTTTCCAAGCGATGCTAAAATCGATAAGTGCTTGTCAACCCGCATGCGGAAATGCATGTGAAGAACGCTTCACATCCACATCTACAATCCGCATGCATTTTTTTCTGCCAGGGAGATGCAGAAAAGCTCAGGAAAAATCCAGAGCATTTCTGCATCGTGGGCACATAGCCTTACTGAACACAACAGAAGTCGGGTTGTTTTCCGTCTAAGCCATAAAGTCAGGTTCTGGCAGGAGATGTACAGTAAGTGTCTACTTGGCTCCTGGGAGTCGTCTAGACAAGGGTTACCCCAACTCCAGTCCTCAAGACCCACCAACAGGTCATGTTTTCAGGATTTCCTTAGTATTGCCCAGGTGATGTAATAATCACCTGAGCAATACTAAGGAAATCCTGAAATCATAACCTGTTGGTGGGTCTTGAGGACTGGGGTTGGGGGAACCCTGGTCTAGTCCATGGAAATTACTACTCTAATACAGTAGAAGTTAGATCCCAGACTACTGACCTTCAGCCTCCTCTTCGCACACTGAAATCAGTAATATTACATTAAAGGTGGCAAATTTAGACAAATTAACACAGTAAGGGGAAGACAGGCCCGTACTTAAAGAGGTGGTCTGCTGGGGAATAAACAGATTCCAGGACTTGCTGCATCGGCACTTTACAATCGCCATTTGAACTGTTTTAACCACAGGAATTTCCTCCCATTCAACCTGAACAGCAAAATACAGTTCCTGTGAAGCAGGGAATGATATAAAAAAGTACAATAATAGCTCTCTCACTGAGGGTAGGGTCACACAACTTTTTTTTTTCCCTATCTGAAGAGAAAAAAAAAAAAAAAAGATAATCGGATCCCATCATTAAGATCGGAAACTGCATTCATCTGATTACGTACATTTAAAACTGTCAGGGTATGTGCACACTAGTATTTGGTACAGAAACGTAAGCAGCATTTCTGCATCTCTTGGCAGGAAAAATGCAGCAGCAAATACATTGTTTTTGGTGCGGACTTTTCCCCACTCATTAGTATGGGTGAATTCAGCAGCAGGAACGCTGAAAGAACTGACACTGCAGATTTAAAACTGCAAGGAAAAAAAAAAAGCGACGTGTGAATGAGGCTTCAGCATTCTCAGTCACTTCGCTGGCATCCGGAAACCCCTCAGGTTTTTGTGACAAATCTGCACTGAAAATAAAGCAACATGGGCATAGCCTGACATTGGCAGAGCATTGAGTTAGTAGGACACCATTTAAGTTCACACTTTGGTCAGCCCTTGAGTTGCTCAGGCATTGTTCAATTTCACACCTTGGTCAGCCAATGTTTACTTCTCACATCACTAATTTAACCCATTTACCACCTTGGGATTTTCAGTTTTTTCATCCCAGAGCCATAACTTTTTTATTTTTCTGTCAATATGGCTGTGTGAAGGCTTGTTTTTTTGCGGGACGAGTTGTACTTTTGAACGACACCATGGATTTTACCATATAGTATCCTGGAAAACAGGAAAAAAAATTCCAAGTGAAGTGAAACTGCAAAAAAAAGTGCAATTCCACTTTTTTTTTTTCTTTACCATGTTCTCTGAATGCTAAAACTGACCTGTCATTATGAGTTCGTAGATACCAAACATGTATAGGTTTTTTTTTTTTAATTTAAAAAAAAAAAATCCAAAAGTTTTTTTATTTATTTTTTTTATAAAAAGTGTTTCACATACTGCTGTACCTGCTTTTTTCACTAAAAACTGATAGCAATGTTTTGTTGCACTTTCTATGGTGAAAAAACGCTGAAAGGAGTGACGTGCTGCAGTTTTCAGAAACGCAGCAGTTTTCCAATTCAGTGAAAGGAGAAAAAAAATAAATAATGTGTGCGCATGAGCTTTCTGAAATCTAAGCATTTTGCTGGTACTGTAAAAAAAGCAGCTTTTAAATTCGCATAAAAAAAAAATGCAGCAAAACACGCAACATGTGAACTAATAGTACGTCATGGTGACCTGGGCCGATTGGACCAATGACGTATTATTAGGTCATATGGCGATCGCGCCCGCACACAAACGGTGCTGATAGCACCGGGTGTCAGCTGTGACTATGTGCTGGGAGCGGTCCCGCACTGCTTCTGGCACATTAACCCCCGCAATGCTGCGATCGAAGTCGATTGCAGCTTTGCGGGAGAAAGGGAAGGCAATCACAATACTCACCTCCTCTCCCGGCCTCCAGCGCTGTCTGCCGCGGCTTACCGGATGTTGCAATGACGACCCGATGTAGTCATGACAACATCCGGGTCACCAGGAAGCTATTTTGGTCATGCGCAGTGCATGACCAAAATATCTTCTGCATCTGCAGCGCTGACAGCCTGTATAGAACAGGGATGGTGCTGCATTCCTATGCTGTACACGCGATCAGAATAAAAAAAAAAAAAAAAAAAAAAAAAAGTGAAAGTCCCATAGTGGGACACAGAATAAAAGTCCAAAAAAAATATTATATTACATTTATATATAAAAAAAATCTACCAAAGATAAAAATATAATGTACCCATCAATAAATATAAAATAAAAAAACCAACACACACCACACAATAAAAAGTACACATATTTGGTATCACCGCGTCCGGAAGGACCTGATCTATAAAACTGTCCCACTAGTTAACCCCTTTAGTGAACCGAACACGGTAAAAAAATAAAATAAAAAACGAAGCAAAAAACAGTGCGTTATCATCATACCGCAAAACAAAAAATGGAATAACACGCGATCAAAAAAACGAATATAAATAAAAATGGTACCGCTGAAAACGTCATCTTGTCCCGCAAAAAACAAGCCGCCATACAGCTTCATCAGCCAAAAAATAAAAAATTTATAGCTCTCAGAATAAAGCGATGCAAAAAAATATTTTTTTCTATAAAATAGCTTTTAATGTGTAAAAGCGCCAAAACATAGAAAAACTATATAAAAGTGGTACCGCTGTAAACGTACTGACCCGAAGAAAAAAGCTACCTCATCAATTTTACCACACGCGGAACAGCATAAAAAAAAAACCATAAAAACAATTCCGGAATTGCAGGTTTTTGTTTATACTGCCTCCCAAAAATCAGAATAAAAAGCGATCAAAAAAATGTCACGTGCCTAAAAATAGTACCAATAAAAACATCAACTTGTCCTGCAAAAACAAGCAGTCACATGACTGTCGGCCGAAATATGGAAAAATGATAGCTCTCAAAATATGGCGATGCAAAAACTAGATTTTACAAAAAAAAAAAAAAAAAAGTGTCTTTTAGTGTGTGACAGCTGTCAATCATAAAAACCTGATATGATTCTGGCATCGCTGTAATCGCACCGACCCGGAGAATAAAGTCGTCTAATCACTTATACCGCACGAGGAACGGCGTAAAAAATAAACTCTAGGGTTAGGGTTGGGATTTTTTTCATAAGAAAATATTATATATATATATATATATATATATATATTTTATTTATTTATTACACACAGTTATATGAAAAAGTTTGGGCACCCCTATTAATCTTAAGCTTAATGTTTTATAAAAATAGGTGTTTTTGCAACAGCTATTTCAGTTTGATATATGTAATAACTGTTGGACACAGTAATGTTTCTGCCTTGAAATGAGGTTTATTGTACTAACAGAAAATGTGCAATCTGCATTCAAACAAAATTTGACAGGTGCATAAGTATGGGCACCTCACCAGAAAAGTGACATTAATATTTAGTAGATCCTCCTTTTGCAAAAATAACAGCCTCTAGTCGCTTCCTGTAGCTTTTAATGATTTCATGGATCCTGGATGAAGGTATTTTTGACCATTCCTCTTTACAAAACAATTCCAGTTCAGTTAAGTTTGATGGTCGCCGAGCATGGACAGCCCTCTTCAAATGATCCCACAGATGTTCAATGATATTCAGGTCTGGGGACTGGGATGGCCATTCCAGAACATTGTAATTGTTCCTCTGCATGAATGCCTGAGTAGATTTGGAGTGGTGTTTTGGATCATTGTCTTGCTGAAAGATCCATCCCCTGCGTAACTTCAACTTTATCACTGATTCTTGAACATTATTGTCAAGAATCTGCTGATACTGAGTGGAATCCATGCGTCCCTCAACTTTAACAAGATTCCCGGTGCCGGCATTGGCCACACAGCCCCAAAGCATGATGGAACCTCCACCAAATTTTACTGTGGGTAGCAAGTGTTTTGCTTGGAATGCTGTGGTTTTTTGCCGCCATGCATAACGCCTTTTTGCATGACCAAACAACTCAATCTTGGTTTCATCAGTCCACAGGACCTTCTTCCAAAAAGAAATTGGCTTCTCCAAATGTGCTTTTGCATACCTCAGCCGACTCGGTTTGTGGCGTGCTTGCAGAAACGGCTTCTTTCGCATCACTCTCCCATACAGCTTCTCCTTGTGCAAAGTGCGTTGTATAGTTGACCGATGCACAGTGACACCATCTGCAGCAAGTTGATGCTGCAGCTCTCTGGAGGTGGTCTGAGGATTGTCCTTGACTGATCTCACCATTCTTCTTTTCTGCCTTTCTGATGTTTTTCTTGGCCTGCCACTTCTGGCCTTAACAAGAACTGTCCCTGTGTTCTTCCATTTCCTTACTATTTTCCTCACAGTGGAAACTGACAGGTTAAATCTCTGAGACAGCTTTTTGTATCCTTCCCCTGAACAACTATGTTGAATAATCTTTGTTTTCAGATCATTTGACAGTTGTTTTGAGGAGCCCATGATGCCACTCTTCAGAGGAGATTCAAACAGGAGAACAACTTGCAAGTGGCCACTTTAAGTAGCTTTTCTCATGATTGCATATACCTGGCTATGAAGTTCAAAGCTCAATGAGGTTACAAAACCAAAAAAAGTGCTTTAGTAAGTCAGTAAAAAGTAGGTAGGAGTATTTAAAACAAGAAAATGATAAGGGTGCCCATACTTATGCACCTGTCAAATTTTGTTTGAATGCAGATTGCACATTTTCTGTTAGTACAATAAACCTCATTTCAAGGCAGAAACACTACTGTGTCCAACAGTTATTACATATATCAAACTGAAATAGCTGTTGCAAAAACACCAATATTAAGAAATAATATTAATAGATTAATAGGGGTGCCCAAACTTTTTCATAAATATATATATATATATATATATATATATATATATATATATATATATATATATATATATATATACACACACATACACACACACAATATGGTGACTGGTGTTGAGCGCAAGTGCTCGCTACTCGAGTTTGCATAGGGTGCTCGGGTATGCACTGAGTATCGTGGGTGCTCAAGTCTCCGCCCCATATGCTTCGTGGCCAAAAAAAAACTCGCGGGGATTGCCTGCCATGCACGAGCGATCCACGCATGTTTTTTTGGGGTGTCTAATAACTGTGAAACATGTGGGGCGGAGACTCGAGCAGGTCACTCAAGCACCTGCGATACATGGTGCATACCCGAGTACCCGATGCAAACACAAGTAGCAAGCACTTGCGCTCAAGACTAATGACAACTTATCCAATATGATGACCTAATGTTATCAAATTCTGTGTCGTATCTCTGGGTTCAAAATGTTCACTATACCCCTTGATAAAATCCTTGAGGGTTGTAGTTTTCTAAATGGTGTCACTTGTGGGGGGATTTCCACTATTTAGGCACATCAGGGGCTCTCCAAACGCAACATGGCGTCTGCTAATTATTCAAGCAAATTTTACATTCAAAAAGTTAAATGGCGCTCCTTCCCTTCCGAACCCTGCCGTGCGCCCAAACAGTGGTTTTTCCCCACATATGGGGTATCTGTGTGCTCAGAGGAAATTGAACAACAAATTTTGGGGTCCATTTTTTCCAGTTACCCCTGCAAAAATAAAAAATTGGGTCTAAAGTAACATTTTTGTGAAAAGCTATTTTTTTTCTTCCACATTCCAAAAATTCCTGTGAAGCACCTGAAGGGTTAATAAAGTTCTTGAATGTGGTTGAGCACCTTGAGGGGTGCACTTTTTAGAATGGAGTCACTTTTGGGTATTTTCTGTCATAAAGACCCCTCAAAGTGACTTCAAATGTGATGTGGTCCCTAAAAAAAAAATGGTTTTGTAAATTTTGTTGGAAAAAGGAGAAATTGCTGGTCAACTTTTAACCCTTATAGCTCCCTTATAAAAAAAAAAAAAAAGGTTCAAAAATGGTGCTGATGTAAAGTAGACATGTGGGAAATGTTATTTATTAGCTATTTTGTGTGACATATCTCTCTGATTTAAGGGCATAAAAATTCAAGTTTTGAAAATTGCGAAATTGTCACTAAATTTCCGGGGGTTTTTTTCACAAATAAATGCAAGTGATATGAAGAAATTTTACCACAATCATGAAGTACAATATGTCACGAAAAAACAGTCTCAGAATCAGGGGGATCCGTTGAAGCGTTCCAGAGTAATTACCTCATAAAGTGACAGTGGTCAGAATTGTAAAAATTGGCCTGGTCATTAGCGTGCAAACCACCCTCGGGGGTAAAGGGGTTAATGTATTAATACGGATGCCACACAATATAAAAAATGTACATGGGTGAAAATCATCCGCGGTTTCTGGAAGAAAAAAAATTGGACAATTTTTCATACACTGTCTGAACCAGGCCTGAAGAACATCTTTTTGGCATCTGTAACGCCAGTTTTAAGCCATTTCTTACTGTCGATCTACCATAACCAGCAACACATCAGTGCCAGTTTTTAGGCACCATTATTGGCATCATCTTATTTCCACTTTTTCCATGGACCTATACAGACATCAGCATTTTGTCATGAGTGGCAATAACAAACGGTATTTGGCCTTGTAAATTTTTAAACTGCCGCCATATGGATGACCAGTACGAAAAAGATTTGGCTCTTCTGGGTGGAATGGGGGTAATTTTTCCATACGCTTGTCTGATCCTGGCCCAGTGAGGGGGTCGGGGAGGACCCACGCATTTTGAACACTTGCATCAGCACATTTTTTGGCAGACTTCCTTTCCGATGTAAAACCAGGATGATGAACAGGAAAGTGAACAGAGCAGTTTCTTCTCACTATTGCCTCACAGATCACACTACTAATGCTGACCGTGCACTGAACTTACTAGGAAGATTGGGAAATGCTTAGTAGGAATTCATAAATCCAGAAGTAGAATAGAAACATGCCACCACTTTTCCTGATTGTTCCTCTCCTGGTACTGGCTTACAAATACTGAGGTAAAATACTGAGCGTGTGACCGTGGCTTTAACCCCTTTCTGACCCAGTGCGTATTAGTACGTATCTGTGCCCTGGGCCTTATACGTATTAATACGCCCTGGCGATTTCGCCCACACACAAGCGGTGCGGGCGAGATCGCCGCCAGGTGTCAGCTGATTGTCACAGCTGACACCCTGTGCTATGTGCAGGGAGCGGTCCCGCATTCCGATCGCAGCATTCCGGTGGCAAGAGGAGGTAAGCACGATACTTACCTTCTCTCCCGGCGTCCGAGTCTGGTCCCGGATGTTGCCATGGTGACCCAATGTCATCATGACAACATCCGGGTCACCAGGAGGCAGGAAGTTGCTTTGGTCATGCGCAGTGCACAACCAAAGTAACGTCTTCCTGTGTGCAGTGCTGACAGGCTGCATGGTGAATGGTGTCACTTTTGCGTATTTCTGTCATAAAGACCCCTCAAAGTGACTTCAAATGTGATGTGGTCTCTAAAAAAAAAAAAATGGTTTTGTAAATTTTGCTATTAAAATGAGAAATTGCTGGTCAACTTTTAACCCTTATAGCTCCCTACTAAAAAAAAAAAAAAAAAAAAAATGTTGTTCCAAAATTGTGCTGATGTAAAGCAGACATGTGGGAAATGTTACTTATTAACTATTTTGTATTTATTTAAGGGCATAAAAATTTAAATTTTGAAAATTGCAAAGTTTTCGCCAAATTTCCCATTTTTTCACAAATAAACGCAAGTGATATCGAAGAAATTTTACCACTATCATGAAGTACAATATGTCACGAAAAAACAGTCTCAGAATCAGGGGGATCCGTTGAAGCGTTCCAGAGTAATTACTTCATAAAGTGACAGTGGTCAGAATTGTAAAAATTGGCCTGGTCATTAACGTGCAAACCACCCTCGGGGGTAAAGGGGTTAAAGAGAAAGCCAAATTCTGCATGAAGGATTAGACACCACACTGAACAGGAGTGCCAGTACATAATCCTCTTAGAAAGTCACCCAGATTAACATCCAGTAATCTGCAGTGATGGCAACTAGAGAGTTAATTTACAGGCTAATCCAAGTATAACCGGCAGACCACTGAATTATTAACTGCTGTCACCAGCACAGACGAAACAGGCACCGCAAGCGTGGGGCACGCCACTGCTCTAACCATTACTTTCTATGCACTAGGTAGATAGAACACTACGGTCATATTCACATTTTATGAATGACATTATAGATCTACAAGACACTGCCATACAAAATGGCTACAATCTGCAGGAAGGCAGGTAGCCACAACACCCGAATGTATGGAGTTCAGATATCTCTCTTATACACAACACTGAGATTGCTGCACAAACAAGGAAAAGTCATGGAGTTAAGGAAATCACAGGATGGATAGACCTGTTCGTGATTGGCAAATTATGAAAAAAATGGAAACGTTTTCAAAACTTCTCCCTTTATTCAGTAACAGGTATGAGCGCCACCTGCAGAAATGCACACGCTTACATGGCTTGGCTGCCATTAGCGAGGTTATTAATGGTTGAGCAATATTCTGCCACACTTAAAGCAATTCATCAACATGCACCGCAATTGCTGGCCAAGGATATCCCAGATGTCCTCAATGGGAGAAAAGTCCGGAGACGTTTAGGCTATGCAGGCGGCTCACAGTAGAACCAGCAACATGCGGCCTGGTGTGTTGAGAAACGGCTCCAGGGAACCTGGGAGTAATGAGTGTACGGCTGGTTCCACCATCAAATCTATGTAATATTGAGCTATTAGTGTGCCTGGAATGAAGACTCGGGTGGGGAGTCTGGCTACCATATATGTTATGCCAACCCACACCATAATCCTAGGAGGTAGGGTGTAACATTCCCTCATGAAAGTCTCTTCATGATACTGTCTACAACCCAGCATCAGGACCACTACATCCTTCTTTCGCACTGCTCCAGCTGTTCCTCCTTGCATAGAGCCCTAAAAAAGGATTTCCAGTAAGCCACTAACATCCATGTGTCTGCTCAAACTGTCAGAAACAGACTCCATGAGGGTGGTATGAGGGCCTGACGTCCACAGATGGGGGTTGTGCTTACAGCCCAACACCGTGCAGGACGCTTGGCATTTGCCACAGAACACCAGGATTGGCAAAGTCGCCACTGGCGCCCTGTGCTCTTCACAGATGAAAGCAGGTTCACACTGAGCACATGTGACAGACGTGACTGAGTCTGGAGACGCGGTGGAGAGCGATCTGCAGCCTGCAACATCCTTCAGCATGACCGGTTTGGCAGTGGTGAAGGGTGGCATTTCTTTGGAGGGCCGCACAGCCCTCCATGTGCTCGCCAGAGGTAGTCTGACTGCCATTAGGTACCGAGGTGAGATCCTCAGACCCCTTGTGAGACCATATGCTGGTGCAGTTGGCCCTGGGTTCCTCGTAATGCAGAACAATGCCAGACCTCATGTGGCTGGAGTGTGTCAGCAGTCCCTGCAAGATGAAGGCATTGAAGCTATGGACTGGCCCCCCCGTTCCCCACATCTGGGACATCATGTCTCGCCCTATCCACCAACGTCACGTTGCACCACAGACTGTCCAGGAGTTGGCGGATGCTTTAGTCCAGGTCTGGGAGGAGATCCCACAGGAGACCATCCGCAACCTCATCAGGAGCATGCCCAGGCGTTGTAGGGAGGTCATACAGGCAAGTGGAGGCCACACACATTACTGAGCATCATTTCCTTGTCTTGAGACATTTCCACTGAAGTTGGATCAGCCTGCAGTTTGATTTTCCACTTTAATTTTGATCATCATTCCAAATCCAGACCTCCATGGGAAATTTATTTTGATTTATATTGATCATTTTTATGTGGTTTTCAACACATTCCACTATGTAATGAATAAAGATTTGTAACTGGAATATTTTATTCAGTGATATCTAGGATGTGCTATTTTAGTGTTAGGGTATGTGCACACGATGCAGAAATGAAGCAGAAAATTTCTGCATCTCCCTGGCAGAAAAAACGCATGCAGATTGTGCATGCGTTTTTCCTGCGGAATACATGCAGATTCACATGCGTTTCCGCATGTGGATTGACAAGCGCTTTCCAGGCGATTTTAGCATCACTTGGAAAGTGCTTGACAACTAGGTCACACTATATAAATCCATGCAAACAGCATGGATTTATATAGTGTGACCCGAGAGAGTGTATATACTTACCTCCGATGGCCCGCGCTGTCCTGCTCAATCCGTTCTCCCTCGCCGGCAACTTTGAATTGAAAGACCTGCCGACGTCAGCGTCACGTGACCCGTCACATGACTCTGACGTCAGCGCAGGTCCTACAACTCACTGCAAGTGCCGGGAAGCAAGCAGGAGCTGGTGCGCGGGCCGACAGATGGTAAGTATACATTTATTTTTTATTTTATTCTTGTTTTACAGCTTTTTTTAATGGTACCTGGGTGTGGATGAGACTCTCCTCTCCTCCACACCATCCGCACATTAGAACGCGCCAATAACGCAAGTACAGATGCAGTCTTGCGGAATTGGCGCATTCTAATGCAAGTCAATGGCGGCGAAAACGCTGCGTTTCCGCAAAATTAATTGACATGCTGCGGATTTTTGAGCGCAGCGTTTACGCTGCGGAAAAATCCGCATCATGGGCACAGCACATGCGGATTTCAATTGGGGAACATTGCTGCCCTTCTACCATGCGTTTTTAATGCGTTTCCGCAACTGCAAAAACGCTGCGGAAACGCATTAAATACGCATCGTGTGAACTCAGCCTTACCTTTATTTTTTGAGCATAATAATAATAATAATAATAATAATAATAATATTATATATCTCCCTCTCTTTCTCTCCATCCTGTGATTTCCCTTCTTGGTTTTGTAATTTCTATACTGAGGAGAGAATACACAAGTGCTATATGTCTACATGTACATTGCTATATACACACACCACATACAGCCTGGAAACACGGGGCAGAGTCTCTGGAATCCATATAGTTAGACTCCATCATGACACAACCTTCTGGAAGTGAGAACACCGTGGACATGTTGGCTTTAGTGTCATCCTGCGATACGACAGCTAACGGGGGTGACAATTCGACAGGACGACTGATGAATAGGTTGCTCCCTCTCCCCAGGTCCTGCCAGGATAGAGTGCCATCATATCCCCACCGCTCAGCTGCCCCCTCTCCCCTGGTCCTCCCAGGTGCCATCATATATCCCCCCTGCTCAGCTGCCCTCTCTCCCCTGGTCCTCCCAGGTGCCATCATATATCCCCCCTGCTCAGCTGCCCTCTCTCCCCTGGTCCTCCCAGGTGCCATCATATATCCCCCCTGCTCAGCTGCCCTCTCTCCCCTGGTCCTCCCAGGTGCCATCATATATCCCCCCTGCTCAGCTGCCCTCTCTCCCCTGGTCCTCCCAGGTGCCATCATATATCCCCCCTGCTCAGCTGCCCTCTCTCCCCTGGTCCTCCCAGGTGCCATCATATATCCCCCCTGCTCAGCTGCCCTCTCTCCCCTGGTCCTCCCAGGTGCCATCATATATCCCCCCTGCTCAGCTGCCCTCTCTCCCCTGGTCCTCCCAGGTGCCATCATATATCCCCCCTGCTCAGCTGCCCTCTCTCCCCTGGTCCTCCCAGGTGCCATCATATATCCCCCCTGCTCAGCTGCCCTCTCTCCCCTGGTCCTCCCAGGTGCCATCATATATCCCCCCTGCTCAGCTGCCCTCTCTCCCCTGGTCCTCCCAGGTGCCATCATATATCCCCCCGCTCAGCTGCCCCCTCTCCCCGGTGCCATCATACACTAGCTGCCCCATCAGCAGCCTCCTCACCTGCTGCTCCGTCGTGCATGGCACTGGGCACTTCCCCGCTGTCCAGGATGCTGAAGCCTTCATCGTTCTCGATGCCGGCGATCTCGCTCTCCTGCTGTGCCAGGAACGCAGCGGCCGGGTCCTCCTCGGCGGACACTCCGTTACCTACAGAACCGAACGCGTCGAACTCCGACATGGTCGCAAACCGGAGGAAGCGGTGACGTGTGATCAGGCGATCCGGGCAGTAAAGCTGCTTGTTATTTCCGGCAGATCCCACCCGATCACACTCCAGCCACCGGCGATCGCCAGAGGATAAGCGCGGAAGTGACGTGACCGGGAAGAGGCGGACGAGTGACGGGAAGAGGCGTCACCGGACTGCAGCAGCCGAGAGCGGCTCTTATGAGAGGGGAGTGAGCGGGGTGGGTGGTAGAGCTTGACACCTACCGCCAGTCTTTCCGCCCTACACCCTCGCTGCATCCCTCCACTGCGTCCAAGGGCTCCATCTGAACGCTGCAGAGACGCGGTGTGAACAGGGCCTTACAGCAAATGAGGGAATACTCCCTGTGCTGTACATGTGGTTTATGTGTATAGTGTTCTACTGCACCATGTGGACATACACTTATAGTTGTATGTTATGCAGCGAAAGGCCGCCATACTGGAGGGCAGCATGAATAGTTACGTATTACACAACGACAGGCCGCCATACCCCGGGGCAGCATTAAGAATAGTTATGTGTTACACAACGAAAGGCCGCCATACTGGAGGGCAGCATGAATAGTTACGTATTACACGACAGGCCGCCATACCGGAGGGCAGCATGAATAGTTACGTATTACACAACGACAGGCCGCCATACCGGAGGGCAGCATGAATAGTTACGTATTACACAACGACAGGCCGCCATACCGGAGGGCAGCATGAATAGTTACGTATTACACAACGACAGGCCGCCATACCGGAGGGCAGCATGAATAGTTACGTATTACACAACGACAGGCCGCCATACCGGAGGGCAGCATGAATAGTTACGTATTACACAACGACAGGCCGCCATACCGGAGGGCAGCATGAATAGTTACGTATTACACAACGACAGGCCGCCATACCCCGGGGCAGCATTAAGAATAGTTATGTGTTACACAACGAAAGGCCGCCATACTGGAGGGCAGCATGAATAGTTACGTATTACACAACGACAGGCCGCCATACCGGAGGGCAGCATGAATAGTTACGTATTACACAACGACAGGCCGCCATACCGGAGGGCAGCATGAATAGTTACGTATTACACAACGACAGGCCGCCATACCGGAGGGCAGCATGAATAGTTACATATTACACAACGACAGGCCGCCATACCGGAGGGCAGCATGAATAGTTACATATTACACAACGACAGGCCGCCATACCGGAGGGCAGCATGAATAGTTACGTATTACACAACGACAGGCCGCCATACCGGAGGGCAGCATGAATAGTTATGTATTACACAACGACAGGCTGCCATACCGGAGGGCAGCATGAATAATAGTTAAGTGTTACACAAGGACAGGCCGTCATACCGGAGGGCAGCATGAAGAATAGTTAAGTGTTACACAACGACAGGCCGACATACCGGAGGGCAGCATGAATAGTTATGTATTACACAACGACAGGCCGACATACCGGAGGGCAGCATGAATAGTTACGTATTACACAACAACAGGCCACCATACCGGAGGGCAGCATGAATAGTTACGTATTACACAAAGACAGGCCGCCATACCGGAGGGCAGCATGAAGAATAGTTAAGTGTTACACAACGACAGGCCGCCATACCAGAGGGCAGCATGAATAGTTACGTATTACACAACGACAGGCCGCCATACCTGAGGGCAGCATCAAGAATAGTCTTGTTTTACATAGTAACAGGCCAATATACACCAGGAAACACGAAAAACAGTCATATTACACAGCAACAGGCCACCATAACCAAGGCATCATGAAGAATAGTCACATGTTACATAGCAGCAGGCTGCTATACCCAGTGTAAGAGGGCCGCCGGACATGTCCTTGAGGGGAGATATGTGTCGCTGAGGTTGGCAGCTTCAGTGTTGTGAAACCGGGACAGCATGCTCCAGCACACATAGTGCTGAGAGGGTTAATAGGGCGTATGAGGGCTGTTTTTTTCGAGCAGTCATGAGAGATGGGGGAGATTGGCTGCTCATATATCCCCACCCCAGGGCGTGTGTATAAAATGGAGACCAAGTGTCTCATTCAGTGCCTGTGGCTGGAGGTGTGGAGACCTCCAGAGTGTTTGTGTCAAAAAGACTCTGACTGTGACCGGATCAACCCGCCAAATTGTATGGACTGTTTATTCTCTGTTTTTGTTACATTGTAACGGACAAGGCTTTCTTTTGTTCTTCTGAAAGTGCGGTTTATGCAGCACAATAAACCTGCCTTGGACATTTTAAAGAGACAGTGTTCTGTGCCTACCTCAAAAGCGGCTGAGTGAGTACATAACCCCTACAATTGGTGCTAGAAGCACGGGCACGAATCCCAAAAGGCAGTGTGACTGCTACAGAAAACAGTGTATGGCTGTGTGCCCACGATGCGTTTTTTAAGCGTTTCCGCAGCGGCAAAAACGCTGCAGAAACGCTTAAAAAACACATGGTAGAAGGCCTGCCATGTTCCCCAATGATAATCCGCATGTGCTGTGCACATGCTGTGGAAATTTCCACTGCGGATTATCATTGCGGAAAAAAACGCAGCCCTACCAATTATTTTATGGAAGTGCTGCGTTTTCGCCGCCATTGACTTGCATTGGAACGCAAGGATTTCGCATCACTGCATACAGTTATATGAAAAAGTTTGGGCACCCCTATTAATCTTAAGCTTAATGTTTTATAAAAATTGGTGTTTTTGCAACAGCTATTTCAGTTTGATATATGTAATAACTGTTGGACACAGTAATGTTTCTGCCTTGAAATGAGGTTTATTGTACTAACAGAAAATGTGCAATCTGCATTCAAACAAAATTTGACAGGTGCATAAGTATGGGCACCCTTATCATTTTCTTGTTTTAAATACTCCTACCTACTTTTTACTGACTTACTAAAGCACTTTTTTTGGTTTTGTAACCTCATTGAGCTTTGAACTTCATAGCCAGGTGTATGCAATAATGAGAAAAGCTACTTAAAGTGGCCACTTGCAAGTTGTTCTCCTTTTTGAATCTCCTCTGAAGAGTGGCATCATGGGCTCCTCAAAACAACTGTCAAATGATCTGAAAACAAAGATTATTCAACATAGTTGTTCAGGGGAAGGATACAAAAAGCTGTCTCAGAGATTTAACCTGTCAGTTTCCACTGTGAGGAACATAGTAAGGAAATGGAAGAACACAGGGACAGTTCTTGTTAAGGCCAGAAGTGGCAGGCCAAGAAAAACATCAGAAAGGCAGAGAAGAATGGTGAGATCAGTCAAGGACAATCCTCAGACCACCTCCAGAGAGCTGCAGCATCAACTTGCTGCAGATGGTGTCACTGTGCATCGGTCAACTATACAACGCACTTTGCACAAGGAGAAGCTGTATGGGAAAGTGATGCGAAAGAAGCCGTTTCTGCAAGCACGCCACAAACAGAGTCGGCTGAGGTATGCAAAAGCACATTTGGAGAAGCCAATTTCTTTTTGGAAGAAGGTCCTGTGGACTGATGAAACCAAGATTGAGTTGTTTGGTCATACAAAAAGGCGTTATGCATGGCGGCAAAAAACCACAGCATTCCAAGAAAAACACTTGCTACCCACAGTAAAATTTGGTCGAGGTTCCATCATGCTTTGGGGCTGTGTGGCCAATGCCGGCACCGGGAATCTTGTTAACGTTGAGGGACGCATGGATTCCACTGAGTATCAGCAGATTCTTGACAATAATGTTCAAGAATCAGTGATAAAGTTGAAGTTACGCAGGGGATGGATCTTTCAGCAAGACAATGATCCAAAACACCGCTCCAAATCTACTCAGGCATTCATGCAGAGGAACAATTACAATGTTCTGGAATGGCCATCCCAGTCCCCAGACCTGAATATCATTGAACATCTGTGGGATCATTTGAAGAGGGCTGTCCATGCTCGGCGACCATCAAACTTAACTGAACTGGAATTGTTTTGTAAAGGGGAATGGTCAAAAATACCTTCATCCAGGATCCAGGAACTCATTAAAAGCTACAGGAAGCGACTAGAGGCTGTTATTTTTGCAAAAGGAGGATCTACTAAATATTAATGTCACTTTTCTGGTGAGGTGCCCATACTTATGCACCTGTCAAATTTTGTTTGAATGCAGATTGCACATTTTCTGTTACTACAATAAACCTCATTTCAAGGCAGAAACATTACTGTGTCCAACAGTTATTACATATATCAAACTGAAATAGCTGTTGCAAAAACACCAATTTTTATAAAACATTAAGCTTAAGATTAATAGGGGTGCCCAAACTTTTTCATATAACTGTATGTAGATGCGCATTCCATGCGTTCCAATGTGCGGATGGTACCCGGGTGTGGAGGACAGGAGACTCTCCTCCGGACCCGGGTACCATAGAAACTGTAAAAAAAAGAATAAAATAAAAAATAAATATTATATTTACCTTCTGATGGCCCCCGGTCTTCTTGTCTTCACTTGCCGGCAGCTCGCGATGGACTGGAGGATCTGCGCTGACGTCATAGTCATGTGACGGGTCACGCGACGCTGACGTCGGCAGGTCCTTCAGTGTACCGCGATCTGCCGGCAACCAAGACGGAGGGAAGCAAGACTGCGGGGGCCATCGGAAGGTAAGTGTAGATTTATTTTTTTATTTTTAAACATTCTTTACGGTCACACTATATAAATCCATGCCGTTTGCATGGATTTATATAGTGTGACCAAGTTGTCAAGTGATGCTAAAATCGCTTGGAAAGCGCTTGTCAACCCGCATGCGGAAATGCATGTGAAGAACACTTCACATCCGCATGTCCCTGGCAGCAAAAACGCATGTACAATCCGCATGCGTTTTCTTGCCAGGGGAGATTCAGAAACGCTCCGGAAAAATCCGGAGCATTTCTGCATCGTGGGCACATAGCCTATGTCCTGGGTGAAGGCCGCCAGCCAGCAAGCGACGTCCGGCAATATGGAGGAGCTGATAAAGCAACTGATGCAGGCTAACCTCCAACAGCAGCAGCAGTGGCAACAGCAGCAGCAGATGCAACAACTTCAGCACAAGCAGCAGATGGAGCTCTTGGCCGAGGTGATCCGTGGCAGGACAACCGCCTCACACCCAACTCCAGGTGATGACTCTCATGTAAGGAAGCCGGTAAGAAGAGCATTGCAAAAGATGACCCCGAGTGATGACGTCGAGGCGTTCCTGACGGTCTTTGAGCGGGTGGCAGAGCGGGAGAAATTGTCTCCGGAGCAGTGGGCAGAGGTTTTAACGTCATATTTGACAGGTGAGCCGCAGAAGGCCTATTATAACTTGGCCTTGCAGGATGCCAAGGAGTATGCCAAACTAAAAACTGAGATTTTGGCACGCTTGGGAGTGACTCTGACTGTCAGGGCGCAATGGGTGCATCACTGGGCCTATTGCAGTGACAAACCTCCCCGGTCCCAAATGTTTGACCTCCTACACCTGGTCCAAAAAAATGGTTGCACAGATGGTGGAGAGGGTCGTCATGGACAGGTTCATACACTCCCTTCCGAGGTCTGTGCAATCCTGGGTTGCCTAGGGGGATCCCCGTAATGCCGATGACTTGGTGGAAAGGTACCAGGCGGTAGAGAGTGCCTTGGGGAAGCCAGGGGTCGTAGCATCTCCCTACTGGAGTTCCCAAAAGGGGGTGGACACCCAAAACAGGGGAACTAGAGTCACGTCTGGGGGGTGTCCTAGAGCCCAGGAGGGGTCGAGTTGCTGCCAAAGGTCCCGCCCAATAATGTAGTAAGCTGGAGATGTCATACCCCAGGTCACATAGCCGCCCGTTGCCCCATGAGCAACGAGCCAATGGACTGCAGCGCAGGATGGCTCTGCTCGTACTTTGCATATCCTACCTGCAGTTCTGTTCCTCAACCAGGCGAGGGACCGCAGGCATGTCTCGTGTCGGTGAATGGAGTGCAAGTGACTGCTCTATTAGACTCGGAGTGTTTGGTAACCATAGTGCGGGCCGCAGTTCCTCATCAATTGGTTTCGGGGAAAAAGGTTGGCATCCGTTGTATCCATGGGGACGCTAAGGACTACCCTGTGGCCTGAGTGGTCATAGACACAAACTGTGGTCCTGAGGCCCATAAAGTGGGCGTAGTCAAGGACCTGTTGCACCCTGTGATAATAGGGCGGGGCTTTGCATTGTTTTGGGACTTGTGGGAGAAAGGGAGGAAGCCAGGTTGTCCGGACAACAACCAGGTTGCTCCGGATGAAACCTCATCACAGGCTGCTGCCGACTGTTTTCCTTTTTGTGTGCTTGTTGAGGATGAGGCAGCATCCCCGGAGGCCAACATCCCTGAGCTGGAGGTGTCCGGGGGAAGCTTTGAAACCGCCCAGCTCAGAGACTTGACTCTAAAAGGGGCGTTTGATAATGTCACTGTCCTCAATGGTGTTGCTCAGGAGCTGGGGGCTGACACCCAATATCCGCACTTCGCCGTAAATGGGGAGTTGTTGTATCGGGTCACCAAGCTCATAGGGGAGGTAATCAAGCAGTTACTGGTGCTAGGGCCGTACAGGCACAGGGTGTTAGATATGGCCCATACACATCTGTTAGGTGGTTATCTGGGGGTTGAGAAAACCCTGGAAAGGATCCTCCGGAGGTTCTATTGGCCCGGTTGTCACCGAGAAGTTGTACATTTTTGTAGGTCATGTCCCACCTGCCAGCTGATCTCCCCGGTAGCCCACTTCCGTAGCCCCCTAGTGCCGTTGCCAAGCATTGAGATGCCATTTGATCGCATAGCCATGGATCTAGTGGGACCCCTAGTCAAGTCCGCCAGAGGACATCAGTATATCCTGGTGGTATTGGACTATGCTACACGGTATCCGGAGGCCATGTCACTACGTAACGCCTCTGCCAAGTGTATAGCCCTGGAGTTTGTCCACATCTTCTGTAGAACGGGGTGGCCTTAGGAGATCCTCACAGACCAAGGGACCCCATTTATGTCACGGGTGATGAGGGAGTTGTGCAAAACCCTGCAAATCACACAAGTCGGGACCTCAGTCTACCACCCCCAGACAGATGGCTTAGTGGAGAGGTTCAATAAAAACCTGAAGGCCATGTTAAAGAAGGTAGTAGAGAAAGATAGCCGGGACTGGGACTGTCTACTACCGTAACTTCTGTTCTCTATTCGAGAAGTCCCGCAGGCCTCTACTGGGTTCTCCCCATGAGAATTGTTATATGGCCGACACCCCCACGGACTCCTGGACGTAGCAAAGGAGACCTAGGAGGTGGAGTCTACACCCTACAGGAGTGTAATCGAACATGTGGCCCAGATGCAAGAGAGGATTGCAGGGGTGATGCCCAATGTAAATGAATACCTCCTCAAAGCACAAGAGGCCCAGTCGAGAGTGTACAATAAATCAGCGAGGGTGAGACATTTCAACCCTGGGGATCGGGTACTAGTGCTGGTACCTACGGTGGAGAGAAAGTTCCTGGTCAAGTGGCAGAGCCCCTATGAAGTGGTTGAAAAGGTTGGTGATGTCAACTATAGGGTCCACCAACCAGGGAAAAGGAAGCCCTACCAGGTTTACCACGTCAACCTCATTAAGTCGTGGTGAGACAGGGAGCCTGTGGAAGCTCTGTGTTTGATAACAATGACTGAAACCAATGTGGACAAGGTGGCAGAGTCGCTGTCACGTGCCCAGAAGCAACAATGTCGGGAGTTGCTACAGCAGAACAAGGACCTATTCTCGGATCTACCGGGTTGTACTCAGGTCATAGAGCATGAGGTACTTACGGAGCCGCATGTCCGAGTGAATATGAAGCCATATCTGATTCCTGAAGCCCGCCGAGAAGTGATCTCTAAGGAGGTGAAGCGCATGCTGAATCTGGGAGTCATCGAAGAGTCTAAGAGTGGCTGGTCCAGTCCCATAGTCTTAGTACCGAAACCAGATGGAGAGTGGCGCTTCTGCAATTGCTATAGGAAACTGAAGGAGGTCTCTAAGTTTGATTCGTACCCAATGCCCAGGGTAGATGAATTAATTGAGAGGCTAGGGCCGGCCAGGTACATCAGCACCCTTGACCTCACAAAAGGGTATTGGCAGATCCCTATGTCCCAAGAGGCCAAGGAGAAGACGGCCTTTTCAACACCAGATGGGTGTTTCCAATACACCAGAATGCCGTTTTGGGTTGTAAGGAGCACCAGCTACCTTCCAGAGAGCCATGGACCAGATCCTAGATCCCCACAGGAGGTATGCAGCGGCCTACCTGGATGATATTGTGATCTACAACCCAGGATTGGGGTAGCCATCTGAGTAAAGTCCAGGCGATATTCGATGCTCTTCGGAAGGTGGGGGTTTTCCATCAACCCGAAGAAATATGCCATGGGCATGGAGGAAGCCAAGTATTTGGGCTATGTCGTAGGCAGAGGCATGATCAAGTCCCAAATAAATAAAATTGACACGATCCAGGGTTGGCCACAGCCTCTCTCAAAAAATCTGGTCAGAGCGTTCCTGGGCATCGTGGGCTACTACCACCGCTTCATCCCCCAACTTTGCCATGGTAGCCGCCCCTTTGACAGACCTCCTAAAAGGGACAAAGTCAGTTATGGCTAAGTGGACTCCAGAAGCGGAGACTGCTTTCCAGGAACTAAAGCAGGCTCTGCGTAAGCAACCAGTGCTGGTGGCTCCGGATTTCTCAAAAGAGTTGGTGGTCCAGACGGACGCGTCACATGTCGTACTGGGTGCTGTCCTATCACAAGACATGAACTGGGAGGAGCACCCCATAATGTATTTAAGCCGGAAGCTGACATCTTGTGAGAAAAATTACTCCATAGTGGAGAAGGAATGTTTGGCCATCAAGTGGGCCCTGGACACCCTAAGGTACTACCTCTTAGGCCGGAAGTTCAGACTGGTATCAGACCATGCCCCACTAAGATGGATGAGCGAGAAAAAGGGGAACAATGCTCGAATGACCAGGTGGTTCCTAGCCCTTCAGGATTTTAGCTTTCATGTAGAGCATAGGCCTGAGAAACTGCATGCAAATGTTGACGCATTGTCGAGGGTCCACTGTTTATTAGCGGAAGGTGCCAAGCCCCCCGGCTTTGGGCAGAGGGGAGGTATGTAAGAGGGCCGCCGGACATATCCTTGAGGGGAGATATGTGTCGCTGAGGTTGGCAGCTTCAGTGATGTGAAACCGGGAAAGCATGCTCCAGCACACATAGTGCTGAGAGGGTTAAAAGGGCGTATCGGGGCCATTTTTTTCGAGGAGTCATAAGAGATGGGGGGATTGGCTGCTTACATATCCACAACCCCAGGGCGTGTGTATAAAATGGAGACCAAGTGTCTCATTCAGTGCCCGTGGCTGGAGGTGTGGAGACCTCCAGAGTGTTTGAGGGTAAAAAGACACTGACCGTGAGCGGGTGAACCCGCCATAATGGAAGGACTGTTTATTTTCTGTTTTTGTTACTGTTATGATCTGCAACATGTACTAAGGAAAGATAGGGGAAAGCTGTCCCTACAGTAAGACTAAGCTGAATCCCTACGATGTAGCGGGCTGCCTGTTCCTAGTGAAAAGACCCGCCTTAGTCCTCGGCTAGTCTGAATGAAGACCTATAGCATAAGGGGAGGGGTCCCTAAAAGAACTAAGGACTGGGACAAAAATGGGACACCTCCTAAACAGAGAAGTTGTTGCAGAACTCAAAAAGACAAACTGACAAAAAGGTACTAGAGGTCCCAGAAGGACCAAGCGAACTGACAGAGAAAGACACCGAAGCACCTGGCTAGAGAAACAGTCAAACACTGAAGTCCAGCCAAAAGGGCGGAGCTGGAATATAAAGGCAGATGGTCACGTGACCGCAAAACACAAGATGGAAAAAACAAACAGGAGGGTTCTAACAGTACCCCCTCTTTTATGAGGATCCTCCAGGCCCAGGCCTATCTGGAAACCTCTTGTGGAAAGCTTTAACAAGCCTAGGAGCAGAGACATCATCCGTCCTTACCCAGGAGTTGTCTTCGGGACCGAAACCATTCCAGGAGACAAGATACTGTAATCTCCCTCTATGCCATCTAGAATTCAAGATACGAGAAATTTCATATTCGCTGTCTTCCACCACAGGAGGAACTGTGACCGTGGCATCCCTATCTGATACATCAGCCTTTTTCAACAAGGAAACATGAAACACAGGATTAATCTTCCAGGAAGTAGGGACATCCAACCTAACAGCAGACGTGTTAACAACCTGAAGCACCTTGAATGGACCCGCAAACTTAGGACCCAGTTTTTTAGAGAGAATCCTCAACCGCAGGTTCTTTGAGGACAACCAAACCATGTCACCCACAGTAAACAAAACCTCCTTACGTTTCCTGTCAAACTTCTTCTTGGATTTCTTGTTAGCCTCTTGAAGGTTGCAACGTACATTAGTCCAAACTCTCTCCAAATCACCGGAAAAATTCTCCTCCGGCACCGCCGACCCCAATTCGGAGAACGAACCAAAAGATGGATGTCTCCAGTACAACAAAAAAAAGGAGAACACCCAGCAGAGGAGGATGTATGATTGTTAAGAGCAAGTTCTTCAAGAGGAAGAAACTCAGACCACACCTCTTGATTGTCCGCCACAAAACAACGCAAAAACTGTTCTACATCCTGGTTCTTTCTTTCAGTCTGTCCATTAGACTCAGGATGATACCCAGACGAAAATGACAAATGGACTCCCAACCTGTCACAAAAAGCACGCCAAAAGTGAGCCAAAAACTGAGGTCCTCTATCAGAAACAATATCCGTGGGAACGCCATGAAGCTAGACAATCTCCTTAACAAATGCCTTAGCGAGTGTCTTGGCGCAGGGCAACTTAATGAATGAAACCAAATGACACATCTTACTAAAACGGTCCACGACCACCCAGATGACAGTAAAACCCTCGGACACAGGAAGATCAGTAATAAAATCCATAGGGAGATACGTCCAAGGCGCACTAAGAACCTCCAGAGGGCAAAGCAACCCCGCAGCAGGAGTATGTGAAGCCTTTGACCTAGCACACACAGTACATTGACGCACCCACTTGATTACTTCTTTCTGCCATCCAGGCCACCAAAAACTGCGACTGATAAGTCTCTTAGTCTCAGAAATTCCTGGATGACCTGCCAACCGAGACTCATGACACTCCACAAACAAATCTCTCCTGAAGGTTCTAGGCACGAACAACCTCCCATGGGGAGTGTTAGATGGGGCATCATCTTGAGCTTTCAGAATCCCATTCTCCAAAACGGAGTCCAATGCCGCCACCACAACTCCTTTCTGTAAAATGCTCTCCTCCTCCTCGGCACCGACCGTAGGAGAGAAGCTGCGAGATAAAGCATCGGCTTTAACATCCTTAGTACCAGGGATATAGGTAACAGAAAAATGAAACCGAGAGAAAAAAGTTCCCACCTAGCTTGACGGGCATTCAAGCGCTTGGCAGCATCCAGATAGATCAAATTCTTATGATCTGTGAACACCTGAATAGGAAATCTAGCGCCTTCCAAAAAATGACGCCAATGTTCAAACGCGAGTTTAATAGCCAGCAACTCCCGATTTCCAACATCATAATTCAGTTCGGTTTCTGAAAAATTTTTTGAAAAGAAGGCACAAGGATGTACTCTATCCCTGTTCTCCTGAGACAAAACTGCTCTGACCCCCACCGATGAAGCATCGACCTCGACCAAAAAAGGCTTGGTCTCATCAGGCTGCATAAGGATAGGGGCAGAACTGAACCTCTCTTTGAGATACTTAAACGCTTCAATGTCCTCATTAGTCCACTGGACCGTATTCGCACCTTTCCTGGTGAGATCGGTTAGAGCAGGGGTCTTAAACACGCGGCCCGCGGGCCGCATGTGGCCCTTTAGGCTGCTTCATGCGGCCCGCAGGCACCATAGACCCTGATCGCGGCCCGGTCCAGGAGCTACCGGCAGCTGCGCTTCAGTTCAGTGTATTGCCGCGCAGAGACTGGCTCTCTGCACAGCAATACCAGTGCCAGCCGCCGGCCTATCAGAGGCTAGCAGCTGACATCTGCGTCCCAGCGCAGCGGCGTATGACGTCACTGACACGCGCAGATGTCAGCTGCTGGCCTCTGATAGATGGGGACCAGGCTGGGGACAGTCCTCCAAGATGGGGACAAGGCTGGGGACAGTCCTCCAAGATGGGGACCAGGCTGGGGACAGTCCTCCAAGATGGGGACCAGGCTGGGGACAGTCCTCCAAGATGGGGACCAGGCTGGGGACAGTCCTCCAAGATGGGGACCAGGCTGGGGACAGTCCTCCAAGATGAGGACCAGGCTGGGGACAGTCCTCCAAAATGGGGACCAGGCTAGGGACAGTCCTAAAAGATGGGGACCAGGCTGGGGACAGTCCTAAAAGATGGGGACCGGTATGTGACATTATGACAAGATGAGGACAAAGATGGGGGACATTACAAGATGCAGACCAGGGTGGAGCACATTACTACAAGATTTTGGCAGAAAAACTTCAAAATAAAGCATGAAAAAATATTTTGCCACTAATAATGCTGCTTTATATCTAAACTAAAGTAAACAAATAAAGTGCACGTTTATTATCGCCACATCCATAACGACCCAAGCTATAAAAAATAAAACAGCAAAAATGTTCAAAAGGTGTATAGAAAAAAAAATGGTATCACTAAAAATGTCACTTTGTCCTGCAAAGAATGCGGCCCTCCAAATTAAATTTTTTTCCGTGTGCGGCCCATATACCCAGCTGAGTTTGAGACCCCTGGGTTAGAGGCTTAACAATTACAAAAAAATTCTTAATGAATTTCCTGTAATAATTGGCAAAACCCAAAAATCTGTATAGATTTCAAACCAATAGGCCTAGGCCATTCCTGCACAGCCTGAACCTTCACAGGGTCCATCTCAAAGACCTCACTGGAGACAATGTAGCCCAAAAAACTAATTTTCTGCACAGCGAATTCACATTTCTCCAGCTTAGCAAAGAGTGAATTATCACTCAATAACTGCAATACCTCACGTACACTCTGCCAATGGGACTCTAGATCTGGTGAATAAATCAAAATGTCATCCAAATACACAACCATATTCTTACCAATCAAAATCTCAGGACGTCATTAATAAGGTTCTGAAAAAATGCAGGTGCATGGGTAAGACCAAAAGGCATCACCAGATTCTCAAAATGACCTACCGGAGTGTTAAAAGCAGTTTTCCATTCATCACCCTCCTTCACACATAACAAATTGTATGCCCCCCAGAGATCAATTTTAGAGAACGACTTGGCCCCCACCAACTGGTTATACAAGTCAGGAATTAACGGCAATGGGTAGGAATTGCGTACGGTAATCTTATTAATTTCACGAAAATCCAGACATGGACGTAAACCCCCGTCCTTTTTTTTAACCAAGAAAAATCCAACTGCCACAGGCGACTTAGAAGGTCTAATGTGACCAGCAGCCAGGCTAGTCTGTATGTATTCCTCCAAGGCCTTTCTTTCAGGGATAGTCAGATTAAACAAGCGACTCTTGGGAAGAGTAGCTCCTGGAACAAACTCAATGGCGCAATCATAATCCCTATGAGGAGGTAAAACTTGCGACTCCTCCTCCGAAAAAACCCTCCAAAAATCTTGAATAGGTACAGGTAATTCCCCTTTTTCCACAGCCGCAATGCGACCATTACAACATTTATCATAGCACTTCGGACTCCAAGACTTAATCACATTAGTAGACCAGTCCAGTAAAGGATTGTGCAGTTTTAACCAAGGCAAACCTAGAACGACCGGAGAGGGTAAATTATCCAATACAACCAAGTCCAAATTTTCTTGGTGAACTCCATTGATAGTGAGGGGAAATGCAGACACCATGTAAGTAATACATTTCAAGGGAGTGTTATCAATTGCAATCACAGAAATAGGTGATGACAAAGGTTTGGATTTTAAGTTAAGTTTGTCCAAACCCTTTATCAATCACATTAAGTGTTGAACCACAATCCACAAATACCTGAAATTCAATCAAATCTTCCTGCAAAGTAGTACTCCCAGAAGAAAATACTCCTGCAGAGCGTAAACAAGCAATACGGGCGTACCTGACCTTTTTTTTTTTTCTTTACTTAAACGAAGCTCACAATACTTAATCAAATGATCAGCTTTACCACAATAAAGACACAATCCCTCAGCGAACCTCCGGTCTCTTTCCTGAGAGCGGAGTGACATCGCCCCAACCTCCATCGGTTCTCTGCCATCTGAGCAGATTTTCTGGGGACTAGGACCTGACATTACAGAAGTCTTTACCTCATTCAGCCTGAACCTCAGCCTCCTGTCCACACGAACAGCTAATTGCATGGCATCCTGCAGAGTCTCAGGTGCAGGGAATGCAATTAGCAGATCCTTAACCCTTTCACTCAGACCAGCAATAAATAAACATTTCAGAGCCGGATCATTCCATTTGACTTCTGAAGCCCATCTTCTGAAGTGTGTGCACTAATTTTCACCTGACCCCTGATTCAAACGCCTAAGTTCTGCCTCAGCAGATGAGATTCTATCAGGATCGTCATATAATAGCCCCATAGCAGAAAAAAATTCTTCTACCGACCTTAAGCATGAATCATTAGGTTGGAGAGAAAAGGCCCACCCCTGTGGTTCATTCTGCAAAAGTGACATAATAAAACCAATGCACTGTGATTCATTCCCAGAGGACCTTGGTCTCAAACGAAAATATAACAAACAAGCATTTTTAAAGGAAAAAAAATCTTGCTGTTTACCATAAAAAACATCAGGCAGTCCTACTTTGGGTTCCACAAAATGCGCTCCAGAACAGCTGCTCACATGTTGCTGTAACTCGGCCACCTCCAGAGACAATTCCTGCAAGCGTTGAGCCAAATCCTGGACGGAAATCATACTGATCCCCAAATTTCTTTCCTTTTAGTTTTTTGGGCTGGATTTACTGTTATGATCTGCAACATGTACTAAGGAAAGATAGGGGAAAGCTGTCCCTACAGTAAGACTAAGCTGAATCCCTACGATGTAGCGGGCTGCCTGTTCCTAGCGAACAGACCCGCCTTAGTCCTCGGCTAGTCTGAACGAAGACCTATATCATAAGGAGAGGGGTCCCTAAAAGAACTAAGGACTGGGACAAAAATGGGACACCTCCTAAACAGAGAACTTGTTGCAGAACTCAAAAGTACAAACTGACAAAAAGGTATTAGAGGTCCCAGAAGGACCAAGCGAACTGACAGAGAAAGACACCGAAGCACCTGGCTAGAGAAACAGTCAAACACTGTCCAGCCAAAAGGGCGGAGCTGGAATATAAAGGCAGATGGTCATGTGACCACAAAGCACAAGATGGAAAAAAACAAACAGGAGGGTTCTAACAGTTACATTGTGCCGGACAAGGCTTTCTTTTGTTCTGAAAGTGTGGTTTATGCAGCACAATAAACCTGCCTTGGACATTTTAAAGAGACAGTGTCCTGTGCCTACCTCAAAAGCGGCTGAGTGAGTACATAACCCCTACACCGGGCAATATCAAGAATAGTCACGTGTTACACAGCGACAGGCTGCTATACCCGGGCAGCATCAAGAATAGTCACGTGTTACACAGCGACAGGCCGCTATACCCGGACAGCAGTAACAAGAGTTGCTTGTCTGCCCACTTGTAGGACATTGCAGATCAAGGAAGAGCTAGTTAAGAAGCCCAGACTGCAAGATAATCATGAATGAATGGTCCTAGGAAAGGGCATTCTATGATAATCTTGCAGTGTAAACAGGCTGCCGATCGCCTGATGAACAAGCTAAACCCTTGATTGCAGGGTGAAATGATCTTTTGTGCTGTTCTCTACAGCGCATTGTCCTGTATAAAACAGAATCTGCGCTGTCGAGAACAGTGATAGCCTATGCGCACTGAGTGATCTATAACAGATCCTTTATTGTACATGGTTTTCCATGGTCTGCTTGTGTAAACATTTTATTAAATGATTGCAGGTGGGTAAATATTTAACAATGAGTGGTCATTTCAAGCCACTCGTATTTGCACTACTTGTATTTCTACTCATATCAGAATACGTATTTGCAACTAAGAGTGGTTGGGAAGAATTCCACTAAAGGTAGTGTAACGTAAAGCCTAGTGCCAACCTTCTTTTTGTGTCCTTCTGTGTGTTTGAGATCATTAAAGGGGTTTTCCCACTAACAAAAGTTCATGTAAATCAATGACTGTCTGACAGTGTATGGAACATGGTCTGATCTTACCTCAGCTCCTGGGCAGGGGAGGAAGCAAAAGGGTATACAGACATTACAGCAGGTGATTCTTTTTGTGAGGTAAAACATTTCCCTGCCTGTTTTTAACCACTTCGCACCAGAGCCTGTTTTTGCCTTCGTGACCGGGCCAATTTTTTCAATTCTGACCACTGTCACTTTATGAAGCAATTACTCTGGAACGCTTCAACGGATTCCCCTGATTCTGAGATTGTTTTTTCGTGACATATTGTACTTCATGATAGTGGTAAAATTTCTTTGATATCACATGCGTTTATTTGTGAAAAAATCGGAAATGTGGCGAAAATTTTGAAAATTTTGCAATTTTCAAACTTTGAATTTTCATGCCCTTAAATCAGAGAGATATGTCTCACAAAATAGTTAATAAATAACATTTCCCACATGTCTACTTTACATCAGCACAATTTTAGAACCAAATTTTTTTTTCTTAGGGAGCTATAAGGGTTAAAAGTTGACCAGCGATTTCTCATTTTTCCAACAAAATTTACAAAAACATTTTTTTAGGGACCACATCATATTTGAAGTCACTTTGAGGGGTCTTTATGACAGAAAATACCCAAAAGTGACACCGTTCTAAAAACTGCACCCCTCAAGGTGCTCAAAACCACATTCAAGAACTTTATTAACCCTTCAGGTGCTTCACATGAATTTTTGGAATGTGGAAGAAAAAAATTAACATTTAACTTTTTTCACAAAAATGTTACTTTAGACCCAATTTTTTTTATTTTCACAGGGGTAACAGGACAAAATGGACCCCAAAATTTTTTGTGCAATTTCTCTTGAGCACGTTGATACCCCATATGTGAGGGAAAACCACTGTTTGGGCGCACTGCAGGGTTCGGAAGGGAAGGAGCGCCATTAGACTTTTTGAATGTAAAATTTGTCTGAATAATTAGACGCCATGTTGCGTTTGGAGAGCCCCTGATGTTCCTAAACAGTGGAAACCCCCCACAAGTGACACCATTTTGGAAACTAGACCCCCTAGGGAACTTATCTAGATGTGTGGTGAGCACCTTGAACCCCAAGGTGCTTCACAGAAGTTTATAATATTGAGCTGTAAAAATACAATTTTCACATTTTTCCCACAAAAACGTTTTTCATCCCTTAATTTTGCATTATCATAACTGTAATAGGATAAATTGCACCATGAAATTTGTTGTGCAATTTCTCCTGAACACGCCGATACCCCATATGTGGGGCAAAACCACTGTTTGGGCGCACGGCAGGGTTTGGAAGGGAAGGAGCGCCATTTGACTTTTTGAATGTAAAATTTGTCTGAATAATTAGCAGACGCCATGTTGCATTTGGGGAGCCCTTGATGTGCCTAAACAGTGGAAACCCCCCACAAGTGACAACATTTTGGAAGCTAGACCCCTTAGGGAACTTATCTAGATGTGTTTTGAGCACCTTGCACCCCCAGCTGCTTCACAGAAGTTTATAATATTGAGCCATAAAAATAAAATTTTCACATTTTTCCCACAAAAAATGTTTTTCATTCCCTAATTTTGTATTATCATAAGGGTAACAGGATAAATTGAACCGTGAAATTTGTTGTTCAATTTCTCCTGAACACGCCGATACCCCATATGTGGGGGAAAACCACTGCTTTGGTGTACGGCAGGGTTCGGAAGAGAAAGGAGCGCTATGTTGGCTGGGATAGGCAGCAGACACCATGTCACATTTGGAGACATGCCGAAACAGCAGAAACCCCCACAAGTGACCTCATTTTGTAAACTACACCTCTCAAGGAATTCATCTAGGGAAGTAGTGAGTATTTTTAAATTTATGCCAAACATAATTACATTTTTACCACAAAAAAATGTTTTACCCTCAGATTTTACAGTTTCACACAGGGCAATGGGTAAAAATGGTGCCGAAATGTGTCACACAATTTCTTCTAAAAGTGGCAATACCCCATATGTGGCTGTATCGTACCGCTCAGCCATACGGCGAGATCTGGGGGGGACGGAGTGCTATTTGACAATTGGAGAACAAATTATTGTAGAATAGGCATTTGGATTTGGGAGCACAAAATTTTCTGAATTTCTTTTGGGGGGCAAGGGCCATTTCGCTTTTCCAGAGCCTTTCTGCTACCAGTAACTTGGAATATTTTTAACAGATGACAGACCTGAGTGGGGACTAGCTTTTTTTGAGGACTGAGTTGAAGCTTTTATTGGGAACATTTTACGTAACATTTATCCGGCGCTCTAGGCTGAGCACTTACATCGGGGTTTCCATCTAAATTTCCAAGTGATGTAATTCAGATGAAACCCCTGCGGAATCCATTCACTGTAATGAGGCAGCAGAGTTACTCTGGACTCCGTCTGGCCTCTGTTTAGCGGTGTCCTTTTTTTCAGAAGTGCACAAAACTGTAGCCAACCGCACTTTTATGCACTCCTAAAACAAATGACACCGTGGGATCACAGGCCAGACGGCATCCACAGTGGCCTATATCTGCCTCATTACAGGGAATCTTCCGTCATGGGTTCCGGCTGAATCACATATTTCAGAGATTTACACGGAAACTCTGGCGTAAGTGCTCAGCGCAGAGCGCAGGATAAATGTGTGCCGAGCCATACTGCGATCTTTGGGAGACATAATAAACAAATCAGTAGCAGGTGAAGAATTGGTTTTATTTATTTTTTTACGCCGTTCCTAGTGTGATATAACTGATTAGATTACTTTATTCTTCGGGTCGGTGCGATTACAGAGATACCAGATTTATATCGGGTTTTTATGACTGACAGCTGTCACACACTAAGAGACGCTTTTTTTTTTGCAAAATCTAGTTTTTGCATCGCCATATTTTGAGAGCTATAATTTTTTCATATTTTGGCCGACAGAGTCATGTGACGGCTTGTTTTTTGCGGGACGAGTTGACATTTTTATTGGTACCATTTTTGGGTACGTGACATTTTTTGATCGCTTTCTATTCCTTTTTTTGGGAGGTAAAATTAACAAAAACCAACAATTCAGGAATTGTTTTTTGAGTTTTTTTTTTTATGCCGTTCTGCGTGTGGTAAAAGTGATCAGGCAGCGTTATTCTTCGGGTCAGTACGTTTACAGCGATACTACACTTACTGTATTTTTTTTATGTTTTGGCGCTTTTACACAATAAAACAATTTTATAGAAAAAATATTTTTTTTGCATTGCTTTATTCTGAGCGCTATAACATTTATATTTTTTGGCTGATGGAGCTGTATGGCGGCTTGTTTTTTGCGGAACAAGATGACGTTTTCAGCGGTACCATTTTTATTTCCATTTTGCTTTTTGATCGCATTTTTTTCCACTTTTTGTTTGGCGATATGAGGAAAAAGCATAGTTTTTTGCTCCGTTTTTTATTTATTTTTATTACGGTGTGCACAGAAGGAGTTAATTAGTGTGACAGTTTTATAGCTCGGGTTGTTTCGGACGCGGCAATACCAAATATGTGTACTTTTTTTATTTTTGCATAAATATATGGATTTATCGGTTTAATATTTTATTTATTTATTTTTATTTATTTTGTATTTTTTTTTTAACAGTTTCAAAACATTTTTTTTTACTTTTTTTTACATTTTTACTTAGTCCCTGTGTGGGACATTAATTTTTATTTTTCTGATCCCTGATCTCATGTAATGTAATAGACATGTATTACATTATATGAGATCTTCACTGACTGTTTCACAGTCTCCTGCCTGGCATCAGCTTGCAGGCTGAAGCCAGGCAGGAAGGACACCATATATGGCAGAGCTGGAGGCGGTCATGTGACCTCCAGCTGCCATAGCAACGCCAGGTCCTGAAAGCAATCAAGGGGTCGTCGGAGAGGTAAGTGGACGACCCCCTCTCCTCCTGCTGTCTTCTATATGCCGCGATCACTATAGATCGCGGCATATAGAAGACAGCAAAGGGTTAACATCACTGAGACCTGATCTAATCAGGTCCCGATGATGTTCCCTGTCAGAGCTATCGCTCTGCACCGCTCCCTTAGCGCTTGCAGGACCCTGGGGGTCCTGAGCTCTGCGAGACCACCCACCGTTTTTAAACGTCGGCGCTGCACAGAGCCCAGGCAGCGCGGACGTTTATCTACAGTGGGCGGTCGGGAAGCGGTTAAACAATGTTTTACTTCAAAGACAGAATCCTCTGCGATCCGCTGCTGTAATATCTGTATAATCTCTTTTGCTTCCTCCCCTGCCCAGGAGATGTGGTAAGATCAGACCATGTTCCGTACACGGTCAGACACAGCCATTGATTAAAATTAACTTTTGTTCATTGGAAAACCCCTTTAAGCGTGTCTGCCTCTGTTTTGTAAATATGTAACCTTGTTAGGGTAAAATAAAAGTTGAATGACTTTTACAGGGTAAGTCAAGACAGCAAAGTGATAACTATGAAATGCAGTAATAAAACCAGTTCTACAATGCGATCAGAGTTCGCAGTGTAGATTTATAACAACTATCTCAAACCGTCTTATTGAACTTTGCTGCATGACCAAATACAGGGCGAAAAGAGGAGGAGGGAAAAATGAGAGAAATACAGAAAAGGAAGAAGAGGAAGATAAGGAAGGTCAGATTTGGGGGGATTCAGGGAAGAAATAGAGCAGGAGGGGACTAAGGGATGGGAATAAGATAACTAAGAGGGAGAAGAGACTCTCAACTAGGTGGGCATCAATCTCTTATTTGTATGGAAAGCAAAAGTGTAAAGAGATATGGAAACAGAAGACTTCATGTAGGACTCAGCCAAGTGATTAATTCCTGTGACTCTCTGATCATGATCCAAGTGCCTAAGACTTTGTCCATTGTACCTGAAACTTAAGCAGTTAGTTCATCAATTCTAAGGGTGTCATTTAGCTCTGCCACCAATTCAGCTCACGTAGGGGGTTCCCTTAGTTTCCAATGTCTAGAAATCGGTTTCCTAGCTGCCGAGAAGAAGTGTCTAAGCAGACCCTTTTTAAAGCCAATAGCCGGAATGTCGCTAAGAGATAGAAGGGCTAAGGCCACAGATGGCTGTACCTTGATTATGGAGATTTTGTTGAACAGTTTGAATACTGCTTCCTAAAAATGTCTTATAGTGGGGCATGACCACAGTATATGGGAATAAGAACCCATCTCATTGTGACATCTGTAGCAAGTGCCTGAGGCTGAGGGAAATATTGTATGGATGGTCAAGGGGCATCTGTTCCACTGAGACAGGAGTTTGTAGTTCTTCTCCCGCACAAGTCCTCGTCCTCACTTTGCTCATTATCACAGGAGAGGGAGTATTTTGGAACATTCCTGTAACATCCCTGGCGGCGTGCTTGCATAGTGCACCACCTCCCACTATGAAAGAACGCAATCTTACCCATCAGTCCAGCCTGCAAACCTTGCTCCAGTTCATGCTATGTGCATGTCTCTTGTCTGATTGCTTAGGGCGGCGGCCCGGTTACTTCCTGATTCTTATAGCTGCTGTGGGCACGCTCCTAATGTGTCTATTGCTGTGAGTCACTGGATATTTAAACCCCCTCCACCCAGAAGGAGGTGCCTGAGCAACACCTTCACTCAGTTTGTCTTTGCAACTGAATTGCCAGGTCCTGTCCTGTATCTTGTCTGTTTCTGCCACCCTGGGGGCTGCATACCCTGAACTGTTATCTCTGACTTCTAGTCTGTTTCCGCCACTCTGGGGGCTGTATACCCAGGCTCGTTCTTGTATCTCGTTGCAGTATCAGTTCCTGTCTGAACTGTCTCCTAGCCTGTTACCTGTTTGTCTCTATGTCCATACCTTCCCTTTTCTTGCAGTGTCTGAACCTGCACCTAACTCCAACTCGTTGTCTCTGTACTTCTGTTTGTGATTTTTGTGTCCACTCGCTACTTCATAGTAAGTACCTTGTGTGTATCTGGTTCTGCTTGTCCCTTTTCCCTTCCTCCGTATCTACCTCCTGTGTTCTAGCCATCTTCCTGTATTTTCCAGTCTGTTCCATGTGAACAGAGTCCTGTCCTCTCTGCCTGCACCTTCAGTCCTGTTCGGCTCTGCTTGCTCACCGCGCCAGCGGTTTCCCTCTGCTCTGACTTGCCCACCGCTCCGGCGGCTTCTCTCTGCTCTGACTTGCCCACCGCTCCGGCGGTTCCGCTCTGCTCTGCCTTGTCCACCGCACCTGCAGTTTCGCTCTGCTCTGCCTTGTCCACCGCACCTGCAGTTTCGCTCTGCTCTGCCTTGTCCACCGCACCTGCGGTTTCGCTCTGCTCTGCCTTGTCCACCGCACCTGCGGTTTCGCTCTGCTCTGCCTTGTCCACCGCACCTGCGGTTTCGCTCTGCTCTGCCTTGTCCACCGCACCTGCGGTTTCGCTCTGCTCTGCCTTGTCCACCGCACCTGCGGTTTCGCTCTTCTCTGCCTTGTCCACCACACCTGCGGTTTCGCTCTGCTCTGCCTTGTCCACCGCACCTGCGGTTTCGCTCTGCTCTGCCTTTTCCACCTCACCTGCGGTTTCGCTCTGCTCTGCCTTGTCCACCGCACTTGCGGTTTCGCTCTGCTCTGTCTTGTCCACCGCTCCGGCGGTTCCTCTCTGCTCAGCCTTGACCACCGCTCCGGCGGTTCCTCTCTGCTCTGCCTTGTCCACCGTTCCGGCGGTTCTGCTCTGCTCTGCCTTGCCCACCGCACCTGCGGTTTTCACTCCGCTCTGCTTGCTCACCGCACCGGCGGTTCCTCTCTGCTCTACCTTGTCCCCCCGCTCCGGCGGTTTCGCTTTACTCTGCTTGTCTACCGCATCTGCGGCTCTGTTCCTGTCTCCCAGTCTATACTGGACCCTATCCAGCCTGCGCTCCAACCTGCTAGTATCTCCCTGTCTGCACTCCAGCCGTGCTTGCCAGTATCTCTCTGTCTGCACTCCAGCCGTGCTTGCCAGTGCCCACCTGTCTGCATACCAGCCGTGCTTGCCAGTGCCCACCTGTCTGCATACCAGCCGTGCTTGCCAGTGCCCACCTGTCTGCATACCAGCCGTGCTTGCCAGTGCCCACCTGTCTGCATACCAGCTGTGCTTGCCAGTACCCACCTGTCAACATACCAGCCGTGCTTACCAGTATCCACCTCTCTGCATACCAGCCGTACCTGCCAATACCCATCTGCCTGTATGCCAGTCTAACCTGCCTGTTCCTGCATTCCCCGGTGTGGGTCAACAGCTGTGTCCGGGGTCTGACCTGGAGTAGCACCTGGTCCCTCTGCTCGGTTCCTCCTTGGTTCACGGAGTCGACTGAGCCGCCGTGCGACCTTGGTCGGATCGGGTTGATACTTAGTTACGCCCCTCCAGGCACTCCTCGGTTCATGGTACAGTGGGATCACTAATCAAGCTCATGCCAGTCAGTCCGAGCGTAACAATTCCTCTAATGAAAGAGGTCTTTCCAACTCTTCCTCCCATTTTGTGAAGGAGGGTGGATCTGCATTAGCAGTCTTTTCATCCTGAAAAATCCTGTACAGTAGTGAGATGGTGGGACCTGAAGGATCCTTCAATAGTCATAGGTAGTGAGGGTCCTAAAAATATTGGTTTGTTATGACAGACTTTATAAAGCTGTGGAGGTTGCTAAGGGGGCCGTAATTAGTGTTGGAGCTACTAAGGAGGCTATAATAAGTGTGGGTGCTACTAAGGGGGCCATTATACAGCATGGGGGCTACAAAAGGGGCCCTCACATAGTGGGGGGCTACTAGGTGGGGCCTCATACATAGTGGGGGTTACTATGCGGCCATAACGCAGCATAATGGTGCCATGATACAGCGTGTGGACTACTAAGGGGGACCATCATACATGGTGGGGGCTACTAAAAGGCACAAAGAATTGGGTCCACTCCGGTCTTCTATCTATAGACGCAGAGAAAGCTTTTGTTCACTGGGGGTTCATGGAGGAAGCTTTAAGACAGATAGGTTTGGGCCCTTGCTACCTACAGAAAATTAAGGCACTATATAAAAGCCTAACAGCAAAAGTGAGAGTAAATAATTCTCTTTCTGCTCCATTTGAAATTAACAATGGAACTAGACAAGGGTGCCCCCTATCTCCATTGCTATATGTAGTGGTAATGGAGCATCTGGCCAATGCTCTCAGAAATAATCCCAATATTCACGGATACAAGGTGGGATCTAAGCGCTATAAAGCAGCTCTGTATGCAGATGATTTACCGTATTTTTCGGACTATAAGATGCACTTTTCCTTAAATTTTGGAGGAAAGTGGGGGGTGCATCTTATAGTCCGAATACTATATTATTGTATGGCCGCATGGTGGTGGGTGTGGGGGAGCAGCAGCGGGGCACAGGAGGCAGCAGCCGCCTGCTGCAGCCTACCCTGTGCCCGCTACTAAAGAAAATGAATATTCCCTGCTCCCCACACCCATGGGCGTGGAGAGCAATGAATATTCATTTTTCTTAATAGCCAGCACACTGGAGCCCCAGCGCGGCTCCTGCTGCCGCCCTGCAGTCTGTGTGCCCGCTATTAAAGCTTATGAATATTCCCTACAACCCACTCCCATGGGTTGTAGTGAATATCCATGGTCTCTTAATAGCGGGCACACAGTCCGCAGAGCGGCAGCAGGAGCTGCGCTGCGGTACAGTGTGCCGGCTATTGAACAGACTGAATGGTGACTGCTCCCCACGCACAGAGACCCGGCGTGGGGAGCAGTGACTATTCCAGCACAGCGTCTCACTGTCTGAGGGCGCATGGCAGAGACGCCATGCGCAGCTCACACAGTGAGAGTGTCGGCAGCAGAGCGGGACAGCGCTGGAGGAGAGAGGAGGTGAGTATGAGTGTTTATTTTTTTTTTTGTAGGCAGCGCGATGGGGGCTCAGGGGGTGCCATGCATACCGCGATGGGGGCTCAGGGGGTGCCATGCATACCAGGATGGGGGCTCAGGGGGTGCCATGCATACCAGGATGGGGGCTCAGGGGGTGCCATGCATACCAGGATGGGGGATAAAGGGGTGTCATGAATACCAAGATGGGGGATAAAGGGGTGCCATACATACCAGGATGGAGGATATTAACAGAATTGGGGGACATTAGCCCAATACCAGTGACAGCAGCAGACCCACTCCACCATAACAGTGCATCATGACCACATTTTTTGCTTAATTTTTTTTTCCTAGTTTCCTCCTTTAAAACCTAGGTGCGTCTTATGGTCCGGTGCGTCTTATAGTCCGAAAAATACGGTACTTATTTATATATCCCAACCACAAATAACATATCAAATTCTTTTAGAATCATTGGAAAAGTTTGGATCAGTCAGTAATTTTAAAGTCAATTACTCTAAATCAGAGGCCTTGAACATATCTCTCCCACAGACTGACGGCTCAAAATTTACGACTAAATTTCCATTTAAATGGCAGAAAGAATTATTGAAATATTTAGGGGTTCATATTCCCTCGGATCCTAATAAATTATTTGAGCTTAACCATCAAGCTATACTGAATAGAACATATGGAGATCTATTAAACTATGGTAAATTTGAAGCTATCTTGGTTTGAAAGAATGAACGCCATCAAAATGGACATTTTACCTCGTTTCTTATACATTTTTCAAACAGTCCCGATCTCTCCTCCCCATAGTTTATTTCATAAACTAAGATCAGCTATGATTAAATTCATTTGGGCTAGGATTAAACCTCGCATAAACATACAGACACTCTTTCGTCATAAATCTATGGGTGGTGCAAGCCTTCCAAATTTCAAGAGATATTTTCAGGCCTCTGCCTTGCTGAGGATCCTAGATTGGCACTTTTATGCAGACCCTAAACAATGGGTGGGGGTGGAACAGGAAGGCTTAGAACTCTACCACATCTACAATGGTGTCAAGAAGACTCAGTGACCTTGGTCAAGTGCAAATTAACTAGGGAAACACTTAGAACATGGCATTCCCTGAGGAAAATGTTTCCAGATAAAACTATTAGTCCACTCACATCAATTTTTTATAACCCTTCCTTTCTACCCGGATATCTAAGCGGGTCCTTCCTCGGTCAGAGGGTAGTGGAGGACACCCGATTGTTTCAAATATTGGAAAACTGTATGATACAAAAGAAGGTATCTTTACAAAGTCTCCAAATGTGAAAATCAAATGGTTTGAATACTTGCAAATGCGATCCTTTCGAGCAGCACACAACCCTAATGTGAATTAAATCTCAAACTACACCTTCTTTGAGAAAATGTTCCTTCAGGAAAGTGGAGCGACTCACGCCATTTCTGTGATCTGAGGTATTGGGCAGAGAGGAGGGAACGGAGAAACTAGCATTTTAGCGAGCATGGGAGAGGGACTTGGGGATTAGTTTGTCCCCTCTTGAATGGGCAAAGGGGTTTCTCTTCACACATAAGCTCACTAATGCTGGGAGTGCACAAGAAAAGAACTATAAAATACTTACACGATGGTATCACTACTAAATTACATGCAATGTTCCCTACAGTTTCAGAAATGTGTTGGAGATGTGAATGTGAAGTGGGTTCCATGATTCATATCTGGTGACAGTGTTCTAGAATTAAACCATTTTGGGAGAAGGAATTCGATAATTACCAACGTATCACAGGTAACAGAGTAACAAGGTCTCCCCAAATAGCTCTCCTGTTAATGCTCCTTTCTTCAATAGGTACTCAAAAGAAAGACCTACTTTGATTTTGCTTAACAGCGGCACGGACGGTAATCCCGTGGTTTTGGAAACTTAAAAACCCACCTATCTATTGGATTGGTACAATGAAATGGTGAATTTATGTAGAATGGAAGAACTTTCTGCAGAATGTAATGGAACCAATGATAAATTCAGAAGGGTCTGGAGCGGATGGATTCTGTTTCAGGATTCACATGATTTTTCATACCCTGTTTTAATAGTTTCAACAGATTTAGGTGATTGTGTTCGTAATTAGTCACACAGGCATAAGGACCTACCCCCTCCAGCCCTCGTCCCTATGTCTTTTCTCTCTTTTTCTTTCTTCTTTTTATGATTTCTTCAGACATAATATAGAAGGAACCTCTTATTGGTGATTATTACATAAACAATATGATGTTCAAGGTATTGCAATGTGAATTGATATGTGGACATTTTCTATGTTGTTGTGTTTTCTTCGAATTCGAGTTCAAAATATTTTTTGATTTGCAAAATGTTAATCAATAATTAATGTTTAGTTGATGTTTAATACAACAGATTGAATATAAAAGGCACATAGAAGGGTGGAGTAGTCAACTCACTGGGAGATCAGGTGTATGAGCCTAATGATGACCTCACCGACCGCAAGAAGAGAGGAAAGAATTACCTCCCTTAGTAGCCCCCACACTGTATCATGGTCCCCTTAGTAGCCACCACTCTGTAGGAAGCCCCCTTAGTAGCCACTCTATATGAGAGCCCAGCTAGTACCCCCAACACTGTATCATGACCCCTTTAGTAGCCCGGCATGCTTGTGTGAATAAAAAGTATGGCAACTTTATTTGTCATGGAATAAAAATGATAAGGCCGGGGTCCCACTAGCGTATGGCATCTGATGCGAGAGCATCCGATGCGATATGCTAATGACATTCGGCTGCTGCGAGCGGGAGTCGAATGTCAGTGCTCTGATCCTTTTGCACAGAGAGGATTGCAGCACAGCTGCGGAGGGGACGGATAAATCAATTTCTCCATCTCCTCTGTTGCTGGCATCGGCGTCAATCGCACTGCACTCGGGTGATATCCGAGTGCAGTGCGATGTTTCGCACGCACCCATAAACTTAGATGGGTGCGTGTGATCCGAATGCAACATGCAATCACACCATGCTGCGTTTTTTTTTTTCCAGCCCAATCGCAATCCAGTCGGCGCTGGAAATAAAAAACGCCACTGAGCACACTATCATAGGATTAAATTGGTACGAATGCAATCCGATTTTTTTTTTTTTTTTGCATTTGTCCGATTTAATCGCAAGTGAGAGCGAGCTCTAACAAGGAAAATCAAGGAATTCTTCTTATGTGTTTCGAGCACAGTGCGTGCTCTTAATCCCACTCTGCAGCTGTTTAATCACCCTAGCACTAAACATGGCTGACTAACCCCTATCAGCACTTCGTGTGCTGGAACATTTTCTCGGTTTATATTACTGGAGCTAACAATCTCAGTGCTGCATATCTCCCCCCTCAGTACTTTGCCAGTGACTTTGTCGCAATGCATATATGTGTTCCTATGAATGTGATTACTTATTTACATGGATCTCTTTGATGTTCTATTGATACAGCCCTCTTTGTTATTATGGCTTCCCCCAGTGTGGGTGGATGCTGTTTTTTTGTTTGCCCATCACTTTACCCTTCTGGATAATGGCCATATTTGTGCTGTGCTTATGCGCCTCCTATCACACGCTTCGCCTGCGACTTCATGGGCAACGCAACCACGCCTTGTTGACATCGCCACGAGGCGTGCAATGGACACGCGGCAACGCCGACAAGATGATTCATGCGCCCGATAATAGTCACCTGAGTAAGTTATTTGTTTATTTGGTTTGGAGATCATTACCCCTATATTTAAACCTCATGTGGCATCCTCACCTCATCACTCCCTGAGGAAGCTTATGTGAACCATGCGTTGGAGGGGTGGCAGCGGCATCCACAGCATGAACCTGGGTCTGTAATCTGATCTACAGTATATATTGCTTCTAACTCACACTATAACTCTTTTAGATCTATTTACTATGGTTGTTTGTACTACTTTTATTATAAATTGACAGACTCACTTGAGTTTTTTTTATGATTTGTTCTTATCTCTATGATATGTATCGTTAACTACATCATGCACTGCATAATAAATAAATATATATATGTATAATTATACTGCTCAAAAAAAAATAAAGGGAACACTTAAACAACAGAATATAACTCCAAGTAAATCAAACTTCTGTGAAATAAAACCGTCCACTTAGGAAGCAACACTGATTGACAATCAATTTCACATGCTGTTGTGCAAATGGAATAGACAATAGATGGAAATTATTGGCAATTATCAAGACACACTCAATAAAGGAGTGGTTCTGCAGGCGGGGACCACAGACCACATCTCAATACCAATGCTTTCTGGCTGATGTTTTGGTCACTTTTGAATGTACGTTGTGCTTTCACACTCGTGGTAGCATGAGACTGACTCTACAACCCACAGAAGTAGTTCAGGTAGTGCAGCTCATCCAGGATGGCATATCAATGCGAGCTGTGGCAAAGTTTGCTGTGTCTGTCAGTGTAGTGTCCAGAGGCTGGAGGCGCTACCAGGAGACAGGCCAGTACACCAGGAGACGTGGAGGGGGCCGTAGGAGGGCAACAACCCAGCAGCAGGACCGCTACGTCCGCCTTTGTGCAAGGAGGAACAGGAGGAGCACTGCCAAAGCCCTGCAAAATGACCTCCAAGAGGTCACAAATGTGCATGTGTCTGCACAAACGGTTAGAAACCGACTCCATGAGGGTGGTATGAGGGCCCGACGTTCACAGATGGGGGTTGTGCTCACAGTCCAACACCGTGCAGGACGCTTGGCATTTGCCACAGAACACCAGGATTGGCAAAGTCGCCACTGGCGCCCTGTGCTCTTCACAGATGAAAGCAGGTTCACACTGAGCACATGTGACAGACGTGACAGAGTCTGGAGACGCCATGGAGAGCGATCTGCTGCCTGCAACATCCTTCAGCATGACCGGTTTGGCAGTGGGTCAGTAATGGTGTGGGGTGGCATTTCTTTGGAGGGCCGCACAGCCCTCCATGTGCTCGCCAGAGGTAGCCTGACTGCCATTAGGTACCGAGATGAGATCCTCAGACCCCTTGTGAGACCATATGCTGGTGCGGTTGGCCCTGGGTTCCTCCTAATGCATGACAATGCCTGACCTCATGTGGCTGGAGTGTGTCAGCAGTTCCTGCAAGATGAAGGCATTGAAGCTATGGACTGGCCCGCCCGTTCCCCAGACCTGAATCCGATTGAGAACATCTGGAACATCATGTCTCGCCCCATCCACCAACGTCACGTTGCACCACAGACTGTCCAGGAGTTGGCGGACGCTTTAGTCTAGGTCTGGGAGGAGATCCCACAGAAGACCATCCGCAACCTCATCAGGAGCATGCCCAGGCATTGTAGGGAGGTCATACAGGCACGTGGAGGCCACACACAATACTGAGCCTCATTTTGACTTGTTTTAAGGACATTACATCAAAGTTGGATCAGCCTGTAGTGTGTTTTTCCACTTTAATTTTGGGGGTGACTCCAAATCCAGGCCTCCATTGGTAAATTTGATTTCCATTGATTTTTGTGTGATTTTTGTTGTCAGCACATTCAACTTTGTACAGAACAAAGTATTCAATGAGAATATTTCATTCATTCAGATCTAGGATATGTTATTTGAGTGTTGCCTTTTTTTCTGAGTTGAGCAGTGTGCGTGTGTGTGCGTGTGTGTGTGTGTGTGTGTGTGTGTATAATAAATATATATATATATATATATATATATATATATATATATATATATATATATATATATATATACAGTACAGACCAAAAGTTTGGACACACCTTCTCATTTAAAGATTTTTCTTTATTTTCATGACTATGAAAATTGTACATTCACACTGAAGGTATCAAAACTATGAATTAACACATGTGGAATTATATACTTAACAAAAAAGTGTGAAACAACTGAAAATATGTCTTATATTCTAGGTTCTTCAAAGTAGCCACCTTTTGCTTTGATGACTGCTTTGCACACTCTTGGCATTCTCTTGATGAGCTTCAAGAGGTAGTCGCCGGAAATGGTTTTCACTTCACAGGTGTTTCTTGTCAGGTTTAATAAGTGTGGTTTCTTGCCTTATAAATGGGGTTGGGACCATCAGTTGTGTTGTGCAGAAGTCTGGTGGATACACAGCTGATAGTCCTACTGAATAGACTGTTAGAATTTGTTTTATGGCAAGAAAAAAGCAGCTAAGTAAAGAAAAATGAGTGGCCATCATTACTTTATTAAATGAAGGTCAGTCAGTCTGAAAAATTGGGACAACTTTGAAAGTGTCCAAGTGCAGTTGCAAAAACTATCAAGCGCTACAAAGAAACTGGGTCACATAAGGACTGCCCCAGGAAAGGAAGACCAAGAGTCACCTCTGCTTCTGAGGATAAGTTTATCCGAGTCACCAGCCTCAGAAATCGCAGGTTAACAGCAGCTCAGATTAGAGACCAGGTCAATGCCACACAGAGTTCTAGCAGCAGACACATATCTACAACAACTGTTAAGAGGAGACTTTGTGCAGCAGACTTTCATGGTAAAATAGCTGCTAGGAAACCACTGCTAAGGACAGGCAACAAGCAGAAGAGACTTGTTTGGGCTAAAGAACACAAGGAATGGACATTAGACCAGTGGAAATCTGTGCTTTGGTCTGATGAGTCCAAATTTGAGATCTTTGGTTCCAACCACCGTGTCTTTGTGCGACGCAGAAAAGGTGAACGGATGGACTCTACATGCCTGGTTCCCACCGTGAAGCATGGACGAGGAGGTGTGATGGTGTGGGGGTGCTTTGCTGGTGACACTGTTGGGGATTTATTCAAAATTGAAGGCATACTGAACCAGAATGGCTACCACAGCATCTTGCAGCGGCATGCTATTCCATCCGGTTTGCGTTTAGTTGGACCATCATGTATTTTTCAACAAGACAATGACCCCAAACACACCTCCAGGCTGTGTAAGGGCTATTTGACCAAGAAGGAGAGTGATGGGGTGCTACGCCAGATGACCTGGCCTACATAGTCACCAGACCTGAACCCAATCGAGATGGTTTGGGGTGAGCTGGACCGCAGAGTGAAGGCAAAAGGGCCAACAAGTGCTAAGCATCTCTGGGAACCCCTTCAAGATTGTTGGAAGACCATTTCCAGTGACTACCTCTTGAAGCTCATCAAGAGAATGCCAAGAGTGTGCAAAGCAGTCATCAAAGCAAAAGGTGGCTACTTTGAAGAACCTAGAATATAAGACATATTTTCAGTTGTTTCACACTTATTTTGTTAAGTATATAATTCCACATGTGTTAAGTCATAGTTTTGATGCCTTCAGTGTGAATGTACAATTTTCATAGTCATGAAAATACAGAAAAATCTTTAAATGAGAAGGTGTGTCCAAACTTTTGGTCTGTACTGTATATATATATATATATATATATATATATATATATATATATATATATATAATATGGCAGTGACTGGGATCGTAAACGAGGGACGGTATATATCCCCCAGAATGTGTACGGAGAACTATTAAATCCATTGGAGTGCATTGCAGTCACAGACACAGCTGCGGCTGCAATGCAGGAATGAAGGTGAGCATTGACCTGGTCAGGCTATCTGGTTAAGGCAGATTAAGTAAAACCCGGCAGGGATTTCATTTCTTGGAGGAGGTCACAGGAAGGCAGTGGGGCGGCCTCCTCCCTCCAACCCGGCTTTTCCAGGAGCATAGCAGGAAAGCTCAGCGAGTCTGTGAGTAGCTGAACCGACGCCTGGGAATGCTCTGCACCAGTCAGGCTCTGAGCGGCCCGGCGCGACCGTTGCCCCCGGCAACCGTTGTTATGGACTTGTGTTAACCCAGCTGCGAACCGGAGGACTTCCTCTTTACCTGTGAGTTTTGCTGAATAAAAGCTGCTTATGTTGGACTTGCTTGGGTCACTGCCTCAGTTACTGCACGGTGTGAACACTGCCGCCTTACTAATAAAGTAAGGCTACGTTTTCACGATGACCTTCTTGGTGAGACTTTGATGTTGCAGATTTTCTGCGGCATTTCTGCACCCACGTAATAAGATTGGTTACTTGCATTTTTTCAAAAATACGCAGCATCAAAAACTCACCAAAAAGCTCATCATGTGAACGTAGCCTAACTGTTCTAAAGCCTAAAGAGAAGGAATCAGCTTGAATATCAGCAGTGCTCAGCAGTAGGCAGAATCCTGTTGGACTGTACGTGACATGCAGAAGTAGTGCTGTTGCTTCAAAAGTATCCAGCAACTGTCACAAATAACACGAGCACAGGTGACAGGAAGTGTTGTGCTTCAGAAACATCCAGCAACTAGAGGAGTTAACACAGTCACAGGAGACAGGGAGTATTTTAGCAGAGCCCCAAGGGGATTGTGGGGAACTTGTTATTGTAGTCTGGCTGAAGCCGAAGAGAAAGGTGGTATGTTATCTGGATCTGACAGAAGATAAGGGAACAGAATTCAGGTCTGGAGGGAAGCTAAACACAGGTCAGATACAATCCCTGAGTTAGCAGTGTGGAGTATTAAAGGGCAGAAAGATAAGAACTGGAAGGAATTGTGTTATAGGGATCATCTCCCTCATCAAACCGCCCCCCCTCAATCATCATGCAGGATAAAGAATGCTGTGTACTAGTGAGTCTTTGTGAAGGAAAAGCCTGCTGTTTATGCATAAGTGTGCTGCCCAGAGATCTAATCTGTGATGAATTATGCTACTGAAGAGACTGACGTTATCGTGTCTGCTTTATGAGACTATACTGTACTGAAGACTGTTTCTGTAATATCCCTGAATTGCACTGGCTGTGCTTCAGATTAAATTGCAGTGTTAAACTGTTGAAAAAGACTCTTGTCAGATGTGTCTGGTCAGCAAGTGAATCTATTGTGTGCCTGAGAGAAGCTGCAGCCTATGGTCTCCCTGAGTAACGGTTCCCCCAGGACTCCAACAAATTCATGAAACCCTTCTTGCCCTATCTGACAGGATTGGGTGACAATGAGGAAGAGGAGGAGGAAGAACAGGAGCTAGTTTCATGTGCTATAGACAGTACTACCTGCACAACTGTCATACGGTCTGTTCAGCGTGGATGGCCTGAGGACAGAGAGGAGGAGGAGAGCATGGTCAGTCGTCCTCTTGGTGAGGACAAGAAAGTCTTGCCTGTTAGCAGTCTGGCATGCATGGCTAAGTTTATGTTACGCTGCCTTTCCCATGACCCTCGCGTTCTCAAAATTTTGGGTGCCAGTCATTACTGGTTGGTGACACTTCTAGAACCACGCTTCAAGGAGAACTTTATATCTCTTATTACTGAGGCGGACAGGTCTACAAAAATGGGGCAGTACCAGAAGGCCCTTGTTGTGGAACTATTAAAAAAAATTCCCATATGAAAACGCTGGCGGCAGAGGTCACAGTTCGTTGGACAACCAAGGACTACAGGCAAGAGAGACACAACTCCAATCCAGCAGAGGCAGGGGAACACTGTCCAAGTTCTGGTAGAATTTTCTCAGCCCCTCCCATCGCACAGGCTCTGCGCGGGGTACTCTCACAAGGAGTGCAAAGTTTGGGAAGATGCTGAGGGAGTACTTTGCCGACCTTACCAACGTCCTCCGTAATTCTTCTGTGCCTTATAATTATTGGGTATCCAGGCTGGATACGTGGAATGAACTGGCTCTCTACGCCTTGGAGGTCCTGGCCTGCCCTGCCGCGGATTATAACTTATAAGCGCATCTGCCTGTCAACTGAAAATGCTGACAGGCTGACTCTTATAAAAATGAACAAGGGCTGGATTGGGCCAGACTTCTTAACACCACCGAATGATAGCAGCGTAACAAACTAAAATCCAGTGTCTTTTTTTGGGAGGTGTATTCCCATGCACCTTTTCACACCCACACATGGGTATACGCTTCCTGATTTTGGCTATTTGCTCTTGTCCTCCTCCTTCTCCTCATCCTCATCCTCCACCACCATATCACCAGGGTGACCGTGGTCCGTGGTGCAACACCCACATAATTTTTTTAAAGGGTGTTTATGATGCCCGTAAAAAACAATTGTCATACAGTATGTTCATGTATACCCCCAGGGGTAAATGTTTGTCAGCCCATACACTTACTGCATGGGCATTACAACTATAGGAGACCCGCTCCTTTTTAATGGGAACATTTTTTCATGAGGCCCTCTACATCTCTTGCAAGGGGCATTGGAGTGCCTCCTAATTTTTGGCAGCCCTTGCATTCACTGCATAGGCCAACACTATGGGAGACCCACTTCTTAATAATGGGAACATTTTTTCATGAGGCCCTCTACATCTCTTCCAAGGGGCATTGGAGTGCCTCCCAATTTTTGGCAGCCCTTGCATTCACTACATAGGCCAACAATATGGGAGTCCCACTTCCTAATAATGGGAACATTTTTTCATGAGGCCCTCTACGTCTCTTCCAAGGGGCATTGGAGTGCCTCCCAATTTTTGGCAACCTTTGCATTTACTGCATAGGCCAACACAAAACCCACTTCCTAATAATGGGAACATTGTTTTCTGGAGGCCCTTTGACCTCCACGTCTCTTCCAAGGGGCATTGGAGTGCCTCCAAATTTTTGGCAAACCTTGCATTTGCTGCATAGGCAAACACAATGGGAGACCCACTTCCTAATAATGGGAACATTGTTTTCAGGAGGCCCTCCTCTATGTCTCTTCAAAGGGGTATTGGGGTGCGTCCAAATTTTCAAAGGGGTATTGGGGTGCGTTCAAATTTTGGGCCGCCCTGTCACTCACTGCATATGCAATAACAGTATAGGAGACCCACTCTTTTTACTAATGGGAACAACAAAGCATAGCCGGCTGATGGCTCTCTAAGAATAGTGAGGGCCGACTGCTGGCCCTTTAAGAATAGTAAAGACTGCCTGATGGCCCTATAAAAATAGGCTTTGTGACTTTCAGAGTCCCTCCTTCATAAATTAAACAGGATGTGTCTGATCTTGTCTCACACACCACATGGCGAGATAAGGTTGTAAAATGTTAAAATGACATTTCCCGGTGAATGCATTTGTCACAGTTGAAAGCAATGCAAAAGTGCAAAAACGCATCAAAAACGCTACGTGTGAACATAGCCCAAGGTGTGGAGGAGTATTTTTGTTTTTGGTTATTTTGCCTTCTTTATAAGTCATTACCCTGGAAAGGATGTTCCTTAACATATTTCCCAGGAAAATCCATTTTGGTTTCGTTTTTGTATGTTTTATTGTGAGTCCGTAAAAGTGGCGTAGTACCTCTGACAACATTGTTGACAGCAGTAACCTGGGAGTCAGAAATGCTTCCAGGGGTCTTCACCATGCCGTTCCCATGCCATTTGAGCACTGTTCCCATTGATTTGGGCAATTTTTAGGCCCTCTGCAGACCGCCAGGGTGAGCCGCCTGAAAAATGCTCGAGTTTCCCATAGACTTATATTGGGCTCGTTACTCGGGTCAATCACCCGAGTATTCCAATGTGCTCGACCCGAGCAATGAGCACCCGAGCATTTTAGTGCTCGCTCATCACTACTGGTTTGCAATGTGTAAGCATGCCTTAACTGCAAATACTAGTAAAACCCTTTACTTGGGATTCCCAACTCCTTCTGATTTGGGATTCCTGAAAAGACTTAAATGTATTGTCTTTAATTAGTTGTGTGACCCTGGTGAGCCCGGGCCCCAGTGAACTGAACTTGCATCCTCGCTCGGCAATAGTTAACGGCCGCCAGCCAATCACAGGCCGGCAGCTGACGTCACGCGCACGTTGCTGGTGTATGACATCAGTGCCGGCCTGTGACTAGCTGGCGTCCGCACTTCAAATCAAGGAAGGAGCGTCGCCACTGGAGCAGCAGCAAGGTAAGGCAGGATTATTTTTTTTATGAGACATTGGGGTGCAGAGCTGAGACATGGCGGTGCAGAGATGAGACATGGGGGTGCAGAGATGAGCCATGGGGGTGCAGAGGTGAGCCATGGGGGTGCAGAGCTGAGCCATGGGGAAACAGAGCTGAGACATCGGGGAGCAGAGCGGAGACATGACAGGAGGGGAGAGCGGAGACATGAGGGGAGAGCAGAGTCAAGGGGGGGGAGAGCGGAGACATGACAGGGGGGGAGAGCGGAGACATGAGGGGAGAGCGGAGACATGACAGGAGGGGAGAGCGGAGACATGGGGGGAGAGCGGAGACATGACAGGAGGGGAGAGCGGAGACATGACATGAGGGCAGTGTAGCATCGGCGTCTCTGCCTCCTGCCCGGCAGAGACGCCGCGGTGCTGCTCCGGCGTCTTCTGGCCTCCCTGCAGCTGCTGCTGGTGCACGCAGCTTCCCTGGCCCTGTTCTTAGGTTGCGCGCGCGCTCCCGCCCTCTTAAAGGGCCCGAGGACTTCCCCTATAAGAGGCACCTCCTTCAATATGGAGGTGCCCGTGCAAGGTTGTAGCTTTGTGTGTGATACTCTGCTTCAGCCCTCAGGTCCCGCTGCTAGCCTGACTACCAGTCCAGCCCGCCAGCCAGACTACCAGTCCAGCCCGCCAGCCACACTACAAGTCCAGCCCGTCAGCCAGACTACAAGTCCAGCCCGCCAGCCAGACTACAAGTCCAGCCCGCCAGCCAGACTTCAAGTCCAGTCCGCCATCCGGACTACTAGTCCAGTCCGTCTGCTTGTCTACTCTCCAGCCCGACAGTCTGCCTACTGCCAGTCCGCCAGTCTGTCTATGGGCTCTGCCCGCCTGCTTACCTGGAAGCACCTGCCCGTTACATGCCGTGCCTGCCAGCCAGCCTACCTGGAGGCTTCTGCCTGTTACCTGCCGTGCCTGCCAGCCCGCTTACCTAGAAGCTCCTGCCTGTTACCTGCCGTGCCTACCAGCCAGCCTACCTGGAGGCTCCTGCCTGTTACCTGCCGTGCCTGCCTGTCCGCTTACCTAGAAATACCTGCTGGTTACCTGCCGTGCCTACCAGCCAGCCTACCTGGAGGCTCCTGCCTGTTACCTGCCATGCTTGCCAGTCCGTCGGCCCGGATCACCCGCCAGCCTGCCTGCCGTGCTCATCTGCTGTACCGGTCAGTCCCTGCCTTCTGACCCGTGGGAGTCACCTGCTCTTATACAAGGTTGGTCCCCAGAGTAGCACCTGGTCCCTCTGCTCAGTCCCTCCCTGGTCTCGGAGTCGATTGAGCCGCTGTACGACCTTGGTCGGTCCGAGTTGATACCTAGTTACGCCCCTCTGGTCTCTCCTTGCACTGCAGCACAGAGGTTCCACAACCCGGTGAAGCCGGGAAACTCCAGTGTCTAGGACCGCTCGGGCAGGTCGTCCTAGGCAAAAATAAATCCTCCCCGTTCTTGACTTTATCCGTCTGGAGAGAACTGTGGAGAGAACCGCTTCTTTGAAACCGCACACCTGGATTCCGGAGCTGCTGGGAATCTCATATCCCAGTCCCTTGTAGAGAAGTATCAGATTCCTACCAAATCTCTGGCCGAACCATTGGCAGTCGCTTCCGTGGATGTAAGACTCCTTCCGGTGACCATCTTGCTCGTCACAGAGCCCGTGACCTTGCAGGTGGGAATGCTGCACTCGGAGAGGATCTCCTTCCATGTGCTTTCCGGACTCTCTCACCCCCTCTTGCTAGGTCTACACTGGCTACAGAAACATGAACCCGTTCTGAACTGGCAATCTGGTGAGGTGCTTCGTTGGGGGCAGGATTGCTATGAGACCTACCTGGTTCCGGTTCGCCCGGCTCGACCCCCATCTACTCCGACTAATTTACCCGGTCTACCGGCACCCTACTGGTCCTATGCTGATGTCTTCGACAAGAAGGAGGCAGGGACTCTACCACCCCATAGGCCATATGACTGCCCTATCGACCTGATACCCGGTGCCACTCCACCCCGTGGGCGTATCTACCCGTTGTCGTTGGCCGAAACCCGGGCCATGTCGGAGTACATTGAAGAAAATCTGGCTAGGATATTCATCCGGAAATCTTCCTCCCCGGCTGGAGCCGGATTCTTCTTCGTTAAAAAGAAAGACGGTTCACTACGCCCATGTATCGACTATAGAGGACTCAACCAAATCACTATCAAAAACAAATACCCCCTGCCGCTCATCTCTGAGCTGTTCGACCGCCTCAAAGGCACGAAGGTCTTCACCAAGCTCGATCTTCGTGGGGCGTATAACCTGGTCTGGATCCGCCGAGGAGACGAGTGGAAGACGGCATTCAATACCCGGGACGGTCACTATGAATACTGTGTGATGCCCTTCAGTCTCTGTAATGCTCCCGCCGTCTTCCAAGAATTAGTTAATGACATCTTCCGTGACCTCTTATATTCTTGCGTGGTGGTGTACCTGGACGACATCTTGGTCTTCTCTCCGGATCTTCCCTCACATCGGAGGGATGTTCGTCAGATCCTGCTTAGGCTCAGGCTGAATCACCTATATGCAAAATTTGAGAAATGCCTCATCGAGCAGTCCTCTCTTCCGTTCCTGGGCTATATTATCTCTTAGACGGGTCTACGGATGGACCCCGAGAAGGTCTCTGCCGTCTTAAAGTGGCCCCGTCTGGAGGGGTTGAAGGCGATTCAGCGATTCCTGGGCTTCGCCAACTATTACCGTCTCTTCATCCCACATTTCTCTTCCCGGACAGCTCCCATCTCTGCGCTCACCCGAAAGGGAGCAAATCCTAAGGAATGGCCGTTCGAAGCGGAGGAGGCCTTCCTCTCCTTAAAACAAGCCTTCTCTTCTGCCCCTGTGCTGCACCGTCCGGATAACAACAAACAATTCTTTCTGGAGGTTGATGCTTCCTCTTCCGGAGTCGGAGCGGTGCTCACCCAGAAATCTCCATCCGGGAGAATGGTAACTTGCGGCTTCTTCTCCAAGCTCTTCTCCTCGTCTGAGCGCAACTACTCCATAGGAGACCGAGAACTGCTAACCATCAAATTGGCGCTGGAGGAGTGGCGTTACCTGCTCGAGGGGACTCTGCACCCGGAGGTCATCTATACTGACCACAAAAACTTGACTTATCTTCAGAACGCCCAAACACTCAATCCGCGTCAGGCCCGGTGGTCTTTGTTCTTCGCCCGCTTTAACTTTACCCTACATTACCGCCCGGCGGACAAGAACGTTAAAGCAGACACCTTGTCTCGATCCTTTCTGTCTTCCGATCAAGAGGAGGAGCCTATGCATATCATCGATTCCTCTAAAGTGATGAATGTGGCCCCCTTGGATCTGTCTCGTTTCACACCCGGTAAGACGTTTGTAGCGGTTCCGGATCGTAAGAAGGTTCTTCACTGGGGTAATTCATCTAAACTAGCCGGCCATGCTGGCCAGAAGAAGACCTTCCTGCTCATTACCCGGCATTACTGGGGGCCTACCCTGCGCCAGGATGTGGTAGACTTCGTCACGGCCTGTTCGTCGTGTGCCCGCAACAAGGTTCCCAGACATCTTCCTGCCAGCCGTCTCCTGCCTCTTCCCGTACCTGCTGCCCCGTGGCAACACATTGCTATGGACTTTATTACGGATCTCCCTGTTTCTGCCAGTTGTACGATCATTTGGGTGGTCGCTGACCGCTTCTCTAAAATGGCCCACTTCATTCCTCTGCCTGGTCTCCCGTCTGCATCTGTGCTGGCTAAGGACTTCATCCATCACATCTTTCGTCTCCACGGTCTACCCCTCCACATTGTGTCTGATCGAGGGGTCCAGTTCACTTCGCTCTTCTGGAGAGCTACGCGTAAGCTGCTGGATGTCACCCTGGATTTCTCCTCCGCTTACCATCCGCAGTCCAATGGCCAAGTGGAGCGTATCAACCAGATCCTTACCAGCTACCTCCGGCACTTCGTCAACGCTCACCATACCGATTGGGTTGAGCTCCTACCTTGGGCCGAGTTCTCCTACAACAACCATGAGAGCGAATCTTCTTCCAAGTCCCCGTTCTTTGTGGTCTACGGTCAACATCCCCAGATTCCGCTTCCCGTTTCAGCTTCAGTGGACAACCCGGCCGCGGAGTCTCTGGTCAGCGAATTTTCCACTATTTGGGAGGACACTAGATCCGCACTTCTCCAATCATCCAAGCGGATGAAGAAGCATGCTGATAAGAGACATCTGGATCCACCTCAATTCCGTCCAGGAGACAAGGTTTGGCTCTCCTCCAAACATGTTGTCTCAAAATACCCTCCTATAAGTTGGGCCCATGGTTCATCGGCCCATTTGAAGTCCTCAAGCAAATCAACTCAGTAGCCTACAAGTTAAAACTCCCGGCCACCTTACGGATTCCCAACTCCTTCCATGTATCTCTCCTCAAACCAGTTGTGCTTAATAGTGTTGAGCGAGCACTAAAATGCTTGGGTGCTCGAAGCTCGGGCCGAGCTCGCTGTGATACTTGGGTTCTCAACCCGAGCAACGAGCCCAATGTTAGTCTATGGGAGACTCGAGCATTTTTGCGGTGGCACCCCCGGCAGTCTTTTAAAAGCCTAACAAGTGCCCAAAACGATAGTGACAGTGCTCAAATGACATGGGGACAGCATGGGGATCGCCCCAGGAAGCATTTCTGACCCCCAGGTCACTGCTGTCAACAACGTGGTCAGAGGTATTAAGCCACTTTTACGGGCTCACAATAAAACGTTCAAAAACGAAAGTGAAACTTTTTTCCTGTGAAATATGTTAAGGAACATCCTTTCCAGGGTAAAGACTTGTGTATAAGTTAAAATAAATGACCAAAAACAAAAATACTCCTCCACACCTTCGGCTATGTTCACAAGTAGCATTTTTTATGCGTTTTTGCACTTTTGTATTGCTTTCAACTATGACAAATGCATTCACCGTGAAATGTCATTTTAACATTTTACAACCTTATCTGGCCATGTGCTGTGTGACACATGCATAAAGTGCTGAAAAGACAAGGGAACAGCATGGGGAAGACCCCTGGAAGCATCTCTGACTCCCAGGTCACTGTCTAAAAGTGTGCCCATCATAAGTGATCCTTACCGCATCAGAAGATGCAGACTTGCAACTATCCCCATTCAAGTCCTTGTCCCAGGGCAGTGTTCAATTGTACCTCTCCCATTCCTTGCAATGCAAGCGCAAGTATGCAGCCTGCCACCCACCCACCCCCAGGCTGCAATACCATACTGCTTGCTTGCTTGCACTTTAAATTGGGCCTTTTAGGCATGTGGAGGCGGAATCTGGCCACCACGCCATGGCTGTGTCGGCGGCCTGGTATCCATACTCAGTCCCCAGCCGCCTGGTGGCCGGGTGTCCCCGCTTGCTCCCCATCCTCCAGGGGGTGGCCGGGTGTCCATACTCGGTCCCCAGCCATCCCTATTTGTCCCGGTAACCTTTCCCACACTTTTCTTAGCCTGGCCTGCTTTAGGGCAGCATTGGCCGAGCCCACCGGACTATCAGACTCCTCCGGTGGGCCCTGGCTTCTCCATCAGGGGAGTTGAGAGTGCCAAGGTGAGGAGCATGATGAGGATGATAGAAGTTAGCATCTGCTTTGTTTTGTTGTAATGCAAGCGCATGTATGTAGTAGCGGCTAGGCCTGAGGTGGTCAGCGTTTTGGCGCTGGATGTTTTCCTGCTACTATCCAAGTTCTATGACTCCCGTTAAAACAAAGATTCAGGTGATAAATGATGGATGAGGTAGTGGCAAAGGAGAAAGAGCAGGAGGAACAGGGACCATTCACATCAATATCAGGCCAGTCAACCAGATATGTCTTGTAGGATATGTTTCTGTAACAAAAGGAGCGGTTCGGCTACACAGTTATAGGGCATACAGTGAGTGCAATGCCTACCAAAAATTTCGAGCCACTCCAATGCCCCTTGGAAATGACATGGAAGTCAGAGGGCGTTAACTAAACCTTTTTTTCCATTTATAGCAACTGGGTCTCCCGTGCACTGTTGGCCTAAGCAGTGAATGGAAGGCTTTCCAAAAATTATGAGGAACTGCAATGCCCCTTACAAGAGCCATGTGTGGCACCCCAGGGGTCTGGTCACCACAGTAATAGAGATATTACGTCGGAGAGCAAGTGGGAGGTTTCCTGGTCAGGATCCCTTAAACATGCAACATCCTCCTGCCCCAATCCTGGGAGGGGAGAATTCTGCCCTTATAAACTGGATCTGGGGCGGGGTTGAGTGAGTCAGAGAACAGTCAGAGTCAGAGTGAGAGCAAGGGAAAGTAACAGCAAGGAGCTCTGTAGGAGCTAGGAGCTAAAGACCAGGGGCTGGAAGCTGAGCAGAGCTCGCCCTGGCAGAAGACAATAGGAACCGGACACAGGAGTCCAAAGCTGTGAGGACTTATATATCCAGCAGCAGAAACCAGCCGGCAGGGGATTTCAGGTCCTCTGGCCATAGAAGCCCGGAGGCTCAGTCACAAGCAAGGGACCAGCACCGCCGTCGTGGAGCGGAGGCTAACAGAAGGCCCCAAGTCACCAGCCATACGGGTGAGCACTACACGGTACACTCAGGGACGTGGGCTACTTCTACCCGCTTACAGCAAGGTAGCCAGGAAGAGTGCAGACAGACGGGGAGGCCTACAACTCCACCTGGCCAGGGGAACTCCTGCTTGCTCACAGACTGACCAGGCCTCTTATGCTAGCCAGTACTCCCGGGAGGGTCTACCTTATAATCATCAGTAAAGACCCTGAACTGCACTGCAAAGACTCTGAGTCATTCCTGCTGCGCTCGTGCACCATCACCCCCATCATCCACACTCACTGCCCTGAGGCTATACTCCTCCCGAGGGGAGTTATCCCATTCTATGCTGCGCACACAACACCAGCCTCAGCGGTCTGCCTCGCAGCGGTGGTACTCCCTGACCGCAATCCACGGGTGGCGCAGTCGGACAATTAACCTCAAAACCTAAGAAAGACTGCCACTGGTTTGACCAGCCTGAGCTACGGGACCGGGTCACCGCCACGGAGACTACAGACCCCAGAGACCCGGCACCGGGTATCCCACACATGTGTACACACGGCCCAGGGGCGCGTCACATGCAGTACAGCATATTACAAACATAAGTCGCATTATTGGGGAGTGGGTGTCCCATGGTATTTGCTTATGCTTTCCAAGCAAAAGTTGCCAAAAATTAGGACGGAGCAACTTGCAATGCCCCTTACAAGAGCCATGCAGTACAGCATATTACAAACATAAGTCCCATTATTGGGGAGTGGGTGTCCCATAGTATTTGCTTATGCTTTCCCAGCAAAAGCTGCCAAAAATTAGGATGGAGCAACTTGCAATGCCCCTTACAAGAGCCATGCAGTACAGCATATTACAAACATAAGTCCCATTATTGGGGAGTGGGTGTCCCATAGTATTTGCTTATGCTTTCCAAGCAAAAGCTGCCAAAAATTAGGACGGAGCAACTTGCAATGCCCCTTACAAGAGCCATGCAGTACAGCATATTGCAAACATAAGTCCCATTATTGGGGAGTGGGTGTCCCATAGTATTTGCTTATGCTTTCCCAGCAAAAGCTGCCAAAAATTAGGACGGAGCAACTTGCAATGCCCCTTACAAGAGCCATGCAGTACAGCATATTACAAACATAAGTCCCATTATTGGGGAGTGGGTGTCCCATAGTATTTGCTTATGCCTTGCAAGCAAAAGCTGCCAAAAATAAGGACGGAGGAACTTGCAATGCTGGCACCCTGGTGGTATAGTGGTGGTGGAGGCTGAGGATAAGGAGAAGAAGATTAAACAGCCGAAACGAGGAAGCGTATACCCATGTGTGGGTGTGAAGCGGTGCATGTGAATACACCTCCCGAAATAACACAGTGGATTTGACTTTATGTTACTCTGCTGTCATTTGGTGGTGATGAGAAGTCTGGCCCAATCCAGCCCTTGTTCATTTTGATAAGGGTCAGCTTGTCAGCATTGTCAGTTGACAGGCGAGTGCGCTTATCAGTTATAATCCCCCCAGCGGCACTAAAAACACGCTCTGATAACACGCTAGCGGCAGGGCAGGCCAGGACCTCCAAGGCGTACAGAGCGAGTTCATTCCAAGTGTCCAGCTTGGATACCCAATAATTAAAAGGCACAGAGGAATCACTGAGGACGCTGGTACGATCGGCAAGGTACTCCCTCACCATCTTTTGAAACTTTCCACTCCTTGTGAGAGTACCTCGCGCCTCAGGGCCTGTAAGCTGGGCGGGTGTCAGAAAACTGTCCCAGAACGTTGACAGTGTTCCCCTGCCTCTGCTGGATTGGAGTTACATCTCTCTCGCCTGTACGCCTTGGTTGGACAACGAACTGTGACCTCTGCCGCTAGCGTGTTCAGATGGGAATTTTTTTAAGAGTTCTGCAGCAAGGGCCTTCTGGTATTGCCCCATTTTTGTAGACCTCTCCACCTCAGGAATAAGAGAGTGAAAGTTCTCCTTGTAGCGGGGGTCTACAAGTGTCACCAACCAGTAATGACTGTCACCCAACATTTTGACAACGCGAGGGTCACGGTTAAGGCAGCGTAAAATAAAGTCAGCCATGCGTGCCAGACTGGTAACGGGCAAGATTTCCGTGTCCTCACCAAGATGACGACTGACCATGCTCTCCTCCTCCTCCTCCTCTTCCTCCTCCCCCCTGTCCTCAGGCCACCCACGCTGAACCGACGGTATGACACTTGTACAGGTACTACCGTCTACAACGCATGATAGCAGCTCCTGTTCTTCCTCCTCCTCCTCCTCCTCCTCCTCTCCCTCATTGTCCCCCAATGCACGTTGGGATGAGATGAGGCTGGGCTGTGTGTAATCGCCCGCTACGGCTTCTTGATCCATCTCATCATACTCTGGCTGCAATGCCTCCTCTTTAATTCTCTGCAGAGAGCGTTGCAAAAGACAGACAAGTGGTATGCTGACACTAATGATGGCGTCATCGCCACTCACCATCTTGGTGGCCTCCTCAAAGTTTGTCAGGATGGTACATATGTCAGACATCCAGGTCCACTCCTGAGGTCTTATGTGTGGAGTCTGACCTGAATATCGACGGCCTTGTTGCAGCTGGTACTCCACAACTGCTCTCTTCTGCTCACAAATCCTTTGCAACATGTGGAGGGTAGAGTTCCAACGTGTGGGGACATCACACACCAGTCGGTGTGCCGGAAGCTGCAAACGCTGCTGAAACACAGCAAGGGCGGTGGAAGCTGTAGCCGATTTGCGAAAATGAGCTGACAGGCGGCGTACTTTCACGAGCAGATCTGGCAACTCGGGGTACGATTTAAGAAACCGCTGAACCACGAGGTTAAGCACATGAGCCAGGCATGGTACGTGTGTGATCTCACCTCGCCTCAGAGCCGCCACCAGGTTACGGCCATTGTCACACACGACCATGCCGGGATGTAGGTTCAGCGGTCTCAGCCACAGATCTGCCTGCTCTTTCACAGCTGTCCACAACTCACAAGCAGTGTGAGGTTTATCACCTAAGCTTATGAGTTTCAGCACAGCCTGTTGCCGCTTGGCGGAGGCAGTACTGCAATGCTTCCAGCTTGTAACTGATGTGGTGATATCTGAGATGGAGGCTGAACATGAGGAGAAGGAGGAGGAGGAGGATGCGCAGGAGCTGTACACTGTGGGGGCAACTCTGACTGACATAGGGCCCGCAATCCTCGGTGTGGGGAGGATGTGTTCCGTCCCAAGGTCCGACTGGGTCCCGGCTTCCACTATGTTTACCCAGTGTGCCGTCAGAGAGATGTACCGTCCCTGGCCACAAGCACTTGTCCACGTGTCCGTTGTCAGGTGGACTCTCCCAGTAACTGCGTTGTTGAGGGCACGGCAGATGCTTTGGGACACGTGCTTGTGTAGTGCGGGGATGGCACACCGGGCAAAATAGTGTCGGCTGGGGACCGAGTACCGAGGGACGGCCACCGCCATAAGATTGCGGAAGGATTCCGTCTCCACCAGCCTAAAATGCAGCATTTCCAATGCAAGCAGTCGTGAAATGTGCGAATTTAGGACTGTGGCCTGTGGGGCGTTAGCTGCGAATTTCCGCTTTCGTTCAAAGGTCTGGGATATGGACAATTGAACACTGCGGTGGGACGTGGACATTGATGCTGTTTCTTGAGAAACTGCCATAACAAGTGAAGACTGAGAGGAGGGGTATCTTTACATGCAGTATGGACAGGGGATTGCCTTGCACACACAACAGGGGGTTCTATTGCACGCACAACAGTGGAAGAAGCAGTGGTGACACCCGCTGACACTGGTCGTGGACCCTGGGTTTCGCCCCACAAAGTCGGGTGCTTTGCTGCCATGTGCCTGATCATGCTGGTGGTGGTCAGGCTGGTAGTTTTGTCACCCCTGCTGATGCTGGCATGGCAGGTGGAACATATGGCCTTTTTGGGGTTATCAGCAGAGTCTTTAAAAAAATTCCAGACTCTGGAAGACCTACCGCTTGTACTGGCAACGTCCCTTGTGTTGGTGTTATGGGGAACGGTTGCCTGCCTTCTGTCTGCGGCCACCACACTGCTTCTTCCTGCCTGTTGGGGTACTCTGCCTCCCTCCCCCTGTGTGCTGCTGGCCTCACTCTGCATGTCCTCCTTCCACGTTGGGTCAGTTACTAGATCATCCACCACCTCCTCCTCTTCCACTTGCGCACCACGATCCTCCTCCTCACTTCCTGGCAATTGTGTCTCGTCATCGTCCACCTCTTGTGACAGATTGCCAACGTCGACTTCCTGTGGCCGTGGCTGTTCAAATATTTGGGCATCGCAGCATGGGATCTCCTCTTCCACCACTTCAAGCGTATCAGGCGAGGGGCCCAAATATGGAAATGGACCAGTGAACAGCTCTTCAAAGTGTCCAAGTGTGGGATCACTTGCTGTCTGACGACACTCGGCATGGTGGGAGGAAGGAGCATCAGGGTGAGGAGGAGTATGCGGTCGAGACTCACGGCTACTAAGAGTTGACCGTGTGGAAGACAGACCGGAGGTGGTGGTGCCCAGGTAACTGGAAGTATTGTCTGCTATCCAATTAATAACCTGTTCACACTGATCAGTTCTCAATACTGGTGTTGTTCTGTGCTTCCCTAGTAATTCGGTCAAGAAGTGGGAGCGAGAAGATGTGGCTGTTGGTTGTGGCACATTTTCACCTTGGCCACGGCCCCGTCCTCTGCACGAACCATCACCAGAAAATCCACTTCCACGTCCCTTGCCACGCGCCTTGCCCATTGTAAATGAAGTAAAATAGCTTACACTTGCACTATCAATGGAAAAAGGGTAATAAAGAGTAGATTAGAACCGTAGAAGAGGAAAACCACAGTTATTGTTTACTGGGGTATACCACACTTTTTTAAATAGAGATATTTGCGGCTGAACAGTGAGCGACACACTCAAACTGCTTTTTTTTTTAGATACCAAAGGCCCAAAACTGGATAGTACAGCGATTTGACCCGTGGAACTGCGAAACCACACTGGGATATCGGGCCTACACAAGACTATTTTCAACAGATATATTTTTGTGTCACAACAGTCAGGAGACACTACTGTTTTTCTTTACGGAAAAAACTACCAAAAGCTGAATAATAGAGATTTTTTACCGTGGGATGGCAAAACCACAGTTATTGTTTACTGGGGTATACCACACTTTTTTAAATAGAGATATTTGCGGCTGAACAGTGAGCGACACACTCAAACTGCTTTTTTTTTAGATACCAAAGGCCCAAAACTGGATAGTACAGCGATTTGACCCGTGGAACTGCGAAACCACACTGGGATGTCAGGCCTACACAAGACTATTTTCAAGAGATATATTTTTGTGTCACAACAGTCAGGAGACACTACTGTTTTTCTTTACGGAAAAAACTACCAAAAGCTGAATAATAGAGATTTTTTACCGTGGGATGGCAAAACCACAGTTATTGTTTACTGGGGTATACCACACTTTTTTAAATAGAGATATTTGCGGCTGAACAGTGAGCGACACACTCAAACTGCTTTTTTTTAGATACCAAAGGCCCAAAACTGGATAGTACAACGATTTGACCCGTGGAACTGCGAAACCACACTGGGATGTCGGGCCTACACAAGACTATTTTCAACAGATATATTTTTGTGTCACAACAGTCAGGAGACACTACTGTTTTTCTTTACGGAAAAAACTACCAAAAGCTGAATAATAGAGATTTTTTACCGTGGGATGGCAAAACCACAGTTATTGTTTACTGGGGTATACCACACTTTTTTAAATAGAGATATTTGCGGCTGAACAGTGAGCGACACATTCAAACTGCTTTTTTTTAGATACCAAAGGCCCAAAACTGGATAGTACAGCGATTTGACCCGTGGAACTGCGAAACCACACTGGGATGTCGGGCCTACACAAGACTATTTTCAACAGATATATTTTTGTGTCACAACAGTCAGGAGACACTACTGTTTTTCTTTACGGAAAAAACTACCAAAACCTGAATAATAGAGATTTTTTACCGTGGGATGGCAAAACCACAGTTATTGTTTACTGAGGTATACCACACTTTTTTAAATAGAGATATTTGCGGCTGAACAGTGAGCGACACACTCAAACTGTTTTTTTTTTAGATACAAATGGCCCAAAATGGATAATACAGAGGTTTGAACCGTGGAAGTGCAAAACAACACTTCTGTTTCTCTAGCCTACACCAGACTATTTTCAACAGTTATATTTGTGTCTGAAAAATCAGAGACACGCTTTTTTTTGGGGGGGGGGGGGAGGGGGGACACACCAAAAGGTTAATAAGACGGGTATTTGTACAGTGTGAAGGAGGAAAAAAAAAGGAAGATTTAGATGGAAAAAAAAGGATTTTTCCTGGCCCCCGACACCTGGTGCTAAGTCCAGCAATTTCAGCAACAGGAGCACACAGGACTGTAATGCAGCGTTTGCTGGTATAACCACTGTGTCTCCTATACAGCCTGCCTGCCTGGTATCTGGGATGGATATTAGTCCTGAAAAGGACTGTTTGTTTGTTCTGGCAGCCTTTACAGACCCTACACTAACTATTTCGCAGTTTATATCTCTCCCTAAATCAGCAGCGCTGTCCCTACACTGTCTAATCCGGAGCGACTGTGTCTAAGATGGCGGCGCCCCGTTTTAAATACTCGAGGTGACGCTGTGCGGCCAGCCAATCACTGTAATGCCCACAACCAACATGGCTGCAGCATTACAGTGACTGGCTGGCAATCCCTGCATGTTCATTGGCTCTGTAAAGAGCGCCAAACATGCAGGGCGGAGACCCGAGCTCCCGCCCGAGTAACCCGGAAATGCTTGGTGCTCGCCGAACATCCCGAGTAGCGTGATGCTCGGGCGAGTACCGAGCAGTGTCGAGCATGTTCGCTCAACACTAGTGCTTAATTCTTTTTCCGACAATCCAGGTACTTCCCCAGCTCCAGTTTCCGCTGAGGACGTCTATGAGGTAGAGAACATTCTGGCCACCAAGAAGGTAAGAGGAAAAACTTTTTTTCTGGTGGATTGGAAGGGGTTTGGCCCAGAGGAGAGAACTTGGGAACCCAGGGAGAACATCCACGCCCCGCTTCTCCTTAAAAAATGTCTTGCTGGCCTGAAAAAGAGGGGGCGTAAAGGGGGGGTACTGTAGCATTGGCGTCTCTGCCTCCTGCCCGGCAGAGTCGCCGTCCCCCTTACCGCCGCGGTCCTGCTCTGGCGTCTTCTGGCCTCCCTGCAGCTGCTGCTTGTGCACACAGCTTCCCTGGCCCTGTGCTTAGGGCGCGCGCGCGCATGCTCCCTCCCTCTTAAAGGGGCCGTGCGCGCCGTCCTAAAAAGTCCCCGGCCAATGGCCGGAGGACTTCCCCTATAAGAGGCACCTCCTCCAATATGGAGGTGTCCGTGCAAGGTTGTAGCTTTGTGTGTGATACTCTGCTTCAGCCCTCAGGTCCTGCTGCTAGCCTGACTGCCAGTCCAGCCTGCCAGCCAGACTACAAGTCCAGCCCGCCAGCCAGACTACAAGTCCAGCCCGCCAGCCAGACTACAAGTCCAGTCCGCCATCCGGACTACTAGTCCAGTCCGTCTGCTTGTCTACTCTCCAGCCCGACAGTCTGCCTACTGCCAGTCCGCCAGTCTGTCTATGGGCTCTGCCCGCCTGCTTACCTGGAAGCACCTGCCCGTTACCTGCCGTGCCTGCCAGCCAGCCTACCTGGAGGCTTCTGCCTGTTACCTGCCGTGCCTGCTAGTCCGCTTACCTAGAAGCACCTGCCTGTTACCTGCCGTGCCTACCAGCCAGCCTACCTAGAGGCTCCTGCCTGTTACCTGCCGTGCCTGCCTGCCCACTTACCTAGAAATACCTGCCGGTTACCTGCCGTGCCTACCAGTCCGTCTGCCCGGATCACCCGCCAGCCTGCCTGCCGTGCTCATCTGCTGTACCGGTTAGTCCCTGCCTTCTGACCCGTGGGAGTCACCTGCTCTTATACAAGGTTGGTCCCCAGAGTAGCACCTGGTCCCTCTGCTCAGTCCCTCCCTGGTCACGGAGTCGATTGAGCCGCCGTACGACCTTGGTCGGTCCGAGTTGATACCTAGTTACGCTCCTCTGGTCCCTCCTTGCACCGCAGCACAGAGGTTCCACCACCCGGATCCGTAACAGGCAGGATGAAGTCACATTGGAACCAGAATGGAGTACATGTTGGAGCATGATGTGGGACATATGGATATTATTACTGCTGTGATGTATTTTATTTTTGAGGATACTGTTTTCAGTGAGGAGGTCCTGATACTGTGCAGGGTGACACTGTCACTTTTTTTCTTCATCTGGTGTAGTGTAGAAGTTGCGGAAAAAGTGGGGAATGTGCTCTGGAAACTACTGTAGATAACTGTGTGCTATTTTCTGCAGAGACGAGTCTTGGCTGGAAGAAGTGGTGGCGATCTGTGTTGGATGAACAAGAAAAGCTAAGATGAAGGACTTCATCTAGAGACGTCACCAGTAGTGTTGAGCAATACCTTCCGATATCAGGAAATATCGTATCGGATTGGATCGGACCGATACCCAAAAAGTATCGGATATCGCCGATTCCGATACCGGAAACCAATGCAAGTCAATGGGACAGAAATATCGGAATGAAAATAAACCCTTTCTTTCCTTGTAGGTTAATTCTACATGAAGTAAAACAACTAAGAATAATGTAGAATGTATTACGCGAAAAGTCGGCAATTCAGCAGCGGCATACACCGGTACCCGACAATTTAGAATAGAAAGAATAGAGCATCACACATAGATTAGATAGATAGAAACATGTCAGTCACATATATATGAAGTACAGTGACAGTGTTGCTTACTGTACTTGTCATTTAGTGTAAAGGATTTATTTAAAAAAATATTAGTGTTTTCATGCACCGTCTCTTTAAAAAAGCCGGCCGGCAATTCAGCAGCGGTACCCGACAATTTAGAACAGAAAGAATAGAGCTTCACACATAGATTAGATAGATAGAAACATGTCAGTCACATATATATGAAGTACAGTGACAGTGTTGATTACTGTACTTGTCATTTAGTGTTAAAATAAAGGATTTATTTAAAAAAAAAATTGGCGTGGGGTTCCCCGTAATTTTAGGCTCTAGCGGAGGTTAAGCAGACAGCTGGGGCAGATGTTTGAAGCCTGGGAAGGGGGTAATACCCACGGAGCTTCCCAGGCTACTAATATCAGCCCCCAGCTGAATACCTAGCCTTTACTAGCTATTAAAATGGGAGACCCGCCAAAAAAATGACGTCGGGTCCCCCCTATTTTAATAGCTAGCAAAGGCTAGGCAGACAGCTGGGGGCTGATATTAATAGCCCAGGAAGGGTGCCATGAATATTGGCTCCCTCCCAGGCTAGAAACACCAGCCGTCAGCCGCCCCAGAAATGGCGCATCCATAGGATGCGCCAATTCTGGCACTTAGCCTCGCTCTTCCACGCTGCCCTGGTGTGGTGGCAGGGGGTAATAGTGGTGAGGTTCATGTCAGCGCCAGCTGCCATGAAGCCCAGGTTAGTAATGATGGGCGTCTATAAGACACCCCCATCACTAACCTACAAAGTGTTAAAAATAAAAAACACACACTACACCCAGAAAAAAATAATTTATTTGAAATAAAACACACAATTTTATTTAATTCTTAGTTTACTAAAAAAAAAATAGTTACCTGTCTACGTTCCTGCGCTGATCTCCCATGCACAGCTGTCACATCTGGAGATGTGACAGCTGTCATGGCTGCTGTAAGCTCACGCTGCCGGGAACACGTCCGCTCCCGGCAGTGTGAGCCCCTGGCTGAGGTCACCGGAGTGCATTCAGGCAGCGCAGCTCCGGAGACCTCCTTTACGGCACTGATGTACCGTGGGAATTTCTCACGGTACAGCGGGGCCGTAAAGGAGCTAACCGGAGCAGCGCTGCCTGATCTCCGGCGAACCCGCTTATGCAATAACGGGGCTGCTTTACGGCCCCGTCATTCTAGCGGCGGCAGCGGTTCAGAGCGGTCACATTCTATGTGGCTGCTCTAAACTGGAGATCTTCGTGGGACACTCGTGGACTACTACAGAGGGGTAAGGATAAGGTTGTGGTTTATTATTTTATATTTTATTACAGGAGCTTCTGTGTATAATGGCACTCATGGTAATATTAGTATTGTGTTTTTTTTTATTAATGATCAGTATTGTAGTAGTCAGTCACTATGTCATGGTAATATGTGGTCTAGTCATGGTGTGGCGGTATTTGTTCCTTGTATGTGACATTATTCAGTCACTATGTGGTGGTAATATGTGGTCTGGTAATGGTGTCGCAGTATTTGTCCCTTGTACGTGGTATTATTGGTCATTTTTAAAAAAATTATGTGACACATTCCCTAAAAGAAAAATATACTTAAATGGATATTATAAGAAATGTTTAATAGGTTAGAGTAGAGAAGGGCCCGGCCAGAAGTGTCTGTCTTGTCCTGGTAGCGGCTTAAGAAGTCTTTTGGCCAAAACAAAAGCTGCTGGCTATGTGTGTGATCTGGTGTTCAATGGGAACTGTTAATGTGTGATTGGTGAGGACGTGAAGTGGAGATTTTCCAAGAGTGGGCAGTAGGACTGTGCAAGGTTTGAAGGATGGAGGCAGAGCTGGGGTGGAGCCTGGGGCGGAATCTCAGGGGGGCCCAAAATTTTTGCCAGTATGGGGCCCTGAAATTCCTAGTGGCCGCCCTGCCCTGTAATAGTTATACCCAAGGAATCATAATTCCGAAACACTCCTCCCTCCAAAGCCAACTACAAATTCCTTACACTTAACACATGTCTAATCATTCTAGCAGAGGATGATGTAAGCTCCAGGCTGTCCCACCCCTCAAATGTTGAAATTGGAAGGAGAGATAATACATCAGGGGATCTGGAACAGCCAGATCCCCATCCCCTTTAGGTCTCTGCAGGGTCTCAAGTTTTACTCTTGTGGTATTCTTTTTCCAAATCAAATCCCTGAAAATGCTGTTTACTGTGTAAAAAATTCGTAGGAGAAGCCATGTTGGTGCATTGTGCAGTAGGTAGAGTAGCTGTGGCTGTCACGGGTGTGTAATATGTAACAGACAGTTGCTCTGTATCTGGCTGCAGAAGGTCTCTGCGTTTGGCATTGCAGACGCCTTCTTAATCCTTCTGACTTTTGGACCCAGCGGGAACCTCCCTCCTGCTCTGATTGACACTCCCTGGACTGGGTGTTTATAAACTCTCAGTCTGTTTCAGGTAGTCGCCGATGATATTCTCATTTTCCCTTGTGAAGGCTTGGAGCTATAGAAGTCAGCTAGCTTCCTCTCTGGTGCCCTTGTAGGACATTTGGAGTTATCCCTCTGGTGTCTGCTCAAGCTAAGTTTTCTCCTCTTTGTTTGTCTCCCTTGTTGTCTTTAGTTTATAGTGGGGACTGACCAGTGGTCACGCCCTCCTCCCTAGCTAGGGCCTAGCTCTAGGGATATACAGGGTTTAGGTTTCCTGCTCAGTGATTGGTGTGGAACCAATATAGAGACGGTAGGGTAAGCAGGGTGTCATTAGATCTGCCTAGGGGTCTCCCCTTTCCCTAGAGTCTGGGCTTTCTTCCCCTCATCCCTTCGTGTTGCACTTAGTCTTTTCCACACTCTGCGTGACATTATCACCGGCCGTGCATATATATAAAAAAAAAAAACTGACGTGTTTTGTTTTTTTTGTTGTTTTTTTTGTGTGTGGTTTTTTTTTGGTTCGGTTGTTTTTCTTGGTTCATGGATCCCATTGCTGAGCTGTCAGAGCAGCTGCACAGGCTGTGTCTGGGGGTGACTGACCTCCGCTATGAGGTTCAGAAACAGCGGCTGCAGGTCCCTTTTGTTGGGGTCTCTGCAGGTAGGCCGGTCCAGCTGAACCCAAGGAAAGAACAGATTTTCAGGAGGTAGGGACAAGTTTTTTGTGTTCAAGGAAGCTTGCAAACTATTTTAATCTTCGTCCTTACTCCACCGGAGATGAGGAGCAACGAGTGGGAATTGTGATCTCACTGTTCGAACTCTCCTGTTAGGTTTTTTTGAGTTTGCTGGTCACATGACCATTTTTGCCTATTTAATCCGGCTCCACCCTCCTTGCCTTGCTGGACTTCATTGTATTTACTAATCTTGAGCTAGCTTGGTGCTCTGTTGCCGTTCTCTGTTAGTTTTGCTAGGTCTTCTGACCTCTATGCTTTTTGTTGTGTATTTGTCTTTGACTGCTACTATTTCTGCTAGGAGGTGTCCAACTTATCCCAGTCCCTTGTAGGGATACCTCCCTCACATCTATAGGTCTTCATACAGACTAGCCGAGGACTTTAGCGGGTCTGATCGCAGGATCAGGTTCCCCGTTACATCGTAGGGATCTAGTTTAGTTCTATTGTAGGGACAGATCTCCTGTCTTTCCTTAGTCTCTGTAGCAGATCATAACAGTAAGTCCAGCCCTAAAAGAAAAAAAAAAAATAATAATTTTCTCTAAGGAAAGACCTCCAGTTTTCCATCATGGTCTCGGTTCAAGATTTGGCTCAACGCTTGCAGGGACTCTCTCTGGAGGTGGTCAAGCTCCAACAACACGTGAGTAGCTGTCCTGGAGCACATTTTGTTGAACCAAAGGTACGTCTGCCTGATTTATTTTTTGGCGAACAACAAGATTTTTTTTCTTTTAAAAATGCTTGTTTATTGTATTTTCGTTTGAGACCCGGATCCTCTGGTGATGAATCACAGCGCATAGGGTTCATAATGTCACTTTTGCGCAAAGATCCTCAGGGATGGGCCTTCTCTCTCCAACCTAGTGATCCGTGCTTTAGATCAGTGGATAGTTTTTTTTCTGCTTTGGGTTTGTTGTACGATGATCCTGATCGTGTCTCATCTGCTGAGTCTGAATTAAGACGTTTGAGGCAGGGATCGGGTAATGTGGAAAAATATTGTTCTCACTTCCGTCGGTGGTCTGCCCAGGTGGGGTGGAACGATTCAGCTTTGAAAAGCTTGTTTCTTGCAGGGCTAGGTGAAAGGGTTAAGGATTTACTGATTGCTTATCCCACACCTGGAAACTTGCAGGAGGCAATGCAATTAGCTATACGGGTGGACAGGAGACTGCGTGCAAGGATTAATGAGAGCAAATCCTCTGCTATGTCAGCTCCGAGTCTTGTGCTGACAATGGAGAGCCGATGGAGATTGGGGCGATGGCACCCCGCTCTCAGGAAAAAGACCGCAGGCTTTCTGAAGGCTTGTGTTTCTATTGCGGAAATTCTGGTCATTTTATTAAGAGCTGTGTGCTTCGTATGATGAAAGAAAAAAAAATGGTCAGTCATGCCCGTATTGCCTGTTTAAATTCTAAGGGAGTATTCCTATCTGCCACTACTGCTGCTCAGGATGAATTAATTGAATTTCGGGTATTTTTGGATTGTGGTTCTACTCTGAATGTGATTGATGGGAGATTCTTGGAAAAACTTAGATTAGAACCTAAAACTTTGTCATCCCCTATTTCTGTGGTTTCTGTTGATGGCTCTCCCTTGAAGAGTGTTACTCACAAGGTCAGATCATAACACTCACTGCTGCAAGGAGATCCTCAATCCTGGGCTTTCTCTTTGCCGCATGGTTTGGTTTGTCTCCAGTCTGTGGAGGGGTTTTTCGGATCTCTAGCCCTCATTTATGATGACCCTGACTGAATCTCCTATGCTGAGTCCAGGTGGCATCGCCTTCATCAGGGAAATCAGTCAGTTGAGACGTACAGCTCCGACGTACAGCTCCGAATTCCGCATACGGGAAACTGATACACAATGAAATGACCCAGATCTGAGACCACCTTCTTCAGAGCCTTCTTTTCGAAGTAATGCTCCTTTGCCGGGGTGGGCGGTCTGGTGGTGAACCAGTACGGGGGGAGGTGGAAGACCCCATGCAGTTAGGGGGTGCCTCTGCATTGTACGTTTCCCTGGAGATCCGCGTGTGTTTTTTTTTTTTTAAAAAAAGGGGACATTTTATTGGGGCCTGTCCTTTTGATTCCTAAGCAAAAGGAAACTCTATTAACCCTTGGTAGTCTGGAGTTGGATAAGCAAGGGGTGCATTTATCGTCAACCTGCAGTTCCTGATTTGTCCTGACAGCAGAGGTGGTGCTAGAGAGCAAAACTGAGAACATTTGTGTTTGTTGACAGTGGAGCTGGAGTCAGCAATGTTGATGCTGAGTTTGTGAGAACTCATGGTCTTGCTTGCTGTACTTTAGCTAAGCCCATTCCCATCTTCGCCATCAACTCAGCGCCACTTGCACAGAGAGCTCTGATTGTACATGGTGTAAAACTGAGGGTGGGGTCGGTCCATTGGGAGATAATTCCTTGCTATGTCCTGGACGGGCTTCCCACCCCAATTGTTTTGGGTCTACCCTGGTTGGTGGAACATAATCCCTTGGTGGATTGGCAATCCAGGGTGATCATTGCGTAGGGAGATTACTGCCATGACAACTGTTTAAATATTTCCCTTTCTACAGTCTCTACAGATGCCTTACCTGCATTTCTGGCTGGTTTTTAGGACGTTTTTTCTGAGAGGGGGTGTCCGGATTTGCCTCCTCATCGTACATATGACTCTCCTATTAACCTCACCCCCGGAGCAAAACTACCAAAGTCCAGACTGTATAATCTTTCTGGCCCTGAGAGACAAGCCATGAAGGATTTAATTGCTGAAAGTCTGGAGAAGGCACATATCAGACCCTCATCTTTGCCCGTGGTGGCAGGGTTCGTCTTTGTGAAGAAAAAAGATGGCGGTCTACATCCCGGTTTAGATTTCCGGGAATTAAATCAAATTACCATCCGGGATCCATACCCTCTTCCCGTGACTCCAAATTTGTTCAGCCAGGTTGTGGGAGCTAAGGTATTCTTCAAGTTGGATTTAAGGGGAGCCTACAATCTGGTTAGAATCAGAGAGAGGGATGAATGGAAAACAACGTTCAATACCTCTGCATTTTGAGAGTCTGGTTATGCTCAACCCCCCTCCCTAGCTAGGGCCTAGCTCTAGGGATATACAGGGCTTGGGTTCCAGCACGGAGATTGGTGTGGAACTAATATAGGGACGGTAGGGTGTTATTAGATCTGCCTAGGGGTCTCCACTCCCCCTTTCCCTAGTGTTTGGGCTTCCTTCCTCTCATCCCTTCGTGTTACACTTAGTCTTTTCCACACTGTGCGTGACAGTGGCATGAGAGCCATCTTAATTAAGCTGGCCTTCCTATTACCGACAGAGGTAGTCTACACCAGGCCGTCATTTAAGTCTGAAATTTATTCAAGAGAAGGTCAATATTTAGGGATTCGTACTCTGTAATATCTTCACTTACTACTATACCCAGATATTTAAATGAGCGAACTACCTTTAGTTGTCCCACTTCTACCAGCACATTTGGGAGTTTAGTTCCCACCGTCAAAAGTGCTAATTTACCACAGTTAATAGAAAGGCCTGATAACAAACCATAATTACAAGTGCTTCTCACTAAATTAGAATATCATCAAAAAATTTATTTATGTCAGTTCTTCGATACAAAAAGTGAAACTCATATATTATATAGTCATTACAAACAGAGTGATCTATTTCAAGTGTTTATTTCTATCAAGAGGAATGTATCCAGCCGATAATGGCAGCGCTTCTCAGGTCTCACATCCAAGGATGATATTTTTAATTTTTTTAATTTTTTATTTAAAATAAGAGATACAACGCATTTCGTATATAATATATATCTTTCTTCAGGTATCATAAACACACAGTACAAATCCTACTAGTATAAAATTCAACCACACTTATATACAGGGTGGTCCAAGAGTAGGTGGCCAGAAAATAATAACATTTATTTTGATTTATATATTAAATTATATTTACTAACACAAGCATAACATTGACAATTAAATTTTATTCTGAACAATAATACAAAAGCCCTTAAATTTTATCAACGCAGGTGCTCAAACTGTTTTCCATTACAATTTGCACAGCTTTGAAGTCTGCCTCTTACACTTCGACTAACTTTTTTGCACAATTCTCTCTGGGTAATAATTTCTTGAAATGCATCTCTTATGTAATTTTTCAAATCACTGACACTTTTTGGTTTTCGACTATAAACTTTGTCCTTGAGTACTTCCCAAAAGAAAAAATCCATTGGGGTCAAGTCTGGTGAACGTGCCGGCCAATCAAGTGGGCCTCTTCTGCCAATCCATTTATTAGGAAATGTTTCATCAAGATACTCGCGGACTACTCTTGAATAATGTGGAGGGGCCCCATCTTGTTGGAAATAAAGGTCATTTGAATTAGGCTGTTGCTGTAACTGGGGAACAACTTGATTCATTAGAATTTCGAGATACTTATCTCCTGTGACTGTTCCATCAAAAAATATTGGTCCTAAAACACCAAAACTTGAAATACCACCTCAAACATTGACACCAGGCTCATTTAGTTGTTGTTCTAATGTTAAATGCATATTCTCATTATACCAGTAAATACAATTATGTCTGTTAATATGGCTGGAGAATTTGAAAGAAGCTGCATCACTCTGCATAATGTTATCTAAAATTACTGGATTTTCTTCAATTTCTTTAAGCATAATCTCACTAAATTGCAGCCGCCTGTCTGGATCATCCTCCAATAAACCATGAATTAGACGTGGACGATAAGCTTTCCACCCAATAGTTTTCAGGATTCGCATGATAGAAGCTCGTGAAATTCCCAATTCCAGAGAGGCTCCTCTTGTGGACTTTTTTAGACTCTGAACAAATGTTTCAGCAACAAGTTGTTTATTATCTTCTGTACAGACTGTTTTGGGTCGACCAGTTTTTGGAACATTAAGGATTGAGCCAGTGGCATTGAATTTGTCATGAATGCGGTAAATGGTTTGTCTCTTTGGGGCTTGAGCATTTTGAGATTTCCAATACGCTGTTAAAATCCATTTTCTTTGATCTGTATTTAAATTATTTGCCATTATGTGTTATCTGAATTATCTGAAAAGAAAACAGATTTGGGGGAGATCTATCTGTGAAAACTAGATCTGTGAAACTGGCTCAGTTGCCCTTAGCAACCAATCAGATTCCACCTTTCATTTTCCAAAGAGTCTGTGAGGAATGAAAAATGGAATCTGATTGGTTGCTAAGGGCAACTGAGCCAGTTTCACTTTACACCATGTTTGATAAATCTCCCCCTTCATAACCTTATTACACTTTCTGTCCACCTACTTTTGGACCACCCTGTATAGTAACAAACCATTTATCCCAGCCCTAGAAACTCAATTTGGGGTGTGGACCTGGTTCAGGAGCACACCCACTAATTGGTCCAGCCTTTCCAACCACATTCTTGTCAACATAAATGCAAAAAAGAGAAAAAAAATGAAACAAATGTCAAAACATTTTGACTCTCTCTATATTATTCAATCCATTTGGATATAATGTTCCCAAATGATATATCCAAAACGTTTCTTTCCGGTTTAAAAGAGCATTCCTATTTGCAACACCAAGGTGTATCTGCTCCACCAGAGTTACTTTTATGTTAAAAATTTTATTAGGTTTTATTAATAGATGCCTTGAGAGACTATGCTTTAGAAAGCCATTTTTTACTCTATTTCTATGTCCATTGATGCAGGACCGCAATGTCTGCACAGTGCATTCCACATATTGCAAACCGCAGCTGCATGTGATGACATAAACAACATAATCATTACTACAGGTGAGTCTTTGTAGGATCTCAAAGACATCACCGGTATTATTGCATTTGATAGTTTAAGGCTGTGTGCCCACTATGCGTTTTCCAAGCGTTCATGCTGAGGAATTTCCGCCCCCCATGGTCCCCAATGACAAGCTGCAATGTCAATGCCCATGCTGCAGATTTTTCCGCAGCGTTTATGCTGCGCTCAAAAATCCACAGCATGTCCATTAATTTTGCGGACACGCAGCGTAATCGCCGCCATTGACTTGCATTGAAACGCATAATATCCGTGTCAGTACATTTGTACACACGGATATTATGCGTTTCTATGTGCGGATGGTAACCAAGTCTGGAGGAGAGGAGACTCTCATCCAGACCTGGGTACCATAGAAACTGTAAAAAAATGAATTTAAAATAAAAAATAAAGTTTATACTTACCTTCCGATGTCCTCCCGGTGTTTTGTCCGCTTCGTCTGGTCTATTGCAATGCTCATGCTATTGTGAAGGACCTGCCATGACGTCACTGAGTCATGTGACCCATCACATGACTCAATGACGTCACCGCAGTTCCTTCACAACCGCGCGAGCCGCCCAACACACACAGCGGAGATAACACCAGGAGGACATCGGAAGGTAAGTATAAACTTTATTTTTTATTTACCATTCTTATTCTTTTTTTTTAACTAACTTGGTCACACTACTATACATCCATGCCGGTTGCATGGTTTATATAGTGTGAACAAGTTGTCAAGCAGTTTTCCAAGTGATGCTAAAATCGCTTGGAAAAGCGCTTGATAACCCGCATGCAGAAATGCATGCAAAGACGCTTGACAAACGCTTCTACCTGGCAGGAAAAACGCATGTAAAAAACGCATGCGTTTTTCCTGCCAGGAAGAAGCATAAAAAATATGCAGCATTTCTGCATCGTGGGCACTTAGCCTTAGCCCCATGATCTAGGACCCCACAGGTACAACATTTTTTGGAGTTGCATTTAAAAACTCTGGTTCCTTGGAAAACATTGCATAAAATTTGATTCTTACTTTTATTAATGTTTTTTTATTTTAAATCCAAAAGGTTTTTTAATTTACTGGGGGCCACCAGAATTTTCAGTTTTCCCCCTTCTGTATGTAATCCCTGGTTTATCAGGGAGATGTTTTCCCAAAACAGGGTTAAGCTTCAAGATATACCAATATTATAAAAGTACAGTTCTTATGACTTTATTTCCCTGTTGAATGTTGTCATAAAATTCAATTTCCAGTGGTCATCATTTTCTTTACCAGTGGTCAAGTTATCCCCCTCCTTATTTTTTCCTTTCAGACAAATATAAAAAATTAAAAAAAATTAAATATCATCCTTGGATGTGAGACCTGGGAAGCGCTGCCATTATCGGCTGGATACATTCCTCTTGATATATTCATCCTGTGTGAGCCTTTTGGCTCTTTCATTGGATCCACCCGAGGCAAGCTGCAAGCCCTGTTCATTGAAACGTATCCCAGAGGGATCTTTGAGGATACATAATCCAAAGCTAGATCAGTCTTCTATCAGGTGAGTGCATGAAATTGTGCACCCATCAAAGACTGTAATATCGTGTTTACGAACTTAGGGCGCTGCGATTTGTCTGTTCTTCTCTCCCAAACAGGATTTTTTTTTTCGTAAAGTGTTTATTTCCTTTAATGTTGATGATTATGGCTTACAGCCAATGAAAACACAAAAAAGTCAATATCTCAGTAAATTAGAATACTTTATAACAACAGCTTGAAAAATGTTTTTAAAATCCGAAATGTTGGCCTACTGAAATGTATGTTCAGTAAATGCCCTCAATACTTGGCCGGGGCTCCATTTGCATCAACTACTGCATCAATGTGGCGTGGCATGGAGGTGATTAGCCTGTGGCACTACTGAGATGTTATGGAAGCCCAGATTGCTTTGATAGCAGCCTTCTTGTCTGCATTCTTGGGTCTGGTGTCTCTCATCTTCCTCTTGACAAATTCTCTATGGGGTTAAGGTCAGGTGAGTTTGCTGGCCAATCAAGCAAAGTGATACTGTTGTTTGTAAACCAGGTATTGGTACTTTTGGCAGTGTGGACAGGTGCCAAGTCCTGCTGGAGAATGAAATTTCCATCTCCAAAAAGCTTATCGGCAGAGGGAAGCAAGAAGAGCTCTAAAATTTCATGGTAGATGGCTGTGCTGACTTTAGTCTTGATAAAACACAGTGGACCTACACCAGCAGATGACATGGCTCCCCAAAACATCACTGATTTTAAAAACTTCACACTAGACCTCAAGCAGCTTGGACTGTGGCCTCTCTGGTCTTCCTCCAGACTCTGAGACCTTGATTTCCAAATGAAATGCAAAATTTACTTTCATCTGAAAACAATACATTGGACCACTGAGCAATAGTCGAGGTCTTTTTCTCCTTGGCCCATGTAAGACGCTTCTCGTGTTGTCTATTGGTCATGAGTGGCTTGACTTAAGGAATGCGACACTTGTAGCCCATGTCCTGGATACGTCTGTGTGTGGTGGCTCTTGAAACAATGACTCCAGCAGCAGTCCACTCCTTGTGAATCTCCCCCAAATTTTTGAATGGCCTTTTCTTAACAATCCTTTCCAATCTGTGGTTATCCCGGTTGCTTGTGCACCTTTTTCTACCACACTTTTTCCATCCACTCAACTTTCCATTAATATGCTTGGATACAGCACTCTGTGAACAGCCAGCTTCTTTAGCAATGACCTTTTGTGACTTACCCTCCTTGTGGAGTGTGTCAATGACTGCCTTCTGGACATCTGTCAAGTCAGCAGTCTTCCCCATGATTGTGGAGCCTACTGAAACAGACTAAGGGACCTTTTTAAATGCGTGGGAAGCCTTTGCAGGTGTTTTTTGATAATTATTCTAATTTATTGAGATAATGACTTTTGTGTTTTCATTGGCTATAAGCCATAATCATCAACATTAACAGAAATAAACACTTGAAATAGATCACTCTGTTTGTTGATGATATTCTAATTTAGTGAGAAGCACTTGTATGTGATGTACAGATTACAGATGGATCTGAAAAAACTCCTGAAGAGACATCTTCTTTCTATCCAGATGCAAAAAGGAAAACTTAATCCCTAAATCCCTCATGATAAACGTAATCCCTCATTATGAGGAATCCAACTCAGTATTCCTACAATACCCATTTTTCACAGAAACTTTGCTGCAGATCATCTGAGAGACTGCGGAATCACTTCATTGGATTATTGTACAAGAAGAAGAGTACCATCCGTAAGGTGATAAATTCTGTATTGGACCGAATACAAGAACCGGGTTCATGTCTAATCAAGGAGACATTACAGGATTTTTAGAATAAATTACAACATCACCTTATCTTATATATAAATAAAAATGTAAATGTTCGTTTGTTCAAAATCTTAAATCTCCTAAAGTTATTCACCAATTGCTTTTAATTTTGACACAACGTTGAATTCGAATACACACATGTTTTTATATACCTACTGTGTTTTTATATACCAGCTGTTGGACGTAAAAGCAACAGCGAGAGGGGAGTGTTACGAGCTCAGTCAAAGGCTCACTCTCCCCGCCCGCCTGACATTCTCCCCCTCTTAGTGACATCTCATTCATAAACCCTTCTCCCTCTCCTTCATTCGTCCCAGCCGCTGCCTGTGCTCTGCTCCTTTCATGTCCCCCATGGGGATTGAGGGAAAGGGGAATGACGAGACCGTCTGTTCGAGGCCGAAAGACGCTGCTGCTCATCACCACCACCGCAAGAGAGGTGCTTTCCGGCACCACTGCTTTTGCGGCTTCTTCTTCTCCAGCAGGTGAGTAATGCTGGCACTGTTGATAGTTATGCCCATCAGGCGGGCATGGTGGCAGCCTGTACCCTGTGACCCCTGCAGGCCTGTACTCTGCACAGGTCACTAAAGAGGTCGGTACTTGCTGTCAGTTGTCACAATGGAGCCGGTCATGTCAGGGATTGCTAGTTATGTAATTCCCTAACACAGAGGGAATGTGACAAATTTAGTGACGTCAAAAGAACAATTGGTTGAAAAAATATTTCCCAATATTCAAACCAATTATAAGAATCACAATTGGCTGAGTAATCGAGCTATTCTTGCGGCCAAGAACAATGATGTCTACGAACTTAACAATATTATTCAGTCTAACATTCAAAGCGAGGCAGTCACATACAAGTCCGTCGACACTGTTGTGGAAGCAGATGAAGAGGTTAATTATATATCCAACAGAAGTTTTGAATTCACTCGATCTGCCAAGGACGCCACCGCACGTATTGCAATTGAAAATCTGCGTGCCAATTATCATGTTGCAAAATATCAACCAGCCAAAGCTTTGCAACAGCACACGGCTTGCAGTAAAACAATTAATGAGTAAAGTCGTTGAAGTAACAATCTTGACAGGACCTTTCAAAGGTGAAGATGTCCTGATTCCTCGCATTCCTATGATTCCAACGGATATGCCATTTCAATTTAAGAGATTGCAATTGCCAATTCGATTGGTGTTTGCAATCACCATCAACAAAGCTCAGGGCCAATCTTTAGAATTGTGCGGTTTTAATCTAGACACGGATTGCTTCTCACATGGACAATTATATGTGGCATGTTCTAGAGTCGGCAAACCAGACAATCTCTATATCTACACAGACAATGGAATCACAAAAAATATTGTATACCCACAAGCATTGTGAAATTAACCCCTTTACCCCCGAGGGTGGTTTGCACGTTAATGACCGGGCCAATTTTTACAAATCTGACCACTGTCAATTTATGAGGTAATACCTCTGGAACGCTTCAACGGATCCCACTGATTCTGAGTTTGTTTTTTCGTGACATATTGTACTTCATGATAGTGGTAAAATTTCTTCAATATCACTTGCGTTTATTTGTGAAAAAATCAGAAATTTGGTGAAAATTTAGAAAATTTTGCAGTTTTCAAAATTTTAATTTTTATGCCCTTAAATCAGAGAGATATGTCACACAAAATAATTAATAAATCACATTTTCCACATGTCTACTTTACATCAGCACAATTTTGGAAACATTTTTTTTTCTATTAGGGAGCTATAAGGGTTAAAAGTTGACCAGCGATTTCTCATTTTTACAACAAAATTTGCAAAACCATTTTTTTAGGGACCACATCACATTTAAAGTGACTTTGAGGGGCCTTTTTGACAGAAAATACCCAAAAGTGACACCATTCTAAAAACTTCACCCTTCAAGGTGCTGAAAACAACATTCAAGAAGATTATTAACCCTTCACGCGCTTCACAGGAATTTTTGGAATGGGGAAGAAAAAAAATGAACATTTAACTTTTTTCACAAAAATGTTACTCTAGACCCCAATTTTTTAATTTTTGCAGGGGTAACAGGAAAAAATGGACCCCAAAATTTGTTGTTCAAATTTTCCTTAGCACGCAGATACCCCATGCGTGTGGAAAAAACACTGTTTGGGCGCACGGCAGGGCTCAGAAGGGAAGGAATGCCATTTGACTTTTTGAATGTAAAATTTGCTTGAATAATTAGCGAATGCCATGTTGTGTTTAGAGAGCCCCTGATGTGCCTAAACAGTGGAAACCCTCCATAAGTGATACCATTTTGGAAACTAAACCCCTCAGGGAACTTATCTAGATGTGTGGTGAGCACCTTGAACCCCCAACTGTTCACAATAGTTTATAACCTGAAACCATGAAAATAAAATTTTCACATTTTTCCCACAAAAATGTTTTTCAGCCCCCAGTTTTGCATTTTCATAAGGGTAACAGGAGAAATTGCACCATGCAACTTGTTGTGCAATCTCTCCTGAGTAAGCCGATACCCCATATGTAGGGGAAAACCACTGCTTGGGCGCACGGCAGGGTTCGGAAGGGAAGGAGCGCCATTTTACTTTTTGAATGTAAAATTTGCTTGAATAATTAGCGGGCGCAATGTTGCGTTTGGAGAGTCCCTGATGTGCCTAAACAGTGGAAACCCCCCACAAGTGACACCATTTTGGAAACTCGACCCCTCAGGGAACTTATCTAGATGTGTGGTGAGCACCTTGAACCCCCAGTTGCTTCACAGAAGTTTAGAACATGAAGCTAAAAAAAATCTAACTTTTTCCACAAAAATAATCTTTTAGCCTCAAATTTTTTCGTTTCACAAGGATAAGAGGAGAAAATGGAACCTAAAAACTGTTGTGCAATTTCTCCTGAGTACGCCAATACCCCATATGTGGGGAAAATACACCGTTTGGGCGCACTGTGCGACTTTTTGAACGCAAAAATGGCTGGAATCAAGAACGGATGCCATGTCGCATTTCGGGAGCCCCTGATGTGCCTAAATAGTGGAAACCCCCCACAATTGACTCCATTTTGGAAACTAGACCCCTCAAGGATTTTATAAAGGGGTATAGTGTACATTTTGAACCCAGAGGTACGACAGAATTTGATAACATTAGGTCATCATATTGAATAAGTTGTCATTAGTCTTGAGCGTAAGTGCTCTCTACTTGAGTTTGCATTGGGTACTTGGGTATGCACCATGTATCACGGGTGCTCGAGTGACATGCTCGAGTCCCTGACCCCCATAGTTTCACGGTTGTTAGACACCCAAAAAAAACACATGCGGGGATTGCTCGTGCATGGCAGGCGATCCTAGCAATGTTTTTTTGGCCGCGAAGCATATGGGGCGGAGACTCAAGCATGTTGCTCGAACACCCACGATACTCAGTGTATACTCGATGCAAACTCAAGTAGCGAGCACTTGCGCTCAACACTGGTCACCATATCGTCATCTTTTTTTTTTTCTTTACTTTTGAAAAAATCCCAACCCTAGCCCTAGCTCCACCCTAGCCCAACCCTTGTCCAACCCCAACCCCAACTTTTTTACACCGTTCCTCGTGTGGTATAAGTGATTAGACGACTTTATTCTTCGGGTCGGTGCGATTAGAGCGATGCCAGATTCATATCGGGTTTTTATGATCGACAGCTGTCACACACTAAAGGCACTTTTTTGCAAAGACTAGTTTTTGCACCACCATATTTTGAGAGCTATAATTTTTCCATATTTTGGCCGACAGAGTCATGTGACTGCTTTTTTTTTGCGGGACAAGTTGACGTTTTTATTGGTACCATTTTCGGGCACATTTGGTGTCATTTTTTGATCTCTTTCTATTTCGATTTTTGGGAGGCAGAATAAACAAAAAACAGCAATTCCGGAATTCTTTTTATGTTTTTTTTTATGCCGTTCCACATGTGGTGAAATTGATAATGCAGTGTTATTCTTTGGGTCAGTACGTTTACAGCGGTGCCACATTTATATCTTTTTTTATGTTTTGGCGCTTTTACACAATAAAAACTATTTTCCAGAAAAAATAATTTTTTTGCATCGCTTTATTCTGAAAGCTATAACTTTTTGATTTTTTGGATGATGGAGCTGTATGGCTTTTTTTTTTTTGCGGGACAAGATGACGTTTTCAGAGGTACCATTTTTATTTACATTCGGCTTTTTGACCGAGTGTTATTCCATTTTTTATTTGGCGGTATGATGATAAAGCTTTGTTTTTTGCTTCATTTTTTTTTTTTTTTTTTTTTACCGTGTTCACTAAAGGGGTTAACTAATGGGACAGTTTTATAGGTCAGGTCATTCCGGACGCGGCAATAATAAATGTGTACTTTTATTAGTTTTTTTTTTTCATAATAAATAAATATTATGAGTTCAATATATTTTCATTTTTGGGGGATTATTTTTTTCAATTTTTTTTTTTTTTTTCACTTGTCTACTTTTTTTTTACTCTTACACTATGGGACTTTTACTTTTTGCAGCCTAATCGGCTGCATGGCATAGAGAGCAGCAGCTCCCTATGCCATGCAGCCTGTCAGCACTGTACACAGGGAGACATTACTTTGGTCATGCACTGCGCATGACTAAAGTAACATCCTGCCTCCTGGGGACCCGGATGTTGTCATGACGACATCGGGTCATCATGGCAACATCCGGGAAGCCGCGACAGATATCGCTGGAGACCGGCAGGAGAGGTGAGTATAGCGATCACCTCACTTTGCCCCCGCAATGCTGCGATAGAGTTCGATCGCAGCATTGTGTGGGTTAATGTGCAGGACCGCTCCCTGCACATAGCACCGGTGTCAGCTGTGACAATCAGCTGACACCCGGCGACGATCGCCCGCACCGCTTGTGTGCGGGCGCGATCGCTGCTCACGTAATAGTACGTAGCTGGTCCATAAGTCCCAGGGCACAGCTACGTACTATTACTGACGTAGTCGGAAAGGGGTTAAATATTTTAGAAATGTGCGCTTTCTCTTTTCTTTCTTTTCCATTTAACCAGACTGAGCCACAGCAACACGTGGCTGGGTACAGCTAGTCATCAATAAGAAAAAGAAACTCGACAGACTCAGGAGGAAAGCAGGTCTCAATGTAGCTGAAGGAAAGTCCAGTTTACACAATCATTTTAATACATTGTCCTATGTTGTGAACCTCTCACAATATGAGCCAAGTACAGGAGAAATGAATGGTCTATTAAAGGGACTAACATTCTGTCCTACGGAACAACTTGATACGGCTCAGTTTTGTAGTGATATTGACAAATTCTTCCGCAGATTACGGCTCAAAAAATTATTTTATAACCATGAAGATATCACATCACAAGACAATGTGAATGATACATCAAAAAAGAAAAAAAGAGGAAAACTGGACCGCACAACCTGGGCACAACTAAACTCTGGATCACTACATAGACTGTTTCCGTAAAAAAAGTTAAATCTGACATTTTGGACAAACACCATAAAGTGCCGCACAATATCAGTATGGAGGAAAGAAATGCCATACAATCTTTAAAAGCTAACAACAATATCATCATCAAACCAGCAGACAAAGGAGGAGCTGTAGTCATTATGAACATGTCAGATTACACCCAAGAAGCACAGAGACAACTTTTGGACAGAAAATACTACACTCCACTTCAGGAAGATCCCACCAAGAAATGCACAGAGGAACTAACACAAATTCTACATCATCCTCACTACTGGAACTAATATCAGACAATCCCCAAACAGGTACCTTCCAATGTTACCCAACATACATAAAGAAGGTAACCCTGGGAGGCCAATCATCTTTGGTATTGGGACATTAACTGAGAATATCTCAGGCTGGGTGGAGAACATTCTGAAACCCTTGGTGAGGCACACACCCAGCTACAGTATATCCAGGACACTACAGATATTCTCTGTAGATTGTCAGCCCTGGGCCCACTTCCAGAGAACACAATACTAGCCACCATGGATGTAGAGTCTCTTTGTTCCAACATTCTTCATGAGGATGGGATTGCAGCATGCAAACATTTCCTACAAAAAAACAATCAGGCCACAGAATCAACTCTGCCATTTATCAGGTTTGTGCTCCATCACAACTATTTCTCCTTTGGGAACAATTTATACTAACAGTGTATAGTCAGCGCCATGGGAAGCAAAATGACCCCACAATATGCTAACCTATTTAGGACTAAACTAGAGGAGGAGTTTTTGTCATCTTGCTCTATTAAGCCTCTGGCATACTTCCGCTACATTGATGATCTGCTAATAATCTAGACAGGCTCAAAAGATGATCTGCTGACCTTACACAACAAGTTCGACCCAACCATCAAGCCCATTCTCAACTTCTCAAAGTCCCAAATACATTTTCTGGACATGACCATATACATCAAAGACAACACTATACACACATCAATTTACGGAAAAGACACACTCCCTCTTTGCACTGAACTGCAGGAGGACTGATAAAACAAGTCGTCCCCCCAACTGCATGAATTCTTCGGTACTCAGCCCTAGGTTCCCTTGACCCCGGACCCTTCGAAAATTAGGGCGTCTGTTTATGTCTCTGACGTAGACTGCGGTCCACGCGGATAGCCAGAGACATGGCTGCCTCCAGAGAAACCGGGGTCTCATACAGGGCAAAGGCATCCTTTACACTCACAGAAAGCCCCTGACAGAACTGACTACGAAGCGCAGGATAATTTCACTTAGTATACAAAGACCACCTACAGAACTCAGAGCAATAGTCCTCTGGCCGATCTTCCTGCTGAAGCCGACGTAAGTTAGACTCGGCCAGAGTCACAGATATGACCCAGAGCCTGAAAAAATTCCTCAACCATCTGAAGTGACAGTCAGGCGGGAGAGAAAATGCCCAGGCTTTTGGGAGGCCCTGAAGGAAAGAGATTACGATCCCCACCCGTTGCTCCTCGGTACTGGAGGAGTGAGGATGTAATTTAAAATAGAGTTTTCAGTCCTCCCTGAAAACTATGAACTTATGCTGACACCCAGAGAACTCATCCGGTAGAGCGATCGTGGGCTCCACCAGAGGTTGCCCCGGGAGCCACCGGCCCCAAGCCTAGAGTGTATGGACGCTGCAAAGCAACTGTGCGCAAGTTACCACCTCCAGGCTGCCCTGCCAGAGCAGCCACCTGATCCATAATGGATCCAAAAAGGTAAGACTAGTGATAATGTCACAATACTGTTGCAGGATTTCCTGGTGCAAAAAGCTCCTTCCCTATCCCTCAAGATAGGGGCTGCCCTAGTCTATCCCTGTCCCCCGGATTACCCTGGAAGGTGGAGACGTTGGGGTCACGTGCCTTGCCCTTATCTGTTCCCTCCCCACCCAGGAATGTGTGAGGCCGAAGTGTATAGGATTACACTAACTAGACAGACAATGGAAGTCAGACAGGGATAAAATAATACTACAATCATTCAAAAACACTCACCAAACACAGTGGTACACAGGGGAGGGTAAGGTAGGTGAAACCAAATAAGGCAGGAGGAGGATGAATACGCAAACAAACTCCACCAGAAATCTCCAGAACAACTCTCCAACCGCTAACTCCAAACAACTCCTCCAACTTCAAACCAGGCAGAACTAACTATCACTGGCAATTACCAAATGCCAGTGGCAAGCATATATACCAGAGGGGAGTGTCCAACACAGAACAGCTGAGGCAATCCAGGATGGAGAGCTCCAGGAGATCAACTGAACTAATTAACCCTAGCGTGACGACACAGCTTTGACTCTCAAATATGCCAGACATACTTTCTGTAGGCCAGGAGCAATATACCTTTATTTTTATGTTGACTTTTGAACCTGTGTTCTTCTTTGGTTGCTCAACACAGACTATTGTTTGTATAAACCTGAATGCTGATCACTTGAGGTGATATTAGTAATTGATGAATGGCTGCTATTCACATCTTATATCAGCTCTTACAACGTATCGTCTGCCAGTTTTGCAATACAGGGACGCTGAACAATGGATATTTGCTAAGATATGTTAAATACCATTGTTCGGTGTTTGCCAGCCCACATTGGGGGGGGGGGGGCTGTGGATATTCGAGCATTGTAAATTAATATCATGATCTCTGACCTGTGAATGATGACTTGAAAGGACAAATGTGAACTATACTACAGGATGACAGCCTAAGGGACCACAGGCCTGGCTGGAAAGATGCCGAACTGCTCCATTGACCATTGCTGAACTCTCAGAGACAATTTTGAGAATCCAGGTTTGGACAATCAGGTCACCAGGCCACATATCTCACGACTCTAATCCTGGCAGGCCTGTGGAAGGGTGAGACTATAATTTTACACCATCTTGGGTATTTGCCGGGACTGTTCTATGTGGTTATTGTCTGTTTGGTGGTTCAATAAAATATTGCCACACTGCTTTATTCTCACTCTGTGTTGTCTGAGTAGTATTATGCCCACGAAAGACCCCAGGTCTTCACATATTGGTGGCAGCAGTGGGATACTACTAAGCCCGGCGGATACGGGGGAGCTGCAGGGGACTGGTGTTCGCAGACTCCGTCCAAAGGTTCCACAGCCAGGGAGGAATATAGACAGACCCAGCATACCATAGGTGAGGCATACACAGCAGGTTTTGGACTACACTTTGTCCAACCCCACCAGCTCTGCCTTGGGAAGAGGATCAGTGTGGATGTATAGTCGCAACAATAAACAGCAACTACAGGAGCTGTGCCAGCTTCGACAGATTGAATTCCATGCCACCGACACTCGGTCAGATTTGATCAAGGAATTGGTCCGTTAGAATGCCCAGAACGTTGTGGAGGACAACGAAAACTCCGCTGAGATGGAACCAGAGGAATTGCCAGAGCAAGGACCGAGTGGTTGTCTGGATTAAACCCAGTCCCCAGCAGCCCAAATCCAGGAGTTGTTGGTCGCATTGGGACAATTTGTGACATCCAGGCCCAGAGACTTCGGGTCCCTGGGTCTTGCATCACCCTGGTCTGTCCAGATATTTTCCCACCAGAACACTATTTACCAGGCTGCCAAGTGACCATCTCCCTGGCTGGAGGTCAGTGCTCTGACATTCCTCTAGCACTTGTGCAGTTGGATTAGGGTACCGACCAGGGAGAGGTAGAGCTGGGACTCATGGACGGCCTCCCCACACCTTTTATTTTGGGGAACGACCTAGGACAAGGACTGTCCAACCAATTTGTCACAGTCATCACCCGCAGCCAAGCCAAGCAACATTCTGATGTAAATACTTCTGCCACCCCTCCTGAGGATAACCCACACTCCAAGCTTCCATCATCCACCTCTGAGCCGGCTGCGGTGAGTAGCCCTGACGAGACTGTGGCCATTGACTGGGGGGAGACAGATTTCAAGGACTTTAGGGAAGCCCAACTCACGAACCCCACCCTAAAGCTTGCTCACAGTGCAGCTGCTTGACCTAGGGAAAGAAATTAGGGGGAGGTGTATAGATGGGAGAATGGACTGTTATAATCGGTAAAAAGCCCGCATCCTGCCCCGAGAGACCCTGGTCCTGTGTACATCAACTCATGATGGTTGGCCCATGAAGTCCCTACAGCTGGGTACATGGGTGTCAAAAAGACATGGGCCCGTCTGCTACGTAGTTTCCTTTGACCAAGGTTCGCTCATGTGGTGCGGCAATACCAATCCTCTTATCTGCTTTGTCAACGGATGGGGGGAGCACCCTGTTGTGCCCCACTCCAATCCATGCCCTTGATAGGGGAACCGTTCCAGAGGGTTGCCATCGATTTAGTGGGCCCCTTAGCTGTACCCAGCGGATAAAGGTTTATCCTCACCCTGGTTGACTTTGCCACCCACTACCCGGAGGCCGTTGCCCAGTCATCCATAAATGTGAAGCACATGGCTCAAGCTCTACTGGACATTTTTAGTCGAGTGGGGTTTCTGCAGGAGGTATTGACCGACCAGGGGACCCAGTTCCAAAGCGAACTGATTCAGGCCCTCTGGGAGAAACATGGGGTCTGCCCCATGCATACCACACCATACCACCCTGTACGGCAAGTGCGAGGGTCATTGGAGTTAGTACGAGAGAGTTGGGAGGGCACTTTCCCCACAGAAGAGGTTCCCATTTTAGAGTATGTCCAAAAGTTTAGGGAAAAAATGACGTACCTCATGGCCCTAGCCCATGGGAATTTAGAAGTTGCTCAGGAAAGGCAACAATAGTATTACAACCGTGTGTCACGGGTGTGTCAGGTTTGACAGACAGTCATTCTGGATCTGGCTGTAGAAGGTCACTTTCCTTGGCCTTGCAGACAACTTCTTGATCCTTTCATCATCCCTCCCTCTCTAGGACCCAGCGGTGATCTCCACCTTCTGCTGCTAATTAACACACCCTTGCTGGACTCTTTAATTGCACTCAGTTTCTCCAAAGAGTTGCTGATGAGTTAATTCCTCTGCTCAGGTCTGGAATTCTAGCAATCGACTAGATTCTCCTTGGAGTTCCTTTGTGGATTGTAGTCGTGATCTCTCTGGTGTCTTCTCAAAGCTAAGTGTATCCCCTTGTCTGTTTCCCCGGTTTGTCTTGAGTTGCAGTGGGGCTGACTAGTGCTCACCCCTACCTAGGGCCTAGTTCTAAGGTCAGCCAAGGCTAAGGTATCCTGCTCGGCGATAGGTGTGGAACCTATTTAGGGATGAGTCAGGGTGTTGTTAAATCTGTTTAGGGGTCTCATAGAATCATAGAATCATAGAATGGTAGAGTTGGAAGGGACCTCCTGGGTCATCTGGTCCAACCCCCTGCTCAAAGCAGGATTCACTAAATCATCTCAGACAGATGTCTGTCCAGCCTCTGTTTGAAGACGTCCATTGAAGGGGAACTCACCACCTCTCGTGGCAGCCTGTTCCACTCATTAATCACCCTAACTGTCAAAAAGTTTTTTCTAATATCTAATCTGTGTCTCCTCCCATTTAGTTTCATCCCATTGCTTCTAGTCTTTCCTTGTGCAAATGAGAATAAAGATGATCCTTCTACAATGTGACAGCCCTTGACATATTTGTAGACAGCTATTAAGTCTCCTCTCAGTCTTCTTTTTTGCAAGCTAAACATTCCCAAATCCTGCAACCGTTCCTCATAGGACATGGTTTGCAGACCAGTCACCATTCTGGTCGCTCTTCTCTGAACTTGCTCCAGTTTGTCTATGTCTTTTTTAAAATGTGGTGCCCAAAACTGTACACAGTATTCCAGATGAGGTCTGACCAAAGAGGAGTAAAGACTAATAATGACTTCACGTGATCTAGACTGTATGCTTCTGTTAATACATCCCAGAATTGTATTTGCCTTTTTTGCTGCTGCATCACACTGTTGACTCATGTTAAGTCTATGATCTATTAGTATACCTGTCTTTTTCACATGTACTGTTGTTTAGCTCTATTCCTCCCATTCTGTATATGCTTTTTTCATTTTTATTGCCCAGATGTAGTACTTTGCATTTTTCCCTGTTAAAAACCATTCTGTTGGTTGCTGCCCACTGCTCCAGTTTATTTAGGTCTTTTTGAATCCTCTCTCTCTCTTCTCTAGTATTAGCTATCCCTCCTAGCTTTGTGTCATCAGCAAATTTAATCAGTTTACCCTCAATTCCTTCATCTAAATCATTGATAAAGATGTTGAACAATACAGGTCCCAGGACGGAGCCCTGTGGTACCCCACTTGAGACATTCATCCAGCTGGATGTGAAGCCATTTACAATCACCCTTTGAGTCCGATCACTAAGCCAGTTATGAATCCACCTAACAGTTGCCTGGTCCATTGCATACTTGGTCATTTTTTCAATAAGGATGGTGTGAGATACTTTGTCAAATGCTTTGCTGAAGTCAAGATATACTATATCTACAGCATTTCCCTGATCCACCCAGTCAGTGATTCTGTCATAGAAGGAAATTAAGTTAGTCTGACATGACTTGTTAGTTATAAACCCATGCTGACTCTGGTTAATCACTTCATTCTTATCCAGGTACTTACATACATGTTGTTTAATAATTTGTTCAAAGATCTTTCCTGGTATAGAAGTCAGACTCACCGGCCTATAGTTCCCTGGGTCCACCTTCTTCCCCTTTTTGAAGATAGGAACAACATTTGCTCTTCTCCAGTCTTCTGGGACTTCTCCTGTTCTCCAAGAATTTTCAAAGATTATGGAGAGTGGTTCTAAAATTTCTTCTACGATCTCCTTCAGTACTCTGGGGTGTAATTCATCTGGACCTGGAGACTTGAACTCATTTATGTTAGCTAAATATTCCCTCACAATCTTTCTGTTTACAGATAACTTGGATTCTTCTATTCCTTTAAAAGGACAGTGAAGATCAGTTGATGTTACATTTTCTTTCTGAGAGAAAACAGATGCAAAATAGGAATTAAAAAGTTTGGCCTTCTCAACATCCTCTCTTACCATTTCTCCATTTTCATCCTGTAAAAATCCTATAGCATCTTTGACTTTTCTTTTACTTTTGACATACCCCCAAAATCCTTTTTTTATTGCTTTTGACATCTCTTGCAAGCCTTAATTCATTGTCAGCTTTAGCTAACCTGATACATGCCCTGCAGGATCTGCAGACTGCATTATAATCTTCTTTAGATATGCCTCCCTCTTTCCATTTAATAAACATTTCTTTCTTTCTTTTTAGCATGTGTTTAAGTTCTGTGTTCATCCATCCTGGTTTCCTTAAATGCTTCCCATTCTTCCTACTTTTCGGGATTGTTAACGATTGTGCTTTGAGAATCTCATTTTTAAAAATTTCCCATCCTTCCTGGACATTTTTGTCCTTAAGGACATCCAGCCATTGGATCCCTCCTATTCTCTTTCTGAGTCTCTTAAAATCTGCCTTTCTAAAATCTAACCTTGAAGTTTGAGTCTTCACATGTCTTCCTCCTCTAGTTATCCAAAATTCTATAATAGCATGATCGCTGCCTCCTAGGGTCCCAGCCACTTTTACCTCCTCAACCATTTCCTCCTTGTTTATAAGGATTAGATCCAAAGTAGCAGATCCCCTTGTTTTCTCCCCTACCTTTTGGAAGATAAAGTTGTCAGCAAGAGAGGATAAGAATTTGCTTGACCTGTTAGTTTTACTTGAGAGAGATTCCCAACAAATGTCTGGATAGTTGAAATCTCCCATGACCACTACGTCATATTTTTTTGAGAACTTGGTCATTTGATACATAAAGAGTTCATCCATATCTTCAGCTTGCCCAGGTGGCCTGTAGTAAATGCCTACAATGGTGTCCTTTCCGTTGTTCTCTCCTTGTATTCTTACCCAAACAGTTTCCACAGAACTCCCAGTCTCTGAAGCTTCAATCTCTGTGCAGATATACGCTTTTCTAACATACAATGCGACACCTCCTCCTCGTTTATCAAGTCTGTTTCTTGCAAATAAGTTGTATCCTTTTAGCCTTTTATTCCAATCATGTGTATCGTCCCACCAAGTTTCAGTCATTCCAATGACATCATATTTCTTTTCCTGCGTTAGTAGTTCTAATTCTCCTTGTTTGTTGCCCATGCTTTGTGCATTTGTATAAAAACATTTTAGTTTGTGATTGGTTTCTCTTCCTCCCATATTTTTATTATTTAAATTGTTTTGTCTTTGTTCTTCCTTTCCACTTCCAGTAGCAGAGATCTCAATAGTATTTGTCAGCTGTATGGCTTTTTCTGGCCTTTTGCTTCCCTTCCCACATTGTTCTAGTTTAAAGCTCTCCTGATGAGTGCAGCAAGGCAATTTCCAAATACATGTTTTCCAGTCTTCGTAAGGTGCACCCCATCTCTAGCAAGTAGTCCATCGTATAGGTAATTCATTCCGTGATCCAGAAATCCAAATCCTTGTTGACGGCACCATCGACGTAGCCAGTTGTTCACCTGTAGAATCTTATTCCACCTCATTGTTCCATGGCCATCCACTGGGAGGATGGATGAGAAGACCACCTGCGCTCCCAATTCTTTCACTTTCTTGCCCAAGTCTTCAAAGTCACTGCAGATGGTTTCCAGGTCCTTTCTTGCGGTGTCATTTGTCCCCACATGTATTAGCAGGAATGGGTAGTGATCTGTAGGTCTGAAGAGTCTTGATATCCTGTCAGACACATCTTTAATTTTTGCTCCTGGAAGACAGCACATTTCTCTTGAGGTTATGTCTGGTCTGCAGATAGCAGCCTCTGTTCCTCTTAACAGGGAATCCCCCATGACCACCACTCTCCGTTTTTTCTTCACAACATTCTGCTTTCTCCATCCAGGAGGATTCTGAGGGCTTACAAGGTTATTCATTGCTGGCAAAGTCTTATCTTGCTGTATTTCTTCATGGTTCTCCTGCGAGAGAGCCTGGTACTGGTTCCTGAGCAGTATAGGTGCTGACTGCCTCTCTATCCTCCTGCTTCTCTGGGTCACATGCTTCCATTCCTCTGTTTCCTCAGGTGCAGTTCGAATTTCTTCTCTTTCTGAATCATGAAGAGATAATTCTGCTCTGTCTAAGAACTCTTCACCTTCCTTAATGATTTTCAAGGTAGTTAACCTCTCTTCTAGATTTCGCAACTTTTCCTCCAACAGGGACACAAGCTTGCATTTCTGGCATGTGAAGTTTGGCTTTTCCACTGGCAAGTCTGTGAACATGTAGCAGGATATGCAGCTCACCAAATGGCTCCTGGACTCTTCCATGTTCTTACTGTTAATGTTCTGAAAACAGTGAAAAAAGCATAAAAAAAAAGCTTCAAAATGCGCGCGCCGGTAGGCGCGCGGTTTACCGATGTCCTCTTTTCAGCTCCAACAGCCAAAATCCAGTGTTCTTTGAGCTCACGGAGACTCTTCACTTACCCCAAAATGCAGTGGGAATATGCAAATTATCTCCTCAGGACTCCTCCCCTGGTTTACCGATGTCCTCTTTTCAGCTCCAACAGCCAAAATCCAGTGTTCTTTGAGCTCACGGAGACTCTTCACTTACCCCAAAATGCAGTGGGAATAAGCAAATTATCTCCTCAGGTCTCCTCCCCTGGTCTCAACTCTCCCTTTCCCTAGTTGCTGGGCTTCCCCCCTTTTCCCGTCGTCGTACACTGGGTTCTTCCCATACTTAGCATGACATTATCACCAGCCATTTAAAAAAAAAAAAATGTGTGTTTTTTTTTTTCTGGGTTATTATGGATCCCGTTTCGGTGCTGGCAGAGCAGCTTCGGAATTTTTCACTGGAGGTGACTGACCTTTGATTAGAGGTTCAGCAGCAACAGCAGTGGCCGCAGACTCCTAATGTTGGGGACTCTGCGGATAGGCGGTCCAGCTTGAACCCAAAATTGCCCTCCCAGATGGGTTTTCAGGAGGTAGAGACAAGTTTTTTGTATTTAAAGAAGCTTGTAAGTTGTATTTTAAACTTCAACCTTACTCCTCTGCAGATGAGGAGTAGCGAGTGGGGATTGTGATCTCACTGTTCCAAGGAGATCCTCAATCCTGGGCTTTCTCTTTGCCACAGGGCTCTGCTTGCTTCCGATCGGTTGAAGGATTTTCGGGGCTCTGGCCCTCATCTATGACGATCCTGACTGAATCTCCTTGGCTGAATCCAGGCTGCGTCACCTTCAGCAGGGGAATCGGTCAGTGGAGACTTATAGCTCCGAATTCCGTAGATGGGCAACTGATACCAAATGGAATGACACTGCTCTTAGAAGCCAATTTTGTTAGGGTCTTTCAGAAAGGTTGAAGGATGTCTTGGCAGTTTACGAAACCCCGGGGTCCTTGGAGGCTGCCATGTCATTGGCTATACGCGTGGATAGATGCCTTCGGGATAGGTGGGTGAGACCACCTTCTCCTGAACCCCCCCTTTTCGGGTCAATGCCCCTTTACCGGGGAGGGATGCGGTGTGGGTCTGGGGGTGAACCTGTACTTATGGAGTTGGAGTTACTCATGCAGTTAGGGGGAGCTACTGCGTCGCATATTCCCCTGAAATTTGCAAGAGAAAGAGTGTGTGTTTTTTTGTGGTAAAAAGGGACATTTTATTGGGGTCTGTCCCTTGGTTCTTAAATAAAAAGAAACTCGATTAACGCTTGGTAGTGTGGAGTTGGATAATCAGGGGGTGTGTTTGTCTTCAACATGCAGTTCTCGGTTTGTCCTGATGGCAGAGGTGGTGCTAGAGAGCAGGACTGAGAAAATTTTGGTGTTTGTGGACAGTGGAGCTGGAGTCAGCATGGTTGATGCTGGGTTTGTGAGAACTCATGGGCTTACTTGCTGTACATTAACTAAGCCCATCCCTATTTATGCCATCGACTCAGCGCCACCTGCACAGAGATCTCTGACTCAGATTGTACATAATATAAGACTGAGGGTGGGACTCCTTCATTATGAAGTAATTCCTTGTTATGTCCTGGAGGGCCATCCCACTACTGTTGTACTGGGTCTATCCTGGTTGGTGAAACATAATCAGATACTGGATTGGCAATCCAAGGAAATTGTGGAATGGGGAGATTACGGTCATGAAAACTGTTTAAACTTTTCCCTTTCTGTGGTCTCTACGGAGACCTTACCTGCGTTTTTGTATGGTTTTGAGGACATATTTTCTGAGAAGGGGTGTCAGGATTTGCCTCCTCATCATGCATATTACTGTCCTATTAACCTGACTCCCGGAGTTAAACTACCCAAGTCCAGACTATATAACCTTTCATTTCATTGCTGAGAGTCTAGAGAAGGGACATATCAGACCCTCATCTTCGCCAGTGGCGGCAGAGTTCCTTGTTAAGAAGATAGATAGGGTCTCCGTCCTTGTTTAGATTTCTGGGAATTTAATCAAATAACCGTCCGAGACCCGTACCCTCTTCCTCTGATTCCAGATTTATTCAACCAGGTTGTGTGAGCTAAGATGTTCTCCAAGTTGGATTTAAGGGGAGCCTACAATCTGGTTAGAATCAGAGAGGGGGATGAATGGCAAATGGCGTTCAATACCTCTGAGGGGTATTTCGAGAGTCTGCCTTTTGGTCCGACCAATGCACCTACGGTGTTCCAGCATTTCATAAATTATATTTTCCATCATTTACTGGGCAGGTTTGTGGTGGTCTATCTGGATGATATTTTGGTTTACTCACCTGATTTTGATACACATCAGGGTCATGTAAACAGGTACTACAGATATTAAGAGATAAACTATATGCCAAACTAGAGAAATGTGTTTTCGCTGTCCAGGAGGTGCAATTTTTTTGGGTACCTCTTGTAGTCTTTGGGTTTTTGGATGGATCCGGAGAGGATCTGTGTTGTACTGGATTGGGACCATCCCGAGAACCTGAAGGCATTACAGCGATTTCTGGGCTTTACTAATTTTTGACGGAAATTTATCCAAAATGATTCAGTAATTGTGGAACCCCTCACTGACATGACGAGAAAGGGGTCTGATCTTTCTAAATGGTCGAATGCCGCCCAGCAGGCTTTTTCCTTCTTAAAGAGATTTTTTGCCACACCACCTATACTCAGTCAACCGTATGTTTCACAATCTTTCATCGTAGAAGTTGATGTGTCGGAGGTGGGAGTTGGGGCTGTGTTGTCTCAGGGTCCGTCCCCTGGTAAATGGCATCCATGTGCTTTCTTTTCCAAAAAATTGTCTTTCGGCTGAGAGAAATTATGACAGGTAATAGGGAGCTTCTGGCGATTAAATTGGCTTTCGAAGAATGGAGACATTGGTTGGAGGGTGCAGTCCATCCTATTACTGTTATCACGGACAATAAGAATCTGTCATATCTCCTGTCTGCTAAACGTCTCAACCCTAGACAGGCTAGATGCTCTCTGTTTTTTACTAGGTTCAATTTTGTTGTTACTTTCCGTCCAGGGGTTAAAAACATCAAGGCTCATGCTTTATCCCGGAGCTTTCCTGGTGGTGGTGACCATCAGAACCCTGCTCCTATTTTTCAGAAGGGGATAGTCATTTCGGCTTTGTATCCTGACCTGGAGGGAGAGGTGTTGGAGGCTCAGGGGGAAGCCTCTGCCTCCTGCCCTACAGGGAGGTGATTTGTACCATCCAAGCTGCTCCGTAAAGTAATTAGGGAACATCACAACTCTGTGCTTGCTGGTCATCCAGGTGGTAAGGCAACTGCAGACCTCCTTTCTCGTAGTTTTTGGTGGCCAGGGTTGCATGAGGATGTGGTTGAACATGTGTCTGCTTGCGGTATTTGCACACGTTCTAAAGTATCGCATACCCGTCCGTCTGGTCCTCTCCTGCCGCTAGCTATTCCTAGCAGACCATGGACACACTTGTCCATGAATTTTATTACTGTCCTACCGGTATCTGCAGGCAAGACTGTGGTTCTGGTGGTTGTAGATAGGTTCAGTAAGATGGTTCATTTCATCGCATTACCGCTACTTCCGAATGCCAAGACTCTTGCTCAGGTATTCATTAATGAGATCGTGCAGTTTCAGAGGGTTCCTTCCAATGTGGTGTCAGATCGGGGGACCCAGTTTGTTTCTAAATTCTGTAAAGCTTTCTGTACTCGACTGGGGGTTCAGTTGTCTTTTTCTTCTACCTTCCATCCTCAGTCGAATGGACAGACCAAGCGCATTAATCAGAATTTGGAGACTTGCCTCAGGTGTTTTGTCTCCAAGAACCAGGAGGATTGGGAATCTTACTTACCGTTGGGCGAGTTTGCTATTAATAATCATCGCCAAGATTTTATTAGCAGGTGACCTTTCTTTGGTGCATATGGTTTTCATCCTTTAGTGGGGGAGGAGCTTCTGGAGTTACTGAGGAGGAACATTTTGCTTTGTCACTCTCTTCTGTGTGGTGGGGGGTTCAGAGTAATTTGAAGATTATGGGAGACAGGTCCAGACCTGGAGAGCGTTTCCTGTCAGCCATACATTTTTATCTAAGTGTCAATGACTTTGTGTGGTTGTCTACCAGGAACATCAAGTTGAAGGTTCCTTCCTAGAAGCTGGGACCTAGATTTATTGGTCCCTGTAAAAACACCACCGTCATTAACCCAGCAGTGTTTTGTCTTGAGTTACCTCAGGCTCTTAGGATCCACAATGTGTTTCACAGGTCTCTGCTCAAGAAATATATGGTACCCCTTGAGTCCTCCCCCCTGCCGCCGCCCCAATCATGGTTGATGGCAATTTGGAATTCCAAATTTCGAAGATTGTGGACTCTCATCTTCAACGTTGTTCCCTGCAGTACTTGGTGCAGTGGAGGGGTTATGGTCCAGACGAAAGGATGTGTGTTGTGTGTTTCAGCATCGGAGGTGAATGCCCCTACCTGTGTGTTTAAGGGTTAACTACATTGCATTTAAATCCTGAGGTGTAGCTATACTCACAAGGGGTTAATTAAGGGTGAGGGGTCATAACTAAGGGTTTATAAGTGGCAGCTGGTTGGGGCTTCCAGTCCTTTGGAAGTGCATTGCGCTCTAGATTGGATTGCTGCTAAAGGGGAAAAAAACAAAAAAACTCTTTAACCCCTTTAAAGCCCATGACATATTAATACGCGTCTGTGCCCTGGGCTTTAAGAGCCTGACCTGTATTAATATGTCATGGCGATCGTGCGCACACACGGGCTGCGCAGGCGCGATCGCCGCCGGGTGTCAGCTGATTGTCACAGCTGACACCCGGTACTATGTGCAATGAGCGGTCCCGCACCGCTCCTGGCACATTAACCCCCGCAATGCTGCGATCGCAGCATTGCAGTGGCTAAGGGGAAATGATCGCAATACTCACCTCCTTTTCCGGCCTCCAGCGCTGTCTGCCGCGGCTTCCCGGATGTTGCCATGACGACCCGATGTCGTCATGACAACATCCGGGTCACCAGACAGCAGGAAGATTTTTTGGTCATGCGCAGTGCATGACCAAACTATCTTCTCCCTGTGCAGTGCTGACAGCCTGCATAGCACAGGTATGGTGCTCCATCCCTATGCTATGCAGGCAATCAGAATAAAAAAAGTGAAAGTCCCACAGTGGGACAAAGTATAAAAATGAAAAAAAACTGTCAGAAAGTGAAAAAATATATATATATATATTGTAAAAATATTTTAAAAAAATTAAAAAATAATCCACCAAAAATAAAAATATAATGTACCCATCAATAAATATTATTATGAAAAAACAAACAAACAAACAATAAAAGTACACATATTTTTTATCGCCACATCCGGAACGACCTGACCTATAAAATTGTCCCACTAGATAACCCCTTCAGTGAACACGGTAAAAAAAAAACGAAGCAAAAAACAATGCTTTATCATCATACCGCCAAACAAAAAATGGAATAACACGTGATCAAAAAGACGAAATATAAATAAAAATTGTACCGCTGAAAACTTCATCTTGTCCCGCAAAAAACAAGCTGCCATACAGCTCCATCAGCCGAAAAATAAAAAAGTTATAGCTCTCAGAATAAAGCGATGCAAAAAAAAATTTTTTTCTATAAAATAGCTTTTATTGTGTAAAAGCGCCAAAACATAGAAAAACAATATAAATGTGGTACCGCTGTAAATGTACTGACCCGAAGAATAAAGCTACCTTATCAATTTTACCACACATGGAGCAGAATAAAAAAAAATTAAAAAAAACACAATTCCTGAATTTTTGGTTTTTGTTTATTCTGCCTCCCAAAAATCGGAATAGAAAGCGATCAAAAAATGTCACGTGCCTGAAAATGGCACCAATAAAAACGGCAACTCATCCCGCAAAAAACAAGCCATCACAAGACTCTGTCGGCCAAAATATGGAAAAATTATAGCTCTCAAAATATGGCGATGCAAAAAATAGATTTTACAAAAAAATGCGTCTTTTAGTGTGTGACAGCTGTCAATCATAAAAACCCGATATGATTCTGGTATCTCTGTAGTCGCACCGACCTGAAGAATAAAGTTGTCTAATCACTTATACCGCACTAGGAACGGCGTAAAAAATAAATGCTAGGGCTGGGGTTAGGGTTAGGGTTGGGGTTAGGGATGTGCTAGGGTTAGGGTTGTTTTTTTTTTTCAAAAGTAAAAAAAAAAAAAAAAAAAAAAAGAAGAAGATGACGATATGGCAACTAGTGTTGAGCGCAAGTGCTCGTTTTTTGAGTTTGCATCAGGTGCTTGGGTATGCATTGAGTATCGTGGGTGCTCAAGCGACATGCTCGAGTCTCCGCCCCATATGCTTTGCGGCCAAAAAAACCTTGCGGGGATTGCCTGCCATGCACGAGCGATCCCCGCATGGCTTTTTTTGGGTGTCTAATAACCATGAAACATGCGAACGGGGACTCGAGCATGTCACTCGAGCACCCTTGATACATGGTACATACCTGAGTACCCGATGCAAACTCAAGTAGCGAGCACTTGCGCTCAAGACTAATGACAACTTATTCAATATGATGACCTAATGTTATCAAATTCTGTGTCATATCTCTGGGTTCAAAATGTTCACTATACCCCTTGATAAAATCCTTGAGGGGTGTAGTTTCCAAAATGGGGTCACTTGTGGGGGGTTTCCACTATTTAGGCACATCAGGGGCTCTCCAAACGCGACATGGCGTAGATTCTCGATTCCAGACGATTTTGCGTTCAAAAAGTCACACAGTGCTCCTTCCCTTCTGAACTCTGCCGTGCGCCCAAACACTATATTTTCCCCACATATGGGGTATTGGCATACTCAGGAGAAATTGCACAAAAGTTTTTGGGGTCCATTTTCTCCTCTGACCCTTGTGAAAATAAAAAAATTGGGGCTAAAACATCATTTTTTGTGGAAAAAGTTAGATTTTTTTTATTTTCACGGCTCCATGTTATAAACTTCTGTAAAGGACTTGGGCGTTCAAGGTGCTCACCATACATCTAGATAAGTTCCCTGAGGGGTCTAGTTTACAAAATGGTGTCATTTATGGGGGGTTTCCACTGTTTAGGCACATAAGGGGCTTCCCAAATGCAACATGGCGTCCGCTAATTATTCAAGCAAATTTTACAATCAAAAAGTCAAATGGTGCTCCTTCCCTTCCGAACCATGTCGTACGCCCAAACAGTGGTTTCTCCCCACATATGGGGTATCTGCGTGCCCAGGGAAAATAGCACAACAAATTTTGGGGTCCATTTTTTCCTGTTACCGATGCAAAAATAAAATAAAATGGGTCTAAAGTAACATTTTTGTGAAAAAAGTTAAATGTTAATTTTTTTCTTCCACATTCCAAAAATTCCTGTGAAGCACCTGAAGGGTTAATAAAGTTCTTGAGGGGTGCAGTTTTTAGAATGGTGTCACTTTTGGGTGTTTTCTGTCATAAAGACCCCTCAAAGTGACTTCAAATATTGGTCTTGTAAATTTTGTTGTAAAAATGAGAAATTTCGCTGGTCAACTTTTAACCCTAAGGCTATGTGCCCACGATGCAGAAATGCTCAGGATTTTTTCCTGAGCGTTTCTGCATCTCCCTGGCAGAAAAAAACGCATGTGGATTGTACATGCGTTTTCCTGCCAGGGACATGCGGAAATGAAGCGTTCTTCACTTGCATTTCCCCATGCGGGTTTCAAGCGCTTTCCAAGCGATTTTAGCATCACTTGGAAAGTGCTTGACAACTTGGTCACACTATATAAATCCATGCAAACGGCATTGATTTATATAGTGTGACCGAAAGAATGGTAAAAAATAAAAAATAAACCAATACTTACCTTCTTATAGCCCGCGCTGTCTTGCTGCGCTCCTGTGCTGGCTGCTGGCCGATCGCGGTGCGCTGTACTGAAGGACCTGCCGTCACATGACTGTGATGTCACCGCAGGTCCTTCAGTCCATCGTGATCTAGCGGCAAGCACAGGGAAGGAGTCCGGGGGCCGTCGGAAGGTGAATATAATCTTTATTTTTTATTTTATTCTTTTTTTTACAGCTTTTAAGGCACCTGGGTGTGGAGGAGATTCTCCTGTCCTCCACACCCGGGTACCATCCGCACATTAGAACGCGCCAATTACGCAAGTACAGACGCAGTCTTGCGGAATTGGCGCATTCTAATGCAAGTCAATGGCGTCGAAAACGCAGCACTTCCGCAAAATAATTTGTAGTGCTGCGTTTTTTTCCACAATGATAATCTGCAGCGGAAATTTCCGCAGCATGTGCAAAGCATGGGGAACATGGCAGGCCTTCTACCAAGCGTTTAAGCGTTTCTGCAGCGTTTTTGCCGCTGCGGAAACGCTTAAAAAACGCATCGTGGGCACACAGCCTTATAGCTCCCCAATAAAAAAAAATTTTGGTTCCAAAATTGTGCTGATGTAAAGTAGACATGTGGGAAATGTTATTTATTAACTATTTTGTGTGACATATCTCTCTGATTTAAGGGCATAAAAATTAAAATTTTCAAAATTTTCGCCAAATTTACATTTTTTTCACAAATAAACGCAAGTGATATCGAAGAAATTTTACCACAATCATGAAGTACAATATGTCACGAAAAAACAGTCTCCGAATCAGTGGGATCCGTTGAAGCGTTCCAGAGTAATTACCTCATAAAGTGACAGTGGTCAGAATTGTAAAAATTGGCCTGGTCATTAACGTGCAAACCACCTTGGGTTGTAAAGGGGTTAAATCTTCTTCCTTAGCGAGTGTGAACGAGTTGAGTGTGACCAGAGCGTAAGTGCAAACGGAAGTAAGCGTGTGACTTGTTTTTCAGTGAATAGGTAATTGAGAATCCTGCATCAAATACCGGTGTAAATTGCTGTGAGTTGCTGAATTGTGAACTGCTGAGTGCTTTTCTACTGGTTTAATTTTATTAGGCTTTTTAAAACCTATTTTCTCTCTACAGTTTTATAGCCTCTTATTTTACTACCTGTGTGTTTAAGGGTTAACTACATTGCACTTAAATCCTGAGATGTAGCTGTACTCACAAGGGGTTAATTAAGGGTGAGGGGTCATAATTAAGTGTTTATAAGTGGCAGCTGGTTGGGGCTTCCAGTCCTTTGGAATTGCATTGAGCTGTAGGTTGGATTGCTGCTAAAGGGGAAAAAAACAAAAAAAATCTTTAAATCTTCTTCCTTAGCGAGTGTGAGCGAGCTGAGTGTGACCGGAGCATAAGTGCAAACGGAAGTAAGTGTGTGACTTGTGATTCAGGGAGTTTGGAAGGGAGAAATTTGGACTGAATTGCTGTTTGTATTTTATTCATTCTTTATGACACGGCCCCTGGGCCGTGGGGTACTCGGTAGCTGGGCCGGTCGTTGCTAGGGGAGATGTCACAGTGGCGGTGAATCAGTCCGTGACCCAGGGCGGTCAATAAAAAGGGTTCATTTACAGGGGATTTATAGTTTTTATATAAAGTTCGTGACGCCACTTGTGGTAATGGGGCAAAAGGGAGCCGTCGCTGCGGAGCAGGTCCTCTGGAGCTGATGTTAGTGCAGCAGAGTTGGTTCAGCTCTCCACAGGTTGAGCTTAGCTCCAGGGCAGGAAATGGTGATGTTATAGATGTTGCTGTGCAGTGTAGTGCAGGGGATGATGGCGCAGTAATAATTCGCAGAGACAGTGGGGTGCAGTTTTCAGGGTTTTACTCACGATTTTTAGACTCCAAGTTACCGGGGCCAGTGTAACTTCCCACGTCGTCCTGTGCTTACTCAGGGAGGGGTTCAGCAAACTCCCAGGTACCTCCGGAGTATGTAACAGGACCCCCTTCTGTGTGTTCCTTCTGGCCGTCTCCCTGCACCTCACACTCAGTGTCCCAAGCCAGTGACCGTGGACCTTGTCGGGTGACGTCTTCTCTGTCCCATGGGTCCTCTATGGCCACCTTTTTGGTGAGTTAGATGTGGCTTTTGGCTGCAGCACCTGAAATGCTGCACCCTCTGGTTACCTAGTTGAGACTTGAAGAACTCTGCTAGTTTAGGGGCCGGTCCCCTTCTGCGGCTCAATTCCTCCAGCGCCTGGTAGATTCGGGCGTACGGGTGGCCTCCAGCACTGCCCGTACCCCTGAGATCCTTTCTGCTTTACTGGAGCCTTCCTTCCTGCTCCTCTCCTCTCTTCTTTCTGTCCTGGGCCTCTCTCACTAGGCCCTCCTCCTGAGCAGAGCTCCTGCTGAGCTCCTGCTATACACACTCTCTTCCTCTCACTGAAGTCCACTCCCAAGATGGCTTCCCCTTTTCTATATCCTCCTTCTCAAGTGCTCCCCTAATCTGCTTCCTCCACCCACACGCACTACATGGTTCCCCCTACTTTGGTTCCCCCCACTCCAGCCAGGGACAGGGCTCAGCAGGAGAGTGACGCATCTTGCCCCTCCTGCTGGTCTGGAGTAGTGTAGTGTTGGATGCAGGTGTTAGGGTCCCGGGCAGTACTCCTTCCTTACCGGAGAGTGAGATACCACACCTCTGGGTGAGATGCAGTACCTCTGTGGCGACTGAACCCGCAGGTGCGCCACATTTACATTTCTTTCACTTAACATTTCTGTCTAGTGCAATCCCCATCAGGAAATGAGCTCCATTGTTGACAATGCTATCCAGTGTACATCTTGCCACATGTATGCAATCCTTGAACAGCCGGTTGTGGGGGCATACTGCTGTGTGAGATGTGTGCACATTGTGCGTTTGGAAGCCCAGGTACTGGATCTAAATGAGCAGCTGGAAACACTGAGATCCATAGATAATATGGATAGGAGTCTGCTGCTCACTGAGGTAGATGTGGGGGAGGGTGGTAGTATGGAGCTGCAGGACAGTGTGGCAGCTAGCTGGGTGACAGAAGGGGGGGGTAGAGGGAAGAGTGCCAGGGAGGCTAGTCCTGATCTGGTATACCCCAATAAGTTTGCAAAGTTGGCGGATGAGGGGGGTTTCAGTACAGGGGTAGTACTGCTGCAGGCAAGACCTGTCATCTGAAAGCCGGAGGAGTGTCAGCTCCAGTAAGGGGGGGATATAGGAGAGCAGGGCAGGCCAGGCAGGTGCTGGTAGTGGGGGACTCAGTTATTAGGGGAACAGATAGGGCAATCTGTCACAAAGACAGGGATCATCGAACAGTGTGCTGCCTACCTGGCGCTCGAGTCCGGCACATCGCTGATCGGGTTGACAGATTACTGAGAGGGGCTGGTGAGGACCCAGCGGTCATGGTGCACATTGGCACAAATGACAAAGTTAGAGGTAGGTGGAAGGTCCTTAAAGATGTTTTCAGGGAATTAGGCTGCAAGCTTAAAGCAAGGACCTCCAAGGTAGTATTCTCTGAAATACTGCCTGTACCACGTGCCACGCCAGAGAGGCAATGGGAGATTAGGGAGATAAATAAGTGTCTCAGGAATTGGTGTAGGAAGGAGGAGGTTGAGTTCCTGGAGAACTGGGCCGACTTCTCAGTTGGCTACAGGTTCTACGCTTGGGACGGGCTGCACCTCAATGGGGAGTGTGCCGCTGTGCTGAGGGAGAAAATGGCTAGAAGGTTGGAGGAGTGTTTAAACTAGGGATTGGGGGGGAGGGTATTCATTTTATAGGTGGGGAAGATAGTGCAGATAGTGACCTGGGCACAAATATAGAAATTGGGGGTGGGGTTAGAACAGTCAATATAGTAAGAAGGAATAGAGGTACAGAGAGATACATAAAATGCATATACAGTAATGCCAGAAGCCTCACCAACAAAATGGAGGAATTAGAATTAATTTTGTTGGAAAATAATTATGACATGGTGGGGATATCTGAGACGTGGCTGGATGAGAGCCATGACTGGGCAGTTAATTTACAGGGCTATAGTCTGTTCAGAAATGACCGTACAAACAAGCAAGGGGGGGGGGTGTTTTATATGTAAAATCATCCTTAACCCTTTCGCAACCCTGGGATTTTCTGTTTTTGCATTTTCGTTTTTTGCTCCCCTTGTTCCCAGAGCCATAGCGTTTTTATTTTTTGGGCAATATGGCCATGTGAGGGCTTATTTTTTGCAGGATGAGTTTTACTTTTGAACGACATTACTGGTTTTACCATATCGTGTACGGGTAAACGGCAAAAAAATTCCAAGTGCGGTGAAATTGCTAAAAAAGTACAATACCATAGATGTTTTTTTTTTCTTTTTCTTACCACGTTCACTGAATGCCAAAACTGACCTGCCATTCTTATTCTCCAGGTCATTACGAGTTCGTAGACACCAAACATGTATAGGTTCTTTTTTATTTAAGTGGTGAAATTCCAAAGTTTGCTAAAAAAAAAGAAAAGAAAAAAAAAGCGCAATTTTTCGGGATCTGGGGCCGGGTGAGGGCTTATTTTTTGCGCGCCGAGCTGAGGTTTTTATTGATACCATTTTGGGGTAGATGCGATGTTTTGATTGCCCGTTATTTCATTTTATTTCAATGTTGCGGCGACCAAAAAACGTAATTCTAGCGTTTAGAATTTTTTTCTCATTACGCCGTTTACCGATCGGATTAACAGTTAACAGTGGGGTACCACAGGGGTCCGTATTGGGTCCGCTTCTTTTTAACATATTTATTAATGACCTTGTAGGGTGCATACAGAGTAGTATTTCAATATTTGCAGATGACACTAAACTCTGCAGGGTAATCAATACAGAGGAGGACAATTTTATATTACATGAGGATCTATGTAAACTAGAAGTTTGGGCTGATAAATGGCAAATGAGCTTTAATAGGGATAAATGTAAGGTAATGCACTTGGGCAGAGGAAATAAAATGTATAATTATATGCTTAATTGTAAAACACTGGGCAAAACTGTCACTGAAAAAGACCTGGGTGTATTAGTGGACGACAAGCTCATGTTTGTTTGCCAGTGTCAGGCAGCTGCTGCAAAGGCAAATAAAATAATGGGATGCATTAAAAGAGGCATAGATGAGGAGAACATAATTTTACCTCTATACAAGTCACTAGTGCGACCACACTTAGAATAATGTGTACAGTTCTCGTCTCCGGTGTATAAGAAAGACATAGCTGAACTAGAGCGGGTGCAGAGAAGAGCGACCAAGGTTATTAGAGGACTGTGGGGTCTGCAATACCAAGACAGGTTATTACACTTGGGGTTATTTAGTTTGGAAAAACAAAGGCTTAGGGGTGATCTTTTTACTATGTACATATATATGAGAGGACAGTACAAACACCTGTCTACTGATCTTTTTACTCTGAGGCCTGAGACGGGGACAAGGGGGCATCTTTTATGTCTGGAGGAAAGAAGGTTTAATCATAATCACAGACGCAGATTCTTTACTGTAAGAGCAGTGAGACTATGGAACTCTCTGCCGCATGATGTTGTAATGAGGGATTCACTACTAAAATTTAAGAAGGACCTGGATGCCTTTCTTGAAAAGTATAATATTACAGGTTATATATACTAGATTCCTTGATAGGGTGTTAATCCAGGGAACTAGTCTGATTGTCGTATGGAGTCAGGAAGGAATTTTTTCCCCCAATGTGGAGCTTAGTGTTTGCCACATGTTTTTTTTTTGCCTTCCTCTGGATCAACATGTTAGGCTATGGGTTGAACTAGATGGACTTAGTCTTCCTTCAACCTTAAAAACAATGTTACTTTGTTACTATGTAGGTTGGTTCGTTCTTTCCATGCCTCTCATCCAGAGAAACCTGGTCCTGAGTGTCCAGAGACCACTTGTAGAAAGGTGGGTACTGTCACTGGTGTGTCAGGTTTGACAGACAGTCATTCTAGATCCGGCTGTAGAAGGTCACAGCGTTTGGCCTTGTAGACACCTACTTGATCCTTTCATCATCCCTCCCTCTTTAAGACCCAGCGGTGATCTCCACCTTTTGCTGCTAATTAACACACCCTTGCTGGATCTTTAAATGCACTCGGATTCTCCAGAGAGTTGCTGGTGATAGAGTTAATTCCTCTGTTCAGGTCTGGAATTCTAGTAGTCAGCTAGATTCTCCTTTGAGTTCCTTTGTGGATTGTAGTCGTGATCTCTCTGGTGTCTTCTCAAAGCTAAGTGTATCCCCTTGTCTGTTTCCCTGGTTTGTCTTTAGTTGCAGTGGGGCTCACTAGTGCTCACCCCTCCCCCTCCCTACCCAGGGCCTAGCTCTAGGTACGGAACCTATTTAGGGATGATAGGGGAGTCGGGGTGTTGTTAGATCTGTTTAGGGGTCTCCACTCCCCCTTTTACCTAGTTGCTGGACTTCCCACCTTTTTCAGTCATCGTAATGTGGGTTCTTCTCATACCTAGCATGACACCGTGCTTCCAGACTCCGAAAATTTACCTGTGGACAGAAGGTTCTAGTACTTGTACCAGTACGTAAAAACAAGCTGTAAGCTATGTGGGTTGGTCCATTCACCATCACCAGCAAATTCGGGGAGACTGACTACACCATGGCCCTGGATCAAGCAGGTGTACGTGAACAGACTTTTCAAGTCAACAGGCTAAAAACTTATGAGGAAAGGGAAGTTACCAATTTAGCTGTTTGCTGTCCCCTTTAGATGACCCAAATATGGACCAGATCCCCGACTTATTAGTGAAATCCAAAATGGGAATGGGGGTAAAGGATGTCCCGTTGGGAGAGCGGCTTGGTACACCACAGAGGCAGCAGTTAACAAAACTGCTTGGAACATATGACTTCCTGTTCTCAAGTCGGCCTGGACAAACACTCCTGGTCCAGTACCATGTCAACACAGGGGTAGCCACTCCCCTCAGACAACCCGCCTACCGGGTGACACCTTCAGTGTTAGCAATGGTGAAGGCCGTTGTGGATGACATGTTTAATATGGGGGCCATAGTTCCTTCCCATAGCCCATGGGCAGCCAGTGTAGTGTTGGTGCCCAAGACAGACAAGAGTACTCACTTCTGTGTGGACTATAGGCGATTCAATGAGGTCACCGTTACAGACGCCTACCCCATGCCTCGATGGATGAACTACTAGACAGATTAGGAGGATCTTGATTCATATCTACCATTGATCTGAGCAAGGGCTACTGATCCCACTCACAAAAGAGGCTCAAGAGAAGTCTGCATTCGTCACCCCTTTTGGCCTGTATGAATTTACCAGCATACCATTTGGGATAAAGAACGCCCCGACTGCCTTCCAAAGGATGGTGGACCAGTTACTAAAGGGATGTCATGGATATGCCCAGGCCTACCTGGAAGAGCATCTTCAGCATGTGTTCCAGGTGCTGCAGAGGGTAGCCAAAGCCCAGCCTACCATCCGAACCGACAAGTGTCTGATGGGGATGGCCGAGGTACTATACCTGGGACATAGGGTGGGAAGTGGGTGCATTCATCCAAACCCACAAAAGTAGAAGCTATTATCAAGTGGCCTCACCCAGCCTACCAAAAACAGGTCCGCACATTCCTAGGGGCTGCAAACTATTATTGAAAGTTTATCCCCAATTACAGCACAGTAGCAAAACCCCTTACTGACCTTAACACCAAAACATATGCCCGCAATCTCATCTGGACCCCAGAATGCAAGTCCGCATTCCTCCAGTCCTGACTGCTCCTGATTTCCGTCGCCAGTTCATTGACCAAACAGATGAATCGGATACCAGACTGGGAGCAGTACATAGTGAAGTGGAGTATGATGGTCAGGAATACCCAATAGCTTATGTCTCCCGAAAGCTGTTGGACCTGGAGAGGGCATACGCCGCAATAGAAAAAGAATGCTTGGCCGTAGTCTGGTCTCTAAAAAAAATTGCAGCCCTACCTCCATGGCAAGGAATTCATGGTCCTAACCGAGCACAATCCTTTAAGTTGGCTAAATCGGACTGCTGGAGACAATGGACGTGTACTCAGATGGGGTCTGGCCCTACAGTCTTATAATTTTTTTGTCCCCCATAAAAAGGGCTAAGATCATGGAAATGCTGATGAACTGTCCAGACAAGTGGACAAGAATAATCGGAAGCCTATCACGTCTGGCAGACCCGTCAACAATGACCCACTACAGGATCCAGCCGTCTCCGGGACTAATTATGAAGGGGTAGAAATGTGACGACTAGTGTTGAGCATTCCGATACTGAAATATCGGGTATCGGCCGATATTCGCGGTATCGGAATTCCGATACTTAATTCCGATACTTTTAGAATATCCAATACCGGAATCGAAAGTTCCCATAATGCCTGCGCTCTGCAGTGTCTCTGAAGGATGACAAGCTGGATGGCAGCGCTCAGCTGCGATCCAGCCTGTCATCAGAATGCCATCCCAGCGTGAGAGAATTCTCCTGATTGTTTAAAAGCCAGCGGGTGGTAAAAAGCCGCCGACTTTTAAACAATCACACAGCCCCATACTGCTTCTCCGCAGCCTCTCACCCCGATCCTCCGCTCCACTCGCCACCTCCCATCCCGATCGTAAGTTAGGACCGGGCGGGGAGCGCAGCACCAAGGAGCGGGGAGCGAAGGACCCGGGCGGGGAAGCCGGCAGTGAAAAGACTTCACCGCCGGCTTTCCCGTTCTGTGCTGCGCTTTCCCACCGGTTATTTCAAATGAACAGCTGAGGTATCAGGTGATGCCGATCAGCTGTTCATTTGAAGTAGCCATGGTGCCCTCGGAGGGTTCATGTGAGTTCATGCTTGACTGCATTGCATGAACTCACATGAACTTTCCCACGGCCGCACAGGTCAGCCTCACCTTCCAGACCATCAGACCCGTCATGATTGGTGTGTGTGGGTGTCTGTGCGATGTCTGCGGGTGTGTGCGTGCAGGCAAACATAGGCCGATGTGACACTACTACTCCCATCGGCCTATGTCTGTCCCCCGTCCACTCGTGCCAGCAGGATCAGCTTGATGGGAGCAGTAGTTCCCATCAGCCTGATCCTGCTATTTAAACTGCCCCATATGTTATTTTGGCCCCCATAGGTTTATATTTTTGCCCCTATACACGTTTTATTTTTTTAGGCCCCCATATTTTTTTTTTGTTTTTGGTCCTCAATAAATTTTAAATACATGTCATTGGTGGCCAGTGGTTACCTAAAATAAATTAGTTTATACATTACCTGTCCCCGCCGATCGCCACCTAAAATAAAGTAAAAAATAAAAAAATACACCTATACTCACCTAGACACCTAATTCCCCAAAGCCATCGATCTCCTGTAATAAAATATAAAATAATAAACCACAACCTTATCCTTACCCCTCCGTAGTAGTCCACGAGTGTCCCACGAAGATCTCCAGTTTAGAGCAGCCACATAGAATGTGACCGCTCTGAACCGCCGCCGCCGCTAGAATGACGGTGCCGTAAAGCAGCCCCGTCATTGGATAAGCGGGTTCGCCGGAGTTCAGGCAGCGCTGCTCCGGTTAGCTGCTTTACGGCCCCGCTGTACCGTGAGAAATTCCGACGGTACAGCAGTGCCGTAAAGGAGGTCTCCGGAGCTGCGCTGACTGAATGCACTCCGGTGACCTCAGTCAGGGGCGGACGTGTTCCCGGCAGTGTGAGCTTACAGCAGCAATGACAGCTGTCACATCTCCAGATGTGACAGCTGTGCATGGGAGATCAGCGCAGGAACGTGGACAGGTAACTATTTTTTTTTTTAGTAAACTAAGAATTAAATAAAATGGTGTGTTTTATTTCAAATTAATTATTTTTTTCTGGGTGTAGTGTGTGTTTTTTATTTTTAACTCTTTGTAGGTTAGTAATGGGGGTGTCTTATAGACGCCCATCATTACTAACCTGGGCTTCATGGCAGCTGGCGCTGACATGAACCCCACCACTATTACCCCCTGCCACCGCACCAGGGCAGCGTGGAAGAGCGAGGCTAAGTGCCAGAATTGGCACATCCTATGGATGCGCCATTTCTGGGGCGGCTGACGGCTGGTGTTTCTAGCCTGGGAGGGGGCCATATTCATGGCACCCTTCCTGGGCTATTAATATCAGCCCCCAGCTGTCTGCCTAGCCTTTGCTAGCTATTAAAATAGGGGGGACCCCACGTCATTTTTTTGGGGGGTCTCCCATTTTAATAGCTAGTAAAGGCTAGGTATTCAGCTGGGGGCTGATATTAGTAGCCTGGGAAGCTCCGTGGGTATTACCCCCTTCCCAGGCTTCAAACATCTGCCCCAGCCGTCTGCTTAACCTCTGCTAGAGAATAACATTATGGGGGATCCCACGCCAATTTTATTTTTAATAAATCCTTTATTTTAACACTAAATGACACTTGAGGGGTTAATAAAGATGCAGTCCCTAAATTATTATTTATTTTTAATTAATTTTTCCCAAAAATTTTGACGTGGGCTTTGCCATATTTTTGTATGCCAGCCAGGTACAGCATCCAGGAACGGGCTGCCCCCAACCACCAGCTGCCTATTTGTACCTGGCCAGACACAACAATATAGGGAAGCCCTTTTTTTAAATTATTTCATGAAATAATTTAAAAAAAAATTGACGTGGGGCTTCGCCCTGTTTTTGTGTCCAGCCAGGTACAACTAGGCAGCTGGGGGCTGGAATCCGCAGCGCTGGGAGGCCCAAGCTTTCTGGGCCACCCCCGCTGCAAATTGCAGTCCGCAGCCACCCCGGAAAATGGCGCGTTCATAGAAGCGCCATCTTCTGGCGCTGTACCCAACTCATCCAGGGCCCTGGTGCGGTGGCTCACTGGGTAATAAAGGGGTTAAGGCCAGCTTGGCATTATCAGCTGGCCCTAAGCCCGAAATTCATGGGGTCACGCCAATATTAGACATGACCACCATGAATTTCTAGTAAAGTATTTAAAAAAAACACAACACCCAGAAAAAAGTCCTTTAATTGAAATAAACACACAATTCTTTATTGTTCTAAATTAAACCATACTTACCATCACGCCCATTCCAGCTGAAGCCAACGATCTCCTGCAATAAAAGAAAAATAATGAAGCAACCTCATCCTTACCTTTCCATGGTTCTCACGACAGCTTCAGCTCTGCTACATCGAGATGACAGGCTGGACCGCAGCAGAACGCTGCCATCCAGCCTGTCATCCTGCAGAGACTGAGAAGCGCAGGCATGCTTGTGCTCCTCAGTGTCTCGCTGTGACGGCATAAAGATGAGCCGAGGTCATGTCCAATGAACTCGGCTCACCACATGCACGTCACTGTTTTTTTTTAACTTTGACTATGGGGTTAGTAATGGGGGTGTCTTATAGACGCCTCTCCATTACTAACCTGGGCTTGATGTCAGCTGGCATTATAAGCTGACATCAACCCCAGCCGTATTACCCCACTGCCATCGCTACAGGGCAGTGGGAAGAGCGAGGCTAAGTGCCAGAATTGGCGCATTCTATGGATGCGCCATTTCTGGGGCGGCTGACGGCTGGTGTTTCTAGTCTGGGAGGGGGCCAATATTCATGGCACCCTTCCTGGGCTATTAATATCAGCCCCCAGCTGTCTGCCTAGCCTTTGCTAGCTATTAAATTAGGGGGGACCCCACGTCATTTTTTGGGGGGGGGTCCCCATTTTAATAGCTAGTAAAGGCTAGGTATTCAGCTGGGGGCTGATATTAGTAGCCTGGGAAGTTCCGTGGGTATTACCCCCTTCCCAGGCTTCAAACATCTGCCCCAGCTGTCTGCTTAACCTCTGCTAGAGCCTAAAATTACGGGGAACCCCACGCCAATTTTTTTTTAAATAAATCCTTTATTTTAACACTAAATGACAAGTACAGTAATCAACACTGTCACTGTACTTCATATATATGTGACTGACCTGTTTCTATCTATCTAATCTATGTGTGATTCTCTATTCCTTCTATTCTAAATTGTCGGGTACCGCTGCTGAATTGCCGGCCGGCTTTTTTAAAGAGACGGTGCATGAAAACACTAATATTTTTCTTAATAAATCCTTTACACTAAATGACAAGTACAGTAAGCAACACTGTCACTGTACTTCATATATATGTGACTGACATGTTTCTATCTATCTAATCTGTGTGTGAAGCTCTATTCTTTCTGTTGTAAATTGTCGGGTACCGGTGTATGCCGCTGATGAATTGCCGGCTTTTCGCGTAATACATTCTACATTATTCTTGTTTTACTTCATGTAGAATTAACCTACAAGGAAAGAAAGGGTTTATTTTCATTCCGATATTTGTGTCCCATTGACTTGCATTGGTTTCCGGTACCGGAATCGGCGATATCCGATACTTTTTGGGTATCGGTCCGATCCAATCCGATACGATATTTCCTGATATCGGAAGGTATCTGTAGCGCTGGCGTCCCTGCCCTCTGCTAGGCAGGGACGCTGCTCCCCTCACCGCTCTGCTCCGTGCCCGGCGTCCTCTCCCCGCTCTGCTGTCAGCGCGCGCTCCTTCCCGGCGTCCTCCTCCTGCTCTGCTCTCAGCGCGCGCTCCTTCCCGGCCCCTGTGCTTAGGGCGCGCGCGCTCCCCTCCTCTTAAAGGGGCCGCGCGCGCCGTCCTAAGGAGTCCCCGGCCAATGGCCGGAGGACTTCATCATATATAAGGCACCTCCTCCAAAATGGAGGTGCCCGAGCAATGTTGTTTGCACCTGTGTCTCACCTGTGCTTCAGCCCTCAGGTCCCGCTGCCAGTTACCTGCCAGTTTCCTGCCAGTTACCTGCCTGAATACTTGTTACCTGTCTGCCAGTCTGAGGTCCGACGGTCTGCCTTACTACTCCTGTCAGTCTGTCTAAAGGACCAGCCTGCCCGCTCACCTGGGAGCGCACATCAGCTACCTGCCTGCTTTCCTGAGGTCCGACGGTCTGCCTTACAACTCCGGTCAGTCTGTCTATGGACCAGCTTGCCCGCTCACCTGGGAGCGCTTCTCCGTTACCTGCCTGCTTGCCAGCTCGGAGGCTCCGTTGTCACGTGCTGTGACCACCAGCTATTCCAGACTCTTGCCCGCTCACCTGGGAGCGCTTCTCCGTTACCTGCCTGCTTGCCTACCTAGAGGCTCCGCCGTCACGTGCTGTGACCACCAGCTATTCCAGACTCTTGCCCGCTCACCTGGGAGCGCTTCTCCGTTACCTGCCTGCTTGCCTGCCCGGAGGCTCCGTTGTCACGTGCTGTGACCATCAGCTACTTCAGACTCTTGTCCGCTCACCTGGGAGCGCTTCTCCGTTACCTGCCTGCTTGCCAGCCCGGAGGTTCCGCCGTCACGTTCCGGGACCACCTGCTATTCCAGAGACTCTCGCTTGCTCACCTGGGAGCACACATCTACCATCTGCCTGCTAGCCTACCCGGAGGCTCTGCCATCACAGGTCGTACCTACCCTTTACCCAGAGACTGCCCTGATCACTTGCCGTATCTCCCTGTCCGTTCATCCAGAGACTGCCACCCGCTCCCTTACAAGGGCCGCCCCCTTGTATAGTAGCTCAGAGGTTCCGCCTCCCAGACCCGTTACAGTTTGCTCGGGCCATGGAACCCGGTGGCACCCAAGCTCCCTCGCTCTCGGACCTCTGTCTTGAACTGTCCCGTCAGAGGTCCCAACAGGAGTCCATCCTGGGTCACCTGCGGAATGTTAATACTCGCCTGAACACTCTGTCTGATCCACCAACAACCTCCGCCAGTGCCATATCTTGCAATCCGGCAGCTCCGCTGCCCACTAATACCATGGTATCCTACCCCGGACCCCGGCTTTCTGCACCTCCTCGCTTCGGAGGCGACTCCGTCCAGGCTCGGGGCTTCTTAAATCAGTGCACCCTGCATTTCGAACTTTTGTCCTACCAGTTTAACTCCAACCGGGCCAAAATTGCCTTCATCATGTCCCATCTCACCGGGGAGGCCCTGGCCTGGCTAAATCCTCTATGGGAGAGAGGAGACCCCCTGGTGTCCAACTTGCCTGCTTTTCTCACGGCTTTCCGGAAAGTCTTCGACGAACCCGGACGGAAGACCTCATCTGCATCATCGTTGCTACGCCTCCGTCAGGGGAGTCTCACCGTGGGCCAATATGCCATACGGTTCCGTACCCTTGCCTCGGAGCTGGCCTGGGATAACGACGCTCTGGTTTCCGTCTTCTGGGAGGGTCTGTCCGGCCGTATTAAAGATGAACTTGCCGGTCGGGACATTCCTACCACTCTCGATGACTTAATAACTCTTGCCACCCGGATTGACCTACGGTTCCAGGAGCGTGCCAGAGAGGTCACCCGTGAGAGGAGGTTACCACGTCTAGCCCCTACTTTTCAGAAACCCGTCACTCCCTCTGTCTCTAACCAGGTACACCCTCCTGAGCCTATGCAGGTCGACCAGACCAAGATGGTCAAGACCCATCAGGACTTACGCCGTGCCGAGGGGACCTGCTTCTACTGTGGCAGTAAGGAGCACCGGATCCGTGCCTGCCCGGAGAGGTCGGGAAACGCCTGTGTCTAGGTTCGCTCAGAGAGGTCCACCTAGACAAGAATAAATCCTCTCCATCCCTGCTGTTGTCAGTTTCAATCGTCTACGGGGAGAACCGTTATTTCGAACTAGCCCAACTGGACTCTGGAGCAGCCGGGAATCTTATTTCACAGTCCCTGGTAGAGAAATACCGCATCCCCACCAAACCTCTGGCTGTACCCTTGTCTGTGGCTGCCGTGGATGGGGGTCTCTTACCACGCCCCATCCAACTCATCACCGAATCCATTACTCTGCAGGTGGGAATGCTGCATTCTGAGAGTATCTCCTTTCATGTTCTGCCTGGACTCTCTCACGCCCTCTTGCTAGGTCTGCCTTGGCTCCAGAAACATGCACCCGTGCTTGACTGGCAAACCGGAGAAGTCCTTCGCTGGGGACAAGACTGTCATAAGACCTGCCTGGTTCCCGTCCATCCCGTCCGTCCCTCTCCTACCCCAGCTAATCTACCTGGACTTCCAATTCCTTATTGGTCTTATGCTGATGTCTTTAATAAAAAGGAGGCAGAGACATTACCCCCTCATAGACCATACGACTGTCCCATCGACCTGTTACCCGGTACTACTCCTCCCCGTGGGCGTATTTATCCTTTATCCGCTGCTGAGACCCGGTCGATGTCCGAATATATTGAGGAGAATCTGGCCAGGGGATTCATCCGGAAATCTACCTCCCCGGCGGGAGCAGGCTTCTTTTTCGTCAAAAAGAAGGACGGCTCTCTCCGTCCCTGTATAGACTATAGAGGCCTAAACCAGATCACGGTGAAGAATAAGTATCCCCTTCCGCTCATTCCAGAATTATTTGATCGTCTGAGGGGGGCTAGAATCTTCACCAAACTAGACCTCCGTGGGGCGTACAACCTGGTTCGTATCCGTCAAGGGGATGAATGGAAGACGGCATTCAACACCCGGGACGGCCACTATGAATACCTGGTAATGCCCTTTGGTCTCTGTAACGCTCCTGCCGTCTTTCAAGAGTTGGTCAATGACATCTTCCGGGACCTTCTCTACTCCTGCGTAGTGGTGTACCTGGACGACATCTTGGTCTTCTCTCCGGATCTCCAGACTCACCGGAGGGACGTTCGTCAGGTCCTGCTCAGGCTCAGGCAGAATCACCTCTTCGCTAAATACGAGAAGTGCCTCTTTGAGCAGACCTCGCTTCCGTTTTTGGGCTACATTATTTCTCAGACCGGCCTACGAATGGATCCAGAGAAACTGTCTGCCATCGAGAAATGGCCTCGACCGGAGGGGCTGAAGGCCATTCAGCGGTTCCTGGGCTTCGCCAACTACTACCGCCTCTTCATACCACACTTCTCTTCCCGGACTGCCCCAATTTCCGCGCTCACCCGTAAGGGTACTAATCCCAAAGAGTGGCCGCCCGAAGCAGAAGAAGCCTTTCTTTCCTTAAAACAGGCCTTCTCTTCCGCCCCGGTGCTGCATCGCCCGGACGGCAACAAGCAGTTCTTCCTGGAAGTGGATGCCTCCTCCTCTGGAGCTGGAGCGGTACTTACTCAAAAATCTTCTTCCGGGAGGATGGTAACTTGCGGCTTCTTCTCTAAACTCTTCTCCTCCTCAGAGCGCAATTATTCCATAGGAGATCGAGAGTTATTGGCCATCAAACTGGCATTGGAGGAGTGGCGTTACCTGCTTGAGGGGGCTCTTCACCCGGTAATAATTTACACTGACCACAAGAACTTGGCTTACCTCCAGCATGCCCAGAGACTTAACCCGCGCCAAGCCCGGTGGTCCTTGTTTTTTGCTCGTTTTGATTTTGTCCTTCATTTTCGCCCGGCTGACAAAAACGTCAAGGCGGACGCCTTGTCTCGATCCTTTCTGGTATCTGATCTCGAGGAAGATCCGAAACACATCATCGATCCCGCCAGAGTAATGCAGGTGGCTCCCGTGAGTCTAAATCGTCTCCCTCCCGGAAAGACGTTCGTATCAGTACCTGATCGGGAGAAGATCCTTCACTGGGGTCACTCGTCTAAACTGGCTGGCCACGCTGGTCAGAAGAAGACCCTCCAGCTTATTTCCCGGCACTACTGGTGGCCTACCCTGCACAAGGATGTAATAGACTTTGTTTCTGCCTGTGTGTCCTGCGCCCGCAACAAGGTTCCGAGACATCTGCCAGCCGGTCGCCTCCTTCCGCTCCCAGTACCTGCTGCCCCCTGGCAGCATATTGCAATGGACTTCATAACTGACCTCCCACTCTCTGCCGGTTGTACGGTCATTTGGGTGGTCGCTGACCGCTTCTCCAAGATGGCTCATTTCGTTCCCCTGCCAGGCCTCCCGTCTGCACCCGAGCTAGCTAGAGATTTTATTCGTCACATCTTCCGTCTTCATGGCCTGCCCCTCCACATCGTGTCGGATCGTGGGGTACAGTTCACCTCACGCTTCTGGAGAGCCACTTGTAAACTACTAGACGTCACCCTGGACTGCTCTTCCGCTTACCACCCACAGTCCAATGGTCAAGTGGAGCGGATCAATCAGAACCTGACCAGTTACCTCCGGCACTTCGTTAATGCCCACCATTCTGACTGAGTGGATCTCCTACCATGGGCCGAGTTCTCTTACAATAATCACGAGAGCGAATCCTCCTCCAAATCCCCGTTTTTTGTAGTCTTTGGTCAGCATCCTCGGATTCCTTTTCCTGTCTCCACCTCGGTGGACAACCCGGCTGCGGAATCTCTCGTTAGCAAATTTTCCTCCATTTGGGAGAGTACCCGATCCGCACTCCTTCAGTCTTCCGAGCGTATGAAAAGACACGCTGACAAAAAACGTCTGGACCCTCCTCAATTCCGTCCTGGGGATAAAGTCTGGCTCTCGTCCAAATATGTCCGGCTCAAGATCCCTTCCTATAAGTTAGGGCCTCGGTTCATCGGTCCACTGGAGGTCATCAGTCAGATCAACCCGGTGGCCTATAAATTGAAACTCCCGGCCAACTTACGGATCCCTAACTCCTTCCATGTATCTCTCCTCAAACCTGTGGTACTTAACTCTTTTTCCAAGTCTACAGGTACGCCTCCTGCTCCGGTTTCTGCTGAGGACGAGTTTGAGGTAGAGAACATTCTTGCCACCAAAAGGGTAAGAGGAAAGACCTTTTTTCTGGTAGATTGGAAGGGGTTTGGTCCTGAGGAGAGAACGTGGGAGCCCCGGGAGAACATCCATGCCCCTCTCATCCTAGCTAAATTTCTGTCTGGCCTAAAAAAGGGGGGGCCTAAAGGGGGGGGTACTGTAGCGCTGGCGTCCCTGCCCTCTGCTAGGCAGGGACGCTGCTCCCCTCACCGCTCTGCTCCGTGCCCGGCGTCCTCTCCCCGCTCTGCTGTCAGCGCGCGCTCCTTCCCAGCGTCCTCCTCCTGCTCTGCTCTCAGCGCGCGCTCCTTCCCGGCCCCTGTGCTTAGGGCGCGCGCGCTCCCCTCCTCTTAAAGGGGCCGCGCGCGCCGTCCTAAGGAGTCCCCGGCCAATGGCCGGAGGACTTCATCATATATAAGGCACCTCCTCCAAAATGGAGGTGCCCGAGCAATGTTGTTTGCACCTGTGTCTCACCTGTGCTTCAGCCCTCAGGTCCCGCTGCCAGTTACCTGCCAGTTACCTGCCTGATTCCTGCCTGAATACTTGTTACCTGTCTGCCAGTCTGAGGTCCGACGGTCTGCCTTACTACTCCTGTCAGTCTGTCTAAAGGACCAGCCTGCCCGCTCACCTGGGAGTGCACATCAGCTACCTGCCTGCTTTCCTGAGGTCCGACGGTCTGCCTTACAACTCCGGTCAGTCTGTCTATGGACCAGCTTGCCCGCTCACCTGGGAGCGCTTCTCCGTTACCTGCCTGCTTGCCAGCCCGGAGGCTCCGTTGTCACGTGCTGTGACCACCAGCTATTCCAGACTCTTGCCCGCTCACCTGGGAGCGCTTCTCCGTTACCTGCCTGCTTGCCTACCTAGAGGCTCCACCGTCACGTGCTGTGACCACCAGCTATTCCAGACTCTTGCCCGCTCACCTGGGAGCGCTTCTCCGTTACCTGCCTGCTTGCCTGCCCGGAGGCTCCGTTGTCACGTGCTGTGACCATCAGCTACTTCAGACTCTTGTCCGCTCACCTGGGAGCGCTTCTCCGTTACCTGCCTGCTTGCCAGCCCGGAGGTTCCGCCGTCACGTTCCGGGACCACCTGCTATTCCAGAGACTCTCGCTTGCTCACCTGGGAGCACACATCTACCATCTGCCTGCTAGCCTACCCGGAGGCTCTGCCATCACAGGTCGTACCTACCCTTTACCCAGAGACTGCCCTGATCACTTGCCGTATCTCCCTGTCCGTTCATCCAGAGACTGCCACCCGCTCCCTTACAAGGGCCGCCCCCTTGTATAGTAGCTCAGAGGTTCCGCCTCCCAGACCCGTTACAGTATCGCTCAACACTAGTGACGACACATTTTCTCTTCTTAATTATGCCAGACATACTTTCTGTAGGCCAGGAGCAATATACCTTTATTTTTATGTTGACTTTTGAACCTGTGATCTTCTTTGGTTGTTCAATGCAGACTATTGTTCGTATAAACCCGAATGCTGATCACTTGAGGTGATATTGGTAGTTGGTGAATGGCTGCTATTCACATCTTATATCAGCTCTAACAACGTATCATCTGCCAGTTTTGCAATACAGGGACTCTGAACAATGGATTTTTAAGATATGTTAAATACCATTGTAGGGTGTTTGCCAGCCAACATTGGGGGAATAAGATGTGGATATTCGAGCATTGTAAATAATATCATGGTCCCTGACCCTTGACCTGTGAATGATGGCTTGAAAGGACAAATGGCGGGGGGCAGATGGAAGGTGGGACATTGTTTTAGCCCCACGGCTGTCTAGGTCCGCGGCCGCACTTTGTCCAGCTCTGTCATAGACTAAGCTGTATACTCCATGTGGTATATTATACTCACAGATATACAATGCACTGTACTGATCACACTTGGACCTGCCTACCGGCCTTGCATGTTATATGTGGAGCAGTATAGTATAATCTGTGATGTCCTGTAGGTTCAGATGTGATCAGTCAGTTCAGGATTTTGTGTAGTGATGTATGTGATCTCTGATGGGGCTCAGTGTAATTTATTGCACCAGATGGAACTTTCCTGCAGACCAGGTGACGCTGGAGCCAATGACCTGGAACTGACAGTGTGACCTGATCTGCATCAATGCTCAGACTCCTGCAATAACTCACTCTGAGCCCCAGCAGAGCAGCTGCCAACCGGACAATATACAATCCTGTCTGGAGTTATCAGGAGGCGAGTAACGTCCTCATTGGAGCTCTCCTGCCCCGACACTATCATCACCTCATGCTGGGCTTTAGGCGCACTCTGTTGTATGACGTTTCTTCAGCAGATGCAGCCCATGTACAGTACAGACCAAAAGTTTGGACACACCTTCTCATTTAAAGATTTTTCTGTATTTTCATGACTATGAAAATTGTACATTCACACTGAAGGCATCAAAACTATGAATTAACACATGTGGAATTATATACTTAACAAAAAAGTGTGAAATAACTGAAAATATGTCTTATATTCTAGGTTCTTCAAAGTAGCCACCTTTTGCTTTGATGACTGCTTTGCACACTCTTGACATTCTCTTGATGAGCTTCAAGAGGTAGTCACCGGAAATGGTCTTCCAACAATCTTGAAGGAGTTCCCAGAGATGCTTAGCACTTGTTGGCTCTTTTGCCTTCACTCTGCGGTCCAGCTCACCCCAAACCATCTTGATTGGGTTCAGGTCTGGTGACTGTGGAGGCCAGGTCATCTGGCATAGCACCCCATCACTCTCCTTCTTGGTCAAATAGCCCTTACACAGCCTGGATGTGTGTTTGGGTCATTGTCCTGTTGAAAAATAAATGATGGTCCAACTAAACGCAAACCGGATGGAATAGCATGCCGCTGCAAGATGCTGTGGTAGCCATGCTGATTCAGTAAGCCTTCAATTTTGAATAAATCCCCAAGAGTGTCACCAGCAAAGCACCATCACACCTCCTCCTCCATGCTTCACGGTGGGAACCAGGCATGTAGAGTCCATCCGTTCACCTTTTCTGCGTTGCACAAAGAAACGGTGTTTGGAAGCAAAGATCTCAAATTTGGACTCATCAGACGAAAGCACAGATTTCCACTGGTCTAATGTCCATTCATTGTGTTCTTTAGCCCAAACAAGTCTCTTCTGCTTGTTGCCTGTCCTTAGCAGTGGTTTCCTAGCAGCTATTTTACCAAGAAGGCCTGCTGCACAAAGTCTTCTCTTAACAGTTGTTGAAGAGATGTGTCTGCTGCTAGAACTCTGTGTGGCATTGACCTGGCCTCTAATCTGAGCTGCTGTTAACCTGTGATTTCTGAGGCTCGTGACTCGGATAAACTTATCCTCAGAAGCAGAGGTGAGAGGGGGAGATTTATCAAACATGGTGTAAAGTGAAACTGGCTCAGTTGCCCTTAGCAACCAATCAGATTACACTTTTCATTCTTCACAGACTCTTTGGAAAATGAAAGGTGGAATCTGATTGGTTGCTAAGGGCAACTGAGCCAGTTTCACAGATCTAGTTTTCACAGATAGATCTCCCCCAAATCTGTTTTCTTTTCAGATAATTCAGATAACACATAATGGCAAATTATTTAAATACAGATAAAATCCATTTTCTTTGATCTGTATTTAAATAATTTGCCATTATGTGTTATCTGAATTATCTGAAAAGAAAACAGATTTGGGGGAGATCTATCTGTGAAAACTAGATCTGTGAAACTGGCTCAGTTGCCCTTAGCAACCAATCAGATTACACTTTTCATTCTTCACAGACTCTTTGGAAAATGAAAGGTGGAATCTGATTGGTTGCTAAGGGCAACTGAGCCAGTTTCACAGATCTAGTTTTCACAGATAGATCTCCCCCAAATCTGTTTTATTTTCAGATAATTCAGATAACACATAATGGCAAATTATTTAAATACAGATCAAAGAAAATGGATTTTAACAGAGTATTGAGACAAACCATTTACCGCATTCGTGACAAATTCAATGCCACTGGCTCAATCCTTAATGCTCCAAAAACTGGTCGACCCAAAACAGTCTGTACAGAAGATAATAAACAACTTGTTCCTGAAACATTTGTTCAGAGTCCAAAAAAGTCCACCAGAAGAGCCTCTTTGGAATTGGGAATTTCACGAGCTTCTATCATGCGAATCCTGAAATCTATTAGGTGGAAAGCTTATCGTCCACGTCTAATTCATGGTTTATTGGAGGATGATCCAGACAGGCGGCTGCAATTTAGTGAGATTATGCTTAACGAAACTGAAGAAAATCCAGTAATTTTAGATAACATTATGTGGAGTGGTGAAGCTTCTTTCAAATTATCCGGCCATATTAACAGACATAATTGTATTTACTGGTATAATGAGAACATGCATTTAACATTAGAGCAACAACTAAATGAGCCTGGTGTCAATGTTTGAGGTGGCATTTCAAGTTTTGGTGTTTTAGGACCAATATTTTTGGATGGAACAGTCACAGGAGATAAGTATCTCGAAATTCTAATGAATCAAGTTGTTCCCCAGTTACAGCAACAGCCTAATTCAAATGACCTTTATTTCCAACAAGATGGGGCTCCTCCACATTATTCAAGAGTAGTCCGCGAGTATCTTGATGAAACATTTCCTAATAAATGGATTGGCCGAAGAGGCCAACTTGATTGGCCGGCACGTTCACCAGACTTGACCCCAATAGATTTTTTCTTTTGGGGAATACTCAAGGACAAAATTTATAGTCGAAAACCAAAAAGTGTCAGTGATTTGAAAAATTACATAAGAGATGCATTTCAAGAAATTAATACCCAAAGAGACTTGTGCAAAAAAGTTTGTCGAAGCGTAACAGGCAGACTTCAAAGCTGTGCAAAGTGTAATGGAAAACAGTTTGAGCACCTGAGTTGATAAAATTTAAGGGCTTTTGTATTATTGTTCAGAATAAAATTTAATTGTCAATGTTATGCTTGTGTTAATAAATATAATTTTATATATAAATCAAAATAAATGTTATTATTGTCTGGCCACTTACTTTTGGACCACCCTGTATGTTCTGTTATTCTCCTTTTCAATTTTAGAGTTGTACAGCAGATGTATAGAATTTGGCGTGATTTGCAAAAAATACAATATACTATGAAATTAGTATCACAATTGATGAAAGTCAGAATATTATGCTGTATAGTTGGAGAAATGGAGAAAGAACGTGTTTTGTGTAAGGCATAAATACATACATTACATCGGGAGCCACCATATTTATAAAATCCTTTGATGGTCAACCAGTGATTAGTACTAGAGGATTGTTTTAAAAGACTCGGTGATAGTGAATTTCCCAAAGTTAAACCTCTTTTTGGGACACATCTGCAACCACCTGCAATTATCTGGCGTAAAATGTCATCCTGGTTGATTGCCGGCAGATATTTAAGTATAATGGTCTTAATATCTTTAATTGTGGGCTGGAAGCAGCAGTAAAAGTGATGGAAGGATTATTGTCATAAGGAGTACGTGATGTTAATGCTCTAGGTTTTTTGGATACGGTATCGTAGGCATGTTTTATTTCAGAGGGGTTATAGCCCTTATCACTGAGCCTTTGACTTATACTTGTGTCTTGAATTTCGAGACGAACATATGTGGCGTGCACGATTGAATTCTCCATAAGGTATGGCCCGTGGTGTAGAACGGGGATGAGAGCTGGAGGAGAGGAGCAAAGTGTTCCCAGAAGTGGTTTTCTTGTATAAAGAGGTTTCCACCTTATAGGATACAATGTCACCCGTCAAGAAAATGTCGAGGAATGGAACTGACAAAGAGGGATTGCTAAAAGTAAATTTTTAGTTTAATTCATTGGAATTTAGATATGCGTTAAAACTGATAATGTCATCATTATCAAATGAATAATAAATCGTTCACATACCTACCAAACAAGAAAATATGATCAGAAAAGGATTTTCATCTGAAAAAATGTACACCTCCTCCCACCAAGACATATACAGCATGATGAGACTGAGAAAGTTTCGAGCCTAAGCTTCTGTAAATAATATTTTTGGCAAACATAAAAAAATTATGGGACAATAAATACTTTAAAGCTGTAACAATAAACTGTTTTAGATCTTGTGTGTAATCACTGTATTTATCAAGGTGATGTTGGGTGGCGATGACAGCCAGTTTATGGGGAATGGACGAGTATAAATTGACAGCATCACATCAGCTTTATTTGGATTCCCATATGAAATTATCAAAAACCATGTGAAAACCATTTCCGGTGACTACCTCTTGAAGCTCATCAAGAGAATGCCAAGAGTGTGCAAAGCAGTCATCAAAGTAAAAGGTGGCTACTTTGAAGAACCTAGAATATAAGACATATTTTCTGTTGTTTCACACTTTTTTGTTAAGTATGTAATTCCACATGTGTTAATTCATAGTTTTGATGCCTTCAGTGTGAATGTACAATTTTCATAGTCCTGAAAATACAGAAAAATCTTTAAATGAGAAGGTGTGTCCAAACTTTTGGTCTGTACCGTATATATATTTTGCTTAGAACTTTTCATTGATTTATCGTTTGTTCATTCCTCTATTTATTGGAATTCATGACACTGAGGTTTTTCTATTTATTGTGCACTGATGCAAACCTAAAACCACATTATTGGGTAATAGTATCTTTATACACCCATATAATTCCATGACTACCACTGAGGATCCTTGGTATGGACGATTTGCCCAGGTGTTTGAAGCAAGCAATTACACTGATAATGAACCATCTGAATTTAAAAGTCTCATTAAACAACTTGAGAAACTGTCTCACCAGGAACAGCGTACGTGGTGGGACCATAAACTATCTAGAAAGGGATATGATCCCATGTGGCTTACGCATTAACCCTCAACTGGTGAGGTGGGGTTTGTCACACCCCAGGGAATTTTTGTTCGGCTGCCATTCATTGAAAAATGCTGGTATGAGGATACGTGTCTCACTAGCTTAAATCCATTTGTGGGGGTCAAAAATTATACTCATGTGTAATCAATCGCCAATAAGAAAACAATTAAAACAAACGTGATCTTTGCATTTTCTGTAAAAAATAAGAGGTTTCTAAACACTGGGGTATAGGAAACCCCACATCACCAGTTGAGGGTTACAAAACGTCCAACTTGTGTCTTTTCTGAGGATTTTTCCACCAAATGGAATAATATCCTGTCAGAGTGCTTCTTGAAGCTCATGGAACTCATTGTTTCTCATGTGAAATTAAGACTGACAAGCTTGCAGGCTGAAATTGAAAAACTAATGCCAGCCTACTCAGGTTCAAAGATACACTTTCTACAAAAATGACAGCATCTAAAACATCTTGAAGACATTATTGTCAAGACAAAAAAAATCTAAGTTCCACAGAGACACTATGGATTATAAAAATGACAAAGTGTATAGTTGGCACATAAAGCAGGACAATGGTGCCCGTACTAGATCCATTCTTAAACAGTGGGACATGCCCAGATATCGTCCTAACAATAGACGTTCCAAATCAGTATCTTTTTCTTCTTCTGATTGCAATATCTCAGAATATGATACTGAAGCATCATAAAAACAATAAAAATAGCACCTACTCAGGAGCAGCAAAACATTTTGTGTCCGTTCATAAAGGGGACCTCACATCTTTTGCATTTTTTTTCGGATTATAGAAGGTTTTTCATCCCATACGAGGTGGTAATGGGCAAAGGGGCCTCACTATGAGAGAAGCATATTGGATTTTACGCCATGACACAAAATATCCAAAAGGTATGCACTTCAAAAATGATTTATTTTACATATATTAATTAATTTAATTTTGTTATATGCAAATCATATATTTCTGTCATGTTCGTGGTTTTTGCTCTGTGTAATGCACAACTGCTGTTTATTAATTAGATGTATTCCTTTCCCATATGATTGCATCACTTCCCGTGTATATATACCTCCCCTATTTGCCTTTTCACTATGCTAGGACTAAGGGCACAACTATCGAGCCAGAAACGCGTTAGAAAGTTTTAATGGTTTCAAAGATGATCTAATAAATTTTGGATTTTACCTGGTTTGGAGTGCCGACATCAATCCCTCTTGTTCCTTCAAAAGTACAGTGCCAGTCCCCCGGAGTCCCTGAACAGCTGCTTGGAGACTGGCCCTGTGGATGTGGGGGGGGGGTATGCGTCTTTGCCTCCCCACCCCAGCCCGCCCCTGATCACATGAATGTGAGAATGGGGCCTAAGGGCTGACGTCTTGTATGCTTAGAGTCAATTTCTGCTGCTTCTTCTTCATCTCGTCAGACCTTCATGTCAGCATCTTCCAGCTATAACTCGTCTTGTCAAACTGATCACCTCAGCCCTAAAAATAATAAGGTCACATATAATGATGTCACCCATCCTGGCCCATTCCTGGTATAATGCTCCTTCATGGTATCATGTCCCTCATCCTGGGCCCCTTATCATAAAATGTCCCCCATACTGTGCCCGTTCACGGTATCATTTGTTTACTGAATAAATAATTCCCTGCACTGAACTACAAATATGTACCCCACCATTAATATGCTACTAGCCACACTATTCAAAATATAAAGTGATAAGCCGGCACTGTGCACCCCATTAACTATAATCTTTGCACCCCAATTAATACAAATGAATCAATCTCTGTGACTCTCCCCCAATTCATTTTTCGGCTATGTGCACATGCTGCGTGTCTTTGTTGCGGTTTTTCTGCACAGAAAATATGCAGCATGTTACAGTAAAAGCAAAGATTTCTGAAGTCTCATGCACACGATGCTGATTTTTTTTCCTTGCAGATTTGCAGCAGATTAAAATCTGCATAATATCAATTCTTGCAGTGTATTTCACCTATACTAACACATGGGGAAAAATACTCAAGAAAAATGATTGTAAAAAAACACAACAAAAATACACGTATTTTATGCAGCGTTTTTACCGCCAACACGTCAGAATTTGCAAAATAATTTTTTGCTGCAAATAGTGAACTTATGCGCATAGCCTTAGTCCATGTCCTGTGTCCTCCACCCCCCATTATAAGTCTCTGATAGCGTCATGAGAATTAGGGGATAAAGGAAGATGTTATCAGGGTCTTATAATGAATAGGTGGGTGAGAGAGGAGCAAAATTTAGACCTGGGCCCCAACCTGCAAGTTGATCATATGTATGGGCCCTTGTAGCGTTCTGAAATCTGTAAAGACATAATGTCCCCCATCCTGGCCCATTCCTGGTATAATGGCTCCCATCCTATGCCCCTTCATGATATCATGTCCCTCATCCTTGGCCCCTTCATGTAAAATCTCCCCCATCCTGTGCCCCTTCATGGTATCATGTACCCCATACTCTGGCCCTTGATGGTATCATGTCCCCCATCCTTGGCCTCTTGTATTATTAATGTTCCCTTGTTCTTCAACACATTGATGTTTTAAAAATGAGTTGTTTTTTAAAAGCAACACTCTACTCCCCTTCCTCCGCGCTCCCATGACGCGCGGAGTCCTCTTCTATAGTCGACACAGGAGCCAGCGGCTCATGTGGCTGTGCCTGTCACATGCACGCCGATGTCAGCTACTGGCCTCTGATTATACGGCGGCTTGTATTGCAGTGCAGAGAGCAGGCGGGTCTCTGCCTTGCAATACGTTGTAGCTGAATGTGCATCCTTGGACACACATCCAGCTGAACTATGCGCCGGTGTCGGCGGGCACCCCTCCGCCTCTGAGCCCCAGTGCAGCTGCACTGTCGGTATGTCCGCCCATGGTATATATACATTTGTCTCCTGAACAAAAATTCACCCACGCTGCACCCCTGAAAACAAATCTGTACCATGCTATTAATATACTATTAGCCACACACCATTCAAAACATAAATGGACAAGCCAGCACTCTGCACCCATTAGCTATAATTTCTGCCACCCAATAAATATAAATTAATCAGTCTCTGTGACACTCTCCCCAATTGATTTTAAGGCTATGTACACTAGTTGCGTTTTTTCTGCATGGATTTCTGAATTCTCATGTATATGTTGCTTATTTTTTCCTTGCAGATTGGAATCTGCAGCATGTCAATTCTTGCAGCGTTTTTTGCAGTAAATTTCACCTATATTAATGAGTGGGGAAAAACATAACAACAAAAACTCATGTAAACAACACAGCAAAAATGTGTATTTTATGCAACAAAATTTTCAGCAGAATTTTCAGCTGCAAATCCTGAACGTGTGTACATAGCCTTAGTCCCTATCCTGTGTCCTCCACCTCCCATTTATTATAAGCAGGGACAAGATATTTTTCCCCCGATGAACGCTCAGACCCCAAGCAAAGGAATGGATCACAAACTAACGCAACAGGACCCCTAACGCACCACACCCTCCCCCACCGATGGGTTAGATAACAAGCTCTAATGACCACTTACACTAAAATTGTTACCTTTTTTCACCAAAAAATACCAGCAAAAGTAAAAAACTGGTATCTGGTGTCATGTCCTTGTACTGATGGTAGTTCTGGTGACATTCATGTAGTGATTGTTGTTCTGGTGCTGTATTCACCACCAGAACCATCATCAGTACATGAATATGAAACCAAAATCATAATGAGTACATAAATAGAACACCAGAGCCATCAATAGTACATAAATAAGGCACCAGAACCATCATCAGTAAATAAATAGGTCACTAGAACCGCAACTAGTACATGTATACATCACAAGAACCACCATAAGAACATGAATGCGGCACCAGAACCATCATCAGTACATGAATACATCACCAGAATCACCATAAGTACATGGTTACATCACCAAGCTTAGTACAGCAATCAATTGTATTATCAAGTCAGCCCCATATACATTTTTATTGCATTTTACCTACAAATCCCAGTATGTCTTTAACAATGGTAAGGAGATGCTGTAGGTTGTTGTTATCAATCAATATCAGACTGTGAACCATACAGGAAGCACAGTACTTATGAGACACAGGCAGGATCACAAATAAACATTTACATCCAGGTACCTTATATGAGACTTCTTCTCTGATTGGAGTTGTTCTTTCTTTTCGTCTCCATCTTGTCCAGACTCCATGATGACTTTCCACATGTAGTCTCTGCAGACTTCCCTCTTCTCAGGTCTTCTGCAGCACATCCCCACATGGTGCCCTTAGAAATAGGGGTGTAATTAATCCCTTTCTGATCCGAGACATACAGTGCATTGTGAAAGTATTTGGCCCCCTTGAACCTTTCTACCTTTTGCCACATTTCTGGCTTCAAACAAAGATATAAAATTCAATTTTTTTTGGGAAGAATCAACAAGTGGGACACAATCGTGAAGTGGAATGAAATTCATTGGATATTTTAAACTTTATAAACAAATTAAAAACTGAAAAGTGGGGAGTGCAATATTATTCAGCCCCTTTACTTTCAGTACAGCAAACTCACTCCAGACGTTCAGTGAGGATCTCTGAATGATCCGATGTTATCCTAAATGACTGGTAGTGATAAATAGAATCCACCTGTGTGTAATCAAGTCTCCGTATAAATGCACCTGCTCTGTGATCGTCTCAGGGTTCAGTTTCAAGTGCAGAGAGCATCATGAAGACCAAGGAACACACCAGGCAGGTCCAAGATACTGTTGTGGTGAAGTTTAAAGCCGGATTTGGATACAAAAAGATTTCCCAAGTTTTAAACATCTCAAGGAGCACTGTGCAAGCGATCATATTGAAATGGAAGGACTATCAGACCACTGCAAATCTACCAAGACCCGGCCGTCCCTCTAAACTTTCATCTCGAACAAGGAGAAGACTGATCAGAGATGCAGCCAAAAGGCCTATGATCACTCTGGATGAACTGCAGAGATCTACAGCTGAGGTGGGAAAGTCTGTCCATAGGACAACAATCAGTCATACACTGCACAAATCTGGCCTTTATGGAAGAGTGGCAAGAAGAAAGCCATTTCTCAAAGATATCCATAAAAAGTCTTGTTTGAAGTTTGCCACAAGCTACCTGGGAGACACACCAAACATGTGGAATAAGGTGTAGTGTTGAGCGAGTATGTTCTGTTCCAAGTATGCTCGGGCCGAGCTCCGAGTATTTATAGCTGCTCGGTGTCGGTGATATAGTTGAATCGCTCCCGTGTGCATGATTTGCAACTGACAGCTTTATTACATGTGAGGAATGTGTAAGTTGCAAATCATGCACACGGGAGCGATTCAACCATATCACCGAGCAGCTGTAAATACTCGGAGCTCGGCCCGAGCATACTCAGCGAAAGGGTTAATATAACATACTCGCTCAACACTAATGAGGTGCTCTGGTCAAATGAAACCAAAATCGAACTTTTTGGCCAAAATGCAAAATGATATGTTTTGCGTAAAAGCAACACAGCTCATCACCCTCAAAACACAATCCCCACTGTCAAACATGGTGGTGGCAGCATCATGGTTTGGGCCTGCTTTTCTTCAGCAGGCACAGGGAAGATGGTTAAAATTGATGGGAAGATGGACGGAGCCAAATACAGGACTATTCTGGGAGAAAACCTGCTGGAGTCTGCAAAAGACCTGAGACTGGGACGGAGATTTATCTTCCAACAAGACAATGATCCCAAACATAAAGCAAAATCTGCAACGGAATGGTTCAAAAATAAACGTATCCAGGTGTTAGAATGGCCAAGTCAAAGTCCAGACCTGAATCCAATCGAGAATCTGTGGAAAGAGCTGAAAACTGCTGTTCACAAACGCCATCCATCCAACCTCAATGAGCTCGAGCTGTTTTGCAAGGAAGAATGGGCAAGAATTTCAGCCTCTCGATGTGCAAAACTGATAGAGACATACCCCAAGCAACTTGCAGCTTTAATCGCAGCAAAAGGAGGCGCTACAAAGTATTAACTCAAGGGGGCCAAATAATATTGCCCACTTTTCAGTTTTTTATTTGTTTAAAAAGTTTAAAATATCGAATAAGTTTCGTTCCACTTCACGATTGTGTCCCACTTGTTGTTGATTCTTCCCCAAAAAATTTGAATTTTATATCTTTATGTTTGAAGCCAGAAATGTGGCAAAAGGTAGAAAAGTTCAAGGGGGGCCAAACACTTTCACAATGCACTGTAGCTATACTTCCCTGTGGAATGGGCCTTAATGACCAGGTACGTATAGATACGTCTTGGCAATCGCGCCCACACAGAAGCTGTGCGTGCATGATCGCCGTTGGGACTCAGTTGATTCTGACAGCTGACACCCGGCACTCAGTGCCAGAAGCGGTGCCCGCACCGCTCCCGGCACTTTACCCCCCTAAATGCTGCGAATGCTGCGATCGCAGCATTTAGCAAGCGAGCTGAGGGACAGAAGCCCCTCTGCTCTTGGATCGGAGACCCCGCGACATCATTGTGTGGTCCCAATTGTTGCCATAGTGACTCGATGTCGTCATGATGACATCCGGGTCACCAGGCACTTGCAAGGTAGTTAGATCATGTGCAATGCATGATCTAACTATCTTGTGTCTGAAGGGCTGACAGCCTAAAGATATAACAGTGATCCTGCACTGCTATGCCTTATAGAAACGATCAGACTGCAGAAAGTGAAAGTCCTATAGTGGGAATAAGTAAAAAAAAGTGGAAAAAAAATGTAAAAAAAAGTTGTAAAAAAATAAATCACATAATAATAATAAAAAAATATATATATATATTGTACTCAAATATTATTATGAAAAAAAACCAAAAACAATAAAAGTACACATATTTGGTATCGCCGCGTCCGAAACGACCTGACCTATAAATCTGTCCCACTAGTTAATCCCTTTAGTGAACACAGTAAAAAAAAAACGAAGCAAAAACGGGGCTTTATCATCATACCGCCGAACAAAAAGTGGAATAAAACGCGATAAAAAAGACAACTGTAAATAAAAATGGTACCACTGAAAACAACCTCTTGTCCCGCAAAAAACAAGCCACCATACAGCTCCATCAGCTGAAAAATACAAAAAAAGTTATAGCTCTCAGAAAAAAAGCAATGCAAAAATTTTTTAATTTTTCTATAAAATAGTTTTTATTGTGTAAAAGCGCCAAAACATAAAAAAAAATATAAATGTAGTATCGGTGTACTGACCCGAAGAATAAAGCTGCCTTATCAATTTTACCACACACGGAACGACATAAAAAAAAAAAAAAAAAACAACAAAAAAAAAAAAAACAATTCCTGAATTGTTGGTTTTTGTTTATTCTGCCTCTCAAAAATCGGAATAGAAAGCGATCAAAAAATGTCACATGCCCGAAAATGGTACCAATAAAAACGTCAACTTGTCCTGCAAAAATAAGCCCTTACATGACGGTCAGCCGAAATCTGGAAAAATGATAGGTCTTAATATGGCGATGCAAAAACAATTTTTTTTTTTTTTTTTTTAAAAGTGTTTTTTAGTGTGACAGCTGTCAAACATAAAAACCTGATATGGTATTGCGGTAATCGCACTAACCCGAAGAATAAAGTTGTCTAATCACCAATACCGCACGAGGAATGGCGTAAAAAATAAATAAAACCAATTCTTCACCAGCTGCTGATTTGTTCATTCTGCCTCCCAAAGATCGTATTATGGCTCGGCTCACATTTATCCTGCGCTCTGTGCTGAGCACTTACATCGGGGTTTCCGAGTAAATCTCTGAAATATGTGATTCAGAAGGAACCCCCAGCGGAAGACTCCCTGTAATGAGGCAGATAGAGGCACCGTGGACGTCATCTGGCCTGTGATCCCACGGTGTCCGTCTTTTTATTTGGTGTGCATAAAAGTGGCGCCGGGCACCACTAAACAGAGGCCAGACGGAGTCCAGAGTAACTCTGTTGCCTCATTACAGTGAATGGATCCCTCGGGGGTTTCATCTGAATTAGTCACTCGGAGATTTAAATGGAAATCCCAATATCAGTAACATTTTACATAACATTTTGGATCACAATAAAAGCTTCAACTCAATTCACAAAAAAGCAAGTCCCCACTCACGTCCGTCATCTGTTAACGGAAATATAGGGGGCTTCCAGGTTACTAGTGTAAGGCAGCGCTAGTCATCATACTGGGGGATACTCGCTGCACCATGTCAATTAAAGCACACCAGCCACGTTTTTCCAGTTTTCACCATCCAGCAGTTTATTGCACTTCATAACTGCTTATCACACATCTTAGTGGCTCACCGGCATATTACACACAAAACATTCGGGAGCCTTTCAAATGGCAGACAGGCCCTCTTGGCTCCAGTTACATCCCTCATCAAAGTCACTTATATCAATGTCCACATCAACGCAGTGTTTTTACCTTTGCCGGGTCGTAGCTGCTTCAGTCCGCTTTGTTCTGCCACCACTGTGGCTCTAAGGCTTACCAATCGTGGTCTCCAGCCCTTTTGTCGTCCAAGGCTGCTGGCATCTCTCACACACAAGGATCCAGCCTCTTGCCCTTCAGGACTCTTATCTTCTAAGCCTCTGGCCCTCCAAGGCTGCTGGCATCTCTCACACACAAGGATCCAGCCTTCGTACCTTCCAGGCTTCACCAGGCTTCAATAGGAATCACCAGGCCTCACTACAATGGTGTCCCACACAGGGAACAGGCCTCATGCCTTTCACACCCTGTCTCAAAACTACCAAGGTTTTTATATCTTCCAACGCACACAGGACCTGTGCTGATGTCACAGTCATGTGATCAGACATTCTGTGTGCACAGGACCTGTGCTATGTCACAGTCATATGACCAGTCACCTGAGGGGGAAGTACATGGTCAGCCAAAACAAATCCTGGACCATTACCGTAATGACGCAAGTCGCTGCATTACACTAGTAACACAAAGGCTCTGGAAAAGTGAAATGGCCCTTGCCCCCCAAAAGAAATTCAGCAAATTCTGTTCTCCCAATTACAAATGCCCCCCCCTCCCTTTTGAGCCCCACAGTGTGCCTAAACCGCAATTAGCGTCCACGTGTTTGGCATTTTTGTAGCAATGAGAGCCCGCCTAATTTACGGGTGCATGTCTCCAGAAGCATGAGCTGGGCATAACGTACTGGTCACTACAACGGTAGTTTGCAATTTTTACTCAGCAACATCCACTGCTGCTTTTTTCTGGAAAATATCCATGTAGTTAAAATCCTCACCACACCTGTAGATAAATTCCCAAAGGGGTATAATTTCCAAAATGGGGTCACTTGAGGGGGGATTCTGCTATTCTAGCACTTAGGGTCTCTGTATATGGAGTCTGCATACTATTCTAGGAAAATCTGCGCTCAAAGAGGCAAATAGTGCTTTGTCCCTCCTGAGTCTCGCCGTGTGGCTAAGCAGTACTGTACAGCCACATATGGGGTATTTCTACATTCAGCAAAAATTGTGTCACAAATTTTGGTGCCATTTTGACATTTTTACCCATTTCCCAGTGTGAAAATGTAAAATCTGGGGCTGAAACAAAACTTTGATGGTAAAAATGTAATTAGTCTTTCTTCACTGCCCAGTGGTGTAAAATTCTGTGAGGCACATGTGGTGTCAACATGCTCACTGCACCCCTAGATGAATTCATTGAGAGGTATAGTTTGTAAAATGGGGTCTCTTATGGGGGGGGGGTTCTGCTGTTCTGGCACCTTAGGGGCTCTGCCAATGTGACATGGCACAGTCAAACCAGCCCAGCAAAATCTGAACTCCAATATGGCGCTTCTTCCCTTCTGAGCTTTGCACTATGCCTCAAAAGTCGTTTTCGACCACATATGGGGTATTGGCGTACTCAGGAGAAATTTCACAACAAATTTTGTGGTGCATTTTCTCCTGCTATCCTTGTGAAAATGAAAATATTGAGGGCAAAACAACATTTTTGTGGGAAAAATATATTTTTTCATTTTTACAGATCCACGTTGCAAAATTCTGTGAAGCACATGTGGGTTCAAGGTGCTCACCACACTTCTATGTAAATTCCTTAAGGGGTCTATTTTCCAAAATGGGGTCACTTGTGGGGGGGGGGGGGTTTCCACTGTTTAGGCACACTAGGGTCTCTCCACACGCGATATGACACCTGCAGACCATTCCATCAAAGTCTGCTTTCCAAAATGTCACTCCTTCCTTTCTGAGCCCTGCTGTGCATCTAAACAATAGTTTTCCCCCACTTATGGGGTATCTGCGTGCTCAAGAGAAATTGCATATCAAATTTTGGGGTCCATTTTCTCCTGTTACCCCTTTGAACATAAAAAATTTGGCGCTAGAAAACATTGAAAAATGTGGAAATTTTAATTTTATGGCTCAATGTTATAAACTTCTGTGAAGCACCTGGGGGTTCAATGTGCTCACCATACATCTAGATAACTTCCCTGAGGGGTCTAGTTTCCAAAATAGTATCACTTGTGGGGGTTTCCACTGTTTAGGCACATCAGGGGCTCACCAAACGCGACAAGGCGCCTGCTAATTATTCAAGCAAATTTACATTCAAAAAGTCAAATGGCGCTGCTTCCTTTCTGAGCCATGCCGTGCACCCAAACAGTGATTTTCCCCCACATATGGGGTATCGGCGTGCTCAAAAGAAATTGAACAACAAATTTTGAGGTCCATTTTGTCCTGTTACCCTTGCAAAAATAAATAAAATTTGGGTCTAAAGTAAAATTTTTGTGAAAAAAGTTAAAATGTTCATTGTTTTCTTCCACATTCCAAACATTTCTGTTAAGCACCTGAAGGGTTAATAAACTTCTTGAATGTGGTCTGAGCACCTTGAGGGGTGCAGTTTTTAGAATGGTGTCACTTTTGGGTATTTTCTGTCATAAAGGCCCCTCAAAGTCACTTCAAATGTGATGTGGTCTCTAAAAAAAACACCACTCCTGAGCTTAGCTCTGGGGCCAGCTCGCTGGAGGTCGGTCAGAGGATTACAGATGGGGACATCTCCGGACAGGTGAGTATAAGGATTTTATTTTATTCTTATTACACAGGAACACAGGGGGAGCAGACTACTACTACCCTCATCATTGTCCCAGCTGGTGCTGATTGCAGCGCCGGCAGGGAACCATGATGAGGGCAGTTTATCAGCACCTGGCGCTTGGGAAAAGCGCTAACTGTACTGCTGATTCCCAGGCGCCGGTACGTGTCATACTGATGACACAAGTATGTCATTCTTGTGGGTTCAGCATGGGACACTTTTGCGGACGGGGCATGTGCAAAAAACGGACATGTCAGCGTGTGGAGCACACGTACACACGGTCCGTGGAAACACACTGACATGTGCGCAGACCCATAGATTTGAATGGGTCTGCGTGTGTCAGTGTCTCCAGTACGTGTGGAAACTGTCATCACAAGTACTGGAAACACGGACGTGTGAAAAAGCCCTAAAAGTTCAAAATTGATGGAAATTTTTTAACTCTGTCAAAGTTAAATGAAATTGATGACGAAACACAAAGATCTTCAGAGGGTATATCACTTTGGCCATCCATCGGGCCCGATGGTAGGCGCCTGGAGTATTGATGTGTAGGTCTGGGTTTGTCTGCGTACCAAGGAACAGGATGGCCAGTGTTAGCAATTCCTGTAATCATCTCTTGGATGGCATTGCGGTTGGTGCAAAATTCAACTAGACACTCCTTAAGTGGACCTAGCTCAGTTGAAACTATGTCATCTTCCATTCCAGATGAAAATTTGGTTTTATCCAGTTGATTCCATGCAGCAGAAAATCTTGAATAACTTTATATTTGGACCTGTTTGAAGCCGGCCACAATTTATCAAACAAGCTTGAAATAATTCACTCGTGAATGTGGTGCCTACATGGTATCCAAAGGTTAACGTTTCTCCTTGCGGCGAGTGACATGTTAAGCGTGGTGCCTCATGTCAAACTCAGTAGTTCTTTCTGAAGTTTTGGTTGCAAGAGGATGCACGCATCGGCCTTGGAACCGGTGTTAATACTGGTCACGTCGAATGACAAACTTCACTTCATCTAATATTAATAATATTAAATATTCTTTACAAATTACAAATAAATTGGAGAGAGTTTCAAGGAGCGGTGGGGCCCTTATTGCTGCTCTATATTAAAACTACCCAAATCCTATTTTAATGGCTATTAAGTGTTCAAGGGCTGACATTGAAGACATTGAGCCACCTTTTAAACACAACCAAAAGAAGCGATTTTTTTTAAAGGATATTACAGATCATTATGTGTAACAACTAGATGGTGGCCCGATTCTAACGCATCGGGTATTCTAGAATATGTATGCGGCCGACCGGGCGCAATTAGCAGAGCGGTGTTTAAATTTGGCGCCAAAATCGCTGATTGGTTGCATCCGGCATCCGCGACCAATCAGCAGAGCGGTGTTTAAATTTGGTGGCAATATCGGAGATTGGTCGCGGGCGGCGGCCGCGACCAATCAGCGAACCGTGTTAGTGAGAACTGGAGAGCGTGTTTAAATTTGGCACCAAAATCGCTGATTAGTCGCGACCAATCAGCAGAGAGGTTTTTAAATTTGGCGCCAATACTGCTGATTGGTCGCGGTCGCGACCAATCAGCAGAGCGATGCAGAGCGTTGTTTAAATTTGGCGCCAAAATCGCTGATTGGTCGGGGGCGGAGGCCGCGACCAATCAGCGAACCGTGTTAGTGAGGACTGGAGAGCGGGGTTTAAATTTGGCGCCAAAATCGCTGATTAGTCGTGACCGCGACCAATCAGCAAAGAGGTGTTTAAATTTGGCGACAATACTGCTGATTGATCTCGGCCAGCGACCGCGACCAATCAGCAGAGCGTTGTTTAAATTTGGCGCCAATCTCGCTGATTGGACGCGTCCGGCATCCGCGACCAATCAGCAGAGCGTTGTTTAAATTTGGCGCCAAGCTCGCTGATTGGTTGTGGCTGGCGTCCGCGACCAATTAGCACAGCAGTGTTTAAATGTGGCGGCAAGATCGGTGATTGGTCGTGGGCAGCGGCCGCGACCAATCAGCAGAGCGGTGTTTAGCTTTAGCGCCAAGATCACTGATTGGTCGCGTGCGGAGAGCGCGACCAATCAGCGAATCGTATTGGTGAGGAACGGGGAGCGGAATCGTATTAGTGAGGACCGGGGAGCGCCGCTGCCTGTGCGGGTACTTCCGCTGCGAGAACCCGGGACATGAGCGGGCGCTCGGAGCAGAAGTATCCCGACCCGCAGCGCCGCTCCCCGGTCCTCCCTTCACACCCTAGCCGCTGATGTCCCCACAGTATCTGCATGGTGTTACAAAGGTCCGGACAATTGTGTTAAAAATCGCTGATTGGTCGCTGGCGCTGCCCGCGACCAATCACCGATTTAGGCGCCAAATTTAAATATCGGCCGCGACCAATCACCGATCTTGGCTCCACATTTAAATACCGCTGTGCTGATTGGTCGCGGCCGATATTTAAATGTGGCGCCCAAATCGGTGATTGGTCGCGGGCGGCGTCGGTGACCAATCAGCACAGCGGTGTTTAAGTTTTGCGCTAAGATCAGTGATTGGTCGGGTCCGAAGACCGCGACCAATCATGGAATCGTCTTGGTGAGGACCGGGGAGCGGCGCTGCCTGTGCGGCTACTTACGCTGCGAGAACCCGGGACATAGCGGGCGCTCGCAGCAGAAGTATCCCGACCCGCAGCGCCGCTCCCCGGTCCTCCCTTCCGCATGGAGGTCAGCGGCGCCGGCGGTCCTTCCGCTGCTACCGGCCGGGAGATGAGCGCCTAGCGCCGCTCATCACCCGGCTGCATCTCCGTCCCGCAGATGGGTCTGGCGGTCGGGTTCCTTCTGCTGTTGCCGGCCGGGAGATGAGCGCCTCGCGGCTGCATCGCCGCTCAGCTCCGTCCCGCAGATGAGCCGCTAACGGCCGCCATCTTTTTTCAGAAAATCCCGCGGCGCTGATTGGCCGCTGCCGGACCAATGAGCGACGCGGGATTTCCTGGACAAACAGACACACAGACAGACAGACAGACAGACAGACAGATAGACAGGATAAGACGATTATATATATACAGATTATAGGGGGTGAGACTTTGAATAAAACTAATTTTTATTTTTTCTATTGAACGCATTGTAACCCTAATTTATATATAGTATGATGACTCCTACAGCACCCCACACAGTGTTATAGCCCCTCCAGTCACCGATAAAGTGTAATGAACCCTACAGACCCTTATATACAGTGTAATACCCCAAACAGTATGATATCCACCACAGTCCCCCAATATGCAGTATGATGCCTCCACAGCCCAGGTATAAATGTCTACCACAGCCAGCCCCCAGTATAATATGTACCTCACAGCCAGCCCCCAGTATAATATATACCCCATAGTGTGATAGGCCCCCAGTATAATATGTACCGCATAGTGTGATAGGCCCCCACAGTTAGCATCCCCCAGTATAATATCCTCACAACCCCTCTTGTGATAGCCCCCCATTCATTAGTTAAATAGTATAAGAAAAACAAAAAGATAGCTTACCTCATCCCGGCTCCCCATCCAGCACAGTTACTGTCAACTCTTCTATGAGGTGCAGCAGTGGGCGCTGGATGGCACGTTGATGTGGAGCCCCTGCGGGTTCAGTCACCACAGAGGTGCTGCATCTCACCCAGAGGTGTGGTATCCCACTCTCCGGTAAGGAGGGAGTGCTGCCCGGGACCCACCCACCTGCATCCAACACTACACCATTCCAGACCAGCAGGAGGGGCAAGATGCACGTGTACAATGCTGAACCCTGTCCCTGGTTGGAAGGGGGAGAACCAAGAGAGGGGGAACCATGTAGTGGGTATGGGTGGAGGAAGTAGATCAGGGAAGCACCGTCAGAAGGAGTATAAAAAGAAAGGGAACCATCTTGAAACAGCCAGTCCTGCTCAGGAGAGCACTGTAGGAGGTCCAGGCTCCTGGCTCCAGTGCTTAGAGCAGGAGTTGAGAGGAGAGAGGAGAGCGGGGATAGTCTGAGAGGCCCTGGAGAGAGAGTGAGAGGACGGGAGCAGAGGGAAGGCTCCAGAGACAGAGGGGATCCCAGGGGCACGGTGAGCCACCCGTGCACCCGAATCTACACGGACGTGGAGGGATCAGGCCGCAGAGGGGACCGGCCCCTAAACTAGTGGAGAACAACCAGGCTCAGCTAGACAAACGGAGGCTGCTGTACTTGCAAGGTGTAATTGTGGTGGTTGGCAACTGCATCGCCGAAAAGGTGGCCGCGTAGGGTCCAGGGGACTGCACGTTGCCCGACAAGATCCAAGGCTACTGGCTTGGGACATTGATTGTGAGGCGCAGGGCAGGAGGGTGAGAACCAGCGCAGGAAGACGACCGAGAAAGGAACATAGAACGGGGTCCCGTTTAAGTACTCCTAAAATACTTGAGAGCTGCTGAACCCCTTCCTTGGTGAACACAGGACGACGTGGGCGGTTATAATCTGGAATGTGTAACCTGAGGAATTTAACAACTGTGAGTAAAACCTGAAGACTGCACCCCACTGTGTTCTTGAATAATTGCTGCGCCATCACCGGCCCTGCAATACACAGCACCAACAACATCTACCTCATAGCATCACTATATCCTGCCCTGGAGCTACGCTCCGCCTGTGGAGAGCTGAACCAACTCTGCTGTGTCACCATCAGCTCCAGAGGATCTGCACCGCAGCGGCGGCCCCATATAGCCGCATACCACAGGTGGAGTCACGAACATTATCGCTATAAAAACTTTGATCCCTTTTACTTTACTTTCCCTTTAATTGACCGCCCTGGGTCACGGACCGGGTCATTGCCACCGTGACATCCCCCAGCACCGACCGGCCCGGCTACCGAGTACCCCACGGCACAGGGGGCGCGTCATTGACGTCACTGTATCTCGCCATCCGACGTCCCTTGCATGCACCGTTTCCTTTAGTGCACAGGCTGGAGTGGCCTGCCTTCTGATGGAATCACCTGTGAAGCATGGAACTGATTACAGCTCCGCTGCTCCTGTCTGGGGCAGTGCTCACTTCAGTTGTATTCCTGTCTGACAGACACCAATACAATTGATTGCAGGGAAGGGAGACGGCCTGAGTGCAGGTAGAGAGAGGGGTGAGCAATGTCAGTGACTGATACTGCTCCCCTGTGTGCCTGCGCTCTGCCCGTCACTGTGCTGAATGCCTGACTCCGGGGGAAGGTGCCGGGCAGCTGCAGGCATTTAGCAATAATAATAATAATAATAATCTTTATTTATATAGCACCAACATATTCCGCAGCGCTTTACAATTCAGAGGTTTATATACAACAGTCATAAGTAACATAGCTAAAGATAATAACAATAATTAAAGCAAAAATAATGACGACCCTGCTCGTAAGAGCTTACAATCTACAATGAGGAGGGGGAGACACAGGTACAGGTGCTTATTTACAATGATGGTCCAGTCATCTTGAGGGGATGAGGTATAGATAAAGGCTGCATGAGCTCATCACCAGCCAGTATCTGTAGTGCTTTTGGGTCAGATGGTATTTTTCCCCCAAAGTGCGCCCCCCCTAGGGGAGGCAGTAGTTAACACCCTAGGCAAGTGCCTACCCACCATCCTGGTCCTGATTATAAGTCCCTGATAGCATAATTAATTAGGGGGTGGGAGAAGACATTATCAGGGTCTTATAAAGAACTTGGGAGTGGGAGAGGATGCTATCAGGTACTTGGCAAAATTGGGACCCGGGCCCCCATCTGCATGTTGGTCAGATGTACGGGCCCTTGTAGATCCTATAAAGACATATGTGTTCACCCTCCCTCCCCATATAATGATGTCCCAAATCCTGGGCCCCTTTATGGTATAATATCCCTCATGATGGGCTCCTTCTTGACATAATGTCCCCCATCCTGGGCTCCTTCTTGGTATCATTTCTCCCATCATGGTCCCCTTCCTAGTATAATGTCCCTCATCCTGGTCCCCTCCATGGTATAATGTTCTCCATCCTGGGCCCCTTCATAGTATAATGTGATCACTGTTTTCTAGGGCATTTGCACAGGGCATTAATGTTTTCTAGGGCACAATTTTAGCATTTAGCTGAAGTCCTAGCTACACCTCTGTTATGTACTGTAAGGAGGCGGTATGTGGACGTAATACTGTGTGAAAGGGGCTTTGTGGGGATATAATACTGTGTAAGGAAGATGCATGGGGACATCTTTGTGCACAGGGGTTTGGGGGGCATAGTACTATGTAGGGGTGCTGTATGTAGACATATTTCTACATGGGGCTGTGTGGGGACATCATTCTGAGTGGGTGGCTGTGTGGGGAGATAATACTGTGTAAGTGGTCTGTGTGGGGAAATCATTCTGCAAGGGGGCTATATGGGGGACATAATACTGTGCAAGGGGGCTCTGTGGGGACATCATTCACAATGGGTGGCTGTGTAATAACATAATACAGCGTAAGTTGGATGTGTAGGGACATAACTGTGTAAGGGGGTTGTGTGGGGACATAATATTGTGTAAGGGGGCTGTGTGGGGACATAATACTGTGTAAGGGGGCTGTGTGGGGACATAATACTGTGTAAGGGGGCTGTGTGGGGACATAATACTGTGCCCCTTGCTGTGTTGGGACACAATATTGTGTTATGAGACTTTGTGGGAAAGTTATACGGTGTAGAAGGATGTGTGGGGACATCATTCTCAGTGGCTGGCTGTGTTGGGACAGATTACTGTGCAAGGGTGCTGTGTGGGGACATAATACTGTATAGTGAGGCTTTGTGGGATGTTATGCTGTGTAGGTGGGTGTGTGGGGATATCATACTGTTTGAGGGGCTGTGTGGGAACATCATACAGTTTGTGGGGACTGTGGGGCATCATAATGTGTTGGGAGCTGTTGATCAAAAAGGAAGGGCTGAATAACATTTGTAGTATGATTTATACATTTTATAAAAAACAGTAAATTATATGGTTTTTAGTATCTGCTACAGGTAAAAGTACTAATTACAATAAGCCCTATTGTAACATGTATTAGCAGTAATAACTAGTCAACAGACTTAAAATGATTTTAATCCTTAATTTATTAAATATTTTGTGTGACATATCTCTCTGATTTAAGGGCATGAAAATTCAAAGTTTGAAAGTTGCGAAATTTTCACCAAATTTCAGATTTTTTCACAAATAAACACCAGTCATATCAAATAAATTTTACCATTATCATGGTAAATCACCTTATCACCTTTAGCCCTACTCCTCCTCTTCCCTCCCTTATTCTCCCTTCTTTTGAAGTCTACTCCGTCTGCATTTACTCTCCCTCCAACCTCCAAGTGGCTGTCATATACTGACCCCCGGGCCCGGTCACTGCCTGTAGTGCCGGCGTCCCTGCCCTCTGCTAGGCAGGGACGCTGCTCCTCTCACCGCTCTGCTCCGTGCCCAGCATCCTCCCCCCGCTCTGCTGTCAGCGCGCGCTCCGTCCCGGCGTCCTCCTCCTGCTCTGCTCTCAGCGCGCGCTCCTTCCCGGCCCCTGTGCTTAGGGCGCGCGCGCGCGCGCTCCCCTCCTCTTAAAGGGGCCGCGCGCGCCGCCCTAAAGAGTCCCCGGCCAATGGCCGGAGGACTTCATCATATATAAGGCACCTCCTCCAAAATGGAGGTGCCCGAGCAATGTTGTTTGCACCTGTGTCTCACCTGTGCTTCAGCCCTCAGGTCCCGTTGCCAGTTACCTGCCAGTTACCTGCCAGTTACCTGCCTGATTCCTGCCAGTTACCTGCCTGATTCCTGCCTGAATACTTGTTACCTGTCTGCCAGTCTGAGGTCCGACGGTCTGCCTTACTACTCCTGTCAGTCTGTCTAAGGACCAGCCTGCCCGCTCACCTGGGAGCGCATATCAGCTACCTGCCTGCTTGCCTGAGGTCCGACGGTCTGCCTTACTACTCCGGTCAGTCTGTCTATGGACCAGCTTGCCCGCTCACCTGGGAGCGCTTCTCCGTTACCTGCCTGCTTGCCAGCCCGGAGGCTCCGTTGTCACGTGCTGTGACCACCAGCTATCTCAGAGACTCTTGCCCGCTCACCTGGGAGCGCATCTCCGTTACCTGCCTGCTTGCCAGCCCGGAGGTCCCGTTGTCACGTGCGGTGACCACCAGCTATTCCAGAGACTCTTGCCCGCTCACCTGGGAGCGCTTCTCCGTTACCTGCCTGCCTGCCAGCCCGGAGGCTCCGCCGTCACGTGCCGTGACCACCTGCTATTCCAGAGACTCTCGCTTGCTCACCTGGGAGCACCAATCTACCATCTGCCTGCTAGCCTACCCGGAGGCTCTGCCATCACAGGTCGTACCTACCCCTTACCCAGAGACTGCCCTGATCACTTGCCGTATCTCCCTGTCCGTTCACCCAGAGACTGCCCTGATCACTTGCCGTATCTCCCTGTCCGTTCACCCAGAGACTGCCCTGATCACTTGCCGTATCTCCCTGTCCGTTCATCCAGAGACTGCCACCCGCTCCCTTACAAGGGCCGCTCCCTTGTATAGTAGCTCAGAGGTTCCGCCTCCCGGACCCGTTACAGTTTGCTCGGGCCCTGGAACCCGGTGGCACCCAAGCTCCCTCGCTCACGGACCTGTGTCATGAACTATCCCGTCAAAGGTCCCAACAGGAGTCCATCCTGGGTCACCTGCGGAATGTCAATACTCGCCTGGACACTCTGACTGCACCACCTGCAGCCACTGCCAGTACCATGACTCGCAACCCGGCAGCTCCGCTACCCACTAATACCATGGTAACCTATCCCGGACCCCGGCTGTCTGTACCTCCTCGCTTCGGAGGTGACTCCGCCCAGGCTCGGGGCTTCATAAATCAGTGCACCCTGCACTTTGAACTTTTGTCCCATCAGTTTAATTCCGACCGGGCCAAAATTGCCTTTATCATGTCCCATCTCACCGGGGAGGCCCTGGCCTGGCTAAATCCTCTATGGGAGAGAGGAGACCCCCTGGTGTCCAACTTGCCTGCTTTTCTCTCAGCTTTCCGGAAAGTCTTCGACGAACCCGGACGGAAGACCTCATCCGCATCCTCTCTGCTACGCCTCCGTCAGGAGGGTCTCACCGTGGGCCAATATGCCATACGGTTCCGCACCCTTGCCTCGGAGCTGGCCTGGGATAACGACGCTCTGGTATCCGTCTTCTGGGAGGGTCTGTCCGGTCGTATTAAAGATGAACTTGCTGGTCGGGACATTCCTACCTCTCTCGATGATCTAATAACCCTTGCCACCCGGATTGACCTACGGTTCCAGGAGCGTGCCAAAGAGGTCACCCGTGAGAGAAGGATTCCACGTTTAGCTCCTACTTTCCAGAAACCCGTCATTCCCTCCGTTTCTCCCCAGGTACACTCTCCTGAGCCTATGCAGGTCGACCAGACGAAGATGGTCAAAACCCGTCAGGACTCACGCCGTGCCGAGGGGAGCTGCTTCTACTGTGGCAGTAAGGAGCACCGGATCCGTGCCTGCCCGGAGAGGTCGGGAAACGCCTGTGTCTAGGTTCGCTCAGAGAGGTCCACCTAGACAAGAATAAATCCTCTCCATCCCTGCTGTTGTCTGTTTCGATCATCTACGGGGAGAACCGTTATTTCGAACTAGCCCAACTTGACTCTGGAGCAGCCGGGAACCTTATTTCACAGTCCCTGGTTGAGAAATACCGCATCCCCACCAAACCTCTGGCTGTACCCTTGTCTGTCGCTGCCGTGGATGGGGGCCTCTTACCTCGCCCCATTCAACTCATCACCGAATCCATTACCCTGCAGGTGGGAATGCTGCATTCTGAAAGTATCTCCTTTCATGTTCTGCCTGGACTCTCTCACGCCCTCTTGCTAGGTCTGCCCTGGCTCCAGAGACATGCACCCGTGCTAGACTGGCAAACCGGAGAGGTCCTTCGCTGGGGACAAGACTGTCATAAAACCTGCCTGGTTCCCGTCCATCCCGTCCGTCCCTCTCCTACCCCAGCTAATCTACCTGGACTTCCGATTCCTTATTGGTCTTATGCAGATGTCTTTAATAAAAAGGAGGCAGAGACATTACCACCACATAGACCATACGACTGTCCCATCGATCTGCTACCCGGTACTACTCCTCCCCGTGGGCGTATCTATCCTTTATCCGCTGCTGAGACCCGGTCAATGTCCGAATATATTGAGGAGAATCTGGCCAGAGGATTCATCCGGAAATCTACCTCCCCGGCGGGAGCAGGCTTCTTTTTCGTCAAAAAGAAGGACGGCTCTCTCCGTCCCTGTATAGACTATAGAGGCCTAAACCTGATCACGGTGAAGAATAAGTACCCCCTTCCGCTCATTCCAGAATTATTTGATCGTCTGAGGGGGGCTAGGATCTTCACCAAACTGGACCTTCGTGGGTCGTACAACCTGGTTCGTATTCGTCAGGGGGATGAATGGAAGACGGCATTCAACACCCGGGACGGCCACTATGAATACCTGGTAATGCCCTTTGGTCTCTGTAACGCTCCTGCCGTCTTTCAAGAGTTGGTCAATGACATCTTCCGGGACCTTCTCTACTCCTGCGTAGTGGTGTACCTGGACGACATCTTGGTCTTCTCTCCGGATCTCCAGACTCACCGGAGGGACGTTCGTCAGGTCCTGCTCAGGCTAAGGCAGAACCATCTCTACGCTAAATTTGAGAAGTGCCTCTTTGAGCAGACCTCGCTTCCGTTTCTGGGCTACATTATCTCTCAGACCGGCCTACAAATGGATCCTGAGAAACTGTCTGCCATCGAGAAATGGCCCCGACCGGAGGGGTTGAAGGCCATTCAGCGATTCCTGGGCTTCGCCAACTACTACCGCCTCTTCATACCACACTTCTCTTCCCGGACGGCCCCAATTTCTGCGCTCACCCGTAAAGGTGCTAATCCCAAAGAGTGGCCACCCGAAGCAGAGGAGGCCTTTCTTTCCCTTAAACAGGCCTTCTCTTCCGCCCCGGTGCTGCATCGCCCAGATGGCAACAAGCAGTTCTTCCTGGAAGTTGACGCCTCCTCCTCTGGAGCCGGAGCGGTACTTACTCAAAAATCATCTTCCGGGAGGATGGTAACTTGTGGCTTCTTCTCAAAACTCTTCTCCTCCTCTGAGCGCAACTATTCCATAGGAGACCGAGAGTTATTGGCCATCAAACTGGCATTGGAGGAGTGGCGTTACCTGCTCGAGGGGGCTCTTCACCCGGTAATAATTTACACTGACCACAAGAACTTGGCTTACCTCCAGCATGCCCAGAGACTTAACCCGCGCCAAGCCCGGTGGTCCTTGTTTTTTGCTCGTTTTGATTTTGTCCTTCATTTTCGCCCGGCTGACAAAAACGTCAAGGCGGACGCCTTGTCTCGATCCTTTCTGGTGTCTGATCTCGAGGAGGATCCGAAACACATCATCGATCCCGCCAGAGTAATGCAGGTGGCTCCCGTGAGTCTAAATCGTCTTCCTCCTGGTAAGACGTTCGTACCAGTACCTGATCGGGAGAAGATCCTACACTGGGGTCATTCGTCTAAACTAGCTGGCCACGCCGGTCAGAAAAAGACCCTCCAGCTTATTACCCGGCACTACTGGTGGCCTAACCTGCACAAGGATGTAATTGACTTTGTTTCTGCCTGTGTGTCCTGCGCCCGCAACAAAGTTCCGAGACACCTGCCGGCCGGCCGCCTCCTACCTCTGCCAGTACCTGCTGCCCCCTGGCAGCATATAGCGATGGACTTCATAACTGATCTGCCCGTCTCTGCCGGTTGTACGGTCATTTGGGTGGTCGCTGACCGCTTTTCCAAGATGGCTCACTTCATTCCACTGCCAGGTCTTCCGTCTGCACCCGAGCTGGCTAAAGACTTTATTCGCCACATCTTCCGTCTTCATGGCCTGCCCCGTCACATCGTGTCGGATCGAGGAGTACAGTTCACTTCCCGTTTCTGGAGAGCCACTTGTAAATTGCTGGACGTCACCCTGGACTTCTCCTCCGCTTACCACCCACAGTCTAATGGTCAAGTGGAGCGGATCAATCAGAACCTGACCAGTTACCTTCGGCACTTCGTTAATGCCCACCATTCTGACTGGGTGGATCTCCTGCCATGGGCCGAATTCTCGTACAACAATCACGAGAGCGAGTCTTCCTCCAAATCCCCGTTTTTTGTAGTCTACGGTCAGCATCCTCGGATCCCGTTTCCCGTCTCCACCTCGGTGGACAATCCGGCTGCGGAATCTCTTGTTAACAAATTTTCCTCCATATGGGAGAGTACCCGGTCCGCACTCCTTCTGTCATCCGAGCGTATGAAAAGACACGCTGACAAAAAACGTCTGGACCCTCCTCAATTCCGCCCTGGGGATAAAGTCTGGCTCTCGTCCAAATATGTCCGGCTCAAGATCCCTTCCTATAAGTTAGGGCCTCGGTTCATCGGCCCACTGGAGGTCATCAGTCAGATCAACCCGGTGGCCTATAAATTGAAACTCCCGGCCAACTTACGGATCCCTAACTCCTTCCATGTATCTCTCCTCAAACCTGTGGTGCTTAACTCTTTTTCCAAGTCTACAGGTACGCCTCCTGCTCCGGTTTCTGCTGAGGACGAGTTTGAGGTAGAGAACATTCTTGCCACCAAAAGGGTAAGAGGAAAGACCTTTTTCCTGGTAGATTGGAAGGGGTTTGGTCCTGAGGAGAGAACGTGGGAGCCCCGGGAGAACATCCATGCCCCTCTCATCCTAGCTAAATTTCTGTCTGGCCTAAAAAAGGGGGGGCCTAAAGGGGGGGGTACTGTAGTGCCGGCGTCCCTGCCCTCTGCTAGGCAGGGACGCTGCTCCTCTCACCGCTCTGCTCCGTGCCCAGCATCCTCCCCCCGCTCTGCTGTCAGCGCGCGCTCCGTCCCGGCGTCCTCCTCCTGCTCTGCTCTCAGCGCGCGCTCCTTCCCGGCCCCTGTGCTTAGGGCGCGCGCGCGCGCGCTCCCCTCCTCTTAAAGGGGCCGCGCGCGCCGCCCTAAAGAGTCCCCGGCCAATGGCCGGAGGACTTCATCATATATAAGGCACCTCCTCCAAAATGGAGGTGCCCGAGCAATGTTGTTTGCACCTGTGTCTCACCTGTGCTTCAGCCCTCAGGTCCCGTTGCCAGTTACCTGCCAGTTACCTGCCAGTTACCTGCCTGATTCCTGCCAGTTACCTGCCTGATTCCTGCCTGAATACTTGTTACCTGTCTGCCAGTCTGAGGTCCGACGGTCTGCCTTACTACTCCTGTCAGTCTGTCTAAGGACCAGCCTGCCCGCTCACCTGGGAGCGCATATCAGCTACCTGCCTGCTTGCCTGAGGTCCGACGGTCTGCCTTACTACTCCGGTCAGTCTGTCTATGGACCAGCTTGCCCGCTCACCTGGGAGCGCTTCTCCGTTACCTGCCTGCTTGCCAGCCCGGAGGCTCCGTTGTCACGTGCTGTGACCACCAGCTATCTCAGAGACTCTTGCCCGCTCACCTGGGAGCGCATCTCCGTTACCTGCCTGCTTGCCAGCCCGGAGGTCCCGTTGTCACGTGCGGTGACCACCAGCTATTCCAGAGACTCTTGCCCGCTCACCTGGGAGCGCTTCTCCGTTACCTGCCTGCCTGCCAGCCCGGAGGCTCCGCCGTCACGTGCCGTGACCACCTGCTATTCCAGAGACTCTCGCTTGCTCACCTGGGAGCACCAATCTACCATCTGCCTGCTAGCCTACCCGGAGGCTCTGCCATCACAGGTCGTACCTACCCCTTACCCAGAGACTGCCCTGATCACTTGCCGTATCTCCCTGTCCGTTCACCCAGAGACTGCCCTGATCACTTGCCGTATCTCCCTGTCCGTTCACCCAGAGACTGCCCTGATCACTTGCCGTATCTCCCTGTCCGTTCATCCAGAGACTGCCACCCGCTCCCTTACAAGGGCCGCCCCCTTGTATAGTAGCTCAGAGGTTCCGCCTCCCGGACCCGTTACACTGCCTTTATTGACCAATTCTCCACATGGCTTCTTTACTTTCTCTCTGCTGACATTCCCACAATCATCATGGGCGATTTCAACATCCCCACTGACACTCGCCAGTCAGCAGCATCCAAACTCTTGTTGCTTACTTCATCCTTTGGACTTACTCAGTGGTCCTCCTCAGTCACCCACACAGACGGACACACACTAGACCTGATCTTCACCCGACTCTGCTCCCTATCTAACCTCACAACCTCCCCCCTACCCCTGTCTGACCACCATCTACTCACATTCTCATCCCTGTCCTCCTCACCTGTCACCCATGTCCGGCAACTAGCACACCCCCGCAGAAATCTTGCACAATTAGACACTCACACACTCTCTGACTCTGTTCTACCACTGACATCCATATCCTCACTCCATGACACAGACAGCACCACCGTTCTACAATGCCACTCTCGCATCAGCTATTGACTCGGTCGCCCCTCTTGTGCATGGCAGAGAGCGATGTGTCAACAGGCAACTGGCACAACAACCTCACTAAACAGCTTCAACAAGCATCCAGGGTTGCAGAGCAGCGTTGGAAGAAAACACATACTCAAGATGACTTCACTGCATTCAAACAAGCAACACTCGCATTCAAATCAGCACTCACCTCTGCTAAACAGGCCTACTTCACAACCCTCATATCCTCCCTATCCTAACACCCCAAACAGCTATTCAACACTTTTAACTCTCTCCTCCGCCCTCCACTGCCCCCTCCGACCTATGTCATCTCTGCTGAGGAGTTTGCCACACACTTCAAAAACAAGAGATTGACCAAACACGGCAAGTCTTTACTGTCCGACCTCCACAACCCCTTTGTTTTCCACACCATTTCCCTACCCCCATAACCTTCCTTCCCAACATCACGGAAAGAGACCTTACTCGTCTCCTCTCCAAATCACACCTCACCACATGTGCACTCGACCCCAACCTCACCCCCACACTCATCCCATCCCTAACCCATCTCTTCAACCTATCACTATCTTCTGGTACTTTCCCCGCTGCCTTCAAACATGCCACAATCACGCCCATCCTTAAAAAGCCATCCCTTGTCCAGCTATCGCCCCATATCGCTGCTCCCATTTGCCTCCAAACTCACTGAGCAACACGTTCACGCTGAAATTTCCTCCCACTTTTCATCTAACTCTCTCTTCGTCAACCGACAATCCGGCTTCCGCCCCCACCATTCCACAGAAACTTCCCTTACCAAAATCACCAATGACTTATTTACAGCCAAAGCTAACAGACAATTCTCTGTGCTGCTTCTTCTTGACCTATCCTCTGCTTTCGATACAGTTGATCATTGCCTCCTACTACAGATCCTCTCTTCCTTTGGCGTCAAAGACCTTGCCCTATCCTGGATGTCCTCATACCTTTCTAACCGCACATTTAGCGTCTCCCACTCCCACACTACCTCCTCACCCCGCCCCCTTTCTGTTGGAGTCCCTCAAGGCTCTGTCCTAGGGCCCATACTCTTCTCAATCTATACCTTGGCCTGGGACAGCTCATAAAATCCCATGGCTTCCAGTACCATCTGTACGCTGATGACACCCAGATCTACCTCTCTGGCCCAGATGTCATCTCTCTGCTGTCCAGAATCCCAGCATATCTAGCAGCAATAACCTCCTTCTCCTCCCGCTACCTCATGCTCAATGTGGACAAAACTGAACTCATTATCTTTCCCCCATCTCGTATATCTTTCCCACCTAATCAGTCTATCACAGTAAATGACATTACTCTTTCCCCTGTACCGACAATCCGCTGCCTCGGAGTAACCCTTGACTCTGCCCTGTCCTTCAAACCCCACATCCAAGCTCTCGCCTCTTCCTGTCGCCTCCAGCTCAAAAATATTTCCAGAATCCGTCCTTTCCTCAACCCTCAATCTACTAAACTGCTTGTGCAAGCCCTCATCATCTCCCGCCTCGACTATTGTAACATCCTCCTCTGAGGCCTACCTGCTAACACTCTCGCACCCCTCCAGTCCATCCTCAACTCTGCTGCACGACTTGTTCATCTCTCGCCTCGCTACTCCTCTGCTACCCACCTTTGCAAATCCCTTCATTGGCTTCCATTCCCCCAGCATATCGAGTTCAAACTACTAATACTGACCTACAAAGCCATCCATAACCTCTCTCCTCCGTACATCTCTGAACTAATCTCCCGATATATTCCCTCACGTAACCTCCGGTCCTCCCAAGAACTCCTTCTCTTCTCCACACTTATTCATTCCTCACCCAATCGCCTCCAAGATTTCTCCCGAATATCCCCCGTCCTATGGAATTCTGTGCCTCAACACGTCCGATTATCCACCACACCTGGATCCTTCAGACAGAACCTGAAAACCCATCTCTTCAAACAAGCTTACAGTCTGCCATGACCTTGCTTGCTGCCACCTCAACCAACAACACTGGAGCTACTGCAACCCCTCAACCTACTGTCTCCGCCCCATTCCTGTAGAATGTAAGTGTTAGAACCTTGCTCTTAGTTTTTTTTTTCCTTTGCTGGTCACATGACCTTGTTGGCCTATTTAATCCTGCTCCGCCCTTCTGGCTTTGCTGGACTTCATTGTATATCTACTTTCTAGCTAGCCTGTGCTCTGTGTCTTGCTCTGTTAGTTTGCTTGGTCTACTGACCTCTATGTTCTATATATTTTGTTTGTTCGTCTGTCTGCTACTATTTCTGTTAGGAGGTGTCCCATATTCCTCCCAGTCCTTAGTACTTGTAGGGATTCCTTCCCCACATCTATAGGTCTCCGTACAGACTAGCTTAGGACTTTAGCAGGTCTGATCGCAGGATCAGGTTCCCTGTTACATCGTAGGGATTAAGCTGAGTTCTATCGTAGGGACAGATCTCCTCTCTTTCCTTAGCTCTGGTAGCAGAACATAACAGTAAGCCCACAAGGGCAGGGTCCTCTTCCCTCCGTACCATTATATCATTGTTTGTTTACTGTAAGTGATATCTGTATTTCGTATGTAACCCCTCCTTATGTACAGTGCCATGGAATCAATGGTTCTATATAAATTAATAATAATAATCATGAAGTACAATATGTCATGAATAAACAACCTCAGAATCAGTGGGATCCGTTGAAGCATTCCAGAGTTATTACCTCATAAAGTGACGTTGGTGAGAATTGTAAATATTGGCCTGGTCATTAACGTGCAAACAGCCTTCGGGGATAATGGGGTTAATTCTGCTCAATTAAGTGATAAAAATTAATATAAAACAATATTAATGCGCAGAATTAAGTTTGACCAATTGGTTCAGCCCTCAAAACAGTCACAGCATCTCATATGGTCCCTTGGGAAAATTAATTGCGGCCCCTGATAAAGAGGGTTGGTGTTTAACGTTCGGTGCATATACTGTTACATTCTCTATGCTGTGACACACCGAAAAACAGATACCTACACTACATCATGATTAAACAGTAATTTTATTACATATAGAGCCATAAAAAGCTGTATAAAACAAACACGTATAAAGGTGGAAAAGCTTACAGACAAAAACAGAGCCAGGCATCGGTTTGTATATAACACCGTGCTAGAGATGGGCAAACCCGAATAGTAAAGTTCGGGGTCCGTACCTAGTGTTCGGGCAAGAACCCCGAACACAGACTTCCTCAGGAACTCTGTTTTTTTTTAATAGCAAGTACAGTAAAATACACAGCCAAGGTAACCTTGTAGCTGGAAATTCCAGTAACCTTAACGGGAACCTGCCAGTTGGAGCATGTACACTGCCCCCCAGGTTGTTGTTAGTGATGCAATATGCATCACTAACACGCTTTTTGCATTAAAATCAGTGCAGTAATCTTTTGTAAAATCCACTTTGTATACTTATATCTTACTTGCTCGTTTAGTCATAGGGGTGTTCCTTTCTTTATTCAGTCCAGCTTATCGCCGCCCACTCAATTTGAATTGTCCCCGGTTTGAGCCGTCATATGAATAGGCTTGTTGTGGTTCCGCGCTTGCGCACTGTATGCTGTCACCCACGCTTGTGCAATGTGTATTGTAAAGCCGCACATCACCGCACGTGCGCAGTAACGATCAGCTCGCACACGTGAGCAGTGACGATTAGCTCTCACACGTGCGCAGTGATGAGTGGCTCCCGTGCATGCAATTGAGAGCCGATCCTCACTGTGCATGTGCGCGAGCCGATCGTCACAGCGCATGCGCCGATCGTTACTGAGCACGTACGGTGGAGCGCAGCTTTACAATACACATTGCGCAAGCGTGGGTGACCACAACAGGCCTATTCATGTGATGTCAGTGCACACTGGGGACAATTCAAATTGAGTGGGCGGGGACAAGCCAGACTGAATAAAGAAAGGAACACCCCTATGACTAAACGAGCAAGTAGGTATATAAGTATATAACGTGGAGTTTACAAAAGATTACAGAACCGATTTTAATGCAAAAAGCGTGTTAGTGATGCATATTGCATCACTAACAACAACCTGGGGGCAATTTACATGCTCCAACTGACATGACCGGTTCCGTTTAAAAGGGTTGTTCAGTCAAAACCGATGTTTGCAGCGATTGTGAGACTGCAGTCTTATGAATCCCCTCAGCGCACCCACTGGGCGCTGTGGGGATTCGATGGTTTCAAACCTGGGACCAGAGGGTATGTATGGGTTATACATAGTCCTGGCCAGTGGGCGTGGCTTCGCGCTCCATACGGTTGTATCACTAGACGGGGCGCGGCCCTCCAGTTCAGGGTCAGAAACCGGTGAATCCCCGCGGCGCACGCACTCATAAGACTGCAGAGTGACTGCAAACTTATCGGCTTTGGCCGGACAACGCCTTTAAAATGACCCTCAGTTTCCCATGAGGTTTACGGGCCTCATAGCTGCTGGGAGACCCATTGGCTTTGAACTCTAGGGAAAGATTACCTGAGTTCAAGCCACCGGGTCTCATGGTAGCTCTAGTGCCGGACTGTTGAATGTCGGAGTGCCGGACAGGCGCCGGGTGCAGCTCATATCATTGTTGCTTGTACTCCCTGAGATCAGCGTGACCAGGCGACAATGATGGGAGTTGTAGTCAGCACCTGCAGTGTATATTATGTGTAAAATAAAGAATTAAATTAAAGATAACCGATGCTGTCCCACAACGTTCCAGATTACTTGTAGAGCAGTCACAACAGCAGTCACTGATGTGACTGCTCTACACGACAGCCGGCTACACACAGACACAGGCAGTATGTAGCGCTGAGCTGCCATGAGAAAGTTCACAGGAGTTCATTAGCTGATGAACACCAGAGCCCTCACTTATGGCACCGCCACTGCTTGAGAACTTTCTGGCTAGCTTACAGGGGGACCCCAGAAACAAATTGACATATGGTCCCCTATAAAATCTAACCAGCAATGGCTAAACAGACAGCTGTGGGCTGATATTAATACTTAGGGAAGGGGCCATGGATACTAACCCCTTCTGAGGCTAATAACATCAGCCCTCAGCGGCCCCAGAAATGGCGCATCAATAAGATCCGCCTTGAAGATAATCCATACTGTCCCACAACGATCCACATTACTTGTAGAGCAGTCACATGAGCAGTCACTGATGTGACAGCTCTAGACGACAGCTGGCTACACACTGACACAGGCAGTGTGTAGCGCTGAGCTGCCATGAGAAAGTTCACAGGAGTTCATCAGCTGATGAACTCCGGTGACCTGACGGCATCGCCACTGTGTGAGAACTTTCTTACTCAGCAGCAGTACCGTAAATAGGATCACTGAGGCTCATCAGTTGATGAACTCCTGTGAACTTTTTCATGGCAGCTCAACGCTACACACTGCCTGTGTCAGTGTTCTAACGCAGTGGCGATGCCGTGAGGTCACCGGAGTTCATCAGCTGATGAACTCCTGTGAACTTTCTCATGGCAGTTCAGCGCTGCACACTGACACAGACAGTGTGTAGCCGGTTGCCGGGGAGAGCAGTCACATCACCTGGAAAGTGAGAAGACCAATTGCTGGAGTTTTAGAAAGGGGCGTTGTCCCATTCTTGTTTGATGTAGGATTCTAGCTGCTCAGTCCTGGATCTAGTTCAGATGAACGGATTTTATGTCCGTAAGCAAAATGGACAGCTCACGGTTCAGTGCAAGTCAAACAAAAGCATTATTGTGGGGTTCACTCGACTTATATTTGTCAGTTTTTTAGAACAGAAGTAAATGTTCAGCATAGTATGTGCTTTCTTCTGAGCCTAAATACATAACGGAACTCAGACAGATCCGATAATAATCAATGGGGTCCTGCTACTTCCGTTAGTATCAGTTATGCAATGGATCGTTCTAGGACATGAATTCCATTTTCTGTTCCTAAAACGGACACATGAACAGAGCTAACATAGGAAACGGTACTTCACCTTTTATTATTTTTTATATTGTTGATGTATAAAATGGATGCCATATGTATATAAAAAATGGACATACTGGTGACATATACATGGTATGCAGCTGATAATATGAATGAAAAATTGTCTGTTTTTGCTTTATGAAAATTGGACTTTAACCCCTTAAGCCCCGCGGGTGGTTTGCACGTTAATGACCGGGCCAATTTTTACAATTCTGACCACTGTCACTTTATGAGGTAATTACTCTGGAACGCTTCAACGGATCCCCCTGATTCTGAGATTGTTTTTTTCGTGACATATTGTACTTCATGATTGTGGAAAAATTTCTTTGATATCACTTGCGTTTATTTGTGAAAAAAATGGAAATTTGGCGAAAATTTTGAAAATTTTGCAATTTTCAAAATTTGAATTTTTAAGCCCTGAAATCAGAGCGATATGTCACACAAAAGAGTTAATAAATAACATTTCCCACATGTCTACTTTACATCAGCACAATTTTGGAACCAAAATTTTTTTTTGTTAGGGAGCTATAAGGGTTAAAAGTTGACCAGCGATTTCTCATTTTTCCAACAAAATTTATAAAACCATTTTTTTTAGGGACCACATCACATTTGAAGTCACTTTGAGAGGTCTTTATGACAGAAAATACCCAAAAGTGACACCATTCTAAAAACTGCACCCCTCAAGGTGCTCAAAACCACATTCAAGAACTTTATTAACCCTTCAGGTGCTTCACAGGAATTTTTTGAATGTGGAAGAAAAAAATGAACATTTAACTTTTTTCACAAAAATGTTACTTTAGACCCAATTTTTTTTATTTTCACAGGGGTAACAAGAAAAAATGGACCCCAAAATTTGTTGTGCAATTTCCCCTGGGCACGCAGATACTCAATATTTGGGGAAGAAACACTGTTTGGGCGCACGGCAGGGCTCGGAAGGGAAGGAGCGCCATTTGACTTTTGATTGTAAAATTTGCTTGAATAATTAGCGGACACCATGTTCTGTTTGGAGAGCCCCTGTGTGCCCAAACTTTGGAGCTCCCCCACAAGTGACCCCATTTTGGAAACTAGACCCCCCCAAGGCATCTTTCTAGATGCATAGTGAGCACTTGGAACCCCCAGGTGCTTCACAAATTGATTCGTAATAATGAAAAAGTGAAAAAAAAAAACACTTTTTCATTTTTATGAATCAATTTGTGAAGCACCTGGGGGTTCCAAGTGCTTACTATGCATCTAGATAGGTGCCTTGGGGGGTCTAGTTTCCAAAATGGGGTCACTTGTGTGGGAGCTCCAATGTTTGGGCACACAGGGGCTCTCCAAACGCAACATGGCGTCCGCTAACAATTTGAGCCGATTTTCCATTCAATTTGTTAGCGGACACCATGTCGCGTTTGGAGAGCCCGTGATGTGCCTAAACAGTGGAGCTCCCCCACAAGTGTCCCCATTTTGGAAACTATACCCCTCAAGGATTTTATTAAGGTGTATAGTGAACATTTTGAACCCAGAGGTATGGCACAGAATTTGTTTACATTAGGTCATCATATTGAATAAGTTGTCATTATTCTTGAGCGCAAGTGCTCGCTACTTGAGTTTGCATCGGGTACTCAGGTATGCACCATGTACAGCGTGTGCTTGAGTGACATGCTCGAGTCCCTGCTCCGCATGTTTCACGGTTATTAGGCACCCAAAAAAAAACATGCGGGGATCGCTCGTGCATGGCAGGCAATCCCCGTAAAGTTTTTTGGCCGCGAAGCATATGGGGCAGAGACTCGAGCATGTCACTCAAATACCCACGATACTCAATGCATACCAGAGCACCCGATGCAAACTCAAGTAGCGAGCACTTGCTCTCAACACTAGTCACCATATCGTCATCTTTTTTTCTTACTTTTGAAAAAAATCCCAACCCCAGCCCTAGCCCTAGCACAACCCTAGCCCTAGCACAACCCTAGCCCTAGCACAACCCTAGCCCTAGCACAACCCTAGCCCTAGCACAACCCTAGCCCCAGCACAACCCTAGCCCCAGCACAACCCTAGCCCCATCCTAACCCAAGAGTTTATTTTTGACGCCGTTCCTTGTGCGGTATAAGTGATTAGACGACTTTATTCTTCGGGTCGGTGTGATTACAGCAATGCCAGAATCATATGGGGTTTTTATGACTGACAGCTGTCACACACTAAAAGACGCATTTTTTGTAAAATCTAGTTTTTGCATCGCCATATTTTGAGAGCTATAATTTTTCCAGATTTTGGCAGACAGTCATGTGACGGCTCGTTTTTTGTGGGATGACTTGACGTTGTTATTGGTGCCATTTTCAGGCACGTGACATTTTTTGATCGCTTTCTATTCCGATTTTTGGGAGGCAGAATAAACAAAAACCAACAATTCAGGAATTGTTTTTTTTTTTTTTTTTATTCTGTTCCGCGTGTGGTAAAATTGATGAGGTAGCTTTATTCTTCGGGTCAGTACGTTTACAGCGGTACCACATTTGTATAATTTTTCTATGTTTTGGCGCTTATACACAATAAAAGCTATTTTATAGAAAAAAATATTTTTTAGCATCGCTTTATTCTGAGAGCTGAAACTTTTTTATTTTTCGGCTGATGGAGCTGTATGGCGGCTTGTTTTTTGTGGGACGAGATGACGTTTTCAGCGGTATCATTTTTATTTATATGCGTCTTTTTGATCGCGTGTTATTCCACTTTTTGTTTGGCGGTATGGTGATAAAGCATTGTTTTTTTGCTGCGTTTTTTTTTTTTTTTACCGTGTTCACTGAAGGGGTTAACTAGTGGGACAGTTTTATAGGTCAGGCTGTTCCGGACGCGGCGATACCAAATATGTGTACTTTTATTGTTTTTTTTTTTTTATTTTTTTTATAATAATATTTATTGATGGGTACATTATATTTTTATTTTTGGTGTATTATTTTTTTTATTTTTTATAATATTTTTGCACATTTTTTTTTTTTTCCCACTTTCAGACAGTTTGTACACCTTATTACTTTGTCCCACTCTGGGACTTTCACTTTTTTTTTTCTGATCGCCTGCACCATCCCTATGCCATGCAGGCTGTCAGAAGTGCACAGTGTTAAGATTGCTTGGAGATGCACTGCGCATGTCCAAGCAATCTTCCTGCTCTCTGGTGACCCGGATGTTGTCATGACGACATCGGGTCGTCATGGCAACACCCAGGAAGCCGCTGCAGTCTGCGCTGGAAGCCGGAAGAGGAGGTGAGTATCGCCGATCACCTCCCCTTGCCCCCGCAATGCCGCGATCGATTTCGATCGACTTCGATCGCAGCATAGCGGGGGTTAATGTGCTGGGAGCGGTGCAGGACCGCTCCCTGCACATAGTACCGGGTGTCAGCTGTGACAATCAGCTGACACCCGGCGGCGATCGCGCCCGCACAGCCTGTGTGCGCGCGCGATCGCCATGACGTACTAATACGGGTCTGGCTCTTAAGTCCCAAGGCACAGACGCGTATTAGTACGTCAAATGTTATTAAGGGGTTAAATACACTCTTTAAAATCGCTTTTTTCAGGTAATTTCACTGTGAAAACCATCTGAAAAACATATCCGAAAATGCTCAGGATAAAGAACATGTACATTTCTATGTAAAAACAACTTCCTTTGTGTATATTCAGTCTTTTGAATGTCTTTTAACCACTTTAGGTTTCTAAAAACACCAAGCAGTTCTTCTCCTGGCGTTTACCGCTCAGAAGACATTTTGTACTTTACAATACCAGTCAATGAGAAGGCTCAAAAGACGACCGGCAGACACCTAAACGTTCTTTTGATCATTCTGCCATCGTTTTTGCTGAAAAAAAACGCTAGCGGTTTCTTCCTTATTCAATGTAATGAAAAAAACAACAGCCGGAAAACAAGAATAAAGAGACATCATAAAAACCATGGGAAAACCCCGCAAAGAAATGACCGAGGCCAAACCAGTCATAAAAATGCTACACAAGACAATTCATGAGCAAAGAATGCCAATTTCCTGAAGCGTCTTCTGCTTGAAAAACAGGTCGGGTTTGCCCGAGCTTAACAAACATCATGTGCACATGCCTAAGACAGGGGTGGCAGTAGCTTAACTACTGGGGGGGGGGGGCAACTGGTTCACGCACGCTAGACGTCCCCTGGGTCCTAGTGCCCACCTTAGATTTACCTCAGACACTACCGAGCCCTGACCTCATCTTATGGTCTTTGCTCGCCCGCAGCACGTTGGATGACAAATTGCCAGTGCCATCCATTAACTACCTGCCTGACAGCAAACTTCATCTGAGGTTTGCTAGAATTTATTAGGTTAATTAAATTCAGGTCTGTCATGGTCACTGTGGAGTGAATGTGAGAGGATGGGGGTATTGTGGGAGCTGAAGGGGTAGTGGAGGGCGGACAGGGCGCGGGGGGCCTTATTATTATTATTAGTGAACTATTTAGTGTTCTGAGATTATATGCACTCATTGGGGAGGCGGGAGATGGGGAGGTAGGGGGCTAATTATTATTACGGTCTGGGTCTTATTATAAGCCCCAGCCTGATAGTATAACAAGTCCCATACAGTAAACATGGCATATGTTACATTATATTTAATAATTTCATAATAAGCAACTTATCATTATAAAGTTATTAAGGCTAAGTGCCCATGATGCAGAAATGCTGCATATTTTTTCCACTTCTCCCTGGCAGGAAAAACGCATGCGGATTTTACATGCGTTTTTCCTGCCAGGTAGAAGCGTTTGTCAAGCGTTCTTCACATGCATTTCCCCATGCGGGTTATCAAGCGCTTTACAAGAGATTTTAGCATCACTTGGAAAAGTGCTTGACAACTTGGTCACACTATATAAATCCATGCAACCGGCATGGATTTATATAGTGTGACCAAGTAAATAGTTAAAGAATAAGAATAGTAAAAAATAAAGATTATATACTTACCTTCCGATAGCCCCCGGTCTTTACTCCGCTGCGTCCGGTCTCTTGTACTGCCCGTCCAACACACCGGACGCATCGCTGAGGAGACCGGGGGCCATCGGAAGATAAGTAGAATCTTTATTTTTTATTTTAAATTCTTTTTTTTTTTTACAGGTACTATGGTACACGGGTCTGGAAGAGAGTCTCCTCTTCTCCAAACCCAGGTACCATCCGCACATTGAACCGTATGATATCCGCATGTGCACATGTAGTGATGCGAATATTAAGTGATTTAATGCAAGCCAATGGCGGCAATTACGCTGCGTGTCCGCAAAATTAATGGAGATGCTGCAGATTTTTCCGCAATGATAATCCGCAGAGGAAATTTCCGCAGCATGTGCAGATTATCATTGGGGACCATGGGGCACGTATTACCAAGTGTTTTTTAAGCATTTTTGCTGAGGAAATTCCGCGGCAAAAACGCTTGAAAAACGCATAGTGGGCACGCAGCCTCAAGGGAACCGGACAACTGATGCACGTTTCCCAAACCATGTGCAGCATGTATCAGCCACTGGCTGTAGTATCCAACCAGGTATGTTTGACTCTGTAAAGCTGCGGCGTTTCAGAGATACTTTTAATAGCTGCCAGGGACAGAGCCACTCTATTGACTAGTCGTACAGGCGGATCCCCGGTGGCTTGTTCCCACCCGCTGCTAGTGACTGACAGGTCTCTTCCTATACACACACGTCAGCAGAGGAATGTCAGTTACTGTCAGCAGGCAGAAAGAAACCAACGGGGACTTGCCTCAGCCTGTACGACTAGTAGTCACCCATGGGGCTGGGTGTTGACACCTACTAAAAGTATGTTATTTTCTGAAATGCTACAGCGTTCCAGGGACAAACATACCTGGCTAAGATACTACAGCCAGTGGCTGTCCAAGGTTTTGCAGGTTCCCGGTGACTGCAGATTGCCAAATCACATCAGGGTACGGTGCGGTCATGAGTCCAATTAGGTGCTATTGCAATTTGCACGTGCCGACTAGATACCTTTTGGCATCTTTCAATAGAAAAGAATTGAGAGAAGCTGAAAAGTGTAGACGACACATGATTGCAAGTTGCATATCTGCTCATATCAGTGATACTGGGGCCATTATTACTGTACATGGGGGGACTCAGGGGACATTATTAAATGTTAATATAAGTAGAACTCAAGAGAGGTATGCAAGAAGACTTACATTTTATTCACAAACCAATTAGTCCAATGTGAATAAAATGTCAGTCTCGTTGCATACCTCTCTTGATTGCCATGTTCTATTTATTTTTTCTATCACAGATTGGAACCCTACTCGGGCAGCTCTTCACAGCTCCAAAGTGCCGTATACTAATGTTAAGCGAGCACTTAAGAAGCATTATTTTTTATAGCGGCACTAGTAGCGTAGCTACCAGGTGGCAGGGGGCACAGTCTCCCAGGCCTCCTCACTCCAAGCTACTACCACTCCTAACTGTATCGGCATACTCAGCACGCCAAAACAGTTAAAAGGGTGGTCAGAAGTCTAAAGTAAATTTCACTCTAAATCCCTATTTAGTGACGTAATTGAAGCTATTTTCTAATATGTTTGTATTAAAAATTCCCTATCCTTCCCGAACTACAATCTCTACAATTTGACTCAGGATCAATAAAATGTATCATATCGTATGCAGGAGAACAATGGCGTGACTGCACGCCGGGTATTCTGACACCGCTCTGTTGCCGACTGATTATTACTGATCTGAGCCGACAACAGAGAGAACGCTGTCACTGTACCCATCCTTTGTAGACTGCGAGCCCTCGAGGACAGGGTCCTCTCTCCTCCTGTACCAGTCGCTGACTTGTTTTGTTCAAGATTATTGTTCTTGTTTTTATTATGTATTCCTCTGATAACATGTAAAGCGCCATGGAATAAATGGTGCTATAATAATATATAATATGGCGGTCTTATCGGTGTTTGTCTTTGTATAGAGATTTATTTTCAGTAATACCATGGTCATCTGCTGAGGTTCCCCTATACACAACATTAGGGTGCGCCATCGTAGCTGTAATCAGGTACCTGGTTAGGGGCCAACTCAGATGTTTGGCCCCTCCTAAGCTAAACCCCTAGCTGCGCCTCTGAGGGGTGGGGAACCTTTTTTCTGCCAAGGGCCAATTGGATATTTATAACATTGTTCGGGGCCGTTATCCTGCTATATTTGGTCAAATATTTAATGAACTTCCCCCTAATGTGATGACTGGAGCTGATTCTCTTTGGTGAGGATGTGATGTTAGAAGGTACTGATAATGTTGCTACTCGCAACTGCTATTCCAAATTTCTGTTGGTCAATCTGAAGAGCGGTTGACTTTTTGCGAGGGCAAGTTTTCAAAAGAACTGATGGTAATAGTAAGTTGTTCCGAACACAGATGCATATTTCAATGCAGTTTTCCTCACAGTGTATAATTCAGCATTGCTTACGCAACGTTTTTAGAACTCAAATAATGAAATACATAACATAGGGGACCCTGAGACTGCTGTGTATTCATCACATAGGGGACCCTGAGACTGCTGTGTATTCATCACATAGGATACACTAAGACTGATGTGTATACTCCATATAGAATACGCTTAGAATGCTATAAACATCAGAAAGGATACACTGTGATTGCTGTATATACGTCAAATAGGATACACTGAAACTGCTGTATATATTACATAGGATACACTGCGACTGCTGTATACGTCACATAGACACTGCGACTGCTGTACACATCACATAAACACTGCGACTGCTGTACACATCACATAGCAGACACTGCGACTGCTGTATATGACGCGCCCCTGGGCCTGTGTCGCGCTGCGTTGCGCACGCGGGAGCTTACCCGGAGCCGGATCTGTTGAGGGTTGTAGTCTCGTGGCGGTGACCCGGTCCGTGCCCAGGGAGTCAAACTGAGCGGCGATGTATCAGCGGTAGATGTTGGACGACTACGCCACCCGTTGAGTACAGCTAAGGAGCTGCTGCTGCAGGGCAGACCGCTGAGGCCGGTGGTAGGATTGTGCAGCGTGATAGTATAACCCCCAACGGGAGGGGTATGGCCTCAGGGCAGCCGACGTGGATGATGGGGGTAGCAGGAACCACTCGGAGACGGTACGGTGTAGTTCAGGGTCTTTACTGGTGACAAAGATAGACCCTCCCGGAGTACTGGCTAGCGATTGGGGCCTGGTCAGTCCTTGAGCAGATGGGATCTCCCCTGGCCAGGCGGAGTTGTAGGCCTCCCAAACTAACTGTACTCTTCTGGCTACCTTGCTAGAGGCGGGTATAAGTAGCCCCCGTCCCTGAGTGTACCGTGTGGTGCTCACCCGTATGGCCGGTGACTCGGGGCCTTCTAGTAGCTTCCGCTCCACGACGGCGGTGCTGGTCCCACGCGTGTGACCGTGCCTTCGGGTTTCTTGGCCAGAGGACCTGAAATCCCCTGCCTGACGGATTCTGCTGCTGGGTAGGAGTTAGTCCCCACAGCATCGGACTCCGGGTCCGGTAAGAAATCTTCTCAGTCAGGGCGAGCTCTGCAGCTGCCAGCCCCTGACTCCTTGTAACACTGCTCCCACAGAGCTCCTGATGTTCTGTTCCTATATTTGCTTCTTTTCTCTGTCTCTACTTCTTCTCTACTCACTAACCCTGCCTCAGCCCTAGGTTTATATAGGGGAAGTTCTTCCCCTCCCAGGACTGGGCAGGAGGTGTGGCATGCATAGGATTCCTGACCAAGAGACCTCCCACCTGCTCTCAGACATAATATCTCTATCACTGTGGCAACCAGACCCCTGGGGTGTCACATATACATCACATAGCAGACACTGCGACTGCTGTATACATCACATAGCAGACACTGCGACTGCTGTGCACATCACATAGTAGACACTGCGACTGCTGTATACATCACATAGCAGACACTGCGACTGCTGTATACATCACATAGCAGACACTGCCCTTTGGAAGTGCATTGAGCTGTAGGGTGCATTGCTGCAAAAGGGGGGAAAAAAACAACAACAAAAAACCTCTTTAAATCTTCTTCCTTAGCGAGTGTGAACAAGCTGAGTGTGACCGGAGTGTAAGTGCAAAAGGAAGTAAGTTTTTGACTTGTTTTTCAGTGACTTTGGATTCAGGGAGTTTGGAAGGGAGGAATTTGGACTGAATTGCTGTCTGTATTTTATCAATTCTTTACATTTCTTTTTACTTAACATTTCTGTCTAGTGCAATCCCCATTAGGAAATGAGCTCCATTATTGGCAACGCTATCCAGTGTACATCTTGCCACATGTATGCTATCCTTGAACAGCCTGTCGGGGTTGCATACTGCTGCGCTAGATGTGTGCACGTTGTGCATTTGGAAGCCCAGGTACTGGATCTAAATGAGCAGCTGGCAACACTGAGATCCACTGACAATATGGAAAGGAGTCTGCTGCTCACTGAGCAGCTGCTCACTGGGATAGATGTGGGGGGAGGGTGGTAGTAGGGAGCTGCAGGACAGTGAGGCAGCTAGCTGGGTGACAGTTAGAAGGGGGGTAGAGGGAAGAGTGCCAGGGAGGCTAGTCCTGATCTGGTACACCCCAATAAGTTTGCAAAGTTGGCAGATGAGGGGGGTGACGGTACAGGGGTAGCACTGCTGCAGCAAGGCATGTCCCCTGAAAGCTGGAGGAGTGTCAGCTCCAGTAAGGGGGGGATATAGGAGAGCAGGGCAGACCAGGCATGTGCTGGTAGTGGGGAACTCAATTATTAGAGGAACAGATAGGGCAATCTGTCACAAAGACAGGGATCGTCGAACAATGTGCTGCTTACTTGGCGCTCGAGTCCGGCACATCGCTGATCGGGTTGACAGATTACTGGGAGGGGCTGCTGAGGACCCAGCGGTCATGGTGCACATTGGCACAAATGACAAAGTTAGAGGTAGGTGGAAGGTCCTTAAAGATGATTTCAGGGAATTAGGCTGCAAGCTTAAAGCAAGGACCTCCAAGGTGGTATTCTCTGAAATACTACCTGTACCACGTGCCACACCAGAGAGGCAATGGGAGATTAGGGAGATAAATAAGTGGCTCAAGAACTGGTGTAGGAAGGAGGGATTTGGGTTCCTGGAGAACTGGGCCGACTTCTCAGTTGGCTACAGACTCTACGCTAGGGACCGGCTGCACCTCAATGGGGAGGGTGCAGCTGTGCTGGGGGAGAAAATGGCTAGAAGGTTGAAGGAGTGTTTAAACTAGGGATTGGGGGGGTATTCATTTTATAGGTGGGGAAGATAGTGCAGATAGTGACCTGGGCACAAATAAAGAAATTGGGGGTGGGGTTAGAACAGTCAATAAAGTAAGAAGGAATAGAGGTACAGAGAGATACATAAAATGCATGTACATTAATGCCAGAAGCCTCACCAACAATCTGGAGGAATTAGAATTAATTTTGTTGGAAAATAATTATGACATGGTGGGGATATCTGAGATGTGGCTGGACGAGAGCCATGACTGGGCAGTTAATTTACAGGGCTATAGTCTGTTCAGAAATGACCATACAAACAACCGAGGGGGGGGTGTTTATATGTAAACTCATCCTTAAAACCCATCTTGCGGGAGGATATATGTGAATCTAATGGAAATGTAGAGTCCCTCTGGGTGGAGATAAGGGGAAAAAATAACAAATTACTGATAGGGGTTTGTTAAAAGTCTGGAAGCAGCGGAGAATATCCTCGTAAAGCAGATAGATGAAGCAGCGACTCAAGGAGAAGTCATTATTATGGGGGACTTTAACTACCCTGAAATACATTGGGGGACAGAAACCTGTAGTTCAAGCAAAGGTAATAGGTTTTTGACAACTATGAGAGACAATTACCTTTCACAACTGGTTCAGGACCCAACAAGAAGGGGGGCACTGCTAGACCTAATATTAACCAACTGGCCAGACCGCATATCAAATATACGAGTTGGGGGTCACTTGGGTAATAGTGATCACAAAATAATACGTTTTCATGTAACATTTAATAAGGTGTGTAGTAGAGGGGTTACAAGGACACTAAACTCCAGGAAGGCAAATTTCCAACAGTTGAGAGATGATCTTAGTGCAATAAACTGGGACGATATCCTGAGACATAAAGCTACACAAAGCAAATGGGAGACATTTATTAGCATCCTGAATAGGACCTGTGCACAATATATACCCTATGGGAATAAACATGTTAGAAATAGGAGGAAACCACTATGGCTAAATAGAGCTGTAAGGAGCGCAATAAGTGACAAAAAGAAAGCATTTAGAGAATTAAAGCAAGTAGGTAGTGATGAGGCATTAAATAAATATAGAAAATTAAATAAATTCTGTAAAAAACAAATCAAGGCAGCAAAGATTGAGGCAGAGAGAATCATTGCCAGAGAAAGTAAAAATAATCCCAAAATATTCTTTAACTACATAAATAGTAAAAAACTGAAAAATGATAGTGTTGGCCCCCTTAAAAATAGTCTGGGTGAAATGGTGGATGAGGATGAGGAAAAAGCCAATATGCTAAATGATTTTTTTTCAACCGTATTTACACAAGAAAATCGCATGACAGAAAACATGACCAGTGATAACAAAAATTCTCCATTAAATGTCACTTGCTTAACCCAGCAGGAAGTACGGCGGCGTCTAAAAATCACTAAAGTTGACAAATCCCCGGGCCCAGATGGGATACACCCGCGGGTACTGCAGGAATTAAGTAACGTCATAGATGGACCATTATTTTTAATCTTTAAAGATTCCATAATAACAGGGTCTGTACCACACGACTGGCGTATAGCAAATGTGGTGCCAATATTCAAAAAGGGGACAAAAACCGAACTTGGAAATTATAGGCCAGTAAGCTTAACCTCTACTGTGGGTAAAATCCTGGAGGGTTTCCTAAGAGATGCTATAATAGAGTATCTGAAGAAGAATAACCTCATGACCCAATATCAACATGGGTTCACGAGGGACCGTTCCTGTCAAACTAATCTAATCAGCTTTTATGAGGAGGCAAGTTCCGGACTGGACCAAGGAAATGCAGTGGATGTTGTGTATATGGACTTTTCAAAAGCTTTTGATACGGTTCCACACAAAAGGTTGATACATAAAATGAGAACAATGGGGATAGGGGAAAATATATGTAAGTGGGTTAAGAACTGGCTCAGTGATAGGAAACAAAGGGTGGTTATTAATGGAACACACTCAGACTGGGTCTCAGTTAACAGTGGGGTACCACAGGGGTCAGTATTGGGCCCCCTTCTTTTTAACATATTTATTAATGACCTTGTAGGGGGCATACAGAGTAATATTTCAATATTTGCAGATGACACTAAACTCTGCAGGGTAATCAATACAGAGGAGGACAATTTTATATTACAGGAGGATCTATGTAAACTAGAAGCTTGGGCTGATAAATGGAAAATGAGCTTTAATGGGGATAAATGTAAGGTAATGCACTTGGGCAGAGGAAATAAAATGTATAATTATATGCTTAATTGTAAAACACTGGGCAAAACTGTAACTGAAAAAGACCTGGGTGTATTGGTGGACGACAAGCTCACGTTTAGTGGCCAGTGTCAGGCAGCTGCTGCAAAGGCAAATAAAGTAATGGGATGCATTAAAAGAGGCATAGATGCTCATGAGGAGAACATCATTTTACCTCGATACAAGTCATTAGTGCGACCACACTTAGAATACTGTGCACAGTTCTGGTCTCCGGTGTATAAGAAAGACATAGCTGAACTAGAGCGGGTGCAGAGAAAAAAAATGCATGCGGATTGTACCCCCCCCCAAAAAAAAAAAGCCTCACATTTTATTCATTTTTTTAATGGACTTAAAAAAGTCTCCAAATCACAACAAACATGCTGAAAAGACACACGAAAACAATGCTCAGGAAAATGACAACCGATAAGGTTTAGGGAGTGCTTCAGGAAGTATCTGAAAAACATGCAGCTAGATGCTTCAGGGAAAAGTATTCCGGGGTTTACGGAGTTCTACGTTGAAAACCTCATCGGTGTCGCCCGCCTAGAAGAGCGCTGGGACCGCTTGCACCAAGGGGCTGTCGGCTTCACGTGCGCGCACACGCCACCAGAAGAGGACGCGCACAATAGGTAAGCTGGAGAGCGGAGGAGGAAAAGTGACGTGGCGCCTGCAGCACGTGACCTCGATTCCAGACGCGACCTCAGCTCTCCCTCAGAGAGACAGTACTGCATCCTGCAGGCCACTAATGGTACTCACGCCACGAATAATGAGCAGGGGCGTGGTCAGAGGGGCTCAGCACAACTCTACAGCCTAGCTGGGTCAGGTGACCACACTTCCTCCTTTGCCGGCTCATGATTGGTTGAGGGTGTGGCTCTGCGGAGAACACGTCACTGACAGGCAGCGCAGGCTGCAGGAGAGCATAAAAGCACGGGCTCCGCATTTACCACCTCCTACTCGTTTCTTACGGCAACCTGCAGACACCATGCCTCTCCAGTTTGAGCTGTGCCCCGGCCGTATGGTGGGCGGCGACCACCCATGCTTCGTCATAGCTGAAATTGGGCAGAATCACCAGGGCGACATAGAGATCGCCAAAAAGATGATTCGCTTGGTGAAGGTAAGAGGCTGGCTGTATGGAGATGTGGTACTGGGCAGCACATATACACACAGGGACCCCCTGTGCCACTCAGCAGCGAATGAATGGGCCCCTGCCACTAAGTGGTCTCCTAGCTCTGCAGATGCTGGGCTGGCAGCCTCCCCCAGTGGGCTATTACTATGCCACCATTGTGCCACCTTTCCCATCAGCCGGCTTGTGTTGGCACTGTGAGTATTGGGCACTTCTCCCGCTGTCTTCTACAATGTAGCAAATGAAACAGTTTTTCTGTAGTGTGGGTGTTAGGAGTGGGTTTGCTGCAAGATCTATGCCAGCGTGTGGGGGGGGGGATGCATCAGCCTGCTTCTTAATAGACGTGCCCACCTATTCAATATGTGGCATGTTCCAGTAGTGGGAGAAGCCCCCATTGGTTTCCCAGCTCCCCTATGGTCAGTGTTTGGAGGAGTTGGTAAGGTTATCGCAATCCCCCTCTTTACAGGTGCGGATGTAGGCGAGCTGAGTATAGGGGTGTACTAAGAAGAATGAGCATTGTTGGTCCAAAAATATAGAAGTGTAATGGGTTTCCTGGGCACCTTAGATGTGGGGTGGGCATGGACTGATCATAGATTTTATGGGGTGTATATTATATTTGCTGTATTTGTTAGATCTCCTCCAAAGTCACTTCAAATGTGGTCCCCCCAAAAAGCCCTAAATTGCTGACAAATTTAACTTCCTAACAAAATGTGATAGATTTATATTATCACACACAGTGAATGTTTAAACTATTTTGTTACATAGCGCTCTGGTTTAAGGGCATAAAAACTACAACATTTTAAAGAATTTTTGGCAAAAATCACAATATTTTCAAAGAAATTTTGACCTAATTTTACCACTATCATGAAGTACGATGTGTCGCAAAAATCTCAGAATCCGTGGGATCCGTTGAAGCGTTAGAGTTATTACCTCAAAGTGACATTGTAAAACTTGGTCTGGTCATGAAGGTGAAAACGGGCTTGGGCGAAGGCGTTAATGTGGTAATAGAATATCTCCAATTTTTTTTTTAAGTTTCTATTGGTATCTGAACCTGGTGACTCATTCAATTTGGTAAGATTTACTTCGTCTATATATGCTAGGATTTGATCTCTATTAAAGCTCAGATTTATCAAGATCCTGGTAAAACCATGGAATCCATGGCGCTATATAAATAAAAAAATAAAATAAAAAAAATTCACAAATGAATCTGATCAGTTTGGCTATTCCCGTTTTCTCTCATATGGCCCCTATAAGAGGTGCCCTGCTTTTCCCCCTTTCTCAAAGAATTTGTGACTAAACATTCGTTTGTTTTTGGCTTTTTCTGTGAGTTGTAGGTTGCCTCTATAGCTTCCTTCCATACCAGTAAGCCCCCCCTCTGTTCCAATTAAAAAAAAAAAAAAACATTCCTCCGTGGACTTAACATGATCCTGGAGGAGTTCCCAACACACACTCACATTCTCCTGTGCTATGCGTAACACTCACGTTTTGGCCGCAGCTCTCTACTTTTTCTGGTTCTTCCACTTTAGGAACCACCGCACACACATTAGGGGACATCCAATTAGTTTTTATAAGAGCAGTTAATTCTCCAATTTCATGTTGAAACACGCAGTATTGGGCACAAACTTTCTCCAGTTTCAAAGTCCATAGCGCATTACATTCTGATGTCTGCTGTTCGCTCGCCCTGAGCTGTTCCTCTTTGGTCTGGCATCTCCTTTGATGCTGTTCGGCTCTGCAGCTTCCATGAGTTCCAACTCCCTTATGTGATTCCCTGTCTGACTTCTCCTAGGAAGATGTTGAGGCATGATTCTCAGTGACTCTGTTGGACCATAGGCCCTGGACGTTCCAGGAATATCCGCTCCAAGTTTATGCTGACTTTCTGTTGCTGCTGAACAGCCGGTGCTCCTCTTGACCTCAGACCTCCACTTACTGCTCTCCATCTAATCTTACACTCACTGCTACTAACCAGGAAGTGTTCCTCTAGTTAACTGTCCTGCCCCTCCCACACTGGGGTGTTTCTGAACACATTAACTGTTTCTATCTTAAACCTGTTTACTTTCTGAACCTATTGTGCCCGCCTCTGCACTATAACCAATCTTATCTTGTAGATAAATCTTAACCTATGTCCTATGTACTAATCTTATCCCTTCCCTATATCGAACACATTTATCAGAACACATTGAGTAATCCACATATTATAGCACTACATTAACCATGCACCTTGGTGCCTATACGTTTATATGCATAATAAAACACTTCTTCATATACAAAGGTCATAAGTTTTTCTAACCAATGGAGAAGCACATGAGCGTCCCGGTCACCCTCTTACATAACACTACTATATAACATAGTCACAGCTGTGTCCAGTATTACAGTTCAGTCATGTTTATGGCTTACTTGTGGGATCTACTTTACATACAGAGCTGGGTCTCGTAGATAATGAAAAGGATTCTGTGCTCTTCATAGTGCTGCGCTCTTATAGCTGATGGGCAGGGATGCAGTCAGATCCCCCCACCTGAACTAATATTAATGACCTATTCTACAGATGGGCGATCAGTTTCAAGTCCTTGATCATCATTTTTAAGACCACAGTAATTTAATAAAATATAATAACTGAATGCAAAGAACAGTTATAAATAAAACTGTTTAGCGCTATGAAAATTAAAGTACCCCTCCAGCATGTGTGGTTTTTTTTTTCACAGAATTCTGATACTCATAAATTTGGGGAAGGGGTAATGGGGTTGAGAAGCTGTAGTATTCACTAGTGCTAACTTTCGGTACATACCACTTGAGGTATGTGCAAGCTACTTATGTTGGGGTCAGATCCCGTCATGGAAAGCGCTCTAAAAAAAAATGAGAGAGAGAGAGAGAGACTCTTCTGCTTGAAAAACTTAGTGGTTTTGCTTCAGTTTAAATACCTTGTGTGCACTTACCCTTAAAGTGGTTTTCTGGTTTTGGAAACATATTCCCTAGATTGTTAGTATGAAAGAAATAAACTGTGGCTTACTCACTCTCCCCAGGTCCACCATTGTTTGCAGTGCTGATGTCACATCCCAATGATGGCACTTCAACCAATCAAGGAGCTCAGCAGCTAACTGGCTACAGTGCTGTTGACGTGATATCTGAGATGCAGACCATTATAGACACCAGTCTGTATTTTGTTTCTGATAAAAAAGGACATATCTGAGATCAAGAGGATGTGAGCAGCTGGCCTCATGGAAGGGGGCGGGTTTCTGGCATGAACAAATTACCAGAACCACTTTCAGTACATTAGAGGTTGTCCACTACTTCTACATTGATGACCTATCCTAAGGATAGGTACTGCATTTCCACCTCCTATTGACTTAAATAGCAGGCGGATGTGTAGTACCAAGCCTCGGCCACTACCAGACACTGATGGCAGCTGATCAGTGGGAGTGCCAGGTGTCAGACCCTGGCCGATCAGACATTGACCTATCCTAAGGATAGGCACCCACGCCGATCAGCTGCTATCAGTGTCTGGTAGTGGCCGAGGCTTGGTACTACACATCCGCCTGCTATTCAAATCAATAGGAGGTGGAAATGCAGTACCTATCCTAAGGATAGGTCATCAATGTAAAAGTAGTGGACAACCTCTTTTTAATACATCACTAGAACCAAGTTTTGAGGATTTGGAGAAATTCTGCTCAGTTTCTGCTCCAAAATAATAAGTGTGAACATATGCTAATTTACAGTAAGTTTTTTGAGCAGAATCTCACCAAATTCTCCTCGACACTTAGCGTTTTGAGATTATGAAGTGTTAACATGCCCATGAAGCACGTTTTGGATTGCTAAATGTGTATAAGATCAGAAGCAGTCAGTACATGAATACATCACAAAGCTTAGCCCCATGTACAATTGTATCGCATGAACCTACAACTCCCAGTATGTCTTTAACAATGGTAAAATATATAAACAGCTGAGGAGAAAAGAGTGCAAAAATAGTCTTATCTGGTGATCATTAATAAGGATGGCATCAATATATGCTTACTAGTGATGAGCAAATGTGCTAGGAATAAGTGCTATCCATGCATTCTTGGGTGTTATCCCAGTATCTCCGGTGTGCTCTGCTAATGTTTGACTCCCTGGGGCTGCATGTGTTTTGCCTATTTGTTAGGCAATCCCCACATGTGGTGTGGCTGTCTACTGGCACAAAACATGCAGCCGCAGGGAGTCAAGCATATTGGTAGAGCACGCCCAAGACGCTCGGCTAACACCAGAGCATGCTCGGCTACCACATTAGCTCAACACTAATGCTGACCTGATCTCAGATTGTGTGGCTACTGCAGATCCACGGTGATTTACCAGATAAATATAAAAGGGTGGGAAGTTTGTGGTCTGTATCCATGCTGCCAGCTGATGACGAAACGTCAATTGCAAGAGATAATGTGAAATTATGTATATAATATTTATATTTGAGATGCAGTGCCACAAATTAAACATTAACATCCAGGTACCTTTAGACTGTGTGCCCATGAAGCATTTTCCAAGCATTTATGCTGCGGAATTTACGCAGCGTAAACGCTTGGAAAACTCTTGGTAATCCGTCCCCAATGACAAGCCGCAGTGTCAATGCCCATGCTGCAGATTTTTCCGCAGCATTTATGCTGCGCTCAAAAATCCGCAGCATGTCCATTAATTTTGCGGACACGCAGCGTAATCGCTGCCATTGACTTGCATTGGACCGCGTGACATCCGCATCACTACATGTGCACAAGCGGTTATCACTCGGTTCAATGTGCGGATGGTACCTGGGTTTGGAGAAGAGGAGACTCTCATCCAGACCTGGGTACCATAGTACCTGTAAAAAAAAAAAAAAAAAAAAAGTAAAATAATGATTATACTTGCCTTCCGATGTCCTCCCGGTGTTTTCTCCCCTCTGTCTGGTCTGCTGTATGGGTCGTGGTGTTGTGAAGGACCTGCCATGACGTCATTAAGTCATGTGACCTGATACATGACTGAATGACGTCACCGCAGGTCCTTCACACCACCGCGAGCAGTGCAAGAGACCGGACGCGGCGGAGAAAACACCAGGAGGACATCTTAAGGTAATTATAATCTTTATTTTTTACCATTCTTATTCTTTTTGTTTAAACTAACTTGGTCACACTACTATAAATCCATGCCGGCTGCTTGGATTTATATAGTGTGAACAAGTTCTCAAGCACTTTCCAAGTGATGCTAAAATCTCTTGGAAAGCGCTTGACAACCCGAATGCGGAAATGCATGTAAAAACCGCATACGTTTTTCCTGCCAGGGAGAAGCGGAAAAATTATGCAGCATTTCTGCATCGTGGGCACATAGCCTTATAGGTGACATCTTCTCTGATTGGAGTAGTTCCCATCCCTTTTGTCTCCATGACAATTACATAGCTTTATTTAGGATTCCTAAACCTCCTCATTGCAGGCTGCTGCGTAATGTTTGCTCATTCAGGACCAGCCAGCGGCATGCATCTTTAGGATGGTCAAAGAAGGTTTCTCCCAGGGCTGCCACTGAGTCTTGCTAGATAAAGCTTGGAGTAGGGAATTTGCTGATTGCGTAGCCGGTGGTTTATAGCCAGATACTGTGCGCTCCATTTTGAGACTTCGATAGAGTAGTCTGGGAAGAGATATTCCATTCACCCATGACAGCACACCTGAGGGAGGGATCCACCTGCCTAGGACAGGAAACCTACTGAAATAAAAGGGTGGTACCTCTCCCCTCATCAGTTGTTTCCTGTCCTTGATGGAAACCTACTGCTGAAAGGGAGCGGTGAAAGAAGAAAATCCCTTACCCCTGGCCTGTCCGGCTTTGGAAGAGCAGGCTGCATGCCTGTAACACCGGCCTTTGTCCCTGGATGCGCTGTCCTCTGGTCCACGATGGGCTCAGGCGCCTGTGCGGGGACCAGATGCCTCACGTGTCACCAGCCGCTGTGCCACCCAGTCTGTGAAAAGCAGGAAGTGATGGTGCGCTCCATTGACGTCACAGGTGCAAGGGCACTCTGAAATTGAGTGTGCTCGAGTGACGTCAGAGGGGTCATGCTGGAAAAGAAAGCTGCGCACTACGCTGGCATCGTGGACCAGGGCAAGCTGACTATATATTTTTACTGTCCCTAATCTAAATTATTTCTTTTGATTTCTTTTTTTCACACAAAAAAAACAAATAACTGAGGCCGATCACTGATGCGCGTCAGTGATCAGCACTCGATGGCTGTAGGACACACGAAAAAAGTCCTTGCCAAAAGCGAGCACTGGTGTTAACCAGTGGTCTACATCTGATCAGCGGCTGAAGGACACACACACTGATTGCTGCAAGGGGAGGGGGGAGAAAAATGGGGACAAAAAGTCCTGCACACCTGCTTGCTGTTTTCCAGGTCAGTGATTTGTGTCACTGATCAGAGCTTTGTGGCTGCAGGACGTACTAAAAATAGAAACTGCCCAAAAACGAGCAATCAAGTACTGATCAGCTCTTGGTGACAGAAGTGTGTGTGTGTGTGTGTGTGTGTGTGTGTGTGGGGTGGGGGGATTGGGGTGGATTAGGAAAGGTCAGGGACTTTTTTTTTTTTTTTTCTTTTTACAACAGCACCAGCAGAAGTGAGGGCACAAGCTTGAAGGTCTGTGCCAGCAGAGTGTGACAGAACACAGTAACCACCCTGTACATGTCCACAGCTAGAATGAGACAGTCACTGAGAGGTCAGATCGCATCTGTGCACTCTAGTGCGATCGTCTGATCATACTAAACAGCTGGCTCTTGTGACTCCCTGGTTGCTAGGCTCCAGCCTATGATCGGTGCTGTTACAGAATGTGAAGTCCCTGCTCGCAAGCTTACATTCTACAAGGAAATGGGTGGACACAATAGGTGAAAAGTGCATGTTATTTCAGGTCTGGCAATTATAATAAGTAGGGATTTTCATATAAAGCTGCATGATCCGGTCATCAGCCAGTATGTTTAAGAACTATACTTGATTATTGCAATCGTGTGCATGGAGGGTGTGGAGACAGATGAATAGTGGGGAACAGATTCTGAATAATATTTAGGAGGGAACAGGGTAAAGTTAGTTTACGGAGTAGTGGAGGTGGTAGGCTTGTTTAAAGAGATGGGTTTTTAAAGCGTGCTTAAAGACATGGGGGCTAGGCATCAGTCAGATCACCTGGGGTAGAGCATTTCAGAGAACTGTTGCAGCACGAGAGTCTTGGAGACGGAAGTGCGAGACATTCCCATAAGAGAGAAATATGAATTTAGGAGCAGCTTTTAAACTGCTCGAGAGATCTGAAAAGCAAGGAATAAAGATTGGAGATCAAAACTTAATAATCTGAGCAAGCAAACTTTGTTTGCAAGATGATTGCATCTTTTGTGCCCGAAAAACAAATCCTAGTTGGCAACAAAACATCTGCACATGTAAATGTGTTGCTGACAATATTCCGACTGCATGGGGACTAATGATTCTGGTCCGATACAGTTTCTCTTGATGAGTGAAGATACATCTGACACAATCGTGGACTGGCCTGCCCATGTTGTGTGTTTAGGCTACCTACTAAAAATCTAGCACTTTTTTTTTTATTTTATTAACCATTTGCTGTACCTCACTTAGTAAAAGTCCTCTTATGTACAGCAGACTTAGTGGCTTCTTTTTGCTTGGTATATGAATCACAAAGTAAGCTTAACATGAAATAATGTGACTAAAACTGTGAAAACAAAATGTAATTGCCTAGTTAATACAGAAGGATAATAACCAAAACTATTCCCTAATACGAGTGGGCTGCATTATGTCACTGCTGCTCAGCAAGCACTAAATAAGCGGTTATATTTTGCTTATTTTATTTTTATTTTTTATTTTTTCTTAAATTTCACTTTATTCTTGGCCTGTCGCCTTCCAAAGTAAGGATGTCCTGTTGTGTTATGAAACCATCTGTAATTAATTTTATGCAGGCGCTCAAAATCCCGTTTACTGAGTGGGCGTAGCACACGGCATGCAAATACATGATCTAATGAAGTGGTAATAGAGATGAGGGCAAAAATGACTTGCTTAATTTATTTAATGTGGTGAGCCAGTCAATGCATCTGCCTCGTTTAATGTGACCTAATGGTGAATAAAATATTTTTCTTATTGGGGCTAGATATTAGAGAAGTCTTTTATTGTTAACCTAAAAATGAACTTCCAGTAATTGCTTGCCTTAAAGGGGTTGTCCACTCATATGTGTATATTTTTTTTTTTTACCTAATCTTGGAATATCAGATTAAGTAGTCAAACACATGGCACCCCTTCCACATAGCAGTTATGAGTTGAGGCTGTGTGTGGATGTAAGCAGTGGACAGAGCAGGCTGAACGGCTTTGAACATGGCTTGGTGGCCGTTGCTTCCGCTCAGTTCCTATTTAGCAACGTAGTTGTGCCATGGTTCTTGCCAAACTGCAAAAACTACATGCGTTTTTTTTTTTATTGGATCCAAGGGTCATCAGTGTTTGGTCACTATTTCAGTTTTTACAATCTGTTTCTTGTATGAAAAAAATAAATTACTAAGCTACTCCTACGCAAATAGCCTCTTCAGAGAGGAAGAGCACTTGGCACTAGAGTTCATCTATTGGATGCAGCAATCCTAAGTTAATATCGACCCTTTAACAAGCTATGAAATGGGATACAAAGTCAAACCAGAAACTCCATTTGCTGGCAAGTGTTTCAAGGGGTTCGCCCCTCCTTAGTGCAAAGCAAGAGATCTCATTTCTGATAGGTTGAACTTCATGCACCTAGGTCTTTTTTTTTTTTTTTTTTTTCAACCTTTCTCCACTAATTATACATTTTGTCACAATTATCTATTCCACAGTGTTGTGTACTGAGGAAATCATCCAGCCCTTTTTTTTAAAAAAAGCTGTTTGTCTGCCATTACAACCTCTTGTGGTAGGGCATTCATCACAATGTTAAACACTGACTACACCCTGATCCCATCCATGTGCTGTCCGTCGCTTCCACGGACCTATAGACTTGTATGGGATCAAAAACTGGTGTCTCCGTGACTTGTCAATAAAGGAACAGCTCTATAGGTTATAACGGGTATGTGAAAAGTTTGTGTGAGGCCTTAGCTGCATAGTCTGTTGGAACTCTAATATCCCCATCTGTCTAATCAGATGCTTGTGATCCCTTCTCACACGCTTAAGACTGCTTGTTCCGAGGGAGTATTGAGTGTTCCAAGAAGCCCACAAGAACAGAATGCTTACATTGATTTAATTGTATTCTGTGCTGTTTGAGGGGGGGGGGGGAGCATTTACCAAAGGTGGTATAGAAGTGCATATATTGTAAAATCTTGACAGCCACATTTTTTTGTAAAGTGGTAATTGTGTACCATTTTTAATTTTTTTATGGACAAATGGAACACTACTTTTGTGTTCTATATATTTACATACTATGGGGCTCGATTCCTGAAGGTGTTTTTACCACAGAATTGTGGCGAAAGTCATTCAAATGTTGCCATATTTTTGTGCAACATTAAATCTTGCAGCTTTTGAGGTTTGTATACCAGTTTTGGCCAGCTCTGCCAAAGTGAGTTGAGCTGGGACAGGTACGTGAATACACCGCCTGCCAAATTCATCAAAAGTTGTGGTGCAGCTTATGCCAGAAATTTTATTCCAGCTCTTGACTGGAGTAAGCTTTCTGATGGAGGCACATGCCAGTTGTAAAATGCACCTAATTCATTAAAGGGCTTGTCAGGTCTTAAGCTACAAGTCTGCAGTCACGATATGTAACTGCTAACTTGTGAATCCTCACAGCGTGCGCTCTGCTGATGGCATTCTCCAGTGTCTGTCAGGTCACGTGACTGCATGCATGTAATATGCATGGGCGCGGCCTCTCGTCAGTATGTGACAAGGAGTATGCATATCGCATACTTGCAGTTACATGACCACCGACACCAGACAGTCCTCAGAGTGTGGTATGAGGATCCACAAGTCTGCAGACCTGTAGTTTAAGACCGGACAATGAATCAGGGCCATAGTGCCGAATTCATCAAGACTGGTGCTTTGCTATCCAGCCTTGATGAAGGGGCATGTAGGAGTAAGACATGGTTTCATTAAGAGGTGCATGCATCCATGCGCCACCCCAGAAATCTTACTCCAGCCAGTGTGTGGCTCAACCCACTTCTGGCATAAAGGACGCTACATGAATTAGATGAACTGCGGCATCATGCCCCGTCCTGCCCATGGTGTCGTGCAAAAAATTTTGCACCTCTTCGGAGCAGTTTACTCCAATTGTGGCAAATTTGCTTTGTATGGAGGTTATAAGTTTAATGTTGAGATTCCCATTCAGAAGGAAGAACCCAAAAGCATAAAAGGCAGATGGGAAAGCACTACTAAGGCTATGTGCCCACGATTCATAATGGCAGTGTTTTGGACGCGGCTCACCTGCAGTGCGTTCTACGTTGGGATTTATAGAAATCCCATGCCCCTTGTGCTTCTGTCTGATGTCACGTAAAACTCAGGGCTGTGGAGTCTGAATCGGAGTTGGTATAATATAGACCTACTCCAACTCCTAAAATATATAATAAATTGGGTACAGTAGTTCAATGCCGTTTGTGGGGAATGTTTTTCCATAAGAATTTGGGGACGTTATGAAATGTCCTATTCCTGATCTAAGGGTCTAGACTTTTAGCTGAGATGAATCTGTGCTACAGTAAATGTATCACTTACACATGAGCCATGTATGAGGGAGTCGGAGGTTTGCCTTACCGACTACACATGCTGCGGGTTTGAGCTGCAGCATGTCCACTTCTGTTGCAGAGACGCTAATTTCCCCAATGGAATGGATATGATGTGGTATCTCTGCATGTGTTCAATGAATACATGCGGATTTACCTGTGTGATCGGATGCAGTGAAAATACGCTGCTATAGCCTGATCGTAGGCACATAGGTGGATGATCATATTAAAGTAACCATGATCCTTCTAAGGCGGATATAAATAGGGCCTGATTCATTATTGCATTTGTGCCCTTTATGTTCATCATTGGGGACAGAGTTTAGGGTTTCCGGATGTTTTTGACCAATTCACCATTTGCCACTATTGGAAAATAATGTATATTAGGCAAAACTTGTTATTTCCTATTTGGCAGTGAATACCATAAACCAGAGACCACAAAATGGCAAATGATTAATTGCAGCCACTGTGTAATTTTTAATATGTATCAATGAATACCTTTGCACTAATATGGATAAATTACAAAATTGTAAGGTTCTCTCCAGACTGCACCCTGTCTGGCAATCGGCCCTCCTTTTTTTTTTTTTTTTCTCTCATGAGTGGTATAGGTGCCTTTTAGCCTTAGCCGTCGGCAAACTCATTGAGGGCACATGAAAGACGCCGGCACCCAATCAGCGATGGCGTCACTGTCCCTGCCTCCTGTCGAATTGAACATGAAGAGGATGTCAGAGATCAGCCGCAGCCTGGAATTCCTCTTCATGTTCGATTTGTCTGAAGGCCGGGACAGTGACGCCGGCGCTGATTGAGTGCCGGCGTCACGTGTAACAACAACAGCAACAGAGCCCCACGACTGCGAGTGCAGGAACAGCACCAGCATGGGAGGGGAGTAGAAGCTTCATTTTATTTGGGCCGAACATTTTGATCAAGGAGTTGTCCTAGTAGTGGACAACCCCTTTAGACTGCAGATGTGTGGTTAACTGTGCCCCCCAGCACTGACGGCTCATCCCTAGATCTGGCTATCAGTCAGTGTTATGGGTGCAGTAACAGCTGCCTCTCTATACACAGTGCAGTAACTGAACATGTGCCATCGTCTTCCCCCATGACGCAAATGTTACCGGGAGGAATAAAGTTAATTTCCTCCTGACAGTGGGTGCCGGTCAGGTTCAGGACGCTATTAACCAGATTAATCCCATATCTGTAGGTTAAAGGGAACCTGTCAAGTGAAAAGAAAACTTAAACGCTAAAGTGAGTTGTGTTTTAGTTTAATCTCCTATCCTTATCAGTCATCAATATCAGATTGGTAGGAGCCCAACTTGCTGTAACCCCACCTGCTGATTAAAAGGGCCGCAGTGCGCCAGAACTGGCACAAGCTCTTTGATTTGTGTGACTTGGAGAGCTGCATGCTTATACAGGGCAACAAAAATATACAAGGCTGTGGCCATTCTGATGTCATAACTCCTTCACTTAGTTGATCGGTGGGAGTGGGATGTCAAAGGATGCCACCAATATTAATCCTTAAACTCCTGGAGAAATAAAAATCTGTAGTTAATATTAAACTTTTCTTGTATGAATTGCCTTTTTAGACTAGGCCGCATTAATGCAGTAGAGCTTCAAGTATTGGTTACTTGTGGATAAAAAAATGAAATGGTCAGAAAGCGGTCATAACTTTACACTATGTACAGTGCACACAGAAAGCTTTCAGTGGTGGGACGGGTTAATTCAGAGCTCATGAATATGGAGGACTAAGTCAGGACTAGCCATCTAGTGATCTCCTGCTGAGATAGAGAGAGATATCTATTATAATTTTTTTTTTTTTAAATCAAAATGACTCCATACAGCCCAGAAAGTGACACATCACTTGAAATGGGGTCTCTGTCTCTACATTATGCGGCTCTCAGATTAGTTGGCCAGCCTGGTGACCGATTACCTTTAAGACTATCTGCATAATATTAATAAAATGTGGACAAACTTTATCTCAGATTGTTGGGTGCTTCTTAGCTTATAAAGCCTATATCAATATGTTGATTTATTAGCCTTATGTACTGAGAATTTTTTTCTACTTGCAGGAGTGTGGTGCAGACTGTGCCAAGTTCCAGAAGAGTGAGCTGGAATACAAATTTAATAAAAAGGCCTTGGAACGACCATATACATCACAGCATTCTTGGGGCAAAACCTATGGGGAACACAAGCGCCATCTGGAGTTCAGTCATGATCAGTATCGGGAGCTGCAGAAGTATGCAAACGAAATTGGGATTTTCTTCACAGCCTCTGCAATGGATGAGGTAAGGGTACATTGTGAGCACTGGTTAGGATTGGGGGACACTGATCGCTCATTCTACCCATACTTTTATTGCCCACAATTAGATGACCCATTTTGTCTGATATTTTATTGTAGATGGCCGTAGACTTTCTACATGAGCTTGAGGTCCCTTTCTTTAAAGTGGGGTCAGGAGACACTAATAATTTTCCGTATATAAAAAAGACTGCCCAGAAAGGTAAGTGAAGTCCTTTATTAAAAACTCATTTAAGTCTGACTCTAATGAACTTGTACTGATGGCTGAAACAAAGATCTGTTTTCCCCTGTTTCCAGAGACATGAGTACTTTTAAAACTTGAAAGTGGGTACCAAATGTATTTTTCCTTTAATAGCTATACAAGCAAAGCCGAAGTTCCACAACACTTTTGTCATCACTGTCCCCATTGGGGCTCACAATCTAGATTCCCTATCAGTATGTCCTTGGTGTGTGGGAGGAAACCGGAGAACCTGGGGGAAACCCACACAAACACGGGGAGAACATACAAACTCCTTGCAGATTTTCTCCTTGGTGGGATTTGAACCCAGTACTGCAAAGCAACAGTGCTTACCACTGAGATGCCCTTTAACCTTACTATCCAGGTTCTCGTTTGTGGCTGTAACGCAACGTTTCTTCTACAGTGGTGATGTGCACTGTGACGTTTGGGTTCCATACCAGCTGATACGCTTGCACATATAATACTACTTGCTCCTTATATTGCCTGAAACTAATGGCTGTAAAGAGATGGGGCTTGTGGGAAGAGCTGCAATCAATACAGGTGCTCTTTGAAAACTACTTGCCCCAGAGAATCCTTCTTCTGTACAGGAATAGGATGTTGTATCATCCCTATAGTTTGCTTAATCCCTTAAATACCTTGGACGTATCCATACGTCTGGGTCTGTATTTACTTACCGACTTTGGCCGTAGGGATACATCCAGGTGATTTTTAGCACACAAGCTGTGTGTGCACGATCTCCACCAGGTGTCGGCTAATTCTGACAACTGATCTCCTGGCACTGAGTGCAGGGTCGATGCCCACACCTCTTCCAGCACTTAAATCCCCTAAATGCTGCGATTGCAGCATTTGGCGAACAGGCAGAGGGACAGAAGCCCCTGTGCTCTTGGATCTGAGACCCCATGACATCATTGCGGGGCCCGATTGTTGCCATTGCGATCCGATGTCACCATGACAACATCCGGGCCACCGCACAGCAAGGTAGTTAGAATATGTGCAGTGCATGATCTAAATAACTTGTCTGCAGGGCTGACAGTTATTAGGCATAGCAGTGATCCTGCATTGATATACCTTTGTATAACTGATCACACTACAGAAAGTGAAAGTCCCATAGTGGGACAGTTTTTTTCTTTTTTTTTTTTGTTTTTTTTTAAAAACAAAAAACTATGCGCCGAACAAAAAGTGGAATAAAACGCAATCAAAGATAAATGTAAAAAAAAGTGGTATAGCTGAAAACGTGATCTTGTCCCGTGGAAAAATAAAGTTATAGCTCTCAGAATAAAGTGATGCAAAAACATTTTTTTTTTCTACAAAATAGTGTGTAAAAGCGCCAAAACATAAACTATATAAATGTTGCATTGCTGTAAACGTACTGACCAGAAGAATAAATCTGCCTCAATTTTACCAAAAGCGAAATGGCTTAAAGATCCCAAAAAACAATTTCTAAAATGTTTTTTGTTTATTCTGCCTCCAAAAAAATCGGAATAGCAAGCGATCAAAAAATGTCATGTGGCCGAAAATGGTACCAATAAACGTCAACTCGTCCCGCAAAAACACAAGCCCTTGCGTAACTGTTGGCAGAAATATGGAGAAACTATAGCTCTCAAAATATGGCGATGCAAAAAAAAAAAAAAACGTCTGTGTGTGACAGCAGCCAACCATAAAAAAAAAAAATATATAAATCTGTAATTGCAGCAGCCCAAAGAATAAAGTAGTCTAATCACTTATACCGCACAAGGAACAGTGTAAAATTTTTTTTTTTTTTTTTTTTTTTTTTTTACTACTATTGACTTGTTCATTTTGCCTCCCAAAGATCACAGTAAGGCTTGGCTCACATTTATCCTGCGCTCTACGCTGAGCGCTTACACCAGGGCTTCCGTGTAAACCTCTGAAGTACGTGATTCAGACGGAACCCCTGGTGGAAGATTCCCTATAATGAGACAGATGGAGGCAACGTGGATGCCATCTGACCTATTATCCGACTGTGCCTGTCTTTATTAGGCGTAAATAAAAGTGCAGTCAGCCACAGTTTTGGGCACCTCTGGGGAGAAAGGACACCTCTGAACAGAGTCCAGAGTAACTCTGCTGACTCATTGTGAATGGATCCCTCAGGGTTTTCATCTGAATTACGTCACTCAGATTTAAATCGAAACCCCGATGTAAGTGCTCAGTGTAGAGCGCCGGACAAATGTGATCCCAAACATAATGTAAAATGTTATGAATAAAAGCTTCAAGTCAATCAACAAAAAAAGCAAGTCCCCACTCAGGTCCAGCATCTGTTAACAGAAATATAGGGGGCTTCCACGGTACTAGTTGCAAAATGGCCCTTGCCCCCAAAATAAATTCAGCAAATTCTGTGCTCCCAAATGCCCACCTTCCTTATGAGCCCCATTTTGTTCCTAAACCGCAGTTTAACTTTACATTAACTGCACTTTATTTGTTTCTTAAATTTAACTTTAAGACAAAATTTTCCCTTCCCAGGTCGACCAATGGTGATCTCGGGTGGCATGCAGACCATGGAAACCATGCGACGTGTTTATGAGATTGCAAAGCCAATTAATCCAAACTTCTGTTTTCTCCAATGCACTAGTGCATACCCCCTTCTTCCGGAAGATGTCAATCTACGTGTAATACAGGTAAAATGCCTTCTTTATATGCTACAGAATAGCCAATTTGAAAATGTTGCTGTTAATTGATACATCTTGTGCCAGCCATGTGAATAGAGTTGTACATACCCAACTGCCTCTGTTCAAGGTTGTTATAGATCTGTGGTAATTTTGGATCCAATACACACCTTTTAAAGGAGAGGTGCGGGGGGTGGGGGTGGGTTCTGTCAGGTCACCTATTGTGGTGGTCTGAGGTGTCTTCCCAGCAGCTGCATTTTGAGAACTGTGGGGGATGGGTGCAGACAGTGTGAGGGGGTGGAATTGGAGGATAGTATGGGGAATGAAGGGGTGGGATGGGGTGTGGACACAGAAAACTTGGGTACACCCTTGCTTAAAGGGAATTTGACAGCATCAATTTACTCCCCAACTACTCGTATGCTAGTACTCCAGCTCTTTCCCGGTGTTGCCTTCTCCTACCGACTCCACAGCCCTGCTTTGAAATATTTCTTCTCATGTGTTAATGTAATTAATTTGGATGGATTTTGGGTGTAGGAATGCGGGCTTTGTCATGATTTTGTTATAATTGCAAAGGCCCAAAATATTTATTTTTTTTTTTTATCAAATCAAAAGCCAAATCAAGTATAATGGACAGGTATCTTTTCAGATTTGATCTTTTTTTTGATTGCTTTATTTTTACTTTTAGGAATTTCAGTCTGCTTTTCCAGACATCCCAATTGGTTATTCTGGCCATGAAACTGGCATTGCTATTAGTGTTGCAGCTGTAGCAATGGGAGCTAAACTGGTTGAGCGCCATATAACCCTAGACAAGACCTGGAAAGGAACGGACCATCAGGCTTCTCTTGATCTAAGTGAATTAACTGAACTAGTCAAATCTATAAGGCTAGTAGAGAAGGCAATGGGATCTCCAGTAAAACGAATCCTGCCTTGTGAAATGATTTGCGTCAACAAGGTAACTTCTATTTTATTTTTTCCCCATTTATTTATTTTACTTTCTTTTCTTTCAAGCTTCATACTGAAAGGGCTGTTTTAACTTGTTCATGCAATTGGCGTAGTTGATTTGACCTGCAGGTCTGTCAAATGTCTGTACTCCAGTGAGGACTTCTCTGATCCCCCTCCCCCATGCTCACTGTTCAAACTCTCTCCTTGTCTGAGAATGAGGTAGGGGAGCAGAGAAGCTTATTCAAGTTAAGGACATGTGCTAGAACTGTACTTCAAAACAGCTACACTCTAAGCATGAACAAGGCAGTAAAAACGGCACATTCAGCATGGAGTTTGAAAGAAAAGGAAGCAAAATGTGGTACATATAAAGATTCAGAACTCTCCAAGTCTGATCAATTTTTAACTAAAAAACAAACAAAAAAACTGCATTTAACTTAATGCTGTATGGGTTTAGGGAAAAGTGTGTGTCTTGTATGAAGTCAGACTGGCCACCTTAATGACTAACAGTGAGACTAAATCTAAATTGGAAATTATTTACTTCTCCTCCCTGGAATTTAATTTCTGGGAAACTTGTCATTAGATAATCACACAAATACTTTTGCCTTATTAACCCTAGAGTATATTATAGCAGCCTGGTATTTTATACTAAAATGTGTATGTACTCAAGATGTTGCTCTCATAGACCTCTTTAACTTTACATGATAGAGATATATATAGATAGATAGATATATATATATATATATATATATATATATATATATATATATATATATATATATATATATATATTGGGGGAGGAGCTGGGCACACGCAGTAGCCACTGCTGCAGCTACCACGTGTGCCCGCTGCTAAAGGGAAATAAATATTCTTTCGTAGCAGGCACAGAAGTGCTGAGCCGCAGCTCCAGCTGACAGTGCCCGCTACTAAACAGAATGCATAGTCACTCTTCTCCACACATAGTCCCGGCGTGGAGAGGAGTGAATATGCCAGTAGCTCACATCAGCGTCTGAGAGCGCAAGGCTGTGACGTCATGCGCTGCTCAGATGCTGACATGAGCTGCTAGAGCAGAGGTGAGGAAGAAAGGGGAGTATGTGTTTTTTATGTGTGCAGTGATGGAGCCATGCATACCAGGATTAGGGGATGAGGGGTGCCATACATACCAGGATGGGAAAATTTACCAGTAGCTGCTGCATTTCTCACACTAGGATTATACATGAGTCAATAAATTTTCCCAGTTTGTTGTGGTAAAATTAGGTACCTCGGCTTATACTTGAGTATATACGGTAATTCATAGTCTTTCCTAGGTTTAATATTAAGCAGTGCAGAGGTCTGTACCCCATTATTTACATTATAAGCTCAGTTAATATTTAAGCTGTATGTTCACTGTAATAATGATCTAGGCTCTTGGTCTCAAATTTGGCTGAGTATTTGGGCCACACATTAAAAAAAATAATAATAATAATTTGGGCTACATTCTTTGCAGAACAAAGTGACTTTTTTTCTTAAACTTTTTTTATTGAAAAATTCCACGGGATAATGGTTACAAACAAATAGGACAATATTTTATAAGGTCAGAGTAATCCAAACATTAACCATACTCTGTTCAATACAGTTTACATCACATTCTCAGAGTAAAAAGTTTTTTTTTTTTTTTTTTTTTAACAAGTTGAAGCATAAGTTTCATTATGGAGCACTGCACTCTTTACTAGACCGGCCAATTCCTTGTCAGAATTCAGTATATATCAATTATGGTTGCAATGGAGGTACACTCTTACAGCCCATATATATCATATCATATCATTTCCCATGCACTCAAAAGGGCATATATCAGGACTCATAGTGTAAGATTAACGAGGTCATGGCACCAGGGGACATGTGTGTTAAGGGCGAATCACACCATCTTTCCCATATCCTTTGAAACTTCTGGGGACATCCCCTATTCCTATATACTATATTCTCGTATGGTATTGTATCATTCACTAGTTTTTTCCATTGGTTGATAGTAGGAGATTTCCCTCCCATCCATATTAGTGCTATCGCTTTCCTGGCCATAAATATAACCTCCCGAAGGAATATCCGATCATAGTGTGTCCATATTTACTCGTCCACAATACCCAAGATACAAAACTCTGGACTACATTCAATTGGCATCCCAACTATCCGTTCCAGTGTAGTTATCACTTCACCCCAATATATTCTTATCCCACAATTCCAAATAAGATGCCAGAAATCCGCTTCTGATTCCCCACATCTGTGACATTCATCAGATGCCATTCCAACAAATCTATACATTCTCACTGGGGTCAGGTAAGATTGATGTAGTATATATAATTGAATTAATTTTATTGTTGGTGGCTGGTGACACCACCATATGCGCTTCCAGTGCATCATTCCACTGATCATCCGTTATAGAAGGGGTTAATTGCCACCATTTATTCTCAACAAGTTGGGTAGAAGTGATTTTAGAATTCAGTAGAAAGGTATATAGAGAGGATACCACGCCTGTGGGTCCTTGAGTTTTTAGTACTCCTATTAATGGTATTTAGATATTCGCCTTTTAGGATGTGGGAATTAATGTGTTATGGCATGCCTCGTTTGTAGATATCTGTAGAAGTCCCTATGAGGGATCCCAAACTTTATATGGATTTGATCAAATGACAATAAAACTTCATTTTCAAAAATCTTAGTGTTCCGTATTTCTTCCAGAAGATTGTCTTGTAGGTTTTTAAGCTGTGGAAATTCAGGGTTATCCCACATTTGGGTTTCTCCCATTTGATCAGAGAGTAAGTGTATCTCAGGACACACTTACACTCTCGCCACACCTGCATCACTAGGCTATGTGCAAATAATAAGCCCTGTGGTGGTCTGTAGGAGCCTTCTAACATAGCCCATGGTGTATTCCCATTTAAAAAGTGTATAAGATGTGCTTCTGCATTAGTGCTTTTGTCGCTACTTATCCAGCACTTCAAATAGTGTATCTGGCCAGCTAAATAGTAGAGAAATGGGTCAGGCACCGCTCACCCCACCCCCTGATTCTTCGGTCTCTGCAGAGAACCAATACTTAGTTTGGGTCTTGCTGAGCCCCATATAAATGTTGCCATCATACCATGTATTTTCCAAAAAAAAAAAAATCTTTGGGGATTTTAATGGATGAATGTTCCAATACGTACAAACCTTTTGAAAGGATGATCATTTTGATTAGGTTAATTCTTCCAGCCACAGACGACGGAAGTTGGGACCAGTTTTCAATTTTTTTTTCCTCTATCTTTTATGGGATGCACATTGTCCTTGAGGTCCATAATTGGGTTTTGATTAATTATAATACCTAGATATTTGAATTTTTGTACTACCTGTAATCCAAAAAATACAGGTTCGGTTACTTTATCTAAAAGTGGCATAACCACAGATTTGCTCCAATTGATTTTAAGGCCCGATAATTCCCCAAAGTAGTTAATAAGATCAGTTGCTCTTGGGAGGGATTGTTCTATTTTGTTTAGGAAGAGGACCAGGTCATCTGCATATAACCCCACTTTATTTATTCTAGAGTTTATACTAATGCCCTCCACCAGGTGGTCCTGCCTAATTTTAAGGGCAATAGGCTCTATCACTAGAGCAAGAGCATCTGAGATAAGGGGCAGCCCTGTCTAGTTCCTCTAACCAGGTTAACCCCTTCACAGCCTGTGCCGTATTAGTACGCACAGGCTGTAATCCCCCGGTTCAGTGAGGGCTCCAGCGCTGAGCCCGCACTGAACCGGGCACATGTCAGCTGTAAGAATCAGCTGATATGTGCCTGCAACAGCCGTGGGTGGAATCTCGATCCACCCGCGGCTGTTAACAACATGTTAAATGCCGCTGTCAATCTGAAAGCATCACTTACCCCGCCCATCGGTGACCCCCATCATATGATCGCAGGTCACCGATGGGTGGTCATGACAACCCTGGGTCTGCAGCAGACACCAGTGGTTGTCATGAGCTGGTCGCTATGAGCGCCACCTAGTGGTCGGTGCTCATAGCACAGGACCATTTCTGCTACATACAGGTGATCTGCTGATCTGTATGTAGCAGAGGCGATCAGACAAGTGCTGCTTCTAGGTGGAGACTAGAAGCAAGCAAAAAGTGAAAAAAAAAAGTTTTAAAAAATATTAAAAAATATAAAGTTTAAATCGCCCCATTCAAAATAAAATAATTTAAAAAAAAACAAAAAAACCCCTACATACACATTTGGTATCGCCGCGTTCAGAATCGCCTGATCTATTAATCTAAAAAAAAAATTAATCCGATCGGTAAACTGCTTAACGATAAAAGTTCTAAACGCCAGAATTAAGTTTTTTGGTCGCTGCAACATTGCAATAAAATGCAATAACGGGCGATCAAAACATCGGATCTACCCCAAAATGGTATCAATAAAAACGTCAGCCCGACGCGCAAAAAAAAAAGCCCTCACCCGGCCCCAGATCCCCCAAAAGCTCTGGCACGTCAAGGTAAGGAGGCTTATTCGCCATGCAATGCTCCTCTGGGAAATTTAATATGCACATTGCCTCTTCAGAGAAAGAGGACTAGTACTCTATAGCGCCACCTATTGGAAGTAGCAACCCTACAAGTCACAATCAACCCTTTAACGAGTCGTGCAATATGACTTAGGATAAAAGCCAAATCAGAATCTGGCATATTTCACGACTCATTAAAGGGTTGATTGTGACTTGTAGGGTTGCTACTTCCAATAGGTGGCGCTATAGAGTACAAGTCCTCTTTCTCTGAAGAGGCAATGTGCATTATTAAATTTCCCTTACCTTGACGTGCCAGAGCTGGTGTCACTCTCCATAAGGAGAAATGCTACCCCTAGACCATGATCTGCTATAAATACTCCCACTTGATCTGGTACAGAGTGACCTTTTTAGTGATGCATTTTTTTTTTTTTTTTTTTTTTTTATGGCATTCACTGTATGGGTTATGCTACAGTTTTATGGGTGTGGCGATCAAAAAAAAATTGCAAGTTTGTTTTTTACTTTACATATAAAAAAGCATTTAGTGGCAAAATATTCATGGTTTATTTATTTTGATTTTTTTTCTTTAAACCCCCACCCCCCCCAATTGGCCACATACAGTAATATATTAGCATCATATAGTAATTCTAGCAACTATCTTGTAGTAGTGCCCCATCCTGGTCCCCTTCTTAGGCCACAGCCCCACTATCAGTATTTGGTCAGTATTGTTTCTCAGGAGTGGGTGATAAATGCAGAATTGGTGACTTGTTTCTATTATGCCTTTTCTCTGATTGTTCCTCACCTGGTTTTGGCTTCCACTCCTGAGAAAAATACTGACCGAATACTGATAGTGGGGCTGTGGCCTTATAATAATTGCTTGGCAGAGAGCTGGTCTCTGTGCGGCAATACACTTCAGTTAATTGTGCATCCAAGGACACACATTAAGTAAAATTAAGCACTGACGTTGGCGGCCCTTGGTCCGGGCCACGATAGTCAAGGGGTCTACAGTGCCTGCATGAAGCAACCTCAGGGGCTGCATGTGGGCCGAGTGTTTTGAGACCCCTGACCTAGGCCTTGCATAATAGATGGCTATTTGGAGATGAATTTTACTAGAACCTCCTAACCATCAAATGTGATTGCTCTTATGCAATCGCGGGGAAAACTTTTCAGGTGATGCCATATACATCAATCCTGAGGCTCAAATGAGCGGATCCTTATGTATATAACCATGTCATACCTATACAGCCAAGCTAAAGGATCAGGTCTATTGGAATATCAAGAGATTTATTTGGCAGTTTTCTGTAGATGCGTTAAAGGGGGTGGCCACTCTATATAATGACAATAGGTGAATGACTGACAAACAGTGGTAAAATAAGTATTGAACCAACTTTCGAAGTAAATATTTTCCTAAAGCTGCTATTATGGAATGCTCACCAGATGTCTAACTACCCATTAAATCCACACAGGCAAAGAAAGCAAACCATTGATGTCCATAAATTAGGTTGTGTAATAATGAGAAATGACACAGGGAAAATAACGAACACCTGAAGAAAGAGGTGCAAAAAGCCTTGGAAAGTCATGAAATCAATGAGCTGGTTCAACTGATGGCCTATAAAAAATGTCTCCTTACCAAGGTGCTACACAAGAAACCTCTCATGATGCTTAAAACCGATGAGCTCTCTCGACCTTCACAACCTCATTGTTGCAAAACATACTGATGGCATTAGACAGACATTCTTCTGTAACCAAACTACTGAAGGTTCCAGTGAGCACTGTTGGGGCCATAAGCCAGAAGTGGAAAGAACCTAATTTCGCCATAAACCAGCCACGGCCAGGTGCAAGATTTCAGAGGAGTAAAAGAATTTGCAGGTAGTCCTTGGCTCTTGGACAGCTCTACAAGCTACAGAAAGACCTGGAATCAGCAGGTACAATTGTTTCAAAGGAAACTAAATAATGTACTTTCGCCATGCAAGACTCCATTGGTGAACGAAAAGCATGCTGAAATGCATTTTAAGGTTTGCTCGGCAACATTTAGACAAGCCTGTGAAATCGTGGGAGAATCTAGTCTGGTCAGATGAGACCAGAATTGAACTCTTTGGATGCCGTAATACACACCATGTTTGGAGGTCAAATGGCACTGCATATCACCCCAAAAATGCCATACTAACAGTGAAGTTTGGAAGTGGGAACATCATGTGGGGCTGTTCTTTCTTTCCGCATATGGCACACTTCGTACAATTGATGGAAGGATGAATGGACAAATGTACCGAGGCATTCTTGATAAAAATCTGCTGCCATCTATCAGGATGAAGATGGAACGAGGGAGGACATTTCATCACGACCATGATCCCAAACACAAAGCAAAGGAACTCTGTTGGTTTCAGAGAGAAAATAAAGCTGCTAGAATGGCCCAGTCAATCACCTGAACTGAATGCAATAGAAAATTTATAGACTGAACTAAAGCTCCGAGTTCATTGGAGTCCACAGAACCTTCTGGATTTGAAGATTGTGTGGAAAAATGGGCCAAAATCACATCTGAGCAATGCATGCGACTAGTTTCTCCATACAGGAGGCGACAAAGCTGTCATCAGACAAAGGCTTTTGTATTACATTTCAGGAAGCATGTTCAATACTTTTTTTTTTTTTTTCCCGTGTTATTTCAAATGATTACACAACTTAATTTATGGACATCTAGTTTGATTCGTTCCCCGTGTGGATTGGGTGGGTTGTTACGGGTGACATGTGGTGACAATTTTATGTCCATAGCCGATTTCGAAAAATATTTACTTAGAAAATTGGTAACTTGTTCAATACTTATTTCACCCGGTGTGTATAGGCAACTTACTAATATATAGTCTTCAGTTCCACATCCTGTCCTGAAAATGGCTAATTATGGAACGGCACATGAGGCAAACTAGTGCCTTGCATTAAAATGCACTATGCTGTGAACATAGGACCTAGGTGTCCAGAAACCTGTTGCCAACACCATGTATTGTAAAGTGAGACAGGATTGGGTTTTACAGCCCATTGCTATTCAAGGAATTTAGACTTTAATTTTTTTTTTGCTTTTTTAAATAATTCAACACAATGCTGACCATGGTTGGTGTAGCTGAGATCCAATCATACAGTGAACTTTTCTGCTTTATAATCTATTGGTTATGACACTACTGCACAGACTTGTAGTCTTTAGCATCCAAAATCCATTATCTACCATTAAAATTACAAATTGAATGATTCTTTCGTGAGCATGTATCCAAAAAAAAAAGTTCAGGGTTTAAGTGAAATGTTTAAAATAGTGAAGCTGTTCATACTATTTGTTAGTTGCTGGGGAGTCAACTTGTTTTAAAATGTTTTTGACTTCTACTTCAGGGTGATTGATATGTCCTGCCCTAATTGAGTGTGATCGTATGTGTTTTTTTTTTTTTTTTTTTTTTTTTTTTCTCCCCCCTATGGGGCCAAAGAACTTACTTGCAAGTAGTTAACTACCTGCCTATCCTACCTGGCGATAATCTCTGCCGACTCAAGAGCAGTCAAGGACTGCTCCTGCCAACAAGTCTCCTCTTTCTGGTGACATGTGAACAGCAGCTTCTCTTCCTCTTTGCTTTGTGGATGGGGTGTCTTTGCCAATATCGTTTTTGATCGGCAGTGACATTCGGTCAACAGAGCAGCCTGGAAGAGAAGAAGCTGCTCTGTTGACATGAGGTGAAATTAAGTGGGAGAGTCACCGCTTGAGCCAGGAGGGATTGTTGCAGGGCAGAACAGGCAGGTAGTTTGCTGCGTTGAAATTCTTGGCCCCACTGGAAAACCTAAAGTCCCAGACAACTCACAGAGCCATTCTTGTCAGACCATTGTACTTGGGTTTTCTAACTATTCCAGCCCCTTGCTTTGTCTTCCATCTTTGTTGGGAAACATGCAATTGCATGACCACAGTAGGCTACCAGTGCTATTCCGTTTAATCTAAACTGGTTATGTAATTGGTGACAAGCCAATATCAAGGTGGACAAGCCCTCAGTCACATGCTACGGTTTTGATACATTAGATCCGAAAGAAACACCCTTCTTGTACCATGTGACTGATGAATATACCAGTGGTTTAGGGTATATTTGATAAGGGATATAAATGAGCAATTGCCCAAAGTTACTGCTGGATTCAGTTGTCAATTAGCTTTTCCCTAGACTATATAGCCCTTTTTTATTTTCTGCAGATGTTTGTTCCATAAAAGTAGCCATTTCAGACCAGAGGGGCAGTTGACAATAAGATAAGTGGTATCAGGTGTCCAACAACTGCTCAGAGTAAGCTAATGAAACTGGGTGAACCTAGCATGGTAAATTCTAGAAGCCCAATGATGGGACAAATGCAGAAATAATTATAGAATCCTTGTAGAAGACCTGGGTTTCACCCATTGTATTCTTGAACTTTTACCTGCGTCAAAGACCATCTGAATGGTAAAGTTGTATTTGCACTGTTTTAAAAAAAAGAAATAAATCAATAAAAATATGGGTCTATCCAGGAACGAATTGTAACCGGATAGATTTAAAGGAGTTGTCTCAACTTCTTAAATGGGTAGAAATGCAAATTACTTGATAAAACTGACTTTGCCCTTAAGTTGTTTCGTTGAGTATGGAGAAGACTTAAATAAGATGTAAATTGCAAAGACCCACTAGATGACCCCTCGCTAACAGGTCAATAAAATATAACTTCTCAAATAATTTTATCCTTAAGCTCTCGTTTAAATTTTACATATCTGCCCTTATTTTGTTATTGGAAATCTATTTGATGGACTAAGTGTATTATTTTGGTTATCAATATGCCATCAGTGAGTATTGGGCAAACTGAGTAAATAAAATTTCAGTTGTGTAGCATGTTTCACCAATATAATGGCGTCATCTGGGGATGGGATAGTGGCTTATGACTCGGAGGGCTTTTTAATGTAGTTTGCTTCTCAGGTTATCAATTTCCTAGGCGGGGAGCATATGCTTCAAGTTTGCTATAGAACTTGCAAGCACAACAGCTCTGATCTGGCCAGTTGGCCTGGATTTGGCCAGCTCCTCCAATGCTGCAGAAATAATGGCTGCCTCTGCTTGCAGCATGGGAGAGTGCACAGTTCAGACATCCTTGTCACTGGTCTGAACTGTCAATCTTCAGGAGCTTAAGCAGGAAGGCTGAAGGCAGGAGATGATGCACTTTTGAAGAAAGCAGATTAAATACCCCCTTTGAAGTGGTAGGGCATGTGTGCATGCAGGACAATTGGAGCTGTGTGCTGGAGCTCCTTCACTTTCAGCTGTGAAAGAAAGGGAAATAAAATTGGCTTTATAGGTGAAAATGTGTGCAGGTATTTGTTCACTTTAGATTGGCTTTACTTTTAATTTATTTATTTTTTTCCTTTTCAGCTTGGTAAATCTGTAGTGGCAAAAACCAAAATCCCTGCAGGCACTGTGATTACTCTGAACATGTTGACGGTGAAGGTGGCCGAGCCACGTGGCTTTCCTCCAGAGGAGATTTTTGACCTTGAAGGCAAAACTGTTAAGAGAGACATCGAAGAGGATGAATCTGTCACAGAAGAAGCAATAGAGAATTACAACACGAGAACAAAATGTTAATCTAATCTAAAACCTGACCATTATCCAACAGTTTTTTTTCCTCCAATCACCTTTTACCTTACCAATACATGTTCAATGTAAAGGTCAATTGCACAGGGTTTTGGGTCTTTTTTGTAACAGCCTATTCAGTGGCATGTAAGATCGAGTTGCTGTACTAGATCTGTCAATTCTAAATGGGTGAAAGTGCTGTTGCTTGTACGGCTGTGACAAACGCATGGCAATCACTGTTTTGTAAGCAGATTTTGAAATTTGCAAACCACAACATTTTTGTGAATGATTCTTTATAGTTTGATATATATACATTGAAAGAAAAAAATAAATCTATTAAAAAATGGTGGCTCTGCTATTGACCATTTTTTGCTTTTTAGGAATTTATTTCACCCCACCACTGTTAGGCTCGCAATTAACCCATCGTCATCTCTTTATGTAATGCTTGCACAGATCCATTGAACATGGCATGAGTACAACAGATATCCCTTAGTAAACCTTAACTTCAGGCTTCATGCATTTGAACTGAACCATGATATTATGACAGCATGTTTACTGGAATATTGGTTAGTTATTTTACTATATTTTCCTGGCATGTTTACATCCAGTGCATCACCACCTCCTGCGACAATCCTTGGTTTATGTATTTGATCCATTTTAGAAATGAATCCATAGTGCACGAAGTATCATCCCAGTAAATGCATTTCAAGAAGGACAGTTCCTCTGAATGTTCAAAAAGACTGAGATTTTGCTGAATGCCTTGTAATATTTGAAGTTGCTCATTTGTACTAAACTCTTGCACTTTGTTAACAGGATACTTTCTGAATAAACTATCCTTTCCAAAAAGGAACTTGAGATCCCTTCTATTTTTATTGCAGATTAATCTTCTATACAGTAAATTTAGAACATGCTATGCAACAGGAAGTTTGTCTCTTGTCCATAAAAAAAAAAAAAAAAAAAAAAAAAAAAGGTCTGAAGGCGTAAAAATACCTTTTAGATTATTTAATAAATAATAGTAGCTGTTTGCAATTGTCTTTGTATCCCCTGGATCAAAAGGCTGACTTTCCATGGCAAAGAGCATTGTACGTTGACCATCACTTATTGTCCATTAGTGTCATGCCATGGCCCCTGCACTGTAGTACTGACATGGTAACCCTCAGCCATCTGTTTTCACTTGACTGGGTTGAGCTTCAGCACAAGACTCCAGCATCTAACAGAATGGTTTTTAACCGGGAGAAATGCAAAGTCCTACATTTGGGCAAGAAAAATGAAATACGCATATACAGAAAGGGAGGAATAGAGCTAAGCAACAGCAAATGTGAAAGAGTTTAGGTATACTAATAGATCAGACAGAATATGACTCAACAGTGTGCCACAGCAAAAAAGCTAACAGAAGCATAGTCTAGATCACGTGAAGTAATCCCTCCCCCCTCCCCCCCTTCTACTCATTTGGTCAAACCTCATCTGCAATACAGTGTCAAGTTCTGGGCACCACATTTAAAAAGGGAAAAGAAAAAAAAAAAAAAAAAAAACTGGAGCAAGTTCAGAGAAGAGCGACCAGAATGGTGACCAGTCTGCAAACAATGTCCTATGAGGAATGGTTAAAGGATCTGGGAATGTGTAGCTTGCAAAAGAGAAGACTGAGAGGAGACGTAATAGCGGTCTAGAAATATCTGCCTTCTGGAGTCCTCCCCGCGTGCTCTGGGTCCTGCGGCCAGGTCTGCGCCTCACATGGATTAGACTGAGCGCGCCAGCCGGCAGGTCTTCCAGGTCTGCGCACGTGGGGTCGCGTCGCACCCTGTGACGGAGCGCACCGGAAGTCCGGGCAGCTTTTTAAGGATGGGGAGCAATCAAATGGCGGTGTCTGCATCCCCGCCATAATGAATGAGGAGCCGCTGTCACCTGGGCAGCTGCTGTCACCACCGCAGGAGGTACAGCAGCAGCCACAGCCGCCAAAGCAACGCAAGCAGCTTAAGCAACTGGAACATCGAGAATCTTCCCATCACCAAAGCCACAGCAGTGGAGGGCGTACGAGTTCCCGCAGAACCGGTTAGAAAAGACCTCGTCAGTTCACCTCCGCCAGATGGGAGCCCTCATGTGAACGGCAACCACCACCTCCGGTACCCTAGTCTGAACGACAGCGTGGTGAGTGATCTTTGTGAAAGTCTCACCTTGAGTAATGTGCTCTTCTGTTTTCCTCTCTTTTTTTCTCCTTTCAATTCTTGAGGTGTTAGGAGCCAAAGAAGTGTAGTTCTAAGAGTAAAAACAAGGAGTGTGCTTTATGTAAAATCAGTCTTCCCACCTCCTACGTCAAAAACCTGTGTGCGGACTGTATTCAGAAAACCATAGCGGAAGAGTCCCCCAGGTTTTCTATGGAATTAAAGAATTTGATCCAGACAGAAGTCAGGGATTCTTTAAAAAGCTTAACCTCACTCAGGAAGAAGAAGCAAAAACTAGTTTCCTCAGAATCCGAGGAATCTGTAGAGTCCCGTTTTACAAGAGAACTGCCTTCCTCCTCTAATCTCTCCTCATCATCTTCGGATGATGATGGGGGGGGGGGGGCAGGCCTTGTTTTTCAGTAGATAATACTGAGAGACTAGTTAAAGCCGTCAGAGTGACTATGGGTATTACTGATACCAAAGTTCCCAGAACAGTCCAGGATGTTATGTTCGGGGGCTTGGACCAGAGGAAGAGACGCACATTCCCGGTTAATGAGAGGATCAGATCGCTTATAGAAAGGGAATGGAAAAAAACTGAGAAGGGTCAGCTGCCTTCCTCCTCTAAGCGGAGATACCCCTTTGAAGAAGAGGATGCGGCTAAATGGGACAAAACCCGTAAGATTGATGTGGCCATTGCAAAGTCCTCAAAAAGATCCACTCTGCCCTTTGAGGATTTAGGAGCCTTGAAAGACCCGCTTGATAAAGCAGAGTCTTTCCTTAAACAAGCCTGGGAGTCGTCAGCAGGGGCCCTTAAACCAGCAGTGGCAGCCACCTGCACCGCTAGATCTATGATGATCTGGCTTCAACAGTTGGAAGACCAGATTAGGGGGAATGTCTCGAGGAAGAAGATTTTGTCGGACCTTCCCCTTGTGCAGGGGGCGGCTGCATTCCTGGCAGACGCATCGGCAGATTCAGTTAGGCTGGCTGCCCGGTCTGCAAATCTCTCTAATGCAGCTCGTAGGGCATTATGGCTCAAGAGCTGGCCAGGGGATGTGCAATCAAAGACTAAACTATGCTCAATCCCTTGTGAGGGGGACTTCCTGTTCGGCAAAGGTCTAGATGACATCCTGGATAAGGCCGCAGACAAAAAACATGGGTTTCCCACTGTCTGGTTCCCAGTTTTAAAAGCTCCTTTCGGAAGAGGAAGTACAGTCGCAGTAAAGCTCCCAGAGACCAAGGTAGCTGGAAAGACAGGAAGCCGTATAACAGAGGCTTCATGTTCGGGGGTCCCTCCTCCGAGAATAAGAAGGCCCCTAAGTGACAGTTCCCCCCCAGGTGGGAGGAAGGTTGTCCCACTTCCTGCCCGCCTGGGAGAAAATTTCATCCAATTCTTGGATCTTAGGGATAATCAGGAGGGGGCTCACATTGGAGTTCAAGAGCAGGCCCAGGAACACCGTCAAAATTTCAGCCCCCAGGGGTCTAGCGGAGCAGATAGCCTTACAGCAGGAAGTTCTCTCTGCTCGTGAAGGGGGTTCTGGTGGAAACACCTGCACCCGAGCAAGGAAGAGGATTCTATTCAACTCTCTTCCTAATAAAGAAGCCGGACGGCTCCTTCAGGACCATTGCCAACTTGAAGAAGCTGAACAACCATTTAATCTACAGGCCGTTCAAAATGGAAACAATTAAGTCGGCCATAAGGATGCTATTTCTGGACTGTTATATGTGCGTCCTCGATCTGAAGGACGCCTACTACCACGTCACGATCTTGGCAGATCATCAACAGTTTCTGAGGGTGGCTGTACAGTTCAGCAAGCACGTAAGGCATTTTCAGTTCGCAGCTCTTCCCTTTGGCATTTCCATGGCGCCGAGAGTCTTCACAAAAATTATCCTGGAGGTCACAGCACATTTGAGGGAAAGAGATATTCTGGTCATCCCTTATCTGGACGACTTCTTAGTAGTGGGCAGATCAAGACAACTCTGTGCTCTAGCCCTGGTGGACGTCATGGCCAGTCTAAAACGCCTGGGTTGGCTGTTAAATTTAGAGAAGTCAAGGCTGGAACCAAAGCGGGTCCAGTCTTTCCTGGGTCTCATTCTGGACTCAGAAAACCAAACCTGTCTTCTACCAGAGGAAAAGAAGCTGAAGATCGGATCCCTAATATCTCGGGTTATCAGCAATCCGACCATGACCCTGAGGAATGCAATGTCTCTGTTGGGTACAATGACATCTTGCATCCCGGCGGTTCAGTGGGCCCAGTACCATTCCAGATGTCTTCAACAGGAGATCCTGGCAGCGGACAGGCGGCTCAAAGGTTGCCTGAATGGGAAAATATCTCTTCCAGAGGTTGTAATCAACTCCCTGGACTGGTGGAGATCTCCAGTCAATCTATCTTTGGGGGTTCCTTGGACCTTCCAGGTGTCGGATACAATTACAACGGACGCAAGTGCAGAAGGCTGGGGAGCTCACCTAAGAGATTGTTCTGTACAAGGCCTCTGGTCGGACAGCGACACAAGTCTCTCTTCCAACATGAAGGAGCTGTTGGCTGCCAAAAATGCTCTAATAAAGTTCAGTCCTGTTCTTCGGGGTCATCACATCCGGATAATGTCAGACAACAGATCGACAGTTGCCTACATCAATCATCAGGTGGGTACCAGGTCTCTCCCTCTGATGTTAGTAGCGGATCAGATCTTCAGGTTTGCCGAGAGTCAGCTGCTCACGCTCTCGGCACTGCATATAAAAGGAGAAGAGAACGTAAAGGCCGATTTCCTGAGTCGTAACATCTTAAAACAAGGAGAGTGGGAATTGAATCCAGCCGTATTTCAGCAGATTGTGGGCCGATGGGGACAGCCCCAAATAGATCTGTTTGCAAACAGACATAATCAAAAGACCGAAATCTTTTGCTCCCTGAATCCAAAAGAGGGGGTATTTGCGGTGGACGCGCTGCAGATTCCTTGGAATTTTACTCTAGCCTATGCCTTTCCCCCTTTAATACTGATCCCTACTATCCTGAGGAAGATCCGAGAGGAAAGGGCGAGGGTTATATTGATCGCCCCGTTCTGGCCCAAGAGACCATGGTTCACTTGGATGAAGAGAATGTCCCAAGCAGATCCATGGGTTCTTCCAGACATCCCGGATTTCCTCAGGCAGGGCCCAGTCTGTCATCCCCCAAAGATCAGGCCTGCATTTGACGGCCTGGATTTTAGAAGGTCGCTATTGACACAAAGGGGGTTTTCTCCGGATCTGGTTACTACCCTACTGGCAAGTAGAAAGCCGGTACCAACTAGGATCTATGGTAGAACCTGGGCTAAGTTCCTGTCTACCTCGGGTCAGTCCGCCAAAGGGAGGATTCCTATTGAGGCCATACTAGAATTCCTCCAGAAGGGGTTAAGCATGGGACTAGCCACCAGTACTCTTAAGGTACAGGTATCAGCTCTGGGGGCATTATATAATTATGACTTGGTGGCGAATAGGTGGATCATTAGATTTATTAAAGCTTGTGATAGGTCCAGGCCTATTCCTACTCCAAGGATGCCTCCTTGGGACCTTAATTTGGTTCTGGAGGCACTAACCAAACCTCCCTTCGAGCCCTTAGAGGAAGTTTCAGAAAAAGTTCTAACTTTAAAGACTGCCCTACTGGTAGCCCTGACATCAGCTCGTAGAGTCAGTGACTTACACGCGCTATCTGTTAACCATCCATTCACTCAAGTATGTACGGATAGAGTAATCTTAAGACCAGACCCAGCCTATCTTCCGAAGGTAGCCTCCAAATTCCATAGGACGCAAGTAATCACTCTCCCTTCCTTCTATCCTAATCCTAGGGATTCTGAGGAACATAAGCTTCACACCTTAGATGTTAGGAGAGTGTTAGTCCAGTATTTGCAGGTGACAAAAGCCTGGAGGAAGAGTGATGCCTTATTTATATCCTTTCAGGGAGCTAGGAAAGGACTTAAGGTTACAAGAGGGACCATAGCTAGATGGGTCAGGGATACTATTACCTTAGCCTACTCTTCTAGCAATCTGCTGGTTCCAGAGAACCTGAAGGCCCACTCCCCCAGAGCGGTAGCTGTTTCCTGGGCTGAGAAGGCGGATGTGCCCATCGACATCATATGTAAGGCGGCAACTTGGTCATCCCCCGCTACATTTTACAAACATTACCGTCTTGACCTTTCCTCTTCTACTGATCTGTCCTTTGGTAGGAAGGTGTTGCAAGCGGTGATCCCTCCCTCTGGTGTCTGATCTCTATAAATCTCTCAAGTGGTGCTGTCACGGGAGAAGGGGAAAAGATCCTAGTTACTTACCGGTAACGGGATTTTACAGAGCTCATGACAGCACCCTATTAATTCCCTCCCCTTTATCACTATGGTGTGCACTTTTTAAGGTGTTTATTACAAATGTTGAGGTGGCGGTTATGTACTAACCTGTTTTCGGAGGCCCTCTCATGCTCTGAAACAAGTGGTGCTGTCATGGGCTCTGTAAAATCCCATTACCGGTAAGTAACTAGGATCTTTTCCATTGCTTTGGGCACAAAGGCCTGATTAATTTAGATTGGTGTTGTTCATTCCAGCCTTTAATGAAGGTGTGTGGTGGTGTAAGAGGCACCTGATACATTAACTGGCGAACGCCTCTTAATCAGTTGGGTTTTAAGAGGTGTGTACCTTGCCAGAAATTTTACTTCAAATGGACTGAAGTAAGATTTATGGTGTTAGATATGCCATATCTGGTCATGAATTAGGTTAGCTATGGCATGCCCAAGCCTTTCCCACTTTGACAGAGCTGGCATGAGTTGTAATATTTTGGGGCAGCTTGGTAGTCATACTTTTTTTTTTTTTCACAACAGTGTTTTACACCAGAAAACTGGGGCCGATACATCAGTGTTTGGGCATGCCATCAAGACTTGTAAAGACTGATCAGCTATCACCAGTAACACTGATGGCTTATCCCAAGGACGGGTATCAATATATTGGGGAAAACTTCATAGATCACTTTTAAAATAAACCCTTGCATATAGAATTGGCATTGTCATGATCACTAACTATACAGTTCAGAGTAAAAGTGGCAACAATTTTCTTTTGACAGATTTTATTTGTACATTTAATTTGAACATTGAGTATTTTTTTTTTCCCATTTAGAGAACTGATCATGGCCCTAAAAAAAAAAGTCCCTTACCTACACTTGCAATGTTGGAAAAGAAAACTCCTTGCTAGGCTTTCTTTAGCAAAGAAATGTGAGTTTACCGAGGGTTCCAAGTTTTGATTTCAACACCTCACTGATCCTGTCCTGCAAGACTTGCATTCTCTGATAGCAGAGACTGGCACAGGAAGAACTACAGGTGCATCTCATTAAATTAGAATATCATCAAAAAGTTAATTTAAGTTGTTCAATACAAAAAGTGATACTCAGTCATTAAAAACAGTGATCTATTTCAAGTGTTTATTTCTGTTAATGTTGATGATTATGGCTTACAGCCAATGAAAACACAAAAGTCATTATCTCCGTGAATTAGAATACTTTATGACAGCTTGAAAAAAAAGTTTTTGAAATACATTTCAGTATGGCATAGTTTTGTATGTTCAGTAAATGCACTCAATACTTGGTCGGGGCTCCTTTTGCATCAATTACTGCATCAATGCAGCGTGGCATGGAGGCGATCAGCCTGTGGCACTGATGAGGTGTTATGGAAGCCCAGGTTGCTTTGATAGCAGCCTTCAACTCATCTGCATTGTTGGGTCTGGTGTCTTTCATCTTCCTCTTGACAATACCCCATAGATTCTCTGTGGGGTTAAGGTCAGGCGAGTTTGCTGGCCTGTCAAGCACAGTGATACTGTGGTTTTTAAACCAGGTATTGGTACTTTTGGCAGTGTGGACAGGTGCCAAGTCCTGCTGGAGAATGAAATTTCCACCTCCAAAAAGCTTGTCGTTAGAGGGAAGCATGAAGTGCTCTAAAAATTTCCTGGTAGTTGGCTGTGCTGACTTTGGTCTTGTTAAAACCCAGTGGACCTACATCAGCAGATGACATGGCTCCCCAAGCCATCACTGATTGTGGAAACTTCACACTAGACCTCAAGCAGCTTGGATTGTGTGCCTCTCCACTCTTCCTCCAGACCCTGGGACCTTGATTTCCAAATGAAAATTGGAACTCTGGGACCTTCTGGAGTGTGCCAGTGACTGATTTCTGTACATCTGTCAAGTCAGCAGTCTTCCCCATGATTGTGGAGCCTACTGAAACAGACTAAGGGACCTTTTTAAATGCGTGGGAAGCCTTTGCAGGTGTTTTAATTATCCTAATTTACTGAGATAATGAGTTTTGTGTTTTCATTGGCTGTAAGCCATAATCACCAACATTAACAGAAATAAAATCCAACAGGAGAATGGAAAAAATCTTCAGGCACCACTGTGTGATATTTATATTGTTTAACAACAGCAGTGGTAACGGACAATAATGGTGGTGCAAAGGCTAAAGTGTGGCATCTATGCAACAAGTAGAAAAATGAATAGCAGCACTCACCAAGTCCTTTGGCTAAAAAGTCCTTTATTTCATAGTGTTCTGGACAATCAGATGCAGCGGTCTATCTGAGGTGCAGGGGAGACGAGAGGACGACGGCCATTTTGCGTTTTACAATGCATCTACGGGTCCAAACTATCACTAGTTTGGACCCGTAGACGCATTTGTAAGATGCGAAACGGCCATTAAAGGAGCAGATACAACTGGTTGATGGCTTATGTTCCCAGAGACAAAGATTGGGAGTTAATATTCAATATGGCTTATCCTTCATTCCAACATTACCTGTTGGAGAAAATTGGGGAGTCTCCCAAAAATGTTTGAGTAAACATTGATGATTTCAGGATGATATTGTTCTAATGTGTATCTGCGCCTTATAACTTGAAGTAAGCTATGTTCACAAGGAAAAGCGAAGAATCATTTGTGTATTGACATTGCTATGTGTATGCAAGGCAAGATGTAAACCTTGCAGAACAGACTTGTACATTTTCCCTTCAGTCTGGTTATGTTAAATCATTCTACATATTGTGACTGATCCATCCCATAAACGAAAAGCTGGATGCAAAGTTTCAGTAAATCTACAGCGAAAAGTATGCAAATGCTTCATTCCAGATGTCACATCAAAGAAAGATAGCACTCCAGATTCATAGTCGAGGAAAACCCCAACTTTTTCTGGAGGCTTATTTAGATGAATGGCTCTCCTCTCTCCTTTGTGGAAGGCCCAGTACTCATAATCATATCTTTTAATGCACCATGATCCACTTGTCCACCCAAGACGACTCGACTCCGTGTCTCCTTTCCTCTGAATAGACGGGTATGTGATTCCTATCCACCAGCCTTGTCCTGCCTGGAGAACATCAACTTCCCAGTAGTGAGTGCCAGAGAAGTAGGAGTCTCTGCTCAGAATCTGCATGAGTTTATCAAACCTTGGTGGGTGGTTAGAGTTAAATTTCCCTAACCATGCACACTGTACTGTGAGTAGGTCCTCCGAGAGCCTCAGTTTAGGGTGCATTGTGTCTGCATCTAAAGTGGGGGTCCGGGCATCTGTAAAGAATTTGAATAAAAATAGAGTTAAATAAGAAAAGTTAAAGCTTAAAGGAGTCATTCACTTTGTCCCTATTTTAACAAAAAATATAGATGATACATGTTTAGAGCTGGTCTACATTGTGAAGCACCACCCACTTGTTAGTGCAGAATTCCTCACCGACTACACAGCTCTCCCGTTTTCAAAATGGCTGTTCATGGAAGAACATGTGACCAGACCTGTCTATCAGCACCTGTCAGGTGAGAAACCACTGTTTTTCAATTGGAGGATAAAGTGAACAACCCCTTAAATATGATCCCCCTACCTAAGAGTAGAATAAAATAGCTAAAAGCTGTACCCCCTAGTAGTCAAACTAACCCTAAAAATGCTCTAATAGCTAAATGTGCCATTTGGCTACTAAAATGCTGAAGGAATACACCACACTGAGTTCTATGCATTCATAATTCTGTCAGCTTCTGCAGAGAGGGGCAGGGGAACGCTCTCATGACAAATATACCAGAATCATAAGCTATGGGCCTAGTTCATCTGTGTTTTGGGGTGTTTTTATAACTTTTCTTTTGTCTGGCAAGTATCACAAACTTTTCTTTTTTCATCAAAATGACACATATTACTATCTTTATCCCCTTCATGGCACGGCCTTTTCTGTTTTTGCGCCTTCGTTTTTTGCTTCTCTTCTTCCCAGAAACAAAACTTTTTTAATTTTTCCATCAATATGGCCATGTGAGGGCTTATTTTTTGCGGGACGAGTTGTACTTTTGAACGACACCATTGGTTTTATCATATCATGTACTGGAAACCAGGAAAAAAAATTCCAACTGCGGTGAAATTGCAAAAAAAAGTGCAATTCCACAGTTGTTCTTTTGTTTTTGTTTTTACCATGTTCACTAAATGCTAAAACTGAGCTGCCATTATGAGTCTCCAGGTCATTATGAGTTCGTAGATAGCAAACATGTAAAGATTCTTTTTTAAGTGGTGAAAAAAAAATAATCAAAAGTTTGTTAAAAAAAGTTGCCATTTCCCGAGACCGTTAGCGTCTCCATTTTTCGAGATCTGGGGCTGAGTGAGTTGACGTTTTTATTGATACTATTTTGGGGTAGATCCAATGTTTTGATTGCCCGTTGCTGCATTTTATTGTAATGTTGCAGCGACCAAAAAAAAACTTAATTCTGGCGTTTTGATTCTTTTTCTCGTTACGCCATTTACCGATTGGATTAATTATTTTTATATATTGATAGATCGGGCGATTCTGAACGCAGCAATACCAAATTTGTGTATATTTTTATTTTTATTTTTTTTATGTTGCCGGGGGCAAAAGGGGGTAATTTGAACTTTTTCTATTTTTTAAGCTGTGATCACCTGTGTCACACATAGCAGGGCTTCAGCCCTTCTGTGTGTAGCAAAAAATGTGCACTACCATGATTACAGAGCTGTAGCTGTATAATGCTTCCCTATCTTAGCGCAGAATATTAAGCAAACATATGTTTTAAAGGTAGATAAGCAATGATGTTTAATTTCAAGGGGTTGTTTGGTCAACCCAAAAGAACTTTTAATGACTATATCAAAAGGATTACAGGAATTTACCCATAGGGGTCTTTTTTTTTTATTTTCCTTTGAAATCTGCTCAGTCCCCTGTTGATAGGACTGCAATAATGCCGAGCTTTCTACACCTGCATAATGTTCCATCTGCCAATCACATTGTTTTCCCTCCTGCTAGCCCCACCTCTTTGGACAAAATGTCATTTGCCATACATGTCATCTAGATACAACCAACTCAGCATGTATGTCTTCTTAGCGCAGGCGCACTATGCTATTCCTCACTCCCCAACCCTTAAACAGCCAAGCTAAATTAGATGACATGCAGATCGCTTTCTGTCTATTTGGAGGCCGGGCTCATAGGAGTTTAATCCGTGTGATCTGCAGTTGAAATGGCATGACAATGCAGGAAGCCACACATTATTCCAGCCTTGTGGCCAGGGTACACAGTGGACCACCAAAACACATTTAAAAAAGGGCCTTTAAGTTCTTTTTAGTTAATAGTTTTATGCCTTACATGATTCTATGATATAAGGCAGTGGCGTGACATTGGCAGACCACAAGATCGCTATGGGATCCTTGAGTTGGGAGTCCCATTGCCAAGTGGGATGACATTATTGGATCGCGCCTGTTGCTCGGAGCCTGCAGCACATGAGGGAAAGGGGGAAATGGCAAGGTCTGTATTTTCTTTCCACTTTTGTCAGTCAGTACTCATATGTGGGGCTGTGGGAGCATCATACTATGGGGGGGGGGGGGGATGTCCTGCTGACCACACAGTATGATGCCTTCAAACTGTGGGGGCTGTGAGTGCATCATACCATCATATTATATTGTAGGTGTGATGAGTGTAGAGGATGTGATGACTGCAGGTGGGATGACTGGGGTGCATCAAACTGCATTTGGGATAACTGTGGGGGTCCTCAAACTGTGTTTGGAATATTCATACTGTGTGTGGGAGGACTGTGAGGCCATCATACTGTGTGTGTGTGTGTGGAGGGAAGGCTGTTGGGGGCATCATTCTGTGGGTGGGAAGACTGTGGAAGCCATCACACTGGGTGGGGGAACTATGGTTATCACTGTTTTTGGGGCATCATACTTTGACAATGTCATACTTTGTTGGGCCACTGTGGGAGCATCACCTACTCTGCCAAATATTTTTGGGGAAGGATGGGGGAGAGGGCTCAGTTAGGACTATAGCTATGGGGCTAACTACATCATCTACATCACTGATGTAAGGGTGTTGTACACAAACCGATAATGGACCAATGCCAGGGTGCTGCCTAGTAGGTATGAATAACACACAGTTAATCATAGGTTTTTGTAACACCAATTTACCCATCATTTATTGAGTTATGTGAGCCTAACCGCCTGAGCTCTAGCCGGATACACTTTTACGTGATTTTTTTTTTAATTTAAGTGATCAACAAATTTGCATGTTTCTAAAAATAATTTTGATTTGTGTTGTCATTTTCCAAGACCCGTAACATTTTAATTCTTCCGTTATTTGAGCTGGGTGGGAACTAGTTTTTTGCACTGCAAGCAATGGATTTATTGATATCATTTTGAGTTACAAACAATGTTTTGGATTTTATTGCATTTTTTAGAGAGGTGTGGTGACTGAAAAAACGCAGTTCTAGCATTTTGATCTATTTTCTCTTTAAGACATTTACCAGTGGGGTTAACTAAATTTATATTTTTATAGATACAAACTTTCAAGGATGTGGCAATACCAAATATGTTTTTTTTTCTTTATTTTAATGGGCAAAAGTGAATGATTCACATTGATATATATATACAGTACAGACCAAAAGTTTGGACACACCTTCTCATTTAAAGATATTTCTGTATTTTCATGACTTTGAAAATTGTACATTCACACTGAAGGCATCAAAACTATGAATTAACACATGTGGAATTATATACTTAACAAAAAAGTGTGAAACAACTAAAAATATGTCTTATATTCTAGGTTCTTCAAAGTAGCCACCTTTTGCTTTGATGACTGCTTTGCACACTCTTGGCATTCTCTTGATGAGCTTCAAGAGGTAGTCACCGGAAATGGTTTTCACTTCACAGGTGTGCCCTGTCAGGTTTAATAAGTGGGATTTCTTGCCTTATAAATGGGGTTGGGACCATCAGTTGTGTTGGGCAGAAGTCTGGTGGATACACAGCTGATAGTCCTACTGAATAGACTGTTAGAATTTTTATTATGGCAAGAAAAAAGCAGCTAAGTAAAGAAAAACGAGTGGCCATCATTACTTTAAGAAATGAAGGTCAGTCAGTGCGAAAAATTGGGCAAACTTTGAAAGTGTCCCTAAGTGCAGTTGCAAAAACCATCAAGCGCTACAAAGAAACTGGCTCACATGAGGACCGCCCCAGGAAAGGAAGACCAAGAGTCACCTCTGCTTCTGAGGATAAGTTTATCCGAGTCACCAGCCTCAGAAATCGCAGGTTAACAGCAGCTCAGATTAGAGACCAGGTCAATGCCACACAGAGTTCTAGCAGCAGACACATCTCTTCAACAACTGTTAAGAGGAGACTTTGTGCAGCAGGCCTTCATGGTAAAATAGCTGCTAGGAAACCACTGCTAAGGACAGGCAACAAGCAGAAGAGACTTGTTTGGGCTAAAGAACACAAGGAATGGACATTAGACCAGTGGAAATCTGTGCTTTGGTCTGATGAGTCCAAATTTGAGATCTTTGGTTCCAACTACCTTGTCTTTGTGCGACGCAGAAAAGGTGAACGGATGGACTCTACATGCCTGGTTCCCACCGTGAAGTATGGAGGAGGAGGTGTGATGGTGTGGGGGTGCTTTGCTGGTGACACTGTTGGGGATTTATTCAAAATTGAAGGCATACTGAACCAGCATGGCTACCACAGCATCTTGCAGCGGCATGCTATTTCGTCCGGTTTGCGTTTAGTTGGACCATCATTTATTTTTCAACAGGACAATGACCCCAAACACACCTCCAGGCTGTGTAAGGGCTATTTGACCAAGAAGGAGAGTGATGGGGTGCTACGCCAGATGACCTGGCCTCCACAGTCACCAGACCTAAACCCAATCGAGATGGTTTGGGGTGAGCTGGACCGCAGAGTGAAGGCAAAAGGGCCAACAAGTGCTAAGCATCTCTGGGAACTCCTTCAAGCAAAAGGTGGCTACTTTGAAGAACGTAGAATATAAGACATATTTTCAGTTGTTTCACACTTTTTTGTTAAGTATATAATTCCACATGTGTTAATTCATGGTTTTGATGCCTTCAGTGTGAATGTACAATTTTCAAAGTCATGAAAATACAGAAAAATCTTTAAATGAGAAGGTGTGTCCAAACTTTTGGTCTGTACTGTACCTATACAATCGTTTGTGCTAAGAGGTTAATAAGGACTATTACTATAGAATTGTATATTTTTATTGCCAAGTCTAAATAATGCTGTTCTTCTGAATCTTGCGAGATATCCCTCCTCTTGCATGTATATGCATATAGTCTTGTTAGTCATGGTGGCGTGGTCCACCATGACTCTAGATTCAGGGAGTTATTGAGACCAGGTAACAAAAAAATATATATTTATGGTAAGTGACAGGTCCTCTTAAAGGGGTTGTCCAGCCTTAGACTACAAGTTTACACTCTATGTGATTGCAGACTTATGAATCCTCACATTGTGCATACTGCACGCTTTGAGTATTCTCCAGCGCCACGATCAACAGGCATGTGATCACAAGTATATGATTTGCATAATTCCTGCCACATTCCAACTAGACTGTGTCTTGCCTCGCTCAATACAAGTGTATTGCTCAGGTCCAGTCGGCATATGGCTGCATGTATGCAAATCGCATACTTCTGGTCTTGTGTCCACCAGCATTGGAGAATCCTAGCAGTGTGATGTGAGGATTCACAAGTCTGCAGTCACATAGGGTGACTGCAGACTAGGAACCTAAGACCGGACAACCCCTTTAAGGGTTTAAAATTGATTTTGGTTATTTTCTGCTTTTTTTTTTAGACTGTCTTGTTGGCTAGTTTATAACTCTGCACTTAAGAATCTTTGTTTCTAAGGAGTCATGGAGTATATTTATGCTGCATATCTCCTATGGGGAAAATAAGTAACCAACTTACTAAATTATCTAATATGTACGACCAGCTCTAGCAAAATTTGGGCAATCAATTCCTTGACTCCATTAAGAAGAAAAATCACAGCTCACATTATTGTACTTCTGCCTACTCAGTAGTTTGCCGTGTGATTGTTGTAATGGACTTATCAAGTGCTGTGCATTACAATGCTGACATCTAGAGTCTAAATGAGAGATGTACAAAAAAGCTCACAACACAATATTGTACTGCAGTAGACAACAGGACCTATAATGCTATGGAGTCACAGACGTACAAAATACAGTACCACTTACATTTTAAGAGTGATGACCTGTTCCCATGAGATCCTGTTATCATTAGTTTTCCAGGATTTTGGATGGATCTGGATTTGGGACCATCAACGCCATCTGTATTGATATAAAAAAAAAAACAGGAGCTGATTGAACAGTGGATGTTTCTCTGGAGGAAATGCCATGTAATGTGTTCTTTCTCTTGGTTGGACCTTTAAGATGGATAAAAGTTGTTTAAATAGGACCAGAGGTTTGACGGGTCTTTTAAGAAATAGCATGATGCAGCCAGATAGTTTTAGGCTACATTCCCACGGTGAGTATTTGGTGCGTTCATGATGTTGCACCATTTCTGCTTCTATTTACATTAGGTTACTTGCGGTTTTTCATTACATTTTTGTGTGCAGTCTTTTTAACATACTCTTTTATTGCGTGTTTGACGCTGCGGCTTTTGTCTCCTGTTGGTGGGTCATGCTTTAAATAAAGCTGCTTTGTTTAGACAAAACATTATTGATTTACTTAGGTGTGGATTACATGCGATTTTGATGCGTTTCTGCCGCGGAAATGCACAATGCCAAAAATGCACCAAAAGCTCATTATGGGAACTTAGCCTATGGATATGTGCACACAACGTCATTTTCAGGCAGATATCACCTGGAACCCGCCTGAAAAATTGCAAAAAAATCTGGCAAAAATTATGAACGAGTAGCTATGCACATACGTGTTAAATCTTTCATAATTTCTTTTAACTGTCTCAGGCTTTGAAAACCATGAAGCAGCTAAAATAAGTGACCTGACCATTCCTTTAAGAAATGACTCCAGTGACGTCAGAAAAGACATTTCAGGGAAAACACCGCTGGGATTATCCTGAAGCGTCTTCTGCTTCAAAAAAAACAATCAATGAGCTGCTGTGCACATAAATGGTCCATCTTTTATCATTTCTTTTAACCCCTTAATGACCAGGCCAATTTTTACAATTCTGACACGTTTCACTTTGAGTTAATTACTCTGGAACGCTTCACCGGATTCCCCTGATTCTGAGATTGTTTTTTCGTGACACATTGTACTTCTTGTAAAATGTAAAATTTGTTCGATATGACTTGTGTTTATTTGTGAAAATATCAGAAAATTGGCAAACATTTTGCAAGTTTCAAAGTTTTAATTTTTATGCCCTTAAATCAGAGATGTCATACAAAATAGTTCATAAATAACATTTCCCTCATGTCTGCTTTACATCAGCACAATTTTGGAACCAATTTTTTTTTTGTTAGGAAGTTCTAAGGGTTAAAAGTTTAACAGCGATTTCTAATTTTTCCAACAAAATTTACAAAACAACATTTTTTTAGGGATCACATTTGAAGTCACTTTGAGGGGCCTATATGACAGAAAATACCCAAAAGTGACACCATTCTAAAAACTGCACCCCTCAAGGTGCTCAAAACCACATTCAAGAGCTTTATTAACCCTTCAGGTGCTTCACAGGAACTAAAGCAATGTTTAAGGATAAAATGACAATTTTACTTTTTCCCACAAAAATGGAACTTTAGCCTCAAAGTTTGCATTTTCGCAAGGGTAACAGGAGTAAATGCACCATAGGTGGTGGAAAACTATTGTTTGGCGTGTGGCAAGGCTCAGAAGGGAAGGAGCACCACTTGAATTTTGAAGCGCAAAATTATCTGGAATAGATAGTGGACGCCATGTTGCATTTGCAGAGCCCCTGATGTGAATAAAGAGAAAATTTCAGCTCACCCCTGAGATGTAATCCCAGTCTGGCATGGAGCACAGAGTCCTCGCTGCTGCACAGCGCCTGGATCAATGAGGAAGTGAAGATGGATCCAGCTCAACACACCGGGCAATTAATTAAAATTCAACAATCTTTATTGGCAAATCCTTTTAAAAACTTGTAGAAAAGACAAAAAATGGACATCTCAGACGACAAACCATATGTTATGGGGTGGTGTGTATAAAATATTTTACCATACGCATTTCGAGTGAAAAACTCTTGAACACTGGCTATGAAAAAAATATTCTGAACTGGACTTAAGTATACTAACAAATAATCATGGATACAAAAAACACATGAAAACAATCAAGAAAATACCAATCACAGAGAAGACTAGACTGAATATATGAAAAGAAAAAGGTGAAAACAAAACAAAAAAATTTTTTTTTCCCCTTTTCTCTCTTTTTCCTTTTCCTATTTTCTGCCCTTATTTGTACAGGTTTTCTCTAGGACCTTCTCATATGTATACACGTATACGCACATAGTCGTTCATATGTATTATATTACATATTTCTTATTCAGTTTTTCCAGGGTACATTTTTTGTTTTGTTTTCACCTTTTTCTTTTCATATATTCAGTCTAGTCTTCTCTGTGATTGGTATTTTCTTGATTGTTTTCATGTGTTTTTTGTATCCATGATTATTTGTTAGTATACTTAAGTCTAGTTTAGAATATTTTTTTTCATAGCCAGTGTTAAAGAGTTTTTCACTCGAAACGCGTATGGCAAAATATTTTATACACACCACCCCATAATATATGCTTTGTCGTCTGAGATGTCCATTTTTTGTCTTTTCTACAAGTTTTTAAAAGGATTTGCCTATAAAGATTGTTGAATTTTAATCAATTGCCCGGTGTGTTGAGCTGGATCCATCTTCACTTCCTCAGAGCCCCTGATGTACCTAGACATGGTAGAAACCCCCACAAGTGACCCCATTTTGGAAACTAGACCCCTCAAGGAATTTATCTAGATTTGTGGTGAGCACCTTAAACCCCCAGGTGCTTCACAGAATTTTATAACAATGAGGCAGGAAGATGAAAAATCATATTTTCCCCACAAAAATGTTTTAGCCCCAAATTATGCATTTTCACAAGGTTAACAGGAAAAAATGCACCATACAATTTGTTGTGCAATTTCTCCTGAGTACTCTGATACCCCATATGTGTTGGAAATCTACTGTTTGGGCACACGGCAGGGCTCGGAACGAACACCATTTGACTTTTTTGAATGCGAATAGTTAGCAGAAGCCAAGTTGCATTTGGAGAGCCCCTAAAGTGACTAAACAGTGGAAACTCCCCACAAGTGATACAATTTTGGAAACTACACTCCTCAAGGAATTTATCTAGATGTGTGGTCAGCACTTTGAACCCCCAGGTGCTTCACAAAATTTTATAACGTTGAGCTTTGAAAATAAAAAAATCACTTTTTTCCCATAATTTTTTTTTTTGCCCCATTTTTTTTTATTTTGTTGTGCTATTTCCCGAGTACACAGTTACCCAATATGTGGTCAAAGACTACTTTTGAGGCACAATGCAAAGCTCAGAAGGGTAGAAGCGACATATTGGAGATCAGATTTTGCTGGAATGGTTTGAGAGTCCCATGTCACATTGGCAGAGCCCATGAGGTGCCAAAACAGCAGAAACCCCCATAAGTAACCTCATTTTACAAACTACACCCCCAATGAATTCATGTAGGGGTGCAGTGAGCATGTTGACACCACATGTGTCTCACAGAATTTTATACTATTGGGCGGTGAAGAAAGAAAAATTAAATTTTTACCACTAAAATGTTGTTTTAACCCCCCAAAAATTGACCTCTCAGTTTGTTGTGAAATTTATCCTGAGTGTGCCAGTACCCTACATGTAATCTGGAACTACTTTTCAGGCACAGTGGAAAGCTCAGAAGGGAAGGGGTGCCATATTATAGTGAAGATTTTACTGTTATGGTTTGCGGGTGCCATGACCCATTGGAAGAGCCCTCAAAGTGCCAGAACAGCAGAACCAATCCCCATAAGTGACCCCATTTTACAAACCACACCTCTCACTGAATTCATCTAGTGGTGCTGTGATCATATTGACACCACGGGTGTGTCACAGAATTTTATTCCATTGGGCAGTGTAGAAAAATAATTACATTTTTAATACCAAAATTTTGTTTTAGCTCTATATTTTACATTTTCACACAGGACAATGGGTAAAAATGGCACCAAAATTTGTCAAACAATTTCTGCTGAACGTGGAAATACTCCATATGTGGCTGTACAATACTGATATTCGGTAGGGACCGAGCGATATTTTCCTACTGGAGCACAGATTTTCCTAAAATAGTTTGCAGACTCCATATACAGAAACCCTGAGTGCTATAAGAGCAGAATACCTCCCTCAAGTGACCCCATTTTGGAAATTACAGGTGTAGTAATGATTTGACTACATGGGTGTTTTCCAGAAACAAGCAGCAGTGGATGTTTCAGAGTGAAAATTGCAAATCTGCTACTGTAGTGACGGATGACGGACCTGAGTGGGGACTTGCTTTCTTTGTGGATTGATTTGAAGCTTTTCTTAGAAACATTTTACATAACATTTTGGATCACATTTATCCTGTGCTCTACGCTGAGCACTTATGTCGGAGTTTCCATCTAAATCTCCGAATGATGTGATTCAGATGAAACCCATGAGGTATCCATTTACTATAATGAGGCAGCAGAGTTACTCTGGACTCTGTCTGGCCTCTGTTCAGCGTTGCCCTTCTTTTCAAAACTGTAGCCCACTGCATTTTTATGCACGCTTAAAAAGATGGACACCGTTGGATCATAGGCCAGACGGCGTCCACAGTGCCTCCATCTGTCTCATTATGTAGAATCTTCTGCCAGAGGTTCTGTCTGAATCAGATTTCAGAAATTTACGTAGAAAACCCAGGCAGAATGAACAAATCAATTTTTATGTTTGGCTTCTGTCACGCACTTAAAGACGCTTTTTTTTAAAAAAAAAAAATTCCATTGCCATATTTGAGAGGTATAGTTTTTCCATATTTCTATGGACAGAGTCATGTGAGGGCTTGTTTTTTGAGGGACAAGTTGACGTTTTTATTGGTACCATTTTCGGTCACATATTGTTTTTTGATCACCTTCTATTCCAATTTTTGGGAGGCAGAATGAACAAAAACCGGCAATTCAAGAATGGTTGTTTGTTTGTTTTTTTATGACATTTCGCGCATGCTAAAATTGATAAGGCAGCCTTATTCTTCGAGTCTGTACGATTACAGTGATACCAAATTTATATCTTTTTTTTATGTTTTGGCGTTTTTACACAATAAAAACTATGTTATAGAAAAATATTATTATTTTTGCATCAATGTATTCTGAGAGCTATAGATTTTTTATTTTTCCACTGATGGAACCGTATTGCAGTATTTCTTTTGTGGGACAAGATGGCATTTTCATAGATGTCATTTATATTCAAATTCGTATTTTTGATCGCGTTTTATTCCACTTTTTGTTCAACGTTATGATGAAAAAGCATAGTTTTTTGCCTCCTTTATTTTTTTACGGTATTCACTGAAGGGGTTAACTAGAGTGACAGTTTTATCGGTTGGGTCATTCAAAATATGTGTACTTTTTTTTTCCATAAAAATTTGTATTTATGGGTATAATTTTATTATTATTACTTTGTGATTTTTTTTTTAAAAAAAGAACATATTTTAAAAAATTTGTAAAACTTTTTTTTTTTTACATTTTTTGCTTAGTCCCTCTATGGGACTTTAACTTTCATTAGTCTGATCACTGGTATAATGCATTATACCTGTCAGTACTGCACTGACACAAGCCTCTTAGACCATGCTCTGAGCATTGGCTAACAGGCTTTCCGTAGCTGGGCAACCTGGATGTTGTCATAATGACAATGGCACCTTTGCAACGACTGGGCCCTTGCAATGACGTCGGCAATTCACGATGGGCGCCAATCTGAAGGCAGAGGGAGCCCTCTCCTTGCCTTCTAAATGCTGTGATCGATATCAGTGGGCACCGCTCATGGCTGTGAGAGCTGGGTGTCGGCTGTCATGTAAGCCGAGCACCCAGCGGCATTTGCGTGGGCACAGCTCCTGTGTCCACCCGATCGCCAGGACGTATTCATAAACCCAAGGTCGGGAACCTCTTCCCAACCAGGACGTATCATCCAAGGTCGTGAAGGGGGTTAAGTGCCACAGGCCTTGAAAACCATGAAGCAGCTATAATAAGCAACATAACCATTCTTCTGGCGGCCTCCACTATTATATGTTGAATTTAAAAAATGATTCCAGTGAAAAAGCACAAAAGACGTCAGAAAAGACGTTTCAGAGAAAAGATCCCTGGCATTATCCTAAAGTGTCTTTTGCTTCAAAAACAATGCGAATATGCCAGTGTCTAAAAGACGTCGTTTCACATACCTGAACGTTTTTAGGAAGATATTGATTAGTCTACATACAGACTAATAGAGGCCCCGATTCATCATCTGCATTTTTTTAAGTCACTTTCTTTTTTTGTTATGAGGTGTTAGTAGCCATTTTTGGTGCCAAATTCATCAAAATGGTGCATGTAATTCATGAATTTGGGGAAAAGTGGAAAATTGGCTTCTTCTTGTCTTGAACTTTTTTTTGCTACCTATAGTGTTCAAATTCGCCATACAGCAAAATACACCAGGGGGCGGCAGCAGTGGAACTGCACCAAATTTTGTGCCTTTTTAAAAAGTCGCAGTTGATGAATCAGGTGACAACGTCTGGAATTGCTAGATTTCGACCCCAAAGCGTAACAGCACCACCCAAAAAAACATAAAACAGACATCAAAAACGGTACAAATAGAATAATGAATTGTTTGCAAACAAAAAAAGCGCAATACACAAAACTAGATGAATGATGAATCAGCAATTTGATGGCAATTTTCTGGTTTGCGGCATTTTTTCAAAACCATTTTTCCCGTCATTATTGAAAAATGGCAGAAAAATAAAGTTACAATTTTTTTTTTAGTTAAAAAAATGCTATGGCCTGATATTACTTATTATTGTGCAATATTGAATAGTCGACATTCTCAGCATTTTATTTTTTGGCATTTAACTAGTATTAATGCTTATTTCAAAGCGCAGCATTTTCTAGGTATAGCATTTTTTTCTGGCATTTTCTCTAAGCTTTTCCTTAGAATTTCAAAAATATGCAAAAACTAAAACAATAAAATTGTGACTGACCTGGGGCTAAAAGCAGCTAAAACACACTAAAGCGCTGCGGAATATGTTGGCGCTATATAAATAAAGATTATTATTATTATTATTATTAAAAAACAATTCAAGCAAAAGCCTATTTTGCTGACAGTTCTCTCCTGTAAATGGCACAATGTTTAACTAGCCATGGACACAGATGTATAAGAATTTGGTGCAACTGCTAAGTCCTTATTCACACAAGGTTTTTTGCAGTACTATTTGTAAGACTTACAAATACTGATGCAAAATAGGGACTATAATACTGATGTGTCAATAAGGCCTTAGGCCATGTTCTCACATAGCATGAACACTGCATTTCTTCTGCTGTGTTCTTTTGTGCAGAACATTTGCTGTGTTTATCATTTCAAAAGAAGTGGATGTGATTTCTTGAAAATGAATGACCATGGGCATTTAAAGTAAGGCCACGGCCCCACTATCAGTATTGGGTCAGTATTCGGTCAGTATTTTTTCTCAGGAGTGGGAGCCAAAACCAGGAGTGGGTGATAAATGCAGAATTGGTGACTTGTTTCTATTATACAATTCCTCTGATTGTTCCTCACCTGGTTTCACTCCTGAGAAAAAATACTGACCGAATACTGATAGTGGGGCCGTGGCCTATAGGTAAAAGAAGCAGGGGGGGTGTCCGCAGCCCAAGCCACTTGATTATGTTCTTGAGACTCCCTAGTGCATGTTGGGAGACTCAAATGGAATGTCATCGGAAGTGAAAAAAATTAATGAAACCAGGAATTGGTGTAGAGTGTAAAAGGTAGGGAACTTTCAATTGATATAAATTCCAAAGTGATTATTTTTTTTAAACAATTAGATAATTAGACATTGACTATTAGGTTTGAAGTAACCCATTTAATGCATATACAGTGGTCTTGATAAAGAAACAGAAGACAAATGAGTGAAAATTTTCTCCAATATGGCCCTTTTATTTCATGCAGACAATGAATCAAAAACCTTCTTCGCTGAGATTCCCTAAAAAAGAAAGGGTGTGAGAAGCCTACATAAAAGTAGACAGGACACACAAGGTTACATGTAAATTAGTTTGAAATATTTTCCCATAGAGGTTTTGACCCTATTCAAAAAAGCATGACGTACTTATACAGTGCTATCATGTGCCTGAATTATAGTTCACAGACTATTCAGGACTTAATGAAATTTGAGGTGGCCCGTGGCAACCTGCCTTTGTTTGTGAATTCTTCATTAGATGAATGGTGATGATCATAGGATCTGCCCCATGTGCCATATATAATACTGGTGTCTTCTGGGGTTCTAGTTTTAAAAAAAAGTTTTTGGAACTTTAACCCTCAGTCTTGCAGTTTGCTCCTGCACATTTCAGAAGACTCATATGGGACTTTCCATTTAATTTTAGAACTATAGTTTGTGATTGTGCGCATGGTGAAGCTCCATGTGAATGCCCTGTGACCTGCTTACTGCTGGCATGTTTCTGCTACCATTCAGAAAGTGTGAGATGCCTCACAAAAAAGTGGCCAGTATTCATTCGATAAGGAAATAGGGAGACAAAAAATCCATGACATAAAAATCTAGTCTAGGTCAGGAGTGGTCTTCTCAAAAGAAGTGTTTTTTTAAGAAGTGACCCCTACCTTTTTGAAAGCGGATTGTAGGTGGCTCCTTGATTGAAGATTTGAGGTTTTCTATGAAAGCATTATAATATTCCTCGATATGGTCAAATTTGACGGGGACTGGATGCAGCTGCTCAGCCGGAACTGACTGACTCTTCATTTCTCTTTCAACTGAGGAGAAAGCCTAAATGAAAGAATAGGCCATTTATATAACGAACAACAACAGGATAATGCAGTCTATACTACAAGACACCAGTAAGCTTTGTAGCCACATAATAAGATATTAAGTTTATCATCTTCATTCAAAATAATTATAGAGCCAAAAATGATTTATTCAAAAATCTTAATCTAAAACAGAGAAGAAACATTTTTGGAAAACTGTTTGGAAAAGTCATAGTCCGATTCATTATTGCATTGGTGCCTGTTTTTTGTCAAATTTTTAGTGTTTTCCACCATATCCTCTCTCCAATTGCCCCTTTTTGAAAGGTCTATTTTATATGTGTTTATCTGTTTGTTTTTAATTCGCTAGTGTGGGTAGAGTTTAAGGTTTACAGATGTTTTTGGCTTATTCATCATTTGTGACTTAGCAAAAAGACAGAAAATGTGTTGCAAATGTTCTCCAGTCCCCCCTTTGGAGTGATTCAGATATTTTTGTGCAGTTTTCCGAAACGTGTGACTTTTTGTGCTTAAACATTGCAAAGAAAGTTAAAGACAAAATTGAAAGCCCATGAGCAAAAGTATATTTTAATCAATAGATCTTGGAATTATAATAAGTTCCACAATTGGATGTGTTTAAATAAAATGTTCCTGTGCTGAGATAATCTTATAAATGTGCCCCTGCTGTGTACTGTGTAATGGTTGTCTGGCCATGCAGGAACATGGTCTGATCATACCACATCTCCTGGGCAGGGAAGGACACAAAAGAGTATACAGATATTAAAGCACGTGATTGCAGAGGATTCTTTTTGTGAGTAAACCATTTCACTGCCTGTTTTTAAACAATATTCTACCTCAAAGAATCAGCTGTGATCCCCTGCTGTAATGTTTGTATACTCTCTTGCGTCCTCCCTGTCCAGGAGCTGTGGTATGATCAGACCATGTTCTGTACAGGGTCAGACACATCCATTACACAGTACACAGCAGGGGCACATTTATAAGATGATCTCAGCACAGGAACATTTTTTTTATACACATCCAATTGTGGAAGTTATTTTTATTCCAAGATCTGTTGATTAAAATATACTTTTGTTCGTAGCACAACCCTTATAATGAACGTGGTCCGCCATTTTTAAGAATTTGTCTCAAAAAACGGCAATGAATAACACAACAAAAAAGAAAAGTGACTTAAAATGATTTGCAATTAATTTAGAAACAATAGGAGTATAAAATGCCTTGCAATGCAATGATGTTAGAATACTGTATACTGCTTTAGTGTTTTGTATGGAACCTTAAAGGGGTTGATCAATTTATATTTTAACATGTGTTGGGAGACATGATTTTGCAGTAATGACTATTATATAGATATAACAGGTTTTCCTCTTCCACTTGTAAGACTACACAATTCTACTGTTCTCAAAATGGTAGTTATCAAAGCAAAAGGTGGCTACTTTGAAGAACCTAGAATATAAGACATATTTTCAGTTGTTTCACACTTTTTTGTTAAGTATATAATTCCACATGTGTTAATTCATAGTTTTGATGCCTTCAGTGTGAATGTACAATTTTCATAGTCAAGAAAATACAGAAAAATCTTTAAATGAGAAGGTGTGTCCAAACTTTTGGTCTGTACTGTACATGGTCTGTACATCTCCTGTGCAGGGAGGAAGCAAAAGCAGGGAATCACAGCTGATTCTTTCTTTGAAGTAAAACATTGTTTAAAAGAAGGCAGGGAAATGCTTTACCTCACAAAAAGAATCAGCTGTGATCCCCTGCTGTAATATCTGTATACTCTTTTGCTTCCTCCCCTGACCAGGAGATGTGGTATGATCAGACCATGTTCTGTACAGGGTCAGACACAGCCATTACATAGTACACAGCAGGGGAACATTTATAAGATTATCTCAGCATAGGAACATTTTATTTATACACATCCAATTGTGGAACTTATTATCAAGATCTATTGATTAAAATGAACTTTCGTTCATGAGAAAACCCCTTTAAGGGAAGGCCATGACCAAACCCATCAGCTTCCTCCAATTAAACAACACTACACATAGCAAAGCAGTTTTTCTTTTGGCTGGTATGCAGGTGTATTCACATGTTCCTCCATCATCAGTTATTTTTTGAACAGGAGTCTGTGCAGTCTGTGAGGAAGGCTGCACGAACAACTGGGCGGTGCTTCACAAAAGAGCAGAAATGGTAATATTTTTATATTAGTAAGTTCTTGAAAATCATGTCCCCAACACATTTGTTTAGATAAAGTGTGCACATAATATCTTATTCAGGTGGATTCCGCTCGGTAAACCACCTGAGAAAGCTCACAGAAAATGCTAAAAAACCTGAGCATATACATTTCTATGTAAAAACCAGTTGCTGTTCATATGATCAGACTTTTGAGCATCTTTTAACCGCTTCAGGTTTTCGAAGATAATAAAGCGGTTTAAGGAAGTGACCATTCTTCATGAGTTTTCCATTTGGAAGACGCTATATACTTTATACTTTACAAGTCAATGGGAAGGCTGAAAAAACACAAGGAATATGCCCGGGCATCATTTTTAGGCTTTTGCCAGCATCTTTGCCTCAAAAACTGCTAAGGAAAAAAGAGACAGCACAAAAACCAGGGATAAAAATGCTGGCACACAAAAACATAGAAAAAGCGATAAGGAAATAATCCAAAAAAAAAGCCTATACAAAAGAAGCTTTAGGGAAAAAAAAACACTGGCATTTCCTGAAGCGTCTTCCTCTTTAAAAACACAGGGGGTTCACCTGCCTCAAAAATACATTGGTGCAAATATTGTAAAGCAGTTTTTTTTTCATTACAATATTAGTTGTCTATCCTTATGATAAGTAGAGGTGAGCGAACCTGCCGGTCTGGGAGCCCTACTGCTACAGGCAACACACATGAAGGAGACCCAATCAGGAGTCTCTGAATTTCCAAAAATTAGGGCCAGACACCACAGTGGCATCAATTTTACCATAGTAGAACTAGTATAATGGGCCACTGAGACCTCTTCCACTACAGCCAACCCAGCAGATGGAGACCCAATCAGGAGTGTCCACATTTCCAAAAATTAGGGGCAAACACCACCAAAGTGGTATCAATTTCACTAGAGTTGAAATCGTATAATGAGGACCGACACCCCTTCCACTAAAGCCAACCCAGCAGACGGAGACCCAATCAGGAGTCGCTGTGTTTCAAAAAAATAATGTTAACATCAGCAGCAGCAACAGCAGGCGCAGAAGCCATGACAAAGATATCATAGACTGCAATTACGTGAGATCAATGCCACACATTAAAACAACACCATCGTCTAGTCTGCACAGTCTGCGATTGGGGTGCAAAAGTCCTTGGAGATTCATGACTTGTTCATCCTTATGAAAGTTAGGCGGTCTACACTTTCAGGGTGTGCTTATCCGTCAGGACACCACCAGCAGCGCTGAAGACACGTTCTGAGAGAAAGTTGGCTGCCGGACATGAAAAATCTCCAAGGCCTCAGGCAACTCTTCCATTATTTATGACCAAAATGTAAAAGGGTCCAAACCCTCCCTGATGGTAGTGATATTCATCTCTAGGTACTCCTGCAACATCCTCTCCAGTTGTTCATCTCATGTCAGACTTGTACTCTGTTGAGCTGGTGGAGCTTGTCTAAAAAATGTGTGAAGCGACTCACAGAAATTGCCTCTTTCACTTACATTGCTGCTGCTAATGTTTTTACGTTGACGAATTGACGTTCCTGAGGATGGAAGTCTACAGCTGCTATGCACACTGTGTGCCTCACTCCTATCTTGGGGAAATCCTCCCTTAAGGTTGTTTATAAGCGTGTTTCGATACTCCAACATGCGCAGCTCCCTTTTCATGGTGGGAAGTATCTGCCAAAATTTATTCTTGTATCGTGGATCTAACAGAGTGGCAACTCAGTAGTCAGCACTATTTTGAATGCTAACAATACGGGGATCATGTTGCAGATAGTGCAGCAAGAAGGGGCTCATGTGTCGGGCTCTTCCATGAGGTCCAAGCCCATGTTGTGTTGGTGGCAGGGTAACACTGATGCTTGTTTCCTCCGCCCCCTCTCACCAACCACGGACAACAAAGAGGGGACCATTACCCTCTTCATATCCTGACTGTTGCTCGCCCATCACCTCTTCCTCCTTGTCCGCCTCCATTTGTTCCTCGACTCCTGCACCTTCACTAACAGTTTGTCTGGTAACACGAGCCCCCCTTGACCGCTGTAATCCACCCTCCCATGGCACCCGCCTGTGTGACGACAGTGTGGAACTTAGAGACATTCTTATCCCTTCTGCATTCTCCTCTTCTTCCTCCTCTTCCTCTGGGAACACCACCTCCTCTCGCAGGTTATTCAAAGTCTGCTCCAGTATGACCGGAATAGTGATGCTGATGATGGCATCGTCAGCGCTAACCATCTTAGTAGCCATTTCAAAACTGTGCAGAAGGGTGCAGAGGTCCTTAATCTCTACCTACTCCGCAAACGTAATTTGCCCAACATTCGTACTGCGTTGGCCCAGGCTATACGACATGAGATACTGCATCAGGGCTCGTCGCTGCCGCCACAGTCGCTGCAACATGTGCAGAGTGGAATTCCACCGTGCCGGCACATCGCATATCAACCAGTTAACCGGTAGGCCGTAAGACCTAAATAGCGATGCAAGTCGATGACCCCGTGGGGTGCAAAGGCGGAAGCAAGCACACAGCAACTGCGCTTTCTGCATTCAGGCCGGGATAGTTGCGGAGAAATTGCTGTACCACCAGGTTGAGGACATAAGCCATGCAAGGCACGTGTGTGAGGTTGCCCCGGCGTAGTGCCGCCACCAGGTTTGCACCGTTATCGTACATGGCTTTCCCTGGCTCCAGGTTCAGTGGAGACAGCCATTGCTCAAACTCTGCCTGGATAGCTGTCCACAACTCTTCATCTGTGCGACTGCGATCTCCAAGGTATATTAATTTTAACACTGCCTGATTGCGCTGAGCCCTGGCTGCGCAGTACGGAGGTGGTGGGGATTCGCTCTGCACTGTTCCAAGACTTGTGGAGCAGCCCCTTCCCCGCCTGCCCCCACAGCCACCAGAGTCACCCAGTGCCCAGTCAGCGAGATGTAACGCCCCTGGCCATGCTTACTCATAGAGGTGTCTGTGGTGAAATGCACCCTGGCAGACCTAGATTTAGTCAACGAACAGGTGATGTTGTCTGCGACATGCTGGTGTAGCGCAGACACTGGTTTCCTAGCGAAGTAATAGCGACTGGGCAACTCATACTGGCAGACTGCGACATCCATCAGCTTTCGGAAAACGTCGGTATCCAACGGGCGGAAAGGCAGCATTTCCATGGCCAACCTATTGGAGATGGTGGGGTTCAACCTCTTATCTTTGTCATGTATAGGATGAAACAGTCTTTTACATGACCACAACTGCAGGGACCGAGGGTTGGATGATTTGCTGATAGACGGCAGAGTAGGGTGAACATGACAAACTCCTGGACCATGAGTGAGGAGTAGGCGGAGATGTTACTGTGGATTGAGAAAGATGTGGTGTGCTCGGTAAAGCAAAAACAGCAGGCATGTCCACTTCTGTTACCGCTGACGGGCTCTTACTTAGCCTGACTGGAGCGGGTAAACAAGTGGAGGTTCTGCGGCCAGAGACCTGCGTGACAATACTTGGCACGGTGACGGAGGAGGAAGAAGCTGCAGATGCGGTTGATGGGGTGGCCGATGGTTGGTGAAGGTCGCTGGTCCGCATTTTATTGCAGTGAGATTGCTAATGCATGTTGATTCACGCATGTAATAGTCAAATTATTGCTATTTTTCCCTCTACTGAGTCTCTTTTTGCAAAGTTGGCAGATAACGTGAGTTGGTTCATCCTTTGCAGTCTCAAAAAAAGCCCAGGCTAGGCAACCCTTGCTGCCTCTGCGAGCTGCAGACCTGCGACCACTGCTGGCCACAGCCACAGTGGCTAAGGATGCAGTGCTCATCATTGTTGTGTCTGAGCCATAGAGTGCAACGTAAACTCCTAGTCTTCCTCCGCCTCCACCTCCTCAGATGAGCTACTCAGCTGCGTGCCTCTGGGTTCACATCAAGTGGGATCTACAACCTCATCATCATCGCCTCTGTTCTCCAATTCCTCACCCTGAAAGTCACCCCCCTCCTCTTCTTGCCCTGACAGCACAGTACTATCTGCGTGTGCCTCAGGTATCTGAGTCTTATCAGGATCAGCACCCCAACGTGGGTTAACATCTGGTGACGAGAGTCAGGATTCTGCTTGGACCTTACTTCGTCCTGCCCCGGATCCAACTGTCACGCCAGGTGTGAGTGCAACACAGAGCCACACCAGGTGTGAGTGCAACACAGAGGGGAAAGGGAGCCTAGACACTAGGGAAAGGGGAAGAGGTGACCGCCTAATCTGGACTAGTGTCACGATGTTTCCCCCTAACGTCCCTATACAGCCTCTGCAGCTGTCGCCGATCACATGCCTCGCCCTACTATCCCTGGCGTAAGGCTATTGCTGGGGGTGGAAGGAGATGAGCACTAGTCAACCTCCGCTAGCACTCTAAAGACAAAAGGGGAAGACAACACAGGGGAACAACAACTCAGCTTTAGAAGAACTCCAACAGGGCACACGGCCTCAAGACTCCAGAGAGGACGTGATGCTGCTTCAGCCAAGTTCCAAGTAGAAATGAGTATAACCAGTGACGCCCACCTAGACACACCAGGTATATATACACCCAGGCTAAAGGGAGGTAGTCGCTGGGTCCTAAACACAGCCTCCTATATAGGCAGCTGTCTGCATTGCCAAACGTGGAAATCTCCTGCAAATCATTGCAGGGCAACTGTCTGTCACCTCTGATACACCCGTGATACCAACATAAAAAAAATGTGGGTATCGGTGCAGATGCTTTCCTCCTCTTGAGTCTGTGAATCTTTGGAGCAGACCTCTGATGCCCATGGCATAGAATGTATGAACAGATTTGCAGACTCGCCCATCTGTGGTTCCCTAAAGTCAGTTGGGCGGTTGGACAGTTGTGACGCGGTGGGAAACAAGGGTAATTGGGGTGCCACCTCTGAAGACTGTACTATGTGTAATGTTGAGGTGGAGGAAGAGGAGGAAAGGCCACTTGATGCACGCTTGCCATCCACTGGAGCACATGCTCTTTCTGGCCCTCATCTACAAGGCATACTGTTGTGCAGCTGCCAAAGAAAGGGAGTTGAGTAGCCCATCCAGTAACAGATGTTGTCATTTGTCTTTGGATAGGACATGACAATGTTGGTTCAGTAGAGCTTTCACTAACATTACCACCTACCCTACGTACACCTTGAACACCAAGCCTATTTCCCCTTCCACCATGACCTCGCTTTTTCCCACTCATGTTGCTCAGATAGTTTGGCTGGAGCACGCTATAAGCAACAAAAAATTTGATTTTTTACTGTGGATGAGGCCTGTACACAGCAGAATATATGCAGCAAATAATTTCAAGCTGACATGTGGCCTGCTGTATCATGTTAGTAACAGCAGAATTTAGATTTTTTACTGTGGACGAGGCATGTATACATCAGAATATATGCACAAAAAAAATTTCAAGCTGAGATGCAGCACAATATCAGCAGTGGACAACAGAGTTCTATGCTGAAATGTGCTCTGCTGTCTCTGTCTGGACCACTCTAATAGCAAAAACGATTGATCTGCTGGAAGGTTGATTTCACAGCCACACAGGACCCTATCTATCTAAACTATCTGACTTAGAAGCAACCGCCTAGCTAACTATCTCAAATCTTTCAGTATCCAGGACTATCGTCAGAAGCAGCCTCTCTGCAGTTATACTGACAAAATGGCGCTAAAACAACATGTCCGCTCTTTAGATGAAGGCTTGTGACTTCAGCAGCCAATGACAGAAGCCCTTGTGTCTGGACGTTGTGGATTATTCCTGCACCCTGCTTGGTTTGCCGAAATCTGCACAAATTAAGTTAAGAAAGAAAAAAAGATTAACAGCCTGCCGCTTCTCTGAACGCTCCCACCACCTCCCCTCATCAAACCCGTCCCCCCTGCTCATCATACAGCACCACTACCCTAGCCCGAGTCCTAATAAATAAAGTAGTGGAAACGCGATCATATCCCTCACTTTTGCCGAATCGGGACGATTTTCAGTAAAGCGCTTGGGTGTCCGATCACGAATCAAAATGTGCAATATTCGTGCCGAATTTGAAAAAAAACAAACTTTTTTCGAGCATGTTTGCTCTCCTCTAAAGATAAACCATCAATATCACAACAGTGGGGGTCGAACTCTTGGCATTCCTGGACGCCGTTTCATTTGTAGCAGTAATGCAGGGAATTACTGTTAGAACTCTCCTGTTAGTTTTTTTCTATTATGCTGGTCACATGACCATTTTTGCCTATTTAATCCTGCTCCGCCCTTCTGGCCTTGCTGGACTTCATTGTAATTTCTACTCTTAAGCTAGCCAGGTGCTTTGTTATCTTTCTCAGTCAGTTTAGCTAGGTCTTTTGACCTCTATGTTCTATGTTGTTTGTTTGTCTTTTTACTGCTACAATTTCTGCTAGGAGGTGTCCATCTTTCTCCCAGTTCCTAGTTCTTGTAGGGATCCCTCCCTCACATCTATAGGTCTTCGTTCAGACTAGCTGAGGACTTTGGCGGGTCTGATCGCAGGATCAGGTTCCCCGTTGCATCGTAGGGATCTAGCTTAGTTCTATTGTAGGGACAGATCTCCTGTCTTTCCTTAGTGCTTGTAGCAGATCATAACAGTAAGTCCAGCCCAAAAAATTTCTCTAAGGACAGACCTCCAGTTTCCATCATGGTGTCGGTTCAGGATTTGGCTCAACGCCTGCAGGGACTCTCTCTGGAGGTGGCCGAGCTCCAACAACACGTGAGTAGCTGTTCTGGAGCGCATTTTGTGGAGCCAAAGGTACCATTGCCTGATTTATTTTTTGGTGAACAACAAGATTTTTTTTCCTTTAAAAATGCTTGTTTATTGTATTTTCGTTTGAGACCCAGATCCTCTGGTGATGAATCACAGCGCATAGGGTTCATAATGTCACTTTTGCGCAAAGAACCTCAAGGATGGGCCTTTTCTCTCCAACCTAGTGATCTGTGCTTTAGATCAGTGGATAGTTTTTTTTCTGCTTTGGGGTTGTTGTATGATGATCCTGATCGTGTCTCATCAGCTGAGACGGAATTGAGACATTTGAGGCAGGGATCAGGTAATGTGGAAAATTATTGTACTCACTTCCATCGGTGGTCTGCTCAGGTGGGGTGGAACGATTCAGCTCTGAAAAGTTTGTTTCTTGCTGGGCTAGGTGAAGGGGTTAAAGATCTGCTGATTGCTTATCCTACACCTGGAAACTTGCAGGAGGCAATGTAATTAGCTATACGGGTGGACAGGAGACTGCGTGCAAGGGTTAATGAGAGTAAATCCTCTGCCATGTCAGCTCCGAGTCTTGAGAGGGTCTGTACTGACACTGGAGAGCCGATGGAGATTGGGGCGATGTCACCCCGCTCTCAGGAAAAAGACCGCAGGTTTTCTGAAGGTTTGTGCTTTTATTGCGGCAAATCTGACCATTTCATTAAGAACTGTGTGCTTCGTATGAACAAAGAAAAAAAAAAGGTCAGTTACGCCCATATAGCCTGTTTAAACACTAAGGGTGTATTTATTTCTGCTACTACCACAGCCCAGGAAGAATTAATTGAATTTCGGGTATTTGTGGATTGTGGTTCAACTCTGAATGTGATTGATGGGGGATTCTTGGAAAAACTTAATTTAAAACCCAAACCTTTGTCATCCCCTATTGCCGTGGTTTCTGTCGATGGCTCTCCCTTGAAATGTGTTACTCACAAGGTTTATGAATTTCCCCTCACTATTAATGGTATTCACCAAGAAAATTTGGATTTGGTGGTATTAAATAATTTGCCTTCTCCAGTAGTTTTGGGGTTGCCCTGGTTAAAATTGCACAATCCTGTACTGGATTGGTCTACCAATGAAATTAAGTCCTGGAGCCCTAAGTGTTATGACAAGTGTTGTAACGGGCGCATTGCTGCTGTGGATAAAGGGGAATTACCTGTACCTATTCAGGATTTTTGGAAAGTTTTTTCTGAGGAGGAGTCGCAAATTTTGCCTCCCCATAGAGACTATGATTGTACCATTGAATTTGTCCCTGGAGCGACTCTTCCTAAAAGTCGTTTATTTAATCTTACTATTCCTGAGAGAAAGGCTTTGGAGGAATACATACAGACGAGCTTGGCCGCCGGTCATATCAGACCCTCTCAGTCACCTGTGGCTGTTGGATTTTTTTTTGTAAAAAAAAAGGACGGCGGTTTACGTCCTTGTTTGGACTTTCGCGAGATTAATAAAATTACTGTACGCAATCCCTACCCACTGCCATTGATTCCTGATTTGTTTAACCAGTTAGTGGGGGCCAAGTGGTTCTCTAAAATTGATCTCCGGGGGGCATGCAATTTGTTGCGCATGAAGGAGGGTGATGAATGGAAGACTGTTTTTAACACTCCTGTGGGTCATTTTGAGAATTTGGTTATGCCTTTTGGTCTTACCAATGCACCAGCATTTTTTCAGAATCTTATTAATGACATCCTTAGACCTTTGATCGGCAAAAATGTGGTTGTGTATTTGGATGACATTTTGATTTATTCGCCTGACCTGGAGTCTCATTGCCGGAGCGTACGTGAGGTATTGCAGTTATTTATTGACAATTCGCTTTTTGCTAAGCTAGAGAAATGTGAGTTCGCTGTACAGAGAATTAATTTTTTGGGCTACATTATCTCCAGCGAGGGCTTTGAGATGGACCCGGTGAAAGTTCAAGCTGTGCAGGAATGGCCTAGGCCTATTGGTTTGAAATCGATACAGAGGTTTTTGGGTTTCGCCAATTATTACAGAAAATTCATTAAAAAAATTTCTATTATTGTTAAACCACTGACCGATCTCACCAGGAAAGGTTCTAATACGGTTCAGTGGACTACTGAGGCCATTGAAGCTTTTGTGTTTCTAAAGGAGAGGTTCAGCTCTGCCCCCATCCTTATGCAGCCTGATGTGACTAAGCCATTTTTGATTGAGGTTGATGCTTCTTCCATGGGGGTTGGTGCGGTGTTGTCTCAGGAAAACAAGGATGGAGTACATCCCTGTGCCTTTTTTTCAAAAAAATTTTCTGAGACTGAACTTAATTACGATATTGGTAATCGGGAATTGCTGGCTATTAAACTTGCATTTGAACACTGGCGTCATCTGTTGGAAGGTGCTGATTTTCCCATTCAGGTTTTAACTGATCATAAAAATCTGATCTATCTTGATGCTGCCAAGCGCTTGAATGCCCGTCAGGCTAGGTGGGCACTTTTTTTTTCGCGGTTTAATTTTTCCGTTACTTACATCCCGGGTACCAAGTATGTTAAAGCTGATGCTTTGTCTCGCAGCTTTTCTCCCATGGTCGGTGCTGAGGAGGAGGAGAGCATTTTACAAGAAGGTGTTGTGATTTCTGCATTGGACTCCGTTTTGGAAGATGAGATTCTTAAAGCACAGGAGAATGCCCCATCTAACACTCCCCATAGGAGGTTGTTTGTGCCTAGGACCTTTAGGAGAGATTTGTTTGTTGAGTGTCATGAGTCTCGGTTGGCAGGTCATCCTGGAATTTCTGAGACCAAGAGACTTGTGGGTCGCAGTTTTTGGTGGCCTGGATGGCAGAAGGAAGTCATTAAGTGGGTGCGTCAATGTACTGTGTGTGCTAGATCTAAGTCTTCACATACTCCTGCTGTGGGGTTGCTTTGCCCTCTGGAGGTTCCTAGTGCACCTTGGACACATCTGGCTATGGACTTTATTACTGACCTTCCCCCCTCTGAGGGTTTCACGGTCATCTCTGTGGTCGTGGACCGTTTTAGCAAGATGTGTCACTTGGTTCCCTTCATCAAACTGCCCTGCGCTAAGACACTCGCTAAGGCCTTTGTCAAGGAGATTGTCAGACTCCATGGCGTTCCTACCGACATTGTTTTTGATAGGGGACCTCAGTTCGTGGCTCGTTTTTGGCGTGCCTTTTGTGACAGGTTGGGAGTTCATTTGTCATTTTCATCTGGATATCATCCTGAGTCTAATGGCCAGACAGAAAGGAAGAACCAGGATGTTGAGCAGTTCTTGCGTTGTTTTGTGGCGGACAATCAAGAGGGGTGGTCTGAGTTTCTGCCGCTTGCTGAATTTGCTCTTAACAACCATACATCCTCCTCTGCTGGGTGTTCGCCTTTTTTTTGTTGTTCTGGGAGACATCCGTCTTTTGGGTCATTCTCCAAATTGGTATCGGCTGTGCCTGAGGAGGAGAGTTTTTCCGGTGATTTGGAAAGAGTTTGGACGGATGTGCGTGGTAATCTTCAGGAGGCTAACAAAAAATCTAAGAGGTACTTTGCCAGGAAACGTCAAGAGGTTTTGTTTACGGTTGGTGACATGGTTTGGTTGTCCTCTAAGAATCTGCGGTTGAGGATTCCTTCTAAAAAATTGGGTCCCAAGTTTGTAGGGCCCTTTAAGGTGCTTCAGGTAGTTAACCAATCTGCTGTTAGGTTGGAGGTTCCTACCTCCTGGAAGTTTAATCCGGTGTTTCCTTGTTTCTCTATTGAAAAAAGCTTATGTATCAGATAGAGACGCGACTGTCACTGTTCCTCCGGTGATGGAGGACGGGGAATATGAAATTTCTCTCATCCTTAATTCTAGACGGTATAGAGGGAGTTTGCAGTATCTCGTCGCTTGGAAGGGTTTCGGTCCCGAGGATAACTCATGGGTGAGGGCAGATGATGTTTCTGCTTCCAGACTTGTCAGAGCGTTTCACAAGAGGTTTCCTGATAAGCCTGGGCCTAGGGGATCCTGAGGATCCTCATAGAAGAGGGGGTACTGTTAGAACTCTCCTGTTAGTTTTCTTCTATTATGCTGGTCACATGACCGTTTTTGCCTATTTAATCCTGCTCCGCCCTTCTGGCCTTGCTGTACTTCATTGTAATTTCTACTCTTAAGCTAGCCAGGTGCTTACTTACCTTTCTCAGTCAGTTTAGCTAGGTCTTTTGACCTCTATGTTCTATGTTGTTTGTTTGTCTTTTTACTGCTACAATTTCTGCTAGGAGGTGTCCATCTTTCTCCCAGTCCCTAGTTCTTGTAGGGATCCCTCCCTCACATCTATAGGTCTTCGTTCAGACTAGCTGAGGACTATGGCGGGTCTGATCGCAGGATCAGGTTCCCCGTTGCATCGTAGGGATCTAGCTTAGTTCTATTGTAGGGACAGATCTCCTGTCTTTCCTTAGTGCTTGTAGCAGATCATAACAATTACAGCATTGTCCCACTGTGACCTTTGACCACCACTGATTGCCAGGATAAGGAGACTCTTAAAGGGAATCTGCCATCAGATTTATGCTTCTCAATCTGAGGGCAGCATAAAATAGAGACAGAGACACTGATTCCAGTGATGTATCACTTACTGTGCTCCTTGCTGTAGTTTTTATAAAATCACTCAGCGGTGAGCTCTAACTAACCCTACCTACCTGCACACAGAAAGCTAACAATAATTCTTGAGAGATGGGATAGATGAAGCTCATGAATATGAATGACTAGATAGTAGACACTCATCATTGAGAGTACTAGCAGAGCTGCAGCAGATAAACTCTGATCAAAACTACAGTAAGAAGTCCATTACGTGACAGAGCACTGAAATGATATTATTTGTCACTATTTTTCTGCTGGTCTCACCTAGTGACACATTCTCTTTAACCCCTTCTGTTGGTGAAAATCTGACATAATATTTCATGCATAAGCCCATTTAAATAATTCCAGTATTATTAGAGTTCATTAATTTCTGAGCAGTACTATACAAGTGTAAGAGCTCTACAGAGACTTTTTATTCTGAAACTAAATGGTGGCTGTTGTTTCCAATATTCAATAATGTAATGAATGACATAGGATATATTAAATGGATGGTTTAGACTGCACACATTACTTTTTTCACTGCTGTCAGTCTTATTCATTATACAATAGTGAACATACAACACCAAACAGGCAAAATCATGAAACTATAAAAATGATAGGATCATGATAATCTATGCAAATTCTGAAACAATGGAAACAAAGTTTTTAAAAAAACATCTCGTTTTATGCAGTGATGAGTATGAGCCCACATGCAGAAATACATGCACTACACACCTTGGCTGCTATAAATGAGACTATTAATAGTTGTGTGAGGAATATTGTACCATGCTGAATGCTCTTGGGTAAATCATCAAGATCTGCTGCTGGCAGCTCTCTCTGCAATTGCTGACCAATGACGTCCCAGATGTGCTCGATGGGAGACAAGTCCAGAGACAATGCAGGCCATGATAGTACGCTTAGGCAATGCAGGCTGCACACTACAGCATAAGCAACATGCTGTCTGGGGTTGTTGTGTAGAAAATGGCTCCTGGGAAACTTTGGAGAAATGGCCTTACTATTGATTCCATAACCAAACCAATGTATCTCCGAGCTATTAGTGTATCTGGAATGAAGACTAAAGGGGTCCGGTTACTGTACAATATGCCTTCACAAAAGAACGTCACACTGGTCCTACTCCTTAGATTATTATGTGAGGTGGCATAATGTACAGTAGCCAGACCCCTCTAGTCTTCTTTCTAGGTGCACTAATAGCTTGGCATTACAATTGATTTGGTGGTGGAACCAGTAGTACATATCTTTAAAGTGTCCTGGAGCCATTTTTGAACACAGCAGCACAAGGTTCCATATTGCTTGTGCTACTGTAAGCAGGATGCATGTCCTAAATGGGCTACTATGGCCTTCAGTATCTAAGCACTTCTCTCCCATCTCATACATGTGAGGTTTAATTTGTCAGCAATTACAGATGGAGCTGCCTGCAGTGGATCTTGATGATTTGTGCACCCAAGTGCATTCAATAAGGCAAGATATTCATCAGACAACCATTAATAACGTAAGTAATAGCATGCCAAGGCGTGTAAGTGTGTGTATTTCTGTATGTGGTACTCATATTTGATACTGAATAAATGAAAGTTTTGAAATTTTTGTTTAAATTTTTTTTTTATCATTAACATGTCTATCCATTTTATGATTTCAATAATTCCACAACTTTTTCTTCTTGGTGTTGCAATTTCAATGTTGAGTAGTGTATATCTGACAGTGTCCACAGTGTAGATTGATGCATCCGTCCACCATCGCAAAATAATTGCATACTGCAGAGAGTATCACTGCAAAAACTGTGTATTGAAGAGCAGTCTGCTGCCTTTTCCTATACAGTGAAACATTTGGTATGCAGATGCATAGCGGCCAAACAGAGGACAAAAGAGTGTTACCATTGGGTGAATGGGGTGTAGCATTAACATTTACTGAGCTTTTCCTGGCGCATATGTTCGGCTTAGTGCACAGAGCGGTGTGATGTTAGCCTACATTGTGGTTTAATCCAAACCATATTACCTGAATGAGTTGTACAGCGTCAGTTTGATGATGTATTCCTCTTATATGATCCTTAAATTTGTCGATAGCACTTATCTGGGCATGGCATGCTTCTATCTGACCATCATATGCCCACAATGCCAACTTTGCCTTATCTTCAATAAATTTCTTCGCTAATTTTTCCTCTTCATCCAGGAGCAGCCTTAGCTCTGTAAATTTCACTGTCAGCGTATCTTTGCTTGCCAAAGTGTGGGCCTAGAAGCACAGATGGGAGTGTTAGGAAAGTGTCAGGAATCAAAGGGAAGCATATCATGTTTCATTCACAGCACAGGTTAGAGCTTTGTTAAGCTTTTCAGCTGACTTGTATTGTTAAGGCTACCTCAAAAAAAATTTCTTTCACTGCCTTTTGAGTACACCAGACAAGTCAACAATGTCATGTCTGGCAGTGACAGCAAGGTGCCGTGTGGGAGAAACCACGAACAACATTATTTCAGTATTTTCTTTTCATGTAAATTAAATGGTTCTCATTCTAAGGACTTGCACTAATGCTTTTTTCACAGAATTTCCTAGCAAAATTGTCTAAAACATTATAGTTTGCCACAATGAAAGAAGGCCTCTCTACTGTAGTGGCCCTCTATTGTAGTGCCTCCTATTGTAGTGCCTCCTATTGTAGTGCACCTCTGTTGTAGTGCCCCTCTATTGTAGTGCCTCCTATTATAGTGCCCCTCTATTGTACTGCCTCCTATTGTAGTGCACCTCTATTGTAGTGCCCCTCTATTGTAGTGCCTCCTATTGTAGTGCACCTCTATTATAGTGCACCTCTATTGTAGTGCCTCCTATTATAGTGCCCCTCTATTGTACTGCCTCCTATTGTAGTGCCCCTCTATTGTAGTGCCCCTCTATTGTAGTGCCCCTCTATTGTAGAGCCCCTCTATTGTACTGCCTCCTATTGTAGTGCCCCTCTATTGTAGTGCCCCTCTATTGTACTGCCTCCTATTATAATGCCCCTCTATTGTACTGCCTCCTATTGTAATGCACCTCTATTGTAGTGCCCCTCTATTGTGGTGCCTCCTATTGTAGTGCCCCTCTATTGTACTGCCTCCTATTGCAGTGCCCCTCTATTGTACTGCCTCCTATTATAATGCCCCTCTATTGTACTGCCTCCTATTGTAATGCACCTCTATTGTAGTGCCCCTCTATTGTGGTGCCTCCTATTATAGTGCCCTCTATTGTACTACCTCCTATTGTAGTGCCCCTCTATTGTAGTGCCTCCTATTGTAGTGCCCCATTATTGTATTGCCTCCTATTTTAGTTCCCCTCTATTGTAGTGCCCCTCTATTGTAGTGCCTATGGATTGAAAGGTCTAGTGTTAGCAAAGGGGATGAGTCCTACCAGACTGGTCACCCTCTCTCCAAGGGTGTCATAGCAGCCAAATGGCTAGTCCGATAGTCTCCTATACAAAGGGCTTATCTGCAGTCCTAGGAAGGAGTCGTTGGTCACAGAGCTGGGATAGCTTGGTTACTATAACCATGATTTTAAAAAGATACATACAATTTCCACACCAAAAGCCCAGGTAGCCTTATGTGCATTTGTCAGAACACTGACTAATATATTAGTATTACCGATTCTCTTCTTTTCTCACAGACTGCACAGTTCTCCTGTCCACAAAATAGCTGCTGTTGGAGGAGCATGTGACAAAACTGTCCATCAGCTTCCTCCCATAGAAAAAACAACCTTGATGTGAAGTGTTTTCCAATATGAGGAGACTGATGGACAGGTCTGGCCGAGTGCTCCTCCATCAGAAGCCATTTTGGGAAACGGGAGAGCTGTGCACTCTGCATTACCAAGAGGGAGGAAAACTTGTAATACTTATATATTGGTAAGTGCCACAAATCATGTCCTGAACACATTTGTTAAAATAACAATCAAGTGGCCAACCCCTTTAAATTTGAAGGTAGTCATTTTTTTCATAAACTGACACATGTACTTCAATTATTGTAATTAGATGTACAAGGAAATGAAAATTCCTGGTTTAGATGGGGATATCTGAAAGTATTCAGTGACACACAGGGTGGCAGTTAATTGGTTGTTCGGCACCCCCATGCTGCTTTACATGGCACTGAACAACTTCTCTTTCTATATCTTCTGGGTAATTACTTTGAAATTCCTGCAGTAATTACTAGAATGAACACAATGAAGTAGAGTGGATGCATTTTCTAAGGCTATACTTTATGCTGCCATGTTTTACAGCATTTCCTCCAGTACACCGCTCTCTTCACATCTCCTATGCCAAATTTAGCAATGCAAATACGTATGTGATTGCTACTTTATATCGTAGCTGTATAGTTTCTTGTTCTGCTACATTATAAATTATTCTTAGTGATAGCCATACAATGTACTGCACACATTATAAAAGCACGCAGCGTTCACACACAGGTTTTCTCCAAAAATGCTGCAATTATTTCTGCGTTTATTTCTGGTGTTTTCTGCTGCAGTCACAAATTGGCGGTAAATTAAAGGGTAAATAACAAATGTATTACAAATGCTATGTTTAGGTGACATTATTTCACATGGAAAGAACAAATGCAATCTCCATGTACTAGAGAAGAGTGGATCAATCTGCTGTGAATTTCCCAAACTCGCATGTCCCCTCGAATTTGAACAATTTCTGATTCCATTTGCAGGGGTTAAAAAATTAATGCAGGGCACCATTTCACACGTTGCTGAACATTGCAGCAACCAATGAGCAGGATAATAACGTCAGGCACTGCAGGATAGCCCACGAAGAACGAAGTTCATTTTAAGGCCGGGGTCACACTAACGTATAACATGGCCGAGTGCCATCCGGTGTTTTATCGGATAACACGCGAACCAGTGTTATACTATGGGTCAGAGCAGATCTGTGATTATTTTCCCATGCCAAATCGGCATGAGAGATCAATTACAGCATGCTGCCATAGGCAGTGAGACTTGGCTCACGCGCACCCATAGAAGTATATGAGTGCGTGTGAAGCATCAGACTGCACTCGAATGTCATCCCAGAGCAGTCTGATATACGCCGAGACAGGCAATGGAGGAGACAGAGAAATTACTTTCTCCGCCTCCTCCACACCTGTGCTGCGATCCTCTCATGTGAGAGAATAGGAGCACAGGGAAATGACACTCGGATCACGCTCGCGACAGAGCAGGAGCCGAGTGTCATTAACATATCGCATCTGATGCAATATGCTTGTCTGGTTCCAGCTTTATCAATAGATCTTGGAATAAAAATATGTGGATGTGGAAAATAATGTTCCTGTGCTGAGATAATCTTATAAGTCTTCTGTACTGTGTAATGGCTGTGTCTAACCGTGCAGGAACATGGTTTGCATATAGCACAGCTCCTGGCCAGGGGATGAAGCAAAAGAGAGGATACAGTCATTACAGTATGGGGTCACAGATGCTGCTTTCTGTGAGGTAAAACATTGTTTAACCCCTTAACGACCTTGTGATTTTCCATTTTTGCGCTTTTGTTATTTGCTCTCCTTTTTCCCACTTTTTTATTTTTCTGTTAATATGGCTGTATGATGGCTTTTTTTCCGGGACAAGTTGTACTTTTGAATGACACCATTGATTCAACCACATTTAGAAAAAAATTCTAAATGCGGTAAAATTGCAAAAAAAGTGCAATTCCACAACTTTTTTTATTTTTATCATTTGCCATATTCACTAAATGCTAAAACTGACCTGCTAATATGATTCCCCAGGTGTGTACGAGTACACAGATACCAAACATACAGTATATAGGTTCTTTTTTATTTAAATGGTGAAAAAAAAAATTGTAAGAAATATAATATTTGCTTATCTCACCATTTTCCGAGACCTGTAGCATCTCTATTTTTTGCTGGGTGAGGGCATATTTTTTGCACCCTGAGATGATGTTTTTATTGATACCATTTTGGGGTAGATATAGTGTTTTGATCTCCCGTTATTAGATTTTATTGCAATGATGCGGTGGCCAAGAAAACGTAATTCTGGCGTTTCTATTTTTTTCTCATTACGCTGTTTACCGATTGGATTAATTTACTTTATATTTGATAAATTGGACATTTCTGAAAGCAGCAATACCAAATATGTGTATTTTAAATTTTTTTTATTGTTATATTTTCAATGGGGCAAAGGGGGGGGTGATTTGAACTTTTGTGGGGGGGGGTTTGTTTTCATTATATTATTAAAACTTTTCTTGTTTTTACTTTTTACTGACTTCAATGATCCTCTTAGAAGACTTGAAGCTGTGATCATCTGATCTCCTGTGCTACATCCCTGCTATGTGTCGCAAAAATCATAATCTATTAATGCCGACCACGAGGCGGCGTTCATAGGAGATTCAAAATTGACAGGCACGGGAGTCTTCTACAGACCCCCGGCTGTCATGTCAACCCACAGGCGCCCCACGATCACGTGACAGGAGTGCCGATGGGTGAGACTTGTGACACGCTTTCATCTAGCACATGTTAAATCCCGGTTTCAGGATTCTGCGTGAGGAATAAAGTTAATTTTCTCCCCGCAGAGTTTGGCTAAGTGCAAAGGCCGGGCAGGTTAATAACGCTATTAACCTGCAGATTAACCTCATATCTGCAGGTCAATACCGTTTTTTCTGGTGACAGGTTCCCTTACCCCTTAAAAGCCCAAGGCGTACTAATACATACCTGCACCCTAGGCTTTAAGAGCCAGGTACGTATTAGTACGCCCTGTTGATTTCGCCCGCACACAGGCTGTGCGGGACGATCGCCGCCAGGTGTCAGCTGATTGTCACAGCTGACACCCAGTGCTATGTGCTGAGAGCGGTTCCGCACCACTCCCGGCACATTAACCCCCGCAATGCTGCGATCAAAGTCGATCGCAGCATTGCGGGGGCAAGGGGAGGTGATCGCCGATACTCACCTCTCCTGCCGGCGTCCAACACTGTCTGCCGCGGCTTCCCGAATGTTACCATAACGATCCGATGTCGTCATGACAACATCCGGGTCACCAGACAGCAGGAAGATACTTTGGTCATGCACAGTGCATGACCAAAGTATCTTCTGCATCTGCAGCGCTGACAGACTGTATAGCACAGGGATGGTGCTCCATCCCTATGCTATACAGGCAATCAGAGTAAAAGAAAGTGAAAGTCCCATAGTGGGACAAAGTATAAAAGTAAAAAAAAGTGTTAAAAAATGAAAATAAAAAAATATAGTAAAAATATTTAAAAAAAAAATCTAAAAATAATCCACCAAAAATAGAAATATAATGTACCCATCAATAAATATTATTATGAAAAAAAACAAAAAAAACAATAAAAGTACACATATTTGGTATCGCCGCGTCCGGAATGACCTTACCTATAAAACTATCCCACTAGTTAACCTCCTTTAGTGAACACGGTAAAAAAATAAAAAACGAAGCAAAAAACAATGCTTTATCATCATACTGACAAACAAAAAATGGAATAACACGCGATCAAAAAGACGAATATAAATAAAAATGTTACCGCTGAAAATGTCATTTTGTCCCGCAAAACAAGCCGCCATACAGCTCCATCAGCCGAAAAATAAAAAAGTTACAAGCTCTCAGAATAAAGCAATGCAAAAAAATATTTTATTCTATAAAATAGCTTTTATTGTGTAAAAGCGCCAAAACATAGAAAAACTATATAAATGTGGTACTGCTGTAAACGTACTGAATAAAGCTACATTATCAATTTTACCACACGCGGAACAGCATAAAATTTTTAAAAAAAAAACAATTCCTGAATTGTTGGTTTTTGTTTATTCGGCCTCACAACAATCGGAATAGAAAGCGATCAAAAAATGTCACGTGCCTGAAAATTGTACCAATAAAAATGTCAATTCATCCCAAAAAAAACAAGCCGTCACATGACTCTGTCGGCCAAAACAGCGTAAAAAATAAACTCTACGGTTAGGGTTGTGCTAGGGTTAGGGTTGGGGTTAAGGTTGGGATTTTTTTCAAAAGTAAAAAAAAAAAAAGATGACAATATGGCGACTAGTGTTGAGCGCAAGTGCTTGCCACTTGAGTTTGTATCGGGTGCTCGGGTATGCACTGAGTATCGTGGGTGCTCGAGTGACATGCTCGAGTCTCCACCCCATATGTTTCGCGGCCAAAAAAACCCCGCGGGGATTGCCTGCCATGCACGAGTGATCCCTGCATGTCTTTTTTTGCGTGTCTAATAACCATGAAACATGCGGGCGGGGACTTGAGCATGTCACTCGAGCACCCGCGATACTTGGTGCATACCTGAGTACCCGATGCAAACTCAAGTAGCGAGCACTTGCGCTCAAGACTAATGACAACTTATCCAATATGATGACCTAATGTTATCAAATTCTGTGTCGTACCTCTGGGTTGAAAATGTTCACTATACCCCTTGATAAAATCCTTGAGGGGTGTAGTTTCCAAAATGGGGTCACTTGTGGGGGGTTTCCACTATTTAGGCACATCAGGGGCTCTCCAAACGCGACATGGCATCCGCTCTCAATTCCAGCCAATTTTGCGTTCAAAAAGTCACACAGTGCTCCTTCCCTTCTGAACTCTGCCTTGCGCCCAAACACTGTATTTTCCCCACATATGGGGTATTGGCGTACTCAGGAGAAATTGCACAAAGTTTTTAGGGTCCATTTTCTGCTCTTAACCTTGTGAAAACAAAAAAAATGGGGCTAAAACATCATTTTTGTGGAAAAAGTTTGATTTTTTTATTTTCACGGCTCCATGTTATAAACTTCTGTGAAGCACCTAGGGGTTCAAGGTGCTCACTACACATCTAGATAAGTTCCCTGAGGGTTCTAGTTTCCAAAATGGTGTCACTTCTGGGGGATTTCCACTGTTTAGGCTCATCAGGGGCTCTTCAAACGCAACATGGCGTCCGCTAATTATTCAAGCAAATTTTACATTCAAAAAGTCAAAGGGCGCTCCTTCCCTTCCGAACCCTGTCATGCGCCCAAACATTGGTTTTCCCCCACATATGGGGTATCTGCTTACTCAAGAGAAATTGCACAACAAATTTCATGGTGCAATTTTTCCTGTTACCCTCATGAAAATGCAAAATTGGAGGCTGAAAAACATTTTTGTTGGAAAAATGTGAAAATTTTATTTTTACGGCTCAATGTTCTAAACTTCTGTGAAGTACCTTGGGGTTCAAGGTGCTCACCACACATCTAAATAAGTTCCCTGAGGGGTCTAGTTTCCAAAATGGCGTTACTTGTGGGGGTTTTCCACTGTTTAGGCACATCAGGGGCACATACGCTAATTATTCAAGCAAATTTTACGTTCAAAAAGTCAAATGGTGCTCCTTCCCTTCCGAACTCTGCCGTATGCCCATGCAGTGGTTTTCCCCCACATATGGGGTATCGGCTTACTCAGGAGAGGTTGCACAACTAGTTGCATGGTGCAATTTTCTCCTGTTACCCTTATGAAAATGCAAAACTGGGGGCTGAAAAAAAATTTTGTGGGAAAAATGTGAAAATTTTATTTTTACGGCTCAATGCTATAAACTTCTGTGAAGCACCTGGGGGTTCAAGGTGCTCACCACACATCTAGATAAGTTCCCTAAGGGGTCTAGTTTCCAAAATGGTGTCACTTGTGGGGGGTTTCGACTGTTTAGGCACATCAGGGGCTCCCCAAACGCAACATGGCGTCCGATAATTATTCAAGCAAATTTTACATTCAAAAAGTCAAATGGCGCTCCTTCCTTTCCGAACCCTGCCGTGCACCCAAACAGTGTTTTTTCCCCACATATGGGGTATCTGTGTGCTCAGGGAAAATTGCACAACAAATTTTGGGGTCCATTTTTTCCTGTTACCCCTGCGAAAATAAAAAAAAAATTGGGTCTAAAGTAACATTTTTGTGAAAAAAGTTAAAGGTTAATTTTTTTGTTCCACATTCCAAAAATTCCTGTGAAGCACCTGAAGGGTAAATAAAGTTCTTGAATGTGGTTTTGAGTACCTTGAGGGGTGCAGTTTTTAGAATGGTGTCACTTTGGGGTATTTTCTCTCATAAAGACCCCTCAAAGTGACTTCAAATGTGATGTGGTCCCTAAAAAAAGTTTTGTAAATTTTGTTGGAAAAATGAGAAATCGCTGGTCAACTTTTAACCCTCAAACTCCCTAAAAAAAAAATGTTGGTTCCAAAATTGTGCTGTAGACATGTGGTAAATGTTATTTATTAACTATTTTGTGTGACATATCTCTCTGATTTAAGGGCATAAAAATTCAAATTTTGAAAATTGCTAAATTTTCAACATTTTTGCCAAATTTCTGTTTTTTCACAAATAAACGCAAGTGATATCGAAGAAATTTTACCACTATCATGAAGTACAATATGTCATGAAACAACAGTCTCAGAATCAGGGGGATCCGTTGAAGCGTTCCAGAGTAATTACCTCATAAAGTGACAGTGGTCAGAATTGTAAAAATTGGCCTGGTCATTAACGTGCAAACCACCTTGGGTTGTAAAGGGGTTAAACACAGGCAGTGAAATGTTTTACCTCACAAAAAGAATCAGCTGCGATCCCCTGCTGTCATTTCTGCAAAACAGCTCCATTCAATATTTACATTCAATGTTTAATTCTCCCACTGATCTGATTTTTATAGCTTTATAATGGCTTCCTAAGTAATCTTATTGTGATCTTGGGCAAAACAGTTTGCTTGTAAAGCCTGTAATATCAGAAACTTTTAGGCAATTCAGGAACATGAACAATGCAATGTGTGCAAATTAGGAATATTAGAGAGTGTGGCACCACCGTACAACTTTTTTTTGTCATATCACAAATATTCGTTTGCCTAAATTATATCTTAAATACTCTTTGCTTCCATTTTCCCTCCTTTTTTCTTATTTTAAATGGGGCTGTCTCAAGTTCTTAAAAAAGTAAAATTGCAAAGTGTTTGTCAAAACAAGCAACTTTGCAATTTACCTATTATTAAAAATCATTTCTCTTCTCAAGAATGGAAGGATTTTTAATTTTATAGTGTACAGCTCATTGCCAAAATTTCCGGCTACCTTGCAGTCTCAGAGTGGCAGAACACCTAGGTAAGGAAGGAGCAAGTGCTGCAAGGATGCTATATGATTTACAGCATGCTCATGATCAGGCTTGGACTGGCCCACAGGAGAACAGGAGAATCCTCCGGTGGGCCCCTGTGCAAGAGTGGGCCACCGCCCTCTTATATGAGCAGTACTTGGCACTGTATACTTGAATCACTATGTATAGACAGAGGCAGCATCTTATTCATTTAACAATCTACCTAGTCCATTGTTATATAAACTTGTGATTGAGGATAATGTCACAATTGCATGTAGCTGAAAAGTGGGGCCTCGGAGTTGGTTACTGGTGGGCCCTTGGCACCCCAATATGACACTGCTCATAGTGCTCTGCAGCTGGCTGGACTGTTGGATCTAACCAGCCTCAATGTGTTTGTGCTTCTCCCATGTTGCAGAGGTAAAGCTGCCCTTGCTAGCAGCCTCGGAGAGCGCACAGTTTGGAAATGACCCAAACTTCTGGTCCAAACTGCTAAACTGCTGGTCCAAACTTCAGAAGTGCACAGCAACCAGGAAGCCAGGAGTCAGGAGGGTTGCACTCCTGAAGATACAGCATTAGAACAACCCTTTAAATCTCAGCTAATGAGGATATATTACAATTTGCTGCAATTTTTTTTTGCTATGCATTTTTGTAAATTATTGAATATTGAATATTTAGTTTACTTGTATATGGAGAAATATTGCATTTTAACATATATTAGCAGAAAATTGTCTGAAACAGATCATTGCCTTGAAGGACTGGAGTCTGAGACAGTCTGAGACCATTAATTACATCAAATTATGAATTGTGTCAGGAGCAGCCAATGGATCTTACTGATTGCATTTGAAAGTCGTTGAATATGAATCCCTCAACTCAGTGCTAAACAAACACAGAGTTTACAACATTTGTGTATTGAACGTAACCCTGCAGTGTTTCTTGATTTTTAAATATGCCTCATACCTTGAGATCTGTGGCAGCTTGCTCAATATGATGTATGTTGCCAAGTACATCGCTTTTCTTTTGATCAAGCTGCTCCAGGCATCTGCTTGTCAGATTCTGCAAGAAATGGGAAGAAGTTTATTAGCATAGCAAAATGTTTTGCAAGTCAGTTTTCCTTACTTTTCATGTAGCAAAGCGACTGAGAGAAAATCCTAGTGAACCGTGTAGGTTTTTATATATGAAGTGCAGCTCATTATTATTGGCACCCCTTCATTTTTTTTTATAGACTATACAATATCTTCAGAAATAAATGGAAATGTACCAAAGTTATATCCTCAGGATTTTTTAATTAGTGGTCCAAAGCAATACAACAATAAAACATTGTTTTTCAACTTCCATGTTGCAATTTCAAAGAAAAAAACAGAATAAACAGCATGTGCAGCAATAAAGGCACCCCTAATTAATACTTGGTTGTACACTCTTTGGCATTGCTGACAGCCTCCCAACGTTTCTTGTAGCCATCTATAAGTTTCTTGCACTTCTCAACTGGAATTTTCTCCCACTCTTCCTTTACAGTTTGTTCAAGCTCTTGAATGTTTGCAGGGTTCTTTTTCCCAATGGCAGATTTCAGCTCACCCCAAAGATTTTCAATGGGATTGAGGTCAGGACTCATTGCTGCCCATTTTAAAACAGACCATTTGTTCTTTATCAACCATTAATGTGTACTTTTGGATGTGAATTTTGGGTCATTGTCTTGCTGGAGGATCCATGATCTTCGACTCAAACCAAGTTTTCTTACACTGGGTAGGACATTTCACTCTAAAATCTCTTGATAATTCTCTGATTTCATGATTCCTGTGATACGGTCAAGGCCTCCAGTACCTGATGCAGCAAAGCAATCTCACAGCATTATGGATCCTCCACCATGCTTAACTGTTGGTAAGGTGTTCTTTTCCTAATAAGCTTCATTGTGCCATCTGTAAACAAACTGTTGCTTTTCATTGCCAAAAAGCTCTATTTTTGTTTCATCTGTCCAGAGAACATTTTCCTAGTAGGATTGTGGTTTGTCAAGGTACTCTTTGGCAAAGATCGGTCGTTCTTTTTTATGTCTTTTCTTTAGCAATGGTTTCTTCCTTGGCCTTCACGCATAAAGCTCTGCTTGGTTTAGTGTGCAGTGTATGGTACTTGTTGAAACCATGACCCCAGACTGTTCCAGTTTGGCCTTCAGGTCTTTGGATATTTGATGTGATGTTTTTTTTCACCATTCGCACCAACCTTTGAAAACATCTTTTGTCAATTTTCCTCTTTCCCCCACGTCCAGGGAGGTTTTTGATGGTTCCATGCTTCGCAAACTTCTTAATGACATTGCACACTGTTGAAACTGGGATAACAAGGTCTTTGGAGATGACCTTATGCCCTTTGGAAGTCTTGTGTTTGCTAATAATAGCAGTTCTGATGTCCTCAGACAGTTCCTTTGTCCTCACCATTGTGATAAAGGAACAGGGCCTACCATGTGGCTTTTTAAAACACTGAAGTCATCATTCATTGGCTAATTCATGTCACATGGCCACCAGCAATTATTCACAGGTGAATGTCTTTAGTGATTTACCACAGGTGAGTCAAAATGTGTTTCCATATTAAATTAATATAAAGAGTGCCAATACCAGTGACACAACAAGCTTTAGGATTTCCTATCTTTTCCTCCCATTGTTTTTTGTTTTCAATTATTTTTTATCATTTGCTATTTTGTATTTAACACGAGTGCTTTATACAAAAAACTGTTTCACTTGATTCATTTTTTTCAGGAGATATTTCACATTATGTACTTAAACTTCATGGGTGCCAATAACGATGAGCAGTACTATTGGTTAGCGTTTAAATATACATATATATAGTATATCTTTTGGACTAATGCACAGTGTGTCTGGAAATCCAGAAGGTTTCATAAAAATATCAAAAACACTTGTAATATATCAGAATTTTGCATGACATTATTTTTGTATCCTGGAGTTCATCTAGAAAAGTCAATCATGCGCCATCAAAAATAATTCTCCATAGAAGTCAGCATAGACCTAAAAACATCCTTAAGGCCACTACATTTTATAGTGAAGGGGCTTGTACTTAAACAATTTTATAGCTTGAGAACTCATATGGAGCCAAGACACATAATTCAGATCTCAATTTCCATTTTTCACTGTATTCCCTTAGTGTAGGACTAGGGTTCCCGGAGCCCATTACATGAAAACATTTTCAGGTATCAGCATCCATGTGCTTTTAAAATTATGCCGTAAGGCCCCATTTAGATGTTTCCGTGTATGCTTTCTATTCATGTTTTTCACAGATAAGTGTTTAAGAGGTAACGTTTCTCCTTATGGAGATTGACATACCTGACATGCTAGTGTAAGGAGATTTATAAGCCATGCACTGCTCCTCTGGGAAATTAGATAAGCAAATTGTCTCTACAGAGGAGAAGAGGACTTGAACTCTAGCGCCACCTATTGGAGGTAGCAATCCTAAAAGTTAATATCGACACTTTAGCTAGCCTTGCCACATGACTTGTTACCCTTAGGCCCCAGTCAGAGGTCTTTCATACAGACAAATCAGATCTCATACTTTGAGGAGGTGCAACACCCTGAAACACCGTGTCTGCAAATGGAGATTCTGGTTTGGCTTTCAGCCTAAGTCATATGGCAAGACTCTTAATGGGTCGATGTTGACTTTTAGGATTGCTACTAGTAGGTGGCGCTAGAATTCAAGTCCTCTTGTTGTTTGAAGAGTTAATTTGCATATTTCACAGATAAAACACCTATGCATTATCATCTAGAAACATGTTCACATGTTTATTCTTTCTGGCGGATTGATTTTCTACAAAAAAATGATAGGCTTTCTTCTGATCCGATTTGCAGATCAAACTCACTCATTCATGTGAATAGGTCCATGAAAAAAAACGGATAGCACTCCGATACCACCCGTATGTCATCCTACTGCTGTTTGTTTATTACTGTGCAATGGGTATGAAAATGTTTGTTTTTTTTTTACATACGAGAAAATTGTATGCCACACTGACTGTAAAAATAAAAAAGGATCAAAAAGGCTTGAAAAGGGATCTAGCGCACGGCTAAAAAATGGTCTGTCTTTTCTCATACCCCCGAAAAAACCCTAGACATCTGAATGAGGCCTTATTATTTGGCACATAGGGAATATGAATAATACATTTTAATAAATTATTTGTTAATCAATCCATATGTATTATTCCTAACTGCAAGTTTCAACTCTAAATGGGGCTCTCTTCTCCTGGTACTTGGTGCCAATTATCATGCATCAACCTCGACCCACCGAAAGATCCTGTAATAGGGTTGTGTGCAATTTTGTAAAGAGTTGAAAAATATGTAAAAAAAAAAAAATCAATTATCCAATGACAAATTTTTCCACCCCAGAAAATGTGTTATACATTGCTCCCTTCCTCCAGAGTAATCCAAGTATCGGGTGTATTTTTTTAAATAATATATTTAGTATAAATTAGATTAAAGTATAATATAAAGAATCTATCCTATTATTTCAAACCATTTTGATTTTTAAGACCTTGTCATTGCAGAGGTGAAAGGGCACTGAGCTTCCAAAGAACATTTCTGGGATTCAACTTTAAATCAAAAAGTAAACTTCATCCATAAAAATAAAAAGCCTTCTGTAATCTTTGATAAGAAGAGATACATTAAAATAGCTTCTAAGCAAAAGAGATTGCTGTATTTGCATTTTCGTTATAGATAATCTGTTTTAACGAACATACTTGTCCTGAAAGTACGTTAAGGATGCCAATTAACAGGAGGAGTTTTGCTATCCTGCTGCACAATCGTCAGCATTTTTAAGCAGGTTTCTTTTTTAGCATGTGGCGGTCATTAATTACAAACCTAAAATTAAATAATAATGGGAGACACTGGCAAATTGCCAATACTTTCCTCAGCTTAAGTGCCAGATCTTTCATACCTTTTGTTTTTCATATTTCAAAAGATCCAGCAGATGTCAGTAGACAGCCAGAGCTCTGCATAGTAGTGTCTCCGCTGAGGCCTTCAGGACATCATTCTGCTTACACAGGCCTTCCGAAAACTATTACACAGAATGGATAAGACTTGCTACTACGTTCTGCATTGCCAACAGCACTTTATTACTAGCTTGGTATATAAAATGGAGGTAATCTGAATAAATCAGTAGCTAAGGTAGGGAGTTGGGGGTTGAATGCCAAATTGCTCTATATGGTACACATCCAAAAACATATATAAACTTCTACTAAATGATGCAAAGCTGAACATCAATTGTCTAGTGACGTAACCCTATAATGTGGGAAGAGACAGCATTCTACTAGACACTTGGAAAAATAAATTAAAAATATATATATATACAAGTGCTTCTCACTAAATTAGAATATAATCAAAAAGTTAATTTATTTCAGTTCTTCAATACAAAAAGTGAAACTCATATTATATAGATCATTACAAGCAGAGTGATCTATTTCAAGTGTTTATTTCTGTTAATGTTGATGATTATGGATTACAGCCAATGAAAACGCAAAAGTCATTATCTCAGTAAATTAGAATACTTTATAACAACAGCTTGAAAAATGTTTCTAAAATCCGAAATGTTGGCCTACTAAAATGTATGTTCAGTAAATGCACTCAATACTTGGTCGGGCTCCTTTTGCATCAATTACTGCATCAATGCAGCGTGGCATGGAGGCGATCAGCCTGTGGCACTGCTGAGGTGTTATGGAAGCCCAGGTTGCTTTGATAGCAGCCTTCAGCTCGTCTGCATTGTTGGGTCTGGTGTCTCATCTTCCTCGTGACAATACCCCATAGATTCTCTATGGGGTTAAGGTCAGGCGAGTTTGCTGGCCAATCAAGCACAGTGATACTGTTGTTTGTAAACCAGGTATTGGTACTTTTGGCAGTGTGGACAGGGGCCAAGTCCTGCTGGAAAATGAAATTTCCAACTCCAAAAAGCTTGTTGGCAGAGGGAAGCATGAAGTGCTCTAAAATTTCCTGGTAGACGACTGCGCTGACTTTGGTCTTGATAAAACACAGTGGACCTACACCAGCAGATGACATGGCTCCCCAAACCATCACTGATTGTGGAAACTTCACACTAGACCTCAAGCAGCTTGGATTGTGGCCTCTCCACTCTTCCTCCAGACTCTGGGACCTTGATTTCCAAATGAAATGCAAAATTTACTTTCATCTGAAAACAACACCTTGGACCACACCACTGAGAAACAGTCCAGGTCTTTTTCTCCTTGGCCCAGGTAAGACACTTCTGGCTTTGTCTATTGGTCATGAGTGGCTAGACACAAGGAATGCGACACTTGTAGCCCATGTCCTGGATACGACTGTGTGTGGTGGCTCTTGAAGCAATGACTCCAGCAGCAGTCCACTCTGTCACGCAAGGTGTGGGAAAGACTTAGTGCAACACAAAGGGAAGAGGGAAAGGGAGCCCAGACTCTAGGGAAAGGGGGGAAGTGGAGACCTCCTAGGTTGATCTAGTGTCACCCTGTCTCCCCTAACGTCCCTGTATTAGCTCTTCACCAATCGCCACACGTGTGCCTCGCGCTGTCTTTCCCTGGCTTATGGCAAAGGCTGGGGAAGGGAGGAGATGAGTACTAGTCGATCTCCACTAAACACTATAGACAACAAGGGTACACAAACAGGGGGAAATTGCTTAGCTTTTGACTACTCCAGACAAATGCGCACACGTCCTCAAGCTCCAGAGAGGACAAAGTACTTCTCTTGGTAAAGCCTTCACAAGTAGTAATGTATATCGCCAGCACCTCCCTCTGAAATACAGCAGGTATTTATACACCCAGGTAGGGTGTTAATTAGCCAGAGGAAGGTAGCCGTTGGGTCCTAGAGACAGCCTCTAAGAAGATGTCTGTAATCAGTGGTGTACCGCCAATCGTGGCAGGCCACGCAACTGCTATGGGGCCCGTGAGCTGGGGGGACCCCATAGCAGTCGCCACCCTCCTGCACTCCCCGCTCAGCTGCTTGATTGCCGCTACTGCCCACCGGCACTGCCTTCAAGCATGGCCGCGCGCAGTGCGCTGTGCGGCTGTGTATTGTAGTAATGACACGGCAGGGGCGACAATGCGCCTTTAATTGTGCTTGTGTTGCCCCTGCCGTCATTACTAGCAGACACAGCCGCACAGTGCACTGCGCAGCCATGCCTGAAAACAGTGCCATGGGGGCAGCGGCGGCAATCAAGCAGCGGAGCGGGGGGTGCAGGAGGGGGGCCCCGATGAAGAAGGGGTCCTGATGAAGGGAAGCCCCCGAGGGGGGCCCTGATGAAGTGCTGTCAATTAAGCAGCGCCGTTGGAGCCGGAGGGTGGCCCTGATGACGTGCCGGCAATCAAACACAACGCCGGAGGTCCTCCCTGCGAAGATGCTGGGGAAGCGGTGTGGGCCCCAACGGCGAGTGGGCCCCTCTGATGGGCCAGGGCCTGTGATGGCAGTCAGACAAGCCGGCGGCCCTGCACAGCTGGACCGGACACAGGCCAAGGGGCAGGTGAGTGAGGCTTGTCGCCAGATTCCCCAATCCCCATATTAAATATATTTCTAATGTGTCTTGTGTGTGTGTCAGTGTGTATGACTGTGTATATATATATTTATGTAAAGAGAGGAGAGAACAAGGCGCAATGGGTGACTCAGTATTGCAATTGTTAGAGGGGTGTGGGGATGGCTACTAACCTTGTGAAGTTGTGCACCTCTGCACAACCCCAGTGTAAAGCTCCACAAGCTCCGCTCTGTTGGTGGCTGTCATCTATTTCCAGCGGCGTTCACAGATCCTGATCTCTCGGTGGTGGATCACGTGGCCAGGTTAGTTGCATGTAACGCCGAGATGGACGCCCAGCTTCACCAACACCCCCGGCAGCGTTCCGGAGGGGTTAGGGCAGCGCAGCTTGGAAAACCAGGGTAGTAATTCTAATTAAATTGCTCCCACAGGTGAAAGAACAATAGATTAAAGGCAGCTCTACCGCACTCCAACAGGGGGAAAGGGACAATCAGTGAATATGAATAGCTGTACCAGAGCGCCAATAACAGGGCAAAAATATTAAAAGGACTGGTTTATTAATACACACTATGCGTTTCGGTGGACACAGCCACCTTCATCAGGTGTGACAAGCAGCAAACAATTGATCCTTATATACATTTGACTAGGTATACAATTACTTAAAAGGGGCGGGGCCAGATACAGAGTAATACCTCTATTACTGCGAATCCTTTTTATAAGAACCCTATATGCTTCATTAGGTATTAATTTATAACAATCCTTTTTACTCTATTGAGCATATATGAACTCAAGGGGTTAATATAGAGGTATTACTCTGTATCTGGCCCCGCCCCTTTTAAGTAATTGTATACCTAGTCAAATGTATATAAGAATCAATTGTTTGCTGCTTGTCACACCTGATGAAGGTGGCTGTGTCCACCGAAACGCGTTGTGTGTATTAATAAACCAGTCCTTTTAATATTTTTGCCCTGTTATTGGCGCTCTGGTACCGCTATTGACATTCACTGATTATATAGATATTTATGTCTGTTTTATGTGTTTTTAAGAATGTGTTCAAATATGTACGTACAGTACAGACCAAAAGTTTGGACACACCTTCTCATTTAAAGATTTTTCTGTATTTTCATGACTATGAAAATTGTACATTCACACTGAAGGCATCAAAACTATGAATTAACACATGTGGAATTATATACTTAACAAAAAAGTGTCAAACAACTGAAAATATGTCTTATATTCTAGGTTCTTCAAAGTAGCCACCTTTTGCTTTGATGACTGCTTTGCACACTCTTGGCATTCTCTTGATGAGCTTCAAGAGGTAGTCAACGGAAATGGTCTTCGAACAATCTTGAAGGAGATCCCAGAGATGCTTAGCACTTGTTGGCTCTTTTGCCTTCACTCTGCGGTCCAGCTCACCCCAAAACATCTCGATTGGGTTCAGGTCTGGTGACTGTGGAGGCCAGGTCATCTGGCATACCACCCCATCACTCTCCCTCTCGGTTAAATAGCCCTTACACAGCCTGGAGGTCTGTATGTGTACTTATCTGTATATCTGTTTGTGTCTGTGCATATCTGTGTACTATGTGCATGTCTGCTTACCGTGTGTGTGCATGTCTGCTTACCGTGTGTGTGCATGTCTGCTTACCATGTGCATGCATGTCTGCTTACCATGTGCGTGCATGTCTGCGTATCAAGTGCTTGCATGTCTGCGTACTGTGTGTGTGCATGTCTGCGTACCGTTTGTGCGCGCATGTCTGCATACTGTGTGTGCATGTCTGCATACTGTGTATGCATGTCTGCGTACTGTGTGTGTGCGCATGTCTGCATACTGTGTGTGCATGTCTGCATATTGTGTATGCATGTCTGCGTACTGTGTGTGTGCATGTCTGCGTACTGTGTGTGTGTGTGTCTGCGTACTGTGTGTGTGTGCATGTCTGTGTACTGTGTGTGTGCATGTCTGCGTACTGTGTGTGCGTGTCTGCGTACTGTGTGTGTTCATGTCTGCGTGCTGTGTGTGTGTGCATGTCTGTGTACTGTGTGCGTGCGTGTCTGCGTACTGTGTGTGCACGTGTCTGCGTACTGTGTGTGCGCGTGTCTGCGTACTGTGTGTGCGCGTGTCTGCGTACTGTGTGTGCGCGTGTCTGCATACTGTGTGTGCGCGTGTCTGCGTACTGTGTGTGCATGTCTGCGTACTGTGTCTGTGTGCATGTCTGTGTACTGTGTAATGTGTGTGCGTATGTCTGCGTACTGTCTGTGTGTGTGCATGTCTGCATATATGAAGGATGAGGGGACAGCCAGGGCCCTGTGTACTATACCTATATTTCTCTGCCGTATCTGTGCATCATGAATGTTGGTATGTATTAAAGGGCCCACTGAGACTCTTTTGCCCGGGGCCCATGAAAACCTGCAGTCGGCCCTGGTTGATAGCAATGATGGAGCAGGGAACGTCATGTAACAGTAACATAGTTTATAAGGTTGAAGGAAGACTAAGTCCATCTAGTTCAACCCATAGCCTAACATGTTGATCCAGAGGAAGGCAAAAAAAAACCATGTGGCAAACACTAAGCTCCACATTGGGGAAAAAAATTCCTTCCCGACTCCATAAGACAATCAGACTAGTTCCCTGGATCAATGCCCTATCAAGGAATCTAGTATATATAACCTGTAATATTATACTTTTCAAGAAAGGCATCCATGTCCTTCTTAAATTTTAATAGTGAATCACACATTACAACATCATGCGGCAGAGAGTTCCATAGTCTCACTGCTCTTACAGTAAAGAATCCCCGTCTGTGATTATGATTAAACCTTCTTTCCTCCAGACGTAGAAGATGCCCCCTTGTCTCCGTCTCAGGCCTCAGAGTAAAAAGATCAGTAGAAAGGTCTTTGTACTGTCCCGTCATATACTTGTACATAGTAATAAGATCACCCCTAAGCCTTCGTTTTCCCAAAGTAAATAATCCCAAGTGTAATAACCTGTCTTGGTATTGCAGACCCCCCAGTCCTCTAATAACCTTGGTCGCTCATTTCTGCACCCTCTCTAGTTCCGCTATGTCTTTCTTATACACCGGAGACCAGAACTGTGCACAGTATTCTAAGTGTGGTCGCACTAATGACTTGTATAGAGGTAAAATTATGTTCTCCTCATGAGCATCTATGCCTCTTTTAATGCATCCCATTATTTTATTTGCCTTTGCAGCAGGTGCCTGACACTGGCCACTAAACGTGAGCTTGTCTTCCACCAATACACCCAGGTCTTTTTAAGTTACAGTTTTGCCCAGTGTTTTACAATTAAGCATATAATTATACATTTTATTTCCTCTGCCCAAGTGCATTACCTTACATTTATCCCCATTAAAGCTCATTTGCCATTTATTAGCCCAAGCTTCTAGTTTACATAAATCCTCCTGTAATATAATATTGTCCTCCTCTGTATTGATTACCCTGCAGAGTTTAGTGTCATCTGCAAATATTGAAATATTACTCTGTATGCCCCCTACAAGATCATTAATAAATATGTTAAAAAGAAGGGGGCCCAATACTGACCCCTGTGGTACCCCACTGTTAACTGAGACCCAGTCTGAGTGTTTTCCATTAATAACCACCCTTTGTTTCCTATCATTGAGTCAATTCTTAACCCACATACAAATATTTTCCCCTATCCCCATTGTTCTCATTTTATGTATCAACCTTTTGTGTGGAACCGTATCAAAAGCTTTTGAAAAGTCCATATACACAACATCCACTGCATTTCCTTGGTCCAGTCCAGAACTTGCCTCCTCATAAAAACTGATCAGATTAGTTTGACAGGAACGGTCCCTCGTAAACCCATGTTGATATTGGGTCATGAGGTTATTCTTCTTCCAATACTCTAGTATAGCTTCTCTTAGGAAACCCTCCAGGATTTTACCCACAGTAGAGGTTAAGCTTACTGGCCTATAATTTCCAAGTTAGGTTTTTGTCCCTTTTTTGAATATTGGCACCACATTTGCTATACGCCAGTCCTGTGGTACAGACCCTGTTATAATGGAATCTTTAAAGATTAAAAATAATGGTCTATCAATGACGTTACTTAATTCCTGCAGTACTCACGGGTGTATCCCATCCGGGCCCGGGGATTTGTCAACTTTAGTGATTTTTAGATGCCGCTGTACTTCCTGCTGGGTTAAGCAAGTGACATTTAATGGAGAATTTTTGTTATTACTAATCATGTTTTCTGTCATGCGATTTTCTTGTGTAAATACGGTTGAAAAAAAATCATTTAGCATATTAGCTTTTTCCTCATCCCCATCCACCATTTCACCCAGACTATTTTAAAGGGGGCCAACACTATCATTTTTTTAGTTTTATACTATTTATGTAGTTAAAGAATATTTTTCAGATTACTTTTACTTTCTCTGGCAATGATTCTCTCTGCCTCAATCTTTGCTTCCTTGATTTGGTTTTTACAGAATTTATTTAATTTTCTATATTTATTTAATGCCTCATCACTAGCTTTAGTTCTCTAAATGCTTTATTTTTGTCACTTATTGCGCCCCTTACAGCTCTATTTAGCCATAGTGGTTTCCTCCTATTTCTAGCATGTTTATTCCCATAGGGTATATATTGTGCACAGGTCCTATTCAGGATGCTAATAAATGTCTCTCATTTGCTTTGTGTAGCTTTATGTCTCAGGATATCGTCCCAGTTTATTGCACTAAGATCATCTCTCAACTGTTGGAAATTTGCCTTCCTGAAGTTTAGTGTCCTTGTAACCCCTCTATTACACATCTTATTAAAGGTTACATGAAAACTTATTATTTTGTGATCACTATTACCCAAGTGACCCCCAACTCGTATATTTGATATGCGGTCTGGCCTATTGGTTAATATTAGGTCTAGCAGTGCCCCCCTTCTTGTTGGGTCCTGAACCAGTTGTGAAAGGTAATTGTCTCTCATAGTTGTCAAAAACCTATTACCTTTGCTTGAACTACAGGTTTCTGTCCCCCAATGTATTTCAGGGTAGTTGAAGTCCCCCATAATAATAACTTCTCCTTGAGTCGCTGCTTCATCTATTTGCTTTACGAGGATATTCTCCGCTGCTTCCATTATTTTTGGAGACTCATAACAAACCCCTATCAGTAATTTATTATTTTTTCCCCCTCCCCTTATCTCCACCCACAGGGACTCTACATCTCCGTTAGATTCACATATATCCTCCCGCAAGATGGGTTTTAAGGATTATTTTACATATAAATACCCCCCTCCCACCTCGCTTGTTTGTACGGTCATTTCTGAACAGACTATAGCCCTGTAAATTAACTGCCCAGTCATGGCTCTCGTCCAGCCACGTCTCAGATATCCCCACCATGTCATAATTATTTTAAAACAAAATTAATTTTAATTCCTCCATTTTGTTGGTGAGGCTTCTGGCATTAGTGTACATGCATTTTATGTATCTCTCTGTACCTCTATTCCTTCTTACTTTATTGACTGTTCTAACCCCACCCCCAATTTCTTTATTTGTGCCCAGGTCACTATCTGCACTATCTTCCCCACCTATAAAATGAATACCCCCCCCAATCCCTAGTTTAAACACTCCTCCAACCTTCTAGCCATTTTCTCCCCCAGCACAGCTGCACCCTCCCCAATGAGGTGCAGCCGGTCCCTAGCGTAGAGTCTGTAGCCAACTGAGAAGTCGGCCCAGTTCTCCAGGAACCCAAATCCCTCCTTCCTACACCAGTTCTTGAGCCACTTTTTTATCTCCCTAATCTCCCATTGCCTCTCTGGCGTGGCACGTGGTACCGGTAGTATTTCAGAGAATACCACATTGGAGGTCCTTGCTTTCAGCTTGCAGCCTAATTCCCTGAAATCATCTTTAAGGACCTTCCACCTACCTCTAACTTTGTCATTTGTGCCAATGTGCACCATGACCACTGGGTCCTCACCAGCCCCTCACAGTAATCTGTCAACCCGATCAGCGATGTGCCGGACTCGAGCGCCAGGTAGGCAGCAGACTGTTCGACGATCCCTGTCTTTGTGACAGATTTCCCTATCTGTTTCCCTAATAATTGAGTCCCCCACTACCAGCACCTGCCTGCCCTGCCCTGCTCTCCTGTTTCCCTCCTTACTGGAGCTGACACTCCTCCGGCTTTCAGGGGACATGCCTTGCTGCAGCAGTGCTACCCCTGTACCGTCACCCCCCTCATCTGCCAACTTTGCAAACTTATTGGGGTGTACCAGATAAGGACTAGCCTCCCTGGCACTCTTACCTCTACCCCCCCTTCTAACTGTCACCCAGATAGCTGCCTCACTGTCCTGTAGCTCCCTACTACGACCCTCCCCCACATCTACCTCAGTGAGCAGCTGCTCAGTGAGCAGCAGACTCCTTTCCATATTGTCAATGGATCTCAGTGTTGCCAGCTGCTCATTTAGATCCAGTACCTGGGCTTCCAAACGCACAACGTGCACACATCTCGCGCAGCAGTATGCAACCCCGACTGACTGTTCAAGGATTGCATACATGTGGCAAGATGTACACTGGATAGCATTGCCAATAATGGAGCTCATTTCCTAATGGGGATTGCACTAGACAGAAATGTTAAGTAAAAAGAAATGTAAAGAATTAATAAAATACAGACAGCAATTCAGTCCAAATTCCTCCCTTCCAAACTCCCTGAATCCAAAGTCACTGAAAAACAAGTCAAAAACTTACTTTCGTTTGCACTTACGCGCCGGTCACACTCAGCTCATTCACACTCGCTAAGGAGGAAGATTTAAAGAGGTTTTTTTTTTTTTTCCCTTTGCAGCAATGCACCCTACAGCTCCAATGCACTTCCAAAGGAGAAACCCTCTCTCCTATCACTCCTCCTCTGTGTCTGACGCAGCAACGTGATGACGCTCCATGCTGTGTCAGACAGTGGAGCTGGCAGCTGCTGAGGTGATGACAGAGACGTGCTGCAGACTGAAGCAGCGGGAAACAAGGAGCGGTAAGTATGTATTTATTTATAAATCAGTGAGTACTGATAAAACTGGAGGACTGAGGGCTGCATTTTACCTTATGGTGGGGGGAAGCTGCATTTTACCCTAAGGGGGGCTGCATTATACTGGACCATGTACAGGACCATGGGGTGCATTATACTGTGTTGAGGATCATTGGGAGTGCATTATACTGCGTGGAGGACCATGGGGAGTGCATTATACTGTGTGAAGGACCATGGGGAGTTCATTATATTGTGTGGAGGACCATGGCGAATGCATTATACTGCATACAGGACCATGGAGAGAACATTATACTGCGTAGACGACCATGTCGAGTGCATTATACTGTATGGAGGACCATGGCGAGTGTCTTATACTGTGTTCAGGACCATGACGAGTGTCTTATACCGTGTGGAGGACCATGGCGTGTGTCTTATACCGTGTGGAGGACCATGACGAGTGTCTTATACCGTGTGGAGGACCATGGCGAGTGCATTATACTGTGTGGAGGACCATGGCGAGTGCATTATACTGCGTGGAGTACCATGGGGAGAGCATTATACTGCGTGGAGGACCATGGCGAGTTCATTATACTGAGTGGAGGACCATGGCGAGTGCATTATACTATGTGGAGGACCATGGCGAGTGTCTTATAGTGTGTGGAGGACCATGGTGAGTGTCTTATAGTGTGTTGAGGACCATGGCGAGTGTCTTATACTGTGTGGAGGACCATGGGGAATGCATTATACTGTGTGGAGGACCATGGGGAGTTCATTATATTGTGTGGAGGACCATGGCAAATGCATTATACTGCATACAGGACCATGGAGAGAGCATTATATTGCGTAGACGACCATGTCGAGTGCATTATACTGTATGGAGGACCATGGCGAGTGTCTTATACTGTGTTCAGGACCATGACGAGTGTCTTATACCATGTGGAGGACCATGGTGTGTGTCTTATACCGTGTGGAGGACCATGACGAGTGTCTTATACCGTGTGGAGGACCATGGCGAGTGCATTATACTATGTGGAGGACCATGGCGAGTGCATTATACTGCGTGGAGTACCATGGGGAGAGCATTATACTGCGTGGAGGACCATGGCGAGTTCATTATACTGAGTGGAGGACCATGGCGAGTGCATTATACTATGTGGAGGACCATGGCGAGTGTCTTATAGTGTGTGGGGGACCATGGTGAGTGTCTTATAGTGTGTTGAGGACCATGGTGAGTGTCTTATACTGTGTGGAGGACCATGGCGAGTGTCTTATACTGTGTGGAGGACCATGGCGAGTGCATTATACTGTGTGGAGGACCATGGCGAGTGCATTATACTGAGTGGAGGACAATGGCGAGTGCATTATACTGAGTGGAGGACCATGGCGAGTGCATTATACTGAGTGGAGGACCATGGTGAGTGCATTAAACTGTATGGAGGATCATGGCGAGTGCATTATACTGTATGGAGGATCATGGCGAGTGCATTATACTGTGTGGAGGACCATGGCGAGTGCCTTATACTGTATGGAGGATCATGGCGAGTGCATTATACTCTGTGGAGTATGGAGAGGTGTGGGGCCATCATATTGTATGTAGGCCAATTATACTGCCTGGAGGGCTGTGTGGGGGTCACAGTTGGGGGATCATACTGTGTTGGGGTCACCATACCTTGCCTTTGGAGTTGAGGTGGGGTACAATAGGGTCATTATACTGTGAATGTGGAGGAATTTACCATGGAAGTATCATACTGTGTTTGGGGACACTTTTGTTGGCATTGTTGGCATCACACTTCATGGGGCAATGAAAAAGGAATCTAGGACTTCAGCAGGAGGAAAATTACAGGCTGGAAAGTTGTGAGATCTGCACTTCTGTGACCCCGACAATTATTTACTTTTGGGAGGGTGGGGCAATTAGAACTTCTGCTATGGGTCCCCATGATTCCTATGTACGCCCCTGTCTGTAATGCCAAACATAGAGATCTCCTGCAACCAACTGCAGGGCGACTGTCTGTCACTTCTGACATACCCGTGACACACTCCTTGTGAATCTCCCCCAAATTTTTGAATGGCCTTTTTTTCTTAACAATCCTTTCAAGGCTGCGGTTATCCCGGTTGCTTGTGCACCTTTTTCTACCACACTTTTTCCTTCCACTCAACTTTCCATTAATATGCTTGGATACAGAACTCTGTAAACAGCCAGCTTCTTTAGCAATGACCTTTTGTGGCTTACCCTCCTTGTGGAATGTGTCAATGATTGCCTTCTGGACATCTGTCAAGTCAGCAGTCTTCCCCATGATTGTGGAGCCTACTGAAACAGACTAAGGGACCTTTTTAAAAGCTTAGGAAGCCTTTGCAGGTGTTTTTTGTTAATGATTCTAATTTACTGAGATAATGACTTTTGCTTTTTCATTGGCTGTAAGCCATAATCATCAACATTAACAGAAATCAACACTTGAAATAGATCACTCTGTTTGTAATGACTCTATATAATATACGAGTTTCACTTTTTGGATTGAAGAACTGAACTAAATTAACTTTTTGATGATATTCTAATTTAGTGAGAAGTACTTTTATATATACTGAATAAATGGAGATATTTAGAAAAATGTGTTTGCACACATTGGTGTTGCAAATTAAATGTGTAAGAGTATATATATATATACACAATTGAAACACTACACACACTATATAAAAAGACACATATGCATGTTTTTCTCAATATCTCACATGAAATCAGAATAAACCTTTCCCATTTTAGATCAATTAGGATTACCATAATTTTTAATATTTGCCAAATGCCAGAATAATGAGAGAGAGAATGTTTTAAGGCATTTTTATTACTTACTGCAAAGTCCAAAGTTTACATATACTAAGATTACTATGCCTTTAGACAATTCTGGACTGCCCATATGCTGATGTCATGTGTTTGGAAGCTTCTGATAGTTTTTTTGGCAACATCTGAGTTAATTAGAGACACACCTGTTGATGTATTTGAATGCACACCTGAAACACACTGCTTGTGTAGCATATGGGAAAGACTAAAGAAATCAGCCAAGATATCAGGAAGAGAATTGTGGACTTGCACAAGTCTGGCTCATCCTTTGGTACAATTTCAAGATACCTGAAGGTGCCTTGTTTATCTGTACAAACAAATATACGCAAGTACAAACAAGATGGGAATGTCCAGCCATCATACCGCTCGGCAAGGAGGTGGGTTCTGTGTCCCAAAGATGAACGTGCTTTGGTCCGACATGTTCATATCAACCCAATGACAAAAAAGCGAAAGACCTTGTGAAGATGATGGCGGGAGCTGGTAAGATTGAGTCAATAATCACAGTGAAACGAGTACTGTATCAACATGGGCTGAAAGGCCACTCTGCCAGGAAGAAGCTATTACTCCAAACGAAACATAAAAAAGCCAGATTAATGTTTGCAAATGCACACAGGAACAAATTTTTGGAGACATGTCCTGTGGTCTGATGAAACTAGTATTTAACTTTTTGGGCATAATGGCCATTGTTACTTTTAGAGGAAAAAGGGAGAAGTTTGGAAGCCTAAGAACACCATCCCAAATGTGAAACACAGGGGTGGCAGCATCATGTTGTGGGGTTGTTTTGCTGCAGGAGGGACTGGTGTACTTCACAAAATAGATGGCATCATGAGAAAAGAAGATTATGTGGCAATACTGAAGCAATATCTCAAGACATCAGCCAGGAAGTTATAGCTTGTGTGGAAATGGGTCTTCCAAATGGACAATGACTCGAAGCATACTACCAAAATGGTAACAAAGTGGCTTAAGGATAACAAATACAATGTTTTGGAGTGGCCATCACAAAGCCCTGATCCAAATTCTATTGAAAATTTATGGGCAAAGCTGAAAAGGCAAGTGTGATCAAGGCGACCTACAAACCTGGATCACTTACACCAGTTTTGTCAGGACGGAGGAATGGGCCCAAATTCCAATCAACTATTGTGAGAAACTTGTGGAAGGATATCCCAAATGTTTGACCCAAGTCATTCAGTTTAAGGGCAATGGTACCAAATACTAATGAAATGTATGTAAACTTTTAACTTTGCAGTAAGTAATAAAAATGCCTTAAAACATTCTCTCTGTCTCATTATTCTGGTATTTGGCAAATATTAAAAATTATGGTAATCCTAATGGACCTAAAACGGGAAAGGTTTATTCTGATTTCATGTCAGATATTGAGAAAAACATGCATATGTGTCTTTTTATATTGTGTATGTAAACTTCTGGTTTCAACTGTGTGTGTGTATATGTATATATATATATATATATATATATATATATATATATTGTGGTACATCGGCTCACTTGGCTACGCATTGAGGTATAAATGGAACACCGTCTCTTTAAATTTTCAGTTGGTTTATTGTGCAGCATAAACCAATAAAAAGTTAATGTAAAATAAACATAGCCCACCCGGCCTGACGGCAAGCAAAAATAGGAAGGGAGTCCAGCAAAGTCCTTGCAGCGTCTGGGTCTGGCCACTCCGGGTTAGCAAAAACCACACTGTTCAGGTTCAGCAGGAACAAACACACGCTCCTCTCTCTGGAGCTGGTCTCCAGATACTGACCACACCTGAGTGTCAAGGCTGGCTATTAAAAGCCCAGACACTCCCCTGATTGGAGAGATATGGTGAATGACCTCCCACCCTTCACAATAGTTATTCACAAAAAAAACACTCCCTTTTACTATAGGCTTAACCCCTCTCAACAAATAATATGCTGGAGGAAATTTAATGGTTTTTAGTTCACTGAAGCGAATAGCCTCAGGTAAATATATCTCCCCTCCAGCACTTTACCAGTGACTCTGTCACAATATATATATATATATATACATATATATATATATATATAAATACATATAAATATGTATATATATATATGTATATAATTTACATACAGAGGGGAAAATAAGTATTTGATTCACAGTCAAAGTTTTCCCACGTACAAAGAATGGAGAAGTCTGTAATGTTTATCATAGGTACACTTCAACTCCTAATCCAGAAAATCACATTGTATGATTTTTACATAATTAATTAGCATTTTATTGCATGAAATAAGTATTTGATACAATAGAAAAACAGAACTTAATATTTGGTAATGAAACTTTTGTTTGCAATTACAAAGGTCAGACATTTCCTGCAGTTCTTGACCAAGTTTGCACACACTGCAGCAGGGATTTTTTCCCACTCCTCCATACAGATATTCTCCAAATGTTTCAGGTTTTGGGGCTATCACTGGGCAACATTGAGCTTCAGCTCCTTTCAAATATTTTGTTTTGGGTTCAGGTCTGGAGTCTGGCTAGCCACTCCAGAACCTCATAATGCTTCTTACGGAGCAACTCCTTAGTTGCCCTGGCTGTGTGTTTTGGGTCATTGTTTGGGTCACTGTCATGCTGGAAGACCCAGCCCCAACCCATCTTCAATGCTCTTACTGAGAAAAGGAGGTTGTTGGACAAAATCTCGCGACCTATCCATCTCACTTAAATACGATTCAGTCGGCTGTCCCCTTTGCAGAAAAGCACCCCCAAAGTATGATGTTTCACCCACCATGCTTCACTAATGGGACGGTGTTCTAGGGGTTGTACTCATCCTTTTTCTTCCTCCAAACAAGGCGAGTGGAGTTGATACCAAAAAGTTTTATTTTGGTGTCATCTGACCACATGAACTTTTCCCATGCGTCCTCTGGATCATCCAGATAGTCATTGGCGAACTTCAAATGGGCCTAGACATGTGTTGGCATGAGCAGGGTGACTTTGCATGCCCTGCAGGACTTTAATCCATGACAGCGTAGTGTGTTACTAACGGTAATGTTTGAGACTGTGGTCCCAGCTCTCTTCGGGTCATTGACCAAGTTCTCCCGGGCTGATTCCTGACCTTTCTCAGAATCATCCTTACCACACAAGGCAGGATCTTGCATGGAGCCTCAGACTGAGAAAGATTGACAGTCATCTTTTGTTTCTTCCAATTTCTAATAATTGTGCCACAGTTGTTGCCTTCTCACCATGCTGCTTGCCTATTGTCCTGTAGCTCATTGCAGCCTTGTGCAGGTCTACAGTTTTGTCCCCGGTGTCCTTAGACAGCTCTTTGGTCTTGGCCATGGTGGAGAGTTTGGAGTGTGATTGATTGAGTGTGTGACCAGGTGTCTTTTATACAGGTAACGAGTTCAAAGTGGTGCAATTAATGCAAGTAATGAGTGCAGAGTAGGAGGGCTTCTTAAAGAAAAACTAACATGTTTGCAAGAGACATAATTTTTGCTTGTAGGTAGGTAATCAAATACTTATTTCATGCAATAAAATGCAATTTAATTTAAAAATCATACAATGTGATTTTCTGGTTTTTATTTTTAGATTCTGTCTCTTACAGTTGAAGTGTACCTACGATAAAAAATACAGACCTCTTCATTTTTTGTAGGTGGAAAAACTTGTAAAATTGGCAGTGTATCAAATACTTATTTTCCCCACTGTGTTTGCATATGTATATGTGTGTGTGTGTATATATATATATATATATATATATATATATATATATATATATATATATATTGTGGTAAAGCGACTTGCTCGGCTCTCCGGAGGCAGACACAGGACACATGGTTTGGATAAACTTCCTGTGGGTTTATTGTGCGGCATAAACTCCAGCAGCGTCCCATAAAAATAAACAGTCCCTCTTGGGGTTAACGGGAAAACAAAAGATGAAATATAACAGAGTCCTCTAGCCAGCAAGGCCTTTGCCAGCTGCAGATAGTCCTGTGAAGTTTCAGCAACACCAGTCCTCCAGTGTTGCTCTCTAGCATCAGCCACACACAGCCTGGAGACTTCAATCTCCAGACCACACACTCCACCCAGGAAAACAAACTGACTGAACATTTAAACCCTGTTCAGCCACACCCTGGGGGGAGGTATGGGGATTGACTTCCCTCCCATCTCTATGTCATTCCCATGAAACCACACCCTTTTAAAGAGGTAACCTCCAGCATATAACATGCTGGCAGAAATTTCGTAGGTCTTAGTTCACACAGGAGAGCATCCTGAGTGACACATACCTTCCCTTGCATATAAAACCAGTGACTCTGTCACAATATATATAGTTTGTGTATTTATTATGTAGAAAAGAATGTGATAAAGTCCTGGATGGGAGGTATGTGTCACCGCGGTGGCTAGCCTCGGTGGTGTAAGTCCTGGAGATAATGTTCCAGCCACAGTAGGTTGCTGGAAAGTTTCTAGTGAGACCAGAACTTGGGTCCAGGTTTTAGAAGCAGTATTTCTGTACTGATGGGGGTTGTGATGCTGTGTTTCTGTACTGCTGGTGGTTCTGGTGATGTATTTCTGTACTGACGGGGTTTGTGATGCTGCGTTTCTGTACTGATGAGGGTTCTGGTGATGTATTTCTGTACTCATGGTAGTTCTGGTGATGTATTCTTGTGCTGTTATTGGTTCTGATCCTGTACACACATAACAATCTGTAATTTGTAAGATTACATGATACATGGCTATGTTAATAAAGTGTTGCGCTGTCTGACAAGTTAAGGGTCACTACGTTTTTATTTATGTTAGGAGCATTTAAGGGGCTGTCCAACTTTATAATGAAAGCCTGCAGTCATTCTATCTGACTGCAGACGTCTGAATTCTCACAGCAGGCGCACTGGACGCTGCCAGGATTTTCTGATGCCGGCTGTGAGAGTTGAAGGTGCCAACTAGACATGCACTGCCTTGCTCAATACAAGTGATTTCAGCGAGGCTGGACATGTCTTGTCGAAATGCGTCGAGAGGTGTGCAAAACGCATACTTGCATTCAAATGACCATCTACTTTTGAACTGCAACGGGAGAATCCTGAAAGTGTGCAGTACACGCAGTGTGACAGTGTGACTGCAGACTTTCATCACAAACCTGGACAACCCTTTAAATATAACATTAAGCATTGCAGCATGCCCAACCCTAACAAAATTTAATATGCTCACTGTCAGGATTTGGCTATACTTGCAGGCTCTAGCAGTCAACAAATGACCACTAATATACAATTTTTATACTTACAGTCATGTGCTGACTAGCTTTTCTTCCTGCTTCTTTCAGTGAAGTAGTGATTGTAGTGAATGTGGTATTTCACTGAACATGAATGAGAAAATTAGGAAAAGCAGCTGGTTGGCACGTGACCAGAAGTGTGCAAATCACATATGAACGGTCGCATGACAACTTCTCAAATTGCTTGACTTCGTGCCCTGGATGCCAGAAAACCTAGATTGTTTGTATGTAATAGTGTATTGTGGTGTGTAAAAACATTTGTTTAGGGTAAATTTACTAAATCTATAAGCGCGCATTTACATCTTTGTTAGGGTGCTTTCACATTGCATCTTAGGTCATCGTGAGAATTTTCTCACTCAGCGTCGGTACAGTAAGTGAGGTCACCGGAGATCATCAGCTGATTGAACTCCGGTGACCTCTCTTCCGGCAGCTCGGCACACTACACTGCGGGAGTGATCAGTGCTGCCAGGTGATCCGATCGCCGTAGGACACTCGGGATTATGGCAGATAGGTGAGTATATGGTTTTTATTTGAATATTTATTTATTTTAACTTTTTTTATACTGTGAGCACAGGTGCCGACTGATGACAGCTCCCATCAGCGGCACCTGTCCTCTCTGTTATCAGTGGCAGCAGATGTTGGTTGGTGGGAGGAGTAGTCTCTTATCAGTTGATGCCTGTGACCCACGGTCAATCATTTGAGTGTTTTTGCCATGTTTTTGACCCCTTGACTTCAATTGAGTTAGTCAAATACCCAGCAAAAATCCGCACCAAATCTGCAAATATTTTTATACCTGCATTTTTGCTGCGGATTTGACTGACTCAATTAATTTCATATATCTTCAGTTCTGCCTAGGGATAGCACGCGTGCTAGTCAAGTATGAAATAGATTTTAAGTGCAATAGTTTAAAGTGCTTTTAGAAATTATACATGGCAGTTAGACAGGGCAGGAGACAGGTAAGGTGCATAAGACATTCAAACAAACATACTGCTTGGTCAGTCGTACTGCATTATTCATTGGTTATATCACTCTGCTTCTTGTATGTTTTAATTTCTGCTTTCTCACAACTCGCCCGCCCTTTAACCCATTCTGTGCATTTTCTCCATATGAACCCCTCCCTTCTCCCCTGTCCCATGTATAACTGTGAGGCTCTACTGACATTTCTCACCCACTCCAAACCATCCACTACCTCCATACAGCCCTCAAAATTTTCATACAAATCATTGCACCACCTGCTCATTCTCTTTTTTCTCCTTGTCCTAGTCACTGGCGACATCTCCCCCAGCCCTGGGCCTCCCTCCACTAGCATACATTACTCTCCTCCAGCTGCATATAGAAACCCTGCTAATCTTATTACGATTCAGTGCATGCCTTCTCCTATCGCTTTCCATTGTGCTCTCTGGAATGCACGGTCTGTGTGTAACAAACTAACTTACATTCATGATGGCTTCCTCTCTAATTCCCTTAACCTTCTGGGTATTACAGAAACCTGGATCCAGCAGTCAGACACCACCGCTGCTGCTGCTCTCTCATTTGGTGGGCTGAAATTTTCACATACTGCCAGACCTGAGAACAGACAGGGTGGAGGTATTAGTTTGCTCCTTTCATCACAATGTGCTTTCCAGGTCATGCCCCCGGTTCCCTCACTTATGTTTCCTTCCTTTGAAGTCCACACTGTCAGACTCTTCAAACCCTTCTCCCTGCGAGTGGCGGTTGTGTATCGCCCTCCAGGCTCCTCCCGCCAGTTCCTCGATCACTTTTCCACCTAGCTTCCTCACTTTCTATCCTGTGACATCCCCACCCTCATCATGGGAGACTTTAACATCTCCATCGATGACCCCCTCTCCCAATCTGCCTCTCATCTACTTTCTCCAACATCCTCATTCGGCCTCTCACAGTTTACTAACTCTCCTACGCATGAAGATGGAAATACTCTGGACCTGGTCTTCTCCCATCTCTGCTCGCTGCATAACTTTACAAACTCCCCCCTCCCGCTCTCGGACCACAACTTTCTTTCCTTCTCTGTCAAGTACTGTCTCCTCACCCAGGACACCCCCACTTACCACACTTATAGGAATACATGTACCATTAATACCCAGCAGCTTATGGACAATCTACACACATCTTTAGCTCCCATCTCCTCCCTCTCCTGTCCAGAGTTAGCATTGTCACACTACAATAATACACTGAAGAGTGCCCTAGATGAAGCAGCACCTTCTACACGCAGAAAGACCTGACACAGACAACGCCAGCCCTGGCACACGATGCAAACACGTTTTCTTCAGCGTTGCTCAAGGTGTGCTGAGCGTCAGTGGAGAAAATCACTTTTAGCAGAAGATTTCATCCACTATAAATTCATGCTCAAAACCTATAACTCTGCCCTTCATCTGGCCAAACAATCCTACTTCACCACCCTCATCCCTTCACTATCCAACAATCCAAAACGACTTTTTGAAACCTTAAACTCCCTCCTGAGCCCTAAAGCACAGGCCCCCATCACCCACCTCAGCGGTGGTGATCTGGCCACTTATTTCCTAGAAAAAATCAACCACATCCATCAGGACATCTCAGCCCAATCTCTCCAGTGCCTGGATCTCCTTCCCTGCCGCACTTCAAGCTCATTTGCCTTCTTTTAGCCTGTCACAGAAGAAGAAGTTACCCAGCTCCTCGCTTCTTCTCGGCCTACAACCTGCAACAGTGAACCCATTCCCTCACATCTCCTGCAGTCTCTCTCACCGGTGGTCACCACTCACCTGCCTAAAATATTTAACCTCTCTCTTTCTTCAGGTTCTTTCCCTCCTCATTTAAACATGCCATCATACTACAGACCTGTCTCTAATCTTCCATTCATCTCTAAAATCCTGGAACGCTTGGTCCACTCCTGTCTCATCCGCTATCTCTCAGATAACTCTCTCCTCGACCCTCTACAAACTGGTTTCTGCTATTTACACTCCACTGAAACTGCCCTCACTAAAGTCTCTAATGATCTACTTACAGCCAAATCCAAAGGTCACTGCTCCCTGCTGATTCTCCTGGATCTCTCTGCCGCATTTGACACTGTGAATTACCCGCTCCTTCTTACTATGCTCCGCTCTACAGGCCTCAAGGAAACCGTTTTCTCCAGGTTTTCCTCCTACCTCTCTGACCAATACTTCACTGTATCTTTTGCCAGCTCCTCTTCCTCTCCTCGTCCCCTTACTGTCGGGGTTCCGGAGGCTCAGTGCTAGGCCCCCTCCTCTTCTCTCTATACACTGCCCCTTTTGGACAAACAATCAGCAGATTTGGGTTCCAGTATCATCTCTATGCTGATGACACCCAATTATAGACTTCTTCTCCTGACATCACCCCTACCCTAATACAAAATACCAAGGATTGTCTGCTGTCTCTAGCATCATGTCCTCCCTCTATCTTAAACTGAATCTCTCCAAAACTGAACTACTTGTGTTTCTCCCTTCTACTAACCTAAGTCTACCTAACATTGAAATTACATTGGAGGGTTCAACCATAACTCCCAAGCAGCACGTCCGCTGCCTTGGGGTCATATTCGACACTAAACTTTCATTTACTCCCTATATCCGATCACTCACCTGCTCTTGTCACCTGCATCTTAAAAACATCTCCAGAATCCGACCCTTTCTCACCTTTGAAACTGCGAAAACTCTTACTGTCGCTCTTATTAACTCTCTTCTGGAGTACTGCAACTCTCTTCTGATCAGTCTTCCTCTTACCAAACTTTCTCCTCTCCAATCTGTCCTTAATGCGGCAGCCAGGGTCGTATTTCTGTCCAGCCACTTCACCGATGCCTCCATCTTGTGCCAGTCATTACACTGGTTACCCATTCGCTACAGGATCCAATATAAACTCATCACTCTCACCCACAAAGCTCTCCACAGTTCTGCACCACCTTATATCTCATCTCTATCGCCCTACACGTGCCCTCCGTTCTACAAATGACCTAAGACTAACATCCCCCATAATCTGAACCTCGCACCTATGTCTCCAAAACTTCTCTTGTGCTGCCCCAGTTCTCTGCAATGCACTACCCCTGATGATCCAACTGATGCCTAGCCCCCACATCTTCAAGCGCGCTTCAAAAACCCATCTCTTTAAACAAGCCTACCACTTCAACTCAGTAAACTAACTTTCCCCTGTTCCCTCCTTCTAAATATTATTCCGAATCTGTTCCCTACTATTCATCTGTCTCCACACCCTCCATGCACACGATAACTGCACTCGATACTTGATTATTGCACTTAAACATATGGGCTGATGACCGGATCATGCAGCTTTATATGAAAATTCCTATTTATTATAATTGCTAGGCCTGAAATAACAAGTACTTTTCACCTATTGTGTTCCCCCATTTCCTTGTAGATTGTTAGCTTGCGAGCAGGGACCTCACTCCTAATGTAACTGTTTAAACTGTCTTACCTTGTATTGAATTTATTGTATGTACATGTCCCCGCTTAATTGTAAAGTGCTGCGGAGTATGTTGGCGCTATATAAATAAAAATTATTATTATTAATGGGTGAAAAACACGGCAAAAACACACAAAGAATTGACATGCTGCAGATTTAAACGCAGTGCAAATCCTGACAGGAAAATTCCTGATCATGTGCACAGATCTTCAGGATTGTCGTTGATTTAGCTGGCACAAGGATTCCCTAGTATTTATGGCCAAATTCCGCTCGGAAAAACGGCACAAAAATGCACCAAAAAATTCACCAAGCGCCCACAGCCTAAATGTATTTTCTTGGGATTTTACATGATATACAATATAAAGTAGCAAGTATTTATGAAAAGTAAAGGAAATGATACATGTTTTTTTAATTATTTTAAAAATATGAATCTGAAAATTGTGATGTGAATTTGTATTCAGACCCCTGTCGTCTGATACTCCTAAATAAAATCCTTAGCAACCAATTGCCTTCAGAAGTCACATAATTAGTAAATTGAGTCCACTTTTGTGTAATTTATTCTCGGTATAACTACAGCTGTTCTGTGAAGTCCTCAGAGGTTTCTTTGATAACATTAGGGATCAATCAGCATCATGAAAACCAAGGAACTGTTATGAATGTTTCACACTCACACCAGGGAAACGCCGCACCTACACACAACTGGTCCCTGTACAGAGTAGAAAGGCCCAAGCCGCACAACTAAAAAACACCATCTCGGACTTGGCTCCTTAAAAGGGGTTTCTCATACCTCCTGAGGAACCAGAGGGGAGGCCAAAACACATTACCAACAATGGGAAAGGAAAGTGTGAGGAGAGATACGTGAACCTAAGTTGAGAATATTGAGAAAAACATGCATATGTGTCTTTTTATATAGTGTATGTAAACTTCTGGTTTCAACTGTATATATATATACTAGCTTTTACCCGCATCTTCGCTCGCGTGGAATTTGGTCTGCCACATTAAGTTTCGTGACAGATCATTTTAATAGTAAAAAAAAATAATCTTAATAGTAAAAAAAAATAATCTTAATAGCAAAAAAAAATAATCTTATTTAGTTACTCGTACATCCAAAATTTCAGATGTCTAACTTCAAAACTGACGGATTCCATTCAATCTTTGAACCCCTATAATATGAAGAGGGAAACTCTTGAAGGTGGAATTATCAAAATTCCTTTCTTAGTGCTCATTTAAGCTATAATAGAACCTATCTGCAAATTTCAAGATGCTAAGTTCAGTGGTTTCGGCTGTGCGTTGACTGCTAGGTGTGTCAGTCAATCAGGTTTACAGTTTTATATAATCTTCGCCTGTATGGTGTGTTTATAAAAAGTAGCCCTATGTCCTTCCCCAGGCTTGAAATTATCCATATCAAATTTCATCACAAACGGATTACTAAACACTGATTAATAAACAGGACGGACTGAAGTTACTTGCGTTTAATATTGTTCGTGTTAGTAAAGAATTAGTATGTAATTGGAATAATGGACATCTGCAGGTAATTTATCTATGTGTTTTTACTGCAATATACTCCTGTAAACTATGTTATTTGATTTCTTTCGTTCAGCGAAAATATGTAGATTTTGCGATTTAGAAACACGTGAGCAAGCTACGTATAGCTGACCGTGGGAAAAACAGGGCGTGCCTGAATGTATCCCCGCTACCTTCAAAGTTTGCCCTTGCGATTTATTGATGGTCATTGAAAATGCAACTTTAAGTGGGAACTGCAAACGTTTGAAATTAAAGGGTAAGTTATTGGGTATTATTGGGATGCGTGGTATAAGAATATTTTCACCCTTAGCTTCTCCAGTTAAAATTGTGGCCATTACAATGTGCCTGCCTAGTTCAGTGACTCGCAATCTAGTGCCATTACATAATCTCGGGGCGTCCAAGTTGCGCATTAACAAAACGGGTATACCGACCTTTAATTCGAGCTTATGAGATGGGACCCCGGATAGCTCCAAAGAGTTAAGAAACTCCACGGGGTAGCTCGTACAGTCTTCAGATGACATGACTGTGTCGATGGAGTTGTAGGTTGTTGCATCGCTGGTTACTTTGTCCAAGATAATTTTATTGATTTTCGCAACTGTTTCATTTCTTGGTGCTAGTATAGTTCTTTCACATAGCCAATTTTCATCGTGGATGTTTTGTTGCAAATTTGGAAAAACTTGAGCAATAAGTGCGTCTTCCGAATCCACAACATGACAAAATTGGTTAGTGAATAGAACCATACCTTCTTCGTCAGTTTCGATTCGACCTTCACCGATCTCGAGCAGTTTCTCAGCGTACGCGTCCGACTCTAGATCACTGAATAACTAGACACGCATGTTGGTGGTGAGGTGCAGCTTTTCAACTTTGGTCCATAAATATGAGGATTTCAGACATGCGTTAATTTCGTCTGCTGCAGTGCCTCGCTCGATGACAGGCAAAGTTTGCCTAAAGTCCCCAGCCAATAAAACAACCACACCACCCATTATTGTTTATTTACTGTTTAAGTCTTGTAGACAACGATCAAGAGCTTCGATGGCGCGTTCGTGTGACATTGTGCACTCGTCCCACACGATTAGTTTGCATTGTTGCAACAGGAGGCCATGGGCGCTGCTCTTGCTGATATTACACGATGGGGTTTCTTCGTTCACCAGATTAAGAGGTAATTTAAAGACTGAATGTGCCGTCCGTCCACCGCTTAGCAATGTTGCAGCAATTCCAGAGGAAGCCACAGCTAATGCAACGTTATGACCGCTACGAATTTTTGCTAAAAGTAAATTAAGCAAGAAAGTTTTTCCTGTACCACCCGGGGCATCAAGGAAAAAAAGTCCGCCTTCACCATTCTCAACTCGTCCTACTATTTTGTGATAAATCTCTCTTTGATCAGGTAGCAAACGTGGCTCAGTTTCGCAAACGTGAGCGTCTAACTGGTTGGTATCATAGCTTAGCTCTTTTATCAACTCGTTCGACAGCTCTCCTCTATGCCACGGTGAGGGTAGACCAAAATCGGACAATTTCTTTCCAGAAATTATTAATATTTTGTCCTCGATAAGCCCCAACGCCTCATTGAAACAGAGATCATCGTTAACGTGATCCATTCTTTCAAATCTGTGCATGATATCCTCTGTTAACGCAGTTTTATACTTGTGCCAGAGTAGTAGAGGATTGGATAAACCGCAAGTGCATATCAATATGGCAAACAGCTCTCTTATTTGCGCCGGGGAGCGACATAGCTCGGCCTCTTCTAAGGTGGTATCCCAGTGGTTATCATCTTCCAACAACCCCATCTTCTCACACACCTGCCGAAAAGTTGCAAGTTCTTGACCTTCAAATGTTTTTAAATCCGAGAAGTTGGTTGGACCCCTTATTACATTCAGCAGCATACGCAAGCAATAACATTCAAAATTGCTAACGTGCACCGTGTAAATGCGACCTAGAGCGTCTCCTGCCTTCACACCTGGCCAGCCATCGACAGGTGTTCCTTGTAAACTACATTTCCATTGCTTCCGTGCCACATTCCAAGTATAGTAGCGAGGCACGTCAATGTAAAGTAATGTTTTTGCAAAAGTATCACTTTGGCACAACAGGAAAAATGCAGTTAGTGTAGTTTTAGGTGGTGCTTCTAATCTCTCTCTAAAATTATTTTCCGTAAAGTAAACCCTCTCGCCATTGGGTAAATGAATCGCGAGATGAGTGACGGTTGGGTGTCTCTCGTGCTGAGGCAGACCTAAGATCCGCCACACTGCTTCGTTACTACTAACATATCGGCCGGTTCTAAAGGTCTGCACCTCATCTCTAGGGTCAATGTTAACATTCCCTTGCTGGCGGATGTTAAAAATAGCCTGGTCGCTACCCTTATTAATATATTTACAAATATATTTTATCGCCTGTACCGTATTACAGAACTCTACATTTAAATGAGAATTAAAAATTTTTGATAAGAGTGGAGAATATGGGACCACCCAGCTATTGTCCACCAATATTTCCTGTGTTCCTCTACGGGTTTTTATAATCGTCGTGCGTCCACCATTCTCTGGTGCTCTGCGCCTGTACAAAGGATAACCTTTGTCATTGGTTTGAGTGTCTTTTAAAAGCTTCCTCGGATATTTTTTGGTACATTTTCCTTCCTTCATGCATGGCGATGAAGAATTGAATGTACCACATGGCCCGTGAATCATATTCTTTGTCACTGTATCATAGAGCTTCTGATCGGTTTCTGGGTTTGGTATCTCAGCACATATGATTTCGTCAATTTGGTTCGGATGCAATTTTTCCTTTAACCACAGCAGTAAGTGCACATGAGGCAAACCTCGCTTTTGCCACTCGATCGAGTACATGAAGCATTGCATATCACCAAATATGTTACCTTTTGTAAGTAGAGCTACCAACTTCTGTACTTTTATTCTAAATACTCGAGCTGTTAAGTCATGTCTGTCCGTTGAATTTTGACCAGCCATAAGCTCTTTGGTGGTTTCTGGCCAAGCGGGGTTGCAAGTCATTGTAATAAATAAATCAGGCCTCCCATAATTACGTACGTATGTGAACGCATCTTGTGTGTATTCGTGTAGGTATCTCGGGCTATTTACAAATGATGACGGGAGAATCACCATCTGACCTAAGTTATTTAGATCCAAATCCGCATCATTTCTTATTGCATCTTGCAAGTGAATATAATTTTCTGCGCGCAGTTTTTTTTGATTTAAAGAAATGAACCTTAAGCGCTCACTTTCCATCTTTACATACATGTCGACCAGAAACTGATGAAGTAGGAGCCTACACTTAAGCATCAAATTAAAATCGCTGCGACGGACCATCAAGTGAAAGGCATAAAAATCTTTGCAGGACACCTTTTTGATTGGCATTGCTTGTTTGGTAATTGGATTTATCTTAGGAATATCAATGCTGCACCCCTCTTGTCCTTTCCAAAAAATTATTGGGTAATCGAGAGCGTCATAGAATCTATGTGTATCGGGAACCCTAGTGAGCATGCCATCGAGCGGCTGCACAACGATGTCCCGAGACATAGTTTGTTCGCTACTTACTATTACAGCAGCTATTTCATTTGTAGTAGGGGCATTGAATCGTCTCTCATGTTGACCACGTGGTACATGGTCTGGGTGAATCACTACTTTGAAATGATTGTCATTGATCATTCTGTCTCTAGCAGTTTTAAATTCATGCACCAAAATGTTGTGGTCGTGAAGTACTCGTTGTCATTTTTTAACTATGTTTCTATCTACGCTTTGCACGCACTCAGTACGCCTGTTGATTTGTTCTTCTTCGTCACCTATGAAATAAACTTGTAAAAATTGTGGTTGCGAAATGGACGTAGGAATTAAAGAACCGAAACGGTGGTATACTTGTCCTTGTATTGTAAAGGTTGGGCAAAACCCTGGCATTGAGACAATTTGATCTGCTCCAAAAGACGTCATATGAAAGCACATGTTGTATTTTCTTATATTATTTAGAAAAAGGCGAGATTCATCAGTTTCATTAGAGAAAAGCTCTTTTAAAGGTTGAACTGGCTCGTCTATATAAGGAAGAGCTACTTTCCCGCCCAAACAACACATACATGCTGCTTCCTCTTTCCACTTAAGAGCTCCGCAATATTTGCAATCTATGGTCATTGCTTCTATTTTTATAAGCTTGTGAGTTTCATAATCAAGAGTCTCGTCATACTCAAATGCAGCTTTATTAAACAATATCCATGTATTTCTTGTAAATGTTTGACGTCGCTGTGCTGCCCTTTCAGCAACAGTGTGTCTGCGAGATTCGGCCATTTCATAAGTTTCAGTGGCTCTTTGGGACGCCATGTAAGTCGCTTGCTGCTGACGTCGAGCTTGGGACTCTTCTGGAGTTTCAGCAGCCTGTTGAGACGCCAGATACTCCGCATGCTGTTCACGTCGGGCTTGGGACTGTTCTGGAGTTTCAGCAGCCCGTTGAGACGCCAGATACTCCGCATGCTGTTCACGTCGGGCTTGGGACTGTTCTGGAGTTTCAGCAGCCCGTTGAGACGCCAGATACTCCGCATGCTGTTCACGTCGGGCTTGGGACTGTTCTTGAGTTTCAGCAGCCCGTTGAGACGCCAGATACTCCGCATGCTGTTCACGTCGGGCTTGGGACTCTTCTTGAGTTTCAGCAGCCCGTTGAGACGCCAGATACTCCGCATTCCGTTCATGTCGGGCTTGGGATTGTTCTGGAGTCTCTGCAGCTCTATGTGCCGCACAACGCACCGCCTGCTCAAGCCTTCGTTGCTCGGCTCGTTGAGACGTCTCATCACGTCTAATTATTTTCATAGCTCGGGCTTTATTAGAGCTTTGAGAAATGTTAGACTTACGCTTTTGCGGCATTTTTATAAGTACTAATTACAAAATAGGTACTTAGTAAAGTTCAAACAAAATACTAAAACAATCTAATTAGTTATATTACGATCGCTGTACAGACGATATCAGTTGTATATGACTGGTCTATGAGGAGCAGCTGTGGCGCGGTTACCCATAGCAACCATTCCCAGTGCTCTGTGGGAGCTGAGAGCAGCCTGCTGGTGCTGTGGGTGACATGCTGCGCTGCACACACACAGGGCTGTGCTGCACACAGGAGGGGAGGATGCCATTTGTGTAGCGCTGCTGCCAGTGCTGTCAGGCTGCAGTGTGTGCATCCTCCATGGAGCCGCGCTCAGGTTACTGCCCCTCCCCGTGTGTGAGTCACTTCCCCTCCGCCCAGGTGAGGCGCTCGGAACTTTCCCGGCTGCAGCAGCTGGCGCAGGTGAGCGCATGTTTTATTATACGGTGTTATGTGGAGGGACAATGGCGGCGGGGACCCCCTGTGTGAGGACAATGACGGCCCGGTACCCCCGGGCAACCTGCAGGAGGAAGCCTCACACTCCCCCCGGCTGTGGGCGCGGGCAGGCCATGCTGGGACGTGTAGTTCCCTAGTAACCTGTTCCTGACATATGGGCTGTTTTCTGTGTTTTTTTTTGTTTTTGTTTTTTTTTAAGTCTGAGAAAATGTCATAAATTATCCTTCTCCCTTCAGCTGTTTCCAGAATGTAATGTATCAGGGTGAGCTCATGACTGACAGCTGCCAAAGTTTCTAGGAAATGTCAGTCCCTGGGGGTCGTGTGTGAACCCCCTGTGCCACACTTGTACCTTGCCACGGTATATGATCACCACTGTATTCTGACTGTGGACAGGCGGCAACTGTGACCTCACTATACAATGATCCACTATGGGCAAATTATTGTATTATCAATCTCTTCTGACTGCTGTAAATCAGCCATTTAAATATCACCTGTGTATGTGTGTATATAAGAGAGCTCTCAGAGGCCAGATTTTTTTCCGACTTAATTGACATGTATCGTTATATTACGACCAAAATTCCATAAAATCATTACAAATTGTAGCCTATATGTTATTCCGATGTATAATCTATATTACTGTAAAGTTTCATGCAAATCCGTCCAGTAGTTTTTTCGTGAAAGAGTAACAAACATACATACTCACAAACTTTCGCATTTATATTAGTAGGATATATATATATATATATATATATATATATATATATCCTTCACATTTAATTTGCAACACCAATGTGTGCAAACACATTTTGCAAAAAATCTTGATTTATTCAGTATCGAGTTTGCGTGCCAGGTGTAGAAATACATGCATTTACACACCTTGGCATGTTATTAATGAGGTTATTGATGGCTGTCTGAGGAATGCTCTGCTACTCTGAATGCACTTGGACACACAAACCTTCAAGATCCTCTGCTGGCAGCTCCCTTCATAATAGCCGACCAATGATGTTACAGATGTGCTCAATGGGAGACAAGTCCGGTGATGCTACAGGCCATGATAGCATGTTTAGACTATATAGGCTTCTCATAGTAACATGAATGTAGGTAATAAGTTCAATAGAAATGGGGAAAGGAGGAAGTGTCTGATAAGTGAAGAAGGAAGCCGATTTCTCTGATAACAGATATTACAAAGTTTTTGACATGTATCTGTACAATTGATTTATGCAAAGTTTGTTACAAGTACTGGTCCCATTTAAATAAAAAAAATGTCCCCAAAGTGGACAACCTTTTTAAGGCCCAGTAAACCAGTAAAGTACTTCATAGTGTACATGGCATTATTAGGACATATATTTTTAACATTTTTTCCAAGTATAACGTGTATATACCAGTATTTATTAGCATGACTATCACAGATATATTGTGGACATTGTTACTACACCTCTAGACAGCATAAGATAAAATATTAAGGAAACCTGTCATGTGACTCATGCTGCCTGAACCACAATCAGCGTGAATTAGAGTCTGGCTGAATTATTGCAGCTGTATATGTTTTACTCTGAAACACTGTGGCATTTCAGAGAAAACATACCTTGAAAAACCGACCAGGAATTAGGCATCTTGGATGACTAGTACGAGGCAGGTCCCATGTGCCTTCTCTTGGCTCACTCCTCTGTTTATACAAAGGCATTCGGGCAGGCAGAAGCCGCCAGGGACTTACCACGTACTAGTCATTTGAGACACATGGTCCTCAGCCAGTATCATAATGTATATTTTCCGTGAAACGCCACAGTCTCAGAGTAAAATAATAATTCATCCAGACTCTGATTCATGGTTCCCTAGATGTCAGAGTCCCCTTAAAATACAATTTAAGCAATGATATTCATTTATTAAAACTGGTTACCTTCTTGTATGTGACTTCTTGTTGTATAAATGTCACCGGGTGACTTTTGTGTGCTCCAACAAGGGGGCAGACTGTACATACACATACTCTGCATGCCTTACAGAAGAGCTCCACCGGCCTTTCCCTGTGCTCCGCACACCAGTGAGTCCTTCTCCTCCTTTCCCTCATCTTTCTGGACTCTTCTTCTTCTGCGTTACACACTTGATGGTTAGCTCTATTCTCTTCCAATATATGTGGCTGAAAGTGCTCAGGACAATACGACTGTGCACAAGTCAAGCAGCTCCACTGGGCAATGCATGGACAATGAGGCGGACACAGGTCACACTGTATTGGCTTTGGGTACACTTTCGCATCTTCTTGCCTCGGTGATTTACAAGAAGGGCATGTCTTTTCACAATTAGGAAGGTTATGCCAAAAATGCTCTAGGCAGCGGTGACAGAAGCGGTGCCCACAAGACACCATTAATACAGGTGTTGGGCACCTAGAATCACATATACCACACTGATAAACTGGTGGGCACAAGCCAGAGGCAGCTGTGGGCATCGTCTGTGAGACTGTCTTGCACATCAAACTCTGATGCAACATGTCACCTTCTTCTTGACTGTCCATTATCGCTCCTGTACTTGATGTTCTGCTCACTCACCTGGTTCTAAAGGTGGCAAAATTGTGAATGTCTGCTGTATTAAACTGCTCCCGCCAGCCAGTCTTGGGTTCCAATTTCTGCAGCCTTAGATAGTCCTGTGAAACTTGTATCCACTCGTGTTTCGAAAAACAATGATGACTTTGTCTTTATGCGCTTCTGCAGAAGAGAGGACTGATTTCTCTCACCAGGAAATGAAACTAGATTCTCATTCACACGTGACAACAGATTAGCACTGATTAACCCTTTAATAGCCAGACTTTCATCAGGAAAAAATATGCTATGTTAAACAGTGGGTTAAACAGCTAATACTCAAACTTTTGCTTTGCTACTTATTTCATCTTAAGCTGGTTCTTGGCAATTTTCCCTTTCACCAAAGGAAATTTCTTTTCTACTGTTTGTAATGTAGGGTTGGTATAACTATATGAAAAACTTTCGAGAGTCCATCTGAACGTCATGAAAAAAAACCTTGATATGCGTGATATATTGAAATTACTTTATTTTGTTAATGTATCATCTCTGTATAATAAGCTGCCCAGCTCTGCCCTATAGATTTCTGGATTGATCATTACTTATGTGAATTGCATACCTCTCAACAGAAGAACAGAAAGAGGGACACATCATGCGGCGTGCGCCGCCCGGCAAATTTTGGCCACGCTCCTGGCCACACCCCAATTCACTCCCATTTACCATTTCTTTCTCACCTGGCAGGAGGAGTTGTCAGAGGGGCGCTGGTAATAATGAGCATTCAGCAGACGTCCAAGACTGCAGATCGTAGACCCAAATGCAGGACTATCCACTGTATCCGGGACAGTTGGGACTAGAGATGAGCGGATGGATTCTCGGGTCTCTGGTCCAACGTCCAGGTCAGTGGTACCTGGCGGCTGGACAGTAGACCGTGAATTTCTAACCATCCGGTGTCCCCAGCGGCTTTTGATCACCCAGGGCAGCGCGATGTCATCTGTGCGTCCTGCTCTTCTCTAGTTGTGGATTATTTTTTGTTCCCTCATTCACAGTCGGAGCCACAGAACTTTCTCATCTTTATGTAGCTTCACTATGCGTCATCCGGCTTTTTGTGTCTGTAAGGCCGTGTTCACATGTTGCAGAAATACTGTGTCTTTTGTCTTCTGCAGGATCCGCACCAAACTACACAATAAGAATCAAAGCTTTTCTATACTGTTAAAAAGCGTTCAAAACTCTGCTTCATATCTGCCCCAAAATCACATCAAACAAAGATGAAAATGCATAAAAGAAACGCAGCAAAGATGCCATAATCAGAGAAGATTGTTACTGTGTAGTGTGCTGCGGACAGGACACCTGTAGAAAAAAAGCAGCAGAAAGAACGCAGCATTTACGCTACATGTGAACACGGCCTCAGCATTACCATTTTATTACATTTTTATGGATTTAATAAAGAAAAACATAAATTACGCCATTTTTTTTACATCCTTTACCGATCCCCGTAAATAATCTGATCTCTGTGGTGTGCGGGTCGTTACGATTACAGGAACACCAAATATGTCCGTGTTATTTGCTGATTTGTGATATTTATTATTTAAAAATGAACGCATTAAAAATAACTTTTTTTTCATTATCAAGTGTATTTCATTATTATTTTTTTAGTAATTTTATAAGATGAAAAAATCTCCTAGGGTACGTGCACACGATCTGGAGCTGCTGCGGGTTTGATGCTGCGTGCTTTTACAGCGTCAAACCCGTAGCGGCCAGCTGTTACAGCATAGTGGATGGGATTTGTAGAAATCCCTTGCCTACTATGCGTCTCCGTACACCAGTGGAAATTGACATGTGGCGCGACTTTCCAGACCTCATGTCAATGTCTCTTGCGGATCCATATGCGGGCTTTCTCCATAGACCTAACATCTATGACGAAAGGCCGTAGGTGAAAAAAAAATAAAAAATGGCGCCGCTCATTTGCATATTGAGCGGAAGCTGCTGGCGGCTATTCACAAGTGTCGGGACCGCAGGCTGGTACGCATTGTGGTCACATACCCAGTTCAAGACCTGAGTAGACACTAAAAAAATTTTTTAATTGTTTTTAATACTTTTAGGCTACATTACTACAATCAGGAACAGCAGCACTTTGGACGCAGCATATTCTCGCTGCGTCCAAAGTGCTGCATTCTAATCATGCAGGTAAATCTGCATGTGTTCACTGAACCATGCGGAGTTACTGCATCTAATGCCATTTTGTTGTGGAAATTTCATAGTGGAGACCAGCGTCTCCGCAACAGAAAGTAACGTGCTGCAGCTCGTAAATCCACGCCGCTGGCGAGTTTACGCAACGTTAAATAGAAGCACAGTGGGCGTGTAATCACTCCTGTCAATGTATAGCGCTGAGCTGCCAGGACAGATTTCACATGAATTCATCAGCTGTATTTAGTGAATTTGGTGGTGCAAGCAGCATCTCGCTCCTTGCCTAAGTATCCGGACAGTCTTAGACTGCATGGTGGCTGATTTTTATCTCTTTCATGCCATGGCTATTTTCCATTTTTTCATTTTTGTTTTGTTCTCCCCTTCTCCAAGCGCAATAACTTTTTTATTTTTCTGTCAATATAGCCAATAAGTCAATAAGTATGAGGGCTTGTTTTTTGTGGGACCAGTTGTACTTTTGAATGACACGATTCATTTTATCACATAATGCACTGTAAAGCGGGGAGAAAATTCCTAGTGCGATAACATTGCAAAAAAATACAATTTGACGATTGTTTTTTGTTTTTTTTATTTACAATGTTCACTATAAGGTAAAACGCAACTGGCAATATAATTCTCCAGGTCAGTACGAGGACACAGATACAAAGCAAGCATAGCTTTCTTTTATTTAAGTGGTGAAAAAAATACATAAATTTGTAAAAAAACAACAACAACAAAAAAAAAACCTTCTTGTGTTGCCATATTCCGAAACCCATAAAGTTTTCATTTTTCGGGATATAAGGTTGTCTGAGAGCTTATTTTTTGCGCCAAGAGCTGATGTTTTTACTGATACCATTTTGGAATAGATACGATGTTTTGATTGCCTCTTCTTGCATTTAATTGCAAAGTTGTGGAGACAAAAAAAAACGTGATTCTGGTGTTTCAATTTTTTTCTCACTACGACGTTTACTGATCAGATTTATATATTTTATATTTTGATAGATCGGACTTTTACGAACACAGTAATATCAAATATGTGTATTTATTTTTTAATTCTTTTATTTTTAATGGGGCAGAAGGGGGCGATTTTTTTTCCTATTTTCATATTTTTCAAAACTTTTTTTTTTACTTTTTACTGCATTCAACTATCACCTTAGGGGACTTGAAGCTTTGATCGTCTGATCGCTTGTGCTATACATAGCAGTGCATTAGCACTGCTATGTATAGTGAATATCACAATCTCCTATGAACACCGGCTAAACACTGGTGTTCCCATGAGCATTGTAGTGACAGGCTCGGGGGTTTTCAGCAGAACCCCGGCTGTCATGACTACCCATCGGCACCCCACGATCACGTCATAGGCGAGCCTATGTGTGGGTGGAATGACGAGCCCCCCTGCCGGCGCTTGTTAGATGCCGCTGTCAGAGATTGACAGCGGGACTAAACAGGTTATCAGAGGCACATGATGGCTGAATAAATCAGCCATCATCTGCTTTGAAAAATGTGGGTTCGCAAGCTGAGGCAAGGACACAACATATGACGTACTGGTACTTGTCTTTACTCATCAATAAAGATTAAATAACCTCTTTAAGGATGCACTTATATTGGGCCTTCAATTTTGCAATCAATGTAGCTAGCTGTATGAGTGCTTGTTGTTTGTAGGAAGTGTGTTTTTAATGGCATCATTTTGGGGTACATATAATGTATTGTTGTAAATCTTTTATTTTGCTATAGGACTTGGAAAAACCAGCAATTTACATTTTTTTATGCTTGCTTTTTGTTACAGTATTTTTCTGTGAAGTATAAAATGACATTAACTTCATTCTGCATGTTAGTATGATAATGACAATACCAAATTCTTGTTTATGATTTACTGTATTTATTCCTTCTCCTCTTTGCATTTGGTTAATTCATGTAGGTGGAAAAAAAACCTTACTAATAACTTAATAATAACACTGTCTTTGCATATGAATATAACAGCTAAACAGATTTTTGGGGGGTAAATCTAAGGGCTCATTCAGACGTCTGTTTTTTCACATGCAGGAAAAATGGTCCTAGTTTCATCAGTGTTTTTGTTCAGTGTTTCATTAGAGTTTCATCAGTTTAGCTGGGATAGGAATCAACAACAAAAATGTTTCTTTTCCTTCTATCTAGCAGTCTGTGAAAAACACGGATGACATCCGAATGCTGTCCAATTTTTTAACCGTGAGTGCTCTTGTCCGCTGGCCTGATTGTCTTTGGAAAGACCACATGGACCAGGGCTCATCCCACTGAACGCGCGTTCTCCTTCCCCGTGGGCAGAATACCACTCAGACAACACAGCGTGAGGGTATCACAATGGGGTGATACTTTATTGATCACCAACAATCAATAACATATAGTACAGTCCCAGGAAATACATAAGATGGTGCAAATTACAGAGTCTAACCCTTCCGCTGGCTCGTCAGGAATTAGAACATCTGCGACTTCAGGGCGTCCAGGGATAACTACCCCAACCAGTAGCAACCCGCTTTTGGCGAGCATCCACAGAGATGAGGTAGCAGCAAGCTTAGGAAGCTGACAGAGTACATTGAGGTATGTGGCCAGGTAACCTTATTGTCCCAACTTGGGTTCTACAAACATCTACATGGGTTCAGTGATGGGCAGTGGAGAAAATCTGTATTCTTCTGGTTGGAGCCATGGTGACTTGGCTGCTGTCCTGCAGAGTGTCTCTGGAGAAGGAGAGAGGTCCCTTTTATACCCACAGCTTTCATTCAGGCATTATCCACAGGTTTGGAGGAAGGTGGGAAGAGGTAATCCCTCATTGTTCGAGTGTTCAATTAAGCTGCATATTTTGTTCTCCAAGGTTTGTAGATTAACAAACTGCAAGAGCTGATACAATAGGTAGTCAGCAGGCATTCAACAAGTCAACCTACAACAAGAGTCAACATTCAGGCTCATATGAACGATGGCTCATGTCATGGGTACTTAGCAGTTCTATAATTTATCATTATGCCCCCCTCTATGTGTCTGTGACAGAGCTGCTTGCTTCTTTGGAGGTATAAAAGGGCTCTCTGTTGGGCACAGGTTGCACTAATGATTTGTCCGCCCTATTAGGTACAAGTTCTGGCTGTGAAAAACAAGGATAGCTCTCAGACAAGAAAACCTGACGTCTGAATGAGCCCTAACTTTGTCAGAAATCTGTCTGCAAAAGTAGAAAAGCAACTTCAAACTCTGCATGGAAATACAAAGATCCATGTTTTTCATCACGTTTTGTTTCTATGTGTACTCCTGAAACATGACACTGGAATTTGGAATGTACACAAGCAATGGAAGATAAGGCAGTTATTTCTCATAGCAGTATTGAAAACTAGCTATTGAGCCCGTTCTACGCCCGGGTGGCGAGCATTTTTATTGGTGTATGGTCTCCCATGCTGATATGTGCTGACCCCATCCTGGTATTTGTGCTGCCTCCATCCTTATATTTGTGCTGCCCCCATCCTGGTATTTGTGGTCCCCAATCCTGTTCCTCCATCCTGTTTTATGCTGCCCTCATACCTATCCTGGTATGCATGGCACACCTCACCACTAATTCTGGTATTCATGGCACCTCTCACCCCCAATCCTGGTATGCATGGCACCCCTCACCCCCAATCCTGTACACATGGCACCCCTCACCCCCAATCCTGGTATGCATGGCACCCCTCATCCCCAATCCTGGTATGCATGGCACCACTGATCCCCAATCCTGGCATGCATGGCGCCCCTCATCCTGGTATGCATGGCTCCCTCATACCCAATCCTGGTATGCATGGTACCCCATCCCTCATCCCTATCCTGGTATGTATGGTACCCCTCATCCTGGTATGCATGGCACCCCATCCCTCATCCTGATATACATGGTACCCCTCATCCCTATCCTGGTAAACATGGCCCCTCATCCGAATCCTGGTATGCATGGCCCCCCCAGATCCCTATCCTGGTATGCATGGTACCCCTCATCCCTATCCTGGTATGTATGGCACCCCTCATCCCAAATCCTGGTATGCATGGCACCCCTCAACCCCAATCCTGGTATGCATGGCACCCCTCATCCCCAATACTGGTATGCATGCCATCCCTCATCCCCAATCCTGGTATGCATGGCACCCCTCATCCCTAATCCTGGTAGGCATGGCACTCCTCATCCCTAATCCTGGTTTGCATGGCACCCTTCATCCCCAATCCTGGTATGCATGGCACCCCATCTCTCATCCTGGTATGCATGGCCCCCTCGTCCCAAATTTGATATACATGGCACTCCTCATCCCAATCCTGGTATGTATGGCACCCTTCATCCCCCAATCCTGGTATGTATGGTAACCAATCCCTCATCCTGGTATCCATGGCTTCCTCATCCCCAATCCTGGTATGCATGGTACCCCTCATCCCCAATCCTGGTATGCATTGCACTCCTCATCCCTATCCTGGTATGTATGGTACCCCTCATCCTGGTATGCATGGCACCCCATCCCTCATCCTGGTATACATGGCACTCCTCATCCCAATTCTGGTATGTATGGCCTCCTCATCCCTAAATCCTGGTATGCATGGCACTCCATCCCTCATCCTGGCATGCATGGTACCCCGCATCCCTATGCTGGTATGCATGGTACCCCTCATCCTGGTATGCATGGCACTCCATCCCTCATCCTGGTATGCATGGTACCCCACATCCATATTCTGGTATGTATGGTACCCCTCATCCTGGTATACATGGCACCCCTCATCCCAATTCTGGTATGTATGGCACCCCTCACCCTCAATCCTGGTATGTATGGCCCCCTCATCCCTATCCTGGTATGCATGGCACGCCTCATCCCCCAATCCTGGTATGCATGGCACCACATATTCCTATTCTGGTATGCATGGTACCCCACATCCGTATTCTGGTATGTATGGTACCCCTCATCCCCCAATCCTGGTATGTATGGCCTCCTCATCCCCCAATCCTGGTATGCATGACACCCCTCACCCCCAATCCTGGTATGTATGGCCCCCTCATCCCTATTCTGGTATGCATGGCACTCTTCATCCCCCAATCCTGGTATGCATGGCACCACATATTCCTATTCTGGTATGCATGGTACCCCTCATATTCTGGTATGCATGGTACCCCTCATCCTGGTATGCATGGCACCCCATCCGTCATCCTGGTATGCATAGTACCCTGCATTCCTATCCTGGTATGCATGGTACTCCTCATCCCCAATGCTGGTATGCATGGCACCCCTCACCCCCCCCCAATTCTGGTATGCATGGCACCCCTCATCCCCAATCCTGGTATGCATGGCCCCCCTCACCTCCCAATCCTGGTATGCATGGTCCCCTCAGCCCCAATCCTGGTATTCATGGTACCTCTCACCGCCCAATCCTGGTATGCATGGTACCCCTCATCCCCCAATCCTGGTATGCATGGTACTCCCCATCCCCCAATCCTGGTATGCATGGTCCTCTCACCCCCAATCCTGGTATGTATGGTCGCCTCACCTCCCAATCCTGGTATGCATGGTCCCCTCAGCACCCAATCCTGGTATGCATGGTACCCCTCACCGCCCAATCCTGGTATGCATGGTACCCCTCATCCCCCAATCCTGGTATGCATGGTACTCCCCATCCCCCAATCCTGGTATGCATGGTCCTCTCACCCCCAATCCTGGTATGTATGGTCCCCTCATCCCCCAATCCTGGTATGCGTGGCCCCCTCATCCCCCAATCCTGGTATATGTGGCCCCCCTCATCCCCCAATCCTGGTAAGTATGGTACCCCTCATCCCAATCCTGGTATGCATGGTCCCCTCACCCCCAATCCTGGTATGCATGGTCCCCTCACCCCCCAATCCTGGTATGCATGGTCCCCTCACCCCTCAATCCTGGTATGCGTGGTTCCCTCACTCCCCAATCCTGGTATGCGTGGCCCCCTCATCCCCCAATCCTGGTATGTGTGGCCCCCTCATCCACCAATCCTGGTATGTGTGGCCCCCTCATCCCCATTTCTGGTATGTGTGGCCCCCTCATCCCCCAATCCTGGTATGTGTGGCCCCCTCATCCCCCAATCCTGGTATGTGCGGCCCCCTCATCCCCCAATCTTGGTATATGTGGCCCCCTCACCCCCCAATCCTGGTATGTGTGGCCCCCTCATCCCCCAGTCCTGGTATATGTGGCCCCCTCGTCCCACAATCCTGGTATGTGTGGCCCCCTCATCCCCCAATCCTGGTATGTGTGGCCCCCTCATCCCCCAATCTTGGTATGTGTGGCCCCCTCACCCCCCAATCCTGGTATGAGTGGCCCCCTCACCCCCAATCCTGGTACGTGTGGCCCTCTACCCCCCAATCCTGGTATGTGTGGCCCCCTCATGCCTTTCACACTGCACACATACAAAAAAAACACTTATACTCACCTTTCTTCCCTGTGCTCCAGCACTGCGGTGTCCTGTTCTGCCTGAGGCCAGGGGAAGAGTGTGGCACCGGAGTAAGTGCATGCCCATACCGCGCTGTCCAGCGCCATTTTGCTGAAGACACACTGCAAATGTGTCTTCAGTAAAATGGCGCTGGATAGCGCTATGCGCATGCGCCTACTCCAGCGCCTTCACTCCTGCCCCAGTCTCCAGCGAGAGGAGAGGCGCCGCGGCAACGCTCCTCCTGGTCAGGTAAGTATGTAGGTATGGCGCCGGAGATCGCAGTATGCATTCAGTGTCTACACATGCCGCGATCTCCGGCGCCATACACTCCTCTTACCTGTAACGGCTCCATGCGTTCTTCTGTCTGGAGCCAGACTGCGCAGGCGTGTCGCGCTTGTGCAGTCTATAGAGGCTTCAGACAGAGGGATGCTTGTAACATTATATTATAGATGCCCTGAACACTGAATTCAGTCACTTAGTATATTTCAGCATGTTTTTCCAAGTAACGTTATATAAAGCAAATGTGTAATGCCTGGCACTATGTAGTACAAACTAAAAACTTTTTATAGTCTTGGCTTCCATATCAGAAAAAGGAACACTACAAGATAAGAAAAGAGTAAAGTTCACATCTCTGTAAATGTTATGATCTAAGCAGAATAAGTGCACATGGTGACCAGGGATGCAAAGAAATCCCGCTAGATTTAATAGTTTAATAGTCATTTTACCAACTGCTTAAATTGATATTTATAGGTAATATCCTGTAAAAAAATGTGATGTAAAATAGTAGTTAGGTAATTTTTTGGAAAGTAGTTTCCACGCAAAGGACTCGTTCACACAACCATTTTTTTTGGTCCCAATGTGGACCATGAAAAAAACCATACAGCACTCGGACCAATGTTATTCAATGCGGCAGTGCAGCTTTTTTTCACTGATAGAATCATTGTGTGGAAAAAATCGCAGCATGCACTAGTTTCTTCTGGAAATTGGATGAGACTCGCCCATTCAAATCTATGGGTGCATAAAAAAAAATCGGATACCATACGGAGCCACAGTATAGCATCTGGTTTTTACGATTACATTGCAGTTCTGTAACATTGGAAACAGTAAATGGTCTTGTAAATGATTAATAGTTGCTGCTGTAAAAGAACAGATTATATACGGATTGCACATGGATGACAAGTGAGAGAAAAAATTGTCTGGACGAAACTCTGAATGATTTTTTTTATACGCTAGTGTGAAGCTACCCAAACGAGAAGGTTTGGTATACTATTCTTTACCCTTTAGGCCATGTTCCTACATAGAAGTGCTGTGTTTTTTCTGCTGCATTTTTTGTGCAGAAAATCTGCTGTGTTTAAAGGGAACCTGTCACCAGGTTTGGCCGATATGAGAAACGACCACCACCACGAGCATTTTATAATGCTGTATATACGGTAAGTCCCCAATCCGATCTGCAAGACAAGAAAAAGAGCTTTTATTATACTCATCTGGGGGGTGACCCGGTCTGAGGAGTGTCACTCGTCTTGGTCTGGCACCTCCCTTTTTCTTGCGATGCCATCCTCCTCCTCGATCCATGTGGGTGACGCGTACCGTACGTCATCCACACAGTCTCTCCGGCATCGCGCTCTTGCAGGCATACTTCTCTGCCCTGATGAGGAGTCTCCCCCGGTGGCTGCATTCTGCCGCCCCTCTGACTGAGAGTCGGCAGTTCTCGGATGTCAAGCTGACAGCCGGCTCAGAGAAGCTGCAACGTGCCGGCTCTCAGTGTTGAATTGTACACCACGTCAGAGCGACATCAGCAGCGTGATTAGGTCATGTGATCACGCTGCTGACGTCAGTCTCCGGCACAGCAGACAGAGGTGTGAACGTTGGTAAGTGCTCCACATTAGTGGAGCTGAAGACACTGAAGATGGGGGGTGCATTTACTGCAGGGCGGGTATTCACTGCCTGCGGTTTTGTTTTTTACTGCCTGGGGGGGTATTTACTGTGTTTGGGGGGGTTATTTACTGAGTGTGGAGGAGTGTATTTGCTGCGTGTGGGGGGTGTATTTACTGCGTGTGGGGGTATTTACTGCATGTGGGGGTGTATTTACTGCGTGTGTGGTGTGTATTTACTGCTTGTGGGGGGGTGTATTTACTGCGTGTGTGGGGTGTATTTACTGCTTGTGGGGGGGTGTATTTACTGCATGTTGAGGTGTATTTACTGCATGTGGGGGGTGTATTTACTGCATGTGGAGGGTGTATTTACTGCGTGTGTAAGGGTGTATTTACTGCGTTTGGAGGTGTATTTACTGCATGTGGGGGAGATTTAGTGTGACAGGGGATGATTTGAGGACACGAGTTTGGGGAGCAAAGAAGGGACAGGTACAGACACAATATGGGGAGTGGGAGAAATTTGAAGACACAACATGATTAGCAAGGGGTGAGATGGGGGGCATGTATGGGTGGTATGGGTGCGGACACAGTATGAGGAGAGAGGGGAAAATGTATGCGGATACAGTAAGGGGAGCGAGAGTGATGGGATGAGTGTGTACACAGTATGGGGAGTCGGGGGATGTGTGAGAAGGCATTATGGAAAGTGAGAAGGTAAATGTTTCAGTCGGGAGGGGGAAACGTGTGAGGAGACTACTGAGGGGAATAGTGCGAAGAGACAGTATGGAGGGAGTAAAGTGTGAGTGGGCACAGAATAGAGACTGAGTAGCGTGGGTGGTAGCATGGGGGGACAGTGTAAGGGCACAGCCAGGAGGGGACAGTATACCAAGGAGCAGGAGTGTGATGAGGTGGCACAGTATAGGGACTTGGCCCTATAGTTGTGACACAGTGTGAAAGGACAGTGTGAACAGGGAACACAATATGGTAAGGAGAGAGCAGTGAGGAGGGAATGTACTATAAGAGGGACAGTGTGGGGGGGTCATATTTTGAGCAGGGAATATAGTGAGGTGCAATTATTTATTCAGGGGCTCAGTGTAGGGCAGATATTTTCATTCAGGAGTAGTGTTGAGCATTCCGATACTGAAATATCGGGTGTCGACCGATATTCGCTGTATCGGAGTTCCGATACTGATTTCCGATACTTTTAGAATATCGAATACCGGAATCGGAAGTTCCCATAATGCAATGAGCCAGTTTCATTTTATTCAGCCAATGAGGATCCTAAGAAGTGTGGGCACATCCTGTTAGGCATGTTAGGCATGTTAACTAATGGCATGGCTGTGATTGGCTGCTAAAATGATGTCATGATGCACTATAAAAGCCGCCGCCGCCATTTTGGGTTCACTCTGCTGTGAATTCAGTTAGGGATAGGATGCTGCTGTTCTGAGGGACAGTTTTAGCTACCGATTTGCTTTATTGTGCTTTACCCAGGCTACTTTATAAGCTTTCTTTTGCCTTGCAGCGCTAGTGCACAGTTCTCTGCACTGTTCACGGCTGTCTGCGAGGTCTCTGTGTGTGAGTGCAGCTGATGCTGTAGCGTGATCTGCAGCCACGTCCGGTTGTAGTCCTCTCAGCGTGCGTCACTGCCTCATACATTGTCCTTTTTTGATTGCTCATTTTCTTGATTTCTCCTATTAGTGTGGTTCCATCCGTATCCAGCTAGATTGCTTCCAAAAACACTATATAGGAGTAGATAGAGAAGCTTTCTTTTGCCTTGCAGCGCTAGTGCACAGTTCTCTGCACTGTTCACGGCTGTCTGCGAGGTCTCTGTGTGTGAGTGCAGCTCACGCTGTAGTGTGTTCTGCAGCCACTTCCGGTTGTAGTCCGCTCAGCGTGCGTCACTGCCTCATACATTGTCCTTTTTTGATTGCTCATTTTTCTTGATTTCTCCTATTAGTGTGGTTCCATCCGTATCCAGGTAGATTGCTTCCAAAAACACTATATAGGAGTAGATAGAGGAGCGTTTCTGCAGCCTTGTGCCCTGCAGCCCCAGCGTACTGTGCTCTCGAGACTACCGAGGAGAAGCAGGAGAAGCAGTTGTTTGAAGAGGGTAGTGTAGATGATGAGGTCCTTGACCCATCATGGTGTGAAGTACAGGAAGGTGGTGGGAGCAGCTCTGAGGAAGAGATTCCCCGAACTGCCCAAAAAGGAGGGGGAGGGAGGGGGCAGACTTGGTTGACTGTAGCCTCCACTTCGGCACCCATTAGGAGCATGCCTCTTCCAAAACCCAAAACGGGCGCTCCCAAGACTTGCAGTGCCTGGTCCTTTTTTGACACAGTTGCAGATGACATTTGCTTTGTCAAATGCAAGCTGTGTAATCAGAAAGTGAAAAGAGGGAAAAGTGTCAGCAACCTCAATACCACAAATATGTGGAAACATGTGCGGACCAAGCACGTGGTGGAGTTACAAAAACACACTGAAGACCTAGGCCAATCTACAGCGCCACCTACCACCTCTTCAGCTCGTGTTGTAGCCTCTTCCTCCAGCTCACACACAGCTGGTTCGGCTTCTTCACAGGATCACCATGGAAGAACCTCTGGCACTGTTGTACAGAGACACAGTGTCATTCCACCCACAGCACCACGTTCCCTGTCATCCTCACACTCCCAGGCCAGTCTACAGCCATTGTTAGCACAGGCATGGGAGAAAAGACCCACCCCCGAGCACAGGCTCTGAATGCTGACATTGCAAAACAACTGTCCCTTGAAATGCTATCATTCAGGCTGGTGGAGACTGACACCTTCTGTAACTTGATAGCATTGGCAGTCCCACAATACAACGTGCCCAGCCGCTTTTATTTCAGCAGGCAAGCCGTCCCTGCCCTGCAACAGCATGTGGAGGGAAAAATTAAACATGCGCTACAAAACGCCGTCAGTAGCATGGTCCACCTGACCACCGATGCGTGGACCAGTAAGCATGGACAGGGACGATACCTTTCCCTCACTGCCCATTGGGTAAATGTTGTGGAGCCAGGTACAGATCTTGAGAGTGGCGCTGTACGTGTTCTGCCAACTCCCAGGATTGCAGGAATCCAGTCTGTACACATTGACTCCTCCTCATACTCCAGTTCCTCAGAATCGGCACTGCAGGAGCCGTCACCGTCTACCTCCACATCGACCCATGAACGGTTACCTGTTACGACCGATATGAGCACAGCCATGGCCAAACGTCAACAGGCCGTATTGAAATTAATTTCTTTGGGGAATCGAAGCCACACAGCGCAGGAGCTCTGGAATGCCATCAAGCAGCAGAGCGACGTGTGGTTTGTGCCAGCGAATCTCCAGCCAGGCATGGTAGTGTGTGACAATGGCCGAAATCTGGTGGCAGCTCTGGGCCTAGGCAATCTCACTCACATCCCATGTCTGGCACATGTGCTCAACTTGGTCGTGCAGAGTTTTTTGAGGGACTATCCGGATCTTGATGCACTGCTGCACAAGGTCCGCATAGAGTACGTTCACTTGCGGCGTTCCAGCATCGCAAGATCGCGCATTGCAGCTCTGCAGCATCGATTATGCCTTCCGGAACATCGCATCATATGTGACCTACCCACCAGGTGGAATTCAATGTTACATATGTTGGAGAGGTTGTGTGAGCAGCAGGCAGCAGTAATGGAGTACCAGCTGCAGCAGGCGCAAACAAGTCGCAGTGCACGCCGTTCACACTTCACCACCACTGAGTGGGCCTCTATGAAGGACATCTGCCACGTTTTGCATGCCTTCGATTATTCCACGCGGATGGCGAGTGCAGATGATGCACTAGTCAGCATGACTATCCCCCTTATCTGCCTGCTTGAAAAAACACTGCAAGCACTAAGGGAGGAGGTTTTGGAAGAGGTGGAGGATGAGGAGTCACAAATGCAATCTGCTTCTGTACAGTCTGCGCAACGTGGTTACTCACAAAGGCCTAGGCAGGGGACACTTTGTGAGGACGATGAGGAGGAGTCAATGGAGGAGGAAGACATCTGTCCAGAGGAGGGAGGTACACAATGCTCTAGTAGTCAGTATCTAGAGCGAGGGTGGGGTGATGCAGAGCAGGCAGAGATCACGCCTCAAGCAGGGGACAGCTTTTCTTGGCCAGTTGGCAGTCTGCAGCACATGGTTGATTTCATGCTGCAGTGCCTGAGAAATGACCGCCGCATCGCCCACATTCTCAACACGGCTGATTATTGGGTGTCCACCCTCCTAGATCCTCGATACCGGGACAACTTACAAAGCCTCATAACACCGTTGAACCAGGAGCGTAAAATGCGGGAGATCCAAGACACACTGGTGCATTCCATCATGTTCTCCATTCCACCCGAGAGCAGTGCTGCTAGTGCTTTACAAAGCAGCTCAGTGCGTCGAGGCAGTGGAGGAAGCTCTGCACAAAGAGGGAGCAGAAGCAGAGCCTCAGCAGAAGGCAAGACCAGTATGGCCCAAATGTGGCAAAGTTTTGTGTCCCCGCCACAAATGTCTACACCATCACAGACGGCTCCTGTCAGCAGGAGGCAACGTTTCCGTCTGATGGTGACAGACTACATGTCTTGCCCTCTCAGTGTACTCCCAGACGGCTCTTCCCCCTTCAAGTTTTGGGTCTCTAAGCTGGATACATGGCCAGAGCTTAGCGAGTATGCATTGGAGGTGCTAGCTTGCCCTGCTGCTAGTGTATTATCGGAACGCGTCTTTAGTGCCGCAGGTGGTGTACTAACAGACCGTCGCATCCGACTATCCTCCGATAACGTTGACCGGCTTACTTTTCTGAAAATGAACAAGGCCTGGATCTCGCATGACTTTGCCAGTCCTCTTCCAGACTAAATAATTGGTTGTCAACAGTATCCAGGTCTCCTGTTGTGTTCATGTTTCTACCACCTGAACTGTAATCCCTGGGCTCCAACACCGCCAGTTGTTTCTCAGAAGTGCTGTCTGCACAGTCAACACTTGCTCCAGTGTTATTGGGGTTCAGTAACGTCAGCTGATCCCCTGCTGTGTGTCCAGCAATCTCTCCTGCTCTGTCCACATTGTCACTACTACTGATTTTAAACATGCTGCAATTAGGCCTCTGTCTGGCTCCTCTCTGTTTTCAGTATCTAGCCTGGGCTCCAACACCACCAGTTGCTGCTCAGAAGTGCCGTCTGCACAGTCAACACTTGCTCCAGTGTTATTGGGGTTCATTAACGTCAGCTGATCCCCTGCTGTGTGTCCAGCAATTTCTCCTGCTCTGTCCACATTGTCACTACTACTGATTTTAAACTTGCTCCAATTAGGCCTCTGTCTGGCTCCTCTCTGTTTTCAGTATTTACCCTGGGCTCCAACACCGCCAGTTGCTGCTCAGAAGTGCCGTCTGCACAGTCAACACTTGCTTCAGTGTTATTGGGGTTCAGTAACGTCAGCTGTTCCCCTGCTGTTTGTCCGTCAATTTCTCCTGCTCTGTTCACATTCACACTACTACTGATTTTAAACTTGATCCAATTAGGCCTCTGGCTCCACTCTGTTTTTAGTATTTACCCTGGGTTCCAATCACATACCTGTGAGTTCCACCAATTTTACTCCGGCGTACCTCATGAGAGCAAGACCCGGAAAGTTACCCATGGACCTGGAGCTTGGAGTGGTGGATCCGGAAGCAGAGATGTCCACTGACGACTGGGATGCGACGCGACGGGAGCAGTACAGGAGAAAACAGGCCTGTGTCGAAGACAGTCTAAGTAGGGTGAGAGATAAGCAGGTAGCACAGTACAACAAGAGTGCACCAGCCGAACCCTTGACACCTGGAGAAGTTGTGCTGAAACGAAAGAGAAGAAGCCACAAGCTTGACGACCAGTGGGAAAGGGAACCTTACACTGTGTTGAATTCCAGATTCGACAATAGGAAAACCTGTCTAATTAGCAAAGACGGGGGAAGAACAACTGCAACGGTATCGAGAGACCATCTGAAGTTGTGCCCAAGTCCGCTGAAGCCCCAGGAGGAAGTGCCTCTCACCGTTCCGGAGGAGCCTAAAGAAAAAGTACTCCATACTGTCTTAGGAGATTTCCCGGCAGATTGGCCTCAACTGGATGGAGCGGTAATAATACCTGTGCTACACTTCTACCAACAGCCAGAAGACTCTCCACTGCAAGTAAGACCTGTAAGTGCCCTGGAAGAGCCTGCTCAGGAAGAATCCCCGGAAGAAGGATCACCGGTAGAAGCAGAGCCAGTAGGCCCAGTAACCAGTGTACTTGCCAGTCCCGTAGAGAGGTTAAGTCAGTCTTGCAGTCCACCAACACATAGAGCGGAAAATAGCACAGGCATCCACACTACACGCATTCCAGTACTACGTAGGTCATCGCGTAGCACAAAAGGCCAGACCCCTGTCAGGTATAGAGAGTGAATAGAGAAACACTGACAGTATAAATAGTTACCCCGTAGGGTATGTTCTTGTAATAATTTCATGTATTTATTTATTGATTTATTTTGCCTTGTTAATGGACAATTAATGTGACACGGACACTTTTCATTGCATTTAGTTACCCGTAAGGGTATATATAAAGGACTCGGTGGCTGAGGACTGTGAGCAGCCCAAAAACTGTCATCTACATAGTTGCACTCCCTGGAGTGCCCCTTAAGTGACCACGGAATAAAAACCTGTTTGGCGTGGCCGAAGACGTGGTCCAGCACCTGGATCACCTATGCCCTGTAGCCACGCCCAGGGCCTACGTTGAGGGTTTTCAGGCGGGTCCCTCATGTTCCTTCATCGGTGAAATGGACACCAGGTTACGGGACTTACTGTGACTTAATTAATGTTATTTATAATTGATATTATTGTATTATAATGTTACCTGTAACGTTCAAGAAAAGTGCCTCCCATAAAGTGAAGAAATGTTATTGTTTAACCTGTTTTGAGAAAAATGCTTCAGTCCAGGAGTACTAAGTTTTACTAGGGGGGGATGTGGCACCCTGCTACGCACCCAGAAGGGTGCATGGATGGACTTCTCCACAAGAGGCCCTCACACATTCACACACCTCCACCCTACCACCTCAGACCACCAGAGGGAGCCCGTTAGGGATATATATAGGGAGGGTGGAGCCAGGCAGCTCAGTCAGAAGTTAGTCAGAAGTGTGTTTAGTCAGACTGAGAGAGAGTCTGAGAGCGTGCTGACGCTCAGAGAGCAGCGAAGAGGCAGCACGCTGGCTGCTGTGCTTAGGCGAGCCAAGGCCTACAGCATGAGTGAGGGCCCTGAGTGTGGCCGAAGGCGAGAGGAGAAGGAAGAAGTAGTGAGGGGGCAGAGGAGCATACCAGGCTCACCCCGAGATATATACCGGACACCGGGTCCACGCCTACAGGGACCCTTTACACCCAGTAGGGACCACCGGAACCCCTGGAGGACTACAGATCCCAGGTTTATCAAACGCTGATTACAGTACCAGGGCTAGGAGTCACTGAGGCCCCAGCAACCAGGGAGAGTGATCTCCAAGAGAAGGCCCTACCACCAGGTCAGCAGGTGCAAGGGAGAGACAGACAGTAACCAAGCTAGGCCTAGTTCCAGGCAGGCCAGAAGCTTAGCGAGTAAAGCAACGGATCAGGAGGCCCTATACCCGCTCACTGGGGAGAGTCCAAAAGTGCGCCCTTCGTCCGGAGTACCCTGTACCGTGCCTGCAACATCACCAGTAATGGTACTGAAGCTTACCCCCGTGTGAGTGTCCGTCTTTCCTCCGGGACCGTCCTGCCGTCTCTCCCCCGCATCCACCATCTACCCCTACACTGCCCTGGAGCTAGCTCTACCTGTGGAGAGACACACTATCCCTGCTGCCGTAACACCAGCTCCAGAGGACTGCTCCGCAGCTGCAGCACCCTTTTGCCGCATTCCACAGGTGGCGCCACGAACTTTCCAAATCTCCTATAAATTTCCCTTTTTACTGACCGCCCTGGGTCACGGACCGGGCCAGCCACCGTGATATCCTCCACTGGCATCTGCAGAGGCCTGGCTGCCGAGTACCCCACGGCCCAGGGGGCGCGTCAGCCTCACTACCTTTACTAGTGCTAAATAAAAGCATCACAGTTTTTTTATTTTTACATTGTGACATCACTGTGTTTGTTATTCCTGTGTTGTGACATCACTGTGTTTGTTATTCCTGTGTTGTGATATAACTGTGTGCAATCAGGGCGGGATACAGATTTACATGGGCTCTTGGATGATAGCTTCGCAGTGGCCACCTTATGTTTCAACATCTTTTAACCACCTAGTACATTATACAATTGTCACAACAGTGACATATATTTCTTATTGCATTTTTTGTGCTTTTTTTCAGCAAGAATTACATAGTAAGAATTAATGTACAGTGCAGACCAAAAGTTTGGACACACCTTCTCATTTAAAGATTTTTCTGTATTTTCATGACTATGAAAATTGTACATTCACACTGAAGGCATTAAAGCTATGAATTAACACATGTGGAATTATATACTTAACAAAAAAGTGTGAAACAACTGAAAATATGTCTTATATTCTAGGTTCTTCAAAGTAGCCACCTTTAGCTTTGATGTCTGCTTTGCACACTCTTGGCATTCTCTTGATGAGCTTCAAGAGGTAGTCACTGGAAATGGTCTTCCAACAATCTTGAAGGAGTTCCAAGAGATGCTTAGCACTTGTTAGCCCTTTTGCCTTCACTCTGCGGTCCAGCTCACCCCAAACCATCTCGATTGGGTTCAGATCTGGTGACTGTGGAGGCCAGGTCATCTGGCGTAGCACCCCATCACCCTAGCATAAGGAGAAAGGATTACCAGCTTCATGAATAGTTCAAAAAATAGGTTTCTTTATTGTGAAAAAAAGCTCTTTAAAAACAGATTCCATAGTCACATAGTGTAGCCAGGGCAACGCGTTTCGAACTCTAAAGATGTGTTCTTTGTCTTGAGTGCTTCTCACCCCTCCGGGGCAGTAGTGGTCCCTCTCGTGTGGCTGAGCCTCCGGGCTTCCTTGGGCCAGAGGACTTGAAGTCCCCTGCGTGGTGGTTTTCTGCTGCTGGGCTTATAACCCTCACAGCCTCGGACTCCAGTGTCCGGCTTTGTAAGTCTCTGGCCAGGACGAACTCTGCTAGTTCCCCTCCTGGCCTCGTGTTCCTCCTCTGCCTACAGAGACTCCTCAGCCTGCTGCTGACCTGTCCCTATCTGCAACTTCACTGGAACTTGTTCCTGGCTGGTCTCTCTAACTCCGCTCCAGATCCAGTTTATAAAGGACAGGTTTTTCCCCTCCCTGGACTGAGGCAGGAGGTGCTGCATGCTAATTGTCCCCAAACAGGGAACCTCCCACCTGCTCTCAGACATGACATTGCTGCCACTGTGGCGACCAGACCTGGGGTGCCACATATCCGCCTGACTTCTGCACAACTCAACTGATGGTCCCAACCCCATTTATAAGGCAAGAAATCCCACTTATTAAACCTGACAGGGCACACCTGTGATGTGAAAACCATTTCCGGTGACTACCTCTTGAAGCTCATCAAGAGAATGCCAAAAGTGTGCAAAGCAGTCATCAAAGCAAAAAGTGGCTACTTTGAAGAACCTAGAATATAAGACATATTTTCAGTTGTTTCACACTTTTTTGTTAAGTATATAATTCCACATGTGTTAATTCATAGTTTTGATGCCTTCAGTGTGAATGTACAATTTTCATAGTCATGAAAATACAGAAAAATCTTTAAATGAGAAGGTGTGTCCAAACTTTTGGTCTGTACTGTATATGGTGGTATGGGATTGTTGTGATGATTAGAAATGTATCTATATCATTTAATGTTTGTTGATTTTTTTAATAATGTGTATTATAAAAATATATGTATTGCAATAGATTTTTCACATGTACTTTTTAGTTTACCTTTGATGTTCTCTCATCTTTAATGTGCTGAATATATATACAATACAATATACAGGTGCTTCATCAAAAAGTTAATTTATTTCAGTTCTTCAATACAAAAAGTGAAACTCATATACACTGCTCAAAAAATAAAGGGAACACTCAAACAACAGAATATAACTCCAAGTAAATCTAACTTCTGTGAAATCAAACTGTCCACTTAGGAAGCAACACTGATTGACAATCAATTTCACATGCTGTTGTGCAAATGGAATAGACAATAGATGGAAATTATTGGCAATTATCAAGACACCCTCAATAAAGGAGTGGTTCTGCAGGTGGGGACCACAGACCATATCTCAGTACCAATGCTTTCTGGTCACTTTTGAATGTTAGTTGTGCTTTCACACTTGTGGTAGCATGAGACGGACTCTACAACCCACAGAAGTTGCTCAGGTAGTGCAGCTCATCCAAGATGGCACATCAATGCGAGCTGTGGTAAGAAGGTTTGCTGTGTCTGCCAGCGTAGTGTCCAGAGGCTGGAGGCGCTACCAGGAGACAGGCCAGTACACCAGGAGACGTGGAGGGGGCCGTAGGAGGGCAAAAACCCAGCAGCAGGACCACTACCTCCGCCTTTGTGCAAGGAGGAACAGGAGGAGCACTGCCAGAGCCCTGCAAAATGACCTCCAGCAGGCCACAAATGTGCATGTGTCTGCTTAAACGGTTAGAAACCGACTCCGTGAGGGTGGTATGAGGATCCGACGTCCACAGATGAGGGTTGTGCTCACAGCCCAACACCGTGCAGGACGCTTGGCATTTGCCACAGAACACCAGGATTGGCAAAGTCGCCACTGGCGCCCTGTGCTCTTCAAAGATGAAAGCAGGTTCACACTGAGCACATGTGACAGACGTGACTGAGTCTGGAGACGCGGTGGAGAGCGATCTGCTGCCTGCAACATCCTTCAGCATGACCGGTTTGGCAGTGGGTCAGTAATGGTGTGGGGTTGCATTTCTTTGGAGGGCCGCATAGCCCTCCATGTGCTTGCCAGAGGTAGCCTGACTGCCATTAGGTACCGAGATGAGATCCTCGGACCCCTTGTGAGACCATATGCTGGTGCGGTTAGCCCTGGGTTCCACCTAATGCAGGCCAATGCCAGACCTCATGTGGCTGGAGTGTGTCAGCAGTTCCTGCAAGATGAAGGCATTGAAGCTATGGACTGGCCCGCCTGTTCCCCAGACCTGAATCCGATTGAGCACATCTGGGACATCATGTCTCGCTCCATTCACCAACGTCACATTACACCACAGACTAGTAACAAAGAGAATGATGGCACTTCCACTACAAAAACTAGGTGTGAACAGGTGCTTACTAAGAGCAGCTACCTCCATGTATAATGAACAAATAAAGTAGCACACTGTAACACTGAGTATATAGATGTGAAATATGAAATATGAATAGCATAACTGCTGTAAAAAATAGAAATAAATGAAAAATTTTTGAAAAAATTTTTTAGCGCATGAAATATGAAGTATGGAAAATGAATAGCATTACTGCTGTAAATAAATGAGAAATCTTAGCGCATAAATTGGCCAATTCATGTGTACCTGAGAGCCGCGGTAAGGCGTTTCTCGATGTCAGGACCTACCAATGTGAATACCTCTCTAAGAGACCTCCGTCTGCTTATGTGTGGGAAAGACAGATCCTGATGCATTTAAAACCACCTGCGGCATGGGGGTGGGGGTGGAGTGCTCAGTCAACGCTAAATCTAGTAACAAAGAGAATGACGGCACTTCCACTACAAAAACTAGGTGTAAACAGGTGCTTACTAAGAGCAGCTACCTCCATGTATAATGAACAAATAAAGTAGCACACTAACACTGAGTATATAGATATGAAATATGAATAGCATAACTGCTGTAAAAAATAGAAATAAATGAAAAATTTTTTTAGCGCATGAAATATGAAGTATGGAAAATGAATAGCATTACTGCTGTAAATAAATGAGAAAGTTTTCATTTATTTCTATTTTTTACAGCAGTTATGCTATTCATATTTCATATTTCACATCTATATACTCAGTGTTACAGTGTGCTACTTTATTTGTTCATTATACATGGAGGTAGCTGCTCTTAGTAAGCACCTGTTCACATCTAGTTTTTGTAGTGGAAGTGCCGTCATTCTCTTTGTTACTAGATTTAGCGTTGACTGAGCACTCCACCCCCACCCCCATGCCGCAGGTGGTTTTAAATGCATCAGGATCTGTCTTTCCCACACATAAGCAGACGGAGGTCTCTTAAAGAGGTATTCACATTGGTAGGTCCTGACATTGAGAAACGCCTTACCGCGGCTGTCAGGTACACATGAATTGGCCAATTTATGCGCTAAGATTTCTCATTTATTTACAGCAGTAATGCTATTCATTTTCCATACTTCATATTTCATGCGCTAAAAAAATTTTTCAAAAATTTTTCATTTATTTCTATTTTTTACAGCAGTTATGCTATTCATATTTCATATTTCACATCTATATACTCAGTGTTACAGTGTGCTACTTTATTTGTTCATTATACATGGAGGTAGCTGCTCTTAGTAAGCACCTGTTCACACCTAGTTTTTGTAGTGGAAGTGCCGTCATTCTCTTTGTTACTAGATTTAGCGTTGACTGAGCACTCCACCCCCACCCCCATGCCGCAGGTGGTTTTAAATGCATCAGGATCTGTCTTTCCCACACATAAGCAGACGGAGGTCTCTTAGAGAGGTATTCGCATTGGTAGGTCCTGACATCGAGAAATGCCTTACCGCGGCTGTCAGGTACACATGAATTGGCCAATTTATGCGCTAAGATTTCTCATTTATTTACAGCAGTAATGCTATTCATTTTCCATACTTCATATTTCATGCGCTAAAAAAATTTTTCAAAAATTTTTCATTTATTTCTATTTTTTACAGCAGTTATGCTATTCATATTTCATATTTCACATCTATATACTCAGTGTTACAGTGTGCTACTTTATTTGTTCATTATACATGGAGGTAGCTGCTCTTAGTAAGCACCTGTTCACACCTAGTTTTTGTAGTGGAAGTGCCGTCATTCTCTTTGTTACTAGATTTAGCGTTGACTGAGCACTCCACCCCCACCCCCATGCCGCAGGTGGTTTTAAATGCATCAGGATCTGTCTTTCCCACACATAAGCAGACGGAGGTCTCTTAGAGAGGTATTCACATTGGTAGGTCCTGGCATCGAGAAACGCCTTACCGCGGCTGTCAGGTACACATGAATTGGCCAATTTATGCGCTAAGATTTCTCATTTATTTACAGCAGTAATGCTATTCATTTTCCATACTTCATATTTCATGCGCTAAAAAAAATTTTCAAAAATTTTTCATTTATTTCTATTTTTTACAGCAGTTATGCTATTCATATTTCATATTTCACATCTATATACTCAGTGTTACAGTGTGCTACTTTATTTGTTCATTATACATGGAGGTAGCTGCTCTTAGTAAGCACCTGTTCACACCTAGTTTTTGTAGTGGAAGTGCCGTCATTCTCTTTGTTACTAGATTTAGCGTTGACTGAGCACTCCACCCCCACCCCCATGCCGCAGGTGGTTTTAAATGCATCAGGATCTGTCTTTCCCACACATAAGCAGACGGAGGTCTCTTAGAGAGGTATTCACATTGGTAGGTCCTGACATCGAGAAACGCCTTACCGCGGCTGTCAGGTACACATGAATTGGCCAATTTATGCGCTAAGATTTCTCATTTATTTACAGCAGTAATGCTATTCATTTTCCATACTTCATATTTCATGCGCTAAAAAAATTTTTCAAAAATTTTTCATTTATTTCTATTTTTTACAGCAGTTATGCTATTCATATTTCATATTTCACATCTATATACTCAGTGTTACAGTGTGCTACTTTATTTGTTCATTATACATGGAGGTAGCTGCTCTTAGTAAGCACCTGTTCACACCTAGTTTTTGTAGTGGAAGTGCCGTCATTCTCTTTGTTACTAGATTTAGCGTTGACTGAGCACTCCACCCCCACCCCCATGCCTCAGGTGGTTTTAAATGCATCAGGATCTGTCTTTCCCACACATAAGCAGACGGAGGTCTCTTAGAGAGGTATTCACATTGGTAGGTCCTGACATCGAGAAACGCCTTACCGCGGCTGTCAGGTACACATGAATTGGCCAATTTATGCGCTAAGATTTCTCATTTATTTACAGCAGTAATGCTATTCATTTTCCATACTTCATATTTCATGCGCTAAAAAAAATTTTCAAAAATTTTTCATTTATTTCTATTTTTTACAGCAGTTATGCTATTCATATTTCATATTTCACATCTATATACTCAGTGTTACAGTGTGCTACTTTATTTGTTCATTATACATGGAGGTAGCTGCTCTTAGTAAGCACCTGTTCACACCTAGTTTTTGTAGTGGAAGTGCCGTCATTCTCTTTGTTACTAGATTTAGCGTTGACTGAGCACTCCACCCCCACCCCCATGCCGCAGGTGGTTTTAAATGCATCAGGATCTGTCTTTCCCACACATAAGCAGACGGAGGTCTCTTAGAGAGGTATTCACATTGGTAGGTCCTGACATCGAGAAACGCCTTACCGCGGCTGTCAGGTACACATGAATTGGCCAATTTATGCGCTAAGATTTCTCATTTATTTACAGCAGTAATGCTATTCATTTTCCATACTTCATATTTCATGCGCTAAAAAAATTTTTCAAAAATTTTTCATTTATTTCTATTTTTTACAGCAGTTATGCTATTCATATTTCATATTTCACATCTATATACTCAGTGTTACAGTGTGCTACTTTATTTGTTCATTATACATGGAGGTAGCTGCTCTTAGTAAGCACCTGTTCACACCTAGTTTTTGTAGTGGAAGTGCCGTCATTCTCTTTGTTACTAGATTTAGCGTTGACTGAGCACTCCACCCCCACCCCCATGCCGCAGGTGGTTTTAAATGCATCAGGATCTGTCTTTCCCACACATAAGCAGACGGAGGTCTCTTAGAGAGGTATTCACATTGGTAGGTCCTGGCATCGAGAAACGCCTTACCGCGGCTGTCAGGTACACATGAATTGGCCAATTTATGCGCTAAGATTTCTCATTTATTTACAGCAGTAATGCTATTCATTTTCCATACTTCATATTTCATGCGCTAAAAAAAATTTTCAAAAATTTTTCATTTATTTCTATTTTTTACAGCAGTTATGCTATTCATATTTCATATTTCACATCTATATACTCAGTGTTACAGTGTGCTACTTTATTTGTTCATTATACATGGAGGTAGCTGCTCTTAGTAAGCACCTGTTCACACCTAGTTTTTGTAGTGGAAGTGCCGTCATTCTCTTTGTTACTAGATTTAGCGTTGACTGAGCACTCCACCCCCACCCCCATGCCGCAGGTGGTTTTAAATGCATCAGGATCTGTCTTTCCCACACATAAGCAGACGGAGGTCTCTTAGAGAGGTATTCACATTGGTAGGTCCTGACATCGAGAAACGCCTTACCGCGGCTGTCAGGTACACATGAATTGGCCAATTTATGCGCTAAGATTTCTCATTTATTTACAGCAGTAATGCTATTCATTTTCCATACTTCATATTTCATGCGCTAAAAAAATTTTTCAAAAATTTTTCATTTATTTCTATTTTTTACAGCAGTTATGCTATTCATATTTCATATTTCACATCTATATACTCAGTGTTACAGTGTGCTACTTTATTTGTTCATTATACATGGAGGTAGCTGCTCTTAGTAAGCACCTGTTCACACCTAGTTTTTGTAGTGGAAGTGCCGTCATTCTCTTTGTTACTAGATTTAGCGTTGACTGAGCACTCCACCCCCACCCCCATGCCGCAGGTGGTTTTAAATGCATCAGGATCTGACTTTCCCACACATAAGCAGACGGAGGTCTCTTAGAGAGGTATTCACATTGGTAGGTCCTGACATCGAGAAACGCCTTACCGCGGCTGTCAGGTACACATGAATTGGCCAATTTATGCGCTAAGATTTCTCATTTATTTACAGCAGTAATGCTATTCATTTTCCATACTTCATATTTCATGCGCTAAAAAAAATTTTCAAAAATTTTTCATTTATTTCTATTTTTTACAGCAGTTATGCTATTCATATTTCATATTTCACATCTATATACTCAGTGTTACAGTGTGCTACTTTATTTGTTCATTATACATGGAGGTAGCTGCTCTTAGTAAGCACCTGTTCACACCTAGTTTTTGTAGTGGAAGTGCCGTCATTCTCTTTGTTACTAGATTTAGCGTTGACTGAGCACTCCACCCCCACCCCCATGCCGCAGGTGGTTTTAAATGCATCAGGATCTGTCTTTCCCACACATAAGCAGACGGAGGTCTCTTAGAGAGGTATTCACATTGGTAGGTCCTGACATCGAGAAACGCCTTACCGCGGCTGTCAGGTACACATGAATTGGCCAATTTATGCGCTAAGATTTCTCATTTATTTACAGCAGTAATGCTATTCATTTTCCATACTTCATATTTCATGCGCTAAAAAATTTTTCAAAATTTTTTCATTTATTTCTATTTTTTACAGCAGTTATGCTATTCATATTTCATATTTCACATCTATATACTCAGTGTTACAGTGTGCTACTTTATTTGTTCATTATACATGGAGGTAGCTGCTCTTAGTAAGCACCTGTTCACACCTAGTTTTTGTAGTGGAAGTGCCGTCATTCTCTTTGTTACTAGATTTAGCGTTGACTGAGCACTCCACCCCCACCCCCATGCCGCAGGTGGTTTTAAATGCATCAGGATCTGTCTTTCCCACACATAAGCAGACGGAGGTCTCTTAGAGAGGTATTCACATTGGTAGGTCCTGACATCGAGAAACGCCTTACCGCGGCTGTCAGGTACACATGAATTGGCCAATTTATGCGCTAAGATTTCTCATTTATTTACAGCAGTAATGCTATTCATTTTCCATACTTCATATTTCATGCGCTAAAAAAATTTTTCAAAAATTTTTCATTTATTTCTATTTTTTACAGCAGTTATGCTATTCATATTTCATATTTCACATCTATATACTCAGTGTTACAGTGTGCTACTTTATTTGTTCATTATACATGGAGGTAGCTGCTCTTAGTAAGCACCTGTTCACACCTAGTTTTTGTAGTGGAAGTGCCGTCATTCTCTTTGTTACTAGATTTAGCGTTGACTGAGCACTCCACCCCCACCCCCATGCCGCAGGTGGTTTTAAATGCATCAGGATCTGTCTTTCCCACACATAAGCAGACGGAGGTCTCTTAGAGAGGTATTCACATTGGTAGGTCCTGGCATCGAGAAACGCCTTACAGCGGCTGTCAGGTACACATGAATTGGCCAATTTATGCGCTAAGATTTCTCATTTATTTACAGCAGTAATGCTATTCATTTTCCATACTTCATATTTCATGCGCTAAAAAAATTTTTCAAAAATTTTTCATTTATTTCTATTTTTTACAGCAGTTATGCTATTCATATTTCATATTTCACATCTATATACTCAGTGTTACAGTGTGCTACTTTATTTGTTCATTATACATGGAGGTAGCTGCTCTTAGTAAGCACCTGTTCACACCTAGTTTTTGTAGTGGAAGTGCCGTCATTCTCTTTGTTACTAGATTTAGCGTTGACTGAGCACTCCACCCCCACCCCCATGCCGCAGGTGGTTTTAAATGCATCAGGATCTGTCTTTCCCACACATAAGCAGACGGAGGTCTCTTAGAGAGGTATTCACATTGGTAGGTCCTGGCATCGAGAAACGCCTTACCGCGGCTGTCAGGTACACATGAATTGGCCAATTTATGCGCTAAGATTTCTCATTTATTTACAGCAGTAATGCTATTCATTTTCCATACTTCATATTTCATGCGCTAAAAAAATTTTTCAAAAATTTTTCATTTATTTCTATTTTTTACAGCAGTTATGCTATTCATATTTCATATTTCACATCTATATACTCAGTGTTACAGTGTGCTACTTTATTTGTTCATTATACATGGAGGTAGCTGCTCTTAGTAAGCACCTGTTCACACCTAGTTTTTGTAGTGGAAGTGCCGTCATTCTCTTTGTTACTAGATTTAGCGTTGACTGAGCACTCCACCCCCACCCCCATGCCGCAGGTGGTTTTAAATGCATCAGGATCTGTCTTTCCCACACATAAGCAGACGGAGGTCTCTTAGAGAGGTATTCACATTGGTAGGTCCTGACATCGAGAAACGCCTTACCGCGGCTGTCAGGTACACATGAATTGGCCAATTTATGCGCTAAGATTTCTCATTTATTTACAGCAGTAATGCTATTCATTTTCCATACTTCATATTTCATGCGCTAAAAAAATTTTTCAAAAATTTTTCATTTATTTCTATTTTTTACAGCAGTTATGCTATTCATATTTCATATTTCACATCTATATACTCAGTGTTACAGTGTGCTACTTTATTTGTTCATTATACATGGAGGTAGCTGCTCTTAGTAAGCACCTGTTCACACCTAGTTTTTGTAGTGGAAGTGCCGTCATTCTCTTTGTTACTAGATTTAGCGTTGACTGAGCACTCCACCCCCACCCCCATGCCGCAGGTGGTTTTAAATGCATCAGGATCTGTCTTTCCCACACATAAGCAGACGGAGGTCTCTTAGAGAGGTATTCACATTGGTAGGTCCTGACATCGAGAAACGCCTTACCGCGGCTGTCAGGTACACATGAATTGGCCAATTTATGCGCTAAGATTTCTCATTTATTTACAGCAGTAATGCTATTCATTTTCCATACTTCATATTTCATGCGCTAAAAAAATTTTTCAAAAATTTTTCATTTATTTCTATTTTTTACAGCAGTTATGCTATTCATATTTCATATTTCACATCTATATACTCAGTGTTACAGTGTGCTACTTTATTTGTTCATTATACATGGAGGTAGCTGCTCTTAGTAAGCACCTGTTCACACCTAGTTTTTGTAGTGGAAGTGCCGTCATTCTCTTTGTTACTAGATTTAGCGTTGACTGAGCACTCCACCCCCACCCCCATGCCGCAGGTGGTTTTAAATGCATCAGGATCTGTCTTTCCCACACATAAGCAGACGGAGGTCTCTTAGAGAGGTATTCACATTGGTAGGTCCTGGCATCGAGAAACGCCTTACAGCGGCTGTCAGGTACACATGAATTGGCCAATTTATGCGCTAAGATTTCTCATTTATTTACAGCAGTAATGCTATTCATTTTCCATACTTCATATTTCATGCGCTAAAAAAATTTTTCAAAAATTTTTCATTTATTTCTATTTTTTACAGCAGTTATGCTATTCATATTTCATATTTCACATCTATATACTCAGTGTTACAGTGTGCTACTTTATTTGTTCATTATACATGGAGGTAGCTGCTCTTAGTAAGCACCTGTTCACACCTAGTTTTTGTAGTGGAAGTGCCGTCATTCTCTTTGTTACTAGATTTAGCGTTGACTGAGCACTCCACCCCCACCCCCATGCCGCAGGTGGTTTTAAATGCATCAGGATCTGTCTTTCCCACACATAAGCAGACGGAGGTCTCTTAGAGAGGTATTCACATTGGTAGGTCCTGGCATCGAGAAACGCCTTACCGCGGCTGTCAGGTACACATGAATTGGCCAATTTATGCGCTAAGATTTCTCATTTATTTACAGCAGTAATGCTATTCATTTTCCATACTTCATATTTCATGCGCTAAAAAAATTTTTCAAAAATTTTTCATTTATTTCTATTTTTTACAGCAGTTATGCTATTCATATTTCATATTTCACATCTATATACTCAGTGTTACAGTGTGCTACTTTATTTGTTCATTATACATGGAGGTAGCTGCTCTTAGTAAGCACCTGTTCACACCTAGTTTTTGTAGTGGAAGTGCCGTCATTCTCTTTGTTACTAGATTTAGCGTTGACTGAGCACTCCACCCCCACCCCCATGCCGCAGGTGGTTTTAAATGCATCAGGATCTGTCTTTCCCACACATAAGCAGACGGAGGTCTCTTAGAGAGGTATTCACATTGGTAGGTCCTGACATCGAGAAACGCCTTACCGCGGCTGTCAGGTACACATGAATTGGCCAATTTATGCGCTAAGATTTCTCATTTATTTACAGCAGTAATGCTATTCATTTTCCATACTTCATATTTCATGCGCTAAAAAAATTTTTCAAAAATTTTTCATTTATTTCTATTTTTTACAGCAGTTATGCTATTCATATTTCATATTTCACATCTATATACTCAGTGTTACAGTGTGCTACTTTATTTGTTCATTATACATGGAGGTAGCTGCTCTTAGTAAGCACCTGTTCACACCTAGTTTTTGTAGTGGAAGTGCCGTCATTCTCTTTGTTACTAGATTTAGCGTTGACTGAGCACTCCACCCCCACCCCCATGCCGCAGGTGGTTTTAAATGCATCAGGATCTGTCTTTCCCACACATAAGCAGACGGAGGTCTCTTAGAGAGGTATTCACATTGGTAGGTCCTGACATCGAGAAACGCCTTACCGCGGCTGTCAGGTACACATGAATTGGCCAATTTATGCGCTAAGATTTCTCATTTATTTACAGCAGTAATGCTATTCATTTTCCATACTTCATATTTCATGCGCTAAAAAAAATTTTCATTTATTTCTATTTTTTACAGCAGTTATGCTATTCATATTTCATATTTCACATCTATATACTCAGTGTTACAGTGTGCTACTTTATTTGTTCATTATACATGGAGGTAGCTGCTCTTAGTAAGCACCTGTTCACACCTAGTTTTTGTAGTGGAAGTGCCGTCATTCTCTTTGTTACTAGATTTAGCGTTGACTGAGCACTCCACCCCCACCCCCATGCCGCAGGTGGTTTTAAATGCATCAGGATCTGTCTTTCCCACACATAAGCAGACGGAGGTCTCTTAGAGAGGTATTCACATTGGTAGGTCCTGACATCGAGAAACGCCTTACCGCGGCTGTCAGGTACACATGAATTGGCCAATTTATGCGCTAAGATTTCTCATTTATTTACAGCAGTAATGCTATTCATTTTCCATACTTCATATTTCATGCGCTAAAAAAAATTTTCATTTATTTCTATTTTTTACAGCAGTTATGCTATTCATATTTCATATTTCACATCTATATACTCAGTGTTACAGTGTGCTACTTTATTTGTTCATTATACATGGAGGTAGCTGCTCTTAGTAATCACCTGTTCACACCTAGTTTTTGTAGTGGAAGTGCCGTCATTCTCTTTGTTACTAGATTTAGCGTTGACTGAGCACTCCACCCCCACCCCCATGCCGCAGGTGGTTTTAAATGCATCAGGATCTGTCTTTCCCACACATAAGCAGACGGAGGTCTCTTAGAGAGGTATTCACATTGGTAGGTCCTGGCATCGAGAAACGCCTTACCGCGGCTGTCAGGTACACATGAATTGGCCAATTTACGCGCTAAGATTTCTCATTTATTTACAGCAGTAATGCTATTCATTTTCCATACTTCATATTTCATGCGCTAAAAAAAATTTTCAAAAATTTTTCATTTATTTCTATTTTTTACAGCAGTTATGCTATTCATATTTCATATTTCACATCTATATACTCAGTGTTACAGTGTGCTACTTTATTTGTTCATTACACCACAGACTGTCCAGGAGTTGGCGGATGCTTTAGTCCAGGTCTTGGAGGAGATCCCACAGGAGACCATCCGCAACCTCATCAGGAGCATGCCCAGGCATTGTAGGGAGGTCATACAGGCAAGTGGAGGCCACACACAATACTGAGCCTCATTTTGACTTGTTTTAAGGACGTTACATCAAAGTTGGATCAGCCTGTAGTGTGTTTTTCCACTTTAATTTTGGTGGTGACTCCAAATCCAGGCCTCCATTGGTTAATAAATTTGATTTCCATTGATGATTTTTGTGTGATTTTGTTGTCAGCACATTCAACTTTGTACAGAACAATTCAATGAGAATATTTCATTCATTCTGATCTAGGATGTGTTATTTGAGTGTTCCCTTTATTTTTTTGAGCACTGTATTATATAGAGTCATTACAAACAGAATGATCTATTTCAAGTGTTTATTTCTGTTAATGTTGATGATTATAGCTTACAGCCAATGAATACACAAAAATCATTATCTCAGTAAATTAGAATACTTTATAGCAACAGCTTGAAAAATGTTTTTAAAATCCAAAATGTTGGCCTACTGAAATGTATGTTCAGTAAATGCACTCAATACTTGGTTGGGGCTCCTTTTGCATCAATGCGGCGTGGCATGGAGGCAATCAGCCTGTGGCACGGCTGAGGTATTATGGAAGCCCAGGTTGCTTTGCTGCACCTGTATATATTGCCTTTTTTCTCTGGTTCTTTTGTGTTGTTCCAATACACACAAAGGAAATATACATGTGTATAACAAAACACGTGTAATTGCAATAATTTTCTAGTTTTCCCACCTACAAAGAATGGAGAGGTCTGTAAATTTTAACATAGGTACACTTCAACTGTGAGAAGCAGAATCTACAGCTAAAAACCAGGAAATCACATTGTATGATTTTTTACATATTTAAATAGCATTTTATTGCATGAAATATGTATTTGATCACCTATCAACTAGCAAGAATTCTGTCTCTCAAAGACCTGTTAGTTTTTCTTTAAGAAGCCCTCCTACTTTGCACTCATTACTAGTGTTGAGCGATACCTTCCGATATCAGGAAATATCGTATCGGATTGGATCGGGCCGATACCCAAAAAGTATCGGATATCGCCGATTCCGATACCGGAAACCAATGCAAGTCAATGGGACACAAATATCGGAATGAAAATAAACCCTTTCTTTCCTTGTAGGTTAATTCTACATGAAGTAAAACAACTAAGAATAATGTAGAATGACATGAAAAGCCGGCAATTCATCAGCGGCATACACCGGTACCCGACAATTTACAACAGAAAGAATAGAGCTTCACACATAGATTAGATAGATAGAAACATGTCAGTCACATATATATGAAGTACAGTGACAGTGTTGCTTACTGTACTTGTCATTTAGTGTAAAGGATTTATTAAAAAAAATATTAGTGTTTTCGTGCACCGTCTCTTTAAAAAAGCCGGCCGGCAATTCAGCATCTGTACCCGACAATTTATAACAGACAGAATAGAGCTTCACACATAGATTAGATAGATAGAAACATGTCAGTCACATATATAAGAAGTACAGTGACAGTGTTGCTTACAGAACTTGTCATTTAGTGTAAAGGATTTATTTAAAAAAATAATAGTGTTTTCATGCACCGTCTCTTTAAGAAAGCCGGCCGGCAATTCAGCATCTGTACCCGACAATTTAGAATAGAAGGAATAGAGAATCACACATAGATTAGATAGATAGAAACATGTCAGTCACATATATATGAAGTACAGTGACAGTGTTGATTACTGTACTTGTCATTTAGTGTTAAAATAAAGGATTTATTTAAAAAAAAATTGGCGTGGGGTTCCCCTTAATTTTAGGCTCTAGCGGAGGTTAAGCAGACAGCTGGGGCAAATGTTTGAAGCCTGGGAAGGGGGTAATACCCACGGAGCTTCCCAGGCTACTAATATCAGCCCCCAGCTGAATACCTAGCCTTTACTAGCTATTAAAATGGGGGACCCCCCCAAAAAAATGACGTGGGGTCCCCCCTAATTTAATAGCTAGCACAGGCTAGGCAGACAGCTGGGGGCTGATATTAATAGCCCAGGAAGGGTGCCATGAATATTGGCCCCCTCCCAGGCTAGAAACACCAGCCGTCAGCCGCCCCAGAAATGGCGCATCCATAGGATGCGCCAATTCTGGCACTTAGCCTCGCTCTTCCACGCTGCCCTGGTGCGGTGGCAGGGGGTAATAGGGTTGGGGTTGATGTCAGCTTATAATGCCAGCTGACATCAAGCCCAGGTTAGTAATGGAGAGGCGTCTATAAGACACCCCCATTACTAACCCCATAGTCAAAGTTAAAAGAAAACACAAACACCCAGAGTAAAGTCCTTTAATTGAAATAAAGACACAATTCTTTATTGTTCTAAATTAAACCATACTTACCATCACGCCCATTCCAGCTGAAGCCAACGATCTCCTGCAATAAAAGAAAAATAATAAAGCAACCTCATCCTTACCTTTCGATGGTTCCCAGGACAGCTCCAGCTCTGCTACATCGAGATGACAGGCTGGACCGCAGCAGAACGCTGCCATCCAGCCTGTCATCCCGCAGACACTGAGAAGCGCAGGCATGCTTGCGCTCCTCAGTGTCTCTCTGTGACGTCATCCAGATGAGCCGAGTTCATGTCCAATGAACTCAGCTCACCTCATGCACGTCACTGACAGCGTGGGAAAATTCTCCTGCACTCAGCGCTTCAGCGTGAGAATTCTCCCACGCTGTCAGTGACATACATGAGGTGAGGTCATGTCCAATGAACTCAGCTCACCTCATGCACGTCACTGACAGCGTGGGAAAATTCTCACGCTGAAGTGCTGAGTGCAGGAGAATTTTCCCACGCTGTCAGTGACGTACATGAAGTGAGCGGAGTTCATTGGACATGACCTCGGCTCATCTGGATGCCGTCACAGCCAGACACTGAGGAGTGGAAGTATGCCTGCGCTTCTCAGTGTCTGCGGGATGACAGGATGGATGGCAGCGTTCTGCTGCGGTCCAGCCTGTCATCTCGATGTAGCAGAGCTGAAGCTGTCGTGGGAGCCATGGAAAGGTAAGGATGAGGTTGCTTTATTATTTTACTTTTATTGCAGGAGATCGTTGGCTTCAGCTGGAATGGGCGTGGTGGTAAGTATGGTTTAATTTAGAACAATAAAGAATTGTGTGTTTATTTCAATTAAAGGACTTTTTTCTGGGTGTTGTGTTTTTTTAAATACTTTACTAGAAATTCATGGTGGTCATGTCTAATATTGGCGTGACCCCATGAATTTTGGGCTTAGGGCCAGCTGATAATGCCAAGCTGGCCTTAACCCCTTTATTACCCAGTGAGCCACCGCACCAGGGCCCTGGATGAGTTGGGTACAGCGCCAGAAGATGGCGCTTCTATGAACGCGCCATTTTCTGGGGCGGCTGCGGACTGCAATTTGCAGCGGGGGTGGCCCAGAAAGCTTGGGTCTCCCTGCGCTGCGGATTCCAGCCCCCAGCTGCCTAGTTGTATCTGGCTGGGCACAAAAATAGGGCGAAGCCCCACGCATTTTTTTTTAAAATTATTTCATGAAATTCATGGAATAATTAAGAAAAAAAGGGCTTCCCTATATTGTTGTGTCCAACCAGGTACAAATAGGCAGCTGGTGGTTGGGGGCAGCCCATTCCTGCCTGCTGTACCTGGCTGGACACAAATATAGTGCGAAGCCCCACGTCAATTTTTTTTTAATTATTTCATGAAATAATTTTTTTAAAAAAGGGCTTCCCTATATTGTTGTGTCCGGCCAGGTACAAATAGGCAGCTGGTGGTTGGGGGCAGCCTGTTCCTGCCTGCTGTACCTGGCTGGACACAAATATAGGGCGAAGCCCCACGTCAATTTTTTTTAAAATAAGTCCTTTATTTTAACACTAAATGACATTTGAGGAGTTAATAAAGATGCAGTCCCTAAATTATTATTTATTTTTTAATTAATTTTTCCCAAAACTTTTGACGTGGGCTTCGCCATATTTTTGTATGCCAGCCAGGTACAGCATCCAGCTTCTATGAACGCGCCATTTTCCGGGGTGGCTGCGCACTGCAATTTTCAGCGGGGGGAGGGGGGGGGCAGAAAGCTTGGGCCTCCCTGCGCTGCAGATTCCATCCCCCAGCTGCCTAGTTGTACCTGGCTGGACACAAAAATAGGGAGAAGCTTCACGTATTTTTTTTTTTTAATTATTTCATGAAATTCATGAAATAATTAAGAAAAAAAGGGCTTCCCTATATTGTTGTGTCCAACCAGGTACAAATAGGCAGCTGGTGGTTGGGGGCAGCCCGTTCCTGCCTGCTGTACCTGGCTGGACACAAATATAGTGCGAAGCCCCACGTCAATTTTTTTTAAATCATTTCAGGAAATTCATGAAATAATTTAAAAAAATTGATGTGGGGCTTCGCCCTATATTTGTGTCCAGTCAGGTACAGCAGGCAGGAACGGGCTGCCCCCAACCACCAGCAGCCTATTTGTACCTAGCCGGACACAACAATATAGGGAAGCCCTTTTTTTCTGAATTATTCCATGAATTTCATGAATTTAAAAAAAAAAAAACGTGGAGCTTCGCCCTATTTTTGTGTCCAGCCAGGTACAACTAGGCAGCTGGGGGCTGGAATCTGCAGCGCAGGGAGGCCCAAGCTTTCTGGGCCCCACCCGCTGCAAATTGCAGTCCGCAGCCGCCCCGGAAAATGGCGCGTTCATAGAAGCGCCATCTTCTGGCGCTGTACCCAACTCATCCAGGGCCCTGGTGCGGTGGCTCACTGGGTAATAAAGGGGTTAAGGCCAGCTTGGCATTATCAGCTGGCCCTAAGCCCGAAATTCATGGGGTCACGCCAATATTAGACATGACCACCATGAATTTCTAGTAAAGTATTTAAAAAAAACACAAACACCCAGAAAAAAGTCCTTTAATTGAAATAAACACACAATTCTTTATTGTTCTAAATTAAACCATACTTACCATCACGCCCATTCCAGCTGAAGCCAACGATCTCCTGCAATAAAAGAAAAATAATAAAGCAACCTCATCCTTACCTTTCCATGGCTCCCACGACGGCTCCAGCTCTGCTACATCGAGATGACAGGCTGGACCGCAGCAGAACGCTGCCATCCAGCCTGTCATCCCGCAGACACTGAGAAGCGCAGGCATACTTCCACTCCTCAGTGTCTGGCTGTGACGGCATCCAGATGAGCCGACAATGAACTCGGCTCACCTCATGTACGTCACTGACAGCGTGGGAGAATTCTCCTGCACTCAGCGCTTCAGCGTGAGAATTTTCCCACGCTGTCAGTGACGTGCATGAGGTGAGGTCATGTCCCATGAACTCGGCGCACCTCATGCACGTCACTGACAGCGTGGGAGAATTCTCACGCTGAAGCGCTGAGTGCAGGAGAATTTTCCCACGCTGTCAGTGACGTGCATGAGGTGAGCTGAGTTCATTGGACATGACCTCGGCTCATCTGGATGACGTCACAGAAAGACACTGAGGAGCGCAAGCATGCCTGCGCTTCTCAGTGTCCGCGGGATGACAGGCTGGATGGCAGCGTTCTGCTGCGGTCCAGCCTGTCATCTCGATGTAGCAGAGCTGAAGCTGTCCTGGGAACCATGGAAAGGTAAGGATGAGGTTGCTTTATTATTTTACTTTTATTGCAGGAGATCGTTGGCTTCAGCTGGAATGGGTGTGGCGGTAAGTATGGTTTAATTTAGAACAATAAAGAATTGTGTCTTTATTTCAATTAAAGGACTTTTTTCTGGGTGTTTGTGTTTTTTTTAAATACTTTACTAGAAATTCATGGCGGTCATGTCTAATATTGGCGTGACCCCATGAATTTCGGGCTTAGGGCCAGCTGATAATGCCAAGCTGGCCTTAACCCCTTTATTACCCAGTGAGCCACCGCACCAGGGCCCTGGATGAGTTGGGTACAGCGCCAGAAGATGGCGCTTCTATGAACGCGCCATTTTCCGGGGCGGCTGCGGACTGCAATTTGCAGCGGGTGGGACCCAGAAAGCTTGGGTCTCCCTGCGCTGCAGATTCCAGCCCCCAGCTGCCTAGTTGTACCTGGCTGGACACAAAAATAGGGCGAAGCGCCACACATTTTTTTTTTTAATTATTTCATGAAATTCATGGAATAATTAAGAAAAAAAGGGCTTCCCTATATTGTTGTGTCCGGCTAGGTACAAATAGGCAGCTGGTGGTTGGGGGCAGCCCATTCCTGCCTGCTGTACCTGGCTGGACACAATTATAGGGCGAAGCCCCACATAATTTTTTTTTAATTATTTCATGAATTTCCTGAAATAATTAAAAAAAAATTGACGTGGGGCTTCACACTATATTTGTGTCCAGCCAGGTACAGCAGGCAGGAACGGGCTGCCCCCAACCACCAGCTGCCTATTTGTACCTAGCCGGACACAACAATATAGGGAAGCCCTTTTTTTCTTAATTATTCCATGAATTTCATGAAATAATTAAAAAAAAAAAAACGTGGAGCTTCTCCCTATTTTTGTGTCCAGCCAGGTACAACTAGGCAGCTGGGGGATGGAATCTGCAGCGCAGGGAGGCCCAAGCTTTTTGCCCTCCCCCCCCCCCCGCTGAAAATTGCAGTCCGCGGCCGCCCCGGAAAATGGCGCGTTCATAGAAGCTGGATGCTGTACCTGGCTGGCATACAAAAATATGGCGAAGCCCACGTCAAAAGTTTTGGGAAAAATTTATTAAAAAATAAATAATAATTTAGGGACTGCATCTTTATTAAGTCCTCAAATGTCATTTAGTGTTAAAATAAAGGATTTATTTAAAAAAAAAATGGCGTGGGATCCCCCATAATTTTAGTCTCTAGCGGAGGTTAAGCAGACGGCTGGGGCAGATGTTTGAAGCCTGGGAAGGGGGTAAAACCCACGGAGCTTCCCAGGCTACTAATATCAGCCCCCAGCTGAATACCTAGCCTTTACTAGCTATTAAAATGGGGGACCCCCCAAAAAAAAATGACGTGGGGTCCCCTCTATTTTAATAGCTAGCAAAGGCTAGGCAGACAGCTGGGGGCTGATATTAATAGCTCAGGAAGGGTGCCATGAATATTGGCCCCCTCCCAGGCTAGAAACACCAGCCGTCAGCCGCCCCAGAAATGGCGCATCCATAGGATGCGCCAATTCTGGCACTTAGCCTCGCTCTTCCACGCTGCCCTGGTGCGGTGGCAGGGGGTAATAGTGGTGGGGTTCATGTCAGCGCCAGCTGCCATGAAGCCCAGGTTAGTAATGATGGCCGTCTATATGACACCCCCATTACTAACCTACAAAGTGTTAAAAAGAAAAAACACACTACACCCAGAAAAAAATAATTTATTTGAAATAAAACACCATTTTATTTAATTCTTAGTTTACTAAAAAAAAAATAGTTACCTGTCCACGTTCCTGCGCTGATCTCCCATGCACAGCTGTCACATCTGGAGATGGTGACAGCTGTGCATGGCTGCTGTAAGCTCACGCTGCCGGGAACACGTCCGCTCCCGGCAGCGGGAGCCACTGACTGAGGTCACCGGAGTGCATTCAGGCAGCGCAGCTCCGGAGACCTCCTTTACGGCAGTGCTGTACCGTGGGAATTTCTCACGATACAGCAGTGCCGTAAAGGAGCTAACCGGAGCAGCGCTGCCTGAACTCCGGTGAACCCTTACGGCCCCGTCATTCTAGCGGCGGCAGCGGTTCAGAGCGGTCACATTCTATGTGGCTGCTCTGAACTGGAGATCTTCGTGGGACACTCGTGGACTACTACGGAGGGGTAAGGATAAGGTTGTGGTTTATTATTTTATATTTTATTACAGGAGATCGATGGCTTCGGGGAATTAGGTGTCTTGGTGAGTATAGGTGTAGTTTTTTATTTTTTACTTTATTTTAGGTGGCGATCGGTGGGGACAGGTAATGTATAAACTAATTTATTGTAGGTAACCACTGGCCACCAATGACATGTATCTAACATTTATTGGGGACACAGTAGGGCAATTTATATAGCAGGATCAGGCTGATGGGAACTACTGCTCCCATCGAGCTGATCCTGCTGGCAGGAGTGGACGGGGGACAGACATAGGCCGATGGGAGTAGTAGTGTCACATCGGCCTATGTCTGCCCGCACACACACCCGCACACACACCCGCACACACACACCCGCACACACACACCCCGCACACACACCCGCACACACACACCCGCACACACACCCAGCACACACACACACCCCGCACACACTAATCATGACGGGTCCGGGAGGTGAGGCTGACCTGTGCGGCCGTGGGAAAGTTGATGTGAGTTCATGCAGTCAAGCATGAACTCACATGAACCCTCTGAGGGCACCGCGGCTACTTCAAATGAACAGCTGATCGGCATCACCTGATACCTCAGCTGTTCATTTGAAATAACCGGCGGGAAAGCGCAGCACAGAACGGGAAAGCCGGCGGTGAAGTCTTTTCACTGCCGGCTTCCCCGCCCGGGTCCTTCGCTCCTTGGTGCTGCGCTCCCCGCCCGGTCCTAATTTACGATCGGGATGGGAGGTGGCGAGGGGAGCGGAGGATCGGGGTGGGAGGCTGCGGGGAAGCAGTATGGGGCTGCGTGATTGTTTAAAAGCCGGCGGCTTTTTACCGCGCGCCGGCTTTTAAACAATCAGGAGAATTCTCCCACGCTGGGATGGCATTCTGATGACAAGCTGGATCGCAGCTGAGCGCTGCCATCCAGCTTGTCATCCTTCAGAGACACTGCAGAGCGCAGGCATTATGGGAACTTCCGATTCCGGTATTCGATATTATAAAAGTATCGGAATTAAGTATCGGAATTCCGATACAGTGAATATCGGCCGATACCCGATATTTCAGTATCGGAATGCTCAACACTACTCATTACCTGTATTAATTGCATCTGTTTGAACTTGTTACCTGTATAAAAGACACCTGTCCACAAACTCAATCAATCACACTCCAACCTCTCCACTATGGCCAAGACCAAAGAGATGTCTAAGGACACCAGGGACAAAATTGTGGACCTGCGCAAGGCTAGGATGGGCTACAAGACAATAGGCAAGCAGCTTGGTGATAAGGCAGCAACTGTTGGCACAATTATTAGAAAATGGAAGAAGCACAAGATGACTGTCAATCTTCCTCAGTCTGGGGCTCCATGCAAGATCTTGCCTCGTGGGGTAAGGATGATTCTGAGAAAGGTCAGGAATCAGCCCAGAACTACATGGTAGCCTTGGTCAATGACCTGAAGAGAGTTGGGACCACATTACCGTTAGTAACACACTACATCGCCATGGATTAAAATCCTGCAGGGCACGCAAGGTCCCACTGCTCACGCCACCACATGTCCAGGCCCGTTTAAAGTTCAACAATAACCATCTGGATGATCCAGAGGAGGCATGGGAGAAAGTCATGTGGTCAGGTGAGAACAAAATAGAACTCCACTGTTAGGGGTGTGTCAGGTGTAATAAACAGTCACTCTGGATATGGCTGTAGAAGGTCACTGCGCTTGGCATTGCAAACAACTTCTTAATTCTTCTTCCTTTAAGACCCAGCAGTGACCTCCCTCCTGCTGCTGATTGACACACCCTTGCATGGGAGTTAAAACCCTCAGTTTGCTCCAGGCAATCGCTGGTGATACTTCTTTGTACCTTTTTGCATGCTTGGAGCACTAGCTGTTGGCTGGCTTCTTCTCTGGTGCCCTTGGAGGACAGTTGGCATTACTCTTCTGGTGTCTGTTCAGTCTAAGTTAATCCCCTTTGTTTGTCTACCTTGTTGTCTTTAGTTTGTAGTGGGGCCTGATCAGTGCTCACCCTTCCCCCTCCCTATCTAGGGCCATGCACTAGGGATATACAGGGTTTAGGGTCCTGCTCGGCGATAGGTGTTTAACCTATATAGGGATGGTAGGGTAGGCAGGGTGTTATTAGATCTGCCTAGGAGTCTTCACTCCCCCCATTCCCTAGTGTTTGGGCTTCCTCCTCCTCTTCTCTTCGTGTTGCACTTAGTCTTCCCCACATCTTGCATGACATTATCACTGGCCATTCATTAATAAAGAAAAAAAAAACTTCACACGTGGTTTTATTTGTGTATTTTTTTTTTCGGGTGTGTTTTTTTTTCCTTTTCCCTTGGTTCATGGATCTCGTTGCAGAGCAGCTGCGCAGGCTGTCTCTGGAGGTGACTGACCTCCGCTATGAGGTTCAGCAGTAGCAACAGCAGCTGTAGGTTCCTAATGTTGGGGTCTCTGCGGGTAGGCCGGTCCAGCTTGAACCCAAGGTTGCCCTCCCGGACAGGTTTCCAGGAGGTAGGGACAAGTTTGTTGTGTTCAAGGAAGCTTGTAAACTGTATTTTAAACTTCGTCCTTACTCCTCTGGAGGTGAGGAGCAGCGGATGCGGATTGTGATCTCACTGCTGCAAGGAGATCCTTAATCTTGGGCTTTCTCTTTGCCGCAGGGTTCGGTTTGTCTCCAGTCAGTGCAGGGGTTTTTCGGGGCTCTAGCCCTCATCTATGCTGACCCTGACCGAATCTCCTTGGCTGAGTACAGGCTGCGTCACCTTCAGCAGGGAAATCAGTCAGTAAAGACATATAGCTCCGAATTCCGCAGATGGGCAACTGATTCAAAATGGAATGACCTGGCTCTTATAAGCCAATTTTGTCAGGGTCTTACTGAAAGGTTGAAAGATGCTTTGGCAGTATAAGAAACCCCAGAGTCCTTGGCGGCTGCGATGTCTTTGGCTATACGTGTTGATAGACGCCTTCGGGATAGGTGGGCGAGACCACCTACTCCGGAGCCCTCTTTTCGGGTTAATGTCCCTTTGTGGAGCGGTCTGGGGGTGAAACAATACTAGCGGAGGGGGAAAAACCCATGCAGTTAGGGGTGTCTCTGCATCGTACGTTTCCCCTGAGATTCGTAAAAAAAGGGCGTGTGTTTTTTTTGTGGAAAAAAGGGACATTTTATTCGGGCCTGTCCCTCGATTCCTAAGCAAAAGGAGACTCAATTAACCCTTGGTAGTCTGGAGTTGGATAATCAAGGGGTGTGTTTATCGTCAACCTGCAGTTCTCAGTTTGTCCTGACAGCTGAGGTGGTGCTAGAGAGCAAGACTGAGAAAACTTCTGTGTTTGACAGTGGAGCTGGAGTCAACATGGTTGATGCTGAGTTTGTGAGAACTCTTGCTTGCTGTACTTTAGCTAAACCCATTCCTATCTTCACCATCGACTCATGTCATGCCATATCCATGACATGGATATGTCCTGGACGGTCTTCCCACTCCAACTGTACTGGATCTACCCTGGCTGGTGAAACATAATCCGTTGGTGGATTGGCAATCCAGAGAAATCATTGAGTGGGGAGATTACCGCCATGAGAACTGTTTAACCCCTTTAAAGCCCAGAATGTACTAATACGTATCTGCGTCCTGGGACTTAAGAGCCAGGTACGTATTAGTACGCCCTGTTGATTTCGCTCGCACACAGGCTGTGCGGGTGCGATCGCCGCTGGCAGGGGCGTACATAGGAATCATGAGGCCCCATAGCAGACGTTCTAATTGGGTCCTCCCACCCCCCCAAAAAATGTAAATAATTGTCGGGGGTCACAGAAGAGCATATCTTACAACTTACCAGCCTTTACATAGTAATTTTCCTCCTGCTGAAGTCCTAGATTCCTTTTTCATTGCCCCCATAAAGTATGATGCCAACAAAAGTGCCCCCCAAACACAGTATGATATCCCCATGGTGAATTCCTCCACATGCACAGTATAATGACGGTACTTTACCCCACCTCAACTCCCAAGGCAAAGTATCGTGACCCCAACACAGTATGATCCCCCAACTGTGACCCCCACACAGCCCACCATACAGTATAATGGCCCTACATACAGTATAATGGCCCCACAACTATCCACACTCCACAGAGTATAATGCACTCGCCGTGGTCCTCCACACAGTATAATGCACTCGCCATGGTCCTCCACACAGTATAATGCACTCGCCATGGTCCTCCACACAGTATAATGCACTCGCCATGGTCCTCCACACAGCATAATGCACTCGCCATGGTCCTCCACACAGTATAATGCACTCGCTATGGTCCTCCACACAGTATAATGCACTCCCCATGGTCCTCCACACAGTATAATGCACTCCCCATGGTCCTCCACACAGTATAATGCACTCCCCATGGTCCTCCACACAGTATAATGCACTCCCCATGGTCCTCCACACAGTATAATGCACTCCCCATGGTCCTCAACACAGTATAATGCAGCCCACCATAGGGTAAAATGCTGTCCCAGTCCTCCAGTTTTATCAGTACTCACTGATTTAAAAAATAAATAAATACATACTTACCGCTCCTCATTCCCCACTGCTTCAGTCTGTGCAGCGTGTCTCCCTCTTCACCTCAGCAGCTGCCAGCTCCACTGTCTGACACAGCGTGGAGCGTCATCACCCCACTGCATCAGAAGCAGAGGAGTTATGATGGAAAAGGGAGTATCACATGATGCTCCCTCCCCCATCATTGATTTCAACTAGGGTCGGCTGCAGGTTTTCATGGGCCCCGTTAGCACATACCACCATTCATGATGCACAGATACAGCAGAGAAATATCGGTATAGTACACAGGGCCCAGGCTGTTCCCTCGTCCTTCACATATGCAAACAAGCACACACAGTAAGCAGACATGCACACACACACATGGTACACAGACATGCGATCACACACACATGGTACGCAGACATGCGATTGTGTCACCCTGGCCTGGATGCCACAAGTGTAATTAAATCTGTGTCTGAGAGCAAGGGGGAGGTTCTCTAGTCAGGGGAATATTAGCATGCAATGCCTCCTGTCTCAGGCCAGTAGGGGGAGCAGGCTGCCCCTATAAAAGCTGGTGCTGGGGGCAGGGTTAGGGAGAACTTGATGGCCTGTCTCAGCACTGAGACTTGTCCCAGAGCAGAGCAGGGACAGACAGTTGCACTGCACCTAAGAGGAAGTGTGGCAAGAGGAGAGCCACAAGCCAGAGACAAGAGGCGAAGAGAGCCTCTCTTGGCAGATAAGAGACTGACTTTATCAGACTTTGGTGTCTGAGGCTGGGAGGATTCTACATCCTCCAGCAGAGAACCAGTCCGCAAGGGACTGTATATTCCTTGGCCTAAGAAGCCTGGAGGCCCTGCCACAACCGAAGGGACCAGTAAAGCCGTACCAGGCCGGGAGCAGAAAGGAACCCACGTCGCAGGCCATACAGGCGAGAATACACGGAGAGCTCGGGAACGTGGGCTGTTACCCTATAACGAGGAGATAGCCAGAAGGAGCGCAGAAAGCACGGTAGGCCTACACCCTCACCCTGACCAGGGCCAATTTCCCCGTTGCTCTCAGACATCCAGGTCCCCTCCTAGCCGGGACTGTTTATGGGTCAGTTTACCTGTTTCAGTAAAGATCCTGGACTGCAACCTATTGTCTTTGTGCTCCTTCGTGCCTCCAGCACTACCGGTACTGGGACTCTCACCACCATCACCCCCACCATCCATTATACTGCCCTGGGGCCGCACTCTTCCCGTGGGGAGTCACACTACCCTAGCTGCACACCTCATCAGCCCCAGCGGTCTGCATGCAGCGGCGGTTCCTAATAACCGCAATCCACGGGTGGCATAGTCGGACATATTCAATAGCACATAACGGACTACCACTGGCCTGACCACCCTGAGCCACGGAACCGGGTTGCCACTACAACTCCCATCGTTCCCTATTGCCCGGATCCGAGTGCCCCACGGCCCAGAGGGCGAGTCAGCTTTGGCGTAGTCGGCAGGATTTCGTGCCCACCCCATCGGGTACTGCGTGCCTGAAAAAGACTTTTGTAACTTACCTGTGGCGAAGTTTCCCGCCGTCCGGAGTCGTTTCCCGCCATCCGGAGCCGATTCCCCCCATCAGACGCCATCTTGGACCGTTTCCCGCCGTCTTCCCGCCATCCGCAGCTGCTTCCCGCCATCGGACGCCATCTTCAGGACGCCGCGCGGGAAGAAGAGGGGCGTGGACGTCAAAACCGCGCGAGATCCGAAGCTCCGCCCCACGCACCGACGCTGCGCAAGGTCCTGGAAGGGAGAGAGAGCGACGCTGACGTCATCAGGACGCGACTCCAGGTCCTCGTCCATAGCAGCAGCAGCGGAGCCGCGGCCTACAGAAGAGGATCGTCGGAAGGTAGGCCACGCTTAACTAGGGGGGAGAAAGATGTAGGACACAGAGGCGCCCACTACCACCAACGCAGCTGCAGCAGGGGTGATGCCCTTTTCCCTGCCCTACATCCCTGGAGCGGCCTGGCTGCCCAAGTACTCAGGGGAGCCCCATGCCCTAACTGACTTTAAGGAAAGGCTGTACAGTTTGTTCCAAGTCTACCCCCTGACAGAGGAACAGAAGGTCAGTATACTAACAGGGCAGTTAACTGGCGCAGCCCAAAGGGAGGTAAAATCATGGCCCACTGAGGAGAAAAGGACTGTGAAGGGTATTCTGGCCCGGCTGCGGGGTACCTTTGACACACGTACCTCCGCTGAGATTAAAATGAGGTTCTATGGATGTAAGCAGCGGGCACAGGACAGCATCAGAGACTATGCCCTAAATCTGCAGGAAGCCTTGAGGGCTATTCAACAAACTGACCCTGGCAGTGTGCAGGAAACGGATAAGCTGCTAACAGAACAATTCATAGAAGGTCTGCTGTCTAGCGCCCACAGGGCCCAACTGCGCCTCATGTTCTTTCAGAACCCCGACCGGACCTTTGCCCAATTTAAGGACAGGGCCATAAGGGTGCTCCGTGAATCTGCAACCAGTGGCGCTATAAACCCCCGGCGCCCTGCTCTCACCTACCACCAGGAGGCGGCGCCCTCCTCTATGGACCCCGTGGGGGCTGATGCACAGGCCCTGAACCAAGCCCCGTCGAAAGACCTGCACCACCAAGTCCAGGAGCTGACCAGGAACGTTGCGGCGTTGACCAGGACCGTCCAGGCGTTGCAAGTGGACCCGTCAAGACCCATCGAGCTGGCTTCAAGTCCGGAGGATGTCCCATGGCGTCGACAGAGGAGGATCCCGTCATTCCGAGGGAGGCCCACAGACCGCTACGCAGAGGATGGACAGCCCATTTGCCGTCGATGCAACCAGCCCGGACACATTTTCCAGGTACTGTAATTTAAACAGGTCCAACCTGGGGCAGAGGGCCAACCCCCAGGCATAAGATCACCAGGCCCTTATAATTGGCGTGATAAGTACGTTGGGGGGCGCCCGGTTTTACCCGTGGTGCTGGACGGTATCCCCATGAGCGCCTTGCTGGATACTGGGTCACAAGTAACCACTATCCCTTATGTACTTTTTAAGCAGTATTGGACTGATGCTGATATCACACGGTATCCAGACAGTAACTTGAGCATCATCGCCAGTAATGGCTTACCCGTGCCGCAGATGGGGTTCAAGGAGATGACCATTAAGATTGGTAAAGTTGAACTACCGGCACAGGGAGTAATTATTGTGGACATTGACCGACGTGAAAGTCACCCTAAAATAACTGTGGGTACTAACGTAATTGAAAATTGTCTTTCAGAGGTAATTGTAATTCTAAAACAGGTGGCGGTGAATGCTAGTTCCAGCCAACAGAGAGTCCTCAACAAGGAGATAAAAGCCCTGATGAGACGGCAGCAGGTAGAACTGTCTGGTGGTGAGATCGGTAGGGTAAGACTGAGTGACCCATTCCCCATTTCCATGCCTCCCAAAAGTGAAATGATGATCTGGTGTCGGACTGCAATCGGGTTGAGAGGTAGAGACTACCAAGCCATGGTAGAACCCGTGTACTCAGACAGCAGGCCCACCATTTTGACAGCCCGGGGGGTGGTTGATGTCCGTCATGGGAGGGTGCCCGTCCGTATCCTCAACATTGGGGAGAGGGAGGTACACTTAGCCAGGTACGCTACACTCGCCAAACTGTTTGCTGTCGAACACAAAGCTATCAGGGCCGTGGAACCCTTGCCTCCATCTCCACAGGCGGAGGGTAATGGCTCCCAGAAACAAAAGGAGGACTGGTGCCAGAAACTCCACGTGGGTGCTGACTCCACTCCCCTGCACCAAAAGCAAGGAGTCTACCGGGTGGTACAGGAGTACGAGAGAGTCTTTAGTAAGCACCCGCTAGACTTCGGCAGAGTAAAGGGGATAGAACACCACATCCCCACAGGGAGCCACCCACCAATAAAAGAGAGACACAGGCCTGTACCCCCTGCACATTATCAGAACGCCAAGGGCATGCTAAGAGAGATGAAAGAAGCTGGGGTCATTAGAGACAGCTGTAGCCCCTGGGCAGCCCCCTTGGTTCTGGTCAAAAAGAAAGACGGCACCATGAAAATGTACGTGGACTATAGACAAATCAACCGTATCACCCACAAAGACGCATACCCGCTGCCTAGAATAGAGGAGTCTTTAGCCGCACTAAAATCAGCTAACTTCTTTTCTACTTTGGACCTTACTAGCGGGTACTGGCAGGTTCCTGTGGCAGAGGCTGACAAGGAGAAGACCGCCTTCACCACCCCGATGGGACTGAGCGAATTCAACTGTATGCCTTTCGGGCTCTGCAACGCACCAGGGACCTTCCAGCGGCTGATGGAATGCTGTCTAGGGCACCAAAACTTCGAGACGGTCCTCCTTTACCTGGACGACGTGATCGTCTATTCAAAGACCTACGAGGACCATCTAAAGCACCTGGCCGAGGTGTTTGAAGCCCTGGCAGGCTATGGCCTGAAGGTGAAACCATCGAAGTGTCACCTGCTGAAACCAAAGGTCCAGTACCTAGGGTAAGCGTGGAAGGAGTGGCCCCCGACCCTGACAAGGTTACGGCAATCAAGAGCTGGCCAAGCCCCTCGAACATCAAAGAGGTGAGACAGTTTCTCGGATTGGTAGGCTACTACCGAAGGTTCATCCCCGGGTTCACTAAGATGGCAGCTCCTATGCAGGACCTCCTGATCGGACAGTCTAAGTCCAGGAGTCAAAAGCCACCCTTCAAGTGGGATAAACCGGAAGAGGGGTCCTTCCGCCAGTTGAAGATGGCCCTCACGGGGGATGAGATCCTGGCCTACCCTGATTATGGCCAGCCTTTTATTCTCCACACGGACGCCAGTAATGTGGGACTGGGAGCCGTACTGTCCCAAAACCAACAGGGCAGAGAACGGGTGATCGCGTACGCCAGCCGGAAGCTGAGGCCCACCGAGAGGAACCCGGAGAATTACAGCTCCTTCAAGCTAGAATTCTTGGCGGTGGTGTGGGCTGTGACGGAACGCTTCAAGCATTACCTGGCCTCCGCAAAGTTCACCGTGTACACGGACAACAACCCGTTGACACACCTGGACAATGCAAGACTGGGTGCCCTAGAACAGCGGTGGATGGCCCGTCTCTCCAACTATGACTTTGTGATCAAGTACCGGGCCGGCAAAACCAATGCCAACGCTGACGCCCTATCGAGGATGCCTCACTTACCTGAAGGTGACGAAGACCCAGAAGAGCTGGAGGAGGTAGAACTCCCCGCTTTTCACCGGTATGGAGCCGCTCAATACTCCCACCGCGTGAAGGAGGAGGATCTAACAACCGTGATGATCAATCCCCTACCTCACCACAGCTGGGCCGAGACCCAAGATAGTGACCCTGCCATCCGCCTGGTGAAAGATCTGCTGACCCAGGAAGACACCCGCATGGATCCGGATGCCCCAGAGGAAACCAAGCAGCTATGGAAAGAGAAGAGCAAGCTGTTCCTCTATGAAGGCAAGTTGTGCAGAAGGATTGTCAACCACCGGACGCACGAGCTGACCTGGCAAGTCGTGGTCCCAAGGCGGGATGCAGCTGTGGTCCTGGAGGCTTACCATGACAGAGCGGGGCACTTCGGTTGGAAGAAACTGGAGTTCCTGCTAAGAGGAAGATTCTTTTGGGTCGGAATGAGAGGAGCTGTAGAAAAATGGTGCAGAGACTGTGGCCCTTGTCACCTAAGGAGGAAGGACCGTGCCAGCCAGAAGACACCCTTGAGGCCCATCGTCACCACGCAGCCTCTTGAGCTGGTAGCTCTGGACCACGTCATATTGGCTCCAAGCCGGTCTGGATACATCTATGCCCTGACAATCGTGGACCACTATTCCCGTTTTCTAGTGGTGGTCCCGGTAAAGGACTTGACAGCCCAAACAGCGGCCAGAGCCTTCCAGCAATATTTCTGCCGTCCACACGGGTATCCGGAACAGGTCCTGACAGACCAGGGTCCAGCATTCGAGGCTGAAATCTTCCAGGAGTTCTGCAACCTCTATGGCTGTAAGAAGATTCGTACAACGCCTTACCACCGCCAAACCAACGGGATGTGTGAGAAGATGAACAATATAGTCATTGATCTCCTGAAGACGTTGCCCCTGGAGGAACGCAGCCTGTGGCCAGAAAAACTGCCGGACCTGATAGACCTATACAACAATATCCCGGTGAATGCTACAAACTGCACCCCGGCTTACCTGATGCGAGCCAAACCAGGTAAGCTGCCCGTAGACCTGGAGATGGAAGTCCTAATACCTGAGGACACCTCCCCGGATGCGGACTGGGATACGGAAAGGCAACTGCAGTACAAGAAGGTACAGGAGAGTGTGGAGAAGAGCCTGGCCCAGGTGAGAGAGAGGCAAGAAAAACTCTTCAATCAACACGCCCCTGCTGGTCCCCTAGAACCTGGTGAGCAAGTCCTAAAGCGAAAAAGAAGGCTACATAAGTTGGACGACCAGTGGGAAAGGGAACCCTACACCGTACTGCAGTCTGACCACGACAACCCAAAGGTGTGCGTGATCACCAAGGACGGAGGAGAAACCACTAGTGTCGTCTCCAGGGACCACCTCAAAAGATGCCCCCAGCAACTCCGTAGTGCAGAAGAGGATCAGAGTGACCTTGAACCCGCAGAGGACAAGGAAGAAATGATCAGCACCGTTCTCGGAGAGTTCCCTCAGTCCTGGACTCGTATAAATGATGCCATAGTGGCACCCGTCCTGCATTTCCTGCAACCGGCACAGCAACAACCAACACCAAAGCCGGAAGGTGAAGAGGAGCAAGCAGTTCCAGAGGCAGAAGAGCCTGTACCAGCAGCCCAGGAGAGTCAACCCTCTGCTGACAGTGAGCCTGCCATGCCTGCGGTAAGCCAAAGGACCCGCAGACAGCTGCCTGCCCTACCTGTACACCCAGCTGGTAGCTGTACCCCTAACGGTAGTGGGGAAAGCCAGGTCAGTCCACCACCAGACAGTGGGCTACGTAGATCAACCAGGAGCACAAAGGGGCAGATACCCGCTCGCTGGAGAATATAGAGTGTACTAAGATTGTAAATGACCCTGTTGCCAAATGTTGAATTGTTTGCAAAGTTACATGCATGTTTGGTAATTCTGTGTTTCAGTTTCTTGCAGCTACCGTAAGGACTCAAAGGTTATGGACTTTTTATAACCGGGGCCTTGTATGGACTGCGTTCGGAGCAAAACCCAGGAATGAACTAAGACTGTGAAGGACTTGGGGTAGGACAGACCCCCACCTGGTTAAGGCTCCCCGTTGTATTGGTGATATGGACACCCGGTCACAGGCCACACTGTGACCATAAGAACTCAATCTGTGCGTCGTCTGTCTATTAATGTTTTATGGTTATGCATATTGTCTTTGTTTACTGTTTAGTCCCGGAGTACTAAATTTCACTAGGGGGGAATGTGTCACCCTGGCCTGGATGCCACAAGTGTAATTAAAGCTGTGTCTGAGAGCAAGGGGGAGGTTCTCTAGTCAGGGGAACATTAGCATACAATGCCTCCTGTCTCAGGCCAGTAGGGGGAGCAGGCTGCCCCTATAAAAGCTGGTGCTGGGGGCAGGGTTAGGGAGAACTTGATGGCCTGTCTCAGCACTGAGACTTGTCCCAGAGCAGAGCAGGGACAGACAGTTGCACTGCACCTAAGAGGAAGTGTGGCAGGAGGAGAGCCACAAGCCAGAGACAAGAGGCGAAGAGAGCCTGTCTTGGCAGATAAGAGACTGACTTTACCAGACTTTGGTGTCTGAGGCTGGGAGGATTCTACATCCTCCAGCAGAGAACCAGTCCGCAAGGGACTGTATATTCCTTGGCCTAAGAAGCCTGGAGGCCCTGCCACAACCGAAGGGACCAGTAAAGCCGTACCAGGCCGGGAGCAGAAAGGAACCCACGTCGCAGGCCATACAGGCGAGAATACACGGAGAGCTCGGGAACGTGGGCTGTTACCCTATAACGAGGAGATAGCCAGAAGGAGCGCAGAAAGCACGGTAGGCCTACACCCTCACCCTGACCAGGGCCAATTTCCCCGTTGCTCTCAGACATCCAGGTCCCCTCCTAGCCGGGACTGTTTATGGGTCAGTTTACCTGTTTCAGTAAAGATCCTGGACTGCAACCTATTGTCTTTGTGCTCCTTCGTGCCTTCAGCACCACCGGTACTGGGACTCTCACCACCATCACCCCCACCATCCATTATACTGCCCTGGGGCCGCACTCTTCCCGTGGGGAGTCACACTACCCTAGCTGCACACCTCATCAGCCCCAGCGGTCTGCATGCAGCGGCGGTTCTTAATAACCGCAATCAACGGGTGGCGTAGTCGGACATAATCAATAGCACATAACGTACTACCACTGGCCTGACCACCCTGAGCCACGGAACCGGGTTGCCACTACTACTCCCATCGTTCCCTATTGCCCGGATCCGAGTGCCCCACGGCCCAGGGGGCGAGTCACGATCACACACACACACGGTACGTATACATGCGATCACACACACGGTACGCAGACATGCGATCACACACTCGGTACGCAGACATGCGATCACACACACACGGTACGCAGACATGCGATCACACACGGTACGCAGACATGCGATCACACACGGTACGCAGACATGCGATCACACACACACGGTACACAGACATGCGATCACACACATGGTATGCAGACATGCGATCACACACACACACGGTACGCAGACATGCGATCACACACACATGGTACGCAGACATGCGATCACACATACATGGTACGCAGACATGCGATCACACACACATGGTACGCAGACATGCGATCACACACACACACGGTACGCACACATGCGATCACACACACGGTATGCAGACATGCGATCACACACTCGGTACACAGACATGCGATCACACACACACGGTACGCAGACATGCGATCACACACGGTACGCAGACATGCGATCACACACGGTACGCAGACATGCGATCACACACACACGGTACACAGACATGCGATCACACACATGGTATGCAGACATGCGATCACACACACACACGGTACGCAGACATGCGATCACACACACATGGTACGCAGACATGCGATCACACATACATGGTACGCAGACATGCGATCACACACACATGGTACGCAGACATGCGATCACACACACACACGGTACGCACACATGCGATCACACACACGGTATGCAGACATGCGATCACACACTCGGTACACAGACATGCGATCACACACACACGGTACGCAGACATGCGATCACACACACACGGTACGCAGACATGCGATCACACACACACGGTACGCAGACATGCGATCACACACACGGTACGCAGACATGCGATCACACACACACGGTGCGCAGACATGCGATTACACACACGGTACGCAGACATGCGATTACACACACGGTACGCAGACATGCGATCACACACACGGTACGCAGACATGCGATCACACACAAGGTAAGCAGACATGCGATCACTCACACGGTATGCAGACATGCGATCACACACACGGTACGCAGACATGCGATCACACACAAAGTACGCAGACATGCGATCACACACAAGGTATGCAGACATGCGATCACGCACACGGTATGCAGACATGCGATCACACACATGGTACACTGACATGCGATCACACACACGGTACGCAGACATGCGATCACACACACACGGTACGCAGACATGCGATTACACACACGGTACGCAGACATGCTATCACACACACACACGGTACACAGACATGCGATCACACACACACACGGCACGCAGACATGCAATCACACACACACACGGTACACAGACATGCAATCGCATACACAGTACACAGAAATGCGATCACACACACAGTACGCAGACATGCACACACACACAAACACATACACAGATATGTGCACATACACAGATATGTACATGACTCGCCCCCTGGGCCGTGGGGCACTCGGAACCGGGCAATAGGGAGACGATGGAGGTAGTAGTGGCGACCCGGTCCCGTGGCTCAGGGTGGTCAGACCAGTGGCAGTCTTTTAGATGTTTTAGATAATGTCCGACTACGCCACCTGTGGATTGCGGTTATTAGGAACCGCCGCTGCAGGGCAGACCGCTGGGGCCGATGATGTATGCAGCTGGGATGGTGTGACTCCCCACGGGAAGAGTGCGGCCCCAGGGCAGTGTAGTGGATGGTGGGAGTGATGGTGGTGAGAGTCCCAGTACTGTTAGTGCTGGAGGAGCACACAGACAACGTACTGCAGTCCAATGTCTTTTACTCACAGTTCAGGTACTCCGGGTCACTTCTGTACACGTAGTGACCGCCCAGGCCGTGCTGCGTCCACCAGGTGAGGGGCTCGGTCAACTCCCAGGCAGCTCAGGAATATGGCACAGGACCCCCTTCTTTCCTTTCTCTGGCCTGCCTCACCAGTGACCCACTTTTGTCCAGCTGCCGCGGACTTGTGCGGGTAAACGTGGGCCCCGTTCTCCGCTGTCCTATATGGTGCCTTCCTAGCAGGTTTGATGACGTGTCGCACCAATAAATGATCGCGACGTCCGGTCTTTGGCTGAGGGTAGTTTCTCCTCCACCAACTTGGGATCCGGCACCCTTAATCTGCCTGACCCTTCACCCTGTATTCTCGTGGGTTCTTAGGGTCCCTTCCACTTTCTTGTTCGTGAGCCCTTCTGTTTCTCTGTCTCTTCTTCTCCTTTTCTGTTCCTTCCTGTTCCTTTCTGTTCCTTTCTCGTGGAGCTGGGATGAGACGTAATCACAGCTCCCTTTCACCTCCTCTTTCTCTCTCTTCCACTCTCCTCCTCGGCCTCTCTCTAGGCCCACTCCAGAGTAGAGCTCCTACAGAGCCTCTACTCCCTGTCTTCTCCTCTCTCTGACTGAACTGACTGAACCCAGATCTAAGATGGTGCCCACCTTTTATACCTCCCTCTAGCCATGAGCCCAGGTGACCAGCAACCAATGGGCTCCTACCTACGCTTAGGAACCAACCCCTATCTGCCCCTACAGCACTGTGTATTCCACCCCCCTCCCCACTCCAGCCAGGGACATAGTCTGTCGTGCCTGCACTTCTGTCTAGTGGGAGCACCGTTGAGCTGTCCCTCGGAAAAGGGGTGTGTGTGCTGTATGCAGCTAACTGAGCCCTGGTCCATACTCCATCCTTACCTGGGAGTGGAATACCACACCTCTGGCAGAGGTGCAATACCCCTGTAGCGGCCAAACCCTCGGGGCGCTACATTCCCCCCTGGTAAACCACAGCACGTCCCCGGGCTGGAAAAGAGCAAAAACAATTAAGTACAGGACATGCAAAAACTTTTTCAATAACCTTTTACATTTAGAAACGGACGACACAGTTCAATTCCCTTTATGGGACACACTTTTCACTAGGCACTATAAAATATTTTCAACACTACTAGAACTCTTTTGTCACTTGTCATATAAAACGGTTTCAAGATTATGTAAAACATTTTCTAGCAGCATATTAAACTCCTCATATAAAACAATTTTAGGCAAAACACATTCTGGTATTCTTGGATCATGGCCGCGGTGCAACTTGCGACCAGATGTTCTTCCCTCTTAAAGGTGCAACAGTCCAGCAGATTTATCTTGAGGTAGACGTTGCAGTCTTTTTATAAAACCAGTAGGGGGCGCTTTAGGAAGCGCAACTATTTACAGGGGCGGCCGCTCTCAGTCCTCGGCCAGTTTTGGGGAGGGGAATGGCTGCTCACAGTCCTCAGCCTGGCAGGGGATATAGGGGATAACTTTCACGCAGTCAACAGTTCCATAACAGTCCCAACGGGGACCACACTTTACTCTGGAAACAGTTCCAAAACAGCTCCCTGTACCCTGACGGGTAACTATGTACAGTCACACTTTACCGTTTACTGGTAACGGTGTCCTCCTGATGCGCCTTGCTCCTCCTGGTCGTCTTCAGACCCGTCCGGGTCCTCTTGGTACTCTGGATCTGAGTAATGCTGTTCCTCCCTTATCCTCTGGACATGAAGGGCAAACCATCCCTTTAGGCCTCGGTGTCGGGTGTAGGACACCAAGTCTCCTGGAAACAGATCCCGTTCCGGATGGCCCTCTGGCAAGTGACCCTCCACATCCCTCCTGTCAACATGGATGTCTGTGGTGGTGGCAGAGTCCCGAATGAACCCCCACCCTTTCTCCAGGTGGAACTTCACCACGGTCCCAGGTGTTTTAGGACTGCGTGCTGCATGGGGGTTCCGGCGGGTGCGTGTCTTCTCCTCCGCGCTTCGGGCCTGCAGCTGTTCCCCCTTCCGATGCCGTGCCCGCTCCTCCTCCGGACCTGCCAATTGAGAATACAGGTCCGTGCCCAGGGTTGGTGGTTTCGAGACCGGGGGCGCACACGGTTGGGAGGCGCCTGGGAAGATCAGGCCTTGCGACCGGGCCTGGAGCGGGCCACTTCTTACCGCGTCCGGGGTCAGAGGACACGACGGGGGGCGTGGTTCAGCGACTGTGCTCGTGGCTTGCGTCCTAGGTGTTTGCGGCGGGCGCGTGGAAGCTGCAGCGGCTCCCGGGACTTCTGGCTCCGCGACGGGATCCAGAGGTAAGGCTACGGTGTCAGGACCCGGGGCTGGGGCGTCCGCCTTACTTGCCTCTTCTGCAGCGTCGTCCTCGGCTTCCATTCTGTTTTCACCGCCCTCGGAGGCAGGCGTGCTGCTGGGTGCCGGTGGCGCCTCCTGCTGCTGGATCACGGCCCGCCAGGCCATCTCTTCCTTCCACCCGGCAATCACGTCCCGCCACGCTCGGACCATTCTCCGGTCCAGCTCCTCCAGCGCAGCCCGCACATACTCGGGGTCTTCCTTGGGGAGGTGTGCTAGCAGCTCCGTGAAGCTGTATGGGGATTCGGCCTGCAGCAGGCAACGCGCCAGGGCGCTGGAGCTGGTTCCTGTCTCTATCTCCGGGTGCGGCCTGGTGAGATTGATCCAGACCACCCCCTGCCCCACAGCTTTCTCCTCTTTCCGCCCCCATGGGGGGTGGTCCTGGGGCATTCTGCTGACAATCACTCTCAGGGGCAGCCCCCCCACTTTGATGGACATCTCCACAGCCGTGCTTATGGCTGTTGGGGGCGGGCTCCTTCTTTGGCGCCATTCTGGGACCTGGCCCACGATGGGAGGCGGCCTCCTGTGGTCTTTTGGCGCGCACATTATGGCGCTCGTTCTTCTGGGGAGGGCGCCATCTTTAGTACAGTGAAACAGTCTCTTTTCAGGCGTGCAGTACCCGTTGTTAGCGGGCACGAAATCCTGCCGACTACGCCAAAGCTGACTTGCCCCCTGGGCCGTGGGGCACTCGGAACCGGGCAATAGGGAGACGATGGGGGTAGTAGTGGCGACCCGGTCCCGTGGCTCAGGGTGGTCAGACCAGTGGCAGTCTTTTAGATGTTTCAGATAATGTCCGACTATGCCACCCGTGGATTGCGGTTATTAGGAACGGCTGCAGCAGGGCAGACCGCTGGGGCCGATGATGTATGCAGCTGGGATGGTGTGACTCCCCACGGGAAGAGTGCGGCCCCAGGGCAGTGTAGTGGATGGTGGGAGTGATGGTGGTGAGAGTCCCAGTACCGTTAGTGCTGGTGGAGCGAAAGAGCACACAGACAATGTACTGCAGTCCAATGTCTTTTACTCACAGTTCAGGTACTCCGGGTCACTTCTGTACACGTAGTGACCGCCCGAGCCGTGCTGCGTCCACCAGGTGAGGGGCTCGGTCAACTCCCAGGTAGCTCAGGAAAATGGCACAGGACCCCTTTCTTTCCTTTCTCTGGCCTGCCTCACCAGTGACCCACTTTTGTCCAGCTGCCGCGGACTTGTGCGGGTAAACGTGGGCCCCGTTCTCCGCTGTCCTATATGGTGCCTTCCTAGCAGGTTAGATGAGGTGTCGCACCAATAAATGATCGCGACGTCCGGTCTTTGGCTGAGGGTAGTTTCTCCTCCACCAACTTGGGATCCGGCACCCTTAATCTGCCTGACCCTTCACCCTGTATTCTCGTGGGTTCTTAGGGTCCCTTCCACTTTCTTGTTCCTGAGCCCTTCTGTTTCTCTGTCTCTTCTTCTCCTTTTCTGTTCCTTCCTGTTCCTTTCTGTTCCTTTCTCGTGCAGCTGGGATGAGACGTAATCACAGCTCCCTTTCACCTCCTCTCTCTCTCTCTTCCACTCTCCTCCTCGGCCTCTCTCTAGGCCCACTCCGGAGTAGAGCTCCTACAGAGCCTCTACTCCCTGTCTTCTCCTCTCTCTGACTGAACTGACTGAACCCAGATCTAAGATGGTGCCCACCTTTTATACCTCCCTCTAGCCATGAGCCCAGGTGACCAGCAACCAATGGGCTCCTACCTACGCTCAGGAACCAACCCCTATCTGCCCCTACAGCACTGTGTATTCCACCCCCCTCCCCACTCCAGCCAGGGACATAGTCGGTCGTGCCTGCACTTCTGTCTAGTGGGAGCACCGTTGAGCTGTCCCTCGGAAATGGGGTGTGTGTGCTGTATGCAGCTAACTGAGCCCTGGTCCATACTCCATCCTTACCTGGGAGTGGAATACCACACCTCTGGCAGAGGTGCAATACCCCTGTAGCGGCCGAACCCTCGGGGCGCTACATACACATACAGACATACACACATTTGAACACATTCTTAAAAGCACATAAAACAGACATAAATATATATACACAGTCATGCGCACACACACACAAGACACATTAGAAATATATTTAAAATGGGGATTGGGGAATCTGGCGACAAGCCTCACTTACCTGCCCCCGGCCTGTCTCCCATTCAGCTTTGCAGGGCCGCCGGCATGTCTGATGGCCATCAAAGACATGGCCCTGGACCATCAGGGGGGCCCCCTCACCGTCGGGTGCCCTGGATCATCAGGGGGGGCCTCCTCACCGTCAAGGCCCTGGACCATCAGGGGGGTCCCCTCACCGTCGGGTGACCTGGACCATCAGGGGGGTCCCCTCACCATCAAGGCCCTGGACCATCAGGGGGGTCCCCTCACCGTCTGGATTCAGGCCACTCCCCCAGCATCTGTACAGCCAGGACCTCACTCCGGCGCTGCAGCTTGTCTGCCGGAACTTCCCCAGACATAGCCGCGCTGTGTGTGGCTGTGTCTGCTAGTAATGACGCGGCAGGGGCGACATACACAATTAAAGGTGCAGTTTCGCCCCTGCGTGTCATTACTACCATACACAGCCGCATAGCGCGGAGCTATGTCTGAGGAAGTGCCGGCAATCTAGTTGCAGCCTGCAGCACCGGCGGATAAGGGGGGCAGGAGCAGGGGGGGCCCGATGCAAGGGTGGCGGGAACCCTGATGCAGGTACACGGTGCAAGCGACTGCTATGGGGCCCCCCGGCTGATGGGCCCCATAGCAGTTGCGTGGCCTGCCGCCATTGGCGGTACGCCACTGGCCTGAGGTCGGTATTGGGATGCTTCATACTGAGAGGATAGTCTTCTATGTTCTTCCCACATGTCTCACGCCTTGCTCTTAGGTCTGCCATGGCTACGACAGCACGAACCTGTATTGGACTGGAGAACTGGAGAGGTGCTCCGCTGGGGACATTCCAGTCATGAGAAGACTCTGGCGCCAGTACGTCTGGCTCAGGCCCCGTCTTCTCCAGCATCGCTGCCTGGTTTACCGTCTGCCTATTGGTCCTTTGCCAATGTATTCGGCAAAAAGGAAGCAGAAACTGTATGACTGCCCTAATGACTTGATTCCCAGATCTACACCCCTAGAGGCCAAATTTACCCTCTGTCCCCAGCTGAGACTCAAGTTATGTCAGACTACATTCAAGAGAATTTGGCCAAGGGGTTCATTCAGAAGTCCTCCTCTCCTGATGGGGCCGGACTTTTCTTCATTAAAAAGAAAGACTGGTCACTCCGGCGCAGTATAGACTATCGGGGTCTCAACCTGATCACGGTGAAAAATAAATACTCACTGATCCCTGAGTTGTTTGACCATTTAAGAGGTGCCAGGATCTTCACCAAATTAGATTTAAGAGGCGCCTACAATCTAATCCGCATTCGCCGGGGAGACGGCCTTCAATACAAGGGACGGACTTAATGAATACCGAGTGATGCCCTTCAGTCTCAGTAATGCACTGGCAGTTTTTAAAGAGTTTGTCAATGATATCTTCTGGGACCTGCTTTATTCCTGCGTTGTTGTGTATCTGGAAGATATTTTGGTATTTTCCCCGGATTTGGCCTCCCACAGATGAGCAGTTCGGCAAGTTCTCCAGCGTCTTAGGGAGAATCGACTCTATGCCAAGTATGAGAAATGCGTTTTTGAACAGTCCGTCCTTCCCTTCTTGGGTTACATTATCTCAGACTCAGATACCGGAGTCAGGATGGATCCTGAGAAAGTCTCTTTTATCCTTAAATGGCCGCTGCCCGTTGGAGTCAAAGCAATTCAGAGATTCCTTGGCTTTGCTAACTATTATCGACCATTCATTCCTCACTTCTCCACTCTGCCAGGACCCGAAAAGGAGCCGATTAGTGATGAGCGAGCACTAAAATGCTCGGGTGCTCGATGCTCGGGTCGAGCAAATTGGGATGCTCGGGTGCTCGACTCGAACAACGAGCCCAATGTAAGTTTATGGGAAACTCGAGCATAAACCCGGCAGTCTGCAGAGGCCCAAAAATTTCACAAATCGATGGGAACAGTACTCAAATTACATGGGAACAGCATGGGGAAGACCCCTGGAAGCATTTCTGACTCCCAGGTCACTGCTGTCAACAACGTTGTCAGAGTATTACGCAACTTTTACGGACTCACAGTAAAACATACAAAAACAAAACCAAAATGGATTTTCCTGGGAAATATGTTAAGGAACATCCTTTCCAGGGTAATGACTTGTATATAAGGCAAAATAAATAACCAAGAACAAAAATACTCCTCCACACTAGTGATGAGCGAGCAAACTCGCAAGTACTCGGTACTCGCCCGAGCATCTCAGTACTCGAGATGCTCGGAGCTCGCCGAGTACTTGCGAGATGCTCGGGCGGATGCTCGGGTCCCTCCCTGCATGTTTGGCGATCTTTAGAGCGCCAATGAACATGCAGGGATTGCCTGCCACTCATTTTAATGCCACAGCCATGTTGGTTGTGGCATTACAGTGATTGGCTGGCCGCACAGCGTCATCAGGCCTGGATAGCAAAAAGAACTTCGGCACTCCATACTTGAATATTTAAGAAATATTGTATCTAGACTAATGTCACTTTGAAAAATGAAGGTTTTTTGTGCATAATTTGGCCAATTTATGTGTGCCCATCAACCACGACAAGGTCACCTTCGTATGATGGGAAACTACGCTACGCTACCACTGGATATGACACTCTTGGGCTGTAAGCCTGTATGAACAATATGTCTCTGCTTGGGCTTTTAACCTACAATGTATGGGCTGGTAGAGCTAGTTAAAACCACCTGTGACTTCATTTTTCAAAGTGACATTAGTCTAGATACAATATTTCTTATATATTCAAGTATGGAGTGCCGAAGTTCTTTTTGCTATTGAGATTACTTTTTTCTTCAGAGCACCCGAATAGACCAGTGAGCGACCCCTCTCTTTTTTCTATATCAGACCTGGGGCCGCTGTGCTCGTCACAGTCACTCCGGAATCAGGCAGAGTAGGGAGAGGTGCTGCTGAGCTAGGGAGAGATTTGGTTGTGTATTAGGTAGTGTAGGGAGAAAACCCATACATTACACATATCCATCTTAACAAACAGTCCTTCTGAGGACTAATCCATCTGCAGAGATATCAGGCAGACAGTGTATATAGATGACAAGTAGAGAACCACCGAATGATAGGTCCAAAAGAGACAAAATAATTTTTCATAAAAAAACGTTATTCTGAAGTAATGGTTAAGTGGCACTACATGCACAAGCATGACTGCATTGTAGGACCAAACACAAATTGCAAAACATTGTGCTGGACTCAACATCAAAGGAAAATTATAGCAAAAATTGAAGAACAGGTAAATGACAGGTATGCACCATATGTATGGATGTTAATACCTATATTAGGCCTATGACATCATAACCTGCAACAAAAAATAATTTAATACTGCATTATTGGTCCAGCTTTGTGAATGGCACCGTGCGGTACAGCCCCTCAGCTTGCCTGCCTATATACAGGCAGTGTTTATAGGCAGGCAGGCACTGTATATAGCACAAGAGGCTCCATTCCAGTTCTGCCTTCTGCTGCTGTTAGATATTTCTATACAAAGGCCCAGGTCTCAGGGGCCAGAAATAATTTTCTTTGGATCTTAATCCTCATTATTTGCTTAAAAAGCAATCCAGAGAACACCGTTTTTCTGCGCCATTTGCTTGTTGGCACTGCAGAATACAGCCTGGTCCTTTCCATATTACAGCGCTAAAAATCCAGCTATGTAAAAGTTTGTTTTCTCCGTCACACGGATCACATGTACGTTTTCAGAAAATACTGCCATTTCTGACCTCCATTAAAAATTTGTTTCAGTGTGTCAGTGAAGCAATTGACACCAGATTGCTGTTCAAAATATTTACCTACAGGCCAGATATTTAAAACTGTGGTTTGTCCGTCACACGGATCACATATAAGTTCGCTCCAAACTCAGTCATTTGTAGTGAGCGTGGAAGATATTGCCCTCCATTTAAAATGGGCAAGGCGCGTGGCAAGGGACGGGGAAATGGATTTGATGGTTTTGGTGCATGCAGAGGCCAAGGCCGTGGGCTAGCTGAAATTGTGCCACAACTAGTGTTGAGCATTCTGATACTGAAATATCGGGTATCGACCGATATTCGCGGTATCGGAGTTCCGATACTGAGTTCCGATACTTTTAGAATATCGAATACCGGAACCGGAAGTTCCCATAATGCCTGCGCTCTGCAGTGTCTCTGAAGGATGACAAGCTGGATGGCAGCGCTCAGCTTACTCTACTTGTCATTTAGTGTTAAAGGATTCATTTAAAAAAATAATAGTGTTTTCATGCACCGTCTCTTTAAAAAAGCCGGCCGGCAATTCAGCAGCGGTATACACCGGTACCCGACAATTTACAACAGAAAGAATAGAGCATCACACATAGATTAGATACATAGAAACATGTCAGTCACATATATAAGAAGTACAGTGACAGTGTTGCTTACTGTACTTGTCATTTAGTGTTAAAATAAAGGATTTATTTAAAAAAAAATTGGCGTGTGGTTCCCCGTAATTTTAGTCGCTAGCGGAGGTTAAACAGACAGCTGGGGCAGATGTTTGAAGCCTGGGAAGGGGGTAATACCCACGGAGCTTCCCAGGCTACTAATATCAGCCCCCAGCTGAATACCTAGCCTTTACTAGCTATTAAAATGGGGGACCCCCCCCAAAAAATGACGTGGGGTCCCCCCTATTTTAATAGCTAGCAAAGGCTAGGCAGACAGCTGGGGGCTGATATTAATAGCCCAGGAAGGGTGCCATGAATATTGGCCCCCTCCCAGGCTAGAAACACCAGCCGTCAGCCGCCCCAGAAATGGCGCATCCAGCTGCCAGCTGACATCAAGCCCAGGTTAGTAATGGAGAGGCGTCTATAAGACACCCCCATTACTAACCCCATAGGCAAAGTTAAAAAAAAAACACAAACACCCAGAATAAAGTCCTTTAATTGAAATAAAGACACAATTCTTTAATGTTCTAAATTAAACCATACTTACCGTCACGCCCATTCCAGCTGAAGCCAACGATCTCCTGCAATAAAAGAAAAATAATAAAGCAGCATCATCCTTACCTTTTCATGGTTCCCACGACAGCTTCAGCTCTGCTACATTCACATGACAGGCTGGATCGCAGCCGAAAGCTGCCATCCAGCTTGCCATGCCGCACACACTGAGAAGCGCAGGCATGCTTGCGCTCCTCAGTGTCTGGCTGTGACGGCATAAAGATGAGCCGAGTTCATGTCCAATGAACTCAGCTCACCTCATGCACGTCACTGACAGCGTGGGAGAATTCTCTCGCTGAAGCGCTGAGTGCAGGAGAATTTTCCCACACTGTCAGTGACGTGCATGAGGTGAGCTGAGTTCATTAGACATGACCTCGGCTCATCTTTATGCCGTCTCAGCCAGACACTGAGAAGCACAAGCATGCCTGCGCTTCTCAGTGTCTGCCTGCGGCATGACAGGCTGGATGGCAGCTTTCGGCTGCGATCCAGCCTGTCATGTGAATGTAGCAGAGCTGAAGCTGTCGTGGGAACCATGGAAAGGTAAGGATGATGTTGCTTTATTATTTTACATTTATTGCAGAAGACATTGGCTTCAGCTGGAATGGGCGTGATGGTAAGTATGGTTTAATTTAGAACAATAAAGAATTGTGTCTTTATTTCAATTAAAGGACTTTATTCTGGGTGTTTGTGTTTTTTTTCTAACTTTGACTATGGGGTTAGTAATGTGGGTGTCTTATAGACGCCTCTCCATTACTAACCTGGGCTTGATGTCAGCTGGCATTATAAGCTGACATCAACCCCAGCCCTATTACCCCACTGCCACCGCTACAGGGCAGTGGGAAGAGCGAGGCTAAGTGCCAGAATTGGCACATCCTATGGATACGCCATTTCTGGGGCGGCTGACGGCTGGTGTTTCTAGCCTGGGAGGGGGCCAATATTCATGGCACCCTTCCTGGGCTATTAATATCAGCCCCCAGCTGTCTGCCTAGCCTTTGCTAGCTATTAAAATAGGGGGGACCCCACGTCATTTTTTTGGGGGGTCCCCCATTTTAATAGCTAGTAAAGGCTAGGTATTCAGCTGGGGGCTGATATTAGTAGCCTGGGAAGCTCCATGGGTATTACCCCCTTCCCAGGCTTCAAACATCTGCCCCAGCTGTCTGCTTAACCTCCGCTAGAGCCTAAAACTATGGGGAACCCCACGCCAATTTTTTTTTTATTAAATCCTTTATTTTAACACTAAATGACAAGTACAGTAATCAACACTATCACTGTACTTCATATATATGTGACTGACATGTTTCTATCTATCTAATCTATGTGTGATTCTCTATTCTTTCTATTCTAAATTGTTGGGTACCGCTGCTGAATTGCCGGCCGGCTTTTTTAAAGAGACGGTGCATGAAAACACTATTATTTTTTTTAATAAATCCTTTATTTTAACACTAAATGACAAGTACATTAAGCAACACTGTCACTGTACTTCATATACATGTGACTGATATGTTTCTATCTATCTAATCTATGTGTGATGTTCTATTCTTTCTGTTCTAAATTGTCGGGTACCGGTGTATGCCACTGCTGAATTGACGGCTTTTCGCGTAATACATTCTACATTATTCTTAGTTGTTTTCCTTCATGTAGAATTAACCTACAAGGAAAGAAAGGGTTTATTTTCATTCCGATATTTGTGTCCCATTGACTTGCATTGGTTTCCGGTATCGGAATCGGCGATATCCGATACTTTTTGGGTATCGGTCCGATCCAATCCGATCCGATATTTCCCAATATCGGAAGGTATCGCTCAACACTAGCCACAACAAACACCCACATCTTCTCCCCCGACCTTCCTGTCCCAATTCCTAGGAGACCGCAGCACACCACTATTGAACCCAGAGCAGTGTCAAAAGGTTGTTGGTTGGATAGCGGATAATGCTTCCAGTCAGCCACCACCACCACCACCCTGTCTTCCACACGGTCAAGTCTCAGTAGTCGTGAGTCTGGACCGCATATTCCTTACCCTGATCCTCCTTCCTCCCACCATGCCGAGTGCCCAGAGACAAATGATCCCACACTTGGACACTCTGAAGAGCTGTTCACTGTTCCATTTATAGATTCGGGCCTCTCGCCCGGTCCACTTGAGGCGAGGCAAGAGGAGATCGCATGTAGCGATGCCCAAATATTTGAGCAGCCACGGTCACACGAAGGCGACGGTGGGAAAGTGTCACAAGAGGTGGACGATGATGAGACACAATTGCCAGAAAGTCAGGAGGAGGACCAGCGTGCGGAAGTGGAAGACGAGGTGGTGCATGATATAGTAACTGACCCAACCTGGCAGGAGGACATGCAGAGCGAGGAGAGCAGCACACAGAGGGAGGGAGGCAGATCACCCCAACAGGCAAGAATAAGCAGTGTGGTGGTCGCAGACAGAAGCCAGGAAACCGTTCCCCGTAACACCAACACAAAGGAAGTTGCCAGTACAACTGTTAGGTCTTCCCGAGTCTGGTTGTCTTTTAAAGACTCTGCCGATAACCCCAAAAAGGCCATTTGCACCACCTGCCAGGCCAGCATCAGCAGGGGTGGCAAAACGACCAACCTGACCACCACCAGCATGATCAGGCACATGGCAGCAAAGCACCCGACTTTGTGGGCCGAACCCCAGGGTCCAGGAACAGTGTCTGCGGGTGGCACCATTGCTTCTTCCGCTGTTGTGCATGCAAGCCAATCCCCTGTCCATGGTGCATGCGAAGATGCTTCCTACCCTGCACCTGTCGTTGCACACTCTCAAGTAGCAGCATCAGGAAGCACGTCCATGTCCTTGTCCCAGCGCAGCGTTCAGTTGTCCATACCCCAGTCCTTAGAACGCAAGCGCAAATACGCAGCCAACTCCCCACAGGCCACACTACTAAATTCTCACGTTTCACGACTGCTTGCGCTCGAAATGTTGCCTTTTAGGCTCGCGGAGACGGAAGCATTCTGCAACCTGATGGTGGCGGCCATACCTCGGTACTCGGTCCCCAGACGCCACTATTTCTCCTGGTGTGCCGTCCCCACATTACACAAGCACGTGTCCCAAAACATTAGCCGTGCTCTCAACAATGCAGTTACCGGGAAAGTCCACCTAACCACGGACACGTGGACAAGTGCTTGTGGGCAGGGACGGTACATCTCGCTGACGGCACACTGGGTTAACATAGTGGAAGCTGGGACCCAGTCGGACCTTGAGACGGAACATGTCCTCCCGACGCCAAGGATTGCGGGCTCTAGGTCAATCAGGGTTGCCTCCACGGTCTACAGTTCCTGCACCTCATCCTCCTCAAACTCCTTCTCCTCTTCAGCCTCCATCTCCGAAATGACCACATCAGTCACAAGCTGGAAGCACTGCAGCACTGCCTCGGCCAAGTGGCAACAGGCTGTACTAAAGCTAATACGCTTAGGTGACAAACCACACAGTGCTGAAGAATTGTGGACAGCTCTGAAAGAGCAGGCAGATCTGTGGCTCACACCGCTGAACCTACAGCCAGGCATGGTCGTGTGTGACAATGGCCGGAACCTGGTGCGGGCTCTGAAGCGAGGCGAGCACACACGTCCCTGGCCTGGCCCATGTGCTTAACCTTGTGGTTCAGCGGTTTCTCAAATCCTACCCAGAGCTGCCGGATCTGCTTGTTAAAGTACGCCGCCTGTGCGCCCATTTTAGAAAGTCACCTACAGCTTCCGTCGCCCTTGCCGTGTTTCAGCAGCGTTTGCAGCTTTCGGCTCACAGACTGGTGTGTGATGTCCCCACGCATTGGAACTCTACACTGCAGATGTTGGGAAGGATTTGTGAGCAGAAGAGGGCAGTTGTTGAGTACCAGCATCAACAAGGCAGTCGGTATTCAGTTCAGACTCCACACATAAGACCTCAGGAGTGGACATGGATGTCAGACATATGTACCATCCTCCAAAACTTTGAGGACTCCACCAAGATGGTGAGTGGCGATGGCGCCATAATTAGCATCACCATCCCGCTTCTCTGTCTTCTAAAACACTCTGCTCACAATCAAAGAGGATGCATTGCAGGCGGAGCATGATAAGATGGAGCAAGGAACCATACAGGGTGATTACACACAGCCCAGCCTCATCTCATCCCAACTTGGATTGTGGGACATTGAGGAAGAGGAGGAGGAAGAACAGGAGCTAGTTTCACGCGCTATAGAGTGTACTACCTGCACAACTGTCATACCGTCTGTTCAGCGTGGATGGCCAGAGGACAGAGACGAAGAGGAGGAGGAGGAGGAAAGCATGGTCAGTCATCCTCTTGGTGAGAACATGGAAGTCTTGCCTGTTAGTAGTCTGGCACGCATGGCTGAGTTTATGCTACGCTGCCTTTCCCATGACCCTTGCCTTCTCAAAATTTTGATTGACAGTCATTACTGGTTGGTGACACTTCTAGACCCACGCTACAAGGAGAACTTTATAGCTCTTATTCCTGAGGCGGACAGGACTACAAAAATGTACCAGAAGGCCCTTGTTGCGGAACTATTAAAAAAATTCCCATCTGAAAACGCTGGCGGCAGAGGTCACACTTCGTTGGACAACCAAGGAGTACAAGCGAGAGAGACACAAATTCAATCCAGCAGAGGCAGGGGAACACTGTCAATGTTCTGGGAGAATTTTCTCAGCCCCTCCCATCGCACAAGCCCTGAAGCGCCGGGGTACTCTCACAAGGAGTGCAAAATTTGGGAAGATGCTAAGGGAGTACCTTGCCGACCGTACCAACGTCCTCTGTGATTCCTCTGTGCCTTATAATTATTGGATATCCAAGCTGGATACATGGAATGAACTGGCTCTCCATGCCTTGGAGGTCCTGGCCTGCCCCGCCGGGGGGTGAATGCAAGTGTTGCCAAAAATTTGGAGGCACTCCGATGCCCCTTGGAAGAGACGTGGAGGAGGGACTCATAGAAAAATGTTCCCATTAGAAAGGAGCGGGTCTCCTATACTTGTAATACCCATGCACTTAGTGTATGGGCTGACAAACATTTACCCCTGGGGGGTATACATGAACATACGTGTTCGTGGTTAGGTGGACTTTCCCTGTAACTGCATTATTGAGGACACGGCTAATTTTGTGGGACACATGCTTGTGTAATGAGGGGACGGCACACCAGGAGAAATAGTGGCGACTGGGGCCGAGTACCGAGGGACTGCCGCCATCAGGTTGCGGACAGCTTCCGTCTCCAAGAGCCTAAAAGGCAAAATTTCGAGCTCAAGCAGTTCCAAGTGCTGGGGTATGGACAACTGAACACTGCGCTGTGACAAGGAAATAAATGCTTGCTGATGGTGCTATTTGAGAGTGTGCAATGACAGGTGCAGGGCAGGAGGCATCTCCGCATGCACTATGGATAGGGGATTGTCTTGCACGCACAACAGCGGAAGAAGCAGTGGTGTCACCCGCAGACACTGTTCCTGGACTCCTGGACACTAGGGTTCGGCCCACAAAGTCGGGTGCTTAGCTGCCATTTGCCTGATCATGCTGGTGGTGGTCAGGCTGGTCGTTTTGCCACCCCTGCTGATGCTGGCTTGGCAGATGGTGCAAATGGCCTTTTTGGGGTTATTGGCAGAGTCTTTAAAAAACCACCAGACTCGAGAAGACCTAATAGTTCTACTGATTAGAAAACCATTGCAAAGGACAAGCAGATAATATATATTTATATTTGTGTATATTCTTACTAATCCAATCAATCAACACAGTGAAATAAATGTATATCTGCTACTTAAATTGGTAGACCAATCGGAAAACAATAACAGCAAAGCCCAATATAATGATAACTCCGACAAGAGGTCAAAAGTTAAAAACAAACACCTTTATTACAAAAATAGGGTACATAGTGGCAGAGAAAAAAGAACGCACACACATATAACTTAAGTAATGATAAGAGGGTATATAAATAATAACAATACCAGGGCTAGATTAGACTCCAAATAGATTCATGCATGCAAATGGTATCCTAGGTCATGTATAAGGGATATAATCCTGTGAAACATTATTATCAGCCAATATAGGCATCCCCAGGTAATACTATCAAGCATGCATGTGTGTATCAAAGAATTTATTATACCCAAATGGGTTAGTAAACAGATAACAGTATGCTATATTGGACCCTATCATACCTGGTGTGTATATATTTTTTTCTCTAATAGTTCTACTGGCAACGTCCGTCGTGTTGGTGTTACGGGGAATGTTTGCCCGCCTTCTGTCTGCGACAACCTCATTGCTTCTTCCTGCCTGTTGGGGTGCTCTGCCTCCCTCCCCCTGTGTACTGCTGTCCTCGCTCTGCATGTCCTCCTGCCAGGTTGGGTCAGTTACTATATCATCCACCACCTCGTTTTCCACTTCCCCACCCTGGTCCTCCTCCTGACTTTCTGGCAATTGTGTCTCATTATCTTCCACCTCTTGTGACACTTTCCCACCGTCGCCTTCGTGTGACCGTGGCTGCTCAAATATTTGGGCATCACTACATGCGATCTCCTCTTGCCTCGCTTCAAGAGGACCGGGCGAGAGGCCCGAATCTATAAATGGAAAAGTGAACAGCTCTTCGGAGTGTCCAAATGTGGGATCAGTTGTCTCTGGGCACTCGGCATGGTGGGAGGAAGGAGGATCAGGGTGAGGAATATGAGGTCCAGACTCACGGCTACTGAGACTTGACCGTGTTGAAGACAAGGTGGTGGTGGTGGTTGTGGCTAAGTGACTGGAAGCATTATCTGCTATCCAAACAATAACCTTTTGACACTGCTCTGTGTTAAATAGTGGTGTTCTGCAGTCCCCTATTAATTCGGACAGGAAGGTCGGGCGAGAAGATGTGGGTGTTTGTTGTGGCACAATTTCAGCTTGCCCACGGCCTCGGCCTCCGCATGCACCATCACCATCATTATCACATCCAGTTCCCTGTCCTTTGCCACATGCCTTGCCCATTTTAAATGGAGGACAATATCTTCCACGCTCACTACAAATGGCTGAATTTGGAGCGAACTTATATGTGATCTGTATCAAATCACAGTTTTATATAACTGGCCTGTAGGTAACTATTTTTAACAGCGAACTGGTGTCAATAACTTTGCTAACACGTTGCAACAAAATTTCAATGGAGGCCAGAAATGGCAGAATTTTCTGCACACTTATATGTGATCCGTGTGATGGACAATGTATTCTCCAATGCCAACAAGCAAATGGAGCAGAAAAACTGTGTTCTCTGGATTGCTTTTTAAGAAAATAATGAGGATTAAGATCCAAAAAAATTATTCCTGGCTCCTGAGACCTGGGGATAGTTCTAGAAATATCTGTAAAAGCACCAGCAGACAGAACTGGAATGAACCCTCTTACTATATGCACTGCAGACTGTCACTTTCACTGCCAGCCTAGCACTGATATCTCTGCAGATGGATTAGTCCTCAGAAGGACTGATTGTTGAGATGGATATGTGTCTCTAATATAGCTTGGTATACCTACACTAACTAAGAAACAAGCAAATCTCTCCATAGCTCAGCAGCACCTCTCCCTACATTGCCTGATTCCGGAGTAGACTGTGACGAGCATGGCGGTGCCAGGTCTGATATAGACCTGATGACGCTGTGCGGCCAGCCAATCATTGTAATGCCACAACCAACATGACTACGGCATTACAGTGTGTGGCAGACAATCCCTGCATGTTTATTGGCTCTCTAAAGAGCACCAAACATGCAGGAAGGGGACCCGAGTTCCCGCCGAGCAACCCTGGAAATCTGGAGCAGTGAGATGCTCGGGCAAGTAGCGAGCATGCTCACTCATCACTAGTAATCATTGTTTTTTTTAAGTCACAAGCTCTACAACTTTCTAATCTACAGTCAACCTGTAAGGAAGGATTAGATCTCCTGATCTCATAGCCAAAATGATAACAAATATAAATCAGCAGAAAGAAAGAACCCAATGAACAAGACTCATTATTCAGCTGGCATTGGCAACATTTATTTGTGATTGGGCCATGCATGTAAAAGTCAGCGTCACAATTACCAAATGAGCAGTGACTTTCCATCCTTTTTGGCAAAATATGCCAGACAGTTGAGAATTATTAGGATGTCCTCCGCCTTCGCCTCACATGGCATGCACTCCTTTACCATATTGCTCAGGTTTTCTGGATCATTAATGGAGGAAAGGTCATCAATTCCGGCATGTTTGTCCTTCACGATCCCGTAAGTGTTTACTAGGTGTTCTGTTAAGTGGACATGCACTGCGGGGTCATAGCCCAACTTCTTCAGCTGACTCATTGTATGATGGTAGCGCATATGCTGCTTGAATCTTAAATTCTCATCAACTTTGCCGGTTCGTGGACATGTGGTCACCTGTAATCATGAAATCAACAGTCAATATACATTTAGCATAGCCCTTTTGAAATTTTTATTTCCCCTTTTTCATTCATTTGCATTTTTCTCACTTCACTAGAGCTTAAAAATTTGCAAAATTACTATTAGCAATAAATGTTGCAAAAGAATAAAATAACTTCAACTCCTATGAATTCCCTAGCCATTCCAGCACCATCACTTTTGGTGGTCCCGCCGGGCTGCTGACTTGTCTTGCAGTGATCATGTGCTGTACATGCGCACAAGACCAACTGTCGCACATATAGGCATCGTCCCAGAGATCAGCGATTTCCTGCAGCAAGTTCATTTATGGCACGTTAGAGACCAGCAGAGATCTATGGAGAGCTAGTGCTGTGACTGTGGAGGAATTAACGGGTAGGTATATTAATTATCAATTATTCCCTGGACAAATCCCTTCAATTCTATAGGCGGAAGCCATTTTTTTGTAACAACTAGTCTTATATTAAAATCTAGCGCCTCTGTAACATTGTTGGTACAATCTATCTAGAACTCACACATTGATAAACTTCTCTATTTATTAAAATAAATAAGTATTTAATAGTAATTTAGGTTTGTCACCTGTAAAATCTTCTCCTCTATATCAGCCACGCGGTATCCGTACAGTCGTTCTTGTTCCCGGAAGATGGTACGTAGAATCCGACGGTCTAACTGAAAGGCTATCTCTCCGACAATGCACTGAAACTTCTTCACTTTTTCTGGGTTTTCAAAAATGAATTGGTAAAATCACATAAAAGCTTAAAAATTGCTGAATCATTGCAAATTGAAACTGGCACATGTGCCCAGGGGGTAATAATAATATTCATTGTAATTTTTGATTTAGGGGAAATCCATATGTATAAACCCAGTCTTACCCTTACCCAGTCTTACCAGTCTTGTGGTCGTCTTTTTGTTGTTGTGCAGGAGTCATGGTTTGTTCTGTTTTCTCATAGTTTTTTAAAATCATGCGAAGTTCCACATTCTCCTGCATTAACCCAATCCGTTTGCGCAATTCAGCATTCTCCTTTAATAGACGCATGCTGTCAGTGATGATAACTTTTTGATCATAACAAGTACTCAGACTATTTGCGGTAATGTCCATGGTGTTACTTGCAGCAGATGTTCCTGAGGATGTCTTCACAGATTCTCTTCACCAGATTAATGTCTGTTATGGAACACTCATGATCCTAACATGTTCTGTGATGTCATAAGCCATGTTATTGGAACCTGGTTATGAGCTCATCGTTCACTGCAGCCAATAGGAATTGGAAAAATTCTGCAAAATCTCATGTATATGTGGCACCACAGGAATACAGTATTGATAATATTCATTGTGGAAGTTTAAGAAGCCAATGAAATGAAAAGATTCTCTTTTTTAGAATCTAATATTAAAAATGTAAAAAAAATCATGCCATTTGCATATTCAATTTTGAAAATATAAAGCTGAAAATTACAGACATGACATACATGTGTTTTCAGGCCCACCCGAGTTAATACTTTGTAGGACCACCTTTCGCTGCAGCTTTCCACATCTAGAAGTGACATTTTTGCCCCTTCTTCTTTGCACACTCGCTCTCTCTCAGTGAGATTGGATGGAGACGTTGGTGAACGGCAACTTCCAAATCTTGCCACGGATTCTCAATGAGATTTAGGTCCGGACTTTGACTGGTACATTCAAACAAATGAATATGCTTTGATCTAAACCTGGGATGGGTAATACATTTTACCGAGGGGCCACATGCGTGACCGGGACTGTTGTGGAGGGCTGAACAAACTGGCTGAAATTAATTCTGTACAATATTGATATTAACATATTAATTACATTTAGTATTAATATAAAATAATTGTATCAAGTAATATTCAGCATAATTAAGTATGCTAACATCCTCCTGCATACCATATGAGTCCGCAAATAGCCCCCTATATGCCATTTGAGCCCACATACAGTCCCCTATATACAGTATGAGCCCCCACATAACCTCTCTATATACATTATGAGCCACTACATAGCCTCCTATATACAATATGAGTCCTTACATAGCCTCCTATAAACAGTATGACCTCCCATATAGCCCCTATATACAGTTTGAGCCCCCACATAGCCTCCTATATACAATATGAGCCTTCACATAGCCTCCTGTAAACAGTATCAGCCCTCATATAGCCCCTCTATATATAGTATGAGCCCCCACACAGCCTCTCTATATACAATATGAGCACTCACACACACCCCTGTTTACAGTATGAGCCCCCACATAGTCTCCTGTATACATTATGAGCGGACACTAACAGCTTTGGCTCCTGTGCAAGAAATGTGTTTGGTTCACCCTACTTTTATGGCAATTAAGCTACAGATATAATAAACATATATAAATATATATATATATATATATATATATATATATACAGTACATATACAGTTGAAACCAGAAGTTTACATACACAATATAAAAAGTCACATATGCATGTTTTTATCAATATCTGACATGAAATCAGAATAAACCTGTCCTATTTTAGGTCAATTAGGATTACCATAATTTTTAATATTTGCCAAATGCCAGAATAATGAGAGAGAGAGAATATTTTAAGGCATTTTTATTACTTACTGCAAAGTCAAAAGTTTACACACACTAAGATTACTATGCCTTTAAACAATTCTGGACTGCCCATATGATGATGTCATGTGTTTGGAAGCTTCTGATAGTTTTTTTGGCAACATCTGAGTTAATTAGAGACACACCTGTGGATGTATTTTAATGCACACCTGAAACACACTTCTTCTTCCACCCTACGCTTCCACAAATATGGAAATATTGGCATTTTTATTTGGAGAAAAATTTTATGGTCTTTCCAAGTGGTTGTAGCTCAAGTAATTTTCTGGGGTGTATCATTAGGTTGCACTGTACAATTACCCTGTGAGCCACAGCCCCTTGGAAAGACCATAACAATTTTCACTAACAAATAAGGCCCATATCTCTAAACGGCAACTTTCCCCTGGTGACAGGTCCTCTTTCAGTGAAATAGTTGCTGGAAGCTACAGCACAAAAAAAGGTGTCAAAACTGGTTTCACCCTCTTTCAATCCCCTCCTCTCTCCATAGAGTTTCCTAAGAACTGTTACCTGATGCCACTGAGAGTTGGCAGTCCATCTCGCTTTATCATGATTAATTTGAGCTGTTTTTCATTGTGGATATGCTATTAGAGGTTCAGGAGGCAGGAGGAAAGAAAAGAAGTGGCTCATAAGTGGAGAAATAGCTGATTTGTTTCATAAGTTATATGACATTTCTTTGGTATTACTGATTTATGCAAAGTTTGTGGAAGCAACCATTTTATATGCTTATTGGTATCAGATTGATGGTCTTATCACTGTAAATTAGGAAAAATGCAGGGTAAGACCCTTTCAGGTCTTGTAAAAAGCAACCAACGGAGACAAGAAACAAGGGCTGATTAGAAGCCCTATTAAAGCATGGTGTATTGCAGCCAAGGGGATGTGCAAAAGAAGAAAGTGGAGGGATGGGACAGAAAGTAGTTTAGTGTGTGGAAGGAACAAATGGCACTAAGAATAACAGCAGAAAGGGAGAGGGTTGTGACTTGAGGGCAGTGGCGTAACGCCAATGGCGGCAGGCCACGCGACTGCTATGGGGCCCGTCAGCCCCCCCCCTCCTGCCCCCCTTATCCGCCGGCGCTGCAGGCTGCAACTAGATTGCCGGCACTTCCTCAGACATAGCTGCGCGCTATGCGGCTGTGTCTGGTAGTAATGACACACAGGGGCGACACTGCACCTTTAATTGTGTTTGTATATCGCCCCTGCCGCGTCATTACTAGCAGACACAGCCACACGCAGCGCGGCTATGTCTGGGGAAGTGCCGGCAGACAAGCTGCAGCGCTGGAGTGAAGTCCTGGCTGTACAGATGCTGGGGGAGCGGCCTGGACCCAGACGGTGAGGGGACCCCCTGATGGTCCAGGGCCATGTCTGTGATGGCCATCAGACATGTCGGCGGCCCTGCACAGCTGAACGGGAGACAGGCTGGGGGCAGGTAAGTGAGGCTTGTCGCCAGATTCCCCAATCCCCATTTTAAATATATTTCTAATGTGTCTTGTGTGTGTGTGTGTGCATGACTGTGTATATATGTTTATGTCTGTTTTATGTGCTTTTAAGAATGTGTTCAAATGTGTGTATGGCTGTATGTGTACATATCTGTGTATGTGTGTGTGTGATCGCATTTCTGTGTACTGTGTATGCGATTGCATGTCTGTGTACCGTGTGTGTGATCGCGTGTCTGCGTACCGTGTGTGTGATCGCATGTCTACGTACCGTGTGTGTGATCGCATGTCTGCGTACCGTGTGTGTGATCGCATGTCTGCGTACTGTGTGTGTGATCGCATGTCTGCGTACCGTGTGTGTGATCGCATGTCTGCGTACCGTGTGTGATCGCATGTCTGCGTACCGTGTGTGATCGCATGTCTGCATACCGTGTGTGATCGCATGTCTGCGTACCGTGTGTGATCGCATGTCTGCGTACCGTGTGTGATCGCATGTCTGCATACCGTGTGTGCATGTTTGCATATGTGAAGGACGAGGGTACAGCCTGGGCCCTGTGTACTATACCGATATTTCTCTGCTGTATCTGTGCATCATGAATGGTGGTATGTGCTAACGGGGCCCATGAAAACCTGCAGCCGACCCTGGTTGAAATCAATGATGGAGGAGGGAGCATCATGTGACACTCCCTTTTCCATCATAACTCCTCTGCTTCTGACGCAGTGGGGTGATGACGCTCCACGCTGTGTCAGACAGTGGTGCTGGCAGCTGCTGTGGTAATGAGGGAGACACGCTGCAGAGACTGAAGCAGCGGGGAATGAGGAGCGGTAAGTATGTATTTATTTATTTATAAATCAGTGAGTACTGATAAAACTGGAGGACTGGGACTGCATTTTACCCTATGGTGGGGGGAAGCTGCATTTTACCCTATGGAGGGCTGCATCATACTGCGTACAGGACCATGGGGTGCATTATACTGTGTTGAGGACCATGGGGAGTGCATTATGATGTGTGGAGGACCATGGGGAGTGAATTAAACTGCGTGGAGGACTATGGGGAGTGCATTATACTGTGTGGAGGACTATGGAGGGTGCATTATATTGTGTGGAGGACTATGGGGGGTGCATTATACTGCGTGGAGGAACATAGGGAGTTCATTATACTGCGTGGAGGACCATGGGGAGTGCATTATACTGCGTGGAGGACCATGGGGAGTGTATTATACTGTGTGGAGGACCATGGGGAGTGCATTATACTGTGTGGAGGACCATGGGGAGTGCATTATACTGTGTGGAGGACCATGGGGAGTGCATTATACTGTGTGGAGGACCATGGCGAGTGCATTATACTGTGTGGAGGACCATGGCGAGTGCATTATACTGTGTGGAGGACCATGGCGAGTGCATTATACTGTGTGGAGGATCATGGCGAGTGCATTATACTCTGTGGAGGACCATGGCGAGTGCATTATACTGTGTGGAGGACCATGGCGAGTGCATTGTACTCTGTGGAGTGTGGAGAGTTGTGGGGCCATTATACTGTATGTAGGGCCATTATACTGTATGGTGAGCTGTGTGGGGGTCACAGTTGGGGGATCATACTGTGTTGGGGTCACGATACTTTGCCTTGGGAGTTGAGGTGGGGTAAAGTACCGTCATTATACTGTGCATGTGGAGGAATTAACCATGGGGATATCATACTGTGTTTGGGGGGGCACTTTTGTTGGCATCACACTTTATGGGGGCAATGAAAAAGAATCTAGGACTTCAGCAGGAGGAAAATTACTATGTAAAGGCTGGAAAGTTGTAAGATATGCTCTTCTGTGACCCCCGACAAATTATTTACATTTTTTTTTTGGGGGGGGGGGACCCAATTAGAACATCTGCTATGGGGCCCCATGATTCCTATGTACGCCCCTGCACATCGGGGGCATGTTAAACTAGTGCTTCAGATATTAAGGGATAACAAACTATATGCCAAACTAGAGAAATGTGTTTTCGCAGTCCAGGAGGTGCTGATTTTGGGGTACCTCTTGTCATCTCCGGGTTTTTGGATGGATCCGGAGAAGATCCGTGCTGTCCTTGATTGGGACCGTCCCAAGAATCTGAAGGCTCTACAGCATTTTCTGGGCTTTACTAATTTTTACCGGACATTTATCCAAAATTATTCGGTAATTGTGAAACCTATCACTGACATGACAAGGAAGGGGTCTGATCTTTCAAAATGGTCAGATGCCGCCCTGCAGGCTTTTTCCTCACTAAAGAGTTGTTTTGCCACAGCACCTATACTCAGTCAACCCGATGTTTCCCAATCCTTTATTGTGGAAGTTGATGTGTCGGAGGTTGGGGCTGTGTTGTCTCAGGGTCCATCCCCAGGTAAATGGCGTCCATGCGCTTTGTTTTCTGTGAAATTATCTTCGGCTGAGAGAAATTATGATGTGGGTAATAGGGAGTGTCACGCACAGTGTAGGAAAGACAAAGTGCAACACGAAGGGATGAGGGGAAGGGAGCCCAGACACTAAGGACAGAGGGGGTGGAGACCTCCTAGGCTGATCTGATATCACCCTGTTCTTCCCTACCGTCCCTATATTGGTTGCTCACCAATCGCCGAGCAGGAACTTAAAACTCTGTCTCTCCCTAGAGCTAGGGCCTGGCTATGGAGCGGGGGGGATGAGCGCTAGTCAGTTCCCACACTAACACTAAAGACAGCAAGGGAGACAGACACGGGTGAAGTAGCTTAGCTTGAGTCGACTTCAGAGAGATTGCACACACGTCCTCTTAGCACCAGAGAGGAAGGAAGAACTGCACTTGCTCCAAGCCTTCACAAGGGGACATGTGAATATCTCCGGTGCCTCCCTATTGCAAAGTGAAGGTATTTATACACCCAAGCCAGGGTGTTAATTAGCAAGGGGAAGGAAACCACTGGGTCCTAGAGTAAGACAAATCTAAGAAGGTGTCTTTAATGCCAAATGCAGAGATCTCCTGCAACCAACTGCAGGGTGACTGTCTGTCACATCTGACACAGCGGTGACAGGGAGCTTTTGACGATTAAATTGGCCTTCAAAGAATGGCGACATTGGTTGGAGGGGGCTGTCCATCCTATTACTGTTATCACAGACCATAAGAACCTGTCATATCTTCAATCAGCTAAACGTCTCAACCCTAGGCAAGCTAGATGGTCCCTGTTTTTTACTAGGTTCAATTTTGCTGTCACTTTCCGTCCAGGGGTCAAAAACGTCAAGGCTGATGCTTTGTCCCAGAGCTTCCTTGGTGGTAATGACCATGAGAACCCTGCCCCGATTTTACAGAAGGGGGTAGTCATTTCGGCATTGTACCCTGTACTGGAGGGTGAGGTGTTGGAGGCTCAGGGGGATGCCCTGCCTCCTGCCCTTCGGGAAGGTTATTTGTACCATCTAACCTGTGCTGAAAAGTAAATAGGGAACATCACAAATCTGTGCTTGCTGGTCATCCAAGTGGTAAGGCAACTGCGGACCTCCTTTCTGGTTGTTTTTGGAGGCCGGGTTGCATCGGGATGTGGTTGAACACGTGTCTGCTTGTAGTATTTGCGCGCGTTCTAAAGCATTGCATACCCATCCATCTGGTACTCTTTTTCCACTACCTAGTAGGCCACGGACACACTTCTTGTCCTGAGAAACCTGGTCTGGAAGCCACTCATAGAAGGGGGGGTACTGTCATGGGTGTGTCAGGTGTAATAGACAGTCACTCTGGATCTGGCTGTAGAAGGTCACTGCGCTTGGCATTGCAGACGCCTTCTTAATCCTTCATCCTTTAAGACCCAGCAGCGACCCCCCCTCCTGCTACTGATTGACACACCCTTGCATGGCAGTTTAAAACCCTCAGTTTGCTCCAGGCAATCGCCAGTGATACTTCTTTGTACCTTTGTGCATGCTTGGAGCACTAGATGTTGGCTGGCTTCTTCTCTGGTGTCCTTGGAGTACAGTTGGCGTTAATCCTCTGGTGTCTGCTCAAGCTAAGTTAATCCGCTTTGTTTGTCTACCTTGTTGTCTTTAGTTTGTAGTGGGGCCTGACCAGTGCTCAACCCACCCCTCCCTATCTAGGGCCAAGCTCTGGGGACATACAGGGTTTAGGGTCCTGATCGGCGATAGGTGTAGAATCTATATAGGGACGCTAAGGTAGGCAAGGTGTTATTAGATCTGCCTAGAGGTCTCCACTCCCCCCTTTCCCTAGTGTTTGAGCTCCCCCCCCTCTTCCCTTCGTGTTGCACTTAGTCTTTTTCACACCTTGCGTGACATCCACTCGCTGTGTTTGGAGGAAGAAGGATGAGTAAAACCAAAAGAACACGGTCACAACCGTGAAGCATGGTGGGGGAAACATCATACTTTAGGGGTGCTTTTCTGCAAAGGGGACAGGGTGACTGCATCGTACTGAAGGTAGGATGGGTGGGGTCATGTATCGTGAGATTTTGGCCAACAACTTCCTTCCCATTAGTAAGAGCATTGAAGATGGGTCATGGCTGGGTCTTCCAGCATGACAATGACCTGAAACACCCAGCCAGGGCAACTAAAGAGTGGCTCCGTAAGAAGCATTTCAAGGTCCTGGAGTGGCCTAGCCAGTCTCCAGACCAGAACTCAATAGAAAATCTTTGAAGGGATCTGAAACTCAATGTTGCCCAGCGACAGCCCCAAAACCTGAAAGATCTGGAGAAGATCTGTATGGAGGAGTGGGCCAAAATCCCTGCTGCAGTGTTTGTAAATTGGTCAAGAGCTACAGGAAACGTCTGACCTCTGTAATTGCAAAGAAAGGTTTCTGTACAAAATATTAAGTTCTGTCTCTCACAGTTGAAGTGTAACTACAATAAAAATTACAGACCTCTCCATTCTTTATAGGTGAGAAAACTTGCAAAATCATCAGTGTATCAAATACTTATTTACCCTACTGTATATATACAGTACAGACCAAAAGTTTGGACACACCTTCTCATTTAAAGATTTTTCTGTATTTTCATGACTTTGAAAATTGTACATTCACACTGAAGGCATCAAAACTATGAATTAACACATGTGGAATTATATACTTAACAAAAAAGTGTGAAACAACTGAAAATATGTCTTATATTCTAGGTTCTCTTAATGAGCTTCAAGAGGTAGTCACTGGAAATGGTTTTCACTTCACAGGTGTGCCCTGTCAGGTTTAATAAGTGGGATTTCTTGCCTTATAAATGGGGTTGGGACCATCAGTTGTGTTGGGCAGAAGTCAGGTGGATACACAGCTGATAGTCCTACTGAATAGACTATTAGAATTTGTATTATGGCAAGAAAAAAGCAGCTAAGTAAAGAAAAACGAGTGCCCATCATTACTTTAAGAAATGAAGGTCAGCCAGTCCGAAAAATTGGGCAAACTTTGAATGTGTCCTCAAGTGCAGTTGCAAAAACCACCAAGCGCTACAAAGAAACTGGCTCACATGAGGACCGCCCCAGGAAAGGAAGACCAAGAGTCACCTCTGCTTCTGAGGATAAGTTTAGCTGAGTCACCAGCCTCAGAAATCGCAGGTTAACAGCAGCTCAGATTAGAGACCAGGTCAATACCACACAGAGTTCTAGCAGAGTTCTAGCAGCAGACACATCTCTACAACAACTGTTAAGAGGAGACTTTGTTCAGCAGGCTTTTATGGTAAAATAGTTGCTAGGAAACCACTGCTAAGGACAGGCAACAAGCAGAAGAGACTTGTTTGGGCTAAAGAACACAAGAAATGGACATTAGACCAGTGGAAATCTGTGCTTTGGTCTGATGAGTCCAAATTTGAGATCTTTGGTTCCAACCACCGTGTCTTTGTGCGATGCAGAAAAGGTGAACTGATGGACTCTACATGCCTGGTTCCCACCGTGAAGCATGGAGGAGGAGGTGTGATGGTGTGGGGGTGCTTTGCTGGTGACACTGTTGGGGATTTATTCAAAATTGAAGGCATACTGAACCAGCATGGCTACCACAGCATCTTGCAGCGGCATGCTATTCCATCTGGTTTGCGTTTAGTTGGACCATCATTTATTTTTCAACAGGACAATGACCCCAAACACACCTCCAGGCTGTGTAAGGGCTATTTGATCAAGAAGGAGAGTGATGGGGTGCTACGCCAGATGACCTGGCCTCCACAGTCACCAAACCTGAACCTAATCGAGATGGTTTGAGGTGAACTGGACCGCATAGTGAAGGCAAAAGGGCCAACAAGTTCTAAGCATCTCTGGGAACTCCTTCAAGATTGTTGGAAGACCATTTCCGGTGACTACCTCTTGAAGCTCATCAAGAGAATGCCAAGAGTGTGCAAAGCAGTCATCAAAGCAAAGGATGGCTACTTTGAAGAACCTAGAATATAAGACATATTTTCATTTGTTTCACACTTTTTTGTTAAGTATATAATTCCACATGTGTTAATTCACAGTTTTGATGCCTTCATTGTGAATGTACAATTTTCAAAGTCATGAAAATACAGAAAAATCTTTAAATGAGAAGGTGTGTCCAAACTTTTGATCTGTACTGTATATATATATATATATATATATATATATATATATATATATATATATATATATATATATATATATATATACTGTATACACATCCTAAATCTGAATGAATGAAATATTCTCATTGAATACTTGAATACTTTGTTCTGTACAAAGTTGAATGTGCTGACAACAAAATCACACAAAAATCATCAATGGAAATCAAATTTATTAACCAAAGGAGACCTGGATTTGGAGTCACGGACAAAATTAAAGTGGAAAAACACACTGCAGGCTGATCCAACTTTGATGTAATGTCCTTAAAACCAGTCAAAATGGGGCTCAGTATTGTGTGTGGCCTCCCTACAACGCCTGGGCATGCTCCTGATGAGGTTGCAGATAGTCTCCTGTGGGATCTCCTCCCAGACCTGGACTAAAGCATCCGCCAACTCCTGGACAGTCTGTGATGCAACGTGACATTGGTGGATGGAGCGAGACATGATGTCCCAGATGTTCTCAATCGAATTCAGGTCTGGGAAACGGGTGGGCCAGTCCATAGCTTCAATGCCTTCATCTTGCAGGAACTGCTGACACACTTCAGCCACATGAGGTCTGGCATTGTCCTGCATTAGGAGGAACCCAGGGCAAACTCCACCAGCATATGGTCTTACAAGGGGTCTGAGGATCTCACCCGGTACCTAATGGCAGTCAGGCTACCTCTGGCGAGCAGATGGAGGGCTGTGCGGCCCTCCAAAGAAATGCCACCCCACACCATTACTGACCCACTGCCAAACCGTTGCAGGCAGCAGATCGCTCTCCACGGCGTCTCCAGACTCTGTAACGTCTGTCACATGTGCTCAGTGTGAACCTGCTTTCATCTGTGAAGAGCACAGGGCGCCAGTGGCGACTTTGCCAATCCTGGTGTTCTGTGGCAAATGCTAAGCGTCCTGCACGGTGTTCGGCTGTGAGCACAACCGCCATCTGTGGACGCCGGGCCCTCATGGAGTCGGTTTCTAACCATTTGTGCAGACACATGCACATTTGTGGCCTGCTGAAGGTCATTTTGCAGGGCTCTGGCAGTGCTCCTCCTGTTCCTCCTTGCACAAAGGTGGAGGTAGCGGTCCTGCTGCTGGGTTGTTGCCCTCCTAAGGCCCCCTCCACGTCTCCTGGTGTACCGGCCTGTCTCCTGGTAGCGCCTCCAGCCTCTGGACACTACGCTGACAGACACAGCAAACCTTCTTGCCACAGCTCGCATTGATGTGTCATTCTGGATGAGCTGCACTACCTGAGCAACTTCTGTGGGTTGTAGAGTCCGTCATGCTACCACGAGTGTGAAAGCACAACCAACATTCAAAAGTGACCAAAACATCAGCCAGAAAGCATTGGTACTGAGATGTGGTCTGTGGTCCCCACCTGCAGAACCACTCCTTTAATGAGTGTGTCTTGATAATTGCCAATAATTTCCATCTATTGTCTATTCCATTTGTACAACAGCATGTGAAATTGATTGTCAATCAGTGTCGCTTCCTAAGTGGATAGTTTGATTTCACAGAAGTTTGATGTACTTGGAGTTATATTCTGTTGATTAAGTGTTCCCTATATTTTTTGAACAGTGTATGTATATATATATATATATATATATATATATATATATATATATATGACTCGCCCAGGGGGATATATGGGGGGGAGACTCGGTACCCGGGCCTTTACCTTCTTTGCAGGATATCACGGCAGTCGGCTCCCAAGCCCGTCCTCTGGGTCACTCTTTAAAAATGGGTTTTAGTGTTTTTGTTAACAGTTTGTCTCGTGACGCCACCCGTGGTTTCTGGTAATGGTTACCAGCGCTGCTGCAGACCTACCGAGGGTGATGGGATGGCAGCTGGGATGTTTCTGCTCCCCACAGGCGGATCAGGACCCCGGGGCAGGGTTGATGGAAGGGATGCAGGTGAGAGGTGGCCTGGTCGGGTCAGGGGGAATGACGGACACGTACAGAGGGGATTCGCTTCAGTACCTTTACTGGTGTAACGGCAGATAGGGTCCAGGGTACTTAATAGGAAGGGTGCACTTCGGGACTCTCCACAGTGAGCGGCCTCCTGATCCGTTTCTTCCTCTCTCTAAGCTTCTAGCCAGCCTGGAACTTGGCCTAGCTTCTATGTGGTGTTGCTTTCTCACCTGACCGCTTGGTAGTAGGACTTTTCCTTGGCAACCACTATCCCTGGACGCTGGGGCCTTCGTGGTTCCTAGTCCTGTATTTGATGATAGCTTCAGGATGACAAGGGGTCTGGAAGCTTCCTGGTATGCCGGTTGTCCCTACTGGGTGTAGAGGACCCTGTAGGCGCGGACCCGGTGTCCGGATTGTGTCTTGGGGTGAGCCTGAGATGCTCCTCTGCCCCCTTTTCTCCTCTCTCCTTGCCCCGGCCAAACTCGGGACCCTCAGTACACACACAGCAGCTCACGTGTTGCTTCTTCACTGGTCTAAGTGCCAGCACACTGTCTCTCTACCTGACTCCACCCTCCGTATATATATCCCTAACAGGGCTCCCTCAGGTGGTATGAAGTGGAAGGGTGGAGGTGCCTGTTATGTAATGAGGGCCTCTTGTGGAGAAGTCTGTCCATGCACCCTTTTGGATCCTGTGGTACCTGTGAACAGCAGGGTACCACATTCCCCCGTAGTACAATTCAGTACTCCTGGACTGAAGCATTTTTTTTTTTGTAAACAGGTCACAACAACAATTACAATAACACATATTAAAGTTACAGTGAGTCCCATAACCAGATGTCCATCTCACTGGTGAAGGTGCAACATGAGCAGCAAGAGGGACCTGTCTGAAAACCCTCAACGTAGGCCCTGGGTGTGGCTACAGGGCATAAGTGATCCAGGTGTTGGACCACGTCTTGGGCCATGCCAAACGGGTTTTTGTTCAGTGGTCTTTTGACATAAAACCAATAGAGGGCACTTTAATAAGTGCAACTATTTACAGGGACAGTTTTTGGCTGCTCACAGTCCTCAGCCTACAAGTCTTTATACCCTTTACGGGGAACTAATGGCACACATATAAATTTTCCAGTTCATACACAAAAACAAATTTTAAATTTTCCTTCTGTACTCTTACGGGTAACTATTTACACTGTAGGCATTTTGTACCTTATTCCCTATACCTGGCAGGGATTTGGCCTTGTGTGCTGCGTGTGGACCTTCATAACACTGGGGTGACTGGTGTCTGTGCATGCACTCTCTGTTAACCTATCAGATCTACGTGCTGGTAGATTATAAAACTGCCTCAATCTCTCTATGGGACTGGCAAGTACACTGTTTACTGGGCCTTCATGCTCTGCCTCAACAGGTGATCCTCCTCTTACTGGGGACTCTTCCTGTTCCTGAGCAGGTTCTTCTAGGGCGCTCACAGATTCTTCTTGTGGTGGAGGCTCTTCTGGTGGTTGACAGAAGTGTATTACTGGTATAATAACTGCTCCATCAAGTTAAGGCCAGTCCGCAGGGAAGTCTCCTAGAACTGTATGAAGTACATCTTCCTTGGGTTTCTCCGGTATTACAAGAGGTGCTTCTTCCTCCGATGTCTTCAGTAGACCTGGGCACAATTTCAAGTGGTCTCTTGAGACTGTTGCAGTTGTTTTACCTCCATCCTTGCTGATCAGGCAGGTTTTGGTGTTGTCAAATTTGGAATTTAACACTGTATAGGGCTCTCTTTCCCACTGGTCATTGAGCTTGTGACCTCTTCTTTTCTGCTTTAACACTATTTCTCCTGGTGCCAAGGGTTCTGCTGGTGCATGTTTGTTATACTGCTCTTCTTGTGTTTCTCTCACCTTGTTTAGACTGTCTTCGACACAGGCCTGTACTTTCCTGTACTGCTCTTGCCGACTTGTGTCCCAATCTTCAGTGGACGTATCTGCAGCAGGTTCTACCACTCCGAGCTCCAGGTCCATGGGCAATTTTCCAGGTCTTGCTCTCATGAGGTACGCTGGGGTACAATTAGTAGAACTCACGGGTATGTGGTTATACAGGTCCACTAGGTCAGGTAGTTTGTCTGGCCACTGGTTCCTCTCTTCCAAAGGTAGGGTTTTTAACAGGTCTATAACAATGTTATTCATTTTCTCGCACATACCGTTGGTCTGAGGATGATATGGTGTAGTCCGGATCTTCTTGCATCCATACAGGTGACAGAATTCCTTGAATAGCTCAGCTTCAAAAGCAGGGCCTTGATCTGTTAGCACCTTGTCCGGATATCCATGGGGTCTGCAGAAGTAGGCTTGGAATGTTCTTGCTGCAGTTTCTGCTGTCAGATCCTTGACAAGGGCTACCACCAGGAACCGGGAATAGTGATCCACCATGGTCAGGGAATAGGAATAGCCTGATCTGCTGGGCGACAGTTTGACGTGATCCAGAGCGACAATCTCCAGGGGTTGGGTTGTTTTGATGGACTGCAAGGGTGCTTTCTGGCTGCTGTAGTCTTTCCTTCTGAGGCTACAGGGCCCACAATTCCGGCATCACCTTTCTATGGAACTCCGCATTCCAACCCAATAGAATCGGTCCTTCAGCAGGGTTTCCAGCTTCTTACAGCCAAAGTGACCTGCTTGGTCATGGTAGGCCTCTAACACCATCTGGATATCTGTCCTGGGTACAACTATCTGCCACACCATTTCATGGGTTCTGGGGTTGACATACCTTCTGCACAGCTTTTCTCTGTAGATGAACAGCCGGTTTCTCTCATTCCACAGGTGTTTGGCTTGTGGAGGAGCATCATTCTCCAGGTGAGAACCTTCTTGGGTTATCAGTCCTTTGATGAGGCTGACAACCGGGTCACTGTCCTGGGTCTCCTTCCAGCTGTGATGAGGTAAAGGATTTAGCGTCCTACCATGACGTCTTCTGGAGGCGTGTTGCTCGTGGACCATTCCGCTTCTGTGGAAAGCAGGTAATTCAATTTTTTCTAGGTCATCCACTTCATCCTCGGTGTCCGACTGGTGGGGCATTCTTGACAGGGCATCAGCATTGGTGTTCTTGTGACCTGCCCGGTACTTGATTATGAACTGATAATTCGACAACCTGGCTACCCAATGCTGTTCCATGGCTCCCAACCTGGCTATCTCCAGGTGTGTCAAGGGGTTATTTTCCGTAAAGGCTGTGAATTTAGTTGAGGCTAAGTAATGCATGAATCTTTCAGTGATAGCCCAGACCAAGGCCAGGAACTCCAGATTGAAGGAACTGTAATTCTCCGGGTTCCTCTCAGTAGGGCGAAGCTTCCCACTGGCATAGGCAATTACCTTTTCTCTGCCGTTTTGCTTCAGGGACAACACAGCTCCTAGTCCCTCGTTGCTGGCGTCAGTGTACAACAGGAAAGGTTGGCTGTAGTCGGGGTAAGCCAGGATTTCCTCACCGGTTAGGACTTCCTTCATTGATGCAAAGGGCTCAGTCTGCTCTTTGCCCCACTGGAATGGGGGACTTTTACCTCTTTTGGACTGTCCTACCAGGAGATCTTGTAGAGGTGCTGCCTTTTTGGTATAGTCCTTAATGAACCTCCTGTAGTACCCGACCAGTCCCAGAAATTGACGTACTTCTTTGAGGTTCCTTGGTTCAGGCCACTTGTGAATGGCAGTGACCTTTTCTGGGTCTGGTGCTACTCCCTCTGAGCTGACTACGTGTCCCAGGTAATGAACCTTCTGTTTGAGCAAGTGGCACTTGGAAGGTTTTAGTTTCATCCCATACCGGGACAATACCTCAAATACCTCCGTCAGGTGCTTTAGATGGTCTTCATACGTCCTCGAGTACACGATAACGTCATCCAGGTATAGCAGCACTGTCTCAAAGTTCCGGTGTCCCAAGCAACACTCCATCAACCTCTGGAACGTTCCGGGTGCGTTGCAGAGTCCAAATGGCATGCTGTTGAATTTGCACAATCCCATCGGGGTGGTGAAGGCTGTCTTCTCCCGGTCTTCCTCAGCAACAGAGACTTGCCAGTACCCGCTAGTGAGATCCAATGTAGAGAAATAATTGGCAGATTTTAGTGCAGCCAGGGATTCCTCTATACGGGGCAAAGGGTATGCATCTTTATGTGCTATTCGATTAATTTGTTTGTAATCTACACACATCCTCATGCTACCGTCCTTTTTCCTGACCAGGACCAGGGGAGCTGCCCAAGGGCTACAGCTTTCCCTTACTACCCCTGCCTTTTTCATGTCATGCAACATTTCTTTGGCTTTTTGGTAATGTGCTGGTGGTATGGGTCTGTAACGCTCCTTAATGAGTGGATGGTTACTGGTGGGTATGTGGTGTTGTACCCCTTTAACCCTTCCAAAATCAAGTGGGTGTTTACTAAACATCTGTTCATATTCCTGAACCACTCTGTAAACACCGTGTTTCTGATGGACATGAGTGGCATCAGTCCCAACATGGAGCTGTTGACACCATTCCTCCAGCTGAGCTTCGGAGTCATTGCCCTCCACTGTATCCGGTGTGGTCAAGGATTCCACTGTGTGTATGGCATCATTATTCACAGTATACAGCCTGGCAACAGTGGCGTATCATGGCAATTTAACTTCCCCCTCCCCACAGTTTAGGAGATGTACGGGTACCCTCCCATTGCGCACCTCAACTACCCCTCTAGCAGTTAGGAGTGTAGGTCTGTGCTCAGAGTTAACGGGCTCTACTACCGCCTGGTAGTTCTGTCCCTTGAGACCTATTGCTGCCCTACACCAAATCAGAATTTCACTCATTGGGGGAATCACAATGGGTATCGGGTCTGTTACCTGTACATTACCAATCTCACCGCCTGTTAGTTTTACCTGTTGCTGGTACAGGAGGGCTCGAATCTCTCTCTGGAGCACCTTCCTCTGCCCTGGTTTGGCAGTGTCAGCAATCTGTTGGAGTAAAAACAACACTTCTCCCAAACAGTTACCAACAAAATATGTACCAAGTATCATATATGGATTTGTATCACCAGGGTTAGACTCTATAACAATCAGCCCTTGGTCCTTTAGTTCCGCTCTTCCCACCTTCACTGTCACGTCCTTAACCCCTACTAGGTTAAGAGGAAGGCCATTGGAGGCATACAGAGAGAGATTTGGGGCTGGCGAGTGGAGTTCATCTATGGACCAGTACCTTTTGTAGAGGACATCAGGTATGATGGTTACCTGTGAGCCGGTGTCCAGTAGTGCAGGTGTTGCTATGCCGTCCAGCACGATGGACAGGAAAGGCCTTCCTCTTACAAACCGGTCGTACCAGCTTGATGGACCTGGTTGATCTACTCCTGGGTGTCGGCCCTTGGCCCCAGGGTTTGCCCGTTTAAAGGACAGATCCGCGCGGTGTGGCCTGCTTTGTGGCAACGGTAGCAGATGAATTCTCCTGGAGGGCGACATTGGTCGTTGGTCCTCCCACGGGGTGGCGTTGTCCTCCTTCTTCTCCTCATCCAGGGGACATCCTCAGGACTGTCGGCGAGTAGGATCCTTCCTTCCAGCTCGGGCTCCGTCTGTAGCTGCAGGGCGCTCAGGACAGTGGTCAGGGTTTTACTTAGCTGACGCACTTCAGAGCGCAGGCTGTCCAGCTCGCTAGGGGGCGTTGTTTGCACTTTCATCTCAGCCGCTAATGAAGGGGCAGTGAGTGCTGTGGCCATTGGGGCGGCCCCACCCTGGTAACGCTGGAGAGCAGTACCTGATGTTTCCAGGGGCTGAAGGCCCTTAATAGCCATGTCCTTCAGGGTGTCAAAGGTGGCATTTGGATGATCTAAGGCCCACCACCGTACAGTTCTGCTCTCCTCCTGGGACCTCAACCCCCGGATGAATTGTTCTGTCAGCATTTTGTTCTCATCGTGTATGCTGGCTGGACTAACCTGTTTCAGGGCTCTCAGTGCCTCTTGTAGACGCCAGGCATAGTCCCGGATACTGTCCTCAGGTTTCTGAGTACAGTGGTAGAACCTCATCCGAAGATCTGTCTCAGTGCGGTTTTCAAAGACAGTTTGCAGTCTCTTAAATATAATGGATACTGATTCCTGGTCTGCGGCTGGCCAGGTTTCAACTTCCCGCTCTGCGGCACCAGTCAATTGTCCCAGCACAACAGTGGCTCTCTGTTTACCAGTCATTGAGTACATGTCCAGTACACCGCATATTTTCCTTTTGAATCCAGACAGGGGGTCTGGTTCGCCGTTATCCCCGGAAGCCATTTTGCTCCGGGGATATACGGCAGGGCCATGGGTATGACTGGAGTCACAACCCCTGTTGGTGGAGCGGCCGCTCTAGCCTGAGCAGCGCCGCGCACGAGTTGAGCATCGAGAGCGTTAACCGGTGCTCCGGCGTCTTGTTGGTCGTCGGCCATGGTTGCGTCCCCCCTAGTAAACCGTAGCCTACCTTCTTTTTCTCTTTCGGGTAGGCCGCAGCTCCACAGACGGTCTCCTTCCAGGACCTGACGCTTCCTGGTGCTGCGTCACAGTGCGAGGTGGGGTGTGACACCCCAGGGGTCTGGTTGCCACAGTGATAGAGATATTACGTCTGAGAGCAGGTGGGAGGTCTCTTGGTCAGGGATCCTATGCATGCCACACCTCCTGCCCAGTCCTGGGAGGGGAAGAACTTCCCCTATATAAACCTAGGGCTGAGGCAGGGTTAGTGAGTAGAGAAGAAGTAGAGAAGAGAAGCAGCATAGGAAGAAACAACAGGAGCTCTGTGGGAGCAGTGCTACAAGGAGTCAGGGGCTGGCAGCTGCAGAGCTCGCCCTGACTGAGAAGTTATCACCGGACCCGGAGTCCGAGGCTGTGGGGACTAACTCCTATCCAGCAGCAGAAACCGACCGGCAGGGGATTGCAGGTCCTCTGGCCCAGAAACCCGAAGGCACGGTCACACGCGTGGGACCAGCACCGCCGTCGTGGAGCGAAAGCTACTAGAAGGCCCCGAGTCACCGGCCATACGGGTGAGCACCACACGGTACACTCAGGGACGTGGGCTACTTATACCCGCCTCTAGCAAGGTAGCCAGAAGAGTATCGTTAGTGTGGGAGGCCTACAACTCCGCCTGGCCAGGGGAGATCCCATCTGCTCAAGGACTGACCAGGCCCCAATCGCTAGCCAGTACTCCGGGAGGGTCTATCTTTGTCACCAGTAAAGACCCTGAACTACACCGTACCGTCTCCGAGTGGTTCCTGCTACCCCCATCATCCACGTCGGCTGCCCTGAGGCCATACCCCTCCCGTTGGGGGTTATACTATCACGCTGCACAATCCTACCACCGGCCTCAGCGGTCTGCCCTGCAGCAGCAGCTCCTTAGCTGTACTCAACGGGTGGCGTAGTCGTCCAACATCTACCGCTGATACAGCGCCACTTAGTCTGACTCCCTGGGCACGGACCGGATCACCGCCACGAGACTACAACCCTCAACAGATCCGGCTCCGGGTAAGCTCCCGTGTGAGCAACGCTGCGCGACACAGGCCCAGGGGCGCGTCAACTTTTGGCGTAGTCGGCAGGATCTCGTGCCCGCAACCACCGGGTACTGCGTGCCTGAAAAAGACTGTTCAAACTTACCTGTGGTGAAGATTCCCGCCATCCGGCGCCATCTTCCGCTTCCTTCCCGCCATCAGTGGAGTTTTCCCGCCATCCGGCGCCATCTTCAGCCTTCTTCCCGCCACACGTGGAGTTTTCCCGCCATTGGACGCCATCTTGAGGACGCCGCGCGGGAAGAAGAGGGGCGTGGACTCCGAAAGCGCGCGAGAACTGAAGCCCCGCCTCACGTCCGGACGTTGCGTAAGGTCCTGGAAGGAGCCCAGCAGACGCCGACGTCACAGGAGCGCGACGGAAGGTCCTCAACCCTGACGATCCACTGCGGAGCCGCGGCCTACGGAAGAGGATCATCGCAAGGTAGGCCACGGTCCACTAGGGGGGAGAAGGATGTCGGATACGGAGGAGAGCTTCACCGCTTCAACCCCCGCCAGCGCCACCGCTGTTGCGGTCATGCCTTTCACCATGCCCTATATCCCGGGGGCAGCCTGGCTACCCCAGTACTCAGGGGAGTCACATACCCTGCATGACTTTAGAGAAAAGCTGGATAGCCTCTTCCAGGTGTACCCCCTCACAGAGGAGCAAAAAGTGAGCATCCTGGTGGCCCAATTAACCGGGGCAGCCCAAAGGGAGGTAAAGTCCTGGCCACCTGGGGGGAGGACTGTCGCAGGGATACTAACCCGGCTGAGGGACACCTTTGATACCCGCACCTCAGCCGAGATCAAGCTTAGATTCTACGGGTGCAAACAGCGGGCACATGAGAGTATAAGGGACTATGCCCTGAACCTACAAGAGGCCCTGAGAGCCATTAAGCAGACCGATCCTGACGGCGTGGGAGACGAGGACAGGCTGTTGACTGAACAATTTATAGAGGGTTTATATTGCAATGCCCACCGAACCCAGTTGCGGGCAATGGCCTTACAGGACCCTCATCTGGGATTTGCACAGTTCAAGGACAGAGCCATCCGGGTGCTTCGAGAACCGGCACCAGGTGGCGTTGTGACCCACAGACGCCCCACTACCACTTACCACCAGGAGGCGGCGCCCTTGTCGGCAGGGCCTGTGGGAGCTGATGCGCAGGCTTTGAACAATGACCCGGCTCCAGACCTGCACCATCAGGTCCAAGAGCTAGCTAAAAGCGTTGCTGCGCTAACCCGAACTGTGCAGTCTTTACAGGTTTCCACTCCAGGGAAGATCCAGCTGGCATCCGGACCGGAGGACATCCCGTGGCGTCGACAAAGGAGGACCCCACCGGCCAGAGGAAGACCCAGCGACCGATACAACGAGGACGGACGACCCATCTGCCGCCGCTGCAATCAACCCGGACATATGGCAAGGTACTGTCCTTTAAACTGGCACAACCTGGGGTAGAGGGCCAACCCCCAGGAAAAAGATCACCAGGCCCATCGAACTGGCGCGACAAATATGTGGGAGGACGTCCAGTCTTACCCGTGGTACTGGATGGCATTCCTATGAGTGCCCTACTGGACACCGGGTCACAGGTCACCACCATCCCGTACGTGCTCTTCAAGCAGTACTGGAATGACTCGGATATCACCCGCTACCCTGACGACGACTTGAGTATCATCGCCAGCAATGGTCAGCCCGTGCCACAGATTGGATTTAAAGAGGTGACCATTAAAATCGGTAGAGTCGAATTGGCAGCACAGGGACTGATCATTGTAGACATTGACAAACACGAGAGTCACCCAAAGATAACTCTAGGAACTAATGTAATTGAAAATTGTCTTGCAGAGGTGATTTTCCTTTTACAGCAGGTTGCCAAGAACGCCAGCTCCGGCCAGCAGCGAGTGCTCCAGAAAGAGATCCGGGCACTGATGCGACGGCAACAGCTAGAACTCTCCGGTGGTGAGATTGGTAGCGTGCGAATGTGTGACCCTTTCCCTATTGCCATGCCCCCGAAAAGTGAAATGATGATTTGGTGCCGGGCAGCTACTGGTCTGAGAGGTAGAGATTACCAGGCAATGGTAGAACCAGTTTACTCAGACAGTAGGCCCACCATTTTGACAGCACGGGGGGTGGTCAATGTACGCCATGGGAGGGTGCCCGTTCGCATAATAAATATCGGGAAGAGGGAAGTGTACCTGCCCCGGTATGCCACGCTAGCCAAATTGTATACCATCAATCAAGATTACATACAGTCCGTAGAACCCTTGTCTCCATCTTCCCCGGAGGAAGGTAACGGCTCTAAGAAAACAATGGAGGACTGGTGTCAGCAACTACATTTGGGTACTGACTCCACTCCCTCACACCAGAAACAGGGAGTCTATCGGGTGGTTCAAGAGTACGAGAGAGTGTTTAGTAAACACCCGTTAGACTTCAGGCGAGTCAAGGGGGTAGAACACCACATCCTCACGGGAGACCATCCTCCCATAAAAGAGAGGTATCGACCCGTACCCCCTGCACACTACCAACACGCCAAGGGGATGCTTAGAGACATGAAGGAGGCTGGGGTGATCAGGGATAGCTGTAGCCCCTGGGCAGCTCCACTAGTCTTAGTCAAAAAGAAAGACAACACCATGAGGATGTGTGTAGATTACCGGAAAATCAACCGTATCACACACAAGGATGCGTACCCCTTACCAAGGATAGAGGAGTCTTTGGCTGCTTTAAGATCTGCTAACTTCTTCTCTACCTTGGATCTCACTAGTGGGTACTGGCAGGTTCCTGTAGCAGAGGCGGACCGGGAGAAGACCGCATTCACCACCCCGATGGGACTTAGCGAGTTTACCTGCATGCCGTTCGGACTCTGCAACGCACCAGGAACCTTCCAACGATTAATGGAGTGCTGTCTGGGCCACAGAAACTTCGAGACGGTCTTGTTGTACCTGGACGATGTCATCGTATATTCCAAGACGTATGAGGACCACCTGAAACACCAGGCGGAAGTGTTCGAAGCTCTGGCAAGCTACGGACTAAAGGTGAAACCCTCCAAGTGTCACCTCCTGAAACCAAAGGTGCAGTACCTGGGACACGTGGTGAGCGCTGATGGAGTGGCTCCCGACCCTGATAAGATCACCGCAATTAAGGAATGGCCAAGTCCCTCCAGTGTAAAGGAAGTGCGGCAGTTCCTCGGGTTGGTAGGCTATTACCGCAGATTCATCCCCGGTTTCACCAAAAAGGCAGCTCCTATGCAGGACCTCCTGATAGGCCAGTCCCGGAAGGCCAAGAACCAGAAGCCACCCTTCAGATGGGAGAAGTTAGAAGAAGAGTCCTTCCGCCAGCTGAAGATGGCCCTCACGGGGGATGAAATCCTGGCGTACCCTGATTACAGCCAGCCCTTTATCCTCTACACCGACGCAAGTAACATCGGGCTAGGAGCCGTGCTGTCCCAGATCCAGCAGGGGAAAGAACGAGTAATCGCTTACGCCAGTCGAAAACTGCGACCCACCGAGAGAAACCCTGAGAATTACAGCTCATTTAAGCTAGAGTTCCTGGCAGTGGTGTGGGCAGTCACCGAACGCTTTAAGCACTACCTCGCTTCTTCCCGGTTCACCGTGTACACGGATAACAACCCGTTGACACACCTGGACACGGCAAGACTCGGTGCCCTAGAGCAGAGATGGATGGCCCGTCTGTCCAACTACGAGTTCACAATCAAATACCGGGCAGGACGCTCCAATACCAACGCGGATTCCCTGTCCAGGATGCCAAACCTACCGGACGTAGGAGAAGATCCAGAGGGACCTGAAGAAGTTGAACTCCCCGCGTTCCACCGTCATGGGACTATCCAGTATTCCCATCGGGTAAGGAGTAAGCAAGCCGCTACGTTTAACCCCTTGCCTCACTACAACTGGGAGGAAACGCAAGACAGTGACCCTGCCGTCCGACTGGTGAAGGAGATGCTGACTCGGCCAGAGGCTTGCCTTGACCCAGACGCTCCGGAGGAAGCCAAGCAACTGTGGGCTGAGAAGAGTCGACTGTTCCTTTACAAGGGGAAGTTGTGCCGCAGAATGGTTAACTCCCGGACGCATGAACTAATCTGGCAAGTAGTGGTGCCACGGAGAGACGCAGCCATGGTGATGGAGGCATACCACGACGGGGCTGGACACTTCGGATGGAAGAAGCTGGAGTTCCTGCTGCGCGGGCGGTTCCACTGGGTAGACATGAGGGGAACCATCGAGAGGTGGTGCAGAGACTGTGGCCCGTGCAACCTAAGAAGGAAGGACCGTGCCAGCCAGAAGACTCCCCTGCAGTCCATCGTCACCCGGCAGCCGTTGGAACTGGTAGCCTTGAATCATGTAAAACTGACCCCAAGCAGAAGTGGCTACGTTTACGCACTAACCATCGTGGATCACTACTCCCGGTTCTTGGTTGTCGTCCCCGTCAAGGACTTAACAGCTCGAACAGCAGCTAGAGCCTTCCAGCAGCACTTCTGCCGTCCACACGGGTACCCGGACCAAGTGCTGACGGACCAGGGACCTGCCTTTGAAGCGGAGGTCTTCCAGGAATTCTGCAATCTGTATGGCTGCCGGAAGATAAGGACGACACCCTATCATCCGCAAACTAATGGACTTTGTGAGAAAATGAACCAGGTGGTAATGGATCTTCTGAAAACGTTGCCCCTGGAAGAACGTAGTCTGTGGCCTGAGAAGCTGCCCGATCTGGTGGACCTATACAACCACATCCCGGTAGGTTCCACCAACTGTACCCCGGCTTACCTGATGAGGGCAAGGCCTGGTAAGCTACCTGTTGACCTGGAGATGGGAGTCCTGACACCCGAGGACACTTCACCAGAAGCAGACTGGGACACAGAGAGGCAGCAGCAGTACCGGAAAGTACAGGAGAGCGTGGAGCGAAGTCTCTGTCAAGCTAGGGAAAGACAAGAGAAAACTTACAACCAGTATGCTCCCGCTGTTCCCCTGGTACCCGGAGAGCAGGTCTTGAAGAGGAAAAGGCGGCTCCACAAGTTGGACGACCAGTGGGAGAAGGACCCGTACATCGTACTGCCCTCAAGCCACGACAACTCAAAGGTCTGTACCATCAGTAAAGGCGGAGGGGAAACTACAACCATTGTATCCCGGGATCACCTGAAGAAGTGTCCCGAACAGCTACGGAACCCTGAAGAGGAACAAGAAGACCCTCGACCCGTAGAGGAAAGGGAAGATATGGTTAGTACTGTGCTCGGAGACTTCCCTCGGTCTTGGACTCAAGTCAATGGCGCAGTTGTGGTACCCGTACTCACCTTCCTCCAACCAGCATCCCAAGCACCTACGGAGCAACAGGTAGAGCTGGAAGAACAGCCGGTCCAGGAGGCAGAAGACCCCACACCAGCAGACCAGGAGGATCAACCCTGTGCTTATAGTGAACCTGCCATGCCTCTAGTGAGCCAAAGGGCCCGTGGACAGCTGCCCAGTTTACCCTTGACAGTTCCTACACCCTGTAGTTCGGGGCTAGACAGTCAGCTCCGTAGGTCCACTAGGGCCACTAGAGGCCAGTTACCCGCACGTTGGAGGATTTGAAGTGTATAAGTTGTTTTATTTATGGTTACCTGTTTTTCTTGTTGCTTGTGTATAATTATGTGTTTCTAGTTATTTTTAGGAGTCCTTGGTGGATTTACCGGGAATCCTTGTACAATTGGTTGGAGCGTAACCTAGGAATGGACTAAAGACTGTTAAGGACTCGGGGCAGGACAGACCCCTACCTGGTTACGTCTCCCTGTTTTGGTGAAATGGACACCTTGCTTTTCTTCAAAAACTGCACCCGGTTGCGGACACGCCGTAACCATCTTTATGTGTTTTTCTTATTGTATTATTATTGTTTATACCTTGTTATGTTTTTCTAAAAATATGTTTAGTCCCGGAGTACTAAATTTCACTAGGGGGGAATGTGACACCCCAGGAATCTGGTTGCCACAGTGATAGAGATATTACGTCTGAGAGCAGGTGGGAGGTCTCTTGGTCAGGGATCCTATGCATGCCACACCTCCTGCCCAGTCCTGGGAGGGGAAGAACTTCCCCTATATTAACCTAGGGCTGAGGCAGGGTTAGTGAGTAGAGAAGAAGTAGAGAAGAGAAGCAGCATAGGAAGAAACAACAGGAGCTCTGTGGGAGCAGTGCTACAAGGAGTCAGGGGCTGGCAGCTGCAGAGCTCGCCCTTACTGAGAAGTTATCACCGGACCCGGAGTCCGAGGCTGTGGGGACTAACTCCTATCCAGCAGCAGAAACCGACCGGCAGGGGATTGCAGGTCCTCTGGCCCAGAAACCCGAAGGCACGGTCACACGCGTGGGACCAGCACCGCCGTCGTGGAGCGAAAGCTACTAGAAGGCCCCGAGTCACCGGCCATACGGGTGAGCACCACACGGTACACTCAGGGACGTGGGCTACTTATACCCGCCTCTAGCAAGGTAGCCAGAAGAGTATCGTTAGTTTGGGAGGCCTACAACTCCGCCTGGCCAGGGGAGATCCCATCTGCTCAAGGACTGACCAGGCCCCAATCGCTAGCCAGTACTCCGGGAGGGTCTATCTTTGTCACCAGTAAAGACCCTGAACTACACCGTACCGTCTCCGAGTGGTTCCTGCTACCCCCATCATCCACGTCGGCTGCCCTGAGGCCATACCCCTCCCGTTGTGGGTTATACTATCACGCTGCACAATCCTACCACCGGCCTCAGCGGTCTGCCCTGCAGCAGCAGCTCCTTAGCTGTACTCAACGGGTGGCGTAGTTGTCCAACATCTACCGCTGATACAGCGCCACTTAGTCTGACTCCCTGGGCACGGACCGGATCACCGCCACGAGACTACAACCCTCAACAGATCCGGCTCCGGGTAAGCTCCCGCGTGAGCAACGCTGCGCGACACAGGCCCAGGGGCGCGTCAGGGGCTTGAGCTTCGCGCGCTACCAATAGTCATGCCTCTCTGGTTCCCACGGTTACGCCCCTCTTCTTCCCGCACGGCGACGCGGTAATGGCGGCGATGTTCACCACAGTTTAAACACAGTTCAATTACGGCACACAGTACCGGTGGCAACGGGCACAAAATCCTGTTCGTGACGCCAGGAAGAGTGTGACTCGCCCAGGGGGATATATAGGGGAGACTCGGTACGCGGGCCTTTACCTTCTTTGCAGGATATCACGGCAGTCGGCTCCCGGGCCCGTCCTCTGGGTCACTCTTTAAAAAGGGGTTTTAGTGTTTTTGTTTACAGTTTGTCTCGTGACGCCACCCGTGGTTTCTAGTAATGGTTACCAGCGCTGCTGCAGACCTACTGGGGGTGATGGGATGGCAGCTGGGATGTTTCTGCTCCCCACAGGCGGAGCGGGACCCCGGGACAGGGTTGATGGAAGGGATGCAGGTGAGAGGTGGCCCGGTCGGGTCAGGGGGAATGACGGACAGGGGATTCGCTTCAGTATCTTTACTGGTGTAACGGCAGGTAGGATCCAGGGTACTTAATAGGAAGGGAGCACTTCAGGACTCTCCCCAGTGAGCAGGTATAAGGCCTCCTGATCCGTGTCTTCCTCTCTCTAAGCTTCTAGCCAGCCTGGAACTTGGCCTAGCTTCTATGTTGTGTTGCTTTCTCACCTGACCGCTTGGTAGTAGGACTTTTCCTTGGCAACCACTATCCCTGGACGCCAGGGCCTTCGTGGTTCCTAGTCCTGTATTTGATGGTAGCTTCAGGATGACCAGGGGTCTGGAAGCCTCCTGGTATGCCGGTTGTCCCTACTGGGTGTAGAGGACCCTGTACTCGCGGACCTTGTGTCCAGATTGTGTCTTGGGGTGAGCCTGAGATGCTCCTCTGCCCCCTTAACTCCTCTCTCCTCTCTCCTTGCCTCGGTCACACTCGGGACCCTCGGTACACACACAGCAGCTCACGTGCTGCTTCTTCACTGGTCTAAGTGCCAGCACACTGTCTCTCTACCTAACTCCACCCTCCGTATATATATCCCTAACAGGGCTCCCTTTGGTGGTAAGAGGTGGAAGGGTGGAGGTGTCTGTTATGTAATGAGGGCCTCTTGTGGAGAAGTCCGTCCATGCACCCTTTTGGGTCCTGTGGTACCTGTAGTAGCAGGGTGCCACATATATATATATATATATATATATATATAATATATGTGTGTGTGTGTGTGTGTGTGTGTGTGTATGTGTGTGTATATATATATATATATATATATATATATATATATATATATATATATATATATATATATATATGAAAGAGTACACTATTAAAGTTTTATGAAAATTGTCTTTCCTCCACAAGAAAGATATCTCACTCTGTAAAACTGACTAGCGTACTGGTTGGTTGGTTGGTTGGTTGGTTGGGTGAGAAGCCTTTGATGCAGTTCTGGGGGTGCTCATTCTTAATAAGGTGATCCATCTGGTGTATTGAATCTTACAAGTAATGGTTTATGGGAAAAAGTAGGTTAATTGGTTCTGCTCCATCAGAAATAGATAATGGTTTCTGTAGTGCTATATGTAGTCAATATGCAACCAACAGAAATGCCTTGAAATAACATAAATCTGAACTACTTTTCATACTTTTTTCCTATCGGGCATTACCTGTAATATTTCTTAAACCTGTTGGATGTCGTTATTGCAATGAGGACCACTTGCTCCCCAGAATTTAGGAAGAGATATAGCTCTCTGTAACCAACATTGCTACCTGTGGCTCACTGTTAGGGCAGGTGCAGACTACCGTGTATTCTCTCATCCAAGAGATTCGAGTTGATTTTGCAAATCAGACTCTGATCAGAGCTTAATCACAGATTGAGCATAGGGTTCGCCGATTATCTCGGATGAGGAGAAGCTGGAGAAAATTCTCCATCTTTTCCACTCTGTCAGTCCGTGGAAATTGGACTGCACTCAGATGTCATCCGAGTGCAGTCTGATGGTTTCCATGGACTCATTGACTTGTATGGCCGAGTTCGATCTGAATATACAACAACTTTTTTCCTCAGATAGTCTCTGTCTGAAAAAATAATAGGACATGTGCATGGCCCCATAGACTAACATTGGTCTGAGTGCGATTTGTTGTTCTGTCAGATTGCACTCGGACCAAAAATACAGTCGTCTGCATGAGCCCTTAGGCTGTGTGCCCACGATGCGTTTTTGATGCGTTTTTGTAGCGCGTAAACACTCCAGAAACGCATTGCATACCTTATCCCATGACTTCCTATGACATTCTGCAAGTTCTGTGCACATGGTCCGTATTTTTTCTGCGCAGATTTTATTCGCAGAAAAAATACGGACATGACCAATTCTTGTGCGTTTCTGCATGCGTATTTGCCTATACAATGCATTAGAAAAACGCATGGCAAATACGCATGCAAATCCGCGTCAAAAACGCATGAAAAAAAACGCATGCATTTTTCTGCCAAGGAGATGCAGAAAAGGAGATACAAAAATGGTCAGGAAAATTTCTGCTTCATTTTTGCATCGTGGGCACTAAGCCATAGGCTATGTGCCCACGTTGCATTTATGAAGCAGAAAATTTCTGCTGCATAAATGCAAGTCCTCTCCCGGAAAAACGCATGCGGAATTCCGCACGCGTTTATCGCGCATTTTTTGCGCGTTTATCACGCGTTTTCCACATGCGGAATTGCCTTGCGTTTTTTATGCATTGGACTAAGGCAATTCCGCTTGCGGAAACGCAAAATTAAATGACATGCTGCGGATTTTTGAACTCGGCATAAACGCTGCGGAAAAATCCGCAGCATGTGCATAGAACTTGCGGAATCCCATTGGGGACCATGGGGTGCGGATATACATGCGTTTTTCAAGCGTTTACGCTGCGGAAATTCCGCAGCATATACGCTTGAAAAATGCTACGTGGGCACACAGCCTTAGAGTAGGTTCACATAACCGTATTAAAAATCCATAAGAGTTTGATCCAGAAAAGTGGGATTTTTTGTCTGAGCATTGTTAGTGCACATGTTCAGGAATTGAAGCAGAAATCTCCTGAGCGTTTTTGCCTCTCCCTGGCATAAAAAAACGCATGTGGATTTACATGCGTTTTTGATGCATTTTGATGAGTTTTTACATGCAGTTTTTGAAGCGGTTTTGAGCATCAATGAATGATTTTTGGAGCTAAATAAAGTTATTTGATGGGACATTGCTTAAGTCCTTGGATTACCATAAGAACTGGGGTGAGTATATTAGTTCATTTAAATTATTAAAGAATGGGTATGTTGTATTTCAAATAAAGTGTTTATACAGTGTCTGTGTGTTTCTTTACTTTGTTTGGTCATGAAAAGGTCTGATTGACACCTTGACATCACCAAGCAAAAGAGCTGAGTGTCAGCTAGTCCCATTCACCCAATCTTCATTAGCATTTCTATTTATGTAATTTATGTGACTGTTGTGAGCTGTTTTTTTAGCCTGGGAAGGTGCCATTAGCTAAACATTTCCCTGGCCATTAAATAACATCTCACAGATGGTTTGTTAGCCGCTACGCCCCCCCCAATCAGCACTCAGCAGCACTTTGGACACAACGTATTTATGTTGCGTCCAAAACGCAGTGTTCTATGCCGCACTGTTGTTGTTGGTACATGTGAATCCACCAAATAATGACACTTTAATCGGTCAAAATCTGCAGCGGAGACTAGCGTGTTCTCTACAGAAATTGATACGCTGCGGGTGAGTATGGGTACTTGGCCATGATCAGGAGCCGCTGCAGGTTTGACGCTACGTGTATATACAGCGTCAAACCCGCAGCATCCAGATGTTACAGCATAGTGGATGGGATCTCTAGCAATCCCACGTCCACTATGTGTGCATCAGAGGCTGCGAACCACCCATGGACACTGACATGCGGCACGTCTTCTAGGACCGCAGCATGTCAAATTCTCTTGCAGAGTCACTAGTCTCTGCAGCAAAAATTTGACCACTAGAATGTATTGAATGCGGTAAATCTGCATGGTTCAGTGAACACATGTGGATGTACCTGCGATCAATAGAATGCAACCTTTTGGACGCAGCAAAAATTTGCGTCCAAAGTGCTGCTACGTCTGAATTATTGGCACAGAGCCTAAAATGTTGGCACAGAACCCCAAACACCTGCATCCAACACTACACTGCTCCAGGCCGGCTGGAGGGGCAACATGCAGAGCGTAGCTGCTGAGCCCTGACCCTGGCTGGAGTGGGGGGAACCCAAAGGTAGGGGGAACCAGTAGTGGGTGTGGGTGGAGGAAGGAGTTAGAGGGAGCACTTGTAGAAGGAGGTATAAATAGAGAAGCCATCTTGGGTTCAGTCAGATCAGTCTGAGGAGGAAAGTGAGAGGAGCAGAGGCTCTGCTCCAGAGGCGGGCCTAGCCGGAGAGGCCAAGGAGGGGAGCAGGGAGTAGGCTCCATTCTAAGAAGGGATCCCAGGGGGTACGGCACGTGCAGGACAACACCCGTATGCCCCGAATCTGCCAGGTGTCAGAGAGATCGGTTGCCGCGTTCTAATCCCCAGGGGGTCAGGTTGGTCCCGGATCCGACATACAGGAAGGACTTCAGCATACCCAAGTGGGATTGACAGCAGGCAGCGCAGGGCAGCAGGAAGAAGGACGAAGTGTGAAGATGGTTAAATTAGGTACATATGAAAGTGGGGTTCTGCCAGGCATTCCTAAGCTGCCTGAGGAAGGATTGAACCCCTGCCCGGTGAACACAGTGCGACGTGGGAGGCTTGCACCAGTACAGTGCACCTGTGGATTGTCTAAGAACTGTGAGTAAACCTTGGATGACTGCATCGGACGGCCTCCGTCCATTTCTTTCACCGGCGCCATTTCCCTCCCTGCACTACAATGCCCAGCGCACCTCCATATATTCATTTTACACTGCCCTGAGGCCTGCTCCACCTATGGAAGGCGTTCCATCTCTAGCTGCCGTATCATCTGCCTCAGAGGACTGTTGCAGCGCTGGTGATCCTCACCAGACACCACAGGTGGCGTCACGACAAATCCCTTGTAAATAATCCCCTTTCATTGCACTGACCGCCCCGGGTCACGGACCGGCCAACCACCGTGATAAGCCCCGCAAGCAGCCATAAGGCCTGGCTGCCGAGTGCCCCACGGCCCTGGGGGCGAGTCACCAACATCTTCCATGGCTATTAATATCAGCCCACAGCTGTTTGTTTAGCCTTTACTGGCTAGATTACAGGGGGACCCCAGAAAAAAATTGACGTGTGGTCCCCCTATAAAGTCTAACCAGCAAAGCCTAAACTAGACAGCTGCGGGCTGATTTTAATAGCCATGGAAAGGTCCATGAATACTAGCCCCCTCCGTGCCTATTAATATCACCCCTCAACAGTCCCAGAAATGGCTCATCCATAAGATGCGCCAAATCTGGCGCTTATCCTTGCTCTTCCCATTGCCCTGTAGCGGTGGCAGTGGGGTAATGGGGTTGGGGTTCACGTCAGCCTTGTATTTGCGGATGACATCAAGCCCAGGTTAGTAATGCAGGGCTTCTATAAGACACCCCCATTACTAACCGCATGGTAAAATGGTTGCCGCTTCTTCAATAAAAGACATGGCCAGAATAAAGTATTTTAATGAAATAAAACACACACGGTTCTACAATTTTTTTTATTACACTCCTCCGCGAATCCCTCGATCTCCTGAAAAAAATTTAAAAAAACAAACAACAATATCCCTGTCTGCCTGTCTGCCATCAACGACGCAGTCCACGTACTGCCAATGAGTGTCCCACGACAATCCGGGTCACTTCTACAGCAGTGATCAGTGACATCACCGCAAGTCCTGGCAGTACACTGCGGGGCGCGAGCCCGTACCCTGCAGTGTACCGCTGGCCGCCGGGGAGACAGCATCACCACCGGGGACCAGGAGGACACCAGGGGCCGCCGGACAGGTGAGTATAAGGTTTTTTTCTTTTCTTTTTACTTTTTTTTTTTTTTTTTAACTACCACGGGCACGTGGGCTGGGAACAGCAGACTGCTGCACCTCCCATCCACACTGCTCTCGCTGTTATCAGCCAGAGCAGCGGTCGGATGAGAGGAGTAGCAGTCTTGTCTCCCGACCTGGGTACCAGCCGCAGCGCGATTTTGCGCCTATTGATTTTCATTGAAACGCAGCAAATCCGCATGTATAGATATTATACATGTGGGTTTGCTACGATTCAATGCAAGTCAATGGGCACGAATTCGATGCGGAATCACGCCTGAATTGGTTATGCTGCGGTTTTTGCCACAATGATAATCCGGAGCGGAAATTTCCGCATCATGTGCACAGCACATTGAGATTATCATTGCTATACATGGCAGACCTATTACCAAGCGGTTTTAATGCATTTCCGCAGGGGAAAAACCGCAGCGGAAATGCATTAAAATCGCATCGTGTGCACTCAGCCTTAGGGTGGCACATTCCAGGATGGTGTATCAAAGGCAAGTTTCTATGATGAGTTTTTGATGTTGCATATCTGGCTCATCATTTCTGCACCTTTTACATAACTTAGGCTATTTGTGTTTTTTCATTGTGTTTTTGAGTGTTTTTTCTTTTTACAGACTTTTTATCACTTTTTTGACGATGTGGTTTTTGTCTCTTTTTGGTATGACATGTTATAAATAAAGCTGTTTTGTTTTTGACATTTTCTGGTATTTGGCTGTGACAACATTTTATTGATACAGTCATATGTGGAATACATCTATTTTTATTGCACTTCTGCTTTGGAAATCCACTAAGAAAACATATGCGGTTTTGCTTGCAGATTTTTCGCACCTAATACAAGTCTATCGAGAAAATTCGCACATGAAACTCAGTGTACCCACAACAGAAATTGACATGTTGTGGATTTTGAAACACACACCGCAGGTCAGGTAACACTGAGTAAAAACAATGAGAACAATGGGCATGAGATTTCTTTAAATCCCATACTTCTTCCTGTTTATTTCGCGCAGAGTCAGAAATTCACAGAAAACTCATTGTGGGAACTTAAAGGGGTTTTCCCATGTACAAATGTTAATTTTAATCAATAGATCTTGGAATAATAATAATTTCCACAATTGGATGTGTATAAATAAAATGTTCCTGTGCTAAGATAATCTTATAAATGTGCCCCTGCTGTGTACTGTGTAATGGCTGTGTCTGACCCTGTACAGAACATGGTCTGATCATACCTGGGCAGGGGAGGAAGTAGAAAAATATACAGACATTACAGCAGGGGATCACAGCTGATTCTTTCTTTGAGGTAAAACATTTTGTAAAAACAGGTAGGGAAATGTTTTACATTGCAAAGAGAATCAGCTGTGATCCCCTTCTGTAATATCTGTATAGCCTTTTGCTTCCTCCCCTGCCCAGGAGCTGTGGTATGATCAGACCATGTTCCTGCACGGTCAGACACATCCATTACACAGTACACAGCAGGGGCACATTTATAAGATTATCTCAGCACAGGAACATTTTATTTAAACACATCCAATTGTGGAAGTTATTATTATTCCAAGATCAATTGATTAAAATTAGTTTTAAAATTATATATTTTATTTATGGGGCAACCCCTTTAAGCTAAGAGAAACTACATAGTACCTCAAAATGTAGTAGTCTCCTGTGTAGGAGAAACTACACTGAATCGAAATTTCAAACAGAGAGCAAAGCTGGTATCCACCACTGTTAGGCACTGACTCAACCCCGTGAAGTTATCCTCCCTTGTGATATCATTCATCCTTTAAGTTCATAACTATTATAAGGATATAATATCTGACATCTCAAATCAGTCAGTGACAACCATTGCATTTCGCTTCTAGTCATTTCATATTTTTATTGGGGCTGTAGAAGGTTCAGTGTTAGACACACCCGATGACATGGAAAACACACACTGTAAATATGACCTTTGATAAGGAATACTATGCAGCACGCAATTCACAATCCTGAAAGTCTCCAAACATAAAAAGTATTCAGCAAGAGTAGTACATGCATAGGAATAATAATTCACTGCAATTATCTAAAAGTATTTGTAGGAGTACAATCATAGAGATCAAATATGCTGCAGATTTTCCGAATAGAAAATCCACAGTGTAATACAGTACCAGCATTGTGCATACGTTTTTTCATGTTGTGGAGAGAAAAAAAGAAAGAGAAATTGACCAGTGCTGTGGATTTTAAAACTGCAAAATGTGGCTTTCCACCCTTAGCAATGCAGATTAAAGCCTGTGATAAATCCCTTTAATTTTGTGCAGATTTAGCTTTAGATATGCAGCCGAGGAAAACAAACTTTAAGAACTATTGTATAAGATATCAAGTATATGCAATAGTGATGAGCGAGTTTGCTCGCCACTGCTCGATACTAGATTGGATATTGGGGTGCTCGGGTACGAACGTTACTCAACCGAGTATCGCGGGTGCTCGAGTGCCATCTTGCCCTGAAAATGTTGTAGTTTAGGCTTGTAGACACTGATGCTTTCCACAACCTCATGGTGGCATCCGACCCTTCGTACTCTGTCCCCAGCCGCCACTATTTTTCCCTGCCTTACATCAGCACGTGTCTCATAACATCACCCATGCCCTGGCCAACACAGTCACTGGGAAGGTCCACTTAATGACCGATACGTGGACAAGTGCTTTTAACCAGGGACGCTACATTTCCCTGATGGTACACTAGGTGAACCTTGTGGAGGTTGGGACTGAGTCGCACTCTGGGACAGCACACGTGCTACCGACGCCGAGGATTGCGGGCACTATTCCATCAGGGTTTCCTCCACCTCCTACACTAGTTCCTGTATCCTCTCCTCCTTATCTTTCATCTCCGAATTGTGATCTCGGAGCACATAGTCCATATCAGTCGCAAGCTGGAAGCACTGCAGCACTGCCTTGGTGAAGTGGCAACAGGCTCTGCTGAAACTAATTTATTTAGGTAACAAACAGCACATTGCCGCAGAGTTGTTGAAGGGTATAACAGACCAGACAGATCTGTGGTTCTTGCTGCTGAACCTACAACCAAGCATGGTCGTGTGTGATAATGGTCGTAACCTGGTGGTGGCTCTGAAGCTCAGCAAGCTCTCAGACGTACCATGCATGGCCCACGTGCTCAACTGAGTGGTTCAGCAGTTTCTGAAAACCTACCCAGATTTGCCTGAGCTACTTGTGAAGGTACTTCTCATGTTCGCCCATTTCCGCAAGTCAGCTATAGCTGCCACCAGTCTGGCAGTGCTGCAGCAGCGCAAGTGTCAGCTCACTGACTGGTGTGAGACGTAACCCCGCGCTGGAACTCCACATTACATATGTTGGCAAGGCTTTGTGAGCAGCAGAGAGTAGTAGTTGAATACCAGCTACAATATGCCCGTCAGTATTCCGGTTAGCCTACGCATATAACAACCGATAAGTGGGCATGGGTGTCTGACATCTGTGAGATTCTCCAAAAACTTTGAGGAATCAACCAAGATGGTGAGCGGCAATGACACCATAATCAGTGTAACCATCCTGCTTTTGTGTCTACTCAAACGCTCGCTGCTCACAATGAAAGAGGAAGCTTTGCATGTGGACCACGTGGAGATGGAGGAAGAAAGTACACAGGGTGATACTACCTAGCCCAGCTTCATCTCATCTTCTCAGCACTAATTGGGTAATAATGAGGAGGAGGAGCATCAGGAGATGGTTGCCTGCACTATAGAGGGTACTACGCACATCAGCTTTATCCCATCTGTTTAGTGTTCAGCGTGGATGGGCTGAAGTAGAGGAGCGGGAGGAGGAGGAGATTGAGAGCCATCCTCCTTGTGGGGACAGGGAAATCTTGTCTGTTGGGTGTCTGGGTGACTTTATGTCCTGCTGCATTTCCCGTCATCCTCGCGTTATACGCATTTTGGCCAACAGTGATTACTGGTTGTTCACCCTTCTCGACTCACTCTACATGGAGAACTTTCCATCTCTCTTGTTCCTGCTGCAGAGAGGGCTAGTACAATGGTGCAATACCAGAAGGTCCTAGTCGAACAATTAGAACAAACACTTGAATCTGACAATGCTAGCGGTTGAGGTCATTGATCATTGGGCAACCAAGGAGGAGAGATGAGGGAGACACACACCAAAGCCAATAGATGCAGAGGAACACTATGAAAGGTCAAGGATACAGTGGTGTACCGCCAATGGAGGCAGGCCATGTGACTGCTATGGGGCCTGTGAGCCGGGGGGGACCCATAGCAGTCCAGGGGAGGACATACCGCTGCTGGTGCAGCTGCGCCGGGGGGCCCGTTGGTGCAGCTTCTCCCTGCTCGCAGCGGTCAGGGAGCGAACCCTGCAGCTCGGCTACTGACAGGAGAGAATGGCAGCGGAGCTGCAGAGATCCGTCCTCTGTTTCCTGCCCGCCGCTTCCTCCCTCACACAAGCACGCGCTGCTTGATGATGTCATCATGCAGCGCGGGCCTGTGTGAGGGAGGAAGTTGCAGACAACAAGGATGCTGCGGCCTGCGGGGGAACAGGCAGAGAGTTAAGTTTTTATTTTTTTATTTTTACTGAAACGCTGGGAAGGGGAGGTAGGGGAGAGCAATGATGGGGCTGGGGAGAGCAATAGTGGGGCTGGGGAGAGCAATAGTGGGGCTGATAGGGCTGGGGAGAGCAATAATGGGGCTGATAGGACAGGGGATTTGCTTGCATGCACAACAGTGGAAGAAGCAATGGTGCTGTGTCACCCAGGGGGAATATAGGGGACTCGGTACCCGGGCCTTTTACCTTGTTTAGGAGGTCACGGCAGTCGGCTCCCGGGCCCGTACTCTGGGTCTCTCTTTAAAAAGGGGTTTTAGTGTACAGTTTGTCTCGTGACGCCACCTGTGGTTTCCGGTAATGGTTACCGGCGCTGCTGCAGACCTCCAGGGGGGGTGATGGGATGGCAGCTGGGATGTTTCTGCTCCCCACAGGCGGAGAGGGCCCCCGGGGCAGTGTAGGTGCAAATGGTGGTGATGCTGGGGCTTGCAGTGCAGGAGAGATGGTGCAGCAGGAGTAACGGACAGAGACAGGGGATTCACTTCAGTACCTTTACTGGTGCGGATGTCAGGTATGGTCCAGAGTACTCGGTAGGAAGGGTGCACTTCAGGACTTCTCCCCAGTGAGCGGGTATAAGGCCTCCTGGTCCGTGTCTCCCTCTCTTTAAGCTCCTGGCCAGCCTGCAACTGGGCCTAGCTTCTGTGTTGTGCTGTTCCTTCACCTGTCGCTTGGTAGTAGGACCTTTTTCTGGCAACCACTATCCCTGGACGCTGGGGCCTTCGTGGTTCCTAGTCCTGTCAAGGGTTTAGCTTCAGGTCGACCAGGGACTTGTAGTCCTCCTGGTATGCCGGTGATCCCTACTGGGTATAAAGGACCCTGTAGGCGCGGACCCGGTGTCTGGTTTGTGTCTTGGGGTGAGGCTATGATGCTCCTCTGCCCCCTCAACTCCTCTCTCTTCTCCTCCTTGCCTCCAGCCACACTCGGGGCCCTCAACTCAGCAGCAGACGTGCTGCGTCTTCACTGCTCTCAGTGGCAGCACACTCTCTGACTAAACTGACTGCCTAACTCCACCCTCCAGTATATATATCCCTATCCAGGCTCCCTCTGGTGGTATGAGGTGGAAAGGTGGAGGTGTCTGTTTGTAGTGAGGGCCTCTTGTGGAGAAGTCCATCCATGCACCCTTTTGGATCCTGTGGTACCTGTGAACAGCAGGGTGCCACATTCCCCCATCGTACAATTCAGTACTCCTGGACTGAAGCATTTTGTAACAGGTTACAACAATAATTATAATAATAATAAAGTTACAGTAAGTCCCGTAACCCAGTGTCCATTTCACAGAAGAAACCGTAAAATGAGTAACATGAGGGACCCGCCTGAAAACCCTCAACGTAGGCCCTGGGCGTGGCAACAGGGCATAAGTGATCCATGTGCTGGACCACGTCTTCGGCCACGCCAAACGGGTTTTTGTTCAGTGGTCAATTAAGGGGGCACTTTTGATGAGTGCAACTATTTACAAGGACAGTTTCTGGCTGCTCACAGTCCTCAGCCTACAAGTCTTTGTACCCTTACGGGTAACTAAAGGCACACATTGATTTCAGTTTACATAATAAACAATAGGCAATACCCAACTGGGTAACTATTTATAATGTAGGCACTTTATGCCTATTCCCTAAACCTGGCAGGGATTTGTCCTTGTGTGCTGCGTGTGGACCTTCGTTGCACTGGGGTGATACTGGTGTCTGTGCATGCACTCTCTGCTAACCTATCAGGTGTACGTGCTGGTAGATTATAAAACTGCCTCAATCTCTCTATGGAACTGGCAAGTGCACTGCTTACTGGGCCTTCAGGCTCTGGCCTCAACGGGTGATCCTCCTCTTACTGGGGACTCTTCCTGTTCCTGAGCAGGTTCTTCTAGGGCGCTCACAGGTTCTTCTCGTGGTTGATAGTAGTGTATTACTGGTATAATAACTGCTCCATCAAGTTGAGGCCAGTCTGCAGGGAAATCTCCTAGAACTGTGTGAAGCACATCTTCCTTGGGTTCTTCCAGTGCTATAGGAGGTACTTCTTCCTCCATTGTCTTCAGTAGACCTGGGCACACTTTCAAGTGGTCTCTTGAGACTGTTGCGGTTGTCTTACCTCCATCTTTACTGATCAGGTAGGTTTTACTGTTGTCAAATCTGGAGTTCAACACTGTGTAGGGCTCTCTTTCCAACTGGTCATCGAGCTTGTGACCTCTTCTTTTCCGCTTCAGCACTATCTCTCCAGGTGCCAAGGGTTCTGCTGGTGCATGCTTATTGTACTGCTCTTCCTGTCTTTCCCTCACCTTGTTTAGACTGTCTTCGACACAGGCCTGTACCTTCCTGTACTGCTCTTGCCGACTTGTGTCCCAATCTTCAGTGGACGCATCTGCAGCAGGTTCTACCACTCCGAGTTCCAGGTCCATGGGCAATTTTCCTGGTCTTGCTCTCATGAGGTACGCTGGGGTACAATTTGTAGAACTCACGGGTATGTGGTTATACAGGTCCACTAGGTCAGGTAGCTTTTCTGGCCACTGGTTCCTTTCTTCCAAGGGTAGGGTTTTCAACAGCTCTATCACGATGTTGTTCATTTTCTCGCACATACCGTTGGTCTGCGGATGATATGGCGTAGTCCGGATCTTCTTGCATCCATACAGGTGGCAGAATTCCTTGAATAGCTCAGCTTCGAAAGCAGGGCCTTGATCTGTGAGCACCTTTTCCAGATATCCATGGGGTCTGCAGAAGTAGGCTTGGAACGTTCTTGCTGCAGTTTCCGCGGTCAGGTCCTTGACCGGGGCTACCACCAGGAACTGGGAATAGTGATCCACCATGGTCAGGGCATAGGAGTAGCCTGATCTGCTGGGTGACAGTTTGACATGATCCAGAGCGACAATCTCCAGGAGTTGGGTTGTTTTGATGGACTGCAAGGGTGCTTTCTGGCTGCTGTAGTCTTTTCTTTTAGGCTACAGGGCCCACAATTCCGGCACCACCTTTCTATGGAGCTTCGCATTCCAACCCAATAGAACCGGTCCTTCAGCAGGGTTTCCAGCTTCTTCCAGCCAAAGTGACCTGCTTGGTCGTGGTAGGCCTCCAACACCATCTGGATATCCGTCCTGGGTTCAACAATCTGCCACACCATTTCATGGGTCTTGGCGTTGACATACCTTCTGCACAGCTTCTCTCTGTAGATCAACAGCCGGCTTCTCTCATTCCACAGGTGTTTGGCTTGTGGAGGAGCATCATTCTCCAGGTGAGAACCTTCTTGGGTTATCAGTCTTTTGATGAGGCTGACAACCGGGTCACTGTCCTGGGTCTCCTTCCAGCTGTGATGAGGTAGAGGGTTTCGTGTCCTACCATGACATCTTCTGGAGGCGTGCTGCTCCTGGACCATTCCATATCTGTGGAAAGCAGGCAGTTCAATTTCTTCGAGATCATCCACTTCATCCTCGGTGTCTGACTGGTGGGGCATCCTTGACAGGGCATCTGCATTGGTGTTCTTGTGACCTGCCCGGTACTTGATTGTGAACTGATAATTCGACAACCTAGCCACCCAACGCTGTTCCATGGCTCCCAACCTGGCTGTCTCCAGGTGTGTCAAGGGATTATTGTCGGTAAAGGCTGTTAATTTAGTTGAGGCTAGGTAATGCTTGAATCTTTCAGTGATAGCCCAGACCAAGGCCAGGAACTCCAGCTTGAAGGAACTGTAATTCTCCGGGTTCCTCTCAGTAGGGCGAAGCTTCCTACTGGCATACGCAATTATCTTTTCTCTGCCATTTTTCTTCTGGGACAACACAGCTCCCAGTCCCTCGTTGCTGGCGTTGGTGTACAACAGGAAAGGCTGGCTGTAGTCAGGGTAAGCCAGGATTTCTTCACCGGTTTGGACTTCCTTCATTGATGCAAAGGACGCAGTCTGCTCTTTGCCCCACTGGAACGGGGGACTTTTTGGTCTTTTGGACTGTTCTACCAGGAGAGCTTGTAGAGGTGCTGCCTTTTTGGTATAGTCCTTTATGAACCTCCTGTAGTACCCGACCAGTCCCTGGAATTTCCGTACTTCTTTGATGTTTCTTGGTTCAGGCCACTTCTGGATGGCAGTGACCTTCTCCGGTTCTGGTGCTACTCCCTCTGAGCTGACTACGTGTCCCAAGTACTGAACCTTCTGTTTAAGCAAGTGGCACTTAGAAGGTTTTAGTTTCATCCCATACCGGGACAATGCCTCAAATACCTCCGCCAGGTGCTTTAGATGGTCTTCATATGTCCTCGAGTACACTATAACGTCATCCAGGTACAGCAGCACTGTCTCAAAGTTCCGGTGCCCCAGGTAACACTCCATCAACCTCTGGAACATTCCAGGTGCGTTGCAGAGTCCAAACGGCATGCTGTTGAATTCGCACAGTCCCATCGGGGTGGTGAAGGCTGTCTTCTCCCGGTCTTCCTCAGCAACAGACTTGCCAGTACCCGCTAGTGAGATCCAATGTAGAGAAGTAATTGGCAGATTTTAGTGCAGCCAGGGATTCCTCTATACGGGGCAAAGGGCATACATCTTTATTAGTGATGAGCGAGCATTCTCGCCACTGCTCGGTACTCGCCCGAGCATCTCAGGACTCGAGATGCTCGGAGCTCGCCGAGTACTTGCGCGATGCTTGGGCGGGAGCTCGGGTCCCAGTCCTGCATGTTTGCCGCTATTTAGAGCACCAATCATGCAGGGATTGTCTGCCACTCACTGTAATGTCACAGCCATGGTGGTTGTGGCATTACAGTGATTGCCCAAATCGATGGGAACAGTGCTCACAGTGAAACATGAAAAGCTGGCAATTCAGCAGCGGCATACACTGGTACCCGACAATTTAGAACAGAAAGAATAGAGCATCACACATAGATTAGATAGATAGAAACATGTCAGTCACATAAATTGTCGGGTACCGGTGTATGCCGCTGATGAATTGCCGGCCGGCTTTTTTAAAGAGACGGGTGCATGAAAATCAGAGTGCACTAGTGTGTTCCAAGTGCCCTGCTATGTTTTTCATGCACCCTCTTATATACCCTGCCTGGTGTTTAATTGAGCACCGTTCCCATCGATTTGGGCAATTTTTGACCTTCTGCAGACCGCCGGGGGGGGGACCACCAGAAAAATGCTCGAGTTTCCCATAGACTTACATTGGGCTCATTGCTCGGGTCGAGCACCCGAGTATTCCAATGTGCTCGAACCGAGCTTCGAGCACCTGAGCATTTTAGTGCTCGCTCATCACTAATGTTGATCTGTCTTTTAAGGAGGGGTTTTGGATGCAGAAGCTCCAAGTATATGTCCCCAAATCTGCTCGACTTTACATCCTCAAACTTGTACGACACACTGGAGTCATGAAAACTAAAGAATTACTACTCCGTTCTTTTTGGCGGCTTAATTGTAGGAGAGATGTGAAAAATAAAAGTTTCTTCCTGTTTAACATGTGCAGGGAACAAGACGCCACGATCTTCTCCTTTAGGCCTTCTTCAACCTCTTCCAGTTCCATCCAGGCCTTGGGGATCAATCTCAATGGATTTCATTATGGACCTACCTCCATCTAAAAAAATGACTGATCTTTGTTGTGGTGGATCGGCTCACAACGATGGCCCATTTTATTCCAACTAAAGGGATTCCTGCTGCTGAACAAACCGCAGAACTAATGGTCAGAGAGATATGCAGGATGCATGGACTTCCTGACAATGTAATTTCTGATACAGGTGTTCAGTTTACATCAAAATTTTGGAAAAGCTTCTGTACAGCTTTAGGAGTTACTGTCAATTTGTCTACCGACTTTCATCCACAATCAAATGGCCAGACTGAAAGAACTAACCAATCTCTAGAACAATATCTGCGCTGTTTTATTTCTTGCCTGCAGGATGACTGGGTGGACTATTTACCAACAGCAGAATTTGCCTATAACTCCAAACACAATTCTAAATCCCAAAGTCCATTTTTTGATAATTATGGCTTGCATCCAGTATTTAGAAAACAGTGTGCAATGCTTGCAATGCATGAAAATAAAAACTAGTATAAAGATTGTGCTTAACTCATGTTTTTGAATACACTGCTATTATTTTGAACACTACTGTACATCATACATACTGGTTTTCCAAATCTACCTTTTCAAAAACCAATGGCTTCTCAGAGTGTTGTGATGGTAATATTTGCACCATGCTAGAAGGGCATGACAAAATAGATACACTAACATTGATCATTGTCTTCAGGGCTAGCCATTTCCCATTCTCAGCAAGAACTCATATTAGCTGGGCTTGATGTATGGCTGCACTCCCATTGGGACAGGATTGTTCTGATAACCCTGATGGGAGACGGTATGGCTCTCCTATCACTGCCGATAAGGATATCCATGCTAATGGTCCGGCACCGCTGAACACAACGTCATGGGTATCACTGTGGGCGATTTGCGTTCCAGCGGGCAGGTGAGTGTTTCAAACACCGGAAAGGCGGTCTAGAGACCGAAACCGCATCACATGCCGGGGGCGGAGCCACAATGGCGAGCTGTATTCAAAGCAAAGCAAGCTGGGGAGTTTCTCATTGCAGCAGTCAGTATGGCTTGTGAATGACGAACACTGGTAGTCCCAATAAGATGGACTGTCCTCATCAGGGGAGCTTTTTCTATGAAACACATCAGGAGCTTTCTTGAGGTTGATAGCCCCTTTTCTACGAATGGCAGAGTCACTTATGTATGGCTTATACAGAAGAATCTCTGGCTAATCGGGCGAGATCAATCCTTTACCTTGAGATATCCATTTATTGAAGTTTATGGTGTCCATATGGGTAGACTTATTTTAATAGGGAGATTATTTGGAAATAATCACTACTGTTTGGGGCATAAATTAGCCTATGAATTTGTATGCTGCAACTTTACGTGGCAACTGTAGCCCTTTGCATTACTGTACCTGATATGCGCATATTTTAAAGGCATTAAATGTAAGTAACTACAAAATTGATCATACACCATTTTCTAGATGAAACTAATAAGAATAATACACCATCATTTTTGGTATCTAACCTACATATCCCTCTAATCACCCTCGCACAAATGACAGGTGACATATCTAGTTAGACAGATGTGATCTGTCCAAACTGAACATACACCCGGTGATTTGTCTACCAGGAACAGGGTGATGTAATGAGGAATGATAGTGGGCCTGTGGAACGGGGTCATATTGATTCATTTTGAATGTGAAGATACAATATTGCTAAGACAGCTGATCTATCTGAAATAAAAGGGTGATCAGTAGAAACTTGGATCATCTGTTAGACACAGTAGGTCCAATTTTTGAAGCTTCAGGTACTATATACTTCACTACTTGCTTTCTTAGAGCACTATTTTGCACTTTAAATATGAGCATTTTTTTAATGATTTTTGAATAAAAGTTTTTAATTTAATTCCAATTTCATGCTATATCATGTAGAAAAGCAACATATAGATGGTATTGGTATTTGTTTCGCTCTTTCCCATCTTCATCACAGGTTGGGACCATCTTTAGACTGCTAAGCTATGTGTCTGCTTTTGGCTTGGATCCTAAGTATAATAAATGTGCAGGGCATTTCTGTTTAGAAAAAATAGAGAGTGGTGGATTATTCTTCCTGTAACTTCCCACTAACAGGGACCTTATGACACAAGCTACAAGTGAAAGATTAGTACTTTGCAGAATGAAGTTTTGGGCTTTTGTAGCCCTGAGGTAGACGAAAACACGTCAAGACAGACAGCGGGAGGCTTGAGCTGTATCAGTTGGAATACCAGTGTACTGGTGAGAACAACTTAAGGGGTATTCCTACCTCCAAGATCCTATCCCAATATATAGTAGGTGTACTAATAATATTAGCAAATACCTCAAAATTAGAAATTTGATATAGTTCTTCAGCTTTACCATGTTGCTTCCCTTATTTGGGCACTGCAGTAGCCATGATTATGACCACTAAGAGCTGTCTGTCACTATGAGTGGTCATAACCATGGTTACGTAGGCTACTGCAATGCCCTACATAAAGTAAGCGACATAGCAAATCTGAAGAACTATACTACATTTCTAATGGAAGTTTTTGACAAAATTATTACACCTACTACATATTGGGATATGATCTTGGAGTTGGGATTAACCCTTTTAAGTTTAATTTCATAAGCTTAAGTTTATCATTCTGTATTTATTATTGCTTAGTAGCCACACTATGTACAGACAGATGCAGGAAAAGTGCTACAATTACTGTGAATGCAAAAAAAAAAAAATAGAAATGCTTTAGCTATGAAAAGGTTAAGCATAAAACTTCTTTTATTAGTGATTTAAAAAATTGTGACCGACATCTGAGGTTAGGGCGTTTCGGCGTTCAAGCCTTAGTGGAGTCGGTACGCCAAACCTCCAACTCCTCAATTTCCCTGATTACGACTCCACAGCCCTGCCTCACTACTGAGCGTGTACATAAAGTGCTGCACAGATTCATCTCACCTAATAGCCGAGATCCTTAGATCAGGAACAGACATTTATAGGACATTTCATAACTTTCCCAAATTCTTATGAGAAAAATTTACAGCACATCCTGCATTCTACTACTGAACCCAATTTATTATATATTTTAAGAGTCAGAGTTAGTCCATTTTATACTGACTCCACGACTACAACTTTGCAACCCAGATTCCCACACAGGTGCAGAGCAATGAAAGTGGTGAGCTTAATTTCTTTTTGGCTAATTACTGTGAATGGTTTTGAGATTATGTGCCATCCGCTGTATGCATGAGCCTGTAAACAGGCGTTTAAGACTTCAGTATTTTTTTTCAGCTTTTCAATTATTGTTCTTTGTGTATTCATCCAATACACCTGAAACCCCGATTTAAAGCACCAAAGTGTTTCCTGCTGTCAGTACAACCTCCTGAATTGGTTGGCACTGATTAGAGGACCACCATACTGCTTCTTAGTATATGTTTATTCAGAAAGAAAATGAAAATCTGTATTGTAGTGGACAATATACTGCAGGACACAAAAAAAAACAAAAAGCAAAAGAACAACCAATAACTAGTCAGTTTTAAATATATTAAACATAAAAGCAGTCATAAGTGTACATCATACATTTATTACTGAACAACCCTCTCTCAACTCCAAAACTGGACACAAGGGGTAAAAATAAAAAAAATAAAAATAAAAAATAAATCATTGCACTACTTAGTAAAGCATTACTAGTAACTCTCATAAAAAATGTACAAATTTTGTTAAAAATTTATCAAGCCTTCAAATGATTTGGTTACATTTATAATACATTTAAAACTACATGTCATGTTAAATGATACGATAAAGAACGATTTAAAGAAAAATATGGATCCAATAAAATTCATAAGCTTTCATTGGCAAATCTGAAAAACACATAAATAGCAAAATGAGGTAACTGGAAATGTACCAAGAGGGGAGAACAGGCAAAAGGCTCCTTTCCTGTAAGGCCTAAAGATTATTCAGTTCAAAACATTTCATGGGGAAAGGGAGACTAAAAATACTGTAGCAGTGGCAAAGCATGTTAAATAAAAAAAAAAAAAAAAAAAAAAAAAAGACCACGAGGAAACAAAACAAATAACAAATAAAACCCTGAACATCTACAGGCCTTGATAACCACTCTTAGACAAGAAACATTAAACATGAAAAAGCAAAGACTTCATGCAAAACGAAACAGCAGATGCTGAAGCCAACAGTTGCTAAAAAGGTAAAGGAGTGAGAGATGACAACCAACATGTGTATTAGCTGATGTGCAGGGCAGGCACTACTGCAGGCTAGGGCTAGAGGCATCAGATCTAGAACATATGGCAGTAACAGCTGAGAAACATCCTCGGGCTCCTGGATATGTTGGTCTTTAGTGAAAATTTAAGAAAAAAAAAAAAAAAGGAACTTGGTAATCGGTCCGAGCTGGTTCAGAACACATGCATGTGTGCTTTTTATAGATGTAGGTCTATCCAATACATTAACCACAGGAAGCAAGTCAGCATATGTCTGCCAAAAAACCCATGCAAAAAAAAAATTATATAAAAAGTTCCATAAACTTTCCAGAAGTACCAGCCTCCAGAGTGCAAAAAGAACCCAATAGTGACCCTGCTCTTTGAACAATTAGCAGTTAAAAATAAACTCATCAGTAAATTGCATTGTGCCAGAAAGTGAACAGATTATTACATATTAGATGTATACCCTAGACTTTTTTTTTTTTGCATTTATCTCAGTCTAAGCTAGAAAAAGTGCGATGCTTGCATGCTTTAATAAAGTGAATATTGAGTGTAGTAGTGTTATTAAGTCTATACAGGTAAAAAACGTTTGCAGTATATAAAAAGTATTCGTAGCACTATAAGAGGAGTGTGGTATACAACTTCTGTAATTATATGGTTTCATAAGTTTAATAAAAATATGACATGGCATCCAGTGGCTGGTTAGTTTAAGCAAAGGTTGATTTAGAAGGATTGTAAAAGCAACTTTTGTCCATTTGGTTTAAGAATATTGTGGAGTTTACAGGATTTTTTATTTTAAATGGTGTTGATTTTTACTTTTAGGTAATGGAGGCAACATTGTGTAAAAACCACAGGCAAATTGTGCTTTTGTTTTAGTCCACTGAACCCCAAGCTCGGATAAAAGGAATAACACTGTCTTGAGAAACAGAACTGTGACATGTAGGAGGGTCAGACATGCATCACTAGTTAGGGGGGCACACACATACACACACAAACTTAAAGCTGGGACGGGCAGCAAAATGCGACAATATTAATATTTGTGCTGCTTGTGCTATTGCAACCAAAAGGTAAAAAAGAAACCATTTAAGTAGGAAAAAAAAAATACACCACAAAATGTATTTATGCTACAAACATTTCCAGATGGGCTACCAAATATATTATTTTTTTGCCCGCTCATCTTGTGCAAGTAAATATGGGCATTAAACAAGCACCACGGCCACTACCACAAAATGTTTCTAGTGGAGAATCACCATGTTATCCAGTGTCCAGTGGAGCTTGCCATGATTTCTACAGAACCCAACCGGGAAAAAAAAACTAAAGGGTGCGTTTTTTTATGTGCAGAAGCCAGTAAATGGATTTACAACTGACTTCTACAATGTGTAGTAATCACAAAAATCCCTTTGGTGAAGGTTTGGCTGGTAAGAGAACCTCTATTTGATTGGTGAGGTAACTGCAAAAAACTAAAAATGGGAAGAAAAAAAAAAAAAAGAGCTCGTGGGAAACAGAACAATGGATCAACAATTAGAGTGTTCGCTGGTGGCCTAGATATAACATACTGTATGAACGTACGTAGCATAGTAGACATAGAAAAAATGGCTCTTTAAAGACCACTTGATGCATACTTCTCCTGAAAGCCATAATACTTTAGTTATCTTGATTGGACTCTAGAATTATCTTACCCTAAAGCCAGTTTCAAACTAAAGAAGAGTAGGCCAGTTGCCAGCCCATGGGTCTAATAACTTAAACTGACAGCAACATACATGTTCATTTTAGGTCACCAGACTAAGGATTGTAATATGGATGCTAAAATGCACACGCATTATACTGTACTTATCTGAAACTGGCCTTAAAGGGTTTGGCCACTAATGTTTTATGGATGGCCTATTGTATCATGGGCCATCAAAATATGATTGGTGGTGTTGTGACACCCGGCATCCCTGCCGATCAGCTGTTACTGGTGGCATTTAGATATTTTTGGATGGTGCCGGAACAAAGCAGCTGTTATTTCTATAGTGGTTGTGACTGGCTAATGCTAATGCTGATCCACCCCCTATCATTTGAATAAAGGGTAAATTTGCAGGACCCGTCCATGACCACAATAGAAATGACAGCGCTGCTGTGTACCGAAACCATCTGAGAACTTCTTGCCACCTGTAACAGATGATTGGCAGTTGTGCCGGGTGTTGCACCACACCCGATCAAATATTAATGGCTCACCTTTAGAAAACTGTTCATTAAGAAAACTAAACAAAAAAACACTCTGCATGTATTTTTTGTAGAGTGTTTTTCCACTGTAGAGGTTCACAGGCAGAGCAGGAGTTCTGGACCTTACAGCATTCACAGGCTATAGAAGTAACCTATGATAGGAGACCACTGAAATCTTACATTAATGTAGAATAGGTCAAGTTAATCTATTGGGGTGGCTGAATTTTAAGTTTTTGTTGCTTTACATACATAAGAGATGCAATCGCTAAAACAGAAATGTATTTTTATACATTGTGAAAAATAAACGCCTTAACGTATAGTTGCTGAATTCATGTATACAATCCCGCATTCTATTTAAAAAATACATCGCTTTTTATCCCTGCAGTGGCACAAATATGCAAAAGGCGGTAAGCAGTATAAGTGGTAAGGTTGTATGGACAAAAGGCATGTGGGGGGGGGAGTAAGGAAAGGGTATGAAATGCCTATAGATTGCTACACCCCTAGCATTCAGTGTGCAACTGCAAACACAAGAAAATAAACCAGTGTACAGTACTAGTACTGTTTAAATAACACACAAGATTATACATTGCAGCATAAGTAACACTACACACATACGTTCGCAGTACATGCTGGTATATATGTTCTCAACCATACATACGCTCTTGTGCTTGACACAAGCAAACATACAGAAGCAACATAGCCACTACCACACCGTCTTACATTCCATCCGTCCGCTCTCACAGTATCTGAAGGCTCTAATAAGGTAGATTGCTAAATTGTTTGGAACTACCACTGTATCTTGGGATTTTTCTTTTTGCTTTTTTTTCCCGTTTAAATATAAAAGCACATGCTAAAAGATCACATTCGCGTAATCTTGCAGCAAAAACACTCGGAATGATCACACGAAAACCAGGGAATGTTAGTGCACACACAAAATAAGCTATAAAAAATAATAATCTTTGGAGTCCCAATCACGCGGTTAGTATAACAATCCAATAATTGTGAAGACTATTTAGAAGCTTTATAATTGATTAAATCACACAGTGCAAAAAGAGGTCCATCGACCCTTTTGTGTAAAGAAGAGGCTGGAAGCCAGACGGGTTAAGTTCAATGGTTGGTTGTTGTGCATGTGTATTAAAGAACACACAGATACACATGACTAGGAACACCCGAGCTGGACTTGTGCTCTCAGACTGGTCATTCTGAATCACGGTGCACTTCTGAAGCATCCGCTCGACATATAGGGCAGGTACGATTTGCCTAGAAATAAAAGAAGTGATTAAAAAATACTGTAAAAAGAACAAACTGGAAAGAAAATATCACACTAATAAAAGCATGGGTATAACATTAAAGAACGCACTCACGCAAGGAAAAGTTTAGGACAAAATCTCACCTTAAGCCACTTGTCGACACACTTGGCATGGAATTCATGGTTGCACGGTAAGACTCTTAGAAGTTGCCTCGACTCAAAATCACACATGCATACTACACACCTGGAATAAGAAGAATACGAGATGTTCTATCACTCCATACTCAGCCAGACATGTACATTGACAAAAGAATCCCTCCCTGGTAACATTCATGTAAGTACAGGGGTATACCAGTCAAATATAAAAAATATGAATCCGTGGTAGAGATCATCAAAGGGTTTGTTTTAATTACATGTAAATATATTTTTTTATACAGGGGCTCCGTGGTTAGCACAGTAGCCTTGTAGCGCTGGGGTCCTGGGTTCAAATTCCACCAAGGACCACATCTGTAAGGAGTTTGTATGTTCTCCCTGTAATTGTGTGGGTTTCCTCCCAGAGTCATACTAATAGGGAATGTAGATTGTAAGCCCCAATGGGGACAGTGATATCTGTAAAGTGCAGCGCAATATGATGGCACTTTATAAGTGAATATAATAAATAAATATGGATGACCATATGCTGTATTATATTGTATTAGTGAATATGGGTGTCAGTGGGAAGACCCCTGCTCTGGTCTTACGTCTCAGAGCTAGAGCGGAGAGAGAATAAAACAAGACCACTGCTTTTGTTCTAGTGGACATTTGTGTATTAATTACAGTGGGTGCGGAAAGTATTTAGACCCCTTTAAATTTTTCACTCTTTGCTTCATTACAGCCATTCGGTAAATTCTAAAAAGTTCATTTTTTTTCCTCATTAAAGTACACTCTGCATCCCATCTTGACTGAAAAAAACAAACAGTATTCAGACCCTTTGCTCAGTATTGAGTAGAAGCACCCTTTTGAGCTCGTACAGCCATGAGTCTTCTTGGGAATGATGTAACAAGTTTTTCACACCTGGATTTGGGGATCCTCTGCCATTCTTCCTTGCAGATCCTCTCCAGTTCCGTCAGGTTGGATGGTGAACGTTGGTGGACAGCCATTTTCAGGTCTCTCCAGAGATGCTCAATTGGGTTTAGGTCAGGGCTCTGGCTGGGCCAGTCAAGAATGGTCACAGAGTTGTTCTGAAGCCACTCCTTTGTTATTTTAGCTGTGTGCATGGGGTCATTGTCTTGTTGGAAGGTAAACCTTCTGCCAAGTCTGAGGTCAAGAGCACTCTGGAAGAGATTTTCATCCTGGATATCTCTGTACTTTGTCGCATTCATGTTTCCTTCAATTGAAACCAGTTGTCCTGTCCCTGCAGCTGAACCCCCCCCCCCACACACACACACACACCATGATGCTACCACCACGTTTCACTGTTGGGATTGTATTGGGCAGGTGATGAGCAGTGCCTGGTTTTCTCCACACGTACCGCTTAGAATTATCACCAAAAAGTTCCATCTTCGTCTCAGACTAGAGAATCTTATTTCTCATAGTCTGGGAGTTCCTCATGTGTTTTTGAGCAAACTCCATGCGGGCTTTCATAGGTCTTGCACTGAGGAGAGGCTTCCATCAGGCCACTCTGCTATAAAGGCCCAACTGGTGGAGGGCTGCAATGATAGTTGACTTTGTGGAACTTTCTCCCATCTCCCTACTGCATCTCTGGAGCTCAGCCACAGTGATCTTGAGTTCTTCTTTAAATCTCTCACCATGGCTCTTCTCCCACGATTGCTCAGTTTGCCTGGACGGCCAGGTCTAGGAAGACTTCTGGTGGTCCCAAACTTCTTCCATTTAAGGATTATGGAGGCCACTGTGCTTTTAGGAACCTTGAGTAATGCAGAAATTCTTTTAGAACCTTGGCCAGATCTGTGCCTTGCCACAATTCTGTCTCTGAGCTCCTTGGGCAGTTCCTTTGAGCTCATGACTCATTTGGTTTGACATGCACTGTGACCTGTGAGGTCTTATATAGACAGGTGTGTGCCTTTCCAAATCAAGTCATATCAGTTTAATTAAACACAGCTGGACTCCCATGAAGGAGTAGAACCATCTCAAGGAGGATCACAAGGAAATGGACAGCATGTGACTTAAATATGAGTGTCTGAGCAAAGGGTCTGAATACTTATGACCATGTAATATTTCAGTTTTTCTTTAATAAATTTGCAAAAATTTCTACATTTATTTTTTTTTTTCAGTCAAGATGGGGTGCAGAGTGTACTTTAATGAGCAAAAAAATGAACTTTTTAGAATTTACCAAATGGCTGCAATGAAAGAGTGAAAAATTTAAAGGGGTCTGAATACTTTCCGTACCCACTGTACATTGGCATTCACCTGATTCACAAGCAATATCAGCAATCTGCTATAGATGTTGGGCCCATAGCACTGGCTTCCATAAAAGTGGCTGTTTCCATCTCAGAAAGACATTTATTGCCATTTTGGCAGGCAGGCAAACATCTCATGGCTGTGGCAGCTTTAGGCAAGTCCAAATTAATGGAACATAATAGGTCACGGACCAATCAGAGATAAGCTATTGCTATAGTTTGCAATGAAACTTACAAGGTCTGCTCCGACTGGTGGTTGTTTGGGTTAAATCTATACGATGGAAGCTGTTCTATATCTGCTTTTGTTAATCCTCGTGGTTTAGCTTCTCCCAGTCTTTCAGCAAGATTCAGCAATGCCTGTAATGGAAAGGAGTTATGTGAATACATCATTTATGGTACGTGGCTCAGTGGTTAGCACTGTCACTTTGCGGCACCAGGGTCCTGGGCTCAAATCCCACCAAGGAAAACATCTGCAAGAAGTTCCCCCTGTGTTTGTGTGTGTTGCCTCCCACATTCCAGAGACACACTGATAGGGAATGTAGATTGTGAGCCCAAATGGGGACAGCGATGATAATGTATATAAAGAACTGTGGAATTAATGGTGCTATATAAAAGGGAGTAAAATAAATCAAATAAATATTACAGGGGTAAGAGAGGATAAATTATGGAATATAAGCTAACAGTTTGCAAGCCGAAGGTTTATGATACAGACAAGGATAGTTAATTATGTAATAATTTCTGAAAGCAGGGTTTTTACTTTTTTTTTTTTTAAAATAGCAAAAATAAAATATGTCTGAATACATACACCAACCTCATAGTTTTCCACCTCTCCATCTTCTACATCCAACTCGAAGCTAAAGGCTGGTCCCACAGTAGGAGGCACTGGAAGCATTGATCTAAAAGAGAAAAAGGAGAATGTTCAGTAACCTTATATCCAAAAAGTGTCAGTGTATATCCAATAGTAGGATTATAGAAAGCATTAGAGAATTAAAGTGTAGTTCCACATCATCAGTTTCCTTCTGATTTTAGGAAAATCATCTATGCAAATTATAGCTAAAGGATGGTGCTGAAGCACTCCTCAGTCTTTTGTAAGGCTCCGCAGATGAGGGATTTAGGACAGGAGAAAATATCTATTCCAGTGTATATGGAACCTGAAGGCTGCAGCCAATCAGTGGCAGCTGATTGGCTGTAGTGATCACTCGACATTCCCCATCGGAAAAAGCAGAAATGAGCCCGGCAGGACATGCAAGCAGTGTTGGTTGCAGTAGGTTTGTTTCTTATACTCACATGTGCCCCTTTTTAACCCCTTCAGGACCCAGCCTATTTTGACCCTAAAGACCTTGGCATTTTTGTCAATTCTGACCAGTGTCCCTTTACGAAGTAAAAACTCTGGAACACTTCAACGGATCCTAGCGATTCTGAGATTGTTTTTTCGTGACATATTGGGCTTCATGTTAGTATTAAATTTAGGTCGATAATATTTGCGTTTATTTGTGAAAAAATCAAAAATATGGGAAAAATTTTGAAAATTTTGCAATTTTCAAATTTTGAATTTTTATTCTGCTAAACTAGAGAGTGATGTGACACAAAATAGTTAATAAATAACATTTCCCACATGTCTACTTTACATCAGCACAATTTTTGAAAAAAAAAAAATTTTTGGTAGGAAGTTAGAAGGGTTCAAAGTTCATCAGCAAATTTTCTTTTTTCCAGCAAAATTTGCAAAGCCATTTTTTTTAGTGACCACATCACATTTGAAGTCCCTTTGAGGGGTGTACATGACAGAAAACACCCAAAAGTGACACCATTCCAAAAACTGCACCCCTCAAGCTACTCAAAACTACATTCAAGAAGATTATTAACCCTTCAGGTGCATCACAGGAACTAAAGCCACATGGAAGAAAAAAATGAACATTTTTATTTTTCTAACAAAAATTTTCTTTTAGCCTAAATTTTTTAATTTTCACATGGGTAACAGGATAAAATGCATCCTAAAATTTGTTGGTCAATTTCTCCTTAGTACACTGATACCTCATATGTGGTCATAAACCACTGTTTGGGCACACGGCAGGGCTCAGAAGGGAAGGAGCGCCATTTTACTTTTTGAATGGAAAATTAGCTCCAAAAGTCAAATTGCGCTCCTTCTCTTCTGAGCCCTGTCATGTGCCCAAACAGTGGTTTACGACCACATATGAGGTATCAGTGTACTCAGGAGAAATTGACCAATACATTTTAGGATGCATTTTATCCTGTTACCCATGTGAAAATTAAAAAATTTAGGCTAAAAGAAAATTTTTGTGAAAAAAAAAGTACTTTTTTGTTTTCACAGATCATTTTGTGAAGCACCTGGGGGTTCCAAGTGCTCACTATGCATCTAGATAGGTGCCTTGGGGGGTCTAGTTTCCAAAGTGGGGTCACTTGTGGGGGAGCTCCACTGTTTAGGCACATTAGGGGCTCTCCAAACGCAACATGGTGTCCGCTAACAATTTGAGCCGATTTTCCATTCAATTTGTTAGCGGACACCATGTCGCGTTTGGAGAGCCGCTGTGTGGCCAAACATTGGAGCTCCCCCACAAGTGACCCCATTTTGGAAACTAGACCCCCCAAGGCACCTATCTAGATGCACAGTGAGCACTTGGAACCCCCAGGTCATTCACAAATTAATCCGTAAAAATAAAAAAGTGTTTTTTTTTCCACTTTTTCATTTTTATGAATCAATTTGTGAAGCACCTGGGGGTTCCAAGTGCTCACTATGCATCTAGATAGGTGCCTTGGGGGGTCTAGTTTCCAAAATGGGGTCACTTGTTGGGGAGCTCCAATGTTTGGGCACACAGGGACTCTCCAAACGCAACATGGTTCCAATTTGTTAGTGGACACCATTGTGTAGTGTATGTCAGGTTGGTGTGCGGTGTGGTATATTGTAGTGTATACACCACACACACACACACACACACACACACTACAACACACACACCAACCTGACATAGCCTACTAAGCTGAGTACGCCCTAGACTGGGATGAGTGGGACGGGCGGGACATTTTGTGTGCTGTGTGCGTGTGTTAAAAAAAAAAAAAAAAAAAAAAAAAAAAAAAAAAATCGAAACTTTATTATAGTGTGAGTGTACGTGTGTGTGTGTGTGTGCTTGGTGTAACCTTCTGCAGTCACGTGTGGGGGCTGTCAGGCGTAGGGGGCTGTCAGGCGTAGGGGGGCTGTCAGGCGTAGGGGGGCTGTCAGGCGTAGGGGGGCTGTCAGGCGTAGGGGGGCTGTCAGGCGTAGGGGGGCTGTCAGGCGTAGGGGGGCTGTCAGGCGTACGGGGGCTGTCAGGCGTACGGGGGCTGTCAGGCGTACGGGGGCTGTCAGGCGTACGGGGGCTGTCAGGCGTACGGGGGCTGTCAGGCGTACGGGGGCTGTCAGGCGTAGGGGGGCTGTCAGGCGTAGGGGGGGGGCTGAAGAGATGGAGGAGCCAGCAGCTGCAGCAAGGGGGGTGATCACTGGGGCAGGAGCCGGCAGTAGCAAGGGGGGTGATCACTGGGGCAGGAGCCGGCAGCAGCAAGGGGGGTGATCACTGGGGCAGGAGCCGGCAGCAGCAAGGGGGGTGATCACTGGGTTTGCGGGGGGGGGGATGATCACTGGGATGGGGGGGTGCACACTGGGGATGGGGAGTGAACACTGGAGACAGGGGGGGTGAACACTGGGGTCAGGGGGGGTGAACACTGGGGACAGGGGGGGTGAACACTGGGGACAGGGGTGATTATTGGGAGGTGGGGGGTGATATCACTGGGACTGGGGGATGGTGGGTTTGATCACAGGAGCAGGGCATTTACACTGAGCCTGCTGCTGCTGTGATCACAGTCCACCGGCTGTCAGAAGGAGAGCAGCAGCCGGTGGATGAAGACGTGGGAGAGGGAGCAGAGGGAGCGGAGGTCGGGGTGCAGGTATGAAAGTGGAGGGGGAGTCGGGGGTGGAGGGGGGGGCAGGGTGGAGTGGAGGGGGGGTCGGGGGGGAGCGGGGGCAATACTACCTGATGCAGATCAGCGGCGGCAGCAGGCGATCAGCGGCGGCAGCAGGCGATCCACGGGGGGGCAGCTGCAGAGGGTCCACGGGGGGGCAGCAGCAGAGGGTCCACGGGGGGGCAGCAGCAGAGGGTCCACGGGGGGGCAGCAGCAGAGGGTCCACAGGAGGCAGCAGCAGAGGGTCCACAACGGCCGGCACCCGATCCATGGACGGGCAGTTGCGGCCATCATTAAAAACTCCCTCCACATCTGATTGGGGCTAGTATCCATGTGACGCTAGCCCCTCAATCAGATCTGGGGGGAGGGGGGGACAGAGGTGACACTCCCCCCAGCCAATGGCTGATGCTGTAAGCATCAGGCCATGCCCAGATTTAAATATTACACCAATTTTCATTGGTGAAATATTTAATTCATACCGATTGGCAGTTTCATTAAAAGTGAAAATGAAACAGCCAATCGGAGGGGTCCCAGGCACGGGGGGGTTAATCCACCCCCCGGGGGGTCGACTTCAGGATGTCCAGTTGCAGTAGCAACTGTGACACCTGAGCGACCCCGCTCGCAGGCGCTGCAGGGGGTCTTTCCCTCCATGTCACAGACGCTGTGACATGGGTCGGGAACGAACTGTTTTCCATGTCACAAACGGTGTGACACGGGTCGGGAAGGGGTTAAAAGGAGTTGTCCACTACTAGGACAACCCCTTCTCATTCGCCATTTTTGGCCCCAATAAAAACTCTTATATTCTCCTCCGATGATGTTCCAGCCAGGGCTGTGGAGTCGGTAAGCCAAACCTCCGACTCCACGACTCCCTCATACATGGCTCATGTTTAAGTGATAAATTTACTGTAGCACAAATTCATCTCAGCTAAAAGTCTAGACCCTTAGATCAGGAATAGGACAGACATTTATAGGACATTTCAAAACTTTCCCAAATTCTTATGACAAAATATTCCCCATAAACTGCATTAAACTACTGTACCCAATTTATTATATATTTTAGGAGTCTGTCCATTTTATATCGACTCCACAGTCCTGGTTCCAGCAGTATCATCACTCTCGTTCCCGGGGCTCACATGCGATTGTTATGACACGTGATCCCTACACCCAATCAGCGCTGCAGTCACTGTCCCCGCCTTCAGATGTATTAGTAATCAAGAGGAAGTGAGCGGCCAGCCGCAGCTCCCATGTCCTCTTTGTTACTTATACATCTGAAGGTGGTGACAGTGACTGCAGCGCTGATTGGGTGTAGGGATCACGTGTCATAACAATCGCATGTGAGCCCCGGGAACGAGAGTGATGATACCGCTGGAATGTCATCGGCACCAGAGACTGACGGGTGCTTTGTTTGGCTGAGCACAGTGCAGCAGTTCTCTATTGCGCAGGAGCCGGGAAGTCACTGCGGACTCCCCGGCACCTGGGGGGGGAAATATAGCAAACGTGTACATAGGCGGGGAATTGATGGAATAATCAGATGGGTGGGGATAGCTTGGCGTCCAGGGGATGCCAATCCTGTGAGAAACCAAGGAGATAAAACTACATTTCTCTGCATTCAGACCTCTACCATGGGCCATACAGGTATGTATAGATTTACTTTTCTATACTCTGCATGCCCATAGTAGAGGTCTGAAAACTCCAAAGTGGTGACAAATTCCCTTTAAGGCCTCAATTTATCAATTGCATTTTAAAGGTCTTGTTTCTTTATTTGCGGATAGACTGTCCCATTTTGATGAATTTAGTGCAATATTTGAGGAATTCGGCACAAATTAAATTATGCTTTGGTTTGTGCTTTTGGTTTTTTAAGGAAATGTGAATTTTTAAAGCTTATTGAACGGATTGTGCAAGTTAGTACTGGAATTCCATTGGGCAAAAAATGTTGCGACATTTGGAAAAAGTGCAAATGATGTATTAGCTGAAAACATGAGGACAATAAAAACCTTGCCCATACTGTTGAGCAAACCCAAAAAATGACTATTGGAAAAACAAAAAAAAAATATAGTGAAAAAATTGATGCAAAAGCCATGATTTTAATGCAAAAATAAAAAAAAATATTTAAAATTCAAGCTTAGTAAAAGAAAAAAAGAAAGTAAGAAAAGAAATAAACTCTTAGTGTGTGTGCGCACGATCAGTATTGGCTTGCAGAAATTTCTGCACCTCTTGGCAGCAAAAACGCTGCGGAAATTCCATAGCGTTTTTTGCCATGCGTTTTTTCTAATGCATTGTATAGGAAAAATGCAGGCAAAAAATGCAAAAAGAATGGACATGCTGCTCTTTAATGCACATGAAATTCAGGAACAATACTGATCATGTGCATAGATCTTGCAACATCTCATAGAAAGTGCTGGGATAAGGTTTGCAAGGCATTTTTGGGGTCAATTCCACGCGGATTTACTGCATCAAAAACGCACATAGCCTTACACTGGACAGCAAAATTAGCTCACTGATGAATTCTCAGTTAACCCATTTGAGATACCAATAACAGTGCAATCGATGCTATTAGAAGATAAACTGCACAATTTATTTAATCCTCTTGCATAAAATTATTTTTAGCCTAAAACATATGCATTTAAGAAGGAAAAAAATCTCTAAGCTAAAACAGATTTTGAAAATGTTATCCAAGCAATGCGCCTTTTCATCTTGTGGTACATGAAATACTTACAGAACATAAGGTAAAAGGCTTGGATGGTAAGGTGGTGGTGGTATTGGCTGTTGTGATCGATATCTGCTACGACCAGTTAGTCTTCGAGGCATAAATGGAGGGTATGGCTGAAAACATGCAAATAAAATATAGGATTTATAAATTGCTATGAAATATAACTAAATCTATCAAGATCACTCAGAAGTTTATTACTGGCATGAATGTTAGGCAAGCATCATTGCACATCTAGGATCACAAGTGTGGCCGCTGACTCCAGCAGCCTTATGTGGAGAGGTTACTGTCCATATTAACCATTAGGGTGGTTGTTTGTACTGAGAAGGCAATTCTTCTTATACATACAGCGTAGACATGTCCCACACAAAGAGGACGGGGGATTGTGAGCTGTGTTAAGCCTGGGCTACAAGGACTTTTGTAGTCAATTGCTGCAGTCTAGAGATGTACACATGCTTGTGGACTGCAGCTGTCACCAGGAAGCCTATACGGGCAAGTCCTGACTTACAAACATCCAGCTTATCTATGACCCCTAGTAACAAACATCAGATGTATTTTTTTTTTTTTAAAAAAAAAATTTTAAACCCCAATCTTCACCTCTCCGGATATCATTTAGTTCCCTTTTTTCTGTTGATGCGTTCCACATCTCTGTTCTCTTCACTATAGACCAGGACTTCCGATCACATCTAGGTTGAAGCTCACGCTGCTTCATAAGGTCACATTGTCGTTGCAACCTTATGACGCGCAATAAGGTCTGACCTGGACGCAGTTGGGAATCTTGGCCTACAGTGAGGGGGGCCGAACATGAGGCGAAATCGAAGAGTGGAAAAAAAAAGGACAGGGTGGCAAGCAGTGGAGCAGCAGGGCACACCTCTGTCCATGTGCTGCATCTCCAAGACTTCCGACAGCATCCAGATGCCACTATTCGTCATAAGGTCGCAGTGTTCACTTTGCCACCTTGTGCCACGCAGTAAATACAGAGGTCTGGACGCGGCGTCAAGTCCTTGTCTATAATGAAAAGGCCAGAGATGTGGCGTGCGATGGTGGAAGGAGGAGAACCTGATTGTGGGTGGCAATCAGCGTGGTGGCCACCGGTGAGTATTTTTTTTTTCCCGGGCCCTGTTGCAACTTACATTCTGTAGCTTGTTTGTAACCCGGGGACTACCTGTATCAACTAAGGTTACAACAGGACTTTGTAAAAGTAAGGTAATCAGAAACATTTACTTACAACTCCAAAGGAAACCTCCTGGTGCAAAGGATCGTGGGTTATGAACTGTAATGGCGCAGAGGGTTGTAATGTGGGTGCATGAGCAGACGGAGGATATGTAAATCCTCCTACAGGTAGATGTTCACCCAACAGCTCTACTTCGTTCTCTATCCTCTGCAGAGGCTGCAAAACCGAACAAAAAAATAAACATATTTAGCAATAACAAAATTATAACATTTTAAGCAAACATTCACAAACAGAACATAATCCAATACATAATGGATGCTTGCAAAACGCTAGTTATAGACAGGAATAATACAGAGTTCTTTATTTTACCAAGAAATATTTGCATTCAAACTAAAATTAAGGTAGAAAAATTTCTACAGGTTTGGATCACACCAACACTACTTTAGATTTTAGTTTTGTTCATAAAAAAGGTAGCATGATATTGTTTGGCAATAACATTGTTTATACAAGAAAAATAAAAAATAAAGTGTTTCAATCACTATTCGTACAAGCTGGAAGTTTACTGTACCCCTTAACATAACTCTGATTTTATGGCTTTTCACAAGGCGCACTACAATTATGGAGCTATGGGCAGATTTTTTTTTCCTGCTGTGACAGAGGCATCAGTGAATTTTAGAACTTTGCTTACCGATCGAGACTGTTGTGTCTGGAAGGGCACAAATTGGCCAGGAGGGGGCAGATGTGCATGGTGATGTGGAGAAAGGTGCGGTGGATGTAACAGGAATGGGTCACTGGAAATAAGGGGAGGGAAAGCAGCATAGGGAACTGGTAAATGTTGAACGGAGCAAGCCTGAAGCATCTGTAAACAGAGAAAAATATAGTTAACAGTATTCAATGTGAGCTGAACAAAGAGTCAAGAATGTTACATTGCTAGGCATTCAGAATTCTAGCTACATTTTCAAAAATTCAATATATTAAAGAGACCCTCCACCCTGGCACTGAAAAGTGACTATACCTACCTTAGAGGCCTCCAATTTCATTCACAACTGAGACAGCATTCTGGTCCTACTGCATCCAAGATAGCTGCCGCAGTGGGAAAGGACAGAGTGATACCTGTACTATGGCACCGGAAAGGCAGGCGAGGCGTCGCTGAGACTAATCACTGCTCCCTATATCACTACGGCAGTCATCCTGGATGCAAAAGGACTGGAACCACAGTCTCAACATTAGGCCACGGCCCCACTATCGGTATTCTGTCAGTATTTTTCTCAGGAATGGGAGCCAAAACCAGGAGTGGGTGATAAATGCAGAATTGGTGACTTGTTTCTATTATACAATTCCTCTGATTGTTCCTCACCTGGTTTCACTCCTGAGAAATACTGACCACATACTGATAGTGGGGCCGTGGCCTTAGAAGAAGCGGGAGGCAAAGAGCAGAAGGTAGGATGACGATACATACATTAGACTAGATTAGGGAAGAAGGAAAAAAAATATATATAGAAAAGTTCACAGGACATGAATATTTTTTCAAGGAATGTATAAAATAATATATACAGACACACAAACTTTTTCCACATTACACCCACAAACCTAAATATATTTTATTGGGATTTTACATTATCTACCAACACAAAGTAGCAAGTATTTGTAAAGGAAATTATACATTGTTTTCGAATTTAAAAAAAAATTAAATCTGAAAGTTGTGATGTGCATTTGTACTCCTAAATAAAATCCTCAGTGACCAATTGCCTCCAGAAGTCACATAAATAGTAAATGGAGCCCCACCTGTGTGTAATTTATTCTCAGTATAACTACAGCTGTTCTGTGAAGGCCTCAGGGGTTTGTCTGAACATTAAGGATCAAACAGCATCATGAAAACCAAGGAACACACCAAACAGGTCAGAGATAAAGTTGTGGAGAAGAGTAAAGCAGGGTTAGGTTATAAAAAAATAGCCCAAGCTCTGAACATGTCATGAAGCACGGTTCTCCCATTTTTGGATGATGAATTGGAGTATGGTACAACTGCAAATTACCAAGACATGGTCATCCAGATAAACTGACATCCCAAGCAAGGAGAGCACCAATTAGAGAAGCAGCCAAGAGGCCCAAGGTCACTCTCAGCTAGGAGAATCTGTCCACAGTCCACAACTATTAAACCACAGTCACACGTTCAGTATTGGGTCAGTATTTTACATAAGTATTTGTAAGCCAAAACCAGGAGTGGAATAATCAGAGGAAAACTAATAGGAACATGTGCACCACTTCAGTACTTATCACTTACCCAGGGTTTTGGCTTACAAATACTGATGTCAAATACTAACCAAATAATGAAAGTGTGAATGTGGCTTTAGTTGTATACTCCACAAATCTGGCCTTTATGCAAGAGTGGCAAGAAGAAAGAAATTTTTGAAAGCAAGCTATAATAAAACCCGAACTTTTTGAGCTAAATGCAAAACGCTGTGTGTGGCGAGAAATTAACATCATCAAACATGGTGGTGGGTGAATCATTCTCTGGGGATGTTTTTATTCAGCAGGGACATTGAAGCGGGTCACATATTCATGTGTGTGAATTGCCCAGTCACAGCCCAGACCTAACTTCCATTGAGAATCTGGGGCAAGACTTGAAAATGTGGGTTCACAGACTCCTCCATCCAATCTCACTGAGCTAGAGTTAGTTTGCAAAGAAGAATGGGCAAAAAGTTCAGCCTCTAGATGTACAAAGCTATTCAAGACATACCCCAAAAGACTTGCAGCAGTATCTGCTATGAAAGTTGGGGCTTTCAAAGTATTGACTCGTGGAGTGGGGGTTGGGGTAACACAAATGCATGTCACAAGTTTCAGATACTTTTTAAAACCATGCATCATTTCCTGTATACTTCACAAATACCTACTACTTTGTGTTGGCATATCACATAAAAACCCCAAAAAATACACTTAAGTTTGTGGATGTAATGTGGAGAAGTATAGTACACTGCTCAAAAAAATAAAGGGAACACTCATAACTAGTGTTGAGCGATACCTTCCGATATCAGGAAATATCGTATCGGATTGGATCGGGCCGATACCCAAAAAGTATCGGATATCGCCGATTCCGATACCGGAAACCAATGCAAGTCAATGGGACACAAATATCGGAATGAAAATAAACCCTTTCTTTCCTTGTAGGTTAATTCTACATGAAGTAAAACAACTAAGAATAATGTAGAATGACATGAAAAGCCGGCAATTCATCAGCGGCATACACCGGTACCCGACAATTTACAACAGAAAGAATAGAGCTTCACACATAGATTAGATAGATAGAAACATGTCAGTCACATATATATGAAGTACAGTGACAGTGTTGCTTACTGTACTTGTCATTTAGTGTAAAGGATTTATTAAAAAAAATATTAGTGTTTTCGTGCACCGTCTCTTTAAAAAAGCCGGCCGGCAATTCAGCATCTGTACCCGACAATTTATAACAGACAGAATAGAGCTTCACACATAGATTAGATAGATAGAAACATGTCAGTCACATATATAAGAAGTACAGTGACAGTGTTGCTTACAGAACTTGTCATTTAGTGTAAAGGATTTATTTAAAAAAATAATAGTGTTTTCATGCACCGTCTCTTTAAGAAAGCCGGCCGGCAACTCAGCATCTGTACCCGACAATTTAGAATAGAAGGAATAGAGAATCACACATAGATTAGATAGATAAAAACATGTCAGTCACATATATATGAAGTACAGTGACAGTGTTGATTACTGTACTTGTCATTTAGTGTTAAAATAAAGGATTTATTTAAAAAAAAATTGGCGTGGGGTTCCCCTTAATTTTAGGCTCTAGCGGAGGTTAAGCAGACAGCTGGGGCAAATGTTTGAAGCCTGGGAAGGGGGTAATACCCACGGAGCTTCCCAGGCTACTAATATCAGCCCCCAGCTGAATACCTAGCCTTTACTAGCTATTAAAATGGGGGACCCCCCAAAAAAAATGACGTGGGGTCCCCCCTAATTTAATAGCTAGCACAGGCTAGGCAGACAGCTGGGGGCCGATATTAATAGCCCAGGAAGGGTGCCATGAATATTGGCCCCCTCCCAGGCTAGAAACACCAGCCGTCAGCCGCCCCAGAAATGGCGCATCCATAGGATGCGCCAATTCTGGCACTTAGCCTCGCTCTTCCACGCTGCCCTGGTGCGGTGGCAGGGGGTAATAGGGTTGGGGTTGATGTCAGCTTATAATGCCAGCTGACATCAAGCCCAGGTTAGTAATGGAGAGGCGTCTATAAGACACCCCCATTACTAACCCCATAGTCAAAGTTAAAAGAAAACACAAACACCCAGAGTAAAGTCCTTTAATTGAAATAAAGACACAATTCTTTATTGTTCTAAATTAAACCATACTTACCATCACGCCCATTCCAGCTGAAGCCAACGATCTCCTGCAATAAAAGAAAAATAATAAAGCAACCTCATCCTTACCTTTCGATGGTTCCCAGGACAGCTCCAGCTCTGCTACATCGAGATGACAGGCTGGACCGCAGCAGAAAGCTGCCATCCAGCCTGTCATCCCGCGGACACTGAGAAGCGCAGGCATGCTTGCGCTCCTCAGTGTCTCTCTGTGACGTCATCCAGATGAGCCGAGTTCATGTCCAATGAACTCAGCTCACCTCATGCACGTCACTGACAGCGTGGGAAAATTCTCCTGCACTCAGCGCTTCAGCGTGAGAATTCTCCCACGCTGTCAGTGACATACATGAGGTGAGGTCATGTCCAATGAACTCAGCTCACCTCATGCACGTCACTGACAGCGTGGGAAAATTCTCACGCTGAAGTGCTGAGTGCAGGAGAATTTTCCCACGCTGTCAGTGACGTACATGAAGTGAGCGGAGTTCATTGGACATGACCTCGGCTCATCTGGATGCCGTCACAGCCAGACACTGAGGAGTGGAAGTATGCCTGCGCTTCTCAGTGTCTGCGGGATGACAGGCTGGATGGCAGCGTTCTGCTGCGGTCCAGCCTGTCATCTCGATGTAGCAGAGCTGAAGCTGTCATGGGAACCATGGAAAGGTAAGGATGAGGTTGCTTTATTATTTTACTTTTATTGCAGGAGATCGTTGGCTTCAGCTGGAATGGGCGTGGTGGTAAGTATGGTTTAATTTAGAACAATAAAGAATTGTGTGTTTATTTCAATTAAAGGACTTTTTTCTGGGTGTTGTGTTTTTTTAAATACTTTACTAGAAATTCATGGTGGTCATGTCTAATATTGGCGTGACCCCATGAATTTTGGGCTTAGGGCCAGCTGATAATGCCAAGCTGGCCTTAACCCCTTTATTACCCAGTGAGCCACCGCACCAGGGCCCTGGATGAGTTGGGTACAGCGCCAGAAGATGGCGCTTCTATGAACGCGCCATTTTCTGGGGCGGCTGCGGACTGCAATTTGCAGCGGGGGTGGCCCAGAAAGCTTGGGTCTCCCTGCGCTGCGGATTCCAGCCCCCAGCTGCCTAGTTGTATCTGGCTGGGCACAAAAATAGGGCGAAGCCCCACGCATTTTTTTTTAAAATTATTTCATGAAATTCATGGAATAATTAAGAAAAAAAGGGCTTCCCTATATTGTTGTGTCCAACCAGGTACAAATAGGCAGCTGGTGGTTGGGGGCAGCCCATTCCTGCCTGCTGTACCTGGCTGGACACAAATATAGTGCGAAGCCCCACGTCAATTTTTTTTTAATTATTTCATGAAATAATTTTTTTAAAAAAGGGCTTCCCTATATTGTTGTGTCCGGCCAGGTACAAATAGGCAGCTGGTGGTTGGGGGCAGCCTGTTCCTGCCTGCTGTACCTGGCTGGACACAAATATAGGGCGAAGCCCCACGTCAATTTTTTTTAAAATAAGTCCTTTATTTTAACACTAAATGACATTTGAGGAGTTAATAAAGATGCAGTCCCTAAATTATTATTTATTTTTTAATTAATTTTTCCCAAAACTTTTGACGTGGGCTTCGCCATATTTTTGTATGCCAGCCAGGTACAGCATCCAGCTTCTATGAACGCGCCATTTTCCGGGGTGGCTGCGCACTGCAATTTTCAGCGGGGGGAGGGGGGGGGCAGAAAGCTTGGGCCTCCCTGCGCTGCAGATTCCATCCCCCAGCTGCCTAGTTGTACCTGGCTGGACACAAAAATAGGGAGAAGCTTCACGTATTTTTTTTTTTTAATTATTTCATGAAATTCATGAAATAATTAAGAAAAAAAGGGCTTCCCTATATTGTTGTGTCCAACCAGGTACAAATAGGCAGCTGGTGGTTGGGGGCAGCCCGTTCCTGCCTGCTGTACCTGGCTGGACACAAATATAGTGCGAAGCCCCACGTCAATTTTTTTTAAATCATTTCAGGAAATTCATGAAATAATTTAAAAAAATTGATGTGGGGCTTCGCCCTATATTTGTGTCCAGTCAGGTACAGCAGGCAGGAACGGGCTGCCCCCAACCACCAGCAGCCTATTTGTACCTAGCCGGACACAACAATATAGGGAAGCCCTTTTTTTCTGAATTATTCCATGAATTTCATGAATTTAAAAAAAAAAAAACGTGGAGCTTCGCCCTATTTTTGTGTCCAGCCAGGTACAACTAGGCAGCTGGGGGCTGGAATCTGCAGCGCAGGGAGGCCCAAGCTTTCTGGGCCCCACCCGCTGCAAATTGCAGTCCGCAGCCGCCCCGGAAAATGGCGCGTTCATAGAAGCGCCATCTTCTGGCGCTGTACCCAACTCATCCAGGGCCCTGATGCGGTGGCTCACTGGGTAATAAAGGGGTTAAGGCCAGCTTGGCATTATCAGCTGGCCCTAAGCCCGAAATTCATGGGGTCACGCCAATATTAGACATGACCACCATGAATTTCTAGTAAAGTATTTAAAAAAAACACAAACACCCAGAAAAAAGTCCTTTAATTGAAATAAACACACAATTCTTTATTGTTCTAAATTAAACCATACTTACCATCACGCCCATTCCAGCTGAAGCCAACGATCTCCTGCAATAAAAGAAAAATAATAAAGCAACCTCATCCTTACCTTTCCATGGCTCCCACGACGGCTCCAGCTCTGCTACATCGAGATGACAGGCTGGACCGCAGCAGAACGCTGCCATCCAGCCTGTCATCCCGCAGACACTGAGAAGCGCAGGCATACTTCCACTCCTCAGTGTCTGGCTGTGACGGCATCCAGATGAGCCGACAATGAACTCGGCTCACCTCATGTACGTCACTGACAGCGTGGGAGAATTCTCCTGCACTCAGCGCTTCAGCGTGAGAATTTTCCCACGCTGTCAGTGACGTGCATGAGGTGAGGTCATGTCCCATGAACTCGGCGCACCTCATGCACGTCACTGACAGCGTGGGAGAATTCTCACGCTGAAGCGCTGAGTGCAGGAGAATTTTCCCACGCTGTCAGTGACGTGCATGAGGTGAGCTGAGTTCATTGGACATGACCTCGGCTCATCTGGATGACGTCACAGAAAGACACTGAGGAGCGCAAGCATGCCTGCGCTTCTCAGTGTCCGCGGGATGACAGGCTGGATGGCAGCGTTCTGCTGCGGTCCAGCCTGTCATCTCGATGTAGCAGAGCTGAAGCTGTCCTGGGAACCATGGAAAGGTAAGGATGAGGTTGCTTTATTATTTTACTTTTATTGCAGGAGATCGTTGGCTTCAGCTGGAATGGGTGTCGCGGTAAGTATGGTTTAATTTAGAACAATAAAGAATTGTGTCTTTATTTCAATTAAAGGACTTTTTTCTGGGTGTTTGTGTTTTTTTTAAATACTTTACTAGAAATTCATGGCGGTCATGTCTAATATTGGCGTGACCCCATGAATTTCGGGCTTAGGGCCAGCTGATAATGCCAAGCTGGCCTTAACCCCTTTATTACCCAGTGAGCCACCGCACCAGGGCCCTGGATGAGTTGGGTACAGCGCCAGAAGATGGCGCTTCTATGAACGCGCCATTTTCCGGGGCGGCTGCGGACTGCAATTTGCAGCCGGTGGGACCCAGAAAGCTTGGGTCTCCCTGCGCTGCAGATTCCAGCCCCCAGCTGCCTAGTTGTACCTGGCTGGACACAAAAATAGGGCGAAGCGCCACACATTTTTTTTTTTAATTATTTCATGAAATTCATGGAATAATTAAGAAAAAAAGGGCTTCCCTATATTGTTGTGTCCGGCTAGGTACAAATAGGCAGCTGGTGGTTGGGGGCAGCCCGTTCCTGCCTGCTGTACCTGGCTGGACACAATTATAGGGCGAAGCCCCACATAATTTTTTTTTAATTATTTCATGAATTTCCTGAAATAATTAAAAAAAAATTGACGTGGGGCTTCACACTATATTTGTGTCCAGCCAGGTACAGCAGGCAGGAACGGGCTGCCCCCAACCACCAGCTGCCTATTTGTACCTAGCCGGACACAACAATATAGGGAAGCCCTTTTTTTCTTAATTATTCCATGAATTTCATGAAATAATTAAAAAAAAAAAAACGTGGAGCTTCTCCCTATTTTTGTGTCCAGCCAGGTACAACTAGGCAGCTGGGGGATGGAATCTGCAGCGCAGGGAGGCCCAAGCTTTTTGCCCTCCCCCCCCCCCCCCGCTGAAAATTGCAGTCCGCGGCCGCCCCGGAAAATGGCGCGTTCATAGAAGCTGGATGCTGTACCTGGCTGGCATACAAAAATATGGCGAAGCCCACGTCAAAAGTTTTGGGAAAAATTTATTAAAAAATAAATAATAATTTAGGGACTGCATCTTTATTAAGTCCTCAAATGTCATTTAGTGTTAAAATAAAGGATTTATTTAAAAAAAAAATGGCGTGGGATCCCCCATAATTTTAGTCTCTAGCGGAGGTTAAGCAGACGGCTGGGGCAGATGTTTGAAGCCTGGGAAGGGGGTAAAACCCACGGAGCTTCCCAGGCTACTAATATCAGCCCCCAGCTGAATACCTAGCCTTTACTAGCTATTAAAATGGGGGACCCCCCAAAAAAAAATGACGTGGGGTCCCCTCTATTTTAATAGCTAGCAAAGGCTAGGCAGACAGCTGGGGGCTGATATTAATAGCTCAGGAAGGGTGCCATGAATATTGGCCCCCTCCCAGGCTAGAAACACCAGCCGTCAGCCGCCCCAGAAATGGCGCATCCATAGGATGCGCCAATTCTGGCACTTAGCCTCGCTCTTCCACGCTGCCCTGGTGCGGTGGCAGGGGGTAATAGTGGTGGGGTTCATGTCAGCGCCAGCTGCCATGAAGCCCAGGTTAGTAATGATGGCCGTCTATATGACACCCCCATTACTAACCTACAAAGTGTTAAAAAGAAAAAACACACTACACCCAGAAAAAAATAATTTATTTGAAATAAAACACCATTTTATTTAATTCTTAGTTTACTAAAAAAATAATAGTTACCTGTCCACGTTCCTGCGCTGATCTCCCATGCACAGCTGTCACATCTGGAGATGGTGACAGCTGTGCATGGCTGCTGTAAGCTCACGCTGCCGGGAACACGTCCGCTCCCGGCAGCGGGAGCCACTGACTGAGGTCACCGGAGTGCATTCAGGCAGCGCAGCTCCGGAGACCTCCTTTACGGCAGTGCTGTACCGTGGGAATTTCTCACGATACAGCAGTGCCGTAAAGGAGCTAACCGGAGCAGCGCTGCCTGAACTCCGGTGAACCCTTACGGCCCCGTCATTCTAGCGGCGGCAGCGGTTCAGAGCGGTCACATTCTATGTGGCTGCTCTGAACTGGAGATCTTCGTGGGACACTCGTGGACTACTACGGAGGGGTAAGGATAAGGTTGTGGTTTATTATTTTATATTTTATTACAGGAGATCGATGGCTTCGGGGAATTAGGTGTCTAGGTGAGTATAGGTGTAGTTTTTTATTTTTTACTTTATTTTAGGTGGCGATCGGCGGGGACAGGTAATGTATGAACTAATTTCTTTTAGGTAACCACTGGCCACCAATGACATGTATTTAACATTTATTGGGGACACAGTAGGGCAATTTAAATAGCAGGATCAGGCTGATGGGAACTACTGCTCCCATCGAGCTGATCCTGCTGGCAGGAGTGGACGGGGGACAGACATAGGCCGATGGGAGTAGTAGTGTCACATCGGCCTATGTCTGCCCGCACACACACACCCCGCACACACACACCCCGCACACACACACCCCGCACACACACACCCCGCACACACACACCCCGCACACACACACCCCGCACACACACACCCCGCACACACACACCCCGCACACACACACCCCGCACACACACCCCGCACACATCGCACACACACCCCGCACACATCGCACACACACCCCGCACACACACTAATCATGACGGGTCTGGGAGGTGAGGCTGACCTGTGCGGCCGTGGGAAAGTTGATGTGAGTTCATGCAGTGAAGCATGAACTCACATGAACCCTCTGAGGGCACCGCGGCTACTTCAAATGAACAGCTGATCGGCATCACCTGATACCTCAGCTGTTCATTTGAAATAACCGGCGGGAAAGCGCAGCACAGAACGGGAAAGCCGGCGGTGAAGTCTTTTCACTGCCGGCTTCCCCGCCCGGGTCCTTCGCTCCTTGGTGCTGCGCTCCCCGCCCGGTCCTAATTTACGATCGGGATGGGAGGTGGCGAGGGGAGCGGAGGATCGGGGTGGGAGGCTGCGGGGAAGCAGTATGGGGCTGCGTGATTGTTTAAAAGCCGGCGGCTTTTTACCGCGCGCCGGCTTTTAAACAATCAGGAGAATTCTCCCACGCTGGGATGGCATTCTGATGACAAGCTGGATCGCAGCTGAGCGCTGCCATCCAGCTTGTCATCCTTCAGAGACACTGCAGAGCGCAGGCATTATGGGAACTTCCGATTCCGGTATTCGATATTATAAAAGTATCGGAATTAAGTATCGGAATTCCGATACAGTGAATATCGGCCGATACCCGATATTTCAGTATCGGAATGCTCAACACTACTCATAACACATCCTAGATCTGAATGAATGAAATATTCTCATTGAATACTTTGTTCTGTACAAAGTTGAATGTGCTGACAACAAAATCACACAAAAATCATCAATGGAAATCAAATTTATTAACCAATGGAGGCCTGGATTTGGAGTCACCCCCAAAATTAAAGTGGAAAAACACATCACACACACCTTAGTTACATGGACGTTTTTAAACAATCTTTTTCACATATCTTAGGTAACATGAAACTGGTTTGATTAAAAGTACTATACTGCTGGATTTTAGTGTATTACACAGCTCCAATAAAGTCCTGCATCAGGAGAAAAAAGGTGGGAGCCCTGGGGGCCTGACAACATGATGGCACCCTGCAACTGAGTCACAGGTAGGGGCTCCCTACTGTCTAGCCACTTAAAGTCATGGTTACAATTAACCACAGCATCAAGGGATTACATTTTCAGGTGGGTATTGGCTTTTTAACCCTGGCAACGCACTGTGTATGGAGTGGGCTCAGCTGCTAAGTACACCAGATACACTGGCGCTCAACATGTGACTTGCATATATGTCACATGCAAGCTGGTCAATCGTTTATATCTACAGCAGAAGGCCTGGCTGCTTATGTAGGACCAAAATCCATATTAATGTAGGAGTGCTTCACTTACTGGAGGAGGCACGCTGCAGACTGGTAAGTGCTGTCCACTGAAGACCACAGAACAGCCTGGAACCTGTTGTGCACTGCAAGCAGGTATGTGCTGTCCTGTACAAAGAGGGATTCCATGTGGTGCAACCGTTGTGACAGTGTATGAAACCGGAACTGTGCCCTGGTGAATCTGGAGGTGAAAAAGAGTACACAAGCAGCAATAAATAAGTTATGAAAATAAGGAAAGCACATAAAATTACACAGGAAGAGATGGATAAAGAAAAAGAGACAAGCCGCCTGTACAATTAGCATCCTCATTTCTCAGTTGTCCTGGTAAATTCGGAACCTTCTATTCACTCTTTACAGGTAGACACTGATCCCTTGTGCTGTTTTTGGTAGGCAAGAGTGAGCTCATCTGGCAGGAAAAAATACCTAGAGATCATCCAAAGCCAGGTATCAAATTACAAGTTCTGAAGCTGAAGAGTACCCATGATCCAATCTGTGGCCGCCCCTTTTATTTAACAACACAATGGACAGCCGGGCAGGAAGGAGGGGTGAATGTTAATTAGTAAAGTCACCAATTAAGAAAATGCTGAAAAGTGTCATTCATGGTCTAAGGAAACCAACTTTTGCTAAATTCCCACAACACTCTGCAGCCCCTCTCATCGGAAAAGCGCAGGATCTCCAAGATTGCACACTTTGAACTAAACTGTTACATCTATTACCGAGAGGTTACTGAACGGTAACCGTTAGAATGAAATCTCAGTAAAGGATAATCATTTTAATTCTATTGCGCCAACACAAGCTGCAGAACTTTACAAGTCAGAGCGGACAGAGTAAAAAGTATACGCCATTATCCAGAAAAACATTACTCAACAATACAGACGAGAGGCGTGAGGGCCCTGCTTGCAGGTTTACAATCTATGGGGAAATAGGGGAGCCACAAAAGGTAAATGGTAAAAAGTGCTCGTCATGTATGGTCCAGCCATCAGTATAATAAGTAGGGGTATTCAAATAAAGCTACATGAACCTGTCATCAGCCAGTATCCAAGTACAGATACAAAGTGCTACTGAGTGCATGGAGGGTGTGGGAAGTAGATGATAGTTAGGACTAGTTTCTGGGGAAAGTTAGGAAAAGAGAACAAGGAACAGTTATATTAATGAGAGGAGGTCATAGGTCAGTCAAAAAAGATGTGTGTTTAGAGCACAATTAAAACCATGTATACTTGGAATTAACTAGAATGTCTGGGGTAGTGCATTCCAGAGAACTTGAGCTACACAAGAGAAGGTTTGGAGACAAAGCGTGAGGTCCGGATTATAGAAGATATTACTCTTAGATCATCAACAGAACAAAGAGCATGGGTGTGTGTGTGTGGTATACATATTAGGAGATATAGGGCGGTGCAGAACTGTGGAGAGATTTGTGGGCGAAATTGATAAGCTTATATTGGACTCTGAAGAAGAAGGGAAACCAGTGCAATGACTGGCACAGGATGGAGGCATCAGTGAAGTGGTTGAACAGAAATAGGACTAGGCTGCTGTATCCAAAATAGACTTGAGAGGGGAAAGCTTAGTAAGAAAGATGAATTAGTAGAAAGTTGAAGCAGTCCAGGTGATAATGATTCAGAGCAACAATAAGAGATTTTATGTAGTCGAAGGCAAGAAAAGGACAGATGCTTGAGATGTCTTTGAGGTGTAGGTGACATGAGCAATCGAGTGATTGGATAGAAGAAAAAAAGCTCCAAGTCAAATATAATTCCAAGACAGAGCATGCAGCTTGGGAGATAAGGTAGAACCACCAACAGAAATAGCAATTTTGAGTTTAAGAAGATTAGTTGAGGGAGGAAACACAAGAAGTTCAGTTTTGGACAGATTCAGTTTCAGATAGAGGGAATGCATGATGTTAAAGAAAGCAGACAGACAATCCCTGGTATTTTAAAGTGCTGCACGTATGATGTCTGGAGAAGGTATGTAAATAGGTGTCATCAGCAATGGCACTGAAAACTAAATCAGCTGATGGTTTGTGGAGGCGGAGTACAGTGAAAAGAGAAGGAGGATCTAGAACTGAACCCTGAGGAACGCCAAGAAGAAGAGGAGCCAGCAAAAGATACAGTGAAGGAGAAATCAGAGAGGTAGGAGGAGAACCAAGAGAGAACAGTATCCTTGAGGCCGATTGAATGGAGAATAGTGAGGAGGAGGAGCTGTTGGTCCACAGTATCAACTGCTGCAGAGAGATCCAGGGGAATCAGAAGGGAGTAGTGACCATTAGCACATGTGCCCACAATGCAGAAATGCTCAGGATTTTTTCCTGAGCGTTTCTGCATCTCCCTGGCAGAAAAAAACGCATGTGGATTGTACATACGTTTTCCTGCCAGGGACAAGCATAAGTGAAGCGTTCTTCACATGCATTTCTGCATGCAGGTTATCAAGCGCTTTTCCAAGCGATTTTAGCATCACTTGGAAAGTGCTTGACAACTTGGTCAGACTATATAAATCCATGCAACTGGCATGGATTTATATATAGTGTGACCACAAAGAATGTAAAAAAATAAATCTATACTTACCTTCCGATGGCCCCCGCAGTCTTGCTTCGCTCCGTCCTGGCTTGCCGGCAGCTCGCGGTACACTACACTGAAGGACCTGCTGTCACATGACGATGACGTCAGCGCAGGTCCTTCAGTCCATTGCGATCTGGCCATCAGAAGGTAAATATCATATTTATTTATTTTTTTACATGTTCGATGGTACCTGGGTCCGGAGGAGAGTCTCCTGTCCTCCAGACCTGCGTACCATCCGCACATTGAAACGCATGGATTCCGCATCTACAGATGCAGTGATGCGGAATCCAAGCGATTCAATGCAAGTCAATGGCGGCGAAAACGCCGCACTTCCGCAAAATAGTTGGTAGTGCTGCGTTTTTTTCCGCAATGATAATCCACAGTGGAAATTTCCGCAGCATGTGCACAGCACATGCGGATTATCATTGGGGAACATGGCAGACCTTCTACCATGCGTTTAAGCGTTTCTGCCGCTGCGGAAACGCTTAAAAAACGCATCGTGGGCACACAGCCTTACAATTAGCTGTTATCCAAGTCTTTTTAATGATCTACTAAAGGACAGTTTCAGTAGAGTGTAAAGAGCTGAAGCAGGATTGTAAAAAGAGTTATCTGAAAGATAGCGGATGAGATGAGAGTAGTCCGTTCCAGGAGTTAAGAGAAAAAGGTGAGATTAGAGACAGATCTGTAGTCTGCAGAGCAGTTCTAAAACATAGCAGTTTTAGTTCAAAGTGCAAAATCTGGGTTAACATGTGAGATCTCAATCTTTCCCTGTGAGAGTGGCCACAGTGGGTTGTGGGATCCCACAACCTTGAAGTGCAGACCAAATAGCTGTTACTAAGCCACGTCCTTTAGGGAGACATTAGCGACACTTCCCAGCATTTTTTTTTAAATGGGTGATTTTACCAATTACAGGGGAGGTCCAAAAGTATGACCCATTTTAATCCTAAATGCCAATTTAATAATCTAATCACTTTTCTACTTTGAATTAAAAATTCCCTACCGATCCTACTCTAGATAAAAGCTTTTAACTACTTACTCTGATGACACAGTTTGAGAATCCCAGTGAATGCTGGGATAGTCAAAGAAACAGTCATCAGGGGGCAGAGGAGCAGACACTGCTGCCTCTGCCCCCTCCCTGAAACTAAGAGTCATTAGTGACGTCAGTTTCAGAGGCTGGGCTAGTCCCTGCTCTACTGAGAATGCATCAATTGTCAATTCTGATGTATGCTCAACAGATTCTGTCACCAACGCTGCAATACTGTCACCCCAGCAGTAGATCCTGCCACTGTGCAATACAAACAGTGACAGTGCGCTCATTTGCCAGCTCTGAGCAGAAGTAATGAGCCGGCAAGAGAGCGCACTGTGAGCAGTGACCAGCGCCGACCCAGCAAGTGACAATACTTTTTATAATAAGAATAATATTATACACGTCTTTATTTTTTTTTCTCTCTCAAGGTGATTTCAAGGGAGTTTCTAGAGCGAAAAGTAAACACCTAGTGGAAAAATAGCACATAGCATTATTAGAGGTCTAAATTAGAAGAAATCTCATACCTGTTCATGAATGTCAACCATCACAGCATTTTGCTGTTGTGGATGCGCAGCTGGGTGGAGCAAACGTGGAGATACATTCGGTGGGTGGAAAGCCCTAGGTTCTTCTACTGCCGGTTGCTGACCATAGGAAAGGTGATAATTTTCATCTTGGCTAATGGAATTGTGACGAGAAATTCTATCCCTTCTTCCTCTTTGTCGCCTGACCGGAGGGCTATTCAAATACAGAAATCGTTTCAGATTATAGTAACACAACATAAAACAAGTAACAAGTGATCTTACACAAGTAATGTTTCGGCTGTCAATATTTCCCTGTATTTCTGTTATGCTCTCTCCCCCTTTAGTATATAACTATAATGGCTGTTTAACGGTAATGTGGACTGTCCTATTTAGATGGTATCAGCAACTCTTAGCTATACCCAGACAGCAGATGTTATGGAAAGAAGAATTAGGCATGTTGGATTTCAATATGCCGATTATATAACCATCTATCTCCAGGAGGGGTAACCCTTCTGCACGATTATTTCCTAAAATGCTGGACAGGTGCAACCTTTCCCATAATGAAGCAAGTAGGACACAATAGCTTATCTTGTTGCTTTGTGCAGGTAGACAAGATTAATGTTGTATTCGATCATAAGTTTACCTAGTCAAAGTGAAAGGGATCATGTTTCGACCTGTGGTGCATAAACCCTGCTGGAAGTACAAGAATTAAAGATGGTCATAAACTAGGGAGTTTTGATTGTCAAAAAGGCAGATTTAGACCCCTTTTTGCTTCCGAAATTTCGAACATGGGTGAGCACAAATGATGGCTGGAGATCAGTCAGTTCAGATATTGAAGAGAAATTTATTCTACATGACAGATGTGTATCCCATGAATAGAACTTTAGCCATGGAAACAGCTTTTAGTAAAACGACTGATCAGCAAGTTGCAGCTTAAATGTATGGCAAAGGTGTTTAGAAATAGCCATCCGAAATGCAGTGTATAACCAGCTTACAGGGAACCTGACATGTTAAAAAACACTATTAACCTGCAGATATGGGGTTAATCATGCTCTAAAGCCATGCAGCCACCGCACTGAAATCCTGGCTACCAGGAGGAAATGAACTGTATTCCTCCAGGTAGCTTCATGCTTTCAGTCATAGAGGCGCGGCTTCAGTCACTGCTCAGTACATATTGAGCTGCAACTGTAACTGCGCCCCGGCACTGACTGACAGCCAGCTCCGTACTGATGCACTGCTGAGCATGGGTGTAGGTCAGTGCAGGGGCATGGTTACTGCCATCGCTCATTGAGCAGTGACTGAAGCCACACCGGTCACAACTCTAACTTAAAGTCAGAGACTGCCAGGAGGAATATAGTTCATTTCCTCCCAGCAGCCAGGCTCCCAGTGCTGCAGCCACATGGCTTAAGAATACTATCAACCTGCAGGTTATCACCATATCTGCAGGTTAATAGAGTTTTTTCACATGACAAGCTCCCTTTAAAGGGAACCTGTCATCTAGTCATATAATTTATGCTGCCTGAACCGGTCATCCCAAAAAAAAAAAAAAAAAAGGAAACAAATAGGGTTTACCCGAGCTGCTGGTAGGTCAATATGTGCATACATATTGTATACAGTTTACCTACACAGTACAGTAACATCCACATCTACCAGTAAAAGCAAGGATACAACAATATCACCATTAGGCTATGTGCCCACGATGCAGAAATGCTCTGGATTTTTCCAGAAAAAACGCATGCAGATTGTACATGCAGACTGTACATGCGTTTTTCCTGTCAGGGACAAGCGGAAGTGAAGTGTTCTTCACATGCATTTCCGCATGCAGGTTGACAAGCGATTTTAGCATCACTTGGAAAGTGCTTGACAACACTATATAAATCCATGCAAACAGCATGGATTTATATAGTGTGACCGTAAAGAATGGTAAAAAATAAAAAAATGAATATATACTTACCTTCTGATGGCCCCCAGTGTCCTTGTCCTGGCTTGCCGGCAGCTCGCAGTAGACTAAAAGGACCTGCCATGACTTAAATTAGTCATGTGACGGGTCACGCGACCGCTGACGTCACATGACTAAATGAAGTCACCGCAGGTCCTTTAGTCTACCGCGAGCTGCCGGCAAGCCAGGACAAGGACACCGGGGATCAGAAGGTAAGTATAATGTATATTTTTCATTTTATTCTTCTTTTTACAGGTTCTACGGTACCCGGGTCCAGAGGAGAGAGTCTCTTCTTCTCCAAACCCGGGTACCATCCGCACATTGAAACGCATGTACAGATTCAGTGATGCGGATGACATGCAGTCCAATGCAAGTCAATGGCGGCGAAAACACAGCGCTTCCACAAAACAATTCCTAGTGCTGCGTTTTTTTCCGCAATGATAATCCGCAGCGGAAATGTCCGCAGCATGTGCACAGCGTACCAAGCGTTTTTTTAAGCGTTTCTGCAGCGGAATTGCAGCTGCGGAAACGCATCTTGGGCACACAGCCTTACTAAGAATTACTTGAGAAGTTTAGATCAGCAATTTTTACAAATTTCTTCACAGAATGCACTGAAGGAATACATATGGCATGCATCCATGTCACTATAGCCTTTAAATCTACATTATCAGAAGCCTCAATTGCAATTACCTTCTTCTGTTTCTCGCAGGAGTGTTGCATCTTTCCCCTGAGAAATGGTGCTGATTGGGTCGGGCCGAAGGAGGCCGCCTATTTGATGACATCTCCCATGGTCGCATTGGCGGTGATGGTGCAGGCGATGGTGCTGTGTAATCAAAGACTGAATTTGATAGTCTTTGTCTTTTTGGACTGGGACTGGCTTCGTTCTGAAAGACATGGAAATTTACACACATGAAAAAGAATGCAACACTACCTCTTCTCAATTATCTCTAGCTATACAATACTGAAATTACAGATATAACAAATACAAAAAGGGGCATCCAACAGCTATCACTTTACTAGGGACCACACAGAATCTCATCCCAGCACATATAGAATAAAGAAATATCAGATTGGGAGTAAATGGTTAAAGAACTGATAATAAGGTCTATTAAAGTGTTACAGAGCAGGAAGAAATCAGGAGAAAGGCACAATGCTCCCTGCAGCCATTATGAAGCATCAGTATAGGAAAAGGTATGCGAGCACACAGCACAGTAGATGTAATGTGCTGCTGACACTGGATGTATACGGAAGTCTACAGCGGAAACAATGTGACCCTTCCATGCCGTCACATCGGAGATAAATGGTGTAAATAGCGGCTCCTCTACTGTACACAGCTTAGGCTCTGCTCACATCACATCCATGGGCTAATGTAACCCTACAGAGATGTTTACCATGGACAGAAGCCCAAAATATATCAAACCTGATGTGAATGTTGCCTTACTGGGGTTTGTTTTTCACCTCTATGCAAATAAAAGTTAGAAGTCTATGCGTAGTAAAAATGGAAGAAAAAAAATGACAAAATGTCATATAAAGAAGACATTCTATCACAAATCATGCAATATCTCCCAAAATGTAGATAATTGCTATAATTAAAGGGAATCGGTTATCAGCTTTTTTGCTACAACATCCGAGATCAGTATAAGTTAGGGGCAGAGGCCCTGATCCCAACAATGTATCACTTGCTGAGCTGCTTGCTGTCATTTTGATAAAATCACCATTTTATTTGCTGCAGAACTAGCAGTCCTGTGAATGCCGAGCTCTGTATAACCCCATACACACCACTGATTGGCAGCTGTTACACTGTGCATAGGCAGAAAGCGGCCAGTCAGTGGTGGGGATGGGGTTATACAGAGCTCATGAATATGGAGGACTACATGGCAGCAGGTTTAGTACTCCTAGTACTAGTGATAAATCACCGCTTTATCAGCAGGAGATTATCAAAACTACCGCAAGCAGCCGAGTAAGTGACATCAATGGAATCAGGGTCTGACTTTACATTGTGTTGCTCTCAGATTAGGTGGGGGGGGAAAACAAAAAAAAAAAACTGGTGACAGATTCCCTTTAAAGAAGCGCTACCATGAATATTTTCCGCTAAATCTGTGTATATACTGCAGTGTCAGTGTGTTAATATACTTGCCTACAGCCACCTTCTCCAGGATCCAGCACGGTTCTGCTCTTCAGGTCACACTGTGCCGTGTGAGTGTCTTGTAAGTGGCTTTTACAATGTAGGTCTATGGAGCACCAGAATGAAGCCTCAGACTCACATTGTAATGCATAGAGTGAGCCGGATAGGTTGACAGGTGATGCCGCCACTTAGAAGAGGAGCGGAATGGCGCTGGATATTGGAGAAGACTGCACTAGGCGAATATATTAAAGTTCTTTCATTACCAGTCCTACTACTGGATTCCCGAGTTGTGAATAAGGCAACTGTATACAAGCATTACATGCACCCTCGCTTTTTTGAGTCATACTATCATCTTTACAGGCTGTTGCATACTGCTAATAATTGATGCGAGAAGAGCATGTGTGTCAGAGCTTTACTTATGGACACATTTTATACATAAACTATTAAAACACTGTATAAAATATACGTCCCCTGCATAGCTGGTCTCTATAGATGCAGTTGGCAGCTAACCACATAACTGCACCCACAAGAATCCTCATTCTGCATGAAATCTAATTTTGCATGGCCATGCTTAGTTTCTCCCCCCATAAACACACTGAACGCTATGTGTGAGATATAAAACACTTAGTGCAATGGAAGCAGCGCGTCTGACATAACTATTCTGGAAATACACTGACAACTCAGAAGAAATTACACCCAGCACAGCAATCTCATCAAAGTTAGTCAAATTGAATTTTCAACACCATTTGCATGTCAAAGCCAGAACACTACATGAACTCCTTTTAAATACAAATTGCGTTATGCAAACACCAATCCAAGGCCTTTGAAATACAAAAAAAGCATGTTTGCATTTCCCCTTTCTTTTCCCCTGAAAAGAAAAAGGCATCAAACCAATTTAAATCTGGCTACTGCTGAAAGGACGGAGGGTAAACGCTTGGATTTTAATGCTGCATCATCAAGGGAAATTTTCAATGTAAAACGAACCTCCCACAATTCAGCCAAATGGTAGCCAGTTCAAGAGCATGCATATTAATGGAGATTTCAGGCACACCATCTGTGCCTGGGACATTGCCTCATACACCAATAATAACAATGCATATTGTTTGGGGATAGGCAAAGCAGCACGGAGAAACAGGAGGCATAATGCTACAGCTAAGGGAGAATATGTGGAGACATTTGTGATAAGCCACCCGAGCACGGAAGATAATGGAAGGCAATGTGCTAGTGAACAAGGGATTTTACCCACACCAATGGTCTGCGGAAGAAAATAACTACTGTGTGGACGAGCACACGGGTCACATCCTTAAAGCCCAGTTTTCATCTGGCCTTCTTATCTTGGCCTAAGGCTGCTTCTACAAACTGTAGAGAGCGGCATGTTATAAATCTACCAGCTATTAGTACCTGAAAGGTAATTAGTCTTCCAGGTTTACAGTTTTATGTAAAGAAAGCTTCTTCTGTAACTTAAAGGGGTTCTCCAGCCACATGATAATGCCATACTCTAGGTCTTCAATATCAGACTGATAGGGGCCCAATACTCGGCTCCACACCAATCAAGTTATTAGCTCTGATGGCCAGATTAAAACCATGAATGCAGCTCTGTCCAATGTGTAGTGGCTACAGCAGAGTACTGCAGAATAGTTTACATCCAGCCGCCTCCAGAGCTAGAACAGCTGATCGGTGAGGGTGGCAGACCTGCACTGATCGGATACTGATCATCTATCTTTACGATAGGTCAATATCAAGCGGCAGGAGAACACCTTTAATAATTAGTATTCAAATTGCTTGTTTGATTTTTAAGATCTCAACTTGCTGTCATCCAATGGAGAATGAAAAACCCTGAGATGTAGTTACAAATGTATCCAGTCTAGAAGATTCTCTGAGATAAACAGCCTGTACTCCAGACAGATACATAGCAGCAAACTATCAGGCCAAGAGATTTGCAAGTATTGCTGCCAGGTTTGTCTAGACTGGATACAATAGTATCCACCTCTTAAAGTAACTACATCTATGTCTGTACAGGTTTTTCCGCCACTGGATAAAAACAAAACTGTTTTCATTCACAGACTATAAACAGATCATAAAAATGAAGAGGAATATTGCCACAAATCACTTTGAAAATTCTATATTTGATTAAATATACCCAGCGGCATATCACACACGACGCATTTAAGCCCCCGTCTCACATAGCGAGATCGCTGCTGTGTCACGGTTTTGGTGACGCAACAGCGACCTCACCAGCGATGTCGCTATGTGTGACACTTTGCAGCGATCAGGCCCCTGCTGTGAGGTCGCTGATCGCTGCAGAATGTCCTGGACCATTTTTTGGTCCTTGCCCTCCCGCTTGTCAGCACACATCGCACACAAAAGTATTCATTAGTATTGCACAGGTAAGAGAATTCCTGATGCCTTGATGATACTTGCATCCCCTGTGCAATACTATGGAAATCCTGAAAACATGACCTGTGGGGTCCGTGAGGACCGGAGTTTGGGAAACACTGGTCTAAAGGGTGCAGGTCTGCGTTAGCGAAATGATCATGGTAGTCCATTCATCATCCTACTTCCATGAGCATTTGTGGTCCATGCAGGAGTCACATTTAGCACCAAGAATGGGAAATAAACGTATCCTGTCAGATTAGAAAAAGATAATGTACTTGGCTTCCGCACTGAATTATGGTAACAGGGTTGCCACTGGTTCATACATTTTACAGTCCAAATAACACACCATTTGTGATTCTGGATTGGATTTGCACATGTAATGTGTATGCTCCAGCAGCAAGTGATGTGGGAAGGGAAAATAAACTTGGATTAAGCCATCCACACTTAAAAGTATGGTCCAGTGAAGATATGTTACAGATCATTGGGGGCTTCACACCAATTGCCAGAACATGGTACTTTTAGCTTGATTAGAATAGAGCAGTACAATATGCTCAATATTTTTTTACAGGGCTGATGAAAAAAAGCCAAAGTGCAGCGCTCTTATGCTGTTTGTGTGTCAATTGACCACACACAGACCAAGGCAATTGAACAGGGTAGTTCACATGAATGTAGTCCGTGGTAAAAACAAGTAAAGTGCATTATTATGATCAGTTACGTGGATCAGATTTGTTCATTAAACAATGTGTGCATTAAAAGAAAAAAAAAAAAAAAAAAAAAGATGCCATATGGACACCATCTGTACAGCATCCGTTTTTGAGGCATCCACTGCAATGATTGTATCAGTCTTCTATTATGTTTGTTGATGTATAAAATGAAGGAACATAAGGATGACATAGATGTGAAAGAAGATGGACATAGGGAGCATCATATGGATGGAAGTCACCATGCCGAGATCAGGAGAACGGCGCCTGCCCGGGATGTACGGAGCTGAGATCAGGAGAACGGCACCTGCCCGGGATGTACGGAGCTGAGATCAGGAGAACGGCGCCTGCCCGGGATGTACGGAGCTGAGATCAGGAGAACGGCGCCTGCCCGGGATGTACGGAGCTGAGATCAGGAGAACGGCGCCTGCCCGGGATGTACGGAGCTGAGATCAGGAGAACGGCGCCTGCCCGGGATGTACGGAGCTGAGATCAGGAGAACGGCGCCTGCCCGGGATGTACGGAGCTGAGATCAGGAGAACGGCGCCTGCCCGGGATGTACGGAGCCGATATCAGGAGAATGGCGCCCTGCCCGGGATGTACGGAGCCGATATCAGTAGAATGGCGCCTTGCCCGGGATGTACGGAGCCGATATCAGGAGAATGGCGCCTGCCCGGGATGTACGGAGCCGATATCAGGAGAATGGCGCCTGCCCGGGATGTACGGAGCCGATATCAGGAGAATGGCGCCTTGCCCAGGATGTACTGGGACTTTTTTTCTTTAATTATTTTTCTGCATAATAATCCTGGGGTTATAAACAATGGATTGCCCAGTAGTGGACAAATCCTTTAATGCAGGTCACAATAATCAGTCAAAGCCATTACGGTAATGCAGTTTTGGAGGCATAGACATTTAGGTAGGAGGTGACAAACATTTGTTCCATCCGTGTTTTTTTTTTTTTTTTTTTTTTAGGAGGTGAAACCTTCAGAAATAAGAGGAGGTTGGCAACTGTGAAATAGTCCTGTTAAAAGAGTAAGTTAATTTAGCCTTAGCAACCTGCAGGTATAGAGGATGAGGCAGGTGTCGCAGGTCTCTGCCTGAGTATTAGCTTGTGGTTCCAGTAATAATGCACACATCACTAACAGTGGGATGTGATATACAGTTTGTTCTAACACTGCCAGAAGATAAGCCTTCTACCCCCAAACACTTAGGATTTCTTCCACTAATATTTGTGTTACTGTGGTATACAGTTTATAGTCACAAGAGCCTCACAGGCTTGGAAATAAACAAATGTGCCACACAAGCTTCGCATTTCCTTCACAAACCAGTGTTGGAAAAAAAGTATACAAATTTTCTAATATATTATTGATAAACAGTACATACTATAAAGTAAAATAAATCAAGTTCACCTACTACTAATAAATTGGAGGGTGTGAGTGATAATAATCTTCACTTTTATATAGTGCTAACATATTCCGCAGTGCGTTGCAGACATTATCATTGCTGTCCCCATTGGGGCTCACAATCTAGATTCCCTATCAGTATGTCTTTGGAGTGTGGGAGGAAACCGGAGAACCCGGAGGAAACCCACGCAAACATGGGGAGAACATACAAACTCCTTGCAGATGTTGTCCTTGGTGGGATTTGAACCCAGGACCCCAGCGCTGCAAGGCTGCAGTGCTAACCACTGCGCCACCATGCTGTCCGTGATAGAAGTTAAACATATGGAATGGTTACCTTACTACTGAAACAGGTTGTCCACTACTTTTTACTTGACCCATTTTTAGGATAGGTCATCAATGTCTGATAAGCCAAGGTCTGACTCCGCCACCGATCAGCTGTTATCGTTGTCGGCGGCTGGAAGTACTCGCTTGCAGAGCTGCTCCGTCTACTGGTAGTGGCCGAGGCTTGGTACTGCACATCCACCACCTACTTAAATCAATAGGATGTGTAGTACTCTCCTGTGGCCACTACCAGTAGCAGGTGTATACAAAATGATGAGCTTCAAGAGGTAGTCACCGGAAATGGTCTTCCAACAATCTTGAAGGAGTTCCCAGAGATGCTTAGCAATTGTTGGCCCTTTTGCCTTCACTCTGCGGTCCAGCTCACCCCAAACCATCTCCATTGGGTTCAGGTCTGGTGACTGGAGGCCAGTTCATCTGGCGTAGCACCCCATCACTCTCCTTCTTAGTCAAATAGCCCTTACACAGCCTGGAGGTGTGTTTGGGGTCATTGTCCTGTTGAAAAATAAATGATGGTCCAACTAAACGCAAACTGGATGGAATAGCATGCCGCAGCAAGATGCTGTGGTAGCCATGCTGGTTCAGTATGCCTTCAATTTTGAATAAATCCCCAACAGTGTCACCAGCAAAGCACCTCCACACCATCACACCTCCTCCTCCATGCTTCACGGTGGGAACCAGGCATGTAGAGTCCATCCTAAGGACAGGCAACAAGCAGAAGAGACTTGTTTGGGCTAAAGAACACAAGGAATGGACATTAGACCAGTAGAAATCTGTGCTTTGGTCTGATGAGTCCAAATTTGAGATCTTCGGTTCCAACCACCGTGTCTTTGTGCGACGCAGAAAAGGTGAACGGATGGACTCTACATGTTCCCACCGTGAAGCATGGAGGAGGTGGTGTGATGGTGCTTTGCTGGTGACACTGTTGTGGATTTATTCAAAATTGAAGGCATAATATTATATTGCAGGGTCTTGCAAGCGCTGCGGTTCCGGTGCAGAGCGATAGCTCTGACAGGGGACATCATCGGGACCTGATTGGATCAGGTCCCAATGATGTTAACCCTTTGCTATCTTCTATATGCCGCGATCTATAGTGATTACGGCATATAGAAGATAGTGAGAGGAGAGGGGGTCGTCAACTTAGCTCTCCAACGGCCCCCTGATATCTTCCAGGACCTGCCGTTGTTATGGCAGCTGGAGATCACATGACCGCCTCCAGATCTGCCATATATGGTGTCCTGCTAGGCTCAGCCTGCAGCTGAAGCCTGGGAGGAGACACTGACTGTGAAACAGTCAGCAAAGATGTCATGCAATGTAATACATGTCTATTACATTGCATGACATCAGTGATTAGAAAAGTAAAAATGAATGTCCCATACAGGGACTAAGTAAAAATACGTAAAAAAAAATATGGTTTTCAAACTGTAAAAAAAAAAAAAAATAAATAAAATATTAAACCAATAAATCTGTATATTTATGCAAAAACAAAAAAGTACACATATTTGGTATTGCCACGTCCGAAACAACCCGATCTATAAAACGGTCACACTAATTAACTCCTCCTGTGCACACCGTAATAAAAAAATAAATAAACTATGCTTTTTCATCATATCGCCAAACAAAAAGTGGAAAAAAATGTGATCAAAAAGCAAAATGGAAATAAAAATGGTACTGCTGAAAACATCATCTTGTTCCACAAAAAATAAGCCGCCATACAGCTCCATCAGCCGAAAAATAAAAAAGTTATAGCTCTCAGAATAAAGCGATGCAAAAAATATTTTCTCTATAAAATTGTTTTGTGTAAAAGCGCCAAAACATAAAAAAAATATACAGTAAGTGTAGTATCGCTGTAAACGTACTGACCCGAAGAATAATGCTGCCTTATCACTTTTACCACACGCAGAACGGCATAAAAAAAAAACCTCAAAAAACAATTGCTGAATTGTTGGTTTTTGTTAAATTTTACCTTCCAAAAAATGGAATAGAAAGCGATCAAAATATGTCACATACCCAAAAATGGTACCAATAAAAATGTCAACTCGTCCCGCAAAAAACAAGCCGTCACATGACTGTCGGCCGAAATATGGAAAAATTATAGCTCTCAAAATATGGCGATGCAAAAACTAGATTTTGCAAAAAAGAGCGTCTTAGTGTGTGACAGCTGTCAATCATAAAAACCCGATATAAATCTGGTATCTCTATAATCGCACCGACCCGAAGAATTAAGTAATCTCATCACTTATACAGCACGAGGAACGGCGTAAAAAATAAATAAAACCAATTCTTCACCTGCTACTGATATGTTTATTATGTCTCCCAAAGATCGCAGTAAGGCTCTGCTCACACTTATCCTGCGCTCTGCGCTGAGCGCTTACACCAGAGTTTCCGTGTAAATCTCTGAAATACGTGATTCAGACGGAACCCTTGACGGAAGATTCCCTCTAATGAGGCAGATATAGGCCACTGTGGATGCCATCTGGCCTGTGATCCCACAGTGTCAGTGTTTTTAGGCGTGCATAAAAGTGCGGTTGGCCACAGTTTTGTGCACTCACCGCTAAACAGAGGCCAGACGGAGTCCAGAGTAACTCTGCTGCCTCATTACAGTGAATGGATCAAGCAGGGGTTTCATCTGAATTACATCACTTGGAAATTTAGATGGAAACCCCGATGTAAGTGCTCAGCCTCGAGCGCCGGATAAATGTTACGTAAAATGTTCCCAATAAAAGCTTCAACTCAGCCCTCAAAAAAAGCTAGTCCCCACTCAGGTCCGTCATCTGTTAAAAATATAAGGGACTTCCAAGTTACTGGTAGCAGAAAGGCTCTGGAAAAGCGAAATGGCCCTTGCCCCCCAAAAGAAATTCAGAAAATTTTGTGCTCCCAAATCCAAATGCCCATTCTACAATAATTTGTTCTCCAATTGTCAAATAGCGTTCCGTCCCTCCCAGATCTCGCCGTATGGCTAAGCAGTACGACACAGCCACATATGGGGTATTGCCACTTTTAGAAGAAATTGTGTGACACATTTCGGCACCATTTTTACCCATTGCCGTGTGTGAAACTGTAAAATCTGAGGGTAAAACATTTTTTTGTGGTAAAAATGTAATTATGTTTGGCATAAATTTAAAAATACTCACTACTTCCCTAGATGAATTCCTTGAGAGGTGTAGTTTACAAAATGGGGTCACTTGTGGGGGTTTCTGCTGTTTCGGCATGTCAGCGACTCTTCAAATGTGACATGGTGTCTGCAACCTATCCCAGCCAACATAGCGCTCCTTTCTCTTCCGAACCCTGCCGTACACCAAAGCAGTGGTTTTCCCCCACATATGGGGTATCGGCGTACTCAGGAGAAATTGCACAACAAATTTCATGGTGCAATTTATCCTGTTACCCTTCTGATAATGCAAAATTAGGGGATGAAAAACATTTTGTGGGAAAAATGTGAAAATTTTATTTTTACGGCTCAATATTATAAACTTCTGTGAAGCAGCTGGGGGTGCACGGTGCTCACCACACATCTAGATAAGTTCCCTAAGGGGTCTAGTTTCCAAAATGGTGTCACTTGTGAGGGGTTTCCACTGTTTAGGCACATCAGGGGCTCTCCAAACGCAACATGGCGTCTGCTAATTATTCGAACAAGTTTTACATTCAAAAAGTCTAATGGCGCTGCTTCCCTTCCAAACCCTGCAGTGCGCCCAAACAGTGGTTTTCCCTCACATATGGGGTATCAGCGCGCTCATGAGAAATTGCACTACAAATTGTGTATTCCATTTTTTCCTGTTACCCTTGTGAAAATAAAAAAATTGGGTCTAAAGTAACATTTTTGTGAAAAAAAGTTAAATGTTCATTGTTTTCTTCCACATTCCAAAAATTCCCGTGAAACACCTGAAGGGTTAATAAACTTCTTGAATGTGGTTTTGAGCACCTTGAGGGGGTGCAGTTTTTAGAATGGTGTCACTTTTGGGTATTTTCTGTCATAAAGACCCCTTAAAGTCACTTCAAATGTGATGTGGTCCCTAAAAAAAAATGTATTTTGTTGGAAAAATGAGAAATCGCTGGTCAACTTTTAACCCTTATAGTTTCCTAACAAAAAAAAAAAATTTTGGTTCCAGAATTGTGCTGATGTAAAGTAGACATGTGGGAAATGTTATTTGTTAACTATTTTGTGTGACATATCTCTCGGATTTAAGGGCATGAAAATTCTACGTTTTTCGCCAAATTTCCGATTTTTTCACAAATAAACGCAAGTGATATCGAAGAAATTTTACCACTATCATGAAGTACAATATGTCACGAAAAAACCATCTCAGAATCAGGGGGATCCGTTGAAGCGTTCCAGAGTAATTACTTCATAAAGTGACAGTGGTCAGAATTAAAAAAATTGGCCCGGTCACGAAGGCAAAAACAGGCTCTGGCGCGAAGTGGTTAAATGTTACAGGTCTCAGAAAATGATTAAAAAAAAATAAAAAAATAGCTTTTTTTTTTTTTTTTTTTTTTTTTATATATATAAGCGTCTGAGTATGTTTTTGGCAATGTCTAAAGCGCTGTGGAATTAATGGGACTATATAATAGAGTAAAATAAATACATGTTTTGATCACCAAAGTTCTTTAGATTAGCTGGCCTGGCGTGATATAATTGTGTGGTGTGACACACATGTGATGTTGCACCAGGCTGGCTAAACAAATTGGTATCAATCATACTGACAGGTCAAATTTTACTATAGAATGAACTACATAAAAACAAAACTCCAAAAAACCCTTGGAATTGTTTTCCTGTATATTACATGGTAAAGGGAATGGTGTCAAAACTATAATTCATTCCGCAGAGAAAGAACATAAAGACACTTAAGAAAAAAAAAAAAAAAAGTTATGGTTCTTGGAAAAGGGGCTAAAAAAAAAAAAAAAAAAAGACAAAAGTGCAAAAATGAAAAGTTGCCAGTGTTCGAGGGGTTAATATAACATGTAATTACAGTACTTCCTTAGATATCTTTAGATTACATCTTAGTCAAAGCTGTCTGCGGAGAGGATATAGGATAGTAAGAAACTAGTTTCTGAGAAAGTCTGACTTGCGTTGAGCTGGCCAAGCGGAATACGATCCCATTGTATACTGCAAGCCTGTAATCCACCCAAGACATTCAATCATGAGCCGAAGTAACCAAAGCTCCTTGCAATGCCTAGGAGTGGACTTCCTCCATTTTGGATGGTAGTGGGCAGCTGAGTTTGACAAAATCAAGTAATGTTGTATGCATCAGTGCACTCAAACAAGTGGACGTCTTACATCCATCACCCAGAGTCCAGTAAACCTCCATGTATTTGAAGGCCTCAAACACGTCACCATACTTTGGCCGGGGTCACACAAGCATATGTTGTCTCATGTGAGAGAATCAGGTCGATTATGTTAATGACACTCGGCTCAAGCTCTGTCAGGGATTGACCCTAGGATCATGTCAGTGTGATCTGATTCTCTTGCATGTGATTCACAGCATAGGTGCGGAGATGCATTGTCTCCTGTGAGCTTACATTGGACTGCACACCATGACAGAGTGCAGTCCGATGTTTCACACACACCCATAGACTGGATTCTCGGATGCACTCGCAGCATGCGGCGATTATTTTCTCATGCCAAATTGCCATGAGGGAGGGGGACAAAACACACTCAATAGGGGATAACTTGCTTATCGCTGAAGATGCAAACCCTCAGTAATCCCAAGATCACAGCGTTGGAAGAATACGGAGAAGGCAAAGCGTACAGACCTCTGCTTCATTCAGGATGTAGTTCCAAAGCTCTGATCTCTGGGATGCTGGGGGGGTCCCAGACGTCAGACCCGTAATATCAATAAACTGAATCAGTACAAACAATATAGATTGACATCACCAACTTCTAAACTCAGCCATATCTACCAACACCAGGTCACAATATTGATGTACTACAGGATACAGCAGTCCCCCATAATAAAGGAGGGGGCAGCACAGGTGCACAATACTGATGAAACAACCACTCACACACCCACTGTTCATGGGGCAGGTGAGTGCCTAGTATTATGGTTGCATACACATAAGGCTTCTATAGAGCACTGGTCACACACATGTAGTGCACAGTGTTTGGCTTACAACCTACAGGTTACACCCATACTATTTGACCTTGTGGGGTGCACTTGCATAGTGCTGGTCAGCCCGCCTGATCTGACACCACAATTTCCCCATACAACACATACCTTGGATATATTTTTCTTTTTTTTTGTTACACATTTTAAAATTTTTGCAGGGTGCAGTCAGGTCCTTTAGTGTTGGCCAACCCTTGTCTATGAGCCATATAATAACGTATGGAACGCTCTACAGAGGGCTACAAAATGAGAAATGCTCTCCGATGTGCTTATTTCCCAATTCACAGCTCAGTGATCATTAGCTTACTGTAAGCTTATAGGCAAACACAGAACTGTAGTGAAAACGGACATTTCTTCACCATTCATTTTTAATGTACTAGAAATGACCGTGAAAGTTAGAACGCATGCAGATTTTACATGTGTTTTTCCCGCCAGGTAGAAGCGTTTGTTAAGCGTTTGTGCATGCATTTCTGCATGCGGGTTATCAAGCGCTTTTCCAAGCAATTTTAGCATCACTTGGAAAAGTGCTTGACAACTTGGTCACACTATATAAATCCATACAACCGGCATGGATTTATAGTAGTGTGACCAAGTTAGCTAAAAAAAAAAAAAAAGGAATAAGAATGGTGAAAAATAAAAAATAAAGATTATACTTACCTTCCGATGGCCCCCAATCTCCTCCCCTGCTCCGTCCGGTCTCCCTTGTGTCTCGCGGTGGTTTGAAGGACCTGCGGTGACGTCATTGAGTCATGTGACAGCTCACGCGATCGCCATCCCAGGTTTAGATCAAAGCATATTCATTTGTTTGAATGTACCAGTCAAAGTCCGGACCTAAATCTCATTGAGAATCCGTGGCAATACTTAGAAGTTGCCGTTCACCAACGTCTCCATCCAATCTCACTGAGCGACAGCGTGTGTGCAAAGACGAAGGGGCAAAAATGTCACTTCTAGATGTGGAAAGCTGCAGCGAAAGGTGGTCCTACAAAGTATTAACTCGGGTGGGCCTGAAAACACATGTATGTCATGTCTAATTTTCAGCTTTATATTTTCAAAATTGAATATGCAAATGGCATGATTTTTTTACATTTTTAATATTAGATTCTAAAAAAAGAGAATCTTTTAATTTCATTGGCTTCTTAAACTTCCACAATGAATATTATCAATACTGTATTCCTGTGGTGCCACATATACATGAGATTTTGCAGAATTTTTCCAATTCCTATTGGCTGCAGTGAACGATGAGCTCATAACCAGGTTCCAATAACATGGCTTATGACATCACAGAACATGTTAGGATCATGAGTGTTCCATAACAGACATTAATCTGGTGAAGAGAATCTGTGAAGACATCCTCAGGAACATCTGCTGCAAGTAACACCATGGACATTACCGCAAATAGTCTGAGTACTTGTTATGATCAAAAAGTTATCATCACTGACAGCATGCGTCTATTAAAGGAGAATGCTGAATTGCGCAAACGGATTGGGTTAATGCAGGAGAACGTGGAACTTCGCATGATTTTAAAAAACTATGAGAAAACAGAACAAACCATGACTCCTGCACAACAACAAAAAGACGACCACAAGACTGGTAAGACTGGGTAAGGGTAAGACTGGGTTTATACATATGGATTTCCCCTAAATCAAAAATTACAATGTACTTTTTGTCATTTCCTAAAAGAATTGGTGTAATCTCAATGGTGTAGCCACACATTGACAGTACACATCCCTGGTAAAACTACACTATAGATTGGCTCATAAAATCAACCTGTGATCTGCAATAAATCAGAATGATGGAAATTAAAATGTAGGAGAACTTTCTTGATAAAACTGTCAAGAATTCTCCATGAAATCAGGTTTTTTAGGCCTACTATTAGTATTATAGATTACTCTTTTTTTGCATATTCTAGACAGGAAACAACAGCATGAATTCAACTATGAATGCAAGTTATTTTTCCTACACCAGTATTTTCTTAATATGTGGTATTCCGATTATTACATTAGACGTACATCTATGTCTCTTTACTAGTATCCTTTCTCACGATGCCCTCAAAGCCATGGAGCTAGAAGTTATAGCCTTCATAATGCAGACATTCATAAAGAAACCTCTCGTGTTTAGATAAATCTTAGTAATTTAGGATTTATGGAACAGACCATGCACCATTTATAATATTTTGCGGCAGAGGAACTTTTAGGAAGGGACCTAGCTCTGGCTCTCAGTGGTACGCAATCACAGTTTAGTCTTAGAGATATGCCTCGTAACCAGTGGTCCAGGTATGCACCTTTCATGAGGCCAGGTGAGACCCTTCCCTCAGGAGGCAACCTTTTATCCATATAGGATTTGGACATTGATATATGGAAAACATTATTTGACTATTCCAGATATAGACAGTAAACAAAAAAGTCAAACTCCTCCTCACAACTAGGCAAGTAGTTGGATATTATTATTACCCCCTGGGCACATGTGCCAGTTTCAATTTGCAATGATTCAGCAATTTTTAAGCTTTTATGTGATTTTACTAATTCATTTTTGAAAACCCAGAAAAAGTGAAGAAGTTTCAGTGCATTGTCGGAGAGATAGCCTTTCAGTTAGACCGTCGGATTCTACGTACCATCTTCCGGGAACAAGAACGACTGTACGGATACCGCGTGGCTGATATAGAGGAGAAGATTTTACAGGTGACAAACCTAAATTACTATTAAATACTTATTTATTTTAATAAATAGAGAAGTTTATCAATGTGTGAGTTCTAGATAGATTGTACCAACAATGTTACAGAGGCGCTAGATTTTAATATAAGACTAGTTGTTACAAAAAAATGGCTTCCGCCTATAGAATTGAAGGGATTTGTCCAGGGAATAATTGATAATTAATATACCTACCCGTTAATTCCTCCACAGTCACAGCACTAGCTCTCCATAGATCTCTGCTGGTCTCTAACGTGCCATAAATGAACTTGCTGCAGGAAATCGCTGATCTCTGGGACGATGCCTATATGTGCGACAGTTGGTCTTGTGCGCATGTACAGCACATGATCACTGCAAGACAAGTCAGCAGCCCGGCGGGACCACCAAAAGTGATGGTGCTGGAATGGCTAGGGAATTCATAGGAGTTGAAGTTATTTTATTCTTTTACAACATTTATTGCTAATAGTAATTTTGCAAATTTTTAAGCTCTAGTGAAGTGAGAAAAATGCAAATGAATGAAAAAGGGGAAATAAAAATTTCAAAAGGGCTATGCTAAATGTATATTGACTGTTGATTTCATGATTACAGGTGACCACATGTCCACGAACCGGCAAAGTTGATGAGAATTTAAGATTCAAGCAGCATATGCGCTACCATCATACAATGAGTCAGCTGAAGAAGTTGGGCTATGACCCCGCAGTGCATGTCCACTTAACAGAACACCTAGTAAACACTTACGGGATCGTGAAGGACAAACATGCCGGAATTGATGACCTTTCCTCCATTAATGATCCAGAAAACCTGAGCAATATGGTAATGGAGTGCATGCCATGTGAGGCGAAGGCGGAGGACATCCTAATAATTCTCAACTGTCTGGCATATTTTGCCAAAAAGGATGGAAAGTCACTGCTCATTTGGTAATTGTGACGCTGACTTTTACATGCATGGGCCAATCACAAATAAATGTTGCCAATGCCAGCTGAATAATGAGTCTTGTTCATTGGGTTCTTTCTTTCTGCTGATTTATATTTGTGATCATTTTGGCTATGAGATCAGGAGATCTAATCCTTCCTTACAGGTTGACTGTACATTAGAAAGTTGTAGAGCTTGTGACTTAAAAAAAACAATGATTACTAGTGATGAGTGAGCATGCTCGCTACTTGCCCGAGCATCTCACTGCTCCAGATTTCCAGGGTTGCTCGGGTCTCCTCCCTGCATGTTTGGCGCTCTTTACAGAGCCAATAAACATGCAGGGATTGTCTGCCACACACTGTAATGCCGTAGCCATGTTGGTTGTGGCATTACAATGCAGCTAAGACAATTCACTTTACCAGGAGAGCACCAAACAGATTTTAGGGGCAAATAATGACAACAGAACTTCATGCAAAATTGACTTAAAAAATCATTTAATGATGAATTAGCCCTTAATTTTCAAATACTTTATTTAGAACCAAGACTGAGGTTGAGGAACTCAGTCTTGGAGGAGAGGGATACACATGTTAACCCAGTGTGCATGCTACCGGATTGGTAATTAGGGTCGACAACAAGGGCAAAACTCAAGAAATGACTATGGCTAATGCACTCCTGACAGTTACTCACACAAAAGAGGGGTTAATGGAAGAAGGTTGATCAGTCCCATGTGGCAATGTGTCTACAATAGATCAAGTATGGCAGATTCCATTTCTTGCTCACCATTGATTCAATTCCCTCGAGTCATAACTATCTCCCTTTCTGCTGTTCTTCTTAGGCTCTGTGCCCACGATGCAGAAATGCTGCATATTTTTTAAGCTTCTCCCTGGCAGGAAAAACGCATGCGGTTTTCCTGCCAGGTAGAAGCGTTTGTGAAGCGTCTTTGCATGCATTTCTGCATGCGGGTTATCAAGCGCTTTTCCAAGCGATTTTAGCATCACTTGGAAAGTGCTTGACAACTTGTTCATTTATAGTAGTGTGACCAAGTTAGTTAAAAAAAAAAAAAAAAAAGAATAAGAATGGTAAAAAATAAAGTTTATACTCACCTTCCGATGTCCTCCCGGTGTTTTGTCCGCTCTGTCCGGTGTCTTGCATTGCTCGCGGTGGTGTGAAGGACCTGCGGTGACATCATTGAGTCATGTGATGGGTCCCCAAGTGCAGTTGCAAAAACCATCAAGCTGAAGATAAGTTTATCCGAGTCACCAGCCTCAGAAATCGCAGGTTAACAGCAGCTCAGATTAGAGACCAGGTCAATACCACACAGAGTTCTAGCAGCAGACACATCTCTTCAACAACTGTTAAGAGGAGACTTTGTGCAGCAGGCCTTCATGGTAAAATAGCTGCTAGGAAACCACTGCTAAGGACAGGCAACAAGCAGAAGAGACTTGTTTGGGCTAAAGAACACAAGGAATGGACATTAGACCAGTGGAAATCTGTGCTTTGGTCTGATGAGTCCAAATTTGAGATCTTTGGTTCCAAGCACCGTGTCTTTGTGCGACGCAGAAAAGGTGAACGGATGGACTCTACATGCCTGGTTCCCACCGTGAAGCATGGAGGAGGAGGTGTGATGGTGCTTTGCTGGTGACACTGTTGGGGATTTATTCAAAATTGAAGGCATACTGAACCAGCATGGCTACCACAGCATCTTGCAGCGGCATGCTATTCCATCTGGTTTGTGTTTAGTTGGACCATCATTTATTTTTCAGCAGGACAATGACCCCAAACACACCTCCAGGCTGTGTAATGGCTATTTGACCAAGAAGGAGAGTGATGGGGTGCTATGCCAGAGGACCTGACCTCCACAGTCACCAGACCTGAACCCAATCGAGATGGTTTGGGGTGAGCTGGACCGCAGAGTGAAGGCAAAAGGGCCAACAAGTGCCAAGCATCTCTGGGAACTCCTTCAAGATTGTTGGAAGACCATTTCCGGTGACTACCTCTTGAAGCTCATCAAGAGAATGCCTAGAGTGTGCAAAGCAGTCATCAAAGCAAAAGGTGGCTACTTTGAAGAACCTAGAATATAAGACATATTTTCAGTTGTTTCACACTTTTTTGTTAAGTATATAATTCCACATGTGTTAATTCATAGTTTTGATGCCTTCAGTGTGAATGTACAATTTTCATAGTCATGAAAATAGAGAGAAATATTTAAATGAGAAGGTGTGTCCAAACTTTTGGTCTGTACTGTACATACATAGAAAGGACCGAGGTCTGCTGCCCTGAGGCCACATAGGACTCAGCCATATGCAGGAACATAACTAGGTCCTGAAAAATCTGACAGCACTTCCAATACAAGAAATAGGTGTGAACAGGTGCTTACTAGAAGCTACTTCCATATACAATTAACAATTGCAGAGTGCTACTTTGTTTATTAATAACTAGGTTCTGTCTTATTATGCTGCTCTTTGAGTTTCAGATTACCATCAAACACTCCTGCTAAATCATATGAAAGGGCGGCATGAAATCTAGAGCTGATAAGCGCTGTGACGCTTTAAGAAGGGTGTTCTGGTGCTGATAACTAAACACAACTGGCACATGTCGGTGGGTCTCCAAGCTTTGCTTCTTCACCACAGTATGCCATTTTAAATCTTTTAATTGTAATCTAGTTACACTGCATTTAATTTTTTTTTGTCACAGGCACAACGTTCGCAAACAGTCTCTTGCTTTCATGGCCACTATAAGGTCTAGTTCACACTGAACGACAATGGAGCAATTGAGAAATATTCAGTGATGCATAAAAATGAAATGCGCTTCTATTTTCTCTACTAAATTAGTATGCCTGCCCAAAAAGACAGTAAAAGCTAAGCACATAATATACTTTTAAAAACCTATTTTGTTTTTTTTTCTTTTGTACAACAACATTTTTTAGGACAAGTTTACAAGTGTGCATATTATACATATAATTTATAGCCAGAGAAAATGGCCAATTTTTCATCTTAATTATTATCCATTTTTATACATCGGCAGTGAATTTATTTATTTATTTTTTTTACAAAATTAAAAACTGCTTCCTATGTTAATAATGGCAGTGTCTGTAAAATTGGATGTTCTATAATTAATCCGTATGACTTTTTTGGCGCACTCATAGACCCGTGTAGGAGAGTCTCATCCAAAAATACTAAAATAGTGCATGCTGTGATTTTTCAGCCAGTGTTAAAAACAAACTAAAACCTGAAAAGTCCAAATGACATTGGTCTGTGTAAGACAGCACACGGACTGAATATGGGGTCGTGTGAGCATAGCCTTCATTTTCTGCCTCCAGTCAATCATTAGGGTGCTTGATGCACCTTCTGCATGGCCAAGAGGTCAATGCACCATTGCAACTTCAACTTCTGCAGAAAGGAATGGACGCAGCAGTTAAATACGCAGGCCCCGATTCATCAAAGAGACTACTTCAGAATTCTGGCATAATAGCTTCAAAAAAATTGCAAAAGCTTTGCAATTTTTTGACACCCGTTTTGCCAAAATGGGCAGAGCAGAGGCGCAACACTACATCTTGTCCAATTTGTGACCGTGGCGTTCCCCAAGATTGGTGGTCAGAGGTGCACGCCACTTGTCAGATGCCACTGATTCATTAGGAGGTGTGTGCCCCTTAATGGACCAGGAGCATCTGATTACAATATGCTCCCTCATCAAGACTTGCGAGAAGATTGCCAGTCCTGAAGAATTGGGGCCTAAATATGTTAAACTGGCGTCTTTTACCAGCAGTCAAAATGGTCAGTTTTCTTAAGCAGAATACGCTACAAGAATTGTTTTTTTCCCTGTAGTTTTGTATACTTGTTTTTTTATTCACATTTTTGAGTACACTTTCATGTGTTTGTTTTTCCCCACATTTTTCGGACTTTTTTTTTTTTTTTTATTTACATCCATGATTAAAGGGACTGTCAACACAGGATGACTGTTCAAACCAAGTCCAGGCGCTCGATGCACCTTTGGCATGACCAACAATGCAGCACGCCTTCCCACCTGCTCAATATATCCCCTATGTTTGATTGACAGCTCTGGCTTGAGAGAGCCAGGGAAGGGCATGGATGGAAAAGAAGCAGGTGGCAAGGTAGCGTTTGGTCCCGCCATGATGCACAGAGCGTCAGTACTTGATTTGAAGTCATTTTGTGCTGACAGAGCCCCTTTAAACAAATAGAAAAAAAAAACATGAGTATTTATTGAAGCAAATATGCTGACAAACCACTCAAAAAGACGCTCAGGCATCTTCCTAGCCTTGCCATGGACTTCTATTGTAAAGTTCTCAGTGTCTTCAAAAGAACGGTCAGCATACTTCTTTTATAAGCTTGGAAGCTTTGAAAGTCTGAAGTGTTTAAAGAAGCACTCCTCCTCCCATCAAAGTTTTTATCTTCTTAATACATTGCAGTCATCATATTATATATCACTGTGTACTTACAATTGCTCATTCTGCCTTTCCAGATAACTGTTCTCTTTTCCATTAGGTCTATAACATCACATGATTAAACACTGAATAGCTGAATCCTTCTAAGATCTATGTAGAAACAGGAGGTCAATTTTCTCTGTATAAGTCACTGCAAAAGTCCCTGGCAGGGAGGAGGAAGGAGCCAGGAAGTGATGAGGGGAATGATAAATGCAGGGACAAGAGACTTCCTGTTTCTACAGAGAGCAGAGAAAAGACAAGAATTAGCAGGGTAGAAAGGCAAAATGAGCAATTGTAAGTACACAATGCTATAGAATATGATTACAATATAGAGGATAAAAACTTTGATGGCAGTGGCTTTTTATAAGACGTTCAAAAGCCTGAACATATGAACATCAAGACGTTTTACTGCACAATTAGCACCATTCTTTTAAAGGGGTTTTACCATGAACAAAGTGCACTTTAATCAATAGATCTTGGAATAATAATAATTTCCACAATTGGATGTGTTTAAATAAAATGTTCCTGTGCTGAGATAATCTTATAAATGTTCCCCTGCTGTGTACTGTGTAATGGCTGTGTCTGACCCTGTACAGAACATGGTCTGATCATACCACATCTCCTGGGCAGGGGAGGATGCAAAAGGCTATACAGATATTACAGCAGGGGATCACAGCTGATTCTTTCTGTGAGGTAAAACATTGTTTATAAACAGGCAGGGAAATGCTTTACCTCACTGAACGAATCCACTGTGATCCCCTGCTGTAATGTCTGTATACTCTCTTCTGTTTCCTCCCCTGCCCAGGAGATGTGGTATGATCAGACCATGTTCCAGCATGGTGAGACACAGCCATTACACAGCACACAGCAGGGGCACATTTATAAGATTATCTCCACACAGAAATACTTTTTTGTTATATATTTTTTAAACACATCTAACTGTGAAACATTATTCCAAGATCTATTAAATAAAATACATTGTATTTTTCGGACTATAAGACTCACTTTTTTCCCTCCAAAATTTTGGAGCAAAGTGGGGGGTGCGTCTTATAGTCCGATCTACATAAATACTGTGGCTGTGTGTGGTGGGGGAAGCGACAGTGGCGGAGTAGTGGTGCACAGGAGGCAGCAGCGCCTGCTGCAGCCTGCACTGTGCCCGCTATTAAAAAAAAAAATGAATATTCACTGTTCCCCACGCCCCATGGGAGTGGTGAATATTCATGACCTTTAATAGCTGGCACACTGACCGCCAAGAGCAGCAGGAGCCACACTGCGGCTACAGTGTGCGCACTATTAGGGAGAATGAATGGTCACTGCTCCCCACGCAAGCAGTGACTTTCCCGGTACAGAGCAGGACACAGCGATGGAGGAGAGAGGAGGTAGGATTGTTTATTTTTTTTTCTGTGCAGCATGACGGGGATCAGGGGGTGCCATGCATACCAGGAAGAGGGATGAAGAGTGCCATGCATACCAGGATGGGTGTGTGTGTGTGTGTGTGGGGGGCGCATACATAACAGGATGAAGGGTGTCATACATACCAGGAAGAGGGATGGGGGGGGGCATGCATACCAGGAAGAGGGATGAAGAGTGCCATGCATACCAGGATGGGTGTGAGGGGGGGGGGGCGCATACATAACAGGATGAAGGGTGTCATACATACCAGGAAGAGGGATGGGGGGGGCATGCATACCAGGAAGAGGGACGAAGAGTGCCATGCATACCAGGATGGGTGTGAGGGGGGGGCATACATAACAGGATGAAGGGTGTCATACATACCATACCAGGAAGAGGGATGAAGAGTGCCATGCATACCAGGATGGGTGTGAGGGGGGGCGCATACATAACAGGATGAAGGGTGTCATACATACCAGGAAGAGGGATGGGGGGGGGGGCATGCATACCAGGAAGAGGGATGAAGAGTGCCATGCATACCAGGATGGGTGTGGGGGGGGCATACATAACAGGATGAAGGGCGTCATACATACCAGGAAGAGGGATGGGGGGGGCATGCATACCAGGAAGAGGGATGAAGAGTGTCATGCATACCAGGATGGGTGTGAGGGGGGGGGCATACATAACAGGATGAAGGGTGTCATACATACCAGGAAGAGGGATGGGGGGGGGGGGGGGCATGCATATCAGGATGGGGATGAGGGCCACGTTTAACAGGAAGGAGGGGGCAATATATACCAGGATGGGGGATATTAACAGAATTGGGGAACATTACTCCTATAACAGTGCATCATGACCACATTTTTTGCTTAAATATTTTTTTTTACTATTTTCCTCCTCTAAAACCTAGGTGCGTCTTATAGTCTGGAAAATATGGTACTTTGTGGGAAAAAAAACCTTTAAGCGTTGTTAGTGGCTTTTTTCAATTTTTTTTTTTTTTTTTTTTTTTTCTTTAAGCAGACCCACTCGAAAAGCAGTGGAGAAACAGTGTGAACATACACTAAACATCCAATTTTTATAAAAACCATATCCCCCCTACAAGGCTATGTACTTAGTTTATATTATCAGTTTTGGCGAGACTATAAAGCCACGTTCACACGTTTAGTATTTGGTCAGTATTTTACCTCAGTATTTGTAAGCCAGAACCAGGAGTGGTGATAAATCCAGAAGTGGTGACGTGTTTCTATTATACTTTTCCACTCCTGGTTCTGGCTGATAAATACTGAGGTAAAAAATTCAGCAAATACTCAAAGTGTGCACATGGCCTAAGACTGTGTGCCCAGGAGGAGTTCTTGACGCTGTGTATTTTTGCGGTGTGCTTCTTACAGTTCCAGCAATGTGGATGGGATTTCTAGAGATCTCATGCCCGCTGTGCTTTTATTACCCAGCGTAACCTGACCTGCAGTGCGTGGTTCACATCACCATGCTAATATGTCTCTTGCTGAGTTATGTGCGGATTTTCCCCATACACTTGCATTAGATATGGAAAACCCACAGGTAAAAATTGCACTTTTTTTTTTTTTACAATGTTTCTGAGGTGGAAACACATCAAAATCACATGTAATCTGCACATAAAACTGCACCAATAACGTTTTGTCAAAGCCACATACCAGGAAGTATAAAAAGAAAATAAGCTTAGTTTAAAACGGGACATAGAAACACAAAAATGCAGCATCAAAAACCCACGTACAGAAATGCAATGAAAAAACACGAAGTAACCGAATTTACTTCAGTGGTACAGAAAATCTGCAAACATCGAAAACTCACCAAAAGCTCATTGTGGGAAAGGCCTCATTCAGACATCCTTGTTGCACATATGTGTTATATCCGTTTTGTTTTTTTTATCATGTACAGAACACATACCCATTATAATTTATGGGGCAATTCACATGACCATGCTTTTCACGGACAGCGTCTGTGCAAGACTCATGGGGACATGTCTGTTTTCTTCCGGCAGCATGAATAAAAAGGGCCAATACAAGTCTATGTGTCCATGAAAAACTCGTACAGCACACGGATGGCATCAGAGCGTCATTGTGTGCCGTACATACATACATTTTGTAACGTATTTATTTCTTTATCCATCCATGAAAAACGCTGACGGCAAAGACAGGCACGCTGACCAAACCCTGATGACACACGGATGGTAAAGAAGTATACTGACAACACACAGAAAAAATGGAGACAAATCAAACACTGATGACACACACGGACACATGGACCATACACTGATGACACACTGATCCCAGAAACATTGATGACACCAGTTCCATTTAAACAAAGATGTGTGAATGAGGCCTAAGGCTGTGTGCTAACGATGAGTTTTCGATGTGCATTTCTGCACCTATCAGGTAAATTAGGTTTCTTGTGTTTTTATTCATATATTTTCACATTTTTATTGCGTTTTTACCTGCAGATTTTCCATGCCTAAGGGTATCTGCCCACGATCAGGAGCCGCTGCGGCCCTTTCCTCATATGTTAGTCTATGGGGAAAGCCCACATGTGGACCCGCAAGAGAAATTGACATGCTGCGGTCCTGAAAGAAGCATCACATGTCAGTTTCCATTGGTGATCCGCAGGTGCATAGAGACGCATAGCGGATATGGGATGTCTAGAAATCCATCCACTATGCTGTAACATCTGGCCGCTGCGGGTTTGACGCGGCATAACACACAGCGTCAAAACCGCAACAGCTCCTGAAAGTCTGCACATACCCTAATGCAATTCTATGGGGAAAAAAAAAAAAAAAAAAAAAAAAAAAAAATCGGCACATAAAAGCATTCTCACCAAAGAAATTGACATGTTGTGATTTCAAACACGCACCGTAGGTCAGGTTAAGCGGAGTAGAAAAAAATAAAATAAGCACAGTGGGTTTCTATAAATACCATGCATTTTGCTGGAACTCTAAGACACTGGGCACAGCGAAAATACAGTGTCAAAACCACACCAAACACCTATTGTGCTAATCAGAGGAAAAGTATACTAGAAACACGTCACCACTTCTGGATTTAGCACCCACTCCTGGCTTACAAATACTGATGGAAAATACCAACCAAATACTGAGCGCGTGGCCTCAAGGGGCAACTCTATGTCTAAGAGGTGTATGGCACGCATATCAACAAAATGACATCTATAGTAGTAGCCTACAATATACCAACATCTCCACAGAATGGTAGGACACCACCTTTGTCTCTATGGGCAGAGGGGTCACCTTTAATTTAAGTAGGACTCCATACAGTCTGGAGTGCTGATGGATCACATAACATTTCATTACTAATTGACCCCTCAATTTTATTACTGGACAAGACAGCCATTAGTAATCTATTTCCCTGCGCTGAACATCCTTAGCCTATACCTGCCGAGCAGAAGACAAGCAAGGGTCTCTTATATAGTAAAGCTTGGCTACTGGACTGTCACATTAACTGGTTGGCTGTGAAGCTTAGCCCATGAGAATACATGTGTTTGTAGCGTACAGGTGACAGGAGATATGGCGGCGATGATGCATATACGACCATGCCAAAGGGAGAAGTCACATCCACTCACTGGGTTTTCCTTGTGAGTGGTTATTGACAAACACGACTACATCTACATGAGAACACGTGCACACCAGCCAGCGGATGTACACAGCATGAATCACACGGCAGGAGGTGGCAAGCTCACTACAGCTGGCAACAGTCAGAAATAACCTGCCAATGTGGCTGGTAAAAGGTACTTCCCATCAGTGAGTTCCTATTCCACGCCCTGCTCGGCAACACTCAGGAATGAAAGGCTAGTACAGTGCATCCGAACACCTGTGGCCGCAGATAGTGGAGAACATCCATATGCCCCATGTCCGCAGACTGAAAAGCCCCATATCATACAGCAGCCTCAATTCTGGGGAACCCCAGGGCGGTTGGGGTTAAATGAGATCCCCATAACCTGGCTACTACTGCATGGAAAAGGGAGCACTTCACTATGGAAAACTGTATGTTCATCAACCATCTACCCTACAGTATGACAGCAGGTAGTGTTAACCCCTACACTCCTATGTCCACAGTTCTAAAGCAGAAAAGGAAAAATAGAGCTAATACATAAAACACACAAATAAAGATAATATTATTATACAACATACAATGTATACAGTCACATTCTTCCACAATACAAAAAAACTGAAGCCAAAGCCCCATCACAAGCGATGGAGAAAGTAGTAGGTAAAGTAAGGTGAACACATCAGACAGGAAACAACCGAAATGCACCCCGCCGCCATACCCGTCGCTAAAGGCACCCCGACGCCATACCCGTCGCTAAAGGCACCCCGACGCCATACCCGTCGCTAAAGGCACCCCGACGCCATACACGTCGCTAAAGGCACCCCGACGCCATACACGTCGCTAAAGGCACCCCGACGCCATACACGTCGCTAAAGGCACCCCGACGCCATACACGTCGCTAAACGCACACCGACGCCATACATGTCACTAAACGCACACCGTTTCCATGTACGCGCTGGATCAGCCTTCTATTATGTGGCCAGTACAATAGAAAGTGTCCAATCTAGTGTGTGAGGGATGAGAGGAGAGCCATCATCTCCCCTGATGAGATAAAGACAAGCAGAGGAGACAAAGGCAGCTGCAGGCCTGTTGTGTGCCAGCACAGTGGTGATGGGGGAGACACAGTGCCAACATGGGGGTGGCAGGAAGCTTAGTGCCAGTATGGGGGGACAGGTAGGGTGGCACAGGGAAGCAGTGCCAGCATGGGAGGGAAATGGGCGCCAGCATTGGGGCCGAGAGAGATCAGTGCCAGCATTAGGGGTTTGGGGGGGGGGGGGGGGGTTCTCCCCGTGTTATGTGGGTTTCCTCCCACAGTCTATAAAGACATGCTGACAGGGAATGTAGATTGTGAGCCCTAATGGGGACAGTGATGACACTATCTGTGAAGCGCTACAGAATATGATGGGGCTACATAAACAAAGAATAACATATCTATAATAATTTGATTGGTGCCAGCACAGGAATGAGGGGGATCACAAATCGATGTCAGCATCGGGGGCAGTAGGTGGGCTATGAGGGGGGTCAGTGGCCAGTACTTATTACAAGTGTCAGGCTTCCAGTATAGGAGCAGCCTGCCCCTCCATAGCCCATACTTGGGGTACACAGAAAGCAGGACACAATACAGCCCCCACGGAGAGATGGAGCACACAGGACGTATCCGTACACCGCAGGATGTACACCACCCTCTCCCTCCCGCCCGCCCGCCATGTAGATGTAGGCATGGAGGTATACATACAGAGTACATAACGCTATCACAACTCGCCTCCTTCGCCACCTCCACAACGGCCGAGTGTCGTTAGTGCACGGCTTCTATACGCGCCGGGGCCGTTGCTTGTCACTGGTCCACCGCCCGCCCCTCTCCATTCTCTGGATTTAGCTCTCGCTCTGCTGCCTCTTCCTCCTTCTCCTCGAGCCCTCACTGTATAATCCGGGCCTGGACAAGAAACGGAATCCGCCCCCCAATCCTTGCCCAGGGGTGCGGTGACGTCACGGCAATGTGCCCCGCCCCTGCCCGCCATGAACACACCAGGAAGCGCTGCCATCTTTGATCTGGGCGCCGGGAGCATATAAGAGCATAGGAGACGGGGACGTGGCCAGACATAGGCGCGAGGAGCGGAATAGCAGCGGGTGTATGGGCTGTTGATGATCATAAAGGACATGTCGCCTATGGTTCCGACCACTGCTTGGATCTGTCTCTGCTGGGGATAAATCAGGCGAAGGAATAAAGCTGGCAGATGTAAGGCCACAGGCGGAAAGGAGCTCCGCCTGGTCACACAGGCTGACATCATTAGTGCGTTTCGTTCTACTGCCAGCTAAATGTGGTCTCCTGGAAAATGGCCAGAGGGCGAACCCCTGACTTCGCTGTCTGAGTGATAGCACTGGCATGTCACAATGGGCGGGCAGAGAGGCTTTGTGTTATGAGGATGCGGCCGCCATCTTTGTTGTGGGCAGAGGTCCAGTCAGAGCCACTGTGGCCGTGTAGCCGAGCATGTACGGAATAGTAGCAGCTGTAATAAGCCATCAGTAAGAATAAAATGGCAAACGAGCACATTTATACTGGAAAAAAGCCACACATGACCGCTCCACTCGTGTTTAGGTGTATCTTAAACGGTTTCAGTAGATGTCCCTGTCATACGCTCCAGAGTCTCAAAACATGGCCCCATACACAGAGAATAGTCAGTCAGACCCGATTATGTCAGAGCGATTGGTGGACAGTCTACTGTGTATGGGGTCTCCCAACTACTCCTGACATGTCAATGGCATAAGGATCGGTGCTTGGTTGTCCATCGCTCACACGTGTGCGTATGTATGGAAGGAGAGATGTTGTGGGCATAACCAGATGGTTCTCGAGCGAGCTAAGCGGTCCTCTGTATGGGGTCTCCCAACTACTCCTGACATGTCGAATGGCATAAGGATCGGAGGTTGGTTGTCCATCGCTCACACGTATGTATGGAAGGAGAGATGTGATGGGCATAACCAGATGGTTCTCGGGCGAGCTCAGCGGTCCTATATGGGGGGAATCAGGAGAGCTAGCGACAACAATTGTTCAACTTAAAGCTATCTAACATGGCCCGGTGACCGATATTGGCTGTGGTGCTGACACCACGTCCGCAGCGCTGCAGCCATTCCCTGATCTAGTAGATGGAACGTCCTACTCAACGTGACATCAACGCTGCAGGCAATAGCGGAGGCTCAGCGCTGAATCGGGAGGTGTGAGTAAGGTGCTGTTTCTTTGTTTTTATACTAGGACTTTCTGAAAGGATGCAACCCCTTTAAGGCTTTATTCATGTGTCAGTATTTGTAAGCCAAAGCCAGGAGTTTCTCCAAACACAGATGTACTATAAGCCTTAGGGGGCAGTCAGCTGGCCATATAAATCAGACCACAGTGCACTGACTGGCCGGTGGCTATCCAAACCCAAGTGAGACCACTGCACAGAAATACATGAAGCTGTCACGCTCCGGTCGGAAGAGCCACCGACCAGTCCATGCACTGCAGTCCAATCTTGGTCAGATTTATACGGCCGTCTGACTGTGCCCTTTCAGTCAGGCCTCATTCAAACATCTGTTTGTGTATATAAGAAAAATGGATCAATTTTTCTCACTGTTTTAAACCCAATCTTTATGCGTTTTTTAGTGCGTCTCCATTTTTACCATCAGTGTGGCGTCCATTTCTAGTTTCCAAGCACCTTCTATTAGGCCTCATTCAGGTATCTGTGTTGCCCCTCCACATTCTATTCATCTTTTTCCTGGAAACAGCACATACCCATCATAGTCTAGGGGGCTGATCACGTCTGTTTTTTTTTCCTGATATCACGGATGAAAAGTATCAATACAAGTCTGTGTCCATGAAGATCAGACAGTCCATGGATGACATCAATGTACAGTCTGTGATCAACACTAATGTATAGGAGAGGCTTTGTGATGTATTTATTCATCACTGATGGCAAAAACTGACACTGGGTCAATGTGATCCTAAATCCCTCTCTTTTATTTGATTGGAACCCTTTCCTGGATGTCGAAATAATTAAGGACCAGCTCAGACATCTTACTACCAGAACCTTCCGTAAATCCACAGGCACAAATGCTCTTCTTCGGTAGGAGAGACACCACCCTGCCTGACTGAGGAAGGGCACTCCTAAGGGTCAATACCTGAGGGTAAGGAGGAATTGCTACAGAGGACCTTTAGGACTCAAGCATTTGATCTCAAACAGATTCTGGCAAAAGGGGGTATCCCAACGAAACCCTGGATGTGCCCTTTAAACATGCGCTAAGTAGGCGATGTGAGGGGCTTATCGTTCTGTGTACTGGAGGTGGTTAGAGAGAATGGGAGACAAGGTGACTAGGATAAACCTATCCTGCAGAAGGAGAGACAATGGATATTCAAGATGGATTCTGTCTCCCCAAAAGGTCTAAATGAAAAACTGACCTATGGTTGCTTCATCTGATTATGTTGAGTTAAGACTTAACCCTACAGAATAAACTGGTGTTAAAGGCATGATCCTATGAGATGGATTCTGCACTAACTGGTCACCCCTTGTTCTTTAAGAAACCATCGGGGGAAACAGAAAAGATCCTTTGATCCTTTTGATCTATCTTCAAATAGTATGTAATTCTTATTGTGTGTATTTTTAATGTTAGTACAATAGGGTTCCAATCAAATAAAAAAGGGATTTAGGATCACATTGTCCCTTTCCATTTCCTCAAAATTTCCTCATAGAAATAATAGATGAGGTTCTTTATTGAATACCCATCTGAATTTGTTAATGAACTTATGGTTTTGGGGTACTATTTGGTACTCTATATTTCTACTTCATTTTTTTCAATACATCGTCCATTTAGATTAATATACTTGCCTCTAGTATTACAAAGGACTCTGCAGTAATCATTTATGTCTTGGAGGAGGTGATTATCACTACAGCATGAATTAGTTAGGCAGCTCCACTCTCCCTAGATGACAGGTTTGCCTAAACCTCTCATTTCCCCTTTAATGGTGACATTACCCCTTTAAGGCTATGTTCACACAAGTTGTGTTTTTTTCTGCTACAAATATGCTGCGAACTTTTCTCTTGCAGGAAAACAGCTGCGTAAAAGTCACACTTTTTTGCTGCGTATTTTTGACCACCTATTACTTCCTATGGGTGAAAAATACGCAGCAGGTGCGCAGGTGCGTTTTCTGCTGCAGACACACTGACAGAAGTGACATGCTCTATTTTCCAAATACACAAGCAAGGCACAAAATACGCAGCAAACGAAAAGCAACGTGTGAACAGAGAATTCTGGTTTCTCATAGACTTTGCTGGTACTGCTAGACGCAGCTGAAAATTTGCAGAAAAATCTGCTGCAAAATATGCAGCAAAACACAACGTGTGTGAGCATAGCCTGAAGGTGTCCACAATGTCTCCCATCTGGATGCTTGGCCAAGTAATCAGTGCTACGGGGTGTTATGTAAACGAATGGATGTCAGAGGTGTCATGGAACATCTTATAGCAGGCATACATGCCTCCTCGGATAGCGTAATCTAGGACATTGTGAAGGAGGCACGGCTAACTGAGGATGGTGGATATTGATGCCACAGTTGACTCCATGCGGTGACGCGACCGGGGGGAGGCACGGACATCTGAATGATTTAGCCAGTAGCGTAGGCGCACTTAGCGACCAGGACCTGGATGTATGAGACACTCCCCAGTAATTGACGTCATGAAGTAACGCGATCGGGAGACGTGCGGCTACCGCTCAACTGAGAGCCTGGGCGCATGCGCAATGCTGACGTGCGGACCTCTAGTGTCCACCACCACTCTGACATGCACATTGGAGTGAGGGTGGACACTGGAAACATGGGGCTTCTTGGAGAAATATATCTCTAGTTTACTGCTGGGCCTGTAATTGTCATTGGGTGGTCAATACAAATAGAGGAGTACTAACACTTTAGACACAGACGGACGTACAACCAGGCCAAGTTAGGATTTAACCCCTGCAGCCAGGGAGGGCAATTAATTATCCACAGTTTTGTGTTTTTGGGGCTGACCCTACCCCCCCTCCTCGGCATCACATTGTATGATTTTTAAATAATGGAATTGCATTTTATTGCAGGAGATAAGTATTTGATCACCTACCAACCAGCAATAATTCTGTCTCTCACAGACCTGTTAGTTTTTCTTTAAGAAGCCCTCCTACTCTGCACTCATTACATGTATTAATTGTACCTGTTTGAACTCATTACCTGTTATATAATACTAGATGGTGGCCCGATTCTAACGCATCGGGTATTCTAGAATATGTATGTGGCCGACCGGGCGCGACTAATCAGCGAAGCAGTGTTTAAGTGGGTTGTGCACTACTTTAAATTAACCCCCCAATATATCCCCCAGGGCCCCTAATGAATTTTGTAATTACGTCATGTTGTCAATACTGCTTGTGACAACATCGCTGACCACGCACAGCCAGCGCGTAATTCCCCCGGCTGCAGCCGGCTCTTGCTTCCGCTAACATCACGACTATTTGCGGCTGCAGCCAGGGGTCTCCTGTTTCGCGTACCACGGAGAATGAAACGTGACAGAAGTACGTCACACTGTGACTGACAGAACGTGTTCACTGAACGTGACAGAAGTACATCACACTCTGACTGACCGAGTTTAGTAAACGTGACTGAACTATGTCGCACTGTGACTGACAGAACATATGCATTAAACGTGACAGAAGTACATCACACACTGTGACTGACAAAACATGTTCAGTACATCATGGGCAGTTGGTGAGTCACATGACCACATGGGCGGAGTCAGCCCTGCTATCTCCCGACTTTGTTCTGATATCCCGCGTCGCTGATTAGCCGCGGCCGGACCAATCAGCGACGCGGGATTTCCTGGACGGACAGACAGACGGGATAAGCCGATTATATCGTAGATTTGACTGTCAATCTTCCTCGGTCTGGGGCTTCATGCAAGATCACGCCTTGTGGGGAAAGAATGATTCTGAGAAAGGTCAGGAATCAGCCCAGAACTACATGGGAGGCCCTGGTCAATGACCTGAAGAGAGGTGGGACCACAATCTCAAACATTACCATTAGTAACACACTACGCTGTCATGGATTAAAATCCTGCAGGTCATGCAAGGTCCCCTTGCTCACGTCAGCACATATCCAGGTCCGTTTGAAGTTCGTCAATGACCATCTGGATGAACCAGAGGAGGCATGGGAGAAGGTCAAGTGGTCAGATGAGACCAAACTAGAACTTTTTGGTATCAACTCCACTCGCCGTGTTTGGAGGAAGAAGAAGGATGAGTACAACCCCAAGAACACCGTCCCAACCGTGAAGCATGGTGGGGGAAACATCATACTTTGGAGGTGCTTTTCTGCAAAGGGGACAGGACAACTGCACAGTATTGAAGGGAGGATGGATGGGCCATGTATCGCAAGATTTTGACCAACAACCTCCTTTTCTCAGTAAGAGCATTGAAGATGGGTCATGGCTGGGTCTTCCAGCATGACAATAAGCCAAAACACAGCCAGAGCAATTAAGGAATGGCTCCATAAGAAGCATTTCAAGGTCCTGGAGTGGCTAGCCAGTCTCCACAACTGAACCCAATAGAAAATATTTGGAGGGAGCTGAAACTCAATGTTGCCCAGCGAGTGCCCCGAAACCTGAAAGATTTGAAGAAAATCTTTTTGGAGAAAGGGGCCAAAATTCCTGCTGCAGTGTGTGCAAAGTTGGTCAAGAACTACAGGAAACGTCTGACCTCTGCAATTGCAAACAAAGGTTTCTGTACCAAATATTAAGTTCTGTTTTTCTATTGTATCAAATACTTATTTCATGCAATAAAATGAAAATTAATTATGTAAAAATCATCTCACATAAATCAAAAATCTCTCACAGTTGAAGTGTACCCACGATAAAAATTACAGACCTCTCCATTCTTTGTAGGTGGAAAAACTTGCGAAATCACATACTTATTTTCCCCACTGTGTGTGTGAATACCGTATTTTTCGGACTATAAGACGCACCGGACAATAAGACGCACCTAGGTTTTAGAGGAGGAAAATAAAAAAAAAATGTAAGCAAAAAAATTTGTTCATGATGCACTTTTAAGGGGGAGGGGGTCTTCTGCTGACACTGGTATAGGGGTAATGTTACCCAATTCTGACAATATCCCCCATCCTGGAATATATGCCCCCCCTTCCTTTTATACGTGGTCCCCATCCCCATCCTGGTATGCATGGAACCCCTCCATCCTGGTATGCATGGCACCCCTCCATCCTGGTATGCATGGCACCCCTCATCCTTATCCTGGTATGCATGGCACCCCTCATCCCTATCCTGGTATGCATGGCATCCCTAATCCCTATTCTGGTATGCATGGCACTCCGCATCCCTATCCTGGTATGCATGGCACCCCTCATCCCCATCCTGGTATGCATGGCACAGCAATCTCTATCCTGGTATGCATGACACCCCTCATCCCTATCCTGGTATGCATGGCACAGCAATCCCCATCCTGATATGCATGGCACCCCTCATCCCTGTACTGGTATGCATGGCACCCCTCATCCCTGTCCTGGTATGCATGGCACCCCTCATCCCTGTCCTGGTATGCATGGCACCCCTCATCCCTGTCCTGGTATGTATGGCCCCTCATCCCTATCCTGGTATGTATGGCCCCTCATCCTTATCCTGGTATGTATGGCCCCCTCATCCTTATCCTGGTATGTATGGCCCCCTCATCCTTATCCTAGTATGCATGGTCCCCCTAATCCCCATCATGCTGCACATAAAAAAAAAATAAACACTCCTACTCACCTTTCTTCTCTCCTCCAGTGCTGCGTCCTGTCTGCCCACACTGATCTCTCCATGTGAGCCGCGCATTACGTCACTGCCATGCGCGGCTCACAAGGAGAGATCAGCTGCCAGAAGTCACTGCTCCCCACGCCGGGACTGTGTGCACGGGGAGCCGTGACTTCATGCTCCTTAATAGCCGGCACACAGTGTAGGCACAGCGCGGCTCTTGATGCTGCCGGGCTATCTCGTGTGGCCACTTATTGAAGGGCATGAATATTCACCCCTCCCCACGCCCATGGGCGTGGAGAGAGGTTGAGTATTCATGCCCTTTAACAGCGGGCACAGGCGATTCCGGCAGCGGCAGGAGCGGCGCTGCAGCTACACTGTGTGCCGCTATTAAGGAGCATGAATATTCAGTGCTCCCCACGTCCCATGGACGTGGGGAGCAGTGAATATTCATGTTCTTTAGCAGCGGGGACAGTGTAGGCTGCTGCAGGCGGCTGCTGCCTCCTGTGCCCCGCTCCTCCACTGCTACCACTCCCCACACAGCATATATATATATATATATACACCCCCCCCCCAACCTTCAGTATATATACCGTATTTTTCGGACTATATGACGCACTTTTTTTCCTCCAAATTTTTGGAGGAAAATGGAGGGTGCGTCTTGTAGTCCGAATGTTGGGGGGGGGGGTATATACACTGCTCAAAAAAATAAAGGGAACACTTAAACAACAGAATATAACTCCAAGTAAATCAAACTTCTGTGAAATCAAACTGTCCACTTAGGAAGCAACACTGATTGACAATCAATTTCACATGCTGTTGTGCAAATGGAATAGACAATAGATGGAAATTATTGGCAATTATCAAAACACCCTCAATAAAGGAGTGCTTCTGCAGGTGGGGACCACAGACCACATCTCAGTACCAATGCTTTCTGGCTGATGTTTTGGTCACTTTTGAATGTTGGTTGTGCTTTCACACTCGTGGTAGCATGAGACAGACTCTACAACCCACAGAAGTTGCTCAGGTAGTGCAGCTCATCCAAGATGGCACATCAATGCGAGCTGTGGCAAGAAGGTTTGCTGTGTCTGTCAGTGCAGTGTCCAGAGGCTGGAGGCTCTACCAGGAAACAGGCCAGTATACCAGGAGACGTGGAGGGGGCCGTAGGAGGGCAACAACCCAGCAGCAGGACCGCTACCTTGGCCTTTGTGCAAGGAGGAACAGGAGGAGCACTGCCAGACCCCTGCAAAATGACCTCCAGCAGGCCACAAATGTGCATGTGTCTGCACAAACGGTTAGAAACCGACTCCATGAGGGTGGTATGAGGGCCCGACGTCCACAGATGGGGGTTGTGCTCACAGCCCAACACCGTGCAGGAGCTTGGCATTTGCCACAGAATGCCAGGATTGGCAAAGTCGCCACTGGTGCCCTGTTCTCTTCACAGATGAAAGCAGGTTCACACTGAGCACATGTGACAGACGTGACATAGTCTGGAGACGCCGTGAAGAGCGATCTGCTGCCTGCAACATCCTTCAGCATGACCGGTTTGGCAGTGGGTCAGTAATGGTGTGGGGTGGCATTTCTTTGGAGGACTGCACAACCCTCCATGTGCTCGCCAGAGGTAGCCTAACTGCCATTAGATACCGAGATGAGATCCTCAGACCCCTTGTGAGACCATATGCTGGTGCGGTTGGCCCTGGGTTCCTCCTAATGCAGGACAATGCCAGACCTCATGTGGCTGGAGTGTGTCAGCAGTTCCTGCAAGATGAAGACATTGAAGCTGTGGACTGGCCTGCCCGTTCCCCAGACCTGAACAATACTGAGCCTAATTTTGACTTGTTCTAAGGACATTACATCAAAGTTGGATCAGCATGTAGTGTGTTTTTCCACTTTAATTTTGGGGGTGACTCCAAATCCAGGCCTCCATTGGTTAATAAATTTGACTTCCCTTGATGATTTTTGTGTGATTTTGTTGTCAGCACATTCAACTTTGTACAGAACAAAGTATTTAATGAGAATATTTAATTCATTCAGATCTAGGATGTGTTATTTGAGTGTTCCCTTTATTTTTTTTGAGCAGTGTATATATACAGTTAGGTCCATATATATTTGGACAGAGACAACATTTTTCTAATTTTGGTTCTAGACATTACCACAATGAATTTTAAACAAAACAATTCAGATGAAGTTGAAGTTCAGACTTTCAGCTTTCATTTCAGGGTATCCACATTAAAATTGGATGAAGGGTTTAGGAGTTTCAGCTCCTTAACATGTGCCACCCTGTTTTTAAAGGGACCAAAAGTAATTGGACAATTGACTCCAAGGCTATTTCATGGACAGGTGTGGGCAATCCCTTCGTTATGTCATTCTCAAGCAGATAAAAGGCCTGGAGTTGATTTGAGGTGTGGTGCTTGCATTTGGAAGGTTTTGGTGTGAAGTAAACATGCGGTCAAAGGAGCTCTCCATGCAGGTGAAACAAGCCATCCTTAAGCTGCAAAAACAGAAAAAACCCATCCGAGAAATTGCTACAATATTAGGAGTGGCAAAATCTACAGTTTGGTACATCATGAGAAAGAAAGAAAGCACTGGTGAACTCATCACTGCAAGAAGACCTGGGCGCCCACGGAAGACAACAGTGGTGGATGATCGCAAAATAATCTCCACGGTGAAGAGAAACCCCTTCACAACAGCCAACCAAGTGAACAACACTCTCCAGGAGGTAGGCGTATCAATATCCAAATCTACCATAAAGAGAAGATTGCATGAAAGTAAATACAGAGGGTTCACTGCACGGTGCAAGCCACTCATAAGCATCAAGAAGAAAAAGGCTAGACTGGACTTTGCTAAAAAAACATCTAAAAAAGCCAGCACAGTTCTGAAAGAACATTCTTTGGACAGGTGAAACCAAGATCAATCTCTACCAGAATGATGGAAAGAGAAAAGTATGGCGAAGGCGTGGTACAGCTCATGATCCAAAGCATACCACATCATCTGTAAAACACGGCGGAGGCAGTGTGATGGCTTGGGCATGCATGGCTGCCAGTGGCACTGGGTCACTAGTGTTTATTGATGATGTGACACAGGACAGAAGCAGCCGAATGAATTCTGATGTATTCAGAGCCATACTGTGTGCTCAGATCCAGCGAAATGCAGCCAAACTGATTGTCCATCTGTAGTATGAAACGACGACCAATGACCCAAAACATAAAGCCAAAGCAACCCAGGAGTTTATTAAAGCAAAGAAGTGGAATATTCTTGAATGGCCAAGTCAGACACCTGATCTCAACCCAATTGAGCATGCATTTCACTTGTTAAAGACTAAACTTCAGACAGAAAGGCCCACAAACAAACAGCAACTGGAAACCACCGCAGTGAAGGCCTGGCAGAGCATCAAAAAGGAGGAAACACAGCGTCTGGTGATGTCCATGAGTTCAAGGCTTCAGGCAGTCATTGCCAACAAAGGGTTTTCAACCAAGTACTAGAAATGAACATTTTATTTACAATTATTTAATCTGTGCAATTACTTTTGGTCCCTTTAAAAACAGGGTGGCACATGTTAAGGAGCTGAAACTCCTAAACCCTTCATCCAATTTTAATGTGGATACCCTCAAATGAAAGCTGAAAGTCTGAACTTCAACTGCATCTGAATTGTTTTGTTTAAAATTCATTGTAGTAATGTCTAGAACCAAAATTAGAAAAATGTCTCTGTCCAAATATATATGGACCTAACTATGTATATATATATATATATATATATATATATATATATATATATACTGTGTGGGGGGAGCGGCAGCGGTGGAGGAGCGGGGCAGAGGAGGCAGCAGCCGTCTGCTGCAACCTACACTGTCACCGCTACTAAAGAAAATGAATATTCACTGCTCCCCACACCCATGCTCCTTAATAGCGCTGCGGCTACGCTGTGTGCCGTCTATTAAGGGGCATGAAGTCACTGCTCCCAGGATAGGGATGAGGGGTGCCATGCATACAAGGATAGGGATTAGGGGTGCCATGCATACCAGGATAGGGATGAGGGGTGCCATGCATACCAGGATAGGGATGAGGGGTGCCATGCATACCGGGATAGGGATGAGGGGTGCCATGCATACCGGAATAGGGATGAGGGGGCCATACATACCAGGATAGGGATGAGGGGTGCCATGCATACCAGGATAGGGATGAGGGGCGCCATGCATACCAGGATAGGGATGAGGGGTGCCATGCATACCAGGATAGGGATGAGGGGTGCCATGCATACCAGGATAGGGATGAGGGGTGCCATGCATACCAGGATAGGGATAGAGGGGTGCCATGCATATCAGGATGGGGATGGGGGCCTTGTATAATAGGAAGGGGGGTATATATACCAGGATGGGGGATATTATCAGAAATGGGCGACATTACCCCTATACCATTGTCAGCAGCAGACCCCCTCCCCCTTAACAGTGCATCATGACCACATTTTTTGCTTAAATTATATTTTTCTATTTTCCTCCTCTAAAATCTAAGTGCGTCTTATAGTCCGAAAAATATGGTACATACACACACGTAAATATGTATAGTACAGTGCAGGATATATGTGGTTCATAGGGGGGGTCTGCGGTGGTTTTACACATGTAATAAATTGATTTATATTAAAATTAACTATACTGAGTTCAGAGTGCTGCACTATATATATATATCTCACCTACCGCCACAGAGTATGGGCATTAAATCAATGTGCATCAGATCTGTTACTACTGCTCCTCCATTCATCCTATCATTGTGCTGTGTGTGCAGTAGATTGATTAGCCCTCTTTAACCCTCTCACTGCTCTGGGAACATTAGTGCCTGCTTGCAGTGGTGACGCACTATTCCCCAGCTGTGAGAGGTGGCTTGGTGTTCTGCCTGCCCTCACCATGCTTTCAGTGCTTGGATTCAGCGCCAGTGGCTGAGCCTTATGTACAGGTACTGAGATCCCAAGAAGGGAGAGCGACCAGGGCATACAGGCGATCTGTCACTGCTCAGGGTAAGGAGACATCAGCACAGCATGAAGGCATATCAGAGCAGGTGCTTCAAATCTGCAATGGATTTGCAAATATTAACACATTTTCATTTCGAACATTTAAATCTTGCAAAAACCCTTTAAAGGTTGTCAACCAATCCAATATAATGCCGTGACAAAACCAAGCTGACAGAGAGGGGCCCTATTTGTGATGCCTCTCCACTGTGGATTCAGACAACTGTAAGGTGGCGGTCTCAGCATTCACTATCAGGCCGGGTTCAGATGGTCTTCTAGAAAAAAACTTTACATTTTTCCATCTTGTTATCAGTATGTCTGTCTGACATCCGTATGGTACTAGTACAGGTTCTACCCCTTTCCGACCTGGTCAGTAATAATACGCACCAGGTCAGAAAGGCCGGTTCAGCGGGGGCTCCGGCGTTGAGCCCGCACTGAACCGGCCACATGTCAGCTGATTCTTACAGCTGACATGTGCCCGCAACAGTCGCGGGTGGAATCGCGATCCACCCGCGGCTGTTAACCAGTTAAATGCCACTGTTAATCTCTGACAGTGGCATATAAGATCGCCGCGCTGGAAGTGTGGCATTAGCGCCTCCCATCGGTGACCCAGTCACATGATCGCGGGTCACCGATGGGTGGGCATGACAAACCGAGGTCTGCAGCAGACCCCTGTGGTTGTCATGTCTCAATTGCTATGAGCGCCACCCAGTGGTCGGCGATCATAGCAAGTGAGCATTTCTACTACATAGAGGCGATCGGCTCATCGCTTGTATGCAGCAGAGGCGATCTGACTACTGCTGCTATTGAAGCATGCAGAAAGTGTAAAAAAAGTTTTTAAAAATGTTAAAAAAATATGTAAAAGTTTAAATCACCCCCCTTTCGCCCCACTCTAAATAAAATAATTTAAATAAACCCCACATACACATATCTGGTATCGCCGCGTTCAGAATCGCTCAATCATTATAAAAAAAGAATTAATCCGATCGGTAAACTGCGTAATGAGAAAAAAATTCTAAACGCCAGAATTACATTTTTTTGGTCGCTGCAACATTGCAATAAAATGCAATAATGGGCGATCAAAATATTGGATCTACCCCAAAATGGTATCAATAAAAATGGCATCTTGATGCGCAAAAAATAAGCCCTCACCCGGCCCCAGATCCTGAAAAATGGAGACGCTACGGATCTCGGAAAATGGCGCCATTTTTTTTAGCAAACTGGATTTTTCTTTCACTCCCCAGTGAATACTGATCGTGTACACATATCCTTAGACTCATGCGAGTGATAAACTTTGTGGATCAGTCTCGTCTGTAAATAGTCAACATGATTAGTTCTGTGTGCTTGACCGCAGAGCAGATGGACAAGGGACCTGTCTACTACTCACATGCACTAGTCTGGCTCATAAATTGGACTAGACAGATGCATGCTGAGATTATTTCCCACTCAGGCTTCACCCATTAGCAGTAGCACTTAGGTTACAATTGATGCGAGTATATCCTGAGTACCAATATGGGGATCTTCTACACTGCTCAAAAAAATAAAGGAAACACTCAAATAACACATCCTAGATCTGAATGAATGAAATATTCTCATTGAATTGTTCTGTACAAAGTTGAATGTGCTGACAACAAAATCACACAAAAATCATCAATGGAAATCACATTTATTAACCAATGGAGGCCTGGATTTGGAGTCACCCCCAAAATTAAAGTGGAAAAACACACTACAGGCTGATCCAACTTTGATGTAATGTCCTTAAAACAAGTCAAAATGAGGCTCAGTATTGTGTGTGGCCTCCACATGCCTGTATGACCTCCCTACAACGCCTGGGCATGCTGCTGATGAGGTTGTGGATGGTCTCCTGTGGGATCTCCTCCCAGACCTGGACTAAAGCATCCGCCAACTCCTGGACAGTCTGTGGTGCAACGTGACGTTGATGGATGGAGCGAGACATGATGTCCCAGATGTGCTCAATCGGATTCAGGTCTGGAGAACGGGCGGGCCAGTCCATAATGCCTTCATCTTGCAGGAACTGCTGACACACTCCAGCCACATGAGGTCTGGCATTGTGCTGCATTAGGAGGAACCCAGGGCCAACCGCACCAACATATGGGCTCACAAGGGGTCTGAGGATCTCATCTCGGTACCTAATGGCAGTCAGGCTACCTTTGGCAAGCACATGGAGGGCTGTGCGGCCCTCCAAAGAAATGCCACCCCACACCATTACTGACCCACTGCCAAAAGGGTCATGCTGAAGGATGTTGCAGGCAGCAGATCGCTCTCCACGGCGTCTCCAGACTCTGTCACGCCTGTCACATGTGCTCAGTATGAACCTGCTTTCATCTGTGAAGAGCACAGGGCGCCAATGGCGACTTTGCCAATCCTGTTGTTCTGTGGCAAATGCCAAGCGTCCTGCACAGTGTTGGGCTGTGAGCACAACCCCCATCTGTGGACGTCGGGCCCTCATACCAGCCTCATGGAGTCGGTTTCTAACCGTTTGTGCAGACACATTCTCATTTGTAGCCAGCTGGAGGTCATTTTGCAGGGCTCTGGCAGTGCTCCTCCTGTCCTTGTACAAAGGCGGAGGTAGCGGTCCTGCTGATGGGTTGTTGCCCTCCTATGGCTACCTCCACATCTCCTGGTATCTGCTCCATGCTCTGGACACTGTGCTGACAGACACAGCTACCCTTCTTGCCACAGCTCGCATTGATGTGCCATCCTGGATGAACTGCACTACCTGAGCAACTTCTGTGGGTTGTACTGTAGACACCGCCTCATGCTACTGTTCCTCTAGGGGTGAGAGCAATGGCAAAATGAAAAAGTGACCAAAACAACAGCCAAAAAGGATGAGAACAGAGATATGGTCTGTGGTCACCACCTGCAGAACCACTCCTTTATAGGGGGTATCCTGCTAATTGACGATCATTTCTACGAGTTGTCTGTTCCATTTGCAGAACAGCAGGAGCAATTGATTCACAATCAGTGTTGCTTCATAACTGGACAGGTAGATTTCACAGAAGTGTTATTGACTTGGAGTTACATTGTGTTGTTTAAGTGTTCTCTTTATTTTTTTGAGCAGTGTATATCTGCATATACCCGCTGAAAGGTTGACTAGATGCATATGGCATCCCTATGATAGCGCTGAAGAAGACCAGGCGGAAGTGTCACCATGAGGCCAGCTGTGTCAGGAATTGGGCCTGTAGCACGTTACTCATATATATTCTCTTCCATTTCCTAATTATAACTCCATTTCTCTCTGCGTTCTTTCAATACCGCTTGTAGTATTTTTACCTTTCTGTACAAAGTAATTGCATAAAAGGATGAACGTTGAACCATTCACAGCACCATAGCAAAAAAAAAAGTATTCTACATTTGGCTATACCATTATCTGATGAAAACCAAAATCCTGTAATGTTTTTAATGAAATAATCTACTGAGGTCACCAAATGGTTACACATCCAATGTGATACAATGTATCAATAATAACCTTACATATAATAAATATGGCATCAAAGTAACATTTCTCTTCCTGATACACCACTAATGGAGCAGGTAAATGATCGCTGCTGTTCTTACTATGCATCTATGATATTTTTATAGGTATTTGATTGTGCGCTTGTATGAGGGCTCTATATGAGTGTGATTCACTGTGAAGCACATTGTTCATACTCTTTGCTATTGTTACAATTACCCATTTGACACTAATGCATAATGATAGGAAATATCATGCTTTTTATTGTTATTAAAGGGAATCTGTGATCAAGTTTTATCTATGTAATTTGAGCGCAGCATGTGGTAGGGATAGAGACCCTGATTCCAGAAATGTGTCACTTAGTTTACTGGGTGCAGCAGGCAAGTGACAAAATCAGAGTTTTCTCTACTGCAGGTTTAGCAGAGCTCAGAATGCTGAGCCCTGTATAACCCTGCCCCCACCCCAGATTGGCAGCTTTCTGTGTACGATGGATATTGACACGCCATGTACAAGAAAAAATGGAAATCTATTCGAACCATGCAATAACCATTGTATTTTAATGGCCAGTTCATTAGAGCTGCCAAATCTCATCTAAATGTTGGCCCCATTCATCCAGTTTTTTCAGCATAAGGCCTCATGCACACTGCAGAGAGATACATAATCCACTGTGGTCACAGCATGCTACATCAGGTGCGGCACTATGGAGTTATTCTACAAGCATTGTATCTAAGGGAGGATATGCAATGTAATGGAGCACACAGAAACCTCCCAGAGATACAATAAGGCCCAATACACCTCTATGGAGAGACGTAAAGCTTTCAATAATACTTCTCCCACTGGGCTCAATATAGGATGGGAACAGTTTTTGCTTATTAAATAAAACCACTATTCATTGCAAAAAGCATGTTTATTTGTAGTAAAGGGCACGATTGTAGCACTGGATGAGATACATGGAATTACTCTCGATGACATGCAGCTTCCTGTGTCTACATTTACTGCCAAAGCCTATATTAACGTAAAGTGTCAGACAGCGCGATCGATAGGTTTGTATACGTCTGGTAATATTTTACTACCTGCTTCTTCTGAAACAGTTGTCTGCTTTTGGACAAGCTCGGCTGTTTGGTAATTGCAGCTGCATATTGCCAGTGATGTCAGCCAGACTAGGAGAGCTGGCAGCGAAACCTGGGCAGGAGAGTCAGACTCCTGCTGGGCATGGATATAATGAGTTCAGCTCCTGATTGAACAGCAGCTATTGCCAATTCAATCAAGAGGCCTACTATTCACTCACACATCCAATCCTTAAACAGATAATGGGTTGGATTCACCAAAACTGTCTTCTAGGGAATAGTATTGCAGCCGCTCTCTGGTAATGGTGAGATTTCTACCTTTATTATAGTTCTTTGCGCTACTAAAACCCTAAACTGAGTTTGAATCGTTAATACAGCACCCATATCATACTGCAACATAGATATTGTAATATGGCGATATTCACACAAGACAGTGTCATATGGAGATACATATGGTGCCTATAGGTCCATAAGATTATCAGGGTTTTAGGATTTGAAATGCACACATATTCTCCCATCTCTCAAAAAAATGCAGAAAAAGCATCTTTTATGTGGGCCTATTGTAGATAGGGGTCAGGTGGTGCGAGGCGTGGTGGACATCGGAGATCTGTGCATGCATGCGTCAAGCCACACCCAGCATAAACCTCTCATTGGCCGACACTGCTTTTTAAACTACCCTCCCTTTAGATGATGCACCCCCTGACTAAGGCAAATGACGAAACGTGCGTCAGGGTAGTTGCAGCCTCCTGGAAATATCTGCTGTCCCCCCGCACAGGTATATAACTTATCTTAACTATTTATTATTTTTAAGATCTACCTGCAAGGGGCTATTCCCTTTGAGTCAGTATTGAAGCATTGCTATTCCACAGGAAATAATAATAATCTTTTTATTTATATAGTGCCAACATATACCACAGCACTTTACAATTCAGACAATTTACAGACATTATCAGCACTGTTCCCATTGGGGCTCAATGTAAATTCCCTATCAGTGAGTACCCGTAGGAAACCCACGCAAACACGGGGAGAACATACAAACTCCTTGCAGAAGTTGTCCTTGGTGGGATTTGAACCCAGGACCCCAGCGCTATGAAGTGCTAACCACTGAGCCACCATGCTGCCCATACTATTGCATTTCCATATACATACTGTAATGACACTTTCACATGTGTTATGCATAGTAGTCACCATACTTGAATTCTGCCTAGTACATCAGTTGATTTAGGCACTCGGCAGCTTCCTTTGATATCTCTTTGATATTTATTTTTATGGTTCTGGATCATTTACTGTGTTTTTTCTTGGATGTGAGCCCTCTTTCTTCTGGTTGCATTTCTTCTGAGTACCAATTGCTTGATCAATATAGTTGTGATTTTTCTTCACCTCATTATATTTGGCCTACATTTCGTTTTTTTTTCCCCTCTCTTGGCTTCTATGCCAAGATATATATATAAAAAGATATATATATATACACATACACACAGATAGATATATATGCCAAGTTATATATTAGTCCAGTATACACATGCACACGAGGATTTACTTACCTACGACACATTCATTGCCATTATGTACATACAGGATTAACATGTGCATGTTGCTAAACATTTTACCTTGCTTTTGAGTCTTCTAATCTATTGTACTGTAGATGCAGCATCATCTCTAGAAGATATGGGAGCAGCTGACAACTTTCATCTGTCTTTCCCATGATTTCTGCCATAATCCAGTAAAATAAGTAGTAAAATTCACATGAATGTACATTTTCCTCAGCGTGACAACTCATATATTTCAGTTTATAAAAGACTAATGAATCTTGCCAGTAGGATAAACGCTGATGACATCCGAGTGCAGTCCGAAGTTTCACACGCACCCATAGAATGCGCGTGATCCGAATCTTGGAGCCACTCGCAGCATGCTGTGATTGTTTTCTCATGCATGGGAAAATAGTCGGTGACCTGCACTGCCCCAATAATGTAACATTGGGCTGAGTGCTATCCGATAAACATCAGATAGCACTCCACCGTGTTATACACTAGTGTGAGCGAACCCTTATAGTGTTGCTTACAGTTCGTATATTACATATACAGTCATGGCCAAAAGTGTTGGCACCCTTGAAATTGCTCCAGAAAAAGAAGTATTTCTCCCAGAAAATTATTGCACACGTTTTGTTATACACATGTTTATTTCCTTTGTGTGTATTGGAAAAACACAAAAAAAAACAGAGAAAAAAAGATAAGTTTAGCATAATTTCACACAAAACCTCAATAATGGTCCAGACAAAACTGTTGTGGGTAAACAACTTTGTTTCAAACGTCATGCTTGTTCAAACTCACCTGTGGCAAGTAACAGTTGTGGGCAATATGAAAATCACATAAAAGGAAAAAGACCAGCTCACCCTTTCAAGGAACAATCGGTATGGAAGCCCGCACCAATGCTCAGTGCCCAGTGAATGCAGGGTAAGAAAGAAGGATCCAGCTTCCGATTCAGGAATATGTAAAACAAATGCACACCAACAATCTAAGGTGTGAGGGGGGAACTTGGGGGTCTAATCATCAGACGCGTTTCAATTGCTACCTGCGCTCTTAAACTTGGTTTGAATTACCAAGTTTAAAAGTGCAGGTAGAGCTCAAAACGGGTCTGGTGGTGAGACCCCCAAGTCCCACCTTGCATCTTAGACTGTTGGTGTGCATTGGTTTTTCTTTTGTCACATATTTTAACTTTTTGCTAATAAAGCAATACGTTTTACATATACCTGGATCGGAAGCCGGATCCTCCAATATGAAAATCACTCCTGAAACCAGATAAAAAGGGGAGAAGTTGACTCAATCTTTGCATTGTGTGTCTGTGTGTGCCATACTATGCATGGAGAACAGAAAAAGAAGTCTGAGGACGTGAGAACCTAAATTGTTGAACAATATCAACAATCTCTAGGTTCCAAGTCCATCTCCAGAGATCTTGATGTTCCTTTGTCCACGGTGCGCAACATAATCAAGAATTTTACAACCTATGGCACTGTAGCTAATCTCCCTGGACATGGATGGCAGATATAAATGGATGAAAGTTTGCAACACAGCATACTCTGGATGTGGATATGCAGTCCCAATCAATGTGCTAAAGAAATTCAAGCTGTCCGTTGAAATTTAAATGAAATGAAACGCTATGGCAGGAGATTCAGGAGGACCCCACTGCTGGCACAGAGACATAAGAAAATTTAGACTGCAGTTGGTCAAAATGTACTTGAGTAAGCCAAAATCCTTCTGGGAATTCGTCTTGTGGACAGATGAGACCAAGATAGAGCTTTTTGGTAAAGCACATCATTCTACTGTTTATCAATAGTGGAATGAGGCCTACAAAAGAAAAGAACACAGTACCAACAGTCAAATATGGTGGAGGTTCAAAGATGTCTTGGGGTTGTTTTTCTACCTCTGGCACTGAGTGCCTTCACTGTTTGCAAGGTATCATGAAATATGAAGATTACCAATGTATTTTGGGTTACAAAATAATGCCCAGTGTCAGAAAGCTGGGGTTGCGTCCTAGGTCAAGGGTCTTCCAGCAGCACAATAACCCCAAACATAATTCAAGAACACCCAGAAATGGATGGAAACAAAGTGCTGGAGAGTTCTGAAGTGGCCAGAAATTAATCCAGATATAAATGCCATTGAACACCTGTGGAAAGATCTTAAAATTGCTGTTGGGAGAAGGCACCCTTCAAATATGAGAGACCTGGAGCAGTTTGCAAAAAAAGAGGGGTCCAAAATTCCAGTTGAGATGTGTAAGAAGCTTGTTGATGGTTATAGGAAGCGATTGATTTCAGTTATTTATTCCAAAGGGTATGCAACCAAATATTAAGTTGAGGGTGCCAACAATTTTGTCTCGTGTGAATTTTGTTTCGTGTGAAATTATGTCCAATTTGCCTTTTTTTCTCTGTTATTTTTTTTTGTGTTGTTCCAATATACACAAAGGAAATAAACATGTGCATTACAAAACGTGTAATTGAAATTATTTTGTGGGAGAAATACTTCATTTTCTGTAACAATTTCAATGGTGACAACACTTTCCGCCCTGACTGTATGACAGCACTGAACTGTGCATACAAGTGGAGACACTGGAGAGAGAAGCAGAAGTGACAGCAAACGTATTGCCTGTAGTTTATAATCCATAGGCTGCTGGAATAGAATTATTATTCAGTGATTTTACATATCAGGAGAAGGGGCCTCCTGCCAGTAATCTCACAAAAGGGCTCTGCAGTCAGCTGATTGAGACTAAAGAGGAACTGACAGACAATGGATTGCATTCAGCAACACAAGATATGTAAATACACTATCAACCACCTTCAACCAGCCAAGCTACCAGATCAACCACGTAACCAACTACACATTAAAAGTAAAGGTCACGTAACATGGGCCTGTAATCAGTTGAATGAGCACTCATACACATTAGATTAATGTCGGTCAAACCTGTCAATACTGATGGGTTTGACCAACAGTCTAATCATGTATATGGGGGCCACCGCCGTATAATAAAGAGATATTGGTCGCATTGTTTTCCTGGAGATAACGTTGGCCAGTGGCTTTCTTATAGAGAACACAGGAGTGCTCAGTTGAACGAGCGCTCCGGTGTATGGGAGACTTGGCAGAGATGGCTGTTGGACAATCTGCAGAAGCATCATTCAGCCGACTGCTGACCCTTAAAGTACAGTTGGTCCCTCTGTGATTCTCAGACATGTCATCAATGTGTGTCCTATAAAATAATAATTCTAGAGCTTCTTTTCTTAGAACTTTGGTTGGAAAAATGTGAACAATTGCGTTTGAAATGCCGGTCTTATACTTATTCGCGTAGACACATTTATAAACAGGTGCACATACAACTTAATACTGTAAATGTGCCGCATTTTTGCTTCTTGAGTCAGGAAGAACGAGAAGATTGTAATCCACCCCTACTACTTATTCCTACTGACACAAGCCCAATAGTAAATTTGCCCCTCTCTGATGTGCGGTTCCTTTTATTCCTTTAAGAAATAAATATATCGGTATATGAAAAAAAAAACAACTGGGTATCACTTAGTACTTTTGTCAATGAGGTGTGTGAGTACGTCAATGATGTTCTGCTCATGATTAGTTCATGTTATCAGAAGGCTGCCATTGGCATATAGCAACTGTGAGAGGGCAATCAACTAACACATGGAAATGGGGAATCCTGAGTAGAAGCAGCTTTTGCTGCGGATTCCCACCCTAGCTAATGGAGGGGGGTCTTAAGTAGGGAACCTTTCCATATCTTATATTCTTATAGAATTGTACATATATTTCCTTTTTTTTCTTTTGGGACAGATTTTCCTATTTCTTTATACTGGGATCTGTTGGGGTTTCTGGCAAAATGATATAAAAATACAAGTATCCCCTAATAAACAAGACATAACCTAGGTAAAACCACATACATTTATTGAGCGTGATGCGAGGGCTAACACAGTTCACACAAACACATGAAAAGTCATCATGATCTAGGAATGAAAATTCAGTTTATAACAGGAGGATATTTATAATGCAATGCCATGGGACCGCATCTGCTCAGAAAACATTTGGCTCAGAGGCCCATTAGTGATATAATGTAAGCCTCCCCTGCCACTGGCATATAAGAAATCAATTTAAGCCAACTGTACTTGCAAATGTTCTGGTACGTAAACACTAAGAACAGCTATCAATCCCACTTGCCGTACAAATGATTCTGCTATCTGGAAAATAAACCCACGTCTCTCCCATCTAACTTTATTTGTACGTAGTAAAAACCAATGTGGCATCACAACACAGCAATGTCTACCCACCCCGATCATAAATTCATTGCAAATCAAGCCACATATTACAGCAGCATATGTGTAACCAGATGGGTAAGCATATTCATATTTCTGCAAGGTTAGGACAAACACGAAACCCTGGACATTGCCCATCTTCCAGTAACCGAAGCTATGCAGAACATGGCTAAGGGTATAATAGTAATCAAAAATATTCATAGTCAAGGAGCTCACAGGCATCTGCCTTATAATGTATCAGCAGTCTGTGTTTTTCAACATCAAGATTCACACAAGCGTTTGCTTCAGGGTTTAGATACATATTTGGGTAATGAGAACAGGGTACCCAACAATGGGTCTTATTCATTTATATGGGGTTGATATATCGGGTTCAAGTAATACCACAGATGTATTTATTTTTAGGCACCAGCATAGTCCACAGATCTTTATACAGGGAAAATACACTGCTCAAAAAAATAAAGGGAACACTCAAATAACACATCCTAGATCTGAATGAATGAAATATTCTCATTGAATACTTTGTTCTGTACAAAGTTGAATGTGCTAACAACAAAATCACACAAAAATCATCAATGGAAATCAAATGTATTAACCAATGGAGGTCTGGATTTGGAGTCACCCCCAAAATTAAAGTAGAAAAACACACTACAGGCTGATCCAACTTTGATGTAATGTCCTTAAAACAGGTCAAAATGAGGCTCAGTATTGTGTGTGGCCTCCACGTGCCTGTATGACCTCCCTACAACGCCAGGGCATGCTCCTGATGAGGTTGCGGATGGTCTCCTGTGGGATCTCCTCCCAGACCTGGACTAAAGCATCCGCCGACTCCTGGACAGTCTGTGGTGCAACGTGACATTGGTTGATGGAGCGAGACATGATGTCTCAGATGTGCTCAATCGGATTCAGGTCTGGGGAACGGGTGGGCCAGTCCATAGCTTCAATGCCTTCAGGAACTGCTGACACACTCCAGCCACATGAGGTCTGGCATTGTCCTGCATTAGGAGGAACCCAGGGCCAACCGCACCAGCATATGATCTCACAAGGGGTCTGAGGATCTCATCTATGTACCTAATGGCAGTCAGGCTACCTCTGGCGAGCACATGGAGGGCTGTGCAGCCCTCCAAAGAAATGCCACCCCACACCATTAGTGACCAACTGCCAAACCGGTCATGCTGAAGGATGTTGCAGGCAACAGATCGATCTCCATGGCGTCTCCAGACTCTGTCACGTCTGTCACATGTGCTCAGTGTGAATCTGCTTTCATCTGTGAAGAGCACAGGGCGCTAGTGGCGACTTTGCCAATGCTGGTGTTCTGTGGCAAATGCCAAGCGTCCTGCATGGTGTTGGGCTGTGGACGTCAGGCACTCATACCACCCTCATGGAGTCTATTTTTAACCATTTGTGCAGACACATGCACATTTGTGGCCTGCTGGAGGTCATTTTGCAGGGCTCTGGCAGTGCTCCTTCTGTTCCTTCTTGAATAAAGGTGGAGGTAGTGGTCCTGCTGCTGGGTTGTTGCCCTCCTACGGCCCCCTCCACGTCTCCTGGTGTACTGGCCTGTCTCCTGGTAGCGCCTCCAGCCTCTGGACACTACGCTGACAGACACAGCAAACCTTCTTGTAACAGCTCGCATTGATGTGCCATCCTGGATGAGCTGCACTACCTGAGCAACTTCTGTGGGTTGTAGAGTCCATCTCATGCTACCACGAGTGTGAAAGCACAACCAACATTAAAAAGTGACCAAAACATCAGCCAGAAAGCATTGGTACGGAGATGTGGTCTGTGGTCCCACCTGCAGAACCACGCTTTTATTGAGTGTGTCTTGATAATTGCCAATAATTTCCATCTATTGTCTATTCCATTTGCACAACAGCATGTGAAATTGATTGTCAATCAGTGTTGCTTCCTAAGTGGACAGTTTGATTTCACAGAAGTTTGATTTACTTGGAGTTATATTCTGTTGTTTAAGTGTTCCCTTTATTTTTTTAAGCAGTGTATATATATTTGTACCGTGTTAGCCAGTAAATAGAAAAATATTTAGATTTGAGTGTCCTCAGTGGTTGATACCTTTTAATGGCTAACTGAAAAGATGGTAACAAATTGAAAGCTTCTGAGACTACTCAGGTCTCTTCATCAGATCTTTATAGACACTGTCATCACTGTGGTTCACATTCTAAACTTCCTATCAATATGTCTTTTTGTGGAAACCTGCCAAACACAGGGAAGAACATGCAAACTCCATGCAGATGTTGTACATGGTGGTAGAGATGAATGAATCCATTTGCGTGACTCCGGTCTAACGTCTCGGTAAGTGGTACTTGGCGGCTAGACAGGAGTCCTGTGAAGCTCAAACCTTCTGTGCTTCCCCAAGACTTTTTTTGATTAGCCAGGGCTGGCATGGCGTCATCTGTGTATCACATCGCAGAGATGATGTCGCGCCAGCCTAGACAAATGCAGTGCTAGGGATGCCAAAAGGTAAGAGATTTGCAGGCCTACCATCTAGCGGCCAGGTACCACTGACCTGGACAGTGTATAGGAGTCCCACAAATCAAGCCGCTCATCTCCACTTGGTGGGATTTGAACTTAGAACCCCAGCACCAGTGTTAGCTACTGTGCCAGTGTTTTCTCTCACTGGTAAATGAGTTGTCCACTGGGGGAAAGAAAAAACATAAAAAAAAAATCTGTCATAGTAAACCAATCCCAAGGGCAGATAAAACTTAAAAGGGATTTTACCATCTAATTTTGGCATATCAAAAGTACATTCCATAAATGTATGTCGGGTGCCATTTCAATTTCTAGGACTCCAACCGATTGAGAGAATAGAGGAATTCTTTCCACCGTTCGCCTTCCGGAAAGGGGAGAAACCATGGGGCCCTGTATACAACATATAGTTGTCAGCCAAATGGTGGTTTGGCTGATCTTTCAGCTGATAGCTATCTCTCCCGACTCCTCCATGCACAAGAGAACTTACTCTAACAAGTGGTCTAATGTTCTCTATGAGAGGGCCCCTGCCAGACTTCTCCAGGGGTGGCTTTATCTTGTTGGGAACAAAAGGATCCACAGTCCATAATCCGACATGCCAAATCCTTATCTCCTCCAACATCATCTGTCAGGGGGAGCTGGGAAGCCTGTCACGCTGTCTCTGTATACTGGAGGTAGGGGGCCTAAGCTGACCCTAAGCTGGGGCCCTGACTAATCCCTCAACCTGGAGGTACTGTTAAAGGTACAGAGGTCCAGGCCGCCAGCGTAACCCCTACCTCCTGAGGATCCCTGCACCCAAGTAATCTAGTCCTGAGAAGGACCCCGATCACAACAAAAGGGGACAAGTAATAATATGCCCACACACAGTACTTAGACGAACGAGACAGTACAAGGGAAAAACCAAAACCACCTTGCATACAAAAACTACACAACTACAACAGAGGGAACACCAACGGGAAAGGAGATAAATGATAAAGCGAGGAAGGGAAAAAACACTCCAAATACACTTATCTCTGAAACTCCAAATACCACGATCCGCTCTGTTAGTCTGCATGAAATGCTTTCACCGACACTTCCCTAACAGACCAGCAGGCATTTGAAGGAGTCTCACTACAGCAGCATTGATTGCAGCTGGGCGAGGCAGGACCTCGTCTAGCACAGAGAGAGAGAGAATTAACTCCCTCACTGCCGAAAAACACAAAGCACCGAAAAGTCAGCTGCGAGAAGGCAGGCTGTGTAATCGTGACGATCTTCGTGGCGACACACCCGTGACAGTACCCCCCCTTCTACGAGGGGCCTCCGGACCCTCAGGGCCAGGTTTATCCGGGTGAGTCGTGTGGAAGGCCCGAACTAATCGGTCTGCGTTAATATCCGACGCAGGAACCCACATCCTCTCCTCAGGACCATACCCTTTCCAATGAACCAGGTACTGAAGGGACCGGCGATTAAAGCGTGAATCGATGACCCTCGATACCTGGAACTCCAAGTTACCCTTGACCACCACTGGAGGGGGAGGTAAAGGTGACGGTACCACCGGCGCCACATACCTCTTAAGCAACGATCTGTGGAACACGTTGTGAATTTTAAACGTAGGGGGGAGGTCAAGACGGAATGCCACCGGATTAATAATAGAACTGATTCTGTACGGCCCGATGAACCTGGGACCCAGTTTCCAGGAGGGAACCTTAAGTTTTATATTCCTGGTAGACAACCATACCCGATCGTTCACACTTAGGTCCGGACCAGACACTCTCCTCCTATCAGCCATACATTTGTATCGGTTCCCCATAGTATTCAGATTATTCAGCACCCCTCTCCATACTGAAGCGAGTGATGAGGAAAATCGTTCCTCCTCAGGAACCCCCGAAGAGCCCCCCCTACTGAAAGTACAAAACTGGGGGTGAAAACCATATGCCCCAAAAAACGGGGACTTACCAGTGGACTCGCTTAGCCTATTATTAATAGCAAACTCTGCCAGAGGTAAGAAAGAAGCCCAGTCCTCCTGGTTCTCTGACACAAAACACCGGAGATATGTCTCCAAGCTCTGGTTCATACGTTCCGTCTGACCATTGGTCTGAGGATGAAAAGCCGATGAGAACGACAAATGCATCCCCCGCCGTGCACAAAACGCCTTCCAGAACTTGGACACAAACTGAGACCCCCGATCAGACACCACCTCGGAGGGTACCCCGTGAAGCCTCACAATCTCCCCAATGAACACCTGCGCAAGAGTTTTAGCATTAGGGAGAGCCGGAAGAGCGATAAAATGTGCCATCTTGCTGAACCTGTCCACTACAACGAGTATGACCGTTTTACCCGAAGACGGAGGGAGGTCCGTAATAAAGTCCATAGACAGATGAGTCCAAGGACGCTCCGGGATCTTCAAAGGTAAGAGGGCCCCAGACGGACGGGTATGTGAGGTCTTAGAGCGCGCACAAACCCCACAGGACGCGACAAAAGTTACCACCTCCTTATGTAAGTTAGGCCACCAAAACCGACGCGAGAGGAGATCCACAGTTGCTCTACTCCCCGGGTGTCCTGCGAAAACTGAGTCATGGTGTGCCTCGATCACCTTTTGTCGCAACTGATCTGGAACAAACAGTCTCCCCGGAGGTCCAACAGGGGCGTCCCCCTGAGCCTCCAATACCTCCTCCTCCAGCTCAGAGCATACTGCCGAAACCACCACCCCCTCCTGAAGGATAGGAATCGGGTCGTCCGTATTCCCGGCCCCAGGGAAACTACGAGATAAGGCATCCGCCTTTACATTTTTTGACCCAGGACGATATGTAACGACAAAATTAAACCTGGTAAAAAACAATGACCACCTAGCTTGTCTGGGATTCAGACGTTTCGCGGACTCCAGATATAGCAGGTTCTTGTGATCGGTGATGACGGTGACCGGATGGACTGCCCCCTCCAAAAAATGGCGCCACTCCTCAAAAGCTAACTTAATGGCCAAGAGTTCCCTATTGCCGACATCGTAATTCCTCTCAGCGGACGACAATTTTTTAGAGAAAAAGGCGCACGGATGCCACTTACCAGGGGACGAACCTTGTGACAATACTGCTCCCACCCCTACCTCGGAAGCGTCTACCTCTACAATGAATGGCTGTGACGCATCCGGTTGAATGAGTATGGGTGCCGAGGCAAAACATTTTTTCAAGGAGGAGAATGCTTGACAAGCCTTGTCAGACCACCTAGAAAAATCCGTCCCCTTTTTAGTCATGTCTGTGAGAGGCTTAACCATGGACGAGAAATTACGAATGAACTTCCGGTAATAATTAGCAAACCCCAGGAAACGTTGTAGTGCCTTAAGATTCTCTGGCCGATCCCATTCAAGAACTGCCCGCACTTTCCCAGGGTCCATACGAAAACCGGACGCTGAAACCAGGAAGCCTAAAAACTGGAGTTCCTGTACGGCGAACACACACTTTTCCCATTTGGCATACAGTTTATTATCCCGCAAGATCTGTAACACCTGCCTAACGTGCTCCTGATGAGACACCAGATCCGGCGAGTAAATTAAGATATCATCCAGATATATGACAACAAACTGTCCCACCAGGCGGCGAAAAATGTCATTAACAAAGTGTTGGAACACCGCCGGGGCATTAGTCAGACCGAATGGCATGACAAGGTTCTCATAATGCCCCTCTGGAGTGTTAAACGCCGTCTTCCACTCATCCCCCTCCTTCATCCTAATCAGATTGTACGCCCCCCTGAGATCCAACTTAGAGAACCATTTGGCGCCCACGATCTGATTAAAGAGATCGGGAATAAGTGGGAGCGGATACGGATCTCGGACCGTAATCCGATTAAGTTCACGGAAATCCAGGCAAGGGCGTAGGCCTCCATCTTTCTTCTTAACAAAGAAGAACCCCGCAGCCACCGGTGAAGATGAAGGTCTAATATGCCCCTTAGCCAGACTTTCTGAAATATAATCCTTCATGGCCTGCCTCTCAGGACCAGAAAGGTTATACAACCTAGCTTTAGGTAACTTGGCCTCAGGGAGCAGTTTTACAGAACAGTCATACTCGCGATGAGGAGGTAGTTCCTGACACCCTTTCTCCGAGAATACAACCTCAAAGTCCGCCAGAAATGGAGGCAAGACCCAAGGAGTAACCGCACCGATGACCGTGTTCATGCAGTTTTTATTACAGAATTTACTCCATTGGCTTATCTCTCTGGTTTGCCAATTAATAACCGGGTTATGCTTAGTTAACCAAGGAAGGCCCAACACTATAGGAGTGGGAAGACCCTCCAACACGTAGCAAGACAACAGTTCTTTATGTATCGCCCCCACCTGAAGTTTTACGTCATGCACAGCTTGCAAAAAACTTCCCTGACCGAGAGGCCTGGCATCGATCGAGAATATGGGGATGGGTTTAGCCAACTCACTCAATCGCATACCTTGAACCCGGGCAAACCGAGCATCAACCAGATTAGCCCCGGCCCCACTATCCAGAAGAACAGATATCCTCTCAGTTCTCGTACCCACCACCACCTCCGCCGGTACGAGAAACTGAGACGAACCTAGGGACGAAATACCTACTCCCAGATTGCCGTCCACCACACAACCTGGGATCAACAGTTTTCCGACGACTCTTCACTCTGCAAGGGACGGGATGGACACCCCCCAATAAAATGTCCCTTTCTCCCGCAGAAGAAACACCTTCCTGTCTTATGGCGCACCACCGGTCCCCTCCCCCGAAATGATGTCCCTCCTAATTGCATAGGCTCCTCTGGACTGACCAGGGGAACAACCATATGAGGGGACCTTGTAGGAGGTGGAGTCATCACAGGGGGTAGAGTTATCCCGCACCTCTCCTGAAGCCGTCTGTCAACGCGAATAGCAAGGGCCATAGCGGCTTCCAGTGACGCGGGAGAGTCATACTGTGCCAACAAATCCTGTAATTTTTCGGATAAACCTTGACAAAACTGGCTCCTAAGAGCCGGGTCATTCCACTGGGTGTCCGTGGCCCACCTACGGAACTCCGAACAGAATTCCTCCGCCGGACGATCTCCCTGCTGGATCCTACGTAACTTAGACTCAGCAAGGGAGATCCGATCTGGGTCATCATATACGAGTCCCAGAGCAGCGAAAAACCTATCCACTGACTGGAGAGCCGGGGAGCCCGGGGGAAGAGAGAACGCCCAAGATTGTGGGTCCCCTTGTAGGAGCGAGATGACAATTCCCACCCTTTGTTCTTCACTCCCCGATGACCGAGGCCGCAGCCGAAAGTACAACTTGCATGCCTCCCGGAAAACAAAAAACTTGTCCCGCCCCCCAGTGAACCTGTCAGGGAGAGCTACTTTAGGTTCTGGTCCGGCTTGCTCCTGAGGATACAAAACCTTGGACCTAACGTCCGCCAGCTCCATGGACAAACTCTGCAACTGCCGAGCTAGACCGGCTACTGGATCCATGGTAGCTGGAGAAAAACTAAGTGGTCGGTGAAAATGTCACGCTGTCTCTGTATACTGGAGGTAGGGGGCCTAAGCTGACCCTAAGCTGGGGCCCTGACTAATCCCTCAACCTGGAGGTACTGTTAAAGGTACAGAGGTCCAGGCCGCCAGCATAACCCCTACCTCCTGAGGATCCCTGCACCTAAGTAATCTAGTCCTGAGAAGGACCCCGATCACAACAAAAGGGGACAAGTAATAATATGCCCACACACAGTACTTAGACGAACGAGACAGTACAAGGGAAAAACCAAAACCACCTTGCATACAAAAACTACACAACTACAACAGAGGGAACACCAACGGGAAAGGAGATAAATGATAAAGCGAGGAAGGGAAAAAACACTCCAAATACACTTATCTCTGAAACTCCAAATACCACGATCCGCTCTGTTAGTCTGCATGAAATGCTTTCACCGACACTTCCCTAACAGACCAGCAGGCATTTGAAGGAGTCTCACTACAGCAGCATTGATTGCAGCTGGGCGAGGCAGGACCTCGTCTAGCACAGAGAGAGAGAGAATTAACTCCCTCACTGCCGAAAAACACAAAGCACCGAAAAGTCAGCTGCGAGAAGTCAGGCTGTGTAATCGTGACGATCTTCGTGGCGACACACCCGTGACAAAGCCCCCATACAGATTAGATTGATGGTCTAGATCGCCGATATCGGCAGGTTCATCTGACAGTCTTATGTGTAAGGGGGCTTTAAGCATGTTTGGGTCTGCCTTCATTGTATTTTCTGCATTTTATGATTCATGTTTTCTATTATTCACTCTTAATGATGGATTGAAAAACAATTGCAGGCTGTCCAGTCCTTTTGGGTCCCTTAAATAAATAAAAAAATAAGTGAATTGTGACTCTACTATGAGTCAATCTCTTAAACTCGGTGTAAGATCTATAAACACAAGAAATTCCAATATACGTTCTCAGTGCAATGATGTTTCTCACACGCTAAGAGTGAATGATGTGAACAGCCATTCTGACTTAGTCATCTATATTCATAAAGGGGTTTCCTAAGCTGATGTCAGACTGCCAGTAAGTGGGAGGCCTCGGATTTGTCGTCAGCTAGTGAGAGCACACATGTAATAGTTTACTACGCTTTCTCTGATCCTTTTACGCTGGTTTTTTATCCCTCAAACATTGATGTGAAATGTAGATATCATCTGACAGCTCCACATTGAGGGCTCCATTGTAACATAAATGATAGTTCTATCCATAGATCCGTATGACTGATATTTTACTATGTCAGGGCTAGAATTTAGTTGCACTAGTCACGTGAGCAGAATACTTACTATAAGTTAACGCTGACTACAATATACTACGTTTAGTCTGCCTTTTGTGTTAGTCATTCACTTCTCCGGAAAATGGTTTATTTATGCACCTAGTAGCTAAATTAGGTTACTTGCGTTTTTTGTTTTTTTTTCATTGCCTTTTTATTGAATTATTATCACTGTGGTTTGTTTCTTTTTTGTTATGTCATGTTTTAAGCTGCTTTGCCTTTGATACTTCCTGGTATTTCCTTCCTGCATTTTATAAACCTTTATTGATATAGTCATGTGCAGATGCATTTTTTATCAGCGGATTTTCCGCATCTAATGCAAGTCTATGGGTAAAATCGGCACATAAAACTCAGCATACCTGTAAGACAATTTGACATGTTGCAGATTTGAAACATGCACCGCAGGTCAGTTTACATTGAGTATAAAAAAAAGCATGGTGGGCATGAGATTTCTATAAATCCTATCCACTTTTCTGTAACTGTAAAATGCTGCGATTTTTGCATCATGGGAGTGTCTGTTTACATAGATCGACCAGCAGCACTGAATGACCGTCGATTGTTAAATAATAACTGTGGAGATACGGGGTCTCCCGTGGGCATACTACTACTCAGACAACACAGGGTGAGGGTTAAACAGTGTGGCAAAACTTTATTGAACCACCAAACAGACAATAACATATAGAACAGTTCCAGCAAATACCCAAGATGGTGCAAAATTACACAGTCTCACCCTTTCGCTGGCCCATTGGGAATAGAGCAACTGCGACTTTGGGACTTCCAGGGCTAACTACCTCAACCAGTGGCCACCCGCTTTTGGCGGGCCCCCACAGAGAGGAGGTAGCGGCAAGCTTAGGAAGCTGGCAGTCCATTAAGGTACGTGGCCAGGAGACCCGAAGATCCCACCCTGGTTTTCTCTGAACATATCCATGGATCCAGGTGACCGGATGGTCCCAACCTGAATTCTCCGGGTGTATCCATGGGTTTCAGGTGACCGGATGTCCTAACCTGGCTAACCCAAACATATCCATGGGACCAGGTGACAGGAGGGTCACAATCATGGCTTTGCCCAAACATCTCAAGGGACCAGGCGACTGGATGGTCCCAACCTGGCATCTCAGAACATATCCATGGGACCAGGTGACCGGAGGGTCACAATCCTGGTTTCCCCAAATGTCTACATAGGGTCAGTGATGGTCAATGGAGCAGATCTGTATCCTTCCAGCAAGGGCAGGGTTCTCTTAGGCTGGCATCCTGTAGAATCCAAATCTGTGTCCCTCGTGATGGAGCCATGCTACCAAGCTTCTGTCCTGAAGAGACCCTCTTGGCTAAGTTTCTCTGATTCTCCTTTTAGCAGGATAGAAATCCCTTTTTACATTTACATCTGTGGCTAAGGTCATCATTCACAGGTCAGGGGGAAAGGTGCAGGGCTCATGTCTCATTGTTTGAGCATTTAATCAATTGGCATAGTTGGAATCCCCCTGCTCTGTAAATCAACAACTAGCTGGCTTAGTACAATATGTAATTAGCATATTAACAAACATCATTATTCCCCAACAATGAGTTGCTGCCCTCCATACAATAAGTTGCAGTAAATATCAACTCAAATGCAACATTCAGGTTTATACAAATACTAGTCTGTCCTTCTAGACCCACCAAAGAAACAAACATAAATTCAAAAGTCAACATAAAGATAATAGTGTATTTCTCCTGGCTTAACAAATTTAGACATCTGGGTAATTAAGATTAGAAGCTGTGTTGTCACAATAACCAATCAGTCAGTTACTAACCTGTTTAAAAAGGCAGACCGCGGTTAATGGTGTGCACTGAACGATCTGTAATAGCTCACCCAGTGCACATAGTCTGCCATTGTTGTCAGCAGTGAGTCGTATTTAGGGTTATGTGCCACCGAGAACGATGATCTTTTGCGCTGCACAAAAGATCATTTCACTGCTCGTTCATCTGTTGATCAGCAGCCTGTTTAGACTCACTTCACAATAATCTTTCAGTGTAAATGCACACCCTGATGGTTATTTAACCCCCATAGACAAACCAAAAAAGAAAGTGTTTATAGGAATCATACAGGATAAAAAGTACAAAAGTCCAGGGCTTGTCATCAAACTGTAGCCAAGTGAATGGAAACAAGTTATAGATCATTTGCCATGGAAAACATTGTTTGTGGCTCCCCAATTTCTAATCATTCCATTTCCTAAATTAAAGGGACCATGGTATTTATCAGTCATTTGGAGCTTATTTAGAATGTATGCTACAGGAAATCTCCCATGTTATTGGATTTTGTTGGTCATTTCCAGTTACATAAATTTACTACGCTGAAGGGTTTTAAGGGAAGGGAGGTTTACAAAGTTCAATTTAATAGCAGTAAATCACCCACCCCCTAATAACGAGAGGAATCAGCCTATTCTATCCCACTCTATCCAGCAACACTGACAAATGAGCTACCATGGGGAAGGGAAAACCTATTCTGACTGCTCGTGTGACACTGAAATATCTCAAGATTCAATAAAAGATAAATAAAATGATCGTCATATTGAAATAATGTCATTTTATATTAATATATTCCTTTAAGTGCCGACCGTGGTCTAAACATATGGATTACTGTTGAAAGCATCTTCTGACTTGCCAGAAGATGTTTTAAAGCTTTTTCTCTTTAAAGTGTACCTACACTTTTACTATTTTTTAATATGTTGCAGGCACTGAAACGTCTGAATTTTCCACTGCCAAAACGATTTAAAAGCGGGTAGAAGCGCTGAGCCCTAGTGGTAGAGGCGGTCAGCTCCTGCATATGCGCGCACACAGAGCCGTGCACAAGCTCAACAGAAAGTGGAGGAGCTGAGCACAGTCTTTTGAGCAATCGGGGCGTGTTTCAATGCCTACAACATATAAAATAACTTGGTAAAGTGTAGATACACTTTAAAGAGGTTATCCAGGTCTTTTTTTAATTTTGTGTATGAGGCAAAGAACTAACAGGCAACTAACAGGCAACTAGTTGTTGACTACTTGCCTATTCTGCTGGGGGACAAACTCTGCCGATTCAGCCGTAGATTCCTCCCAGATTCCATCACTTTCTGACACTATGATAGATCCACAAAAGTCAAAAGGGGTCAGCAGGCAGTTTTTGTGTCCCTCATGTGATGAATCTATCCCCTGCATGAATTTTGTTTTTGTGTTCCTATTCCTAGTCTTGTACAGTTTATATCTTGCCAAAATAGTGCAATAATTTGGTCATAGTGACCCCTACTTCTGTAGATTCTGTTTTTATCAGGAGGTTGTCAACATTTCCTTTTATCCAGTAAACATTTGATACAAAGCTTAAAGCACAATGTTTGGTTTCCTCTATGGTACCACGAGGCAAAAAAAAGCAGTTCAAGGTACAAAACCAGTTATTATGGCGAAATAAATCTTCCATTATTAAGAGGCGTTTTTTGCCACTGCCCTCGCTTTCTTGGTACTTATACAGCACCTTCACATTTGTGTATGAAATGCCTTACTGGTGTGTTATTTAAAAGTAAAATGTCTAGTTCCCATTAAATGTCAGGTTATTTTGCAGGAACCTTTAATTACATTTCGCAAAGGAGCGGAGTTAATTTCTGCTGACATAATATGAATAATTCTGCCTGTGTGGAGGAGGGGAGCACAGGGAGTTTATGTGTTTACAGCACCCAGCATTTTCCGCTACAATGATTTATGTGTCTTTATAACAGTCTCTTATGGGGATAGACTACGGCATAGTTATAACAAAAAATAGTCATTCATTCTACTATTTACCATTGGTATGTGGCAACAAATATAAAGCAAGGAATAGTACTTGTGTAAAAGGATAGGTAAGAAAGTCCAAAATAAAATGTAATACAATATTTGCCACTACGTTTATTTTAAAATAGTTTCTGATGTTCTCAACCAAGTTATAAAGCAGTTTTGTGAAGGTTTCAGCAGTCACATGACATTATTAATGTCAGGAGACCAGTGGAAGAGCAACGCTGTTTTTTTTTTAAATTTTTGCCGCACACTGGGGCCTAAATAAAAGGTTGTCTGGTAGAGAAAAACTCCTTTAACTTAAAACACTGATGTGGCTATAGGCAACATTGCTAATATTTACTAATTTAGCCATTGGTGCAGCTGGACACCGATCATTATGGGGGCCTGCAACGTTAAGATGAATTTACACCGGTCAGTTATTGAACATGAGAGTCTTCAAATACTCGTTCATTGTGTGAAATTATTTTTAAGCGATATAGCCATTCAACAGTCACTTAACATCAAATGTTGCCAAGTTTGAATTCGCCCTTACGCCTAGAAACTACAGCATGCATATTTTGGGGCCAAGAGGTGGGTGTTATGTTCTACAACTTAGAACTAAGGAATAGGAGGGAAAAGCTATCCCTGCACTGAGACTCAGCTTAACCCTACGCTGGGGTGGGTGCCCTATTCCTTGTGAATAGCCCCACCGAAACTCCTCTGCTAAACTCAAATGAAGACCTGAAGGAAGGGGAAATTGGTCGCTAAAAGATCTAAGGACTGGGAGCAAAAACAGGAGACCTCCTAACAGAAAAGTTAGTTGCAGAAATGAAGATTAAAGGGAACAAAACTGGTGGAACAAAAAGTCCCAGGATATTAATTGTCCAAAGCACAAAGAACTTAACAAGGCAACTTAGCCAGAGCACAAGCGTAACAACACTGATGTCCAGTGGGGAATGGGAGACAGGTGCTGAGTAATAAAGAGTGAAGAGATCACATGACCAAGACACCCAGCACCACAGGAAAAGACTAGAAGCCAGCAAACCACAACAAGATGGCCGATAGTAAAACAACATAAATTCTAACAGTACCTCCCCTTTTACGAGGATCCTCCGGATCCCCTAGGCCGAGCCTTACCAGAAAATCTCCTGTGAAAAGCCTTATTTAGCCTTGAGGCCGACACATCCTTGGCCTTCACCCAGGAATTATCCTAGGGGCCAAAACCTCTCCAGGACACAAGATACTGTACTCTCCCTCTATGCCACCTGGAATCCAAAATGCGAGAAATCTCAAATTCACCGTCCTCATAAACAGGAGGAACAGTAGGCTTCGCCTGCTTATCAGGCGTGTCCGCCTTCTTAAGTAACGACACATGAAAGACAGAATTAATCCTCCAGGACGAGGGAATGCCCAACCTCACCGCTGCCGAGTTGACAATCTGAACCACTTTGAAAGGACCCACAAATTTAGGCCCCAGTTTTTTAAAAGGAATTTTCAAACGAAGATTCCTAGAGGACAACCAAACCATATCCCCAACAGCAAACAAGGACTCCTTTCTTTTTTTGTCAAAATACATTTTTGATCACCTGTTAGCCTCTTTAAGGTTCAGGCGTACACTGGTCCAAACCCTCTCCAAAGCACCAGAAAAATTGTCCTCCGGTACAGCAGCCCCAACTTTGGAAAATGGACCAAAAGATGGATACCTGCCAGTACAACAAAAAAAAGGAGAACAACCAGCCGAGGAAGAAGTATGATTATTAAGGGCAAACTCCGCAAGTAGTAGAAATTCTGACCACATTTCCTGATTGTCTGCCACAAAACATTTCAAAAACTGCTCGACATCCTGGTTCTTCCTTTTAGTCTGTCCATTGGACTCTGGATGATACCCCGACGAGAATGACAAATTAATTTTCAATCTGTCACAAAAAGCACGCCAAAAGCGAGCTACAAACTGTGGTCCTTTATCGGAAACAATGTCCGTGGGAACACCATGGTGTTAGAACCCTCCTGTTGGTTTTTTCTATCTTGTGTTTTGCGGTCAAGTGACCATCTGCCTTTATATTCCAGCTCTGCCCTTCTGGCTGTGCTGGAATTCAGTGTTTTACTGTTTCTCTAGCCTGGTGCTTCGGTGCCTTTCTCTGTCAAGTTCGCTTGGTCCTCTGGGACCTTTAGTACATTTTGTCAGTTTGTCTTTTTGTGTTCTGCAACAACTTCTGTTTAGGAGGTGTCCCATTTTTGTCCCAGTCCTTAGTTCTTTTAGGGACCCCTCCCTTAATTCTATAGGTCTTCGTTCAGACTAGCCGAGGACTAAGATGGGTCTGTTCACTAGGAACAGGCAGCCCGCTACATCGTAGGGATTCAGCTTAGTCTTACTGTAGGGACAGCTTTCTCCTATCTTTGCTTAGTTCATGTTGCAGATCATAACACATGGAGCCTGACAATCTCCTTCACAAAATCCTTAGCAAGAGTCTTGGCGCAAGGTAACTTGTTGAACGGAACCAAATGACACATTTTACTAAACCGGTCCACAACAACCCAGATGACAGAAAAACCCTCTGATAAAGGCAGATCGGTGATAAAATCCAGCAAGGTGCGTCTATGGCGAACTAGGAACTTCCAAGGGGCACAGCAACCCCGCAGCCGGAGCGTGAGAGGCCTTCGACCTAGCGCACACGGAACACTGAAGGACCCACTTGATGACTTCCCTTTGCCACCCTGGCCACCAGAAACTCCGACCGATAGACTTCCTAGTTTCCAAAATCCCTGGGTGACCCGCCAACCGAGACTCATGACATTCAACAAACAACGCTCTCCTCAAGGCTCTAGGCACAAACAATTTACCACGCAGAGTATTAGTTGGTGCCGCACTCTGAGCTCCTATGATGCTATTCTCCAACTCAGAATCCAATGTGGCCACCACCACCCCTCTCTGCAAAATACACTCCTCCCTCTCAGCATTCACCGCTGGAGAGAAACTACGAGACAAAGCGTCAGACTTAACATTCTTTGTCCCCGGGACAAAGGTTACGGAAAAATTGAACCGGGCAAAAAACAGTGCCCACCTAGTCTGACGGGCATCCAAACGTTTAGCTGCGTTCAGATTTTTTTTTAAAAGAAAGCACAGGGATGCAACCCATCCTCACCCTCCTGGGACATTACTGCCCCTATAGATGAGGCATCCACCTCAACCAAAAATGGCTTGGTCTCATCCGTCTGGATAAGAACAGGAGCAGAGCAGAACCTCTCCTTGAGGTACTCAAAAGCTTCAATAGCCTCAGTGGACCATTGGACTGTATTTTAGCGATGACAGAGAAATTCTTTATGAATTTCCTGTAATAATTGGCAAACCCCAAAAACCTCTGTATGGACATCAAACCCTCAGGCCTCGGCCACTCCAGCACAGCCTGAACTTTCACCTGGGTCCATCTCAAAACCATCACAAGAGGCAAAGTAACCCAAAAAAACTAATTTTCTGGACAGCAAACGGACACTTCTCCAATTTAGCAAAAAGTGTGTTATCTCTCAGTATCTGAAGAACTTCGCGGACTCTCTGCCAATGAGACTCAAGATCCGATGAATAAATTAAAATGTCATCCAGATAAACAATAACACTCCTACCGATCAAGGGTCTCAATGTCATTGATGAAATTTTGAAAAAATGCAGGGGCGTTAGTAAGCCCAAAAGGCATCACCAAACACTCAAAATGACCTTCCGGGGTGTTAATAGCTGTCTTCTATTCATCTCCGTCCTTCACCCGCAGCAAATTATATGCCCCACGAAGGTCAATCTTAGAAAATCATTTAGCTCTGGTCAATTGGTTAAACAAATCCGGAATAAGTGGTAACGGGTAAGGATTGCGCACAGTGATCTTATTAATCTCCCGAAAATCCAGACATGTCCTAAGACCCCCATCCTTCTTTTTGACAAAAAAGAACCCAACCGCCACAGGAGACTTAGACAGTCTTATGTGACCTGCAGCTAAACTAGTCTGAAAGTATTCTTTCAAAGACTCCCTCTCGGAAATTGTCAGATTAAACAACTGACTCTTAGGGAGCTTAGAATCAGGGACGAAGTCAATAGCGCAATCGTAATCTCTATGAGGTGGTAAAGCTTTTAACTCCACCTCCGAAAAAACCCTCCAAAAATCCTGAATGCGTTCAGGTAACTCCCCCTTCACAACAGGACTGGTGGTAAATCAAAGCTATGCTTTATTCTGACACGCCTCTTAAACTCCTACTTCCCTTCATGTAGTTATAGCCTAAGGTTCCCATACACCTTACACAGTATGACAATCGGATACACTTCTACCTGCTTCAGTCAGAGCGCTCCCGTTAACATTAGATATTGGCTGGTTTACAGAAATGGACTTTAATCTAATGAATATGGGCATCTTAAAAGAGTTATTAAGGACTATTTTATTATTTTCTCATGGGGCTAAGCAGTGGTGTAACTAGAGTCCGATGGGCCCCGGTGCAAAATTTGGACCTGGGCTCTCCTGGCCCCACATGTTGGTCAGATGTATGGGCTCTATCCTGGGCCTTTTCCTGATATATATGTTCTCATCCTGGGCCCATCCTAGTATATATGACCTACACCCTGGTATATATGTTCCCCATCCTGTTATATATGTTCACCATCCTGGGCCCATGCTGGTATATTGTAATGCACACGCCCGGGCTGAGCGGCGTGTGAGTGTGATTCCACTGAACCGTGCCGGAGAATGAATGCCTGGAGGGGCGTAACTAGGTATTCACCCGATCCGACCAGGGTCGCACGACGGCATACGACGCCAGTGCACCAAGGAGGAACCGAGCAGAGGGACCAGGTGCTACTCCAGGACAGACCCCGGACACGGCTGTTGACCCACACAGGGGAATACAGGAACAGACAAGTTAGGCTGGCACACAGACTGGTGGGTATAGGCAGGCACGACTGGTATGCAGGCAGGCGGGTATGCAGGCAGGGGGGTACAGGCAAGCACGGCTAGAGTGCAGACAGGGAGGCACTAGCAGGTTGGAACACAGGCGGGATAGGACCCAGTACACACTGGGACTCAGGAACAGAACCACAGATGTGGCGGACAAACACAGCAGAGTGAGGCCACCCAGAGAGGTGAGCGAGAGCAGGGCAAGACGAGACCGCCTAGAGCGGTAAGCGAGAGTAGAGCAGGACGAGGCCGCCTGGAGCGGTGAGCAAGAGTAGAGCAGGACGAGGCCGCCTGGAGCGGTGAGCAAGAGTAGGGCAGGACGAGGCCGCCTGGAGCGGTGAGCAAGAGTAGAGCAGGACGAGGCCGCCTGGAGCGGTGAGCAAGAGTAGAGCAGGACGAGGCCGCCTTGAGCGGTGAGCAAGAGTAGAGCAGGACGAGGCCGCCTGGAGCGGTGAGCAAGAGTAGAGCAGGACAAGGCCGCCTGGAGCGGTGAGCAAAGAGTAGAGCAGGACAAGGCCGCCTGGAGCGGTGAGCAAGAGTAGAGCAGGACAAGGCCGCCTGGAGCGGTGAGCAAGAGTAGAGCAGGACAAGGCCGCCTGGAGCGGTGAGCAAGAGTAGAGCAGGACAAGGCCGCCTGGAGCGGTGAGCAAAGGGTCAGAGCTGAGCGAGACTGCCGGAGCAGTGAGCAAGGAGTCAGAGCAGAGCGAGACTGCCGGGGCAGTGAGCAAAGGAGTCAGAGCAGAGCGAGACTGCCGGAGCAGTGAGCAAAGGGTCAGAGCGGAGCGAGACTGCCGGAGCAGTGAGCAAAGGGTCAGAGCGGAGCAAGACTGCCGGAGCAGTGAGCAAAGGGTAAGAGCGGGATAGAACCGCCAGAGCGGTGAGCAAAGGCAGAGCAGGCTAGAACCGCCGGAGCAGTGAGCAAGGCAGAGCAGGCTAGAACCGCTGGAGCGGTGAGCAAGGCAGAGCAGGCTAGAACCGCCGGAGCAGTGAGCAAGGCAGAGCAGGCTAGAACTGCCGGAGCGCTGAGCAAGGCAGAGCAGGCTAGGAACCGCCGGAGCGGTGAGCAAGGCAGAGCAGGCTAGAACCGCCGGAGCGGTGAGCAAGGCAGAGCAGGCTAGAACCGCCGGAGCGGTGAGCAAGGCAGAGCAGGCTAGAAACGCCGGAGCGGTGAGCAAGGCAGAGCAGGCTAGAACCGCTGGAGCGGTGAGCAAGGCAGAGCAGGCGGGACAGGGCTCTGTACACATGGAACAGGCAGGAAGGGAAAGGCAGAACCAGATACCCCCAGGGTACTTGCAGTGAAGTAGCGAGTGGACCACAAACTCACAAACGGAAGTACAGTGACAACGAGCAGGAGTTAGGTACGAGTTCAGACTCTGCAGAAAAAGGAAAGGTACGGACATAGAGAAAAACAGGAAACAGGCTAGAAGAGTATTCAGACAAGAACGACACAGTAGCAAGATACAGGAGCGGGTCTAGGTATGCAGCCCCTAGAAGGCGGGAGGAACAGGCTAGGAGCGTGTTCAGACAGGACAGACAAGATACGGGGAGCGGGTCTAGGTATGCGGCCCCTAGAAGGCGGAACGAACAGGCAAGGAGCGTGTTCAGACAGGACTGGAAATACAGCCTACAAGAAAGGCAAGCAAGCAAACACAGAAAGGGACCTGGCACATTCAGAGTGAGAGAGCACACTGAATGAAACACTATGCTCAGGCAGGGATTCATTGGAGCAGCTGGGTTAAATACCAGGTGACAGGCAGCAATAGGCTGAGGACGCACAAGGGGTGTGCCCGCAGCAGGTACAAGAAACAGGAAGTGATCGGGCGCCGCCCTTAAGCAGCAGAAGCAGAGGCAAGCAGACAGCATGGAGGGAAGCCAGGCTAGCAGACTGGACTGGAGATCAAGTGCGCGCTCTTGCACAGTGGGAGATGGACCACTATGCAAGGACGCCGCCAGGTATGTTACATATATTATGTTCCCATCCTGGGCACAACCTGATATATACAGTGGGGGAAATAAGTATTTGATCCCTTGCTGTTTTTGTAAGTTTGCCCACTGACAAAGACATGAACAGTCTATAATTTTAAGGGTAGGTTAATTTTAACATTGAGAGATAGAATATCCCAAAAAAAATCAAGAAAATCACATTGTATAAATTAGATATTTTTTCTTTGCATTTTGCAGTGAGAAATAAGTATTTGATCCCCTACAAACCATTATGAGTTCTGGCTCCTACAGACCAGTTAGACCCTCCTAATCAACTCGTTACCTGCATTAAAGACAATTGTCTTACATAGTCACCTGTATAAAAGACTCCTGTCCACAGACTCAATTAATCAGTCAGACTCTAATCTCTACAACATGGGCAAGACCAAAGTGCTTTCTAAGGATGTCAGGGACAAGATCATAGACCTGCACAAAGCTGAAATGGGCTACAAAACCATAAGTAAGACACTGGGTGAGAAGGAGACAACTGTTGGTGCAATAGTAAGAAAATGGAAGAAATACAAAATGACTGTCAATCGACATCGATCTGGGGCACCATGCAAAATCTCAGCTCGTGGGGTATCCTTGATTGTGAGGAAGGTGAGAGATCAGCCTAAAACTACACGGGGGGAACTTGTTAATGATCTCAAGGCAGCTGGGACCACAGTCACCAAGAAAACCATTAGTAACACATTACGCCTTAAAGGTTTAAAATCCTACAGTACCCGCAAGGTCCCCCTGCTCAGGAAGGCACATGTGCAGGCCCATCTGAAGTTTGCCAATTAACACCTGGATGATTCTGTGAGCTATTGGGAGAAGGTGCTGTGGTCAGATGAGACAAAAATTGAGCTCTTTGGCATTAACTCGACTTGCCGTGTTTGGAGGAAGAAGAAGGGTGAGTACAACCCTAAGAACATCGTCCCAACCGTGAAGCATGGTGGGGGAAACATTATACTCTGGGGGTGCTTTTTTGCAAAGGGGACATGGCGACTGCTGTGCTGAAGGGAAGACGGATGGGGTCATGTATCGCAAGATTTTGACCAACAACCTCCTTCCCTCAGTAAGAGCACTGAAGATGGGTCGGGGCTGGATCTTCCAGCAAGACAATGACCCAAAACATACAGCCAAGGCAACAAAGGAGTGGTTAAAAAATAACCACAGTAAGGTCATGGAGTGGCCTAGCCTGTCTCCAGACCTTAATCCCGTAGAAAACTTATGAAGGGATTTGAAGCTCCGAGATGCCATGATGTCACTGCTATGCACCCCCAGTCACGTGCACGCCGACATCAGCTGCTGGCCTCTGATTGACTGGCAGAGTGTATTGCAGCGCACGTACCCTGCGGGTCCCAATAATACGCTTTAGCTAAATGTTCGTCCAAGGTTGCACATCCAATTGAAGTTTGGGCTGGCGTTGGCAGGGCCACCACCCATACGGGCCCAGTCGCGACCTCTGCGACTGTGATTGTTTAGCTCCTGGGGCTAAGAACTGACAGGCAAATAGTTGCTAAATACCTGCCTGTTCTGCTCAGTGCTGGCTGAGAGCTATCACAGACCACTCCTGTCGGCGACTCTGCTGCTTACTTAGCCTCACAACAACAGAGCAGCTCTTCCTCTTCTGGGCTTCCTTTTCGACAGGGTGTGACTGCTGATGTCATGCTGATTGACAGCCAGCTCCCCACAGTTAGGCAGCGGAAAGCCGGCTGTCAATCAACATGACAGAGGTAGTAACATCCTGCCAACAAAAGAGAAGAGAAGCAGCTGTTCTGTTGATGTGACATCACTGGAAGCCACAGAATTGCCGGCAGAAGCGATCCGTGACCACTCTGTGCCGGCAGAGATAGGAGTCAGGCACAACAGGCAGGTAGTTAGCAACTACCTTCCTGAAAGCTCTTAGGCCCATAAGGAAAAAAAATAGTCCTGAATAATCCCTTAACCCCTTTCCGATCTGGTCAGTAATAGTACGCACCAGGTCGGAAAGGCCGGTTCAGTGGGGGCTCCGGCGGTGAGCCCGCACTGAACCAAGCACATGTCAGCTGATTATTACAGCTGACATGTGACCACAACAGCCGCGGGTGGAATCGCGATCCACCTGCGGCTGTTAACATGTTAAATGCCGCTGTCAATCTCTGACAGCGGCATTTAACTCGCGCTTCCAGGAAGCGTGTCCTAAGCCCCGCCCATCCGTGAGCCCGTCACGTGATCGCGGGTCACCAATGGGTGGGCATGACAACCCAGGGTCTGCAGCAGACGCCTGTGGTTGTCATGTCTCAATTGCTTTGAGCGCCACCTAGTGGTCAGCGCTCATAGCAATTGAGCATTTCTCCTGCATACAAGCGATCTGCTTATCGTTTGTATGCAGTAGAAGCAATCAGACAACTGCTGCTTCTGGAGACTATAGCAGCAAGCAGAAAGTGTAAAAAAAAAGTTTTTAAAAATACAAAAAAATAAAAAATATATAAAAGTTTAAATCACCCCCCTTTTGCCCCATTCAAAATAAAAAAAAAAAAAAATAAATATATATATATATATATATATATATATATATATATATATATATATATATATATATATATAAAAAAAACACATACACATATTTGGTATCGCCGCGTTCAGAATCGCCCAATCAATATAAAAGAAGAATTAATCCGATCAGTAAATGGCGTAACGAGATATAAATTCTAAACGCCAGAACTACGTTTTTTTGGTCGCTGCAACATTGCAATAAATTGCAATAACGGGCGATCAAAACATCGGATCTACCCCAAAATTGTATCAATAAAAACGTCAGCCCGGCGTGCAAAAAATAAGCCCTAACCCGGCCCCAGATGCCGAAAAATAGAGACGCTACGGGTCTCGGGAAATGGCGTCTTTTTATTTTTTTTATTTTTAAGCAAACTTTGGATTTTTTTTTCACCACTTAAATAAAAAAGAACCTATACATGTTTGGTGTCTACAAACTCATAATGACCTGGAGAATAGTGATGGCAGGTTAGTTTTAGCAATCAGTGAACGTGGTAAAAAAAGGACCCAAAAAAACAACTGTGGAATTGCCTTTTTTTTATGCAGTTTCACCGCACTTGGAATTTTTTTCCCATTTTCCAGCACGCGATATGGTAAAACCAGTGATGGAGTTTAAAAGAACAACTCGTCCCGCAAAAAATAAGCCCTAACATGGCCATATTGAACGAAAATTAAAAAAGTTCTGGCTCTGGGAAGAAGGGGAGCAAAAAATGAAAACACAAAAACAGAAAGACCCAAGGCCGTTAAGGGGTTAAAGGATTTAAAACATTAAAATTTATAACATTAAAAGTCTTCATAGTCTGCCAACCTTCAAAAATAAAATATTAAATTATGTTGAAAATAGTCATGTAAACCAGAGGCAGGGGACCATTTTTTATCTCTTAAAATTAAAAATATTACAGAGGTTTTTTTTTTCCTACTTTTTGCAGGTTGATTTACTGGACAAATCCCAATAAAATGTGAAAGGGCTCATGATTCCCATTGCTTCATTGCTCCCATTACCTGTGGCTATTTATAATGACATATTAGGCATGTTGTGGATTTGAAATAGTGCATCGTGCCCTCCAATCTGCAGAGGAAATCTTGCTACATTTTAAACGGGTTTTGAAAACTCCATTCTTGCGTTATACTGTACATTGTACAAGCCACAGAGAGAGATGGACAATATTCATAAGAAGATATTTAAAAAATTCAACTCCATTAATAACTAGATATTGAGCCACTGACTAAGCGCTGAAACCAGACAAACTGAAAAAATGTCATATATCAATATGACACATTGGTGCCAAAGCTGATTATTAATTATTTGCTGATGTCTGATCTTCTAGATTTGCCGTTCTGTACAGTATTTGCAGTGGAATGCTTTGATCCTCTAGGTGACATGACAACTCATAGGTCTTATTTACACAACCATGTTTCAGTTCCATATTCCCTTCCGTTTAAATCCCAGGAGGATGAAAAGGAAAACCTTTTTCTTTGGGAAAACTTGTCTTCTGGGAAAACATTTTCCTTCTTCCTTTTGTTGAGATACTTTTTTAGTCATGTCATGACACTTTTCAGGCAGGGGCTAAATGATTTGTCGGTCTGGCTACTTTAAACATGAAACACAGGAAACATTACCACATTTGAGGAACTGTAAAGCTGAGATGTAGCTGCTTTATAAGCCTCCTCATACCCTAAGGCTGTTTTTTTTCTTTTTCAAGAAAAAATGTGTTCATGTTTTCTTTTTTTTCCTTTAGAAATTCTTCACTGTGTTTATGAGAAGACTCAGAACAATTACAATCTAGCAACATTATTTGTCTGCCGCTGTTCACAAAACAGCTTTGGACAGCAGAGATTAAATTCTTTATCTTTATTATTGTAGTTATTTTGCCAGCCTTGTAAATGTTTTCGAGCTACATATTACACAATCTACAAGTAAAATGTGCCTTCCTGTCATTACCCTATTGTAATTAACCCTAGATCAGAGACTTTAGCTAATGACTTAAAGGAAAAAAAATGGAAATAAGTAAACAAAAAGCTGCAAGGGTTCAGGTACCGACGGTGCGGTTATAGACTTCAAGTACCGCCAGTGCAGCTTCAGGGTTCAGGTACCACCAGAGCAGATTCAGGATTCAGGTACCACCAGAGCAGCTTCAGGGTTCAGGTACCGACGGTGCGGTTATAGAGTTCAAATACTGCCAGTGCAGCTTCACGGTTCAGGTACCACCAGAGCAGCTTCAGGGTTCAGGTACCGACGGTGCGGTTATAGAGTTCAAATACCGCCAGTGCAGCTTCACGGTTCAGGTACCACCAGAGCAGATTCAGGATTCAGGTACCACCAGAGCAGCTTCAGGGTTCAGTTACCACTGGTGAGGTTATAGAGTTCAGGTACCGCCAGTACAGCTTCAGGGTTCAGGTACCACCAGAGCAGATTCAGGTACCACCAGAGCAGCTTCAGGGTTCAGGTACCGACGGTGCGGCTATAGAGTTCAAGTACCGCCAGTGCAGCTTCAGGGTTCAGGTACCACCAGAGCAGCTTCAGGGTTCAGATACTGCCAGAGCAGATTCAGGTACCACCAGAGCAGCTTCAGGGTTCAGGTACCACCAGAGCAGCTTCAGGGTTCAGGTACCGACGGTGCGGTTATAGAATTCAAGTACCACCAGTGCAGCTTCAGGGTTCAGGTACCACCAGAGCAGCTTCAGGGTTCAGGTACCGCCAGTGCGTTTATAGAGTTCAAGAACTGCCAGTGCAGCTTCAGGGCTCAGGTACCACTGTAACATCCCTGGCGGCGTGTTTGCATGGTTTACCACCTCTCAACATGCAAGACCGCAATCTTACCCATCAGGCCAGGCTGCACACTTTGCTCCAGTACCTGCTGTTTGTATGTCTCTTGTCTGCTGGCTTAGGGCGGCGGCGCTGTTACTTCTTGATTCTTAAAGCTACAGTGTGCGCAGTCCTAATGCATCCCCAGCCTATTGCTGTGAGTCACTGGATACTTAAACCCCCTCCACCCAGTAGGAGGTGCCTGAGCAACACTTTCCATCTGTGTGTTCCTTGCAACTGAGTTGCCAGGTCCTGTCCTGTATCTAGTCTGTTTCTGCCACCCTGGGGGCTGTATACCCAGGCCAGTTGCCTGTACCTGTGACTTCTAGCCAGTTTCCGCCACCCTGGGGGCTGAGTTCCCAGGCTCGTTCCTGTATCTTGTTCCTGGTTCAGATCCAGTCTGAACAGTGTCCTAGTCCGTTACCTGTTTGTCTCTATGTCTGTACCTTCCCCTTTTCTTGCAGTGTCTGAACCTGTGCCTAACTCCAACTCGTTGTCTCTGTACTTCTGTTTGTGAGTTTTGTGTCCAGAGTTTTGCTCTGCTCTGCTTGTTCACCGCATCTGCGGGTTTTGCTTTGCTCTGCTTGCTTACCACACCTGCGGTTTTGCTCTGCTCTACTTGTTCACCGCATCTGCGGGTTTTGCTCTGCCCTGCTTGTTCACCGCATCTGCGGGTTTTGCTCTGCTCTGCTTGTTCACCGCATCTGCGGGTTTTGCTCTGCTCTGCTTGTTTACCACACCTGCGGTTTTGCTCTGCTCTGCTTGTTCACCGCATCTGCGGGTTTTGCTTTGCTCTACTTGCTTACTGCACCTGCGGCTTTGCGCTGCTCTGCTTGTTCACCGCACCTGCGGGTTTTGCTCTGCTCTGCTTGTCTACCGCACTTGCGGGTTTTGCTCTGCTTCGCTTGTCTACCGCACTTGCGAGTTTTGCTTTGCTCTGCTTGTCTACCGAACCTGCGGGTTTTACTCTGCTCTGCTTGTCTACCGCACGTGCGGCTCCGTTCCTGTATCCCAGTCTGTACTGGTCCCTATCCTGCCTACATTCCTACCTGCCAGTACCCGCCTGTCTGCATATCAGCCGTGCCTGCCTGTGCCCACCTGTCTGCATGCCAGCCGTGCCTGCCAGTGCCCACCTGTCTTCATACCAGCTGTGCCTGTCATTATTCACCTGTCTGCATACCAGCCGTGCCTGCCAGTACCCACCTGTCAATATGCCAGTCTAACCTGCCTGTTCCTGCATTCCCCGGTGTGGGTCAACAGCTGTGACCGGGGTCTGACCTGGAGTAGCACCTGGTCCCTCTGCTCGGTTCCTCCCTGGTTCACGGAGTCGACTGAGCCGCTGGACACAAATATAGTGCGAAGCCCCACGTCAATTTTTTTTTAATTATTTCATGAAATAATTTTTTAAAAAAAGAGCTTCCCTATATTGTTGTGTCCGGCCAGGTACAAATAGGCAGCTGGTGGTTGGGCGCAGCCCGTTCCTGCCTGCTGTACCTGGCTGGACACAAATATAGGGCGAAGCCCCACATCAATTTTTTTTTAATTATTTCATGAATTTCCTGAAATAATTAAAAAAAAATTGACGTGGGGCTTCGCACTATATTTGTGTCCAGCCAGGTACAGCAGGCAGGAACGGGCTGCGCCCAACCACCAGCTGCCTATTTGTACCTGGCCGGACACAACAATATAGGGAAGCCCTTTTTTTCTTTATTATTTCATGAATTTCATGAAATAATTTAAAAAAAAAATACGTGGGGCTTCTCCCTATTTGTGTGTCCAGCCAGGTACAACTAGGCAGCTGGGGGCTGGAATCTGCAGCTCAGGGAGGCCCAAGCTTTCTGCCCCCCCACCCCCCCGGTGCAAATTGCAGTCCGCAGCCACCCCGGAAAATGGCGCGTTCATAGAAGCTGGATGCTGTACCTGGCATACAAAAATATGGCAAAGCCCACGTCAAAATTTTTGGGAAAAATTTATTAAAAAATGAATAATAATTTAGGGACTGCATCTTTATTAACTCCTCAAATGTCATTTAGTGTTAAAATAAAGGATTTATTTAAAAAAAAATTGGCGTGGGATCCCCCATAATTTTAGGCTCTAGCGGAGGTTAAGCAGACGGCTGGGGCAGATGTTTGAAGCCTGGGAAGTGGGTAATACCCACGGAGCTTCCCAGGCTACTAATATCAGCCCCCAGCTGAATACCTAGCCTTTAATAGCTATTAAAATGGGGGACCCCCCCAAAAAATGACGTGGGGTACCCCCTATTTAATAGCTAGCAAAGGCTAGGCGGACAGCTGGGGGCTGATATTGATAGCCCAGGAAGGGTGCCATGAATATTGGCCCCCTCCCAGGCTAGAAACACCAGCCGTCAGCCGCCCCAGAAATGGCGCATCCATAGGATGCGCCAACTCGGGCACTTAGCCTCGCTCTTCCACGCTGCCCTGGTGCGGTGGCAGGGGGTAATAGTGGTGGAGTTCATGTCAGCGCCAGCTGCCATGAAGCCCTGGTTAGTAATGATGGGCGTCTATAAGACACCCCCATTACTAACCTACAAAGTGTTAAAAAGAAAAAACACACACTACACCCAAAAAAAAATAATTTATTTGAAATAAAACACACAATTTTATTTAATTCTTAGTTTACTAAAAAAAATAGTTACCTGTCCACGTTCCTGCGCTGATCTCCCATGCACAGCTGTCACATCTGGAGATGGTGACAGCTGTGCATGGCTGCTGTAAGCTCACACTGCCGGGAACACGTCCACTCCCGGCAGCAGGAGCCACTGACTGAGGTCACCGGAGTGCATTCAGGCAGCGCAACTCCGGAGACCTCCTTTACGGCACTGCTGTACCGTGGGAATTTCTCACGATACAGCAGGGCCGTAAAGGAGCTAACCGGAGCAGCGCTGCCTGAACTCCGGCGAACCCGCTTATGCAATGACGGGGCTGCTTTACGGCCCCGTCATTCTAGCGGCGGCGGCGGTTCAGAGCGGTCACATTCTATGTGGCTGCTCTAAACTGGAGATCATCGTGGGACACTCGTGGACTACTACGGAGGGGTAAGGATAAAGTTGTGGTTTATTATTTTATATTTTATTACAGGAGATCGATGGCTTCGGGGAATTAGGTGTCTAGGTGAGTATAGGTGTAGTTTTTTATTTTTTACTTTATTTTAGGTGGCGATCGGCGGGGACAGGTAATGTATAAACTAATTTATTGTAGGCAACCACTGGCCACCAATGACATGTATTTAAAATTTATTGGGGACACAGTAGGGCAATTTAAATAGCAGGATCAGACTGATGGGAACTACTGCTCCCATCGAGCTGATCCTGCTGGCACGAGTGGACGGGGGACAGACATAGGCCGATGGGAGTAGTAGTGTCACATCGGCCTATGTCTGCCTGCACGCACACACCCGCAGACATCGCACAGACACCGCACACACTCGCAGACACACGCACAGACACCCCGCACACACTCGCAGACACCGCGCACAGACACCCAAACACACCAATCATGACGGGCTGATCGTCTGGGAGGTGAGGCTGACCTGTGCCGCCGTGGGAAAGTTCATGTGAGTTCATGCAATGCAGTCAAGCATGAACTCACGTGAACCCTCTGAGGGCACCGCGGCGACTTCAAATGAACAGCTGATCAGCATCACCTGATACCTCAGCTGTTCATTTGAAATAACCGGTGGGAGAGCGCAGCACAGAACGGGAAAGCCAGCGGTGAAGTCTTTTCACTGCCGGCTTCCCCGCCCGGGTCCTTCGCTCCCCGCTCCTTGGTGCTGCGCTCCCCGCCCGGTCCTAACTTACGATCGGGATGGGAGGTGGCGAGGGGAGCAGAGGATCGGGGTGGTAGGCTGCGGGGAAGCAGTATGGGGCTGTGTGATTGTTTAAAAGCCGGCGGCTTTTTACCGCCCGCCGGCTTTTAAACGATCAGGAGAATTCTCCCACGCTGGGATGGCATTCTGATGACAGGCTGGATCTCAGCTGAGCGCTGCCATCCAGCTTGTCATCCTTCAGAGACACTGCAGAGCGCAGGCATTATGGGAACTTCCGATTCCGGTATTCAATATTGTAAAAGTATCGGAATTAAGTATCGGAATTCCGACACCGCGAATATCGGCCGATACCCGATATTTCAGTATCGGAATGCTCAACACTAATTACCACATGTCAAACAATTTACCAGTTGTAGATTCTAAGAAAACCAACAGACTCAGCATTCATGATCTGCAGGTTTTTAGTCTGTGTATTTGAATAATTAATTGGAAGGGGGTGTGTTCAAAATAATAGCGGTGTGGAGTTCAATTAGGGAGGTCAATCATTCTGTGAAGAAACAGGTGTGAATCATGTGGCCCTTATTTAAGGGGAAGCCAGCACATGTTGTACATGTATTTCTCCTTGAAAGCCTGAGAAATATGAGTTGTTCGAGACATTTTTCAGAATAACCGCGTACTTTGATTAAAAAGTGCAGACAATGATAGGCTGTTAAGTTAAAATGTTCTCCAATGCTTTAAAATGGAAAGCAAACCAGAGAGATGTGGAAGAAAACAGAAGACTACCATTTGAATGGATCGAAAAATAGTCAGTATGGCAAAGGCTCAGGCAATGATCAGCTCCTGGATGATCAAAGACAGTCTCAAGTTACCTGTGAGTACTGTGACAGTTAGAAGACGCCCGTGTGAAGCTAATCTCTTAGCAAGAAGTCCCCACAAAGTCCCACTGTTAAGAAAAAGCCATGTACTGAAGTGGATACAATTTGCCAAAGAACACATCAAGTGGCCTAAAGAGAAATGGAGAAACATTTTGTGGACTGATTAAAGTAAAATTGTTCTTTTTGGGTCCAAAGGCTGCAGACAGTTTGTCAGATGACCCCCAAACTCTGCATTCAAGCCACAGTACACTCTGAAGACAGTGAAGCATAGTGGTGGAAGCATCATGATATGGGCATGCTTCTCTTACTATGGTGCTGGACCTATTTACCGCATACCAGGGATCATGGACCAGTGTCCATAATGGTAGTTCCCTTTTCATCGCTCCACAGGCTCCATTCTTCCTTGGGGCAACGTCCCACCAAGTCACCAGCAAATTCAGAGACAAATCATTTCCAAGGCACCAGAGAGATAGTTCTATTCCTTTGTTCATCTAAAATGCATCATAAAAGCAACGCTTCGGCCAGCAAGCGGCCTTTTTCAATCATAACCAAAATGACAGATGAAGTGTGAGATATGGTTTGGCTGGGTGAGAGGCATCTGACCGGTATCCAAACATTAACGTTTCTCCTTGCGGAGAGTGACATGTTAAGCATGTGAAGGTGAGGAGACTTTTAAGCCACAATGCTCCTCTGGGACATATGCAAATTGTCTCTTCGGTGAGGAAGAGAACTTGAACTCTAGTGCCACCTATAGAAAGTAACAATCCTAAAAGTCAATACTGACCCTTTAATGAGCCTTGTCACATGTCCATATCTCACATTTTGCACTGACGAGGGGCAGTATCCTGAAACACAGTGTCTGCAAATTGAGATTTTGGTTTTGGCTATTTCCCAGAGGAGCATTGTGGCTTAAAAGTCTCCTCACCTTGACATGCTTAACATGTCACTCTCCACAAGGAGAAACATTACCCTTTGAATACCAGTCAGATGCCTTTCACCCAGCCAAACCATATCTCACACTTTACACTGATGAGGGGCAGTACCCCGAAACACAGTATCTGCAAATTGAGATTTTGGTTTTGGCTATTATTAAGTCATGTGACAAGGCTCGTTAAAGGGTCGGTAGTGACTTTTAGGATTGCTACTTTCTATAGGTGGCACTAGAGTTCTAGTTCTCTTCCTCTCTGAAGAGACAATTTGCATATTTACCAGAGCAGCATTGCGGCTTAAAAGTCTCCTTACCTCAACATGCTTAACATGTTACTCTCTACAAGGATAAACGTTACCCCTTGAAATTTAGATATATATTTGTGTATATATACATATACACTGTATATGTACGGTATATACAGTACAGACCAAAAGTTTGGACACACCTTCTCATTTAAAGATTTTTCTGTATTTTCATGACTTTGAAAATTGTACATTCACACTGAAGGCATCAAAACTATGAATTAACACATGTGGAATTATATACTTAACAAAAAAGTGTGAAACAACTGAAAATATGTCTTATATTCCACTGTTCTTCAAAGTAGCCACCTTTTGCTTTGATAACTGCTTTGCAAACTCTTGGCATTCTCTTGATGAGCTTCAAGAGGTAGTCACCGGAAATGGTTTTCACTTCACAGGTGTGCCCTGTCAGGTTTAATAAGTGGGATTTCTTGCCTTATAAATGGGGTTGGGACCATCAGTTGTGTTGTGCAGAAGCCAGGTGGATACACAGCTGATAGTCCTACTGAGTAGACTGTTAGAATTTGTATTATGGCAAGAAAAAAGCAGCTAAGTAAAGAAAAACGAGTGCCCATCATTACTTTAAGAAATGAAGGTCAGTCAGTCCGAAAAATTGGGCAAACTTTGAAAGTGTCCCCAAGTGCAGTTGCAAAAACCATCAAGTGCTACAAAGAAACTGGCTCACATGAGGACCGCCCCAGGAAAGGAAGACCAAGAGTCACCTCTGCTTCTGAGGATAAGTTTATCCGAGTCACCAGCCTCAGAAATCGCAGGTTAACAGCAGCTCAGATTAGAGACCAGATCAATGCCACACAGAGTTCTAGCAGCAGACACATCTCTACAACAACTGTTAAGAGGAGACTTTGTGCATCAGGCCTTCATGGTAAAATAGCTGCTAGGAAACCACTGCTAAGGACAGGCAACAAGCAGAAGAGACTTGTTTGGGCTAAAGAACACAAGGAATGGACATTAGACCAGTGGAAATCTGTGCTTTGGTCTGATGAGTCCAAATTTGAGATCTTTGGTTCCAACCACCGTGTCTTTGTGCGACGCAGAAAAGGTGAACGGATGGACTCTACATGCCTGGTTCGCACCGTGAAGCATGGAGGAGGAGGTGTGATGGTGTGGGGGTGCTTTGCTGGTGACACTGTTGGGGATTTATTCCAAATTGAAGGCATACTGAACCAGTATGGCTACCACAGCATCTTGCAGCGGCATGCTATTCCATCCGGTTTGCGTTTAGTTGGACCATCATTTATTTTTCAACAGGACAATGACCCCAAACACACCTCCAGGCTGTGTAAGGGCTATTTGACCAAGAAGGAGAGTGATGGGGTGCTACGCCAGATGACCTGACCTCCACAGTCACCAGACCTGAACCCAATCGAGATGGTTTGGGGTGAGCTGGACTGCAGAGTGAAGGCAAAAGGGCCAGCAAGTCCTAAGCATCTCTGGGAACTCCTTCAAGATTGTTGGAAGACCATTTCCGGTGACTACCTCTTGAAGCTCATCAAGAGAATGCCTAGAGTGTGCAAAGCAGTCATCAAAGCAAAAGGTGGCTACTTTGAAGAACCTAGAATATAAGACATATTTTCAGTTGTTTCACACTTTTTTGTTAAGTATATAATTCCACATGTGTTAATTCATAGTTTTGATGCCTTCAGTGTGAATGTACAATTTTCATAGTCATGAAAATACAGAAAAATCTTTAAATGAGAAGGTGTGTCCAAACTTTTGGTCTGTACTGTATATATTGTACATTTGGGTAATAAATATTTGGACATTTATGCCTTTTAACTATAAGTGCTTTTAATGACCCAGTTTTGCTTTAACATTTAAAAACCCCATTAAAGTGTATGTAAATAATATATAGTATATAAATTGACACTGAACACATTGACTGTAAGTCTGTTCAGTAAATTCCTGGTAGACTGTGCCTGTTTTGAGAAATTTGAGACACAGCTAGTAGTTGCTTTTTTTAGGACTAAAGCTGGCAACAGATATAAAATAATGATTGGCTAAAATATGTTTCAGTTCACAAGTATAATGCCTGAAGAACCCAATCACATCCTTTGTTTGGCTTGGTTGAACATTCATTTCTATGGAGGCTGGGAGAGAAGATTGGCTATTAGATACTTCTGATTAGAAAAAGAAAATCCATCATGTCCAGTCTTTTTCAAAAATGAGTGTTTGAGCAACACAAGTTATTACGGTATCTCTAAAAACATTTGCTTTTAGAGATGTCTATGAGAAACTTAATATTGCCTTTCATATAACAATAAGGAAATCAAACTTAAAATATTCTCTTAAAGGGAGTGTATCATCAATCAATGACTAAGGGCTCATGCAGACGTCCATGAAACTCAGTCTGAGCACAGACCACAATGCACGGACTGCCCATTGGTCTCCTGAGCCAAGCTCTACAGCCTCACAGGCATATATGAGGCCATTAGGTTTGGGTTGGGAGACCCTTGAAGAGTCTGTGAATTGCAGTCCGTGCTAAAACCGGATTTCACAGATGTCTGCATGAGCCCTTACTGTTTAAATCAGGATTTTGTGTTAATTATATTTAAAAAGAAATGCTGGCAATTTTTTTTTATACCATTATCTGTTTTTAAAAAATATAGAAATCTTGCAATTTTCACATTAGCCATTGGGGCCATCTTAGACTCATACTTCGGTTCTCAGCAGTCTTCTTATCATCAAAGACAGGACTGCAATTACAGGTAACACCGCTATACACAGCTGATAACACAGGATGCACCAATCCCAATAGGTGATGTCACAGCTCCCCCTGCTCTCCTCCATTCACATTACATGCTTCAATACAAATGATGTGGTCAGAGCCAGTCTATTGTACATGTGGATTTTCTGAAAGAACAAGATGTACAAGTCTAAAATAGCCCCAGTAAATTGCAAGATTTCTATTTTTTTTTTGTTGTAAAAATTGTGATATGAAAAATAAAATATTTAAAAAAAAATACATTTAAAGGGTGTCTTTCACCCAGAAAATGCATTTTAAATGGGCTATAAAGTGTTGTAGTGGTCTTAGCCCCTATAACAACCATACCAGCACTGTACCTGTTACTGGTAGAGTACCTGAGAAAATAACTTGTAATTCATATGCATATGAGAAACTTTGGTGCACCCTTGAAGTGGCCAAGAGTTTGGTGCTCAGTTATGCTCCCTTATTTGCATATTGGGGTCTTTCCCCCACTTCTGATTGACAGTGCTCACTTCCCAGAGCATTGTCTGAATGCTGCCGGAGTGTTTGGGGCCGTGCGCATTCTCCTCTTTGTCTCCTTTCTTCTAACGCCACTCGCTGCTTTTCTGGGTGTATTAGTGTAGTGGGAGGCGTCAGAAGAAAGGAGACAGGGAGGAGAACACACACGCCCACTGCGAGCGCATGCGGCCGCACACACCCTGGCAGCATTCAGACAGTGTTCACTTTGGGAAGAGAGCACTGTCAATCAGAAATGTAGCAAGAGGCCCAATATGCAAATGAGGGGGCGTAATGAATGATGCACCCAACTCCTAGCCAAGCTCAGGGTGCCGCCTCATTTGCATACAAATGAAAAGTTATTTTCCCAGGGACTGTAACAGTAACAGGTACAGTGCTAGCATGGTTGTTATAGGGCTTAGTCCCCAACAACTTTGCTTAACCCATTTAAAATGTATTTTGGGGGTGACGGACTCCCTTTAAACATAAATGAAACCATAAGTCATATTCTTATGACAAATACCCTTTAAAGAAATTAAAAACTATTTTTTTCTAAAGTAGGGCAGCATGCTGATATGGTAAGATTAACATTCTAGACAGTGAGTCATATTTTATTGCAGTCAGGCCACACAAGAAAGGTCCTTGTCTCTCTTTTCCTTCTGATCACAAACACCATTAATTCATTACACTTGTAAATGAAGCTAAGAGCAAATCCCATGTGCTCTCTCCCTACACAGCCCATTTCTCAAATTTGTATTGTATCTCTGTAGATCTATGCAGCATACCAGAGACTACATTTTACGGTCAGTGGAATGATGCATGCTTGTCTGAGCAGGAATTTAGAGTGGTAGTCTATAGAAAGACGCTAGTTGGCTTTCATTAGAAGGCTGGGTCAGTGAAGGTAAGCCAAGGCATATATTTCCTCTCTCCACATAATGCATACATGCACCGAGGTTTGCCAAAGTTGCTCTCCATTGTGACCCTAAGGTTCCCACTCTATGATGACCAGTTGTTATAATAGGTTTCATTAACAAGTGTTTTAGTTCAGAGGTGTGAGAATTCAAATTATACTAAAACTAGATGAAAGGCAAAAAAATACCAGTATTGGTAAGCTTGCTTATAAATTCCACAATTGGATGTTAAAAAAATTTTTTCCTGTGCTGATAATAATAATCTTATAAATGTGCCACATCTCCCGGCCAGGGGAGGAAGCAAAAGAGAGTATACAGACAGGACAGCATGAGATCATAGCTGCTGCTTTCTGTGAAGTAAAACATTTCCCTGCCTATTTTAAACAAACAATGTTTTCCCTCACATACTGTAATGTCTGTATACTCTTTTACTTCCTTGCCTGCCCAGGAGCTGTGGTATGATCAGATCATGTCCCTGTATGGTGTGAAACAGCCATTACACAGCACACAGCAGGCGCACACTTATAAGATTATCTTAGCACAGGAACATTTTTTTAAAACACATCCAATTGTGAAACATTTTTATTCCAATATCTTTTGATTAGAATGAACTTTGTTCATGGGAAAACAACTTTAAAGAGTCCAAGAATGGACATACAGTACAGACCAAAAGTTTGGACACATCTTCTCATTTAAAGATTTTTTCTGTATTTTCATGACTATGAAAATTGTACATTCACACTGAAGGCATCAAAACTATGAATTAACACATGTGGAATTATATACTTAACAAAAAAGTGTGAAACAACTGAAAATATGTCATATATTCTAGGTTCTTCAAAGTAGCCACCTTTCGCTTTGATGACTGCTTTGCACACTCTTAGCATTCTCTTGATGTGCTTCAAGAGGTAGTCACCGGAAATGGTCTTCCAACAATCTTGAAGGAGTTCCCAGAGATGCTTAGCACTTGTTGGCCCTTTTGCCTTCACTCTGCGGTCCAGCTCACCTCAAACCATCTCGATTGGGTTCAGGTCTGGTGACTGTGGAGGCCAGGTCATCTGGCGAAGCACCCCATCACTCTCCTTCTTGGCCAAATAGCCCTTACACAGTCTGGAGGTGTGTTTGGGGTCATTGTCTGGTTGAAAAATAATTGATGGTCCAACTAAACGCAAACCGGATGGAATAGCATGCCGCTGCAAGATGCTGTGGTAGCCATGCTGGTTTAGTATGCCTTCAATTTTGAATAAATCCCCAACAGTGTCACCAGCAAAGCACCCCCACACCATCACACCTCCTCCTCCATGCTTCACGGTGGGAACCAGGTATGTAGAGTCCATCCGTTCACCTTTTCTGCGTCGCACAAAGACACGGTGGTTGGAACCAAAGATCTCAAATTTGGACTCATCAGACCAAAGCACAGATTTCCACTGGTCTAATGTCCATTCCTTGTGTTCTTTAGCCCAAACAAGTCTCTTCTGCTTGTTGCCTGTCCTTAGCAGTGGTTTCCTAGCAGCTATTTTACCATGAAGGCCTGCTGCACAAAGTCTCCTCTTAACAGTTGTTGAAGAGATGTGTCTGCTGCTAGAACTCTGTGTGGCATTGACCTGGTCTCTAATCTGAGCTGCTGTTAACCTGCGATTTCTGAAGTATATAATTCCACATGTGTTAATTCATAGTTTTGATGCCTTCAGTGTGAATGTACAATTTTCATAGTCAAGAAAATACAGAAAAATCTTTAAATGAGAAGGTGTGTCCAAACTTTTGGTCTGTACTGTATACACACACACACACACACACACACACACACACACACACACTGCTCAAAAAAATAAAGGGAACACTCAAATAACACATACTAGATCTGAATGAATGAAATATTCTCATTGAATACTTTGTTCTGTACAAAGTTGAATGTGCTGACAACAAAATCACACAAAAATCACCAATGGAAATCAAATTTATTAACCAATGGAGGCCTGGATTTGGAGTCACCCCCAAAATTAAAGTGTAAAAACACACTACAGGCTGATCCAACTTTGATGTAATGTCCTTAAAACAAGTCAAAATGAGGCTCAGTATTGTGTGTGGCCTCCACGTGCCTGTATGACCTCCCTACAACGCCTGGGCATGCTCCTGATGAGGTTGCGGATGGTCTCCTGTGGGATCTCCTCCCAGACCTGGACTAAAGCATCCGCCATCTCCTGGACAGTCTGTGGTGAAATGTGACATTGGTGTATGGAGCGACACATGATATCCCAGATCTGCTCAATCGGATTCAGGTCTGGGGAATACGCGGGCCAGTCCATAGCTTCAATGCCTTCATCTTGCAGGAACTGCTGACACACTCCAGCCGCATGAGGTCTGGCATTGTCCTGCATTAGGAAGAACCCAGGGCCAACTCCACCAGCATATGGTCTCACAAAGGGTCTGAGGATCTCATCTCGGTACCGAATGGCAGTCAGGTTACCTCTGGCAAGCACATGGAAGGCTGTGCGGCCCTCCAAAGAAATGCCACCCCACACCATTACTGACCCACTGCCAAACCGGTCATGCTGAGGGATGTTGCAGGCAGCAGATCGCTCTCCACGGCGTCTCCAGACTCTGCCACGTCTGTCACATGTGCTCAGTGTGAACCTGCTTTCATCTGTGAAGAGCATAGGGCGCCAGTGGCGACTTTGCCAATCCTGTTGTTCTGTGGCAAATGCCAAGCATCCTGCATGGTGTTGGGCTGTGAGCACAACCCCCATCTGTGGACGTCGGGCCCTCATACCACCCTCATGGAGTCGGTTTGCTCTGGCAGTGCTCCTCCTGTTCCTCCTTGCACAAAGGCGGAGGTAGAGGTCCTGCTGCTGGGTTGTTGCCCTCCTACGGCTCCCTCTACGTCTCCTGGTGTACTGGCCTGTCTCCTGGTAGCGCCTCCAGCCTCTGGACACTACGCTGACAGACACAGCAAACCTTCTTGCCACAGCTCGCATTGATGTGCCATCCTGGATGAGCTGCACTACCTGAGCAACTTCTGTGGGTTGTAGAGTCTGTCTCATGCTACCACGAGTGTGAAAGTACAACCAACATTCAAAGTGACCAAAACATCAGCCAGAAAGCATTGGTACTGAGATGTGGTCTGTGGTCCCCACCTGCAGAACCACTCCTTTATTGAGGGTGTCTTGATAATTGCCAATAATTTCCATCTATTGTCTATTCCATTTTTTTTTCCTATGTGGCGTTAACTGTTTAGGTTAATTTTCTACTTTGATAGATCAGACTTTTGCAGACACAGTGATACCTAAAATGTTTCTTTTTAATTTCTTTATTTCTAGAAAGGGAAAGGACACCTATATACTGTAAGTCTATCAGATAATACCTAAATGGAAAGTCCCTGTCCCCAAGCGCATTTTGTAATAATAAAAACAAACTGGGCATTACTCACCATCCCCAGGTCCACTGCTGACTCTCCACCGCTGCTCTCAGTGTCTGATGCTGGCTGCAGTGGTGATGTCATAGCGACAGCACTGCAGCCAATAATTTAGGTCAGCGGCTCTGCCCTTGTAAACGGAATACCCCATTCAGCGACTGGCTGCTGCATTGTCAATGTGACATCAGAGCTGCAGCCAATATCGGATACCAAGAGCAGTGGTGGAGACTCATTGCTGGACCTGGGGACAGTGAGTAATGCGTCATTTTTTTTATAGCAAACTGTGCATGTGAACCTGTTTTTTTCTTATTTGCATTGACTTATTACAAGCAGTATTTAGAAGCAGTTCTTGTAAAGGCGAACACCTCCATCATAAGGCCTTGAAGATGTTGCACATAATGCTCCATAAATGTAGACATTCTATATGCCACTTTCTAGTCCCTGGTGGGTAAATGTCACCAGGGCGCAATTAGAACAAAATCCATAAACTTGCAAGGCCAACTCGTCTTCTTGCACAAGGGAACAACAAAAATCTAAGTTCGCAAAGTAGAGGCAGGTTGACACATTGATCTTGTTGGATCTGGCTATATGAAGCCATTTATCTATATTTCTGTTTTGTACTTATGCTTAGTAGCTCCAAGATCACAGATACCACACTATCTAACTATGGAGCTTCTATGCGGTGGCTCAGTGGTTAGCACTGCAGCCTTGCAGCTCTGGGGTCCTGGGTACAAATCCCACCAAGGACAACATCTGCAGGAGTTTGTATGTTCTCCCCGTGTTTGTGTGGGTTTCCTCCGGGTTCTCTGGTTTCCTCCCACACTCCAAAGACATAGTGATAGGGAATGTAGATTGTGAGCCCCAATGGGGACAGTGATAAAAATGTCTATAAAGTCATGCAGAATATGTTGGTGATATATATGCAAGAATAATAAACAAGATATATACAGAATGCACAAAAAAGCAAGGCTTTGTAAAGTACACTTTATGTTTTTATAAATTATCCATTCATGTCACCTTCACCTTTGTTTGCTGCATTTCTTATTTTGTGCCTCCTTTGCAATTACTTTGTTAATGCCTTTATCCTTAGACACAGCAATGCACATGAATAAATATATTAGGTTATATGTAGACACATATTTGAATTTCATGAGAAACATTCTTTAATAAAGGTTAAGCTTCCTCCTTAAGGCATCTGAGACTCCCGGGCTGTGCGCTGAAATGTTTAATGCACTTCTCGCCATGTGTTATTGCTTAAGTAATGAGCAATTATTGAATTTCTTTTTAAAGTGTGAAAGGTTGTCATGTTATTTATGAGCTTTTAAGGGCACATGTACCTTTTCGCTGTCATCGTTGCATATGTGGTCTTGATGTACTGGCTGACACTGAAACGAGGGGCCCAAATGACCTGCACAAGAAAAATAATAAAAGAGGTATATCACTCATTGTCACAAATGGCTCCTAAAAGGTGGCTATGCATACACTATTAAACCCACGGTAAAATGAAGTCACATACTTGGTTTTACTATTTCATTTGTATGCCTCGATTAGAAATTAAAACTGGTAAATTTAAAGGGAACATGTCAGCTTAGAAATGCCAGTCAATATAGGGGCAGTGTGTTAATTAGCAGAAGGAGCTGAACAGATTGATATATAGGTTGGTGGGAAAAATTCAGTATACCTTTTATTTAAAATCACTGAAATACCTGCTCATTTGGGATTAAAGAGGAGCTAATCTGTGACTGACAGCCTTCTGTATACTTGTGTGCTTACAAAGATAACTGTCAATCACTGATTAGGACGGCCCCCTTAACAGCTATGCATAGAATGAGCAGGAATTTCTATGAAGAAAATACAAGTAGAGAAGCCATACACATTAGATGGCTGTAGGCTCAACAATGCTTGGGCTGATCATTCGGCTGATCCTTTAACTGACAGCCATCTCAGCCGACCCTCCCATAAACCGGAGAGCGCGTTCGGCCGAGCGCTCCTGTGTTCTCTACGAGAAAGCTTCTAACTGACATCTCTTCAGCTGATCTCTGGGAGAGCATAGCGATCGGTAGTTGGATCGAAATCTCCCCCGATGAGCAGCTACCAATACTCATCAGAGTGTAGGCCAAACCCATCAATATCGGTGGGTTCGGACAACATTAGTCTAATGTGTAGGGGGGCCTAAGTCTAGGGCTCACGTGCCACTCAAATCGCAGTATTGCATTGCAACATCGCATCTAATGATTTCCTATGGTGTCGCACTGAGACCTGTGACCTTCTGCGACTTCAATAGAGTTGCAAATGTTTCCAGATATGTGACTTTCTGTCACTGGTCGCAAGTCACACGCAAATCACTTGCCATAGACTTCAATTAAAGTCACATGCAACTGTAACTTTCGTGCGACTTATTTGAAACCTGGTAATTTTTTTTCACAGTAAAAGAACAGCTCTAAAATAGTTGCGCAACAGCAAGTCGCATGATTTTGGTCTCGCGACTTATCTGAGAATTGAGGTCGCGCAACACATGTCGACATGTGGCCTTATATTGAATCTTTCCTCCAGAACTAAATATCAAACTGTTTAGCGCCCCCTGCTTTATAGGTTTCTGCTGGCAGATTGCTTGTTTAAAGTGACGGATTCCCTTTAAGACCAAAGTTCCAACTCTAATAGACAAGAGTAATAGTCATTGGGATGCGTGTCAATGAATTATTTCATACAATTCCAAATTATTTTCAGTTATCCTGTCTGTACACATCAAAATACAATGCATGTTAGGCCACGTTCACACGTTCAGTATTTGGCATCAGTATGTGTAAGCCAGAACCAGGAGTGGGTGATAAATCCAGAAGTGGTGATGTGTTTCTATTATACTTTTCCTCCGATTGTTCCTCTCCTGGTTTTGGATTACAAAATACGGAGGTAAAATACTGACCAAATACTGTACGTGTGAACGTGGCTTTAAATTGATAGTATCTGCAGTTTTGTCCATTTTTTTCTCTTGTTAAGCAACATTGCTCAACCAGGTAACATTGTTCCAATAGTGACAATGCAAGCAGCTGTCTGCGTCATGGCCTTACGCCAAATTCTGTTGTAGCTGGTAAAAAATGAAAGTGGGAATCTTTATCATTTACACATAAAGCCTAATGAACTCTACAGTACAAGAACATGGATCATACACATTGTTACTGATGCGTCGGTCTCTGAACCCTCTGCTACGACCTCTGCAGCTAGGTGCTGTGCTTGCTCTGCCGACGGCATTGGGGTCCTGTTATACATTAGTCTTGGACTTGTGGTTCCGCCCAGATAGGAAGTCTATGTCTTGTTGCAGGGTGCTGATAATCTGTTGTAATCAACTCTCTACTGTGAGCCGTTAGCGGGGCCACTCCCTAATTAAACTCCCCAACAGCTACTTCTAGCTGCCGGTTACAGTTTGTAACTACCCTGGTGTGTTACTTTTCTATTCCTAGTATTCTGTATTTTCTAGTATATAGTCCCTGACATCGGCTTGTATTTTGGCAACCTGTTTGTCGATTTTGTCTGTGACTTTGACCTTCTGGTAAAGACCTGCCTTTACGACCCTTCTTTTTGCCAGGTTGCTCCACCGGCCAGCAGCCACTTGGTATGCGTAACATAGGGGACTGTGCATAAATCCAGATCCATGTATAAAGGGTGAATGCCAGGAGGGACTTGTGCAAAGTCTGTCCATGGAAGTCTTATTAAGAGCTGTCAGGCTACCACAAAACAAAACTCCATCACAGTTACCTACTCTTAACTCCTGATGGAAACCAATAGCAATTAATAGAAGTTTTCCACATCTAATTGTAAAAGAAATATGATATATACGGTACTTAGATCCAGTATGCTGTATTTTTGGACAAGGAACAGACAAATAAAGTGATCAAATTTTAAGTATAGCATTCAATGTCCTTGATATACATTTTCGAAAGATGAACATGCAATGAGTAAACATTATATTATCTCAGTAATAAATCACTGTAATTTTAACTCTCACAGAACATCTGTTTAACCTGTATACAGAACACAATACAGTAGCCAAAGCATTGTCCATGACCTTTCTAGCAGACTATGATTTGCTGGACATTCTTCGGAGACCTGTAACAATATGTTGTGTGACATTTGTGAATGTCACTGGTTTGTTTTATAACAAAAGTACCTAGTTTACAACTGTCCAACAAAAACTATCTTTACTATTAAAAGGGTTTTGCCCCTCCGAATGTCTAGACTTTAATGAACACCTCAACCAGCGCAATGTCAGTCAATCTGAACAGCTAAAGGGTCTTTAACATGGGCCGATAATGTTAGTTAACGAATGTTAGTCGCACCCCACTGTTGGTCCATGTACACATCTTGTTTGTCATTTGATTGCATCTTTTATGTGGAAATTAAATGGGTCACAGTTCCCATGGTTATTCCACGGAAATATAATTAAACCAGCACCAATCGACTTACTGAATCGGATTTTAGAATTCTTTGCTGAGTAAATGCAGGGTCTGGCACAACAGAAAGTCTAAGGCAGGGGTGGGGAACATCAGGCCCGTGGGCCGTTTACGGCCCTCGATTACCTTTTCTCCGACCCCTGGGCAGATTTCTGGGGACCACAGTGCTTTGGCCGGCAGCTGTCCTTTGATGGCTGCCGGCTCATTAATTTCTTCTTGCTCTGTGAGCACATGCATGTAATATTCACTACTGAACGCTGAGGAGCGTGCATTGAAAGCTTACGTCCTGACACCAGTGTCAGCGTCAGGACATACTTTGTAGGCGGCCTCCAAAAAGATGGCATAAATATCCAAATGGCCCGTTCCAGAAAAAAGATTCCCCACCTCTGGTCTAAGGGGATTCATCAAAGCTTTTTTGCCCTTTGATTCAACACCACCAAAATAGGCAGAGTTGTCCGGTAATCGGTGTGACTACACCCGCCCGTCAACTCAATAAAAGATGCTTTATATGCCAGAATTGCTCCTCTAGCACCCAACTGGAGTAGCATTTCTGGCGCAGTGTATGCTAATTACTAGAGTTGCCAAATTCATTAAGTGGCATATGCCTCTTAATAAATTTGGTGCGCTCTATTTCACCAAGACTGACATAGCGCCAAAGAGTATACTCATAAAAATGCTAAAAAAGTGCTCATCAAACACTCAAAAAACTCATCCTATTCATTTCTATGGAAAATTATTTGCTGTTTGTATGTTCGGTCTTTTGAGCGTCTTTTATATGGTTCAGACTTTCAAAGAAGCCAAGCGGTTAAAAGAAGTGTCATGTCCATTTTCTGCTAGGAAGACGCTACATACTATACACTAGCGGGGCACAGACAGAAGAGGACGCCTGTGCAAGAACAGTGTATGGACCCTTTGCAATGCAATAGCTCATCATAATGCACAATCCCATCTGCTTTGGATGTGGAAATGGACTCCCTTACTTCTTTGGCCCCATGTTGCACCAAGGACATGTCCGCCCCTGATATTATACAATAGAAGACAACGGAAGGTTAATAAAAATTCTGTAAGCAATAAAATAAAAATAAGGCTAAGTGCCCACGATGCAGAAATGCTGCATATTTTTCCCGCTTCTCCCTGGCAGGAAAAATGCATGTGGATTGTACATGCGTTTTTCCTGCCAGGTAGAAGCGTTTGTCATTTCCGCATGAGGGTTATCAAGCGCTTTTCCAAGCGATTTTAGCATCACTTGGAAAAGTGCTTGACAACTTGGTCACACTATATAAATCCATGCACCCGGCATGGATTTATATAGTGTGACCAAGTAATAGTTAAAAAAAAAAAGAATAAGAATGGTAAAAAATAAAGATTATACTTACCTTCCGATGGCCCCCGGTGTTTTCTCCGCTGCATCCGGTCTGTTGTATCGGTCGCGGTGGTGTGAAAGAACCTACCATGACGTCATTTAGTCATGTGACAGGTCACGCGACCGCCGACGTCAGCGGTCGCGTGACCTGTCACATGACTAAATGACGTCATGGCAGGTCCTTTCACACCACCGCGACCCATACAACAGACCGGACGCATCGCTGAGGAGACCGGGGGACATCGGAAGGTAAGTATAATCTTTATTTTTTGTTTTAAATTCTTTTTTTAACAGGTTCTATGGTACCTGGGTCTGGAGGAGAGTCTCCTCTTCTCCAGACCCAGGTACCATCCGCACATTGAACCGTATACTATCCGCATGGGCACATGTGCTCACACGGATAATATGCGGTTCAATGCAAGTCAATGGTGGCAATTACGCTGCGTGTCCGCAAAATTAATGGACATTATGTGTATTTTTCCGCAATGATAATCCGCAGCGTAAATTTCCGCAGCATGTGCACAGCACATGCAGATTATCATTGGGGACCATGGGGCACGTATTACCAAGCGTTTTTAAGCGTTTTCGCAGCAAACACGCTTGAAAAACGCATAGTGGGCACGCAGCCTAACAGAAAGATGGCAATAAAAAGAAGCCGATAAAATGCTGCAGAATGATAACCAAAAATGCTGGTGGAAAAGGATGTTGTCAAAGCACTTCAGGAAACAAGCAAAAACGCCAAAACAAAAAACACTGAGGCTTACAAAATGTTGAGAAGACGCCAGAGACAAGGAGCGATTCCTAAAGTGTCTTCTACTTCGAAAAGTGAAAAAAGATCTCTAAAAGGCAAAAGTTAAAGATGACATTTCCTTTGTATTTTAGGCCCAAAAAATATATATTTTCATCTTTTACATTTTAAAAATTACAAAAAGTAAAATGAGCCGATGCAAAAGTTCAGGCACAGTGCATGGTTAGTACCTAGTAGCACTCCCTTTTGCAAGTATCACAGCATGTAAATGCTTTTTGTAGCCAGACAAGAGTCTTTCAATTCTTGTTTGAGGGACTTTCATCCATTCTTCCTTGGAAAATTCTCCCAGTTCTGTGAGATTCCTGGGTCGTCTTGCATGCATTGCTATTTTGAGGTCTAGCCACAGATTTTCAATGATATTCAGATCAGGGGATTTGAGGGCCATTGTAAAATCTTCATCTTGCGCCTTTTGAGGTAGTTTATTGTGTATTTTGACATGAGTTTAGGATCATTATCCATTTGTAGACGCCATCCTCTTTTTAACTTCAGCTTTTTTACAGATGTTATGTTTGCATCAAGAATTTGTTGAAATTTCATTGAATCCATTCTTCCCTCTACCCGTGAAATGTTCCCCGTGGCTGCAACACAACCCCAAAGCATGATTGATCCACCCCCTTGCTTAATGGTTGGTGAGATGTTCTTTTTCTTATATTCTGTGCTCTTTTTTCTCCACACATACCTTTGATCATTGTGGCCAAAGAATTCTATTTTAACCTCCTCGGTCCACAGGACTTGTTTCAAAAAATGCATCAGGCTTGTTTAGATGTTCTTTTGCATACTTCTGACATTGAATTTTATGGTGAGGGTGCAGGAGAGGTTTTCTTCTGATGACTTTTCCATGATGGCCATATCTGGGCAGGTGTCTCTGAGGAGTAGAACAATGTACCACAACTTCAGAGTTTGCTAAGTCTTTCTGATGGTCTTTTGCAGATTTTTAATGTTTAGAAATTTTCTTCTTTTTGTTATTCAATAAAGATTAATTATGTTTATACATTCTCTGCAGGGGTCTTTTTTTCTTATTATTGGATTAGTTTGCATTTGACTACCTATTATTTTTAAGGCCTACTTGGTTCTCTTTTTTTCAGGGGCATGGGAGGATCAAAAGTAAAGGGGAACCAAGCCAAACTAAATTGTGAGGGATCCTCTTTAAGGAAATGTTATGTGAAGGTAGACTGCTAATATAATCACATATCAGCATGAAATCAATGACGTTTAAACATATAACGCTGACAGATTTATTTGGTACCATAAAACCATTTTTTTAAATCTGCAGTACAGCTGAATACTTCAGAAATGTAGAAAAGTAGTGTATTCTGGGCCAAAATACAGCAAACGTCACTTTAGAGATTTTTATTTTAAACCTACTCAGAGCCCAAGATCATCTGAGGCCCCTTGAATTTAAGAACCTCTCCGCATTGTAAAAATATAAAAGGAAATCACTCATAAAACCAAACCAGTAATTTTGGTGTTATTTGTATATTGGCAGGGGCAGTAATAATTTAATAATATGTATTCTGCAGAGAAATACTTGATTCGAGATCTCACTTGGATACAATTGCAGAATATTTGCTGCTCAGAATTGTCATAGAGCGTTTTCCCTTAATATATATTTATACAGGGATATGTACAACAATATGAAGGAATGAAAAATTTCAGCTAAATGGTACTTTACGGTTTAAACTATCACATTCAAACATCTGCCAGTCTAATATGGGTCAAAGGATGCATGGTAAATACTGATGACCTAATATGAATAGATGCGTAGAAATAGAGTTGAGCATTTGCTTATTACTAATAGTTTTTTGTTTTTAACAAGATTATTTTGCAAGGACCAGGCATGTTTGAACCCCTGATGCTCTTATTCTTTCAAGATATAAGCCACCATCGGAGCTGTTTGCTTTCCCTCTTTCCATTGAAACCCTATGCACACTCGAGCATGCATAGGTATGGAGCACGTGGGAGAGTTAGCTGTCAGGCAATAGATATCTAGGTCTATAGTCAGCTTTACACAATGAGAAGGGGCTGAGGATGTTAGCTAAAAGTGAACCTATTAACTCCTTACAACCTATGACGTCCGCTTTTATTATAGGTAACTAAGGAAAGTATGAAGCTGGTTCAGAAGCTGAGCCTTCTTCATAAAAGGGAGATGCCGGCTGAATTACATAGCCGGCATCTGCCTGTAACTACAGCAACCAGAACTTGCTCCAATTGCTGCAGTCTTACCACATTTCAATGCTGCTGTCAATTTCTGCCAGCAGCATTTACAGTGGCATGTAAAAGTTTCCGCACCCATGGTCAAATTTACTGTTATTGTGAACAGTTACGCAAGTTGAAGATCAAACAATCTTTAAAAGGCCTAAAGTTAAAGATGACAGATTTCCTTTGTATTTTAGACAAAAAAATATATATTTTCATACTTTACATTTTAAAAATTACTAAAAGGAAAATGGACCGATGCAAAAGTTTGGGTACCCTTGTAGATTTGTGTGCTCAGATAACTTTCACCAAGGTTTCAGACCTTAATTAGCCTGTTAGGGTTAAGGCTTGTTCACTATCATCGTTAGGAAAGGCCAGGTGATGCAAATTTTCCAGCTTTATAAAAATCCAGGCTCCTCTAACCTTGTGCCAAATAACAGCAGCCATGGGTTCTTCTAAGCAGCTGCCAGGCACTCAGAAAATGAAAATGGTGGAGGCCCACAAAGCAGGAGAAGACTATAAGAAGATAGCCAAGTGTTTTCAAGATGCTCTTTCTTCAGCTCTAAATATAATTAGGAAATGGAAGTTAACAGGAACAGATAAGGTCTGGAAGGCAAAGCTAAATTTCAGTGAGATCTGCTTGTGGGATTGCTAGAGAGGCAAATCAGAACCCCCACTTTACTGCAAAAGACCTTCCAAAAGATTTAGCAGACTCTGGAGTTGTGGTACATTGTTCTAATGATCAAAGACACCTGCACAAATATGGCCTTCATAGAAGAGTCGTCAGAAGAAAACCTCTCCTGCGTCCTCACCATAAAATTCAGTATCAGTAGTAGCAAAAAGAACATCTAAATAAGTCTGATGCATTTAGGAAACAAGTCCTGTGGACCGATGAGGTTAAAATAGAACTCTCTTGCCACAATGATCAAAAGGTACGTGTGGAGAAAAAAGAGCACAGAATTCCAGGAAAAGAACATCTCACCAACCATTAAGCATGGGGGTGGATCAATCATGCTTTGGGGTTGTGTTGCAGCCAAACATGCCCAAACCTTTACATGCTGCTGTAAATGTATGCATGTACAGTACAGACCAAAAGTTTGGACAAGTAATGAGAAAGCAAGCAAAGATATCTCCAGCAGGACCAGGGTTGTATATATCTTGTTAAAACTTCACTTTTAATTTCAAATTATAAAAGCCAAGGATGAGTTACAGAATGAGCAATATAGCGGCTCTTAGGTACAGCACATTCCAACACGTTTCGGCTAAACCTTATTCATGGAATAACATTATTCCATGAATAAGGTTTAGCCGAAACGCGTTGGAATAACATTATTCCATGAATAAGGTTTAGCCGAAACGCGTTGGAATGTGCTGTACCTAAGAGCCGCTATATTGCTCATTCTGTAACTCATCCTTGGCTTTTATAATTTGAAATTAAAAGTGAAGTTTTAACAAGATATATACAACCCTGGTCCTGCTGGAGATATCTTTGCTTGCTTTCTCATTACTTGAACTTTGGTAGCCCGTGACCTGGGCGTCTCCGCTGCAAGACTTCGTTGGGACTGGATGAGTCTGGCTATTACATGGTGAGCTGACATACGTTTTCCCTTTCCCTTTCCCCTTGTTTTTTCAAAAGTTTGGACACACCTTCTCATTTAAAGATTTTTCTGTATTTTCATGACTATGAAAATTATACAGTACAGACCAAAAGTTTGGACACACCTACTCATTTAAAGATTTTTCTGTATTTTCATGACTATGAAAATTGTACATTCACACTGAAGGCATGAAAACTATGAATTAACACATGTGGAATTATATACTTAACAAAAAAGTGTGAAACATCTGAAAATATGTCTTATATTCTAGGTTCTTCAAAGTAGCCACCTTTTGCTTTGATGACTGCTTTGCACACTCTTGGCATTCTCTTGATGAGCTTCAAGAGGTAGTCACCGGAAATGGTTTTCACTTCACAGGTGTGCCCTGTCAGGTTTAATAAGTGGGATTTCTTGCCTTATAAATGGGGGTGGGACCATCAGTTGTGTTGTGCAGAAGTCTGGTGGATACACAGCTAACAATCCTACTGAATAGACTGTTAGAATTTGTATTATGGCAAGAAAAAAGCAGCTAAGTAAAGAAAAAGGAGTGGCCATCATTACTTTAAGAAATGAAGGTCAGTCAGTCCGAAAAATTGGGAAAACTTTGAAAGTGTCCCCAAGTGCAGTTGCAAAAACCATCAAGCGCTACAAAGAAACTGGTTCACATGAGGACCGCCCCAGGAAAGGAAGACCAAGAGTCATCTCTGCTTCTGAGGATAAGTTTATCTGAGTCACCAGCCTCAGTAATCGCAGGTTAACAGCAGCTCAGATTAAAGACCAGGTCAATGCCACGCAGAGTTCTAGCAGCAGACACATCTCTTCAACAACTGTTAAGAGGAGACTTTGTGCAGCAGGCCTTCATGGTAAAATAGCTGCTAGGAAACCACTGCAAAGGACAGGCAACAAGCAGAAGAGACTTGTTTGGGCTAAAGAACACAAGGAATGGACATTAGACCAGTGGAAATCTGTGCTTTGGTCTGATGAGTCCAAATTTGAGATCTTCGGTTCCAACCAACGTGTCTTTGTGCGACGCAGAAAAGGTGAACTGATGGACTCTACATGCCTGGTTCCCACCGTGAAGCATGGAGGAGGAGGTGTGATGGTGTGGGGGTGCTTTGCTGGTGACACTGTTGGGGATTTATTCCAAATTGAAGGCATACTGAACCAGCATGGCTACCACAGCATCTTGCAGCGGCATGCTATTCCATCCGGTTTGCGTTTAGTTGGACCATCATTTATTTTTCAACAGGACAATGACCCCGAACACACCGCCAGGCTGTGTAAGGGCTATTTGACCAAGAACGAGAGTGATGGGGTGCTACGCCAGATGACCTGGTCTCCACAGTCACCAGACCTAAACCCAATCGAGGTGAGCTGGACCGCAGAGTGAAGGCAAAAGGGCCAACAAGTACTAAGCATCTCTGGGAACTCCTTCAAGATTGTTGGAAGACCATTTCCGGTGACTACCTCTTGAAGCTCATCAAGAGAATGCCAAGAGTGTGCAAAGCAGTCATCAAAGCAAAAGGTGGCTACTTTGAAGAACCTAGTATATAAGACATATTTTCAGTTGTTTCACACTTTTTTGTTAAGTATATAATTCCACATGTGTTAATTCATAGTTCTGATGCCTTCAGTGTGAATGTACAATTTTCATAGTCATGAAAATTCAGAAAAATGTTTAAATGAGAAGGTGTGTCCAAACTTTTGGTCTGTACTGTATATGTGTGTGTATATACAACCCCTGGCAAAAATTATGGAATCACCGGGCTCGGAGGATGTTCATGCAGTTGTTTAATGTTGTTGAAAAAAAGCAGATCACAGACATGGCACAAAACTAAAGTCATTTCAAATGGCAACTTTAGGGCTTTAAGAAACACTAAAAGAAATCAAGAGAAAAAATGTGGCACTCAGTAAGGGTAATTTTTTTCAGCCTGACTGCAAGGCAGGGCAGAGGGGACAGGGCTCTGTTCACACGGAACAGACAGGAAGGGAAAGGCAGAACCCGATACCCACAGGGTACTTGCAGTGAAGTAGCGAGTGGACCACAAACTCACAAACGGAAGTACAGTGACAACGAGCAGGAGTTAGGTACGAGTTCAGACTCTGCAGAAAAAGGGAAGATATGGGCGTAGAGAGAAACGGGAAACAGGCTGGAAGATGGTTAGGGCAGGAACAGACACTGGGAAAAGACACAGACAACAGATCTAGGTATGCGGCCCCTAGAGGGCGGAAGGAACAGGCTAAGAGCGTGTTCACACGGGCCTGGAAATACAGCCTCCAGGAAAGGCAGAAAGACAGCTGGCTAGAGTACACAGACAGGACACAGTTCAGACACGGGAACTGATACCGCAAGGCAGGAAACATAGACAGGACCTGGCACATCAGTGACAAGAAGCCAACTGACAGAACAAGATGCTCAGGCCAGGATTCCAAGGAGGAGCTGGTTTAAATACCAGGTGACAAACAGCAATAGGCTGAGGACGCATTAGGGGTGTGTCTGCAGCAGCTACAAGAAACAGGAAGTCCGGCGGGCGTCGCCCTAAGCAGCCAGAGCAGAGCAAAGCAGACAGTATGGAAAGAAGCCAGAGTGGCAGTTTGGACTGGAAATCAAGTGCGCGCTCTTGCACAGTGGGAGATGGACCACTATGCCGCCAGGTATGTTACAAAAGCTTTGTGCTCCCAGACGCTTGGGGACATTCCTCTCAGGAAGATGACTACGCTCACTCACCAGTGAAGTTAACCCGGTACCTTGACGGTTAAGGTGCCTGGCCATTAGTCTGTACTCTGGCTCCTTTAGTCTAGGGACGCTTGTTCGAGGGTCGTCTCCGACCATTGTTTTTGTTTGATACTTAAACCACAGCTAAAGGATCACGATATCTCAATTCCAGTCTCCTCCTTCTCCTGCCACAAGTCACCCAATGCACACAGCTTCAACAGCCTGCAGACTATGCATCCATTCTTACTGCACGCTTAACTGAAGTTCTAGAAAGAAATTTATTTGCCTCTAGCAGCTGACTCCTTCCACTGTGGGCTAGTTTCAACATTAACTGCCTCTGACTCTGCAGTCTGTTGCTTGGCAGACTTAACCTTTCACACAGTTTTATGCAAACATAATAACACTTATCTCTATCATGCATTACATTATCAAATCCTAAGTTATACATTACCAACATTACCTATAATACGGCTATACACTGTGCGTATTATACTTCACATTACTATACATTACATAGGAATATATGGCACATTACATCACAATATTCACAAAGACGCAGGACACTATTCATAATACACAACATTGACGTGATTGATGTCTTCAGGGGTAGGAACGCAACAGCCATAGTTCACCATCCTTACATATGCAGAATCATCTTTTTTCGTTTTACATCCAGAAAAAACTGACGATATTGCAACTGTATTGTCATCCATGTGCAATCTGTATGCCATTCGTGTGTCCGTATTTCACATCAGTATGTGTAAGCCAAAGCCAGGAGTGGGTGAAAAATGCAGAAGTGGTGACATACTTTTCCTCTGACTGTTCCACTCCTGATTTTGGTTTAAAATTACTAATATAAAATACTGACCAAATACTAAAAGTGTGAACGTGGCCTAAAGTAATGCACACTGTGATTTTTTACATGCAGACCATCAGTCCATGTGTAAAAACATACATTTGGACTACCACATTGACTTGCATTAGTTCTGGTGCTGTCCGTATGTTATCAGTTTTGCATACGGACAGCACACGGGTGTTTAATAAGTTTATCTGAACGAATCCCTATTTATTCAGCGATACATAAATGATAACATTTCCAAAAGTGGAATTTAAAACATATACAGTGGGGAAAATAAGTATTTGATACACTGCTGATTTTGCAAGTTTTCCCACCTACAAAGAATGGAGACATATGTGATTTTATCATAGGTACACTTCAACTGGAAGATGATTTTTACATAATTAAATTGCATTTTACCGCATGAAATAAGTATTTGATCACCTACCAACCAGCAAGAATTCTGGCTCTGACAGACCTTTTAGTTTTTCTTTAAGAAGCCCTTTTACTCTGCACTCATTACCAGTATTAATTGCACTTGTTTGAACTCATTACCTGTAAAAAAGACACCTGTCCACAAACTCAATCAATCACACTCCAACTTCTCCAGTATGGCCAAGACCAAAGAGCTGTCTAAGGACTCCAGGGACAAAATTGTAGACCTGCATAAGGCTGGAATGGGCTACAGGACAATAGGCAAGCAGCTTGTGAGAAGGTAACAACTGTTGGCGCAATTATTACAAAATGGAAGAAACACAAGATGACTGTCAATTATCCTTGGTCTGGGGCTCCATGCAAGATCTCGCCTCATGGGGTAAGGATGATTCTGAGAAAGGTCATGAATCAGCCCAGAACTACATGGGAGGACCTGGTCAATGACAAAAAAAGCTCGGAGCACAGCCTCAAACATTACCGTTAGTAGCACACTACGCCATCATGGATTAAAATCTTGCAGGGCGTGCAAGGTCCCCCTGCTCATTCCAGCACATGTCCAGGCCTGTTTGAAGTTCGCCAATGACCTTTTGGATGATCCAGAGGAGGCATGGGAGAAAGTCATGTGTTCAGAAGACATAAAAATATAACTTTTTGTTATCAACTCTACTTGCTGTGTTTGGAGGAAGAAGAAGGAAGAGTACAACCCCAAGAACACCGTCCCAACCGTGAAGCATGGTGGGGGAAACATCACACTTTGGAGGTGCTTTTCTGCAGAGGGGACAGGACGACTGCACCGTATTGAACGAAGGATGGATGGGGTCATATATCGCGAGATTTTGGCCAACAACCTCTTTTCCTCAGTAAGAGCATTGAAGATGGGTTGTGACTGGGTCTTCCAGCATGACAATGACCTGAAACACACAGCCAAAGCCACTAAGGAGTAGCTCCGTAAGAAGCATTTCAAGGTCCTTGAGTGGCCTAGCCAGTCTCCAGACCTGAGCCCAATTGAAAATCTTTGGGGGGAGCTGAAACTCAATGTCGCCCAGCGACAGCCCCAAAACATGAAAGATCTGGAGAAGATCTGTATGGAGGAGTGGGCCAAAATCCCTTCTGCAGTGTGTGCAAACTTGGTTAAGAACTACAGGAAACGTCTGACCTCTGTAATTGCAAACAAAGGTTTCTGTTTTTCTATCATATCAAATACTTATTTCATGCTATAAAATGCTAATTAATTATGTAAAAATCATACAATGTGATTTTCTGGATTTTTTTTCCGATTCTGTCTCTCACAGGTGAAGTGTACCTACGATAAACATTACAGATGTCTCCATTCTTTGTAGGTGAGAAAACTTGCAAAATCGGCAGTGTATCAAATACTTATTTTCCCCACTGTATATATATAATTTTATGGAAATAGGGAGAGAGCTTTCAATACAGCCAACTTGAATGGGGAAAAATCAAAGGGGAGCCACCTAGTGGACACTTGACTGTGTGCCAGGACACTTTAGCCAGTGCCTGGCTCTTTCAAAACCTAGTTACATAGATTGAAAAAAAACAAAGATCCATCAAGTTCAACCTTTCTCGGTTAATTATCATTATCTATCATTATATTATATTACAAAGAGGCGGATATAGGTTTTACAGCACCCGGGCAAAAATTCAGCTTGGCGCCCCTTCTATACACAGATTAAGCGGTTTGAGTAGTTTTCATGTGACCACTCACATGCAATTTTCACACTTAAGCCACGGCCCCACTATCAGTATTTGGTCAGTATTCGGTCAGTATTTTTCCTCAGGAATGGGTGATAAATGCAGAATTGTTGTCTTGTTTCTATTATACCTTTTCGCTGATTGTTCCTCACCTGGTTTTGGCTCCCACTCCTGAGAAAAATACTGACCATAAATACTGATAGTGGGGCCATGGCCTTACAGTCATGTACAGACTGGCTGCTCTTCCTAATTTTCTCAATGTTCAGTGAAAAACTACAACCCCTGCATCATTGAGAAAAGCAGGAAGAGAAGCTAGTAGGCATGTGACCGTATAAAAATCATATATGAGCGTTCATGCGGAGACCGCTGGTACTGGCAAGCAGAGCCGAATCCTGACAGTGAGAATACTACCCGCTATTAGGACTGGGAATGCAACACTGCATAATTTTATAATTAAAGAGGTTGTCCAGGTTTGTGATGAAAGTCTGCAGACTTGGGAATCCTCACAGCACAAGTACTGCGTGCTATTAGGATTCTCTGATGTCGGCGGTCATGTAACCTCAAGTATGAGATTCACATTCAGGGCCAGACGTGCCGGGCCTCACTCAATACAATGTCATTTGTTATGAGAAAAGGAACCAGCCTTTTTTTAAATGCTGATATAGTGTCAGCCATTACTACCTCTTGCGGTATGGCATTCCACATTGCTCTAACCGTAAAGAACCCTTTGCTATTTAGATGCTGGAATCTCCTTTTTGCCACACTTAACTGGTCCTTTATAAGGTTCTTATGAGGAAATAATCATGTGCCAGTCCTCTGCATTGCCCACACATAGCTCACTGTAATTATGGACCTGTCAGGGTTTCATGCCAGTGTTTCAGATAGCATGAAACTGATGACAGATTCCCTTTAAATATGGAAGTTTTAATGTAACCCGTAGGAGCAGTTTAGTGCTGGCTCCTTACCATTTTTGCCTTTGCAGCGGAGTGGTATTCTTTGATAGGACGTATGCCAGTGCCCATACTTGCTTAACATGGTGACAAAACAAACATTGATTTTCATAATATAAGCTTCTCAGTGCAATAACTATGCAAAATGTATTGGAATAAAATGCAGGATTATTAATTAAGAAATAGAAGCTGTCAATCATAGAAATCCAGCTAGGATTGATTTAAATATAATGTGTAAGTATAGGCATAGACACCCATATGCAGAAGCTTTCACAAACCTCCCGTGAAGCTTGAAAGCTGCTGATAAGCAGAGGATACCACTGGATTACAGATGTTTTCAGGTGCCAGTGCAACAGGCACTGACGGCTGCGCTGCCATATTAATGTACCCCGCTAAGCACAGTTCTCTCGCAGAGAAGAGTGGGAGAACTGTTTCTATCTTTGGCTGGAACCATATGCTCCGAGTCAGGCAAACGTCTGTCATCTAACTTCTTATACTGCGAGGAGAAATCTAATTCTAGAGAGGCAATGATTATAGGGCGCTATTAAACCCTCCTTCACTTTCTTTACGATTCTCTCTACTCCAGCTTAGCACAAAATTTGCCTCTTCATTTTGTCTCTGTTTTGCTGTTTCAAAAGATAGATCTGCAAGAGGAACGTGGTTAGAGGGCTGTCTTGTGGCACTGGGACCAAGGCTACTCTGGAGTCCAGATCTTCTTGTAAGCTCTATTGCCAAGTAGCTGCCACTGCCAAGGAAATTGGCCCTGGAGTAGGTATGTACTTAATTTTTGGCTATGGTCACAGCAGCACAACCACAACTAGTGTAGCCGCCTATATGAATGAACGATTTCTCAGAAAACCGAGCACAATGCAAGAATACAACAATAAAAGATCAAGTGTTTTTTTAAAGGGGTTATCTATGTTTATTATTTATTTTTTTCATCCATAGGCTTTCTCTAATAAGAAAACAAGCCTTAAATACCCCCTGCCACTCCAGTGCTGAATCTCTGCATCTCTGCTATTGGGCTTTGTTGACAGACTGAAGCCAATCATTGGGCTTAATGTAGGTGGCACAAGGCTGGTCAGTGATTGGCTGCAGCAGTCATCTATAATATAACGGGGGATGCGTGTCTCTGTCTGAAGCCTCGATAGACTGCGCATGCACGACGCGCAGTCTGGCTCCAGACAGAAGAACGCATGGAGCCGTTACAGGTAAGAGGAGTGTATGGCGCCGGAGATCACGGTATGTGTAGACACTGAACGTATACCGCGATCTCCGACGCCATATATACATATTTACCAGACCAGGAGGAGCGTTGCCGCCGCGCCTCTCTTCTGGCCGGAGACCAAGGGTGGAGTGAGGCGTCGGATCAGCGCATGCGCATAGCGCTATCCGGCGCCATTTTACTGAAGACACATTTGCAGTGTGTCTTCAGCAAAATGGCGCCGGACAGCGCGGGGCTCCGGTGCTGCACTCCTCCCCCGGCAGAACAGGACACCGCAGCGCTGGAGCACAGAGAAGAAAGGTGAGTTTATTTTTTTTAATGTGTGTACAGTGTGAAAGGGGTGAGGGGGCCATACATACCAGGATTGGGGGGGTGAGAGGACCACGCATACCAGGATTGGGGGGTGAGGGGACCACGCATACCAGGATTGTGGGGTGAGGGGACCACGCATACCAGGATTGTGGGGTACCATGCATACCAGGACTGTGGGGTACCACGCATACAAGGATTGCGGGGTGAGGGGACCACGCATACAAGGATTGCGGGGTGAGGGGACCACGCATACAAGGATTGGGGGTTGAGGGGACCATGCATACAAGGATTGGGGGGTGAGGGGACCACGCATACCAGGGTGAGGGGACCACATATACCAGGGTGAGGGGACCACGTATACCAGGGTGAGGGGCCCATGCATACCAGGATTGGGGGATGAGGGGTGCCATGCATACCATTATTGGGGGATGAGGGGTGCCATACATACCAGGATTGGGGCGATGAAGGGTGCCATGCATACCAGGATTGGGGATGAGGGGTGCCACGCATACCAGGATTGGGGGTGAGGGGTGCCACGCATACCAGGATTGGGGGTGAGGGACAGCCCAAATACCAGGAGGGGGGCAGCACATACCAGCATGGCAGACCATATACCAATAAAAATGCTCGCCACCCGGGCGTAGAATGGGTTCAATAGCTAGTGTACTATAACCATGTCAACAAAGACCGGTGACAGTGGTAGAGTGGCAGCGCTGGATTGTTGGGGTAAATAATGCTCATTTTCTATTTGATAGTTGGAACAGGACTGTAGGTTAAAAAAAATTATTTGGGAGATCCCACTAAGGCCTGGTGACCTGGTGGAGTACACTGTAAATGTAGGAAAAGTATTGAAGAAAGGCTTCCTATGAAAAGTTACTTATTCTCCTTTACGTTCCATCATGGTCGTGGCTCCGCCACTTACACTGCAGCCCTGTGAGTGCAACTGGATGTACATAGAGCATATTCATTTTAAGGATAATATTGAGCAAAGAAGCTGTAAGTCTCTGAGTGCTGCAGAGTTATCAGATCCATCTGATTTATGAAGATAATAATTCTGATCATACGGAAGAAAACTGCACATTCTGAGATAACCTAGAATAAAATCAGGGCTAATGTTACACAGGCGTATGTTGAGCAAAAGCTTACGGCCAAGTTCACATGTTCAATATTTGGCCAGTATTTTACATCAGTATTTGTAAGCGAGAGTGGAACAATCAGTGGAAAGTATAATAGAAACACGTCACCACTTCTGGATTTATCACCACTCCTGGTTCTGGCTTACAAATACTGAGGTAAAATACTGATCAAATACTGAACGTGTGAGCGTGGCCTTAAAGAAAAAGTAATGAAACTTGCTCACATGACACCTTTTTTCACCCTATCTTTGGGGGAACTTCAACAGTTGATTGCATATTATATGGAAGTTTCTTTTTCATGAGACTTCTGAATGTATTTAAGTCATAAATGCTGCAAAATGTCTGGGTGCAACTCTAACCCAAGGCCAAGTTCACACGTTCAGTATTTTACATCAGTATTTGTAAGCCAAAACCAGGAGTGGAACAATCAGAGGAAAAGTATAAGGCTGGAGTCACACAAACAAATAAAAAATCGGTCCAATGTGGATTCAGAAAAGTAGGACGAGTGTCATGTGAGTACAATGCAATTTTCCTCACCTAGCATCTGTATGACATCCATATGACATGAGTATGCAATGCGGTTTTTAACATCAGCTTTTACATACAGTAATTCTCTGTCATTTCAAGATAAATTTACAAACTAATAAAGCAATCTTATATACTGATATAGATAGATAGGACAGATGTCCTGTAGATACAGTACAGACCAAATGTTTGGACACACCTTCTCATTTAAAGATTTTTCTGTATTTTCATGACTTTGAAAATTGTACATTCACACTGAAGGCATCAAAACTATGAATTGACACATGTGGAATTATATACTTAACAAAAAAGTGTGAAACAACTGAAAATATGTCTTATATTCTAGGTTCTTCAAAGTAGCCACCTTTTGCTTTGATGACTGCTTTGCACACTCTTGGCATTCTCTTGATGAGCTTCAAGAGGTAGTCACCGGAAATGGTTTTCACTTTACAGGTGTGCCCTGTCAGGTTTAATAAGTGGGATTTCTTGCCTTACAAATGGGGTTGGGACCATCAGTTGTGTTGTGCAGAAGTCTGGTGGATACACAGTTGATAGCCCAACTGAATAGACTGTTAGAATTTGTATTATGGCAAGAAAAAAGCAGCTCAGTAAAGAAAAACTTTAAGTTTAACATTACTTTAAGAAATGAAGGTCAGTCAGTCCGAAAAATTGGGTAAACTTTGAAAGTGTCCCCAAGTGCAGTTGCAAAAACCATCAAGCGCTACAAAGAAACTGGCTCACATGAGGACCGCCCAAGGAAAGGAAGACCAAGAGTCACCTCTGCTTCTGAAGATAAGTTTATCCGAGTCACCAGCCTCAGAAATCGCAGGTTAACAGCAGCTCAGATTAGAGACTGGGTCAATGCCACACAGAGTTCTAGCAGCAGACACATCTCTACAACAACTGTTAAGAGGAGACTTTGTGCAGCAGGCCTTCATGGTAAAATAGCTGCTAGGAAACAACTGCTAAGGACAGGGAACAAGCAGAAGAGACTTGTTTGGGCTGAAGAACACAAGGAATGGACATTAGACCAGTGGAAATCTGTGCTTTAGTCTGATGAGTCCAAATTTGAGATCTTTGGTTCCAACCACCGTGTCTTTGTGTGATGCAGAAAAGGTGAACGGATGGACTCTACATGCCTGGTTCCCACCGTGAAGCATGGAGGAGGATGTGTGATGGTGTGGGGGTGCTTTGCTGGTGACACTGTTGGGGATTTATTCAAAATTGAAGGCATACTGAACCAGCATGGCTACCACAGCATCTTGCAGCGGCATGTTATTCCATCCGGTTTGCGTTTAGTTGGACCATCATTTATTTTTCAACAGGACAATGACCCCAAACACACCTCCAGGCTGTGTAAGGGCTATTTGACCAAGAGGGAGAGTGATGGGGTGCTACACCAGATGACCTGGCCTCCAAAGTCACCAGACCTGAACCCAATCGAGATGGTTTGGGGTGAGCTGGACCGCAGAGTGAAGGCAAAAGGGCCAACAAGTGCTAAGCATCTCTGGGAACTACTTCAAGATTGTTGGAAGACTATTTCCGGTGACTACCTCTTGAAGCTCATCAAGAGAATGCCAAGAGTGTGCAAAGCAGTCATCAAAGAAAAAGGTGGCTACTTTGAAGAACCTAGAATAGAAGACATATTTTCAGTTGTTTCACACTTTTTTGTTAAGTATATAATTCCACATGTGTTAATTCATAGTTTTGATGCCTTCAGTGTGAATGTACAATTTTCATAGTCATGAAAATACAGAAAAATCTTTAAATGAGAAGGTGTGTCCAAACTTTTGGTCTGTACTGTATTTAATGTCACAAGCCCCCTACATATAACAAACTAGCATAAAATAGGGGGGAACCCCATGCCATTTTTTAAAAAAAAATATTTATTTAATCGGTTAAATAAGGCTAAACACCCTTTAGTGCCACATAAAAAGCACTAAAGGGTGTTTAATTATTTATTTAATAGGTTAAATAAGGCTATTTAAAAAAAAATGGCATGTGGTCCCCCCTATTTTTAATAACCAGCTGAGGGAAAGCAGACAGCTGCTGGCTGATATTAATAGACTGGGAAGGGGCCATGGATATTCCCAGACTAATAACACCAGCCCTCAGCTGCCCCAGAAATGGCGTTTAGCCTTGGCTCTTCCTGATTGCCCTGGGTCAATAGGGCTGCACCGTATTGAAGGGAGGATGGATGGGGTCATTTATCCCGACATTTTGGCCAACAACCTTCTTCCCTCAGTATGAGCATTGAAGATGGGTTGTGACTGGGTCTTCCAGCATGACAATGACCCGAAACACACAGCCAGGGCAACTAAGGAATGGCTCCGTAAGAAGCATTTCAAGGTCCTGAAGTGGCCTAGCCAGTCTCCAGATCTGAACCCAATAGAAAATCTTTGGAGGGAGCTGAAACTCAATGTTGCCCAGTGATAGCCCCAAAACCTGAAAGAGAAGCATGGAGAAGATCTGTATGGAGGAGTGGGGCAAAATCCCTGCTGCAGTGTGTGCAAACTTGGTCAAGAACTGCAGGAAACATCTGATCTCTGTAATTGCAAACAAAGGTTCCTGTACAAAATATTAAGCTCTGTTTTTCTATTGTATCAAATACTTATTTCATGCAATAAAATGCTAATTAATTATGTAAAAATCATTCAATGTCATTTTCTGGATTTTTTTTTTAAGATTCTGTCTCTCACTGGTGAAGTGTACCTACGATAAAAAGTACAGACCTCTCCATTCTCTGTAGGTGGAGGAACGTCATTCAGTACACAAAAAACAACATGGTAACATGTCCATAGACAATAATGGGTAGGTGTTTTATTCACAAATAGGATGCATATGTGAAACACAGATGTGTGACTGGAAGTTAAGGCTATGTTCACACACAGGGGACATGCTGCAACTTTTCAATGTTTCCCTACACAATCACTTAAATCTTGCAGGGAAACAGCTGTTCCTTTTTCAAGTAGTGGCCATGCAGGTTTTCAGGTAACAAAACTATTTCCCTAAAAATTAAAGGGAATCTGTCACAAGGTTTTTTGTACAGCATAATGAAGGGGTAGAGACTCTGATTCCATTGATGTATAACTTACTGCGTACTACAGTTTTGAGAAAATCCCTGCAGATCTAGCAGTTCTCTGAATGCTGAGCTCTGTATAACCCAGTCTACACCACTAAGGTAATTGACAGCTTTCTATGTACACTGTGTATAGACAGAAAGCTGTCAATCAGTGGTGGGGGTGGGGTTATACAGAGCTCATGATTTTGGAGGTATATATGGCAACAGGTATACTAATCCTCTAATGATAATCTCCTGCTGATAAAACAGTGATTTTATCAACACTGCAGCAAGAAGCCCAGTAAGTGATACATCACTGGAATCAGGTTCTCTGTCTCTGCATCATGTTGTTCTCAGATTAGGTGGCAGATTCCCATTAAGTAACTATACAAGGAAACAGCAAAGAGCCATGTGAACGCAGCCTAAGGGTATGTTTACACAGTATTTTTTTCTCGCAGTCAAAACCATCTGTTTTGAAGCAGAAGGTGATTAAGAAATTGCTCTTTACGTCTGGCGTTTTCCAGCGTTCCGTAATCGTGAGCCTTTTTTGCTAGTGTTTATTTGGAGCACTTTGTTGACGTTTTTATACACCGGCGTTTTTGGTTAACGATTTTTCTGTAATTTTTGGTTGTCTTTTTATTGACATTTTTCGGACTGTTTTTGTAATGCATTAAGCAATGAATAACAGGCTTGTCTATTTCAAGTGAAAAAGCTTTCAAAACGCCCAAAAAGACGATCTGGCATCTTCCAGTCTTTTTAGCCTCCCTATTGACGTCTATTGTATAGTATGGAGCGTCTTACTAGCGGAAAACGTCCGAAGGATGGACATGACACTTCTTTTAACCGCTTGGCCTGTTAAAAAGCCTGAAATGTTTAAAAGACGCTCAAAAGACCAAACATATTAATAGCAAGTTGTTTTTCCATAGAAATAATGATTATTTTTAGGGTTTTGAGAGCGCTTTTTCTGGCATTTCTAATAATTGTGGGAATGTATGCTTAATGTGGTTTAACCATGACCAGCTCACTACACTACAGACCTGCGAGGGGCAACATACCGGAGTTATATCATGTCTGTATATGAACTAATAAAAGTGACTCAACACTACTCAATTAAGGTTAGAAGAAAGTACTGCAAATATTCTTTACTATCTCCTCCTAGTCTGTAAAATAACAAAGACTAGCCTAATGAGGATATTTTTGGACTAATTATTGTAGGTAGGGATGAAATTGCTGATATCTTATGTGGTTTATTGCAGACACATTCAGTTAGCAGATTGGCGATGGAGATCCAATCTCACAGCTGTCAAAAACTAATTGGTTTCTACAAAGTAACCTAATCTTAATAGCAGCAAATCAGTCTCACTAATGGTAATAATGCAAATACTGGTGTTCATTGCTTGGCTCATAATATAAAGTATTCTTCGACAGGACAGTCGATTTTAGTCATAAACCTGCATCTAAAGCTATCTGTGTTGATACACACACACACACACATATATATATATATATATTGTAGGATTCGGTACTCACTCAGCCACGTTAGAGGTAGGCACAGGATACTGTTTCTTTAAAAACGTCCAAGCCAGGTTTATGGTCAGTGTACCGTAGCACAGACACGCTGGAGGTCTCCACACCTCCAGCCACAGACACTGAATGAGACACTCGGTCTCCATTTTATTTACACGCCCTGGGGTGGGGATATGTGAGCAGCCAATCCCACCCGTCTCTTATGACTGCTCGTAAAAAACGGCCCTGATACGCCCTATTAAGCCACTCAGCACTACGTGTGCTGGAGCATGTTTTTCCCAGGTTTACATCACCGAAGCTACCAACCGCGGTGATACATATCTCCCCTCAAGGACCTGTCCGGCGGCCAGCTTACAATATATATATATATATATATATATATATATATATATATATATATATATAAGGCTGGGGATGAAGGGCGATATGTGTAAAAAGATTTGTGACCTTTTGCACAACTAAGAAAGCTGAAAAGTTGGATGACTTTCATTAGGGTCTGTGGAAAGTGTATCACTTGCAACTTGCGATTAGAAAATCCAACACATTTGGAAACGTATGCGACTATGTGCATGTTGCAGGTCACAACACGAATTCTTAGGAAATCATTACACGTCATTGTTGCAATGTGTCGCTGCATTTCAGTGTCGTGTGACACTTGTAGCCATGATAGAAGTTCACAGAACCATGCTGTTTGTCAGTCTGAAGGATTTTCTGCATGTTCCTGAAACTAAATGTCCTGGAAAAATCTTGCAGAGAACATGTGTTGCATTCAGACCATAAAGGCGGTGTGGTTTAGCCAAGAGAGAGTAATGGTATTTGGCTCCAGGAGACCGATTAGTGTGGAGTTGTCACACTACAGCCAAAACAGTCGACATTGTACGGAGGAGGTGAGGAAACATGGCTGAGCTCCTGAGACACACAAATAATTCTGTATATATTTATCTGTTTTTATTGCATGATGAGACCAAATGTGATTAATGGAGGGAAATGCTGTTTTATTCTTTTCCTTTAAGCAGGTGCACACGACCGTTCTCTCTCCATCTGAGAAAAACTGTCTGATTATTCTGATCAGAGTTTGATCAGGGTGGCATCAGTTTTTCTCGGAGGTGGAGAGAAAAAAAATAAGTTTCTCCACCTCATCCATTCAGTCAGTCCATGAAAATCGGACTGCACTCGTATGTCATCTGAATGCGGTCCGATGTTTTTCAAGCACCCATAGACTTAAATTGCCAATTCTGAACCAACACTCGGATCAAAATCGGACATGTCACCTATTTTTTCCTCAGATGACTATGGTGAAAGGAAAAAAAAATCGGACATGTGCACATCCCTATAGAATAAGATGGATACGAGTGCTAGCCATGAAAACCACGGATAGCACTTATCCGATATAAACGGTCGTGTGCACCTTCCCTTTTGCCGAATCCAATAGTTGACATCACCAGTGTCGTGCTGTAGTCGTGAGGTGATCAATGCTGCATGGCAACAAAGACTGGGAACAGTCATGGATAGATATCACTGGAGAACGGGATAGTGAAAAAAGATGATTGAATCCATTTGTTGTGAATCAAATTAGAATTTTCTGAATCCACAGGTCCTGACGAATTAAAAAAATAAGCATTTTGATTTGCATTGTTCTACATATTTTCAAAAGTTGTCAGGTTCAGTTATGAACTGAGCCATTTCTTAATGATTTTGACCTCCTGAATTCAAATCTGAGAGTTAAATTTTTTAGTTGGCTCTTGTTTCTATATCAAAGAATTTTCCTTTTACTGCTACATATAATTAATGCATACAAGTTTCAGTACTTTGAAACTTCAGTACCTGGGCCGTGTGGGGAACCCGGAAAAGGGCCTTTTGTGGGATGTTGGGGGTTGTAGTCTCCGCGTGGCGGTGACCCGGTCCGTGGCTCAGGGTGGTCAAACTGAATGGCAGTCTGTTTGTTGTATTTTAAATGTCCGACTACGCCACCCGTGGATTGCGGTCAGAGTGAACCGCCGCTGCAGGGCAGACCGCTGAGGCTGGTGTTGTGGATGCAGCAGAGGATAGTATAACTCCCCACGGGAGGAGTATGGCCTCAGGGCAGCAAGTGTGGATGTTGGTGGTGATGGTGCACGGGAGAAGCAGTAACACACGGAGTCTGTCATGCAATTCAGGGTGTTTACTGTTGGTGGTATTAAGGGACCCGTCCGGAATACAGGTTAACAATGGAGGCCTGGTCAGTCTGAGAGCAACTGGGAAATCCCGCTGTTCAGGGGGAGTTTGTAGGCCTAGCGTGCTGACTTCACTCTTTCTTGGCTATCCCGTTGTAGTGTAGTGGTAGCCCACGTCTCTGAGTGTACCGTGTTGTTCTCACCCGTATGACTGGCGACTCGGGCCTTCCGTACCTCTCACCCCTCCGGGGTAGTAGTGGTCCCTCTCATGTGGCTGAGCCTCCGGGCTTCCTTGGGCCAGAGGACTTGAAGTCCCCTGCATGGTGGTTTTCTGCTGCTGGGCTTATAACCCTCACAGCCTCGGACTCCAGTGTCCGGCTTTGCAAGTCTTTAGGCAGGACGAGCTCTGCTAGCTTCCCTCCTGGCCTCGTGTTCCTCCTCTGCCTACAGGGACTCCTCAGCCTGCTGCTGTCTTGTCCCTATCTGCAACTTTTCTGGAACTTGTCTGGAACTTGTGTGTCTAACCCCGCCCCAGATCCAGTTTATAAAGGGCAGGTTTCTCCCCTCCCTGGACAGAGGCAGGAGGTGCTGCATGCTAATTGTCCCCAAACAGGGAATCTCCCACCTGTTCTCAGACATGACATTGCTGCCACTGTGGCGACCAGACCTGGGGTGCCACATTCCCCCCTAGTGAAATTTAGTACTCCGGGACTAAACACATTTTGCAAAACACAACAGGTAAAAACAATACAGTAACATATATTCAAGAAGTTTAGTCTTTTAGGTCACGGCGCTCCCGTAACCAGGTGTCCTTGTCACCCATGATGCACTTTGAGGGACCCGTCCTAAACCCTCCACGTAGGCCCTGGGGTGGCTACAGGGCGTTGATGATCCGGAGTTGGAACACGTCTTCAGCCACCTCCACGGGTTTTGTGTTCTGTGGTCGTCTTCAAAAGAGGGCACCTTACAAGGTGCAACTATGTACAAGGTACAGTTCCGGTTATTCATTGTCCATAACCGGTTAGTCCATGAACCCTGTCGGGTAACTAGAAAAACATAATTAGTAACCAGGTAACACAGACATTAAACATTTTAACTTTTGAAATATGCAGGTAGATATATTACATTTTAAATTCTCCAGCGAGCTGGTATTTGACCCCTAGTGCTCCTGGTGGACCTACGTAACCCACTGTCTGGTGGTACTCTATTTGGGTCCCCTGTTTCCACCCTCTGTGTACTGGGTGTGCTCGTGTCTGCACTAGAGGTGTTTGCAGATGTTACGGGTAGGTTGGGCAGCTTTCTGCGTACTCTTTGGCTCACCACGGGCATGGCAGGTTCACTACTAGCAGAGGGTTGATTCTCCTGAGCTGCTGGTACGGAATCTTCTGCCTCCGGGGCCACTTGCTCTTCCAACATTACTTGCTCTTCTGCAGGCCCTTGAGGGGCTGGCTGGAGAAAGGTAAGGACGGGTACCACTATAGCGTTGTTGATTTGTGTCCAGGACCGGGGAAATTCTCCGAGCACTGTACTGACCATTTCTTCCCTTTCCTCTGCGGGTTGAGGGCTATCTTGGTCTTCATCAGCACTATGCAGCTGCTCAGGACACTTTTTCAGGTGGTCTCTGGAGACAGTGGCTGTGGTCTCTCCTCCATCCTTACTGATAACACACACCTTTGGGTCTTCAAGGCTTGAGGGCAGTACGGTGTACGGGTCTTTCTCCCACTGGTCATCTAACTTGTGGAGCCGTCTCTTCCTCTTCAAGACCTGCTCTCCAAGTGCCAGGGGAGCAGCAGGAGCATGCTGGTTGTAATTCCTTTCTTGCCTCTCTCTTGCTTGAGGCAGACTTCGCTCCACACTCTCCTGTACTTTCCGGTACTGCGGCTGTCTTTCTGTGTCCCAGTCTGCTTCTGGTGAGGTGTCCTCGGGTGTCAGGACTCTCATCTCCAGGTCAATTGGCAGCTTACCAGGTCTCGCTCTCATTAGGTAAGCCGGGGTGCAGTTGGTAGAACCCACTGGGATATGGTTATACAAGTCCACCAGATCCGGCAGATTCTCAGGCCACAGGCTGCGTTCCTCCAGGGGCAACGTCTTGAGCAGGTCTATTACCACCTGGTTCATTTTCTCACACATCCCGTTGGTTTGGGGGTGGTAAGGCGTTGTCCTCATCTTCTTGCAGCCATACAGGTTGCAGAATTCCTGGAAGACTTCAGCCTCGAACGCTGGATCTTGATCAGTCAACACTTGCTCTGGGTACCCGTGTGGGCGGCAGAAATGCTGCTGAAAGGCTCTGGCGGCCGTCTGAGCTGTTAAGTCTTTGACAGGGACCACCACTAGGAACCGGGAGTAGTGATCTACGATTTTGAGGGCGTAGATGTATCCCGATCTGCTCGGAGCCAGCTTTACGTGGTCCAGGGCCACCAGCTCAAGGGGCTGCTTTGTGATGATGGGCCGCAGGGGAGTCTTCTGGCTGGCGCGGTCCTTCTTCCTTAGGTTGCACGGGCCACAGTCTCTGCACCATCTCTCTATAGCCCCTCTCATGCCTACCCAGAAGAATCGCTCACGCAACAGGAACTCCAGCTTCTTCCATCCAAAGTGCCCTGCGCCGTCATGGTATGCTTCTAGGACCATAGCCGCATCCCGCCTTGGGACCACTACCTGCCAGATCAGCTCATGTGTTCGAGAGTTGACGGTTCTGCGGCACAGCCTCCCCTCGTAGAGAAACAGCTTGCTCCTCTCCTTCCACAGCTGTTTGGCCTCTTCTGGAGCATCCGGATCAAGGTGGGCATCAGCCTGGGTCAGCATCTCTTTTACCAGGTGGACTGCGGGGTCACTATCTTGTGTCTCTGCCCAGCCGTGGTGGGGTAAGGGATTGAACGTAGCGGTAGCAGAGCACCTCTCCTTTACGCAGTGGGAACACTGGGTGATCCCATGACGATGGAATGCAGGGAGTTCAATTTCTTCCAGTTCTTCTGGATCCTCTCCCCCGTCCTGCAAGTGAGGCATTCTGGACAATGCATCTGCGTTGGCATTTGCGCGCCCTGTCCGGTATTTGATAGTAAATTCATAATTGGACAGCCAGGCCATCCATCTCTGCTCTAGGGCACCAAGTCTTGCAGTGTCCAGGTGTGTCAATGGGTTGTTGTCCGTGTACACAGTGAACTTATAAGAAGCCAGGTAATGCTTGAAGCGTTCGGTGACTGCCCACACCACTGCCAGGAACTCTAGCTTGAAGGAGCTATAATTCTCAGGGTTTCTCTCTGTGGGTCTCAGTTTTCTGCTAGCATAAGCAATTACCCGTTCTCTGCCCTGCTGGATCTGGGACAGTACGGCTCCTAGCCCCACGTTACTGGCGTCGGTGTGGAGGATAAAAGGCTGGCCGTAATTAGGGTAGGCCAGGATCTCATCCCCCGTGAGGGCCATCTTCAGCTGGCGGAAACACTCCTCCTCCAGCTTGTCCCACTTAAAGGGCGGCTTCTGACTTTTAGTCTTTGACTGACCTAACAGGAGGTCCTGCATAGGGGCAGCCATTTTGGTGAATCCGGAGATGAATCTTCGGTAGTAGCCTACCAACTCGAGGAACTGCCGCACTTCCTTTATGCTGGAGGGTCTTGGCCAGTCCTTAATCACCGTGATCTTGTCAGGGTCTGGGGCTACTCCGTCAGCACTCACCACGTGTCCTAGGTACTGTACTTTTGGCTTCAGTAGATGACACTTGGAGGGTTTCACCTTTAGGCCGAAGCCTGCCAGGGCATCGAACACCTCTGCCAGGTGCTTTAGATGGTCCTCATAGGTCTTGGAATATACGATGACATCGTCCAGGTAGAGTAGGACCGTCTCGAAATTTCTGTGCCCCAGACAGCACTCAATCAGCCTCTGGAAGGTCCCTGGAGCGTTGCAGAGTCTGAACGGCATACAGTTGAATTCACTGAGACCCATCGGGGTGGTGAAGGCGGTCTTCTCCTTGTCTGACTCTGCTACAGGAACCTGCCAGTACCCGCTAGTGAGATCCAAAGTAGAGAAGAAGTTAGCAGATTTTAATGCAGCCAAAGACTCCTCTATCCTAGGTAACCGGTACGCATCTTTGTGTGTTATTCTGTTGACCTTTCTATAATCTACACACATCCTCATCGTGCCATCTTTCTTTTTTACAAGAACTAGAGGAGCTGCCCAGGGGCTACAGCTATGCCTGATCACCCCAGCCTCCTTCATTTCTCGTAACATACCCTTGGCATTCTGATAGTGTGCAGGGGGTACGGGCCGGTATCTCTCTTTTATGGGTGGATGGTCTCCTGTGGGGATTTGGTGTTCTACCCCCTTTACTTGCCCAAAGAGCGGGTGTTTGCTAAAGACTCTTTCGTACTCCTGAACCACCCGGTAGACTCCCTGTTTCTGGTGTGGGGAAGTGGAGTCAGTGCCCACGTGCAGCTTCTGGCACCAGTCCTCCATTTGTTTTTTGGAGCCGTTACTTTCCTCTGGGGGAGATGGAGGCAAGGGTTCCACGGCTTTTACAGAGTTTTGGTTAATAGTGAACAATTTGGCCAGAGTGGCATACCGAGGCAAGTGTATTTCTCTTTCCCCAATATTTAGGATGCGGACGGGTACCCTCCCATGGCGGACATCAACCACCCCCCGTGCTGTCAAAATGGTGGGCCTACTGTCTGAGAAAACGGGTTCTACCATAGCTTGGTAGTCTCTACCTCTTAACCCGATTGCAGTCCGGCACCAGATCATCATTTTGCTTTTTGGGGGCATGGCGATAGGGAATGGGTCACTCATCCTAACGCTACCAATCTCACCACCAGACAGTTCTACATGTTGCCGCTTCATCAGGGCTCTGATCTCCTTTTGTAAGACACGCTGCTGGCTGGAGCTGGCATTCATTGCGACCTGCTGTAATATAACAATTATCTCTGAAAGACAATTTTCAATTACGTTAGTACCCAAGGTTATTTTAGGGTGACTTTCACGACGGCCAATGTCCACAATAATCAGTCCTTGCGCCGGCAGTTCAACTTTACCAATTTTGATGGTCACCTCCTTGAACCCCACCTGCGGCACGGGCTGATCATTGCTGGCGATGATGCTCAAGTCATTATCTGGGTAGCGGGTAATATCTGTGTCATCCCAGTACCGCTTGAAAAGTACATAGGGGATGGTGGTCACCTGTGACCTGGTGTCCAACAGTGCACTCATGGGAATGCCATCCAGTACCACAGGCAAGACCGGTCGCCTCCCCACGTACTTGTCACGCCAGTTTGACGGGCCTGATGATCTTACGCCAGGGGGTTGGCCCTCTGCCCCAGGTTGGGCCCGTTTAAATTATAGTACCTCGCAATATGTCCTGGCTGGCTGCAGCGGCGGCAGATGGGTTGTCCATCCTGGTCGTAGCGGTCCGTTGACTTCCCTCTGGACGGTGGGATCCTCTTCTGTCGGTGCCACGGGACTTCCTCCGGACTAGTAGCCAGCTGGATCTTTCCTGAAGAGGATACCTGTAGCGACTGCACAGTCCTGGTTAGTCCGGCAACGCTTTTGGTCAGTTCTTGGACCTGATGGTGCAGGTCTGCAGCCGGGTCTTTGTCCAAAGCCTGTGCATCAGCTCCCACAGGCTCTGCAGACAAGGGCGCCGCCTCCTGGTGATAGGTGATAGCAGGGCGCCTATGGGTTACAGCTGGTGCCGGTTCTCGGAGCACCCGGATGGCCCTGTCTTTGAACTGTGCAAAGTCTAACTCAGGGTTCTGCAGGGCCATTAGGCGTAACTGGGTTCGGTGGGCACTGGACAGCAGACCCTCAACGAATTGTTCAGTCAGCAGTTTATCTGCATTCCGCACACTGTCAGGGTCTGCCTGCTTAATGGCTCTCAGGGCCTTTTGCAAATTCAAAGCATAGTCTCTTATACTGTCTTGGGCCCGCTGCTTGCACCCATAAAATCTCATTTTGATCTCTGCTGAGGTGCGGGTATCAAAAGTGTCCTTTAGATGGGCTAAGATCTCCTTCACGGTCCCCTTGTCCCTGACTGACCAGCACTTTACTTCTCAGTTAACTGACCTATCAGTATGGTCACTTTTTGTTCTTCCGTCAGGGGGTACACCTTGAATAGGCTATACAGTCTCTCTTTAAAGTCGCTCAGGGTATGCGACGCCCCTGAGTACTGGAGAAACCAGGCCGCTCCGGGGATATAAGGCATCGTGAAAGGCATCACTGCGGCAGCGGCCGCGCTGGCGGTGACAGTTCCCTCCGCTTCCGTCATCCTCTTCCCCCCTAGTTAACCGTGGCCTACCTTCCGTTGCTTTTCTTCTGTAGGCTGCGGCTCCGCAGGCGACCGTCGGGGTTGAGGACCTTGCGTCGCGTCCTGGTGACGTCAGCGACCGCTCGGCTCCTTTCAGGACCTTGCGCAGCGTCCGTGCATAAGGTGGGACTCCAGTTCTTGGCGCTTTCGTCGTCCACACCCTCTTCTTCCCGCGCGGCGTCCCAGAGATGGCGCCCGATGGCGGGAAAATGGCCGCGGATGGCGGGAAACTCCACCAAAGTAAGTTTTACAGTCTTTCTTCAGGCACGCAGTACCCGTTGGTGGCGGGCACGAAATCCTGCCGACTATGCCAAAGTTGACGCACCCCCCTGGGCCGTGTGGGCAACCCGGAACCGGGCCTTTTGTGGGATGCTGGGGGTTCTAGTCTCCGCGAGGCGGTGACCCGGTCCGTGGCTCAGGGTGGTCAAACCGAATGGCAGTCTGTTTGTTGTATTTTAAATGTCCGACTACGCCACCAGTGGATTTCGGTCAGAGTGAAACGCCGCTGCAGGGCAGACCGCTGAGGCTGGTGTTGTGGATGCAGCAGAGGATAGTATAACTCCCCACGGGAGGAGTATGGCCTCAGGGCAGCAAGTGTGGATGTTGGTGGTGATGGTGCGCGGGAGCAGCAGTAACACACGGAGTCTGTCATGCAATTCAGGGTCTTTACTGTTGGTGGTATTAAGGGACCCGTCCGGAATACAGGTTAACAATTGAGGCCTGGTCAGTCTGAGAGCAACTGGGAAATCCCCTGGTTAGGGGGAGTTTGTAGGCCTAGCGTGCTGACTTCACTCTTTCTTGGCTATCCCGCTGTAGTGTAGTGGTAGCCCACGTCTCTGAGTGTACCGTGTTGTTCTCACCCGTATGACTGGCGACTCGGGCCTTCCGTACCTCTCACCCCTCCGGGGTAGTAGTGGTCCCTCTCGTGTGGCTGAGCCTCCGGGCTTACTTGGGCCAGAGGACTTGAAGTCCCCTGCGTGGTGGTTTTCTGCTGCTGGGCTTATAACCCTCACAGCCTCGGACTCCAGTGTCCGGCTTTGGAAGTCTTTAGACAGGACGAGCTCTGCTAGCTTCCCTCCTGGCCTCGTGTTCCTCCTCTGCCTACAGGGACTCCTCAGCCTGCTGCTGACCAGTCCCTATCTGCAACTTGTCTGGAACTTGTCTGAAACTTGTGTGTCTAACCCCGCCCCAGATCCAGTTTATAAAGGGCAGGTTTCTCCCCTCCCTGGACTGAGGCAGGAGGTGCTGCATGCTAATTGTCCCCAACCAGGGAACCTCCCACCTGCTCTCAGACATGACATTGCTGCCACTGTGGCGACCAGACCTGGGGTGCCACAGATGGATTACATTTTCCTTGATATCTTTTCTCCATAGCCGCAATATCTCTCACCGTGCTCGTCGCTTACTGCTCAGCAGTTTGGTGGACAATAGTCTAGATGCGAATGTAAGAAATGAATCTTAAGGACATGTTACAGCCAAGATCCTTATATGTTTTGAGTATATTTTTCACCAACTCTTCATAGTTATCTGCTCTTGAGTTTCCCAAAAAAATAGTTACCACTAATGTGAATGCTAACCATGTAGCGTTTTCCTTGCCCTGCAACAAATGGAGAAACTCCTCATCTTGAAGAAGCTTACGAATCTGAGGTCCAATAAAGATTCCTTTTTTTATCATTGCTTCACTCAACCTTGGACATTTATCAATGAGATACTTGAATGCTTTTACATTTTTATCTATTGTCTTTACAAAGTTCTTCATTAGGCCCAACTTGGCATTGAATGGTGGTAACAAAATCTTATGTGGGTCAACAAGTGCTGGATGCAGCACAATTTTACTCCCTGGCTGAAATGACTGTCGGAGAGGCCAATCTCTCTTATTGTAGTGGTACTCACTTGCACGAATATCTTACTCCACAGAAAGCAGAAGTACTTTGTGTATACACCCCGGACCTGTAAGTCACCACAAAGTGGCCACAAATGTTGGTCGTAGTTCAGGCACCCCAACAGCTGTTTCATGTTGCCATAGGTTTCTTTGATGTGGACTGCATAACCAATTGGAATTGAAGGTAGCGCATTGCCATTATGCAGCAAGATGGCTTTTAGGCTTGTTTTGGAAGATTCGATGAAGAGCATCCATTCCTCTTATTATGACTATGATTATGACTTATCTTCAGAGCTTTCATTAAACTGTTGATGTTGTTGCATGCCACAAGATCACCCTCCATGAAGAAGTATTGGAAAAGATCTCAATATCAAAGAAATCCCAATATCACCCACTAGTAGACTCCACTGCTGTAACATGGAGCCTAAGAGCTCAACCTTACTCTTGGGCAGATCCAAATCTCTAACGAGATCATTCAGTTTACTTTGTGTTATAAGGTGTGGTTCAGCTGAGGTTGCTGACAGAAAATCTGGGTCGTGAGAGGAAGATGCTTCATCACACCAAGTGCCCTCTTCTTCCTCAATTGACTCGACTTAAAATGTTTCTGGTGCTTTTGGAACTGGCAGTTCTTCTGTAGGTGGTACTGGACGTATTGCAGATGGAATGTTTGGATACTGTTCAGTCCACTTCTTCTTCCTTGAAACTCCTTCCCTAATGGGGGGCACCATGCAGAAATAGCAATTGGTAGTGTAATCAGTCAGCTCTCTCCAGATCATTGGGACTGCAAAAGGCATAGATTGCCTCTTCCCATGCAACCACTGGGTAAGATGCGATGCACATCTATTGCAGCATATGTGTGGACCACAACTCTTGTTCTGATTTCCTATTCTGCGTAAATACAGGTTGTAGGCTTTCCTTATCATGGTAGTCAAGTTTCGCCTTTGTGACGCAAAAGTGACTTCTCCGCATATGTAGCAAAAACTATCCGCTTTGTTAATTCAAGAATAAGTCATATCTGAAAAATCATATAGAAACATGTCAATATGCTTAGAAACTAAGCTAAAAAATCCTAAAACTGTATACCTTACAGAAATCATTCATAAAAATAGATGATACATCTGTAATTAGCATTACATCATCGGAGAGGAGTTGGCGTTTTTTGATTGGTCACCCTAAGACTATAGAATGCTGAAGGCTCAAAAGACTAAATAGATGATGTAATAGACTAGCTACTAACAATGCAATAATGATGATGGAATAATAAAGATACAATTTTTTATAAGCCTACATGAAGGTGTCATAAGTAATTACAGCCTCCTCTGGATTTTGAAAATTAGAGCCAATCAGCAAATTTAATCATCATATTCATTTTGAGCACCACAAAATTAGTTAGACAATGCAGAAGACGGCATGAGTGACAAACTGCACGGGATTCCTCATAATGGCTTCTAGCTATCACATTACATTGTGTAGTGCCACCAACCAAGATGAATTAACCTGGCACTTTGCATTGTTTGCTGTGCATGCACCTGAAAATTGGATGCATCACTTTCTGTGCACCATACTGCAACTTTATTTCATTCAATCCTTCTTTCTGTCTCTCTCCTTGCTAACTGCCTGCCTGCATTAAAAATATTACAAGGAGGCATTAGGCTATGTGTCCACGATGCAGAAATGCTCCGGATTTTTCCTGAGCGTTTCTGCATCTCCCTGGCAGAAAAAACGCATGCGGATTGTACATGCGGATTGTACATGCGTTTTTCCTGCCAGGTAGAAGCGTTTGTGAAGCATTTTGATCATGCGATTTCGCATGCGGGTTTAGCATCACTTGGAAAGTGCTTGACAACTTGGTCACACTATATAAATTCATGCAACCGGCATGGATTTTATATAGTGTGACCAAGTTAGTTATAAAAAAGAATAAAAAAAACAAACAAAACATATACTCACCTTCCGATGGCCCCCGATCTCCTTATCCGATGCGTCCGGTCTTCCCGGTGTCTCGCGGTTGTGTAAAAGGATCTTCTATGACGTCATTTAGTCATGTGACAGGTCAGCGACCGCCGACGTCAGCAGTCGCGTGACCCGTCACATGACTACATGACGTCATGGCAGGTCCTTTTAAACCATCGCAAGCTGCCGGGAAGCCAGGACGCATCGCTGAGGAGACCGGGGGCCATCAGAAGGTAAGTATAATGTATATTTTTTATTTGAATTCTTTTTTTTTTACAGGTACCATGGTACTCGGGTCTGGAAGAGAGTCTCCTCTTCTCCAGACCCGGGTACCATCCGCACATTGAATCGCTTAATATCCACATGTACAGATGTAGTCATGCGGATATTAAGAGATTCAATACAAGTCAATGACGGCAAATACGCACAGCACATGCGGATTATCATTGGGGAACATGCAGACCTTCTACCAAGCGTTTTTTAAGCGTTTCTGCAGCGGAATTGCCGCTGCGGAAACGCTTAAAAAACGCATAGTGGGCACACAGCCTTAATGGGAATCTGTCAGCCCCTGGGAGATTTGAGACCTCTAATATGTGCATACAGGTTATAGAAATGTAAATCTATACTTACCTATATGGCCCATAGTAGAGGTCTGATTGCAGAGAAATGTACTTTTATAAAATTTGTTTTCACATGCGCCAAGAAATCCCCGCCTATCTGATTAGTAAGGCAAGAAATCCCCGTCTATCTGTTTATTTAGCATATTCCCTCCCCTCCCCTGCAGTGTTCTGTGACTCCTCGGCGAGCTGCGCATTAGACATTGCACTGCACTGCAGAGAACAATGGGGCCGGGAGAAAAAGAAGTGCTCCTGATGCTCTGCGCATGCGCGGGAAGTGAGTGAGACGAGGGCACGTCACAGGGTCCTGTGACGTGCAGGGGGGGGGATATGCTAAATAAACAGATAGGCAGGGATTTCTGTTGCACAGCTTCTGGATAGCCACAGTTGCACTAGAAACTTCACAGAGAAGATTACATGGGATAACAAGCTTTTACTTCTCAGAACATGAGGTAAAGAAAAAAATGCCCAGTCACTCAGTACTGCACCAGGAAGTAAGAACAAAACAGAAAAGTACAAGAGAGACTTTTTTCTTTTACTATGCAGTAAACAAGGAAACTTTACACAACATCGTCATCTACTGTCAGATCAGCATAAAGTCCTCCTTCACACAAACAAAGAAGTCCACAACTGTTGCATATATCAACAATTTCTGGCCTTACTAATCAGATAGGTGGGGATTTCTGGCCTTACTAATCAGATAGGCAGGGATTTCTTGGCGCATGTGAAAACAGATTTTATAAAAGTACATTTCTCTGCAATCAGATCTCTAATATGGGCCATACAGGTATGTATATAGATTTACATTTCTATAACCTGTATGCCCATACAGGTGACAGATTCCCTTTAAAAGGAGTTGCATACAGTCCTAGGAGACCTTAGAGTGTTAGACATGTTTTTTTAGAACAATTTCATACCTTTTCAGAATTTTGGGGGAGAAAAATTAGCTGGAGCTGGCGAATTTGAATTTTCAAAGGTTCGAACATCTCTAATGGTAGGTAATTCATAAGCAATCTAATAATTATTTAAAAATTGTAAATGTAAAACCTTTTAAGGCTATGGGCACACTGAGTTTTTCAAGTTTTTGGAAGTGAAACTGAGTGTAAACTCTCCCAATCCCTCCATCAAATCTCAACTCCTCAAAAGCTTGAAACTTTCTGCTTACTTCCTGCTCCAAACACTCAGCAAAAAATACTCTGCTTGCATGTAGCCTTGAGGTTATGTGCACACAGAGTTTTTGGAGGAGTTTTTGGAGTAGGTCCGCTTCAAAACATACCTTTGAAAATCGCTTAAAAAATACTTGAAATACTCTTCTTATTCATTTCTATTGTAAAGCAACTTTCATATGTTCAGTCTTTCGAGCATTTTTTAATGCTTCAGGCTTTGAAAAATGACCGGTGGGAACAAAGGAAAGTGCGTGTCACTTTTTTGAATTTTCTAATGGAATTTACAAACTTTTTAAAACACTTCAAAAACTCTTCAAAATAGCTTCAGGAGATGAAAAACTCCCCAAAGAAGAAGCAGTTTCCACTAGAAAACTATTTATTTTAACCACTTAAAAAAAAAACTCTTGTGTACATATACCCTAAAAACAACAATGAGAGTTAAAGGGAATCTGTCACTAATTTTTTTCTACCCCATCAGAGAGCAGCATGATGTAGAGGCGGAGACCCTGATTCCAGTGATGTATCACTTACTTTACTGGGTGCTGCAGTTTTGATTCAAAACTATTTTACCTGCTACAGATCTAAGAATTTTCTTATTATTGAGCTCTTTATAACTCCGCCTCCACCACTGATTGACTGCCTATGCACAGTGTATACAGAAAGCTGCCAATCAGTGGTGGGGGTGAGGTTATTGAGAGCTCATTAATATGGAGGAATACCTGGCAGTAGCTAGTCCTTTAATGATAATTTCCTGCAGTGATTTTATAAAAACTACACTAAACAGCCCAGAAAGTGCCACATCGCTAGAATCAGGGTGTCTGTCTCTACATTATGCTGCTCTTGGAATAAGTAGTAAAAACCTGGTGACAGATTCCCTCTAACATCTGTCATTTTGTTGGCAGTTTTACACCAATGAACACTGTGATATTTGACAGTACTAAAAGCAGCTCCTAGACAACCTTTACTTATGCTATATACTAGTATGCTCAAATTTTTGGATCATCCCCCTAAAACACTGGTTATATATGGTAATACATGTAACAGATGTCCTAATTCAGCAATGATCAGCGCCATGTCATATTTTAATGTTTGCAGTACCCTATGATAATTAATCATGCATTTGTATCCTGACCACTAGGGCTTCTTTGATTTGGAATAATAAGTGACTTGTTGGTACAGGTAATGTGCTTTTAACACTTCAATTGCAAATTGATGACTATTCTGCTACTGCAAAGGTGCTTTTGTTGCTTATGTTACAGATTTATTTAATCAATGTGCTATAAGCTTTGCACTTCAGGAAGCATCATTGAAAGAAAAAGAATGAGGCCAACAGCTGGAGGTCCGAAAGGAAAGAAGTAGAAAGTAAATGGCAGCTGTTCCATGGCCCTTGTTCTGCTCTGTGAGCAGGTGAGGGAGGAGAAGAATTGGTAGACGTAAGTGATCCGACAGAACAAGGAACACAGACACTTCAGCATTCCAGTCTAAAGTTCTCAATACATTGCGTTTTACACAAAGCCGCTTGTGATAATAACTTCCACCTAGCACGTTTCATCCTGAGATCTAAATGCCTGTACTCCATGCACCATTCTAAATTAAAGAGAGTCCGTCAGCCCAGACTGACAGGGTAAAGTAAGCATGTAGCCTTGTAGGGGATATCTCCCCTAGAAATTGCACTGTTAGGGTATGGGCAAGCAATGCCGCTTGGAAGTCGCCAGTATTTTATATATATAATGTGAAAAAAAAGACACAGATTTCATAGTCATCACAAAAGACATCCAAAAAGACACTTCTGGCATTTTCTAAAAGCATCTAACTACAGCAACAAATGATGCAGGTACACCGACATCTAAAAGACGTTGTGTGTATATACCCCTGAGGGAGCGTCTTGTACGAAGTGAAACTGCCGTAGGTCATTTTTATCACCAGTCCTGTATAAGCCTTAAAGGGTACCGGTCACATCCCAAAATGCTATTAATCTGCAGATATAGAGCTAATCTGTAAATTAATAGCGTCCCTAAGCGGCCCAGCTGCTGCACGGAAAGCCTGGTTACCGGGAGGAAATGAACTGTATTCCTTAACGCTCAGTACACAGTGAGAGGCGACTGTAACCACACCATATAGTTCAAAATCAGTAAATGATAAGAAAAGTAAAATGAGGCAATTTAGGCAGAATTATACTCGGAGACATAGGCCTTGAGGTATGATAAGCAGAGTACTGGCTACAGTTCGCAGAGTACTGGCTACAGTTCGCAGAGTACTGGCTACAGTTCGCAGAGTACTGGCTACAGTTCACAGTGTCTTTTAATCTATGGATATGATTTTTTTTTTCAACCTGACATGAAGGAAAAGCAACAAGAGAAAAATAAAACATAGGCTCTGATTCATCAAATAGTTTGGCCAGAATTGTGTCGAAAAACTGTTTGAAATGATTTTTGGCTATTTTACGCCATTCCTGGCCAGCTCTGTCAACTTTCTGAAAAGCGGGTGAAGCTTAACTGAAAAATTAATGGCTGAGCGCAGTCAACAAATTTATCAGAATTTAGATCTCAAAAGTGGCGTAAATTATGATACAAATATACTTAAGTCACTGACTGGAGTAGAGTTCTTGTAGTGGCACACATTGGCTTATAGATGCCCCAAATTTACTAAGAGGCACACGCTTCTTATCAAATTTGGAATATCTTGACAACAATGCAGTCTTGTTGAATCGAGGCCATACATTTCTAACAAATCAAGTTTGAACCAGTGACCCATTTCAGATAAACCACCTTGGCACGCTCTCACTTTACATGCATTTTTATTTATGTGCATTCTCTTTCAACCATTATTGTCCCAATGGCTTTATCCCAAACTAATTCGATGAATCTCTGCTACAAAGATGACTATAAATGCAGCAGTCTGATGTAAAAGCCATCTACTGCTGCTGGCGATCATGCTGTAGCTTTCTACTGGGAGATAGGCAAAGAGAGAAGCTTTAGGGCATGTGCACACAGCGTCTTTTTCAGGTGGATTCTACCTCAACCTGTCTGCAAATGGCAAAAAAAATGAACGTCTGCACAGCAACTTGACAACCTGTTGCTGTGCATATATACTGTCTTTTGTCATTTTCTTTCAACAGGCTTTGAAAACGGTGGAAAGGATCATTCTTCTATATTATATATGGAATAAAAAAAATAAGCTTGCAGCAAAAGACATTCAATAAGGCTATATTCCCACGATGAGTATTTGGTGAGTTATTGAAGTTGCAGATTTTCTGCACCAATTGTGTAAATTAGGTTGTGTTTTATTACATATGCTTTTATCGCGTTTTTGACGCTGCGGTTTTCGTCTTTTTTTGGTATGTCACGTTTTAAATAAAGCTGCTTTGTTTTGATATAATTTTATTGACACTTTCATGTGCGGATTACATGCGTGTTTAGTGCGTTTCTGCACATGCAACGCATAAGTGTGGCTCACCTGCGGATTTTCCGAATCTAATGAAATTCTATGGGGAAAATCCACACATACCTACAAGAAAAATTGACATGCTGCGGATTTGTAACTGCAGGTCAGTAAACATAAGCACAGCAGGCATGAGATTTCTATAAGGCTAAGTGCCCACGATGCAGAAATGCTGCAGATTTTTTCCGCTTCTCCCTGGCAGGAAAAACGCATGCGTTTTTTACATGCGCTTCTCCCGCCAGGTAGAAGCGTTTGTCAAGCGTTTTTGCATGCATTTCCCCATGCGGGTTATCAAGAGCTTTTCCAAGCGATTTTAGCATCACTTGGAAAAGTGCTTAACAACTTGGTTACACTATATAAATTCATGCAACCGGCATGGATTTATATAGTGTGACCAAGTAATAGTTAAAAAAAAGAATAAAAATGCTAAAAAATAAAAAATAAACATTATAGAATCATAGAATGGTAGAGTTGGAAGGTCCAACCCCCTGCTCAAAGCAGGATTCACTAGATCATCTCAGACAGATGTCTGTCCAGCCTCTGTTTGAAGACGTCCATTGAAGGGGAACTCACCACCTCTCGTGGCAGCCTGTTCCACTCATTAATCACCCTAACTGTCAAAAAGTTTTTTCTAATATCTAATCTGTGTCTCCTCCCATTTAGTTTCATCCCATTGCTTCTAGTCTTTCCTTGTGCAAATGAGAATAAAGATGATCCTTCTACAATGTGACAGCCCTTGACATATTTGTAGACAGCTATTAAGTCTCCTCTCAGTCTTCTTTTTTGCAAGCTAAACATTCCCAAATCCTGCAACCGTTCCTCATAGGACATGGTTTGCAGACCAGTCACCATTCTGGTCGCTCTTCTCTGAACTTGCTCCAGTTTGTCTGTCTTTTTTAAAATGTGGTGCCCAAAACTGTACACAGTATTCCAGATGAGGTCTGACCAAAGAGGAGTAAAGACCGATAATGACTTCACGTGATCTAGACTGTATGCTTCTGTTAATACATCCCAGAATTGTATTTGCCTTTTTTGCTGCTGCATCACACTGTTGACTCATGTTCAGTCTATGATCTATTAGTATACCTAAGTCTTTTTCACATGTATTGTTGCTTAGCTCTATTCCTCCCATTCTGTATATGCTTTTTTCATTTTTATTGCCCAGATGTAGTACTTTGTGTAGCGCCGGCGTCCCTGCCCTCTGCTAGGCAGGGACGCTGTTCCCCTCACCCCTCTGCTCCGAGCCCGGCGTCCTCCTCCCGCTCTGCTGGCAGCGCGCGCGCGCTCCCTCCCTCTTAAAGAGGCCGCGCGCGCCGTCCTAAGGAGTCCCCGGCCAATGGCCGGAGGACTTCACCATATATAAGGCACCTCCTCCAAAATGGAGGTGCCCGAGCAATGTTGTTGCACTGTTCACTACTCTGCTTCAGCCCTCAGGTCCCGTTGCCAGTTACCTGCCAGATTCCTGCCTGATATTCTGATTACCTGCCTGCTAGCCTGAGGTCCGACGGTCTGCTTACCGACTCCTGTCAGTCTGTCTAAGGACCAGCTTGCCCGCTCACCTGGGAGCGCTCCTCTGCTACCTGCCTGCTAGCCTGAGGTCCGACGGTCTTCCCTCCAACTCCTGTCAGTCTGTCTATGGACCAGCTTGCCCGCTCACCTGGGAGCGCACATCTGCTACCTGCCTGCTAGCCTACCTGGAGGCTCCGCCGTCACGTGCTGTGACCACCTGCCATTCCAGAGACTCCTGCCCGCTCACCTGGGAGCGCACACCTGCTACCTGCCTGCTAGCCTACCTGGAGGCTCCGCCGTCACGTGCTGTGACCACCTGCCATTCCAGAGTCTCCTGCCCACTCACCTGGGAGCGCACACCTGCTACCTGCCTGCTAGCCTACCTGGAGGCTCCGCCGTCACGTGCTGTGACCACCTGCCATTCCAGAGACTCTCGCTTGCTCACCTGGGAGCACACATCTACCATCTGCCTGCTAGCCTACCTGGAGGCTCTGCCATCACAGGTCGTACCTACCCTTTACCCAGAGACTGCCCCGGTCACTTGCCGTGACCTCCTGCCCGTTCATCCAGAGACTGCCCCGGTCACTTGCCGTGACCTCCTGCCCGTTCATCCAGAGACTGCCCCGGTCACTTGCCGTGACCTCCTGCCCGTTCATCCAGAGACTGCCCCGGTCACTTGCCGTGACCTCCAGCCCGTTCATCCAGAGACTGCCCCGGTCACTTGCCGTGACCTCCAGCCCGTTCATCCAGAGACTGCCCCGGTCACTTGCCATGACCTCCAGCCCGTTCACTCAGAGACTGTCCCGGTCACCTGCTGTGACTGCCTGCCCGTCTTCCCTGGTCGCCACCCGCTCCCTTACAAGGACCGCCCCCTTGTATAGTAGCTCAGAGGTTCCGCCTCCCAGACCCGTTACAGTTTGCTCGGGCCATGGAACCCGGTGGCACCCAAGCTCCCTCACTCTCGGACCTGTGTCATGAACTGTCCCGTCAGAGGTCCCAACAGGAGTCCATCCTGGGTCACCTGCGGAAAGTCAATACTCGCCTGGACACTCTGACTGCTCCACCAGCAACCACCGCCAGAGCCATGACTCGCAATCCGGCAGCTCCGCTGCCCACCAATACTATGGTATCCTACCCCGGACCCCGGCTTTCTGCACCTCCTCGCTTCGGAGGCGACTCCGCTCAGGCTCGGGGTTTTATAAATCAGTGCACCCTGCACTTTGAACTCCTGTTCCTCCAGTTTAACTCCGACCGGGCCAAAATTGCCTTCATCATGTCCCATCTCACCGGGGAGGCCCTGGCCTGGCTAAATCCTCTATGGGAGAGAGGAGACCCCCTGGTGTCCGACTTGCCTGCCTTTCTCACGGCTTTCCGGAAAGTCTTCGACGAAACTGGGTGGAAGACCTCATCCGCATCATCTCTGCTACGCCTCCGTCAGGGAAGTCTCACCGTGGGCCAATATGCCATACGGTTCCGTACCCTTGCCTCGGAGCTGGCCTGGGATAACGACGCTCTGGTATCTGTCTTCTGGGAGGGTCTGTCCGGCCGTATTAAAGATGAACTTGCCGGTCGAGACATTCCTACCACTCTCGATGACCTAATAACTCTTGCCACCCGGATTGACCTACGGTTCCAGGAGCGTGCCAAAGAAGTCACCCGTGAGAGGAGGTTTCCACGTCTAGCTCCTACTTTTCAGAAATCCGTCACTCCCTCCGTTTCTCCCCAGGTACACTCTCCTGAGCCTATGCAGGTCGACCAGACCAAGATGGTCAAAACCCGTCAGGACTTACGCCGTGCCGAGGGGAGCTGCTTCTACTGTGGCAAAACCTACAAAAGACAAAAATATATCTCATACCCTACCATCATTATATATAAATGTAAAGCAAAGTTGCATAATAAATATAGGGTACTTAGTGAACTATTTTTGATCAAAAAAAGTATACAAGCCGTCCCACCAGCGGCAAGGTGGTCACCAAGAAATAGGAGCATGTTCACACTAGCAAAAAAGAAACAAAACCTACAAATGACAAAAATATATCTCATACCCTACCATTATTATATATAAATGTAAAGCAAAGTTGCATAATAAATATAGGGTACTTAGTGAACTATTTTTGATCAAAAAAAGTATACAAGCCGTCCCACCAGCGGCAAGGTGGTTACCTTGCCGCTGGTGGGACGGCTTGTATACTTTTTTTGATCAAAAATAGTTCACTAAGTACCCTATATTTATTATGCAACTTTGCTTTACATTTATATATAATGATGGTAGGGTATGAGATATATTTTTGTCTTTTGTAGGTTTTGTTTCTTTTTTGCTAGTGTGAACATGCTCCTATTTCTTGCATGTCTACCATCTTAGACCTCAGTTCACATTGCCTGGTTTTTTGTCTTGTTTGCATTCTGTGCAATTTAAGGGTGTGGCATCCCCTTTGTTGAGCTGACTGGTATATATGTAGCTTACCACGGGCCTGGGTGGTCTGGAGTTGGGACCCGGTCCTATTTGTCTACCCTTTTATATGCATTGCTTCAACTTTGATATACAGTAAGGTTTTTAATATAGGCAGTATAGGTACCGTCCCAATTTAGGGTCACCTTGCCGCTGGTGGGACGGCTTGTATACTTTTTTTGATCAAAAATAGTTCACTAAGTACCCTATATTTATTATGCAACTTTGCTTTACATTTATATATAATGATGGAAGGGTATGAGATATATTTTTGTCTTTTGTAGGTTTTGTTTCTTTTTTGCTAGTGTGAACATGCTCCTATTTCTTGCATGTCTACCATCTTAGACCTCAGTTCACATTGCCTGGTTTTTTGTCTTGTTTGCATTCTGTGCAATTTAAGGGTGTGGCATCCCCTTTGTTGAGCTGACTGGTATATATGTAGCTTACCACGGGCCTGGGTGGTCTGGAGTTGGGACCCGGTCCTATTTGTCTACCCTTTTATATGCATTGCTTCAACTTTGATATACAGTAAGGTTTTTAATATAGGCAGTATAGGTACCGTCCCAATTTAGGGTCACCTTGCCGCTGGTGGGACGGCTTGTATACTTTTTTTGATCAAAAATAGTTCACTAAGTACCCTATATTTATTATGCAACTTTGCTTTACATTTATATATAATGATGGTAGGGTATGAGATATATTTTTGTCTTTTGTAGGTTTTGTTTCTTTTTTGCTAGTGTGAACATGCTCCTATTTCTTGCATGTCTACCATCTTAGACCTCAGTTCACATTGCCTGGTTTTTTGTCTTGTTTGCATTCTGTGCAATTTAAGGGTGTGGCATCCCCTTTGTTGAGCTGACTGGTATATATGTAGCTTACCACGGGCCTGGGTGGTCTGGAGTTGGGACCCGGTCCTATTTGTCTACCCTTTTATATGCATTGCTTCAACTTTGATATACAGTAAGGTTTTTAATATAGGCAGTATAGGTACCGTCCCAATTTAGGGTCACCTTGCCGCTGGTGGGACGGCTTGTATACTTTTTTTGATCAAAAATAGTTCACTAAGTACCCTATATTTATTATGCAACTTTGCTTTACATTTATATATAATGATGGTAGGGTATGAGATATATTTTTGTCTTTTGTAGGTTTTGTTTCTTTTTTGCTAGTGTGAACATGCTCCTATTTCTTGCATGTCTACCATCTTAGACCTCAGTTCACATTGCCTGGTTTTTTGTCTTGTTTGCATTCTGTGCAATTTAAGGGTGTGGCATCCCCTTTGTTGAGCTGACTGGTATATATGTAGCTTACCACGGGCCTGGGTGGTCTGGAGTTGGGACCCGGTCCTATTTGTCTACCCTTTTATATGCATTGCTTCAACTTTGATATACAGTAAGGTTTTTAATATAGGCAGTATAGGTACCGTCCCAATTTAGGGTCACCTTGCCGCTGGTGGGACGGCTTGTATACTTTTTTTGATCAAAAATAGTTCACTAAGTACCCTATATTTATTATGCAACTTTGCTTTACATTTATATATAATGATGGTAGGGTATGAGATATATTTTTGTCTTTTGTAGGTTTTGTTTCTTTTTTGCTAGTGTGAACATGCTCCTATTTCTTGCATGTCTACCATCTTAGACCTCAGTTCACATTGCCTGGTTTTTTGTCTTGTTTGCATTCTGTGCAATTTAAGGGTGTGGCATCCCCTTTGTTGAGCTGACTGGTATATATGTAGCTTACCACGGGCCTGGGTGGTCTGGAGTTGGGACCCGGTCCTATTTGTCTACCCTTTTATATGCATTGCTTCAACTTTGATATACAGTAAGGTTTTTAATATAGGCAGTATAGGTACCGTCCCAATTTAGGGTCACCTTGCCGCTGGTGGGACGGCTTGTATACTTTTTTTGATCAAAAATAGTTCACTAAGTACCCTATATTTATTATGCAACTTTGCTTTACATTTATATATAATGATGGTAGGGTATGAGATATATTTTTGTCTTTTGTAGGTTTTGTTTCTTTTTTGCTAGTGTGAACATGCTCCTATTTCTTGCATGTCTACCATCTTAGACCTCAGTTCACATTGCCTGGCTTTTTGTCTTGTTTGCATTCTGTGCAATTTAAGGGTGTGGCATCCCCTTTGTTGAGCTGACTGGTATATATGTAGCTTACCACGGGCCTGGGTGGTCTGGAGTTGGGACCCGGTCCTATTTGTCTACCCTTTTATATGCATTGCTTCAACTTTGATATACAGTAAGGTTTTTAATATAGGCAGTATAGGTACCGTCCCAATTTAGGGTCACCTTGCCGCTGGTGGGACGGCTTGTATACTTTTTTTGATCAAAAATAGTTCACTAAGTACCCTATATTTATTATGCAACTTTGCTTTACATTTATATATAATGATGGTAGGGTATGAGATATATTTTTGTCTTTTGTAGGTTTTGTTTCTTTTTTGCTAGTGTGAACATGCTCCTATTTCTTGCATGTCTACCATCTTAGACCTCAGTTCACATTGCCTGGTTTTTTGTCTTGTTTGCATTCTGTGCAATTTAAGGGTGTGGCATCCCCTTTGTTGAGCTGACTGGTATATATGTAGCTTACCACGGGCCTGGGTGGTCTGGAGTTGGGACTCGGTCCTATTTGTCTACCCTTTTATATGCATTGCTTCAACTTTGATATACAGTAAGGTTTTTAATATAGGCAGTATAGGTACCGTCCCAATTTAGGGTCACCTTGCCGCTGGTGGGACGGCTTGTATACTTTTTTTGATCAAAAATAGTTCACTAAGTACCCTATATTTATTATGCAACTTTGCTTTACATTTATATATAATGATGGTAGGGTATGAGATATATTTTTGTCTTTTGTAGGTTTTGTTTCTTTTTTGCTAGTGTGAACATGCTCCTATTTCTTGCATGTCTACCATCTTAGACCTCAGTTCACATTGCCTGTTTTTTTGTCTTGTTTGCATTCTGTGCAATTTAAGGGTGTGGCATCCCCTTTGTTGAGCTGACTGGTATATATGTAGCTTACCACGGGCCTGGGTGGTCTGGAGTTGGGACCCGGTCCTATTTGTCTACCCTTTTATATGCATTGCTTCAACTTTGATATACAGTAAGGTTTTTAATATAGGCAGTATAGGTACCGTCCCAATTTAGGGTCACCTTCTCGCTGGTGGGACGGCTTGTATACTTTTTTTGATCAAAAATAGTTCACTAAGTACCCTATATTTATTATGCAACTTTGCTTTACATTTATATATAATGATGGTAGGGTATGAGATATATTTTTGTCTTTTGTAGGTTTTGTTTCTTTTTTGCTAGTGTGAACATGCTCCTATTTCTTGCATGTCTACCATCTTAGACCTCAGTTCACATTGCCTGTTTTTTTTTTCTACTGTGGCAGTAAGGAGCACCGGATCCGTACTTGCCCGGAGAGGTCGGGAAACGCCTGTGTCTAGGTTCGCTCAGAGAGGTCGACCTAGACAAGAATAAAATCTTTCCATCTCTGCTGCTGTCAGTCTCAATTATCTGCGGGGAGAATCGTTATTTCGAACTAGCCCAACTTGACTCTGGAGCGGCCGGGAATCTTATTTCACAGGCCCTGGTAGAAAAATACCGCATTCCCACCAAACCTCTGGCTATACCATTATCTGTCGCTGCTGTGGATGGGGGCCTCTTACCACGTCCCATCCAACTCATCACCGAATCCGTAACTCTGCAGGTGGGAATGCTGCATTCTGAGAGCATCTCTTTTCATGTTCTGCCTGGACTCTCTCACGCCCTCTTACTAGGTCTACCTTGGCTCCAGAGACATGCACCCGTGCTTGACTGGCAGACCGGAGAAGTCCTTCGCTGGGGACAGGACTGTCATAAGACTTGTTTGGTTCCTGTTCATCCCGCCCGTCCTTCTCCTACCCCAACTAATCTACCTGGACTTCCGATTCCCTATTGGTCATTTGCTGATGTCTTTAATAAAAAGGAGGCAGAGACATTACCCCCTCATAGACCATACGACTGTCCTATCGACCTGTTACCCGGTACTACGCCTCCCCGTGGGCGTATTTACCCATTGTCCGCTGCTGAGACCCGGTCGATGTCCGAATATATTGAGGAGAATTTGGCCAGGGGATTCATCCGGAAATCTACCTCCCCAGCGGGAGCAGGCTTCTTTTTCGTAAAAAAGAAGGACGGCTCTCTCCGTCCCTGTATAGACTATAGAGGCCTTAACCAGATCACGGTGAAGAATAAGTACCCCCTTCCGCTCATTCCAGAATTATTTGATCGTCTGAGGGGGGCTAGAATCTTCACCAAACTGGACCTCCGTGGGGCGTACAACCTGGTCCATATCCGTCAAGGGGATGAATGGAAGACTGCATTCAACACCCGGGACGGCCACTATGAATATCTGGTAATGCCCTTTGGTCTCTGTAACGCTCCTGCCGTCTTTCAAGAGTTGGTCAATGACATCTTCCGGGACCTTCTCTACTCCTGCGTAGTGGTGTACCTGGACGACATCTTGGTCTTCTCTCCGGATCTCCAGACTCACCGGAGAGACGTTCGTCAGGTCCTGCTCAGGCTCAGGCAGAATCACCTCTTCGCTAAATATGAGAAGTGCCTCTTTGAGCAGACCTCGCTTCCGTTTTTGGGCTACATTATTTCTCAGACCGGCCTTCGAATGGATCCAGAGAAACTGTCTGCCATCGAGAAATGGCCCCGACCGGAGGGGTTGAAGGCCATTCAGCGGTTCCTGGGCTTCGCCAACTACTACCGCCTCTTCATACCGCACTTCTCTTCCCGGACTGCCCCAATTTCCGCGCTCACCCGTAAGGGCACTAATCCCAGAGAGTGGCCGCCCGAAGCAGAGGAGGCCTTTCTTTCCTTAAAACAGGCCTTCTCTTCCGCCCCGGTGCTGCATCGCCCAGATGGCAACAAGCAGTTCTTCCTGGAGGTTGACGCCTCCTCCTCTGGAGCTGGAGCGGTACTTACCCAAAAATCATCTTCCGGGAGAATGGTAACTTGTGGCTTCTTCTCCAAACTCTTCTCCTCTTCTGAGCGCAACTATTCCATAGGAGATCGAGAGTTATTGGCCATCAAGCTGGCATTGGAGGAGTGGCGTTACCTGCTCGAAGGGGCTCTTCACCCGGTAATAATTTACACTGACCACAAGAACTTGGCTTACCTCCAGCATGCCCAGAGTCTTAACCCGCGCCAAGCTCGGTGGTCCTTGTTTTTTGCTCGCTTTGATTTTATTCTTCATTTTCGCCCGGCTGACAAAAACATCAAGGCGGACGCCTTGTCCCGATCCTTTCTGGTGTCTGATCTCGAGGAGGAACCGAAACACATCATCGATCCCGCCAGAGTAATGCAGGTGGCTCCCGTGAGTCTAAATCGTCTCCCTCCCAGTAAGACGTTTGTATCAGTACCTGATCGGGAGAAGATGCTACACTGGGGTCACTCGTCTAAACTAGCTGGCCACGCCGGTCAGAAAAAGACCCTCCAGCTTATTACCCGGCACTACTGGTGGCCTACCCTGCACAAGGACGTAATATACTTTGTTTCTGCCTGTGTGTCCTGCGCCCGCAACAAGGTTCCGAGACATCTGCCAGCCGGTCGCCTCCTTCCGCTCCCAGTACCTGCTGCCCACTGGCAGCATATAGCAATGGACTTTATAACTGATCTCCCCATCTCTGCCGGTTGTACGGTCATTTGGGTGGTCGCTGACCGCTTTTCCAAGATGGCTCATTTCGTTCCCCTGCCAGGCCTCCCGTCTGCACCCAAGCTGGCTAAAGACTTTATCCGCCACATCTTCCGTCTTCATGGCCTGCCCCTCCACATCGTGTCGGATCGTGGGGTACAGTTCACCTCACGCTTCTGGAGAGCCACTTGTAAACTGCTAGACGTCACCCTGGACTTCTCCTCCGCTTACCACCCACAGTCTAATGGTCAAGTGGAGCGGATCAATCAGAACCTGACCAGTTACCTCCGGCACTTCGTTAATGCCCACCATTCAGACTGGGTGGATCTCCTGCCATGGGCCGAATTTTCTTACAACAATCACGAGAGCGAATCTTCCTCCAAATCCCCGTTTTTTGTTGTCTTCGGTCAGCATCCTCGGATCCCATTTCCCGTCTCCACCTCGGTGGACAATCCGGCTGCGGAATCTCTTGTTAACAAATTTTCCTCCATATGGGAGAGTACCCGATCCGCACTCCTTCTGTCATCCGAGCGTATGAAAAGACATGCTGATAAAAAACGTCTGGATCCTCCTCAATTCCGTCCAGGGGATAAGGTCTGGCTCTCGTCCAAGTATGTCCGGCTCAAGATTCCTTCCTATAAGTTAGGGCCTCGGTTCATCGGTCCTCTGGAGGTCATCAGTCAGATCAACCCGGTGGCTTATAAATTGAAACTCCCGGCCAACTTGCGGATCCCTAACTCCTTCCATGTATCTCTCCTCAAACCTGTTGTACTTAACTCTTTTTCCAAGTCTACAGGTACGCCTCCTGCTCCGATTTCCGCTGAAAAAGAGTTTGAGGTAGAGAACATTCTGGCCACCAAAAGGGTAAGAGGGAAGACCTTTTTTCTAGTAGATTGGAAGGGGTTTGGTCCTGAGGAGAGAACGTGGGAGCCCCGGGAGAACATCCATGCCCCTATCATCCTAGCTAAATTTCTCTCTGGCCTAAAAAAGGGGGGGCCTAAAGGGGGGGGTACTGTAGCGCCGGCGTCCCTGCCCTCTGCTAGGCAGGGACGCTGTTCCCCTCACCCCTCTGCTCCGAGCCCGGCGTCCTCCTCCCGCTCTGCTGGCAGCGCGCGCTCCTTCCCGGCCACTGTGCTTAGGGCGCGCGCGCTCCCTCCCTCTTAAAGAGGCCGCGCGCGCCGTCGTAAGGAGTCCCCGGCCAATGGCCGGAGGACTTCACCATATATAAGGCACCTCCTCCAAAATGGAGGTGCCCGAGCAATGTTGTTGCACTGTTCACTACTCTGCTTCAGCCCTCAGGTCCCGTTGCCAGTTACCTGCCAGATTCCTGCCTGATATTCTGATTACCTGCCTGCTAGCCTGAGGTCCGACGGTCTGCCTACCGACTCCTGTCAGTCTGTCTAAGGACCAGCTTGCCCGCTCACCTGGGAGCGCTCCTCTGCTACCTGCCTGCTAGCCTGAGGTCCGACGGTCTGCCCTCCAACTCCTGTCAGTCTGTCTATGGACCAGCTTGCCCGCTCACCTGGGAGCGCACATCTGCTACCTGCCTGCTAGCCTACCTGGAGGCTCCGCCGTCACGTGCTGTGACCACCTGCCATTCCAGAGACTCCTGCCCGCTCACCTGGGAGCGCACACCTGCTACCTGCCTGCTAGCCTACCTGGAGGCTCCGCCGTCACGTGCTCTGACCACCTGCCATTCCAGAGACTCCTGCCCGCTCACCTGGGAGCGCACACCTGTTACCTGCCTGCTAGCCTACCTGGAGGCTCCGCCGTCACATGCTGTGACCACCTGCCATTCCAGAGACTCTCGCTTGCTCACCTGGAAGCACACATCTACCATCTGCCTGCTAGCCTACCTGGAGGCTCTGCCATCACAGGTCGTACCTACCCTTTACCCAGAGACTGCCCCGGTCACTTGCCGTGACCTCCTGCCCGTTCATCCAGAGACTGCCCCGGTCACTTGCCGTGACCTCCTGCCCGTTCATCCAGAGACTGCCCCGGTCACTTGCCGTGACCTCCAGCCCGTTCACTCAGAGACTGTCCCGGTCACCTGCTGTGACTGCCTGCCCGTCTTCCCTGGTCGCCACCCGCTCCCTTACAAGGACCGCCCCCTTTTATAGTAGCTCAGAGGTTCCGCCTCCCAGACCCGTTACACTTTGCATTTTTCCCTGTTAAAAACCATTCTGTTGGTTGCTGCCCACTGCTCCAGTTTATTTAGGTCTTTTTGAATCCTCTCTCTCTCTTCTCTAGTATTAGCTATCCCTCCTAGCTTTGTGTCATCAGCAAATTTAATCAGTTTACCCTCAATTCCTTCATCTAAATCATTGATAAAGATGTTGAACAATACAGGTCCCAGGACGGAGCCCTGTGGTACCCCACTTGAGACATTCATCCAGCTGGATGTGAAGCCATTTACAACCACCCTTTGAGTCCGATCACTAAGCCAGTTATGAATCCACCTAACAGTTGCCTGGTCCATTGCATACTTGGTCATTTTTTCAATAAGGATGGTGTGAGATACTTTGTCAAATGCTTTGCTGAAGTCAAGATATACTATATCTACAGCATTTCCCTGATCCACCCAGTCAGTGATTCTGTCATAGAAGGAAATTAAGTTAGTCTGACATGACTTGTTAGTTACAAACCCATGCTGACTCTGGTTAATCACTTCATTCTTATCCATGTACTTACATACATGTTGTTTAATAATTTGTTCAAAGATCTTTCCTGGTATAGAAGTCAGACTCACCGGCCTATAGTTCCCTGGGTCCACCTTCTTCCCCTTTTTGAAGATAGGAACAACATTTGCTCTTCTCCAGTCTTCTGGGACTTCTCCTGTTCTCCAAGAATTTTCAAAGATTATGGAGAGTGGTTCTAAAATTTCTTCTACGATCTCCTTCAGTACTCTGGGGTGTAATTCATCTGGACCTGGAGACTTGAACTCATTTATGTTAGCTAAATATTCCCTCACAATCTTTCTGTTTACAGATAACTTGGATTCCTCTATTCCTTTAAAAGGACAGTGAAGATCAGTTGATGTTACATTTTCTTTCTGAGAGAAAACAGATGCAAAATAGGAATTAAAAAGTTCGGCCTTCTCAACATCCTCTCTTACCATTTCTCCATTTTCATCCTGTAAAAATCCTATAGCATCTTTGACTTTTCTTTTACTTTTGACATACCCCCAAAATCCTTTTTTATTGCTTTTGACATCTCTTGCAAGCCTTAATTCATTGTCAGCTTTAGCTAACCTGATACGTGCCCTGCAGGATCTGCAGACTGCATTATAATCTTCTTTAGATATGCCTCCCTCTTTCCATTTAATAAACATTTCTTTCTTTCTTTTTAGCATGTGTTTAAGTTCTGTGTTCATCCATCCTGGTTTCCTTAAATGCTTCCCATTCTTCCTACTTTTCGGGATTGTTAACGATTGTGCTTTGAGAATCTCATTTTTAAAAATTTCCCATCCTTCCTGGACATTTTTGTCCTTAAGGACATCCAGCCATTGGATCCCTCCTATTCTCTTTCTGAGTCTCTTAAAATCTGCCTTTCTAAAATCTAACCTTGAAGTTTGAGTCTTCACATGTCTTCCTCCTCTAGTTATCCAAAATTCTATAATAGCATGATCGCTGCCTCCTAGGGTCCCAGCCACCTTTACCTCCTCAACCATTTCCTCCCTGTTTATAAGGATTAGATCCAAAGTAGCAGATCCCCTTGTTTTCTCCCCTACCTTTTGGAAGATAAAGTTGTCAGCAAGAGAGGATAAGAATTTGCTTGACCTGTTAGTTTTACTTGAGAGAGATTCCCAACAAATGTCTGGATAGTTGAAATCTCCCATGACCACTACGTCATATTTTTTGGAGAACTTGGTCATTTGATACATAAAGAGTTCATCCATATCTTCAGCTTGCCCAGGTGGCCTGTAGTAAATGCCTACAATGGTGTCCTTTCCGTTGTTCTCTCCTTGTATTCTTACCCAAACAGTTTCCACAGAAATCCCAGTCTCTGAAGCTTCAATCTCTGTGCAGATATACGCTTTTCTAACATACAATGCAACACCTCCTCCTCGTTTATCAAGTCTGTTTCTTGCAAATAAGTTGTATCCTTTTAGCCTTTTATTCCAATCATGTGTATCGTCCCACCAAGTTTCAGTGATTCCAATGACATCATATTCCTTTTCCTGCATTAGTAGTTCCAATTCTCCTTGTTTGTTGCCCATGCTTTGTGCATTTGTATAAAAACATTTTAGTTTGTGATTGGTTTCTCTTCCTCCCATATTTTTATTATTTAGATTTTTTTGTCTTTGTTCTTCTTTTCCACTTCCAGTAGCAGAGATCTCAATAGTATCTGTCAGCTGTATGGCTTTTTCTGGCCTTTTGCTTCCCTTCCCACATTGTTCTAGTTTAAAGCTCTTCTGATGAGTGTAGCAAGGCGACTTCCAAATACATGTTTTCCAGTCTTCGTAAGGTGCACCCCATCTCTAGCAAGTAGTCCATCGTATAGGTAATTCATTCCGTGATCCAGAAATCCAAATCCTTGTTGACGGCACCATCGACGTAGCCAGTTGTTCACCTGTAGAATCTTATTCCACCTCATTGTTCCATGGCCATCCACTGGGAGGATGGATGAGAAGACCACCTGCGCTCCCAATTCTTTCACTTTCTTGCCTAAGTCTTCAAAGTCACTGCAGATGGTTTCCAGGTCCTTTCTTGCGGTGTCATTTGTCCCCACATGTATTAGCAGGAATGGGTAGTGATCTGTAGGTCTGAAGAGTCTTGATATCCTGTCAGACACATCTTTAATTTTTGCTCCTGGAAGACTTACCTTCCGATGGCCCCCGGTGTTTTCTCCAGTACGCCCGGTCTCTTGTATAGCTCGCGGTGGTCTAAAAGGACCTGCGGTGACGTCATTTAGTCATGTGACAGGTCACACAACCGCCGACGTCACATGACTAAATGACGTCACCGCAGGTCCTTTTAGACCATTGCAAGCTGCCAGCGAGCCAAGACGCATTACTATGGAGACCATCAGAAGGTAAGTATATGTTTATTTTTTATTTTAAATTCTTTTTTTTACAGGTTCTATTGTACCCGGGTCTGGAGGAGAGTCTCCCCTTCTTCAGACCCGGGTACCATCCGCACATTGAATCGGCTAATATCCGCATGTGCACATGTAGTAATGCGAATATTAAGCGATTCAATGCAAGTCAATGGCGGCAATTACACTGCGTGTCTGCAAAATTAATGGACATGCTGTTTATTTTTACGCAATGATAATCCGCAGCAGAAATTTCTGCAGCATGTGCACAGCACATGCGGATTATAATTGGGGACCATGGGGTACGTATTACCAAGCGTAAATTCCGCAGCAAAAACGCTTGAAAAACGCATAGTGGGCACGCAGCCTAAATTACATTCTCTTTGCTGGAACTGTAAAACGCTGTGTTTTCTTGTGCAGCGAAAATATGCAAGGTCAAAAACTCACCAAAAACTTAACCTAAGGCATCAGAAAAGATGATTCAGGGGAAAAACACTGCCAGTGTTTCTCTAAAGAATCTTCTGCTGCAAAAACGATGCGGGTATGCCTAAGGCTATGTGTACAACGGTGTTTTTGAGATGTTTTTTCCGCGCGGAAATGCACCAAAAATGCTAGGGAATCCTTGTGCCAGCTAATACAATGACAATCCTGAAGATCTGTGCACATGATCAGGAATTCTCCTGTCAGGATTATTATTGCGTTTAAATCTGCAGCATGTCAATTGTTTGTGCGTTTCTGCAGCGTTTTTCACCCATTGACTTGAATTGAGCAAAAACGCAGGTATAAAAATATTTGCGGATTTGCTGTGGATTTGACTGACTCAATTCAAGTCAATGAGTTAGAAACGTGGCAAAAACGCACAAAGAATTGCCCGTGAGAGACTACTCCTCCCATCATTCTAAGGATGCTCCCGCTGACAATAGTGGGAGCAGGCGCGGCTGAGGGGAGAAGTAATCTCCTCAGCCAGCGCCTGTGCATAGTGCAAAAAAAAAACAAAAAACACTTCATACTCACCTATCCACCGTCATCATGAGTGTCCCATGGCAATCCGATCACCCGGCAGCCGGCAATACACTGACAGGAGCGCGATCGCTCCGGGCAGTGTATAGCGATGCACTGCTGGGACTGAGGTCACAGTAGTTCATCAGCTGAAGATCAGCTGTGACCTCCCCTGATGCAGTAAATGATGCATCAACCCTGTTGCAGTAAATAAGGTCACCGTAGCTCTTAGCTGATCAACTCAAGTGACCTCAGTCCCAGCAGCTCAGCACTATATACTGACAGAAGTGATTACACTCCTATCAGTGTATACAGTGCTGTCCTCTAGAGAAGCCACATCAGTGACTGCTGATGTGGCTGCTGTAGAAGTGACCCAGTTCTTCGTGGGACAGTAGATTATGTCATCACGGCAGACAGGTGAGGGATATGGTTGTTTTTTTATTTTTGGTTTCTTACAGGAGATGAGGGCATCTGGGATTAGGCGCTAGGTCAGTATACAGTGTTTTTTATTGTTAAATAAATTATTAAACAGTGGAATTTTTATTTAAAATAAAATGCTTCATTCTGGCTGTGTCTTTATTTCAAAACCTTTATCTACGGGGTTAGTAATAGAGCGTCTTATAGACGCTTCTCCATTACTAACCTGGGCTTCATGTCAGCTGCCAATACAAAGCTGACATGAACCCCAACCCTATTACCCCACTTGCCACCACACCATGGCAAGAGGGAAGAGTGAGGCTAAGCGCCAGGTTTGGTGCATCTCTTGGATGAGCCAGTTCTGAAGCGACTGAGAGCTGATATTATTAGCACTGGAGGGGTCCAGGATCCATGGCTTTCCCTCTGCTGGTTATGAAAATGACGTGGGAGCCCACGCCATTTTTTTTTTATTTTAGGCTATGTGCCCATGATCCGGACATAGCAGCGCTTTGCATGCAGCATATTTTTTCTGCATCCAAAACGCTGCGTTCTATTGAACACAGGTAAATCCGCATATGTTCACTGAACCATTTACCGCATTCGATACATTCTAGTGGTCAAATTTCTGTTATGGAGACTAGCAATTCCGCAAGTGAATTTGACAGTGAATTTGACATGCTGTGGTCCTGAAAGACGCGCCGCATGTCAGTGTCCATGGGTGATCTGCAGCCTCAGATGCACGCATAGTGGACATGAGATTTCTAGAAATCCCATCCACTATCCTGTAACATCTGGCCGCTGCTGGTTTGACGCTGCATAAATACACAGTGTCCAACCCGCAGCATTTCCTGATCATGGGCACGTACCCAAACTCACCCGCAGCATGTCAATTTCGGTAGCAGAGACACTAGTCTACACTGCAGATTTTGACAGATTGAAATGGTATTACATGTGGTGGATCCACAAGTACTGACAAAACAAGTTCGGCATTAGAACACAGAGTTTTGGGTGCGCGAAAAAAATATACTCTGCATCCAAAGCGCTGCTAGTTTCTGATCGTGGGGATGTAGCGGCAAACCAAACAGCTGTGAGCTGTTAATAATAGCCAGGGAACATGTTGACCTAATGGCACCTTCCTAGGGTAAAAATAGCAGCTTTCAGCTGCCCCAGAAATTGCAAGAATGGGAATTATGGCTAATGGGATTTGTGTTTATGGGAGTAGGTGTGGCTGACACCAAGCCCTTTGTTTAGTGATGAAGAGGTATCAACCAGACACCCTCATTACTAAACAAACCTGTAAGTAAAGAGTTAATTAACACACACACACTGAGAGTAAAACACTTTATTTGAAATACAACATACACATTCTTTAATCATTTAAATTAACCAATATACTCACCCCAGGTCCGACAGTAATCCAAGAGTTAAAGCGATGTCCCACGTTTCTTTTTTCAAATATCTTTATTTAGCTCCAAAAAGCATTCATTACTGTACAAAAACACATAAAAAAGCACATAAGAAATGCAACAAAAACGCGTGTTTTTGCCGCAGCGTTTTTCCTGCCAAGAGATGCAGAAACCTTGCAGAAATTTCTGCAATCAAATCCTGAACGAGCGCACATAGCCTTCAAGCCGGCATGTGCACATACACTTAATTTTAAGTCTGATAAAAGAGTAGCCACACTCACATACTGGTAACATAAAGATGGTGTTTTTTTGTTAATACAGGGGACTCCTTTTGTCTTTTCTATGATATTCCTAACTAGGATGCTGTTTAAAACTACGTTTCAATGATAGCTTTTGGTGAGTTTTTGAAGCTGGATATTTTTTGCTGATTCAAAAATGTAGTATTTTTCAGTTTCAGCAAAGTGGATGGGTTATAGAAATCTCATGTCCACTATGCTTGTTTTTTACTCAGCATAAACTGACCTGACTGACCTGCGGTGCGTGTTTCAGATCCGCAACATGTCAATTTGTCGTGCAGGTACGCCGAGTTTTCTGTGCAGATTTTCTCCACACACTTGCCTTAGATGCAGAAAATCTGCAGGTAAAAAATGCACATGCATTCTTAGTTCATGGCAGTGGCGTAAATGGATCAAAAATGCACGGAATTTGTACTTAAATATGTCAATAAAGTTTTGTCAAAGCCAAAAACCAGGAAGTATAAAAAACAAAGTAGCGAGAAGTGAGAGCATCGAATGCGATATGCTAAGGAAACTCGGCTCAAACTCTGCTGCGAGCGTGAGCCGAGTGTCAGTGCTCCGTGCTCCGATCCTCTCGCATTAGAGAATTGGATCACAGGTGAGAAGGAGAGATTACTCCATTGCCTGTCTCAGCATATATCGGACTGCACTCAGATGACATCCGAGTACAGTCCGATGTTTTGCATGCGCCCATTGACTTGAATGGGTGCGTGCCGTGCTAGATACGCTGCCAATCGCAGCATGCTGTGATTTTTTTTTCATGCTGAATCAGCATGGGAAAAGAATTGCAGTTCTGCTCAACTCATTGAATAACACTGGTCAGAGTGCAATGCTAGATTTTCTCACATTGCACTCCTCCGTATTATACAGCAGTGTGAGCGAGTCCTGATTTAAAGCATGACACACAAAAAAGAGACGAAAAAAGCAGCATTAAAAACGTGATGAAAACGCATTTTAAAAAAAACGCATATAAAAACGCAATGAAAAACAGCAAGTAACCTTATTTAAATAATAAGTGCAGAAATTCCGCAGCGTCAAAAACTTAGCGCATGGGAATGTAGCCTAAGTGGAAAAAAACACTCTGAAGACTTATTTAGGAAATCTTACAATACAGAGAGGCAGTACATTAGTGCATGGATGATGTCAGGTTTTACTTGTTTTTAATGTCAGGACAGTTTTTAAAGACACTTTTGGCATTTTATTGTAAATGGTTGACATGGTAACCTGAGTCCTCCATTCGGTCTACCCTAACATTTCTTTAGAATTGTCCTCCGGTAAAGCCTGACATCATTTCTCAGTCAGTTAAGGAAAACAGAGGTCTGTGAAAGTGTAATAAGGCCCTAGCTAGACGGACTATATTACACATATGAGGTGCCAAAAAGATAAAACTCTAATATACAGTATTTTCACATTCACATATCTTTTATATTGTTTTTTAACTTTTCGGAACCACTACAAAAATCAGTAACTGTAAAATATAATATTTGATTAATCATACTGATGGTTTCATTTTGCAAATATTGAGACCATAAAATATATAAAAAAATGTCTCCAATACAACAACATTATTTGGTTAATAATAATTGATGTTTATGCTGTTAATTATACTTCTATAGAATGTACCTTGGAGGTACAAGGTGCAATAATCATGAAAACTCATCAGATGCCATTGCAATGTGATGTTTTCCACCACTTTGATATTGATTACCTATTATGCATAGAATAGGAAATCAATATCAGATCATAGGGGGACCAACACCCCCCACACTCACTGATCAGCCAAGAATGGCTGGATGTAAACTGTGCAAGGAGTGGATCATTGTCACACTGTGTAGCAGCTGCTGCAGGGTACTGCAGATCATCTCATATTTAATCCCTTTACCTCCCAAGGTGGTTTGCACGTTAATGATCAGGCCAATTTTTACAATTCTGACCACTGTCACTTTATGAGGTAATGAACGCTTCAACGGATCCCCCTGATTCTGAGATTGTTTTTTCGTGACATATTGTACTTCATGATAGTGGTAAAATTACTTCGATATCACTTGCGTTTATTTGTGAAAAAATCGGAAATTTGGTGCAAATTTTGAAAATTTCACAATTATCAAAATTTTCATTTTTATGACCTTAAATCAGAGAGATATGTTGCACAAAATAGTTAATAAATTACATTTCCCACATGTCTACTTTACATCAGCACAATTTTGGAAGCAAAAATTTTTTTTAAAAGTTGACCAGCGATTTCTCATTTTTCCAACAAAATTTACAGAACCATTTTTTAGGGACCACATCACATTTGAAGTGACTTTGAGGGGCCTTTATGACAGAAAATACCCAAACGTGACACCATTCTAAAAACTGCACCCTCAAGGTGCTCAAAACCACATTCAAGAAGTTTATTAACCCTTCATGTGCTTCACAGGAATTTTTGGAATGTGGAAGAAAAAAATGAACATTTAACTTTTTTCACAAAAATGTTACTTTAGACCCAAATTTTTATTTTCGCAAGGGTAACAGGAAAAAATGGACCCCAAAATTTGTTGTGCAATTTCCCCTCAGCATGCAGATACCCCATATGTGAGGAAAAAACACTGTTTGGGCGCACGGCAGGGTTCGGAAGGGAAGGAGCGCCATTTGACTTTTTGATTAAAAATTTGCTTGAATAATTAGCGGACGCCATGTTGCATTTGGGGAGCCTCTGATGTGCCTAACCAGTGGAAACCCCCCACAAGTGACAACATTTTGGAAATTAGACCCCTCAGGGAACTTATCTAGATGTGTGGTGAGCAGCTTGCCCCCCCAGGTGCTTCACAGAAGTTTATAACATTGAGCCGTAAAAATAAAATGTTCACATTTTTTGCAACAAAAATGTTTTTCAGCCCCCAATTTTGCATTTTCATAAGGGTTAGCCTACGTGCCCACTATGCGTTTTTCAAAAGTTTTTGCTGCGAAATTTCCGCAGCGTAAATGCTTGCAAAACGCTTGATAATCCGTGCCCCATGATCCCCAATGAAAATCTGCATGTTCTGTGCCCATGCTGCGGAATTTTCCGCAGCAGATTTTCCTTGCGGAAAAATCCACAGCATGTCCATTATTTGTGCGTTTCTGCATGCGGATTTGAGGTCCCAATGTACTTGAAAAACGCAAGTCAGATCCGCATGTAAAAACGCTGCAAAAACGCGTGTAAAATCCGCAAGCGTTTTTACTGCCAAGAACATGCAGAAACGCTGCAGAAATTTTCTGCTTCAATTCTGCATCGTGGGCACATACCCTAATGGGAGAAATTGCGCCATACCATTTGTTGTGCCATTTTTCCTGAGTAAGCCGATACCCCATATGTGGGGGGAAACCACTGTTTGGGCGCACGGCAGGGTTTGGAAGGGAAGGAGCGTCATTTGACTTTTTGATTGTAAAATTTGCTTGAATAATTAGCGGATACCATGTTGCGTTTGGGGAGCCCCTGATGTGCCTAAACAGTGGAAATCCCCCACAAGTGACACCATTTTGGAAACTAGACCCCTTATGGAACTTATGTAGATGTGTGGTGAGCACCCTGAACCCCCAAGTGCTTCACAGAAGTTTATAACATGGAGCCGTGAAAATAAAAAATATCAAACTTTTTCCACAAAAATTATGTTTTAGCCCCAATTTTTTTTATTTTCACAAGGGTAAGAAGAGAAATGGACCCCAAAAACTTTTGTGCAATTTCTCCTGAGTACGCAGATACCCCATATGTGGGGAAAATACAGTGTTTTGGCGCACGGCAGGGTTCAGAAGGGAACGAGCACTGTGTGACTGTTTGAACGCAAAATTGGCTGGAATTGAAAGCGGATGCCATGTCGCGTTTTGAGAGTCCCTGATGTGCCTAAATAGTGGAAACCCCCCACAAGTGACCCCATTTTGGAAACTACACACCTCAAGGATTTTGTCAAGGGGTATAGTGAACATTTTGAACCCAGAGGTACGACACAGAAATTGATAACATTAGGTCATCATATTGAATAACTTATCATTAGTCTTGAGCTCAAGTGCTTGCTATTTGAGTTTGCATTGGGTACTCAGGTATACACCATGTATCGCGTGTGCTCGAGTGACATGCTTGAGACCCCGCCCGCATGGTTCACGGTTATTAGACACCCAAAAAAAAACATGCGGGGATCGCTCGTGCATGGCAGGCAATCCCCTTGAGTTTTTAGGGGCCGCAAAGCATATGGGGCGGAGGCTCAAGCATGTCACTCGAGCACCCGCGATATTTGGTGCATACCCGAGCACCCGATGCAAACTCAAGTAGCGAGCACTTGTGCTCAACACTATCATCATCATTTTTTTTTTTTTTTTAAATCCTAACCCTAGCACAACCCTAATCCTACCACAACCCTAACCCTAACACAACCCTAACCCTAACACAACCCTAACCCTAGCACAACCCTAACCCTAGCACAACCCTAACCCTAACACAACCTTAACCCTAGCACAACCCTAACCCTAGGACAACCCTAACCCTAGCACAACCCTAGCCCTAGCACAACCCTAAACCTAGAGTTTAGTTTTTACGCCGTTCCTCGTTCGTCATAAGTGATTAGACGACTTTATTCTTCGGGTCTGTGCGATTACAGCGATACCAGATTCATATTGGGTTTTTATGACTGACAGCGGTCACACACTAAAAGACGCAGTTTTTTGCAAAGACTAGTTTTTGCATCACCATATTTTGAGAGCTATAATTTTTCCATATTTTGGCCGACAGTCATGTGACAGCTTGTTTTTTGTGGGACAAGTTGACGTTTTTATAGGTACCATTTTCAGGCACGTGACATTTTTTAATCGCTTTGATTCTGAGAGCTATAACTTTTTTTTTTTTTGGCTAATGGAGCTGTATTGAGGCTTATTTTTTGCGGGACAAGATGACGTTTTGAGCGGTACCATTTTTATTTACATTCGTTTTTTTGATTGCGTTTTATTCCATTTTTTGTTTGGCGATATGATGATAAAGCATAGTTTTTTGCTTCGTTTTTTTTTTTTTTTTTTACCGTGTTCACTAAAGGGGTTAACTAGTGGGACAATTTTATAGGTCAGGTCGTTCCGGACGCGGCGATACCAAATATGAGCCGGACACGGCGATACCAAATATGTGTACTTTTATTTTTTTTTATTTATTTTTTCATAATAATATTTATTAATGGGTACATTATATATTTATTTTTGGGGGATTCTTTTTTTCATTTTTTTTTATATTTTTACAAATTATTTTTTTTTACTTTCTGATTCTTTTTTAACTTTTACACTATGTCCCATTATGGGACTTTCACTTTTAACTTTCAGATCGCCTGTATAGCACAGGAATGCAGCACCATCCCTGTGCTATACAGGCTGTCACAGCAGCACAGAGAGAAGTTACTTTGGTTATGCACTGCGCATGACCAAAGTAACTTCCTGCCTCCTGGTGACCCGGATGTTGTCAAGACGACATCGGGTCGTCATGACAACACCCGGGATCTGACTCAGACGTCGCAGGACGCCGGAGGAAGAGATGAGTATCGCGCTTACCTCCGCAATGCTGCGATCGACTTCGATCACAGTATTGCGGGGGTTAATGTGCCGGGAGCCGTGCGGGACCACTCCTGGCACATAGCACCGGGTGTCAGCTGTAACACCCAGCGGCGATCGCCCTGCACCGCTTGCGTGTGGCGGCGTAATAGTACGTAGCTAGCCCTATAGGCCCAGGGTGCAGCTACGTACTATTACTGACGAGGTCGTAAAGGGGTTAAAGGGACTCTGTCAGCACAGATTGACTGTTCAAAATAAGTGCAGGCACTTGGTGCATCATGGTGGAGCCAATCACACCTTCCCACCTGCTTGTTTTCCATCTCTTCCATATACCACCTGCTGGTATATGATGGTGATCAACCTTCCTTAGCTGAAAATCGCTGCATATCTGCTATCCAGATCTAATGTAACAAACAGCCACTGGTTTGGGTGTAATATCAGTACTTGATTGGTTCTGGGCCTGATAAGACCAGATCAGAGGCTGGCAAGCCCTCATCTAGTGCCCAGTCCCCATGAGCTGCATAACAATTAGCCCACATTCACACATTCAGTATTGGGTCAGTATTTTCCATCAGTATTTGTAAGCCAGAACCAGGAGTGGGTGATAAATCCAGAAGTGGTGAAGTGTTTCCATTATACTTTTCCTCTGACTGTTCCACTCCTGGTTTTGGCTTACAGATACTGATGGAAAATACTGACCAAATACTCAACGTGGCCATAGAGCACAGTGATGTTTTGGGTACAGGACCAGTGCCTGGCCATCACTTTTATATACAAATGACACCGTGCTCCAACACCGGTGATCACAAGATAACCCTGCCCTGATATAAAAAAGGTTTTTGAACAACAGAAAAAGAAAATTTACAGAGGATACCAAAAAAAAATAACCATGTCACAATTGCCTTGTTTATCCCACATCCCACCACCCAAAAAAAAAAAAAAGTCAGATGTATTCCAAAATGGTACCAATAAACCTGTCTCACTAAAACAAGGCATTAAATAGCTGCATCTATAGAAAGTAAAAGTGCAGTGTCATGGAAGCAAATATATTTTAGAAATATGTTTTTATTGTTGGAAAGTAAAAAAACATTGAAAAACATATCAAATAGGTATCGTCATGGATAAAACTAGTCACAGGAGAAATGTTATAGGGTCAATTAAACTGCGTAATAAGTGGTGTATAGGATATGCCATCAATATGAGAGCGGTGGGGGGTCCGATTCAGTTTCACCATCGATCAGCTGATATCTGCCCCGCAGTGTCTATATATATATAAACAATGTAAGGAAAGGAATACTGCGGCTCTGTACATTGCTTAGTAGCCACTGACAAGTACTACAGTTTATATCCCACTCAGATTAATTCAGGTGAAAGGGAAATAAACTGCAGTATGCAATGTGAGGGGCTGCACTGTTCCACTCCGTACATTGATTACATCCGACTACTGCTGAAGCTGTTATCAGCTGATTGTAGGGAATGCCGGATGTCCAGCCCCCATTGATCTCATACTGTTAATTTCCCAAAGGATAAGTCATCAATCAATGTGTTAGGCCTCATTCACACGTCAGTGTCTCCGGTACGTGCGATGACAGTTTTCACATGTTTTGGAGACACTACACACTTAGACCCATTTAAATGAATGGGTCTGTGCACATGTCAGTGTGTTTTCATAGACCGTGAGTCCGTGGGCAAAACACGCTGACATGTCAATTTTTTTCATGCTGCTCGAGCTGTCATCAGTATCACACGTACCGACGCCTGGGAATCAGTGCTACAGTTCCTAAGCGCCGGGTGCTGAACGCTGCCCTCATCATTGTCCCCTGCTTGTGCTGCGATCAGCGCCAGCAGGGGACAATGTTGAGAGTTGTACTCTGCCTCTGCTGTATCCAACAAGTGTAAAATTAAGAATAAAATAAAAAACACATTATACTCACCATTACACCTAATTCCCTGAAGCCATTGTCCTATGCAAACAAACCAAAAATAAAAAAACACAATATCTCTCACCTGTCCGAAGTTGAAATAATCCCGTGTCCCACGCTGTAATCCATCTGTACGTCATTTCCTCATCAGTTTGAGCGGTGGCTTGAGGTGACCGCACACGCTGAGGAGCAGAGGACAATGACTCACTGCAGTGAGCGGGCCCCTGAACTGCGCTGAGCTCAGTGAGTGAGTCCCCTGCTCCTCAATGAGTGCGGTCGCCTGATGCAGAAACGTCGCACACATGGATTACGGCGTGGTTGGTTGCCCTACGTTTAAAACAGAGCAATCAAATTAATTAAAAATTAATTTTTTTCCTTTCAGCGTCTTCTTTAGAGGAGGATGGTCAAACAAAGCGATATAAATGTAAGACAACCCCATACGTCCCTCCAAAGAGAAAAAAACAATGCAATATACCAAGATATAAAAGCTGCATTTTAAAAAGACAAAGTTTTCCTCTATGCATCAAGGTCCGAACCATGTCTGTGTATGGAGAGTTAATACTTCTACTCCTAGCAGTGGCTCCAGAGCTGTATGACTGCACCCCCGTGACAGATCTCTTTACCTCTCTCCTGAACAGGACTTTACAAGTACAGCAATTTACTATGTAAATATTTCAACCAATCCTGCCGAAAATTGTTCTTCATCAGTGGCCATTATGGCAGATAGCGGTGTAATCTGCAACCTCATTATTTCAGCAGATTTCCAGTCCTTCCCTTTGCTGAGACTCATTATGCTCCGTATATGGGGAGCAATTACTTGATAATCTACTTGTTCACACTGTTGCTTGAGTTCCTTGTAGTTTTCTCTTTGCTTTAATAGAAATTAGCCATACAGACAATAACTTTCTGATGATATCATAGACAGCAGCTAATCTGAACAGGCAGAACAGCAGTGTAAAGCATGAGGGACTGACAAAAATCTTCAACTCTTAAAATCTGCTTGACACAAATAAAAGATTGGATGTGGCAACATCTGAGCTGAAACCTGTCATATTTTATGCACATTGATAATAATAATAAAACGGCTTAAATAAAAGCCTGCCGCATGGAGCATACCCTGATACAATACCAGATCTTGGCGTGAAGCTATGGTCATCATAGGTGTATATGCTTTTCTTTTTACACAGCTCTCTAGAGTGTATATCTGTAGATAACAATACTCATCTTAAGAGCTTGTTCACACATTGAGTATTTGCAGGCTTTCTTCTATATGTTTTTTGGGCTCAAAAATGAATGTACTTTCCAAAATGTCATCCACATGCAGTTTTTTTCCTTTCGGTTTTTAAGCCATCAATGAGATGTTAAATCTGCAGCATGTCGCTTCTTTCAGCGGTTTGCTGCGTTCTTCACATATTCAAAGGAATGTCTAACAAACGAAACAAAAAACGCAACGAAATACATTAAAAAAGGATTTTCCTAACAACACCTGCGTTTTTCATCCAGAAAAAAACTGTAAAAAAAATCCCTGTGTGAACATACCTTAAAAGTGACAACTGTTATATGAGTGTTTCTCCTTTTTACTTTACATGTTACTTAAAATGACTGAACATGTGTTTGAGATAACTTTGACTGTGTATGATGAAATGTCAGCTTCTCACCTCCATAACCATCTGTTATGCTTTACATCAGCATTGTGACTCTTCATCTGGAGGTCTTCTATACAGATGTGTATGCCTTATATTATTACAATCCCATATCTACTCTAACCAGGAGTTCTACAGTATTGGTGACATGGATGGGGAATGTATGTATTCCTAGGGGTCAATGTCCACATTCCTCATTCATTCCAGGTCCTCACACACAGCGCTGCCTACAGCTAGAGTCCTGAGTACTACAGTGTATGGCTAAAAGGCTTTTCCCCTATGGACAACCCCTGCTGGTAGTCAGCTCTTGTGACCAGAGAAAGCAGCAGGCGGTTGCATGTTCTTCTATAGCCAGTGGTCAGTCACAACCTAAGTATAAGGCCACGTTCACACTCTCAGTATTTGGTCAGTATTTTCCATCAGTATTTATAAGCCAGAACCAGGAGTGGGTGATAAATCCAGAAGTGGTGACGTGTTTCTATTCCTTTTCCTCTGACTATTCCACTAAGTTACAAATACTGATGTAAAATATTGACCAAATACTGAACGTGTGAACGTAGCCTATAATGGAGTCAACCATACAAAACAATGAGAACTACCAAACAAAAAGAAAAGAAAAGTAAATTCTCTCCCCATGGATCTTTTCAGGTCACCCTATTTTGGGCTATAGATACCATATTATCGTCTTTCATTTTTTTAATATGTGTTCCTTTACTTTAAATTTATCTCCACTGCTTTATTTCCAGTTTAATCAATTTTTTTATCTCATGATATATTGCTTTGTTACAATTTGGATACATTGAGTAGACTATTCAGCATTTTCCTGGTGAGCATGGGGTGAGTTGTCCTCTCCTCTCTCAACATTTTGGACAAGAAGAGAAGAGGAAACGGGCGGTAGGTATCGCAAGTCGCGAGAAAAAACAGGTTTATTCATGCAACGCGTTTCGGAGTTGTCGTTCAGGCACATTGGTTCAGCCCAAATCCCGTTTTGCCACTGACATGTGGCAATAACACAATATGACCCCGGCCTTACTGTCACCACAGTTTATTCTGTACTGTTTATCACTGTCATCTACATCTGTCCATCATTTTGTATCAATATATTAATTGAATCCAATCAACAGTTGTCATTAAACTGGATTGGCAGCTCTAATGCAGGCGAACCTAAAAGCTGATCCCTGGTACGATGCCCCTAATGGGATCAGCAACTACAGTATTCATTAATATTCAGTTATTCATTCCCACCACGTAACATATAAAGTATCTAATAAAAATGATATTTTACTATGAACAGATTGAATTTTCTATAGCTTAATCTTTTGAGTGTTAGACGCGTCAGGAGCCAAGGATATATTGACAGATATTCTCCCTTATTGCCATGTGGTAGACTTTATTTTAAAAGGAAATGAAGCGATATTATCATTAACTTTCATAAAACAGGTTTTATCACTCACAAAGTGAAATGATTCTAGCAGTGATACATATATAAGGATATTCATAGAAGAAATGTATGTTGTGTCATCAAGCTATATATTGATTCATGAGACACTATACGGTATTTTCTCTGCACAATGAAAAGTAAGCGCTCGATGATCTGCAAATTACCGCGCAGAGGAAGAGTAGCAGCACAATACCGATAGCTGGCACGTCGAAAGGGAGAACAGAAATATACGGGGGGTAGATGGAGAAAATACGTTTGCTTCATCATGTGATTTTTATGTCTATAGTCAGAGTTATAAGCTGTCATTTACATCACTGAATGGAATATTTTATAAGTGTTTGCACAGTACAGGATATAACCAAACTGCTACTATGACATTATCATTGGGAATGGTACCCAAACTTCTTCCCAAATTCAGACCACGTGCGCACCAGCTTCATTAGCTAAACTAGAGGATTTACCTGAACGCCTAAATCCCACATAAAGTGTAAATAAGGCTCACACTATAACTAAAAAGTGTACCCCAATTGTCAGTGAACCCCCTCAACCAGTGAGGAGTCATACCCATTAGAATGTATAGTAGTTACTCATAAGAGTAACTACTCCGCACTACAGTGAATCTACCCGTAACATCTAGCGCTCAATGTATGGAAATATGCAACATGCTCTGTTTGCCATCTATTTTGATGAGAACATTAATGATGCAGGTCATCTCATTGTATGTATATATATACATGTATATATATTCTAAGGGGAAAATAAGTATTTGATCCACTGCCGATTTTACAAGTTATCCCATCTACAAAGAATGGAGAGGTTTTGCGCTGGCGTGCGCTTCAACAGGTCTTCGAGGTCACTGGACAAGTTGAAGAGCACACCAACGTGAAATGGCCGTCGTCCCCAGTGGTGCTTCCTCCCTTCTTGCAGCCAATTTTTAAATATTGTAAATAAAGACTAAGGATTTTAAAAGAACCGGTGAGTGCCACTATTTTTCTTCCCTTCAAAACTATTGACTTGTATTTATGTGCAGCACCCGGTATCTTTTGGCAAATTTTCGCTCTGGCTGTTGCATCAGCTGACACTAAGACACATAGGTTGCTAGTGCGGGCACACCTCTCCTCCAAAGAAAAAAAATAATGCGTGTGCATGAGATTTCTGAAATCTCATAGCCTTTGCTGACACTGTAAAACACAGCTTAAAATTTGCTTCAAAAAACACAGCAAAAACGCAACGTGTGAACATAGCCTATTAGTTCATCGTAATGCAAAATTCCATCTGCTTTGGAGGTAGAAGTGTGCCCGTTACCACTTGGGCCCCTGTGTGGCTGCACATGTTACCCCAATGGTATGTCCGCCCCTGCTCTGCTGAACCTACAAGGATGCCCTACTTACCATCTTTCATCTGCAGTATTACAGGAGGTACGTGAGGCCGTAATCATGGCTACGTTACCAGAACAGGCCTCTCCACGCACCATCCATGCCTTGTTTTCCACTCTTTGAATATGTAATTACCTGATAGAGCTCTAATTAATGATGGTGCATCCTGGCATTATAGATAAAAACCTTCTGAAAGCACAGATTTCCAGGAGACTTTGGCACAGGCCAGGAGTCAACTCTTCCATAAGGAAGGAAGACCTCCAGGAGAGCTGGTGGAATGTTTAGAACGAGACTACTATCATTAATGATCGATTAACAATGTACAACTCATAACTGAGATTCCTACTTGGGTTAGCTACAGACAGAATATTTTTTACAATACAGCCAGTAATACACTCTCATAAGCTTTAGAAGCACGATAAAAAAGCGATCAAATCTAAAGCTCTTTGTAATAGTATCTCATGTGATTTATGACTTGGACTGATCAATAACTATAATTTTGGCATGTACTTGGCAATTAAAGTCTTTGCCAGCCACAAGAGATTTCAAACAACTGTTTCCTGAATGACTCGCCACTTACAGATGATCTGTGAAGGTTGACGCTCTGTATGACAATGCGGTAAGTTAAATCCATGAATCCCTGACTGATGTCACCTGAACTGAACTTCTGTCTTCATCTGTGCACATTTGAGGTTTGTCGAAAAATGTTTCCAAGTATTTCAAATAACTACATGAGACAACATCTAAAAAAAAATTTGCACATCGGTCGCATTGAGGCATTGATTCATCAAGACTTGTGTTTTGTACACAAGTCTCGATGAAGAATGCAAAGGAGTAAGATCCGCCAAATTCGTTAAAGGGAATCTGTCACCAGGTTTTTGCTACCCCATCTGAGAGCAGCATAATATATGGGCAGAGACACTGATTCTAGCAATGTGTCACTTACTGGGCTGCTTGTTGCCGTTTTGATAAAATCCCTGTTTCATCCACTGTGGAGCTATCACTTCACTGACTGCTGAGGTCTGTATAACCCTTCTCCCACCACTGATTGCCAGTTTTCTGCCCATGTACAGTGTATAGAGAAATCTGCCAATCAGTGGTGGGGAGGGAGGTTGTACAGAGCTCAAGAATATGCTTGACTACCTGGGAGTAGGTTTCCTAGCCCTCTAGTGATAATCCCCTGCTGATGATACAGGGATTTACACTGAGAAGCCCAGTAAGTGACACATCACTGGAATCAGGGTTTCTGTCTCTACATCATGCTGCTGTCAGATTAGGTGGCAAAAACCTGGTGATAGATTCCCTTTGTTCAAAACCACATTTTTTGAAAGGTAATATATTTGAGTCAAGGATATGAGTGCACACATGGAGTCTTCCTATTCATAAAACGTATGCTTGAGAAAGGCGGCGTTCCCCCTGAAACGTAGCCTAAGTCAGTGCGTTTAGAACTGACTGTTTCTGTGTTTGCTATATGTCTTGGAGTCGGGATCTTATATTGGAGGCATTTGTGTCAAAAAAATTTTTTTTATAATTGCCAAACAATGATTAAGGACATTTCATCTGTATATGATAATATACAAAATATTAAATTGTTATTGAAATTGTACTAAAAGAAATTTCATACAGTAAAAAGTTTTTTTTATAGCATATTAATGCTGTTTGGAGTGCATTTTTTTCAATTTGCGACACATTCCCCTTAACATTATTATTCCCCTTAATGAATCTGGTGCATCTTTCAACTACTGTGTGCCATGGCAAGAAATGTATGCTAGTAATAGACGGGAGTACATTTCTTTGGTAATTTATCATGAATTTGGCACCAAGCAATGCTCCCTCCTGGCTAAGTAATTTATATCCACTTTTCAAACAGCTGACGGAGAAAGCTGGGACTAGCGTAAAAAATGCCAAAACTGTGCAAAACCAGTTTTGCAACAGGAAACTTGAATTGAGTTTATAAGCTATCTTTGGTCATTGTCTAACCAATAAGAATTAGGCCCAAATTTATCAAAAAGTTTTTGCTAATTTTTGCTCATAAAAATGGAGAAAGTTTTCGTACAGTTAAAAAGTGGTAGTAACTTAGCTGAGTGGGCCATGGCCAAGAACTGCCAACAAATTCATAATAATTTATACCAAAAAAGTATCATAAATTACAACATAAATGTTCGGCAGTCCTGATAAATCAGGGCCTCGGTGTTCTGAAGAATAAAATTAAGATCACTAGTCTATGTCCAGCTTGACTGACAATTTCATGTTCAGTCAAGCAGTATTTGTGGTGTCAGAATGAAAAGATTCTTAAAACAGAACTGTACTTTCAACAAACATTGCATAAATCAGTAGTACAGGCGATTATAAGAAATGTTGTAATGTATCTTATCAGAGAAATCAGCTTCCTTCTCCACTTATCCCCCCGTGCCTCCTAAACTCACCATCCACTGAAAAAAAAGAGCTCAAGTCCATCTTGCTCAGAGAAAGCAGACTGCAGGTGTCATGTCACACACAGACAGAGGCAGACAGATACACATTGTGCAGAGCACAAGTGTTTATCTCTGAGCTTGACTCAGATCAACACAGCTGAGCTCTGCTCTTGCTGCAGCTTTTTTCTGTGAGTTAAAAAGTGAATGAAGAGCAGTCATTTCCCTCTCTGCGCTATGCTGTCTATGGGAGAAATCACTGCAGCTAGTCTAACCTGCTCCCAATGTATTGCAAATTACAGATAGCGCATGCAGCGGGGAAAACTGGTGAGAATGCAGGATTTAAGACTACTGATGAGCGAGTATGTTCTGTTAACCCTTTCGGCAAGCATGCTCGGTGCTCGCCGAGTATCTTCAGCGGTGCTCGGTGTTATGTTGTAGTCACTCAGTGCCCATGATTTGCGACTGTTTGACAACTTTAATACATGTGAGGAACGCCTAAGAAACAAGCATTCCTCACATGTATTAAAGCTGTCAAACAGTTGCAAATCATGAGCACTCAGTGACTAAAACATAACACATGAGCACACTGAAGATACTCAGAAAATACCCGAGCATGCTCGTAAATCTCGAGTAACGAGCATACTCGCTCACCCCTATTTAAGACACATAGTGGACCGAAATTGTGTTATTTCTCATGTACATACAGGACACCTTATTCTGAAAAGTTACTTGAAAGCACAGTTACCCTTTAACTGAAATAGAAAGAATATTATATAATCTAATATTTTTACTAACTATTAGTGATGAGAGAGTATGTTCTGTTAACCCTTTCGGCAAGTATGCTCGGGCCGAGCACAGAGTAGTTACAGCTGCTCGGTGATATGGTTGAATTGCTCCCGTGTGCATGATTTGCGACTGTTTGAGGCTGTGTGCCCACGTAGCATTTTTCAAGCGTATATGCTGCGGAATTTCCGCAGCGTAAACGCTTGAAAAACGCATGTATATCCGCACCCCATGGTCCCCAATGGGATTCCGCAAGTTCTATGCACATGCTGCGGATTTTTCCGCAGCGTTTATGCCGCGTTCAAAAATCCGCAGCATGTCATTTAATTTTGCGTTTCCGCAAGCGGAATTGCCTTTGTCCAATGCATAAAAAACGCAAGGCAATTCCGCATGTGGAAAACGCGTGATAAACGCGCGAAAAATGCGCGATAAACGCGTGCGGAATTCCGCATGCGTTTTTCCGGGAGAGGACTTGCATTTATGCAGCAGAAATTTTCTGCTTCATAAATGCAACGTGGGCACATAGCCTGACAGTTTTATTACATGTGAGGAATGTCTATTTCTTACACATTCCTCACATGTAATAAAGCTGCCAAACAGTTGCAAATCATGGACATGGGAGCGATTCAACCATATCACCGAGCAGCTGTAACTACTCGGTGCTCGGCCCGAGCATACTCAGCGAAAGGGTTAACAGAACATACTCGCTCATCACTACTAACTATACATTTTTGTTCTTGTTCTGACATGCAGATGGTTACATTTTGCCCCCTGTGGCATATGTGAGTAGGTAAAATACATTGCATTCCTTTTTCACAAAGCTCCAGTGGAGTGAAACTAAAGTAAAAAAAAAAAAAATCACACATTTTACCTTTGTATATTATAAGGAAAAAGTAATGTTGGGGGGTTGTTGCCCTTTAAATGTACACTACATCTTTAAAGGGCAGAAAATGAAAATGATATTTTAAGCAGATCAACTCAAAGAATAGTGTAACAGCATGTGACAGGCGCCACAGAATTTATCTGTCTTTAGTAAAAGAAAGGTCAATACAATCATTGCAGGAGACGATCTGCCAGCACACATACAGGTAGGAAAATAATTGAAAATATTTCACATGGGAATATTTGCCAAAATTCAGCTGTTTAAGAAAAAGAAGAAAAACCTCTCAGCAGAAAATGTTGTCAGGCCTGTTAGCAGCGATTACCATGCATGTTATTTATCTATATACATATTACTGGACACCGCAGCCATACGGTTCACAACACAGTAATGGATGGGGCCATCTTCTGACATTTAATATAACATACAGAATACTTACCATCCTTCACTCTCCTGTTTCCTTTGTACATGCATGGGAACATCCAGTCTTGTTTATGCATGTTCTCCCAAATCACAATGTTTTACGAGAGAATTAATGGCATCTAATTATTGTAAAAATTAAGGAACAAGCACCCAGTGGCCATATAAAACTAATAACCATTCTGCCTGTACCCGCCTTGCAGGACACATGTTCTAGAGCTGGATTCACATGGTGCCGCTGCACTTTGCCAAAACATGACTGAACCCACATGATTTTGCTGTAAGGATTTGAAAACTGCATTGACTAGTATGTTTACATGGTCCGGTCACGGTGGGGCAACGCTGCGTGAACCCAGAATAAGGACCAGTTCAGTGGGCTGAGTTTCACCTAAATGTTCTTTTTTTTTTCTTTGTGTGCACATTTTAGGCCGTTGGCATTTTCACATCCCCCTTTTCTTTTTGCAGGCTGAAGGTCCACAAGAAAACAATTGGACACCTAATTTGTGCAATTTAAATTAATGGGTCATAGAAAAAGACGTACAGCACACAGATGTCATTTATGTCTCAGATCACTAGTCCAAGAGGCAGAGCCTCGGCGGCTTCTCCCCGCCCTGCTCACCCTGACTGACAGGTCTCTTCCTATGTGTGTGTGTGTATAGGGAGAGGCCTGTCAGTCAAGGGGAGCGGGGCAGGATAGGGGGGGGGAGAAGCTGAGAACCAGCCCTTTGGACTAGTCCAAGACTCATGGTACTCGGCTTTTCAAAGTATGTTTTCTTTCGCTACAATAACGGACCTTTTACGGATCCGGGTGGTGGAACCTCTGTACTGTGATACAAGGAGGAACTAGAGGGGCGTAACTAAGTGTCTACCCGGGCCGACCCTGGCCACACGGCGGCTTAGTCGACTCCGTGAACCAAGGAGGGACCGGGAAGGTGAACCAGGTGCCACTCTGGGACTGACCTTGTGTGAGAGCAGGCAACTCCCACGGGACTGATGGCCGAAGCCAACAGGCACAGCAGATGAGCACGGCTGTTACACAGGCAGGTGATGGGGGTAGACAAGCAGGCGGACACGGCAGATAGACAGGCAGACGGGCACAGCTGATAGACAGGCAGGAGGGCACGGCTGATAGAAAGGCAGGCGGGCACGGCTGATTGACAGGCAGGCGGGTACAGCTGATAGACAGGCTGGCGGGCACTGGAACCTGAGGGCTAGAGAATGTTAGCACACAAACAACAACTTTACACAGGGTCCTCTATTATGGAGGAGGTGCCTTAAGTAGGGGCAGTCCTACGGCCATTGGCCGGGGACTTTTTAGGACGGCGCGCGCGTCCCCTTTAAGAGTAATGGAGCAGGCGTGCCCTAAGTACAGAGACCGGGGATCTACGCACGGTTCGCGCACCCCGGACAGACGCTGCGATGAGGCCAGGGGGAGGAGCGGTGAACGCCGGACCAGAGCCACGGTGGTGAGTAGATCGGCATCTCTGTCAGGCAGGAGGCAGAGAAGCCGACGCTACAGGACCTGGTCTGGATGAATCTCCTGTCAGGTTCCCATTTGATAATATTTTTTATTAAGGTTAAAAAATGTCAGCACTTTGCACGTTTAAATCTGGTAAAGAAGAATTTTTTTTAAACATGATACTCAACAAAACAATGGATGACAACAGTTGTTATCATCATTGTTCTAAAATATATCATCCATATAAATGTGTGTGAGACCAGTCCACAGTGTTTCAGATTTCACACCGATCACAGACTCTTTACTTATTCCGAGCCTGGGCCACAGCCAATACACAAACTTCAATGGGAATATGTCCACAACTTATATATAATATATAGGAATTGGATATCCTATATACTGTATATAAATATTTCCTAAATATTATCAATCCTCCAACTGAATGTTGTCCTGCTGGTGTTGATATTCATAAAATCATCTATACTGTATCACTAATGGGGTTATTTGCTCTAGACAAGAAGGAAAAAATTAAAGGGCATGTCTGCTCAAATAATATTAATGTAATAAAAAACAATATTGAATTGTGGAGGTCCGACACGTGGTACCTCCACCCATCAGTTATCTCTTCCATCGAATGTAAACACTTTGAATGTGTAACAGCCACTACTGGGTACTACAGAACAGTTCGTATTCTTTTGCTAAGAACTGGCTGCAGTGGCCGCTACAATATAAAGGGAGCTGTGATTTGTAGCTCCATCCAAAGTGTTTACACCCGGCGGCAGCTAGAGCTAATAGCAACTGATCAGTTGGGGAACCGAGTTTTGGCCCCCCACGATCCAAAATGAATTAACCTTAAAAGGGCTGTCTGGTCCAAACTGATAAGTCTGCAGTCACTTTGTGTGACTGCAGTCTTAGGAATTCCCCCAGCACACGCGCTGTGCGCTGCGAGGATTTGCCAGTTTCTGAGCTGGGACCGGAGGGTAAGTACGTGTTATACATACTCCTGGCCAGGGCCCATCCAGTGGGGCGGCCTCACTCCATAAACTTGTCCCACTGGGCTGGCTTTGTCCGGGAGTATGGGCCCATCCAGTGGGCGCGGCCTCGCTCCATACACTTGTTCCACTGGGCTGGCTTTGCCTGAGAGTATGTATAACACGTATGACGCACCCCTGGGCCTTCGTCGCGCGGCATCGCGCGCACGGGAGCTTACCCGGAGCCGGATCTGTTGAGGGTTGTAGTCTCGTGGCGGTGACCCGGTCCGTGCCCAGGGAGTCAAACTGAGCGGCGATGTATTAGCGGTAGATGTTGGACGACTACGCCACCCGTTGAATGCAGCGAAGGAGCTGCCGCTGCAGGGCAGACCGCTGAGGCCGGTGGTAGGATTGTGCAGCGTGATAGTATCACCCCCAACGGGAGGGGTATGGCCTCAGGGCAGCCGACGTGGATGATGGGGGTAGCAGGAATCACTCAGAGACGATGCGGTGTAATTCAGGGTCTTTACTGGTGATAAAGATAGACCCTCCCGGAGTACTGGCTAGCGATCGGGGCCTGGTCAGTCCTTGAGCAGATGGGATCTCCCCTGGCCAGGCGGAGTTGTAGGCCTCCCAAACTGACTGTACTCTTCTGGCTACCTTGCTAGAGGCGGGTATAAGTAGCCCACATCCCTGAGTGTACCGTGTGGTGCTCACCCGTATGGCCGGTGACTCGGGGCCTTCTAGTGGCGTCCGCTCCACGACGGCGGTGCTGGTCCCACGCGTGTGACCGTGCCTTCGGGTTTCTTGGCCAGAGGACCTGAAATCCCCTGCCGGGCGGTTTCTGCTGCTGGGTAAAGATTAGTCCCCACAGCCTCGGACTCCGGGTCCGGTGATAGCTTCTCAGTCAGGGCGAGCTCTGCAGCTGCCAGCCCCTGACTCCTTATAGCACTGCTCCCACAGAGCTCCTGATGTTCTTTTCCTAGATCTGCTTCTCTTCTCTGTCTCTACTTCTTCTCTACTCCCTAACCCTGCCTCAGCCCTAGGTTTATATAGGGGAAGTTCTTCCCCTCCCAGGACTGGGCAGGAGGTGTGGCATGCACAGGATCCCTGACCAAGAGACCTCCCACCTGCTCTCAGACATAACATTGCCGTTACTGTGGAAACCAGACCCCTGGGGTGCCACATTCCCCCCTAGTGAAATTTAGTACTCCGGGACTAAACATATTTTTAGAAAAACATAACAAGGTATAAACAATAATAATACAATAAGAAAAACACATAAAGATGGTTACGGCGTGTCCGCAACCGGGTGCAGTCTTTGAAGAAAAGCAAGGTGTCCATTTCACCAAAACAGGGAGACGTAACCAGGTAGGGGTCTGTCCTGCCCCGAGTCCTTAACAGTCTTTAGTCCATTCCTAGGTTACGCTCCAACCATGTACAAGGATTCCCGGTAAATCCACCAAGGACTCCTATAAATAACTAGAAACACATAATTATACACAAGCAACAAGAAAAACAGGTAACCACAAATAAAACAATTTATACACTTCAAATCCTCCAACGTGCGGGTAACTGGCCTCTAGTGGCCCTAGTGGACCTACGGAGCTGACTGTCTAGCCCTGAACTACAGGGTGTAGGAGCTGTCAAGGGCAAACTGGGCAGCTGTCTACCGGCTCTTTGGCTCACTAGGGGTACGGCAGGCTCACTATAAGCAGAGGGTTGATCCTCCTGTTCTGCTTGTGTGGAGTCTTCTGCTTCCTGGACCGGCTGCTCTTCCAGCTCTACCTGTTGCTCCGTAGGCACTTGGGATGCTGGTTGGAGGAACGTGAGGACGGGTACCACAACTGCACCATTGACTTGAGTCCAGGACCGAGGGAAGTCTCCGAGCACAGTACTAACCATATCCTCCCTTTCCTCTACGGGTCGATGGTCTTCTTGTTCCTCTTCAGGGTTCCGTAGCTGTTCAGGACACTTCTTCAGGTGATCCCGGGATACAATGGCTATGGTCTCCCCTCCGTCTTTACTGATGGTACAGACTTTCGGGTTCTCGTGGCTTGAGGGCAGTACGGTGTACGGGTCCTTCTCCCACTGGTCGTCCAACTTGTGGAGCCGTCTTTTCCTCTTCAAGACCTGCTCTCCGGGTACCAGGGGAACAGCGGGAGCATACTGGTTGTAAGTTTTCTCTTGTCTTTCCCTAGCCTGACAGAGACTTCGCTCCACGCTCTCCTGTACTTTCCGGTACTGCTGCTGCCTCTCTGTGTCCCAGTCTGCTTCTGGTGAAGTGTCCTCGGGTGTCAGGACTCCCATTTCCAGGTCAACAGGTAACTTACCAGGTCTCGCCCTCATTAGGTAAGCCGGGGTACAGTTGGTGGAACCTACCGGGATGTGGTTGTATAGGTCCACCAGATCGGGCAGCTTCTCAGGCCACAGACTGCGTTCTTCCAGGGGCAACGTTTTCAGGAGATCCATTACCACCTGGTTCATTTTCTCACAAAGTCCATTAGTTTGCGGATGATAGGGTGTCGTCCTTATCTTCCGGCAGCCATACAGATTGCAGAATTCCTGGAAGACCTCCGCTTCAAAGGCAGGTCCCTGGTCCGTCAGCACTTGGTCCGGGTACCCGTGTGGACGGCAGAAGTGCTGCTGGAAGGCTCTAGCTGCTGTTTGAGCCGTTAAGTCCTTAACGGGGACGACAACCAAGAACCGGGAGTAATGATCCACAATGGTTAACGCGTAGACGTAGCCACTTCTGCTTGGGGTCAGTTTTACATGATCCAAGGCTACCAGTTCCAACGGCTGCCGGGTGACGATGGACTGCAGGGGAGTCTTCTGGCTTCCTTCCTTCTTAGGTTGCACGGGCCACAGTCTCTGCACCACCTCTCGATGGTTCCCCTCATGCCTACCCAGTGGAACCGCCCACGCAGCAGGAACTCCAGCTTCTTCCATCCGAAGTGTCCAGCCCCGTCGTGGTATGCCTCCATCACCATGGCTGCGTCTCTCCGTGGCACCACTACTTGCCAGATTAGTTCATGCGTCCGGGAGTTAACCATTCTGCGGCACAACTTCCCCTTGTAAAGGAACAGTCGACTCTTCTCAGCCCACAGTTGCTTGGCTTCCTCCGGAGCGTCTGGGTCAAGGCGAGCCTCTGGCCGAGTCAGCATCTCCTTTACCAGCCGGACGGCAGGGTCACTGTCTTGCGTTTCCTCCCAGTTGTAGTGAGGCAAGGGGTTAAATGTAGCGGCTTGCTTACTCCTTACCCGATGGGAATACTGGATAGTCCCATGACGGTGGAACGCGGGGAGTTCGACTTCTTCCAGTCCCTCTGGATCTTCTCCTACGTCCGGTAGGTTTGGCATCCTGGACAGGGCGTCCGCGTTGGTATTGGAGCGTCCTGCCCGGTATTTGATTGTGAACTCGTAGTTGGACAGACGGGCCATCCATCTCTGCTCTAGGGCACCGAGTCTTGCCGTGTCCAGGTGTGTCAACGGGTTGTTATCCGTGTACACGGTGAACCGGGAAGAAGCGAGGTAGTGCTTAAAGCGTTCGGTGACTGCCCACACCACTGCCAGGAACTCTAGCTTAAATGAGCTGTAATTCTCAGGGTTTCTTTCGGTGGGTCGCAGTTTTCGGCTAGCGTAAGCGATTACTCGTTCTTTCCCCTGCTGGACCTGGGACAGTACGGCTCCTAGCCCGATGTTACTTGCGTCGGTGTAGAGGATAAAGGGCTGGCTGTAATCAGGGTACGCCAGGATTTCATCCCCCGTGAGGGCCATCTTCAGCTGGCGGAAGGACTCTTCTTCTAACTTCTCCCATTTGAAGGGCGGCTTCTGGTTCTTGGCCTTCCGGGACTGGCCTATCAGGAGGTCCTGCATAGGAGCTGCCTTTTTGGTGAAACCGGGGATGAATCTGCGGTAATAGCCTACCAACCCGAGGAACTGCCGCACTTCCTTTACACTGGAGGGACTTGGCCATTCCTTAATTGCGGTGATCTTATCAGGGTCGGGAGCCACTCCGTCAGCGCTCACCACGTGTCCCAGGTACTGCACCTTTGGTTTCAAGAGGTGACACTTGGAGGGTTTTACCTTTAAGCCGTAGCTTGCCAGAGCTTCGAACACTTCCGCCAGGTGTTTCAGGTGGTCCTCATAAGTCTTGGAATATACGATGACATCGTCCAGGTACAACAGGACCGTCTCGAAGTTTCTGTGGCCCAGACAGCACTCCATTAATCGTTGAAAGGTTCCTGGTGCGTTACAGAGTCCGAACGGCATGCAGGTAAACTCGCTAAGTCCCATCGGGGTGGTGAATGCGGTCTTCTCCCGGTCCGCCTCTGCTACAGGAACCTGCCAGTACCCGCTAGTGAGATCCAAGGTAGAGAAGAAGTTAGCAGATCTTAAAGCAGCCAAAGACTCCTCTATCCTTGGTAAGGGGTACGCATCCTTGTGTGTGATACGGTTGATTTTCCGGTAATCTACACACATCCTCATGGTGTTGTCTTTCTTTTTGACTAAGACTAGTGGAGCTGCCCAGGGGCTACAGCTATCCCTGATCACCCCAGCCTCCTTCATGTCCCTAAGCATCCCCTTGGCGTGTTGGTAGTGTGCAGGGGGTACGGGTCGATACCTCTCTTTTATGGGAAGATGGTCTCCCGTGGGGATGTGGTGTTCTACCCCCTTGACTCGCCCGAAGTCTAACGGGTGTTTACTAAACACTCTCTCGTACTCTTGAACCACCCGATAGACTCCCTGTCTCTGGTGTGAGGGAGTGGAGTCAGTACCCAAATGTAGTTGCTGACACCAGTCCTCGATTGTTTCCTTAGAGCCGTTACTTTCCTCCGGGGAAGATGGAGGCAAGGGTTCTACGGACTGTATGGAATTTTGATTGATGGTATACAATTTGGCTAGCGTGGCATACCGGGGCAGGTACACTTCCCTCTTCCCGATATTTATTATGCGAACGGGCACCCTCCCATGGCGTACATTGACCACCCCCCGTGCTGTCAAAATGGTGGGCCTACTGTCTGAGTAAACTGGTTCTACCATTGCCTGGTAATCTCTACCTCTCAGACCAATAGCTGCCCGGCACCAAATCATCATTTCACTTTTTGGGGGCATGGCAATAGGAAAAGGGTCACACATTCTTACGCTACCAATCTCACCACCGGAGAGTTCTATCTGTTGCCGTCGCATCAGTGCCCGGATCTCTTTCTGGAGCACTCGCTGCTGGCCGGAGCTGGCGTTCTTGGCAACCTGCTGCAAAAGGAAAATCACCTCTGCAAGACAATTTTCAATTACATTAGTTCCTAGAGTTATCTTTGGGTGACTCTCGCGCTTGTCAATGTCTACAATGATCAGTCCCTGTGCCGCCAATTCGACTCTACCGATTTTAATGGTCACCTCTTTAAATCCAATCTGTGGCACGGGCTGACCATTGCTGGCGATGATACTCAAGTCGTCGTCAGGGTAGCGGGTGATATCCGAGTCATTCCAGTACTGCTTGAAGAGTACGTACGGGATAGTGGTAACCTGTGACCCGGTGTCCAGTAGGGCACTCATGGGGATGCCATCCAGTACCACGGGCAAGACTGGACGTCCTCCCACATATTTGTCGCGCCAGTTCGATGGGCCTGATGATCTTTTTCCTGGGGTTTGGCCCTCTACCCCAGGTTGTGCCAGTTTAAAGGACAGTACCTTGCCATATGTCCGGGTTGATTGCAGCGGCGGCAGATGGGTTGTCCGTCCTCGTTGTATCGGTCGCTGGGTCTTCCTCTGGCCGGTGGGGTCCTCCTTGGTCGACGCAACGGGATGTCCTCCGGTCCGGATGCCAGCTGGATCTTCCCTGGAGTGGAAACCTGTAAAGACTGCACAGTTCGGGTTAGCGCGGCAACGCTTTTAGCTAGCTCTTGGACCTGATGGTGCAGGTCTGGAGCCGGGTCATTGTTCAAAGCCTGCGCATCAGCTCCCACAGGCCCTGCCGACAAGGGTGCCGCCTCCTGGTGGTAAGTGGTAGTGGGGCGTCTGTGGGTCACAACGCCACCTGGTGCCGGTTCTCGGAGCACCCGGATGGCTCTGTCCTTGAACTGTGCAAATCCCAGATGAGGGTCCTGTAAGGCCATTGCCCGCAACTGGGTTCGGTGGGCATTGCAATATAAACCCTCTATAAATTGTTCAGTCAACAGCCTGTCCTCGTCTCCCACGTCGTCAGGGTCGGTCTGCTTAATGGCTCTCAGGGCCTCTTGTAGGTTCAGGGCATAGTCCCTTATACTCTCGTGTGCTCGCTGCTTGCACCCGTAGAATCCAAGCTTGATCTCGGCTGAGGTGCGGGTTTCAAAGGTGTCCCTCAGCCGGGTTAGTATCCCTGCAACAGTCCTTCCCCCAGGTGGCCAGGACTTTACCTCCCTTTGGGCTGCCCCGGTTAATTGGGCCACCAGGATGCTCACTTTTTGCTCTTCTGTGAGGGGATACACCTGGAAGAGGCTATCCAGCTTTTCTCTAAAGTCATGCAGGGTATGTGACTCCCCTGAGTACTGGGGTAGCCAGGCCGCTCCCGGGATATAGGGCATGGTGAAAGGCATGACTGCAGCAGCGGTGGCGCTGGCGGGGGTTGAGGCAGTGAAGTTCTCCTCCGTATCCGACATCTTCCTCCCCCTAGTGGACCGTGGCCTACCTTGCGATGATCCTCTTCCGTAGGCCGCGGCTCCGCAGTGGATCGTCAGGGTTGAGGACCTTCCGTCGCGCTCCTGTGACGTCGGCGTCTGCTGGGCTCCTTCCAGGACCTTACGCAACGTCCGGACGTGAGGCGGGGCTTCAGTTCTCGCGCGCTTTCGGAGTCCACGCCCCTCTTCTTCCCGCACGGCGTCTTCAAGATGGCGTCCAATGGCGGGAAAACTCCACGGATGGCGGGAAGAAGGCAGAAGATGGCGCCGGATGGCGGGAAAACTTCGCGGATGGCGGGAAGAAGACAGAAGATGGCGCCGAATGGCGGGAATCTTCACCACTGGTAAGTTTGAACAGTCTTTTTCAGGCACGCAGTACCCGGTGGTTGCGGGCACGAGATCCTGCCGACTACGCCAAAAGTTGACGCACCCCTGGGCCTTCGTCGCGCGGCATCGCGCGCACGGGAGCTTACCCGGAGCCGGATCTGTTGAGGGTTGTAGTCTCGTGGCGGTGACCCGGTCCGTGCCCAGGGAGTCAAACTGAGCGGCGATGTATTAGCGGTAGATGTTGGACGACTACGCTACCCGTTGAATGCAGCGAAGGAGCTGCCGCTGCAGGGCAGACCGCTGAGGCCGGTGGTAGGATTGTGCAGCGTGATAGTATCACCCCCAACGGGAGGGGTATGGCCTCAGGGCAGCCGACGTGGATGATGGGGGTTGCAGGAATCACTCAGAGACGATGCGGTGTAATTCAGGGTCTTTACTGGTGATAAAGATAGACCCTCCCGGAGTACTGGCTAGCGATCGGGGCCTGGTCAGTCCTTGAGCAGATGGGATCTCCCCTGGCCAGGCGGAGTTGTAGGCCTCCCAAACTGACTGTACTCTTCTGGCTACCTTGCTAGAGGCGGGTATAAGTAGCCCACGTCCCTGAGTGTACCGTGTGGTGCTCACCCGTATGGCCGGTGACTCGGGGCCTTCTAGTGGCGTCCGCTCCACGACGGCGGTGCTGGTCCCACGCGTGTGACCGTGCCTTCGGGTTTCTTGGCCAGAGGACCTGAAATCCCCTGCCGGGCGGTTTCTGCTGCTGGGTAAAGATTAGTCCCCACAGCCTCGGACTCCGGGTCCGGTGATAGCTTCTCAGTCAGGGCGAGCTCTGCAGCTGCCAGCCCCTGACTCCTTATAGCACTGCTCCCACAGAGCTCCTGATGTTCTTTTCCTAGATCTGCTTCTCTTCTCTGTCTCTACTTCTTCTCTACTCCCTAACCCTGCCTCAGCCCTAGGTTTATATAGGGGAAGTTCTTCCCCTCCCAGGACTGGGCAGGAGGTGTGGCATGCACAGGATCCCTGACCAAGAGACCTCCCACCTGCTCTCAGACATAACATTGCCGTTACTGTGGAAACCAGACCCCTGGGGTGCCACACGTATATACCCTCCGGTCTTGGCTCAGAAACTGGCGAATCCTCGCAGCTCACAAGCGCGTGTGCTGGGGGAATTCAGAAGTCTTCAGGAAATTGCAAGAAGGATGAAAGGTGGCACTCTTTGTCCCATTAAAAAAAATAAAAATATTTAGACAGATTAAAACATGGTACCTGGACCCGTGTAAGCGTCAGTTAGACGTAAAACGGCCATCATCCTGTATGTGACCCGCTTTCCTGCATCCATGTTTTAATCTGTCTAAATAAAGAAGTTTTAATGGGACAGAGAGTGCCACCTTCCAACCTTCTTGGAATTTTGTGAAGACTGCTCTTCCTGGTGTAGCACCTGTGGATCCCAATACTGGCAAGTTGCAATCAATTCCATATTACCGCAGAGGTAAGCAAGTTTGAATGATTATTTCTTTATGCCTGTTTTATCATAAGTCTGCAGTCACACAGAGTGACTGAAGACTTATCAATTTGGACCGGACAACCCCGTTAAGGATAGGTCACTGATATTATTTGACTGGACAACCGCTTTAAGACTTGCTGTTAGATTTCTCTACATACTGCAGTTGTATGCTGAGCATCCCACCAGCAAGACTCGATGTAAACATCTTGATGGTTTATTGTATTTTTGTAGGGAGGTGAGGTGACCAAGCAACTGCAATTCTGGCATTTCGATTATTTTTCTGTTTATAGCATAGCTGTGAGCATTCATAAGGCCCGGGTACCAGTGCTGCGGAGGTATCTTCATTCAGTGATGTGTACTCATCACTGGATGAAGCCACACTGACAACCCTGGTGCCCGCACTTGGAAGGTACTCAATGGTAATTACAGTGATTTGAGCGCTGCAGTTGCCAATGACTTGACGGCTCCACTCTGATCACAGTGAGTACAGGTGACAGAGGGAAAATGTAACCCAGCGCTTTACTCCACCTACAGGGGGGCTGCCCAGTTCACAGATGATGAAGCCACAGTATAAGAGAAAGGTTTGGACACTGACCGCAGGCCCCTATGGCTGCTGTATTCGCCATGTGGAAGTGTCTTGCTTAGCAAGTAAAAATGTAATGAAAGAAATACTACACTTAATAAATACTACACTTAATAAATAATACACTTCAAAATATTTCTTTTTTTTTAACATAAATTCTAAATATTTAAAAAAATAAATCATTTTACGACATATTTATGAGATGGTTTTTTGAAAAAAAATTCTGTCAACACAAACAATCTGAATAATAGTTTTCTAAACAAAATCTGTAACAGAAAAAAACAAAACACGATGTTGTGTGAACATAGCTTTACATGTAATGGACCATGCAAAGTGGCAGTAAAAAGGAATTCTATAAGATAGTTGCCTAGAAACAGTTTTAGTAAATGCTTTAACTTATGTCTGCAAAAAGACTCCGAACAATGTAATCACAACAATTATTAATTAAATCATATTAAAATAACCTAAAACACCTATAAACCAGATGGAACTAGCAGCAGGGAACACAACACAAATTAATCTATCTCTTATTAATGTGCACAGCACCCCCAAAGGTCGCACCATCTGTTTATTTTTTCTTTTTTTTCCTAACCTGTATTTTTACTATGACCAATTTAAGGTTATATATGAGGACATAAATTACAGGAAACCTGCCGAATTGTCACAATTACTTTGTATGTAAAAATGTGCTAAAGTAATTCTTAGACCTGTATTTTTAATTTGATACCTCCTGTAAGAAGATCGCCCCTGCATGTATCCCTGTGACACCTCCTTCCCTGTACTATCGAGCACTGGGCTTCATAACAAGCAACTAGTAAATAGCCATTATTCTTGTAACGCTAGAAAATAAAAGAAAACGGCTATGAGGCTTACTGTCCGTATAAGGCTGTTCACATTGGCATCTCAGCTTCTACTTTTACAGAATACAAGCTGAATACGATGAAATCATCATGATCTGTCATGATCCGCTTGATACCTCTGAGGATATGTCAACCTATTGTGAGTTCTTTCCGGAGTGAAACGTGAGCAGCAGATCAAGGGGAAAAATGGGAGTTTCTTTGAAGGGTGTTGCTTATATAAAAGGCCCCTAACCTAATTAAGACCCCAAACCATGCACCCATCACTTCACAGCCAAAATAGAGATCACACTCTGACAGTTATATGTCTTTACCGCTCTCTTTCATTAGAGTGCAACACAAGGTGAAGCGACACAGCTAACGCTTTTCTATTTTTGTTGTGGACCTGCAAGTGACAGCATGTCCTGTTTAAAACCCCAATTCCAAAAAAGTTTGGCTGCTGTTTAAAATGTAAAAACAACAAAAATAAAAATGATTTTGAAATCTCTTATAGTTATATTTTGTTTAGAAAATAGAACACATAGCAGAAGTTGAAAGACATTTTTCCATTTCATTTTGAAAAAATTAACTCATCTAGAAATTGATGGCAGCGGGTTAACAGAAGGCTGGAAAAGTGACACCTGGAGGGTCACATATCTAGTAAGTGACATGACTGTATAAAAAGAACATGTAGAGTCTCTCAGAACCAAAGATGGTCAGAGGTTTACTAATCGATGAAAAATTGCGTCTAAAAATTGTGGAACATTTTGTGAAAAATGTTCCTTAACATAACATTGCAAAGACTTTGAATATCCCACCATCTATAGTACATAATATCAAAAGATTCAGAGATTATGGAGAAATCCATGTGCATAAGGGTCAAGGCTGATGGTCAATATTTAGTACTTGTAATCCATGGGCCCTCTGGTAGTGCTGCATTAAAAATAGGCATGAATCGGTAATACAAATTACTGCATGGGCTCAGGAATACATCTAGAAATCATTGTCTATGCACACAGTTTGCATTGCAATCCACAAATGGAAGTTAAAGCTCTATCATCCAAAGAAGCCATATGTGTCACTCTCCTCCTGCCCTTCATATGTAATGCAAAGTCTGTCACTATCTACCTGCTCCCCATGTATAGTGCGGAGTATGTCACTCTAAACCTACCCTCCTTAAGCAGCACTGGATCTTTCACGCTCTACCTGCCATTCATGTGTAGTGTGGGGTTTATCACTCTTTACCTGCCTCCTTGTGTAGTGTGGGGTTTGTAACTCTCTACCTGCCCTCCATATATAGTGTGGGTTCTGTTACGCTCTATCTACTTTCCATGTGTAATGTGGGATCTGTTACTTTCTACCTGCTATTCATGTGCAGTGTGGGGTTTGTCACTCTCTACCTGCCCTCCATGTGTAGTTTTGGGTCTATCACTTTTTACTTGCCCCTTTGTGTAGTGTGAGGTTTGTCACTCTCTACCTGCCCTCCATGTGTAATGTGGATTCTGTTACACTCTATCTACTTTCCATGTGTAATGTGGGATCTGTTACTTTCTAACTGCACTTTATGTGTAGTGTGAGTCTATCACTTTCTACCTGCTATTCATGGGTAGTATTGGGTTTGTCACTCTCTACCTGCCCTCCATGTGTAGTGTGGGTTCTGTAACTCTGCACCTGCCCTCCATGTGTAATGTGAGGTTTTTAACTCTGTACCCGCTCTCCATGTGTAGTGTGGGTTCTGTTACTCTCTACCTGCCCTCCATGTGTAGTGTGGGTTCTGTAACTCTCTACCTGCCCTCCATGTGTAGTGTGGGTTCTGTAACTCTCTACCTGCCCTCTATGTGTAGTGTAGGTTCTGTTACTCTCTACCTGCCCTCCATGTATAGTGTGTGTTATGTTACTCTCTACCTCTACTCCATGTGTAGTGTGGTTTCTGTTACTCTCTACCTGCCCTCTATGTGTAGAGCGGTTTATTTTACTCTCTACCTGCCCTCCATGTGTAGTGTGGGTCTGTTTGTCACAATACTGTTGTCTGATAACCCATGACCAGGGCTCTTACCCTGTCCCTAACGCTAGGGGCGCCCTAGCTATCCCTGCTCCCCAGGTTACTTCTGATGGTGAAGATGATAGGGTCACGTACCTTCCTGTTCTCCTGAATCAGCCCTTATCTGTCTCCTCCTCAAACCAGGGAAGAGGGGAGGAATAATGTATGTAAATACACAAACCAGGCAAACAAGGAAAGGACGTACAGGGATAAATGAAAATTCCAAACATATAAAATATGCGCTCACAGACAACAGAGGGAAAACACTGAAGGGATTAGGAACACAACTTCAGACAAAAATCCAGCGAGTGAGGAGACTCCAGCGATGTGGTGTAATTAAAATTTTCATTTATTTGAAGGATGATATTTCCATAAAAAATGTACTTACAAAGTGGTACCATGATTAAGGCTTTTCTAAGCCGAAACGCATAGCGATTTTTTTTTTACTCTGTTTGCCCATATGGTGTGAATTGGCTCTCTTTGTAAGTGCATTTTTTATGGAAATATCATCCTTCAAATAAATGGAAATTTTAATTACACCACATTGCTGGAGTCTCCTCACTCCCTGGATTTTGGTCTGAAGTTGTGTTCAATGCATTAGGAAGGTACACAAAAATAGAAGGGACTATGCACACAGTAAAACACCAATCAACAGTCAAAGAACAACTCTCAAACGCCTCTACCAAACACTGAATCCTCCACTCCTCACCAGGCAGTATAAGACTTAACACTGGAAATCCAGATTGCCAGAGCAGAGAGTATATAGGAGAGGAGAGTGATTGATACTGCACAGCTAAGAACTTCCAAGAAGGAAGCTACAGAGACTCAATGCTGAGCAGTTTAACTCCTGCACTGCAAAAACGAAACCTGCACCATTTAAAAAGAGGGAGAAGTGCTTGTATTCAATCCAGGAGTACGTGAACACAGACGCTGCGGTCTTCTGGCTCCTCTCTGTCGCGGTAAACCCGTGACACTGTTACATCAGTCTTTCCTCAGTATAGGGAGCAATACTGCCAGTTTTCAAAAATGCACACAAGCACACAAAAATAATGTATAATAATGTATAGTTTTGCAAACATTTTGGGACTTTTGGTGTTGTTATGCCAGTTTGGTGGTTTTTTTCATCATAATTAATACAACAGAAGTGGGGTAAACTATGACAGAAATGCAGCTAAAAGATAAGAAGCGCTGGGCTTTGAATGAATTTGGTGCAACTCTACTTTAGCACGCTCTTCAGACTGGCATACAAAATCTCTAATTTTTCATTCATTATAGAAAATCAGAGCTTACATTCAATGCAGATGAGGAGACAACTCATCATCTACTTTCCATGTATGGAGTATACGACTTTGTGAAAAGTTGTGGAATAAGACAGTCAGTGAATGATAAGACAAAGAACAAAAATGGCAATGTCTACCTGACATGAAGGTTTATGCAAGTCTCTCGTCATTAATGGGGCAGAGAAAGCGCTCCTCCCAGCCATATCTTATATGTACACTGAGAATTTTCTCTTCCATTAAAAAATATTCAAAAAGTGATTTCATGGCCTGCCGAACAGAAATTACTTTTCCACTTTGAGTTTTTGGTCTCACCCAAACTTCTCACCATCTGTCTTCTTAAAGCTATACCTTCTTTCTCCAATAATCGTTCTCCTTCATCCCTTTCACTGTAAGTAGTTTAATAGCAGGTAATAGTCGGAATATATCTGCCATTTATATTACAGGTACCCTGTCCTTTTACCTCCAGCCATATTCAAATTGCTGGCTTATTACATTAAAGGGGAAGTCAGCTTGCGGATTCTCACTCTGAAAAGTCTGCTTACCTAAGGTGCTTTGATTCTTGAGTTATTCTTTGCTCTCCGTATGACTATTCTTTTTGCCGACAGCAAGATCATTGCCACACGGTTGTCAGGAATCACCCTGTTTCTGTAAAAATATTACAGACTTTCCATTTTTAGCAAAGTCCTGCATATTGTGATGAACCATATTATAGACAGTATTAGGGAAAAATCTGTCAGTGCTATTATCAAACTGCTGCTCCCCAAAGAGAAAAAATGACACCCAATAACTGCTGTTACCTCGAGTAGCTAGAATTCTATAGTGGAGAGTTTCCACTTAGCTTCAGCTACAAAAATTCCTCGAAAAACTATGTGCACAAAGCCTTTGAGGAGTGTTTGGAGAAGTTTTTTGTTTCTTGTAGCTTTTCCTGAAGCAGTTTTGAAGCATTTTGGAAGAATTTGTTTTTTCTCTGAAGCATTTTTTCCAGCCTTCTGATTGGACAGTGCCTAGTTTGGAGATTTTTCAATCACTAGCTGCTTCAAAGAAGCGACATGCACTTTCTTTTCTCTCAACGCATTTTTCAAAAGATGAGTCCTGTCAATACTCTGTTGTCCATGCACACTTGGTGCAACCCTCCACAAACTTGAAGCAATACAGAGAAATCCAGGAACCAGGGCACCAGATGTCCTCCTTTGGTAACTTTATTAGTACAGAAAAATCACAGTTCGGCCACGCAGGGCCTTTATCAAGCCATATCATGCATCTCTTTCTTTTTTTATGGCTTGATAAAGGCCCTTTGTGGCTCAAACGTTGTGATTTTTTTGTACCAATAAAGTTACGAAAGGTGGACATCTGGTGCCCTGGTTCCTGAATTTCTGTGTAAGGCATTTTTAAAACCTGAAGCTAAAAAAAATGCTCAAAAGACTAAATATATTTCCAGCAAAGTGTTTTTACAACATCAATCAATAGAAACAGTCTTGCAAGCATTTTTTGAGCAATTTTTCAAGCATTTTTTCGAGTGGACCTGCTTTAAAGTACGCAAAAAATCCAGGTGCACATAGCCTAATACATGAAAGTTACTGCACACTTTTTTTTTTTTTTAAAGAGGAGCAAGTTTGGAGCGCTGTTTGGCGCAGGGAACTATAAGGTGCTTCATTGGCCTATGACAGTTACAGCCAATGTGACTGCAGTCTCTCTGTGCTGTGGCAGATAAAAGGGGGCTTCTCTCTCACTACGACTGCCAGTGCCGTGAGAAAATCCTTGTGGGGTTGCACCAATCACTACAAATAAAGCCCCCATCACACTAAGCGAGATCGCTAGCGAGATCGCTGCTGAGTCATAAGTTTTGAGACGCAACAGCGACCTCAGTAGCAATCTCGCTACGTTTGACACGTAGCAGCGACCAGGCCCCTGCTGTGAGATCGCTGGTCGTGTCGAAATGGCCTGGACCATTTTTTGATCGTTGAGGTCCCGCTGGGTAGCATGCATCAGTGTGTTTGACACCTTACCAACGACCTCGTTGGCGACTCAGAACGGAGACACATAGGCGTGCATTTGCGTTGCATCGTTATACAGGTCGCTACGGGTCGCCGTATCGTTGCTGCGTCATTGGGAAGATCTGACTGTTTGACATCTCACCAGCGACCACACAGCGACGCAGCAACGATCCCTGCCAGGTCGTATCGTTGTCGGGATAGCTGTAGCGTCGCTAAGTGTGACGGTACCTTAAGTATGCTGTTCTCCTCCCTTGCCCAGCATCCCTCAGCAGTGAGCATACAATGTGTAGGTAGGAAACATGATCCCAAGGCTACAGTGGAGTTAAAGGGTGTACACATCTTTAGGTGCATTTTTTACACAAAAAGGGCTTTTCGGTATTTTTATATTAATGGCCTATCCATAGGATAGGCCATCAATATCAGCACCTCCACCAATCAGCTATTCCCAGGGCAAGTGGCAGCCAGATGTGATCAGTTGCGGAGCTGAGCAGCACAGCTCCATCAACTATATGATAGTCACAGCGGGGAACTGCAGATCCATCCCATTCATTTGAATATGGGTAGATGTGCAGTACCCAGCCGTGGCCAGTATAAAGTTGACAGATGGTTGACAGTGTTCACATCCGGCCACCACCGACACAGAAAGAGCTGATCAGTGGCGATACTGTGTATCGCACTAATATGAATCTGATATTGATGACCTTTCCTAAGGATAGACCATCAATATTAAAGTACTGGAATAAAAGTAATGTTTACACCTAGATTTCATTGAAAATTTTGCACAGTTTGCTAGGTATATAATCAATGGCACACCTTGTCACTAAACTTTGGTAGACAAACCATGTGGGACACAACACAGTACAATGTATAATACATATTATAGAAATGACATTTATACCATATATAGTCAAAATGGTATAAAAAAAACACAAATGAACAAGTTCTATATTGATATGCCTAGGGATCATGCCTGCCCCCTCTCAAAATGTTAGTTCTAAGGCCACATAGTTATAGCCATATTAAGTATCTTCCGCCTGTTATGAGGCCATGCCATACACACACAGTATATTATACAATTATAGGGTTCTAAAGAAAATATAGTGCTGATGAAGGTGCTCTCTGCCAGACCCCAAAGCATGAATCCCATAGGGTACCGGTGAACCACCATACTCGGTGTATCAAAAAGGCCCTGCCATGTGCATGAACCATATCAGCACACGCTACAAATTGGTGGTTTGCAATCTGTCGCATCTGACAAAATTCTGTTCTCACAATATTTCAATGAAAGAACATTTACTTTTAAAGTTCACAGCATGAAGATGCTGAGAAAGGAAGCGATAACTAGCAAGCAAAATGGGATGATGCAAATTCCAATACAACCTAAAAGTCACTCGTGTGAGTAAATATTTATTTTATGTTTTTATTAAACTTTCCCATTTACTGTATACACTCGAGTATAAGCCGACCTGAGTATAAGCCAAGGTACTTAATTTTACCACAAAAAAAATTGGGAAAACTTATTGATCCGAGTATAAGCCGAAGGTGGGAAATGCAGCAGCTACTGGTAAATTTCCCCATCCTGGTAAGTATTGCCCCCGGTATCTGCGGTAAATTTTAATAAATGCTTAACAGTCCAAAGATTAAAAAAGTGTAATGCCTCTTTTTTTTTGCATATGTATGCTGGATCATCAACCATTTTTGGCCTATGTGTTCATTTTTACCATCCGTGTGGCATCATATTTTCTTATATGCAAAAAAAAAAAAATTCCAAGCTTCTCCAATCTCACAGTAAATAATCGTTCAGCACTCGGATGACATACTAATAGCATCCAAGTGCTGTTCCTTGACAGCATTTTGATGGCAAAAACAAATAAAAAAAACGGAGATGTCTCATTATTTAGAATTTCTTACATCATTAAGGACATTTTTTTTAAAAAGATCTAGTGGTTAGATCCTCACAGAGTCGGTTTTTGGAGACAGAATGGATTTTTGCTTGAAAATGATCTAGTAATCCATCAGTACATTGTTCATTTACCGATAGCTGTAACAATTGGCCAGATTCAGTTGAAAGGATTATTGGCGCACATATGAAGCAGTCACTTGGAATCCTTACACCCGCTCATGTATACATTGTACTCTAGTGTGAATAATGGACAAACTGCTCCAGAAAGTAGCTTTAAGTGAGCGCTCCAAGATATATAGAGGCATATCTTATTAGCATAATATAAATCAGCTGTTTTATTGTCCACGACTTCTCAAGTTTAATTTACCGCATCTTGATCCACTTTACTTGTCTTCTTCATATTGTTGTTGTCATTTGTCCCATCTTTCCAGGATGAAATATACTTGAACATTTAGAGACTTCATTTTTCTTAATCAATATTGATGCACTGTATTCTTGTGATATTCGCTGATATTTTTTGTGCCAAAGTCATCAAATTGGCGCATACATTTCATGAATTTTGCAATAATCTTTTTTTTCTGCTTTTAACCATTTTTACAACTATTTAGAGCAAAAAGTCGAATGTTTTGAAAAACGTCAGAAAAATTGCTAAAAAAAATTCTGGTTTACATAGGTTACATAGAATCACTAAAGGGGAGGACTGGAGTACATTAGTTAAAAATGATGAATCAGGTGAAAACATATCTGGAAAATCCAAACATCACCAAGAGGTGAACTAAAAAAAAAACCAAAAAAACATGCCAACACATATAAAACAGACATCCACAAAGGCGCAAATGGAATGATGAATTTGGGGCGAACAAAAAGGCACAAAATACCAAAAACTTGCCAAAAAACAAGTGCAAATGCAATAATGAATAGGGCCCATTAAGACTGGTGTTGTATTGCGTTTCTGAGTAAGAGGCGCCTAATCGATTAAGAGGAAAACACCATATAATGAATTTGGCAGATTTTCTCAGTGGTGTGCGCCCCTGTGTGCTTTACCAGAAATGTGCATTTCTGGAGTGAGCTTCGCCATTAAAGTGGTGTACCTTATGATGATTTTTGTGGGTAAGAACCACCACACCCCATCCTGCACATGCTCTGCCCACTTTTGCCAAGCTGACTGGGACTGGCGTGAAAATATCAGAAGTAACAAAATTTTTGTGCAACTTTGCATTGTGCAAAAAAGACTTAATTGACACAACTGAATATATACACAGGATTGGACTGGCCCACAGGAGAACAGGAGAATCCTCCGATGGATCCCTGTGCAGGAGTGGTCCACCGCCCTCTTATATGAGCAGTACTTGGAACAATGTACTTGAATCACTATGTACAGACAAAGGTATCATCTAATTCATTTAACAATCTACCCAGTTCATTGTTATATAAATTTGTGATTGAGGATAATGTCACATTTGCACGTAGTTGAAAAGTGGGGCCCTGGAGTTGGGTACTGGCACCCCAGTATGACACTGTATATATGTATCACCAAAAATGGAATTAGCTTCCATCAGGGAAATAAAGTATAACCTTTACGGTGCAGTCAGACTGCCGTATTACTCACGTGAGGATCAGATCCCAATCCTCGGACTGGCCGGCGGCTCTCCTCACCTGAGAGTGACAGCTGCATAGAAATACATGCTGTCACGCTCAGGTCAGGAGAGCCGACAGCCAGTCCGAAGATTGCGCCCTTAGGCTGAATTCACACAAAGTTTGAACACATTTTCTTGCACTTTAATGATATTTTCACAGCTGTGACAAGATGTTACTTCCATGTCTTTAGTGAACATATGCAGCCTATTAGTTGATCACTAATGCACTCGATTGAGCTTTCTGACCTCAATAACCCTTCTATGTGGGATTCATCCCACCGTATTTTTGGTTATGCATGATCTGAGATTTCTAACTCGTGTCATATTGTGGTTTTTTTTTTCATATATTTCCTTGCTAAAAAAATTATATCCCAAAGAAAATGCTTATTCCCTGTTTAATATTTTAGGTGTAAGCTGTATACCAATGATTTTGTTTATCCCCATCTAGGGCATGATTACAGGCCTTACGCTGTTTCAGTGGAAAGCAAGCTTCCCAAGTGATTAGCTGGGATAAACTGCGGTAACCCTGATGTGATCGCCAAGGAAAACTAAGGACAAATATATATTTTACAGCATTAGTACATGTTGGCCATTGAAATTAGTGCAATCATTGGTACATGGTCGCCTCATGTTTGTAGAGTGAGGAACACTATGAAAACCACTTGGTAGTACCAGTTAAAGTGAATGAGACATCAGAAAATGACATCTTGTTTAAATCATGTTTTATATTAAATATATATTTTTCAAATGTTTTTTCAATTTGCATATCATTATCAATAATAAAAAAAAAAGCAAAATTATTTAAAAATAATTTTCACACTGGCAACTCCACACTAACCCCAGCACTAGACTCCCACTTCCTGTTCTGCACTAGACTCCCACTTCCTGTTCTGTACAGATGACTTTTCAGCAATCTCATTATCATTGCAACACTCTATACTCAGTATGCACCACAAGATTAATTTTTTTCTAAAAATAAGTTGTATATTTTATTTCAAAATACGAAGAGCTTTCAGACACTGCTAAATCCTATATTTCAGAATTAATAGACATGGCCAGTAGATCACCCAATCAGACCAGAAATCTCACAAGTAGTATAAATAACAGTCACAGAACCGAATGCATATTTGCTAAAGGCACTAAAAGTATGGGTATGTGTATCATCTGATGAACATGTTAGACCACTGTAAATAATGAATATATAAAGTGTAATGCACTTTACTGATGTTTAATGCATAAATAAGTAATGTTTTTTGCTTCAATTACCCAAGGAACGTATTAGAAATATTTTCTAAAGTTAAAATAGCAACGTGAATTGAGTAAATTAGGTCTAAAGGCAATAAACAGTAATATTCCAGGGAAACTGGATTTACAATGTATGATTCAGGGAAGATTCGTCTTTGTCAGGGAGGAACTACGCGTGACAGGCTTGGAGATCTTAATAGAATTTCCATGGACTTTGTCTACCAGATTTCAGAGGTGGCGCTGGCCTTCACGCTTTAACCTCTGAATTTGGAATTACACAGGGGTCCATGGGTTGAGTCCACAGAGTATTGGCCGGTGGAGCAGGCTGGCAGAGGACGGTTAGCAAGCAGCGGCAATACCAGGAGGTCTGGAACAACAGCCCAAATGTCAAGAAGAAGAGATATTATTTATATAGCGCCATTGATTCCATGGTGCTGTACATGAGAAAAGGTTTTCATACAAGATACAGATATCACTTACAGTAAACGAACTAACAATGATAGACTGGTACAGAGAGAAGAGGACCCTGCCCTTGCGGGCTTACATTCTACAACAGTTGTCAAAATAGGGGTCAAGGTCACAGAACAGGAATCAACTAAGCAGAGCAGAGGCGATAATTATGTGAACCAGATCAGGCAAAGCTTATAACTGGCACAGGAGACCAAGAGTTAGAAGACTAAATAGCTAGCACCCCAGTCAGGGCTAATAGCAGGGAGCCAATGCTAACCAGAGACAAATGTTAACCACCTAGCTCCCTGCCTGACACTACCAAAATTCATATATATGTGTACTTGTGGCTTTCATAGCACAATTTGCCTCTTTTAATGTAGCAGGCATGAAATCTACAGAAAAATCCACAGGTAAGTCATGCAGATTTCACTGCAGGTTTGCAGAGCATTTGTAGCAGTAAATTTGGGTGGTGAATTTGCATTAGAATCTGTAAATGTAGGTTTCTATAGCAAGATGTCTGCATAACATGAGACATAATAGAGCATGTCACAAATTATTTTCTTTTAGATTATCATATAATATTTGAATGAAAACCTGTGCAGCATTGGCCCACAGCAGGCCATGGGCAGTGTATTACAGATCAGTAATATGGCCATGTGCGCATGTAAACACAGGATGGACCTCTAGCACATTCCTCATAGTGAGAAATAGTTGGAATATAAATTTTCATTGCACAAGCTGTGCTCAGCTTCAGCTGAATGCCAAGCGTAATATTATAGGAGTAGATTTACAATGTTTGAGCACTGTAGCCTATATAGACTGCGTTCCTTGATCACATCTATATATATACTGTGTGCAGTATTAGGCAAGCCAGTACTTTGACAATATCCTCACTTTTATGCATATTTTCCAACTCCGGCGCTGTATAAACGTGAATGCATATTGGATGAAGCAGATCAGGTGATGTGTATTTGTGTAAGGAGGAGGATGTGCTCTAAGGATACAACACCCTTTATCAAGGTGTGCAGAATTATTAGGCAGCTTGTTTTCCTCAGGCAAAATGGGCCAAAAAAGAAATTTAAGTGACTCTGAAAAGTCAAAAATTGTTACAAATCTTACAGAGGGATACAGCACTCTTAACATTGCTAAGATATTGGGGCGTGATCACAGAACTATGAAAGTTTTTGTTACAAATAGGTAAAAGTAGCAAAAAAAGTGGTGAGAAAAAAAACACACATTAACTGCCAAAGATTTGAGAAGAATCAAACATGAAGTGACCAGGAACCCATTATCCTCCAGTGCTGCCATATTCCAGAACTGCAACCTCCTTGGAGTGTTCAGAAGTACAAGGTGTAAACAGACATGGCCAAGGGAAGGAAGGCTGAAACCCCGACCACCACTGAACAAGACACAGGAGCTCAAATATCAAGACTGGACCAAGAAATATCTGAAGACAGATTTTTAACAGGTTTTATGGACTGATGAGATGAGAGTGACTCTTGACTGTCCAGATGGAAGGGCACGTTGCTGGAACAGTAACATGCAGAGACCTCCACTTCAGCTTAGCTACCAGCAAACTGGAGGTGGGTTACATATATGGGATGGTATTATTAAAGATGAGCTAGTTGGAAAATAGTTTGAAGATGGATTGAAAATCAGCTCCCGTACCAACTGCCAGTTTTCAGAAGACACTTTCTTCAAGCAGTGGTACAGAAAAAAGTCTGCATCTTTCAAGAAAACCATGATTTTAATGCAGGACAATGCTCCATTTCATGCATTGAATTACTCCACTGCTTGGTTAGCCAGTAAATTAAAAATGAAAGATTAACCCCTTCACTCCAAAGCTTGTTTTCACCTTCCTGACCAGGCCAAATTTTACAATTCTGACTAGTGTCACTTTATGTGGTAATAACTCTGGAACGCTTCAATGTACCTAAGAGATTCTGAGATTGTTTTTTTCGTGACACATTGTACTTTATGGAAAAGTAGAAGGTCTGCTCAACTGTGTGGGTTTCATTGGTCGGAGTTTAACTTAATTAAAAATCACTTGACCAGCAATCTCGTGAGCATTTCATTCTTCAGCGCCGGAGTTATCATTTTACATTGTACTTTATGTTAGTTGTAAATTTAGGTCAAATTTTTTTGCGCTTATTTGTGAAAATATCGTCAAATTGGCGAAAATTTAGCAATTTTCTAAATTTCAATTTTAATATCCTTAAACCACTTAGTCATGCTGTACAAAATAATTTATAAATAACATTTCTCAAATGTCTACTTTACATCAGCATCATTTTTGAACCATAATTTTTTTTGTAAAGACGTTAGAAGGGTTAAAAAAGTTTATAAGCAATTTTTTATATTTCCAACAAAATTTACAAAACCATTTTTTAAGGGTGTAGTGTGCATTTTTAACCTTCAGGCGATTCAAAGAACTGTATAAGATTGGGCTGAGTCAATGGAAAATTATAATTTTTCCACAAAAATGTTGTTTTGGTCCAAGTTTTCAATTTTCAAAAGGGATAATAGGAGAAAATGAGTGCGCCAATATGCCATATGTGGTCGAAAACTACTTTTAAGTCACAGTACAAAACTCCGCAGTGAAGGAGCATCATATTATAGTGAAAATTTTGGTGGAATGGTTTCAGAGTGCAATGTCACATTGGCAAAGTCCCTGAAGTGCCAGAACAGCAGAACCTCCCCATAAGTGACCTTATTTTACAAACTACACCTCTCAATGAATAAATCTATGGGGTGCAGTGATCATATTAACACCACAAGTGTGTTATAGAATTTTATATCATTGTGTGGTGAGGAAAAAATAATTACCGATACATTTTTGGCCAAAAATGTTTTTTAGCCCCAGATGTTACATTTTCACAAGAGGAAATCGGTAAAAATGGAACCAAAATGTTTCACTCAATTTCTGCTGAATGTGGCAATACCCCACATGTGGCTGTATAGTACTGCTCAGTCACACGGCGAGACACAGAATAGAAGGAGTGCTGTTACTCTTGGAGAACAAATTATCATAGAATCGTTTGCAGACTCCATATACAGAGTAACTAAGTGCCAGAAGAGCAGAATGCCCCCTCAAGTGATCCCACTTTGGAAATTACACACCTCTGTTAATTTATGTACAGGCATTTGGTTTTGGGAGAGCAGAATTCACAGGTTTTTTTTGGGAGGGCGAGGAGCCATAGCGCTTTTCTAGAACCTTTGTGCTACCAGTAACGTGGAAGCCCACTAAATTTCCATTGACAGATGATGGTCCTGAGTGTGGTTTTGCTTTTTTTGTGGATGTAGATAAAGCTTTTATTGGGAACATTTTACATAACATTTTGAACCACATTTATCCTGCGCTCTACGCTGAGCACTTGCAATGGGATTTCCATTTAAATATCCAAATGACAATTTAAATCCAGAAGGATCCATTTATATAATGAGGCAGCAGTGTTACTCTGGACGCCATCTGGTCTTTGTTCACAAAACTGTGGCCAACCGCGCTTTTATGCACGCTTAAAATGACGGAAACTGCCGGTTCACTGGTCAGACGGCGTCGACAGTGTTTCCTTCTGCCTCATTAAAGGTAATCTTTGCATTGCAGGGCATCAGGTCAGTGAATCAGGAAGCATGTCAGCTCCTGCTCTGATTAGGAGCTTACAGGTTTCTGTACATGTATGACCCCGCAGCCATCTATCGGCTGGGGGCCACAAGGGAGGCCATCGGGATTCGGCACAATGCGATCGCAATCATGTTGTGCCGATCAGAGCAGAGAGGGAGCTCAATCCCTCTGCAACACATCAGAGAGGTTAAACACAATGCTATCGGTGCTAGCACCAATCGTTCACATTGCCGCAGGGTGTCAGCTCTCATATATCGCTGATACACGCTTTTAATCAAGCCAATGCTCAGAGTGAGCCTGTGCGATCGTCACGCCGTACATGTATGGCAGTTGGCGGGAACGTGGCACCGTACATGTACGGTGGATGTCGTGAAGGGGTTACTGACATGGCCCCTTCCTCACCTGACCTAAACATTATTGAGAACTTGTTGGCCCTTCTTAAATGGGAGATTTTCAATGAAGGAAAACAGTACACCTCTGTGAACAGTGTATGGGAGGCTGTGGTTGTTGCTGCCCAAAAAGTTGATCGTCAACAGATTAAGAAACTGACAGACTCCATGGATGGAAGGCTTATGACAGTTATTGAAAAGGGCTGCTATAATGGTCACTGATATTTTTATGAAATTATGAAAGTTTTTGCATGTTAAGAAGCTGAAATACATCTTTTTTTGTTTTTTAAATCTCAGAAATGAATTTTTGTAAATTTTGAGTTATTATTATTCTCACTTTAACAGATGAAAATAAACAATTCAGATGGTAAAATTTAAGTTTTTCATAATAGTTCTGCACACTAATAGTTGCCCCATAATTAAGCACACATAGATATTATACTAAGAGCTCATTCACATGACCGTATTTTTGCAAAGATCGAGCGAGCAGAAACTAGGGCCACCCCCACAAGTGACAACACTTACAGTGGCAGCGCTGGTCTCTGCTCGCTTGTTCTCTCCTTACAATTCACACTAACTGTGTGCTCTCTTACCGGCTGGTCACTTCTGATCAGAACCGGCGAGAGTGCGCATTGTTCTGAGAAGAACAATGCACAGTGACAAGATCCTACTGAGCATGCATCGGAATTGACAACTGACGCATGCTCAGTAGAGTAGAGACTAGCCCAGCCCCTGTAATGGGGGTTTCTCAAGATGCTTCATTTCAAGGAGGGAGTAGAGACTGCAGCAGTGATCGCAGCCTCTGCCCCCTGATGACGACTTGTTTGACTATCCCAGCATGCACTAGGATTTTCAAATGAAGCATCATCAAAGAAGGAGTAGTAAAAAAATAAATAAAGCCGTTAGATAGAGTAGTGAGGGAAGGATAGGGACTTTTTAATTAAAGTGCATTGGAAAAAATAGATTAGAACATTGAACAGATAGATTTAGCAGTAAAATAAAATTTAGTTTTGGATCACCCCTTTAACTCTGTAACTCTGCTGCGTTTCAGAGAAAAACATAGTTCAATTGCCGATGGGACCCGAGCGGCACGGAAGACTAGTTGGATAGGCGGGTCCCCGAAGACTTTTCCCCGCCAGCTCCCAATGAGTAATAGATCTTCGCCTACACAAGCTCACAGGGAGAGACCTGTCACTCCAGGGCAGCAGGCGGGGAGAAGGTCCCTGGCAGTCTTTAAACTATGCTTTTCTTTGAAACTCCACAATCTTTTACAGTTAAACATATATGGCTGAAATCATGCAACCAGTGTCATATATATGCTGTAACAGCTGACAGGTTCCCCTTAGGTGTGAATTCGGCCTACTATTAGAATACCGTTAAATAACCAAGTGGCCAAAACATACTTTCACAGTGAGTACATATATGTCTCGGCTGGCCACTTGATGGTATGATGGTAATCCAATTTTGTACACAGAAAATACTTCAGCTTTTTATTGAAACCAGCAGAGAGCTGCTCAAAGGTTGTCAAATGTTGCTAAGAAGAAAATAGAAGAAGAGGCCGAATTCATACTTAACCTATTTTTCTTTGAACAGCGATGATTCCCAGCGAGAAAACATTAAAAGATTTCTTTTACTACACCACATTTGTAGTTAAATAACATTTTAGAACAACTTTGTTTTTTAGTTAAAGAAAAAAAGTAAAAATTTATCTAAAATGCTTTGTGTTCACAAACTGTCCAACTTTGATTCGACTCCCTACTTGAGGAACAAAGGATCACAAGTTAAAATCTAATATTCACGAAACAATAAAAAAAAGTGGCAGTATACACGAAATGCCATCTGTCAAAACAGTGGAAAGAGGGTAAAAGGGGATGTCCGCTTTGGCCAATCCCCATCTATTAAAAGAGTATCCCTTATCTGATCACAGGTAGTCCCACTACGTAGATCCCCATTCTTCAATGGTAATCTACAAAGTAAATGGATTGCAAGTGCTCAATTTGTAGCAGCTGTTCCAGTGGGGACTTTCTGAGCACTGGACCACCCCTATTCTTACATAATGTATTCTTCAAATGTGGATCACCAGTGAAGCTACTGGTGATTTTTGCCTCGGTAGGCCATGCTCTGTTATGCATGTGGATATGTGTTGTTTAACATAATTTTATTACAGGACCTCCACTTTTAATACCTACCCATGGTTTATTTTATGTATGATGCTTTAACAACTGTAATTTCTGTGCAGGCTGGGCATTTGGGTTGGCCAGGTCAGAGGTCACATGTGTAGACACTGGAGAGTCCCACTACCCAGGTTTCATCTAGTAGTAGTGTTCCTCTAATCCAACAGGATGGTTTCACGCTTCCAACACCATGAGTATGTCCTGAACTGCTTGGAGTATGACCTGAAACAGTGATTGAGCCACTGCCTGTGGTGAGTTACATAAAAAACCGTGGTAACAGATCGTCCCTATTGCTGATGTGTAACTGCCAAGTTCCTTCAACCCTCAACCCTAGCACGTAACCCCCAAGCTCTGTGCCTCAACCCTAGCACGTAACCCCAAGCTCTGTGCCTCAACCCTAGCACGTAACCCCCAAGCTCTATGTCTCAACCCTAGCACGTAACCCCCAAGCTCTGTGCCTCAACCGTAGCACGTAACCCCCAAGCTGTGTGCCTCAGCCCTAACACGTAACACCCAAGCTCTATGCCTCAACACTAGCATGTAACCCCCAAGCTCTGTGCCTCAACTCTAGCACGTAACCCCCAAGCTCTGTGCCTCAACCCTAGCATGTAACCCCCAAGCACTGTGCCTCACCCCTAGTACGTAACCCCCAAGCTTTGTGCCTCAACCCTAGCATGTAACCCCCAAGCTCAGTGCCTCAACCCTAGCACGTAACCCCCAAACTCTGTGCCTCAATCCTAGCATGTAACCCCCAAGTTCTGTGCCTCAACCCTTGCAAGTAACCCCCAAGCACTGAACCTTTCATCTGTTTTCTAACCACGAAACTGCAATTAATGAATACATAAATGTTAACGTCCATCCAAGGAGGTCACTACATTTTCTGCCCATAAAATGTTAACTAAGTACTTCACATTTTGTGTGTATAGCCAAAGTGGAATTCATATATTCGTTAATTGCAGTGTGGTGACGCATATGTTTGTATACTGGCCACAGTGTACATCCTCCTGAACATCAATTTAATACTATAGGAGTGCTGGCTTAGTTCTATATGTTCTGCTTTGTGCATTGGGGGCACGTGGCCCCCTCACGGACCGTGCACTCGTATTCATCCATCATTCCCAGACAGGTTTTAATAACTATTTGTCCTTTATGCTCTCCAGGCCTGGTTAGGCATAAGGAGAGGCCCCCGGAAGAAGCAAGGGGGTGAAACGCGCGTCGGGGTAAGGAGAGACGGCGTCCTGCACTGGGTCCTGGTCACTTGCACTTTTTGCTATCTCATCAGGTATATGTGTTGTTTTGCTTTACCTTGAGCTTACTATTTACCTCTACACTATGGTTTCATCTATGTTGATATAGCATTGATGTGGATCTGAATATAGGGTTACTTTGTGTCCCATCATAAGATACTATAGCATATTAGTTATGTTTATATTTATAGTGGGCCATTAATAATTATTATATTATATGTACTATACCATTGTATTGGGTCTGTAGGGAGTCTTTTATAATACTCTGATATATTATACTGTGACAATCGATGAGCCTTTAATATAATCAAATTCCAGTTCAGGAACCAGTCTCTCATACTGGGCACTCTGTTTTTTAGCCATACATATATTTTTATATTGTGTTTCTGATTTTTATTGATTGACTAAATAAAATTAATTGTTTTATAATCTTGGATCTCTTCGTCTTTCTCTGCACTAATAATATAGCGCAGGTTTGGTGAAATAAAGAGAGGTGAGTCAGGAGGACTAGGGTCCATCCATTGACCTGTTACCTGGTCACCTATTCGTTTGTTTTCTGACCAAAAAATATTAACTAAGTAGTAAACATTTTTTGATGATAGTCACATTAGTATAATTCATGTACTCATACATTGAGGAGTGCTTGTATACATATCTGTATACTGGCCATTCAACTACACATTCAATGCCATAGGAGTGCTGCCCTCGCCCTACATTCCAGTCTTCATACATAGTGCCTCCTCTCTTATACAATGGGCATAGCCCGGCTACACAAGACATGGGTATTACCAATAGGATCTGTCCTGGGAAGCAGGATTACTAGACACAACAACCGCTGCTGCTTCCTTACCTACGTCACAGAAGTCTGCTATGAGGCTCTAAAATCAGTCCATCTTTTTACTAAGTACATAGAGAACAAGTATTAACATCTTACATACTGGAAACATTACATTATTAAAGCTTGACTGATCGCCATGTCTGAAAATCACAATAATAAAAACCTCAGTCATACTACTATAGCTCCGCAGTAGTGAAGTTGGGACTTTGGCACATAAATACCGAGTATTGGGGTCAAGCATGATCCCTTAGGAGCAGTGCCAGGTTTCGCACAGCTGGGAGGATGCCAGCTCCTGCAAGGCTAGCTGCTTCCATGATCACAGACAGGTGCGACAAGCTGCAGAGCATTCCAGCCCACACAGGAAACCATGAAGAGGTCCAAGGCGGCCAAGACTAACAGGGCCCAGAGTACACACAGCACAACTCACAGGCAAGGCCCTTCGCTGACGTTAGTCCCACTTACTGCATGTACCTCGGTTGGATCCGGCCTCATAGATGAGAGTGGATTGGGGTCTGCATTTTTAATCTGACGCCGAATGCAATAGCAGAAAAGTGAATAAGATTGGAACAAATCTCATCTGCATGTTCCAGAAATTTTCCATTTCTTTTTTCCGTATTACACGGGAATTTTTTTTTTTACATTTATTTTGTTATCCATCCAAAATTGAAAAAAAAAATATGTTTGTTTTTTTTCCCACTATTTTTGTTTTTAACAGGACAACGTGCCACTAAAATGCATTTTGTAATTTCCGCTTTCTGCTGCATTCATTTTTTTTTGTATCATTTTGAAGGTCGGACTACAACTTGGGTTTAAGCTATCAGTTCATTATTATTACATTTAAGGGCTTGTGCACATGACTGTATTTTTGATCCCAATGCGATCCAACAAAACATAGCACTTAGACCAATGTTATCCTATGGTGCCGTGCTCATGTCAGATTTTTTCCTCGGACTGTGCCGGTCCGAGGAAAATATTGCATCATTCCCAAGTTTGATCGGATATTTGGATCGCACTCGGCCATGCAAGTCAATGAGTCCATGAAAAACATCTGACTGAACTCTGATGACATCTGAGTGCAGTCCGATTTTCACGCACTGACAGAATGAAGAAGATGGAGACATTTTTCTCCAACTTCTCCTCATCCAAGAGAATCAGATCACACTATGATCACAGTCTGATCAAACTCTGATCAGAGTATCATTAGCCTAATCGTCCCGATTCTCTCAGATGAGAGAACACATGCTGCTTTGCACTTAGTGTTTGTTCATTTACTCTACATAACGAGTCTCCTATTAGGTCATAAGAGGTCTTTGGTCTAAATGCAGGTGGTCCAATAAGTGGTTAATGCATTTTCACGATATTTGTACCATAATATATAAAGCTACTGAAACATATGTCATTAAAATCAAAGCATCCTTTACCTCCTACACAACATACTCATATAGCCACTAATCTACTGGGTTTAGAAATGAGTAAATAAAAATGAGAAAAAAATACATATGGGGGAGATCAGATACATATTTATTTTGTTTTATGACAGAATTCGTTTCTGCCTATTTTTTTTTTTTGTATTTTGTGAGATATTCAATGATTTCTCAAAGGCAAACAAAAATCCCTAGTCTCTCAAGAAGACATAATGATTTTGCTGCCTAATTAATGAGCTCAAAGCTGAAATTTGACACTAGAAACACTGAAGTGTTTGAATAATTTGGCTGCATTGTGTCTTGTTTAGAAAAACATATGGGGGAAGAAAGAGATACGAGACCCACTAGAGAGGTTGTCTCATAGGAACCAATAGGATGGAGAAAGAAGAACCCATTACTATTTCAAGATGGTCATTAAAAATGTGAGTATGGCCACCTCCATATTACTCCAGCAGCTATTCTACAGCATCTACTCTCAACTAGTAAAAATCATTAAAAGTTGGACTGACACAATTAAAGGGAAACCAAGACCCATCAGAATATGTAAGATGGCATTTTGGCAGAATTTTATAAGACTACGTGGTCCCTGATCTCTCCTCTCTCTTTCCTCTCTCTGTGGCTACTCTTACTTTGGCAGACTGAAAACAATGCGGGCTGATAGGTAGTCAATGACTACTAGTCATTTAATGGTGTGCTTAGTCCAACCAACCACACTTCTATATACAGAATGATTGTATTAATGATATCATATTATCAGCACCACATTACCTGTTTATACACGACGATAATCCAAATCATCGCACCCAACGAACAAGCGATTTGCTCATTCATCGGGTATTTGCTGTCCTGTTGAGGCAGTCAGTAATAACGAATGAGTGTTCCAAACAAGGGTTGTTTCCCAAATATCTGCCTGTCTAAATGGGCCCTATCTGTCTTGAGGGGTTATAACAATAACATCTTCATATTAAAACTCACATTGAGTTTCATTCCCAGTAGGGAAAGACATTATGTATGTGTAGGTGTACGTTTCTATATAAATGTGCGTCTATTTTTCTTAGATACTTTTAAATAATACAATTAAGTCTGCAACTACTATGCAGGACTCAGTGCATACAGAATTGTACAGCTCCCATATGCTACTGGGTAACTTCATGCTATGGGCTCCAACCTAGTGGTGGAGGTAATTTTTTTTTTAATTATTTTCCTTAATGACCATGTGAAAGGAAACAGCTGAAGAAGGATTCCAGTGTTGCCCCCCACCTACCTTACTTTCCAGGCCCCTTAGTAGTGTGGTCTACCTTTATGGTATGTAAGGCACGGACATAAGCCTGCTATACACAATAGATGGAGGTTAGAGAATGATGCTTTGGACAATCGTTTGGCCAACAGCCATCTCAGCCGACATTTCCATACACAAGAACGCTCGTTCAGCCGAGTGCTCCGGTGTTCATTATGAAAAAGACATGTCGGGTGGCAGCTTATCTCCGAAAGAACGTGCGATCTGCAGTCATGAGCTATCGACATCTCTCCCGACCATCAGTCAGCCGGCACCCCCTGTCGATATCGGCACGTTTGGCCGACATTAGTCTAATGAGGGGTCTTTAGTATCCAGCTGACAAGTAAGGCCTACCTACTATTCCTTTGTAAACTTGAAACTTGTTATCCACTTTAAATAGGAAATACTTCATTGTTTTTTTAGTTTGGACATTGTTTTACACTAGAACATCGCTGAATTAATGCATTTGTGAAAAAAGAACAAATCTCAAAAAAATATTCACCATATGCCACTCGAAGGATGCAGGAATACCACTTAAATGCTTCAAGAATCCCTTATTTTCTAGGACGTTACTTGTCGATAAACAAAATTACCATTTTTTACTTTGATAAACGTGGTGCAATTTTGTCGCTGGTGAAGAATGGGAAGGTAAACTTTGATAAATGCTTCATCTATGCAAAACCTTTCTTGAAAACAACTGATCTGATAACATCAAGGTACAATAAATTATTCAACTAGAGAAGAACACAGAGCTAGACGAAATCTCTAAAGGTGATCAGCATTATACTGGGATGACAAGAAGACACTTATTTGTGGAAATGAATGCCATACTAACTAGTTCATGAGTGGAGCCTTTTAACAGAAGCTCTTTCAATGTCATAAGACTCTCCGTTAAAAGAAATGCACGCAGGGATTGTGAGATCTGTGTTTTGATATCACTTTTCTGCAAACTTTAGAGTTGTTGTCTTACACCTATTAAATAGTTAGAGGAAAAGGGTGTCTGTTTTCTAACTTACATTAAAGACTGCTCAGCTTCAGAAAGTTGCAACTTAGACACAGTATTTTCAGAGCTCTCTTCACTCAAAACAAAACTTTCTTTTCATTGAGCTACTTAGCTCAATTATTCTAGAAGATTCTAGAAGACTACAAGCTTCACTGTCAGTAGTTCATGGAATTCTGAAAATCACAGGATGGATGGACATGTTAATGATATGCAACTTGGAAACAAAATGTTCAAAACATCTGGATTTATTCATTATCGAATATGAGCACCACCCACATAAATACCTGCACTTACACGACTTGATATGCTATCAGTGAGATTATTAATGATTGTCTGAGGAATGCTGTGCCACGATGAATGCACTTGTACATGCAAATCATCAAGATCCACTGCTGGCAGCTTCCTTTTCAATTACCAACCAATGATGTCCCAAATGTGCTCAATGGGAGACAAATCCGGAGACTCTGCAGGCCATGGTAGCACGTTTAGGCCACGCAGGCTGATCACAGTAACAAGAGAAAAGTGTGGCCTGGTGTTGTCTAGTGTTGTACCTACAACATTTAAGAAGGGGTTGTCCAAGTACTGGACAACCCCTTTAAAGGGAACCTGTCACCAGGTTTTGCCAAATATAAACTATAGCCTTCACTTTTAACTGGTCTGCTACTGCAGTCCAACAACTTGTATATAAGCCCCCAACTCCAACTTGTATATTGCAAAGTCTCCATAGCCATATCCTAATCAGCACGGTTCAATCCGATGGGTGTCTATGGTCTGTACCTCCTCTATTTGCAGAATTGCACCCTCCTACCTTGATTGGTGTGGATGATATGTCCTATGTCATCCACAGGCCCTTATGAATCTTGAGCCTGTGTAGTTGAAGCGCAAGCCTGCACCAGTGCACTTTGCTGTGGTCTACTAAGGGCAGGATAAAGTTCTGTAATGCGCATATGTTGATGCTAACTTCACTTCCAGTTAATAGGCACTGACACCAGCACGTTACAGGACTTTGCTCTGCCCTTAGTAGGACATCGCAAAATACGCCAACGTTTCAACTGCACAGGCGCAAGATTTGTAGGTCTCTATGGATGACGTAGGATGTGTCATCCACACCAATCAAGGCAGAAAGACAGCAATTCTGCCGATACAGGAGGTGCAGAAGATACATTTAGATAGGCATTGGACTGAACTATGCTGATTAGAAAATGGTGCAGGAAACTTATAAAGGGTATTTTTTGGGATATGAATGAAGAGTTGGAGATTTATATACAGGCTGATGGACTGCGGTGGTAGACCAGGTAAAGATGGTGGCTTCAGTTTATATTGGAAAAACCTGATGACAGATTCCCTTTAACAATGAAGAGATCAAAAGAAAATCATCTGTATTTCAGGATTGAGAGAACAATAGTTAAAACATCTAGTATTACACTTTGCTTTACATTGGAGAAACTTAAAATATGTTTTATAGCCTAGGTAGCTTCTGGGTAAATAAGATAATGATCTGTCTCAACTGGTGTGAACTTAGATTCAAGATATGGAAATAAACAAGCAGTGGGGCAACCTGCCAAACAGGCCATGTCTATGTACTAAGTAATAGCATAGTTATTCTAAAAGAGTTTGCCGCATATATACAGTCATGGCTGAAAGTGTTGGCACCCTTGAAATTGTTCCAGAAAATGAAGTATTTCTCCCAGAAAATAAATCCAATTTCACATGTTTTGTTATACATGTTTATTTATTTTGTGTATATTGGAAGACAAGCAAACAAAATAAAGAAAGCAAATTGGACATAATTTCACACAAAACCCAAAAAATGGGCTGGACAAAATTGTTGGTATCTTTCCAAAATTGTGGGTAAACAAATTTGTTTCAAGCATACTCATTCAAATTCACCTATGGCAAGAAACAGGTGTGGGCAATATGAAAATCACACCTGAAACCAGATAGAAAGGGGAGAGTTGCCTCAATCTTTGCATTGTGTGTCTGTGTGTGCCACACTAAGCATGAAGAACAGAAAGAGGAGAAGAGAACTGTCTGAAGACTTAAGACAACCAAAACTGTTGAAAAATATCAACAATCTCAACATTACAAGCCCATCTACAGAGATCTTGATGTTCCTTTGTCCACAGTGCGCAGCATAATTAAGAAGTTTACAACCCATGGCTCTGTAGCTAATCTTCCTAGATGTGGACGGCACAGAAAAATTGATGAAAAGTTGCATCATAGGATAGTCAGGATGGTGGATAATCAAGTTCCAAAGAAAATTAACCTGTTCTGCAGTCTCAGGGTGCATCAGTGTCAGCACAAACTATCAGTCGACATTTGAATGAAATTAAATGCTATGGCAGGAGACACGGGAGGACCTCACTGCTGACACAGACATAAAAAAGCTAGACTGCAGTTTGTCAAATTGTACGTAAGCTAAAATCCTTCTGGGAAAGATGTCTTGTGGACAAATGAGGCCAAGATAGAGCTTTTTGGTAAAGCACATCATTCTACTGTTTACCAAAAACGGAATGAGGCCAACAAAGAAAAGAACACAGGCAAATATAATGTTTTGCTGCCTCTGGCACTGGGTGCCTTGACTGTGTGCAAGGCATCATAAAATCTAACAATTACCAAAGGATTTTTGGTCGCAATGTAATGCCCAGTGTCAGAAAGCTGAGTTTGAGTCCTAGGTTATGGGTCTTCCAGCAGGACAATGACCCCAAACATACTTCAAGAATTACCCAGAAATTGATGAAAGCAAAGCACTGGAGAGTTCTGAAGTGGCCAGCAATGGGTCCGGATCTAAATCCCATTGAACACCTGTGGACAGATCTTAAAATTGCTGTTGGGAGAAGGCAGCCTTCAAATGAGAGACCTGGAGCAGATAGTTATTCCAAAGGGTGTGCAACCGAATATTAAGTTTAGGGTGCCAACAGTTTTCTCCGGCCCATTTTTGTGTTTTACTTGGAAATTATGTCCAATTCGCCTTTTTTTCCCCTCTGTTTTTTTAGTGATGTTCCAATACACACAAAGGAACTAAACATGTGTATAATAAAACCTGTAATTATTATATACAGTGGTGGCCAAAAGTATTAGCACCCCTGCAATTCTGTCAGATAATACTCAGTTTCTTCCTGAAAATGATTGCAATCACAAATTCTTTGGTATTATTATCTTCATTTAATTTGCTTGCAAGGAAAAAACACAAAAGAGAATGAAGCAAAAAACAAATCATTGATCATTTCACACAAAACTCCAAAAATGGGCCAGACAAAAGTATTGGCACCCTCAGCCTAATACTTGGTTGCACAAACTTTAGCCAAAATAACTGCGAACAACCGCTTCCGGTAACCATCAATGAGTTTCTTACAATGCTCTGCTGGAATTGTAGACCATTCTTCTTTGGCAAACTGCTCCAGGTCCCTGATATTTGAAGGGTGACTTCTTCAAACTGCCATTTTGAGATCTCTCCACGGGTGTTCTATGAGATTCAGGTCTGGACTCATTGCTGGCCACCTTAGAAGTCTCCAGTGCTTTCTCTCAAACCATTTTATAGTGCTTTTGGAAGTGTGTTTTGGGTCATTGTCCTGCTGGAAGACCCATGACCTCTGAGGGAGACCCAGCTTTCTCACACTGGGCCCTACATTATGCTGCAAAATTTGTTGGTAGTCTTCAGACTTCATAATGCCATGCACACGGTCAAGCAGTCCAGTGCCAGAGACAGCAAAGCAACCCCAAAACATCAGGGAACCTCCACCATGTTTGACTGTAGGGACCGTGTTCTTTTCTTTGAATGCCTCTTTTTTTTTCCTGTACACTCTATGTTGATGCTTTTTCCCAAAAAGCTCTACTTTTGTCTCATCTGACCAGAGAACATTCTTCCAAAACGTTTTAGGCTTTCTCAGGTAAGTTTTGGCAAACTCCAGCCTGACATTTTATGTCTCGGGGTAAGAAGTGGGGTATTCCTGGGTATCCTACCATACAGTCCCTTTTCATTCAGACGCCGACGGATAGTACGGGTTGACACTTCTGAACCCTCGGACTGCAGGGCAGCTTGAACTTGTTTGCATGTTAGTCGAGGTTCTTTATCCACCATCCGCACAATCTTGCGTTGAAATCTCTCGTCAATTTTTCTTTTCCGTCCACATCTAGGGAGGTTAGCCACAGTGCCATAGGCTTTAAACTTCTTGATGACACTGCGCACGGAAGACACAGGAACATTCAGGTCTTTGGAGATGGACTTGTAGCCTTGAGACTGCTCATGCTTCCTCACAATTTGGTTGCTCAAGTCCTCAGACAGTTCTTTGGTCTTCTATCTTTTCCCCATGCTCAATGTGGTACACACAAGGACACAGGACAGAGGTTGAGTCAACTTTAATCCATGTTAACTGGCTGCAAGTGTGATTTAGTTATTGCCAACACCTGTTAGGTGCCACAGGTAAGTTATAGGTGCTGTTAATTACACGAATTAGAGAAGCATCACATGATTTTTCAAACAGTGCCAATACTTTTGTCCACCCCCTTTTTTAGGTTTGGTGTGGAATTATATCCAATTTGGCTTTAGGACAATTCTTTTTGTGTTTTTTTCATTGAAGACCACTTAAATGAAAATAATAATACCAAAGAATTTGTGATTGCAATCATTTTCAGGAAGAAACTGAGTATTATCTGACAGAATTGCAGGGGTGCCAATACTTTTGGCTACCACTGTATACAGTACAGACCAAAAGTTTGGACACACCTTCTCATTTAAAGATTTTTCTGTATTTTCATGACTATGAAAATTGTACATTCACACTGAAGGCATCAAAACTATGAATTAACACATGTGGAATTATATACTTAACAAAAAAGTGTCAAACAACTGAAAATATGTCTTATATTCTAGGTTCTTCAAAGTAGCCACCTTTTGCTTTGATGACTGCTTTGCACACTCTTGGCATTCTCTTGATGAGCTTCAAGAGGTAGTCACCGGAAATGGTTTTCACTTCACAGGTGTGACCTGTCAGGTTTAATAAGTGGGATTTCTTGCCTTATAAATGGGGTTGGGACCATCAGTTGTGTTGTGCAGAAGTCTGGTGGATACACAGCTGATAGTCCTACTGAATAGACTGTTAGAATTTGTATTATGGCTAGAAAAAAGCAGCTAAGTAAAGAAAAACGAGTGGCCATCATTACTTTAAGAAATGAAGGTCAGTCAGTCCAAAAAATTGGGAAAACTTTGAAAGTGTCCCCAAGTGCAGTTGCAAAAACCATCAAGCGCTACAAAGAAACTGGCTCACATGAGGACCGCCCCAGGAAAGGAAAAGTCACCTCTGCTTCTGAGGATAAGATTATCTGAGTCACCAGCCTCAGAAATCGCAGGTTAACAGCAGCTCAGATTAGAGACCAGCTCAATGCCACACAGAGCTCTAGCAGCAGACATATCTCTTCAACAACTGTTAAGAGGAGACTTTATGCAGCAGGCCTTCATGGTAAAATAGCTGCTAGGACTGCTAAGGACAGGCAATGGATGGACTCTACATGCCTGGTTCCCACCGTGAAGCATGGAGGATGTAACATACCTGGCGGCGTACTTGCATAGTGCACCATCTCCCACTATGCAAGATCGCAATCTTAACCTTCAGTCCAGTTTGTAAGCCGTGCTCCTGTTCATACTGTGTGCATGCTCTGGTCTGATTGCTTAGGGCGGCGGCCTGGTTACTTCCTGATTCTTATAGCTGCGGTGGGCATACTTCTAATGCTTCCCCAGCCTATTGCTGTGAGTCACTGGATATTTAAACCCACTCCACCTTGGAGCAGGTGCCTGAGCAACTCTTACCTTCAGAGGGCTCCTTGCCTCTGATGTGCCAGGTCCCGTCGAGTTCTGTTTCTTGCCTGTCCGCCAACCTGGGGGCTGTATTCCCAGGCCTGTCTGAACTATCTCTTAGCCTGTTTGTCCGCCTCTCTGGGGGCCGTATACCCAGACCGGCTCCTGTATCTTGTTGCAGTGTCTGTTCCTGTCTGAACACTCTCCTAGCCTGTTTGTCTCTATGTCCGTATTTTCCATTTTCCTGCAGTGTCTGAACCTGCACCTAACTCCAACTCGTTGTCTCTGTACTTCTGTTTGTGAGTTTGGAGTCCACTCGCTACTTCATTGCAAGTACCTTGTGTGTATCTGGTTCTGCTTGTCCCTTCCAGTCTGTTCCGTGTGAACAGGGCCCTGTCCTCTTTGCTCTGCCTTGCTCACCGCTCCCGCGGTTCTTCTGTGCTCTGCCCTGCTCACCGCTCCGGCGGTTCCTCTCTGCTCTGCCTTGCTCACCGCTTCGGCGGTTCCTCTCTGCTCTGCCTTGCTCACCGCTCCGGCGGTTCCTCTTTGCTCTGCCTTGCTCACTGCTCCGGCGGTTCCTCTCTGCTCTGCCTTGTTCACCGCGTCTGCGGCTTTCCTCTGCTTGGCTTGTTCGCCGCTTCCTCGGGTTTTGCCTTGCTCTGCTCATTTACCGCACCTGCGTGTTTTGCTCTGCTCTGTCCGTTTACCGCACCTGCGGTTTCGCTCTGCTCTGTTTGCTCACCGCTCCGGCAGTTTTGCTCTGCTTTGCTTGTCTACTGCATCTGCGGCTCTGTTCCTATATCCCAGTCTGTACTGGACTCTATCCAGCCTGCGCTCCAACCTGCTAGTATCTCCCTGTCTGCATACCAGCCGTGTTTGCCAGTACCCACCTGTCTGCACTCCAGCTGTGCTCGCCAGTACCCACCTGTCTGCATACCAGCCGTGCTTATCAGTACCCACCTGTTTGCATATCAGCCGTGCCTGCCAGTGCCCACCTGTCTGTATGCCAGTCTAGCCTGCCTGTTCCTGCATTCCCCGGTGTGGGTCAACAGCTGTGACCGGGGTCTGACCTGGAGTGGCACCTGGTCCCTCTGTTCGGTTCCTCCTTGGTTCATGGAGTCGTTAGTCACCGTGCGACCTTGGTCGGATCGGGTAGATACTTAGTTACGCCCCTCCAAGCACTCCTCAGTTCATGGTACAGTGGGATCACTAATCACGCTCACGCCAGTCAGTCCGGGCGCGAGCGCAACAGAGGAGGAGGTGTGATGATGTGGGGGTGCTTTGCTGGTGACACTGTTGGGGATTTAATCAAAATTGAAGGCATACTGAACCAGCATGGCTACCACAGCATCTTGCAGCGGCATGCTATTCCATCCGGTTTGCGTTTAGTTGGACCATCATTTATTTTTCAACAGGGCAATGACCCCAAACACACATTGAGGCTGTGTAAGGGCTATTTGACCAAGAAGGAGAGTGATGGGGTGCTACACCAGATGACCTGGCCTCCACAGTCACCAGACCTGAACCCAATCGAGATGGTTTGGGGTGAGCTGGACTGCAGAGTGAAGGCAAAAGGGCCAACAAGTGCTAAGCATCTCTGGGAACTCCTTCAAGATTGTTGGAAGACCATTTCCGGTGACTACCTCTTGAAGCTCATCAAGAGAATGCCAAGAGTGTGCAAAGCAGTCATCAAAGCAAAAGGTGGCTACTTTGAAGAACCTAGAATATAAGACATATTTTCAGTTGTTTCACACTTTTTTGTTAAGTATATAATTCCACATGAGTTAATTCATAGTTTTGATGCCTTCCGTGTGAATGTACAATTTTCATAGTTATGAAAATACAGAAAAATCTTAAAATGAGGTGTGTCCAAACTTTTGGTCTGTACTGTATATGTTTATACCTTTATATATATATATATATAGATATTATATCACACACAAATATATATATGTTCTACAAGAAGTAGTTAAAATGTAAATGTTATATCCTTTATCCAATTTTATTCAAGAAGTGCTGAATTCCTATTCAAACCTGTGGAATGATGCTGATTTTGCAAGTGTGAATGATAGTGTTAATGAGAGCAGCAACACTTTTCTCTGACATGGAACTTACACCTTGGGTAAAGTCATAAGAATACATTTTTTAAAAACCATTTTAGCCATAACATTAAAACCAATGACAAGTAAAATCTATTATTTTGTGAAAATGGCACTTATTAGGCAGTGAACAGTGAAGTCTTTAAGTTGATGTTGCTGCTAAGGGTGTCCCAACCAGTTATTAGGTTTAGAGGGCAATCACTTTTTCACACAGGGCCCTGTAGGTTTGGATTTCTTTTTCCTTTAATAATAAAGACCTTCACTTAAAAACTGCATTTTGTGATTACTTGTGTTATCTTTGTCTAATATTTAAATTTATTTTATGATCTGAAACATTTAAGTGTGACAAACATGGAAAAGAATAAGAAATCAGGATGGGGACAAACACTTTTTCACACCACTGTATACTCACCTCCTGTGCTGGTGCCGTCCAAGCGGTGTCGGCACTCCCGTTCCCGGGGCTCATGTGAGGTTATTATCTCACGTGAGCCCTCCACCCAATCAGCGCCAGAGTCACTCTCTCTGCCTTCAGACGTATAAGTAATGAAAAGGAAGTCAGCGGCCAGCTACTTAAACACCCGAAATTGGTTAGAGTGAAGTCAGCGCTAGTGGACAACCCCTTTAATGCTTCTGGGAAGGAAAAGATAGACCACCTAGTGTGATATCTAAGATTAGCTACTGTAGCGCTGTCTATGATAGAAAGGTGTTGGAACACAGAGCACGCTGCAGACTGCTGTGTATGGGCTTCGGAACAGAATAGTCAGAATGTCTATGCTGATCGCTGACCTTTGCCAAAAGTGCCTACAATGAATGAACATTAGAACTCAACCATGAAGTAATGGAGGAAGGTTGCCTGGTCTAACGAATCATGTTTTCTCTTTTATCGTGGCAAAGAGACGACACCAGGAAAAAAACATAAAAAGAAGGCAAGCTTGGCAGAGGCATTATGACTTTTTGAGTAATATTATGTTGGCAAACCTTTGGTTTGGTTTATATGGATGTTATTTACCACCTACCTAAACATTGTAGATCATGTATACCTCTTCATGTCAATAGTATTACCTAAGGACAGTGGCTCTTTCAGCAGGATAATGTCCCCTGTCACATTGCAAAAGTTCTTCAACATTGGTTCTTGGAAAATGACGAAGAGTTTAAGGTGTTCACTTGGCCTCTCAATTCCCCAGATCAATGGGGCCCCACCTTGCAATTTACAGGACATAAATGACGCGGCTGCTGGGCACACATGAATTGGCCAATTTATGCGCTAAGTATCTTAGTTTTTTCCTATTTTCTAGAGCAGTAATGCAATTTCAATTTCATATATTTCATGGTTACATGCTGTAGCGTTACAGAGTGCAACTTTATTTCTTTGTTATGTATAGAAATGGCTACTCTAAATATGCACCTGTACACACCAGTTTTCTGTTTGGAAGTGATGGCCAGTCTTAGATATTTGGAGTACATTTATGCCATAAGTTACACCACTAAAGCGGCAGAACTGTTGATGAATTTGCCAGGCAGGCTTCACCGCACCCCACCCGCCACAGCTTCGCCCACTTTTAGACTAGTTCACCATTACTGGCATAAAACCAACAAGTCTCAAATTTTTTCCACAACTTTGGGTTACGCTAAACTTTTGCGACATTTCAAGATGTTTTACACCAGAATTCTGGTATAGGCACCTTGATGAATCAGGCCATAACAATTATTGTATACTCCATACATATTACAGTTGGTGGCCCGCCTCAGCCAATGATTGGCATTTCCAGCTATTTCCCATGTGTCAAGGTGGGACCAGGAAGTAGAATCCAGTGATGACTGTGTAAGTAATGAAATGGTTTTGGTCGAAATTCTGAGGACATTGCTGCTTTAATTTTTTTTTTAAATAAGCTTTAGCTCTTTGGTAACCTGTCATCATCATTTAACCCTAAAAGGTACATCTTACAGAGTGCTGTTGTGTTCTTGTGTTTACCTCTCAAAGGTATTACAAGTGCTTTATCAGCCTCTTAATACCCTGTTTAATTATGCCTGTATTAGCTCTAAACGCTAAATGTGTTAAAAAAAATTTAATTGTTCTGCTCTCCCTGTCAGGGAGCATGCCTAAAGTAGAGTGAGTGACATCCCGGCATGTGCATGGAGAGCAGGGAGGAGGTAAACAAGCCAGCCCTTTTCTCCTCCCTGCTCTCTACAAGCCGGGATGTCAGTCACACTACTTTATGCATGCTCCCAAACAGGGAGAGCAGAACAATTAAAGCTTACATTTAGCGCCTAGGGATAATATAGGTATAATTTAAAAGGATATTAAAATGCGCTCTTAACACCAATGAGGGGTAAATCCTGATAATAGGTTCCCTCTAGAAATACAGTTTACTCCTGGACAACTTTTATAAAAGAAAAAAATTACAATGACAACAATAGCCCAAGTTCACTTTTAGACAGTAGTTCTTCCAATGAACATGGAAGATTGGCAGCTACGTCTATAGTTAATGGTGGTCAATGATCTCCACTAGCGTTTTGTGCGGTGGGTGGCTGCTATCTCCAGCCTTTCCTTGTGGATACGTTTTCTTTTTATATACTATTGGAGATGTGAAGAAGCATGCACGTACAGCAATGTCAATGCACATATTGCAATGTCAGGTACATATGGCATTATGAGAAGGTATTGGTTTTCGTCCTCGTAAATGGAAACAGCCGGAGAGTTAATTTCCAGGCAGAATGGCAAACTGTCAGCATACTTACCATGTAAATAACCTGCAGAGCACAGCAGCTGTTAGGTAAGGTCCTAATACTGGAGATGAATGCCTCCTTGCATTGCATTTTAAATTCACAATCTCAGGTATCACTACTTTTTGCATGTGCTTAAAGACCCCCAATCTATTCCCCTCCCCTGATGAGCAGTTATTACTGTGATCATACCCAGATCCATTCAAACTATCAGTATTTGGTCAGTATTTTCCATCAGTATGTGTATGAACCAGGAGTGGATGATAAATCCAGAAGTGGTGACGTGTTTCTATTATACTTTTCCACTCCTGATTTTCTCTTACAAATACTGATGTAAAAAACTCACCAAATACTGAACGTGGTCTAATCTAATCTCTCCCATGTCGGATGAGTCTCGCCCACTTAAATCTATGGGTGTGCAAAAGAAAATCGGATCCAATGCGGATGGACCATATAGCATTCGTTTTTTACAGATGCATTGTAATTTTTTTAACCTAGGAAACTATTTGTTCTTGTAAATTTTAATAACTGCTGATGTATAAAAACAGATGACATACAGATGAACATAAAAACATGATTTTTTTATACACTCATGTGAACGTAGTAAAAAAAAGTAAAAAGTAGAAAAGTATTCGATGATTGAATGCTATAGGCACTAAAGCGATTCTTTCAGGGTTTTGATACCTGGGTTTATTTAAAATGGATGCGGTCAAAATGAATATGGTACCTGGTCTGCAGACAGCATGTTCTAAAGCAAGAGGAGCTGTTCAGGTAGATTTAGGCCACACTCACACGTTCAGTATTTGGTCATTATTTTACAGACGCACAGCATTTAATGAATGGAAAGCACCTTACAAGTGGAGGGGCCTCCATGTATCTTGTCAGAAATGTTATTCCAATCAGGGACTGGAGTATGATTCTTGGTGTAAGGTACGCCACATCTGTTTATGAATTAGACGGGTGAACATTGTCATGTGCCCGCCCCACCCTTGCTACATCCATTTTGGCTCAGACTGACAAAAAGAAGCTAAAAGTTTCAAAATCTTTTGCGCAACTTTGCATTCCACAAAGATTTCGCAACTTTTCAAAGTGTGTTATGCAGTTTTCTGGCATAAACACTTTGATATATTGGCCCCAATGTCTTTTTTTCAATTCTATTTCTACCACTTTTTGTTAATTTATTAACTTTAAGGGTTCTACAATATTGTATCCATCATGCATTACATAGTATGCATACAGTGGTGTAAAAAAGTGTTTGCCCCCTTCCTGATTTCTTATTCTTTTGCATGTTCGTCACACTTAAATGTTTCAGATCACAAACAAATTTAAATATTATACAAAGTTAACACAAGTAAACACAAAATGCAGTTTTTAAACTAAGGTTTTATTTTTAAGGGGGAAAAAAATCCAAACCTACAAGGCCCTGTGTGAAAACAGTGATTGCCACCTACACCTAATAACTGGTTGGGCCACCCTTAGCAGCAACAACTGCAATCAAGCATTTGCGATAACTGGCAATGAGTCTTTTACAACGCTCTGGAGGAATTTTGGCCCACTCATCTTTACTAAATTGTTGTAATTCTGCCATATTGGAGGGTTTCCGAGCATGAACCACCTTTCTAGGGTCATGCCACAGCGTCTCAATCGGATTAAGGTCAGGACTCTGACTAGGCCACTCCAAAGTCTTAATTGTGTTTTTATTAGGCCATTCAGAGGTGGACTTGCTGGTGTGTTTTGGATCATTTTCCTGCTGCATATCCCAAGTGCGCTTCAGAATGAGGTCAAGAACAGATGGCCGGACATTCTCCTTCAAGATTTTTTGATAGACAACAAAATTCATGGTTCTATTTAACACAGCAAGTCTTCCAGGTCCTGAAGCATCAAAACAGCCTCAGACCATCACACTACCACCACCATATTTTACTGTTGGTATGATGTTCCTTTTCTGAAATGATGTGCTACTTCTACGCCAGATGTAATGGGACATACACCTTCCAAAAAGTTAAACTTTTGTCTCGTCAGTCCACAGAAACAAGAAGTCCAAAAGTCTTGTCGATCATCAACATGTTTTCAGGCAAAACTGATACAAGCCTTTATGTTCTTTTTGCTCACCAGTGGTTTTAGTCTTTGAACTAATTTTTGCCCAGGCTATTTCTCATGAACACTGACCTTAACTGAGGCAAGTGAGGCCTGCAGTTCTTTGGATGTTATTGTGGGGTCTTTTGTGACCTCTTGGATGAGTCATCGCTGCGTACTTTGGGTAATTTTGGTTGGCTGGACACTCCTGGGAAGGCTCACCACTGTACAATGTTTTCGCCATTTGTAGATAATGGCTCTCACAGTGGTTCTCTGGAGTCCCAAAGCTTTAGATATGGCTTTATAACCTTTTCCAGACTGAAAGATCTCAATTACTTTGTTTCTTATCTGTTCCTGAATTTCTTTGGATCAACAGCATGATGTCTAGCTTTTGAGGATCTTTTGGTCTACTTCAATTTGTCAGGCAGGTCCTATTTAAGTTATTTCTTGATTGAGAACTGGTGTGGCAGTAATCAGGCCCATGAGTGGCTAGGGAAATGGAACTCAGCTTCCCAAAGATGTGATAAACCACAGTTTATGTTTTAAAGGGTGGGGAGGGGCAATAAGGTTTGGATTTCTTTTACCCTTAATAATAAAGACCTTCATTTAAAAACTGCATTTTGTGATTACTTGTGTTATATTTGTCTAATATTTAAATTTGTTTGTGATCTGAAACATTTAAATGTGACAAACATGCAAAAGAATAAGAAATCTCCCTGGAAAGGAAACATGTAACACTACCAATATGTAGGTCACTTGTTATATTCATGCTGATTTTCATATACTAGGTTATAAAGAAGAATTGCAGTAGTCTTCCTTCAATATATCTAAATGTTTGCAATACATGGCAGAAATATAAATGCCTAACTTGTTTTTTTTTTTGCATTTACTATTTCATGTAAAATTGTAATTACAAGGCACATTGGTCCCATGAGATCCATACTTCCATAGTATTCCACTTTGCGATTATGGTGTGTGAAGTGGTTTAATGCAGAAAACCTGAGCGACTGAAAATTCACAATGTGCAATATGTCTGAAATTATCACTTCTCATTTGGGAGTTGGAAAGAATTGTTTAAAAAAATCCCAGTAAAAAAAATCATATTCATATATAATGCCATTTACAATACATTTAAACATTACGTTAACTTGTCATTTCCATAAATTGTATAAAAATGCATGTTTGTAACTTTAATATTATCAGATAGAAAAGCAAAATGTGGTTAGGAAAACAACATCCTTGTATTATAGGGGACTCAAAGAGATTTTCCAGTTTTATGTAAATATGGGTTAAAGCATTCCATAAATCATACACATATGAAAATAATAAACTTTGTGATATATCTTATCAGAGAAATCTGATTCTTTCTCCTACTGTACTGATCTTTAATTCTCAAAATTCTCAATTCATGGGTAAAAACTGTCTTCAGTGAATACAGATTTTCCCATTACGGAGATAGGAGAGGACAGTTGGTGCTCATAAAGTTCTATAACTAACTGTAACTGTCTTTTCAGGAGAATAATATGCGTAGTAGAATGTGTCGGCCTCTAGCCCCTCCTTCTCTCACCCCTCTCCATAGAATCTTATGAGCACCAACTGTCATCTATCTTAGTAAAATGAAAATCTGTCTTTACTGAATACAGATTTTAGCCACAGGAAAAATATATCTTTGTACCATGTTAGTCAGTGGATACAAAAAAATAATCAAAATTGAGAGTCCTCAGTAGTTACCTATTATTGGCTAACTGAAAAGATGGTAAATACATTTTAGCCATGAGCTGAGAGTGAAAGATCGATCAGCCTAGGACAGAGGTCTCAAACACGCAGGCTGCTTCATGTGGCCAGCAGGCACCATAGACCCCGATCGCGGCCTGGTACAGGAGCCGCCGACAGCTGGATTTTAGTTCAGTGTATTGCCGCGCACAGACCGGCTCATCAGAGACCAGCGCAGCGGCGTATGACGTCACTGCCATGCGCAGATTTCAGCTGCTGACCTCTGATAGGCTGGCGGCTGGCATTGGTATTGCTGTGCAGAGAGCCGGTCTCTGCGCGGCAATACACTGAACTAAAGCGCTGATGTCTGCGTCACCTGGACCGGGCCGCAATCGTCAAGGAGTCTATGGTGCCTGCGAGCCACATGTGCAGAAAGGAACCCGAGGGAACGGAGGACAGGTGAGAAGAATCTTTTTTTTTTCCCTCTTATATGTGTACTAGATGGTGGCCTGATTCTAACGCATCGGGTATTCTAGAATATGTATGCGGCCGACCGGGCACGACTAATCAGCGAAGCAGTATTTAAATGGGTTGTGCACTACCTTAAATTAACCCCCCAATGTATTCCCCCGGGGCCCCTAATGAATTTTGGAGGACCGGGGAACGAGGCCGCCAGTCGGGGTACTTCTGCTGCGAGCAGCCGGGAGATGACCGGCTAGCACAGGGTGAGCGGGTGAGCGTGTGAGCGTGTGAGGGAGATGACCGGCTAGCACAGGATGAGCGGGTGAGCGTGTGAGGGAGATGACCGGCTAGCACAGGGTGAGCGTGTGAGGGTGTGCGTGTGAGGGTGAGCGTGTGGAGGTGTGCGTGTGAGGGTGTGCGTGTGAGCGTGTCAGTGTGAGCATGTGAGGGTGAGCGTGTGATGGTGTGCGTGTGATGGTGTGCGTGTGAGGGTGAGAGGGTGAGGGAGAGCAGGTGAGCGTGTGAGGGTGAGTGTGTGAGGGTAAGCATGTGAAGATGAGGGTGAGCGTGAGAGGGTGAGTATGTGGGGGTGAGCGTATGAGGGTGAGCGCGTGAGGGTGAGCATGTGAGGATGAGGATGTGAGGGTGACGGTGTGAGCGTCTAAGGGTGTGCGTGTGAGCGTGTGAGGGTGAGGTCATGAGCGTGTGAGGGTGAGCGCGTGAGGGTGAACATGTGAGGATGAGCATGTGAGGGTGACGGTGTGAGCGTCTAAGGATGTGCGTGTGAGCGTGAGGTCATGAGCGTGTGAGGGTGAGCGCGTGAGGGTGAACATGTGAGGATGAGCATGTGAGGGTGACGGTGTGAGCGTCTAAGGGTGTGCGTGTGAGCGTGTGAGGGTGAGCGTGTGAGAGGGTGAGGGTGAGCGTGTGAGAGGGTGAGCGTGTGCGAGTGAGGGTGAGCGTGAAAGGGTGAGCGTGCAAGGGTGAGCGTAGGAGCGTGTGAGGGTGAGCGTGGGAGCATGTGAGGGTGAGCGTGTGAGCGTCTGAGGGTGAGCGTCTGAGGGTGAGCGTCTAATGGTGAGGGTGTGCGGTTGAGGGTGTGCGTGTGAGGGTGAGCGTGTGAGCGTCTGAGGGTGAGCGTCTGAGGGTGAGCGTGTGAGGGTGATCTCCCGGCTGCATCGCCGCTGACCTCTATGCGGCAGATGAGCCGCTAATGGCCGCCCCATCTTGTTCTGAAATCCCGCGTCGCTGATTGGCCGCGGCCGGACCAATCAGCGACGCGGGATTTCCTGGACAGAAGGACAGACATACGGGATAAGACAATTATATATATTAGATGTGAAGTAACGGCACAGGGGACATTCCTCCAATATGGGTACCTTCCTACAAGATGGAGACCAGGATGGGGGCCTTCCTACAATATGGGGACCAGGAAGGGGACCTTCCTACAATATGGGGACCAGGATGGGGAACATTTCTACAAGATGGGGACCAGGATGGGGGACATTACTACAAGATGGGAACCAGGATGGGCACATTACTACAAGAGGGGGACCATGATGGGGACATTCCTACAAGATGGGGACCAGTATGGGGACATTCCTACAAGATGGGGACATTACAACAAGATGGGGACCAGGATGGGGGACATTCCTACAATATGGGGACCAGGATGGGGGACATTACTACAAGATGGGGACCAGGATGGGGGACATTAATACAAGATGGGAACCAGGATGGGCACATTACTACAAGAGGGGGGCCATGATGGGGACATTCCTACAAGATGGGGACCAGTATGGGGACATTCCTACAAGATGGGGACCAGTATGGGGACATTCCTACAAGATGGGGACATTACAATAAGATGCGGCCCCCCAAATTAAAGTTTTTTACGTGTGCGGTCCACATACCCAGCAGAGTTTGAGACCCCTGGTCTAGGAGGAGAAAGAAGCATGTGTCTATGATGTATCAGTTGTCATCCAAAGTAATATGAATCAATGTCATATGTGAAGTATTGCGGTATTTATAAAACTATATTATTACAACCTTTATAGCTATAGGGAATCTGCCACATTGAACTTGCTATATAATATTTTCGGGTATAATGTCACATAGCAGGAGCAGATTGATATATATATATATATATATATATATATATATACACACTTTAGGATATCTTTCTGGGAAAATGTAATGTGACTTATCCTTTACTGCCCACTCTGGCTTTTCGAGTCCAGAGGGTGGTTTCACTCAGTGACTGACATCCCCTCTATACACAAACAAACAATAAAGGCTTTCCGCCATTGATTGAGACCGCCCACTGGAGTACTAAACCCGGAGTGAGAAGGAATTTACATTAACAATCTCTTAGACCTCATAGACAAGGCACAGAGGCAGTAGACGGGACATAGATGTCCACATTGCTAAGAATCAATGCTTTTGTCTAGTAGCTAGGGCATGCCAACAAATTTTTGACCTTCTTCTGAAATTGGAGCTATGTAGAGATATAATAAAGGCCCGATGCTGTTCTACGGGCTCCCAATGCTGCTCTACAAAACTGATTTGGCACATGGCTATATGCATAAGGCCTTGTACCAACTCTTCTCCCACAAAACTATCCATCAATCTGCTCCTGCAGATAGTACAGCATGATTAGTGAGACCATGCATGACCAAGGATTATCATTTCAGCTTTCTTTTCAGATCTGTTAGGGACTTACTATAAAAAATCTCAGAGCTTGGCACACAAACCATAGCTGGCCACTGCCAGAGTACACGCTAGCTTTTTATGACAGGTACTTTGTTGGGTTTTCTAAATTTTCTATTTTATAATAATATGGACAGAAGATGATGTTAGTTATATGGTAACTTAAAGGTAATCTCCTGCGTCTAGTTCACCCTTAATTTCATATAGTACAACATGTTCTTTTTAGGAGACTTGTATTATTCCATCTGCTCCTTTAAGCTTGGCCTGTATGACTTGAGTGGAATCTAGCTGACCTTGCTGAACTGCGGAAAAAAGCATGCGGGTCCAGAATTTAAACCATGTAGACCATATTATTTTTGGCTGCACTATCGAAAAAGTTAGGAAACGGCTAACAAGAATACTCCCTAGTTAATATGGGAAAATTAGCATTCTTTAAGATAAACTCTACCAACACATATCCTACACAAGTGCTCTAATGAAAATCTCAGACTGTGAAAACACAGAACAGCATCAGTCTCTGCTGTGAAACTCTTAGCCAAATTGGTGTGAAACCTCAGCTAAAGAGTCAAAAGTGTACAAAAATAAGGTGCACACGACTGAGAGCTCAATATGACTTTTGTACTGCAAATGTAAACTTGCCTTAGTATTTTGACACCATTAAAAAAGGGAATGAGGAGACAACTTAGTAACCTGCACAACCAGAAACAAGCAGATAAAATCTAAGAAAACCATTCTAAAATGCAACAAAGGATCTGGATGAAATGATGTACTGACTATTGAGCGATGGCAAACATTACCTATAATGTTTGTTATATGCAGCCCTCGCAAGGGTGAGAAGAGATCACTATGTATCTGCTCTTTGAGCGAAATTTACTACAACTGGCGTGTCCTAAATTGGGCTTAGTCCAAACTATTCTGCAGTAAAATGTGACAAACATATTTAGATGCATGGGGGTCATATTTAAAGGGAATCTGTCAGCAGGTTTTTGTTAATCAGAGAGCTGCATAATATATGGACCCTGATTACAGAGCTGTGTCACTTATTAGGCTTTGTATTGTAGTTTCAGTACAATCAGGGTTTTATCAGCAGGAGATTCTCACTAGAGGACTACATCTCACATGCATAGCAGTCAGGCTAATCTATGTAACCCCGCCCCCAGCTTACTCACAATGCACAGGAAGCTGCCAGTCAGAAGTGTGGGCGATGATATACACAAATCAGCTTTCTGAGCATTGCTACATCTACAACAGAGAAAACAAGATTCAAGCAAAACAGCACCAAGCAGCCCAGTAAGTGACACATTGCAGTATTCAGGGTCTCTGTCATTATGCTGCTCTCAGATAACATAGCAAAAAACATATTGATGGATTCTTTTTATACTGTTGCATAGTTGCCTGCCTGTCCACCAGAAATGTGGATATATGTGCTTGCCTGTCCACTATGGCATTTATCTGCGAGTAGATCTGACCAAATATGTTTGAGTGGAATTGAATTCTACAAAAATCCTCATTTATCAAAATTCAGATTTTGTTTAATTTGGTTCCAGTACCATCTCTATGCTGATGACACCCAATTATACACTTCTTCTCCGGACATCACCCCAATCTAAATAAAAATACCAGTGATTGTCTTTCCACTGTCTCTAACATCATCTCCTCCCTCTATCTGAAAGTGAATCTCTCCAAAACTGAACTTTTCATGTTTCCTTCTTCTACTAGCCTACCTATACCCGATATTGCAATTTCTTTGGGTGGTTCAACCATAGCAGCACACCCGCTGTCTTGGGTTTATATTTGATACAGAAGTTTCCTTTATTCCTTATATCCAATCGCTCACTCGCTCAGGTTACCTTCATCTTAAAAACATCTCCAGAGTCCGACCCTTTCTAACCTTTGAAACTACAAAAACTCTTGCTGTCGCTCTTATTCAGACTCATTTTGGATTACAGCAACTCTCTACCGATCAGTCTCGCTCTTTACAAACTTCCTCCTCTCTAGTTCGTCCTGAATGCGGCAGCCAGGATTATATTTCTGTCCAGCCGCTTCACCGACGCCTCCACCCTGTGCCAGTCATTGCACTGGTTACCTATTCGCTACAGAATACAATACAAACTCATCTTTCTCACAGGGTCCGCACTCCTCCTGTAACTGTTGAACTATGTGTTACTTTGTATTGTCAGCAAATGAGGCTTACACTAAAATGTGTGATTTTGGCGTTTTTTAGCCAATAATAAATTTCCTTCATTGTGCCTAAACTGTAACACATATTGAACTCCAAAAAGTGGTTGTGCTGTCCATGTAAGCTAGGGAATATGTTTTATTTTTTTTTCCACTGTGTATAAGAAAATTAGATTTTTGTTGCTACAGCCAACAAGAACAGCACAATGCCCAGTATGCCTTGAGCTCTCTACAATACACATTATACAGTTCTAGAGGATCCCTATAAAATATAATGAATGCTATATATGAAAACTTACAATTGAGTTTTAATTAAATGTATAAAATTATATTAGAATATTCTAGCAATAACATTTTAAAATAAATTGTATTGTGCATGGGTGAGAAACGATATAACAAACGATTTTACATTATTCTCTTAATTGTATTTTTTGATTTTCCAAAAACACAATAGGAAAAGCATCATGCACTGAAAGATGAATGTTTCTTTTCCTTAACCAGCAAGTGAACATTCAGTTATTGAAGTTGATGTATTAGAAGCTGAAAAACAGGGAAGCGTAAGGATAAGAATGATTTTGACAAGGGTCAAATAGTGATACCTAGATGACTGGGTCAGAGTGTTTACAAAACTTACATCAGGGTAATGCCTCAGAAATATTGCGGTGTACCCTAGGTCTAGGAAATATGAAAGACTTTCAACTTCTGAAAAAAATAGCGTTGGGAGCAGTGAAAAAAAATTAAAAAGGTTGTCCACTACTATTAACAATTCCCCCATCAATTTAAACTGTGGAAACAAGTGTTTTTGTAAATACCTACTGTAGTCATTGAGTCACGCAATATGAGGGAAGGAATAAGCATACAATGACGTGAAGAGGGGGAAGGGAGCCCAACAACTAGGGAAAGGGGGAGTGGAGACCCCTAGGCAGATCTAATATCACCCTACCTACCCTATCGTCCCTATATAGGCTCTGCACCTATCACCGGGCAGGAACCTAAGCCCTGAATGTCCCTAGAGCTAGGCCCTAGATAGGGAAGAGACAGGGTGAGCACTAGTCAGGACCCACTACAAACTAAAGACAAAAGGGAAACAAACAAAGGGGATACACTTAGCTTGAGCAGACACCAGAGAGATAACACCAACTGTCTTCCAAGGGCACCAAAGACGAGACTAGCCAGCTGCCAGTACTACACACAGGTACATATAACTATCACCCGTGATTCTCTGTAGAAACTGAGAGTTTTTAACTACCAAGCAAGGGTGTGTCAATCAGCAGCAGAATGTGGAGGTTGCTGCTGGGTCCTAAAGGAAGAAGTATATAACTATTCTACAGAGATGAGAGAATCAAGATGGCATCTGCAATGTCAAGCGCAGTGACCTTCTACAGCCGGATCCAGAGCGACTGTCTGTCACACCTGAAACACCTGTGACACATTCTTGCCTGTGAGCGGCGCTATCGCTGACCGCTCACTAGGCATCACGTCACTCCGTTGATGTCACGTCAAGTTCCTGCTGCAGCCGGGCGTGACCCAGTGACACGCTACCCCTAATTGATGAGGTCATCTATAGTCTCTTCACCTTTTGCGTCTGTGCTGTAGAGGACAGGAGCTGCGCAAGCGTGACAGACTCTGTGGATGAAGTGGGACACGTCAATCAAGGCAGGAAGATGGGGACTGAAGAGGTGCCGAGCACAGACCAGCGACACTTATAGGACCAGAGTGTGTTGATTAGCATATGATGTGGAAGGATTATGAAATGTATTTTCTTAGATATTCAGGGAGTAGGACACTTATGAACAGGTTGGTGGAGAGCTAGCAAAAATAACTTAAAAATAGTGGATTTAGTTCAGATAGGAAACACCTGGTGACAGATAGAACTTAAAAATATTATGTCCTACTACTGAAAGGGCATAGGCAAGAGACTTCTGCTGCAGCCAGTTGTCTTAAAACCATACTCAGGACAGTGAGAAGGAGGAGTAAAAGGCTAACCTCCTGAGACCAGAGAGATTTCCTCTATATAATTCTTCTATAATTTATCAGTTTTATTGGCAAAAAGTACAAAAATGGGCCAAAGTATATAATATGATTACGGTAGGAATTGCTCTGAATTTTTTTTCTATAATTACTGTTCATTTAAACCAAAAATGAATTGATGTTGACTTTTGGTTTAAAGGAACAGACACTAGATGGAGGCTCCTTTAAATAAAGGACGATCAATATTCCATCATGTCATGGTTTTATGGTATAATTGACTAAATTGTCTGGTTAGCTTGTTATATACAGAAAAAAAAATAGGTTTGAATTTTTGAGCCAGAAGTTTATTCTCCACTCTGAGATAAAATGTCTATGCTTTGGCACATGCATCACCAGAGTTCCATGTCCAACATTCTATAATCCAGATTAAGTCTTTATCACTGCACCTCTCAAAATACACAATTCTCCACACTGCCGTAACCTTCAAGCAGAAGACCTCTCTAATAAGAAACATTCTCTAACCTGGTATTAGCCAAATCCCTGGATTGACAGATTAGAAAAGACTCCATCTGTAATATATTTTTTTTAAGACCACACATCTGCTTTCTGTTACATACCGCCCAACTGCTTTACAGAGGAAAGCCTTATTTTGTGTTTACTATAGATACTTTGCGAGTTGCGTAATAATAATAAAAAATATTATTGTAAAAAAGACAACAAAAAATAAAACTAAACAATATGCATCATAAACATTGCTTATCACTTCCTAACCCTTTACATATCATGTTTGCAGGAAGCACCTCCTCGCAGACAGAAGAAGGCACTGTGCAAGAACAAGTATGGGCCCTTTGAAGTCCAATAACTCATCATAATGCAGAATTCCACCTACTTTGGAGATGAAAATTGGCCCCCTTACCTCTTCGACCCCCTATGCGGCTCCAAGAAGTTGCATGGGTAAATCACTAGATCAAGGCCTCTTTTTGAAAAAGAGGTTATTCAGCAGCTGCAGTGTGTATTATCCAATTTTGTGGAATATGCAACTGGGATGCTGCAAGGTTTTTTTATGGGATGACAGAGTTTCATATCAGTCATGAATTATGGAGAAAGATAGCAATAACCGTGTAACATAAGTAATAATTAAAAATGATATATTAGAAGTCACCACAGACTTCAGTAACCTGTATCCATGCGCAGCCTTGTTTTATATAGACACAGAACTCCTTGAAAACTTGTAATAGCCATATAATTAACACTAGGTTGGACGTTATAACCGAGATAGCCCCCCCCCCCATCATACAGATTCAATACTGGAGTTCATGATGTGTATGAAAAGTAAGAAATGGCCCAATAAACTAGGACCAATGACTTGGCTGAACATATTACTGTAAAGACCCAAATGCATTTCGAATACACTAACATATACAATGCCCCCAAGCACTCAAAGTTCATATTTGCCTCGAATTAGATATGCATTATAAAGTATTATAAATAATCTTTCCTCTGATGTGCAGCATTTTATGGTTTATTGTTCAGAAGCGGCCTCAGAGAACATTTAAATGACTGGCACATTAGATGCTGTGTCCCGGTGTGTCAAAGTAGCCAGAATAACTTTATAAGGAGGGTGACAAGAGAGAAGTAATAATAACATATTTCTGGATTTCGACAACCACTGGACATTTACAAATAATTACGCAGCACAGGCCTTTTTCATGTACAATTCTATCTTTTAACGTAGCTGAAAAAATATAGCCCATTGCCATGCCAAATACATTTCCACTATTATAGTAGTATTATTAATAATAATAATATTTATTATTATTATGTAATTAATTGGGATGATTGTCTGCCTAGGACATTCCAAGATAGGATACAAGTCCAGTACTTCAATCAGTTAGCCAAAGGGGAAGTGGCTCATTATCAGGGATGTCAAACTCCAATACACAGAGGGCCAAAATGAATAGCTTGGACAAAGTGGCCGGCCAACCTTGATATTTATTAAAAAAAATATCTACAATTGAGAAAGTTTTTCCTTATCAAATGTAACTGTAAACTTTTCATATAGAAACAATTTTAAAGGGGTTGTCCCACGAACAAAGTACATTTTAATTAATAGATCTTAGAATAAAATAAACATATAATCACAAATGGGGCATACTGGAATAATAATATGTTATGTAAGAGGAGAAAGCATATGGCCCAATAGCCTAATTTAAATATGTAATAACAAAGGATAACAAACCTTGAATATAGATAATAAAGTATGATGCCAACAAAAGTGCCCACCAAACACAGTAAGATACCCCCACTGTGAATTCCCCACAGTACCCCCCACACGCACTATATGATGACCCTACTGTACCAACCCCTCAACCCCCTGCAAAGTATGGTGACCCCATCACAGTATGATTCCCCAACTGTATAATGGGCCCCATATAGCCATTCATATAGTATGATGGGCCCTACATAGCCTTCCATATAATATAATGACCACATATAGTCCTCTATAGAAGGAAATGCATGGTCCATTATACTATACATAGTATAATAGCCCCACATAATTCTCCATACAGTATAATGGCCCCACATTGCCTTTCATACAGTATAATGGGCCCCTCATAGCCTTCCATATAGTATGATGGGCCCCACATAGTACTCCATACAAAATAATAGCCCCACATAGTCCTCCATACAGTATAATGGGCCCCCATTGCTTTCCATACAGTATAATGGCCCAACATAGTCCTCCATACTGTATTTTGGCCCCACAAATACATACACTATTCCTTCCCACTTCCCTGGTTGGGGGAGGGGACAGATAAGGGCTGATTCAGGAGAACAGCAAGGTACGTGGCCCCAGCATCTTCACCATCTGAAGTAACCTGGGGAACAGGGATAGATAGGGTGCTCTTAGTGTTAGGGACAGGGTAGGAGCCCCTGGTCCCGGGTTGTCAGACAACAGAAACCTGACACTTAGTATCATAGTAGAAACTGAAACACAGGTTATTGTGGGTAAGTCCTACATTGTTCCATAGTGTTTACCAATGTGGCTCACAAGCCCACCAAATAGTTAACAAGAAGGCATCTAATTACATGATAATAACATCCCTTAAAGGGAATGTCTCACCAAAACCTGTCTATTGTTTGAACAAATTTTTTAATAGTAACCATATTTAAAGAATATTCGGTAATTTTCCAAAAAAGAGATGGAGCTTAATGGGAGAGTGTGGCCTACCGCACCCTGACCAATTTTATAGGGAGACAATTGGATACTATGGAAGCAGGGGGATGGCTCTTATTAAGTGCACTGATTTTTCACCATAAAATAAATGTATGTACCCCAAAATAGAATTAAAGTGAACATGTCATCATTAAATGTGCATGTAACTTTTTCCCGCAATACTTTTATATGGTCACGGCCAGTATATATGTGTAAGACTATAAATTTTGTATTGCCGTTACACTACCGACCTTGAGGATAATGTTACCTAGTCAGTTTTACCGCGCAATAAATGTTGTAAGAACAAAACCCTTAAAATAATTGTAGATTTTTTTTTTCATCATTTTGACCTACTTAGAATTTTTTTCCTGTTTTTAGTGCATTTTATGGAAAAGTGATATGAAAAAAACCTTTGTACAACATTGTAGATGGAAAAAAAAGTTATGGCTTGTAGAAGAAGGGGAAGAAAATGAGAAAAAAGGTAAAAGCACCAAAAATCAACTTGACCTGATTTTGGAGAGTTTAATTAGTAAAAATAATCTAGGTGATAAACTCCCTTTAACAGAAGTGTCCACAATTTAAAAGACTAGAGCAATAGACATGTAGTACTTCTATGTATTACACATGTATGTTTGGGAAGCCCCTACAACCTTTGACATACTACTGCCAACTAATTTTAATGAGCTTTAACTTGCTATAAATTGTTTATTGGCTTCTCCTAGTCTTTAGAAACATTGCTGGACACTTGTAGAAACATGTTACAAAGTATATATAGTGCAGTAAGCACATAAGGACTTTAAAGAAAGAAAAGTATGTTTGGGCCATTCATCAAAGCTTTGCATGTGCAGAGCACATAAATTATGGAGCTATTTGTATTACTGTACATCTGCCATATGTCACTACCAATGCCAGGGCTGCTCTACAAAGGCTGCCTCCCTAATCATTGTAAATGAATATGCCCTACATTATGCACCCACTACACAATCAATTATTTCTGAGACAAATGCCGTTTCCTAAAGAGCATAGCCTAATATGAATATTAGAAATGGGCTAAAAAAATATGGTCCTAGATACATTTATAGCAATGTGTACATTCACTTTTGTAATTATAGGCACAATCTACATAAGAACAGAGGAACTCTGCCTCGCACTGCAGCTATTGGTGTATGTCTATTGACAGGTTGTGAACCGCTTCTAGTTGTGACCAGCAGAATTCTGAATTCAGCTCTGCACCAATTCCAAATTAGTTTTATAAAGTAACATAACAATATACTTATAGAATTAGTTAAATAGTTTCTCTCATCTTTCTTGGACCCCCATTAATCCTAGCAATATTCCACTTCTTTCTGAGATAGGAAAATCCCTTCAAAAGTGATTTATCAGAAAATGACATATACACTGTGTGCAGAATTTTTAGGCAAGTTGTATTTTAGAGGATTATTTTTATTATTGATCAACAACTATGTTATCAATCAACCCAAAAGACTCATAAAATATCCAAGCTTAATATTTTTGGAAGTTGGAGTGGGGTTTTTTTTCGATTTGGCTATCTTAGGAGGATATCTGTTTGTGCAGGTAACTATTACTGTGCAGAATTATTAGGCAACTTAATAAAAACCAAATATAATCCCATCTCACTTGTTTATTTTCACCAGGTAAACCAATAACAGTGCCCAAAATTTAGAAATAAACATTTCTGACATGCAAAAACAAAAAACAAAAAAATTAGTGATCAATATAGCCACCTTTCTTTATGATGACACTCAACAGCCTTCCATCCATAGATTCTGTCAGTTGCTTGATCTGTTTTCGATCAACATTGCGTGCAGCAGCCACCACAGCCTCCCAGACACAGTCGCGAGAGGTGTACTGTTTTCCCTCCCTGTAAATCTCACATTTTATGATGGACCACAGGTTCTCTATGGGGTTCAGATCAGGTGAACAAGGGGGCCATGTCATTATTTTTTCTTCTTTTAGACCTTTACTGGCCAGCCACGCCGTGGAGTAGTTGGATGCATGGGATGGAGCATTGTACTGCATGAAAATCACGTTTTTCTTGAACGATACCAACTTCTTCCTGTACCACTGCTTGAAGAAGTTGTCTTCCAGAAACTGGCAGTAGGTCTGGGAGTTGAGCTTCACTCCATCCTCAACCCGAAAAGGTCCCACAAGTTCATCTTTGATGATACCAGCCCATACCAGTAACCCACCTCCACCTTGCTGGCGTCTGAGTCGGAGTGGAGCTCTCTGCCCTTTACTGATCCTGCCTCTGGCCCATCAAGAGTCACTCTCATTTCATCAGTCCATAAAACCTTTGAAAAATCAGTCTTAAGATATTTCTTGTCCCATTCTTGACGTTTTATCTTAATGTTTCTTGTTCAAAGGTGGTCGTTTTTCAGCCTTCCTTACCTTGGCCATGTCCCCGAGTGTAATGCACACGCCCGGGCTGAGCGGCGTGTGCGTGTGATTCCACTGGACCGTGCCGGAGAGTGAATGCCTGGAGGGGCGTAATTAGGTATTCACCCGATCCGACCAGGGTCGCACGACGGCATACGACGCCAGTGCACCAAGGAGGAACCGAGCAGAGGGACCAGGTGCTACTCCAGGACAGACCCCGGACACGGCTGTTGACCCACACAGGGGAATACAGGAACAGACTGGTAGGCTGGCACACAGACTGGTGGGAATAGGCAGGCACGACTGGTATGCAGGCAGGGAGGCACTAGCAGGTAGGAACACAGGGGGAATAGGACCCAGTACACACTGGGACTCAGGAACAGAACCACAGATGTGGCGGACAAACACAGCAGAGTGAGGCCGCCCAGAGAGGTGAGCGACAGCAGGGCAGGACAAGGCCGCCTGGAGCGGTGAGCAAAGGGTCAGAGCTGAGCGAGACTGCCGGAGCAGTGAGCAAGGAGTATGAGCAGGACAAGACCGCCTGAAGCAGTGAGCAAGAGTAGAGCAGGACGAGCCCGCCTGGAGCGGTGAGCAAGAGTAGAGCAGGACGAGGCCGCCTGGAGCGGTGAGCAAAGGAGTCAGAGCGGGCTAGAACCGCCAGAGCGGTGAGCAAAGGAGTCAGAGCAGGCTAGAACCGCCAGAGCGGTGAGCAAAGGAGTCAGAGCAGGCTAGAACCGCCGGAGCGGTGAGCAAAGGAGTCAGAGCAGGCTAGAACCGCCGGAGCGGTGAGCAAAGGAGTCAGAGCAGGCTAGAACCGCCGGAGCGGTGAGCAAAGGAGTCAGAGCAGGCTAGAACCGCCGAAGCGGTGAGCAAAGGAGTCAGAGCAGGCTAGAACCGCCGGAGCGGTGAGCAAAGGAGTCAGAGCAGGTTAGAACCGCCGGAGCGGTGAGCAAAGGAGTCAGAGCAGGCTAGAACCGCCGGAGCGGTGAGCAAAGGAGTCAGAGCAGGCTAGAACCGCCGGAGCGGTGAGCAAAGGAGTCAGAGCAGGCTAGAACCGCCGGAGCGGTGAGCAAAGGAGTCAGAGCAGGCTAGAACCGCCGGAGCGGTGAGCAAAGGAGTCAGAGCAGGCTAGAACCGCCGGAGCGGTGAGCAAAGGAGACAGAGCAGGCTAGAACCGCCGGAGCGGTGAGCAAAGGAGTCAGAGCAGGCTAGAACCGCCGGAGCGGTGAGCAAAGGAGTCAGAGCAGGCTAGAACCGCCGGAGCGGTGAGCAAGGCAGAGCAGGGGGGACAGGGCTCTGTTCACACGGAACAGACAGGAAGGGAAAGGCAGAGCCAGATACCCACAGGGTACTTGCAGTGAAGTAGCGAGTGGACCACAAACTCACAAACGGGAGTACGGAGACAACAAGCAGGAGTTAGGTACGAGTTCAGACTCTGCAGAAAAAGGAAGGGAACGGACATAGAGGCAAAACAGGTAAAGGATAGGAGAGAGTTCAGACTGGAACTGAGTGTACGGAGGAGACCGACACTGCAGCGGAATACAGGAGCGGGTCTGGGAATACGACCCCCAGAGAGGTGGGACGAACAGGCAAGGAGCGTGTTCAGACAGGACAGACAAGATACAGGAGCGGGTCTAGGTAATCGGCCCCTAGAAGGCGGGAGGAACAGGCTAGGAGCGTGTTCAGACAGGACAGACAAGATACAGGAGCGGGTCTAGGTAATCGGCCCCTAGAAGGCAGGAGGAACAGGCTAGGAGCGTGTTCAGACAGGCCTGGAAATACAGCCTCCAGGATAGGCAGACAAGAGAACACAGAACGGGACCTGGCACCTTCAGAGTGCAAGCACAAACTGAATGAAACACAATGCTCAGGCAGGGATTGATTGGAGCAGCTGGGTTATATACCAGGTGACAGACAGCAATAGGCTGAGGACGCACAAGGGGTGTGATCCACAGCAGGTACAAAAAGCAGGAAGTGATCGGGCGCCGCCCTTAAGCAGCAGAAACAGACACAAACAGACAGCATGGAGGGAAGCCAGAGAGACATTCTGGACTGGAGATCAAGTGCGCGCTCTTGCACAGTGGGAGATGGACCACTATGCAAGGACGCCGCCAGGTATGTTACAGTACCCCCCCCCTTACGCCCCCTCTTCTTCAGGCCTGCCAGAATCTTCCGCAGGGAATTCGAGGGCCAATCCTTCACTTCAAGGAGATCACTTCCACTGTCCACAGGAAAAACTGATCTCACCTGGTTAGCTAGGATGCTACCTCCTATCCAGCCATCCTCAGCAACAGACGAAACGGGTGGAGTACCAGGAACAGCACACAAGGAAGTCTCTCTCCACATATTTTCAGGTGGCACCCCAGAGGGTACAGGAGACAACTGGAAGTCCTCCACCGGGTTGGAGGAGAGCAGAGACTTGGGGGTAATCTCTGCTTCGAGGTACATCTTGTCAAACTCACAGGAAGAAATAGACGGGTTATCAGGTACAGGATGAGGAAAAGTCACTGTCTCTTTGTTATCTGGTGGTACCCCGGAGGATTCAGGAAACAACTGGAGGTCCTCCGCCAGGTCAGAAGAGTGCAGAGGCTCGGAGAAAACATCTGCTTCAGAGTACACTAGGTCGGACTCACTGGACGAAGCCGGCGAGGTATCGGGTACCGAGTATTGGAAAGTCTCTGTCCATTCACCATCAGGTGGCACCCCGAAGGGTTCTGGAGACAACTGGAGGTCCTCCGCCTGGTCAGAGGGGTGTAGAGACTCATGGATAACCTCTGCTTCAGAGTACACTAGGTTGGACTCACAGGACGAAGCGAGCGAGGTATCAGGTACAGAGTATAGGAGAGTCTCTGTCCTTTCGCTACCAGGTAGCACCCCGAAGGGTTCTGGAGACAACTGGAGGTCTTCCGCCTGGTCGGAGGGGTGTAGAGACTCGGGGGTAACTACCACTTTGGGGTACCCATTGTCAGGCTCACAAGACGGAGCGGACAAAGTATCAAGTACCGGGTATAGAGAAGTCTCTCTCCATTTGTCATCGAGTGGTATCCCGGAGGATTCAGGAGGCAACAGGGGATCCTCCGCCAAGTAGTAGAGGTGCACAGACTCGGAGGTAATCACAGCTTCGGAGCATCCTTGGACATGCACACTGGTTAAAGTGGGTGAAGCATCTGATGCCGGGTGCAGGAAGTTCTCCTGTGTGGAGTCTGGATGGGCAGTAGTCTCTTCGGGCAGGAGAACTGGTGCACTACCCACGCACATTACCCGTTGGGGCTTCTCCGGGATACAGGGAGATGAAGCTTCAGTAGGGACTTCAAGGTTTGGGTCAGGAGGTCTCAGGGAGGACAGACTCTGGCGTGACGGCTTGTCTCTACGTCTAGCACATCTGGACTGCCTCTTGAGGTTGTGAGAAGTATTCCGGAGAGCGTAGTCATCCTGTGTGGATTCTGGGTGGGCAGTAGTTCATTCGGGCAGGAGGACTAGTGCGCTACCCACACACATTACCCGTCGGGGCTGCTCCGGGATATTGGGAAGTGAAGCTTCAGCAGGAGCTTCAGGGTTAGGGTCCTCGAAGACCATACGAAAGGCCACCAGGAAGGCCTGCAGGTCAAGGACGACAGGATCCCATGCTTCCCATAGGGGGGTGACCCATTTCAAGGAATCACCCGCTAGGTAGTCAATCATAAAGGCCACTTTAGCCCAATCGGAAGGAAAATAGAGAGGGTAGGCCTTAAAGTGTAGCATGCATTGCTCCACAAATGCACGACACTGTCTTGGATCCCCATAGTAACGTGGCGGAGCCGCAGGAACGAGAGCTGATAGATCCATCTGGACGGGTGCATAATTCGCCTGGAACTCAGCTAAGGAAAAAAAAAATGTAATTATTTATTTTTAATGCATGTATTCACTAGAAAACGTCTCAGAGAGCGAAGGCAGTGGGGCTCAACGGGAACCATGGCCTGAGCATGCTGTAATGCACACGCCCGGGCTGAGCGGCGTGTGCGTGTGATTCCACTGGACCGTGCCGGAGAGTGAATGCCTGGAGGGGCGTAACTAGGTATTCACCCGATCCGACCAGGGTCGCACGACGGCATACGACGCCAGTGCACCAAGGAGGAACCGAGCAGAGGGACCAGGTGCTACTCCAGGACAGACCCCGGACACGGCTGTTGACCCACACAGGGGAATACAGGAACAGACTGGTAGGCTGGCACACAGACTGGTGGGAATAGGCAGGTGCGACTGGTATGCAGGCAGGGAGGCACTAGCAGGTAGGAACACAGGGGGAATAGGACCCAGTACACACTGGGACTCAGGAACAGAACCACAGATGTGGCGGACAAACACAGCAGAGTGAGGCCGCCCAGGGAGGTGAGCGAGAGCAGGGCAGGACAAGGCCGTCTGGAGCGGTGAGCAAAGGGTCAGAGCTGAGCGAGACTGCCGGAGCAGTGAGCAAGGAGTATGAGCAGGACGAGGCCGCCTGAAGCAGTGAGCAAGAGTAGAGCAGGACGAGGCCGCCTGGAGCGGTGAGCAAGAGTAGAGTAGGACGAGGCCGCCTGGAGCGGTGAGCAAGAGTAGAGCGGGACGAGGCCGCCTGGAGCGGTGAGCAAAGGAGTCAGAGCGGGCTAGAACCGCCAGAGCGGTGAGCAAAGGAGTCAGAGCAGGCTAGAACCGCCGGAGCGGTGAGCAAAGGAGTCAGAGCAGGCTAGAACCGCCGGAGCGGTGAGCAAAGGAGTCAGAGCAGGCTAGAACCGCCGGAGCGGTGAGCAAAGGAGTCAGAGCAGGCTAGAAAAGCCGGAGCGGTGAGCAAAGGAGTCAGAGCAGGCTAGAACCGCCGGAGCGGTGAGCAAAGGAGTCAGAGCAGGCTAGAACCGCCGGAGCGGTGAGCAAAGGAGTCAGAGCAGGCTAGAACCGCCGGAGCGGTGAGCAAAGGAGTCAGAGCAGGCTAGAACCGCCGGAGCGGTGAGCAAAGGAGACAGAGCAGGCTAGAACCGCCGGAGCGGTGAGCAAAGGAGTCAGAGCAGGCTAGAACCACCGGAGCGGTGAGCAAGGCTGAGCAGGGGGGACAGGGCTCTGTTCACACGGAACAGACAGGAAGGGAAAGGCAGAGCCAGATACCCACAGGGTACTTGCAGTGAAGTAGCGAGTGGACCACAAACTCACAAACGGGAGTACGGAGACAACAAGCAGGAGTTAGGTACGAGTTCAGACTCTGCAGAAAAAGGAAGGGAACGGACATAGAGGCAAAACAGGTAAAGGATAGGAGAGAGTTCAGACTGGAACTGAGTGTACGGAGGAGACCGACACTGCAGCGGAATACAGGAGCGGGTCTGGGAATATGGCCCCCAGAGAGGCGGGACGAACAGGCAAGGAGCGTGTTCAGACAGGACAGACAAGATACAGGAGCGGGTCTAGGTAATCGGCCCCTAGAAGGCGGGAGGAACAGGCTAGGAGCGTGTTCAGACAGGACAGACAAGATACAGGAGCGGGTCTAGGTAATCGGCCCCTAGAAGGCAGGAGGAACAGGCTAGGAGCGTGTTCAGACAGGCCTGGAAATACAGCCTCCAGGATAGGCAGACAAGAGAACACAGAACGGGACCTGGCACCTTCAGAGTGCAAGCACACACTGAATGAAACACAAAGCTCAGGCAGGGATTGATTGGAGCAGCTGGGTTATATACCAGGTGACAGACAGCAATAGGCTGAGGACGCACAAGGGGTGTGACCCACAGCAGGTACAAAAAGCAGGAAGTGATCGGGCGCCGCCCTTAAGCAGCAGAAACAGACACAAACAGACAGCATGGAGGGAAGCCAGAGAGACATTCTGGACTGGAGATCAAGTGCGCGCTCTTGCACAGTGGGAGATGGACCACTATGCAAGGACGCCGCCAGGTATGTTACACCGAGTATCGCACACCTTGTGCTTTTTGATACTCCAGTAACGTTGCAGCTCTGAAATATGGCAAAACTGGTGGCGAATGTCATCTTGGCAGCTTCACGCTTGATTTTCCTCAATTCATGGGCAGTTATTTTGCGCCTTTTTTGGCCAGCAAGCTTCTTGTGACCCTGTTAGCTATTTGCCATGAAACGCTTGATTGTTGGGTGATCACGCTTCAAAAGTTTGGAAATTTCAAGACTGCTGCATCCCTCTGCAAGACATCTCACAATTTTGGACTTTTCAGAGCCCGTCAAATCTCTCTTCTGACCCATTTTGCCAAAGGAAAGGAAGTTGCCTAATAATTAAGCACACCTTATATAGAGTGTTGATGTCATTAGCCAACACCCCTCCTCATTACAGAGATGCACATCACCAGATTTACTTAATTGGTAGTTGGCTCTCAAGCCTATGCAGCTTGGAGTAGGACAACGTGTATAAAAAGTATCAAGTGGTCAAAATACGCATTTGCCTAATAATTCTGCACACAGTGTAATTCTAACTAGTCAGTGAAAGTTAAACATACATTCCATGTCACTCTATAAAATAAATCCCGAAATCTTGCAGTTATCACACTGATTATTAAAGGGATTGTCCACTACTGGCCAAAACCCTGCTGCAGCGCCGCAGTTCTAGAGATGTTGGTGATGTTGCTCCCGGTGGCTGATGTGACATTGTTGTTTCATGTGACCGCTGCAGCCTTTACTTTTTCGTCAGTACAGGTGTCTTCTCAGATGGAATATTGATTAGCTGCAGCATAAATATGAGTGTGTGATTATCTATAATATGTATTTGTTGTGTGTGTATATATACAGTATATACATATATTATGTTTGTGTATGTATGTATATATTTGTGTGTGTGTATATATATATATATATATATATATAATATATATATACACACACACACTTACATAATATATAAATATACATACACAATCAATCTAAGTTAATGATAAAACCTTGCTGATTACATCTCCGGAGCAGTTGGCATACTGTGCTACCATAGCAACCAGGCTTCTGGGTGGAGACATGAAAATGAGAACATGTGCAATAAATACAGTGTGTTACTGTATATGGGAACACATCCAAATTTAACCTAAAGTATATTTATCTACAATCTGGAAGAAATATTCAGCATTTTTTCCACTATTTTTTTATTCCAGTAATGTAAATATATATTTGAATTGTATTATTTACATCTGAAGGATATGTATGTCCTTTTTCTAATTTATCTGTCTATCTAATCTATCCAGAGGCATATATAGAAATTATTGGGCCCCGTAACAAAAGTCTGAATTGAAGCAAAAGAAAATAAAAATGAATATGGATACATTCTCCACTCCAGCAACCTGGCTATTTTCAGAGTTTCCACAATACGTAAGAGGGGACAACACACTGAAACTTCTCAGAAGTGGAGATATGAGATATAAAGTAATGATCACAGAGATTAATTCCTTGGGCTGTCTCACAATGGTGAACGATAGATTACATTCAGCTGGGCAACAAGAGTTTACTTTAGGGGTCGCTCACAATGACATATAACATGGCCACGTGCTATGCAATGTTTTACAAGATAGCACTCAGACCGATCCGAGTGCAGTCCAACATCCGCGGACTCAGACAATAGAGAAGATGGAGAAATGAAGTTCTCCATCTTCTCCACACCTGTAGTAAGATTCTCTCATCCGTGAGAATCGGATCACAGTAAACTGACACTGATCAATCTCGGTTCGGAGTTTGATCGTAGTGTCTCTAGCATAATCGAGTTGACTCTTTCAGAAGAGAATGATCACTCGTGTGACCCTGGTCTTAGGGTTAGTATTTCTAATTCTAGATATTCATGCGTTCTTTTCCTTTACAAAATAAAAGTGCACTGCAGATAAGGGAAGCAGTAGTCTGACCTGTGCTAGTGTAAAGTGCAACCTACTGCCGCAGCACATGGGCAGCTTGGTCTACAGATGTGCTGGAATATACTAATTACAGCATTGTACATGCACTTACGTGTCATTTTTAGGATCACACATAATTAAAATAACCACAGAGATATTAGGTTTGCGCATAAGGCACACACAGTCCAACATTGTTGGTTGCAGTGCAAGATCATTTCATAATAACCAAGAATGGAAAGTCTTCTCTTTCAGTACTAGAGATGAGCCAACCCGAACAGAAGCGTTCAGCGCTCATACCGGACAGTTAGTGCCTGATGCAATGTTCAGAGTTCCGGGGAAAGTTCGTTGCAGAGAGCAAGAGAAAGAGGAATAGAGAGTTTTTCCTTTCCAGTTCAGGTCTCTTATTTTCAATGGGGTTCAGGTTCTTGTTGAAGTTCGGCTTCTGTTCTGGTACCCAAACAGTGCTCTGCACTCAAGTTCGGTTCGGGTACCAAAACCCAAACTTCTACTGGTCCGCTCATCCCTATTCTTTACCATGTGCTATCCCTTAGTGTTCTGTAACATAGGGCCCAAAGAATTATATGCTGTGCTTTAGGCCACGGCCCCACTATCGGTATTTGGTCAGTATTCGATCAGTATTTTTTCTCAGGAGTGGGAGCCAAAACCAGGTGAGGAACAATCAGAGAAAAGGTATAATAGAAACAAGTCACCAATTTTGCATTTATCACCCACTCCTGGTTTTGGCTCCAACTCCTGAGAAAAAATACTGATCGAATACTGATAGTGGGGCCGTGGCCTTACACTGTAATACCATGCATCCCTAGTTTCATTTCTTGTGGAAGTAAGCAATCTATACATGTCCCTAAGGCCTAATATATATTGTCATATTATGGCACTGTAAAGCCACCCAAATCTATGAATCAGTATTAGGATGCCCACGTGTGGCCTGTGTGGCCAAACAGCACCTTCATATTAATACAGTAAAGGGAATTTTTTTGCATAAATTCAGCAGAACAGAAACTGGTGCCAAGCTCTCATGGAAGCCATGTTACAATGGTGTGACTTCTAGAAGCAATATTGTTTTATGGCGCTATGCAGAGCACCGTACAGAGCAGATCTCTGGTATAGGACCTTTTTTTCTGTCATACAGTCTTGATGTGGTTTTGGCTTAGACTAGAATAGCAATTAATAATATGGTGTAGAAACAATAAAGTAAAAAGATTAACATAGCCAATAACAGAAATGAATGTTCACGGATTGTTGAGGACACTGATGAGTGTACCAAATCTTTAGGCACGAACATGGCAAAGTCATGATTACAGAGGCTTGTAAGGTGGCATCCATTGTTCACAGGGGTTTTGTATTAGAGAGCCATGGGAGCCATAGGCTCTTGAAGCTTGGCTGTATGGCGCCTTTGGATTCTCCTTGAATAACTGTGCTTCAAAAGGGTCACCACCACCATAGTACTGCATATGATGCCGCGGTTTTCTTCCAGTTTTCCTGTGAAGATTTCTATGTGTGCTATTATATAGATCGGTACAGCTAGGCCTCATTCAGACATGCGTTTTAATGTACGTGTTGTATTCATTTTCTTCACATATAGAACACGTACCCGTTATAATCTATGGTGCTATTCACATGTCTTCCACGGACCATGCATCCATGCAAAACACACGTAGACATATCCGGAGCTGTATTTAGCGAAAATCTCCAATTTAGTGCCTCTCCAACCAACACTTCAGCGTTCCGGTCATAATCATAACATTATAGTTGTGGTAATTTATGTTGTGTTGGTTTCTAAAACCACCAAGACAGTCAGTGTTGTGTCTAAGAGCGATGACTTAAGAAATATGGATATTTATTAAAATGTGCATGGCCTGCATTATTTATTTCTCCAGTCCAAATGTGGTTTTCGGTATCCAGCAGCTGCAGGGCAATAAAATAATGATAATATTGGTGGAGAAGGCAGTATTAATAATTGATATCCTATAACCTCAGGTTCAGTGCGATGCCCCATTAGATACATAGGTCAGGGTGCACCGTCCACTTCCAGTATTTGTAGATTTTTTATGAAAGCTTCTGAATATTCACAAGCACTTCTCTGCCGCTGGACAATCCTCCCAGATAATGGAAGCGCGCAGGTATGGGAACAAAAACCTGAAAGGTACGGAAACTTTTCGTTGAGTGCAATCATGTGTTAATACACCACTTTAATTTATGGGGAGTCATTTTCATTAATATTTTATACAGGATTGGTAGATTGTTAAAATGTAGTAGGTGCCATAAATGATTTTATTTGAAAAGTGTTTCTTTCCAAGATAAGATTTTAACATAATTGTGTACGCCATCATTTACCCAGAGCCAGTGCTTTTCTACAACCTGTAATTGACATATATCAACTATTAAATATTTTTGGAAGATATAAATGCATTAATGCAAAATAATTTTGGTTTCTATTTTTAATCAAAAAGGTCATCAATAAAATATTTTCGTTGACTGTGAAATCCTGCTGGTTTCATTTTTTCAGTTATATAAAATGGGGAGTGATCTTTATTGCTGTATAGCAGCTCTGACCAAGCAGCATGTCTGCTCGAAAATTGTAATATACAAGCATTTACCTTTTATAATATAGTCCATGTGAGATCTTGTTCACCCCAGATGTAGCTGTGTCCATATACAGTATACAGCTCTTAGGCCAAGGCCCCACTATCAGTATTTGGTCAGTATTTTTTTTAGGAGTGAGAGCCAAAACCAAGTGAGGAACAATCAGAGAAAAGGTATAATAGAAACAAGTCACCAATTCTGTATTTATCACCCACTCCTGGTTTTATCCCCCACTCCTGAGAAAATATCTAAGGGGTAACATTTCTTCTTGCGGAGAGCGACATGTTAAGCATGTCACAGTGAGGAGACTTTTAAAACCGCAATGCTCCTCTGGGAAATACACAAATTGTCTCTTCAGAGAGGAAGAGGACCAGAACTCTAGTGCCACCTATAGGAAGTAGCAATCCTAAAAGTCAATAGTGACCCTTTAACAAACCTTATCACATCACTTAGGATATAAGCCAGAACCAGAAACTCAATTTGCAGACGCTGTGTTTCGGGTTACTGTCCCACGTCAGTGCAAAGTGTGAGTTCTGGTTTGGCTGGGTGAGGGGCATCAGTCCAGTATCTAAGGGGTAACATTTCTCCTTGCAAAGAGAGACATGTTAAGCAGGTCACGGTGGGTGAGGAGACTTTTAAAGCTGCAATGCTCCTCTGAGAAATCTGCAAATTGTCTCTTCAGAGAGGAAGAGGACTAGAACTCTAGTGCCACCTTAGATACTGGTCTGACGCCTCTCAGTCAGCCATACCAGGACTCACACTTTGCACTGAAGAGGGGCAGTACCCCGAAACACAGTGTCTGCAAATTGAGTTTCTGGCTTATATCCTAAGTCATGTGATAAGGCTCGTTAAAGGGTCACTATTGACTTTTACGATTGCTACTTCCTGTAGGTGGCACTAGAGTTCTGATCCTCTTCCTCTCTGAACAGACAATTTGCATACTCCTGAGAAAAAACACTGACCAAATACTGGTAGTGGGGCGGTGGCCTTAGAAGGAGCCAATGGACCTTATATACTAAGGAGATGAGAGAATCGATTCGCAGGACTCTGTTCCAGTGGGCATGTCAATGGTCCATGGCCATCGGATGAGAGCTCTTCAAACCACCTCTCCTGATTAGGAAGCCCAGCATTATGTCATGCTGCAACAATGATGTCGCGCTGGGCCTACAAATCAGAAGAGGTGCTGTGAATTGCAACAGGTACGAAGATGGTTCACAAGCGGTTTCCACATGGTGTCTCCAGGGTGCTGCCAGAATCTTGTGAAGGCTGCTCTGGTGACATTAAATATGTCAGGAGACTGGCAAGGGACACATGGTTGAAAGCTAAGTATAGTTCTTATTTTATGTAGCACCTTGGGGCCATTAATATGGGGTTGACACGTCATGGACAACCCCTGCTCCCTTATGATAATGTATGCATCCAAACTCTCCAAAGTCCATAATTGGCACACCCCGTGGGCACTGCTGAAACCTTTTGGAAAACAGCACTTTCAGAAGGATCTCGCGTGACACCATTATTATTATTATTTTTCTCACTTATATAGCGGCATTAATTCCACAGCACTTTATCATTACTATCCCCATTGGGGCTCACAATCTAGATTCCCTATCAGTATATCTTTGGAGTGTGGGAGGAAATCAGAGAACCCGGAGGAAACCCACGCAAACATGGGGAGAACATACAAACTCCTTGCAGATGTTGCCCTTGGTGGGATTTGTAGCCAGGACCCCAGTGCTGTAAGGCTGCAGTGCTAACCACTGAGCCACCATATCTTATCTGAGTATACTTCTAGTTTTGTAACAATAGGAGCTGGAGAGCTACAAATTGGAGGTCATAGATTAAAAGGAATTTATATATATACATATATATTTATGTAAAAAAAAGTTGATTTATACTGCACCAATATGCCATCATTAATCATCCTTACTAGTAAACGAACATTCAGTGGGTGTAGTAGAGATGTGTAGATGCTGTGGATTGAAAAGGGAATGTGACTATATATCCTTTACTTATACATAACAAAAGTGCCAAGTGAACTAGAGAGAGCAAGAAATATCAGCTTATTGCCACTGCTCTAATGGCCAGTAAAGAAACTAGAATATTTCAAGATTTTTTTTTTTTACACGGAGAGTCACATAAATTATAAAAATTCCAACAATCTTTAAAATATACAGTATTAATAATACAACACTGATTTAAATAATATGTCATAGCCGATGATGTCTGTAAAGCGCTGCGGAATTAATGGCGCTATATAAGAGAGTAAAATAAATAACATATAATTTCCTGATGATACAGCCCTTTAATCGAAGTTAAAACGGAAAGAACTTAGACAATATACAGGTGATAACCATCATTTACTTTTCAAACATCTCAAATATATCACCTGGCTATATACATAGAAAGGTAACATGTCAATAGATGTCACTTTTATAAAGAAGTGGTAAATGTTTTGCTTTAGTCACCGGTGGCTTGTTTTCCTTAGAAATACCAATATAGATATTGTCCATTAGGCCTAGGATCAAAGGTGATAAATATTTCATGATTTTCACAGTGTCATGTTGTATGGCATAATTTCCCACAGTATTAGGCCATGTTCACACGTTCAGTATTTTACATCAGTATTTAGAAGCCAAAATCAGGAGTGGAACAATCAGTGGAAAAGTATAATAGAAACACGTCACCACTTCTGGATTTATCACCCACTCCTGGTTCTGGCTTCCAAATACTGATGTAAAATACTGAGAGTGTGAACGTGGCCTTACAGGAAAGCACATGTCGATATATCATTTCATGTGATTATGCCACATGTTATTTTGGTCCTCCATATAGGATTTTATTTATAAAATGTGCAATATTTTTAGGACTATTTCTTGATTCATATATTGCTTCTGTAATTCTATAGTGCTCATATTGGAAAGGTAGAGCAATCTATATAGGTCTGGCTGCAGACGTAGCATGTTCATTTACAGTATGCTTATAAGACATATATTTACCCTTGTCCCTTGAATCATGAGAATGCTGAAGGGCAGAGAAGAATGAGAATAGATTGACATTCAACCAGTGGAATCCAATAAAGGGAAGTTTACGGAGAACTGTAAAAATGAAGTAAGCTTGAAAGACAGCGCCAAGTTATATTATAGAGGCTATAAAGAGGTTTATGACCTATAACTAGTATCAAATATGACAACCTACAGAAACCAGAGTAAGCTCCAGTTATCGTGAAGAGAACAGCTGAATCCAAGCCGCCTGTAGTCAATGTAATGCTATAATTTAAGGATTTCATCTGTATTAAGGACTCGCACAAAAGCTTTATTCTGTGACCGTGGTACATCCAGTACAAGTGATCTGTAGGTCAATAATCAGTATAAAATGACATGTTGCTGACAGAACATCTGCATGGGACCTTACTGCTGCAGAACTCGGTAATAGAAAGCCTGCAGCCGCAGAGTTTGCACCGGATTGTGTAGAAAAGCTGCAGATGTCATAGAAATTTCTCTATGGAAAAAATGCTGGAAATCTTTTTGTTACTGAAATGGCCTGGTGTCACTGGTTGATTAGAATAATGCACTTAATCGTTACAGGAGATGGCAGAATTGATTTCAGGATCAGAATTGAACACCATCTGAACCAACACACTTCAATATTACAACATGAATTTTAGTTTGCCCTTTCAGCTTGGGCACTGTCTGGGGAAGAGGTTTTTTTTTTTTTATTTAAAGGGGTATTCCCATCTCCAAGATCCTATCCCAATATGTAGTAGGTGTAATAATAAAAATATTAGCAAATACCTCCAATTAGAAATATAGTATAGTTTTTCTGATTCACTATGTCTCTTTCTTCATGTGCAGGCATCGCAGGACCTTAGGTATCCATGGTTACGGCCACTGGTATAGTGACAGTTTGTTAGCTAGCTGCTAGTGGTCGTAACCATGGATACCTTAGGTCCTGCAATGCCTGCACATGAGGAAAGAGACATAGTGAATCAGAAAAACTATACTACATTTCTAATTGGAAGTATTTAAGTATTTGCTAATATTCTTATTATTACACCTACTACATATTGGGATAGGATCTTGGAGATGGGAATATCACTTTAACTCTTCATCAGAAATGAAGTATTGCACCGGGTCCTAATGGCCATCTACAATGATATCCAGTAGCTAACTGCAATACGCCATACTCCTTTAACTCTTGCACAACTTACAGGTGCTATTTCAGTATACTCGACATGTTCTATTAACGCACGCCTGCTGGGATCAGTTTTGCATGGATTTCCACAGGCTTCTCATAATCCTCTCCTTGGCGTCTGCATTGACGATGGGTATCTAACACTTGGTTGTCGGTTTCTTTCATCGGCAATGCATCCTCTGTTGTGCTCCTTCTGTACAAAATGCTATCATTGTCTTCAGCTTCCCGTGACCTGCATGCCCATATAGTCGGCTTAGGAGGATTCATCCCACTGTCAGATTCCCTTTTAGATAGGAAACTGTACCTGGCCTTTTGTTGTTTATTAAGACCGGATGCCATAATGATGGAAAAAAACGGACATGTGTATGGCAGATGGATGAAACAAACAGACGCACGGATGGTATACGAATGGAAAATATGGACATACAGACGACATACAGATGTAATAAAGGGTGGTGCAGACTGAATATAGATTACAATACGGATTAAAAATTGTCTACAACCCGGCCTCAAGAAATCAATCGAAGATGACAAATATCTTCTTGATTAATTGGCTAATGACAGACTTAGGTCTCGTACACATGACTGTATGATGGCTCCATACAAAATGTATAGGCCATAGTGGAGCAATCGTAGGGCTATAATGGGGGCCGTATTGCACCTCTATATGCCTCTGCTTTTTCTCAGATCTATATGAAATACAAGAAAAAACAAGTGCTGTGCGTTACTAAATTGTCCTATCAATAGTGGAGCTCCTCAGCGTCCTAATGCTTGTGATGTCTGAGATGCGATGTCTAGTGATATTACAGCACCAACTCCCATGCAATATGGGCACTGCGACTGGGGAAACTATGGAGAGAGAAAACCATTAAGATTCCCATCAACTGCAAAACAATCGACACCTTTGTACTTCCTTGTGCGGGAATGACATCGTATGTACAAGTGTACCATCATGCTCACCTGCATAGAGGCAATATTGCACTGTATATGTATGTATTGCACTGATTCGCGCAGGCGACTGTCATTTTGGTCCAATTGCGACCTGACAAAACATAGGATCGCACTCGGACCAATGTTATTCTATGGGGCCGTGCACATGTCCAATTCGCAGAGTGCCCAAGTTTGATCCGATATTCAGATCGCACTCGGCCATGCAAGTCCATGAGTCCGTGGAAATCATCAGACTGCACTCGGATGACATCTGAGTGCAGTCCAATTTTCACGGACTGACAGAATGGAGAATTTTTTTTCCCATCTGAAAAAAATCAGATCACACTAAGATCACACTCTGATCAGGGTGTCATATGCATATTTGGGCCGATTCTGAGATGAGAAAAAATACAGCTGTGTGACCCTAGCCTATTGTGCATAATTCCAGCGACAAGTCAATGTGCTGCTCTGTGTAACTTTAGTTACGTTGCTTAAGATGCTGCATATGTGTATACTGGATTTAGGCCACGGCCCCACTATCAGTATTTGGTCAGTATTCGGTCAGTATTTTTTCTCAGGAGTGGGAGCCAAAACCAGAAGGGGAACAATCAGAGAAAAGGTATAATAGAAACAAGTTACCAATTCTGCATTTATCACCCACTCCTGGTTTTGGCTCCCACTCCTGAGAAAAAATACTGACCAAATACTGATAGTGGGACCGTGGCTTAACTCCTTTAGAAGTAAGAAAGATGTTTGTCCTGGATTAGAAAATGGATCCAATTATTTTTGAAGAGCAGCACCACTCTTATCCATTGCTCTGGTATTGCAGGATATTGAGCCATGATCATCTTTATAAAGTTAGGTTACAACACCAAATACTATAAGAAACAAGAAAGACTGTGGCCTTGGTTCACTATTTGACATTTTTAAGTCACATTTCTTATTTGCCTTCTCTTGTCCCTTCCTCAAAACGGTTCGCGTGCTCCATTAAAGTTGTGCAAAATCAAAAATTGCGCTAAAATAACTGGCATATATGAAATTACTCCAAAAGGGGACTGGAGTACATTTGCACCAAATTTTGCAATATTTACAAAAAACAATATCAGAATTTATTTATCACTCTCAAACATGATTGATGGAAAAAGCAAAAAAGTATCTAAACAAAGGACAAATTTAAGAAAGGGTGCAAATTATCAGATATATTTGTGGCAAATAAAAAGTCACAATTTAGAGATTTTTACGCCAGAAAGCTGGGGGCAATGCAATGATGAATTGGGTCTTCAGTTTAAAAAAAAAAAAAAAAAAATCACAATTTTTTTTCTAAGGTCCTCAGCATCTGAAAGACATGTAGGTTTAAAGGGTTATTCTCCTGTCAGGCTTTCATGGCCGACCACAGCAGATGGGGCTATGGAAACAGCCCAGAGACTGTTTCTGTAACTCCTATAGAAATTAATGGGAGTTACGGAAACAGAGTAGAACAGAGTGCGTATATATTTTTCTGGGGAACTCTTTTTTTATTATCTTAAATAACCATATTTATGTATCTAATTACATTATGAAACAAGAGAATATTCCAAAATGCATGTCATATCAGATACTATGGAAGATTTATCATACTTCCTTTTTCCACCTGACAAAGAAAAAGACTCTTTTAAGACTAATATACTGACATCTTTAAGACACAGCATGCCTCTGCTCTGAATGTTTATAAAAAATAACGGTGCCATCATGCACAAATACATTTAATTATAGTATCTCATGATGTGTGCACGAGAAAAAGAGCAAAGCATTGATTGTTCATGAGCGCCAATAAAACAAAAGTATGACTTTACGGCCGCCTGGTTATTTCAAGAGGAAAAAAAATAGATAGTTTCAGATAAAAAGTACCATAGCTGATACTTAAGATTTACTACAAATCTTGTAGCTCTTCACATTCCAAAAATTTATGGTCAACTAAACAGAAGAAATTTGTTGCGTTCTGCAGCATTCTCCATTGCTACCTGAAGACATGAAAAGCAACGCTGTGAAGAAAATTCAGCATGGCTAGTAATAAACATGGGCTGTTACGTTGGGCAACCTGACACTGGCGATAGCTCATTATCTTTGTATATGTGTAGTAGTGGGGAAGGATGTAGCTTCCCTATGGCACTAAAAGAGTATATTGCCGGTAGTTAGATCTCTCTGGGCTGCAGTTAGGTCCAATTAAGGGGTTAGCTGTAATAATCCAGGCCAGCAGAGTAAAGGGGAATCCAGTGCTTTGGTTAGGCATGTGAGTAAATGCCTTAATGATAATATGTTTCCTTGTGGGCTGTAGTATTGGTAACCAGCCACAAGATGCCACTGTCCCAGGTGCAGTTGATAGGTTAAGTCTGCTAGTAGGATTGCAGATATGTATGACAGTGAAGGGGGTTAATTGTGTAAGAGGACAGCCCATAGTGGGTGGGCAATTTAGGAAACCTGTGGTGAGTTTCCAGAAACAATCAGTGAGAGTTTGGACTGGGAACAGTACAGGCAGCCTGAGTATAGTGGCTGTTAGGGCAGACGTGAGCCCCATGCCCCAGACAGTAGGATCACCAGAGCAAAGGTTTCCTACACAGGAGTTCCCTTAGCCGGCCGGAGAAACTCAACAGAGGTATTGAGGACCCGGGGGCACATTCTGTCTGCAGGCTGCAGAAGAAACAAGGGCTCAAGGCTAGGACGTGGGGAGAACTAGGATCCGGATATACTGTCACTGGCGAGGAAGATTCTCTAGAGCTAGTGAATAGAGCAACAGAGATGCTTCACCCGTGGGAAAGATGTCAACCCGTTGGGCCTAATCCATTATATCTGTCTATAAATATTGTATATATTCCTCTTCCCCAAGTAAAGTCCCAGTTATGGTTAAGAACCTAATGTTCTATGAATTTAATGCTGCCCTGGTTCCAAAAGAGAAATGCCTGGAAACAGACGCGACCGAATGGTTTGACGTAAGTGGAGAGCACCACATACACCGCAGCACGTCAGAGAGGACACATATTGTCTGTAGGGTGCCAGAGCGAGCAGGGGCCACAGCTCGCCCACGACTACCTCGCAGGGGCACCTTACATATGCTAAATAGCCAATGGCAACTACTGATTTATTCACTAAGTGTTATGCATGTGAAATATGGTCACCTACCTAAATGGTTAAACCACTGATCACTGAATAACCCCAGAGTCTGTGCCTCTTCACTGTACTTCTATCTACTTGCTGAACTGGTCTACAAAATGCTAAGAGTGGGAAAAAAAGCCTAAATGTTGGCAGACTCTTCGGCTTAGTTCACAGATTGTGGCCACAATAACAGTACAAGTGTAACGTGTTTGCTGTGATTTTGAAAAATCGTAGCAAAACAAAGCTTTTTTTTGCCATAATTGAAGCAAAACAAAAATGCAACACGGCCGCAACGTGTGAACAAAGTCTTATGATCAGATCTCTGCCCATAACAAGCGATAATTTATATATATAGAAGTAGATCAGAGCTCTTTTAACCCCTTCATGACCGGAGCATTTTCCGTTTTTTTGCGTTTTTTGATTTTTGCTCCCCTTGTTCCCAGAGCCATTACCTTTTTTATTTTTATTTACCATATCTTGTACTGGAAAAAGGGAAAAAAATTCCAAGTGCGATGAAATTGCAAAAAAAGTGCAATTCCACAGTTGTTTTTTGCTGTTTTTTTTACCACATTCACTGAATGCTAAAACTGACCTGCCATTATTATTCTCCAGGTCATTACAAGTTCGGAGACACCATACATGTATAGGTTCTTTTTTATTTAAGCGGTGAAAAAAAAAATCCAAAGTTTGCTAAAAAAAAAAAAAGGCACCATTTTCCGAGACCCGTAGCGTCTCCATTTTTCGGGATCTTGGGCCGTATGAGGGCTTATTTTTTGCGCGCTGAGCTGATGTTTTTATTGATACCATTTTCGGATAGATGCAATGCTTTGATCGCCCATTATTGCTTTTTATTTTTTAGTAATGCAAAAAAACTATTCTGGCGTTTAGAATTTTTTTCTCGTTACGCCGTTTACCGATCAGATTAATTATTTTTTTTATATTGATAGATTGGGCGATTCTGAATGCGGCGATACCAAATATGTCTATGTAGGTTTTTTTTTTATATTTTATTTTGAATGGGGAGAAAGGGGGTGATTTAAACTTTTATATTTGTTTTATTTTTTTAATATTTTTTAAAAAAATTTTTTACATTCTTTGCATGCTTCAATAGTCTCCATGGGAGACTAGAAGCAGCAGTTGTCTGATCGCCTCTGTGTAGCAGATTTGATCAGCGCCGACCAGTGCCACCCACAGGGTTCTCCTGCAGACCCCGGGTTGTCATGCCAACCCATCGGTGACCCGCGATCATGTGACAGGTCACCGATGGGCAAGGTAAGTGACGCGTATCCGGTTTGCACGAGTTAATATCAGAGATTGACAGCGGCATTTAACTAGCTAACAGCCGCGGATGGATCGCGATTCCACCTGCGACTGTTGCGGGCACGTCAGCAGTATAGATCAGTAGTCATGTGCCCAGAAAAGTGCAGGCTCAGCGCCGGAGCCTGTGCTGAACAGGGGGTTATGACGTCGTACGTACTATTACGTACCATGTCATAAAGGGGTTAAAGGTCCGTTCACACAAACACAACCAAATTGAGGACAGAATGATTGTTAGTCTATTTGTTTTCCCCCCATACATGCATGTTGTCGGCAGCTCATCTCCGGTTTACATGAAGAGATGTGCTGTCGACTATAATTATTTAATGGACAATCAAATCAGCTGACAATGGATTGTTTTCCATCAACTGCACATTTACATGGGCCAATGAGCTCCTATGAGCATGCGTTTGATGATTATTGCCTGTGGAAAAGGACACTTACAGAATTATCATGGCAGTGAGCTTTTATATGCAAGGATTCGCCCAGGCCAATATAGTGAGTTTAGATACTACTAGTTTAACACTTTAATGTACCTCCTAGAGATAGCTCATCATTTTAACCAATCAAAGCTTATTATTTTATCCAATATTCATACCACCACATTATGCAGAGGTTACCATAAGCGACCCCCAATAAATTCCAATGGAGCTTACACTCTAATTTCTCTATCTCACAAACACATACATTAGGGCTTATGTCAAACTATGAGTATTTTTTTTAATTGTGAGAGGAAACCTATACAACATGCAGATGTTACCCTTGCTTGGATTTGAGCCCAATGTTATTAAAGGGAATCTGTCACCAGGTTTTTACTACCTCATCTGAGAGCAGCATAATGTAGGAAAAGAGACCCTGACTCCAGCCATGTATCACTTAGTTTACTGGGTGCCAACCAAGAGTTTTTAGATGTAGCATGTAGCAGAGCTAACCGCGCCCCCACTACAGCTTTCTATGTACATTGTCTATTGACAGTAAACTGCTAATCAGAGGAGGGAGAGTGGTTGAACAAGGGCTCACATGCCATGTAATCTGGGCAGTAATAATCTTCTGGTGATAAAGCCTTTATTGTATAGAAACAACAGCACACAGCATAATAAGTGACACATCACTGAAATCTAAGTCTCATACTGTCCTCAAATTAGTTAGCAAAAATCTGTTGACAGATTCACTTTAACTATAGTACTAATCTTATGGCCATGAAGCCTTTAAGGTTGCACAGTAGCTATCTTTATTAAAGAGGCCAAAACTGGACCTGGGGAGGGCAATCTGAGTTTGTTACAAAATTTTGAGCCCAAATCTATAGAAAGGCAGTTTTACATGATGCAGTTTATTCTTTTTGACCTACATTGTATTCAGCAATAGTCATCACGAGAATTTACTGTATAGGGCAACATCCAATATAACGCCAATCTTGTTTTTAAATACATAACGATTTTAGAGGCTGCAAATTATAAATGTAGGTGCAACAATTAAAGTGTTCAGCATACAACACCTTAGCTATCAAGCCCATGTGCAGATAATTTCATAGACTGGTGAAGCGGCACTATATTACAAATATAAAAGCTGAAGATCAGCCTGGAAGTTGTGCCACCAACAAGCGGTTCTGGTAAACACAGCTGGCATGGTGCAGTAGGTATTGAGGGGTTTTTAATGCTAGCAGTTCTCTTCTCTTTTCATTTTCTTCCTCTTGTGATTGTCATGTTATATAGCTTGCACCACTGCCAATTTCTAAGTTGTCATTTCTGAGAATGCCTTGATCTGATTCCATATAATATAGTTCTAGATTTCCAAACAGTATTTTCTCAAACAAATACAAAGGAAAGACATTCCCTTCCTTAAACAGCTTCTTCTAACTCAACCTTGTTATTCCAACAACATGAGCTGGTCATATAGTCCACTTAAAGCACCACTCCAGCGTTTTTATATTGGAGCACTGGAGTGGTGTCACTAATATAAGTTCCCTGCCCCTAGTCTTCTACTCACCAGCTGCCATCTTCATCTGTTCTCAGCGCTGCTTCGGTCGTTCTGCAGCAGGTTGTGACTTGCTGGATCGCTCCAGTGTTTGCTGGGCGAGCTCAATGTAAGTCTATGGGAGCCAGAACAAGGCCAGAACGAGGTTCTCATAGACTTGCATTGAGAGCTTGTGACTGTTATGTCTGACTTACGGTAAGTCAGAAGTTGTGGTCATAAGATGGCAGTATGGCACCGCGAACTGATGAAGATCACGGCCGGTCAGTATAATATTAGGAGCAGGGAATTTACATTAGTGCCACCACTCCAGCATTGAAATAAAATAAAAAACCATGAATCCTACTTTAATGGCCCGACTCATCACGCAGTTGGAGTAAAACTGCTTGAAATGTTGCTACATTTTTGCACATCTTATAGCTGCTATTGGAAACTGTACACCAGTGATGGCCAACTCCGCCAATTATTACAACAGTAGAAAGAGCTTTGTGTGGAGGACATGGCAGGGAGCTTTTGGCAAATTCATTATTATTTATGCCATAAAAGTGGTACAAATCACTACAGAGATGTGCTCTAGTCTCTCACTGGCTTACATTTCTTGTGATATTCAGCAGGTGAAAGATGGGACAAACTAATTCAGAGACTCACACTGGCATGGCATGCTTCTTAATGGATTTGGTGCACATTATTCTAGTGCACTGTTCATGGAGAGAAGTAAAAAAACACCCTAATGCAGCAAGTTCTATTTTTTACAGATTCCAGTTTATTTAATTTTTTGTTTTATAGTTGTCAGAAACATAACACACAAACACAGACAAACACACACATACAAATACACACATACATACATTAATATACATACACACACATATACATACACACTGTAAGGCGGCGGTGTTCACACCGTGCAGTAACTGAGGTAGTGACCCAAGCAAGTCCAACATAAACAGCTTTTATTTCAGCAACTCACGGGTTAACAGAAAGTCCTCCGGGTCGCAGCCGGGTTACCAGAAAGTCCATACACAATGGTTGCCGGGGACAACGGCCACGCCGGGCCTCTCAGAGCCTGACAGGTGCAGAGCCTTCCTAGGCGGTGGTTCAGCCACACTCAGTCCTGCTGAGCTTCCCTGCTGTGCTCCTAGCAGGTTGCAACATAGAACAACACTAATAGTTAGGGCAGGGTTTTTAAAGGACCTGTGGCAAGAGCCACTGGAAAACCCGGGTTGGAGGGAGGAGGCCGCCCCACTGCCTCCTGTGACCTCCTCCAAGAAATGAAGGCCCTGCCGGGTTTTACTTAATCTGCCTTAGCCAGGTGGTCTGACCAGGTCATTGCTCACCTTCATTCCTGCATTGCAGCCGCAGCTGTGTGTGTGACTGCAATGCACTCCAATGGATTTAATAGGTCTCTGTACACATTCTGGGGGATATATAACGTCCCTCGTATACGATCCCGGTCACTGCCTCACATATCCCCCCCCACTGTTCAAACTTGTGGGGTTGAACATTTGCCACCATACAGGGTGCCCGGGACAGGGCATCCGCGTTTGCTTGCAACTTCCCAGGGCGATGTTCTACAGAGAAACTGAAATTTTGCAGAGACAGGAACCACCTGGTGACTCGCGCATTCCTCTCCTTGGCATTCCTCATCCATACCAAGGGTGAGTGGTCCGTCACCAAGCGGAACTGACGCCCGAGTAAATAACGTAGTGATTCCAAGGCCCACTTAATAGCCAAACACTCCTTCTCTACCACGCTATAGTTTTTCTCTGCCGAGACAAGTTTTCTACTCAAGTAGGTGACCGGGTGCTCTTCACCGTTCACTTTTTGTGACAATACCACCCCTAGGCCTACCTCCGAGGCATCTGTCTGTACAATGAAGGTTTCCTTGAAGTTGGGGCTAATGAGGACCGGCTGTCCACACAAGGCCAACTTCATGGACTGAAAAGCTTCTTCTGCCTGAGGGTTCCACCGAACCATTACCGATTTTTTTCCCTTCAAGAGATCGGTCAGGGCCGCCGTTCGCCCAGCAAAATTAGGTATAAACCGGCGGTAATACCCAAGGATGCCAAGGAACGCCCTCACCTGTTTTGTACTTGACGGTTTAGGCCAGTTTTTTATAGCCTCAACTTTATTGATTTGGGGCTTGATAGCTCCTCGGCCTATCACATACCCCAAATATCGGGCTTCCTCTAGCCCTATCACACATTTTTGGGGGTTTGCCGTTAACCCTGCGGCTCTGAGAGAATCCAGCACTGCCTGTACCTGTGATAGGTGCGTATGCCAGTTGGTGCTAAAGATGATAATATCATCTAGATACGCGGACGCGTACTCCTGATGAGGCTTGAGCACTATGTCCATCAACCTCTGAAATGTAGCCGGGGCCCCATGTAACCCAAAAGGTAAGACCACATAGTGGTATAGACCCTCTGGAGTTACGAAGGAGGTCTTTTCCTTCGCCGAATCTGTGAGAGGTACCTGCCAGTAACGCTTGGTGAGATCGAGCGTGGTAAAGTACTGGGCCTGCCCCAGTCTCTCAATCAGCTCGTCCACCCGGGGCATTGGATAAAGGTCGAACTTTGACACTTCATTCAATTTCCGGAAATCGTTACAGAAGCGTAATGATCCGTCTGGTTTTGGAATCAGTACGATGGGGCTAGCCCACTCACTCCGTGACTCCTCTATGACGCCTAACTGAAGCATTTGTTTTACCTCAGCCGTGATGGCTTGCCTCCGGGCCTCGGGTACCCGGTACGGTTTTATTCGTACCCGTACCCCAGGTTCGGTGACAATGTCATGTTGGATAACCGTAGTCCTACCTGGTAGCTCTGAGAACACGTCGGTATTGTGCTGCACCAGCAAGCGAGCCTCCCGTCGCTGCTGTTTAGTGAGGGCATCACTTATCCTGACCTCCCCCTCGGATGCTTACCTGGCTGAAGGTGGAGAATTCTCTGGTGTTATGCCCGGGGTGACGTCTGTAACTAAACACTCTCGATCTTTCCAAGGCTTTAGCAGGTTTACATGGTAAAGCTGCTCAGGTTTCCTCCTTCCGGGCTGATACACCCGGTAATTTACCTCCCCCACTTTTTCTCGAATCTCATATGGTCCTTGCCACTTGGCCATGAACTTACTCTCGGCTGTGGGTACCAGTACTAACACCCGATCACCCATGTTAAAAGTTCTGACTCTGGCTCTTTTATTATATGTGCGCCTCTGAGCTGCCTGGGCATCTAACAGATGCTCTTTCACGATGGGCATGACCGCCGCGATCCGGTCCTGCATACTAGCCACGTGTTCAATTATACTCCTATGCGGAGTTGGCTCTTGTTCCCATGTCTCTTTGGCTACGTCCAACAGACCCCTAGGGTGTCTGCCGTACAATAACTCAAAGGGAGAGAACCCTGTGGAAGCCTGGGGTACCTCACGGACGGCGAACATCAAATAGGGTAACAACATGTCCCAATCCCTTCCATCCTTAGAAACCACCTTTTTTAACATGGACTTGAGGGTTTTATTGAACCGTTCTACTAGCCCGTCAGTTTGAGGGTGGTACACCGAGGTGCGCAATTGTTTAATTTTTAGCAATTTGCATAGTTCCCTTGTCACTTTGGACATAAAGGGGGTCCCCTGATCCGTCAGGATCTCCTTGGGGAGTCCAAGGCGACAGAACATGGCAAACAGCTCCCGTGCAATCAGTTTTGCCGAGGTGTGGCGTAGTGGTATAGCTTCCGGGTACCGAGTGGCATAGTCGACGACTACCAGTATATGTTGGTGTCCACGGGCGGATTTTACAGTGGGTCCAACCAAATCCATTGCAATCCGTTCAAAAGGCACCTCTATCACTGGCAGAGGTACCAATGGGCTACGGAAACTTGCAGTGGGTGTGGTCAGCTGACATTCGGGGCAGGATTCACAGTACCTTTTGACCTCCGCGTAAACCCCAGGCCAAAAGAACCGCTGCAAGATACGTTCTAACTTTTTTTTTACCCCTAAGTGTCCACCCAGCAGGTGTGAGTGTGCCATCTCGAGAATCGCCCGACGGTACGACTGAGGTGCCACTAACTGATCCACAACCTCGTCCCTGATCTTATCTATCCTATAGAGCAACTCACTGATGATTACCAGGCGTGGAAATACAGTATCGGCACCGGGCTGTTGAGCTACGCCATTTACCTCTAACACCCTTTCCCGCGCCTGAGCCAGGGTGGGATCCTGTAGCTGAGCCGTCCCAAACGTGGCCCGGGACACTTCCAGCTCGGGGATCGATGGGTTCTCCTCGACCTCTCCTGCCAGCACCTCTAAGGGAAACCTATCGGGGTCACACTCTGTCCCTAGGTTGGACACCCCTACGGCAGGTTCCCCTGACTCTGTTTCGTCGGGTACAATGCCTGTAATACATTTTACCGGGGGAGAGTGGATTTTGTTTTTCCACAGAGTCCAGAACAGGGGCAAGTCTCTTCCCAACACAGTCCCATAGGGAAGAGTTTTTACCACCCCTCCTACCACGTTTTATTTCTCCACACGGCGTGGACAGGACTACCTCCTCAGTTGGGTACTCTCGGAGGTCCCCATGGATACACACAACCCCAACGGGCCGTTCACCGGGGTTGTCTCCTGCCACCAACGACCCATGTACCAAAGTCACAAGGCTCCCTGAGTCCAGGAGGGCCTCCGTGGGGTACCCATTAACCAGTACCTGGCATAGTTGGAGTTCACTGTCCCGGGATTCGGAGCTCGCTGTGCAGACGGTCTGGGCGTACATTGAGACCTGGCGATTATATCCGCAGTCCATGGGTTCCGTAGTCAGGGGACAATTAGCAATCACATGTCCCAGCCCCTGACACCGCCAGCGCCTAAGGGTGGTGGTTCTGTTAGGTCTTATGACAGTTTGGGAGGGAACCGGTCTCCTGCCACTCTTACTCCGGGGTTCCCCTTCAGCACGGGTACGGTGCTGACTGTCCCCAGCAGAGGGACGCGACCCCTTTCCCGACTCCTGGGTTGGCAGGGATAGGCGTGACAGCCGAAAGGGGGCGGAGTCTCGAATGAAGTCCTGAGTAGCCGAGTAGCGCTCGACCAAACTGACCACCTGGTCGAGGGTGCCGGGGTCCTCTTGCCCCACTCAACGTTGGATAGCGACTGACAGAGTCCTCACCAGCCGGTCAACCACCACCCTCTCCACTATCTGGGCTGGGTACAAAGTCTCAGGTTGGAGCCACCTCTTTACCAGCTGCAGGAGGTCATAAGCCTGAGACCGGGCAGGTCGGGTCTCCACATAGGCCCACGAAAACACACGCTGAGCCCTCACGTATGTATTGACCCCCAGCCGGGCAAGGATCTCACCTTTGAGCCTCTGGTAGTCCCGGGCGTCCTCCTGACTGAGGTCGAAACAGGCCTTCTGGGCATCGCCAACCAAAAACGGAGCCACCACTTCCGCCCACTGGTAGGCTGGCAGGTTTTCCCGCTCTGCTGTGCGTTCGTAGATGGTAAGGAAGGCTTCCACGTCGTCCTCCGGTCCCATCTTCCTCAACGCTGAGCGAACCTTGTCCCGGGCGTCTCGACGTTCCGGGGCTAATGCTGTCGGCGTCTCCCGCAGGGCAGCAATCTGTTGCATCATCAGTTAATTTGTTTTTTGCTGCTGCCGTTGGAGATCCTGGTGCAGCTCCTGCTGTTGCCGTTGGAGACTCAGGTACTGTTCCTGCGGTTGCCGCTGAGACTGCATCTGCTGCTGCTGTTTGAGTACCAGCTGCTTAAACAGCTCCTCCATTTTGTCCATGGGGTGGAACTGAAAGGTGGCAGGCCGAATTGTGGTCATGCAGCGGCCGGTGGGGTGTGCCTCAGTCACTATGCCCGCATTCTCCACCAAGCTGTAAGGCGGCGGTGTTCACACCATGCAGTAACTGAGGCAGTGACCCAAGCAAGTCCAACATAAACAGCTTTTATTTCAGCAACTCACGGGTTAACAGAAAGTCCTCCGGGTCGCAGCCGGGTTACCAGAAAGTCCATACACAATGGTTGCCAGGGACAACGGCCACACCGGGCTGCTCAGAGCCTGACAGGTGCAGAGCCTTCCCAGGCAGTGGTTCAGCCACACTCAGTCCTGCTGAGCTTCCCTGCTGTGCTCCTAGCAGGTTGCAACATAGAACAACACTAATAGTTAGTGCAGGAGTTTTAAAGGACCTGTGGCAAGAGCCACTGGAAAACCCGGGTTGGAGGGAGGAGGCCGCCCCACTGCCTCCTGTGACCTCCTCCAAGAAATGAAGGCCCTGCCAGGTTTTACTTAATCTGCCTTAGCCAGGTGGTCTGACCAGGTCATTGCTCACCTTCATTCCTGCATTGCAGCCGTGTGTGTGACTGCAATGCACTCCAATGGATTTAATAAGTCTCTGTACACATTCTGGGGGATATATAACGTCCCTCGTATACGATCCCGGTCACTGCCTCACAACACACACACATCCACAAATAAATACACACACACATACTGTACATACATTCATATACATACACACACATCCATACATACACACACGTACACGCATTCATACAGCACATACATACATATGCATGCACACAAATATATACAGGTGCATCTCACTAAATTAGAATATCATCAAAAATATCATTTATTTCAGTTCTTCAATACAAAAAGTGAAACATTATATAGAGTCATTACAAACAGAGTGATCTATTTCAAGTGTTTATTTCTGTTAATGTTGATGATTATGGCTTACAGCCAGTGAAAACACAAAAGTCATTATCTCAGAAAATTAAAATGATTAACAAAAAACACCTGCAAAGGCTTCCTAAGCATTTAAAAAGGTCCCTTAGTCTGTTTCAGTAGGCTCCACAATCATGGGGAAGACTGCTGACTTGACAGATGTCCAGAAGGCAGTCATTGACACACTCCACAAGGTCCCAGAGTGTGGAGGAAGAGTGGAGAGGCCACAATCCAAGCTGCTTGAGGTCTAGTGTGAAGTTTCCACAATCAGTGATGGCTTGGGGAGCCATGTCATCTGCTGGTGTAGGTCCACTGTGTTTTATCAAGATCAAAGTCAGCGCAGCCATCTACCAGGAAATTTTAGAGCACTTCATGCTTCTGTAGCACCCTGAGGATTCGGCTGCTACAGGGGTATTGCACCTCAACCCAGAGGTGTGATATTCCACTCCCGGGTAAGGATGGAGTGTGGAACTGAGCTCGGTAGGCTGCATGCACTACACACATCCCATTTCCGAGGAACAGGCCGACGGTACTCTCACTTAGAAATGTGCAGGTACGACCGAGTCTGTTCCTGGCTGGAGTGGGAGGGGGGTGGTACATCCCAAGTAGTGTAGGGGCAGATAGGGGGAGCAGCCTGGGTAAAGATAGGAGCTCATTGGGTGCTGGTCACCTGAGCTCACACATAGAGGGTGTATATAAGGTGGGCACCAACTAAGAACAGGGTCAGATGCAGAGAACAAGTCAGGAGCAGAGGAGAAGGAAAGACCCAGAGTGAGAGAGGAGCGAGAGAGACCCAGAGGCACAGAAGAACAGGACTCTAAGATCCCAAATTAAAACCCCGGGTGAAGAGTCGGCATCAGGGTACCGGAACCCAAGCTGGTGGGGGTAAAAACATTCCCCAGCCAGAGACCGGAGACCGTGGGCAGCGTTTGCCACGGTCACCCACTACATCCACCCCGAAGGCACACCACATGAAGGGTCAGGGAACCCAAGGCCAAGGGTGTCCCAACAGAAGGCCCGAGGGAGCTGGACCTAGGTGGATCACTGGTGGGGACGGCCAGAGAACGGGACAGAAGGAGAGCTCAGGGCCACGCTCCGGACTTGTTTGGGGGTTGGCTGGATGCAGGACCTGGTGGACGCAGCACGGCTCGGGTGGTCACTCGGAGCTGGAGTGACCAGTACAACATCTGCAGTAAGTAAACACCCTTAACTGCATAACCCGACTCTGTCTTCACTGCCGTCTGCACTGCACCACCACAACCCCCATCCTCTGCACCTGTCCCCCCTGAGGCTATACCCCTCCCGTTGGGGGTTATCATCACAAGCTGCACCTGCATCATCAGCCTCAGCGGACCCTGCTGCAGCGGCGGCCACAGTGACCGCATCACAACGGGTGGCGTAGTCGACACAAAAGAACTCTTAATAACATCTGTAGGACTGCCACATAACACTGAGCTTGACGCCCTGGGCACGGGGCCGGGTCACAGCCGCTCGGAGACTACAACCCCCCATCTGATCCGGTGCCGGGTATTCCCCTCAAAAAGGAATATGTCCCAGGGGGCGCGTCAACTTTGGCGTAGTCGGCAGGATTACGTGCCCGCAACACCCGGGTACTGCGTGCCTGAAGAAAAGTGCAAGTTTACCTCAGAAAGAAGTCTCCCGCCGGTTCCGGAGGGTCCACACCATCGGACCCCATCACAGGTCGTGTCCCGCCGATTGTCCGCCATTTCCAGCTTGTTCCCGCCATCTGCAGAGTTTCCCGCCACTGGGCGACGCTTCCCGCCAAATCCGAAGATTTCCCGCCTTGGAAGAGCAGCGGACGCCATTATGGGCGTGCCAAAGGAGGGCAAGAGGCCGCCTCCCATCGTGGGCCGGGACAGAAAATGGCGCCAAAAGTGGAAACCGCCCCCACCAACAGAGACTGTGATGCTGGAGGTGTCTGTCAGCGTGAAAGAACTACCCCTGGAGCTGACAGTCACCGAGTTGCCCCGGGACCGCCCTCGAAGTGGGAGGAGACGAAAGGAGAGAACAAAGATGGGTGCCGCCTGGAGCAGTCTGGAGCGAGCGCACCCGGAGGCAGGAAGCCTGGAGAGGAGCAGCAAAGAAGCTCACCCGGAGATGTCCAGAGAGCAGAGCAGCACCGGCCCGCTGGCCAGGAGCCTGCTGGAAGAAGAGCAGAGCAGCACCGACCCGTTGGTCAGGAGCCTGCTAGACACCACGACCCCGCTAGGCCTAGTGGAGGTCCTTGCACAGCTCCCCCGAGACCGGGAGTGTGCACAAACTGCCCTGGAGGGCCTCGCACGGAGGATGGCCCGGGTACAGCGAGAGACATTGGCGGAGTGGAGCCGTGAGATGGCCCAGCAAACCAAGACCCGGAGCACGCCAGCCAAGATGAGGAAGCAGACCGCCTCTGAGGATGGCGCGGGAGGACCCAAGGTCGGAGACGGCGCCGAGAAGGGAGCCGAACGCATGGAGGCAGGTAAAGGGGACGTCTACACCCCAAGCCGGGACACCGCTTACCTGCCCCAGCTCCCCGTCGCAGAGCCCGAAAGTCCCCCTGCTGTGCCCGAAAACGCCATGTCACCGACGCAGACTAGGCCCCAACCGGAAGCCGCCGCCGCGACCCCTGTGACGTCACACGCCTCGACCCCGAGCGTGACCAAGCAGGAAGTACCACAAGCCTGGTCGCAAGGCCTAGTACCCGCGGGCGCCGCAATACCAACAGCGCCCCCTACCTCCGCGGAGCCTCCGGCCTGGCCGCAAGGCCAGGTAGCCCAGGGCGCCGCCGTATTAACGGTGCCCTTCACCTTCCAGGTGCCCCAGACCTGGCCGCAAGGCCTGGGCAACCCGGGCGCCACCACCACCGCGCCCATAAAACCTAAAGTGCCGCATCTGGGAGAAGATCTGTTCGCCCAACACACATGGCCGGACGGGCAGCCCTTTGTCTGGCCCAGGGAGTACTACGAACAAGAGCTCCAAAAGAGGGCAAGGCCCATGTGTGAACCCCTGATCCCGGCTCCAAAGCCCGTTAAGAGGATCTCGCCCCCGCTAGCAGAAGCGCAGTTTGAGTGGGACCCCACCGGAGAAGATCTCATGGGGTTCACTCAAGAGACTCGGGCAGCCGCAGCGGAGCGTGCAGAGTGCTGCCGCCAGCAGCTCGAGGTCTTTGAGAGGGAGCGGAGAGAGAGGCGGGTCCGGGAACAACAAGCCCAGATAAGGAGCGCGGAGCAGAAGAGCCGGGCCAGGAGAGACCCCCGTGCAGCGCATTGTCCCCGCACCATCGGGACAGTGATCAAGTTCAACCAGCAGCATGGGTGGGGCTTCATCAGAGACCACAACACCCCCGGCGACGTTTTTGTAACGCGCAGAGACGTTGAGTCCCATCTGCCGGAGGGGCACAGAGGTCGTGACCTTTATATCGGGGACGAGGTCACCTTTACCCGGCACAAGTGTGCCAAAGGACCTTACGCCCTCCACGTACACCGCCTGACGGAGGAGGAGTTGCGGTGCGAGGAGGAGGAGCAAGAGGACCCGGACGGGTCTGAAGTTACCACCAGCTATAAGCAAAGAGCAGGAGGAAGACGCCGTTGAGTGCGGCAGAGCAGGTGCTGTAAATAAGTTACCCAATCGGGGTATAAAGAAACTGAAACTGTTGCTAACTGTTTACCCGTTTACCCCTTAATCCCACAGGCTGAGGACTGTGAGCAGCCATTCCCTTTCCCTCCTTACCTGGCCGAGGACTGAGAGCGGCCAACTTCCCCTGTATATAGGTGCGCGTCCTAAAGCGCCCCCTACCGGTTTTATAGAAAACCTGTTTTTCTAAGAGACTGTCGCACTTTTCCCGGACACACGTTGCACAGTGTCCGGAGGAGGAGGAACCAGAAACAAGAGACGACGAGAATGTTATATGAAAAGTTTTATATATATATAATGTTTTATATGTTTTATATGTTTATGAAAAAAATTTTGTATGTTTTGGTGATGTTTTATGTCTTACAGCCCGAGGACGTGCTGTGATTTACCAGGGGGGAATGTAGCACCCTGAGGATTCGGCTGCTACAGGGGTATTGCACCTCAACCCAGAGGTGTGATATTCCACTCCCGGGTAAGGATGGAGTGTGGAACTGAGCTCGGTAGGCTGCATGCACTACACACATCCCATTTCCGAGGAACAGGCCGACGGTACTCCCACTTAGAAATGTGCAGGTACGACCGAGTCTGTTCCTGGCTGGAGTGGGAGGGGGGTGGTACATCCCAAGTAGTGTAGGGGCAGATAGGGGGAGCAGCCTGGGTAAAGATAGGAGCTCATTGGGTGCTGGTCACCTGAGCTCACACATAGAGGGTGTATATAAGGTGGGCACCAACTAAGAACAGGGTCAGATGCAGAGAACAAGTCAGGAGCAGAGGAGAAGGAAAGACCCAGAGTGAGAGAGGAGCGAGAGAGACCCAGAGGCACAGAAGAACAGGACTCTAAGATCCCAAATTAAAACCCCGGGTGAAGAGTCGGCATCAGGGTACCGGAACCCAAGCTGGTGGGGGTAAAAACATTCCCCAGCCAGAGACCGGAGACCGTGGGCAGCGTTTGCCACGGTCACCCACTACATCCACCCCGAAGGCACACCACATGAAGGGTCAGGGAACCCAAGGCCAAGGGTGTCCCAACAGAAGGCCCGAGGGAGCTGGACCTAGGTGGATCACTGGTGGGGACGGCCAGAGAACGGGACAGAAGGAGAGCTCAGGGCCACGCTCCGGACTTGTTTGGGGGTTGGCTGGATCCAGGACCTGGTGGACGCAGCACGGCTCGGGTGGTCACTCGGAGCTGGAGTGACCAGTACAACATCTGCAGTAAGTAAACACCCTTAACTGCATAACCCGACTCTGTCTTCACTGCCGTCTGCACTGCACCACCACAACCCCCATCCTCTGCACCTGTCCCCCCTGAGGCTATACCCCTCCCGTTGGGGGTTATCATCACAAGCTGCACCTGCATCATCAGCCTCAGCGGACCCTGCTGCAGCGGCGGCCACAGTGACCGCATCACAACGGGTGGCGTAGTCGACACAAAAGAACTCTTAATAACATCTGTAGGACTGCCACATAACACTGAGCTTGACGCCCTGGGCACGGGGCCGGGTCACAGCCGCTCGGAGACTACAACCCCCCATCTGATCCGGTGCCGGGTATTCCCCTCAAAAAGGAATATGTCCCAGGGGGCGCGTCACTTCCCTCTGCCGACAAGCTTTTTGGAGATGGAAATTTCATTCTCCAGCAGGACTTGGCACTTGTCCACACTGACAAAAGTACCAATACCTGGTTTAAAAACAACATTATCACTGTGCTTGATTGGCCAGCAAACTCACCTGACCTTAACCCCATAGAGAATCTATGGGGTATTGTCAAGAGGAAGATGAGACACCAGACCCAACAATGCAGACGAGCTGAAGGCTGCTATCAAAGCAATCTGGGCTTCCATAACACCTCAGCAGCGCCACAGGCTGATCACCTCCATGCCACGCCACATTGATGCAAAAGGAGCCCCGACCAAGTATTGAGTGCATTTACTGAACATACATTTCAGTATGGCAACATTTTGGGTTTTAAAATCATTTTCAAGCTGTTGTTATAAAGTATTCTAATTTACTGGGATAATGACTTGTGTGTTTTCATTGGCTGTAAGCCAGAATCATCAACATTAACAGAAATAAACACTTGAAATAGATCACTCTGTTTGTAATGACTCTATATAATGAGTTTCACTTTTTGTATTGAAGAACTGAAATAAATTAACTTTCTGATGATATTCTAATTTAGTGAGATGCACCTGTACATGCATATACATTATGGCCCATTTTGTTTCTTTTTCTTTCTTTAAAGACAGGAGAGTGATATTGTCATAAAACGGGTAGATGTAGTGCCCTAAACCACTACCAACCGTGCCAAAGAAGAGTCATAGAATTTCTGCATAATACTGTCACGCAATGGAAACATAATAGTGTCATATAATGAACACAAACCAAAAGTGCCCTAATAACAGTACACCGTAGTGCTGTAATAAAAACAGCATGCGGTTCCTATAAAATACCACAGCAGGAACTATGATTTACATCTAGACCATGGTGAGGGGTGGGAAGTGTCTCGTTGGACAATTTCCTTTCTTCCCTATACTAAAATCACTATAGTATTGTATGGTCGACTCTCTCCCATCAAAATTTTACAATGCGACTTGCATGTTTTTTTCTGTACCTTTCCATAAACTCAGCAGCACATTTTTATTAATTATGTCAGCCTTACACTAATTTTCACATAATATTGCACAAATTTGTCTCTAACAGGCAAGCCTCCTATATTTTTAAAGGGATAGTATGAGAGAAGCATTCTTATTTTTTCAATCTTCCTTTTAAATAATTTAGCATATACAATAATAATATAATAAAGCATGCTACATAAAATGGATTGTATATGGTTTAGCAATCACAGTGAAATAGGGGTGAAAAACTTTTGTAAAAAGTGTTTGTTGTCAATATCTATTATAATGGACTGTAATTGAACATATTTGACATGTTTTGGGGTTGCACGGGGTCCATCATCTAGAATGATGAAAGGAGACATCATTGCCTCTGGTGGCCTGGGGAACCAAAACTTGTGTACATCAAGTTTAGCTCAAAGTTAGCTTTGAAAAGGCGACTTTACATAATGCAGATAAGTACCATTTTCCCATATTTTCTTCTGTTGGCACTACATGAAATGCCAAAGCTAATAAAGCAATATTCTCAGTATAAGACCTCATGCAGATGACAGTATAAACCCTCCGTGTGCTGTATGATTTTTAATCGGATTGCACACGGACAGCACACTGACCCCTGTTATTCAATAGGGCTTTTTTCTCAGTCCAACTGTCCGTGAAAATAAAAATTGCAACATGGACTACTTTCTACCGCGTCTCACCCATTTAAGTCTATAGGTGAGTAAAAAAAAAAAATCAGATCTCACACAGAACATCTGAGTGGCATCCGATTTTTACGGATACATTTCTATTATAATCCTCGGAAACTGTATTTGGTCATGTACATTTTTTTTAGTGTAGATATATGAAAACATTGCATACGGACGTCACACTGACATACAAAATGGACACATGGGTGAAAATTTGTTGCAAATCATCGGAGGTTTCTGAACGAAACTCGTACGATTTTTCAGACGCTCATCTTCAGTCGGCTTAAAATGGATAAAGAACACTCTCTAGGGCCTCATTCAGACATCTGTTTTTCACGTAGTGTTCTCTCCAGGATTTTTCAATGATAGGATACGTACACATTATAGTCTAGGGGGCTGTTCACATCGTATTTTTCATATATTAACAACTTAGAGGAGGGTTCCAGGGGAATTTTTTAACAGTTTACAATGAATAAAGAAGTAATACTCACCCTTATTGATTCCCCAAAGCCCCCGTTTTGGTGCTTACTTGGTCCCGCTGTTCTGTGCTCCCTAGTCTCGTCTTTGACACACCAGAGATGATCGGAAATGTCTGATTAGATAATCAGTGAGTAACGCACCTCAGCTATAGACTGGCACAGCAGGCATTTTGCTGCTATTTCTGGCGAGTTAAGGAAGTCACAGACTGGTGGGACGAAATGAGCTTCAGACCTGGAGTTGTGGGGGATCAAAGAGGGTATAATTTATTTTATTGGTTTAAAGCATTTAAAAAAATCCTTGAAGCAGCACCCCATTAATTCTCTAGCTAATTACACTGAAAATAACCCAACATACATCTCCCTATTGTACCATAAAGGGGAATATACAGGTCCTTTGAAGAGTATTAGAACTTAACTCACTCTGCTGAAGCAGCTTCCAATGCATGTTATCCTACTATAAGTCAAGCCGCAAAAGTTCTGTACACTATATACAGCACATTGGTCAATCATATGACAAATAAGCAACATATTTGTAAAACGCTGAAAACTTAGATAGTAGGACACCCATGAGACTTTAACAATAGTAGTAGCACATGTAATGTGGGCTTTAACAAAATGATCCACCCGTGGCTGTTAACAAGCTAAATACCTCGATCCGGAAGCGCGTCATAAGACACGCCCATCACGTGATCGCAGAGCGCTGATGGGTTGTCATGACAGCCGGGGATCTACAAAAGACCCCCGTGTTTGTCATTGTAAATCTCCTATGAATGCTGGCCCGAGACCGGCGTTCATAGGAGATCATGATTTATGCTACACATAGCAGGGTTTAAGCACGGGCTATCAGACGATCACAGCTTCAAGACTATTGAAGCAAGTAAAAAGTAAAAAAAAAAGTTTTAATAAATATAAAAAAAAATAAAAAATAAAATAAAAGTTCAAATCACCCCCCTTTTGCCCCATTCAAATTAAAAAAAAAAAATACACATTTGATATTGCTGTGTTCAGAATGACCGATCTATCAAAATATAGAGTAAATTAATCAGATCGGTAAAAGGCGTAACAAGAAAAAAAGTCAAAACTCCAAAATTACATTTTTTTGGTCACTGCTACATTGCAATAAAATGCAACAACAGGTGTTCAAAACATCATATCTACCCCAAATGGTATAAATATAAACATCAGCTTGGGGTGCAAAAAACAAGCCCTCACCCAGCCCTAGATCACAAAAATTAAATATGGTATAAGCCCCCGTAGCCCTCCATACAGTTTACTGCACTCCCCATAGTCCTCCATATAGTATACTGCACTCCCCATAGTCCTCCATATAGTATACTGCACTCCCCATAGTCCTCCATATAGTATAATGCACCCATAGTCTTCCTACAGTATACGGCACTCCCCATAGTCCTCCATATAGTATAATGCATCCCATAGTCCTCCATAAAGTATAATGCACCCCCCATAGTCCTCCATATAGTATAATGCACCCCCATAGTCTTCCATACAGTATTATGGCCACAACAATGTATTCATTGATTTAAAAAAAAAATACAATACTCACTTCTCCTCCTTGTTCCCTGCTGCTATGGTCTCTGCAGCGAGTGTTCTTAAGTGCAGTACATCTCAGCACATCGGGCGCCATGTAGTGACGTCACCGCGCCTGCTGCGCTGAGACGTCAGACGCAGAGGAAGAATGATGGAGGAAGGATCTCCTCCATCATTGCTTTCAACTGTATAAGCCACTGCTTTAGGTTAGTAATGGTGTTGAATGTATGTTCCATTTTTAAGTATTAAAAAGGTCTAATGTTCCATTTGCTACAGCTCTCGCCTTCAATACAAATATGTAGTTGTTGCTGAAACGACTTTCAGAAATAAACCAAAGTTTTATGTATACCTGGTACAAGATCTCAGAGCTGATACACTGCCAACTACTTAACAAAGCATTGCATGCCACCGAGATGCCAGCGTCTGGCCTTGTTGCCAACAGTGTAGCTTTTGAAAGAAGGAGCCTCTTTTTCAAGGTCAAAGTCTGAACAATTTTACAATTGCACACCTTGTTCCCTTTCTAAACTGTTTGAGTACAGCGTCTTCTTTTTTTTGCTGTACAGCTTATTTTTAGCTAAACATATTGTATCGTTCTCCAATAAGGCCCCTGTCAAGGGCACACATAGCCTGCAAAAATATTCCTGTCCATTTCAGATAACTATGTGATGAATAATATCATACACCAGGGCCCAAAGTAAGGAAGAATGTTATGATCCAAATATTTAATGTATATTTTACAGTTACGATCTCCACGGCTTAATTTCTGAACATGAGAATTTGACTTGTGGCAATGAAATCTGAAGGATAGCCGGGCACGGGGTGATTTTAATGTAATCGAGCAGATTTATGAACAAAGCAGAAATAGGAAGAGAAGCAGCGCTAGGTATTCTTCACATGTTCTTTTCGGGTATGGCAGTAGAGCACTGGCTCTCTCTAGTTCCTTCTCATATTATCTTTTAAGTGTTAACAGATCGCCTCCGGCTATTTTGTACACAAAGACTTAGGGATTTCTTGGCCTGACAAAATTGATTTGGTTTATATTCTGCTATTCTGTAATGTAATGACAAAATCACTTAGACCCAATGTTGTAGCATTCACCCACAAGTTAATTTAGAGACTACCTCCGTGCAGCAATAAAATTTGCAGAACTATTTCACTTTTAAATGCCACTTTGCCCTAAAGCTACCTGATACAAGCGGCATTGGATATGCCATAATAATGCAGAAATATTTTGTTTCATTCTGAGATTAATGACAAGCAGTGAGATCAGAGGTGTAAAAGCGAGTGTGGGCTTAACTCTGGCTTACACAGATAAGCATACAGCCTTAAATGGATACTAATAAAGCATGTCAAAAAAGCAGGACTGGGCTACATTGCTCTCATCAAAGGCAAATGATTCTAAAACTGGTCATATACTCTGGATACCAGTCTTACAATTGTATGCAAACTAGCTTTTTACCAGAGAGAAAGTAAACTCTCTTCCCACTGCCACCTTGTGGAGATGACTACCCTACAAGTCAGTCTCCAACCCTTTATTGAGCCATGCCACATGACTATGAATATTAGCCAAGCTAGACAAAATTCTACAGGTAGCTGTTTTGAGATACTCAGCCCCTCACCAAACTTGTGGGGTTAGGTCACTGCTTTGCAAAACTTGTACATTCTCCAGCTCAAGAACAGAACCAAAACAGGTTTGTTCAGTATTCACCCAAACAGCGTCATGGATCCAATCCTTCATATGACTCTTCTTTATTGGTGCATATTACAAATGTCCAAAAACATTTAACATAATCTCCAGTGGTTTATGCATTTTGAAATGGAGCCTTACTCGTGGCCAGTGTACAACATTTGGCTGGCAAAATGAGATGCCTCTGATGCAGGTTGGGTTGGCAGCACGGCTCTATGGAGACTTTTTGGCATTGGGGAAAAATCTTGCCAGTGTCATCTAATGGAGGTAGCTATCCTATAAGTCAATGTCTAACCATGACACTGTAACAAGCCCTGCATTTGTCCAACAGCTAGTCCTCCTGACTTCACCATAAGCATGAGTTTAAGGAGAAAAACCATCAACACTGCCCTTATTTTTTTTTAAATATAGTGTGCTTCAGGAAGGGACTCGTGGTCCAGATTAATTAAAGTGGGAACCTCAGCACCACAAAAGAAAATGAGACTGCCGGATCAAATAAAGTAACACTGTAGCAAGACCTACAGACTCATTTTCTTTTGTGGTGCTGAGGTTCCCACTTCAAGTTTAAAGTAAGACCTTCTACCAGGGAACTCCTCACTTGGAATTGGAGAACCAATGTTCTGTGCGATGATAGGGACATGGCGATTCTCTTCCAATTGCCTGACAGGTAAACCTGAGAATGAATGGCAGGAGGATTACAGTAAAAAACAACACCATGAGATCCACTAAAGTTTGGAAATGGTACCAAGACCAGTCCATATACAGAAATGAAGAACAAGCTACTAAACTTTCTAGGGAAAGGTTGTACATAGTTAGTGTAGCTAAGCATTCAACATTGGCAGAAAGAGCTGTATAAAGGGGTATTTCTATCTCGGACACCTGGCACGAGAATGACTCCTTGATAGAATAAAATAATCTACCATAATCTTTGTTAAAAATGCACTCTTAATTGTTATATGGATGTGGATTTTATATACTGTATTTTCTTATTGTTCTACGTAAATCACTTGGGAGAAAATAAGATCAGTCACCAAACAACCCATGTAAAGGACGAAGCAGAAGAGATTCCAATAGAAGAGATGCAAACTGCTGCCACAAAGAAGCATGGAAATGAGCAAGATCTAATGGATCCATTGCTTTCCTACTCTCCTACAGGAAAAACCAGCTCCGTAATATTGATACTCAAATTTGGTCGTCCTTGAGTTCTAAACCATCCACGTAACCAATTTATTCTCGGTACAGATGATAGGAATGAGTACTAGGATGATCATACAGAGCCAGCTATTATTACGCTAGCAGTAAATTATAGCATATGAGCTTTAAGCACATAAAATATCTTACGGCTAAACATAGTGGAAGGAAGCGTTAAAAAGTCGAAATGACGCTCACAGTAATTACTGCACTGCTCATTTTGTTATACATCATTGGGAGATCTGAGGAAATAATAGGAATCACATTTGCAGAAGCTATTATCCATATGCATTATCAGAAACAAAGGTTAATAAGTGCATGGGGGAGGGGACAATCCACTGAACGCTTGCAGTATGCTCACTTTGTTGTGATATATCGCGTAATCCTGGATGAAGCTGCGCTGAAAGTTTGAATTATTTTCACACATTTTTAGTCAGTGAAATTAACACCTGTCGGAGCTATTCGTGGTGGTGTGGAATAGATGAACAAAGTGACGTGCAACTTATTAGAGGGAGACACATTATAGAGTGCATACGTCTCCATTATAGTCTTCCTCTTACGTGGGTGAAGGACAAAGCTACATTCACATACAGAGATGTGACATAAAACTGATCCATTGTGTTGACTTTACCACAATCACCCCTTTTTCTATTTGAAATTGGCTACATTTAATTAGGCCACTTACATTTGTCAGATTTTAGGTGTCCTATGAAAGAATGTAATATTCCTTCCAGGGCAGTAAAAGTGCAAATTTTATAAATCTCATTATCACTCTGAATGCAATGCAGTCCCACCGAAATCTCATCAAGGTAATATCAAAGAATCAAACTGAAGAATTAGCTCCATGATAAGAATTGTCAGTGGTTTGTAATCTGACCACTGCTACAGAGAGTAGGATAGTATTCTCTGCAGATATCAAAATTCAGAGAAGGGGCTAGATGTTGGAGTGAGGCCTAGACATGGCACTGCCATGGATACCCTGCGCAATAGAAACCCGTCACGAAGGAGACCCATGTTCAGTAAACAGATGGCGTCATTCAGCTTTGGACCATTTCGTGTATAGGTTCTACATAGCTTGAAGAGATAGATCACAAAATTCTAGTTGGTTGTTGGAACCACATTATTCTGGGCATCAGAATGATACCAAGTCATACAGGCCTACTCACTCTCTAACCACTAAAATAAATATATTTGGATATAATGTTAGCACTTTACAAGCAACAGTGCTTTGATAATGAGAATATAACTTTTTAATTTTCATCCAAATCATTTCTATCTAAAATTTCAAAATGAGTTTTGCCCAAACTGATTAGCAGTCCCCTTCCCAAAATGAACCAAAAAAATGAAGAACCACTGGCTACTGAATGATCCTATGCCACCACAGGAGGACACTGAAGTAGAGCTGCTCATTCAGGCCCGAAGGCCATACGATCTTTCAATGGGAAATAGATTGAATTTTTTTTTGCAGTACCCTCTGTCCAAGTGTCCTCTTCTCACTGTTGGTCTCACTAATGTAATACCTGCAAATTTGATACAGGTCTGGTCACTATTGTGCTCTACAGTGATGTCAGGACTCCGATGTGTCTGCATAGAGATGCATTTACATTTATTTTACTCGCTTATATAGCGCCATGAATTCCACAGCACTTTACATACATTATCATCACTGTCTCCAATGGGGCTCACAATCTAAATGCCCTTTCAGTATGTCTCTGGAGTGTGGGAGAAAACCAGAATACACCCATGCAAGCATACAAGCTCCTTGCAAGTGTGTCCGTTGGTGGAATTTGAACTCAGGACCCCAATGCTGCTCTCACCCCACTGCGTCACTGTGCTGCCCATATTGCATGATTATCAGGAACGAGTGTTCTTAGATATTATTTCTATTGTTTCCCAATAATTGTGCAGCATTAACAGACTGGCATTCACCAGATAAACAAGCAAAACGCTTGTTCGTTGGGTGAAATGATCTCTTGGCTAGTTTAAAGGGAATCCGTCACCTTGGAAAACTATATTTACCCACAGAGGCTACATTCATCACTCACAGCACTGCTCACTATACTATGCAAAAGTGAGTCGGCTGCCAATCAAAGTGCCTACAGCCACCGCTGACATTATAATGAGTGATGCTATGCACGCCCTTAGGACTGAAAGCCGGCGGCTCCCAAGAGGAAATATGATCATTTTCTCCTGGTAGCTGCACTTTCACTAAGGTGGCAGGACAGCAATGTAATGCAATTAACCTGCAGAATAACCCTACATCTGCAGGTACTGTAAATCAGACTTTAGGAGGGGTTTGGGTTCCTGGAGAACTGGGCCGACTTCTCAGTTGGCTACAGGTTCTACGCTAGGGACGGGCTGCACCTCAATGGGGAGTGTGCAGCTGTGCTGGGGGAGAAAATGGTCAGACGGATGGAGGAGTGTTTAAACTAGGGATTGGGGGGAGGGTATTCATTTTATAGGTGGGGAAGATAGTGCAGATAGTGACCTGGGCACAAATAAAGAAATTGGGGGTGGGGTTAGAACAGTCAATATAGTAAGAAGGAATAGAGGTACAGAGAGATACATAAAATGCATGTACACTAATGCCAGAAGCCTCACCAACAAAATGGAGGAATTAGAATTAATTTTGTTGGAAAATAATCCTGACATGGTGGGGACATCTGAGACATGGCTGGACGAGAGCCATGACAGGGCAGTTAATTTACAGGGCTATAGTCTGTTCAGAAATGAACGTACAAACAAGAGAGGGGGGGGGTGTTTATATGTAAAATCATCCTTAAAATCTATCTTGCGTGAGAATATATGTGAATCAAATGAAAATGTAGAGTTCCTGTGGGTGGAGATAAGGGGAGGGGGAAAAAATAATAAATTACTGATATGGGGTTTGTTATAAGTCTCCAAAAATAATGGAAGCAGCAGAGAATATCCTCATAAAGCAAATAGATGAAGCAGCGACTCAAGGAGAAGTCATTATTATGGGGGACTTCAACTACCCTGAAATACATTGGGGAACAGAAACCTGTAGTTCCAGCAAAGGTAATAGGTTTTTGACAACTATGAGAGACAATTACCTTTCACAACTGGTTCAGGACCCAACAAGAAGGGGGGCACTGCTAGACCTAATATTAACCAACAGGCCAGACCGCATATAAAATATACGAGTTGGGGGTCACTTGGGTAATAGTGATCACAAAATAATACGTTTTCATGTAACCTTTAATAAGGTGTGTAGTAGAGGGGTTACAAGGACACTAAACTTCAGGAAGGCAAATTTCCAACGGTTGAGAGATGATCTTAGTGCAATAAACTGGGACGATATCCTGAGACCTAAAACTACACAAAGCAAATGGGAGACATTTACTAGCATCTTGAATAGGACCTGTGCACAATATATACCCTATGGGAATAAACATGCTAGAAATAGGAGGAAACCACTATGGCTAAATAGAACTGTAAGGCTGTGTGCCCACGATGCGTTTTTTAAGCGTTTCCGCAGCGGCAAAAGCGCTGCAGAAGAGCTTAAAAAACGCATGGTAGAAGGCCTGCCATGTTCCCCAATGATAATCCGCATGTGCTGTGCACATGCTGCGGAAATTTCCTCCTTGCTTCCCGGCACTTCGCGATGGAATGAAGGACCTGCGCTGACATCAGAGTCATGTGACGGGTCACGCCACGCTGACGTCCTTCATTGTACCGCTGCCGGCAGCCGGGACCGAGCGAAGCAAGACAGCGCGGGCCATCGGAGGGTAAGTATATATTTATTTTTTATTTTTTGACATTCTCTCGGGTCACACTATATAAATCCATGCTGTTTGCATGGATTTATATAGTGTGACCAAGTTGTCAAGCACTTTCCAAGTGAAAATCGCTTGGAAAGTGCTTGTCAACCGCATGCGGAAATGAAAGTGAATGCTTCACATCCGCATGTCCCTGGCAGGAAAACGCATGTACAATCCGCATGTACAATCCACATGCGTTTTTTCTGCCAGGGAGATGCAGAAATGCTCAGGAAAAATCCGGAGCATTTCTGCATCGTGGGCACATAGCCTAAGAGGCGCAATAAGTGACAAAAAGAAAGCATTTAGAGAACTAAAGCAAGTAGGTAGTGATGAGGCATTAAATAAATATAGAAAATTAAATAAATTCTGTAAAAACCAAATCAAGGCAGCAAAGATTGAGGCAGAGAGACTCATTGTCAGAGAAAGTAAAAATAATCCCAAAATATTCTTTAACTACATAAATAGTAAAAAACTAAAAAATGATAGTGTTGGCCCCCTTAAAAAAAAGTCTGGGTGAAATGGTGGATGAGGAAAAAGCCAATATGCTAAATGATTTTTTTTCAACCGTATTTACACAAGAAAATCGTATGACAGAAAACATGATTATTGATAACAAAAATTCTCCATTAAATGTCACTTGCTTAACCCAGCAGGAAGCACGGCGGCGTCTAAAAATCACTAAAGTTGACAAATCCCCGGGCCCGGATGGGATACACCCGCGAGTACTGCAGGAATTAAGTAACGTCATTGATAGACCATTATTTTTAATCTTTAAAGATTCCATAATAACAGGGTCTGTACCACACGACTGGCGTATAGCAAATGTGGTGCCAATATACAAAAAGGGGACAAAAACTGAACTTGGAAATTATAGGCCAGTAAGCTTAACCTCTACTGTGGGTAAAATCCTGGAGGGTTTCCTAAGAGATGCTATAATAGAGTATCTGAAGAAGAATAACCTCATGACCCAATATCAACATGTGTTTACGAGGGACCGTTCCTGTCAAACTAATCTGATCAGTTTTTATGAGGAGGCAAGTTCTGGACTGGACCAAGGAAATGCAGTGGATGTTGTGTATATGGACTTTTCAAAAGCTTTTGATACGGTTCCACACAAAAGGTTGATACATAAAATGAGAACAATGGGGATAGGGGAAAATATATGAATGTGGGTTAAGAATTGGCTCAGTGATAGGAAACAAAGGGTGGTTATTAATGGAACACACTCAGACTGGGTCTCAGTTAACAGTGGGGTACCACAGGGGTCAGTATTGGGCCCCCTTCTTTTTAACCTATTTATTAATGACCTTGTAGGGGGCATACAGAGTAATATTTCAATATTTGCAGATGACACTAAACTCTGCTGGGTAATCAATACAGAGGAGGACACTTTTATATTACAGGAGGATCTATGTAAACTAGAAGCTTGGGCTGATAAATGGCAAATGAGCTTTAATGGGGATAAATGTAAGGTAATGCACTTGGCCAGAGGAAATAAAATGTATAATTCTAATCTTAATTGTAAAACACTGGGAAAAACTGTCATTGAAAAAGACCTGGGTGTATTGGTGGACAGTGTCAGGCAGCTGCTGCAAAGGCAAATAAAATAATGGGATGCATTAAAAGAGGCATAGATGCTCATGAGGAGAACATAATTTTACCTCTATACAAGTCACTAGTGCGACCACACTTAGAATACTGTGTACAGTTCTGGTCTCCGGTGTATAAGAAAGACATAGCTGAACTAGAGCGGGTGCAGAGAAGAGCGACCAAGGTTATTAGAGGACTGGGGGGTCTGCAATACCAAGACAGGTTATTACACTTGGGGTTATTTACTGTGGAAAAACAAAGGCTTAGAGGTGATCTTATTACTATGTACAAGTATATGAGGGGACAGTACAAAGACCTTTCTACTGATCTTTTTACTCTGAGGCCTGAGACAGGGACAAGGGGGCATCTTCTACGTCTGGAGGAAAGAAGGTTTAATCATAATCACAGACGAGGATTCTTTACTGTAAGAGCAGTGAGACTATGTTGTAATGAGTGATTCACTACTAAAATTTAAGAAGGGCATGGATGCCTTTCTTGAAAAGTATAATATTACAGGTTATATATACTAGATTCCTTGATAGGGCGTTGATCCAGGGAACTAGTCTGATTGTCGTATGGAGTCAGGAAGGAATTTTTTTTCCCCAATGTGGAGCTTAGTGTTTGCCGCATGTTTTTTTTTGCCTTCCTCTGGATCAACATGTTAGGCTATGGGTTGAACTAGATGGACTTAGTCTTCCTTCAACCTTAAAAACTATGTTACTATGTAGGTCACCTATGTACTTACCTCTTTTTTTGTTTTGTGCAATTTTGCCAATATACTCCAATCTACATATATGTGGCCCTATAAATCATACCTTTGACTTTCAGCTGACATGCAGTATGATGTTTTTCCATTAAATGTGAAGATATATGCTTTGTGGATTTTGCACTATCAGTCCCGTCTGTCTAGGTAATTTTTATCTAGGCCTTTCTAGAGAACAATAGATCTGTCTTTGTAATCCTCCACCTACTATTATATTGAGATTATTTGCAGCAGGTTGTAAACTAACATTACTCTGTTCTACCATTCAGGACTTTTACCTCTTTATGATCACTGCTAGAGAACAACAATATTTTTATTTTATTTTTTACTGCATTGTCCTACTGAAATAATAAAAAAAAGAAAGAAATAGCTACAAATGTAAAAAAAATGAAAATTATTTTCCCATGAATACTGATCTGCTGACTGCTGTAAAACTTGCAGAGTGTTTGGGTCTATTAGACTGTAATAAAAAAAATGAAAAACAAAGTAGAAACAATCCTGTCATGATTTAACGCAGCAAAAAAAAAAGAAAAAGTACTTTCATGTGTTCTGGGAAGGTTTCTGAATGGATGTGGCGTAGATCTCTGAAAGAAAATTCGTCCTTTATTCCAAAAATAAATATGCTTTCAAATCAAAGCTGTTCCCAGGGGATGAAAGGAGTCGGGATGATTATGTAACTATGTGCATGATACCAACAAATGACACGTAATATGGTACAAACATCTGCACATATTACCAATGAGACGGTTAGCACTCATAACTAAATTACTATGTTTACAGTTATTCCTTAAATGTCTTATTATTATTGTCACAGAGTTGTAGCTAGACATTCTGTCACCTCGGACAAAGATGCAGCTTATTTGCCAGGCCTTGAGTTTAAATGCCAAGCCACAGTTCCCTGCCAGGCCTCAACTTTCCACATTAAAGGTACAACTTCATAGAATATACTGCAGTTGCAACTTAAAGGGATACTTTCATCTCAACCTTTAATTTGACAGTGTCCCCCTATACCAGACCTGCACAATATATGGCTCAAAGGATTTATGGCGGTCCTCAGAGAAATAATAGACCATGGTTCCCTTCAATCTGCATTCAATTATATTCGAGTCCTTCAAACACAAATATATTTGAGCACATGAGCACAGAGACAGGGGCAGAGGAGCATTAATCAGCTCTCCGCCCTGACACGCAGCGATGTGATGAGGTCATCATGCTGCTGATCTTACCACACTGCTGCTATCACTGCAGTGCCGCAAAGGCAATCAAGATGACAAGCAACGCAAGTGCTCTATGGAGAAGAATATTGTATGTATGGACTTTTATTGTACATGGACGGCTGTTAGTGTGAGGACACAGTGTGGGAAGTGAGGGCAAAAACGTGAAAGTGGAGTATAGAGAAGGAGCAGCATAGAGGGATATTATGCAGATGGGGCAACGAGAGGGGGCAGTAAGGAGAGGTGGTGTCTTGGGACATTATGGAGAGGTGGGATCATGAGGGGTGCAGTGTGGTGCAACAGTATGGAGAGGTGGGAAAGTGTGGTGGGACAGGGTAGAGAGAGGCAGTGTGGGGGACAATATGGAGTGGTGGGAGCATAAGGGTACAGTATGGAGAGGGGGGAGCATGGAAGTGACAGTATGGAGAAGTGGGAGAGTGGAGGGTACAGTATGGAGAGGGGCATTGTTGGTGGACAGTATGGGGAGGGGCTGTGTGGTTGGACTGTATTGAAAGGTGGAGGCATAAAGTGGCAGTATAGAGAGGTGGAAGCATAGGGTGGAAGTATGTAGAGGTGGGAGCATGGGAGGACAGTATGGAGAGGTGAGAGCATGGGTGGACAGAATGGAGAGATGGCAGCATGAGGGACAGCATGGTAGTTATAGTTCATAAGTGAGCACAGTGTGGTAATTATAATTTATAAAGGATGATGGTGTGGAGGCAATGTATCACAAGAGGGACATTGTGATTACTTATAACTTGGAAAGAGAGAAAGAGATTACACTTCAACCTCCATGGAAGTAGGATCTCCTGACACGAACAGATAATTGCAAAAGGAGATCTGTTGATAGGCAGCCACCAAGTCTAGGATTCATATACTCACAAGGAAAAGTACAATTCCATAGGCAATAGCTTCTTCTGTCCAAAGGTATTATCTCAGACACGCTGGAGCCAGTGGTCAGTGATTAATATGGGGGTTTGCACTGATCCGATATTTATAGCAAATATATTTTCGGCGTCGTAGCGAAGCGACGAACATAATGCATTTACTCACATCACCGTAAGCCCGGCTGAACACCTCCAGAAGAATGATGTTATTCATGTCGTGTTTCATCTCTATAGGAAGGTTCCAGCACCAGGGGTCTCTTCTTTAAAGTCTTCAATATTTTATTTACAAGAACAAAGCATCATTTGGGGACATAGGCCCTAAACGCCTGACGCGTTTCGAACAACGTTCTTAATCATAGGCCTTCCCTCCGCTACGCTCTGAGCCATTTCCGTGACACAGATTTAGTACTTTTCTTTTGTTGTCCCTTTTATTTTATGTGATTGTATATACCACATTGTTTTGTTCCAATTTTGTAACAACTTAATATATTTTTTTTATAAACACTGCCTATCTTTCCGAATTAAGTATATAAAAAATGTAATAGCTCTGTTCCTCTTGCTCTGTAAACCGCAGCCCTGAAGCCATACGCTACCCGTATCAGGGGACCAATCGGCCTGTATAAGCGATTGGTGATGGCAGCTAGTTCCTTTTGTTATTGTGGAGTTGGCAATGACCGTACCAGGTTAGGTATATATATATTCCATGTGTTGGAATTGGAGGTGTTCATACCATACACTCACTTTGAGTGCCCCAATATCTGGCCTAGTAGGGAAAACAGCAGCGGCCCAGTTCATCAATCATCAGTCAATTATGTAATTTTCCTGACAATTGGAGGCAGCGGAGTTGCGTCGCCTGAGGGAACCATGTCGAGATGTGATGCAGAAGGCCAGAGAAGAAGGGAATTCTGCAGAGTCTAGCTATGGGCATGACATCTCATTATGGCATCTGTACTACATAGATGTGTAGAGCTTCATTCAGGGAAAAGGTCACCTGTAAGCTACCTAGATGGAAATGTTTAATAGTAATACTGACTACATCTAATCAGTACTGTGGTTCTTATCTCGTCGGCAGTCTGATGCTAGCTGGTAACAACAACTCTCAGCATCGCCTTACCGTTGTTAACAACATACTGGGAGTTGTAGGTTCATGCGATACAAATGTATATGGTGGGGACTAATCTGACATTGCAATTGGTCACTGTACTAAGCATGGTGCTGCATTCATGTACTAATGATGGTTCTGGTGATGTATTTCTGTACTGATGATGGTTCTGGTGCTGTATACCAGTACTGTTGGTGGCTCTGGTGATGTATTTCTAAATTGACAGTGGTTTTGGTGCTGTATTCATGTACTGACAGGGGTTCTGGTGATGGATTAATGTACTGATGGTGGTTTTGGTGATGGACTCATGTAAGTAACCCTTTCATTTAATTAGTTCAGTATGACAGTGTGGCCCTTGGAACAAAAAATGTTGTGCACACATGCCCTACACAAAGAACAGGCATTCTGGAAGGGAGGTGATTTGATTTCTATTCGCTGAATGTTTAATCCCCACTTCCACATTTATGGAAAGTAGATTTTTACATTGCAATGTTAATGGTCTAACTGACAAACTGTAACAAGAAAATGTATCCTTTGATTCTTCCTAATTGTATACAAAATTGTGTTTTATCCAACAGCACTGAAGAGCAAATGTTTCAATTTTTTTATTGTACCATGTTCCTTAAAGAGCAAATCTAAACCTTTTGCTTAAATCGGGTTTTTATTTTAAATCTATTTTTTTAATTTGCTAATATTTTTTTCAAATTTCCCTATCACTATATACGGTACATTCTGCAAAATTCTGACATTTTTACACTAACCATTTGGCCTACTATTAGACTCACACTTCCATTCTGTATAGCAGTCTCATCATTATCACAGATAATGTTAACACCTGTATACACCGTTGATAACACATGATCCAACATTTACAATCAATGATGTCACAGCTCACCTCCTCTCCCCTTTTCACAATGACCTTTGCCAAGATTAGTCATCCTCCGAATACGTCTATACAAAAATAGGGTTTGAGTCAGTCTATTACTGCTAATGTCCTTGTGTCCAACAGGAATAAGGAGTCTTAAATTAGTTCCAGTAACCAGTGTGAACATTGCGAGATTTTGCAATTCTGGGTTCCAAGTCTGGGTTGACTTCCTCTGGGCGATCCGCTGTGATTTTTAAACTGTGACTTAAAATTATGATTAGAATTTGGTAATCTGTCTGTTATTATTAACAATAGATGGATTTTCCCCTGAAATCAATGTGATGATTTGTATTTCTAAAGTCTAATTCTAATGTAATACTAACAATATATTCTTCCGCAGAGACTCTACTCCTGCAGTTTCCTTTTGTTTCTGTCCATGACTCAATATGCTGCTTTTTCTCATTAAAACAAATTACAAATTCGGATCTGGCAGACATATTTGGAGAATGAGACTTGCAGCTTGTTTGGGCTACTTTTAAATCTAAACCTTTGAAGTTTCTTATATAGTTTACTGTACAACACAATGGAACACATTTCTAAAAAAAAAAAAAAAAAAAAGTGTCAATTTGCAATAAGGTATTTATAGGGCAAAACAGGACAACATGTTTATGAAGTCTGAAAAAATGCACAAAGACGTATGTAACATTAACACATAACCTCTCTATAGTATATGGATCCTCTGCCCTGGCAAATTCAGCCAGAGTTTTATGACATAGAAAATGTTGCACATTTGCAACCAATTAGACCTCATCCCCAAATTGAGAATAGTCAGACATCATGAAAATATAAAAAAGGAATGCAGATATTTAATATAGCGAGTACACGCTGGATCATTTTCTTCTCCATAGGTACAGCAAAATATGCCCCAATGCATACCCTTGAAAAACAACTGGAAGAAAGGTCTTATAGATTTTATTGATCTTCTAGAATTATTTTAATGTAAAGTCAGACATTAGTACACATCTCAGATCTCATAAAGAGTGAAAGCTATTTCTTTCTTTAATCAGCCACATGGATCCCCTAAGAAAATCATTAAACCACTGCACTTTCACCACTTATCATTAAAGTGACAAAATAGATACATTGCATACTGTTTAAGAGCTCTTTATGTCACAGAGGACCAACATACATTATGTATTCCTAGTAGGTATATACAATATATATATATATATATAACTAGCGTTGCTCATGCCAACCTTCATAAGGGGATAGGGTGGAGTCAGAAGCACCTTTTTAAAGTGTTTTACACCAATTTGGTGTAACCACTTTGATGAATCGGTGCCAAAATTTTCAAAACATCTTGATTTATTCAGTATTGAATATGGTCGCCACATTCAGAAATAGACACATTTCCATGGCTTAACATAGTATCAGTGAGGATATTAATGGTTGTCTGAGGAATATTCTGCCATGCTAAATGCCAATTGGGCATGGAATTCATCAAGATCCCCTGCTGGCAGCTCCATTAACAAATGCCAAACAATTACATCACAGATGTGCATTGGACCACATCAACAGTATGTTTCATGTAGTCCAATGAAACAATAGCTAAAAAAAATAGGATTTGCAATGTCCAAAAAGTGAATCCTACAAATGAATACGTAACTACTGAATGTATTCTATTTAACCTATATTAATATTTTTTCTACCAGGGCTTCAAAGAACCTGGTTAGGGTTTCCCAAAAAAGACCCCAAAAGCAAAAACAGTCACTTTTACTCCAGGGATGCAAGATTCATATTTCATACACAGTAAAAATGTTGGGGATTTCCTTGTTTTTATTAACAATAGCATTTTATATAGAAATATGTCTAATAGGTTCACTTGAAGGATTTTTCCAGTCAGAGATATTTATGACATTTTTGGTGCATTTAATTCAGGTGTTTTTTTCCTGCAAAGATGTTGGCTGTGGATCGATATGAAGATAAATTATGGCGGCCATGCCATGCCCCACATTTATTATTATTATAAGGGTTTTAGGTACAGATTGGGCATCATTAGACACTTTTCAAAGTGGAGTGCCTAAGTGTGTTTGTGGTATATGCCAAATTTACTAAAGATGCGCTCCACTTAAAGTGTTGTAAAGTAAGAGTAAACTTGCACCACATTTATCATCCAGCACAAGCCAATGTGATACATTTTAAGACTGCCTTGATTAAGTTTATGGACAATTACAGAGGGTTAATTAATCTGCCCCAGTGTGTTCAGATTTTGTGCCACTTTTTCACATTTCTGGGTGTCTGGTGTTTTCCCTAATGCAGCATGATTTCAGAGTAGCATTTTTTCATGAGTTTTCCCCTAGGGTTCTCTATAGTAAATAACACAAGAAAGAAATGCATGTGTGCACAAAACACCACAAAAAAGTAAAAAAAAAACCCCGCCAAAGATGAAAATGATACTCTAGTTGGCAAAGTTCCCCTTATGGACAGGAAAGTGGCTGCAAACATGGTTGAGCTCTTTTTGCTGCGTTTTTTTTCCGCTTTCTTGGCAGTAAAGAAGCAGCGTAAAAAAACAGGTTTTGCTGCATTTTTGCTGCGTTTTTTTTCCTGCATTTTTGTCAGGGTACATTTGTCTCTTGTGCATGCTGATAAAGTTCAGCGCATAAAAAAACAGGATTCAACTTTCTCAGGTTTTTGCACCAAAAACACAGCAAATCCTGATACCTGCATTTTTTGCTGTGTTTTTGCACTACCCATTGCTTTTTATGTGTGAAAAACGCTGCAAAAACGCTGAAAGAAGTGCCATGCTGCATTTTGCAAAAATATAGCAGTTTGACAAAACAGTCAGGAAAAAAAGCAACGTGTGAACATAGCCTAAATCAGTAAGCATGTACTGCAGAATTTATAGTCAGTTTTTATTTATTATTATGCCAGCTAGTATAGCACCATCATATCCTGCAGCACTCTACAGATATTGACACCACTGTTCCCATTGGGGATCACAATTTAAATTCCCTATCAGTAGGTCTTTGAAGTGTGGGAGGAAACCCATGCAAGCACAGGGACATACAAAATAAGCCACCATGTCGTGAGTTTGCTCAAAGACCACACATCTTTCCCATTTTGTAATTTTTTTTTTAATGAAAAGTGTAACATTTTTTACAGATCAGGAGAAATGCTGCAAAATAATTTGGTGAAGGAAGCCTTCACCAAACTTATAAAAACATATATTCAGTGATCACGCATTAATATGACAAAAAAATAAAAGGAAAATACAAAATTGTTTTAAAAATATTACCAAGGCCTCATTCAGATATAAGTTTTTCAATGTTTTTCACATATGAGTTCTATCCTTGATTTTGACGGAAAAATGTACCCATTATAGTCTACAGGGTTTTCACATGTATAAGTGATGTGGACCAAGTGGTCCCCAAAAATAAAAAAACAGAGACGTGCTCAATTTTAATTCTAGTGACAGATCAAACTCCCCCATTCAAGTCTATGAATGGACAGCGGATAACATCCCAGTTACTCTCTATCCATTCTTCATTGAGTGTTTGAACACAATGAACAACGTGCTGCCGAGAACTATGATTTTTTTAAGCAAGCTTACAATAAATTTCACGTGACAAACAAGTGTTTTGCTTGTTCGCGGGTGACTGCAGGCCGGTTTTCACAGCTTGATAGTCGTGAACCAATAATCAGCTCATCTAAAAGCAGCATAAGACTACATTCAGGCAAATGTTACAATTCCACCCTCTTCGCATATTGCGCATGCTACTGAGTCTATTTTTCGCTTTATGTGCTCATCCAAATTTCAGATGGCTGCAGGAACACAGTGTCGTTGAAATCCAGGACTATGTGTTCCGCAGTGCTCATCTGCACTAGTAATTTGATTTTCATTGGTCATTGTGCAGTCCATTGTGCACACCAACGGCATCATGGTGGAAAACACATCAGTCTGAACATAGTCTAAGAAGACAAACCAGCAGCTTGGATAAATAGTGGGTGATTCATCAAATCTTTTACACCAGAAAACTGGCGTAAAATGCTATGAAAAGTCGGAAAATTTTTGTGCGGAGTTGAACAAAAATGTTACAACTTTTGTCTTTTTTACACCAGTTTGAAGCAGAAGCACCAAAAATGGCATAAGTGGGGAAGAGCAGGGGGGATGGGGAGAGGCTACACCTAGCCATCAAATTCAGCAAAATTGCCAGCATTTTTTATGCCAGAAATGCTACTCCAGTCTTTCCTAAATTAGGTGCATGGTACTCCAGCGAGCCCTTCGTTAACACTGGTGTATTAATGAATCGGCCCCATAAATCCTATCACATTTGCCTTACTATTCAATTATTTCCTGTACTTTTATTTCTAATATTGAAGGCTGTCTCTGTGATAAACTCACCTGCAATATTAATAATTACCAAAGTTACAAATGGTATATACTAAGTTTTACCATAAATCAGCCGAGCCAGATTGCTTTTCAACAAAAAGAACAGACATAAGGCAACAATTTTTCCTGCCGGGGCCAAAGCTTCATATTGAAATGGAATAATACTGGCAGCAAACATGCCTGTGATATTCCACAACCCGAGCTACAGCATCTCTGTCATTAACACAGTTAACTTAGTTATGAAGAAGAAAAAGCTAAATTATTGTGCACACCAGAAACAACTTAAATGAAGACATTATGCATCATTTTCTGTTGCTATGTGACTAAAAATGGCACATGACCTACTAAGCAGCGTTATAGTCTGTCACGTACTGTCGTGGATTTTTATAGTCATTTTCCAATGAACACATTTATGTATATTCAGAGAAGCCATATGACAGTCATGATGTATAAAGGGGAAAATGCACATACAGCAGTTGGTTTGAGTCCAGCAGAACAAAACAGTGAAGGAAATCAAAATGCCAGCGATTCTCACAGGTACTAGAAAGCGCTCAAGCTGCAGTGTCAACTGTCTTAAAAGTCTCTTATTGGTCCACTGGTAAAATGGTCGGCTGACACATGTCAACTAGTGGAGATGAAAAGGACCCGGGTGTCACCATTTCAAGTCGCGTGTCACTACTTCATGTAGTCAAGCATTACTAATCAGAGAAAAAAATGCCAACAGGATACAGGCTTGGCAAGGAAAAACATCTAGACTTGGTAAAAAAGCTTGTTTTAAAAGAGAAAATTCCCTGTTTCCAAGCATGATTTCTGAAAATGCTGCAACCCGCCTTGGACTTTATGGTAACACTCATTCACGGAAAATGTACTTAGGCTTAAAGAAAACAGCTGTAAAAAATATACAATTATGAAAATCATTCTTAAAACCTTGAGACGACATTATCATAGAAGCAAAAACATCGGTGATTGTGCACATATCATATTTGACCCAATGATAATGTACTCAAAAGCTTTTCACATGGGTGCGAGACAGTTCTTTAGACCACTCAATTAGGGAAATGTTACATCTGTCCATACATTGCTGGATCGGTCACAAGGTGGATGCCACCAGTGAATGACTAACCCTTTGCCTTATATTGGGGTCTCTCACGTTCTTTCCCTTTGATCGGAAAAATCTGATGGAAACTGCAACAAATTCACCCCGGCATAGATGTGATCATAGCCTTAAGCTCCTCCATACACATTAGATAGCTGTCGGACGAATGATTGTTCGGCCAAATGTTCCTGTGTTCTCTACGAGTGAACCACTGGCAGACTCACTCCTCTGATATTGGCAGGTTTGGCTGACTTTAGTCTAATGTGTATGGGGGCCTTCACTATTTGTGTGGCACTCTGGCTGTGAGGATGCAGTACATACAGATTCGGACTGGCCCATAGGAGAACAGGTGGATCCTCCGGTGGGCCCCTCTGCAGAAGTGGGCACCACTCTATATGAGCAGTAGTTGGCAAAATATACTTGATCCACTATGTACAGACAAAGGCAACATCATTCATTTAACAAACTACCCAGTGAATTATTATATAGAAGCATAGCTAAATGTGTGAATGAGGGTAATGAAATATTTGCATATAGCTAAACAGTGGGCTCCTGGAGTCAATGTTATTGGTGGTTCTTTGTCGCCTCAGACTGACACTGACTACGCAGCACAGCTCTTCAGCTGAAACAAGAAAAAGCTGTCAAGTCAACACACCAAGGCCACAGCCCCACTATCAGTATTTGATCAGTATATTTTCTCAGGAGTGGGAGCCAAAACCAGGAGTGGGTGATAAATGCAGAATTGGTGACTTGTTTCTATTATACAATTCCTCTGATTGTTCCTCACCTGGTTTTGGGTCCCACTACTGAGAAAAAATACTGACCGAATACTGACCAAATACCGATAGTGGGGCCGTGGCCTAAGGGAACGATTCATCAAGACTGGCTTAGCACAAGCTCGCACTACGCCAGTCTTGACAGAATACATGGAGTCAAACTCATTAAGCAGCGCACGCCAGTTAATGAGTGGGCACCTCCAGTAAGTGGCAGGAGCCGCTGTGTAAGAAATGTTACTCCAGTCAACTTTTGTGGCATAAAAGCTTTAATGAATCAGACTCAAAGTTTTTTTTTCATGTTTTTTTTTCTTACAAGATGTAACATCCCTGGCGGCGTGCTTGCATGGTGCACCACCTCCCACCATGCAAGACCGCAATCTTACCTGTCAGTCCATGCTGCACTCTTTGCTCCAGTACCTGCTGTGTCCATGTCTCTTGTCTGATTGCTTAGGCCGTCGGCGTGGCTTTCTGCTAGTTTCTTATAGCTACTGTGTGCACAATCCTAATGAATCCCCAGCCTATTGCTGTGAGTCACTGGATACTTAAACCCCCTCTACCCAGTAGGAGGTGCCTGAGCAACACTTTCACTCAGTTTGTCTTTTGCAACTGAGTTGCCAGGTACTGTCCTGTATCTAGTCTGTTCTGCCACCCTGGGGGCTGAGTACCCAGGGACGCTACCTGTATCTCTGACTTCTAGTCTGTTTCCGCCACCCTGGGGGCTGAGTTCCCAGGCTCGTTCCTGTATCTTGTTCCCGGTTCAGATCCTGTCTGAACAGTGTCCTAGCCCGTTACTTGTTTCTCTCTATGTCCGTGCCTTCCCTTTTCCTGCAGTGTCTGAACCTGCACCTAACTGTAACTTGTAGTCTCTGTACTTCTGTTTGTGAGTTTTGTGTCCACTCGCTACTTCATTGTAAGTACCTTGTGTGTATCTGGTTTTGCTTGTCCCCTTTCCCTGCCTCAGTATCTACCTCCTGTGTTCTAACCATCTTCCTGTATTTTCCAGTCTGTTCCATGTGAACAGAGCCCCGTCCTGTTCGCCTTCACCTTCTGCTCTGTTCTGCTCTGCTTGTTCACCGCTCCGGCGGTTCCGCTCTGCTCTGCTTGTTTACCGCACCTGCGGTTCTGTTCTGCTCTGCTTGTTTACCGCTCCGGCGGTTCCGCTCTGTTCCGCTTGTTTACCTCAACTGCGGTTTTGCTCCGCTCTGCTTGTTCACCGCACCTGTGGTTTTGCTCCGCTCTGCTTGTTCACCGCACCTGCGGTTTTGCTCTGCTCTGCTTGCTCCTCGCACCTGCGGTTTTGCTCCGCTCTGCTTGTTCACCGCTCCTGCGGCTTTGTCCCTGTATCCCAGTCTGTACTGGTCCCTATCCAGCCTGCGTTCATACCTGCCAGTATCTGCCTGTCTGCATTCCAGCCGTGCCTGTCAGCACCCACCTGTCTGCATACCGGCCGTGCCTGCCAGTACCCACCTGCCTTCATACCAGCCGTGCCTGCTAAGTACCCACCTGCCGTCATACCAGCCGTGCCTGCCAGTACCCACCTGTCTGCATACCAGCTAACCTGCCTGTTCCTGCATTCCCCGGTGTGGGTCAACAGCTGTGATTGGGGTCTGACCTGGAGTAGCACCTGGTCCCTCTGCTCGGTTCCTCCCTGGTTCACGGAGTCGACTGAGCCGCCATGCGACCTTGGTCGGACCGGGTTGATACTTAGTTACGCCCCTCCAGGCACTCCTCGGTTCATGGTCCAGTGGGATCACTAATCACGCTCACGCCAGTCAGTCCAGGCGTGAGCGTAACACAAGATAACACACCAACACGTGTTTTCTGAAACACCTTCACATAATCTTTCACCGAAAATGTAATTTTTCATAAAAATGTTTATATTTTTGACCCAATGCAAATGTTCACGCATTCCACATATGCTTTTGTCTACACTCATAGTTTCATAAAATCATCAGAATGAAGAAAACCAAAAATATGGATTTAAAGAGGACCTTTCACCAGGTCAAAAGTGACCAGTTTTTTGCTGCTCCCCTGATTAATGCATTTTTTTTCATCTACATACGATTCTAGAGATATGGGCCTTATTTTTAGTGCCAATGTTTATGGCCTTAACAAGTGGGCATGGGTCACAGGATTCTCTGGTGTTTTGTTTATTTTATTTTTTTTAAGATAAGTTTTTACCAAAAAATCCCAATGGGGAGGGCATCGCCTGTATATTGATGGAGTGCTAACCAAAATACGTGTAAAAATAAAACAATTCAAACACGAGGAAAAACACATACAAAAGATCGGTTGCCTTTTATAAATATTAAAAACATGAAATTTTATTAAAAAGCGAACATACAAGCCTAGACAAAGCAAATAAAAACATAAAAAATCCGCACATTACACCTGTGCCTGTTTCCAAGACCAAAATCTGGCTCTGGGATACGATCCACATGACTGGTATGATTCCCAATAGAGCCATGTAGATTTAACATCAAATAATTGGATATAAATATACAAAGAATGGCACTTCAAACAAATCCATAAATCACCATATCTACACTAAATTATCAGTGCAGAGAAACAAAGAGATCCATTAGCATGTAAAAGTCAATTTTATTTCATCAATCAAGTAAAATTATAACAACCAAGTTATCCACACAACATATAATTAAAAAACAGAGTGTCCAGTATGGGGGACTAGCTGCTGCCCAGAGATATAATGTCCATAAAGGCTCATAAGTGACTACCCTAGTATAATATTGCTATAATCCTAAGGACTTCCTTAAGGTAAAAATGTCTGCATGAGGTCTATAATATAATATATGGCTATATCTTAATATAGTGGGTATGGATCAATGAAGGGACACCAAACCCTTATCTTAGATCCACATAAAGCCTAATATACAGAAGTCAAATGTTATGCCAGGAGATGAGCCATGATGAAAAGTAACCAAGTAGCCACCAGAAGAAGCAAGCGGGCGAAACGCACGTCAGGGTGAAGGGGGACAGCATCCTGCTCTGATTTTGGCTACTTTTCATCATGGCTCATCTCCTGGCATAACATTGATCAGGTATATGGCTCCTTTTATAAGAATGATCATTGTGTCATTTTGACTTCTGTATATTAGGCTTTATGAGGATCTAAGGAAAGGGTTAAGCGGTGTCCCTTCATTGATCCACACCCAGCATACTTTGCATGAATTCATTTTTTGGCTTCCTCTATCAATTGGGAATTATTTGGATCTAAGGAAAGGGTTTGGTGTCCCTTCATTGATCCATACCCACTATATTAAGATATAGCCATATATTATATTATAGACCTCATGCAGACATTTTTACCTTAAGGAAGTCCTTAGGATTATAGCAATATTATACTAGGGTAGTCACTTATGAGCCTTTATGGACATTATATCTCTGGGCAGCAGCTAGTCCCCCATACTGGACACTCTGTTTTTTAATTATATGTTGTGTGGATAACTTGGTTGCTATAATTTTAATTGACTGATGAAATAAAATTGACTTTTACACACTAATGGATCTCTTTGTTTCTCTGCACTGATAATTTAGTGTAGATATGGTGATTTAGAGCCATGTAGATGTAATGAATATCTGAAATAGATATAAATAGACAATTCCCCTAAAGTGATGTCTGGAAGTATTCAATAATGAAAAATGTTCAACACATATGTAATGACAATAATACATAATGCAATATCAAAAGGATACAACGGAAGTTAGTAGTAATGATACAGGCCCACGTGTCTAGTCACCCGGGTGAATTGGCTCATAAATAAATTGTCATGTGGATATGAGGACCCCATATAGGCTTGAGGTGGCTTCCTCAAGGCTCTAGTAGCGCTTTTGTCAAACATCTAGCCATAATATAGTCTATGCTCAAACAGGAGGAAATAGAAGCTACATAGATATGTAGACGAGGAAGGGGCATCCTGGCTGGGAACTGGGAGAGGAAGGATGTTTTCATGTCCCTTTTTTATGGCAGGAGAAGACCCCAGGGGGACGGTAACAAACTTCTGAAGGGGTAGAAAACTTTGATATTACCAATCAGAATGCATACTTGCTCTCCAAAATTATTTTTCTAGAAAAGAAATGAGAAGATAAGCTGTTGCTAATTTCATGATTCCTTGGCACCTTATTGGCTCTTCAACTGGAACATTTACCTGACCCAAGTAAGTCACGCCAAGCACAAGTACCTGACACACTAACGACATACCCAGCATAAAATCCGCTGACCATCTACTGGTCTAGCGATACAAAGCACATGCTAACATGCTACAGTTATAGTGATAAAGAATAAAGCTGAAAATTTTATTATATATATATATATATATATATATATATATATATATATCAATATATCAAGTAGTAATTCGCGCTTAAGGAACGGGATACAGACGCAAAGGGAGGTATTGGAAGTAAAAAGTGGGTCTTTATTAGAATATCAAGACATAAAATGTAAAAGGTATAAAAAGGTATAAAATATATAAGGAAGGGGGGGTTTTTGGAGTAAGAGCTAAAAGAAGGGGGGTCTAGAATCTAAAAAACACACACTGAGGTGTGTATAGTGAAACAATGGTCCTGAGGAACAATAATTGCTGGGTACAGATAGATCCTCTGTGGAGCTCAGAGTGGGAGGACCTGTAAGGAAGAGGAGTGGGTGGTTAGGATATTTAAGATTTTTTAAAGATATTTTAAAATCATTTAATTTAAAATGGGTCCTGGAAGAGTAGTAGGGGTGGTATGAATGGATAAATACCTGATCAGATGAGTAGGGATGATCAGGTGGGTCGTCTCGGGCGATCCTCAGGTTAATATCTATGGTATCATAGATAATGAGTAACTGGTATGATGCGGTATTATGGTACAATATGGGGGTCTTAGTACCTGTATATGGGGTCGTGCTCCTGAGTCCAATCTGTTGATCACGTAGTAGGGATGCGGCTTATTGGGGGGTATGGTAACCTGCTCAGTGGCTGGGTTCCATTGCAGGTGGTACCTCTGAATGGTAGCAATAAAATAAGTAAGGCTAGTAAGAGGGTGGTGGGTTGGGTGTGTTGATCTAAGATGGGAGGGGGGAAATGGAGGTTACCTGGCTTTCATCATACTCAGATATGTTGTGGTAGGTATCTAAATGGTCCAGAGAAATCTGGTATATAAGTAGCCGTGGGGATCCACAAGTGGTATTTGATATCACCTGTAAATGAGAATACAATATTATAGTATTGGGCAGAGATAGAGACCAGGAGGAGTAAGTGGTTGTAGGTTACCTGAGTCACTAGATATTTGAGTGCTATCCTATAATATTCCTGGTGGGATGATAATGAGCTGTTGGTGGCCTATAGCCTCTGATCCAATATGTCCAGTGGTAAATAATATTACCTGTAGACGGAAATACAGGATTATGGTATTGGGCAGAGATAAGGACCAGGAGAAGTAAGTGGTTATTGATTGATTACCTGAGTCGCTGGGTTTATAAGTGCTATCCTATAATATTCCTGGTGGGATAGTGATGAACTGTTGGTGGCTAATAGCCTCTGATCCAATATGTCCAGTGGGGCACGAAAGTGGATGGTAACGTCTTTAAGAGGTCGTCCCTGGATGGGGTAGATAGTACTGGAGGGAGGTCAAGGGATAAGATTAATGAACAGAGGGAGACGGTGCAGAGTGCAGTATACTCACAGTTGGATGGCCTTACGTGGGGGTAGTCGCGGTCGGTCGTGCAGGATACTAAGACCCCCATATTGTACCATAATACCGCATCATACCAGTTACTCATTATCTATGATACCATAGATATTAACCTGAGGATCGCCCGAGACGACCCACCTGATCATCCCTACTCATCTGATCAGGTATTTATCCATTCATACCACCCCTACTACTCTTCCAGGACCCATTTTAAATTAAATGATTTTAAAATATCTTTAAAAAATCTTAAATATCCTAACCACCCACTCCTCTTCCTTACAGGTCCTCCCACTCTGAGCTCCACAGAGGATCTATCTGTACCCAGCAATTATTGTTCCTCAGGACCATTGTTTCACTATACACACCTCAGTGTGTGTTTTTTAGATTCTAGACCCCCCTTCTTTTAGCTCTTACTCCAAAACCCCCCCTTCCTTATATATTTTATACCTTTTTATACCTTTTACATTTTATGTCTTGATATTCTAATAAAGACCCACTTTTTACTTCCAATACCTCCCTTTGCGTCTGTATCCCGTTCCTTAAGCGCGAATTACTACTTGATATATTGATATCCCTACTCACTGACACATAGTGGTTTGTGTCTCCCAAATTCGCTGCTGTAGATTGACTAGCCTGCCAGCGCCTCTTTATTTGCATTATATATATATATATTTTAACTTTTTTTCTCTGGCCAACAGAAAAAAAATTCCATTTGTCAGAAATATTTTTTTTTTACTACAACCTGGGAGTTTAGGCCTGATTTTCTATCAAAGCCTAAGCCTTATGTGACATTAGGGCTACTTCTGGGCAGTTTTGTTCATAGATTTAATAAAAACAAAACACCAATCTGGGGTTGACTATTGTTTTAATAAATAAAAATTGCAGACCCATATTGGTGATAGATGGTCTTTAATGAGATATTCACCCGAGGCAGATTTGTTGAAAAATTTTTGTGTGTCGCATTAGTCTGAATGGGGCAAGAGAAAATCCTTCTACATGCTACAAAAACAGTACCATTCACATTTATTAGACTGAATTTCTTCTGCATACATTTCTGTAAAAAATCTGTCATGTGTGCATATAACATCCAGTTTGCAATTCTTCATCAATGATATAGTTCCCTCACGTCTCCACATGTCATTGGCAGGTTCTCCAACAATAGGAATGGATTCCAAAAGAAAGAACAGGGAAAAACATTCCATTTTAGAAGCATGGAAGTGAAAGTGGATCTGTACTGGTGAGACATTGTTATGTGAAGATGCAGTCGATAGATACCAAGTCTAATTAAAAAACAACTCAGTTAGCTCCAGGTCCATAAATGTCTATTTTGTCTGAAGCAAAAGCTTCCTTCCATTTTAATATTACATTTTCTAGAGGCAAAAGGAAAATTAAATAATAGCTTTATATATCAGGCACTGATGGACAGTATTATATTTTCTGCTTGCTGTGCAAATAACATGAGAACCCTCTCTGTAAGCTCTGTCCCTAAATCAGGTCAGAGGTTTCTCATCATAGAAGGAATAGAAAATGTACAGTGTTTATAAACAACATATATATCTCTAAAATCCATATAAATAAAACACAGATGACTAAAATAGCAAATTGCAATCACCAGTATATAGAAGTTTTCCATGTGTAAACTTGTAGGACCATGCAGAGTTAAGTAATACTTTTTATTAACCCAGTAAATTAAAGATGCAAGCTATCAAGACAGCTCAAATCTCTTCTTCAGGCATTGTATGGTACAGAGGATTGACTTTCCATTCCCTCTTCTCCTATTCCGTTTTAATTACGTACTATAATGTTTTATAAAGTTCTCAAAAGGAATCTGTCAGCAGGATTTTACTCCCCAAACTATTTATTTGTACTTTTGGCTCATTAAAAGACCAGTCCAGCAATGCCTTTACATGGCCAGTTCATTCCTCCGTTAATGGGAAATCAGTGTTTGAATAAATATTCAAATGAGGCTGAAAAGTTGTTTGTAAATCTGAAACCCTCGGTCACTCCAGCTCCATTCCCCACCCTGCACCGCCTCCTCCAGCTTAACTGACAGCTTCTATGCTGTATGACTTCGGGCAAAGGAGCCATCAGTGAAGCAGTAGGAGGCTGCGATGGATGGGGAATAGAGCTGGAGTGACCGAGGCTTCAGATCTACAAATAGTTCTTCAGCCTCATTTGCATATCAATTCAAATGTTGACTTATTAGTAACAGAGGAATGATCTAGCCATGTAAAGATATTGCTGGACTTGTCTTTGAAAGAGCTACATGCACATATACTGTAATTAGCTTGGGGTGTGAAATTATGCGGATAGATTCCCATTAACTCCTTCACGACATATGATGTACATTTAGGTCATATGTCATGTCCCTGCCTTTGATACAGGCTCACACGCTGAGCCCGCATCTTTCCCCACACACGATTGCTGATTTAATCAGAGCTCTGCCCGCAGCTGTTAACCTGTTAAATCCCACTGTTAATCTCTGACAGTGGGATTTAACATGTGCTGACAGTTGCGCGTGTCATTCCACGCTTCAATCGGCACGCCCGTGACATGATCGCGGGTCGCCAATGGGTTGTCAGGACAGCCGGGAGACTGCTGATTACCCCTGTGCCTGTCATTAGGATTCTTCAGTGAACGCCGGGCCATGGCCGGTGTTTATAGGGGATCGTGATTTCTGCTATACATAGCAGTGCTAAAGCAATGCTGTTAATAGCACAAATGATTGGACGGATCACAGTTTCAAGTCCCCTGAGGGGACTAACAAATACAGTAAAAAGTTAATGTAATGTAAAAATCAAATGTAAAAAATATGAAAAAAAACTCCACAAATGTTTAAATCGCCCCTCTTGTGCCCCACTGAAAATAAAACAACAATAATAATAATAAAAAAAATCCACATATTTGGTATCGCTGTGTTCAGAAATGTCCGATCTATCAAAGTATAAAATAAATTAATCTGATTGGTAAACAGCGTAACAAGAAAAAATCTAAACACCAGAATTATGTTCTTTTGGCCGCTGCAACATTGCAATAAGATGCAATAAGAGGCGATCAAAACATCAGATCTACCCCAAAATGGTATCAGTAAAAATGTCAGCTCAGTGTGCAAAAAATAAGTCCTCATCCAGCCCCAGATCCCGAAAAAAGGAAACGAGTCTTGGAAAATGGCAACAAAAGCAAAAATGTATTTTCATACAAAGTTCCGAAATTTTTTTACCACTTAAATTAAAAAAACTATACATCTTTGGTGTCTGCATACTCGTACTGACCTGGAGAATCATACTGCCTGGTCAGTCTTAACATAAAGTGACCATGGTAAATAAAAATCCCAAAAAACAATTGTGAAATTGCACTTTATCCCATATCCATGGGATAACTTCCTGATTACTGGGACTGTGACTGCTGTGACCCCCACCAATCCCGAGAATGAAGGCTCTGAAGAACTAACTGCTGCCACATTCATTCTTATAGGAGCGCCGAAGACCAGCTGAGCACAGTGTTTGGCTATCTTTTGAGGTCCTATAAATAATTAATGGAGCTGCACTGCGCCTGATCGACCACCACTCCATTCACATGAGGCTCATCATAGCCCCGGTTTTCAGGACCAATGGCGGTCCCAGCGGTCGGACTTGCAGCAATCGGGAAGTTATCCCCTATTCCTATTGATAAGGGGTAACTTACAAACTTGTGAACAGCCCTTTAAAGTTGTGGTAATTCATGCAGAACTTTTCAGTCACAGGAATAACTGCATATATTAATGACTAATATAGGTTATTCCATTGTCGCAATGTTTATTCATATAACAATAAAAGGTACATACAATATATACACAACCCGTGTAGATCTCACATAGATTTCACATCTTTATTATACTTGGAGCAATGTGCCATTTTTTGCCGCTGGCTTACAGAAGTAAAGCAAAATACTAACAAAGTTGCCCAAGTTTTTATATAACTCAAGGTGAAACGTGGCTTTTCATATTGCCCATGGGTGACTTGAGTCTGCATAGACATATGGCCACAGGCTGTCATGATAGTAACTCCTTTAAGAAGCTCCTCACAATTAAGTATGTAAATGCTGATGGGGTCTGTGAGAAAAGTTATGGGAAGTATATTTTACCATCTGTCATCCTTTATTCATATGCTCCAGATGTGTGTTATATGTAGCCCCAATGGGACAGTGGTTTCTGCTTTTGGTTTTATTTTGTTCAACTAGAAATGGCAATGGATCTTTCAATTTTTCAGTTGTTTTGCATGGTTACGCTTGTTCCTATTTAGTTCATACTGGTATTCTTTAAAGAGTAACTTTTTTCATTTAATTATCCTCCTGGAATAGCAAAGTTATGATGGTTTTTGTAGTATACTTTGTTACATTGTTTTATTTCCTTCTCTCCTAAACACTATGTTGCAGTGCTGTTTCACTGCCCAGTTCATCCTCCATTAGACGCTATTTTCATCTGCAGCTCGGTAATATCCATTCCACTAGTCTGTACACCAAAACTCCCCTAAACTCTCTGCTTCCACTCAAATAGGAGGAGAATTCCTGCCCACAGACTGATTATAGTGTAAATATATTTCTAAGAAGCAGTTGAAAGGAACTTACAGTATAAGGCTATGTTCACACACGTTGTGTTTTTTTCTGCTGCTAACTTTTCTCTGGCAGGAAAACAGCTGCGTAAAAATCGCATGTTTTTTGCTGCGTATTTTTGACCACCCATTACTTCCTATGGGTGAAAAATACGCAGCAGGTGCGCAGGTGCGTTTTCTGCTGCAGACACACTGACAGAAGTGACATGCTCTATTTTCCAAATACACAAGCAAGGCACAAAATACGCAGCAAACGAAAAGCAACGTGTGAACAGAGAATTCTGGTTTCTCATAGACTTTGCTGGTACTGCTAGACGCAGCTGAAAATTTGCAGAAAAATCTGCTGCAAAATATGCAGCAAAACACAACGTGTGTGAACATAGCCTAAAGGTGCATGACCTTTACATTGAAACAGTACTGCAGCACAGTGTATGGGAGAGATGGAAATAAATAAGATATTGAAGTATATTACAAAAATGAATCAATTTCAGGATTATTAAATAAATCATAATAAAAAAGTTACTCTATAAAGAGTTGGTCCCTTCTACTGAAGCAGTAGCGCACTTGCTCGCCAGCCTCACGACTTCCTGGTTGCAGAGGTGGTTGGCTCTCCTTCTGCAGCATGGACACACTGCTGGCCTAAAATGTGTGCACTCCTGATGCTGATATATTGGGTAGCCTTGCCTCTGCAGCATCAGAAGCAAAGTGGGGCTGGAGAGAGGTGGCTGGGATTAGTAGCTGCACAATCCAGAGACTCTGGCCTGCCCCAGTGTAGTCATTACAAGCTCAGTAGGAAAGAGCTTGTAAGCACTGCTCATGCTCAGCCTCTGCTTCGAGACAGCAGTGGTGGCTTGTCCCAGTGGCAACAAGCAGTTAACAATAAGATAAACAGAAAGATATTTCGAGAACAGGGGCTAATTTGAATAAAAAGTGTATTGAAAAATTGCCTGTTTTTACAAACATTATTAAAACCTGCTCATCTAGGAAGATGGGAATAACCCTTTAAGTTTAGAAGGTTCTTGGTTTGTATCACAAGTCTGCAATCACATACAGTGACTACAGACTTGTACTCTAAATCCAGAAACCCCTTTAAATGATGTTTCAGTCAATACATGGATCTTCCTCTGAGAAGAGGATAAAATAGGGAAATACACTAATAGGAAAAGGTGGCACTGCAAAAAGGCACCTCCTCTGTCAAATCCACAATATGTGCCTTCTAATAAAGGAGTATCCCCAGAATTAAAATTTGCCAATTATCCACCGGTGATAGAATGATGGTCGAGGATGCTTTAAAGGGAATATGTCAGCAGGTTTTTGCTATATGATCTGAGAGCAGCATGATGAAGGAGTTGAGACCCTGATTACAGTAATGTGTCACTTACTGGGCTGTGTGTTTCTATATAAATAAATTCAGTGTTTATTCAGCAGGAGATTATCACCATCTGATTAGCTGCCCAGCTTGCTGGTCCAGCCACGCCCTCAGCATTGATTAGCATCTCTCTGTCAATATACAATGTAGAGAGAAAGCTGACACTCAGTGGTGTGGACGAGGATCAACACTCAAAACTCTGCTAAATCTGCAGCAGAGAAAACAGTTATCCTGTCACAACTGCTGCACCCAGTAAACTACGTGATACATTGCTGGAATCAGGATCTCATGCTGCTCTCAGATTACATAGCCAAAACATGGCAAAAGATTCATTTTAAACCCCTATTAAAACTATGCTACATTCAGAGATTTGTTGCTCAGCTTCCCCTCAGGTCTTTCAAGGGGTTGTCCAATACTTTATATTACCCCCCAATGTATCCCCCCGGGGCCCCTAAGACTTTTTCTAATTAGCTTACATTGCAGATACTGCCTGTGAGCGGCGCTATCACTGGCCGCTCACAGGCATCACATAACCCCCGGCTGCAGCCGGCTCTGACATCCGCTGACGTCACAACAAGTGCTGGCAGCAGCCGGGGGTCTTTGTCTTCTGTGTTCCACGTGGATGCCAGGCAGTGGGTGGGGTTACCCCCACGCGTCACACCGCGCGCTCTGCCTCTCCCCATTCATTGAGAAAGCACGCGGCGGTTGCTGGGTGTGATGCGGGGGGGGTAACCCCGCCCACGACCCAGCAGCCACTGTGGGGACCCCAGCGCTGAGTCACGCCTCACTTGTCGTGATGTCAGCGCGGGGTCACGTGATGCCTGTGAGCTGCCAAGGATAGCGTCGCTCACAGGCATTATCAGCAACGTAAGGTAATTATAAAAAGTCTTAGGGGCCCCGGGGGGATACATTGGGGGGGTAATATAGAGTACTGTACAACTTCTTTAAATTAGAAATATATATATATACAGACATAGAGAGAGGATATTTTCCTTACATATATACTAAGATGTATTTGAATATATGCATACTGTAAATTATAATAATATTACGAGTAAACAAAAAGTTTTGACCTCATATATAATAAGCATGAAGATGTAGTCAGAGGGCATTTATACTGAACATAGAATAATTTACAAATATCTAAAGGCTGACCGACCTACCCATATAATTGTAGGCTTTCAGCCCGGGAGAGGTATCATATTAGGTTAGGTTCCCAGCAAAGAGGATCGTCTTGTCATTGGCTATTGGGCATACATGAACTGGCCAATTTATGTGCTAAGTATCTTCATTTTCAACTTATTTTCTATAGCAGTAATGCAATTACAATTTCATATATTCAATGTTTGCATACTATAGCATTACAGAGTGCAGCTTTAATTTGTTAGTTACACAGAATAATTTACATCAGGGTGCACATTAAACCTTATAATATAGGCCTCAGCTATTGCAGAGCCTCTTTCTGGTTGAATTGTAAGACATTGGCTCCCCTATAAATGGTCAGACTCAATGTCCTCATACCAGTGCCAGCCACTAAAATTGAGCAAAAAGATGCGCAGGACCCTGGTTGGTGGCCCAGAGCACTGTGAACCTCTGTCTACCTACAAAATTCCCAAGGCTTCTACCTGGGTCAAACCACCACATAATGGCTTTGCACGCCTACTACCAAAAAGAGGCACTGGCAGATAGAAAGAGGTTCCCACTGCTCTGGTCTGGCTGCCACAGATGTAGCTGCTGATCCAGGGTTGGGCAAATCTTTTTGCTCAACTCTACCAGCCATAAATACACTCATAAGATGCCAGCTGGAATTCTCCTATGTGAAGTTCAAGCCACTGTGACCCAATTCAGCCACACTTCCAATATCCTTAAGCATTCACATCTTCAGGAGTTTCTAGACTCCACTTTCTTTTTTAACCATATATCTTATCTTATTCCTATGCACATTTGGCTTATCAACTGTGATTTGAGGCTCGATTATGATTTCTTATGGAGAAGACATATACAGTCATGGCCAAAAGTATTGAGAATGAGACAAATAGTAATTTTTCCAAAGTTTACTGCTTCATTTTTGTAATGGCAATTTGCATATACTCCTGAATGTCAAAGAGTGATCAGCTTAACAGCAATTACTGTACTTGCAAAGTCAATATTTGCCCAGAAAATGAACTTTAACCCCCAAAACACATTTCAACATCATTGCAGTCCTGCCTTAAAAGGAGCAGCTAACATCGTTTTAGTGATTGATCCATTAACACAGGTGTGGGTGTTGATGAGGACAGGGCTGGCGATCAATCAGTCATGATTAAGTAAGAATGACATCACTGGACACTTTAAAAGGAGGCTGGTTCTTGGTATCATTGTTTCTCTTCAGTTAACCATGGTTATCTCTAAAGAAACACGTGCAGCCATCATTGCACTGCACAAAAATGGCCTAACAGGGAAGAGTATCGCAGCTACAAAGATTGCACCTCAGTCAACAATCTATCGCATCATCAAGAACTTCAAGGAGAGAGCTTCTATTGTTGTCAAAAAGGCTCCAGGGCACCCAAAAAAGACCAGCAAGCGCCAGGACCGTATCTTAAAACTGTTTCAGCTGCGGGATCGGACTACCAGCAGTGCCGAGCTTGCTCAGGAATGGCAGCAGGCTGGTGTGAGTGCTTCTGCACGCACTGTGAGGCGGAGACTCTTTGAGCAAGGGCTGGTTTCAAGGAGGGCAGCAAAGAAGCCACTTCTCTCCAGAAAAAACATCAGGGACCGACTGATATTCTGCAAAAGGTACAGGGAGTGGACTGCTGAGGACTGGGGCAAAGTCATTTTCTCTGATGAATCCCCTTTTCGATTGTTTGGGACATCTGGAAAACAGCTTATTCGGAGAAGAAGAGGTGAGCGCTACCACCAGTCTTGTCTCATGCCAACTGTAAAGCATCCTGAAACCATTCATGTGTGGGGTTGCTTCTCAGCCAAGGGAATCGGCTCACTCACAGTCTTGCCTAAAAACACAGCCATGAATAAAGAATGGTACTAGAATGTCCTCCAAGAGCAACTTCTCCCAACCGTCCAAGAGCAGTTTGGCGCCCAACAATGCCTTTTCCAGCATGATGGAGCACCTTGCCATAAAGCAAAGGTGATAACTAAATGGCTCATGGAACAAAACATAGAGATTTTGGGTCCATGGCCTGGAAACTCCCCAGATCTTAATCCCATTGAGAACTTGTGGTCAATCATCAAGAGACAGGTGGACAAACAAAAACCAACAAATTCTGGCAAAATGCAAGCATTGATTATGCAAGAATGGACTGCTATCAGTCAGGATTTGGTCCAAAAGTTGATTGAGAGCATGCCAGGGAGAATTACAGAGGTCTTGAAGAAGAAGGGGCAACACTGCAAATATTGACTTGCTGCATTAACTCATTCTAACTGTCAGTATAACCTATTGGTACTCATAATATGATTGCAATTATATTTCTGTATGTGATATAAACATCAGACAAACACTAATAAAAACCAGAGGCCAGCAGATCATGTGAAAATATAATTTTGGTGTCATTCTCAAAACTTTTGGCCATGACTGTACAGGTTCCTTTATTCTAGCTTCCTGGTGATTCAACTACAGTTACATGCAATGGCCAATGTAATGTTTTACATAAAACTCACAAATGAAGTAGTAAAGGAAGAATACTAAATGTGAAGAAAACAAGTCAGCAACAGGATCTGAGCAGTGTTCCCAGCAGCCCAGCATTACAGGAATGTAAGGAGGAGGGGGGGGGGGGGGGGAACTGTGCAATTCCTACTGCTTTAACCCATTCAGCTGCACAGCTACTATCACAGTTTTATCATTACTTTTGCGCATATTTTTATATAACTCTTTTTGCTGCTATCTAGAAAAACAAGGGCCTCACACTATCTATATTTACCTTTACCATTCCTTAACTCCTACTTTATCATCATTACCATACACTCCAATTTACAGCCATCACTCTACTTCCATGGTCGGATTTCCTTACAGACATATCAGGTTGCAAAAGCTACAACTCAATTAATCTTCATAACATTGCAGCTAAACTCCTGACATGTGGCGGTACCCAGCCGATGTCAAACTAGGGCAGCACACACATCCTGGCCAGTTTTTACAAGATACCAAAGATACACTTTTTTAATGTTGGATGGTTCCAAATGTAATAATGTATATTAGTTTTAGAACACAAGAATGGTGACACACGAGCATAGACTCATGGCATTTTACTCGCTAGCTCGTGAAAAGTCAAGTTCCAATGTCAATGCAAGCAAGTAATATCTGCTCCTACCTGCTGGAGACCGTATGTGGTGGAGATGTTGTTCACTGGGGGTCAAACTGTTTAGCCTGCTTCTTGCAACTATTGGGGGGCTGTGGGGTTGCCTTCTTCCCTCTTGAGGGTTGTTATAGCTTCTGTCGATACCGTGCCCATGCATGCCATTTGGCATTAGGTGAGGAGGTGGGGGTGTCTGAAGCTGGTGGCGGAAATAAGGTGCCATGCCATGCACCTGCTGCTGTGGGTGCATGATGAATCCAGACCTGAATCTGGATCTAGTTCTTGGGGGCTCCAGGAAAGATGGGAATAGGAAGCAGGGCACACTTGGAGACGATATGAGCAGAAAGGAAGCAAAGAGAGCCTGGAAGGAGGATCAGGAAGGGAAAACAGGGTGATCCGCACAAGAGAAGAGTGATGGGGGAATTGGAAAGCAATCTTCTCTGCTGGTGGCTGATGCAGCCTCAGCCCCTCTGGCAAGGATTGAGGTAAACTGGGAAAAGAAGCGCTATATTTCTTCCACACACTACTCCCTCCTCCCTCTGTTGTGCTTGCAGAAGGAAAGAAATAAAGGGCTTAATCTAACTCTCAGTGTTATAAAGGCGGACTTCAGCTACATATCCAGCACCCAAGTCTGTGAAATCCCATCTCCCTCCTTCCCTGATGATCTCCTGCTCTCTATGACTTGCTCCCAGACAGTTCTTATTTCTATGATGTCAGCAGCATCGGAGAAATAAAAGTATCTTCCTCTATTTTATACTGTATCCACTATAAACCTCCCATACACAGACTGTATTCTGTACTACAGCACAAGTCCAAGCAAGGATGCCCCATACCCACCACCCATGGCTACAGAGAGGGAAATATTCAGGATGAGCCATATCCTTCTCTATCTGTCCTGCTCTGAGCTCTTACTGGCTGTCATGTTTTATCATTGAATCTTTTTCCTGCTGAATCGATTATGGTCCTTAGACAGCGGGAGGTCTTATTATTGTTACTATTCCCCAATCCTAAAGCTGTATTTGTACTGAAAGATAATGGCTAATGAGCGTTCTTAAAAACACTTGTTTCATGATTATCTTGCAGTGTAAACAGGCTGCCAATTACCTGATGAGCAAGAAAAATGCTCGTTCATTGGGTGAAATGACCTTTCGCGCAGCGCAAAAGATTATCGTTCTCAGCGGCGCATCGACCTATGTAAATAGGGCATGAGCATAGAGTGATCTATTACTAATCACTCAGTGTGCATCGTTTACTTTGGTCTGAATGTGTAAACAGGCTATCAAACAACCACTGATCGAGAAAGGTTTACAGACTGGAGATCATATAGTGCTGCCGGTGGGGCCATGTAAACGGACCCTAAAGATCATTCCTTCAGATATGTATGGCAAGTACCTAATAATCATCATTTATTTTCTTGCTGATGGTTTAGCTGTCTCTACTTCTGAATTATTCTGATCTTGCTGTACAAAAATTATTCATCCGTGCTCTGACATCATATCATGGTGAGAAACTTCTGTTACACACAACAGAATCAGAAGGGGCAGAGCTGCAGGGCGAGGAGCGGAAGAGAACAGCACTCTAATCCAATGATGAGGCAGGGGGCGTGTCTCAGACTACCCCACCCTTCCTGTAGGCACTCTAATGACAGGTAGTCACATATCACAGCTCTGATCTAATTAATAGAGCGAAATAAAAAGCAGTCAGGGAGCAAGGTCTGAGTAAAATACATAACAAGTAACACATATAGGCTCCAAATCACATATCGTTTCTAAAATCCTGACTGGATTTAAATGTAGAGGCTGCAAGTAGAGTCTTTATGGTGACAATATATAGATAATCAAGGTTGGGTTACACATTTAGACTCCACATATAAATTAAATATTTGTTGGGAAACCCTGTTTATGTAGAAGGGATTTACAGGCCAAGATGGAAGACATTATGGGGCAGTGGGGTTGTTCTCTTACATAAAACAGAGCTACTAAGGTTACCCAATGTTAGTAAAAAAAAGTGGGTTACTGAGTGATCACCAGCGTAAGCAAGAGAAAACAGAAGTCTATCAAGCCATAGTCAGTGCACTGCGCCTAATTTTGGTTCAATGACCTCAAATATTCTCCGATAAGCACATACATAAGACTGTTCAAACAGCACTACTACACACACAGAAACCAGCAAAATCTCTAGGGGGCCCACTTAGGGTCCTGTCCATATTGTTTAGCCACAACAGTAAAATAATCACATATAGGAAATAAGTGACCCCAAATGAATATAAGCTCCGACATTGAGTGACACATGACTCTCCCGTCAGCCCTTCTAAGTGGCATCAACAGCTGTGGCTTACTTGGATCAGTAGATCGGATCGCTCCATTGGTTTTTGGCTTGCTAGTGATACGTCCAAATAAAACAGGACACATTCCAGCTTGCTAACCGACTTGTCAAAATATCCCCAAGTTTGGGATTGGGATGTCACAGGCTTACAACTGCCTCCAGGACTAACACCTAGGTCCACAGAACACGCATTACAGCTTGGCTTCCTTCGTCAGGATTGCCTCCTAACCGCTTCACTCTTCCTTATATGCCCACTATGGGGTTTATTCCTGTCATTTGGACTTGGTGAGATTAACCTCACGTTTGATTTAACTCTCTTTGGACCATCTTTCCCACCAACATCACCTTCAAAAACATCTACAATTAGACGTAATTATGCTAATTGCCTTGATATAATAATCGCTAAAACGAACCTTTGTTATACAGTGAAGGAAATAAGTATTTGATCCCTTGCTGTTTTTGTAAGTTTGCCCACTGACAAAGACATGAACAGTCTATAATTTTAAGGGTAGGTTAAAGGGGATCAAATAGTTTTATACATACAGTGAAGGAAATTATTGCACACTGATAAAAAGAATAAAATATGGGTGTGAGGGGTACTAGAAATAGCTAACAATGCACATGTATGTATTGCTAATGTGCATAAATAATGACAAATATACATTTATCTATATACTGGAAGCATTTTAAGTCTCACCCTCTTACTTGCTTATTTATTAAAATGGTAATTATAGTGAAAATGTAAATAGCTTTAGTTTCTGATTTAATCATCTTGGAGCTAGCGTGTTCAAATGGAATATCTACTTGCTTTCGGCTTTTGACATTTTTTTTGAATAAAACACACTTTTCCCTATTTTTGACAGATTATCTCCAGACCAAAGAGGTATCTGAAATATCAAACTTTGTTAGGCAAAGGTCACACAAACGATTTTCTCTAATCTGAGAAATTTGGTCCAATCATGCTAATCATTCTGATCAGAGTATGATCCGATTTTCTCAGATGAGAAGATGGAAAAAACTATATCTCCATCTTCTTCATTCTGTCAGTCCATGAAAATAGGACTGCGCTCAGATGTCATCCATATGCAGTCCGATTTTTCCACAGACTCATTGACCTGCATGGCCGAGTGGGATCTGATTTACGGATGCAAATCATGCATGTCGCAATTTTTTCCTCAGACTCAGTCCGAAGAAAAATCAGACATGTGCACAGCCCCATTGAGGGGTTATTTCACCAAGATTTGACTACTGTTGGCAATTGAGGTCAGATTTGAACTTGTCCGATCCTTCTATAGGCATTACGATTCTCCCCCTACTCATTCCCACAATTGGCTGGATGTCCACTGACTTCAGAAATATGTTCTAACATTCTGAACAATTTTCTCAGCAAAAGAAACTAAGAAAATGAATTCCTTCCAAGCTACAATAATGTAAATGTAACGTCATTAGTGATTGATACAGAATTTTTTATATATATATTTTTCATTTAGTTCTATAGGCTTATTAATTATTACTAAAATTGCTGGCTTTGGATACATAAACTCAAAATATGGATGGCTCATTTCAGTTGGTCATGATGTAGCCACATTTTAAAGTATAGTGGAAGGATTGATTCTTCTCTTTACCTTTGTATCTACTCCTAGCTTTGAATTAAAAATCTGCACCAAAACCTGCAAGAATGAATCAAGCCTAAGGACAATATTTAGCTTGAATGTGGATGTTCTTCTTGGACTTGTACCGCTTTTCTGCAGGTAGAAAAGGTTGTTTGGCTCCCTATTAAAATGATAGACTCTGTGTGTACGCTAGAGATATCCACGAGCCTCACTGGGTACAGAGATTAATGTGACTGACATGTTCTCACGACATCGCTGTGGAATATGTCATTGCTATGTAAATATACAAAAGTGCCTAAATAATAAATAATGGAAATTGAATGATAATTGATAAACCATTAGAATTCATTAAAACAAAAACTTTCTAACACAATTTGGACATATGAATGATATAAAACGTATAGGCTTTACTAAAACATGAGACAATAATTTAAAGCACCACTCCAGCTCTTGTATATTGGAGCACTGGAGTGGTGTCACTAATCTAAATTCCCTGCCCCTAGTATTATACTCACAACCTGATGTCTTCAGCTGTTCCCGGTCAGTCTCTGGCAGTCTTTAACCTGTCAGATCGCTCCAGTGAATTCTGGGTAATCCGGAAGTCACTACTCAATGTAAGTCTATGAGAGCAAAAATGAGGCTAGGACAAGCTTCTCATAGACTCATTGAGAGCTTGTGACCGGCACCTCTGACTTCCGGTCATTCAGAAGTTGTGGTCGCAAGATGGCATCTCACGACCAGATCAGCTCCGGGAGGAGCTGAAGACAGTGGCTGGTAAATATAATACTAGGGTCAGGGAACTTAGATTAATAGCATAACTCCAGTTCTGAAATAAAAAAAAATATGCTGGAGTGGTTCTTTCAAATATATTCAAAATGCATAGTGATTTATAGATGAATATCACAGGGAGACCCTGAAAGAGGTAAAGAGAATCTGGCACCAGATTTTTGCTACAACATCTGAGAGCACTGAAATTTAGGGACAGAAACCCCGATTACAGCTATGTAAAACTTACTGGGCTGCTTGCTGTAGTTTACATAAAATCCCTGTTTTCTCTGCTGCAGATCTAGCAGTTCTCTGAATGCTGAGCTGTGTATAACCGGCCCACACCACTGATTGGCAGCTTTCTATGTACACTGTGAACAAGCAGGAGGCTGCTAATCAGTAGGAAGGGAGGTTATACAGAGCTAATGAATATGGAGGACTACATGGAAGCAGGTTTACTAGTCCTCTAGTGATAATCTCCTGATGATGATACTGTGATTTTACTAAAAATACAGCAAGCAGCCCAGTAAGTGATACCTCACTGGAATTAGGGTCTCTGCCTCTATATTAAGCTGCTCTCAGATTTGGTGGCAAAAATATGGTGACAGATTCCCTTGGAGGAAATTGAGTGAAGGGGTTAAGAAAGGCACAAACAAGCTCTTCCTGGCAGATGATATTGGAGCAGGACAGAGACTGCAGGACATGGGCAGCCATATATCAGGGCCCTGGGTGATAGTTATGGGTGCTGTGCCCTGGTCTGGATAATTTGGTGAGGAGGGGAAAGCAGTCAGAGGGCTGAGGTCACCGCACGCTGTCATATACTGGCTGTGTAGAAAGCTTTCCTGAGCTAAGCCTGGCAGCAGGGTATAAGGCCATTACCATTACTACTGACTGCAGCACAATGCTCCCATGTATAGGGTGATTCTCTCTCCTTTCCTCACCAGCCCTGATCTGCATTTCTTGCTGTGTGATTGCCGGCATGAAGTAACTTCTGTTGGCAGTGCTAGGAATGTCCATATTGGGGCAGATTTTCTCAGCAGAACCTTTAAAAGGTGCATTAGAAGCACATAATAAAAGAGTGATCAATACCAATTACAAATCAGTATGTAAATGGCCTTGGTATTAGTGACTATGGGAGCAGACATGTTTCCTTCTCTGCACTTCCTGTTTGCAATTCCATTAAAGAACACTACGGTCAGCGCGTCCACAGCCTGTAATAGCTCTGTGCACTAAACAGTGGACTGTATTCAACTCTATAGCAAGTCAGATGAAAAATTATATTGTGTAAGGAAAAGACATTGTGCAGTGAGTTACTGCACCAAGATTTAACCCCTGCATGACCAGCTGACTTTTAGTTTTTGTCTTTTTTTCTTTCTCCCCTTTTCTCTGTTGTGACAGCCATATTAGGACTTGATTTTTTGAGGGATTGAGGGATAAGTTGTACTTTTCAATTAAACCATTAATTGCATCATATTGACTACCTGCTGCAAAGTGGGGTGAAATTGTAAAGCACAATTCTGCCATTGTTATTTGGATTTTGCAATAACTATATATATATATATATATATATATATATATATATAACAGAATCACTGGTGTTATATGCAAGGGGAGGTATGTGTCACTCAGGATGCTCTCCTATGTGAACTGGGACCTTCTGAATTTCTGCCAGCATGTTATATGCTGGGGGTTACCTCTTTTAAAGGGTGTGGTTTTATTGGAATAACATAGAGATAGGAGGGAAGTCATTCCCCATACCTCTACCTCAGGATGTGGCTGAGCAGGCTTTAAATTTTCAGTCCTGTTTTATTTTCTCTGTGTTGTGTTTGGAGAGGCAAGATCTCCAGACTGGACAGCCATAGCTCAGGAGGGAGCTGAAGGTTGGACATAACCAGTGTAAGCGAACCACACACACATATATGGACTGTGCTACAGTTTATCTTTTGTTTTGTTGTTTTGTCAGTAAGGCCGTGTTCATCTTTGAATGAGCTGCAGGGCTTTATGCCATATAATAAAGCCTGCAGAGAAAACCTGGTTCCTGAGTCTACTTCTGGAAGCAGCCGAGCGAGTAGACCTACCACAATATTATATATATATATATATACAGTACAGACCAAAAGTTTGGACACACCTTCTCATTTAAAGATTTTTCTGTATTTTCATGACTATGAAAATTGTATATTCACAATGAAGGCATCAAAACTATGAATTAACACATGTGGAATTATATACTTAACAAAAAAGTGTGAAACAACTGAAAATATGTCTTATATTCTAGGTTCTTCAAAGTAGCCACCTTTTGCTTTGATGACTGCTTTGCACACTCTTGGCATTCTCTTGATGAGCTTCAAGAGGTATTCACCGGAAATGGTCTTCCAACAATCTTGAAGGAGTTCCCAGAGATGCTTAGCACTTGTTGGCCCTTTTGCCTTCACTCTGCAGTCCAGCTCACTCCAAACCATCTCGATTGGGTTCAGGTCTGGTGACAGTGGAGGCCAGGTCATCAGGCGTAGCACCCCATCACTGTCCTTCTTGGTCAAATAGCCCTTACACAGCCTGGAGGTGTGTTTGGGGTCATTGTCCTGTTGAAAAATAAATGATGGTCCAACTAAACGCAAACCGGATGGAATAGCATGCCGCTGCAAAATGCTGTGGTAGCCATGCTGGTTCAGTATGCCTTCAATTTTGAATAAATCCCCAACAGTGTCACCAGCAAAGCACCCCCACACCATCACACCTCCTCCTCCATGCTTCACGGTGGGAACCAGGCATGTAGAGTCCATCCGTTCACCTTTTCTGAGTCGCACAAAGACACGGTGGTTGGAACCAAAGATCTCAAATTTGGACTCATCAGACCAAAGCACAGATTTCCACTGGTCTAATGTCCATCCCTTGTGTTCTTAAGCCCAAACAAGTCTCTTCTACTTTTTTCCTGTCCTTAGCAGTGGTTTCCTAGCAGCTATTTTGCCATGAAGGCCTGCTGCACAAAGTCTCCTCTTAACAGTTGTTGTAGAGATGTGTCTGCTGCTAGACATCTGTGTGGTATTGACCTGGTCTCTAATCTGAGCTGCTGTTAACCTGCGATTTCTGAAGCTGGTGACTCGGATAAACTTATCCTCAGAAGCAGAGGTGACTCTTGGTCTTCCTTTCCTGGGGCGGTCCTCATGTGAGCCAGTTTCTTTGTAGCGCTTGATGGTTTTTGCAACTGCACTTGGGGACACTTTCAAAGTTTGCCTAATTTTTTGGACTGACTGACCTTCATTTCTTAAAGTAATGATGGCCACTTGTTTTTCTTTACTTAGCTGCTTTTTTCTTGCCATAATGCAAATTCTAAGAGTCTATTCAGTAGGACTATCAGCTGTGCATCCACCTGACTTCAGCACAACACAACTGATGGTCCCAACCCCATTTATAAGGCAAGAAATCCCACTTATTAAAACTGACAGGACACACCTGTGAAGTGAAACCATTTCCGGTGACTACCTCTTGAAGCTCATCAAGAGAATGCCAAGAGTGTGCAAAGCAGTCATCAAAGCAAAAGGTGGCTACTTTGGAGAACCTAGAATATAAGACATATTTTCAGTTGTTTCACACTTTTTTGTTAAGTATATAATTCCACATGTGTTAATTCATAGTTTTGATGCCTTCAGTGTGAATGTACAATTTTCATAGTCATGAAAATACAGAAAAATCTTTAAATGAGAAGGTGTGTCCAAACTTTTGGTCTGTACTGTATACACACACATATGCACACACACATGTGGCGGCTTGAATATATATGAAGCGTAACTATTTTTGCTATAGCCTTTGTAAAAAAAAAAAAAATGTAACATGTAGATGGAGGTCAGCAACAACAGAGAATAGTCCAGTAATGCAATTCAGTATACGAAAAAGCAGCACTCACCATAATTCTCCTGGTATTTTTCTAAAAAAAAAAAATAAGGCTGGTGTGTGTTCTCCAGTAAACTGAGCTGCTATTTTTTTATTTAAATAAAGATACCAAGAAAGTTATGTTGATTTTTTTGACTCCTAAAATTATATATATATATAATCAAAAAAAATTAGTCTGTGTAGCAATTTTCTGAGACTTGTACATTTTTCTTTATCTGTCTTTGGACCTGAGCTGATGAGTTTATTGCTAGAATTTAGGGTATATAGAACAGTTTGATTGCTTTATATTGCATTTTTGGGGTGAAGCCTTTTTTTTCCAGTGTTGAACATCAGTTAAATAATTTTATATTTTGACAGATGGGGCTTTTAAAAACTCGCCAATATAAAATTTGTGTATTTTTGAGCAGTTTTATGGTTATACAGCAGCAATTGAAACCATCTCCTGTAACTGCTGTTACAGGCAAATGGCAGATGTGTAACACAGCCAGCATCTGTCCAGTACAGAACGGGCTCAGCAGGCTCAGCTCCTAAGCCAGTTCCATACAAGCAAACCCAGACTGTGACATACATTAATATCGGCTGTCCAAAAGGGTTAAGAAGGTTGCAGTTCTGATAAAGTAAAAAATAAATAGAAAAAATAAGTGCAGGTATTATGGTTTGTACAGATTTTTGTTTTACCTTATTTTAAAGGACCAAAAAGTAAAGCATTTTTGGTTTATCATGGGCCTAACAGTCTATCCCATTAAATCATATTTGAGTGAAAGGAATATGAGACATAACATAATCTAAGATTATTATTCTTACAAAATGGATTAAAAACTAAGAAAGAGGTAAAACTGTCATTGGTTTTCTTCAAAATATAAGATATAGAAAAAAATAAAAGAAAACACAAGTGAAAATTTAAACTGGATTGTATTCTGTTTCGAGCTCTCGCTGTTTGCTATACAACAACGTTTGATAACTTAACAATGCAATAATAACATTTTACTCATTTCCAAAATATGGATCAATACAATGCAAGGAAGAAGAACAACAAAGAAGCAAAGATTAGTTTGTTTCATAAATGTCATATACAGGCAGTATAATTATATCATTCAGAACACATTTTGTTTTTATCCAAAAATTGACTGTAATGCTATATCATATAGTGATATAAGATTTATGTGACTGACAAACGCTTCAATAATTGCTGACTTGGGATAAATATTCATATACTGTATCATACACTCCTCATCAATGAAATTGCAAGATGGAAAGTGATGGAATTTTGAATATCCCAGGATCGATAAACATGTTAAAGGGGTTGTCTGGTCAAAAGTGATAAGTCTGCACTCTGTGTGACTGCAGACTTATGAATCCCCCCAGCGCAGGCACTGTGCTCTGCGGGGATTCGCCGGGATGAGACAACGGACGGTATGTATGTGTTATACATACCCCGGGCAGTGGGTGCGGCCTCGCTCTCCATACACTTGTATGAAGCGAGGCCTTGCCTTCTAGTCGGGGCGTGGCCTCGCTCCATACAAGTGTATGGAGCGAGGTGGCGCAAAATGGCCGGGGGTATGTATAACTCATACATACCCTCCAGTCCCAGGTCCATAAACTAAGAGTTCACAAAGATCTACAAATATCACACAACAACCCTTTGAGATGAGATGTGCTGCACTTGTCAAATGTAAGGTTCACTATGATGACTACAACAAGAATGTATACACACAATCATCACATCCATACGTGTATAGTTCACATCTCATGTTAAAGCTACCCATACACCTAAGGTAACACCTATGCTAAGAGTGATCTCTCCCAACATCAACACACTCAGCTGGGTGAGCATGTGTTCTGCATAGATCAGGGATGTCAAACTCAAACTCACAGAGGGTCAAAATGAAAAACTTGGACAAAGTTGCAGGCCAACCAGTATACAGTACAATGGGCCTCACATAGTGCTCCATACAGAATAAGGGGCCTCAAATTGTCCTCCATACAGAATAATGGGCCCCCCATAGTCCTCCATACAGAATAATAGACCCCACATAGTCCTCCATACAGTATAGTGGGCCTCACATAGTCCTCCATACAGAATAATGGCCTCACATAGTCCTCCATACAGTATAATGGGCCTCATTTAGTCCTCCATTCAGAATAATGGCCCCACATGGGGGTGGAGGTTCTAGTGTCGCGGGCCAAATATAACCACCCTGCGGGCCAGATTTGACATGTATGGTATAGATGGAGCAGAGTTAGCCACTGCTGGACATCTGTAGTGGCGGTTTATCTCTTGGTAGGACAAATTAAACATATGATGGTCTACAAGTTTGGCTGACTTCTACCTAATGTGCATGTAGGCTTTAAGACCATGGTCACCACTAAGGTCTTGGTTTTATTTTTGCCCTTATGACAATTGAATCTCTATAATAGGATCTTGCTCCAGGTTGATATTTCACTCAATACCAATGTTGTTTGTTGGGGTTGGAGACTAGATATCTGTACAAAAAGTCAAATTTCCCCGTGCCACATTATTTAATTTTGTTGAAGGGTTGCCTTCCAATAATGATGTATCGATAGGATTCAGTACAATGCCTTAGTATGTTATAGCATTAAGTCTTAAACGATGAAGCTAGGCTTACACGTTGAAGTCATGGGGCTAAAGTGCGCTGTGTGGCCTAATGCAACATGCATGATTTTTTGTACTTCATCTATACTTGGTGTGGTAATTCACAGTAAACCGCAAGTGATTTTGTTGCATGGAATAACCCAGCCTTATTCCATTTCTACCACACTTTATAGTTTGAGCCACACATGTAGCCAGAAAGCGTTTTCTTGGCATCCACAAAACCCAGAATCTTCTGTCAAGCTGACACTTTGTAAATGATCGTGCCAGAGAATATATTTCCACTGCTTCGGAGTCTAGTAATGATGTGCTTTACACCATTCCAGTAGACGTTTGGCATTGTGTAGAATTTATGTGCAGCTGCTTGGCCATAAAAACCCAATCTATATAGATCAAGGTAAATAGCTGCTCAAAAATGACCAGGTTACCTGTTAGCAGTCAGAAAAGGTGGAAAGGCATTCTACAATTGTGCTATGGTCAAAGTCAATGAGCATTCAGTATGAATGTTTCTACTGGAAATGTCTATACATAGTTGTATTTGTTATTTCATGACATTGTAAAAACAGGTGTAACTGATATCGCAATTCTTTAGGGGGGTATGTCCAGGAGTATGCTTTGCCATGTTAGTGAATCCTGCTTTGAGCAGGGGGTTGGACCAGATGACCCAGGAGGTCCCTTCCAACTCTACCATTCTATGATTCTGAGTATAATACACAGCAGCATAGGATACAAGTGAACTACAAGAACGCCAGGCGTCAATCTTGGATTTCAGATAACAACATTGCTTGTCCACATGTCGAGAAGGTACACCAGAGTGGAGAAATGGTGCAGATCTGGAATACATTGTACACCTGTGACATATATATTCATGATGATATATTCATATCTAAGCACCAATGATATGTATATGTATATAAGTACCCAGCAGAAAAGGTTATGGGGGGATGCATCATGAGAAGAATTTTTTACGTCAGTTTTTGCTTTTGCATTCACCAACCTTATCGAAGTGTCACATGATATCTGATACATTTAGAAGATTCTGCCTAGAAATGATTTTTCACTTTTTTAAGCTGCTCCAACCAAACCTGGAGTGATTTTCCGATATTTAGTACGTATTTTTGTGCTTTTTTTTTTTTTAAATTGCATAGCATATATATAGCTGAAACTATAAATCTGCCAGGGACTTACCTCTTAACAAATTCAAGATAAAAATTACAGACTTGGTGCAAAATGCTTTAAAAAAAAAAGGCAATCAACTTTTATAAATGTATCTAAAAACTAGACATAGCAAACAAAATGTGGCAAAATTCTGGTGCAAATTAAATAAATAAATAAATAAATAATCCAAGAACCAGAAAAAAAAAGCAAAACTATGCCAGATACAGTATGACCTGGAGTAGATTTGTATTATAATTTACACCTGTATCTTCCGGAAGTCATGCCCCCTCCACTATGCCTCAATTGATGAGAAGGACATAAAGCGAAAAAAGGCACAAATTTCTTTGTGCCAAAATATGTCTTTTTTCCACCAGAATTCTGGCTCAAGTCCTATACATTTTCCCCACAGTATCACAAGGCTAGCCAAGTAGAATGGATAACTTATCAATTGATCAAATGTATCAAATCCCTTATCTATTTCTGATGAAAGAATGTTGTCACAAAAATTAATAAGTCCATTCTGCTAGTTTCCTAAAGTTCCCTGCCAGGTAAACCTGATCCAAAGCTGTGATTCTCGCTATGTATAGCACAAGACATGAAGACATCTTCTAGCAGCCAAAAGGAACAGAAGCTGGCCGCACATGTAAGAATTTAAGAAGGAATGATACTTGTCAAGTCACAGATGTTTTTATTAAACGTTTGGCTAAATAACAAGGATCAGACAGAAATGATTATTATTGTAATAGAAAGATATGAATACATAAATATAAAATGTATAACCCCTCATTGTAAAACACATGCTCCGGACTAGGACATCATCTGCAAAACAATTCTTCCTACCCCAAAATGACCTTATTACTGAAAGCATGGTAGCGCTGGAGTCCTAACCAAGCAAGCACAACATCTGCAAGAAGTTCTTGTGTTTTCCCAGTGTTTGTGCGGGATTTCCTCTAGGTTTTCCAGTTTTCCTCCCACACTCCAAAGACTTAATCATTGAAACCATATTTGTATGAAATTAGCTCCAGTGTCTGTGATAGGGAAATTAGATTAGGACCGATGGGAGAAGCAGCAATCCCTGTACAGCTCTGGGGTATATGTTGGGGCTATAGAAGTAACGTCAACGTTCCCATCTTTATGAATGCCTAGGACAACGTTGGTGGTCATAATGTGAACTGACATAACCTCACTCATTTCCATACATGTATTCTCTTTACATGTAGGCTGCTTTAAGTGTGATCAAGCATGACCTGGGGCTGGAACGTCTTGCACACATACATGTTATATATATATATGTATGTGTGTATCTCATTAGTCATCTGATACAAGTGCGGTCACATCCAGCAGCCATTGAGCCCCCCACTCCCCCAGAACTGAGAATTACAGTGATATGATAAATGTGATAGAAATGTAGCAGCAGTAAAACCTTACAAGACCCTTCTCACCCCCCCACCCGCCGCCTACAGGAGCATGTGTCCAGCATTACAGGAATGTATGACAGGCAGGAGGGAGAGGAGAACTGTGCCTTTGCTACTGCCTTAACCCATTCAGCTGCATTGCTCCTTGATTACCAGTATTCACCGACAGGGTCCTTTTAAGTTAACTCCTTCGCTTCCACCACTGACATACACACAAACAAGTCAAACCGCAGAAGTCCATGTATCTCCTTGTAGACAATATCATGTTCCAAAAAAAACAAAACAAAACCACCCCAATACAACATATGTCCTTTTCATGTGCCATGTGGTGGTACCCATGCCAAGTGGGTTTCATAATGAGAGGCAGCAGCCCAAGGGTTAATAGGTTTTGCTCTGGGGCCCCCTGTTTACAAGACACATCATGGTACAGCAGTCACAGTGGTGAGGACTTGCTCAGAACTGTCTGTGAGTGGGAAAACTTTTGTAAACATGGAAGTGACAGATCTGAGAAGTGACTGTTAGCTTTGCTCCTACCTGGCAGAGGTCGTATGTGGTGGTGGTGGTAGTGATCAGTGGTGGTCGGGCTGTTTCCCCTCCTCCTGGCCACTACTGGCGGGCTGTAGGGTTGCCTTGCTCCCTCTGGGGGGTTGTTATCATTTCTGTCCATGCCTGGCACTCGCAGGGCAGCTGAGATAAGGTGAGGAGGAGGTGGTGGGGGTGTCTGGAGCTGGTGGTAGAGGGGTACCCCAGCCATGCCATGCAGCTGCTGCTGCTGCTGTTGCTGTTGGTTCATGATGAATCCAGACCTAGATCTGGATCTAGTCCTTGGGGGCTCCAGGAAAGCTGGGAATAGGAAGGAAGGAGCACCAGGGGGTAGAGGAGATAAGGGGGGTGAGGAGGCAGAGTACACAGCCTGGAAGAAGGAGGAAGGGGACGAGAAAGACGGGGTGACCTGCACAAGAAGTGGGTGCTGGGGGGAGGCGGCAAGCAATCTGCTGGTGGCTGCTGCAGCCTCGGCCCCTGCTTCAGCCTGGCTGGGATTGAGGCAGATCGGGAAAGGCAACAGCCCACCTCCTCCTCCTCCACCACCACCACCCCCGCTGTCACCGCCTCCTGCTGGCTGCTGCTGCTTGGGGTCCCGCAGCCTGTCCGCCGGGTGGCGGGAGGTAAAGCAGCCCGAGTCCTGAGCGGAGGCTTGTCCTGAGCCGGAGGCGATGGGCATCACCCACAATGCCAGCTAGAGGCAGCTCCCACAGCAGCAGAGAAGTTCCTGGCGTCCCCCTCCTGGGTGCTCCGTGCTGGGCAGAACACAAGGAAGGAAGTGTCACTCCATTCCACACTGTGCCCCGCACTAGGTTCTCATAGAGCCGGCAGTGGAGGAGCTGTGTACAACATCCAGCGGAATGGGAGCAGGGAGAGGACTGACACTCCATCCACACGATCCCCCTCCTCCCCACTCTGTGCCTGGAGAGGGGAAGGAGGAAGGAGCTGAACCGCCTCTCAGGGTAGAAGGCAGAGCTCCACAGCCAGCACTTTGCTTTCTTCCCTGCTGAGGATTCCCTCTCTGTAGGACTTGTCTTCATGAGGTCACCAGCATTGGGAACATGAAAGTATCTCCTCAGCCTCTGATGCCTAGGTGCCAGCTGCCCGTGAGCTGAGCCATGTCCTCCCACACCTCATTCTGCCTCATTTTCTGCTTGCAAACGATATGTTCTGTCCTATACACTGGACACAAGGGACATAAATTGGGCTAATAGGATTTTTTTCACACTTGCCACCTATTAAGTGACCATTCCTGTGTGCAAAGCTGTCAAAATGTATAGATTTTTTTCAGTAATGAGCCAAAATGTGAAACGTATTTTACAATCTTTTACAGTAGCAATGTAAATATTTCTATGCCCAAAAATATACTTATTTTACTCACTTATATAGCGCCATTAATTCCACAGCACTTTACATACATTATCATCGCTGTCCCCATTGGGGCTCACAATCTAGATTCCCTATCACTATGTCTTTGGAGTGTGGGAGGAAACCGGAGAACCCGGAGGAAACCCGTACAAACACGGGGAGAACATACAAACTCCTTGCAGATGTTGTCCTTGGTGGGATTTAAACCCAGGACCCCAGCGCTGCAAGGCTGCAGAGCTAACCACTGAGCCACAAAATGTTCTAGGACTTCTATATAAGACCCCGTTCACACGGTCAGTATTTTACCTCAGTTTTATAAGCCAAAGTCAGGAGTGGAACAATCAGGGGGAAAGTATAATAGAAACACGTCACCACTTCTGGATTTATCACCCACTCCTGGTTTTGGCTTACAAATACTGACATAAAATACTGACCAAATACTGAACGTGTGCACAAGGCCTAAGCATCTGCATGTGACTGACCAGATACCATAATGAAACATAAAGATTAAGCAATACTGTCTTTCGCTACCCGTAACAACCAATCAGACTTCAGCTTTCATTGTTTAAACTGCTCTAGTAAAATGAAAGATGTGCTGTGATTGGCTGCTGTGGGCAACAGAGCCCAATTTTGTTTTAGACAATAAATTGGGATGACTTGAATGCTGTATTCCAAAAAACATTATGTTGATCAGCCACAATTTTAAAATCACTGACACGTGAAGTGATTAAAATTGTGACAATGGCCCCTGAAATTGGGTGGGACATATCTGACTGCAGGTAACCTTCACTTCTTAAAGTTGATGTGTTGGACGTAGTAATAGGTAAATGTCGGATCTGAGTGACTGTCTAAACTGTGATGGTTAGATGGGTCAGACCATGTCCAGAACGACCGGTCTAAAGACACAGCTCCACTATCAGTATTCGGTCAGTATTTTTTCTCAGGAGTGAAACCAGGTGAGGAACAATCAGAGAAAAGGTATAATAGAAACAAGTCACCAATTCTGCATTTATCACCCACTCCTGGTTTTGGCTCCCACTCCTGAGAAAAAATACTGACTGAATACTGATAGTGGGGCCGTGGCCTTATGGAAAGTATCTGGTAGACAGTACTTACCAAAAGTGGTCCAAAGGAGGACTACCGGCAACAAGGTCATGGATAACCAAGTGAAGGCTAGCATATTTGTTCTAATCTAACAAAAGAGTCATTGTAGCAAAAATCACTGAAAAACATTTATTGTTCCATATCATAGAAGGGTATCAGGACACACAAAGCCTCGCATTGCTGTATAAGGGGCTGAGTGGCCGTAGACTAACCTAAGTGCCATTGCTGACCATTGTTGACTGCTGAAGGACCCTGCAATGGGAATATGAACATCAAACTGGATTATGGGGCACTGTAAGACGGTGGTCTGGTTTGATGAAGTATGTTTTTCTTTACATTGTGTATATATATGGCTGGGTACGTGCGCTTTATGTACCTGGTGAACAGACGGCACCAAGTTGCCCTCCGAGAAGAAGGTGTCCCGGACAGTGTGATGCTCTGGGAAACTTTGGGTCGTGACATGCATATCAGTGTTGCCCTGATACGTAGCATAAAAATAAATATTATCACTGACCAAGTACTCTGCTACATAGCAGACATGTTCCATAATCATCTTCTTTCGGCACGTTAATCCGCCCTGCTGAAAAAATGGTATTTGATTAAATAGGATTAAAAACATGGTGATTAATTGATCAGATGTAAAAAATATCTGCCATTGAACTATTGTAACAAGCGATGGACATGAAAGAGCCACAAAATGGTAAAAATGTCAGCAGTGTGCATTGTTGTGGTGCGTATTCACAGCAGACGTGGAAGGGTTAAGCTTTTGTAGGCCTGATCAGTAGGGAGGGAAATGAAAGGAGGGCAGGGAGGGAAATGAAAGGAGGGCGGGGAGGGTGGCCAGCAAGAGAGCTGGGGTAGAAAAGGCAAAGATATTCTATCCTTGGCGGAATCTTCAAGGAAGAGCTGCAGGACATGGGCAGTCATATGTCAGGCCCCTGGGTGATAGTTATGGGTGCTGTGCCCTAGTCTGGATAATTTGGTGAGGAGGGGAAAGCAGTCAGAGGGCTGAGGTCACCGCACGCTGTCATATACTGGCTGTGTAGAAAGCTTTCCTGAGCTAAGCCTGGCAGCAGGGTATAAGGCCATTACCATTACTACTGACTGCAGCACAATGCTCCCATGTATAACCCCTGGCTTATTCTGCCACCTCCCTTGTGCCCTTTGCCAGCCCTGAAATCTGTGCATTTGCCTGTATAGAAGAGATCACTGCACTTTGTGCTAGCAATGCTTGGGGGGTAGCGGTGTTACTACATACTGTGGTAGCGCCACCACACAAAATACTGTAATGCTAAGACTTAATCCATGAACGTTTATCTTGGTTCTGCAGTCTAGGCTGCCACGGTTTAATTTTATAAAAGCCATAAAAATCAATGGTCCTACAGCTGTTTCTGGGAAAAAATGACATCTCAATATCACATCTATAAAAACCAAAATGAGGATCATCCACAATCTGTGACTAAAAAGTGATCCTCCCTTACAGCTCCTGGATTTAATTACTCTTGGGAGAGAATAAGATAGTATCCAAAAATGCAACCTGGCCTTAGATTGTCTCACACTACATGTTAGGTATAATAAATAGAGCATATGCCATGTATACGGAGCCGGTATGGCGGCACATTAAGTCATAAGCACCCCATGTGCCACTATATTATGCCTTAATACAACGCACTATTATGTGATTAGTTTTAGATTAGTCTTCTAGAAGCAATGCTTTTAGGGAGAATGTCTTAGACAAGGACGTCTATTGTAGCATGATGCATTTTATTCCATTCAAGGGGACCTGTCACCAAGTTAAAAATGGCCACTTTTTCCTCTTATTCTATTCCCATTGCTCCACTGAGCATTCCAATTTTTTTTTTCATCCACCATATGGTTCCAGAAATGTAAGCCTTTTTATGTAGTGCTAATTTCTATAGTCTTTACCAAGGTTGCGTTGCTCACTGGATTCTCTTAGGTTGTATCCTTAGGCTGCTGTGCATTATTAACTATTATTATTACTAAATAAAAAGGTCCATATCGCTGAAACTGTATGGTGGATTTAAAAAAAAGCAAACAAAAGCTGAATATTTAAGGGTGTACATGGAGTAAAATAAAAAGTAAAACATGGCAGATTTTGGGTCCTCTTTAAGTTCTATAAGGATCCATGAATGAAATTCGAGGCACACGGAGGTACAGTAAAGGCCCATAGACTTATATATGTTCTATTTTACGTCTCTGGGCGTTTTAGAATCTGTGCTTCCATTTGCACAAGACCATACACACAACACTTCAATATCTATCATTATAAGAAAAAATAGAAAACAAAAATCAGTGTGTTACTCTGACATACTGAAAAAAATCTTTAAGTTTAAGTTTTGGTGCCCTTTTAGATGCTCCAGTACCACTAGCCAACTGGGTGGTAGTATTTTTTACTCCCACTAGGAGAATTCACAAATTCACAATGCAATTGTTAGTTCACTTCTATAATGCTTTGTTATACTCTGGCTGCCATAGAAGTATCAACATCCTGAAAGACATGTTACAAAGAAGCCAATAGAGCAGCAGGGAAAGCAAATTTGTTAGAAACTTTAAGATGTACAATGCAAAGTTATATTGTGGTACCGTGTTAGCCAGAAAAATCTATGTAAATACTTTTATGCCCAAAAATGACAAAAGTATTCTCGGAGTGATACCTTTATTGGCTAACCAGAAAAAATATATATTCAAGCTTCAGAGCACAGGGGCTCCTTCGTCAGGCAATATTACAAATGAATGACAACATTAATTTGTAATATTGCCTGATGAAGGAGTCTCTGTGCTCTGAAAGCTTGCATATATATTTTTTTCTGGTTAGCCAATAAAGGTATCACTCCGAGAATACTTTTATCATTTTTGGGCATAAAAGTATTTACATTAGAAACTTTAACAATGTTGAAGGTTTTTTTTTATTATTTTTTTTACTATATAACCAAAATTTAATAAAAAAGCCTTTTCTAAATCGAAGCTTGAAGTGCAAGAAATGAATTCATTCTGTACTGCAATAATCTATAACATTGAAAAATTTGCCAAATACTGTCCTCCTCATGACATCAAGCATTGAGGCAAGCATATACACTATAGTTGAGCAGAAAGATCAGTAAGTCTACCGGCAACATCGGTAGTCTGTGGCCACGACATCAGAACCCTGCGAGCCTCCTTGGACCTACTGGCAATCCTGGTGCCTCTTCTGAGTAGTAGGCCCGGCGCGATGTCATGTATCCATCATGTTGCAACAATGATGCCACACATGACCTACTAATTAGAAGATGCCAACAGGATGGAGGAGGTTTGGAGGGCTTTGGTGTGGGTCCCAGCCGACAACCGACGTGGCTTCTGACCCAAGATCCTGTGAATATTTTTGCTCAACTCTAATTAGACACACAAATATATAAAATTGCACAAATATATAAAATAGCATAAATATATTTTCAACCAAAGAACACCAGAAAATCACCATGCATGAACACAGCTGACTGGTTCACTATTTGTCCTTACTTGAATCATTGTTGATAGGTATCAAACATTGTATACTTATGACACCCCAAATATCTGCTATTTTGGTTATCCTCCTATCCAGGCGTTTACAGGGTCATAACTTTAGGAAATGCAAAAGTAAATGTAAATCTTACACATGGGCCCTGGTATTTGAAATGGCAGATAGTAGGTGGTGGCCTGGTAATTGTTTTTTTCCATTGGGGCCCAGGAGCGACAAGTCATCATATGACTCTTGTAAAAGTTGCTCAGATCCTTACATTTGTCCATTTTTCTTTCTTTCAGCACAAAAAACATTATGAACTGATTGTTCACTTGCTGCCTAATAAATCCCACACTTTGAAAGGTGCCATTGTAGTGAGATATTAAATGTTATTCACTTCACCTGTCAGACAAAGGCTGATAATTACATATAGCAGAGACATGCTGCAGTACATTGTATATGGATCAAAACTGAGAATTTTCTTGTCCCTAAACATTTCCATAGTGTACAGAAATAATGTTATAATCAGGCATGGCAGCAATTATAAGAGACACATGAGGTTCTGTTCGCATTGGCATCTTGGGTTCTGTTATTCAAGAACCATGACGGAAATATTGGATCCATTACAATTTGTTATTGTCCACTTCAATGATCTACTGCAGGGGTGGGGAATCTTTTTTCTGCCAATGGCCATTTGGATATTTATACCATCCTTCGGGGGTCATACAAATTGTGCTCTAACTCCACCCACAAAGTACGTCCTGGCACTGGTGTCAGAACATAATCTTTCACTGCACGCGCCTCAGCGTTCAGTAGTGAACACAGCGTGTGCATGCTCACAGAGCAAGAAGAAATTAATGGGTTGGCGGCTGTGAAAATACAGTTGCCGGCCCAAGCACTGAGCTCCCCGGGAATCTGGCCATCGAGGGCTGTAAAAGGCCTGCGGACCTGAGGTTCTCCACCCCTGTATAGCATCATGATCTGTATGGCACTCTCCCATAGAAAAAAACATTCTCAAGGTCAGTAGGTCTACGCTACATGCTTCAGAATTCTTGGTTTCCCACCTAGATAAAGTATGGTTTAAAAATTAAGGAAAAAATAAACTCATTTACCAATCCTGAGTTGTTCCTCTACAGTCATGGCCAAAAGTATTGAGAATGAGACAAATAGTAATTTTTCCAAAGTTTACTGCTTCATTTTTTGTAATGGCAATTTGCATATACTCCTGAATGTCAAAGAGTGATCAGCTTAACAGCAATTACTGTACTTGCAAAGTCAATATTTGCCCAGAAAATGAACTTTAACCCCCAAAACACATTTCAACATCATTGCAGTCCTGCCTTAAAAGGAGCAGCTAACATCGTTTTAGTGATTGATCCATTAACACAGGTGTGGGTGTTGATGAGGACAGGGCTGGCGATCAATCAGTCATGATTAAGTAAGAATGACATCACTGGACACTTTAAAAGGAGGCTGGTTCTTGGTATCATTGTTTCTCTTCAGTTAACCATGGTTACCTCTAAAGAAACACTGGCAGCCATCATTGCACTGCACAAAAATGGCCTAACAGGGAAGAGTATCGCAGCTACAAAGATTGCACCTCAGTCAACAATCTATCGCATCATCAAGAACTTCAAGGAGAGAGCTTCCATTGTTGTCAAAAAGGCTCCATGGCGCCCAAGAAAGACCAGCAAGCGCCAGGACCGTATCTTAAAACTGTTTCAGCTGCGGGATCGGACTACCAGCAGTGCCGAGCTTGCTCAGGAATGGCAGCAGGCTGGTGTGAGTGCTTCTGCATGCACTGTGAGGCGGAGACTCTTTGAGCAAGGGCTGGTTTCCAGGAGGGCAGCAAAGAAGCCACTTCTCTCCAGAAAAAACATCAGGGACCGACTGATATTCTGCAAAAGGTACAGGGAGTGGACTGCTGAGGACTGGGGCAAAGTCATTTTCTCTGATGAATCCCCTTTTCGATTGTTTGGGACATCTGGAAAACAGCTTATTCGGAGAAGAAGAGGTGAGTGCTACCACCAGTCTTGTCTCATGCCAACTGTAAAGCATCCTGAAACCATTCATGTGTGGGGTTGCTTCTCAGCCAAGGGAATCGGCTCACTCACAGTCTTGCCTAAAAACACAGCCATGAATAAAGAATGGTACCAGAATGTCCTCCAAGAGCAACTTCTCCCAACCGTCCAAGAGCAGTTTGGCGCCCAACAATGCCTTTTCCAGCATGATGGAGCACCTTGCCATAAAGCAAAGGTGATAACTAAATGGCTCATGGAACAAAACATAGAGATTTTGGGTCCATGGCCTGGAAACTCCCCAGATCATAATCCCATTGAGAACTTGTGGTCAATCATCAAGAGACGGGTGGACAAACAAAAACCAACAAATTCTGGCAAAATGCAAGCATTGATTATGCAAGAATGAACTGCTATCAGTCAGGATTTGGTCCAAAAGTTGATTGAGAGCATGCCAGGGAGAATTACAGAGGTCTTGAAGAAGAAGGGGCAACACTGCAAATATTGACTTGCTGCATTAACTTATTCTAACTGTCAATATAACCTATTGGTACTCATAATATGATTGCAATTATATTTCTGTATGTGATATAAACATCAGACAAACACTAATAAAAACCAGAGGCCAGCAGATCATGTGAAAATATAATTTTGGTGTCATTCTCAAAACTTTTGGCCATGACTGTATATCGTTGACTAGGTCCCCTGACGGGCTCTTCAATTTTGTAGCCAATTATTGCAATGTCAGCTGATCAGTTTGTGATTATATATCAGAAAGGGGTATTGTCACGGGTGTATCAAGTGTGACAAACAGTCACTCTGGATCCGGCTGTAGAAGGTCACTGTGCTTGGCATTGCAGACGCTTTCTTGATCCTCTCATCTCTGTATTGTAGCGATATCCTTCTTCCTTTAGGACCCAGCAGCGACCTCCACCTTCTGCTGCTAATTGACACACCCTTGCTTGGTAGTTAAAATTCTCAGTGTCTCCAGAGAGTCGCCGGTGATAGTTCTATGTTCCTCTGTCCATGCCTGGAGTACTTGTAGTCGACTAGATTCTTCTTGGACTTACCTTGGAGGACAGTTTGCATTATCTCTAGTGTCTTCTCAAGCTACGTATATCCCCTTTGTTTGTTTACCTTGTTGTCTTTAGTTACAGTGGGGCCTGATGTCATGCAAGGTGTGGGAAAGACTTAGTTCAACACAAAGGGAAGAGGGAAAGGGAGCCCAGACACTAGGGAAAGGGGGAAGCGGAGACCTCCTAGGCTGATCTAATATCACCCTGTCACAATAATATTCCTATATTGGTTCTTCACTAATTGCCGCACGCAAACCTCGGTGACCTGCAAGTGGATTCTTGACAATGATTATTAATGGCTTCTGCCAGCGGTAAGTAGGATGCCCAATCCTCCTGATTTTCGGAGACTAAACACCCGAGGTAGGTCTCCAAATTCTGACTGACACGCTCGGTCTGTCCATTCGACGGAGGGTGGAAGGCAGAGGAAAAGGACAGCTGCACCCCCAGTCAAGAACAGAATGTCTTCCAGAACTTGGAAACAAACTGGGTCCCTCGATCCGACACCACATTGGAGGGAACCCCGTGAAGCTTTATGATCTCATTTATGAACACCTGAGCAAATGTCTTGGCATTTGGAAGTGCAGGTAATGCGACGAAGTGAACCATTTTACTGAATCTATCTACAACTACCAAAACCACCGTTTTGCCTGCAGAAACCGGTAGATCAGTAATAAAATCCGTGGACAAGTGTGTCCATGGCCTACTAGGGATAGGTAGTGGAAGAAGAGTACCAAACGGACGGATATGCGAAACCCTTCAACACGCGCAAATACTACAAGTAGATACGTGTTCATTCACATCCTGATGCAACCCTGGCCACCAAAAACGATGAGAGAGGAAGTCCGAGATTGCCTTACCACCTGGATGCCCAGCAAGCACAGTTATGATGTTCCTTAATTACTTTGCAGCGCAGATGAGATGGTACAAATAACCTTCCTGAAGGGCAGGAGGCAGAAGCTTCCCCCCTGAGCCTGCAACGCCTCACCCTCCAGTTCAGGATAGAGTGCCGAAATGACTACCCCTTTCTGTAATATCGGAACAGGGTTCTCGTGGTCACCACCACCAGGGATGCTCCGGAACAAAGCATCAGCCTTGACATTTTTGACCCCTGAACAAACAGTGACAACAAAATTGAACCTAGTAAAAAAACAGGGATCTGGCTTGCCTAGGGTTGAGACGTTTAGCTAACTGGAGGTATGACAGGTTCTTATGGTCAGTAATAACAGTAATAGGATGGATAGCCCCCTCCAACCAATGTCGCCATTCTTTGAACACCAATTTGATTGACAAAAGTTCTCTATTACCCACGTCATAATTTCTCTCAGCCGAAGACAATTTTTTCAAGGGAGGGGGATGAGGGCTAGTCGATCCTCACTGACAACTAAAGACAACAAGGGGGAACAAACAAGGGAAGATAGCTTAGCTTTAGTCGTCTTCAGAGAGATGAACACCCATCCTCATAGCTCCAGAGAGGAAGAAGTAATGCACTTGCTCCGAGCCTTCACAAGGGGTAATTTGACTATTGCCGGCACCTCCCTCTAGCAGATAGCAGGTATTTATACACCCAGGCCAGGGTGTTAATTAGCCAGAGGAAGGTAGCCGCTGGGTCCTAGAGAGACAGCCTCTAAGAATGCCAAAAGTAGAGATCTCCTGCAACCAACTGCAGGGCGACTGTCTGTCACTTCTGACTCACCCGTGAGACCTGACTAGTGTTCACTCCGTCCCTTCCCTACCTAAGGCCAAGCTCTAGGAACATTCAAGGATTAGGTTTCCTGCTCGGCGATAGGTGCGGAACCTATATAGGGATGATAGGGTAGTCAGGATGATATTAGATCTGCCTAAGGGTCTCCACTCCCCCTTTCTCTAGTTGTTGGACTCACTTCCCCCTTTTACTGTCATTGTACACTTGTTCCTTCCCTCACCTTGCGTGACATTACCTCCGACAGTACATAAAAAAAAACAACTGACTTTTTTTTTTTTGTGTGTGTGTTTTTGTTTTTTTAATGTGTTTTTTTTCCCTTTCCCTTGGTTCTTGGATCCCGTTGCAATGCTGGCAGAGCAGCTGCACAGGCTGTCACTGGAGGTGACTGACCTTCGCTCTGAGGTTCAGCAGCGACAGCAATGACTGCAGACTCCTAATGTTGGGACTCTGCGGGTAGGCCGGTCCAGCCTGAACCCAAAATTGTTCTCCCGGGATGGTTTTCAGGAGGTAGGGACAAGTTTTTTGTATTCAAAGAAGCTTGCAAATTATATTTTAAACTTTGTCCTTGTTCCTCTGGAGATGAGGAACAGCAAGTGGTGATTGTGATCTCACTGTTACAAGGAGATCCTCAATCCTGAGCTTTCTCTTTGCCACAGGGTTCTGTTTTTCTCTAGTTAGTAGAGGGTTTTTTTGGGGCTCTAGCCCTCATCTATGATGATCCGGACCAAATCTCCTTGGCTGAGTCCAGGCTGCGTCACCTTCAGCAGGGGAATCAATCAGTGGAGACGTGTAACTCTGAATTCCATAGATGGGCAACCGATACCAAATGGAATGACCCGGCTCTTAGAAGCCAATTTTGTCAGGGTCTTACTGAAAGGTTGAAAGATGCTTTGGCAGTGTATGAAACCCCGGAGTCCTTGGAGGCTGTCATGTCATTGGCTATATGTGTTGATAGACACCTTCGGGATAGGTAGGTGAGACCACCTTCTCCGGAGCCCTCTTTTTGAGGTAATGCCCCTTTGCCGGGGGGTGGTGGGGGGTGGCGGTCTGGGGGTGAACCAGTACTTGTGGAGTTGGATGAACCATTGCAGTTATGGGGTGCCTCTGTGTTGTATGTTTTCTCTGAGATCTGCAAGAAAAAGGGCGTGTTTTTTGTAGAAAAAAGGGACATTTTATTGGGGCCTGTCCCTCGATTCCTAAACAAAAAGAAACTCTATTAACCCTTGGTAGTCTGGAGCTGGATAATCAAGGGATATGTTTATCGTTAACCTGCAGTTCTTGGTTTGACCTGACAGCAGAAGTGGTGCTATAGAGCAGGACTGAGAAAATTTTTGTGTTTGTAGAGAGTGGAGCTGGAGTCAGCATCGTTGATGCTGAGTTTATGAGAACTCATGGGCTTGCTTGCTGTACTTTAGCTAAGCCCATTCATATTTATGCCATTGACTCAGCACCACTTGCACAGTGGTGCAACTCAGATTGTACATAATGTGAAACTGAGGGTGGGGTCTTTTCATTATGAGATAATTCCTTGTTATATCCTGGAGGGTCTTCCCACTCCGATTGTACTGGGTCTACCCTGGTTGGTGAAACATAATCCGATAGTGGATTGGCAATCTAGAGAGATTGTTGAATGGGGAGATTACTGCCATGAGAACTGCTTAAACATTTCCCTTTCTGTACTCTCTAAGTTGACCTTACCTGCATTTTTGTCTGGTTTTGAGGACGTATTTTCTGAGAAGGGGTGTCAGGATTTGCCTCCTCATTGTGCATATGACTGTCGTATTAACCTGACCCCCGGAGCTAAGCTACCAAAGTCCAGACTGTACAATCTTTCTGGGCCTGAGAAATAAGCCATGAAGGATTTCATTGCGGAGAGTTTGGAGAAGGGACATATTAGACCTTCATCTACGCCCGTGGCAACAGGGTTCTTCTTCGTGAACAAGAAAGATGGCGGTCTTCGTCCCGTTTTAGATTTACAGGAATTGAATCAAATTGCCATCCGAGATCCAAACCCTCTTCCTCTGATTCCAGATTTGTTCAGCCAGGTTGTGGGAGCCAAGGTCTTCTCCAAGTTGAATTTAACCCCTTTACCCCCCAAGGTGGTTTGCACGTCAATGACCAGGCCAATTTTTACAATTCTGACCACTGTCACTTTATGAGGTAATTACTCTGGAACGCTTCAACAGATCCCCCTGATTCTGAGACTGTTTTTTCGTGACATATTGTACTTCATGGTTGTGGTAAAATTTCTTTGATATGATTTGCGTTTATTTGTGAAAAAAATGGAAATTTGGCAAAAATTTAGCAATTTTCAAAATTTGAATTTTTATGCCCTTAAATCAGAGAGATACGTCACACAAAATAGTTAATAAATAACATTTCCCACATGTCTGCTTTACATCAGAACAATTTTGGTACCAACATTTTTTTTATTAGGGAGCTATAAGGGTTAAAAGTTGACCAGCGATTTCTCATTTTTCCAACAAAATTAACAAAACTATTTTTTTAGAGACCACATCACATTTGAAGTCACTTTGAGGGGTCTTTATGATAGAAAATACCCAAAAGTGACACCATTCTAAAAACTGCACCCCTCAAGGTGTTCAAAACCACATTCAAGAACTTTAGTAACCCTTCAGGTGCTTCACAAGAATTTTTGGAATGTGGAAGAAAAAAAATTAACATTTAACTTTTTCCCCAAAAATGTTACTTTAGACCCAATTTTTTTTATTTTTGCAAGGGTAACAGGAAAAAATGGACCCCAAGATTTGTTGGGCAATTTCCCCTGAGCACGCAGATACCCCATATGTGGGGAAAAACCACTGTTTGGGCGCACGGCAGGGTGCGGAAGGGAAGGAGCGCCATTTGACTTTTTGAATGTAAAATTTGCTTGAATAATTAGCGGACGCCATGTTGCGTTTGGAGAGCCCCTGATGTGCCTAAACAGTGGAATCGCCCCACAAGTGACACCATTTTGGAAACTAGACCCCCCAGGGAACTTACCTAGATGTGTGGTGAGCACCCTGAACCCCCAGGTGCTTCACAGAAGTTTATAATATTGAGCCGTAAAAATAAAATTTTCCTATTTTTCCCACAAAAATGTTTTTCAGCCCCCAATTTTGCATTTTCATAAGGGTAACAGGAGAAATTGCACCATGCAGTTTGTTGTGTAATTTCTCCTGAGTAAGCAGATACCCCATATGTGAGGGAAAACCACTGTTTGGGCGCACGACAGGGTTCGGAAGGGAAGGAGCGCCATTTGACTTTTTGATTGTAAAATTTGCTTGAATAATTAGCGGACACCATGTTGTGTTTGGAGAGCCCTTGATGTGCCTAAACAGTGGAAACCCCCCACAAGTGACACTATTTTGGAAACTAGACCCCTCAGGGAACTTACCTAGATGTGTGGTGAGCACCTTGAACCCCCAGGTGCTTCACAGAAGTTTAGAACATTGAGCCGTAAAAATAAAATTTTCACATTTTGCATATGTGTCTTTTTGTATAGTGTATGTAAACTTCTGGTTTCAACTGTATATGGCAAATAGCTTCGTAAATCTAGATTATGTGCACAACATACAGTACAGACCAAAAGTTTGGACACACCTTCTCATTTAAAGATTTTTCTGTATTTTCATGACTTTGAAAATTGTACATTCACACTGAAGGCATCAAAACTATGAATTAACACATGTGGAATTATATACTTAACAAAAAAGTGTGAAACAACTGAAAATATGTCTTATATTCTAGGTTCTTCAAAGTAGCCACCTTTTGCTTTGATGACTGCTTTGCACACTCTTGGCATTCTCTTGATGAGCTTCAAGAGGTAGTCACCGGAAATAGTTTTCACTTCACAGGTGTGCCCTGTCAGCTTTAATAAGTGGGATTTCTTGCCTTATAAATGGGGTTGGGACCATCAGTTGTGTTGTGCAGAAATCAGGTGGATACACAGCTGATAGTCCTACTGAATAGACTGTTAGCTGCTTTTTTCTTGCCATAATACAAATTCTAAGTAAAGAAAAACGAGTGGCCGTCATTACTTTAAGAAATGAAGGTCAGTCAGTCTGAAAAATTGGGAAAACTTTGAAAGTGTCCCCAAGTGCAGTTCCAAAAACCATCAAGCGCTACAAAGAAACTGGCTCACATGAGGACCGCCCCAGGAAAGGAAGACCAAGAGTCACCTCTGCTTCTGAGGATAAGTTTATCCGAGTCACCAGCCTCAGAAATCGCAGGTTAACAGCAGCTCAGATTAGAGACCAGGTCAATGCCACACAGAGTTCTAGCAGCAGACACATCTCTACAACAACTGTTAAGATGAGACTTTGTGCAGCAGGCCTTCATGGTAAAATAGCTGCTAGGAAACCACTGCTAAGGTCGGCAACAAGCAGAAGAGACTTGTTTGGGCTCAAGAACACAAGGAATGGACATTAGACCAGTGGAAATCTGTGCTTTGGTCTGATGAGTCCAAATTTGAGATCTTTGGTTCCAACCACCGTGGCTTTGTGCGACGCAGAAAAGGTGAACGGATGGACTCTACATGCCTGGTTCCCACCGTGAAGCATGGAGGAGGAGGTGTGATGGTGTGGGGGTGCTTTGCTGGTGACACTGTTGGGGATTTATTCCAAATTGAAGGCATACTGAACCAGCATGGCTACCACAGCATCTTGCAGCAGCATGCTATTTCATCTGGTTTGCGTTTAGTTGGACCATCATTTATTTTTCAACAGGACAATGACCCCAAACACACCTCCAGGCTGTGTAAGTGCTATTTGACCAAGAGGGAGAGTGATGGGGTGCTACGCCAGATGACCTGGCCTCCACAGTCACCAGACCTGAACCCAATCGAGATGGTTTGGGGTGAGCTGGACCGCAGAGTGAAGGCTAAATGACCAACAAGTGCTAAGCATCTCTGGGAACTCCTTCAAGATTGTTGGAATACCATTTCCGGTGACTACCTCTTGAAGCTCATCAAGAGAATGCCAAGAGTGTGCAAAGCAGTCATCAAAGCAAAAGGTGGCTACTTTGAAGAACCTAGAATATAAGACATATTTTCAGTTGTTTCACACTTTTTTGTTAAGTATATAATTCCACATGTGTTAATTCATAGTTTTGATGCCTTCAGTGTGAATGTACAATTTTCGTAGGCATGAAAATACAGAGTAATCTTTAAATGAGAAGGTGTGTCCAAACTTTTGGTCTGTACTGTATATGTCAAGTTGGCTTCCCCAATGAAGTCACGGGTTGTACATTACAAACGCAGTGTTAAGAGAACTTTACTGCTGAAATGAGGGTTTGTTAACAAAGTATATACAGTATTATTATTAGTTGCTAGTATTATTATTACTATTATTACATTTTTAATTATATCAAAACCGATCTGAAGATTACACATAAAATCACATACAGGTAAACACTGCTATTTTTCTTTTTTTTCTCTTGTGACTTGGCCACTAGAATTTCAAGCAGTTTCGATTTAACTAGAGAGGGGTTGAGGTTGAAAGCTGATTTAATCGACCTTGCTGTGTATCGATTACACTTGTCTAGCTTCTCTATGTGTTTGGGCTTCATCCATCATCATGCTTGATGGCTTTAGGTGGGAGTGGATCCGCTGGATATAGTAGTGGGGTGGGATGGTGGGGGAGGGTGCATACAGAGAGGAGGTGTTGGCCTGGCTGATAAATAATTTAGAAGAAATACTGCTGCTTCTAAGAACAGGGAAATAAAAGGAGATGGCAGGATCCTTGAGTTTAGCTTCTCTCCAGAGTCCTGGGATCTCATCTGCTTGAATTTTGGCATTTCACTGCCATTTTAAAGACAATATTAATGCTGAACACATTTGCATTGCAATTCTGCTGTCTCTTTGTATTTCTGAGAGATGCTGGGCCAGATAATACAAGGGAGAAATTTCTTGTGCAGAACATGATTCTACAATATACATTGCTTTATGGACATACTGATCGATCTTCATGCGATATTGTATTGTTATTCGTTTTTTTGTGCAACATACATGCATATTGTTGTATCTATGTAATTTTTTTTCAAGGTCTCGAGAATAAATGGTTCTTTTTGCATTTAGTATATTACAGGTTATGTCTAATTACTTGTAATTTATTCTAATCATATACAGTAAAACTAATGTCTTAGGTCAGAAAATGACAACTAATGATAAGAAATCCCTTGACAGTTTATATTGTGTCTTCTGTCAGTCCTTACTCATTATAAAAGCAGTGATGCTATATTTGGTGCTGCAAAACATGTTTCACATTTGCCCAGCGTTGGGTACCGAGATATTTATGGGGCTGTTCTAAACAGTTACATTTCTATATATACTTGTAAGTAAGGCTGAAATAAAAGTGATTGCATTTTGCAACTTAGACTGTATTGAAAGTTATCCTTAGGCCTCATTCACAAATTTGTGAATTATTTATATTCTTTCCGTATTTTTCATGAATAGAACAAGTACCCATTATCTATGGAGTTGTTCACATGCCAGTGTTTTTTTTTGCGTACTGTGTGTGCAAAAAATCATGGAGACGTCCATTTTTAATTGGAGTCTTGGACCAAAATGACCTATACAAGTCTATGGGTCCATAAAAAATCAGTAACGGCACACATTGCCATTTTTAACATTGCAATTGTTTTTTCATATCAGAAAATCCCTGATGTTAAAAACTGACACACTGACCAAAGACTGATGAAAATTAGATCAAAAACACTGATGAAACTCAGTCCGTATTTTTAGGCTTGAGAAGATTCACCAACGTCTGAATGAATGGTTATGAGGAACCTAGCATCAGTTTGCACACAGTTGTTAATATATAAGCAATGTCCTCCTTAGGCCTCATTCTGACTTCAGTTTTTTTGATGTATGACCGAGTTTAATTAGAATGTCATCACATTTTCATCAGAGTTTGGTCAGAGTTTTCAACAGTTTTTTTTCATTGATGAGAAAAAAAAAGTTTCTCCACCTTCTCCTATCAATCAGTGAAAAACTGACAGCACACGGATGGCATCCGAATGCTGTCAGCATTTTTCACTGGCCCATAGACTTGCATTGCCGATTTTAATGCAACACTTGGATCAATATCGGGCATGTCTCCGCGATCTTGCACAGATCACTCGGCCCGAGAAAAAAATCTGACCTGTGAACAGCCCCATAGACTGTCATAGGTACGAGTGATGTCCATGAAAAAAACAGAGAGCACCTGTATGTGAAAACTGACTTGTGAATGAGCCCTTAGGATTAGCAATCAACAATTACCATTATTTTAAATTAATTCTGTATTATAGATTTGTTTATTTAAGCCTAATGTTTATGAGGTCTCATGCCCTGCAGTCATGATGTTGAATTTGCGGTGCGTGAGTAAAGTTCATTTTCTTATTTTCACACTGGCAAGGCAGGGAATGAGTGGTAATGATTCCTGGAAACCGAACCTCTACCCTTTAAGGACACTGTGCAAAACCCTTGACTAGCGATATTTCAGACATTCAATCCACTACCTGACAACAACCTACATTAGATGTTTTTCTCCCATACTATCTTTAGCTATAACACACTCTCGCTTCTCTCATGCAGCTTAACATACACCAGTTGCTTATTTTTTATGAACGTCACATTTAAATCACATTGATTGAAATAAAGTTGCATTAACCACTTTCATTATTAGAAAATATCTATCCATAAGGCAATTATACTACCTACCAACAGTGCATATAGTATGGTATATTAATATGTGACATAGCATTAGAATAATATTCACAACATTATGATGACACCTGCATGACTACAAAGTAACTTAGATACCTAGAGGTATTTCACCCGCAGCATGATCAACGGTAACCCATAACACCTCTAAAAGGATATAGCAGTCCTGAACATAATCGTGGTGTCAGGGGCATAACAATCGTGGTTGAAGAGGGTGCGAGCAGGAGGGGGGCCCGCTGACGCCAATTTCACCTGGATGTGCGTCTCAGGAAATGTATTGTGGCACAGAGACCTGCCGGCTCCCTGCACGCTGGCAGTCAAGCAACAGACGTCAGCTTGCCCCTGACTGGCGGCACATGGCAGTAATGCCATACGTTTCCCATGCCTGTGTACCAAAGTTAGCTGCCATCTATAGAAGAGGATGCCACGCATCGTGAGAGCAAGGGAAGGTGTAGCGTCGGCGTCCCTGCCCCCTGCTAGGCAGGGACGCCGTTCCCCTCTCCGCTCCGTGCCCGGCGGCTTCCTCCCGCTCTGCTGGCAGCGCGCGCTGCTTCCTGGCCTCTGTGCTTAGGGCGCGCGCGCTCCCCCTCTCTTAAAGGGGCCGCGCGCGCCGTCCTAAGGAGTCCCCGGCCAATGGCCAGAGGACCTCCCCATATATAAGGCACCTCCTCCAAAATGGAGGTGCCCGAGCAATGTTGTTGGAAAGCCTTTCAACTCTGCTTCAGCCCACAGGTCCCGTTACCAGTTACCTGCCAGTCACCTGCCAGATTCCTGCCTGATACTTATCTATCTGCGGTCCGACAGTCTGCCTATCAGCCCTGCCAGTCTATCTATGGATCAGTCAGCCCGCTCACCTGGGAGCGCTCACCTACTACCTGTCTGCTAGCCTACCTGGAGGCTCCGCCGTCACGTGCTGTGACCACCTGCCTGTCCAGAGTCTCTTGCCCGCTCACCTGGGAGCGCTCACCTGCTACCTGCCTGCTAGCCTACCTTGAGGCTCTGCCGTCACTTGTCGTGACCACCTGCCTGTCCAGAGACTTTTTGCCCGCTCACCTGGGAGCGCTCACCTGCTACCTGCCTGCTAGCCTACCTGGAGGCTCTGCCGTCACTTGCCGTGACCACCCGCCTGTCAAGAGATTGTCCCCGTCACTTGCCGTGACCTCCTGCCCTTCTACCCAGAGACTGTCCCCGTCACTTGCCGTGACCTCCTTCCCTTCTACCCAGAGACAGTCCCCGTCACCTGCCGTGACCTCCTGCCCTTCCACCCTGAGACTGTCCCCGTCACTAGCCGTGACTACCTGCCCGCCTTCCCTGGGAGCCACCCGCTTCCTTACAAGGACTGCCCCCTTGTATAGTTGCTCAGAGGTTCCACCTCCCAGACCCGTTACAGAAGGTAAGAATAATAGTTTGTTTCTTTTTAAAATGTGCTGGAGTAGAAATGAAGGGGCCCAGGATGCAGGGGGTGCACGCGCCCCTGGGCCTGCTGTGTCGCGCAGCGTCTCGCGCACGGGGGCTTACCCGGAACCGGATCAGATGAGGGTTGTAGTCTCCGAGTGGCGGGGACCCGGTCCGTGCCCAGGGAGTCAAACTCAGTGTGTGGCAGTCTTGATAGGTGTTATTTGAGTGTCGACTACGCCACCCGTTGATTTGCAGCTATGGAGCTGCCGCTGCAGGGCAGACCGCTGAGGCCGGTGTAGAATTGTGCAGCGTGATAGTATAACCCCCAACGGGAGGGGTATGGCCTCAGGGCAGCCGACGTGGAAGATGGTAGCAGGAACCACTCAGAGACGGTGCGGTGTAATTCAGGGTCTTTACTGGTAACAACGATAGACCCTCCCGGAGTACTTGCTAGCGAACGGGGCCTGGTCAGTCCTTGAGCAGATGGGATCTCCCCTGGCCAGGCGGAGTTGTAGGCCTCCCAAACTGACTGTACTCTTCTGGCTACCTTGCTAGAAGCGGATATAAGTAGCCCACGTCCCTGAGTGTGCCGTGTGGTGCTCACCCGTATGGCCGGTGACTCGGGGCCTTCTAATGGCTTCCGCTCCACGATGGCGGTGCTGGTCCCACACGTGTGACCTTGCCTTCGGGTTTCTGGGCCTGAGGACCTGAAATCCCCTGCCGGTCGGCTTCTGCTGCTGGGTAAGAGTTAGTCCCCACAGCCTCGGACGCCGGGTCCGGTAAGAAAGCTTCTCAGTCAGGGCGAGCTCTGCAGCTGCCAGCCCCTGACTCGTAGTAGTATTGCTCCCACTGAGCTTCTGCTGTTTCTTCCTATGACTGTTTCTCGTCTCTACTCTCCTTGACTCCTTACCCTGCCTCAGCCCCGGGTTTATATAGGGGAAGTTCTTCCCCTCCCAAGACTGGGCAGGAGGTGTGGCATGCACAGGATCCCTGACCAAAGGACCTCCCACCTGCTCTCAGACATAACATTACATTACTGTGGAAACCAGACCCCTGGGGTGCCACATTCCCCCCTAGTGAAATTTAGTACTCCGGGACTAAACATATTTTAGAAAAACATAACAAGATATAACAACAATAATAGTACAATAAGAAGAAACACATAAAGGTGGTCACGGCATGTCCGTAACCGGGTGCAGTCTTTGAAGAAAAGCAAGGTGTCCATTTCACCAAAACAGGGAGACGTAACCAGGTAGGGGTTTGTCCTGCCCCGAGTCCTTAACAGTCTTTAGTCCGTCCTGGGTTACGCTCCAACTATGTACAAAGGATTCCCGGTAAATCCACCAAGGACTCCTACAAATAACTAGAAACACAAAATTATACACAAGCAACAATACACAGGTAAACATAAATAAAACAATTTATACACTTCAAATCCTCCAACGTGCGGGTAACTGGCCTCTAGTGGCCCTAGTGGACCTACGGAGCTGACTGTCTAGCCCTGAACTACAGGGTGTAGGAGCTGTCAAGGGTAAACTGGGCAGCTGTCTACCGGCTCTTTGGCTCACTAGGGATATGGCAGGCTCACTGCAAGCAGAGGGTTGATCCTCCTGGTCTGCGGGTGTGGGGTCTTCTGCCTCCTGGACCGGCTGTTCTTCCAGCTCTACCTGTTGCTCCGTAGGTGCTCGGGATGCTGGTTGGAGGAAGGTGAGTACGGGTACCACAACTGCACCATTGACTTGAGTCCAAGACCGAGGGAAGTCCCCGAGCACAGTACTAACCATATCTTCCCTTTCCTCTACGGGTCGATGGTCTTCTTGTTCCTCTTCAGGGTTCCTCAGTTGTTCGGGACACTTCTTCAGGTGGTCCCGGGATACAATGGCTGTGGTTTCCCCTCCGTCTTTACTGATGGTTCAAACCTTCGGGTTCTCGTGGCTTGAGGGCAGTACGGTGTACGGGTCCTTCTCCCACTGGTCGTCCAACTTGTGGAGCCGTCTCTTCCTCTTCAAGACCTGCTCTCCGGGTACCAGGGGAACAGCGGGAGCATACTGGTTGTAAGTTTTCTCTTGTCTTTCCCTAGCCTGACAGAGACTTCGCTCCACGCTCTCCTGTACTCTCCGGTACTGCTGCTGCCTCTCTGTGTCCCAGTCTGCTTCTGGTGAAGTGTCCTCGGGTGTCAGGACTCCCATTTCCAGGTCAACAGGTAACTTACCAGGTCTTGCCCTCATTAGGTAAGCCGGGGTACAGTTGGTGGAACCTACCGGGATGTGGTTGTATAGGTCCACCAGATCGGGCAACTTCTCAGGCCATAGACTGCGTTCTTCCAGGGGCAACGTTTTTAGAAGATCCATTACCACCTGGTTCATTTTCTCACAAAGTCCATTAGTTTGCGGATGGTAGGGTGTCGTCCTTATCTTCCGGCAGCCATACAAATTGCAGAATTCCTGGAAGACCTCCGCTTCAAAGGCAGGTCCCTTGTCCGTCAGCACTTGGTCCGGGTACCCGTGTGGACGGCAGAAGTGCTGCTGGAAGGCTCTAGCTGCTGTTTGAGCCGTTAAGTCCTTGACGGGGACGACAACCAAGAACCGGGAGTAATGATCCACGATGGTTAACGCATAGACGTAGCCACTTCTGCTTGGGGTCAGTTTTACATGATCCAAGGCTACCAGTTCCAACGGTTGCCGGGTGACGATGGACTGCAGGGGAGTCTTCTGGCTGGCACGGTCCTTCCTTCTCAGGTTGCAGGGGCCACAGTCTCTGCACCACTTCTCAATGGTTCCCCTCATGCCTACCCAGTGGAATCGCTCGCGCAGCAGGAACTCCAGCTTCTTCCACCCGAAGTGTCCAGCTCCGTCGTGGTATGCCTCCATCACCATGGCTGCGTCTCTTCGTGGCACCACTACTTGCCAGAGTAGTTCATGCGTCCGGGAGTTAACCATTCTGCGGCACAACTTCCCCTTGTAAAGGAACAGTCGACTCCTCTCTGCCCATAGTTGTTTGGCTTCCTCCGGAGCGTCTGGTTCAAGGCAAGCCTCCGGGCGAGTCAGCATCTCCTTCACCAGTCGGACGGCAGGGTCGCTGTCTTGCGTTTCCGCCCAGTTGTAGTGAGGTAAGGGGTTCAACGTAGCAGCCTGCTTACTCCTTACCCGGTGGGAATACTGGATAGTCCCATGACGGTGGAACGCAGGGAGTTCAACTTCTTCCAGTCCCTCCGGATCTTCTCCTTCGTCCGGCAGGTTGGGCATCCTGGACAGGGCGTCCGCGTTGGTATTGGAGCGTCCGGCCCGGTATTTGATTGTGAACTCGTAGTTGGACAGACGGGCCATCCACCTCTGTTCCAGGGCACCGAGTCTTGCCGTGTCCAGGTGTGTCAACGGGTTGTTATCCGTGTACACGGTGAACCGGGAAGAAGCGAGGTAATGCTTAAAGCGCTCGGTGACTGCCCATACTACGGCCAGGAACTCTAGCTTAAATGAGCTGTAATTCTCAGGGTTCCTTTCAGTGGGTCGCAGCTTTCGTCTGGCGTAGGCGATTACTCGTTCCTTCCCCTGCTGGATCTGGGACAGTACGGCTCCTAGCCCGATGTTACTGGCGTCGGTGTAGAGGATAAAGGGCTGGCTATAATCCGGGTACGCCAGGATTTCGTCCCCCGTAAGGGCCATCTTCAGCTGGCGGAAGGACTCTTCTTCCAGCTCCTCCCATTTGAAGGGCGGCTTCTGGTTCTTGGCCTTCCGGGACTGGCCTATCAGGAGGTCCTGCATAGGTGCTGCCTTTTTGGTGAAACCGGGAATAAACCTTCGGTAGTAGCCTACCAACCCGAGGAACTGCCGCACTTCTTTTACGCTGGAGGGGCTTGGCCATTCCTTAATTGCGGTGATCTTATCAGGGTCGGGAGCCACTCCGTCAGCGCTCACCACGTGTCCCAGGTACTGCACCTTTGGTTTCAGGAGGTGACACTTGGAGGGTTTCACCTTTAGGCCGTAACTCGCCAGAGCTTCGAACACTTCCGCCAGGTGTTTCAGGTTGTCCTCATACGTCTTGGAATATACGATGACATCGTCCATGTACAACAGGACCGTCTCGAAGTTTCTGTGGCCCAGACAACACTCCATTAGTCGTTGGAAGGTTCCTGGTGCGTTGCAGAGTCCGAACGGCATGCAGGTGAACTCGCTAAGTCCCATCGGGGTGGTGAATGCGGTCTTCTCCCGGTCCGCCTCTGCTACAGGAACCTGCCAGTACCCGCTAGTGAGATCCAAGGTAGAGAAGAAGTTAGCAGATCTTAAAGCAGCCAATGACTCCTCTATCCTTGGTAAGGGGTACGCATCCTTGTGTGTGATACGGTTGATTTTCCGGTAATCTACACACATCCTCATGGTGTTGTCTTTTTTTCTGACTAAGACTAGTGGAGCTGCCCAGGGGCTACAGCTATCCCTGATCACCCCAGCCTCCTTCATGTCTCTAAGCATCCCCTTGGCGTGTTGGTAGTGGGCAGGGGGTACGGGTCGATACCTCTCTTTTATAGGAGGATGGTCTCCCGTGGGGATGTGGTGTTCTACCCCCTTGACTCGCCCGAAGTCTAACGGGTGTTTACTGAACACTCTCTCGTACTCTTGAACCACCCGATAGACTCCTTGTTTCTGGTGTGCGGGAGTGGAGTCAGTACCCAGATGTAGTTGCTGACACCAGTCCTCCATGTTTTTCTTAGAGCCGTTACCTTCCTCCGGGTGAGATGGAGGCAAGGGTTCCACAGATTGTATAGAATTTTGGTTAATGGTATATAATTTGGCTAGCGTGGCATACCGGGGCAGGTACACTTCCCTCTCCCCGATATTTATTATGCGAACGGGCACCCTCCCATGGCGTACATCAACCACCCCCCGTGCTGTCAAAATGGTGGGCCTACTGTCCGAGTAAACTGGTTCTACCATTGCCTGGTAATCCCTACCTCTCAGACCAATAGCTGCCCGGCACCAAATCATCATTTCACTTTTTGGGGGCATGGCAATAGGAAAAGGGTCACACATTCTTACGCTACCAATCTCACCGCCGGAGAGTTCCACCTGTTGCCGTCGCATCAGTGCCCGGATCTCTTTCTGGAGCACCCGCTGCTCGCCGGAGCTGGCGTTCTTGGCAACCTGCTGTAAAAGGAAAATCACCTCTGCAAGACAATTTTCAATTACATTAGTTCCTAGAGTTATTTTTGGGTGACTCTCATGTTTGTCAATATCTACAATGATCAGTCCCTGTGCTGCCAGTTCGACTCTACCGATTTTGATGGTCACCTCTTTAAATCCGATCTGTGGCACGGGCTGGCCATTGCTGGCGATGATACTCAAGTCGTCGTCAGGGTAGCGGGTAATATCCGAGTCATTCCAGTACTGCTTAAAGAGCACGTACGTGATGGTGGTGACCTGTGACCCGGTGTCCAGTAGGGCACTCATGGGAATGCCATCCAGTACCACAGGCAAGACTGGACGTCCTCCCACATATCTGTCGCGCCAGTTCGATGGGCCTGGGGATCTTTTTCCTGGGGGTTGGCCCTCTACCCCAGGTTGTGCCCGTTTAAAGAACAGTACCTTGCCATATGTCCGGGTTGATTGCAGCGGCGGCAGATGGGTTGTCCGTCCTCGTTGTATCGGTCGCTGGGTCTTCCTCTGGCCGGTGGGGTCCTCCTTGGTCGACGCCACGGGATGTCCTCCGGTCCGGATGCCAGCTGGATCTTCCCTGGGGTGGAAACCTGTAAAGACTGCACAGTTCGGGTTAGCGCAGCAACGCTCTTAGCTAGCTCTTGGACCTGATGGTGTAGGTCTGGAGCCGGGTCATTGTCCAAAGCCTGCGCATCAGCTCCCACAGGCCCTGCCGACAAGGGCGCCGCCTCCTGGTGGTAAGTGATAGCTGGGCGCCTGTGGGTCACAACGCCACCCGGTGCCGGTTCTCGGAGCACCCGGATGGCTCTGTCCTTGAACTGTGCAAAGCCCAGATGGGGATCCTGTAAGGCCATCGCCCGCAACTGGGTTCGGTGGGCATTACAATATAGTCCCTCTATAAATTGTTCGGTCAACAGCCTGTCCTCGTTTCCCACTCCATCAGGGTCGGTCTGCTTAATGGCCCTCAGGGCCTCTTGTAGGTTTAGTGCATAGTCCCTTATACTCTCATGCGCTCGCTGCTTGCACCCGTAGAATCTAAGCTTAATCTCGGCTGAGGTGCGGGTATCAAAGGTATCCTTCAGCCGGGTTAGTATCCCTGCGACAGTCTTCCTCCCAGGTGGCCAGGATTTTACTTCCCTTTTGGCTGCCCCGGTTAGTTGGGCCACCAGGATGCTCACTTTTTGCTCTTCTGTGAGGGGGTACACCTGGAAGAGGCTATCCAGCTTTTCTCTAAAGTCATGCAGGGTATGTGACTCCCCTGAGTACTGGGGTAGCCAAGCTGCTCCCGGGATATAGGGCATGGTGAAGGGCATAACTGCAGCAGCGGTGGCGCTGGCGGGGGTTGAGGCAGTGAAGCTCTCCTCCGCATCCGACATCTTCCTCCCCCCTAGTGGACCGTGGCCTACCTTGCGATGATCCTGTTCCGTAGGCCGCGGCTCCGCAGTAGATCGTCAGGGTTGAGGACCTTCCGTCGCGCTCCGGTGACGTCGGCGTCTGCTGGGCTCCTTCCAGGACCTTACGCAACGTCCGGACGTGAGGCGGGGCTTCAGTTCTCGCGCGCTTTCGGAGTCCACGCCCCTCTTCTTCCCGCGCGGCGTCCTCAAGATGGCGTCCAATGGCGGGAAAACTCCACGGATGGCGGGAAGAAGGCCGAAGATGGCACCGGATGGCGGGAAAACTTCGCGGATGGCGGGAAGAAGGCAGAAGATGGCGCCGGATGGCGGGAAACCTCACCACTGGTAAGTTTGAACAGTCTTTGCTTTTCAGGCACGCAGTACCCGGTGGTTGCGGGCACGAAATCCTGCCGACTACGCCAAAGTTGACGCGCCCCTGGGCCTGCTGTGTCGCGCAGCGTCTCGCGCACGGGGGCTTACCCGGAACCGGATCAGATGAGGGTTGTAGTCTCCGAGTGGCGGGGACCCGGTCCGTGCCCAGGGAGTCAAACTCAGTGTGTGGCAGTCTTGATAGGTGTTATTTGAGTGTCGACTACGCCACCCGTTGATTTGCAGCTATGGAGCTGCCGCTGCAGGGCAGACCGCTGAGGCCGGTGTAGAATTGTGCAGCGTGATAGTATAACCCCCAACGGGAGGGGTATGGCCTCAGGGCAGCCGACGTGGAAGATGGGGGTAGCAGGAACCACTCAGAGACGGTGCGGTGTAATTCAGGGTCTTTACTGGTAACAACGATAGACCCTCCCGGAGTACTTGCTAGCGAACGGGGCCTGGTCAGTCCTTGAGCAGATGGGATCTCCCCTGGCCAGGCGGAGTTGTAGGCCTCCCAAACTGACTGTACTCTTCTGGCTACCTTGCTAGAAGCGGATATAAGTAGCCCACGTCCCTGAGTGTGCCGTGTGGTGCTCACCCGTATGGCCGGTGACTCGGGGCCTTCTAATGGCTTCCGCTCCACGATGGCGGTGCTGGTCCCACGCGTGTGACCTTGCCTTCGGGTTTCTGGGCCTGAGGACCTGAAATCCCCTGCCGGTCGGCTTCTGCTGCTGGGTAAGAGTTAGTCCCCACAGCCTCGGACGCCGGGTCCGGTAAGAAAGCTTCTCAGTCAGGGCGAGCTCTGCAGCTGCCAGCCCCTGACTCGTAGTAGTATTGCTCCCACTGAGCTTCTGCTGTTTCTTCCTATGACTGTTTCTCGTCTCTACTCTCCTTGACTCCTTACCCTGCCTCAGCCCCGGGTTTATATAGGGGAAGTTCTTCCCCTCCCAAGACTGGGCAGGAGGTGTGGCATGCACAGGATCCCTGACCAAAGGACCTCCCACCTGCTCTCAGACATAACATTACATTACTGTGGAAACCAGACCCCTGGGGTGCCACACATATAGTATGGTATATTAATATGTGACATAGCATTAGAATAATATTCACAACATTATGATGACACCTGCATGACTACAAAGTAACTTAGATACCTAGAGGTATTTCACCCGCAGCATGATCAACGGTAACCCATAACACCTCTAAAAGGATATAGCAGTCCTGAACATAATCGTGGTGTCAGGGGCATAACAATCGTGGTTGAAGAGGGTGCGAGCAGGAGTGGGGCCCGCTGACGCCAATTTCACCTGGATGTGCGTCTCAGGAAATGTATTGTGGCACAGAGACCTGCCGGCTCCCTGCACGCTGGCAGTCAAGCAACAGACGTCAGCTTGCCCCTGACTGGCGGCACATGGCAGTAATGCCATACGTTTCCCATGCCTGTGTACCAAAGTTAGCTGCCATCTATAGAAGAGGATGCCACGCATCGTGAGAGCAAGGGAAGGTGTAGCGTCGGCGTCCCTGCCCCCTGCTAGGCAGGGACGCCGTTCCCCTCTCCGCTCCGTGCCCGGCGGCTTCCTCCCGCTCTGCTGGCAGCGCGCGCTGCTTCCTGGCCTCTGTGCTTAGGGCGCGCGCGCTCCCCCTCTCTTAAAGGGGCCGCACGCGCCGTCCTAAGGAGTCCCCGGCCAATGGCCAGAGGACCTCCCCATATATAAGGCACCTCCTCCAAAATGGAGGTGCCCGAGCAATGTTGTTGGAAAGCCTTTCAACTCTGCTTCAGCCCACAGGTCCCGTTACCAGTTACCTGCCAGTCACCTGCCAGATTCCTGCCTGATACTTATCTATCTGCGGTCCGACAGTCTGCCTATCAGCCCTGCCAGTCTATCTATGGATCAGTCTGCCCGCTCACCTGGGAGCGCTCACCTACTACCTGTCTGCTAGCCTACCTGGAGGCTCCGCCGTCACGTGCTGTGACCACCTGCCTGTCCAGAGTCTCTTGCCCGCTCACCTGGGAGCGCTCACCTGCTACCTGCCTGCTAGCCTACCTGGAGGCTCTGCCGTCACGTGCCGTGACCACCTGCCTGTCCAGAGACTTTTTGCCCGCTCACCTGGGAGCGCTCACCTGCTACCTGCCTGTTAGCCTACCTGGAGGCTCCGCCGTCACTTGCTGTGATCACCGGCCTGTCCAGAGACTCTTGCCCGCTCACCTGGGAGCGTCCACCTGCTACCTGCCTGCTAGCCTACCTGGAGGCTCTGCCGTCACTTGCCGTGACCACCCGCCTGTCAAGAGATTGTCCCCGTCACTTGCCGTGACCTCCTGCCCTTCTACCCAGAGACTGTCCCCGTCACTTGCCGTGACCTCCTTCCCTTCTACCCAGAGACAGTCCCCATCACCTGCCGTGACCTCCTGCCCTTCCACCCTGAGACTGTCCCCGTCACTAGCCGTGACTACCTGCCCGCCTTCCCTGGGAGCCACCCGCTTCCTTACAAGGACTGCCCCCTTGTATAGTTGCTCAGAGGTTCCACCTCCCAGACCCGTTACAGAAGGTATGAATAATAGTTTGTTTCTTTTTAAAATGTGCTGGAGTAGAAATGAAGGGGCCCAGGATGCAGGGGGTGCATTATATCAGAAAGAGGCAGAAGATGGGTGGCATTATACCAGGAGAAGGGCCCAGGATTGGGGGCATTATACTGGGAAGGGGCCCAAGATGGGGGCATTGTACCAGGATGGGGGACATTTTACCATGAAGCGGTGCAGGATGGGGAACATTATACAAGACAGGTGCCCAGGATGGGGGACAATGTTATATGATGGGACTAAGGATGGGGGGTATTATTACTAGAAGTTGTCCAGGATAGAGGAGATTATTATAGGAAAGAGCCCAGGATGGAGGACATTGTTATAGCATGGGGCCCAGGATCGGGGGTGTTATTACTGGAGGGTCCAGGATGGGGGGCATTATTACTGGAAGGGGTCAGGATGGAGATATTAATGCTGAAAGGGGCCCATGGTGGGGAATATTATTCCTGGAAGGGACCAGGATGGAGAACATTATTACAGGACAGAACCAGAACAAGGGGCAAACACGCCCTGTCTTTAGAATCTCGAACTCTACAAGGGCCCATACATCTGCCCAACTTGTAGTTGGAGGCCCCGGTACTAATTTTTCACCAGGGCCCATCAGACTCTAGTTACACCTCTGCGTGGGGTCCTTGTAGTGTTAGAGATTTTCTTTTAAGAAAGTGATGGACTCTATTTCAACCTTCTTACAAACATGTTTTCTACATTACATATACAATGAATGCGACATTTATGTGCATACATACACCTATGCTTAACCCCTTTACCCACCAAGCCTGTTTTCACCTTCATGACCAGGCCAAAATTTACAATTCTGACCATTGTCACTTTATGTGGTAATTACGCTGGAATGTTTCAACATATCGCTCTGATTCTGTGATTGTATTTTCGTGACATATTGTACTTCATGATAGTGGTAAAATGTCTTTGATATGACTTGTGTTTATTTATGAAAAAAATGGAAATTTGGCAACAATTTTGAAAATTTTGCAATTTTCAAACTTTTAATTTTTATGCAGTAAATCAGAGAGTTTTGTCATGCAAGCTAGTTCATAAATAACATTTCCCACATGTCTACTTTACATCAGTACAATTTTGGAAACATATTTTTTTTGTTAGGAATTTATAAGGGTTAAAAGTTGACCAGCGATTTCTAATTTTTCCAACAAAATTAACAAAACCCTTTTTTTAGGGACTACATCACATTTGAAGTTACTTTGATGGGCCTATATGACAGAAAATATCCAAAAGTGACACCATTCTAAAAACTGCACTTCTCAAGATGTTCAAAAACACATTCAAGAAGTTTATTAACTTTCAGGTTCTTCACAGGAATTAATGGAATATAGAAGGAAAAAAGAAGCATTTAACTTATCTAGATGTGAGGTGAGCACCTTGAATTCCCAGGTGTTTCACGGAAGTTTATAACGTAGAGCCATGATAATAAAAAAAAAATCACATTTTTCCTACAAAAATGTTCTTTTAGCACCAATTTTTTTATTTTCACAAGGGTAACAGGAGAAAATGGACCCCAAAATTTGTTGTGAAATTTCTCCTGAGTACACACCACTGTTTGGGTGTACGACAGGGCTCAAATAGGAAGGAGTGACGTTTTGGAATGCAGACTTTGATGGAATGGCCTGCGGTGTCATGTCGCGTTTGGAGGGCCCCTGGTGTGCCTAATCAGTGGAAACCCCCCCACAAGTGACCCCATTTTGAAAACTAGACCCCTCAAGGAACTTATGTAGACATGTAGTGAGCACCTTGAACGCACAGATGCTTCACAGAATTTTACAACGTTGATCTGTGAAAATGAAAAAAAATATATTTTTCCCACAAAAATGTTGTTTTAGCCCAATTTTTTTTCATTCATTCATTATTTTCATTCATTTTCATGAGGATAGCAGGAGAAAATGGACCCCAAAATTTGTTGTGCAATTTCTCCTGAGTACGCAGATACCCCATATGTGGTCAAAAACTACTTTTGAGGCACAGTGCAAAGCTCAAAAGGGAAGAAGTGCCATATTGGAGTTCAGATTTTGCTGGACTGGTTTGAGAGTGCCATGTCACATTGGCAGAGCCCCCTTAGGTGCCAGAACAGCAGAACCCCCCATAAGAGACCCAATGTTACAAACTACACCTCTCAATGAATTCAACTAGGGGTGCAGTGATCAGATTGACACCACAGGTGGGTCACAGAGTTTTATGATATTGGGCAGTGAAGAAAAAAAAATTAAATTTTTACCAACAAAATTTTGTTTTAGCCCCAGATTTTCCATTTTCACACTGGGAAATGGGTAAAAATGGCACCAAAATGTGTCCCATAATTCTTCTGAATGTAGAAAACCCCATATGTGGCTCTACTGGACTGCTTAGCCACACGGCAAGACTCAGGAGAGACGGAGCGCTACTTGCCTCCTGGAGCACAGATTTTTCTAGAATAGTTTGCAGAATCCATATACAGTGCTAGAAGAGCAGAATCCCCCCTCAAGTGACCCCATTTTGGAAAATGTACCCCTTTGGGAAATTATCTACAGGTGTAGTGATGATTTTGACTCCATGGATGTTTTCCAGAAATAAGCAGCAGCGTATGTTGCTGAGCGAAAATTGCAAACTGCTGTTGTAGTGACCAGTACATTGTAGTGACCAGCTCATGTTTCTGTAGAAATGCACCCGTAAATTAGGCAGGCTCTCATCGCAACAGAAATGCCAATCATGTGGACTCTAACTACGGTTTAGGCACACTGTAGAGCTCAGAAGAGAGGGGGCATTTGGATTTGGGAGCACAGAATTTGCTGAATTTCTTTTGGAGAGCGAGGAGCCATATAGCTTTTCCAGAGCCTTTGTGCTATCAGTAACGTGGAAGCCCCCTAAATTTCGGATAACAGATGACGAACTTGAGTGGGGGCTTTTTTGTGGATTAATTTGAAGCTTTTGTTAGGAAAATTTTACATAATGTTTGAGATCACATTTATCCGGCGCTCTACGCTGAGCACTTATATCGGAGTTTCCAGCTAAATCCCAAGGGACGTGATTCAGATGAAACCCCGGAAGGATTAATTTACTATAATGAGGCAGCAGAGTTACTCTGGTCTCCGTCTGTCCTCTGTTCAGCGTTGTCCTATTTTTCAGAGGTGCACAAAACTTTGGTCAATGGCGCTTTTATGCACACCTAAAAAGACGGACATTGCCAGATCACAGGTCAGACGGCATCCACAGTGTCTAAATCTGCCTCATTATAGGGAATCTTCTTCTGGGGGTTCCATCTGATTCTCATATTTCAATGATTTATACGGAAACCCCAGTGTAAGCGCTCAGTACAGAGCAGAGGATAAATGTGAGTTGAGCCTTACTGCGATCTTTGGGAGGCAGAATGAACAAATCAACAGCAGGTGAAGAATTGGTTTTATTTATTTTTTACGCCGTTCCATGTGTGGTATAAGTGATTATACAACTTTATCTTTGGGTCAGTGTGATTACAGCGATACCAGATTTAAATCAGGTTTTTATGTTTGGCAGCTGTCACACACTAAAAGACGCTTTTTTTTTGCAAAAGCTAGTTTGTCCATCATCATATTTTGAGAGCTATAATTTTTCCATATTTCGGCCAACAGAGTCACATGGGGGCTTGTTTTTTGCTGAACAAGTTGACGTTTTTATTGGTACCATTTTCGTGCACATGACATTTTTTGATCGCTTTCTATTCCGATTTTTCGGAGGCAGAATGAACAAAAGCCAGCAATTCAGGATTTTTTTTTATGTTCTGCGTGTTGTTCCTCGGGTCAGTACGATTACAGCGGTACCGCATTTATAAAGTATTTTTATGTTTTGGCGCTTTTACACAATCAAAACTTTTATAGAAAAAATAATTATTTTTGCATCGCTTTATTCTGAGAGCTATAAATTTTTTATTTTTCCTCTGATGGAGCTGTATGGCAGCTTGTTTTTTGGAGAGACAAGATGATGTTTTCAGCTATATCATTTTTATTTACATTCGTCTTTTTGATTGTGTTTTATTCCACTTTTTGTTAGGCAGTATGATGATAAAGCATCGTTTTTTGCATTGTTTTTATTTATTTTTTCTACAATGTTCACTAAAGGGGTTACCTAGTGGGACAGTTTTATAGATTGGGTCGTTCTGGACACGGCAATATGTGTACTTTTTTTTGTTTAGATTTATTTTCATAAAAATATTTATTTATGGGTATAATAATTTTTTATTATTTTTATTATTATAATTTTTTTAAAATATTTTTATAATTTTTTTAAAACTTTTTTTTTAACTTTTTTACTTTGTCCTACTCTGGGACTTCCCTTTTTGTAGGCTGATTGCTTGTATTGCATAGGAATGCAAAAGCATTATTATGCTTTACAAGCTGTCAGCGCTGCATTGACAGACAAGTTTGTTAAGCTACATCATGTTCAGAGCATAGTGTAGCAGGTTTTCTAGCTCTGGTAACCCGGATGTTGTCATGACGACATCGGGTCACCATAGCAACGATCGGGCCCCTGCAATGACGTCGCGGGGACGCCGATCCAAGGGTAGAGGAAGCTTCCTCCATTTGCCTGCTCTCTAAATGCTGCCATTGATTTAGATCACAGCATTTAAGGGGTTAAAGTGCCGGGAGCGGTGCGGCACCGCTCCTGGCACTGAGTGCTGAGTGCCACTGAGTGCTGGGTGTCAGCTGACACCTGGCGGCCATCGTGCGTACACAGCTCCTGTGTGCGGGCAATCACGATGACGTATCCATATGTCCAAGGTCGGTAAGTATCAGGCGACCTGGACGTATGGATACGTCTAAGTTCGTAAAGAGGTTAATATATCTGATCGCTCCTGCTACTGTAAAGGTAAGTGCACACAGTCTTTTTGCTGAGTTTTTGGAGCAGAAACTGTATGGAAACACTTTAAACCTTCCTAAAAAACGCAAAACTTCTCAAAATGAGTTTCTGCTCAGTTTCCAATCCAGAAACCCAACAAAAAGACTCAAGGCCGGGTTCATCATTTGCAATTTTGTAAGTCACTTTTCGTTTTTGACTTGTGGTTTTCGCTGACATTTCTTGCTCCAAAATCATCAATATGGCGCATTCGTTCATGAATTTTGCACAACGCTCAAAATTGTCTTTTTTTTTCTTGAGGAACGTTTCACAAAATGTTGCAAAAATGTGCCATATTAACTAGTATACGTAAAAAATCCTGATTCCATGTCAGGAATAGGTTTTTTTATGTAGTGTAAGACATTTTTGATTCTTTAAATTATGAAGAAAGCATAAAAACCTTCTGTCCAACATAATGTGGCCAAAAACTACTTATGTGTTTACTATTACTAATGGTTTGTGCACAAATATAACAACATTACAAATGAAAAAAAAATTACCCGTTGATCAAATACGTTTCATGGTTTATTAGAAATCTGACTGACAAATGAATTTCAGATTGAAATGGCTGAACTGTGGTTGTGGAAACTGATAAATTAAAGAAATGTTGTCTGTGAGACTTAGTATTGATTTACTGCTGTCAATGATGGATGAGCTTTGCCTATCAAAATTAGGGGTGTTCATAGCTCCTGTAACAGTACTTCCCTGGGGCAATAATCAGTGTGCCAGTGTGACTCCGATTACTATTCAATACTACAAGGATAACAATATAAGATGACTTGAAGTAATGCAGTTTTTGTTTCGTACATTTTCCATAAAAGCAGTGGAACCTTTATTATGATTGTTAGGCTGAAATCACATGCAGCATTTTTTGGCATATATCATGGCATTTTTCTGAGTATTTCAAACTTGCAGATTTTCTACAGTAGCATTTTTGGCAGAAGTATAATTTTTTTTCTCAACATGCAGGATTTTTTAGCACTTTTCACTTAGACTTCTAGGTAAGGCTTTAAACCAGGGGTCTCAAACTCGGCTGGGTATATGGGCCGCACATGGAAAAAATTTGAATTTGGGGGGCCGCATTCTTTGTTCAATGTGACATTTTTAGTGATACCATTTTTTTTGTATACACCTTTTGAACATTTTTGCCGTGTTTATTTTTTTATGGCTTGGGTCGTTATGGATGTGGTGATAATAAACGTGCACTTTTTTGTGTTTACTTTAGTTTACATATAAAACAGCATTTTTAGTGCCCAATATTTTTTCATGCTTTATTTTATTTTTTATTTTTTTTACAATTTTATTTCCCCCAATTGGCCACATACAGTAATATTGTCTTACAATTAGCATCATATAGTAATAATGGAAAACATCTTGTAGTAATGTTCCCCATCCAAGTCCCCATCTTGTACTAATGTGCCCCATCCAGGTCCCCATCCTGTGGCTATGTGCCCCATCCAGGTCCCCATCCTGTGGCAACGTGGCAACGTTCCCCATCCTGGCGCCCATCTTGTACTAATGTGCCTCATTCAGGTCCCCATCTTGGGGCTATGTGCCCCATCCAGGTCCCCATCCTGGGGCTATGTTCCCCATCCAGGTCCCCATCTTGTGGCTCTGGTCCCCATCTTGTGGCTCTGTGCCCCATCCAGGTCCCCATCTTGTGGCTCTGTGCCCCATCCAGGTCCCCATCTTGTGGCTCTGTGCCCCATCCAGGTCCCCATCTTGTGGCTCTGTGCCCCATCCAGGTCCCCATCTTGTGGCTCTGTGCCCCATCCAGGTCCCCATCTTGTGGCTCTGTGCCCCATCCAGGTCCCCATCTTGTGGCTCTGTGCCCCATCCAGGTCCCCATCTTGTGGCTCTGTGCCCCATCCAGGTCCCCATCTTGTGGCTCTGTGCCCCATCCAGGTCCCCATCTTGTGGCTCTGTGCCCCATCCAGGTCCCCATCTTGTGGCTCTGTGCCCCATCCAGGTCCCCATCTTGTGGCTCTGTGCCCCATCCAGGTCCCCATCTTGTGGCTCTGTGCCCCATCCAGGTCCCCATCTTGTGGCTATGTGCCCCATCCAGGTCCGCATCCTGTGGCAACGTGCCCCATCCTGGCGCCCATCTTGTACTAATGTGCCCCATCCAGGTCCCCATCTTGTGGCTCTGTGCCCGATCCAGGTCCCCATCTTGTGGCTATGTGCCCCATCCAGGTCCCCATCCTGTGGCAACGTGCCCCATCCTGGCGCCCATCTTGTACTAATGTGCCCCATCCAGGTCCCCATCTTGGGGCTATGTGCCCCATCCAGGTCCCCATCCTGTGGCAATGTTCCCCATCCAGGTCCCCATCTTGTGGCTATGTGCCCCATCCAGGTCCCCATCTTGAGGCTATGTGCCCCATCCAGGTCCCCTCTTGTGGCTATGTGCCCCATCCAGGTCCCCATCTTGAGGTTATGTGCCCCATCCAGGTCCCCTCTTGTGGCTCTGTGCCCCATCCAGGTCCCCTCTTGTGGCTATGTGCCCCCTGTGCTGTTCTTCACACACATAAAATAGAAAAAAAAAAAGATGATTCTCACCTGTCCTCCGTTCCCTCGGCGGCCTTCCTGCAGATGTGGCCCGCAGGCACCACAGAGTCCGACCCCTTGACGATCCCGACCTGGTCAAGGAGGAGCCGCCGACAGCAGCGCTGCATTGCCGCACAGAGACTGTCTCCCAGCACAGCATTTTCAATGTCAGCCGCCGGCCAATCAGAGGCCAGCAGCTGACATCTGCATATGGCAATGACGTCATACTCGCTGCGCCGACACGCAGATATCAGCTGCTGGCCTCTGATTGGCCGGCGGCTGGCATTGGAAATGCAGTGCTGGGAAACAGTCTCTGTGCGGCAATTCAGCGCTGCTGGCGGCGGCTCCTCCTGGACCAGGTCGGGATCGTCAAGGGGTCTGTGCCTGCGGGCCGCATAAAGCAGCCTCAGGGGCCGCATGCGGCCCGCGGGCCGCGTGTTTGAGACCCCTGCTTTAAACTGTCAGTTTTGTTTTTTTTTTCAATAAAAAATGCCACCAATTCCATCATTGAAAATATCACTGTATTTTTTTCATTTTAAAAAGCTGAAAAAATAATGTATGTGAAGGCACTCTAATTCTTACAAATGTCTTTATAAGGGTACGTGCAGACGACTGTAAAAATTGGACACGCTTATGGGTCTGCCCCTCACCCAGAGAAATTAACATGCTGTGGCTCGTAAACCCGCACTGCGGGTGAGTTTACGCAGCGTCAATTAGAAGCACAGTGGGCAGGGATTTCTATAAATCCCATCCACTGTGCTTCTAATGTTTGAACACAGCGCAGGTGAGCTGCATCCAAAACGCTGCTATTCCTGGTTGTGGGCAAGTACCTTAATAAGTACACAAAACACATGAGTTTGGATGTCAAAATGGCCACATGTTTATTTAAATCACAGGATTTTGCAACCATAGTTGAGTCAGGTGGAGTCCTCGGTCACTGGGATTTCCCGGATACTGTGATATCCCAGCTGTCTGACCTACTTTACCAGGCCAGATAGCCGAAAGCTTTACCATACCATATACTTAAAGCTGGCCCCCCATAGCCGAGCCTTTTCACCACCATGAGATTTTACAGTGCTGCTCACCATTATTGGCACCCCTTCATTTTTTTCATAGACTGTACAATATATTTGGTACAATAAATGGAAATGTACCAAAGTTATATCCTCAGGATTTTTTAATTAGTGTTCCAAAGTAATACAACAATAAAACATTGTTTTTCAACTTCCATGTTGCAATTTCACAGAAGAAACAGAATAAACAGCATGTGCAGCAATAAAGGCACCCCTAATTAATACTTGGTTGCACACCCTTTGGCATTGCTGACAGCCTCCAAACATTTCTTGTAGCCATCTATAAGCTTCTGGCACTTCTCAGCTGGATTTTTCTCCCACTCTTCCTTTGCAGTTTGTTCAAGCTCTTGAATGTTTGCAGGGTTCTTTTTCCCAATTGCCGATTTCAGCTCTCCCCAAAGATTTTCACTGTGATTGAGGTCAGGACTCATTGCTGGCCATTTTAAAACAGTCAATTTTTTCTTTTTCAACCATTAATGTGTACTTTTGGATGTGTGCTTTGGGTCATTATCTTGCTGGAGGATACATAATCTTCAACTCAAACCAAGTTATCTTATACTGGGTAGGACATTTTTCTCTAAAATCTCTTGATAATTCTCTGAATTCATGATTCCTGTGATACAGTCAAGGCCTCCAGAACCAGACGCAGCAAAGCAACCCCACAGCATTTTGGATTCTCCACCATGCTTAACTGTTGATAAGGTGTTCTTTTCCTTATAAGCTTCATTGCGCCATCTGTAAACAAACTGTTGTTTTGCATTGCCAAAAGGCTCTATTTTTGTTTCAAAAAAGGATTGTGGTTTGTCAAGGTACTCTTTGGCAAAGATCAGTCGTTCCTTTTTATGTCTTTTCTTCAGCAATGGTTTCTTCCTTGGCCTTCACCCATAAAGCTCTGCTCGGTTTAGTGTGTGGTGTATGGTATTTGTTGAAACCATGACCCACACTGTTCCAGGTTGGCTTTCAGGTCTTTGGAGGTTTGACATGGTGTTTTTTCCACCATTCGCTTCAACCTTCGAAGACATCACTTGTCAATTTTCCTCTTTCCCCCACGTTCAGGGAGGTTCTTGACGGTTCCATGCTTGGCAAACTTCTTAATAACATTGCGCACTGTTGAAACTTGGATACCAGGGTCTTTGGAGATGGCCTTATACCCTTTGGAAGTCTTGTGTTTGCTAATAATAGCAGTTCTGATGTTCTCAGACAGCTCCTTTGTCTTCACCATTTTGACAAAGGAACAGGGCCTACCATGTGGCTTTTTAAAACACTGAAGTCATCATTCGTTGACTAATTCATGTCACATGGGCACCGACAATTAATCACAGGTGAATCTCTTTTGTGATTTACCACAGGCGAGTCAAAATTTTGTTTCAATCCCAAATTAATGTTCGGAGTGCCAATACCAGTGTCACAGGAAGCTTTAGGTTTTTCTATTTTCCCTCCCATTCTTTTTTGTTTTAAATTATTGTTTATCATTTGCTCTTTTGCATTTAACACGAGTGCTTTATACAAAAAAACTATTTCACTTGATTAATTTTTTTCAGGAGATATTCCGCATTATGTACTTAAACTTCATGGGTGCCAATAACGATGAGCAGGACTGTACATACTTTATTAGATCAGATTAGTCCATCAAAACTTCCTGCAACTTCCACCTGACTCCTAAACCGCCGAGTGCTATCTGTCGATTTGACAGATAGCATTCTTCCCCATGTTATTCTATGGGGGCTGTGCACATGTCTAATTTTTTCTTTGGACTGAGTCAGTCTGAAGGAAAAATTGCAGCAAGGACGATTTGCGTCCGAGAACCGGATGACATTCGTCCATTCAACTCTATGGATCCGTGGAAAAAATCAGACTGCACTCGGATTACATCCGAGTGTGGTCCGATTTTCACGAACTGACAATGTAGAGGAGGTGGAGAAACTTTTTTTTCTTCTTCACCTCCGAGAAAATCAGATCACTCTCTGATCAAATTGTGATCAAAGTCTGTTCAGAGTGTGATTAGCATAATCAGACCGATTTCTCTGACAAGAGAAAAACAGCCATGTGACCCTAGCCTAATGGGGAACATATTTAATGGAAACAAGTCACTCGATTCGTACTAGTTTCCTATCTTCGGCCGGCTCTTTAAACTATTTTCTCTGAAGTGCTGAGGTGTTTCAGAGAAAGTTATACCTGGCTAAAGTTGTGCACATGGTTTGTGCAGCTTGACAGGTTCCCTTTAATAAAATAACAGCAGTGAACTTTTCTTTGCATTCATTTCTTGTGTAGGTTTCATCTGCAGAAGATGGAATTAAATAAAGGTTAATATTATTAATCCTATTTTTAGTACTAGTAATATGATTCTTAATATGACATGTTATATTTACAGTAAATCTAATAGATAAAATGCATGTCCTTGTGTCATTAAAATATATCATATATTGTCAGCTTTGATATCTAAACATGGAGACATCACATATATCCATTGCAAATAACTGGTACAGCAGAGAAGCGGAGCCATGTTCATTTTAGTAATTAGAAAGACAGAAAAATGTTTACATACAGTATGTTAGATGTAGGAGTACAGGAAATTACCTAGGGACATGTTTTATATAGAAATGTTATAGTAACCACCGCACTTCAATAAATTGTCAGTTACCCGATAGATTCGTTTATTGCAACAGAGTTGATATCCAAGTATCAATGAGATGATATCCAAAAAGGGTCTTATTGCAGAGATTTTCTGGATAAGTACTGCATACAATGTTGTAACTAGGGTTTCAGCATAGGGGGGCTGCCCCCCCCCTTATAAATGGGTTTCCAGTAGAGATCAGGGAATCGATTCTGCACAAATCAATTTTGTATGAATGTTTATGCTTTGCAAATATGAAGAAATCAGGATTAATTTTGGTCGAATCGCCTGAAATGGCTGTCATCATATATAGCATAAGACATAGAAGAAGAAGAATCACTTTTTATTTTAAAATAAACATCACAAATCAGCAAATAACACTGGCATATTTTGTGTCCCTAATCGCAATGATCCACACAGCACAAAGATCAGATTTTTTACGGGGATCGGTAAATGGTGTAAAAAAAATGGCGCCATTGATAGTTTTCTCTATTAAATCCATAAAGGTATTGAAAATATAAGTCTGAGGCCATGTTCTCACGTAGTGTAAATGCTGTGTTTTTTCTGCATGTTTTCTGCAGGTGTCCGCACCACACGATGCTGTAACAATCTTCTCTGATTATTGCGTGTTTGCTGCGTTTATTTTATATGTTTTTCCTCATATTTGATGCATTTTTGGCACAGATGTGAATCGTGTTTTTAATGCTTTTTTTAAAAGTACATAAAAGCTTTAATTCTGTGCTTAAAAATGCAACAGGTTTTTTTTTCCCTTGCGTTTTTTGCTTGGACATTTAGGCCGTGTTCACATGTACTGTAAATGCGGCTTATTTTCTGCTGCTTTTTATGTACAGAAACTTTGCTTTGCTTAACTGTTCAAGCAAAGTGGATGTGGTTTCATGAAATCTCCAACTTGTGTGCGTCTAGAGACACTGCTGAACTGTGCGGTTTTGGTGCTTTTTTTTTCTCTATAGGCTTCTATATGAAGCCTAAAAAAACACATGTAAAAAACTACAGTTACTATTTTTAAGTGCAGAATCAAAGCGATTTGAGCAGCCATGGTCACCTGAAGACGACAGTGGGAAAATGCAATTACTGTTGCAAGAGATGGATAATGATGAGACACAATGGACAGAAAGTCAGGAGGAGGACCAGGGTGCGGAAGTGGAAATCGAAGCGGTGGACGATGAAGTCACTGACCCAACCTGGCAAGGGGGCATGCAGAGCGAGGACAGCAGCGCACAGGAGAAGGGAGGCATAGCACCACAACAAGCATGAACAAGCAGTGTTGTGGCGGGCAATTGCTCCCCAAAACAGCCAGTACAACTGTTAGGTCTTCCCGAATCTGGTTCTTTTTTAAAGACTGTTCAGATAATCCCAAAAAAGCCATTTGCAACATCTGCCAGGCCAGCATCAGCAAGAGCACCAAAACTACCAGCCTGACCACCACCAGCATGCTCAGGCATATGACAGCAAAGCACCCGACTAGCTGGGCCAAACACCAAGGTCCTGAAAAAGTGTCTGCGGGTGACACCACTGCCTCTTCCGCTGTTGCCCGTGCTCGCCAATCGCCCTGTACATGTCGTTGCAGACTTGCAACCATCACCGTCCAAGCCCTTGTCCCTTCGCAGCGTTCAGTTGTCCCTACCACAGTCCAATGCAAGCACAAATATGCAGCCAGCCACGGACCTACATACCGCAATACTAAACTGCCACATTTCTGAACTGCTTGCTTGCACTTGAAATGTTGCCTTTCAGGCTCGTGGAGGCGTAAGCTTTCCACAACCTCATGGCGGCGGCAGGGTGTCCATACTCGGTCCCCAGCAGCCACTATTTCTCCCAGTATCATCTCCACTTTCCACAAGCATGGGTCCCAGAACATTACCCATGCCCTCCCCAGTGCACTTAAGTGGGAAGGACCGCCTAACCACAAACACGTGGACAAGTGAATGTGGCCAGGGACGGTTCATCTCACTAACGCATTCTACTGGGTTAATATTGTGGAAGCTGGGACAGAACATGTCCTCCCGACGCAGAGGATTGCGGGCCCGGGTCAATCAGGGTTGCCCCTACATTCTACAGCTCCTACACCACCTCCTCCTCTTCTGCCTCCATCTCCATCACTTGATTCATTTTTTCAGGACATATACCAGATTATTTACTTAAACTTCATGTATGCCAATAACAATAAGCAGGACTATATGCTTAGGCGACAAACCGCACACTGTTGCAGAGTTGTTGAAAGCTGTATCAGAGAACCTTGTGGCGGCTCTGAAGCTAGGCAAGCTCGCACACGTAGCATGCCTGACCCATGTGCTCAACTTAGTGGTTCTGCGGTTTCTCAAAATCTACCCGAATCTGCCAGAGTGGCTTGTGAAAATACGCTGCGTGTGTGCCCATTTCAGAAAGTCAGCTACAGCTTCTGCCGCCCTGGAAGGGTTTCAGCAGCGTTTGCAGCTTTCAGCTCCCCGACTGGTGTGCGATGTGAATATGCATAGGAAATCAACGTAGCAGATGTTTGGAATGATTTTGAGCAGCAGAGAGCAGTTGTTGAGTACCAGCTTCAACACGTCCGTCGGCATTCAGGTCAGCATCAGCACATAAGAGCTGATGAGTGGGCATGGATGTCTGACATCTGTGCCATCCTCCAAAACTTTGAGGACTCCACCAAGATTATTTATTAATATAGCGCCATTTATTCCATTGCGCTTTACAGTACATGTGAAAAGAGGTCACTCACTAGTACAAGAGCAGACAGGACCCTGCCCATGAGGGCGCACAAACAGTTTATAAGGGATGGGTGAGGATACAGTAAGTGAGGGTAGAGCTGGTTGTGCAGCGGTATGGTGGAGCGAGGGTTACTGCAGGTTGTAGGCTTGTCGGAAGAGGTGGATCTTCAGCTTCCATTTAAAGGTTTCAACAGAAGGCGAGAGTCTGATATGTTGGGGTACAGAGTTCAAGAGTAAAAGGAATGCATAAGAAAAATCTTGTATGCGATAGTGGGAAGAGGAGAGAAGATGGGAGTATGTACTGGGAGACTAGGTCACAGATATATGGAGGATACAGGTTGTGGATGGCTTTTCATGTCATGGTTACGGTTTTGAACTGAAGTCTCTGGCCAATGGGGAGCCAGTGAAGGGATCTTATAGATTACAATCTTATAGATTGATGTAGCTAGCCCACAGTTAAAAAGCAGCCAGAGTGTCCAGGAACCTTCCCACAGACTTTTTTTTAGCCAGGGCTGCTTTTTGGCAGGGTTGGACAGGCCCACTAGAGAACCGGAGACTCCTCCAGTGGGCCCTTGCTTCTCCATGAGGAGAGTTCATGATAGCGCAAACTTTGCAGCTGCTATGGGGCTCTTGAGCAGGGGAGAAAGGTGAGCCCTCAGAATGAAATCCTCTGGTGGGCCCAATGTTTTTCAGTCTGACTGCTTCTTGGTGAGAGTTGTATTTTACCACAGCCATATTCTTTAGCTCGGTGAAAGGACTGGCATAGAGGGAAACCGTATCTACTCCGGCTGTCATTTCTCCGCCACCAGATTCCGGCCATGGTCACACACGACCATGCCTGGCTGTATGTTCAGCGGTGAGAGCCACAGATCAGGCTCCTGTGTTACAGCTTTCAATAACTCTGCAGCGGTGGGCGGTTTGTCACCTAAGCATTAAGCATATTATCTTCAGCACAGCCTGTTGCCGCTTGGCCAAGGCAGTACTGCAGTGCTTCCACCTTATGACTGATGTAGTCATTTAGGAGATGGAGGCCGAACAAGAGGAGCAGGTCCAGGAGCTGAACAATGTGATTACATTGAGGTTACATTGGCGAGTCTGGTTTTTATACTAAAGAAAGATCCTACTGTGTTTTTTTGTTTTTTTTTCGTCTCTTCAAATGTGTATTGGAGTCGTCCTAAATTTTGGCAGCCCTTGAAATTGCTGCATATGCCATAACAGTATAGGAAACCCACTCCTTAATAATGGGAAGGACAATTTAAATAGATTCTATATTCTAGAATATTAACTGTCTTATCGGAAATTCTTTTACGGGTGAGGTATCCCAGTATGGATAGCGTATTACACCGATCCAGCCAGGTATTATTGCCTTATACTGCGTGGTGCTGGTGCTGCCCAAAAAAAATTAAAATCTATTCTATTCTCTATCGATAATGCTGTTAGATGCATTTACACTAGGGACTGGCGCTGCTAGGTGGTATCATCACCAGCTACAGATTCCTTGTGCCTTATTTACAAGTCACCCTGGAAAGAATGTTTCTTAACTTTTTTTTCCATTTTATCTTGTTTTTTGTATGGGTTTTTTTGTCAGTCAGTAAAAGTGGCATAATACTCTGACAACATTGTTCACAGATATGCTATTTGTAAGCGGTCAGCTGTGAATAGGTTTGAACGCACAGCTGCAATACTTTAAATGGAGTGTAATATTTGACAAGCTCACAAAAATTGCTGGATTATTAGGGCAGTCAAATGGGATAACGTCTGATGGTCACAGTTTCAGTCAGTCGCCTAATAGTATGGTATTTTTCAGCAACCAAGTGTCAATTGGTTCAACAAAACACAGCTGGCTGATTTTAAATGGAGTAGAATATTTGGCACGCTCCACAAAATTTCGGTATTGTTACGGCAGTCATATAGATCATGTGCGTCTGATCATTGAAAAAAATTCCTCTGCTTCTGACGCGCCCCTGGGCCTGTGTCGCGCTGCGTTGCGCACGCGGGAGCTTACCCGGAGCCGGATCTGTTGAGGGTTGTAGTCTCGTGGCGGTGACCCGGTCCGTGCCCAGGGAGTCAAACTTAGCGGCGATGTATCAGCGGTAGATGTTGGACGACTACGCCACCCGTTGAGTACAGCTAAGGAGCTGCTGCTGCAGGGCAGACCGCTGAGGCCGGTGGTAGGATTGTGCAGCGTGATAGTATAACCCCCAACGGGAGGGGTATGGCCTCAGGGCAGCCGACGTGGATGATGGGGGTAGCAGGAACCACTCGGAGACGGTACGGTGTAGTTCAGGGTCTTTACTGGTGACAAAGATAGACCCTCCCAGAGTACTGGCTAGCGATTGGGGCCTGGTCAGTCCTTGAGCAGATGGGATCTCCCCTGGCCAGGCGGAGTTGTAGGCCTCCCAAACTAACTGTACTCTTCTGGCTACCTTGCTAGAGGCGGGTATAAGTAGCCCACGTCCCTGAGTGTACCGTGTGGTGCTCACCCGTATGGCCGGTGACTCGGGGCCTTCTAGTAGCTTCCGCTCCACAACGGCGGTGCTGGTCCCATGCGTGTGACCGTGCCTTCGGGTTTCTTGGCCAGAGGACCTGGAATCCCCTGCCTGACGGATTCTGCTGCTGGGTAGGAGTTAGTCCCCACAGCCTCGGACTCCGGGTCCGGTAAGAAATCTTCTCAGTCAGGGCGAGCTCTGCAGCTGCCAGCCCCTGACTCCTTGTAACACTGCTCCCACAGAGCTCCTGATGTTCTGTTCCTGTATTTGCTTCTTTTCTCTGTCTCTACTTCTTCTCTACTCACTAACCCTGCCTCAGCCCTAGGTTTATATAGGGGAAGTTCTTCCCCTCCCAGGACTGGGCAGGAGGTGTGGCATGCATAGGATCCCTGACCAAGAGACCTCCCACCTGCTCTCAGACATAACATTGCTGTTACTGTGGAAACCAGACCCCTGGGGTGCCACACTTCCACAATACAGTAATGTGAATACAGCTAAAAAAATCTGGCTGTATTCTGCGAACAAGCAAATGGAGCTGTAAAATGGTGTATACTGACACACTGCTACAAACTGCACATGGAGGACAATATTTTCCACGTTCACTACAAATGGCTGAATTTCGAACGCAGTTATATGTAATACGTCTGACGGAGAACCACGGTTTTAAATAGCGGGCATGTAGTTTACTAATACTATTCTTCACAGCGAACTCGTGTGAATAACTTCGCTGACACACTGCAACAAAATTTTCCACGTTCAGTTCAAATTTCTGGATTTTTATTGCTGTAATATGGAAAAGATCTGGCTGTATTCTGCAGTGCTAGCAAGCAATGGAGAAGAAAAATGGTGTACTCTGGATTGCTTTTTAAGCAAATAACCAAGATTAAGATAAAAAAAATAATTAGGCCTGGCCCCTGATATCTGGGGCTATGTCTACAAATATCTGTCACAGCAGCAGCAGACAGAACGTGCAATGGACCCTTTTGTGCTGTATACAGCGCCACATACCCTTCCTCCCTGCCTAACTTCCTCTATCACCACTGAATATATGCAGCTGGATTAGTCCTCAGAAGGACTGTTAGTTCAGATGGACATATAGATATGCTGTGGAATACTTTTACTAACAATAAACAAGCAAATCTCTCCCTGACTCAGCAGCAGCTTTCCATACTTTGCCTGTTTCCGGGGTAGACTCTGACGAGCATAGCGGCGCCAGGTCTTACTGTATATAGACCTGATGACGTGTACCGAGTAGTAGTGTTCGCTCATCACTACTAGCAACCATTATTCTCCCAGGAAAACTGATCCTGCCTTGTACTCTCACATGGCAGAGAATATGGGCTACTCCTCAGATTTGTTGTTTTGCAGCAAGATGCACTCCACTATCAACACATTGAAAAACAACTAAGACTAGGGATAGTATAGGTCAGCGCTGGCGAACCTATGGCACGCAGAGCCCTCCTGGTGGGCACGCGCGCCATCGCCGCAGCACTAGCGCTACTGGATCGGGCCCGGCGGATGAGTACTCTGAGCCCGCCGAGTGCCGACGCCAGCCCCGCTACTTCAGCTAGATGTGCGTTCTCAGATGCACATCTAGCTGAAGTGTATTACAGCGCACGAACTTGCCAGGCCCGTGCGCCGCAATACACGCTGCTGGCAAATCAGAGGCCAGCAGCTAGCAGCTGACGTCAGCATACAAGTGACTGGGCGCATGGCAGTGACGTCATGTGCCCCCGTCGCTAGGACGCTGGAGTAAGCTGCCGGCTACAGGAGAGGACGCTGCACGGGAGAAGAAGGAAGGTGAGTAGGAGTGTTTATTATACAGTGCCTACAAGTAGTATTCAACCCCCTGCAGATTTAGCTGGTTGACACATGTGGAATTAACTTGGCATTGTGACATTTGTACTGTAGATCAGCCTGGAAGTGGGAAATACAAAAACAAAATTTGCTGCAGTGCTTTTTTTGTTTGTTTGTTTTTAAAACGTTAAAAGTTAATTCAGAGTGTCATTTATTATTCAACCCCTCAAACCACAAGAATTCTGTTTGGTCCCCCTAAAGCATTAAGAAGTAGTTCAGGCACCAAGAATAATGAGCTTCACATGTGTGGATTAAAGATCTCTTTTGCCAGCCTTTTCTGACTATTTAAGACCCTCCCCAAACTTGTGAACAGCACTCAGACATGGTCAACATGGGACAGACGAAGGAGCATTCCAAGGCCATCAGAGACCAGATCGTGGAGGGTCACAAGGCTGGCAAGGGGTACAAAACCCTTTACAAGGAGTTGGGCCTACCTGTCTCCACTGTTGGGAGCATCATCCATAAGTGGAAGGCTTATGGAACTACTGTTAGCCTTCCACGGCCAGGACAGCCTTTGAAAGTGTCCTCCCGTGCCGAGGCCAGGCTTGTCCGAAGAGTCAAGGCTAACCCAAGGACAACAAGGAAGGAGCTCCGGGAAGATCTCATGGCAGTGGGGATATTGGTTTCAGTCAATACCATAAGTAACGTACTCCACCGCAATGGTCTCCGTTCCAGACGAGCCCGTAAGGTACCTTTACTTTCAAAGCGTCATGTCAAGGCTCGTCTACAGTTTGCTCATGATCACTTGGAGGACTCTGAGACAGACTGGTTCAAGGTTCTATGGTCTGATGAGACCAAGATCGAGATCTTTGGTGCCAACCACACACGTGACGTTTGGAGACTGGATGGCACTGCATACGACCCCAAGAATACCATCCCTACAGTCAAGCATGGTGGTGGCAGCATCATGCTGTGGGGCTGTTTCTCTGCCAAGGGGCCTGGCCATCTGGTCCGCATCCATGGGAAGATGGATAGCACAGCCTACCTGGAGATTTTGGCCAAGAACCTCCGCTCCTCCATCAAGGATCTTAAGATGGGTCGTAATTTCATCTTCCAACAAGACAACGACCCAAAGCACACAGCCAAGAAAACCAAGGCCTGGTTCAATAGGGAAAAAGTCAAGGTGTTGGAGTGGCCTAGTCAGTCTCCTGACCTTAACCCAATTGAAAACTTGTGGAAGGAGCTCAAGAATAAAGTCCACATGAGACACCCAAAGAACCTAGATAACTTGGAGAAGATCTGCATGGAGGAGTGGGCCAAGATAACTCCACAGACCTGTGCCGGCCTGATCAGGTCTTATAAAAGACGATTATTAGCTGTAATTGCAAACAAGGGTTATTCCACAAAATATTAAACATAGGGGTTGAATAATAATTGACCCACACTTTTATGTTTAAAATTTAATAAAATTCAACTGAGCAACATAAATTTTTGGTTTGTAAGATTTATGCTTCTGTTCATAAAACCTACTCTCGTTTGCAGTTTGAAGGCTCTAACTTATTTGCATCTTATCAAACCAGCTAAATCTGCAGGGGGTTGAATACTACTTGTAGGCACTGTATATATATATATATATATATATATATATATATATATATATATAATATATTTTTTAATATGCAATGAACAGCGGCGCTAGCAGGCTGGTGGGAGCATATATGCATGGACTGGGTGGGGGAGCATATATACATGGACTGGGGGGAGGGAACATATATACATGAACTGGGGGGCATATATACATGGACTGGGGGGGAGCATATATACATGGACTGGGGGAGGGAGCATATATACATGGACTAGGGGAGGGAGCATATATACATGGACTGGGGGAGGGAGAATATATACATGGACTGGGGGAGGGAGCATATATACATGGACTGGGGGAGGGAGAATATATACATGGACTGGGGAAGGGAGAATATATACATGGACTGGGGGAGGGAGAATATATACATGGACTGGGGGAGGGAGCATGTATACATGGACTGGGGGAGCATATATACATTGACTGGGGGAAGGAGAATATATACATGAACTTGGGGAGGGAGAATATATACATGGATTGGGGGAGGGCAGCATATATACAAGGATGGGGGCAGCATATATACAAGAATGGGGGCAGCATATATACAAGGATGGGGGGCAGCATATATAAAAGGATGGGGGGGCAGCATATATAAAAGGATGGGGGGGCCGCATATCTACAAGGATGGGGGAGGGCCGCATATATACAAGGATGAGGGGAGGGCAGCATATATACAAGGATGGGGGCAGCATATATACAAGGATGGGGGAGGGCAGCATATATACAAGGTTGGGGGAGGGCAGCATATATACAAGGATGGGGGAGGGCAGCATATATACAAGGATGGGGGAGGGCAGCATATATACAAGGATGGGGGAGGGCAGCATATATACAAGGATGGGGAGGGCAGCATATATACAAGGTTGGGGGAGGGCAGCATATATACAAGGATGGGGGAGGGCAGCATATATACAAGGATGGGGGAGGGCAGCATATATACAAGGATGGGGGAGGGCAGCATATATACAAGGATGGGGGAGGGCAGCATATATACAAAGATGGGGGGAGGCCGGCATATATACAAGGATGGGGGCATATACCAATATGGGGGGTGAGCATATTCTTTATTTTGGCAGTCTCATACCCCTGCTCCTTTCTGTGGCTGCTCTATACTGCGCTTGCCTGCTCTTTGTATCAGTTGTTTTTTCTAAACTAAAACCTCAATATTTAGCTTAAATTGCCGTGTTAGCACTTGGCGATAAATAAGTGGGTTTTGGATTGCAGTTTGGGCACTCGGTCTCTAACCCCTTAATGGCCCAGGGCGTAGGCCATCACCCCCTGTTCAGCGCGGGCTCCGGCGCTGAGCCCTCACTAAACCGAGCACATGTCAGCTGATCTGTACAGCTGACATGTGCCCGCAACAGCCGCGGTGGAATCGCAATCCACCCGCGGCTGTTAACATCTTAAATGCCGTTGTCAATCTCTGACAGTGGCATTTAAAATCGCCGCGCCGGAAGCGCGTCACTTACCCCGCCCATCGGTGACCCCGTCACGTGATGGCGGGTCACCGATGGGTGGACATGACAACCCTGGGTCTACAGCATACCCCAGTGGTTGTCATGTAAAGATCGCTATGAGTGCCACCTAGTGGTCGGCGCTCATAGTACAGGAGTATTTCTGCTACATAGAGGTGATCTGCTCAACGCCTCTATGCAGCAGAGGCGATCAGACAGTTGCTGCTTCTAGTCTCCTATAAAGACTATAGAAGCATGCAAAAAGTCTAAAAAAAGTTTTTAAAAATATTAAAAAAATTAAAAAAATATAAAAGTTTAAATCACCCCCCTTTTGCCCCATTCAAAATAAAATAATAATAAAAAAAACACACATACACATATTTGGTACTGCCGCATTCAGAATCGCCCGATCTATCAATATAAAAAAATAATTAATCCGATCGGTAAACGGCGTAACGAGAAAAAAATTCCAAATGCCAGAATTAAGTATTTTTGGTCGCCGCAACATTGCAATCAAATGCAATAACAGGCGATCAAAACATCAGATCTACCCCAAAATGGTATCAATAAAAACGTCAGCCTGGCGTACATGTTTGGTATCTACGAACTCGTAATGACCTGGAGAACAATAATGGCAGGTGAGTTTTAGCATCCAGTGAACGTGGAAAAAAAAAAAAAACAACTGTGGAATTGCATTTTTTTTGCAATTTCACCGCACTTGGATTTTTTTTCCCTTTTTCCAGCGTACAATATGGTAAAACTAGTAATGGCGTTTAAAAGTACAACTCGTCCCGCAAAATATAAGCCCTAACATGGCCATATTGCCCAAAAAATAAAAACGCTATGGCTCTGGGAACAAGGGGAGCAAAAAACGAAAATGCTAAAACGGAAAATCCCAAGGTCGCGAAGGAGCTAAAAGGTTCGCCATCACTGCTATGTGTCTTTGTCAGCTCACTGGGTCAGTGTTTTGTGCGGCAGTGGTTCCCCTGCACCACCACGAGGCCAGGTGCTAGAAACAACTGGATGGCTGGGCACTAAGTCTGGTTCAAACATCAGGTGGCACTTACACACCTCCTCCACATTGTCTCATTCCCAACAGCTAGAGGGCAGAATGTTGCTTCCACTCCCCTTTACTCCTTTCATATGTGTAAGCTGAAGTGCTGCCATTCTGTCTTACAGCTAATGAGACTCAGTGAAAGAAACCACACAGTCTCCCCAGCTACAATTTGGCAACATATATAGCACCAATGGCAGGAACATTGTTAGGCAGTTTAACACATTCTTCATTCATGGCACACATCATACTTTTAGGCTATGTTCACACTAAGTGTTTTTTCAGCGTTTTTTTTATGCAAATTTTCAGCTGTGTCTTACAATACCAGCAAAGTCTATGAGATTTCAGAAATCTCATGCACGCACATGCATTGGTTTTTGTGTCATCAGTATTTTGTGCTTTGCATGTTTTTTTGCACAATAGGGCATGTCACTTCTTTCAGCGTTTTTTTTCTGCGTTTTTTCTGTGTTCAATTAAAAGTAATGGGTTGTGAAAAAACGCTGAAAAAATGCCTAGTGTGAACATAGCTATCAGATTTTGCTGCGTTTTTAGTGAAAAAAAGCAAGTACAGCAGTATGTGAAACTCATTTATTTTTGTGATTTTACCATCTTGTCTTGGTCACCTTAGATGGCAGTTTGGATTAGAACAGTTTAATTACATTAGTTATGTGTATAGTATAAACATTGGCTGAGCTAGGTGTGAGATTGAACAATGCCTGTGGCCCATGAAGGTGTGAAATTAAACAATCTCTGAGCAACACAATGGCAGACCATAGTCTAAAAGTAAATAGTGTCCTACAAACTCAATGCACTGCCAGTGTCTTAGAAAAACTATTCCTGAACAATTCACCTCCCCCTAGGGGCTGCACTGTGGAGTCACCATACCTCTACACAGCATAGTACTTTACAGGTAAATAGCACCCTAGATTGTGGCTTACATCTTGCTGCTATAGTCAGCCTATATCAGTTTTCAATATTGCTGCACAAAGGCTCCAATACCAAGGATGTGTTATGGATTAAGTGTATGCTAGCATACGTGTTTTATACATGTTAATGTTACCTAGTTGAGCTCTGTTACTCCATGAGGAGCTCCACATTCACATATTAATACCTCATGTTTAGCAACTTAACTACAAATCTATGGTGCTAAAATTGTCCCTTATGCATTTGAGCACTTTAGAATTTTTATTTCCAAATGGAATTGTATGTTTGGTAATTATATTGCACTAATGGATGGTATTTTTTTTATATGAAGCATTTGGCTTAGTCGATATCCTAATTTACACTATAGCACTTTATTTAAAAATATTTCCTTCCTCAATTGGAAATGTTTTTGAACATCCTTTCGGACTTTTTTTTAAAATTCATATATCATAACTACTGATGAGCGAGCACTAAAATGCTTGGGTACTCGTTGCTCGGGTCGAGCAAATTGAAATGCTCGAGTTCTCGGTCCGAGCAACGAGCTCAATGTAAGTCTACGGGAAACTCAAGAATTTTTCTGGCAGCTGACGCGCCCCCAGGGCTGTGTGGGGTACTCGGCAGCCAGGCCTATGGATGCTGGGGGGGGGGGGTATCTCACAGTGGCTGGCCCGGCCCGTGGCCCAGGGCGGTCAACCAAATAGGGGGATTGTAACTTGGATAAAAAATAAAAATAAAGTAAATAGTTTGTGACGCCACCTGTGGTACCTGGTAAGGTTTACCAGCGCTGCTGCAGACCTCCGGGGGGTGATGGGATGGCAGCTGAGGTGTTTCTGCTCCCCACAGGTGGATCGGGCCCCCGGGGCAGTGTGGAGTTTGATGGTGGTGATGCTGGGACTTGTAGTACAGGCGGATGGCGCAGCAGGAGTAACTGACAGAGACAGGGGATTCGCTTCAATACCTTTACTGGTGCGGATGTCAGGTACGGTCCATGGTATTCAGTAGGATGGGTGCACTTCAGGACTTCTTCCCAGTGAGCGGGTATAAGGCCTCCTGGTCCGTGTCTGCCTCTCTGTATGCTCCTAGCCAGCCTGCAACTGGGCCTAGCTTATGTGTCGTGCTGTTCCTTCACCTGTCGCTCGGTAGTAGGACCATCTGCTGGTAACCACTCTCCCTGGTAACGCTGGGGCCTTCATGGTTCCTGGTCCTGTGTGGGTCTAGCTTCAGGTCTGCCAGGGACTTGAAGTTCTCCTGGGATGCCGGTTATCCCTACTGGGTATAAAGGGACCCTGTAGGCGCGGACCCGGTGTCTGGTTTGTATATCGGGTTGAGCCTATGATGCTCCTCTGCCCCCTTAACTCCTCTCTCCTTTCTCCTCTTGCCGTCGGCCACACTCGGGGCCCTCAGAACTCAGCACGTGCTGTAGGCCTTGGCTCGCCTAAGCACAGCAGCCAGCGTGCTGCGTCTTCACTGGTCTCAGCGCCAGCATGCTCTCCAACAACTAACTTCTGACCTGCCACCCTAAGATGGCTTCCCTTTTTATACCTCACTCTATGGTGCTCCCCTCAACTGCTTCCTCCACCCACACCCACTACTGGTTCCCCCTACCTTTGGGTTCCCCCCACTCCAGCCAGGGACAGGGCTCAGCACTGTGCACATGCATCTTGCCCTTCCAGCTGGCCTGGAGCAGTGTAGTGTTAAATGTGAGTGTTGGGATTCCGGGCAGCACTCCCTCCTTACCTGAGAGAAGGAGACACCACACCTCTGGGTGAGGTGCAGTACCTCTGTGGCGACTGAACCCTCAGGGGCGCCACACAGCCCCCACCCGGTGGTCTGCAGAGGGCCTAAAATTTGCCCAAATCGGTGGGAACAGTGCTCAAATGACATGTGAACAGCTTGGGGAAGACCCCTGGAAGCATCTCTGACTCCCAGGTCACTGCTGTCAACAATGTTGTCAGAGGTATTACGCCACTTTTACCGACTCACAATAAATCATACAAAAGCGAAACCAAAATGGATTTTCCTGGGAAAAATGTTAAGGAACATAGTTTCCAGGGTAATGACTTGTATATAAGAGAAAATAAATAACCAAAAACAAAAATGCTCATCCACACCTTCACACGTAGCGTTTTTGATGCATTTTTGTACTTTTGCATTGGTTTGAACGGTGAAAAATACATTCACCGGGAAATGTCATTGTAACATTTTACTACCTTATCTGGCCATGTGGTGTGTGAGACATGGTCAGACGCATCCTGTTTCATTTATGAAGGAGGGACTCTGAAAGTCACAAACAGTATTTTTATAGGGCCATCAGGAGGCCCTTACTATTCTTACCAGGCCAGCAGTCGGAAAGGCTTTTTTGTTCCCATTATTAAAGAGTGGGTCTCCTATACTGTTACTGTGTATGCAGTAACTGCAAGGGCTGCCAAAAATTTTAACGCACCCCAATACCCCTTTGAAGAGACATAGAGGAGGGTCTCAGTAAAAAAAAAGTTCCCATTATAATGGAGTGGGTCTCCTATAATGGTAATGTCCATGCAGTGACTGCAAATATTTGGGAAACCCCCAATAACAATTTAAAGACACATAGAGCTGGGTCACAGTAACTACATGTTCCCATTAGAAAGGATAGGGTCTGCTATACAGTTATATGGTATGCAGTGAGTCCAACGGCTGCCAAAATTTAGGAAAAACCCTACTAACAATTTAAAGACACATAGAGCTGGGCCTCAGTAACGACATGTTCCTGAGCGGTTGTGCTATCCAGTTATAGGGTATGCAGTGAGTCCAATGGCTGCCAAAATTTAGGAAAAACCCCACGAACAATTTAAAGACACCTAGAGCTGGGCCACAGTAACGAGTACGACATGTTCCCATTAGAAAGGAGAGGGTCTGCTATACAGTTATAGGGTATGCAGTGAGTCCAACGGCTGCCAAAATTTAGGAAAAACCCTACTAACAATTTAAAGACGCATAGAGCTGGGCCACAGTAACGACATCTTCCCATTAGAAAGGAGAGGGTCTTCTATCCAGTGATAGGGTATGCAGTGAGTCCAACGACTGACAAAATTTAGAAAAAACCCCACTAACAATTTAAAGACACATAGAGCTGGGCCACAGTAACAAGTACGACATGTTCCCATTAGACAGGAGAGGGTCTGCTATACAGTTATAGGGTATTGTCACGCAAGGTGTGGGAAAGACATAGTGCAGCACAAAGGGAAGAGGGAAAGACGGGAAATGGAGACCTCCTAGGTTGATCCAGGGTCATCTTGTCTCCCCTAACGTGCCTGTATTGGCTTTTCACCAATCGCCGCACACGTGCCTCGCCCTGTCTTTTCCTGGCATATGGCTAGGGAAGGGAGGAGATGAGCACTAGTCGATCTCCACTAAACACTATAGACAACAAGGGTACACAAACAGGGGGAAATTACTTAGCTTTAGACGGCTCCAGACAAATGCGCATACATCCTCAAGCTCCAGAGAGGACAAAGTACTTGCTAAGCCTTCACAAATAGTAATGAATATCGCCGGCACCTCCCTCTGAAACACAGCAGGTATTTATACACCCAGTCAGGGTGTTAGTTAGCCAGAGGGAGGTAGCCGCTGGGTCCTAGAGACAGCCTCTAAGAAGATGTCTGTAATGATAAACGTAGAGATCTCCTGCAACCAACTGCAGGGTGAATGTCTGTCAATTCTGACACACCTGTGACAGGTATGCAGTGAGTCCAATGGCTGCCAAAATTTTGGAGTCACTCCAGTTTCCCTTGCAAGTGAAGTAGAGGTCAGAGGGCCTCCTGAAAATGATGTTCCCATTAATAGGAAGTGGGTCTCCCATACTGTTTGCCTATGCAGTGAATGCAATGGCTGCCAAAAATTTGGAGGCACTCCAATGTCCCTTGCAAAAGACGTAGAGGTTGGAGGGCCTCCTGAAAACAATGTTCCCATTATTAGGAAGTGGGTCTCCCATACTGTTTGCCTATGCAGTGAATGCAACGGCTGCCAAAAATTTGGAGGAACTCCAATGTCCCTTGCAAGAGACATAGATATGGTGATATGGTAGATATGTGGTGATATGGTGCTGGATGATGAGGATGAGGAAAAGGAGGAGGACAAGAGCAAATAGACAAAATCAGGAAGTGTATACCCATGTCTGGGTGTGAAGACCGAAGTGCATGGGAATAGAGTTAGACCTCCCAAAAATAAGACACTGTATTTGAGTTTATGTTACGCTGCTATCATTTGGTGGTGTTGAGAAGTCTGGCCCAATCCAGCCCTTGTTAATTTTTGTAAGAGTCAGCCTGTCAGCATTTTCAGTTGAGAGGCAGATGTGCCTACCGTTTATAATTCCACCAGCGGCACTAAAAGCCCGCTCTGACAAAACACCAGCGGCAGGGCAGGCCAGGACCTCCTAGGCGTAGAGAGCCAGTTCATGCCATGTGTCCAGCTTGGATACCCAATAATTTTAAAGCCCAGAGGAATCACAGAAGACATTGGTACAGTCGGCAAGGTACTCCCTCACTATCTCCCGAAACTTTTCCCTCCTTGTGAGAGTACCCGCGCCTCAGGTCCTGTGCGATGGGAGGGTCTGAGAAAACTGTCCCAGAACTTTGACAGTGTTCCCCTGCCTCTGCTGGATTGCATTTGTGTCTCTCTCGCTTCTACGCCTTGGTTGTCCAACGAACTGTGACCTCTGCATTTTCAGATGGGAATTATTTAAATAATTCCCCAACAGGGGCCTTCTCGTACTGCCCCATTTTATTAGGCTTGTCCTGCATGGGAATAAGAAACAGAAAGCTCTCCTTGTAGCGTAGCTCTAGAAGTGTCACAGACCAGTAATGACTATCATCCAAAATTTGGACAACGCGAGGGTCACGGGAAAGGCAGCGTAACAAACTCAGCCATGTGTGCCAGACTGCTAACAGGCAAGATTTCTGTGTCCTCACCAAGAGGACAACTGACCTTGCTCTCCTCTTCATCCTCCTCCTCCTCCCTGTCCTCAGGCCATCCACGCTGAACAGACGGTATGACAGTTGTGCAGGTAGTACCGTGTATAGCGCAGGAAAGTAGCTCCTGTTCTTCCTCCTCCTCCTCCTATTCCTCATTGTCACCCAATCCACGTTGTTATGAGATGAGGCTGGGCTGTGTGGAATCACCCTCTATGGTTCCTTGTTACATCTCATCGTGCTGCGCCTGCAATGCATTCTCTTTAATTGTGAGCAGAGAGCATTTCAGAAGACAGAGAAGTGGGATGGTGACAATAATTATGGCGTCATCGCCGCTCACCATCTTGGTGGAGTCCTCAAAGTTTTGGAGGATGGTACAGATGTCTGACATCCATGTCCACTCCTGAGGTCTTATGTGTGGAGTCTGACCTGAATACGGATGGCCTTGTTGATGCTGGTAGTCAACAACTGCCCTCTTCTGCTCACAAATCCTTCCCAACATCTGCACTGTAGAGTTCCAACTCATGGGGACATCGCACACCAGTCGGTGAGCTGGAAGATGGAAACGTTGCTGAAGCATGACAAGGGCGGCGGAAGCTGTAGCTGACTTTCTAAAATGAGCACACTCACAGCGTTCTTTGACAAGCAGATACAGCAGATCCAGGTAGGTTTTGAGAAACCGTTGAACAACGAGGTTAAGCACATGAGCCAGGCATGGTACGTGTGTGAGCTCACCCCGCTTCAGAGCCGCCACCAGGTTCCGGCCATTGTCACACATGACTATGCCTGGCTGTAGGGTCAGTGGTGTCAGCCACAGATCTGCCTGCTCTTTCAGGGCTGTCCACAACTCTTCAGCATTGTGCGGTTTGTCACCTAAGCATATTAGCTTCAGCACAGCCTGTTGCCGCTTGGCCGAGGCAGTGCTGCAGTGCTTCCAGCTTGTGACTGATGTGGCCATTTCGGAGATGGAGGCTGAAGAGGAGGAGGTGCAGGAGCTGTAGAATATGGAGGTAACCCTGATTGACCCAGGGCCCGCAATCCTCGGAGTCGGGAGGACATTTTCCGTCCCAAGGTCCGACTGGGTCCCGGCTTTCACTATATTAACCCAGTGTGCCGTCAGTGAGATGTACCACCCCTGCCCACAACACTTGTCCACGTGTCTGTGGTTAGGTGGACTTTCCCAATAACTGCATTGTTGAGGGCACAGCTAATGTTGTGGGACACGTGCTTGTGTAATGCGGGGACGGCACACCAGGAGAAATAGTGGTGACTGGGAACCGAGTACCAAGGGACAGCTGCCGCCATCAGGTTGCGAAAAGCTTCCGTCTCTACGAGCCTAAAAGGCAACATTTGGAGCGCAAGCAGTCACTAAATGTGTGAATTTAGTAGTGTGGCTTGTGGGGCGTTGGCTGCGTATTTGCGCTTGCGTTCCAAGGACTGGGGTAGGGACAACTGAATGCTGTGCTGGGACAAGGACGTGGACGTGCTTGCTGATGGTGCTAGTTGAGAGTGTGCAACGACACGTGTAGGGCGGGAGGCATCTTCGCATGTGCCATGGACAGGGGATTGGCATGCACGCACAACAGCGGAACATGCAGTGGTGCCACCCGCAGACACTGTTTCTGGACCCTGGGGTTTGGCCCACTTAGTCGGGTGCTTTGCTACTATGTGCCTGATCATCCTGTTGGTGGTCAGGCTGCGTGTTTTGCTACCCATGCTGATGCTGGCCTGGCAGGTGGTGCAAATTGCCTTTTTGAGGTTATCTGCTGAGTCTTAAAAAAACAAAGACCTAACAGTTGTACTGGCAACTTACTTTGTGTTGGTGTTACGGGGAATGGTTGCCTGCCTTCTTTCTGCGGCCACCACACTGCTTCTTCCTGCCTGTTGGGGTGCTCTTCTTCCCTCCCCCTGTGTGCTGCTCTCCTCGCTCTGCATGTCCTCCTGCCAGGTTGGGTCAGTTACTATATCATCCACCACCTTGTCTTCCACTTAAGCACCCTGGTCCTCCTCCTGCATTTCTGGTAATTGTGTCTCATCATCATCATCATCCACCTCTTGCGACAGTAATTGCACTTTCTCACCATTGCCTTCATGTGACCGTGGCTGCTCAAATATTTGGGCATCGCTACACGTGTCCTCCTCCTGACTCGCTTGAAGCTGGCCGGGCGAGAGGCCCGAATCTACAAATGAAGAAGTGAACAGCTCTTTTGAGTGTCCAAGTGTGGGATCAGTTGTCTCCGGGCACTCAGCATGGAGGGAGGAAGGAGGATCAGGGTGAGGAATATGCGGTCCTGACTCACAGCTACTGAGACTTGACCGTATGGAAGACAGGGTGGTGATGGTGGTGGCAAAGTGACTGGAAACATTATCTGCTATCCAACCAACAACCTTTTGACACTGCTCTGGGTTCAATAGAGGTGTGCTGCGGTCCCCTAGTAATTGAGACAGGAAGGTCGAGTGACAAGATGTGGGTGTTTGTTGTGGTACAATTTCAGCTTGCCCACGGCCTTGGGCTCTGCATGCACCATCACCATCACGTCCACTTCCACGTCCCTTGCCATGCACTATGCCCATTTTAAATGGAGGACAATATTTTCCACGTTCACGAAAAATGGCTGATTTTGGAACGCTGTTATATGTGATACGTCTGACAGAGAACCACGGTTTTAAATAGCAGACCTGTAGTTCACTAATACTATTCTTCACAGATACCTAGTGTGAATAGCTTGACCGACACACTGCCACAAAATGGAAAAGGACACCAATATTTTCCACGTTCAGTTCAAATTTCTGGATTTTTATCGCTGTAATATGGAAAAAATCTGGCTGTATTCTGCAGTGCTAACAATCAAATGGAGCAGAAAAATGGTGTACTCTGGATTGCTTTTTAAGCAAGTAACCAGGATTAAGATAAAAAAAAAATTGCCTTGGCCCCTGATACCTGGGGCAATGTCTACAAATATCTGTAAGAACAGCAGCAGCAGACAGAACGTTCAATAGACCCTCTTGTGCTGTATCATGCACTGCAGTCTTCCACATACAATGCCTGCCTGCCTAACTCCTGCTATCACCATTGAATATATGCAGCTGGATTAGTCCTCAGAAGGACTGTTAGTTCAGATGGATATATATATGTTGTGGAATACCTATACTAACAAGACGTTCAATGGACCCTCTTGTGCTGTATCATGCACTGCAGTCTGCCACATACACTGCCTGCCTGTCTAACTCCCGCTATCACCATTGAATATATGCAGCTGGATTAGTCCTCAGAAGGACTGTTAGTTCAGATGGATACATATACAGTACAGACCAAAAGTTTGGACACACCTTCTCATTTAAAGATTTTTCTGTATTTTCATGACTATGAAAATTGTACATTCACACTGAAAGCATCAAAACTATGAATTAACACATGTGGAATTATATACTTAACAAAAAAGTGTGAAGCAACTGAAAATATGTCTTATATTCGAGGTTCTTCAAAGTAGCCACCTTTTGCTTTGATGACTGCTTTGCACACTCTTGGCATTCTCTTGATGAGCTTCAAGAGGTAGTCACCGGAAATGGTCTTCCAACAATCTTGAAGGAGTTCCCAGAGATGCTTAGCACTTGTTGGCCCTTTTGCCTTCACTCTGCGGTCCAGCTCACCCCAAACCATCTCGATTGGGTTCAGGTCTGGTGACTGTGGAGGCCAGGTCATCTGGCGTAGCACCCCATCACTCTCCTTCTTGGTCAAATAGCCCTTACACAGCCTGGAGGTGTGTTTGGGGTCATTGTCCTGTTGAAAAATAAATGATGGTCCAACTAAACGCAAACCGGATGGAATAGCATGCCGCTGCAAGATGCTGTGGTAGCCATGCTGGTTCAGTATGCCTTCAATTTTGAATAAATCCCCAACAGTGTCACCAGCAAAGCACCCCCACACCATCACACCTCCTCCTCCATGCTTCACGGTGGGAACAGGCATGTAGAGTCCATCCGTTCACCTTTTCTGCGTCGCACAAAGACACGGTGGTTGGCACCAAAGATCTCAAATTTGGACTCATCAGACCAAAGCACAGATTTCCACTGGTCTAATGTCCATTCCTTGTGTTCTTTAGCCCAAACAAGTCTCTTCTGCTTGTTGCCTGTCCTTAGCAGTGGTTTCCTAGCAGCTATTTTACCATGAAGGCCTGCTGCACAAAGTCTCCTCTTAACAGTTGTTGTAGAGATGTGTCTGCTGCTAGAACTCTGTGTGGCATTGACCTGGTCTCTAATCTGAGCTGCTGTTAACCTGCGATTTCTGAGGCTGGTGACTCGGATAAACTTATCCTCTTGGTCTTCCTTTCCTGGGGCGGTCCTCATGTGAGCCAGTTTCTTTATGGCGCTTGATGGTTTTTGCAACTGCACTTGGGGACACTTTCAAAGTTTGCCCAATTTTTTGGACTGACTGACCTTCATTTCTTAAAGTAATGATGGCCACTCGTTTTTCTTTACTTAGCTGCTTTTTTCTTGCCATAATACAAATTCTAACAGTCTATTCAGTAGGACTATCAGCTGTGTATCCATCTGACTTCTGCACAACACAACTGATGGTCCCAACCCCATTTATAAGGCAAGAAATCCCACTTATTAAACCTGACAGGGCACACCTGTGAAGTGAAAACCATTTCCGGTGAAGCTCATCAAGAGAATGCCAAGAGTGTGCAAAGCAGTCATCAAAGCAAAAGGTGGCTACTTTGAAGAACCTAGAATATAAGACATATTTTCAGTTGTTTCACACTTTTTTGTTAAGTATATAATTCCACATGTGTTAATTCATAGTTTTGATGCCTTCAGTGTGAATGTACAATTTTCATAGTCATGAAAATACAGAAAACTCTTTAAATGAGAAGGTGTGTCCAAACTTTTGGTCTGTACCGTATATGTTGTGGAATACCTATACTAACTATAAACAAGCAAATCTCTCCCTGACTCAGCAGCAGCTCTCCATACTCTGCCTGTTTCCGGGGTAGACTGTGATGAGCAAAGCGGCGCCAGGTATTATATAGACCTGATGACAGTGTGAGGCAGCCAATCACTGTAATGCCCACAACCAACATGGCTATGGCATTACAGTGAGTGGCAAGCATTCCATGCATGTTCATTGGCTCTCTAAATAGCGCCAAACATGCAGGGCGGGGACTCCCGAGCAACCCGGAAATAATCGCCAAGCACCGAGCTTGTCGAGCATCGTGATGCTCGGGCTAGTACCGAGCTGTGGCGAGCACATTCGCTCATCACTAATTATAACTTGATTGTAGTGTTAATGTACAAACATATTTCAGTGTAATTTGGTAAAATATATGCACTATTGTATATTGGAATATTGGAATTGACGATTGTTTCCAGGTTGCAAATTATTAATATACCTGTCCCTATTTATCCATCATGGCTAGTATATATATTGGTGAGCCATAGTGCTTTTTTTAGTATCCTTTCTTGCTTTATGTGCTTTTTTAATAATTTGTTAATAAAATGTATGTTTTAATTTATTCTTTTGTCACTTCTCTTACTTAGCAGGCCTTACCCAGTACCTGGTAAGTTATGTTAATTAATTGTTTATTTTGAAGTGTTATATGCTAGATTAGTTTGGACAATTTTTGATATACAGTGGGGAAAAAAAGTATTTAGTCAGCCACCAATTGTGCAAGTTCTCCCACTTAAAAAGATGAGAGAGGCCTGTAATTGACATCATAGGTAGACCTCAACTATGAGAGACAAAATGACAAAACAAATCCTGAAAATCACATTGTCTGATTTGGAAAGAATTTTTTTTCAAATTTTTGTGGAAAATAAGTATTTGGTCAATTCTAAAAGTTCATCTCAATACTTTGTTATACAGTGGTGGCCAAAAGTATTGGCACCCCTGCAATTCTGTCAGATAATACTCAGTTTCTTCATGAAAATGATTGCAATCACAAATTCTTTGGTATTGTTATCTTCATTTAATTTGTCTTCAGTGAAAAAACACAAAAAGAATTGTCCTAAAGCCAAATTGGATACAATTCCACACCAAACCTAAAAAAGGGGGTGGACAAAAGTATTGGCACTGTTTGAAAAATCATGTGATGCTTCTCTAATTTGTGTAATTAACAGCACCTGTAACTTACCTGTGGCACCTAACAGGTGTTGACAATAACTAAATCACACTTGCAGCCAGTTAACATGGATTAAAGTTGACTCAACCTCTGTCCTGTGTCCTTGTGTGTACCACATTGAGCATGGAGAAAAGAAAGAAGACCAAAGAACTGTCTAAGGACTTGAGAAACCAAATTGTGAGGAAGCATGAGCAATCTCAAGGCTACAAGTCCATCTCCAAAGACCTGAATGTTCCTGTGTCTTCCGTGCGCAGTGTCATCAAAAAGTTTAAAGCTCATGGCACTGTGGCTAACCTCCCTAGATGTGGACGGAAAAGAAAAATTGACGAGAGATTTCAACGAAAGATTGTGCGGATGGTGGATAAAGAACCTCGACTAACATCCAAACAAGTTCAAGCTGCCCTGCAGTCCGAGGGTACAACAGTGTCAACCCGTACTATCCGTCGGCGTCTGAATGAAAAGGGACTGTATGGTAGGATACCCAGGAAGACCCCACTTCTTACCCCGAGACATAAAAAAGCCAGGCTGGAGTTTGCCAAAACTTACCTGAGAAAGCCTAAAACATTTTGGAAGAATGTTCTCTGGTCAGATGAGACAAAAGTAGAGCTTTTTGGGAAAAAGCATCAACATAGAGTGTACAGGGAAAAAAGAGGCATTCAAAGAAAAGAACACGGTCCCTACAGTCAAACATGGCGGAGGTTCCCTGATGTTTTGGGGTTGCTTTGCTGCCTCTGGCACTGGACTGCTTGACCGTGTGCATAGCATTATGAAGTCTGAAGACTACCAACAAATTTTGCAGCATAATGTAGGGCCCAGTGTGACAAAGCTGGGTCTCCCTCAGAGGTCATGGGTCTTCTAGCAGGACAATAACCCAAAACACACTTCCAAAAGCACTATAAAATGGTTTGAGAGAAAGCACTGGAGACTTCTAAGGTGGCCAGCAATGAGTCCAGACCTGAATCCCATAGAACACCTGTGGAGAGATCTCAAAATGGCAGTTTGGAGAAGGCACCCTTCAAATATCAGGGACCTGGAACAGTTTGCCAAAGAAGAATGGTCTACAATTCCAGCAGAGCATTGTAAGAAACTCATTGATGGTTACCGGAAGCGGTTGTTCGCAGTTATTTTGGCTAAAGGTTGTGCAACCAAGTATTAGGCTGAGGGTGCCAATACTTTTGTCTGGCCCATTTTTGGAGTTTTGTGTGAAATGATCAATTATTTGATTTTTGCTTCATTCTCTTTTGTGTTTTTTCCTTGCAAGCAAATTAAATGAAGATAATAATACCAAAGAATTTGTGATTGCAATCATTTTCAGGAAGAAACTGAGTATTATCTGACAGAATTGCAGGGGTGCCAATACTTTTGGCCACCACTGTAGGTTCATGAGATACAAATGTATATAGGCCTGAATTGACATTACAGCTGATTGCTGAGCTTGGTGATGTAGTCATGTACTTATGGTGGTTCTGGTGATGTATTCATGTACTGATGGTGATGCTTGTGACATATACATGTACTGATGATGGTACTGGTGTTGTATTTATTTACTGACCGTGGTTCTCATGATGTATTCATGTACTAATTATGGTTCTGGTGACGCATGAATGTACTGATAGTGGTTCTGTTGATGTATGCATATACTGATGGTGGTTCCGATGATGCATTTATCAACTGATACATACTCATGTGCTGATGGTGGTTTTAGTGACCTATTTATTTACTGATGATGATTCTGGTGCCGTATTTATGTACTATTGATGGCTCTGGTGTTCTGTTTATGTACTGATGATGATTTTGGCTTTGTATTTATGTACTGATGATGGTTCTGTGATGAAAACATCACCAGAACAACCATCACTACATAAGTACGTCAAAAGAACCACCATCCGTACTTGAATATGTCTTCCTTTGGAAGTGCATTGAGCTGTAGGTTGGATTGCTGCTGAAGGGGAAAAAAATAAAAACTCTTTAAATCTTCTTCCTTAGCAAGTGTGAACGAGCTGAGTGTGACCGGTGCGTAAGTGCAAACGGAAGTAAGTGTGTGACTTGTTTTTCAATGAATAGGTACTTGGGAATCCTGCAGAACATACCTGTGTGAATTGCTGTGAGTTGCTGAATTGTGAACTGCTCAGTGCTTTTCTACCTGTTTAGTTTTATTGAGCTTTTTAAAACCTATTTTCTCTCTACAGTTTTACAGTCTCTTATTTTACTACCTGTGTGTTTAAGGGTTAACTACATTGCACTTAAATCCTGAGGTGTAGCTATACTCGCAAGGGGTTAATTAAGGGTGAGGGGTCATAATTAAGGGTTTATAAGGGGCAGCTGGTTCGGGCATCCAGTCCTTTAGAAGTGCATTGAGCTGTAGGTTGGATGGCTGCTTGAGGGGGGAAAAAAACAAAAACAAAAACTCTTTAAATCCTCTTCCTTAGCGAGGGTTAACGAGCTGAGTGTGACTGGAGCGTAAGTGCAAACGTAAATAAGTGTGTGACTTGTTTTTCAGTGACTTGGATTCAGTCGTGGGTGCATACTGCTGTGTGAGATGTGAGCAAGTTGTGCATTTGGAAGCCCAGGTACTGGATCTAAATGAGCAGCTCGCAACACTGATATCCATTGACAATATGGAAAGGAGTCTGCTGCTCACTGAGCAGCTGCTCACTGGGGTAGATGTGGGGGAGGGTGGTAGTAGGGGGCTGCAGGACATTGAGGCAGCTAGCTGGGTGACAGTTAGAAGGGGGGATAGAGGGAAGAGTGCCAGGGAGGCTAGTCCTGATCTGGCACACCCCAATAAGTTTGCAAAGTTGGCAGATGAGGGCAGTGTCAGTACAGGGGTAGCACTGCTGCAGCAAGGAATGTCCTCTGAAAGCCGGAGGAGTGTCAGCTCCAGTAAGGGGGAAATAGGAGAGCAGGGCAGGCCAGGCAGATGCTGGTAGTGGGGGACTCAATTATTAGGGGAACAGATAGGGCAATCTGTCACAAAGAAAGGGATCATCGATCAGTGTGCTGCCTACCTGGCGCTCGAGTCCGGCACATCGCTGATAAGGTTGACAGATTACTGGGAGGGGCTGGTGAGGACCCAGCGGTCATGGTGCACATTGGCACAAATGACAAAGATAGAGGTAGGTGGAAGGTCCTTAAAGATGATTTCAGGGAATTAGGCTGCAAGCTTAAAGCAAGGACCTCCAAGGTGGCATTCTCTGAAATACTGCCTGTACCACGTGCCACTCCAGAGAGGCAACGGGAGATTAGGGAGATAAATAAGTGGCTCAGGAATTGGTGTAGGAAGGAGGGGTTTGGGTTTTTGGAGAACTGGGCCGACTTCTCAGTTGGCTACAGGTTCTACGCTAGGAATGGGCTGCACCTCAATGGGGAGGGTGCAGCTGTGCTGGGGGAGAAAATGGCTAGAAGGTTGGAGGAGTGTTTAAACTAGGGATTGGGGGCGCGGGTATTCATTTTATAGGTGGGGAAGATAGTGCAGATAGTGATCTGAGCACAAATAAAGAAATTAGGGGTGGGGTTAAATAGTCAATATAGTAAGAAGGAATAGAGGTATAGAGAGATACATAAAATGCATGTACACTAATGCCAGAAGCCTCACCAACAAAATGGAGGAATTAGAATTAATTTTGCTGGAAAATAATTATGACATGGTGGGGATATCTGAGACATGGCTGGACGAGAGCCATGACTGGGCAGTTAATTTACAGGGCTATAGTATGTTCAGAAATGACCGTACAAACAAGCAAGAGGGGTGTGTGTTTATATGTAAAATCATCCTTAAAACCCATCTTGTGTGAGAATATATGTGAATCTAATGAAAATATAGAGTCCCTGTGGGAGGAGATCAGGGGAGGGGGAAAAAATAATAAATTACTGATAGAGGTTTGTTATAAGTCTCCAAAAATAATGGAAGCAGCGGACAATATCCTCATAAAGCAAAGAGATGAAGCAGCGACTCAAGGAGAAGTCATTATTATGGGGGACTTTAACTACCCTGAAATACTTTGGGGAACAGAAACCTGTAGCTCAAGCAAAGGTAATAGATTTTTGATAACTATGAGAAACAATTACCTTTCACAACTGGTTCAGGACCCAACAAGAAGGGGGGCACTGCTAGACCTAATATTAACCAACAGGCCAGACCGCATATCAAATATACAAGTTGGGGGTCACTTGGGTAATAGTGATCACAAAATAATAAGTTTTCATGTATCCTTTAGTAAGATGTGTAGTAGAGGGGTTACAAGGACACTAAACTTCAGGAAGGCAAATTTCCAACAGTTGAGAGATGATCTTAGTGCAATAAACTGGGACGATATCCTGAGACATAAAACTACACAAAGCAAATGGGAGACATTTATTAGCATCCTGAATAGGACCTGTGCACAATATATACCCTATGGGAATAAACATGCTAGAAATAGGAGGAAACCACTATGGCTAAATAGAGCTGTAAGGGGCGCAATAAGTGACAAAACGAAAGCATTTAGAGAACTAAAGCAAGTAGGTAGTGATGAGGCATTAAATAAATACAGAAAATTAAATAAATTCTGTAAAAACCAAATCAAGGCAGCAAAGATTGAGACAGAGAGACTCATTGTCAGAGAAAGTAAAAATAATCCCAAAATATTCTTTAACTATATAAATAGTAAAAAACTAAAAAATGATAGTGTTGGCCCCCTTAAAAATAGTCTCGGTGAAATGGTGTATGAGGATGAGGAAAAAGCCAATATGCTAAATGATTATTTTTTCAACAGTATTTACACAAGAAAATTGCATGACAGAAAACATGATCAGTGATAACAAAAATTCTCCATTAAATGTCACTTGATTAACCCAGCAGGAAGTACGGCGGCGTCTAAAAATCACTAAATTTGACAAATCCCCGGGCCCGGATGGGATACACCCGCGAGTACTGCAGGAATTAAGTAACGTCATAGATAGACCATTATTTTTAATCTATAAAGATTCCATAATAATAGGGTCTGTACCACAGGACTGGCGTATAGCAAATGTGGTGCCAATATTCAAAAAGGGGACAAAAACCTAACTTGGAAATTATAGGCCAGTAAGCTTAACCTCTACTGTGGGTAAAATCCTGGAGGGTTTTCTAAGAGATGCTATACTAGAGTATCTGAAGAAGAAAAACCTCATGACCCAATATCAACATGGGTTTACGAGGGACCGTTCCTGTCAGACTAATCTGATCAGTTTTTATGAGGAGGTAAGTTCCGGACTGGACCAAGGAAATGCAGTGGATGTTGTGTATATGGACTTTTCAAAAGCTTTTGATATGGTTCCACACAAAAGGTTGATACATAAAATGAGAACAATGGGGATAGGGGAAAATATATGTATGTGGGTTAAGAATTGGCTCAGCGATAGGAAACAAAGGGTGGTTATTAATGGAACACACTCAGACTGGGTCACAGTTTACAGTGGAGTACCACAGGGGTCAGTATTGGGCCCGCTTCTTTTTAACATATTTATTAATGACCTTGTAGGGGGCATGCAGAGTAGTATTTCAATATTTGCAGATGACACTAAACTCTGCAGGGTAATCAATACAGAGGAGGACAATTTGATATTACAGGAGGATCTATGTAAACTAGAAGCTTGGGCTGATAAATGGCAAATGAGCTTTAATGGGGATAAATGTAAGGTAATGCACTTGGGCAGAGGAAATAAAATGTATAATTATATGCTTAATTGTAAAACACTGGGCAAAACTGTCACTTAGAATATTGTGTACAATTCTGGTCTCCGGTGTATAAGAAAGACATACCTGAACTAGAGCGGGTGCAGAGAAGAGCGACCAAGGTTATTAGAGGACTGGGGGGTCTGTAATACCAAGACAGGTTATTACAATTGGGGTTATTTAGTTTGGAAAAACGAAGGCTTAGGGGTGATCTTATCACTATGTACAAATATATGAGGGGACAGTAAAAAGACCTTTCTACTGATCTTTTTACTCTGAGGCCTGAGACGGGGACAAGGGGGCATCTTCTACGTCTGGAGGAACGAAGGTTTAATCATAATCACAGATGCGGATTCTTTACTGTAAGAGCAGTGAGACTATGGAACTCTCTGCTGTATGATGTTGTAATGAGTGATTCACTACTAAAATTTAAGAAGGGCATGGATGCCTTTCTTGAAAAGTATAATATTACAGTTTATATATACTAGATTCCTTGATAGGGCGTTGATCCAGGGAACTAGTCTGATTGTCGTATGGAGTCGGGAAGGAATTTTTTTCCCCAATGTGGAGCTTAGTGTTTGCCTCTTATAAGACATAAATGATATTGTGATTTTGTACTAATAGTGTGCATACATTATAAAGACATACTGATAGTAAATTTAGTGAGTCACAATAGTGATGATAATGTCTGTAAAGCACTGTGGAATTAATGGTGCTATATAAGTGAGTAAAATAAATAAATAAATAAACAAATAATAGTAATGCCTCATAGGTATATGCTTTTTAAGTTAGGTTTCTTGTATCAGTATTTGAAAGTTAGAACCAAGAACTAGTCCAGAAAACAGAAGATGTGCAAATCTTTCCATTCTACTTTTTCTATGTTTATGTTTCCCTCCTAAATAAAAAAAATTGTGCAAAATATTCAACAAAATACTTGAATGAGGCCTAATTTTGTATATTTGTATATGTATATATTGTAAAAATATTTTGGCCTATTTAATGGCCAATTTAGTACTTTAAGAACTTCTCCAATGTATGAGTTTAAGCTGCTTGTTAATAATTGTTTTAATGCTAGTCCTGATCAAATTACCCTAAAATAGACATGTAATAAATCAAAATACCCAATACATGATGGTAAGCACAAAAATTCTACTTTAAGATAACATTACATACAGTACTTACCTGATAAAATTGTCTTAAATCTAAAAATGCATATTTCATGTTATTTCATTTGAAACTATAAGCAGAATTTTTTTTAAATAAAAATGTTAAAGGGTGGCTTGGTTTGGGGATTCGGTCCAGTGACCTTTTGCTTCATAGTTGATTCTTATGTTTGTTGAGCTATTGCTCTTTTCCTTCCCTGTTCAAATGCTGATAGTTCCTGTTGTCTTTATGCTCCCTTCTTGGTTTGCTCCTTCCACATTTTTCCATTTTCCTATTTTGGTTTGCCCTACCAAGTTCTGGTTCTAGGTGGGGGCTTTATATATTTTCCCTTCACTGCACTTCCTTGCTGGCTATACATCAAGGTAGATTTGTGCTAAGGAGTTCCAGCCCTTTAGCTAAGGGATTTTCCCTTCTAGACCTATACTGCTTATATTCTTGCTGTGTATCTGTTTGTCTACCTTCCCTTTACCTTTTACTTTTACTACTGTTATGTTTCTGGGAGGTTATTTTAGTTTAATTTATGTCTTGGTTCTCCTTACAATTCCCTCTCTTCCCTTTTATGAACGTGCTTTAATTTTCTCACCCTGGCTATTCATGTTCACCTGCACACCTTCCTCTCCCTTTGTTGTCAGTGAGTTGTGGCCTCAGGAGGCACGAGAAACCCCTTGACAGCCTTTTAGGGAGTCAAGTCCGAGGTGGTATTTTAAGTTGTGCGACTAGGATTGACTATTCTGTACAGGGACCTTTTATTTTTGCCTAAAGTGCAACATTGTTATAATTGTGTTGTCATTTATTTTCTACCATCCACAGAATAATGTCTGAAGCTTCCAGAATTGAGACATTGTAATTGTCATTCATTTACCATCATTGACAGAGATGTCTCATTTAGCCAGTACTAAATATCACATAATGTGCAGGCTTTATATAATATCAAACCCTTGAAGACTTTACCAGTGACCATTCTATAACAACTGATCATTATGTAGAATGACATCTCCGACAAGGTCTACAGAATTTCATCAAGATTGCCTTAAATTGAACAATCACAATAAAAATGGAACTGAATTACAGAGTACATGCTGTTTATAAGTGTGGCAGAACAATAACCATTACAGCCCTATCTAAAGAAAGAAATAATTGTTATGGGAGTTAAAAAAAAAATCCAGAATGAAACGTTAAAAGTAATTCATTTCCTTGCAGTAGCACAAATTCTAAAAAATAAAATAAAATTAAAAAAAGCAATAATTGTTTCCAGAATAATCTATTTAGACTTTAGCTCACTTGGTAAGGGATTAATAGATTGGCAGATTAAAACATGCAGTCTTTCTCTGCTCTTGTCTTGCTTGGATTTACTTTTTATGTTCTTGTTTTTAGTCGGAAGTTACTTTTATATAAAGTAATTGCAACGTATTACTTCAGAATATAAAAATGAAACAAGAAATAGAAAAAAATATTTTGTTACATGTATTGAAAAAAGATTTGTGTTCAATAATGTGCAATGTAGACAGCGCTTTAAAAAGAATTTACATGGGTATAACTAGCACCGATCATTGATATGCAGAACTATGCAACATTTTATGCAGGTGTGGAAAAAAAGGCTGCATAGAAAGAAAGCTTTAAAAAATAGAAGGGTTAATAATTTATCTTTATCGATTAACAAAATGCAAGTGAATGAACAAAAGTGAACTCTAAATCAATATTTGGTATAACCATCCTTTGCCCAGCATGATTTCCAGATATATTTGCACATCGTTTTTGATGGAACTTGGCAGGCACGTTATTCCAAACATCTTGGAGAACTAAACATAGATCTTCTATGGATGTAGGGGTATACAAATCCTTCTGTCTCTTCATTTAATCCAAGACAGACTGGATGATGCCCAGATCACGGCTCTGTGGGGACCATATCATCACTTCCATGACTTCTTGTTCTTCTTTACACTTAAGATAGTTCTTCATGACATTGGCTGAATGTTTGGGGTCATTGTTCTGCTGCAGAATATATTTGGAGCAAATAAGTCGCTTTCCTGATGTTACTGCATGATGGTTATTTACACTGCTCAAAAAATAAAGGGAACACTCAAATAACACATCCTAGATCTGAATGAATGAAATATTCTCATTGAATACTTTGTTCTGTACAAAGTTGAATGTGCTGACAACAAAATCACACAAAAATCATCAATGGAAATCAAATTTATTAACCAATGGAGGCCTGGATTTGGAGTCACCTCCAAAATTAAAGTGGAAAAACACACTACAGGCTGATCCAACTTTGATGTAATGTCCTTTAAACAAGTCAAAATGAGGCTCAGTATTTTGTGTGGCCTCCACATGCCTGTATGACCTCCCTACAACACCTGGGCATGCTCCTGATGAGGTTGCGAATGGTCTCCTGTGGGATCTCTTCCCAGACCTGGATTAAAGCATCCGCCAACTCCTGGACAGTCTGTGGTGCAACGTGACGTTGGTGGATGGAGCGAGACATGATGTCCCAGGTGTGCTCAATCGGATTCAGGTCTGGGGAACGGGCGGGCCTGTCCGTAGCTTCAATGCCTTCATCTTGCAGGAACTGCTGACACACTCCAGCCACATGAGGTCTGGCATTGTCCTGCATTAGGAGGAACCCAGGGCCAACCGCACCAACATATGGGCTCACAAGGGGTCTGAGGATCTCATCTCGGTACCTAATGGCAGTCAGGCTACCTCTGGCGAGCACATGGAGGGTTGTGCGGCCCTCCAAAGAAATGCCACAGAACACCAGGATTGGCAAAGTCGCCACTGGCTCCCTATGCTCTTCACAGATGAAAGCTGGTTCACAGTTCACACTGAACACATGTGACAGACGTGACAGAGTCTGGAGACACCGTGGAGAGCGATCTGCTGCCTGCAACATCCTTCAGCATGACCAGTTTGGCAGTGGGTCAGTAATGGTGTGGGGTGGCATATCTTTGGAGGGCTGCACAGCCCTCCATGTGCTCGCCAGAGGTAGCCTGACTGCCATTAGGTACTGAGATGAGATCCTCAGACCCCTTGTGAGACCATATGCTAGTGCGGTTGGCCCTGGGTTCCTCCTAATGCAGGACAATGCCAGACCTCATGTGACTGGAGTGTGTCAGCAGTTCCTGCAAGATGAAGGCATTGAAGCTATGGACTGGCCCGCCCGTTCCCCAGAACTGAATCCGATTGAGTGCATCTGGGACATCATGTCTCACTCCATCAACCAACGTCACATTGCACCACAGACTGTCCAGGAGTTGGCGGATGCTTTAATCCAGGTCTGGGAGGAGATCCCACAGGAGACCATCCGCAACCTCATCAGGAGCATGTCCTGGCATTGTAGGGAGGTCATACAGGCACGTGGAGGCCACACACAATACTGAGCCTCATTTGACTTGTTTTAAGGACATTACATCAAAGTTGGGTCAGCCTGTAGTGTGTTTTTCCACTTTAATTTTGGGGGTGACTCCAAATGCAGGCCTCCATTGGTTAATAAATTTGATTTCCATTGATGATTTTTGTGTGATTTTGTTGTCAGCACATTAAACTTTGTACAGAACAAAATATTCAATGAGAATATTTCATTCATTCAGATCTAGGATGTGTTATTTGAGTGTTCCCTTTATTTTTTTGAGCTGTGTATTTATATTATTTATTATGCTTGCTTATATAGCAACATCATATTCAATAGCGCTTTATAGATATTCTCATTGCTGTCTCAATTGGAGCTCACAATCTAAATTCCCTATCAGTATGTATTTGGAATGTGGGAGGAAGCCGGAGTACCTGGAGGAAACCAACGCCAACACAGGAAGAACATAAAAACTCCTTACAGATGTTTCCCTTGTTGGAATTTGAACCCAGGACCCCATCACTGCAAAGAAATAGTGCTGAGCCACTGTTCTGCCCTACAGTTATGTATCTTCCTGTATTTCTCAGCACTGAGGACACCATTAGTCTTAACCAAATTCAATCGCTGAAATGCAGACCCGATCTTGCAAAGAACCTCCACCATGCTTCACTGTTGCTTGCAGACACTAATCATTGTACCGTTCTCCAACCCTTCGGCAAACAAACTGACTTCTCTTACAACCAAATATTTCCAGTTTTGTATCATTAGTCCAGAGCACCTGCTAAAGTTTTTATGCACCCCAGTTCCAATGCTTTTGTACATAGTGAATTAATTGGCCTTGATTCCATGTCAAATATTTGGTTTTCTGGCTGCATTTCTTCCACAAAGACCACTTATGGTTAGACTTCTCCAAACAGTAGATGGGTATAGCTGGATACCACCAGTTTTGATTTGATGGCACTGCTGGACATCTTCCAATTTCAAAGGGAAGTAAGTATGATGTGTTTTCATCTGTCTCCTTAGCTGACCATTGTGTCTACGGTTCTCAATGTTGCCCATTTCTTGGTGCTTTTTCAAAAGAGCTTGAACATCACACCTTGAAACCTCAGTCTCCGTTGAAATCATTGCCTGGGAGAGACCTTGCTGATGCAGTATAACTACTTTGTGTCTTGTTTCTGTGCTCAGTCTTGTCATGGTGTGTGACTTGTGACATGAAATTGTCTTCCACAACCTCACCTTTTGGCTTTTCCTAACCCAATTTTAAGCATTCTACACAGCTGTTTCTATTTTAGTTAATAATTGTGTTACAAAGTACACGTGAAAATATGGAGCATTATCACTTGCATCCTACGTCATCCATACAGTGCCCCAAGCATCACGCTCCTGTGCAGGCATACTTTTCTGCCCTGACCAGGGCAGAGTAAAGTACTGCAGTGCGCATGTGCCGGGGCTCTTTGACCTTTACCGGCGCATGCACACTGCAGTTCTTTGCTCTGCCCTCGACAGGGCAGAAAAGTATACCTGTGCAGGACTTCAATGCTGGAGACACTGTATGGATCATGGAGGGACACGTCATCCACATGAAGCAAGAAGGAGGACGGCATCGCAAGAAGAAGGGAGGCACGAGTCTAAGACAGCAACGCCCATCGGACCGCCCAACCCGTAGGTGTGTATTATAAAAGGTGTTTGTCTTGTCTTGCATGCCGGATTGGGGGCATATATACAGCATATTAGAATGCGATATGTCAGGGCTGAAAGGTGGTGGCCTTATCTCATATGGGTCAAACCTGGTGACAGGTTCCCTATAAATTTTGGTAAAGTGTTGCTTCTTGCATTTTGTCTAAACATGCTGTGAGGTAGCGCTATTGATCATGTTGAGGGGCATTCACTTCACCGAGTCAATTAAAGCACACATGCAACGTTTTCCGGTAATCTGAAGTCCAACAGTTTATTACACATCATAAACTGCTTATAGCATAGTCCATCTCAGTGGCTCGCAGGAATGTTACACATGTAATATCCTAGAGCCTTTTCAGTGGCAGCTATGCCTGCTTGGCTTCAGATACAGTCTTCAGCAAGGTAACAACATCAATGTCCATATCAAGCACCGTTTTTACGTTTACCGGGTCTAGCTGCTTCCATCAGCTCTGTTCTGCCAAAGCTGTGGTTTAAGGCTCACCAGGTGAGGCCTCCAGGCCTCGTGCTCTCCATGGCTAATGGTGTCCTAGACACAGGGATCAGGTCTCTTGCCTCTCTGTGTTTCAAAACCACCTGGATATATATCCCTCTGTGCGCACAGGACCTGTGATGATGTCACAGTCATGTGATCAGTCACCTGAAGGGGAGGTACGTGGTCAGCCAGAACACACCCCCTCGGACATTTTGGCAAATGCAGCAAGCCACTGCATTTCATATCCTCCCCCTCTTGCTCAAGCCCATGGTATTGAACACATGATATACACAATAACATTATAACCCACGGTTCACACAGAGTCCATGTACTTGATGTTTTCACTGCTCAGCCCCTGGAACATTAGTCATCAACATTAGCCCATTCCTTAGAGACCTACCATCTGTCATTGTCACTAACTTCGTCAAGTCATATTTCCGAGTCGTAACCTTGTCAGATCTCCCCCGCTCCCAGCGGTCGATACAGCAATGCGACTCACTTACCCTTGTATCTAAGGTCAGGTCTGACTCCGTACTGTCCCGTACTCTATTGGGTCGTTTGCATGGGCCTCTCAGACCTGAGCTACTGGAGGACTCACTACCTCTAAACCCACGCCCACTATCCTCAGGACACCTTGAAAAATCTCTAACTTCTGCTGTAGCCGTTCTATTATTTGGAGGGCCCTTCGGGTCTCACAATTTATAGACCGCTGCCATCAACTGTTCTACCTCTCGCAGGTAGGTCACTCGGTACTCCATCAGCATTCGTATATATGCAAGATTTTCTTCCGTTCCTACAGCAGAGAATGACACCATGCCGTCTTCATCAGGTATTCAGTCCTGATGATCACGTGGACTGCTTACTTTCATCACACCAGTCTTCTTTACCATCATTTGCATGGCTTGGCCATTTCTCCCAATGAGCTTTCTTACAAGAGCATGAGGCAATCAGATGACTTCTTCCCGCAGACTTTGAGCTTTTCTCATAAGCTCCAGTTGTCTAATGGCTTGTTCCGTCTTCAACCGGACAATCCGCTTCGTGCGAACACATCGCCAGTGCATGTCACTTAGGACAGCCACCCTCTCCACTGTGACTTCGGTTGTGAACAGGACCACAAGCTGTTTAGCTTTTGAGGTCAAGTACACCTTACAGTCTCCCACGGCCTTCTTAAACTCTTCATGCACTGACTCTCTGGTGCATTCTTCTCTAAAATCTTCGGGTACATCTAGGAGACACTTGTATCGAGAAGTTTCTGTCTCACCAGTGGTCTCCAAACGATCATCTGGCTCAGGTTTCAGGGACAACTGACTTTCAGCTTCTTCACCCTGTATGCTTCCCCTGAGCTGACTCACAGCTATGAACTCAAGAATTCTCCTCTTGACATTTTCCATCCCATACTGATCTTCTTTTAACACTTCTTCAGCTCTCTTCAGGTCCACCTTCTCATGGTATAGAGGATTAAGCGCAACTTGTTTGCCCTTTTCCTTCTCCAAGGCGAACTCGTTCACCGATTGTTACTTTACCAGGCGACCTTTGAGCTCGAAAACTTCTTCCTCTAGCTCAGCTACTCGCCTCTCTGACTCCAATGCACCCACTCAGCTCTCGACAGCCAGTCTCTCAAGCTACTCTTGCTTCAAATGGGCTTGTAGAGTCTCCTTGATCTCGGCTCTTACATCCACTGAATCTTCCAAGCTCGCATTATTCGAGGAGGTATTTGCTTCATACCTCCCTTCTCCATTGGCAAACTCCTGACCCTGGTCTGTGGCTTCTCCGATAGACTCCTCCATCTTTTTCTGCTCAGCTTCCATCCTGCCAATTCTATCCTTAAGGCACGTCTCTGCCCTCCGGAGATCATCACAGAACGTCTTCAGCTCCTTCACCTGAGCTTCCAGTCCTAGGATCTTTCTGCGGAGATCATCATTCTCATCACGGGTGTCCTGCAGAGTGGTCTCAATCACTTGGCGCATGTGCTCTGCATCCGCCTTATCATCCTCTAATTTTTTCTTAACATTGAGGAGATTCTCATAGTCCCTCTTGGTTTGTTGCAGGTCCCTATTGTATTCATCATACTCCTTCTTGGATTCACGCAGCTCCCAGTTGAATTGTTCGCACAGTTGTTCTAGGTCTTGATCGCATCCAGAAACTACGTCCTTCAGCGCCCCTTTTAAGGCAGATAGCTCCCTATCCCGCTGGTGTAGACCCTCGTCCAGCCTTTGCTTCTCCTGCTTCAGCTGCTTCACCTGCTCCTGAAATCGCTGCACTTCCTTTCTTGTGACCTCTGCTTCCTCCGCATCCACAGAGCCTTTCTTCACTTGGTTCAGCTCTGACTGCACCAGGGAGAAACAATTTTTCATCTCATTCAGCTCATCTTCAGACTTCTCTTTCTCAAGCTTCAACTGCAAAGCCTCCTCCTTGGTTTTGCGGAGGTCCTCTTTACTTTTCTGGAACATTTCCTTCCATTGGTTGATTTCCTCACTGCTTTCCTCCAGTTCTCGCTGCAAGTTCTTCACAACCTGATTTATTTTCTGCCGTTCAGACTCCAGACTCAGCTGGTCCTGGGACACGTTCTCCATGTTTTTCCTTAGTTGCTGCACATCACTCTGATACTGCTGCCTGACAGGCTCCAGCTCTTGATCATGATTGGCCACCTCCTCTTTCAGCGCCCACTTAAGGGCTGTCAGTTCCTGATCCTTGTACCAAATCTGCAGAACTGCATCCAACTATTCCTCCTGGTCTTCTTTGTTGTCTGATACTGTACCGGAGGTTGCTACTGGCAACGTCACCTCCTCTTCCATCCTGATCTCCTCTGCTTCTAAAGGAGGATCCACACTCGGAATAAGGGAACACAGCATTGCATTTTCTTTATTTACCCTTTCAACAAAGGCTACAGGAGCAACTTTTTTGTGGCCCTTGCGCCTTCGACGACGAGAGGGGGACTTTCTCACCTCGTTTAACTCCTCCTGACTGAACTCTCTTTCTACTTTCGTAGTGTCACCGTCAGCTGTGGGGTCTGTGTTACTCCCCATGGTGTTGTGGACCAACAAGTCACCTCCCACTTTGATGTCAACCCCTTCTATTGGAGCTACCCAGTTATCAACGGTCGAATTGTCATTTTTAGGTGGTACCAACACACGACCAGTAACCAATTCTGGTTTTGTATGCTCCACCCCTTAATGAGACTCTGCCCCCTTTTGGACAATCACACCTGTAGGGGGTATTTAAAAAAAAACAAAACGCGATAGTCTTAGGACCCAGTTCACAACATATCTTACTACCTCCCTGGGCCCTCTGGGATAGTGCCAGCGCTACAGGAGAACTCAAGGAATGGTCCGCTGCCGCCATTCTGTAACGTGCCAACAGCCCCTGCCGTTCCTGTACTATGTCCTGCTGCTGCTTCGACAGGCACTTTAATCGCTCAATAGCTTCAGTCTCATTTTCTGCTCCCTTCACAGCCATCTTTATCAGCTCCTGCATTTCTTCAGGACACTCTATTTTGCTGAAGAGCGTTTGCAGCCAGTCATCTAACCCTTTCTTCATTCCGTCTGGGGATACTGCTCCATTCATAGCCATCGCGGTATGCTGTTCACACCAGACACTTCAGACCGCTCTCCCTGGAAAAATTTTCGTGGCCCCACCAAATCACAGCAAACCAGGTTTGAGTGCGACGACAATTTTTGTAACCCTGCCGAGTTACAGCCAGATGCTTTAATCTTCGTGGCCCCGCCGAGCCACAGCGAGATGCTTGCATCCACGTTCGTCGTCCTGTGTCGTTACCCCTTGCAACCAGGCTGCAGTTGCCCGCATTCTCTAACCAATTGCGATGTAGCGCTAATGATCATGTTGAGGGGCACTCACTTCACCGGGTCAATTAAAGCACACATGCAACGTTTTCCGGTAATCTGAAGTCCAGCAGTTTATTACACATAATAAACTGCTTATAACATAGTCCATCTCAGTGGCTCGCAGGAATGTTACACATGTAATATCCTAGAGCCTTTTCAGTGGCAGCTATGCCCACTTGGCTTCAGATACAGTCTTCAGCAAGGTAACAACATCAATGTCCATATCAAGCACCGTTTTTACGTTTGCCGGGTCTAGCTGCTTCCATCAGCTCTGTTCTGCCACAGCTGTGGTTTAAGGCTCCCGAGACGTAGTCTCCAGGCCACGTGCCTTCCAGGGCTACTGGTGTCCCAGACACAGGGATCAGGCCTCTTGCCTCTCTGTGTTTCAAAACCACCCGGATATATATCCTTCTGTGCGCACAGAACCTGTGATGAAGTCACAGTCATGTGATCAGTCACCTGAAGGGGAGGTACGTGGTCAGCCAGAACACACCCCCTGGACATTTTAGCAAATGCAACAAGCCGCTGCATTACAATGCATTCACACTTCTAGCACCATACACATTATCACATTAAACCAACTCTCACTCTATTACCAGTTACATGTCATCATCATCTTTTTATTCATTGGATTGCATTCACTATACCAAATTACTGCACTCATCATCATATTTACATCATCACTCCACTTTATTATTTGTGTTTATTTGCGCATTCTGAGCCTATTTCAAATTATGGTATGGTGATATTTTTTTTTTCTTTCCAGATTGGTGAACATTCATTTTTTCAATTACATCCCCCACCTACCTTTCTTTTCAGGGCTCATTTGTGTCTCCATGCTCACTTGTTCACTCCTTTCAGTTGTGTCACTGCCACATTGTTTATCTGTGTTTGTGCACTTTTAAATCTACATATATAAATGCCATGTGTATATATATATGTATATATTTCACCTATGTGCTTACTTTACCAAGTGTGTTGTTTTTCAGGTACAGCCCTGTATATTCGTTCTGTTTACATCCATGATTGTATATGGTTCTGTCATCCCTTAAATTTGTGTTTCACCAGTCATGGTGGCCCTCCTTTTGCCATCTCTGGTACCACAATTGTCCCATCATTTGCTTGTGTATGTCCTATATGTTCTCTCCACCCTCTTATAGTATGTTCTGTAAACTGCTACCATAACAATTGCTTGCCCATTGCTAAGTAATATGTCCGTGTGCCCAAAGCTTGTCACAGTGCTGTCACTGGGACACTGATCATGCTGGGCAGCTCTCAATCACATGTCCTCGCGTCTTTGCCATTTTGCCTTGTCTCCTGTGTGTATAGGGTCAGACCATGTCACTAGTGTGTCGCTCATATCAAAGTTGTCTGATTGGTTTCTTTAAGTATAAGCATGTAAGCCATTGGAAAGTGTTAATATATATGTTAATTTCTGCATGAAATCAATTATTCTCTCGACTTTGTTGGCATGACATACCACAATTGTCTAAGACAGGATTGCTCCTTTTAATTAAAGTACAACAAGCACTTATACAAATAATCTTAAAATGATATAGTTTTACATATTCTCATTGGGTTCCACCTTTCAAACATCAATAGTACGTAATTTACTGTTAAAAATTTCAAATATTAAATAACTATATAATTTAAGTCTAAAGGCCTGATAAATCAATGCTTTTCCGCCAGAATTCTGTCTCAAAAAGCTTTGAAACTTTGCAAAATTTTAGCGCAACACGAGTCTTTGGACTTTTGGCAGTCTCCATTTTTCCCCAGCTCAAAGTGGGCATAGTTTGGAGGAGTCGTCAAATCACGACGAATAGCCGTGTTCCTTATGCCACAAACCGTAGTCCAGTCCCCATGTGGAGTAAGATTTTTGTTGAGGCACACATGAGGTTCTCTGGAGTAGAAAAAAAAATAATTAAAGGAAAAAGTCATTGTAAATCAATTCTTAAATTATTAATTTAATTAGAAAATTCCTTTTTCTCAATTTTTTTTTCTTTTCCCAGAGAACTTATTTAATGAATCAGGATCGTCTAACTCCAGCACGCCACCTCATTAAGACTAGCCTGGACAATAAAGGTGTTGATGAATCGGGGCCTAAATCTTTCTTCACTTCTGTGGCTGCATAAGAACTTGTTTCATGCATGAGAAATTGTATTATATTTTTTTATTCTGATAGGGATATATACTTTGCTATGTAATTATATTTGTTGCTATCGAAATATTGAAAAAAAAGCACTTTTGATATTGCTTTGCCTATTTTTATATGCAAATAGCCTCTTCACAGAGAAAAAGGACTTGAACTCTAGCGCCACCTATTGGGTGTAGCAATTGTAAAACTCAATATTGACTCTTTAAACCAAATCAGACACTCTATTTGCAGGCACATGTTTCAGAGTGTTTTTTCTTCATCAGTGCAATGAGGAAATCCTATTTGGCTAAGTGAAAGGCCTCTGACTGGTAGTATAAAGGCTCATTCATGCAATCATGACAATCAGTCCGAGCACGGACTGCTAATGCACAGACTGGCCGAGGCTCTCCTGACCTGAGCGTGACCACTTCACATATTTCTATGAAGCTGTCACACACTGACCTGCAGCCATTCCGTGCATTGTGGTCTGATCTCGGACCGATTTGCACGGACTTCTCAATGAGCCTTAAGGGTGAACATTTTTCCTTGTGGAAAGCGCCAAGCCCGAGTAAGGAGATTTAAAGGCCATGCAATGCTCCTCTGGGAATTTAATTAGAGAAAGAGGTCTTGAACTCTAATGCAGCCTATTGGAGGTAGCCATCCTAAAAGTCAATATGGACCCTTTAAGTGGACTTTCCACATGACTTAGGATAGGAAGCTAAACCAGAAACTCCATTTGCTGATGCATGTTTTTGGTTGTTTGCCCCTCATCAGAGCAAAGTAGGAGATTTGATTTGGCTAGGCATCTGACTATGGGTTTAAGAGGTAAAATGTCTCCTCCTGGAGTGAACCAAGCCAGCATAAGATTTATAGACCACGTAATACTCCTATTTTTACTGTTCATGTTTCACACTAAATACAACCCCTGGCAAAAATTATGGAATCACCGGGCTCAGAGGATGTTCATTCAGTTGTTTATTGTTGTTGAAAAAAAGCAGATCACAGATATGGCACAAAACTAAAGTCATTTCAAATGGCAACTTTAGGGCTTTAAGAAACACTAAAAGAAATCAAGATTAAAAATGTGGTACTCAGTAAGGGTATTTTTTTTTAGACCAAGCAGAGTGAAAAAATTATGGAATCACTCAATTCTGAGTAAAAAATTATGGAATCACCCTGTACATTTTCATTTCCAAAACTAACACCTGCATCAAATTAGATCTGCTCGTTAGTCTGCATTTAAAAAGGAGTGATCACACCTTGGAGAGCTGCTGCACCAAGTGGACTGACATGAATCATGGCTCCAACACGAGAGATGTCAATTGAAACAAAGGAGAGGATTATCAAACTCTTAAAAGAAGGTAAATCATCACACAATATTGCAAAAGATGTTGGTTGTTCACAGTCAGCTGTGTCTAAAATCTGGACCAAATACAAACAAAATGGGAAGGTTGTTAAAGGCAAACATACTGGTAGACCAAGGAAGACATCAAAGCGTCAAGACCGGAAACTTAAAGCAATATGTCTCCAAAACAGGAAATGCACAACAAAACAAATGAGGACCGAATGGGAGGAAACTGGAGTCAATGTCTGTGACCGAACTGTAAGAAACCGCCTAAAGGAAATGGGATTTACATACAGAAAAGCTAAACATAAGCCATCTTTAACACCTAAACAGAAAAAAAACAAGGTTACAATGGGCTAAGGAAAAGCAATCGTGGACTGTGGATGACTGGATGAAAGTCATATTCAGTGATGAATCGCGAGTCTGCATTGGGCAAGCTGATGACGCTGGAACTTTTGTTTGGTGCCGTTCCAATGAGATTTATAAAGATGACTGCATGAAGAGAACATGCAAATTTCCACAGTCATTGATAATATGGGGCTGCATGTCAGGTAAAGGCACTGTGGAGATAGCTGTCATTACATCTTCAATAAATGCCCAAGTTTACATAGATATTTTGGACAGTTTTCTTATCACATCAATTGAAAGGATGTTTGGGGATGATGACGTCATTTTTCAAGATGATAATGCATTCTGCCATAGAGAAAAAACTGTGAAAACATTCCTTGAAAGACACATAAGGTAAATATCATGGCCTGTAAATAGTCCGGATCTCAATCCAATTGAAAATCTTTGCTGGAAGTAGAAGAAAATGGTCCATGACAAGGCTCCAACCTGCAAAGCTGATCTGGCAACAGCAATCAGAGAAAGTTGGAAGCAGATTGATGAAGAGTACTGTTTGTCTCTCATTAAGTCCATGCCTCAGAGACTTCAAGCTGTTATTAAAGCCAGAGGTGGTGCAACAAAATACTAGTGATGTATTGAAGTGTTCTTTTGTGTGTGTTTTTCATGATTCTATAATTTTTTCCTCAGAATTGAGTGATTCCATAATTTTTTCCCTCTGCTTGGTCTGAAAAAAATTACCCTTACTGAGTACCACATTTTTAATCTTGATTTCTTTTAGTGTTTCTTAAAGCCCTAAAGTTGCCATTTGAAATGACTTTAGTTTTGTGCCATGTCTGTGATCTGCTTTTTTTCAACAACATTAAACAACTGAATGAACATCCTCCGAGCCCGGTGATTCCATAATTTTTGCCAGGGGTTGTAATCTGTTGAGCTAATTCTTCATATTATTACATTTGTTAATGTTTTGAGGGTTTTTGTAATGTGTAATACAAAGTATTTTATATGAAACAATTGTATTTTTTTATGTATTTTTAGAAGGGTTTATTTGCTATATTTTTGTTAGATTTTTTTTCTCATGTTTGACAAAACAAATTTACGGTGCTTGGTGATTGTCAGGTAAATAGGATTACATATAAACTGTATTTTTTTGCAAGCTGAAAGCTGACGACCCATGGTCAACCCCATGTAGATTTTAAACAATCACAGTCTGGGATTTAGATAACTGTTATACCCAACAATGCTAACTTCATAACGAGGTTGTCCAACCTGTGCAATTGTTAAAATCCATCAATGTTTAAGCGCAATAATAAAACAAGACATATAAGATTAGCTATATTGAAAATAGAAATGAAGTTATTTTCTTACTTTAACATACTGGCTACAGCTTTAAAAGATACAATGACTTTAAACAGCACAGTCCACAAACAGGAGTTAATTATTTCAGAAGAGCCCATTTTTAACTTTGCTGTTGGCCGTATACTATAAGACATTGTATTTCCTTTTGTACAGGAACCTCAGGAGGTAAATCCCTTACTCAGAAACTACATTCATTAATATTTCCATCTCGTTGTATTGATTTCTTTGCAGCACTTGGACTTGACACCAGTTGCTTTTTTCCAGCGTCCTAACAATATAACAACAAAGCAGATAAAGAAAAGTCCACTCTAGTCACAGCGGCGTCTAGCTGCTCAAAGTTTTCAAATGAGCAAAAAAGTAATAATGTTATGGTGATAAAGGATCTCTCACATTCAGCGGTGGATATAATTAATGTGTTAATAATGGTGTAAAGCTGTTCAGAACTTTTCATTGTCATTATTGATTAGGAATACACTAAAGGTCTGAACTTTTTATTGAGTGATGTAGCCATGTCATCATTTTATTGTAAATTAATATACTGGAGGCTTTACTTGCTACAATGATTGTAAAAAAAGGGAAGGAAAAGAAAGTTATGCTAAAGCTTAGAAAATATATGTCATGTTAAAGCAATCAGATTTCTGTGTAGTGCTTAATAACATTAAATCATATTTTGCCAGCTGTCACTGAGATTCTTTTATATCTGTTTAATAGACAGTGACTTGTGTTATGTTATATTAAGGTTACTCTTGCTCAGAAACAAAAAATATACTGATATACTGTTTCATTTTAATATAATTGCTTCAACATTGAAATTGCAACACAAAGAAAAGAAAGTTGTGGAATTATGGTAATCACAGGATCAATAATGATGTGCAGATGATGAACAAATTAACATTTTTTTTCAAAATATCTAAATTTATTCAGTATTGTATTTGAGTATACATGCCTTGGTATACTATTAGTGATGAGCGAGCATGTTTGCTACTCCTCGGTGCTCGCCCGAGCATCTCACTGCTCGAGATGCTCAGCATTCGCCGAGTATTTCCGGGGTTGTTCGGCGGGAGCTCGGGTCTCCTCCCTGCATGTTTTGCGCTCTTTAGAGCGCCAATGAACATGCCACTCACTGTAATGCTGTAGCCATGTTGGTTGTGGCATTACAGTGATTGGTTGGCCGCACAGTGTCCTCGGGTCTATATCAGACCTGGCGCCGCCATGCTCGTCACAGTCACTCCAGAATCAGACAATGTAGGGAGAGGTACTGCTGAGCTAGGGAGAGATTTGCTTGTTTCTAGTTAATGTAGGTGTACCAAACTATATTAGAGACACATATCCATCTCAACAAACAGTTCTTCTGAGGACTAATCCATCTGTAGAGATATCAGGCAGGCAGTGTATATAGACTGGCAGGGTATATAGCAGACTGCAGTGCACATAGGACAAGAGGCTCCATTCCAGTTCTGTCTGCTGCTGCTGTTAGATATTTCTAGAAATAGGCCCTGGTCTCAGGGGCCAGGAATGTATATTTTTTTATCTTAATCCTCATTATTTGCTTAAAAAACAATCCAGAGAACACAGTTTTTCTGTGCCATTTGCTTGTTGGCACTGCAGAATACAGCCAGGTCCTTTCCATATTACAGCGCTAAAAATCCAGCTATTTAAAACTGTGGTTTGTCCGTCACACGGATCACATATAATTGCGCTGAAAATACTGCCATTTCTGGTCTCCATTAAAAATTTGTTTCAGTGTGTCAGTGAAGCCATTGGCACCAGTTTGCTGTTTAAAATAGTTACCTACAGGCCAGGTATTTAAAACTGTGTTTTCTCTGTCACACGGATCACATATACGTTTTCAGAAAATACTGCCATTTCTAGCCTCCATTAAAAATTTGTTTCAGTGTGTCAGTGAATCAATTGGCACCAGTTTGCTGTTTAAAATAGTTACCTACAGGCCAGGTATTTAAAACTGTGTTTTCTCCGTCACACGGATCACATATACGTTTTCAGAAAGCACTACCATTTCTGGCCTCCATTAATTTTTTCTTCAGTGTGTCAGTGAAGCAATTGACACCAGATTGCTGTTTAAAATAGTTACCTACAGGCCAGGTATTTAAAACTCTGTTTTCTCTGTCACACGGATCACATATACGTTTTCAGAAAATACTGCCATTTCTGGCCTCCATTAATTTTTTTTTCAGTGTGTCAGAGAAGCAATTGACACCAGATTGCTGTTCAAAATAGTTACCTACAGGCCAGGTATTTAAAACTGTGTTTTCTCCGTCACACAGATCACATATACGTTTTCAGAAAATACTGCCATTTCTGGCCTCCATTAATTTTTTTTTCAGTGTGTCAGCAAAGTTTTTGACACGGGTTTGCTGTTCAAAATAGTTACCTTCAGGCCAGGTAGTTAAAACTGTGTCTTCACCGTCACACGGATCACACATACGTTTTCAGAAAATACTGCCATTTCTGGCCTCCATTAAAAATTTGTTTCAGTGTGTCAGTGAAGCAATTGACACCAGTTTGCTGTTCAAAATAGTTACCTACAGGCCAGGTATTTAAAACTGTGGTTTGTTAGTCACACGGATCACATATAAGTTCGCTCCAAATTCAGTCATTTGTTGTGAGCGTGGAAGATATTGTCCTCCATTTAAAATGGGCAAGGCACGTGGCAAGGGACGGGGAACTGGACGTGATGGTGATGATGGTGCATGCAGAGGCCGAGGCCGTGGGCAAGCTGAAATTGTGCCAGAACAAACACCCACATCTTCTCGCTCGACCTTCCTGTCCCAATTAATAGGGGACCGCAGAACACCACTATTGAACACAGAGCAATGTGAAAAGGTTATTAGATGGATAGCAGATAATGCTTCCAGTCACTTAGCCACCACCACCACCTTGTCTTCCACACGGTCAAGTCTCAGTAGCTGTGAGTCTGGACCGCATATTCCTCACCCTGAACCTCCTTCCTCCCACCATGCAGAGTGCCCAGAGACAACTGATCACACACTTGGACACTCCGAAGAGCTGTTCACTTTTCCATTTATAGATTTGGGCCTCTCGCCCGGTCCACTTGAAGTGGGGCAAGAGGAGATCGCATGTAGCAATGCCCAAATATTTGAGCAGGCACGGTCACACAAAGGTGGGAAAGTGTCACAAGAGGTGGACGATGATGAGACACAATTGCCAGAAAGTCAGGAGGAGAACCAGAGTGCGGAAGTGGAAGACGAGGTGGTGGATGATATAGTAACTGACCCAACCTGGCAGGTGGACATGCAGAGCGAGGACAGCAGCACACAGGGGGAGGGAGGAAGAGCACCCCAACAGGCAGGAAGAAGCAGTGTGGTGGCTGCAGAAAGAAGGCAGGCAACCGTTCCCCATAACACCAACACGAAGAAAGTTGCCAGTACAACTGTTAGGTCTTCCCGAATCTGGTTGTTTTTTAAAGACTCTGCCGATAACCCCAAAAAGGCCATTTGCACCACCTGCCAGGCCAGCATCAGCAGGGGTGGCAAAACGACCAGCATGATCAGGCACATGACAGCAAAGAACCCGACTTTGTGGGCTGAACCCCAGGGTCCAGGAACAATGTCTGCAGATGGCACCATTGCTTATTCCGCTGTTGTGCATGTAAGCCAATCCCCTGTCCATGGTGTATGCGAAGATGCCTCATGCTCTGCACCTGTCGTTGCACACTCTCAAGTAGCAGCATCAGGAAGTACGTCCACATCCTTGTCCCAGCGCAGCGTACAGTTGTCCATACCCCAGTCCTTGGAACGCAAGCGCAAATACGCAGCCAACGCCCCACAGGCCACAGTACTAAATTCCCACATTTCACAACTGCTTGCGCTTGAAATGTTGCCTTTTCGGCTCGTAGAGATATGGAAGCATTCCGCAACCTGATGGTGGCGGCTGTCCCTCGTTACTCGGTCCCCAGCCGCCAATATTTCTCCCGGTGTGCCGTCCCCACATTACACAAGCACGTGTCCCAAAACATTAGCCGTGCCCTCAACAATGCAGTTACCGGGAAAGTCCACTTAACCACGGACACGTGGACAAGTGCTTGTGGGCAGGGACAGTACATCTCACTGACGGCACACTGGGTTAACATAATGGAAGCCGGGACCCAGTCGGACCTTGGGATGGAACACGTCCTCCCGACGCCAAGGATTGCGGGCCCTAGGTCAATCAGGGTTGCCCCCACAGTCTACAGCTCCTGTTCCTCATCCTCCTCTGTCTCCTCCTCCTCTTCAGCCTCCATCTCCGAAATGACCACATCAGTCACAAGCTGGAAGCACTGCAGCACTGCATCGGCCAAGCGACAACAGGTGTGCTGAAGCTAATATGCTTAGGTGACAAACCGCACAATGCTGAAGAGTTGTGGACAGCTCTGAAAGAGCAGGCAGATCTGTGGCTCTCACCGCTGAACCTACAGCCAGGCATGGTCGTGTGTGACAATGGCCGGAACCTGGTGGCGGCTCTGAGGCGAGGCGAGCTCACACACGTACGATGCCTGGCCCATGTGCTTAACCTCATGGTTCATCGGTTTCTCAAATCCTATCTGGAGCTGCCGGATCTGCTTGTTAAAGTACGCCACCTGTGTGCCCATTTTAGAAAGTCAGCTACAGCTTCCGGCTCACAGACTGGTATGTGATGTCCCCATGCGTTGGAACTCTACACTGCAGATGTTGGGAAGGGTTTGTGAGCAGAAGAGGGCAGTTGTTGAGTACCAGCATCAACAAGGCCGTCGGTATTCAGTTCAGACTCCACACATAAGACCTCAGCATTGGATATGGATGTCAGAAATATGTACCATCCTCTAAAACTTTGAGGATTGCACCAAGATGGTGAGCGGCGATGACTCCATAATTAGCGTCACCATCCTGCTTCTCTGTCTTCTGAAATGCTCTCTGCTCACAATCAAAGAGGATGCATTGCAGGCAGAGCACTATGAGATGGAGCAAGGAACCGTACAGGGTGATTACACACAGCCCAGCCTCATCTCATACCAACGTGGATTGGGTGACAATGAGGAAGAGGAGGAGGAGAAAGAACAGGAGCTAGTTTCATGCGCTATAGACGGTACTACCTGCACAGCTGTCATACCGCCTGTTTAGCGTGGATGGCCAGAGGACAGAGAGGAGGAGGAGGAGAGCATAGTCAGTCATCCTCTTGGTGAGGACACGTAAGTCTTGCCTGTTAGCAGTCTGGCACACATGGCTGAGTTTATGTTACGCTGCCTTTCCCATGACTCTCGCGTTCTCAAAATTTTGGGTGACAGTCATTACTGGTTGGTGACACTTGTAGACCTACGCTTCAAGGAGAACTTTATATCTCTTATTCCTGAGGCGGACAGGTCTACAAAAATGGGGCAGTACCAGAAGGCCCTTGTTGTGGAACTATTAAGAAAATTCCCATCTGAAAACGTTGGCGGCAGAGGTCACAGTTCGTTGGACAACCAAGGAGTACAGGTGAGAGAGACACAAATGCAATCCAGCAGAGGCAGGGGAACACTGTCAAAGTTCTGGGACAGTTTTCTCAGACCCTCCCATCGCACGGGCCCTGAGGTGCGGGGTACTCTCACAAGGAGTGCAAAGTTTGGGAAGAAGCTGAGAGAGTACCTTGCCGACCGTACCAATGTCCTCCGTGATTCCTCTGTGCCTTATAATTATTGGATAACCAAGCTGGATTTTTTTTGGAATGAACTGGCTCACTACGTCTTGGAGGTCCTGGGCTGCCCTGCCGCTAGCGTTTTATCAGAGCAGGTTTTTAGTGCTGCTGGTGGAATTATAACTGATAAGCGCATCCGCCTGTCAACTGAAAATGCTGACAGGCTGACTGTTATAAAAATGAACAAGGGCTAGATTGGGCTAGATTTTTCAACACCACCGAATGATAGCAGTGTAACATACACTCAAATCCAGTGTCTTTATTTGGGAGGTGTATTCCCATGCACTTCTTCACACCCACACATGGGTATACGCTTCCCGATTTTGGCTATTTGCTTTTGTCCTCCTTCTTCTCATCCTCCACCACCATATCACCAGGGTGACCGTGGTCCGTGATGCAACACCCACATAATTTTTTTAAAGGGTGTTTATGATGCCCGTAAAAAAAAAATTTATACAGTCTGTTCATGTATACCCAACAGGGGTAAATGTTTGTCAGCCCATACACTTAGTGCATGGATATTACAAGTATAGGAGTCCCGCTCCTTTCTAATGGAAACATTTTTTATGAGGCCCTCTTAGTCTCTTCCAAGGGGCACTGGAGTGCCTCCCAATTTTTGGCAGCCCTAGCATTCCCTGCATAGGCCAACACTATGGGAGACTCTCTCTTTTCTAATCGGAATTTGTCATTACTGTGGCCCTGCTGTATGTGTCTTTACATTTTTAGTGGGGTTTTTTCCTAAAATTGGCCAGCCGTTGGACTCACTGCATACCCTATAAGTGTATAGCAGACCCTCTCCTTTCTAATGGGAACATGGTGTACTTGTTACTGTGGCCCTGCTCTATGTGTCTTTACATTTTTAGTGGGGTTTTTCCTAAAATTGGTCAGCCATTGGACTCATGCATACCCTATAACTGTATAGCAGACCCTCTCCTTTCAAATAGGAACATGTCTTACTCGTTACTGTGGCCCTGCTCTATGTGTCTTTAAATTGTTTGTGAGGTTTTTCCCAAATTTTGGCAGCCCTTGCAGTCACAGCATGGGCATTACCACTATAGGAGACCCACTCCTTTATAATGGGAACATTTTTTTTACTGAGAGCCTCCTCTATGTCTCTTCAAAGGGGTATTGGGTGGCGTCCGAATTTTTGTCAGTCCTTGCAGTCACTACATACGCATTAACAGTATAGGAGACCCACTTGTTAATAATGGGAACAACAAAGCATAGCCGGCTGATAGCTCTCTAACAATAGAGAGGGTAGACTGCTGGCCTTTTAAGAATAGTAAGGGCCGCCTTATGGCCCTATAAAAATAGGCTTTGTGACTTTCAGAGTCTCTCCATCATAAATGAAACACAATGTGTCTGATGATGTGTCACACACCACATTGCCAGATAAAGTTGTAAAATGTTAAAATGACATTTCCCGGTGAATGCATTTGTCTTAAAAAGTAATGTAAAAAAACAAAGCAATAGGATCTTTCTTTAGTATAAAAAACAAAGCCGCCAATGTAACCTCAATGTAATAACATTGTTTAGCTCCTGCACCTCCTCCACCATCTCCGAAATGACCACATCAGTCACAATCTGACAGCACTGCAGCACTGCCTTGGCCAAGCGGCAACAGGCTGTGCTGAAGATAACATGCTTAATGCTTAGGTGACAAACCACCCAGGGCTGCAGAGTTGTTGAAAGCTGTAACACAGCAGCCTGATCTGTGACTCTCACCGCTGAACATACAGCCAAGCATGGTCGTGTGTGACAATGGGCGGAACCTGGTGACGAAGAAATGACAGCCGGAGTAGATACGGTTTCCCTCTATGCCAGTACTTTCACCGAGCTAAAGAATATGTCTGTGGTGAAAGTCAACTCCCACTGAGAAGCTGTTTCAGATTCAAAAACATTGTGCCCACCAGAGGGTTTGATTCTGAGGGCTCACCTTTCTCCCCCGCTCAAGATCCCCATAGCAGCTGCAAAGTTAGCGCTGTTATGAACTCTCCTGAGGTAGAAGCCAGGACACACCAGAGGATTCTCTGGTGGGACCGTCCAACCCTGCCGAGAAGCAGTCCTGGCTAAGGAAAGTGTGTGGGAAGGTTCCTGGACACTCTATGGCTGCTTTTTTAGTGAGATGAAAACACACGTAAACACAGGGAGAACACACAAAGTCCTTGCAGATGTTGTCCTTGCTGGGATTTGAACCCAGGATCTCAGCGCTGCAGGGCACTGATCCAATGTGCTCCCGTTCACCCCCTAATATCTAACAGGCTGGAGAAACTTGCACCTACTGCCACTCTATCTTCAGCTCCTTTGTGAGAAACTAATGTATTTGGGCAGCCACTCAGTCTACCAAATAAAATTCCTGAGAAGGAAATTGGGGATGGCTTCGCTACTGTTACTGGGGGCAGTGCTAATACCATGGCGTTGTACCATTGTTTACTGGAAATATTCCAGGCTGGTAGGAGGCAAGCAAATTCCCACAGAAAAGTAGCAGCAGTAATGTTCAGGGACCCGCGCTTGTAGAAGGCGGAGACAACACCGGGAGAAATAGTGACGGCTGGGGAACAAATATGGACACGAAGCATGAGGCATGAGGTTGTGAAAAACTTCCTCCTCCACTAGTCTAAAAGGCCACATTTCAAGTGCAAGCAGCTGCCCAGAAATCTGGCAGTTTAGTATTGTGGCCTGTATGGCTGGCTGCATACTTGTGCTTGCATTCCAAGTAACAGAAAAGTAAGCAGATGGTGGTCTCTATCATCATCATGGCCTCACCTTGGCACTATGAACTCTCCTGAAGGAGAAGCCAGGGGCCACCGGAGGAGTCTCCGGTTTTTTGGTGGGTCCGTCCATCCCTGCCGAGAAGCAGCCCTGGCTAAGAAAAGTGTAGGGGAAGGTTCCCGGACACTCTATGGCTGCTTTTTTAATGTGGATCGGACGTACTTATGCATGTTATTTCTCAAACCGCATTGCAGATCAGGCCATTGCCCAACTTTGTAGTCATGAAATTAAATGCGCAAAGAAAGATGTTTGTGTGTCAAAGCACCACCCACAAGTGCGAGTTGATGTTGGACGGGTTGCCATTGCTTCTTCAACAAGCTGCATTAGAGGACTTCCTGGGAAAATTGACACCCAGAGTAGTTACGGTTTCCCTCTATGCCAGTCTTTTCACCGAGCTAAAGAATATGGCTGTGGTGAAATACAATTCTCAGCAAAAAAAGTTGTGGACTGGCTCCATACTGTCCCTGGCCACATTCACCTGTCCACGTGAGTATGGACACCCGGCCGCCGCCGGCATGAGGTTATGGAAAGCTTCTGCCTCCACAAGCCTAAAAGGCCACATTTCAAGTGAAAGCAGCTTTAGAGGACTTCCTGGGAGAAATGACAGCTGGGTAGATATAGTTTCCCAAGTCCTTTCACCAAGCTAAAGAATATGGCTGTGGTGAAATACAACTCAGCAAAAAAAGCTGTGGACTGGCTCCGTACCGTCCCTGGCCACATTCACCTGTCCACGTGTTTGTGGTTAGGCGGTCCTTCACAGTAAGTGCAAAGGGGAGGGCATGGGTAATGTTGTGGGACCTGTGCTTGTGGAAGGCGGAGATGACACCGGGACAAATAGTGGCGGCTGGGGACCGAGTATGGATACCCGGTCGCCGCCACCATAAGATTGTGGACAGCTTCCGCCTCCACAAACCTAAAAGGCCACATTTCAAGTGCAAGCAGCTGTCAAAAATTTGGCAGTATAGTATTGCTGCCTGTGGGTGGGTGGCTGGCTGCATACTTGCGCTTGCATTCCAAGGAATGGGGTAGGGACAACTGAACGCTGCACTGGGACAAGGATGTGGACGGTGATTGTTGCAAGTCTGCAACGACAGTTGCATGGCGGGAGGCATCTTCGCATGTGCCAAGGATCACTTATGATGGGCACACTTTTAGGCAGTGACCTGGGAGTCAGAGATGCTTCCAGAGGTCTTCCCCATGCTGTTCCCATGTCTTTTCAGCACTGTATGCATGTGTCTGATGATGAGTCACACACCACATGGCCAGATAAGGTTGTAAAATGTTTAAATGACATTTCCCAGTGAATGCATTTGTCTTGGTTGAAAGCAATGCAAAAGTACAAAAACGCATAAAAAACGCTACGTGTGAACATAGCCCAAGATGTGGAGGAGTATTTTTGTTTTTGGTTATTTATTTTGCCTTGTATACAAGTCATTACCCTGAAAAGGATGTTCCTTAACATATTTCCCAGGAAAATCCATTTTGGTTTTGTGTTTGTATGTTTTATTGTGAGTCCGTAAAAGTGGCATAATACTCTGACAACGTTGTTGACAGCAGTGACTTAGGAGTCAGAAATGCTTCCAGGGGTCTTCCCCATGCTGTTCTCATGTCATTTGAGCACTGTTCCCGTCGATTTGGGCAATTTTTAGGCCCTCTGCAGACTGCCGGGGGAAGCTGCCTGAAAAATGCTCGAGTTTCCCATAGACTTACATTGGGCTCGTTGCTCGGGTCGAGCACCCGAATATTCCAATTTGCTCGACCCGAGCAACGAGTACCCGAGCATTTTAGTGCTCTCTCAGCACTATATACTATCAATGAGATTATTAATGGTTATCTGAGAAATGTTCTGCAACACTGAATGCACTTTGGCACAGAAATCATCAAGATCCACCTGGAGACAAACCCAGAGATACTGCAGACCATGGTAGCATGGTTAAGTCATGCTACCACGTTTAGCTCACAGTAGCACAAGCAATATCTGGCATTGTGTTGTTGAAAAACGGCTCCTAGAAACTCTGGACAAATGGCTGTACCACTCATTCCATCAGCAAATCAATGTAATGCCGAGCTGTTAGTGTATCTGGAATGAAGACTCCCAGTATGGACGGCAACACAAGTCTCAGAAATTTATACAGGATTACTGTGTTCCACCAATGAGATTTTTGATGCTCAGGCTCGTGATCTGGGCCATAGATTCTGAGAGAGTGGCTACCACAATCGTAGTATTAGAATGGGTTACTTGTGCTCAAGGAGAACTCTGCGGCATTTGTTATTAACCAATCCCCATAAGCAACCTGAAAGAGATCCACCTATTAGGTTAATTTCTTCTTTCAACAGCCGCTGGTCTGAGATACGACAAATTCTAACTAAGCATTGGCCAATCCTTAAAACGGAGCCAACACTAAATAAAATTCTACCAGATAGGCCCATGATGACGGCAAGGAGAGGTAGGAGTTTGAGGGATTCCTTGGTCAGAAGCCACTATGTCGCCCCTACTCCCACTTTATTCGGTGCCGCAAAACAGAGATGGGGATGCTATCCCTGCGGGTCCTGTCTGGCCTGCAGAAATATGGTCCGGACCACCTCCTTTACATCTGCAGACGGGACCAGGGATTTTGAAATTACACACTACATTTCTTGCAGCTCCACATATGTAATCTATCTGGCCAGGTGCTCCTGTAACCTTAGTTAAGTAGGATTGACATCTAGAGAATTTTGAGTTCGGGTAAGGGAGCACATTAGGGACATCATAGCAGCACGAGAGGTAGTTGATGTAACAACACTAAAAACCATCCCACGACATTTCAGGCAGTGCCATAATTGTGACCCCACTTGCTTTAAATTTAGAGGTATCGATAAGGTACAGATCGGTACCAGGGGAGGAAACTATAATCGCCTTCTGGCACAGCTGGAGTACCGTTGGATAACCACTTTGGACACAATGACCCCTCGGGGTCTGAACGAAAAACTCAGCTTTGCCCCGTTCCTATAATTTGTAACGGTCATTCTTTTTCCCTTGTGTTTTTAATTGTGTGTGTTTTTAATTTTCATATTTTTTTATAGTAGTGTTATACATCTGGGCCATCCATTCTATATATCTGGACCACCTCCAGGACCCTTAGACGATCAAGGGACAAGTCTTCTTTCCATACATCTGACAATATTCGTCATACTGTACAACTTCTTGTCAATAAGTAATCCTGTTACTCTGCTGATCAAGTTAATTAATACCATGGAATAGTGTAGTCCATGAAGTATTCATGTTATGCATTCTAATTATGAATGTGTATTTGAAACGGTGTGAGTTGCCATTATTTGCTTAATAATTTGATTAATAATGTGTGGGACTCATTGGCTGTCATCCCAGTTTTCCTTTGTCTCTCTGTTCCGTGGGTTATACTACTGGTAATGTTTGACTATTGATCTGTTTTTTGTCATTTGATATGGATTTTTACCATCTGATGGGCTTTGCCCTTCACTTATCCCTCACTACAAATAGCCGCCGCTAGTTGCGCATGCGCGGTGTACCTCTGGTCCGGCTGCGTCATTCAAGGCTTCCGTATGGCGGGAGTGTGGGTCACTGACGTCACTGGAACAATTGTTCCCACCCACACTCTTGTCAGGAACTGGCCGGAAATGACAAGGCGGAAGTGGATGACATCATCGCGCATGCGCCATGATACCGGTGTGCGCCCCGATAACACCTGGTGATGCGGATATTTAAGGAGAGCCTCTACACACACAACCACAGCCCCCCGAGGAAGCATACGCAAAACGCGCATCGGGGCTCCAATGCGGTACCGGATCCCTACCTTTAACATGAGTAAGTCTTGGAGTTTGTTCAGATGGAGTGTCATTTGACTTCTTTCTACTGCCCTCTCCCTTTACCCTAATTAGATTCATTTTTCAAGTTTGTTATTTATATATACCACCTAATAATAGGCATTCCTATTGTGCTCCACTTGGACAGCACTCTTTCAATTGAGATCCACTGAGATTTATTTGCACATGTGCCTGTTATTTGTATTTCTTGGATCATGTAATATCTTCATATATAACCCCATGTGGACCTAATGGGTTACTGCTCTGATTCTGTGTATTCCTCACCAATGACCTGCTATTTTTAACAACCTGTTTTGTCTTTTATCATGTATGTATAATAAAATTGATGTTTTAGACATATTCAATTTGTCATCTCTTATGACTTCTTTGAGGGTATATTACTCCGTTCTTTTGTAGACTTTATTTGCATTGGGAGTACCCACATCCAATGATTGCCAATTATGGTTAAAACTCTTTGCCATATTGTTCTGCTCAATTGTTTGAGAGACTTGTGTTATGTTATATTAAGGTTACTCTTGCTCAGAACCAAAATATATACTGATATACTGTTTCATTTTAATATAAACGCTTCAACATTGAAATTGCAAACACCAAGAAAAGAAAGTTGTGGAATTATGGAAATTACAGGATTAATAATGATGTGCAGACGATGAACAAATGAACATTTTCTTTCAAAATATCTAAATTGATTCAGTATTGTATATGAGCAGCACATGCAGAAATCCCCATGCTTAAATGCCTTGGTATACTATCAATGAGATTATTAATGGTTATATGAGAAATGTTCTGCAACACTGAATGCACTTGGCCACAGAAATCATCAAGATCCACCTGGAGACAAATCCAAAGATACTGCAGACCATGGTAGCATGGTTAAGTCATGCTACCACGTTTAGCTCACAGTAGCACAAGCAATATCTGGCATTGTTTTGTTGAAAAACGGCTCCTAGAACTCTCTGGACAAATGGCTGTACCACTCATTCCATCAGCAAATCAATGTAACGCCGAGCTGTTAGTGTATCTGGAATGAAGATTCCCAGTCTGGACAGCAACACAAGTCTCAGAAATTTACACAGGATTACTGTGTTGTCGCTCGCAATGAATGCTCAGCACTACCAGACGACAGACGCAGAGTAGGTAGGTACCAACACAAATGTAACAATAAGGCTGAGTGCCCACGATGCAGATTTAATGCATTTCCGCGGCAGTATTTCCACCGCGGAGACGCATTAAAATCGCTTGCTAAGAGGTCTGCCATGTTTCCCAATGATAATCCGCATGTGCTGTGCACATGCTGCGGAAATATCCGCTGCTTATTATCATTGCGGAAAAATCTGCAGCACAATCAATCAATTTCGGAGCGATTTTGTGGGGAAATTGCGCCCATTGACTTGCATTGAACCGCACTACATCGGCATGTATACATGCCGGTTATGCGGTTCAATGCGCGGATGGTACCCAGGTCGGGAGAAGAGGAGACTGCTACTCCTCTCATCCGACCCGGGTACCATCATTAAAAAAGAATTATAAAGTAAAAAGTAAAAAAAATTAATCATACCCACCTCTCTGGTGGCCCCCGGTCTCCTCCCGGCGGCGATCCTCTCTCCTCGGCGTCCCGCGGTGTACTGGCAGGACCTGCGGTAACGTCATTTAATCAGATGATGGTCACGCGACCATCACCTGACCGCTGACGTCAGTGCAGGTCCTGCCAGGACGCCGAGGACAGAGGATCGCCACCGGGAGGAGACCGGGGGCCGCCTGAGAGGTGAGTATAAGTTTTTTTTTCTTTTTACTTTTTAATTCTTTTTTTTGTACTTTAGATGCAGTATTTGAAGCAGAACTCTCCTCATAAGTTGGCCGCACAATATAAATCCATGTCAGTTGCATGGATTTATATTGTGTGACCAGCTTGTCAAGCCCATTTCCAAGTGATTCTCAAAATCGCTTGGAAAACCGCTCAAAAAAAAATGCACGCATAAACGCATGTAAAAACGCTTGAAAAACGCTGAAAAAACGCATGTAAAATCTGCATATGTTTTTTCTGCCAAGGAGATGTGGAAATGCTCAGAAAATTTCTGCTTCAAATCTGCATCGTGGGCACATAGCCTAACACCTGCTGTTACTAGAGGCCTTCAGACCCATAAGGCCATTATCAAGGAAAAACTATTGAATTTCCCGATAAAATTGTACCATTCATGTTATTATCCTCCACACATGATCTTTCTTCAAGTTTGTAAGCTTTTTCAGTGTACCACATATTGCAAGGACCCCTTACCATCCGGGAATCAAGCATCATATTATACCTCATACTATAGACTGTCTCTAAGTAGCACAGAAGGAGAAGAATTACTTACTGAATTTGCAGGTGAACTGTATGTTTTGGGTAGGAATTTGTGAAATGCTTTGAGCATTTGGAAAGAAGACAGCAGTTTTAAAAGGAAGACTACTGGATTAATGATCTCTAATTTTCATATGGACCAATGAACTTGGGTCCTAGCTCTATGGACAGGATCTTAAGTGTAATATTTTAATAGATAACTACATCTTCTGCCCAACCCCAAAACTTGGCACATCCATGCATCTTTTATTTGCAGAAGAGGTCTGTCTGCCTTGTGTCATTCGTATGTTTTCTCTGATCTCAGATCAAATAAGCTTTAATTTGTCTACCTGGTTATCGGCCTCTGGAGTAACCAATTTGGAGGCCAAAAAAAGAACCAAAGCGAGAGTTGTACCCAAGATTACAAAAGAATGGAGAGGTTTAATGGATTCTTGATACTGATTCATTTTGGTGAATTTGACTAGAGGCGGATACCTGAATTTAACCAAGTGTTATGTCTCTGAATTTAACCAAATCAGAGACATAACACAGGAGAAATTGCTTGAGTGTCAGGCTGGTACGTTCAGTCTGAACATTCATCTCTGGGTAGTAAGCAAATGAAAAGGTCAATTCTATATTGATCTTATTACAGAATGCCCTCCTGTATTTGCAAACACACTAAGCTCACCTATCAGAAACTATATTTTCCAGAATTTCATGTAAAAGCACAATGTGTTTAATGAGTAACTTACTTTTAGATAAGTACATTTTTTGAGGTCAGTGATAACAGTGATTTTATGTTTGACACCAATGGGGAAATAGTGCGATTCCTGAAAGGTCGACTTGATTGCCAACAATTCAAAATTACCAATATCATAATTTCTTTCAGCAGATGAAAATTTTGGTGAAAAGAATACAGGTTGAGCGAGAGACGGAGTACTTTGTGATAACACCCCTCCAAATCCAACCTCAGAGGCAAATACCTCCATTATAAAAGGACGCTCTAGATCAGGCTGAACCAATACAGGGTCAGACAAGATATGTTCTTTTAACTTAGTGAATGCATGGACTGCCTTAGGTTTCCAGTTAGTTACATCTGCCCCTTTCTTAATTAAATCAGTCAACGGTTTAGCAATCTTGAAAAATATTTTAATAAATGTATGTTAATAATGAGCAAACCTCAACAGAACACTACAAAGCCATCAGGGATTTGGGTTCTACAAAATCTCTAATAGCCTGTATATTAGGGGGTTACATTTGGAAACCTTTAGTGAACATTACATGTCCCAGGAAGTTAACTTATTGAACCAGGAAAACAAATTTGTAAAGTTTAGCAAGTAAGGGTTTGTCTTTCAAAATTTGCATTTCCTATGCATACATCAGGTGAATAAACCCTAGATGTCATCTAAATAGATATACCACATTTATCACTGATATCTACAAATACTCTATGTCACTCATTAACAAAATTTTGAAAAACCCCTGGGGTGTTTCTTAGAGCAAAAGGCATCACCAGATAATCAGTGACCTTCAGCAGTATCAAATGCATTCTTCCTGTTAGGCGTCGTTCCGTGGCTGGATTCAAAATGGGTCCAGGACCTTCTCTGGTCTCCCATTTCAATCCAGCCAGGGCTGATAGCTGTTCAGCATCATCATCAGCCCCGCTTAGCTAGTCCACGAGACGTACAGATTGTCTCCTGTGTATTGGTACCTAGTAATGTTAAGCATAGGTTGCAGAGGGAGACAGGGTGCTTGGAATCTAAGTCCAGGATTCGCTGCACTGAGCATGTCCATGACCTGGCGGATCGTGATTGGTGATTTGGCACCCACCTGACCCGGTGACCTGACACCGCCTGATTGGTCCACGGGGGGCGTCACCAATGGCACGTCTTTAAAAGGCCCGCCCACAAACATGGCGGCGCGCTCTGATCATTTGAGCAAGCGATGCTGTTGTGTGGACAACTGTGTTCCACGTGCTCCCTAGCTGTTCATTCCGTGACCTGCCAATGCCAGAGTTTGCTCGGCTGATTAGCACAGGTCACTTAGGCAGGCTTAAATGTGCTTAGGCAGGTAGCTTCGTCTTGCAGCCTGGCTCAGCCAAAGGGGTCACCTATCACCCCGAGCAGCCTGCAGACGTCCTGTCCACGGCTATCGCCTGTCAGCCACGTGGAGTTGTACCCTTCAGTCCGGTAGCACGCCAGCTGTAGGCACGTGTACCCGTCGGCATAGTCACACACGCATCCTAGCGCCGCCACTGTAGTCCCTGTGATGTAACAGGACTACAGATAGCAGCACGAGAGATAGGCGGAGAAAAACTAACGGAGATAGAGCGAACCGCTATACCCGTTCCTGTGTGCAGTAACACGGAAGGGTTTAGCATTTAAGTTGGTTGCGTACCTTTTCACCCGGAAAGTGTTCGGCAGCAGAACTCCAGGCTGCATCGCGGACCCCGGGGTCGGTTGCGTTCCATTATAATAAAGTTGTCTGCAACCGCCCTCCTAACACTTCCACTTGGTGAATCAATGGGCACCCAACAGCTGGTTGTAAAGATGGGGTAAGAGGCAGTGGATATTGATTTTAAACAAAGATTTTACGTTCACGTTATTCAAGACATGGTCTTGAACCTCCATCTTTTTAACAACAAAAAATAAATCTGAATCTACTGATGACTAGTGTTGAGCCACCCCCGTAGTGTTCGAGTTCGGTTCGGTTCGTCGAACACCCGTGTGTTCGCCGAACTGTTCGTCGAACACCTTCGAACACCGTTAAAAACAATGGCAGGCAAACAAAAACACATAGAAACACATAGAAAACACCTTCAAAGGTGTCCAAAAGCTGACAAACTGCTCAGAAGACATAACTAACACATGGAAAAGTGAAAAGTACATATAGTCATGCGAAAATAAAAGAGGTGGAGGAGTAAAAGGAGGGGGAGACACAGATATAGGCATGTCATGCCCTTTCAAAATCCAAAAAGTGAGAAGCCGACACGGCCAGTCCGCTCCTGCCCGTGCCACCTCCGTGTCGCCGGGTTTGTGCCAGAGCCGCGGTGAACCCTGACGGCCAGCCCCCCTCTCCCAATACTGGTGCCTGTCCGCTGGTGGGTCGAGCGAGCCCCCCTGTGGTGGAGGCAGCTCTAAGCTTTTTAATTTAAATTGTCTCTCTAATTTGAATGAATACACTTTTAAATCCATTTACAAGGATCTATTGGAGGGCAAGTCTCATGCCAGCAGCCGCGTAATTCCAGCTCCAGTAGCGTCCACTAAAGCTGCTGCATTTAAAAAGCTTTTATAAGGATCGAGCTCGGCTGTCCACCGCAAGGCATCCTAATGCCAGTCCCAGCCCCTATGCCTTGGGGTGCCTCCTGATGCTCTTCACTAAGTATCCCATGGTCCCGAATCATTTCCTTTGAAAAAATTAAGTGTCTAAACTACAGGTGGTGTAGCTTGCTTAACAGCCGGGATAATCCGCTGACTAGCAGACACTGCTACTAGGCACAAAGTATTTCCTGGGCTAGATGCAGTTAAAAATTTGTAATTAGATACTCTCGTTGGATGCTGAGAAAGCATTCCATAGAGTCTCCTGGCACGCCATATATGATTCTCTTAAAAAGCTTGGGGTAGGGGTCTAGGGGACCCTTTTATAGCCAAAATCACGGCCCTGTATCGCAATACGTCACCTAGGCTGAAGATAAATGGAACTGTAGCACCCTGAGGGCTCGGTTGCTACAGACGTATTGCACCTCACCCAGAGGTGTGATATCTCACTCTCAGGTAAGGATGGAGTGTGGATCAGGACCCGACACCTGCATGCATTACACCACATTGCCGTGGGGCAGGGCGACCAATATGCCCCTGAGATGGGCACGACAGTCCCTGTCCCTGGCTGGAGTGGGGGGAGGGAACACTGAGGAAGGGGAACCCTGTAGTGCAGGAGCAGGGAGGAAGCAGTTCCTGGGTGCATTGAGAAGGGAGTATAAAAGGTGGGCACCATCTTAGTTCAGTGCAGAGAAGTCTGAGCAGAAGTGGCAGGGAGCAGGGGCTCTGCATGAGCTCTGCTCCGGAGGCGGGCCTAGTAACAGAGGCCCAGGCCTGGAAGAGGGAGAAGGAAGGAAGAGGAGCGGAGAAGGCTCCAGGAACGAGGAATGAAGGGATCCCAGGGGTGCGGACGGGCGAGTCGCCACCGCACGCCCGAATCCACCTGCGTGGAGGGGTCAGGCCAAAGGGGGAGACCGGTCCCCGAACTAGTGGAGGCAGGAAACGACCCTCAGCTAGAAACCGGAGGCTCTGACATTTTATGTGGCGCAGCCCCTCGCTACACCCGCTAGGAAGGCACCACATAGGGTCAGGGAAACTGGCGCCAAGTTTACCAAGAGGAGGCCCGAGGCAGCCGGACAGAAGTGTTGGTAAGAAAGGCCAGACAAAGGACACACAAAGGGGGTCCTGTGAAGTGCTCCAAAGTTATCTGGGAGTTGTCTGAGCCCCTCACCTGGTGAGCACAGTACGACGTGGGCAGCCGTTACCTGCAGACGTGGTCTGGATAATAAGAACTGTGAGTAAAGGCCCTGGACTGCATCACTGACTCCGTGTCGTTACTGCTGCTGGCCTGCACCATCACCCCCATCCTCCGCATACACTGCCCTGAGGCTATACTCCTCCCGTGGGGAGTTATGCTATGCTCTGCTGCACCCACAACACCAGCCTCAGCGGTCTGCCCTGGAGCGGCGGTTCACTCTGACTGCAATCCACGGGTGGCGTAGTCGGACATTTAAACATCAAAACCACATAAATAGTTCCGCCACTGGTTTGACCGCCCTGAGCCACGGAACCGGGTTGCCGCCACGGAGACTACAACCACCAGCATCCACCAAAAAGGGTCCGGCTCCGGGTGTCCCAAGGCCCAGGGGGCGCGTCAGAACATTTTCATCACCTTTCACAATCACCAATGGGACAAGGCAGGGATGTTCTCTGTCCCCTCTCTTATACATCCTAGTGACGGAGCACCTGCTCTCATCAATTCGCCATAACCCCAATATTAGGTGGATTGAGGTGGGAGGCACCGAGTACAAGTGCTCTCTATTTGCTGATGATGTCCTAGTATATATCACTCAATCACATATATCCATCCCTGCTGTTATGGCTGAAATAGATCACTTTGTTACATGGTCAAATTTTAAAATCAATGCAGCGAAGTCTGAGGCCCTCGATGTCTCCCTCCCCAAATCCATATAGGATTCCATCCAGTCCAACTTTCCCTTTGCCTGTCCCTCACAGGGTATCAAATACTTAGGAATTCCTATTCATAGAGACCTCTCCCATCTATGTTATCTTAATTTTGGGCCCTTTATTGAACAACTCCATACAGACCACGTTTGGCAAGTTAGAACTGTAAGATTCACTACGTGAACCGCTGGTGTTTTGTGGAAAAGCACATGTACACTGCGTTCCAAATTATTATACAAAAAGTGTTTAGGAGTGATAAGGGAAGAATTTGTTTGTTTGTCAGTTAAACTCATTGATGGTGATGTGTGTCAGGGCTCTTTATATCACTGTAAGCAATTGCAGACACCTGTGCTAATTAGTTTGGCAGGTGTGTCCAATGAAAGGCAAGACTACTTAAGAAGGCTCTCTCACATTATTAAGCAGCCTACATTTTCTGCCAAAATGGGAAAGAAAAAGGATGTGTCGGCTGCTGAGAAGCAACAAATTGTGGAGTGTTTAGGTCAAGGCATGACTACAATCAACATTGTGCGATGATCAGGATGAAGTGTCTTGGCAATCAAGAAGTATGTAGCTGATTCACAGTACACACGTGTGCGTGCTGATAAGGGCAAATTGAGGACTCTTTCCTACAGGCAATTACGTCAGGTTGAAAGAGCAGCGGCCAAAAAGCCTTGTCATAGCAGCAGACAAGTTTTTGAAGCTGCTTGTGCCTCCAACGTCCCCCGAACAACAAGATGCAGGGTCCTTCAGAGGTTTGCAGCTGTGCATACGCCATCCTGTCGACCTCCTCTATCCACTTCACACAAGCAGAAACGGCTCCAGTGGGCCAAACATTACATGAAGACTGATTTCAAAACTGTTTTGTTCACGGATGAGTGCCGTGCAGCGCTCGATGGTCCAGATGGATGGAGTGGAGGATGGCTGGTTGATGGACACCCCACGCAAACACGGCTACAGCGCCAACAAGGAGGAGGTGGAGTAATGTTTTGGGCTGGAATCATGGGGAGAGAGATTGTCGGCCCCTTTAGGATCCCTGAAGGCGCTAAAGATGAACTCCATAATGTATGTGGATTTTCTCAAACAGCACTTCCTGCCATGGTTCAAGAAGAAGAACCGTGTATTTCACAGCAAGATCATTTTTCTGCATGATAATGCACCATCTCATGCTGCACATAAAACATCTGCATCTCTGGCTGATATGGGCATAAAAGGGGACAAACTTATGGTGTGACCCCCATGCTCCCCTGACCTCTACCCCATTCAGAACCTTTGGAGCATCATTAAAAGGAGTGTCTATGATGGCGGGAGGCAGTTCACATCTAAGCAACAGCTCTGGGAGGGTATTCTGTCCTCATGCAAAACAATTGAAGCAGAAACCATCCAAAACCTGACAAATTCAATGGACGAGAGAGTTCAGAAGCTCCTTTCGAACAAGGGGTCCTATGTGAAAATGTAACATCACCTAGAATAAAGTTTTGAGTTGAAAACTGTTTGATTTCAGTTTCTAACAACCTGCTAATGCTTATAATTTAAAAAATGACCATTTTTTGGTCTTTATTAAAATGAAAAGGTTGATCGAAAAGTTTGGGGGATCTAAGAGTGTGGCAACCCAGTAGTCATGATTACTTCGAATTCTGACAATATGAGGGTCATGCTGCAGGTAGTGCAGCAAGAAGGCACTTATGTGTCTTGCGCATCTCGGAGCCCCAAAATTATTTTCCGGGCTAGATGCAGCTAAAAATTATTTTAAATTTTAAATCTGGTGAAGCTTTAGTATAGATGGCCTAATAGGATCAGTGCTGCACACTGCTACAAAGCCCAAATTATTTTCCAGTCAAGATACAGATAAACATGATTAGTAATTTGAAAGCTTAAAACGGTTGGTAGGGTGATTTTAACCAATCATCAAGCTTTTACTCTCCCCAGGATGACACAGGGGTAGAAAAGTCGTTTCGGATCCATGATTTGTTCATCTTTATGAACGTGAGTCTGTCTACATTATCAGTGGAGAGCCGCGTGCGCTTATCTGTCAGCACACCACCAGCAGCGCTGAACACACGTTCAGACAGAACGCTGGCTGCGGGGCATGACAAGATCTCCAAGGCGTAAGTGGCTAGCTCCGGCCATTTATCCAGATTGGAAGCCCAAAAAGAGCAAGGGTCCAGTGACACAGTCGTGGCTTCAATGTTTACTTGGAGATACTCCTGTACCATCGTCTCTAGGCGTTGACTATGTGTCAGACTTCTTGTCTCCTGTGGCCTTGCAAAGGATGGACTAAAAAAGTGGTGAAATGATTCCGCAAAATTGATGTTACCAGCAGATACTGTGGTTCTGTTACGGTTTGAGTGCTGAACACTTGACGGTCCCACGGTTGGCAAGTTGGAACTGTGAGATTCACTACGTGCACCACTGGTATTTTGTGGAAAAGCACATGTAAGATTCTGCAACAGTCTCTGCTGATACTCCTGCATGCGTGCATCCCTTTCTATGGCAGGAATAATTTCTGCAAATTTACTTTTGTACCGGGGATCTAACAGTGTGGCAACCCAGTAGTCAGGATTATTTCTAATTCTCACAATTCGAGGGTCATGTTGCAGGTAGTGCAGCAAGAAGGCACTCATGTGTGTTGCGCATCCAGGAGCACCAAGTCCCTGTTGTGTTGGTGGCGAGGTAACAATCATGCTTCCTTCCTCTGTCCTCTCCCCCCAACCTCGCACAACAGAAATGTGATCAAGGTCTCCCTCATCTGATGAGTCTTCCATCAGTTCATCCTCCACTTCTTCCTGGGCTCCTGCACCTTCCTCACTAGTTTGGCTGCTACCATGCGCCCTGGTAAAACCATCTCCCCCACCCTCACATGCCTGCCGCCTTGGTGCTGCCGACCGTCTGGACCTTGCAGATGTTAGCCCTTCCGCATACAACTCCTCCTCCTCTACTTCCTCCACCTCCTCTTGTGCCACCACCTGACTCCGAATTCTGTTTAACATGTGCTCCAGCATGTAAATCACCGGAATAGTCATGCTGATAATGGCATCGTCAGCACTAAACATCTTCGTCGCCATTTCAAAACTGTGCAGAAGGGTGCATAGGTCCCTGATCTGAGACCACTCCTCCAGCGTGATTTGCCCCACCTCTGAATCTCGTTGGCCCAGGCTATACGTCAGAACGTATTGCACCAGGGCTTGTCGGTGCTGCCACAGTCACTGCAACATGTGCAGAGTTGAATTCCACCGGGTAGGCACATCGCATTTTAGCCGGTGAAGTGGCAGGCCCAACGACTTCTGTAGAGATGTAAGTCGCTGAGCTGCGGGATGCGAACGGCGGAAGTGAGCACACAGCGACCGTGCCCTCTGCAGAAGGCCATCTAGTCTGGGATAGTGGGCTAAAAATTGCTGGACAACCAGGTTCAACACGTGAGCCATACAAGGCACGTGTGTGACATTGCCCCGGCGAAGGGCCGCACCCAGGTTTGCAGCATTGTCGCACACGGCCTTCCCTGGTTTCAGGTCCAGTGGAGACAACCATTCATGAAATTGGTTCTCCAGAGCTGACCACAACTCCTCAGCTGTGTGACTCACATTTCCCAGACATTTCAATGTAAAAACCGCCTGATGACGTTGAGCCCTACTGCCAGCATAGTAAGGAGGTGTGCAGGATCCCTTCTGCGCAGTTAGAAAGCTTGTGGCATGACCAGACAGGCTTTGGGTGCAGGTGGAAGACCGAGAGGAGGTTGAGGAGGCAGAAGCAGTTGAGGAACTTTGACATAAAGAGGATTGACGCACAACTCGTGGGGACGGCAAGACTTGGACAGCAGCCCCTTGTCCTGCTGTCACCATAGTTACCCAGTGCCCAGTCAGCGACATGTAACGCCCCTGTCCATGCCTACTCGTCCAAGTGTCTGTGGTGAAATGCACCCTGTCACACAGAGTTTCTCAAAGAAGCGGTGATGTTGTGTGCGACATGCTGGTGGAGCGCAGGCACACCTTTCTTTGAGAAGTAGTGCCGACTGGGCATCTGGTACTGGGGCACTGCGACGGACATAAGGTCTCGAAAATCCTCTGTGTCCACCAGGCGGAAAGGCAGCATTTCTGTAGCCAAGAGCTTCCAGATGGTGAAATTCAACCTCTTAGCTTTCTCATGGCTAGGAGGAAATGGTCTTTTACTTATCCACATCTGAGGGACCGAGGGCTGGCTGTTGTGCTTAGACGGGGTTGATAAGGGTGTCCCCGGCAAACTGCCAGTCTGTGAGGAAGATGCAGGCGGACATGTTAGGTTGCCTTGATCCAAAGGTGGTGCTATCGATGTCGGACAGCGCTCAACACCAGCTGGTGTTCCCACCTCCAAAGAAAATGATGACCTGCCAATTACGCTGGCTGTTGCGGGTAAAGAGGTGGCAGGTCTGCGCCCCAAAACAGGTGTGACTGCTGTCCCCCCAGTCACAGAGGATGAAGAGGCCGCGGATGCACAAGATATGGCAGACGGTGGTTGGCCCGGCCGGCTAGGCCGCATTGTAGCACACTGAGCTTCCCACTGCAACTTATGCTTCATGTCCATGTGCCGATTCATGCATGAAGTACTCAAACTATGTATTTTTTGGCCTCTACTTAGCTTTTGCTGACAAATGTTACAGATAACACGAGTTGGGTCATCTTTATCGATCTGAAAAAATGCCCAGGCTATGCAAGGCTTAGCACCCATGCGACCTGAAGAGCCACCACGACTTGTGGTGAGAGGCAGAGTTGTGTTTGAGGATGCAGTTGTTGACGTGCTTCCAGTACTACGTCTCTGTCCAGGAAGGCGCAACCTGACCTCGTCGTCACTAGCATCTTCCTCCACCTCCTCTGCTGACCTCATCTCTTGGCTGACTGTGGGTTGACAGTAAGTGGGATCTCCAACCTCATCATCATCACCCTGTGTGTTATCACACCCGTCGTCCTCAGAGCCAACCTGTTCCTGCCCTGACAAAAAACTAAAGTTGTCGCTCCAATCAGGTATTTGAGTCTTCCTCATTGTCTCCACCAACAGGAGTTACAGTTTGGGAATGAGGGTCTACATTATGGTCAGAACCTTCTGCGTCTGGTCCTGGATCTGACGCGCCCCCTGGGACATATTCCTTTTTGAGGGGAATACCCGGCACCGGATCAGATGGGGGGTTGTAGTCTCCGAGCGGCTGTGGCCCGGTCCCGTGCCCAGGGCGTCAAGCTCAGTGTTATGTGGCAGTCTTTACTGATGTTATTAAAGTTCGTTGTGTCGACTACGCCACCCGTTGTGATGCGGTCACTGTGGCCGCCGCTGCAGCAGGGTCCGCTGAGGCTGATGGTGGATGCGCAGCTTGGTGGGATAACCCCCAACGGGAGGGGTATAGCCTCAGAGGGGACAGGCGCAGAGGATGGGGGTTGTGGTGGTGCGGTGCAGCCGGTAATGATGACAGACTCGGGTAGTGCAGTTAAGGGTCTTTACTTACTGCAGATGTTCCTGGTCACTCTAGCTCCAAGTGACCTCCCGAGCCGTGCTGCGTCCACCAGGTCCTGGATCCGGCCAACCCCCAAACAAGTCCGGAGCGTGGCCCTGAGCTCTCCCTCTGTCCTTCCTTCAGCCGTCCCCACCAGGGATTCACCCAAATCCAGCTCCCTCGGGCCTTCTGTTGGGCAACCTTTGGCCTCAGGTTCCCTGACCCTCCATGTGGTGTGCCTTCAGGGTGAATGTAGTGGGTGACCGTGACAGACTCTGCCCACGGTCTCCGGTCTCTGGCTGGGGAATGTCTTTACCCCCACCAGCTTGGGTTCCGGTACCCTTCTGCTGACTCCTCACCCGGTGTTCTTATTTGGGTTCTTGGGTCCCTTCTTTGTCCCCCTCTGGGTCTCCTTCTTTACTCCACTCTCTCTCCAGGGCTGTTGTTTCTTTCTGCAGGCTTGTCCTCTGCATCTGACTTACTCTCTGCGTCTGACCCTGATCCTAGTTGGTGCCCTCCTTATATATCCCTCTATGTGTGAGCTCAGGTGACCAGCACCCAATGAGCTCCTACCACTACCCAGACTGCTCCCCCTATCTGCCCCTACACTACATGGGATGTTCCTCCCCCCTCCCACTCCAGCCAGGAACAGGCTCGGTCGCACCTGCACATTTCTAAGTGGGAGTGCCGTCGGCCTGCTCCTCTGGAATGGGATGTATGTAGTGCATGCAGTCTATCTGAGCTCAGTTCCACACTCCTTCCTTACCCGGGAGTGGAATATCACACCTCTGGGTTGAGGTGCAATACTCCTGTAGCAGCCGAATCCTCAGGGTGCTACATTCCCCCCTGGTAAACCACAGCACGTCCTCGGGCTGCAAAGACAAAAACACCAAACATACAAATTTTTATAAACATATAAAACATATAAAATATTATATATATATAACTTTTTCATATAACATTCTCGTCGTCTCTTTCTTTCTTCCTCCTCTGGTCACCGTGCAACTCGTGACCAGGTACAGTGCGACAGTCTTTTGAAAAGCAGTTCCTTATAAAACCAGTAGGGGGCGCCTTAGGAAGCGCAACTATTTACAGGAGAGTTTGGCCGTTCTCAGTCCCCGGCCAGGTAAGGGAAAGGGATGGCTGCTCACAGTCCTCAGCCTGGTTTGGGTAAGGGACACACGGGTTAAACTGTTCACTGGTCCCAACGGGGACTAAACTTCAAAGCAGCCACGGTTACTTGTGTACCCCGACGGGTAACTATATACAGTTTTTCTTTACTACTGTTCTTAATCGTAGTACCTCCTAGCCTTGAACCCGTCCGGGTCTTCTGGCTCTTCCTCCCTACACCGCAACTCCTCCTCTGTCAGGCGATGCACGTGGAGGGCGTAAGGTCCCTTGGCACACTTGTGCCGGGTGAACGTTACCTCGTCACCGACGTAGAGGTCACGGCCTTTGTGACCCTCTGGCAGGTGAGACTCGACATCCCGTCGGGTAACGAAGACGTCACCCATGGTGTTCTGGTCCTTTATGAAGCCCCACCCATGCTGCGCATTAAACTTTATTACCGTCCCGATGGTACGGGGACGATCTGCTGCACGGGGGTCCCTTCTGGTCCGGCTCTTTTGCTCCGCGCTGCGGGTCCGGGCCCATTGCTCTCTGGCCCGCCTCTCCTCCCTCTCTCTCTTGAACTCTGCCAGCTGTTGACGGCAGCACTCGGTACGCTCTGCTGCAGCTGCCCGAGTCTCTCCGGTGAACCCCATCAAATCTTCTCCCGTGGGGTCCCACACGAACTGGGCTTCCTCGAGTGGAGGCGAGACCCGAGTCACGGGCTTTGGAGCCGGGATCAGGGGCTCACACAAGGGCCCTAGTCTTTGCTGCCGCTCTAGCTCAGGGTACCCTTCGGGCCAGATGAAGGGCCGCCCGTCCGGCCATGTGAGCTGGCCGAAGAGGTCCTCCCCCAGGTGTGGCACCCTTGGTATTGCGGGCGCGGGCGCGGTGGTGACGGCGCCCGGGTTGCCCAGGCCTTGCGGCCAGGCCTGGGGCACCTGGAAGGTGAAGGGCACCGTAAGGACGGCGGCGCCCTGGGTTATCTGGCCTTGCGACCAGGCCGGAGGCTCCGCGGAGGTAGATGGCTCTGCTTTGGATGCGGCGCCCGGAAACGCTAGGCCCTGTGACCAGGCCGGAGGCTCTTCTTCCTGCGCCACGCTCCGGGTCACGACGCGTGACGTCACTGGGGTCGCGACGGCGGCTTCCGGTCGGGGCCTAGTCGGTGGCGGTGTCATGGCGGTCTCGGGTACGGCAGGGGGACTTTCGGGCTCTGCGACGGGGAGCTGGGGCAGGTAAGCGGTGTCACGGCTTGGGGTATAGGCGTCCCCTTTACCTGCCTCCATGCGTCTCGCTCCCTCTTCTGCGCCGTCTCCGGCCTTGGGTCCTCCCGCGTCATCCGCAGAGGTAGTCGGTGTCTTCTTCTTCCAAGGGAGCGGGTTCCGTGGACGGATTCCAGCTTGCTGGGCCATCTCCCGGCCCCACTCCGCCAGGATCTCCCTCTGCACTCGGGCCATCCTTCCCGCGAGGCCCTCCAGGGCACTCCGCGCGCACTCCCGATCTCGGGGAAGCTGCGCCAGGATCTCCGCTAAGCCTAGCGGGGTTGTTGACTCTAGCAGGCTCCTGACCATCGGGTCGGTGCTGCTCTGCTCTGCTTCCGGCAGGCTCCTGGCCAGCGGGCCGGTGCTGCTCTGCTCTCCTCCTTCTTCCTTTTGCAGGCTCCTGGCCAGCGGGCCGGTGCTGCTCTGCTGCCGCTCCATTCCCGGGTCTACTTTTCCTCTTCTCGACTCCGGTGCTCTCGCTCTGGACACCTTGCCTCCGGGTGCGCTCGTTCTAGACTGCTCCAAGCGACACCCATCTTTTCTCTTCCCTTTCGTCTCCTCCCACTTAGAGGGCGGTCCCGGGGCAACTCGGTGACTGTCAGCTCCAGGGGTAGTTCTTTCACGCTGACTGACACCTCCAGCATCACAGTCTCTGTTGGTGGGGGCGGTTTCCACTTTTGGCGCCATTTTCTGTCCCGGCCCACGATGGGATGTGGCCTCTTGCCCTCCTTTGGCACGCCCATAATGGCGTCCGCTGCTCTTCCAAGGCGGGAAATCTGCGGTTTTGGCGGGAAGCGTCGCCCAGTGGCGGGAAACTCTGCAGATGGCGGGAACAAGCTGGAAATGGCGGACAATCGGCGGGAAACGACTGGTGATGGAGTCCGATGGCGTGGACCCTCCGGAACCGGCAGGAGTCTTCTTTCTGAGGTAAACTTGCACTTTTCTTCAGGCACGCAGTACCCGGGTGTTGCGGGCACGTAATCCTGCCGACTACGCCAAAGTTGACGCGCCCCCTGGGACATATTCCTTTTTGAGGGGAATACCCGGCACCGGATCAGATGGGGGGTTGTAGTCTCCGAGCGGCTGTGGCCCGGTCCCGTGCCCAGGGCGTCAAGCTCAGTGTTATGTGGCAGTCTTTACTGATGTTATTAAAGTTCGTTGTGTCGACTACGCCACCCGTTGTGATGCGGTCACTGTGGCCGCCGCTGCAGCAGGGTCCGCTGAGGCTGATGGTGGATGCGCAGCTTGGTGGGATAACCCCCAACGGGAGGGGTATAGCCTCAGAGGGGACAGGCGCAGAGGATGGGGGTTGTGGTGGTGCGGTGCAGCCGGTAATGATGACAGACTCGGGTAGTGCAGTTAAGGGTCTTTACTTACTGCAGATGTTCCTGGTCACTCTAGCTCCAAGTGACCTCCCGAGCCGTGCTGCGTCCACCAGGTCCTGGATCCGGCCAACCCCCAAACAAGTCCGGAGCGTGGCCCTGAGCTCTCCCTCTGTCCTTCCTTCAGCCGTCCCCACCAGGGATTCACCCAAATCCAGCTCCCTCGGGCCTTCTGTTGGGCAACCTTTGGCCTCAGGTTCCCTGACCCTCCATGTGGTGTGCCTTCAGGGTGAATGTAGTGGGTGACCGTGACAGACTCTGCCCACGGTCTCCGGTCTCTGGCTGGGGAATGTCTTTACCCCCACCAGCTTGGGTTCCGGTACCCTTCTGCTGACTCCTCACCCGGTGTTCTTATTTGGGTTCTTGGGTCCCTTCTTTGTCCCCCTCTGGGTCTCCTTCTTTACTCCACTCTCTCTCCAGGGCTGTTGTTTCTTTCTGCAGGCTTGTCCTCTGCATCTGACTTACTCTCTGCGTCTGACCCTGATCCTAGTTGGTGCCCTCCTTATATATCCCTCTATGTGTGAGCTCAGGTGACCAGCACCCAATGAGCTCCTACCACTACCCAGACTGCTCCCCCTATCTGCCCCTACACTACATGGGATGTTCCTCCCCCCTCCCACTCCAGCCAGGAACAGGCTCGGTCGCACCTGCACATTTCTAAGTGGGAGTGCCGTCGGCCTGCTCCTCTGGAATGGGATGTATGTAGTGCATGCAGTCTATCTGAGCTCAGTTCCACACTCCTTCCTTACCCGGGAGTGGAATATCACACCTCTGGGTTGAGGTGCAATACTCCTGTAGCAGCCGAATCCTCAGGGTGCTACAGATCCGACTCATAAAGATTCTGGGCATCAGTGCAGATCATTTCCTCGTCTGGATTCACAGAAGCGCTGGAGTCGACCTCTGATTCCCAGGCTATAGTATGAGTAAACAGCTCTGCAGACTCAACCATCTGTTCTACCTCATACTCAGACGGGCAGCTGGAGATTTGGGAGCTGTGAGGAAGCAAGTGCGATTTGGGTGACACCTTTGAGGACTGGAGTATTTGTGATGTTGAAGTTGATGTGGAGGAGAGCCCACTTAAAGGAGCACTTGATATCCGCTGAAGCACCTGCTGTTTTTGTGCCTCATCTGGAATTTGTAGCGATTGGCGTGGCCGTAAGAAAGGGATCTTATCACATTGTCCGCTAAAAGAAGTAGACATTTTAGTTTGGCTGGAAGATGGTCTTTCTTCTGCAGATGTTACTGTTGCTTTAACACCTACCCCACGGACACAACCTTTTTTCCCCTTCCCAACACGCCTATTCCCCTTTACACCAGCAGCAGGCCTTTTTCCACTCATTTTGGTGGTTAACTAATTCACAACTCTGGAGTTGTTTGCACAAAAAAACAATGGATGGTAACCGAGCAGAGCTGAGTGGCCAAACTGTGGTATTAGGCCAAAACTATTGGCTGGGTTAGATGCAGAAAAAAATTATATTCAATTTGCAACCTGATGGAGGTCAGTATAGATGGACTAATACAACAAGTCCCACACACAGCTAGAAGCCCAATATTTTTTCAGAGGTAGATGCAGAAAAAAATATATTCAGTTTGCAACCTGATGGAGGTCAGTATAGATGGACTAATACAACAAGTCCCACACACAGCTAGAAGCCCAATATTTTTTCAGAGGTAGATGCAGAAAAAAATATATTCAGTTTGCAACCTGATGGAGGTCAGTATAGGTGGACTAATAGAACAAGTCCCACACACTGCTAGAAGGCCAAATATTTTTTCAGAGCTAGATGCAGAAAAAAATTATATTCAGTTTGCAACCTGATGGAGGTCAGTATAGATGGATTAATAGAACAAGACCCACACACAGCTAGAAGCCCAATATTTTTTCAGAGCTAGATGCAGAAAAAAATTATATTCAGTTTGCAACCTGATGGAGGTCAGTATAGATGGATTAATAGAACAAGACCCACACACAGCTAGAAGCCCAATATTTTTTCAGAGCTAGATGCAGAAAAAAATTATATTCAGTTTGCAACCTGATGGAGGTCAGTATAGATGGATTAATAGAACAAGACCCACACACAGCTAGAAGCCCAATATTTTTTCAGAGCTAGATGCAGAAAAAAATTATATTCAGTTTGCAACCTGATGGAGGTCAGTATAGATGGATTAATAGAACAAGACCCACACACAGCTAGAAGCCCAATATTTTTTCAGAGCTAGATGCAGAAAAAAATTAGATTCAGTTTGCAACCTGATGGAGGTCAGTATAGATGGACTAATAGAATGATGCTATGCCCAAAAGATTTTACTTCACTAGGTGCAGTAAAAAAATTGGTATTCTATACACAGGTGGTATATCTTGCAACACAGATAGGCTACTCCACTGACTAACACACTCTGCAATAGGCCAAAAAGGATTAGCTTTGCTAGATTCAGCCAAATGCTGTGAAAAAAACTTGCACAGCACTGGCACAGACCTGCCTGGCAAAAACTGATAGGAACTGATGTAACCTAGTCCTGAAAAGGACTCCAATTACAATTAGTCTTTACTCCCACAACCTATCTATTTAAGAGCACAGACCTGCCTGATAAAAGTCGTAGGAAATGCTGTAACCTAGTCCTTAAAAGGACTGCAATCACAACTATTCCCTACTCCCAAGCTATCTGTATATTTGTGCGAAAATTGGCTTGAAATTAACAAGGTATAGCGCACACAGCAACAGCGGTGCCGTCTAACACGCAGCTGCAGCAGTGAGAAAATGGTGGCGACGGGGAAAATGGCTTGGTCTTATAGGGCAAGGACATGTGACATACACTGCCAATGACACATGCCCTTGCTTGTGTGAAAAAAAAGCACTTCGCTCCGTGTGTGCGCTGCTGATAGGCTGACAGATTGCACCTCCCCACTGTAAATGCGGGAAAGAGAAAAAAAAATGGAGATCTTCATTGTTCCTGCAGAGATCCATCCCCTGCCCCTCCCCCCACCCCGCTGTACACTCAAACTGCGTATTAACATTAATTTTCATCATTACTGAGAAAAAATCCAGTTATGATTTTGGTGCACGAACAGTTATCGAACATAACCTCGAACAGCCGAATTTTTCTCAAATTGTTCGTGTTCGCCGAACGGCTCGAACACCGCCCAAAACAGCTCGAATTTGAGATTGGCGAACAGTTCGAGTAGAACAACGCTCATCTCTACTGATGACGTGGAAGGTCTGATGAATCCTTTTTGCAAACTATCTTCTATTTAACCTTTAATTACATGATGTTCCAGACACAAAAGAGTACCGTATTTTTCGGACTATAAGACGCACCGGACCATAAGACGCACCCCATATTTTGGGGTGGAAAATAGAAAAAAATATTTTTTATAAGATGGGGGTCCATCTTATAGTCTGAATAGGTACGGAATCTTACCTGGTGGGCATTGGAGCGAGGGTTACAGGAGGCAGGGTCCCTCAGGAAGTCGGCGGCTACAGCAGAAGAGGTCAGATTTTGTGGAGCCTGTGCCGGGGCCTGTGCCTGGCTGAGGCCGCTGCCACTACCACTGCCGCGATCCTGGAGGGCCCTGCAATCCCACTTCACCACCACCGCAGGTAACATTCAGACCATAAGACGCACCCCACATTTTCCTCCCAAATATTGGAGAAAAAAAGCGCGTCTTATGGTCCGAAAAATACGGTATATATTTCACCCCTTGGGAAGCCGGAGTTGGTATCAGATAAATAGGGCAATTATAATTTCTGTGTACGGGTAATTTTTCAGATTCAGACATAGAAAATACATCAGTAAAATGTCTAAATATTATAAGTAAAACAAGGTGTAAGACTTTGGTCAATTTCACAGATAAAGGCATATATTTATTTTGACATTTAGGGTTCCAGTATTCAATATCCTCTTGGTGCCAGTTGGTAATAAGGTTATGTCTACGTAACCAAGGCATGCAAAAAAGCACAACTGCAGACAGATTTTTAAGAGCAAAAAACTAAATAGAATCAAAATATAGGGAACCATTAAGCAGAGACACCTCCTTAGATATATATTTTACCACACCCTGGGTGGGAGGTGTATTCAATAGCCGTGACCTTCATAGGAAAGCATAAGTTTAGGAAGTGCCAACAAAGCTCTTCAGCCACTTTTTAATCAATAAAATTATCTGTGGAACCCCAATCAATATAGGCATTAAGTGATACAGATTTTTGTAGGTAGGATAAGCAAACAGGAAGCAATTACTTTTGTAGAATCATAAGGAAATAGATGTGTGCCTTGGTGGGTATCCCTGGATTCACCCAGACTATTACATTTCTCTGTGGTTGTCTTGGGCAGACATGCATCTGATGACCAAATTCCACACAGTAGCTATATTGATCAAGCTTCAGTTGCTTAACCCTTTGTTGTTGATGGGATTGAGTCTATAATGAAAACAAAAAGTCCCATGGAATAAAGCAAAGAATGAACCCGTAGCGCCACGGTCAGGCACTCGGGTTCATTATAAATCACTCCAAAACAATAAATAGAAAACGGAGAAACTGGAGTCTATGATATTTGAAAAAAAGTAATAATTTTATTTAGAGTTGAAAAATAGAAAACATCTATAAAAACAGGACACAATAGCAGAGGATACACAACACAACCCTCCTGCATGTATTGTATATATACAGTACAGACCAAAAGTTTGGACACACCTTCTCATTTAAATATTTTTCTGTATTTTCATGACTATGAAAATTGTACATTCACACTGAAGGCATCAAAACTATGAATTAACACATGTGGAATTATATACTTAACAAAAAAGTGTGAAACAACTGAAAATATGTCTTATATTCTAGGTTCTTCAAAGTAGCCACCTTTTGCTTTGATGACTGCTTTGCAAACACAAAGACCAAACACATCAGCATTTATATATAGATAATGGCAAGGGGAACAGAGCGGAAACATGTTATTCACTACTATGTGCATATAAGTATATATAGTCTAATGACTTAAGGTAAAAATAGAAAACAGGCATTTCAGTCCATATCTTACCAGAGTAATGCAGGGGGTGAGAAGGTATAGAGGGGAGGAATAGGTCCCCAATAAGCCCCGACGCGTGTTTCGCGTTGGATATAGTAGCTTTATCAAGGGGAAATACCTGTCTGTCAGTGGCTGTAGTCTCAAAAGAGGCTACATTGGACAGACTTGGCGCTAGCCACTCCATTTGGCAGAATCCAGAGGAATCTCAGCCTTCACCATTTAACTGCTAGGGATCTGGTCTCACAACAGAGTCCACAGGATTGCTTCCACAGAAGGGCTGTTGGCCGGAGGAGTGAACCAGAACCATGAGAAGTCAAGGCAGCTGGTTCAGATGTTTCTGAACCTGGAGGTTTGTCAAGGCACAATATCAGAAGACAAAAGAATGGTAAGAAAACTAACCACAGACAACAAGATTTCAAACAAGCTAAGCATGAGACTGAACCAGAGAAGATAAGCTTTTAACTGGCAGTGAGAGTCAGAGGTTAAATAGAAAACAGAACTACCAAGGGCTTACAGAAAGGAGCCAAAAAATAACCCCTTAACTTCTTGACTAAACAGCACCAAAAGTACCAGGAATTAAATAGGACTGCAGCGTTGCTGTCCCACGTTGTAGCAAAGGTGTGGCGCCCCCAGCGACTGAAGTGGAAACAGAAGTGATAGGAGATACTGACTTGAATGTTATTTTACCCCCCCGCCTTACAAGAGGCCTACAGACTCTTGGGACCAGGCTTACCAGGGAACGTTAGATGAAACTTTCTGTTAAGATTTTCAGCATTGTTGTTAGTAGCCAACACCCACAATCTTTCTTCTTGTCCAAAGCCTTTCAAAGAACAAGGTATTGCAAGTAACCACTTAATAGCTGGGAATCGAGGATTTTTTCAACTTCATATTCAAGGCCGCGTTTAACCAATACAGGTGTGTGTGTGTGTGTGGGGGGAAGGGTGAATAATAGGGTGGGGTGCATAGGTGAACAATATGTTTTAAGCAAGGACTGGCAGATAACTAGTTAATGCAGGTCTAGGCCAGGGGGTGAATGCAGATAGATGATAAAAAGCAGGAGTTCTCAGAAGAAAAACTGATAAGCCAGCTGAGAGAAATGGTGAATCAAAAGTCCTAAAGTACACGTGGTAACTAAACACAAAGATTATTGAATATTCAGGCAGCACACAACTGTCTGATTCGGTCTGAAAAGGCCTTGGGAGATGATGTCATAGAGTTTGCTGGGTTACTCGAAAAACCCTGTGTAGACTACAGCAAAGGGAGGTGGCCACATCAGAAGGGAGCAGGTGCCAGTTCGGTTGCTGGGACAGGTAACAGTGAGTTGGAGCATGCTGATCATACACACATTGTTAGCTTACTGGTCATTTCTACTAGTGACTGTAGTATTTTCATTCATGCGTTTTCTAATTGCCTGTTAAAAAAAATCATAGTGTATTGCACTATTATGCTTATCCATGAAGTATAAGACGCACCGGACCATAAGACGCACCTAGGTTTTAGAGGAGGAAAATAAAAAAAGAAAAATTTAAGCAAAAATTCTGACAATATCCCCCATCCTGGTATATATGTCGCCCCCCTTCCTTTTATATGTGGTCCTCATCCCCATCCTGGTATGCCCGGCATCCCTCCATCCTGGTATGCATGGCACCCCTCATCCTTATCCCGATATGTATGGCTCCCTCATCCTTATCCTGGTATGCATGGCACCCATCATCCCTGTCCTGGTATGCATGGCACGCCTCATCCCCAATCCTGGTATGCATGGCACCTCTCATCCCTGTCCTGGTATGCATGGCACCCCTCATCCCTGTCCTGGTATGCATGGCACCCCTCATCCCTGTCCTGGTATGCATGGCACCCCTAATCCCTATCCTGGTACGCATGGCACCCCTCATCCCTGTCCTGGTACGCATGGCACCCCTCATCCCTGTCCTGGTATGCATGGCACCCCTAACCCCAGTCCTGGTATGCATGGCACCCCTAACCCCAGTCCTGGTATGCATGGCACCCCTCATTCCTGTCCTGGTATGCATGGCACCCCTCATTCCTGTCCTGGTATGCATGGCACCCCTCATTCCTGTCCTGGTATGCATGGCACCCCTCATCCCTGTCCTGGCATGCATGGCACCCCTCATCCCTGTCCTGCTATGCATGGCACCCCTCATCCCTGTCCTGGTATGCATGGCACCCCTCATCCCTGTCCTGCTATGCATGGCACCCCTCATCCCTGTCCTGGTATGTATGGCACCCCTCATCCCTGTCCTGGTATGCATGGCACCCCTCATCCCTGTCCTGGTATGCATGGCATCATCCCTGTCCTGGTATGCATGGCACCCCTCATCCCTGTCCTGGTATGCATGGCACCCCTCATCCCTGTCCTGGTATGCATGGCACCCCTCATCCCTGTCCTGGCATGCATGGCACCCCTCATCCCTGTCCTGGTATGCATGGCACCCCTCATCCCTGTCCTGGTATGCATGGCACCCCTCATCCCTGTCCTAGTATGCTTGGCACCCCTTATCCCTGTCCTGGTATGCATGGCACCCCTAACCCCAGTCCTGGTACGCATGGCACCCCTAATCCCTGTCCTGGTACGCATGGCACCCCTCATCCCTGTCCTGGTATGCATGGCACCCCTAACCCCTGTCCTGGTATGCATGGCACCCCTCATCCCTGTCCTGGTATGCATGGCACCCCTCATCCCTGTCCTGGTATGCATGGCACCCCTAATCCCTGTCCTGGTATGCATGGCACCCCTAATCCCTGTCCTAGTATGCATGGTCCCCCTAATCCCCATCAGGCTGCACAATAAAAAAAATAAACACTCCTGCTCACCTCTCTTCTCTCTCCTCCAGCGCTGCGTCCGGTCTGCCTGCACTGATCTCTCCATGTGAGCCGCGCATGACAGATCAGCTGCCATAAGTCACTGCTCCCCACACCGGGTCTGTGTGCGCGGGGAGCAGTGACTTCATGCTGCTTAATAGCCGGCACACAGCGGAGCCGCGCTGTGGCTGCTGCTGCTGCCGGCTATCTCCTGTGCCCGCTCATTAAAGGGCATGAATATTCACCCCCTCCCCACGCCCATGGGCGTGGAGAGAGGTTGAATATTCATGTCCTTTAACAGCGGGCACAGGAGATAGCCGGCAGCAGCAGCAGCCACAGCGCGGCTACACTGTATACCGCTATTAAGGAGCATGAATATTCAGTGCTCCCCATGCCTCATGGGCGTGGGGAGCAGTGAATATTCATTTTCTTTAGCAGCGGGGACAGTGTGGGCTTCAGCGGGCGGCTGCTGCCTCCTGTTCCCCGCTCCTCCACTGCTACCGCTCCCCCCATACCCCACATAAATATACCCCCCCCAACATTCGGACTATAAGACGCACCCCCCATTTTCCTCCAAAATTTTGGAGGAAAAAAGTGCGTCTTATGGTCCGAAAAATACGGTATGTCTGTCCTGTACTTGAATGCTGAATATATATATTTTTACAAGCTTTATATTTTTTTAAGACTTTAAAACAAGCTTATAATTACATTATCTAAAGTGTCCATTTAATATTAAGATAAAGTTAATGCACAGAAGCCCAAACTATATAATTATGTTTCTGATCACCCAGATACAAAACTCCAGATTAGGTAAAAGTGCTGATAGATTTTTATCAGTTTTAATCTGTAACATGTGCTTCCTTTGGAGCACACTTCTCTGCATATGGTTTATATCATCATCCACTTTTAGAATCACTAGAACATTTGTTTTCTGGTTTACACTAGCTTAAATAATAATGTGGATAATTAAGTAAAATGGTTCAATAACAACATTGCCAAATACTTCATTTCAGTTCCTCTGCATGTTTGTCCATATTTATGGTTGTCAATTAAAATGAGCTATTGCTACTTCAAATTTACTTTACCCCCAAAAGTTGTAACGCTGTGTAAAATATAATGAAAAGAAGAATGCAAACATTTTCTAAGTAAATATCTTTCTAAAGGTGCTATTTACATGTAATTCTCACCCAATATTGGTAACAACTAGTGTTGAGCATTCCGATACTGAAATATCGGGTATCGGCCGATATTCACGGTATCGGAATTCCGATACTTAATTCCGATACTTTTGCAATATCGTATACCGGAATCGGAAGTTCCCATAATGCAATGAGCCAGTTTCATTTTATTCAGCCAATGAGGATCCTAAGAAGTGTGGGCACATCCTGTTAGGCATGTAGGCATCTTAACTAATGGCATGGCTGTGATTGGCTGCTGAAATGATGTCATGATGCACTATAAAAGCCACCGCCGCCATTTTCAGCTCACTCTGCTGTGAATTCAGTTAGGGATAGGACGCTGTTGTTCTGAGGGACAGTTTTAGCTACCTATTTGGTCTATTCTGCTTTACCCAAGCTACTTTATAAATCGCTGTGCCTTGCAGCGCTAGTGCACAGTTCTCTGTGCTGTTCACCGCTGTCTGCAAAGTCTGTGTGTGTGAGTGCAGACTAAAATACAACCGGTTTCGACTTCTTTGAGTCTTCCTCAGGTATAACATCATGCATGTATTTTAGTTTGAAATAAAAATTCTTTGAATCCGAATATCAAGTTCCATCATCATCCTTCAGGAGCGCATATTGCTGGGAAAAAACATTTACAAAGTACTAATCAGTTCGGTGAGTGCCCCGACTTATTTTGTATTCCGACATTTCGGAACTTTATGTAAGGGGTATCTTATCCCTGATACTTGATTGTGACTGTATGCGCTCTTTGTGATTCCACCGTCCTTATGTTTTCTTTCTTTATCCTTTCCCCTGGTCCCTTCTCTCCCGCTTGACTCCTCCTTGTGTGGATCTTATTTGCACTAATGCAATTTGTAATACATTTCTATGGGAGACTCTGAAGATGTCACAGGGGTTACTTTTTCATTTCCTTTTGTGATCCAATACTCACCTATTGTCTGTATAGCTACATTTGTTTACATATTGTGTATTATTATTTGTGTACTTTTCTAATCGACTAATAAACTTCAACGTTTTTATGCCATTTATACTCAATTTCGTGGTTTTTCATTCCATTTTCTGAGTAGGCAATGCTTTATTCACGACTATGAGTGGTGAACTGGCTCGTGTTGTCACCACTGACTCGTGAGCTCTTTGATATGTTGGCCCAAGTGTTTTTTATTACCTTCCTACATTGTAATAGCTACAAAAAGTTTGTGATACTATCGGTATTACATCTTTGGGCACATCCAGTGTCTTTTTGTGACAAAAAAAACCTAAATAAAGTTCACCAAACACTCCACTTTACAGTTGTGTAGGCCACATTAGCTCATATTAAAGTCTAGTCCACACTTTATAAAATTAGTGTTTCTTATACCTGTTAGCAGCTGTTCAGGAATAAGCACACTAAGCCCTTAGTACTTTTCTGCCTATCTTTATCAGTCTACCAAGATGAAGAAGGCAGGGAGTAAGGCATGTGGTCGTGGGCGTGGAGTTTCTGCAGGGAGAGGACGTGAGGATTCTGTGCCTGCAGGGAGAGGACGTGGGGATTCTGTGCCTGCTGCGGGCACCAGTGACTCAGCATCCCCCAGTTTTACCAGGGAACAGTCCTTTATGCACAGCTTTGTAGGAGCAAGCCGTACCCCACTGCTGCGGGAGGACCAAATTGAAGCCGTTGTTGGATGGATGGCAGCTAGCGCATCGACTTCAATTAGTTCCAGATCCTCTCAGGTCCTGAGCACTGAAGAGCACCCATCTGTCTCTTCACCACCTGCCTAATTGCCCAGGCAGTCAGAGAGCCCTGGACAGGAGCCATCTCTACTTCTGTTCTCTGAATCTCTTGGCTTGGAAAGAGGGGGCCAGCCAAGCAGAATTCGAGAATTTGAAGAAGAGGTAGTATGCAGTGATGCGCAACCGTTTTGCCTCTCTGAATCTGAAGAGGCGGGTGGGCCAGTGCCTATGGTCAGCAGCACACCTCAGTACGCATCTGATGATGAGACTCAGGTGCCACTTTCTGGTGCTTACTGTGCTGTCGAGACTACCCAGGAGAAGCAGTTGTTTGAAGAGGGTGGTGTAGATGATGAGGTCCTTGACCCATCATGGCGTGAGGGACAGGAAGGTGGTGAGAGCAGCTCTGAGGAAGAGATTCCCCGAATGGCCCAAAAAGGAGGGAGAGGGAGGGAGCAGACTTGGTTGCCTGTAGTCTCCACTTCGGCACCCATTAGGAGCATGGCTCTTCCAAAATCCAAAGCGGGCGCTCCAAAGACTTGCAGTGCCTGGTCCTTTTTTGACACAGTTGCAGATGACATTTGCTTTGTCAAATGCAAGCTGTGTAATCAAAAGGTGAAAAGAGGGAAAAGTGTCAGCAACCTCAATACCACAAATATGTGGAAACATGTGCGGACCAAGCACGTGGTGGAGTTACAAAAACACACTGAAGATCTAGGCCAACCTACAGCGCCACCTACCACCTCTTCAGCTCGTGTTGTAGCCTCTTCCTGCAGCTCACACACAGCTGGTTCGGCTTCCTCACAGGATCACCATGGAAGAATCTCTGGCACTGTTGTACAGAGACACAGTGTAATTCCACGCACAGCACCACTTTCCCTGTCATCCTCACACTCCCAGGCCAGTCTACAGCCATTGTTAGCACAGGCATGGGAGAAAAGGCGCCCATACTCGGCAAACCACCCCCGAGCACAGGCTCTGAATGCTGGCATTGCTAAACTACTGGCCCTTGAAATGCTATTGTAGCACCCTGAGGATTCGGCTGCTACAGGGGTATTGCACCTCAACCCAGAGGTGTGATATTCCACTCCCGGGTAAGGATGGAGTGTGGAACTGAGCTAGTAGGCTGCATGCACTACACACATCCCATTTCCGGGGAACAGACCGATGGTACTCCCACTAGAGAAATGTGCAGGTACGACAGAGTCTGTTCCTGGCTGGAGTGGGAGGGGGGTGGAACATCCCAGTAGTGTAGGGGCAGATAGGGGGAGCAGCCTGGGTAAAGCTAAGAGCTCATTGGGTGCTGGTCACCTGAGCTCACACATAGAGGGAGTATATAAGGTGGGAACCATCTTAGATCAGGGTCAGTCTGTGAGACGTCAGTCAGTCAGTCAGAGCCTGTGAGCCAGTCAGACAGTCTGTCTGAGAACCTGAGAAGCAGAGCAGAGGAGAAGAGAGAGAGACCCAGAGGCGCAGAGGGGACCCCAAGAGCCCATAAGAGAGCTAATAGGGTGAAGGGTCGGCAACAGGGTACCGGATCCCAAGCTGGCAGAGGCTACAGCACACCTTAGCCAGGAACCGGAGGTCGTGGGCAGGATCTGCCACGATCACCCACTAAATCCACCCGGAAGGCAGACCAAGAATAGGGTCAGGGAGCCCAGAGGAGGCTTGACCAACAAGAGGCCCGAGGGAGCCGGACTTAGGTGGATCCCTGGTGGGAACGGCCAGAAGAAGGGAGAGACAGAAAGGAGCTCAGGACCACACTCCGGAGTTGCCTGGGAGTTGACCGAGTCCAGGACCTGGTGGACGCAGCACGGCTTGGGTGGTCACTGCTGTACACAGTGACCCGAGCAACACCAGTAAGTAAAACCCTGGAACTGCATTTTATGTCTCTGAGTCTCCTTGCTGCACCTTCACAACCACCATCCTCCACGGCTGACCCCCTGAGGCTATACCCCTCCCGTTGGGGGTTATACTACCTAAGCTGCACACACATCACCAGCCTCAGTGGACTCTGCTGCAGCGGCGGCCGTATTGACCGCAAATCAACGGGTGGCGTAGTCGACATAAAAGAACATCTAGTAACATCATAAGGACTGCCACACACTGAGTTTGACACCCTGGGCACGGACCGGGTCACAGCCACTCGGAGACTACAACCCCCATCTGATCCGGCTCCGGGTATCCCTAACAACACTGGCCCAGGGGGCGCGTCACTATCATTCAGGCTGGTGGAGACTGACACCTTCCGTAACTTTATGGCATTGGCAGTCCCACAATACAACGTGCCCAGCCGCTTTTATTTCAGCAGGCAAGCCATCCCTGCCCTGCAACAGCATGTGGAGGGAAAAATTAAACATGCGCTACAAAACGCCGTCAGTAGCAAGGTCCACCTGACCACCGATGCGTGGACCAGTAAGCATGGACAGGGACGATACCTTTCCCTCACTGCCCATTGGGTAAATGTTGTGGAGCCGGGTACAGATCTTGAGAGTGGCACTGTACGTGTTCTGCCAACTCCAAGGATTGCAGGAATCCAGTCTGTACACATTGACTCCTCCTCATACTCCAGTGCCTCTGAATCAGCGCTGCAGGAGCCGTCACGGTCTACCTCCACATCGACCCGTGAACGGTTACCTGTTATGATGACCGATATGAGCACAGCCGTGGCCAAACGTCAACAGGCCGTATTAAAATTAATTTCTTTGGGGAATCGAAGCCACACAGCGCAGGAGCTCTGGAATGCCATCAAGCAGTGGACCGACGTGTGGTTTGTGCCAGCAAATCTCCAGCCAGGCATGGTAGTGTGTGACAATGGCCGAAATCTGGTGGCAGCTCTGGGCCTAGGCAACCTCACTCACATCCCATGTCTGGCACATGTGCTCAACTTGGTCGTGCAGAGTTTTTTGAGGGACTATCCGGATCTTGATGCACTGCTTCACAAGGTCCACATAGAGTGTGCTCACTTGCGGCGTTCCAGCAACGCAAGATCGCGCATTGCAGCTCTGCAGCGCCGATTACGTCTTCCGGAACATCGCATCATATGTGACCTACCCACCAGGTGGAATTCAATGTTACATATGTTGGAGAGGTTGTGTGAGCAGCAGGCAGCAGTAATGGAGTACCAGCTGCAGCAGGCGCAAACAAGTCGCAGTGCGCGCCGTTCACACTTCACCACCACTGAGTGGGCCTCTATGAAGGACATTTGCCACGTTTTGCGTGCCTTCGATTATTCCACGCGGATGGCGAGTGCAGATGATGCACTAGTCAGCATGACTATACCCCTTATCTGCCTGCTTGAAAAAACACTGCAAGCACTAAGGGAGGAGGTTTTGGAAGAGGTGGAGGATGAGGAGTCACAAATGCCATCTGCTTCTCTACAGTCTGCGCAACGTGGTTCCTCACAAAGGCCTAGGCAGGGGACACTTTGTGAGGAGGTTGAGGAGGAGTCAATGGAGGAGGAAGACATCTGTCCAGAGGAGGGAGGTACACAATGCTCTAGTAGTCAGTATCTAGAGCGAGGGTGGGGTGATGCAGAGCAGGCAGAGATCACGCCTCAAGCAGGGGACAGCGTTTCTTGGCCAGTTGGCAGTCTGCAGCACATGGTTGATTTCATGCTGCAGTGCCTGAGAAACGACCGCCGCATCGCCCACATTCTCAACACGGCTGATTATTGGGTGTCCACCCTCCTAGATCCTCGCTACCGGGACAACTTACAAAGCCTCTTAACACCATTGAACCGGGAGCGTAAAATGCGGGAGTACCAAGACGCACTGGTGCATTCCATCATGTTCTCCATTCCAACTGAGAGCAGTGCTGCTAGTGCTAAACAAAGCAGCTCAGTGCGTCGAGGCAGTGGAGGAAGCTCTGCACAAAGAGGGAGCAGAAGCAGCGCCTCAGCACAAGGCAAGACCAGTATGGCCGAAATGTGGCAAAGTTCTGTGTCCCCGCCGCCACAAAAGTCTACACCATCACAGACGGCTCCAGTCAGCAGGAGGCAACGTTTCCGTCAGATGGTGACAGACTACATGTCTTGCCCTCTCAGTGTACTCCCAGACGGCTCTTCTCCCTTCAAGTTTTGGGTCTCTAAGCTGGATACATGGCCAGAGCTTAGCCAGTATGCATTGGAGGTGCTAGCTTGCCCTGCTGCTAGTGTATTATCGGAACGCGTCTTTAGTGCCGCAGGTGGTGTACTAACAGACCGTCGCATGCGACTATCCTCCGATAACGTTGACCGGCTTACTTTTCTCAAAATGAACAAGGCCTGGATCTCTCATGTATTTGCCAGTCCTCTTCCAGAATAAATAATTGGTTGGCAACAGTATCCAGGTCTCCTGTTGTGTTCATGTTTCTACCACCTGAACTGTAATCCCTGAGCTCCAACACCGCCAATTGGCGCTCAGAAGTGCTGTCTGCACAGTCAACACTTGCTGCCGTGTTATTGGGGTTCAGTAACGTCAGCTGTTCCCCTGCTGTGCGGATGGCAATTTCTCCTGCTCTGTTCACATTCTCACTACTACAGATTTTAAAGTTGCTCCAATTACACCTCTGGCTCCTCTGTTTTCAGTATTATACCTGAGCTCCAACACCGCCAGTTGGCGCTCAGAAGTGACATCTGCACAGTCAACACTTGCTGCCGTGTTATTGGGGTTCAGTAACGTCAGCTGTTCCCCTGCTGTGCGGACGGCAATTTCTCCTGCTCTGTCCACATTCACACTACTACAGATTTTAAAGTTGCTCCAATTACACCTCTGGCTCCTCTGTTTTCAGTATTATCCCTGAGCTCCAACACCGCCAGTCGGCGCTCGGAAGTGACGTCTGCACAGTCAACACTTGCTGCCGTGTTATTGGGGTTCAGTAATGTCAGCTGTTCCCCTGCTGTGCGCACGGCAATTTCTCCTGCTCTGTCCACATTCACACTACTACAGATTTTAAGGTTGCACCAATTACACCTCTGGCTCCTCTGTTTTCAGTATTATCCCTGAGCTCCAACACCGCCAGTTGGCGCTCGGAAGTGACGTCTGCACAGTCAACACTTGCTGCCGTGTTATTGGGGTTCATTAACGTCAGCTGTTCCCCTGCTGTGCGGACGGCAATTTCTCCTGCTCTGTCCACATTCACACTACTACAGATTTTAAAGTTGCTCCAATTACACCTCTGGCTCCTCTGTTTTTAGTATTTACCCTGGGCTCCAATACCGCTAGTTGCTGCTCAGAAGTGCCGTCTGCACAGTCAACGCTTGCTCCAGTGTTATTGGGGTTCAGCAACGTCAGCTGATCCCCAGCTGTGTGTCCGGCAAATTCTCCTGCTTTGTCCACATCCACTGTACTACTGATTTAAAACTTGCTCCAATTACACCTCTGGCTCCTCTGTTTTTAGTATTTACCCTGGGCTCCAATACCGCTAGTTGCTGCTCAGAAGTGCCGTCTGCATAGTCAATGCTTGCTCCAGTGTTATTGGGGTTCAGTAACGTCAGCCAATCCCCAGCTGTGTGTCCGGCAAATTCTCCTGCTTTGTCCACATCCACTGTACTACTGATTTAAAACTTGCTCCAATTACACCTCTGGCTCCTCTGTTTTTAGTATTTACCCTGGGCTCCAATACTGCTAGTTGCTGCTCAGAAGTGCCGTCTGCACAGTCAACGCTTGCTCCAGTGTTATTGGGGTTCAGTAACGTCAGCTGATCCCCAGCTGTGTGTCCGGCAAATTCTCCTGCTTTGTCCACATCCACTGTACTACTGATTTAAAACTTGCTCCAATTACACCTCTGGCTCCTCTGTTTTTAGTATTTACCCTGGGCTCCAATACCGCTAGTTGCTGCTCAGAAGTGCCGTCTGCACAGTCAACGCTTGCTCCAGTGTTATTGGGGTTCAGTAACGTCAGCTGATCCCCAGCTGTGTGTCCGGCAAATTCTCCTGCTTTGTCCACATCCACTGTACTACTGATTTAAAACTTGCTCCAATTACACCTCTGGCTCCTCTGTTTTTAGTATTTACCCTGAGCTCCAATACCGCTAGTTGCTGCTCAGAAGTGCCGTCTGCACAGTCAACGCTTGCTCCAGTGTTATAGGGGTTCAGTAACATCAGCTGATCCCCAGCTGTGTTTCCGGCAAATTCTCCTGCTTTGTCCACATCCACTGTACTACTGATTTAAAACTTGCTCCAATTACACCTCTGGCTCCTCTGTTTTTAGTATTTACCCTGGGCTCCAATACCGCTAGTTGCTGCTCAGAAGTGCCGTCTGCACAGTCAACGCTTGCTCCAGTGTTATTGGGGTTCAGTAATGTCAGCTGATCCCCAGCTGTGTGTCTGGCAAATTCTCCTGCTTTGTCCACATCCACTGTACTACGGATTTAAAACGTGCTCCAATTACACCTCTGGCTCCTCTGTTTTTAGTATTTACCCTGGGCTCCAATACCGCTAGTTGCTGCTCAGAAGTGCCGTCTGCACAGTCAACGCTTGCTCCAGTGTTATTGGGGTTCAGTAACGTCAGCTAATCCCCAGCTGTGTGTCCGGCAAATTCTCCTGCTTTGTCCACATCCACTGTACTACTGATTTAAAACTTGCTCCAATTACAACTCTGGCTCCTCTGTTTTTAGTATTTACCCTGGGCTCCAATACCGCTAGTTGCTGCTCAGAAGTGCCGTCTGCACAGTCAACGCTTGCTCCAGTGTTATTGGGGTTCAGTAATGGCAGCTGATCCCCAGCTGTGTGTCCGGCAAATTCTCCTGCTTTGTCCACATCCACTGTACTACTGATTTAAAACTTGCTCCAATTACACCTCTGGCTCCTCTGTTTTTAGTATTTACCCTGGGCTCCAATACCGCTAGTTGCTGCTCAGAAGTGCCGTCTGCACAGTCAACGCTTGCTCCAGTGTTATTGGGGTTCAGTAACGTCAGCTGATCCCCAGCTGTGTGTCCGGCAAATTCTCCTGCTTTGTCCACATCCACTGTACTACTGATTTAAAACTTGCTCCAATAACACCTCTGGCTCCTCTGTTTTTAGTATTTACCCTGGGCTCCAATACCGCTAGTTGCTGCTCAGAAGTGCCGTCTGCACAATCAACGCTTGCTCCAGTGTTATTGGGGTTCAGTAACATCAGCTGATCCCCAGCTGTGTGTCCGGCAAATTCTCCTGCTTTGTCCACATCCACTGTACTACTGATTTAAAACTTGCTCCAATTACACCTCTGGCTCCTCTGTTTTTAGTATTTACCCTGGGCTCCAATACCGCTAGTTGCTGCTCAGAAGTGCCGTCTGCACAGTCAACGCTTGCTCCAGTGTTATTGGGGTTCAGTAACGTCAGCTGATCCCCAGCTGTGTTTCCGGCAAATTCTCCAGCTTTGTCCACATCCACTGTACTACTGATTTAAAACTTGCTCCAATTACACCTCTGGCTCCTCTGTTTTTAGTATTTACCCTGGGCTCCAATACCGCTAGTTGCTGCTCAGAAGTGCCGTCTGCACAGTCAACACTTGCTCCAGTGTTATTGGGGTTCAGTAATGTCAGCTGATCCCCAGCTGTGTGTCCGGCAAATTCTCCTGCTTTGTCCACATCCACTGTACTACGGATTTAAAACGTGCTCCAATTACACCTCTGGCTCCTCTGTTTTTAGTATTTACCCTGGGCTCCAATACCGCTAGTTGCTGCTCAGAAGTGCTGTCTGCACAGTCAACACTTGCTCCAGTGTTATTGGGGTTCAGTAACGTCAGCTAATCCCCAGCTGTGTGTCCGGCAAATTCTCCTGCTTTGTCCACATCCACTGTACTACTGATTTAAAACTTGCTCCAATTACAACTCTGGCTCCTCTGTTTTTAGTATTTACCCTGGGCTCCAATACCGCTAGTTGCTGCTCAGAAGTGCCGTCTGCACAGTCAACGCTTGCTCCAGTGTTATTGGGGTTCAGTAATGTCCGCTGATCCCCAGCTGTGTGTCCGGCAAATTCTTCTGCTTTGTCCACATCCACTGTACTACTGATTTAAAACTTGCTCCAATTACACCTCTGGCTCCTCTGTTTTTAGTATTTACCCTGGGCTCCAATACCGCTAGTTGCTGCTCAGAAGTGCCGTCTGCACAGTCAACGCTTGCTCCAGTGTTATTGGGGTTCAGTAGCGTCAGCTGATCCCCAGCTGTGTTTCCGGCAAATTCTCCTGCTTTGTCCACATCCACTGTACTACTGATTTAAAACTGGCTCCAATTACACCTCTGGCTCCTCTGTTTTTAGTATTTACCCTGGGCTCCAATACCTCTAGTTGCTGCTCAGAAGTGCCGTCTGCACAGTCAACGCTTTCTCCAGTGTTATTGGGGTTCAGTAACGTCAGCTGATCCCCAGATGTGTGTCCGGCAAATTCTCCTGCTTTGTCCACATCCACTGTACTACTGATTTAAAACTTGCTCCAATTACACCTCTGGCTCCTCTGTTTTTAGTATTTACCCATGGCTCCAATACCGCTAGTTGCTGCTCAGAGGTGCCGTCTGCACAGTCAACGCTTGCTCCAGTGTTATTGGGGTTCAGTAATGTCAGCTGATCCCCAGCTGTGTGTCCGGCAAATTCTCCTGCTTTGTCCACATCCACTGTACTACGGATTTAAAACGTGCTCCAATTACACCTCTGGCTCCTCTGTTTTTAGTATTTACCCTGGGCTCCAATACCGCTAGTTGCTGCTCAGAAGTGCCGTCTCCACAGTCAACGCTTGCTCCAGTGTTATTGGGGTTCAGTAACGTCAGCTGATCCCCAGCTGTGTGTCCGGCAAATTCTCCTGCTTTGTCCACATCCACTGTACTACTGATTTAAAACTTGCTCCAATTACACCTCTGGCTCCTCTGTTTTTAGTATTTACCCATGGCTCCAATACCGCTAGTTGCTGCTCAGAAGTGCCGTCTGCACAGTCAACGCTTGCTCCAGTGTTATTGGGGTTCAGTAACGTCAGCTGATACCCAGCTGTGTGTCCGGCAAATTCTCCTGCTTTGTCCACATCCACTGTACTACTGATTTAAAACTTGCTCCAATTACACCTCTGGCTCCTCTGTTTTTAGTATTTACCCTGGGCTCCCATACCGCTATTTGCTGCTCAGAAGTGCCGTCTGCACAGTCAACGCTTGCTCCAGTGTTATTGGGGTTCAGTAATGTCAGCTGATCCCCAGCTGTGTGTCCGGCAAATTCTCCTGCTTTGTCCACATCCACTGTACTACTGATTTAAAACTTGCTCCAATTACAACTCTGGCTCCTCTGTTTTTAGTATTTACCCTGGGCTCCAATACCGCTAGTTGCTGCTCAGAAGTGCCGTCTGCACAGTCAACGCTTGCTCCAGTGTTATTGGGGTTCAGTAATGTCCGCTGATCCCCAGCTGTGTGTCCGGCAAATTCTCCTGCTTTGTCCACATCCACTGTACTACTGATTTAAAACTTGCTCCTATTACACCTCTGGCTCCTCTGTTTTTAGTATTTACCCTGGGCTCCAATACCGCTAGTTGCTGCTTAGAAGTGCCGTCTGCACAGTCAACGCTTGCTCCAGTGTTATTGGGGTTCAGTAACGTCAGCTGATCCCCAGCTGTGTGTCCGGCAAATTCTCCTGCTTTGTCCACATCCACTGTACTACTGATTTAAAACTTGCTCCAATTACACCTCTGGCTCCTCTGTTTTTAGTATTTACCCTGGGCTCCAATACCGCTAGTTGCTGCTCAGAAGTGCCGTCTGCACAGTCAACGCTTGCTCCAGTGTTATTGGGGTTCAGTAACGTCAGCTGATCCCCAGCTGTGTGTCCGGCAAATTCTCCTGCTTTGTCCACACCCACTGTACTACTGATTTAAAACTTGATCCAATTACACCTCTGGCTCCTCTGTTTTTAGTATTTACCCTGGGCTCCAATACCGCTAGTTGCTGCTCAGAAGTGCCGTCTGCACAGTCAACGCTTGCTCCAGTGTTATTGGGGTTCAGTAATGTCCGCTGATCCCCAGCTGTGTGTCCGGCAAATTCTCCTGCTTTGTCCACATCCACTGTACTACTGATTTAAAACTTGCTCCTATTACACCTCTGGCTCCTCTGTTTTTAGTATTTACCCTGGGCTCCAATACCGCTAGTTGCTGCTTAGAAGTGCCGTCTGCACAGTCAACGCTTGCTCCAGTGTTATTGGGGTTCAGTAACGTCAGCTGATCCCCAGCTGTGTGTCCGGCAAATTCTCCTGCTTTGTCCACATCCACTGTACTACTGATTTAAAACTTGCTCCAATTACACCTCTGGCTCCTCTGTTTTTAGTATTTACCCTGGGCTCCAATACCGCTAGTTGCTGCTCAGAAGTGCCGTCTGCACAGTCAACGCTTGCTCCAGTGTTATTGGGGTTCAGTAACGTCAGCTGATCCCCAGCTGTGTGTCCGGCAAATTCTCCTGCTTTGTCCACACCCACTGTACTACTGATTTAAAACTTGATCCAATTACACCTCTGGCTCCTCTGTTTTTAGTATTTACCCTGGGCTCCAATACCGCTAGTTGCTGCTCAGAAGTGCCGTCTGCACAGTCAACGCTTGCTCCAGTGTTATTGGGGTTCAGTAACGTCAGCTGATCCCCAGCTGTGTGTCCGGCAAATTCTCCTGCTTTGTCCACATCCACTGTACTACTGATTTAAAACTTGCTCCAATTACACCTCTGGCTCCTCTGTTTTTAGTATTTACCCTGGGCTCCAATACCGCTAGTTGCTGCTCAGAGGTGCCGTCTGCACAGTCAACGCTTGCTCCAGTGTTATTGGGGTTCAGTAATGTCAGCTGATCCCCAGCTGTGTGTCCAGCAAATTCTCCTGCTTTGTCCACATCCACTGTACTACGGTTTTAAAACGTGCTCCAATTACACCTCTGGCTCCTCTGTTTTTAGTATTTACCCTGGGCTCCAATACCGCTAGTTGCTGCTCAGAAGTGCCGTCTCAACAGTCAACGCTTGCTCCAGTGTTATTGGGGTTCAGTAACGTCAGCTGATCCCCAGCTGTGTGTCCGGCAAATTCTCCTGCTTTGTCCACATCCACTGTACTACTGATTTAAAACTTGCTCCAATTACAACTCTGGCTCCTCTGTTTTTAGTATTTACCCTGGGCTCCAATACCGCTAGTTGCTGCTCAGAAGTGCCGTCTGCACAGTCAACGCTTGCTCCAGTGTTATTGGGGTTCAGTAATGTCCGCTGATCCCCAGCTGTGTGTCCGGCAAATTCTTCTGCTTTGTCCACATCCACTGTACTACTGATTTAAAACTTGCTCCAATTACACCTCTGGCTCCTCTGTTTTTAGTATTTACCCTGGGCTCCAATACCGCTAGTTGCTGCTCAGAAGTGCCGTCTGCACAGTCAACGCTTGCTCCAGTGTTATTGGGGTTCAGTAGCGTCAGCTGATCCCCAGCTGTGTGTCCGGCAAATTCTCCTGCTTTGTCCACATCCACTGTACTACTGATTTAAAACTGGCTCCAATTACACCTCTGGCTCCTCTGTTTTTAGTATTTACCCTGGGCTCCAATACCGCTAGTTGCTGCTCAGAAGTGCCGTCTGCACAGTCAACGCTTTCTCCAGTGTTATTGGGGTTCAGTAACGTCAGCTGATCCCCAGATGTGTGTCCGGCAAATTCTCCTGCTTTGTCCACATCCACTGTACTACTGATTTAAAACTTGCTCCAATTACACCTCTGGCTCCTCTGTTTTTAGTATTTACCCTGGGCTCCAATACCGCTAGTTGCTGCTCAGAGGTGCCGTCTGCACAGTCAACGCTTGCTCCAGTGTTATTGGGGTTCAGTAATGTCAGCTGATCCCCAGCTGTGTGTCCGGCAAATTCTCCTGCTTTGTCCACATCCACTGTACTACGGATTTAAAACGTGCTCCAATTACACCTCTGGCTCCTCTGTTTTTAGTATTTACCCTGGGCTCCAATACCGCTAGTTGCTGCTCAGAAGTGCCGTCTCCACAGTCAACGCTTGCTCCAGTGTTATTGGGGTTCAGTAACGTCAGCTGATCCCCAGCTGTGTGTCCGGCAAATTCTCCTGCTTTGTCCACATCCACTGTACTACTGATTTAAAACTTGCTCCAATTACACCTCTGGCTCCTCTGTTTTTAGTATTTACCCATGGCTCCAATACCGCTAGTTGCTGCTCAGAAGTGCCGTCTGCACAGTCAACGCTTGCTCCAGTGTTATTGGGGTTCAGTAACGTCAGCTGATACCCAGCTGTGTGTCCGGCAAATTCTCCTGCTTTGTCCACATCCACTGTACTACTGATTTAAAACTTGCTCCAATTACACCTCTGGCTCCTCTGTTTTTAGTATTTACCCTGGGCTCCCATACCGCTATTTGCTGCTCAGAAGTGCCGTCTGCACAGTCAACGCTTGCTCCAGTGTTATTGGGGTTCAGTAATGTCAGCTGATCCCCAGCTGTGTGTCCGGCAAATTCTCCTGCTTTGTCCACATCCACTGTACTACTGATTTAAAACTTGCTCCAATTACAACTCTGGCTCCTCTGTTTTTAGTATTTACCCTGGGCTCCAATACCGCTAGTTGCTGCTCAGAAGTGCCGTCTGCACAGTCAACGCTTGCTCCAGTGTTATTGGGGTTCAGTAATGTCCGCTGATCCCCAGCTGTGTGTCCGGCAAATTCTCCTGCTTTGTCCACATCCACTGTACTACTGATTTAAAACTTGCTCCTATTACACCTCTGGCTCCTCTGTTTTTAGTATTTACCCTGGGCTCCAATACCGCTAGTTGCTGCTTAGAAGTGCCGTCTGCACAGTCAACGCTTGCTCCAGTGTTATTGGGGTTCAGTAACGTCAGCTGATCCCCAGCTGTGTGTCCGGCAAATTCTCCTGCTTTGTCCACATCCACTGTACTACTGATTTAAAACTTGCTCCAATTACACCTCTGGCTCCTCTGTTTTTAGTATTTACCCTGGGCTCCAATACCGCTAGTTGCTGCTCAGAAGTGCCGTCTGCACAGTCAACGCTTGCTCCAGTGTTATTGGGGTTCAGTAACGTCAGCTGATCCCCAGCTGTGTGTCCGGCAAATTCTCCTGCTTTGTCCACATCCACTGTACTACTGATTTAAAACTTGCTCCAATTACACCTCTGGCTCCTCTGTTTTTAGTATTTACCCTGGGCTCCAATACCGCTAGTTGCTGCTCAGAGGTGCCGTCTGCACAGTCAACGCTTGCTCCAGTGTTATTGGGGTTCAGTAATGTCAGCTGATCCCCAGCTGTGTGTCCAGCAAATTCTCCTGCTTTGTCCACATCCACTGTACTACGGTTTTAAAACGTGCTCCAATTACACCTCTGGCTCCTCTGTTTTTAGTATTTACCCTGGGCTCCAATACCGCTAGTTGCTGCTCAGAAGTGCCGTCTCAACAGTCAACGCTTGCTCCAGTGTTATTGGGGTTCAGTAACGTCAGCTGATCCCCATCTGTGTGTCCGGCAAATTCTCCTGCTTTGTCCACATCCACTGTACTACTGATTTAAAACTTGCTCCAATTACACCTCTGGCTCCTCTGTTTTTAGTATTTACCCTGGGCTCCCATACCGCTATTTGCTGCTCAGAAGTGCCGTCTGCACAGTCAACGCTTGCTCCAGTGTTATTGGGGTTCTGTAATGTCAGTTGATCCCCAGCTGTGTGTCCGGCAAATTCTCCTGCTTTGTCCACATCCACTGTACTACGGATTTAAAACGTGCTCCAATTACACCTCTGGCTCCTCTGTTTTTAGTATTTACCCTGGGCTCCAATACCGCTATTTGCTGCTCAGAAGTGCCGTCTGCACAGTCAACGCTTGCTCCAGTGTTATTGGGGTTCAGTAACGTCAGCTGATACCCAGCTGTGTGTCCGGCAAATTCTCCTGCTTTGTCCACATCCACTGTACTACTGATTTAAAACTTGCTCCAATTACAACTCTGGCTCCTCTGTTTTTAGTATTTACCCATGGCTCCAATACCGCTAGTTGCTGCTCAGAAGTGCCGTCTGCACAGTCAACGCTTGCTCCAGTGTTATTGGGGTTCAGTAACGTCAGCTGATACCCAGCTGTGTGTCCGGCAAATTCTCCTGCTTTGTCCACATCCACTGTACTACTGATTTAAAACTTGCTCCAATTACACCTCTGGCTCCTCTGTTTTTAGTATTTACCCTGGGCTCCCATACCGCTATTTGCTGCTCAGAAGTGCCGTCTGCACAGTCAACGCTTGCTCCAGTGTTATTGGGGTTCAGTAATGTCAGTTGATCCCCAGCTGTGTGTCCGGCAAATTCTCCTGCTTTGTCCACATCCACTGTACTACGGATTTAAAACGTGCTCCAATTACACCTCTGGCTCCTCTGTTTTTAGTATTTACCCTGGGCTCCAATACCGCTAGTTGCTGCTCAGAAGTGCTGTCTGCACAGTCAACACTTGCTCCAGTGTTATTGGGGTTCAGTAACGTCAGCTAATCCCCAGCTGTGTGTCCGGCAAATTCTCCTGCTTTGTCCACATCCACTGTACTACTGATTTAAAACTTGCTCCAATTACAACTCTGGCTCCTCTGTTTTTAGTATTTACCCTGGGCTCCAATACTGCTAGTTGCTGCTCAGAAGTGCCGTCTGCACAGTCAACGCTTGCTCCAGTGTTATTGGGGTTCAGTAATGTCCGCTGATCCCCAGCTGTGTGTCCGGCAAATTCTCCTGCTTTGTCCACATCCACTGTACTACTGATTTAAAACTTGCTCCAATTACACCTCTGGCTCCTCTGATTTTAGTATTTACCCTGGGCTCCAATACCGCTAGTTGCTGCTTAGAAGTGCCGTCTGCACAGTCAACGCTTGCTCCAGTGTTATTGGGGTTCAGTAACGTCAGCTGATCCCCAGCTGTGTGTCCGGCAAATTCTCCTGCTTTGTCCACACCCACTGTACTACTGATTTAAAACTTGATCCAATTACACCTCTGGCTCCTCTGTTTTTAGTATTTACCCTGGGCTCCAATACCGCTAGTTGCTGCTCAGAAGTGCCGTCTGCACAGTCAACGCTTGCTCCAGTGTTATTGGGGTTCAGTAACGTCAGCTGATCCCCAGCTGTGTGTCCGGCAAATTCTCCTGCTTTGTCCACATCCACTGTACTACTGATTTAAAACTTGCTCCAATTACACCTCTGGCTCCTCTGTTTTTAGTATTTACCCTGGGCTCCAATACCGCTAGTTGCTGCTCAGAGGTGCCGTCTGCACAGTCAACGCTTGCTCCAGTGTTATTGGGGTTCAGTAATGTCAGCTGATCCCCAGCTGTGTGTCCAGCAAATTCTCCTGCTTTGTCCACATCCACTGTACTACGGTTTTAAAACGTGCTCCAATTACACCTCTGGCTCCTCTGTTTTTAGTATTTACCCTGGGCTCCAATACCGCTATTTGCTGCTCAGAAGTGCCGTCTCAACAGTCAACGCTTGCTCCAGTGTTATTGGGGTTCAGTAACGTCAGCTGATCTCCAGCTGTGTGTCCGGCAAATTCTCCTGCTTTGTCCACATCCACTGTACTACTGATTTAAAACTTGCTCCAATTACACCTCTGGCTCCTCTGTTTTTAGTATTTACCCATGGCTCCAATACCGCTAGTTGCTGCTCAGAAGTGCCGTCTGCACAGTCAACGCTTGCTCCAGTGTTATTGGGGTTCAGTAACGTCAGCTGATACCCAGCTGTGTGTCCGGCAAATTCTCCTGCTTTGTCCACATCCACTGTACTACTGATTTAAAACTTGCTCCAATTACACCTCTGGCTCCTCTGTTTTTAGTATTTACCCTGGGCTCCCATACCACTAGTTGCTGCTCAGAAGTGCCGTCTGCACAGTCAACGCTTGGTCCAGTGTTATTGGGGTTCAGTAACGTCAGCTGATCCCCAGCTGTGTGTCCGGCAAATTCTCCTGCTTTGTCCACATCCACTGTACTACTGATTTAAACCTTGCTCCAATTACACCTCTGGCTCCTCTGTTTTTAGTATTTACCCTGGGCTCCAATACCACTAGTTGCTGCTCAGAAGTGCCGTCTGCACAGTCAACGCTTGCTCCAGTGTTATTGGGGTTCAGTATCCTCAGCTGATCCCCAGCTGTGTGTCCGGCAAATTCTCCTGCTCTGTCCACATTCACACTACTACAGATTTTAAAGTTGCTCCAATTACGCCTCTGGCTCCACTCTGTTTTTAGTATTTACCCTGGGTTCCAGCACCGCCAGCTGTTTCCCAGCAGTGTCTTTGGCACGGGTACTCCCTCCTGCCCAGCCTGGTTCCAGCACGTCAGCTGTTTCCAGGTAGTGTCAACGTCACTTTGCCTCCAATGCGTTGTCCTGTCGTGTTGCGGTCGGGTTAGCCAACTCTATGGTGCCTGCATTTTAGGTGACTCCTATGTGGGCTGCGGGATCTGGCAATGAAGGCTGGTTCCATAGTGCCAATAAGACAAGCACCCCCTGTAGGACTGTGGGTTTCATTAACTGCGGCCGGCTCGCGGCCTTGCAACTTTTTTTTACATGGGTACCTTCTGCTACCCATCCGGGTTCCAGTACCGTCAGCTGGTTCTCGGCAGTGCCTTTGGCTTAGGTGCCTCCTTCTCGGTATCCAAGTTCCACCAACGTCTGCTGGTCCTTGGTAGTGCTTTCTGGCACAGGTACCTCCTGCTTAGTAACCGAGTTCCAGTACCGTCAGCTGTTCTTCGGTAGTTCCATTGGCTCTTGTACCTTCTGCTACCCATCCGGGTTCCAGTACCATCAGCTGGTTCTCGGCAGTGCCTTTGGCTTAGGTGCCTCCTTCTCGGTATCCAAGTTCCACCAACGTCTGCTGGTCCTTGGTAGTGCTTTCTGGCACAGGTACCTCCTGCTTAGTAACCGAGTTCCAGTACTGTCAGCTGGTCCTCGGTAGTTCCTTTGGCTCTTGTACCTTCTCCTACCCATTCGGGTTCCAGTACCATCAGCTGGTTCTCGGCAGTTCCTCAGCCTTCTTGTACCTTCTGCTACATTTCCAAGTTCAAGCTTTTTGAAATGGTTCTTGGTAATTACTCTGGATCTCCCTGACGAGGACCCTGAAGACGAGGACCCTGAAGACCTCCCCGAAGAAGACGAGGACCCCGAAGACGAGGACCCTGAAAACGAGGACCCTGAAGACCAACCCAAAGAAGACGAGGACCCCGAAGATGAGGACCCTGAAGACGAGGACCCTGAAGACCACCCCGAAGAAGACGAGGACCCCGAAGACGAGGACCCTGAAGACGAGGACCCTGAAGACCAACCCGAAGAAGACGAGGACCCCGAAGACGAGGACAATGAAGAAGAGGACCCTGAAGACGACCCCAAAGAAGATGAGGACCCCGAAGACGATGACCCTGAACACGAGGACCCTGAAGACCACCCCGAAGAAGACGAGGACCCCAAAGACGACGACCCTGAAGACGACAACCCTGAAGACCACCCCGAAGAAGACCAAGAAGATGACCCTGAAGAAGTTGACCAAGAGGACAAAGAAGAAGAAGACAACCACCAAGATACAGAAGAACAAGAGACAGAAAACCAAGAAGCTGAAGTACAAGAAGCTGCAGAACAAAAAGCGGAAGAACATTAAGCATAAGACTAAAAATCAGAGCAAAAGATAATATCTAAATTATAAGCAGAAGATGACTAAGCAGTGTATGGGGGTGAGTCCGTTCCTCCTCGTGGTGCCCCTGGAAAAGACCTACTGCTGCAGGCCAAACTGAACGCGGACAAATCCTGTTGTAAATCTCTTGTGACGGGCAGAACGAAAGGTGTAATGTTCAAACTTTTATAGATAACAACTACAGGAATGCCTGTCACAAATAAGAATATGATGAAGAAGAAGAATATGAAGAAGAAGAAGTAGAATATGAAGAAGAATAATAGTTGAATAAGAAGAATATGAAGAATGTAAAAAAAAGAATAATACGAAGAAGGTGAAGAAGATGAAGAAGGTGAAGAAGAAGTTGATGAAAAAGATGCTGATGCTGAGGATGATGAAGGAGAAAGTGTGGGAGAAGTAAAAAAGAAGGTGAAGAGCATGGAAGTAGTGAAACATAAATATCTGACAAAATCTAAAAATACTTAACATAGTCAATATTTCCTTAACTCAGAACGTCTTAAAAAAAATATTAATTCCTGCTATTCCATTTGATTGGGCTAAACCTCTATGCCTTTATTGTCTCCCCCACCTCCCCCAATACATTCTACATTATTCTTAGTTGTTTTCCTTCATGTAGAATTAACCTACAAGGAAAGAAAGGGTTTATTTTCATTCCGATATTTCTGTCCCATTGACTTGAATTGGTTTCCGGTATCGGAATCGGCGATATCCGATACTTTTTGGGTATCGGTCCGATCCAATCCGATCTGATATTTCCCGATATCGGAAGGTATCGCTCAACACTAGTAACAACCCGTCCAATGCACACAGGCTAAGAAATCAAACCATAGATGTCCATAAATTAAGCTATGTGTAATAATGAGAAATGACACAGGGAAATGTCATATGAAGAAAGAGGTGCAAAAAGCCATGAGACCAGATAAAATCTATCAGTAGTTATTAAAATCAGGGAAAAAGTGTTGAGCATGCTTAATGAAATATATTTAATTTGTTGTACAAAAGCCTTTGTTGGTGAAGACCGCTTCAAGATGCCTCCTGTATGGAGAAACTGGTCACATGCATTGCTCAGGTGTGATTTTAGACCATTCTTCCACACAAACACCCTTCAAATTCTGAAGGTTCAGTGGGCTCCTTCTATGAACTCTGAGCTTTAGTTCCTTCCATAAATTTTCTATTGGATTCAGGTCTTGTGATTGGCTGGGCCATTCTAGCAGCTTTATTTTCTTCCTCTGAATCCAAGTGAGAGTTTAATTGGCTGTATGTTTGGGATCATTGTCTTGCTTAAATATCCACCCTCGTTTCATCTTCATCATCCTAGTAGGTTTGTTCATTCATCTTTCGTTTAACAATATGAAGTTTACCAGTGCCGTGTGTTGAAAAATAGCCCCACATCATGATGTTCCCACCTCCAATCTTCACTGTTGGTATGGTGTTTTTTGGGTGATATGCAGTGCCTTTTGGCCTCCAAACATGCTGTGTAGTATGGCATACAAAGAGTTAAACTTTTGTCTCATCTAACCAGACTATATTCTCACAGTATTTCAGAAGCTTGTCTAAATATTGTTGAGAAAACTTTAAACGGGCTTGAACATGATTTTTGTTTAGCAATGGAGTCTTGTGTGGTGAGCGTGCATACAGGCTATGGTGGTTGAGTGCATTACTTATAGTTTCCTTTAAAACAATTGTACCTGCTAAATCTAGTTCTTTCTGTAGCTCTCCACAGGTGGTCTTTGGCTCTTGGACAACTCTTCTGATAATTCGATTCACTCCTGTGTCTGAAACCTTTGCAGGGAGCACCTGGTGATGTCCGATTTATGGGGAAATTATGTTTTTTTCCATTTCCAGATTTTGGGCCCACCTGTGCTCACTGGAACCTTCAGTAGTTTAGAAATTCTTCTGTAACCAATGCCATCAGTATGTTTTGCAACAATAAGGTTGCAAAGGTCTTGAGAGAGCTCACTGGTTTTACCCATCTTGAGATGTTTCTTGGGAGGCACTTTGGTAATGAGACACCTTTTTATAGGCCATCAGTTGAACCAGTTGATATTATTTTTCCCTAAGTGGCAGGATTGCTTTCTAATTACTGATAGATTTCAGTCAGTGTCATGAATTCCTATGGATTTTTGCAACTCTCTTTCTTCATGTGTTTAATTCTTTTTTTGCTGTGTCATTTCTCATTATTACACATAACTTAATTTATGGACATCTATGGTTTGATTTCTTTGCCTGTGTGGATTAGATGGGTTGTTTCAGACATCTGTTGAGAATTTAATGTCAATAGCACCTTTAGAAATATATTTGCTTAAAAAATTGGTTACTTGTTCAATACTTATTTTACTCGCTGTATATATAGTGGAGAAAATAAGTATTTTATACACTGCCGATTTTACAAGTTTTCCCACCTACCCTTGAACTGTGAGAGACAGAATCTAAAAATAAAAACCAGAAAATCACATTGTAGGATTTTTAAATAATTAAATAAGTATTTGATCACTTATAAACCAGCAAGAATTCTGGCTCTCACAGACCTGTTAGTTTTTCTTTAAGAAACCCTCCTACTCTACACTCATAACCTGTATTAATTGCACCTGTTTGAACTCGTTAGCTATATAAAAGACACCTGTCCACATAATCAATCACACTCCAACCTCTCCCCCATGGAAAAGACCAAAGAGCTGTCTGAGGACACCAGGGACAAAATTGTAGACCTGCACAAGACTCGGATGGTCTACAGGACAATTGGCAAGCAGCTTGGTGAGAAGGCAAAAACTGTTGACACAATTATTAGAAAATGGAAGAAACGCAAGATGACTGTCAATCTTCCTCGATCTGGGGCTCCATGCATGATCTCGGCTTGTGGGGTAAGGATAATGTTGTGCACGTAGGTGGCGCACGTGGTTCGCGGACCCACTTGTGCCATGGACCGGACTTACCCTGGAATGGTGTAACTAAGTAGCTAGTTTGGTGCTCATTGGAGCCTCTAGTGGAGAGGTCAGGCTTGTGCAGCAGTGTTATGATACTGGCGTAGCACTGCTGGAAACCTGTGGCCGAAAGAGGACGAGCAGGAACAGCAAGCAGTTATAGATGTTCTTGGATGTAGCAAAGGAGGTATAGGAAACAATCCGTAGATAGGTGAGAACAGTCTGGGTAAGACAATCCAGCAGCTGGAGACTGGAACTAGACTAAACAGTTAGACACAATACTCAAGCAATGAGTGAGAGATCCATGTGGCTTAAAGTAGGTCCAAACAGGAAACAAGATGGATTCCACAGGTTCAGAATCTGCCATTATAGTAAAGGGCAATTGCAGAACACAACAACAATCTCCAGTAGTAAAGAGTGTGATTGCAGCACAATTATTAAGGTGAACAATAGCAGCCATTCGTGGTCAAACTGTTGAAGGACAACAGGAATCCTGACATTACTCAACCCTTTCAACAGTAGCCTCCGGACGATGCTTGGCTTGGTTTATGTGGGTATTTTTGGTGAAACTCTTTAAGCTGTCGAGGGGCATTGATTTTTTCTACAGGTTTCCGTGAGTTATCTTCAGGGCCATACCCATGCCCTTTAATAAGTACTGCAATTTGTTTCGGAATATTCTGGAATCCAGGACCTTTTCAACTGTGTAATGTTCTTGCCCATCCACTTCAAAAGGATCAGGAGGTAGACGACCACCTGGAAAACGATTTGGAACAAATGGCTTTAGTAAGGAGACATGGAACACTGGATGTATCTTCATTGTTCTGGGAAGTTGAAGGCAAAAAGCTATTGAGCTAACTTTGTCTAATTATTTTAAAAGGACCAATACATTTTTGACCCACTTTTGGTCAGGGAATATGGAGTTTCAAATTCTTGGTGCTTCATCACCCACTTGGAAGCTTGGAGAAGGTCTGCAAGATTTATCTGCTGCTTCCTTATATTTCTCCTGGGTAATTCTTAAAGGTATGTTTTAGTATTTCCAGATTCTGTTTCAGCGATTGTATTCTGTTGGTGACAGCAGAGATATGCGTTTCACTTGGAAAATTAGGAAGGATACTTGGATGCTACCCAGAATTTGCGAAGAATGGTGTTTGTTTGGTTGAATAATTTTGAGAATTGTTGTATGAAAATTCTGCCATAGGAAGCAAATCAACCCAGTCTTCCTGGAGATGACAAATGTAGCATCTGAGAAATTGCTTAAAGGTTTGGTTTGTGCGTTCAGTCTGACCATTAGATTGATGCAATGCAGAAAATTAACTGAAATCAATGTCCAAAGCTGCACAAAAATTCTTCTGACTAGTGTTGAGCCACCCCCGTAGTGTTCGAGTTCGGTTCGGTTCGTCGAACACCCGTGTGTTCGCCGAACTGTTCGTCGAACACCTTCGAACACCGTTAAAACCAATGGCAGGCAAACAAAAACACATAGAAACACATAGAAAACACCTTCAAAGGTGTCCAAAAGCTGACAAACTGCTCAGAAGACACAACTAACACATGGAAAAGTGACAAGTACATATAGTCATGCGAAAAGAAAAGAGGTGGAGGAGTAAAAGGAGGGGGAGACACAAATATAGGCATGTCATGCCCTTCTAAAGTCCAAAAAGTGAGAAGCCGACACGTTCAGTCCGCTCCTGCCCGTGCTACCTCCGTGTCGCCGGGTTTGTGCCAGAGCCGCGGTGAACCCTGACGGCCAGCCCCCCTCTCCCAATACTGGTGCCTGTCCGCTGGTGGGTCGAGCGAGCCCCCCTGTGGTGGAGGCAGCTCTAAGCTTTTTAATTTAAATTGTCTCTCTAATTTGAATGAATACACTTTAAATCCATTTACAAGGATCTATTGGAGGGCAAGTCTCATGCCAGCAGCCGCGTAATTCCAGCTCCAGTAGCGTCCACTAAAGCTGCTGCAGTTAAAAAGCTTTTATAAGGATCGAGCTCGGCTGTCCACCGCAAGGCATCCTACTGCCAGTCCCAGCCCCTATGCCTTGGGGTGCCTCCTGATGCTCTTCACTGAGTATCCCGTGGTCCCGAAGCATTTCCTTTGAAAAAATTAAGTGTCCAAACTACAGGTGGTGTAGCTTGCTTAACAGCCGGGATAATCCGCTGACTAGCAGACACTGCTACTAGGCACAAAGTATTTCCTGGGCTAGATGCAGTTAAAAATTTGTAATTAGATACTCTCGTTGGATGCTGAGAAAGCATTCCATAGAGTCTCCTGGCACGCCATATATGATTCTCTTAAAAAGCTTGGGGTAGGGGTCTAGGGGACCCTTTTATAGCCAAAATCATGGCCCTGTATCACAATACGTCACCTAGGCTGAAGATAAATGGAACTGTAGCACCCTGAGGGCTCGGTTGCTACAGAGGTATTGCACCTCACCCAGAGGTGTGATATCTCACTCTCAGGTAAGTATGGAGTGTGGATCAGGACCCGACACCTGCATGCATTACACCACATTGCCGTGGGGCAGGGCGACCAATATGCCTCTGAGATGGGCACGACAGTCCCTGTCCCTGGCTGGAGTGGGGGGAGGGAACACTGAGGAAGGGGAACCCTGTAGTGCAGGAGCAGGGAGGAAGCAGTTCCTGGGTGCATTGTGAAGGGAGTATAAAAGGTGGGCACCATCTTAGTTCAGTGCAGAGAAGTCTGAGCAGAAGTGGCAGGGAGCAGGGGCTCTGCATGAGCTCTGCTCTGGAGGCGGGCCTAGTAACAGAGGCCCAGGCCTGGAAGAGGGAGAAGGAAGGAAGAGGAGCAGAGAAGGCTCCAGGAACGAGGAATGAAGTGATCCCAGGGGTGCGGACGGGCGAGTCGCCACCGCACGCCCGAATCCACCTGCATGGAGGGGTCAGGCCAAAGGGGGAGACCGGTCCCCGAAACTAGTGGAGGCAGGAAACGACCCTCAGCTAGAAACCGGAGACTCTGACATTTTATGTGGCGCAGCCCCTCGCTACACCCGCTAGGAAGGCACCACATAGGGTCAGGGAAACTGGCGCCAAGTTTACCAAGAGGAGGCCCAAGGCAGCCGGACAGAAGGGTTGGTAAGAAAGGCCAGACAAAGGACACACAAAGGGGGTCCTGTGAAGCGCTCCAAAGTTATCTGGGAGTTGTCTGAGCCCCTCACCTGGTGAGCACAGTACGACGTGGGCAGCCGTTACCTGCAGACGTGGTCTGGATAATAAGAACTGTGAGTAAAGGCCCTGGACTGCATCACTGACTCGGTGTCGTTACTGCTGCTGCCCTGCACCATCACCCCCATCCTCCGAATACACTGCCCTGAGGCTATACTCCTCCCGTGGGGAGTTATGCTACGCTCTGCTGCACCCACAACACCAGCCTCAGCGGTCTGCCCTGCAGCGGCGGTTCACTCTGACCGCAATCCACGGGTGGCGTAGTCGGACATTTAAACATCAAAACCACATAAATAGTTCCGCCACTGGTTTGACCACCCTGAGCCACGGAACCGGGTCGCCGCCACGAAGACTACAACCACCAGCATCCACCAAAAAAGGTCCGGCTCCGGGTGTCCCAAGGCCCAGGGGGTGCATCAGAACATTTTCATCACCTTTCACAATCACCAATGGGACAAGGCAGGGATGTCCTCTGTCCCCTCTCTTATACATCCTAGTGACGGAGCACCTGCTCTCATCAATTCGCCATAACCCCAATATTAGGTGGATTGAGGTGGGAGGCACCGAGTACAAGTGCTCTCTATTTGCTGATGATGTCCTAGTATATATCACTCAATCACATATATCCATCCATGCTGTTATGGCTGAAATAGATCACTTTGTTACATGGTCAAATTTTAAAATCAATGCAGCGAAGTCGATGTCTCCCTCCCCAAATCCATATAGGATTCCATCCAGTCCAACTTTCCCTTTGCCTGGCCCTCACAGGGTATCAAATACTTAGGAATTCCTATTCATAGAGACCTCTCCCATCTATGTTATCTTAATTTTGGGCCCTTTATTGAACAACTCCATACAGACCACGGTTGGCAAGTTAGAACTGTAAGATTCACTACGTGAACCACTGGTGTTTTGTGGAAAAGCACATGTACACTGTGTTCCAAATTATTATGCAAAAAGTGTTTAGGAGTGATAAGGGAAGAATTTGTTTGTCAGTTAAACTCATTGATGGTGATGTGTGTCAGGGCTCTTTATATCACTGTAAGCAATTGCAGACACCTGTGCTAATTAGTTTGGCAGGTGTGTCCAATGAAAGGCAAGACTACTTAAGAAGGCTGTCCCACATTATTAAGCAGCCTACATTTTCTGCCAAAATGGGAAAGAAAAAGGATGTGTCGGCTGCTGAGAAGCAACAAATTGTGCAGTGTTTAGGTCAAGGCATGACTACAATCAACATTGTGCGATGATCAGGATGAAGTGTCTTGGCAATCAAGAAGTATGTAGCTGTTTCACAGTACACACGTGTGCGTGCTGATAAGGGCAAATTGAGGACTCTTTCCTACAGGCAATTACGTCAGGTTAAAAGAGCAGCGGCAAAAAAGCCTTGTCATAGCAGCAGACAAGTTTTTGAAGCTGCTGGTGCCTCCAACGTCCCCCGAACAACAAGATGCAGGGTCCTTCAGAGGTTTGCAGCTGTGCATACGCCATCCTATCGACCTCCTCTATCCACTTCACACAAGCAGAAACGGCTCCAGTGGGCTAAACATTACATGAAGACTGATTTCAAAACTGTTTTGTTCACGGATGAATGCCGTGCAGCGCTCGATGGTCCAGATGGATGGAGTGGAGGATGGCTGGTTGATGGACACCCCACGCAAACACGGCTACAGCGCCAACAAGGAGGAGGTGGAGTAATGTTTTGGGCTGGAATCATGGGGAGAGAGATTGTCGGCCCCTTTAGGATCCCTGAAGGCACTAAAGATGAACTCCATAATGTATGTGGATTTTCTCAAACAGCACTTCCTGCCATGGTTCAAGAAGAAGAACCGTGTATTTCACAGCAAGATCATTTTTTTGCATGATAATGCACCATCTCATGCTGCACATAAAACATCTGCATCTCTGGCTGATATGGGCATAAAAGGGGACAAACTTATGGTGTGACCCCCATGCTCCCCTGACCTCTACCCCATTCAGAACCTCTGGAGCATCATCAAAAGGAGTGTCTATGATGGCGGGAGGCAGTTCACATCTAAGCAACACCTCTGGGAGGGTATTCTGTCCTCATGCAAAACAATTGAAGCAGAAACCATCCAAAACCTGACAAATTCAATGGACAAGAGAGTTCAGAAGCTCCTTTCGAACAAGGGGTCCTATGTGAAAATGTAACATCACCTAGAATAAAGTTTTGAGTTGAAAACTGTTTGATTTCAGTTTCTAATAACTTGGTAATGCTTATAATTTCAAAAATGACCATTTTTTTGGTCTTTATTAAAATGAAAAGGTTGATCGAAAAGTTTGGGGGATCTAAGAGTGTGGCAACCCAGTAGTCATGATTACTTCGAATTCTGACAATATGAGGGTCATGTTGCAGGTAGTGCAGCAAGAAGGCACTTATGTGTCTTGCGCATCTCGGAGCCCCAAAATTATTTTCCGGGCTAGATGCAGCTAAAAATTATTATTAATTTTAAATCTGGTGGAGCTTAGTATAGATGGCCTAATAGGATCAGTGCTGCACACTGCTACAAAGCCCAAATTATTTTCCAGCCAAGATACAGATAAACACGATTAGTAATTTTAAATCTGGTGGAGCTTATTATAGATGGTCTAATAGAATCAGTGCTGCACACTGCTACAAAGCCCAAATTATTTTCCAGCCAAGATACAGATAAACATGATTAGTAATTTGAAAGCTTAAAACGGTTGGTAGGGTGATTTTAACCAATCATCAAGCTTTTACTCTCCCCAGGATGACACAGGGGTAGAAAAGTCGTTTCGGATCCATGATTTGTTCATCTTTATGAACGTGAGTCTGTCTACATTATCAGTGGAGAGCCGCGTGCGCTTATCTGTCAGCACACCACCAGCAGCGCTGAACACACGTTCAGACAGAACGCTGGCTGCGGGGCATGACAAGATCTCCAAGGCGTAAGTGGCTAGCTCCGGCCATTTATCCAGATTGGAAGCCCAAAAAGAGCAAGGGTCCAGTGACACAGTCATGGCTTCAATGTTTACTTGGAGATACTCCTGTACCATCGTCTCTAGGCGTTGACTATGTGTCAGACTTCTTGTCTCCTGTGGCCTTGCAAAGGATGGGCTAAAAAAGTGGTGAAATGATTCCGCAAAATTGATGTTACCAGCAGATACTGTGGTTCTGTTACGGTTTGAGTGCTGAACACTTGACGGTCCCACGGTTGGCAAGTTGGAACTGTGAGATTCACTACGTGCACCACTGGTGTTTTGTGGAAAAGCACATGTAAGATTCTGCAACAGTCTCTGCTGATACTCCTGCATGCGTGCATCCCTTTCTATGGCAGGAATAATTTCGGCAAATTTACTTTTGTACCGGGGATCTAACAGTGTGGCAACCCAGTAGTCAGGATTATTTCTAATTCTCACAATTCGAGGGTCATGTTGCAGGTAGTGCAGCAAGAAGGCACTCATGTGTGTTGCGCATCCAGGAGCACCAAGTCCCTGTTGTGTTGGTGGCGAGGTAACAATCATGCTTCCTTCCTCTGTCCTCTCCCCCCAACCTCGCACAACAGAAATGTGATCAAGGTCTCCCTCATCTGATGAGTCTTCCATCAGTTCATCCTCCACTTCTTCCTGGGCTCCTGCACCTTCCTCACTAGTTTGGCTGCTACCATGCGCCCTGGTAAAACCATCTCCCCCACCCTCACATGCCTGCCGCCTTGGTGCTGCCGACCGTCTGGACCTTGCAGATGTTAGCCCTTCCGCATACAACTCCTCCTCCTCTACTTCCTCCACCTCCTCTTGTGCCACCACCTGACTCCGAATTCTGTTTAACATGTGCTCCAGCATGTAAATCACCGGAATAGTCATGCTGATAATGGCATCGTCAGCACTAAACATCTTCGTCGCCATTTCAAAACTGTGCAGAAGGGTGCATAGGTCCCTGATCTGAGACCACTCCTCCAGCGTGATTTGCCCCACCTCTGGATCTCGTTGGCCCAGGCTATACGTCAGAACGTATTGCACCAGGGCTTGTCGTTGCTGCCACAGTCGCTGCAACATGTGCAGAGTTGAATTCCACCGGGTAGGCACATCGCATTTTAGCCGGTGAAGTGGCAGGCCCAACGACTTCTGTAGAGATGTAAGTCGCTGAGCTGCGGGATGCGAACGGCGGAAGTGAGCACACAGCGACCGTGCCCTCTGCAGAAGGCCATCTAGTCTGGGATAGTGGGCTAAAAATTGCTGGACAACCAGGTTCAACACGTGAGCCATACAAGGCACGTGTGTGACATTGCCCCCGGCGAAGGGCCGCACCCAGGTTTGCAGCATTGTCGCACATGGCCTTCCCTGGTTTCAGGTCCAGTGGAGACAACCATTCATGAAATTGGTTCTCCAGAGCTGACCACAACTCCTCAGCTGTGTGACTCACATTTCCCAGACATTTCAAAGTAAAAACCGCCTGATGACGTTGAGCCCTACTGCCAGCATAGTAAGGAGGTGTGCAGGATCCCTTCTGCGCAGTTAGAAAGCTTGTGGCATGACCAGACAGGCTTTGGGTGCAGGTGGAAGACCGAGAGGAGGTTGAGGAGGCAGAAGCAGTGGAGGAACTTTGACATAAAGAGGATTGACGCACAACTCGTGGGGACGGCAAGACTTGGACAGCAGCCCCTTGTCCTGCTGTCACCATAGTTACCCAGTGCCCAGTCAGCGACATGTAACGCCCCTGTCCATGCCTACTCGTCCAAGTGTCTGTGGTGAAATGCACCCTGTCACACACAGAGTTTCTCAAAGAAGCGGTGATGTTGTGTGCGACATGCTGGTGGAGCGCAGGCACACCTTTCTTTGAGAAGTAGTGCCGACTGGGCATCTGGTACTGGAGCACTGCGACGGACATAAGGTCTCGAAAATCCTCTGTGTCCACCAGGCGGAAAGGCAGCATTTCTGTAGCCAAGAGCTTGCAGATGGTGAAATTCAACCTCTTAGCTTTCTCATGGCTAGGAGGAAATGGTCTTTTACTTGTCCACATCTGAGGGACCGAGGGCTGGCTATTGTGCTTAGACGGGGTTGATAAGGGTGTCCCCGGCAAACTGCCGGTCTGTGAGGAAGATGCAGGCGGACATGTTAGGTTGCCTTGATCCAAAGGTGGTGCTATCGATGTCGGACAGCGCTCAACACCAGCTGGTGTTCCCACCTCCACAGAAAATGATGACCTGCCAATCACGCTGGCTGTTGCGGGTAAAGAGGTGGCAGGTCTGCGCCCCAAAACAGGTGTGACTGCTGTCCCCCCAGTCACAGAGGATGAAGAGGCCGCGGATGCACAAGATATGGCAGACGGTGGTTGGCCCGGCCGGCTAGGCCGCATTGTAGCACACTGAGCTTCCCACTGCAACTTATGCTTCATGTCCATGTGCCGGTTCATGCATGAAGTACTCAAACTATGTATTTTTTGGCCTCTACTTAGCTTTTGCTGACAAATGTTACAGATAACACGAGTTGGGTCATCTTTATCGATCTGAAAAAATGCCCAGGCTATGCAAGGCTTAGCACCCATGCGACCTGAAGAGCCACCACGACTTGTGGTGAGAGGCAGAGTTGTGTTTGAGGATGCAGTTGTTGACGTGCTTCCAGTACTACGTCTCTATCCAGGAAGACGCAACCTGACCTCGTCGTCACTAGCATCTTCCTCCACCTCCTCTGCTGACCTCATCTCTTGGCTGACTGTGGGTTGACAGTAAGTGGGATCTCCAACCTCATCATCATCACCCTGTGCGTTATCACACCCGTCGTCCTCAGAGCCAACCTGTTCCTGCCCTGACAAAAAACTAAAGTTGTCGCTCCAATCAGGTATTTGAGTCTCATCATCGTCTTCCTCATTGTCTCCACCAACAGGAGTTACAGTTTGGGAATGAGGGTCTACATTATGGTCAGAACCTTCTGCGTCTGGTCCTGGATCCGACTCATAAAGATTCTGGGCATCAGTGCAGATCATTTCCTCGTCTGGATTCACAGAAGCACTGGAGTCGACCTCTGATTCCCAGGCTATAGTATGAGTAAACAGCTCTGCAGACTCAACCATCTGTTCTACCTCATACTCAGACGGGCAGCTGGAGATTTGGGAGCTGTGAGGAAGCAAGTGCGATTGGGGTGACACCTTTGAGGACTGGAGTATTTGTGATGTTGAAGTTGATGTGGAGGAGAGCCCACTTAAAGGAGCACTTGATATCCGTTGAAGCACCTGCTGTTTTTGTGCCTCATCTGGAATTTGTAGCGATTGGCGTGGCCGTAAGAAAGGGATCTTATCACATTGTCCGCTAAAAGAAGTAGACATTTTAGTTTGGCTGGAAGATGGTCTTTCTTCTGCAGATGTTACTGTTGCTTTAACACCTACCTAATTCACAACTCTGGAGTTGTTTGCACAAAGAAACAATGGATGGGAACCGAGCAGAGCTGAGTGGCCAAACTGTGGTATTAGGCCAAAACTATTGGCTGGGTTAGATGGAGAAAAAAATTATATTCGATTTGCAACCTGATGGAGGTCAGTATAGATGGACTAATAGAACAAGTCCCACACACAGCTAGAAGCCCAAATATTTTTTCAGAGGTAGATGCAGAAAAAAAATATATTCAGTTTGCAACCTGATGGAGGTCAGTATAGATGGACTAATAGAGAAAGTCCCACACACTGCTAGAAGGCCAAATATTTTTTCAGAGCTAGATGCAGATAAAAAATTATTTTGAATTTGCAACCTGATGGAGGTCAGTATAGGTGGACTAATAGAACAAGTCCCACACACTGCTAGAAGGCCAAATATTTTTTCAGAGCTAGATGCAGAAAAAAATTATATTCAGTTTGCAACCTGATGGAGGTCAGTATAGATGGACTAATAGAACAAGTCCCACACACATCTAGAAGCCCAAATATTTTTTCAGAGGTAGATGCAGAAAAAAATTATATTCAGTTTGCAACCTGATGGAGGTCTGTATAGATGGATTAATAGAACAAGTCCCACACACAGCTAGAAGCCCAATATTTTTTCAGAGGTAGATGCAGATAAAAATTATTTTTAATTTGCAACCTGATGGAGGTCAGTATAGATGGACTAATAGAGAAAGTCCCACACACTGCTAGAAGGCCAAATATTTTTTCAGAGCTAGATGCAGATAAAAATTATTTTTAATTTGCAACCTGATGGAGGTCAGTATAGATGGACTAATAGAGAAAGTCCCACACACTGCTAGAAGGCCAAATATTTTTTCAGAGCTAGATGCAGAAAAAAATTATATTCAGTTTGCAACCTGATGGAGGTCAGTATAGATGGACTAATAGAACAAGTCCCACACACAGCTAGAAGCCCAAATATTTTTTCAGAGGTAGATGCAGATAAAAATTATTTTTAATTTGCAACCTGATGGAGGTCAGTATAGATGGACTAATAGAGAAAGTCCCACACACTGCTAGAAGGCCAAATATTTTTTCAGAGCTAGATGCAGATAAAAATTATTTTTAATTTGCAACCTGATGGAGGTCAGTATAGATGGACTAATAGAGAAAGTCCCACACACTGCTAGAAGGCCAAATATTTTTTCAGAGCTAGATGCAGAAAAAAATTATATTCAATTTGCAACCTGATGGAGGTCAGTATAGATGGACTAATAGAATGATGCTATGCCCAAAAGATTTTACTTCACTAGGTGCAGTAAAAAAATTGGTATTCTATACACAGGTGGTATATCTTGCAACACAGATAGGCTACTCCACTGACTAACACACTCTGCAATAGGCCAAAAAGGATTAGCTTTGCTAGATTCAGCCAAATGCTGTGAAAAAAACTTGCACAGCACTGGCACAGACCTGCCTGGCAAAAACTGATAGGAACTGATGTAACCTAGTCCTGAAAAGGACTGCAATTACAATTAGTCTTTACTCCCACAATCTATCTATTTAAGAGCACAGACCTGCCTGATAAAAGTCGTAGGAAATGCTGTAACCTAGTCCTTAAAAGGACTGCAATCACAACTATTCCTAACTCCCAAGCTATCTGTAGATTTGTGCGAAAATTGGCTTGAAATTAACAAGGTATAGCGCACACAGCAACAGCGGTGCCGTCTAACACGCAGCTGCAGCAGTGAGAAAATGGTGGCGACGGGGAAAATGGCTTGGTCTTATAGGGCAAGGACATGTGACATACACTGCCAATGACACATGCCCTTGCTTGTGTGAAAAACAGCAGTTCGCTCCGTATGTGCGCTGCTGATAGGCTGACAGACTGAACCTCCCCACTGCAAATGCGGGAAAGAGAAAAAAAAAATGGAGATCTTCATTATTCCTGCAGAGATCCATCCCCTGCCCCTCCCCCCACCCCGCTGTACACTCAAACTGCGTATTAACATTAATTTTCATCATTACTGAGAAAAAATCCAGTTATGATTTTGGTGCACGAACAGTTATCGAACATAACCTCGAACAGCCGAATTTTTCTCAAATCGTTCGTGTTCGCCGAACGGCTCGAACACCGCCCAAAACAGCTCGAATTTGAGATTGGCGAACAGTTCGAGTAGAACAACGCTCATCTCTACTTCTGACTTAGTCTGGAACCCAATGAAAACGAAACACATTTTGAATTACAACAGCAGTCTCTTTAGCAGAAGGTAAACCAGTGCAGGGGACAAAATGTGCTGCTTTGGTGAGTCGGTCCACCACTACTAGGATTGAACTCTTTCCCTTTGAAACTGGTAGTTCCACAATAAAGTCCATAGATATAGAGCCCCAAGGACGAGATGGAATTTTCAGAGGCTGCAATAATCCGATTGGTGATGGTGGGGAGTTTTATACATGGCACAGGTGCTACAGGAAGATACATATTTTTTAACATCTTTTTGGCAATTGGGCCACCAAAAGAAACGAGACAGAAATTCTTGTTTTTTGAATTGCTTTGTGTCCTGCTAACTCGGAGTCATGGATTAGTTTTATTACTTTAATTCTCACAGTTTCTGGAACATAGATGCAATGATTATGAGTTCATACTTTATTTTGAAAGGTAAGAGATATATCATCTGGTGGATGCAGAAGAATTGGGTCTATCTTGTATGCTTCCCATATAACTTCCAGCAAGTATTTGTTATGGGTCACCCCCCCAGGAAGTTGGACTCAGGCAGAATAGTTGTTGGTGATGCTGCTGTAGAAGGATCTTTGGAGAAGATCCTAGATAAAGCATCAGCCTTACCATTACAGGAGCCAGGTCTGTAAGAGATAACAAAGTTGAATCGGTTAAGAAAGAGACTCCATCGAGCTTGGCTGGGGACAAACATTTGGCAGACCTGATAAATTCAAGGTTACTATGGTCAGTTAGAACAACAATTTGTCAAGTTACTCATTCTAGATGATGTCGCCATTTCTTGAAAGTAGCAATGACAGCTAAGAGCTCTTTATTCCCCACATCATAAATATTCTCTAGCACAGTCAAACTTCTAGAAAAATAGACACAAGGATATAGAAAATCTTTTGTTGCTGTTATTTGTGATAGAATGGCCCCTACTGCACCGTCTGAAGCATCCACTTCTACAATAAAGGCATGTTCAGGATTGGGATGAATCAGTATAGGAGCTGTGGTGAACTTCACCTTCAAGCAAGGAAAAGCATCTTGTGCTTGAGGAGACCAAACAAACGATATGCCTTTCTTTGTTAATTCAGTGATTGGTGCAATTGAAAACTTTTTAATGAAATGTTTGTAAAAATTGGCAAAGAAAGCTCACAATTTTTTTTCACATTTTTTGGCGTTGGCCACTCAATGATATCTTGAATCTTGCTAGAGTTCATTTGCAATCCTTGAGTAGAGATTGTATAGCCCAAGAACTGGATCTCTGATGGAACTCACATTTTTTTCAGCTTAATATAAGATGGAGGGTTCTTAGATGCTCTAGCACAGTTTTCACATGATTCTGACGCTCTTCTGCAGAATTGGAAAAGATTAGTATATCATCTAGATAATGAGTACAAATTGATCAAGAAAGTCTCTGAAAATGTCATTAACGAAATGCTGAAATGTTGCAGGAGCATTGCACAGTCCAACGACATGTCTAAGTACTCATAGTGTCTGACGCGCCCCCTGGGCCAGTGTTGTTGGGGATACCCGGAGCCGGATCAGATGGGGGTTGTAGTCTCCGAGTGGCTGTGACCCGGTCCGTGCCCAGGGTGTCAAGCTCAGTGTGTGGCAGTCCTTATGATGTTACTAGATGTTCTTTTGTGTCGACTACGCCACCCGTTGAATTGCGGTCAATACGGCCGCCGCTGCAGCAGGGTCCGCTGAGGCTGGTGATGTATGTGCAGCTCAGGTAGTATAACCCCCAACGGGAGGGGTATAGCCTCAGGGGGTCAGTTGCAGAGGATGGGGGTTGTGGTGGTGCAGCGGGGATGGAAATGAGACTCAGAGTCGGGCTATGCAGTTCAGGGTTTGTTTACTTACTGCAGTTGTTCTGGTCACTCCGGCCTTAAGTGACCACCCGAGCCGTGCTGCGTCCACCAGGTCCTGGACTCGGCCAACCCCCAGGTGATTCTGGAGCGTGGTCCTGAGCTCCCTTTCTGTCCTGTCCTCTTCTCTGGCCTTCCCCACCAGGGATCCACCTATGTCCGGCTCCCTCGGGCCTCTTGGTGGTAAACCCTTGTCTCTGGGTTCCCTGACCCTATTCCTGGTCTGCCTTCTGGGTGGATTTAGTGGGTGATCGTGGCAGATCGATCCTGCCCACGACCTCCGGTTCCTGGCTAAGGTGTGCTGTAGCCTCTGCCAGCTTGGGATCCGGTACCCTGTTGCCAACTCTTCACCCTCTGGTCTAATTTGGGCTCTTGGAGTTCCTTCTTTCTCCCCCTCTGGGTCTTTCTTTCTCCTCTCTCTCTCTCTTGGCCTTGGAGCTGCTCTTCTCCTCTGCTCTAACAGACTGACCTCACTCTGCAAAAGACCCTGTCCTAAGATGGTGCCCACCTTATATACTCCCTCTATGTGTGAGCTCAGGTGACCAGCACCCAATGAGCTCCTAGCACTACCCAGACTGCTCCCCCTATCTGCCCCTACACTACTGGGATGTTCCACCCCCCTCCCACTCCAGCCAGGAACAGACACTGTCGTACCTGCACATTTCTCTAGTGGGAGTACCATCGGTCTGTTCCTCGGAAATGGGATGTGTGTAGTGCATGCAGCCTACTGAGCTCAGTTCCACACTCCATCCTCACCCGGGAGTGGAATACCACACCTCTGGCTTGAGGTGTAATACCCCTGTAGCAGCCGAATCCTCAGGGTGCTACATGTCCATAACGTGATCTGAATGCCGTTTTCCATTCATAACCTAGCCTAACACGAACCAAGTTATATGCTTCTCGAACATCTAGTTTTGTGAACATGATGATGAACTCTGTCCAGCAATTCAGGGATCAAGGACAGAGGGTAACGATTCTTTAGGCTATGTGCCCATGATGCAGAAATGCTCCGGATTTTTTCCTGAGCATTTCTGCATCTCCCTGGCAGAAAAACCGCATGCGGATTTTAGCAACACTTGGAAAGTGCCTGACAACTTGGTCACACTATATAAATCCATGCAAACGGCATGGATTTATATAGTGTGACCTTAAAGAATTGTAAAACTTAAAAAAATAAATCTATACTTACCTTCTAATGGCCCCCGGAGTCTTGATTCGCCTGGCTTGCTGGCGTCTCGGCTTGCTGGCAGCTCGCAGTACACTGAAGGACCTGCCGTCACATGACTAAATGAAGTCAGCGAAGACAAGCACACCGGGGGCCATCAGAAGGTAAGTATAATATTTATTTTTTATTTTATTCTTTTTTTTACAGGTTCTGTGGTACCCGGGTCCAGAGGAGAGTGTCCTGTCCTCCAGACCCGGGTACCATCCGCACATTGAAACACATGGAATGCACATCTACAGATCCAGTGATGCTTAATCCATGCGTTCCAATGCAAGTCAATGGCGGCGAAAACGCAGCGCTTCAGCAAAATAATTGGTAGTGCTGTGTTTTTTTTCCGCAATGATAATCCGCAGCGGAAATTTCCGCAGCATGTGCACAGCACATGCGGATTATCATTGGGGGACATGGCAGGCCTTCTACCAAGCGTTTTTTAAGCGTTTCTGCAGCGGAATTGCCGCTGCAAAAACGCTTAAAAAACGCATTGTGGGCACACAGCCATACAGTAATTTTATTCAATTCTCTGTAATCAACGCAGGGTCTTAAGGAACCGTCTTTCTTTTTAACAACAAATATAGGCACACCTGCTGGTGATGAAGATAGACTAGTAATAAACCCTTTAGATGAATTTTCATCAATGTATTCCTTGAGTGTTTTTAATTCCTGCTCTGCCAGTGGGTAAATGCTTCCAAAGGGTATTGCTGATGAAGGCAATAGATCAATTGGACAATCATATGGCCGATGAGGAGGGAGTTTGTCTGCATTTTTCTTGCCACATACATCAGCAAATTCCTTATATATAGATGGTAGTTTGGAAGATTGTTCGGGATCCTCTATAACCTCTTCATTTGGTGAAGCTTGTTAGAAGTGTTCAGTAGATGGAAAAGACACTTCTTTGGTTTCCCAATTGATTGTAGGATTTTGAGTCTGTAGCTATGGCAACCCCAGGATTGGTGGAAATGTGGACATGAGATTAGTAGGAAGGATAAAACCTCAAGGTGATTAGGTTCCATAACTATCTCTAGGGGTTCAGTCTCTTGACTCACTGGTCCAGAATTTAGTGGAGATCCGTCAACAGTTTCCATTATTATAAATGAAAGTTTATTTTGAATTTTTACCCCATGTTCCTTTTCAAAAAAGATATCCATAAAATTTTCATTTGCTCCTGAATCAACCATGGCAGATGTAGAATCTACTTGAAACTTGATAGAAAATGAAGCAATGAGAGTCCTTGTTTTCTTGTTTAATGTTGGGTGCAGTAGTAGAAATTGAATGCATGACAGCATTCACTGGAGGAGCTGGTTCAGACCAGATTGATTCTTCGTCGGAAAAGTTGGGATCCTCTACCACTGCCACTATTTTACATAGTCAAGAAGGACAATTGATGAGACAGTGGTCAGTCTTACCACAATAAAAACACTGATTTTCCCGAAGTCTCCGTTCTTTTCGCTAGTACTTTCAAGTTTTAACAAGCTGTCGACCTGCATGGATTCAACTTCAGATATGTGAGTACTCTTTACTAGTGTTGAGCCACCCCCATAGTGTTCGAGTTCGGTTCGGTTTGTCGAACACCCGTGTGTTCGCCGAACTGTTCGTCGAACACCGTTAAAACCAATGGCAGGCAAACAAAAACATAAAAACACATAGAAAACACCTTCAAAGGTGTCCAAAAGCTGACAAACTGCTCAGAAGACATAACTAACACATGGAAAAGTGACAAGTACATATAGTCATGCGAAAAGAAAAGAGGTGGAGGAGTAAAAGGAGGGGGAGACACAGATATAGGCATGTCATGCCCTTCTAAAATCCAAAAAGTGAGAAGCCGACACGGCCAGTCCGTTCCTGCCCGTGCCACCTCCGTTTGTGCCAGAGTCGCGGTGGACCCTGACGGCCAGCCCCCCTCTCCCAATACTGGTGCCTGTCCGCTGGTGGGTCGAGCGAGCCCCCCTGTGGTGGAGGCAGCTCTAAGCTTTTTAATTTAAATTGTCTCTCTAATTTGAATGAATACACTTTAAATCCTTTTACAAGGATCTATTGAAGGGCAAGCCTCATGCCAGCAGCCGCGTAATTCCAGCTCCAGTAGAGTCCACTATAGCTGCTGCAGTTAAAAAGCTTTTATAAGGATCGAGCTCGGCTGTCCACCGCAAGGCGTCCTACCGCCAGACCCTATGCCTTGGGGTGCCTCCTGATGCTCTTCACTGAGTATCCCGTGGTGCCGAAGCATTTCCTTTGAAAAAATTAAGTGTCCAAACTACAGGTGGTGTAGCTTGCTTAACAGCCGGGATAATCCGCTGACTAGCAGACACTGCTACTAGGCACAAAGTATTTCCTGGGCTAGATGCAGTTAAAAATTTGTAATTAGATACTCTCGTTGGATGCTGAGAAAGCATTCCATAGAGTCTCCTGGCACGCCATATATTATTCTCTTAAAAAGCTTGGGGTAGGGGTCTAGGGGACCCTTTTATAGCCAAAATCACGGCCCTGTATCGCAGTGCGTCACCTAGGCTGAAGATAAATGGAACTGTAGCACCCCGAGGGCTCGGTTGCTGCAGAGGTATTGCACCTCACCCAGAGGTGTGATATTTCACTCTCTGGTAAGGATGGAGTGTGGATCAGGACCCCGACACCTGCATGCATTACACCACATTGCCGTGGGGCAGGGCGACCAATATGCCCCTGAGATGGGCACGACAGTCCCTGTCCCTGGCTGGAGTGGGGGGAGGGAACACTGAGGAAGGGGAACCCTGTAGTGCAGGAGCAGGGAGGAAGCAGTTCCTGGGTGCATTGAGAAGGGAGTATAAAAGGTGGGCACCATCTTAGTTCAGTGCAGAGAAGTCTGAGCAGAAGTGACAGGGAGCAGGGGCTCTGCATGAGCTCTGCTCCAGAGGCGGGCCTAGTAACAGAGGCCCAGGCCTGGAAGAGGGAGAAGGAAGGAAGAGGAGCGGAGAAGGCTCCAGGAACGAGGAACAAAGGGATCCCAGGGGTGTGGACGGGTGAGTCGCCACCGCAGCCCGAATCCACCTGCGTGGAGGGGTCAGGCCAAAGGGGGAGACCGGTCCCCGAAACTAGTGGAGGCGGGAAACGACCCTCAGCTAGAAAACGGAGGCTGTGACATTTTATGTGGCGCAGCCCCTCGCTACACCCGTTAGGAGGGCAGCACATATGGTCAGGGAAACTGGCGCCAAGTTTACCAAGAGGAGGCCCGAGGCAGCCGGACAGAAGGGTTGGTAAGAAAGGCCAGACAAAGGACACACAAAGGGGGTCCTGTGAAGCGCTCCAAAGTTATCTGGGAGTTGTCTGAGCCCCTCACCTGGTGAGCACAGTACGACGTGGGCAGCCATTACCTGCAGAAGTAGTCTGGATAATAAGAACTGTGAGTAAAGGCCCTGGACTGCATCACTGACTCGGTGTCGTTACTGCTGCTGCCCTGCACCATCACCCCCATCCTCCGCATACACTGCCCTGAGGCTATACTCCTCCCGTGGGGAGTTATGCTACGCTCTGCTGCACCCACAACACCAGCCTCAGCGGTCTGCCCTGCAGCGGCGGTTCACTCTGACCGCAATCCACGGGTGGCGTAGTCGGACATTTAAACATCAAAACCACATAAATAGTTCCGCCACTGCTTTGACCGCCCTGAGCCGCGGAATCGGGTCGCCGCCACGGAGACTACAACTACCAGCATCCACCAAAAAGGTCCGGCTCCGGATGTCCCAAGGCCCAGGGGGCGCGTCAGAACATTTTCATCACCTTTCATAATCACCAATGGTACAAGGCAGGGATGTCCTCTGTCCCCTCTCTTATACATCCTAGTGACGGAGAACCTGCTCTCATCAATTCGCCATAACCCCAATATTAGGTGGATTGAGGTGGGAGGCACCGAGTACAAGTGCTCTGCATTTGCTGATGATGTCAATCACATATATCCATCAGCAGGCTGTTATGGCTGAAATAGATCACTTTGTTACATGGTCAAATTTTAAAATCAATACAGCGAAGTCTGAGGCCCTCGATGTCTCCCTCCCCAAATCCATACAGGATTCCATCCAGTCCAACTTTCCCTTTGCCTGGCCCTCACAGGGTATCAAATTCTTAGGAATTCCTATTCATAGAGACCTCTCCCGTCTATGTTATCTTAATTTTGGGCCCTTTATTGAACAACTCCATACAGACCACGGTTGGCAAGTTAGAACTGTAAGATTCACTACGTGAACCACTGGTGTTTTGTGGAAAAGCACATGTACACTGTGTTCCAAATTATTATGCAAAAAGTGTTTAGGAGTGATAAGGGAAGAATTTGTTTGTTTGTCAGTTAAACTCATTGATGGTGATGTGTGTCAGGGCTCTTTATATCACTGTAAGCAATTGCAGACACCTGTGCTAATTAGTTTGGCAGGTGTGTCCAATGAACGGCAAGACTACTTAAGAAGGCTGTCCCACATTATTAAGCAGCCTACATTTTCTGCCAAAATGGGAAAGAAAAAGGATGTGTCGGCTGCTGAGAAGCAACAAATTGTGGAGTGTTTAGGTCAAGGCATGACTACAATCAACATTGTGCGATGATCAGGATGAAGTGTATTGGCAATCAAGAAGTATGTAGCTGATTCACAGTACACACGTGTGCGTGCTGATAAGGGCAAATTGAGGACTCTTTCCTACAGGCAATTACATCAGGTTAAAAGAGCAGCGGCAAAAAAGCCTTGTCATAGCAGCAGACAAGTTTTTGAAGCTGCTGGTGCCTCCAACGTCCCCCAAACAACAAGATGCAGGGTCCTTCAGAGGTTTGCAGCTGTGCGTACGCCATCCTGTCGAACTCCTCTATCCACTGCACACAAGCAGAAACGGCTCCAGTGGGCAAAACATTACATGAAGACTGATTTCAAAACTGTTTTGTTCACGGATGAGTGCCATGCAACGCTCGATGGTCCAGATGGATGGAGTGGAGGATGGCTGGTTGATGGACACCCCACGCAAACACGGCTACAGCGCCAACAAGGAGGAAGTGGAGTAATGTTTTGGGCTGGAATCATGGGGAGAGAGATTGTCAGCCCCTTTAGGATCCCTGAAGGGGTAAAGATGAACTCCATAATGTATGTGGAGTTTCTCAAACAGCACTTCCTGCCATGGTTCAAGAAGAAGAACCGTGTATTCCACAGCAAGATCATTTTCATGCAAAATAATGCACCGTCTCATGCTGCACATAACACATCTGCATCTCTGGCTGATATGGGCATAAAAGGGGACAAACTTATGGTGTGACCCCCATGCTCCCCTGACCTTTACCCCATTCAGAACCTCTGGAGCATCATCAAAAGGAGTGTCTATGATGGCGGGAGGCAGTTCACATCTAAGCAACAGCTCTGGGAGGGTATTCTGTCCTCATGCAAAACAATTGAAGCAGAAACCATCCCAAACCTGACAAATTCAATGGACGAGAGAGTTCAGAAGCTCCTTTCGAACAAGGGGTCCTATGTGCAAATGTAACATCACCTAGAATAAAGTTTTGAGTTGAAAACTGTTTGATTTCAGTTTCTAATAACCTGCTAATGCTTATAATTTCAAAAATGACCATTTTTTTGTTCTTTATTAAAATGAAAAGGTTGATCGAAGAGTGTGGGGGATCTAAGAGTGTGGCAAAACAGTAGTCAGGATTGCTTCGAATTCTGACAATCTGAGGGTCATGTTGCAGGTAGTGCAGCAAGAAGGCACTTATGTGTCTTGCGCATCTCGGAGCCCCAAAATTATTTTCCGGGCTAGATGCAGCTAAAAATTATTATTAATTTTAAATCTGGTGGAGCTTAGTATAGATGGCCTAATAGAATCAGTACTGCACACTGCTACAAAGCCCAAATTATTTTCCAGCCAAGATACAGATAAACATGATTAGTAATTTTAAATCTGGTGGAGCTTAGTATAGATGGCCTAATAGAATCATTACTGCACACTGCTACAAAGCCCAAATAATTTTCCAGCCAAGATACAGATAAACATGATTAGTAATTTGAAAGCTTAAAACGGTTGTTGAGGTGATTTTAACCAATCATCAAGCTTTTACTCTCACCAGGATGACACAGGGGTAGAAAAGTCGTTTCGGATCCATGATTTGTTCATCTTTATGAACGTGAGTCTGTCTACATTATCAGTGGAGAGCCGCGTGCGCTTATCTGTCAGCACACCACCAGCAGCGCTGAACACACGTTCAGACAGAACGCTGGCTGCGGGGCATGACAAGATCTCCAAGGCGTAAGTGGCGAGCTCTGGCCATTTATCCAGATTGGAAGCCCAAAAAGAGCAAGGGTCCAGTGACACAGTCATGGCTTCAATGTTTACTTGGAGATACTCCTGTACCATCGTCTCTAGGCGTTGACTATGTGTCAGACTTCTTGTCTCCTGTGGCCTTGCAAAGGATGATCTAAAATGTGGTGAAATGATTCCGCAAAATTGATGTTACCAGCAGATACTGTGTTTCTGTTACGGTTTGAGTGCTGAACACTCGACGGTCCCACGGTTGGCAAGTTGGAACTGTGAGATTCACTACGTGCACCACTGGTGTTTTGTGGAAATGCACATGTAAGATTCTGCAACAGTCTCTGCTGATACTCCTGCATGCGTGCATCCCTTTCTATGGCAGGAATTATTTCTGCAAATTTACTTTTGTACCGGGGATCTAACTAGGTGGCAACCCAGTAGTCAGGATTATTTCTAATTCTCCCAATTCGAGGGTCATGTTGCAGGTAGTGCAGCAAGAAGGCACTCGTGTCTTGCGCATCCAGGAGCACCAAGTCCCTGTTGTGTTGGTGGTGAGGTAACAATCATGCTTCCTTCCTCTGTCCTCTCCCCCCTGCCTCGCACAACAGAAATGTGATCAAGGTCTCCCTCATCTGATGAGTCTTCCATCAGTTCGTCCTCCACTTCTTCCTGGGCTCCTGCACCTTCCTCACTAGTTTGGCTGCTACCATGCGCCCTGGTAAAACCATCTCCCCCACCCTCACATGCCTGCCGCCTTGGTGCTGCCGACCGTCTGGACCTTGCAGATGTTAGCCCTTCCGCATACAACTCCTCCTCCTCTACTTCCTCCACCTCCTCTTGTGCCACCACCTGACTCCGAATTCTGTTTAACATGTGCTCCAGCATGTAAATCACCGGAATAGTCATGCTGATAATGGCATCGTCAGCACTAAACATCTTCGTCGCCATTTCAAAACTGTGCAGAAGGGTGCATAGGTCCCTGATCTGAGACCACTCCTCCAGCGTGATTTGCCCCACCTCTGGATCCCGTTGGCCCAGGCTATACGTCAGAACGTATTGCACCAGGGCTTGTCGGTGCTGCCACAGTCGCTGCAACATGTGCAGAGTTGAATTCCACCGGGTAGGCACATCGCATTTTAGCCGGTGAAGTGGCAGGCCCAACGACTTCTGTAGAGATGTAAGTCGCTGAGCTACGGGATGCGAACGGCGGAAGTGAGCACACAGCGACCGTGCCCTCTGCAGAAGGCCATCTAGTCTGGGATAGTGGGCTAAAAATTGCTGGACAACCAGGTTCAACACGTGAGCCATACAAGGCACGTGTGTGACATTGCCCCAGCGAAGGGCCGCACCCAGGTTTGCAGCATTGTCGCACATGGCCTTCCCTGGTTTCAGGTCCAGTGGAGACAACCATTCATGAAATTGGTTCTCCAGAGCTGACCACAACTCCTCAGCTGTGTGACTCACATTTCCCAGACATTTCAAAGTAAAAACTGCCTGATGATGTTGAGCCCTACTGCCAGCGTAGTAAGGAGGTGTGCAGGATCCCTTCTGCGCAGTTAGAAAGCTTGTGGCATGACCAGACAGGCTTTGGGTGCAGGTGGAGGACCGAGAGGAGGTTGAGGAAGCAGAAGCAGTGGAGGAACTCTGACATAAAGAGGATTGACGCACAACTCGTGGGGACGGGAAGACTTCGACAGCCGCCCCTTGTCCTGCTGTCACCATAGTTACCCAGTTCCCAGTCAGCGACATGCAAAGCCCCTGTCCATGCCTACTCGTCCAAGTGTCTGTGGTGAAATGCACCCTGTCACACATAGAGTTTCTCAAAGAAGCGGTGATGTTGTGTGCGACATGCTGGTGGAGCGCAGGCACACCTTTCTTTGAGAAGTAGTGCCGACTGGGCATCTGGTACTGGAGCACTGCGACGGACATAAGGTCTCGAAAATCCTCTGTGTCCACCAGGCGGAAAGGCAGCATTTCTGTAGCCAAGAGCTTGCAGATGGTGAAATTCAACCTCTTAGCTTTCTCATGGCTAGGAGGAAATGGTCTTTTACTTGTCCACATCTGAGGGACTGAGGGCTCGCTGTTGTGCTTAGACGGGGTTGATAAGGGTGTCCCCGGCAAACTGCCGGTCTGTGAGGAAGATGCAGGCGGACATGTTAGGTTGCCTTGATCCAAAGGTGGTGCTATCGATGTCGGACAGCGCTCGACACCAGCTGGTGTTACCACCTCCAAATAAAATGATGACCTGCCAATCACGCTGGCTGTTGCGGTTAAAGAGGTGGCTGGTCTGCGTCCCAAAACAGGTGTGACTGCTGTCCCCCTAGTCAGAGAGGATGAAGAGGCCGCAGATGCACAAGATGGGGCAGACGGTGGTTGGCCCGGCCGGCTAGGCCGCATTGTAGCACAGTGAGCTTCCCACTGCAACTTATGCTTCATGTCCATGTGCCGGTTCATGCATGAAGTACTCAAACTATGTATTTTTTGGCCTCTACTTAGCTTTTGTTGACAAATGTTACAGATAACACGAGTTGGGTCATCTTTATCGATCTGAAAAAATGCCCAGGCTATGCAAGGCTTAGCACCCATGCGACCTGAAGAGCCACCACGACTTGTGGTCAGAGGCAGAGTTGTGCTTGAGGATGCAGTTGTTGACGTGCTTCCAGTACTACGTCTCTGTCCAGGAAGGTGCAACCTGACCTCGTCGTCACTAGCATCCTCCTCCACCTCCTCTGCTGACCTCATCTCTTGGCTGACTGTGGGTTGACAGTAAGTGGGATCTCCAACCTCATCATCATCACCCTGTGTGTTATCACACCCGTCGTCCTCAGAGCCAACCTGTTCCTGCCCTGACAAAAACTAAAGTTGTCGCTCCAATCAGGTATTTGAGTCTCATCATCGTCTTCCTCATTGTCTCCACCAACAGGAGTTATAGTTTGGGAATGAGGGTCTACATTATGGTCAGAACCTTCTGCGTCTGGTCCTGGATCCGACTCATAAAGATTCTGGGCATCAGTGCAGATCATTTCCTCGTCTGGATTCACAGAAGCGCTGGAGCCGACCTCTGATTCCCAGGCTATAGTATGAGTAAACAGTTCTGCAGACTCAACCATCTGTTCTACCTCATACTCAGACGGGCAGCTGGAGATTTGGGAGCTGTGAGGAAGCAAGTGCGATTGGGGTGACACCTCTGAGGACTGGAGTATTTGTGATGTTGAAGTTGATGTGGAGGAGAGCCCACTTAAAGGAGCACTTGATATCCGTTGAAGCACCTGTTCTTTTTATGCCTCATCTGGAATTTGTAGCGATTGGGGTGGCCGTAAGAAAGGGATCTTATCACATTGTCCGCTAAAAGAAGTAGACATTTTAGTTTTGCTGGAAGATGGTCTTTCTTCTGCAGATGTTACTGTTGCTTTAACACCTACTCCACGGACACAACCTTTTTTCCCCTTCCCAACAAGCCTATTCCCCTTTCCACCAGCAGCAGGCCTTTTTCCACTCATTTTGGTGGTTAACTAATTCACAACTCTGGAGTTTTTTGCACAAAAAAACAATGGATGGGAACCGAGCAGAGCTGAGTGGCCAAACTGTGGTATTAGGCCAAAACTATTGTCTGGGTTAGATGCAGAAAAAAATTATATTCAGTTTGCAACCTGATGGAGGTCAGTATAGATGGACTAATAGAACAAGTCCCACACACAGCTAGAAGCCCAAATATTTTTTCAGAGCTAGATGCAGAAAAAAATTATATTCAGTTTGCAACCTGATGGAGGTCAGTATAGCTGGACTAATAGAACAAGTCCCACATACTGCTAGAAGGCCAAATATTTTTTCAGAGCTAGATGCAGAAAAAAATTATATGCAATTTGCAACCTGATGGAGGTCAGTATAGATGGACTAATAGAACAAGTCCCAAACACAGCTAAAAGCCCAAATATTTTTTCAGAGGTAGATGCAGAAAAAAATTATATTCAGTTTGCAACCTGATGGAGGTCAGTATAGATGGACTAATAGAACAAGTCCCACACACTGCTAGAAGGCCAAATATTTTTTCAGAGCTAGATGCAGAAAAAAATTATATTCAATTTGCAACCTGATGGAGGTCAGTATAGATGAACTAATAGAACAAGTCCCACGCACTGCTAGAAGCCCAAATATTTTTTCAGAGGTAGATGCAGAAAAAAATTATATTCAGTTTGCAACCTGATGGAGGTCAGTATAGATGGACTAATATAACAAGTCCCACACACTGCTAGAAGGCCAAATATTTTTTCAGAGCTAGATGCAGAAAAAAATTATATTCAATTTGCAACCTGATGTAGGTCAGTATAGATGAACTAATAGAACAAGTCCCACACACAGCTAGAAGGCCAAATATTTTTTCAGAGCTAGATGCAGAAAAAAATTATATTCAATTTACAACCTGATGAAGGTCAGTATAGATGGACTAATAGAACAAGTCCCACATTCTGCTAGAAGGCCAAATATTTTTTCAGAGCTAGATGCAAAAAAAAATTATATTCAATTTGCAACCTGATGGAGGTCAGTATAGATGGACTAATAGAACAAGTCCCACACACTGCTAGAAGCCCAAATATTTTTTCAGAGCTAGATGCAGAATAAAATTATATTCAATTTGCAACCTGATGGAGGTCAGTATAGATGGACTAATAGAACAAATCCCACACACAGCTAGAAGCCCAAATATTTTTTCAGAGGTAGATGCAGAAAAAAATTATATTCAGTTTGCAACCTGATGGAGGTCAGTATAGATGGACTAATAGAACAAGTCCCACACACTGCTAGAAGCCCAAATATTTTTTCAGAGCTAGATGCAGAAAAATATTATATTCAATTTGCAACCTGATGGAGGTCAGTATAGATGGACTAATAGAACAAGTCCCACACACAGCTAGAAGCCCAAATATTTTTTCAGAGTTAGATGCAGACAAAAATGATATTCAATTTGCAACCTGATGGAGGTCAGTATAGATGGAATAATAGAACAAGTCCCACACACTGCTAGAAGGCCAAATATTTTTTCAGAGCTAGATGCAGAAAAAAATTATATTCAATTTGCAACCTGATGGAGGTCAGTATAGATGGACTAATAGAACATGTCCCACACACTGCTAGAAGGCCAAATATTTTTTCAGAGCTAGATGCAGAAAAAAATTATATTCAATTTGCAACCTGATGGAGGTCAGTATAGATGGACTAATAGAACAAGTCCCACACACTGCTAGAAGCCCAAATATTTTTTCAGAGCTAGATGCAGAATAAAATTATATTCAATTTGCAACCTGATGGAGGTCAGTATAGATGGACTAATAGAACAAATCCCACACACAGCTAGAAGCCCAAATATTTTTTCAGAGGTAGATGCAGAAAAAAATTATATTCAGCTTGCAACCTGATGGAGGTCAGTATAGATGGACTAATGGAACAAGTCCCACACACTGCTAGAAGCCCAAATATTTTTTCAGAGCTAGATGCAGAAAAAAATTATATTCAATTTGCAACCTGATGGAGGTCAGTATAGATGAACTAATAGAACAAGTCCCACGCACTGCTAGAAGCCCAAATATTTTTTCAGAGGTAGATGCAGAAAAAAATTATATTCAGTTTGCAACCTGATGGAGGTCAGTATAGATGGACTAATAGAACAAGTCCCACACACTGCTAGAAGGCCAAATATTTTTTCAGAGCTGGATGCAGAAAAAAATTATATTCAATTTGCAACCTGATGTAGGTCAGTATAGATGAACTAATAGAACAAGTCCCACACACAGCTAGAAGGCCAAATATTTTTTCAGAGCTAGATGCAGAAAAATATTATATTCAATTTGCAACCTGATGGAGGTCAGTATAGATGGACTAATAGAACAAGTCCCACACACTGCTAGAAGCCCAAATATTTTTTCAGAGCTAGATGCAGAATAAAATTATATTCAATTTGCAACCTGATGGAGGTCAGTATAGATGGACTAATAGAACAAATCCCACACACAGCTAGAAGCCCAAATATTTTTTCAGAGGTAGATGCAGAAAAAAATTATATTCCGTTTGCAACCTGATGGAGGTCAGTATAGATGGACTAATAGAACAAGTCCCACACACTACTAGAAGCCCAAATATTTTTTCAGAGCTAGATGCAGAAAAATATTATATTCAATTTGCAACCTGATGGAGGTCAGTATAGATGGACTAATAGAACAAGTCCCACACACAGCTAGAAGCCCAAATATTTTTTCAGAGGTAGATGCAGACAAAAATGATATTCAATTTGCAACCTGATGGAGGTCAGTATAGATGGAATAATAGAACAAGTCCCACACACTGCTAGAAGGCCAAATATCTTTTCAGAGCTAGATGCAGAAAAAAATTATATTCAATTTGCAACCTGATGGAGGTCAGTATAGATGGACTAATAGAACATGTCCCACACACTGCTAGAAGGCCAAATATTTTTTCAGAGCTAGATGCAGAAAAAAATTATATTCAATTTGCAACCTGATGGAGGTCAGTATAGACGGACTAATAGAACAAGTCCCACACACTGCTAGAAGGCCAAATATTTTTTCAGAGCTAGATGCAGAAAAAAATTATATTCAGTTTGCAACCTGATGGAGGTCAGTATAGATGGACTAATAGAACAAGTCTCACACACTGCTAGAAGCCCAAATATTTTTTCAGAGCTAGATGCAGAAAAATATTATATTCAATTTGCAACCTGATGGAGGTCAGTATAGATGGACTAATAGAACAAGTCCCACACACTGCTAGAAGCCCAAATATTTTTTCAGAGCTAGATGCAGAAAAATATTATATTCAGTTTGCAACCTGATGGAGGTCAGTATAGATGGACTAAAAGAACAAGTCCCACACACAGCTAGAAGCCCAAATATTTTTTCAGAGGTAGATGCAGAAAAAAATTATATTCAGTTTGCAACCTGATGGAGGTCAGTATAGATGGACTAATAGAACAAGTCCCACACACTGCTAGAAGGCCAAATATTTTTTCAGAGCTAGATGCAGAAAAAAATTATATTCAGTTTGCAACCTGATGGAGGTCAGTATAGATGGACTAAAGAACAAGTCCCACACACAGCTAGAAGCCCAAATATTTTTTCAGAGGTAGATGCAGAAAAAAATTATATTCAGTTTGCAACTTGATGGAGGTCAGTATAGAAGGACTAATAGAACAAGTCCCACACACTGCTAGAAGGCCAAATATTTTTTCAGAGCTAGATGCAGAAAAAAATTATATTCAATTTGCAACCTGATGGAGGTCAGTATAGATGGACTAATAGAACAAGTCCCACACACTGCTAGAAGGCCAAATATTTTTTCAGAGCTAGATGCAGAAAAAAATTATATTCAATTTGCAACCTGATGGAGGTCAGTATAGATGGACTAATAGAACAAGTCCCACACACTGCTAGAAGCCCAAATATTATTTCAGAGCTAGATGCAGAAAAATAATATATTCAATTTGCAACCTGATGGAGGTCAGTATAGATCGACTAATAGAAAAAGTCCCACACACAGCTAGAAGCCCAAATATTTTTTCAGAGGTAGATGCAGACAAAAATTATATTCAATTTGCAACCTGATGGAGGTCAGTATAGATGGACTAATATAACAAGTCCCACACACTGCTAGAAGCCCAAATATTTTTTCAGAGCTAGATTCAGAAAAATATTATATTCAATTTGCAACCTGATGGAGGTCAGTATAGATGGACTAATAGAATAAGTCCCACACACAGCTAGAAGCCCAAATATTTTTTCAGAGGTAGATGCAGACAAAAATTATATTCAATTTGCAACATGATGGAGGTCAGTATAGATGGAATAATATAACAAGTCCCACGCACTGCTAGAAGCCCAAATATTTTTTCAGAGGTAGATGCAGAAAAAAATTATATTCAGTTTGCAACCTGATGGAGGTCAGTATAGATGGACTAATATAACAAGTCCCACACACTGCTAGAAGGCCAAATATTTTTTCAGAGCTAGATGCAGAAAAAAATTATATTCAATTTGCAACCTGATGTAGGTCAGTATAGATGAACTAATAGAACAAGTCCCACACACAGCTAGAAGGCCAAATATTTTTTCAGAGCTAGATGCAGAAAAAAATTATATTCAATTTACAACCTGATGAAGGTCAGTATAGATGGACTAATAGAACAAGTCCCACATTCTGCTAGAAGGCCAAATATTTTTTCAGAGCTAGATGCAAAAAAAAATTATATTCAATTTGCAACCTGATGGAGGTCAGTATAGATGGACTAATAGAACAAGTCCCACACACTGCTAGAAGCCCAAATATTTTTTCAGAGCTAGATGCAGAATAAAATTATATTCAATTTGCAACCTGATGGAGGTCAGTATAGATGGACTAATAGAACAAATCCCACACACAGCTAGAAGCCCAAATATTTTTTCAGAGGTAGATGCAGAAAAAAATTATATTCAGTTTGCAACCTGATGGAGGTCAGTATAGATGGACTAATAGAACAAGTCCCACACACTGCTAGAAACCCAAATATTTTTTCAGAGCTAGATGCAGAAAAATATTATATTCAATTTGCAACCTGATGGAGGTCAGTATAGATGGACTAATAGAACAAGTCCCACACACAGCTAGAAGCCCAAATATTTTTTCAGAGGTAGATGCAGACAAAAATGATATTCAATTTGCAACCTGATGGAGGTCAGTATAGATGGAATAATAGAACAAGTCCCACACACTGCTAGAAGGCCAAATATTTTTTCAGAGCTAGATGCAGAAAAATATTATATTCAATTTGCAACCTGATGGAGGTCAGTATAGATGGACTAATAGAACAAGTCCCACACACTGCTAGAAGCCCAAATATTTTTTCAGAGCTAGATGCAGAAAAAAATTATATTCAATTTGCAACCTGATGGAGGTCAGTATAGACGGACTAATAGAACAAGTCCCACACACTGCTAGAAGCCCAAATATTTTTTCAGAGCTAGATGCAGAATAAAATTATATTCAATTTGCAACCTGATGGAGGTCAGTATAGATGGACTAATAGAACAAATCCCACACACAGCTAGAAGCCCAAATATTTTTTCAGAGGTAGATGCAGAAAAAAATTATATTCAGCTTGCAACCTGATGGAGGTCAGTATAGATGGACTAATGGAACAAGTCCCACACACTGCTAGAAGCCCAAATATTTTTTCAGAGCTAGATTCAGAAAAATATTATATTCAATTTGCAACCTGATGGAGGTCAGTATAGATGGACTAATAGAACATGTCCCACACAATGCTAGAAGACTAAATATTGTTTCAGAGCTAGATGCAAAAAAAAATTATATTCAATTTGCAACCTGATGGAGGTCAGTATAGATGGACTAATAGAACAAGTCCCACACACTGCTAGAAGCCCAAATATTTTTTCAGAGCTAGATTCAGAAAAATATTATATTCAGTTTGCAACCTGATGGAGGTCAGTATAGATGGACTAATAGAACAAGTCCCACACACAGCTAGAAGCCCAAATATTTTTTCAGAGGTAGATGCAGAAAAAAATTATATTCAATTTGCAACCTGATGGAGGTCAGTATAGATGGACTAATAGAACAAGTCCCACACACTGCTAGAAGGCCAAATATTTTTTCAGAGCTAGATGTAGAAAAAAATTATATTAAATTTGCAACCTGATGGAGGTCAGTATAGATGGACTAATAGAACAAGTCCCACACACTGCTAGAAGGCCAAATATTTTTTCAGAGCTAGATGCAGAAAAAAATTATATTCAGTTTGCAACCTGATGGAGGTCAGTATAGATGGACTAATAGAACAAGTCCCACACACTGCTAGAAGCCCAAATATTTTTTCAGAGCTAGATGCAGAAAAATATTATATTCAATTTGCAACCTGATGGAGGTCAGTATAGATGGACTAATAGAACAAGTCCCACACACTGCTAGAAGCCCAAATATTTTTTCAGAGCTAGATGCAGAAAAATATTATATTCAGTTTGCAACCTGATGGAGGTCAGTATAGATGGACTAAAAGAACAAGTCCCACACACAGCTAGAAGCCCAAATATTTTTTCAGAGGTAGATGCAGAAAAAAATTATATTCAGTTTGCAACCTGATGGAGGTCAGTATAGATGGACTAATAGAACAAGTCCCACACACTGCTAGAAGGCCAAATATTTTTTCAGAGCTAGATGCAGAAAAAAATTATATTCAATTTGCAACCTGATGGAGGTCAGTATAGATGGACTAATAGAACAAGTCCCACACACTGCTAGAAGCCCAAATATTTTTTCAGAGCTAGATGCAGAAAAAAATTATATTCAGTTTGCAACCTGATGGAGGTCAGTATAGATGGACTAAAGAACAAGTCCCACACACAGCTAGAAGCCCAAATATTTTTTCAGAGGTAGATGCAGAAAAAAATTATATTCAGTTTGCAACTTGATGGAGGTCAGTATAGAAGGACTAATAGAACAAGTCCCACACACTGCTAGAAGGCCAAATATTTTTTCAGAGCTAGATGCAGAAAAAAATTATATTCAATTTGCAACCTGATGGAGGTCAGTATAGATGGACTAATAGAACAAGTCCCACACACTGCTAGAAGGCCAAATATTTTTTCAGAGCTAGATGCAGAAAAAAATTATATTCAATTTGCAACCTGATGGAGGTCAGTATAGATGGACTAATAGAACAAGTCCCACACACTGCTAGAAGCCCAAATATTATTTCAGAGCTAGATGCAGAAAAATAATATATTCAATTTGCAACCTGATGGAGGTCAGTATAGATGGACTAATAGAAAAAGTCCCACACACAGCTAGAAGCCCAAATATTTTTTCAGAGGTAGATGCAGACAAAAATTATATTCAATTTGCAACCTGATGGAGGTCAGTATAGATGGACTAATATAACAAGTCCCACACACTGCTAGAAGCCCAAATATTTTTTCAGAGCTAGATTCAGAAAAATATTATATTCAATTTGCAACCCGATGGAGGTCAGTATAGATGGACTAATAGAATAAGTCCCACACACAGCTAGAAGCCCAAATATTTTTTCAGAGGTAGATGCAGACAAAAATTATATTCAATTTGCAACATGATGGAGGTCAGTATAGATGGAATAATATAACAAGTCCCACGCACTGCTAGAAGCCCAAATATTTTTTCAGAGGTAGATGCAGAAAAAAATTATATTCAGTTTGCAACCTGATGGAGGTCAGTATAGATGGACTAATATAACAAGTCCCACACACTGCTAGAAGGCCAAATATTTTTTCAGAGCTAGATGCAGAAAAAAATTATATTCAATTTGCAACCTGATGTAGGTCAGTATAGATGAACTAATAGAACAAGTCCCACACACAGCTAGAAGGCCAAATATTTTTTCAGAGCTAGATGCAGAAAAAAATTATATTCAATTTACAACCTGATGAAGGTCAGTATAGATGGACTAATAGAACAAGTCCCACATTCTGCTAGAAGGCCAAATATTTTTTCAGAGCTAGATGCAAAAAAAAATTATATTCAATTTGCAACCTGATGGAGGTCAGTATAGATGGACTAATAGAACAAGTCCCACACACTGCTAGAAGCCCAAATATTTTTTCAGAGCTAGATGCAGAATAAAATTATATTCAATTTGCAACCTGATGGAGGTCAGTATAGATGGACTAATAGAACAAATCCCACACACAGCTAGAAGCCCAAATATTTTTTCAGAGGTAGATGCAGAAAAAAATTATATTCAGTTTGCAACCTGATGGAGGTCAGTATAGATGGACTAATAGAACAAGTCCCACACACTGCTAGAAACCCAAATATTTTTTCAGAGCTAGATGCAGAAAAATATTATATTCAATTTGCAACCTGATGGAGGTCAGTATAGATGGACTAATAGAACAAGTCCCACACACAGCTAGAAGCCCAAATATTTTTTCAGAGGTAGATGCAGACAAAAATGATATTCAATTTGCAACCTGATGGAGGTCAGTATAGATGGAATAATAGAACAAGTCCCACACACTGCTAGAAGGCCAAATATTTTTTCAGAGCTAGATGCAGAAAAATATTATATTCAATTTGCAACCTGATGGAGGTCAGTATAGATGGACTAATAGAACAAGTCCCACACACTGCTAGAAGCCCAAATATTTTTTCAGAGCTAGATGCAGAATAAAATTATATTCAATTTGCAACCTGATGGAGGTCAGTATAGATGGACTAATAGAACAAATCCCACACACAGCTAGAAGCCCAAATATTTTTTCAGAGGTAGATGCAGAAAAAAATTATATTCCGTTTGCAACCTGATGGAGGTCAGTATAGATGGACTAATAGAACAAGTCCCACACACTGCTAGAAGCCCAAATATTTTTTCAGAGCTAGATGCAGAAAAATATTATATTCAATTTGCAACCTGATGGAGGTCAGTATAGATGGACTAATAGAACAAGTCCCACACACAGCTAGAAGCCCAAATATTTTTTCAGAGGTAGATGCAGACAAAAATGATATTCAATTTGCAACCTGATGGAGGTCAGTATAGATGGAATAATAGAACAAGTCCCACACACTGCTAGAAGGCCAAATATTTTTTCAGAGCTAGATGCAGAAAAAAATTATATTCAATTTGCAACCTGATGGAGGTCAGTATAGATGGACTAATAGAACATGTCCCACACACTGCTAGAAGGCCAAATATTTTTTCAGAGCTAGATGCAGAAAAAAATTATATTCAATTTGCAACCTGATGGAGGTCAGTATAGACGGACTAATAGAACAAGTCCCACACACTGCTAGAAGCCCAAATATTTTTTCAGAGCTAGATGCAGAATAAAATTATATTCAATTTGCAACCTGATGGAGGTCAGTATAGATGGACTAATAGAACAAATCCCACACACAGCTAGAAGCCCAAATATTTTTTCAGAGGTAGATGCAGAAAAAAATTATATTCAGCTTGCAACCTGATGGAGGTCAGTATAGATGGACTAATGGAACAAGTCCCACACACTGCTAGAAGCCCAAATATTTTTTCAGAGCTAGATTCAGAAAAATATTATATTCAATTTGCAACCTGATGGAGGTCAGTATAGATGGACTAATAGAACATGTCCCACACAATGCTAGAAGACTAAATATTGTTTCAGAGCTAGATGCAGAAAAAAATTATATTCAATTTGCAACCTGATGGAGGTCAGTATAGATGGACTAATAGAACAAGTCCCACACACTGCTAGAAGCCCAAATATTTTTTCAGAGCTAGATGCAGAATAAAATTATATTCAATTTGCAACCTGATGGAGGTCAGTATAGATGGACTAATAGAACAAATCCCACACACAGCTAGAAGCCCAAATATTCTTTCAGAGGTAGATGCAGAAAAAAATTATACTCAGTTTGCAACCTGATGGAGGTCAGTATAGATGGACTAATAGAACAAGTCCCACACACTGCTAGAAGCCCAAATATTTTTTCAGAGCTAGATTCAGAAAAATATTATATTCAGTTTGCAACCTGATGGAGGTCAGTATAGATGGACTAATAGAACAAGTCCCACACACAGCTAGAAGCCCAAATATTTTTTCAGAGGTAGATGCAGAAAAAAATTATATTCAGTTTGCAACCTGATGGAGGTCAGTATAGATGGACTAATAGAACAAGTCCCACACACTGCTAGAAGGCCAAATATTTTTTCAGAGCTAGATGCAGAAAAAAATTATATTCAATTTGCAACCTGATGGAGGTCAGTATAGATGGACTAATAGAACAAGTCCCACACACTGCTAGAAGGCCAAATATTTTTTCAGAGCTAGATGCGGAAAAAAATTAAATTCAATTTGCAACCTGATGGAGGTCAGTATAGATGGACTAATAGAACAAATCCCACACACAGCTAGAAGCCCAAATATTTTTTCAGATGTAGATGCAGAAAAAAATTATATTCAGTATGCAACCTGATGGAGGTCAGTATAGATGGACTAATAGAACAAGTCCCACACACAGCTAGAAGCCGAAATATTTTTTCAGAGGTAGATGCAGAAAAAAATTATATTCAATTTGCAACCTGATGGAGGTCAGTATAGATGGACTAATAGAACAAGTCCCACACACTGCTAGAAGGCCAAATATTTTTTCAGAGCTAGATGCAGAAAAAAATTATATTAAATTTGCAACCTGATGGAGGTCAGTATAGATGGACTAATAGAACAAGTCCCACACACTGCTAGAAGGCCAAATATTTTTTCAGAGCTAGATGCAGAAAAAAATTATATTCAGTTTGCAACCTGATGGAGGTCAGTATAGATGGACTAATAGAACAAGTCCCACACACTGCTAGAAGCCCAAATATTTTTTCAGAGCTAGATGCAGAAAAATATTATATTCAATTTGCAACCTGATGGAGGTCAGTATAGATGGACTAATAGAACAAGTCCCACACACTGCTAGAAGCCCAAATATTTTTTCAGAGCTAGATGCAGAAAAATATTATATTCAGTTTGCAACCTGATGGAGGTCAGTATAGATGGACTAAAAGAACAAGTCCCACACACAGCTAGAAGCCCAAATATTTTTTCAGAGGTAGATGCAGAAAAAAATTATATTCAGTTTGCAACCTGATGGAGGTCAGTATAGATGGACTAATAGAACAAGTCCCACACACTGCTAGAAGGCGAAATATTTTTTCAGAGCTAGATGCAGAAAAAAATTATATTCAATTTGCAACCTGATCGAGGTCAGTATAGATGGACTAATAGAACAAGTCCCACACACTGCTAGAAGCCCAAATATTTTTTCAGAGCTAGATGCAGAAAAAAATTATATTCAGTTTGCAACCTGATGGAAGTCAGTATAGATGGACTAAAGAACAAGTCCCACACACAGCTAGAAGCCCAAATATTTTTTCAGAGGTAGATGCAGAAAAAAATTATATTCAGTTTGCAACTTGATGGAGGTCAGTATAGAAGGACTAATAGAACAAGTCCCACACACTGCTAGAAGGCCAAATATTTTTTCAGAGCTAGATGCAGAAAAAAATTATATTCAATTTGCAACCTGATGGAGGTCAGTATAGATGGACTAATAGAACAAGTCCCACACACTGCTAGAAGGCCAAATATTTTTTCAGAGCTAGATGCAGAAAAAAATTATATTCAATTTGCAACCTGATGGAGGTCAGTATAGATGGACTAATAGAACAAGTCCCACACACTGCTAGAAGCCCAAATATTTTTTTAGAGCTAGATGCAGAAAAATAATATATTCAATTTGCAACCTGATGGAGGTCAGTATAGATGGACTAATAGAAAAAGTCCCACACACAGCTAGAAGCCCAAATATTTTTTCAGAGGTAGATGCAGACAAAAATTATATTCAATTTGCAACCTGATGGAGGTCAGTATAGATGGACTAATAGAACAAGTCCCACACACTGCTAGAAGCCCAAATATTTTTTCAGAGCTAGATGCAGAAAAAAATTATATTCAATTTGCAACCTGATGTAGGTCAGTATAGATGAACTAATAGAACAAGTCCCACACACAGCTAGAAGGCCAAATATTTTTTCAGAGCTAGATGCAGAAAAAAATTATATTCAATTTACAACCTGATGAAGGTCAGTATAGATGGACTAATAGAACAAGTCCCACATTCTGCTAGAAGGCCAAATATTTTTTCAGAGCTAGATGCAAAAAAAAATTATATTCAATTTGCAACCTGATGGAGGTCAGTATAGATGGACTAATAGAACAAGTCCCACACACTGCTAGAAGCCCAAATATTTTTTCAGAGCTAGATGCAGAATAAAATTATATTCAATTTGCAACCTGATGGAGGTCAGTATAGATGGACTAATAGAACAAATCCCACACACAGCTAGAAGCCCAAATATTTTTTCAGAGGTAGATGCAGAAAAAAATTATATTCAGTTTGCAACCTGATGGAGGTCAGTATAGATGGACTAATAGAACAAGTCCCACACACTGCTAGAAACCCAAATATTTTTTCAGAGCTAGATGCAGAAAAATATTATATTCAATTTGCAACCTGATGGAGGTCAGTATAGATGGACTAATAGAACAAGTCCCACACACAGCTAGAAGCCCAAATATTTTTTCAGAGGTAGATGCAGACAAAAATGATATTCAATTTGCAACCTGATGGAGGTCAGTATAGATGGAATAATAGAACAAGTCCCACACACTGCTAGAAGGCCAAATATTTTTTCAGAGCTAGATGCAGAAAAAAATTATATTCAATTTGCAACCTGATGGAGGTCAGTATAGATGGACTAATAGAACATGTCCCACACACTGCTAGAAGGCCAAATATTTTTTCAGAGCTAGATGCAGAAAAAAATTATATTCAATTTGCAACCTGATGGAGGTCAGTATAGATGGACTAATAGAACAAGTCCCACACACTGCTAGAAGCCCAAATATTTTTTCAGAGCTAGATGGAGAATAAAATTATATTCAATTTGCAACCTGATGGAGGTCAGTATAGATGGACTAATAGAACAAATCCCACACACAGCTAGAAGCCCAAATATTTTTTCAGAGGTAGATGCAGAAAAAAATTATATTCAGCTTGCAACCTGATGGAGGTCAGTATAGATGGACTAATGGAACAAGTCCCACACACTGCTAGAAGCCCAAATATTTTTTCAGAGCTAGATGCAGAAAAAAATTATATTCAATTTGCAACCTGATGGAGGTCAGTATAGATGAACTAATAGAACAAGTCCCACGCACTGCTAGAAGCCCAAATATTTTTTCAGAGGTAGATGCAGAAAAAAATTATATTCAGTTTGCAACCTGATGGAGGTCAGTATAGATGGACTAATAGAACAAGTCCCACACACTGCTAGAAGGCCAAATATTTTTTCAGAGCTGGATGCAGAAAAAAATTATATTCAATTTGCAACCTGATGTAGGTCAGTATAGATGAACTAATAGAACAAGTCCCACACACAGCTAGAAGGCCAAATATTTTTTCAGAGCTAGATGCAGAAAAATATTATATTCAATTTGCAACCTGATGGAGGTCAGTATAGATGGACTAATAGAACAAGTCCCACACACTGCTAGAAGCCCAAATATTTTTTCAGAGCTAGATGCAGAATAAAATTATATTCAATTTGCAACCTGATGGAGGTCAGTATAGATGGACTAATAGAACAAATCCCACACACAGCTAGAAGCCCAAATATTTTTTCAGAGGTAGATGCAGAAAAAAATTATATTCCGTTTGCAACCTGATGGAGGTCAGTATAGATGGACTAATAGAACAAGTCCCACACACTGCTAGAAGCCCAAATATTTTTTCAGAGCTAGATGCAGAAAAATATTATATTCAATTTGCAACCTGATGGAGGTCAGTATAGATGGACTAATAGAACAAGTCCCACACACAGCTAGAAGCCCAAATATTTTTTCAGAGGTAGATGCAGACAAAAATGATATTCAATTTGCAACCTGATGGAGGTCTGTATAGATGGAATAATAGAACAAGTCCCACACACTGCTAGAAGGCCAAATATTTTTTCAGAGCTAGATGCAGAAAAAAATTATATTCAATTTGCAACCTGATGGAGGTCAGTATAGATGGACTAATAGAACATGTCCCACACACTGCTAGAAGGCCAAATATTTTTTCAGAGCTAGATGCAGAAAAAAATTATATTCTATTTGCAACCTGATGGAGGTCAGTATAGATGGACTAATAGAACAAGTCCCACACACTGCTAGAAGCCCAAATATTTTTTCAGAGCTAGATGCAGAATAAAATTATATTCAATTTGCAACCTGATGGAGGTCAGTATAGATGGACTAATAGAACAAATCCCACACACAGCTAGAAGCCCAAATATTTTTTCAGAGGTAGATGCAGAAAAAAATTATATTCAGCTTGCAACCTGATGGAGGTCAGTATAGATGGACTAATGGAACAAGTCCCACACACTGCTAGAAGCCCAAATATTTTTTCAGAGCTAGATTCAGAAAAATATTATATTCAATTTGCAACCTGATGGAGGTCAGTATAGATGGACTAATAGAACATGTCCCACACAATGCTAGAAGGCTAAATATTGTTTCAGAGCTAGATGCAGAAAAAAATTATATTCAATTTGCAACCTGATGGAGGTCAGTATAGATGGACTAATAGAACAAGTCCCACACACTGCTAGAAGCCCAAATATTTTTTCAGAGCTAGATGCAGAATAAAATTATATTCAATTTGCAACCTGATGGAGGTCAGTATAGATGGACTAATAGAACAAATCCCACACACAGCTAGAAGCCCAAATATTCTTTCAGAGGTAGATGCAGAAAAAAATTATATTCAGTTTGCAACCTGATGGAGGTCAGTATAGATGGACTAATAGAACAAGTCCCACACACTGCTAGAAGCCCAAATATTTTTTCAGAGCTAAATTCAGAAAAATATTATATTCAGTTTGCAACCTGATGGAGGTCAGTATAGATGGACTAATAGAACAAGTCCCACACACAGCTAGAAGCCCAAATATTTTTTCAGAGGTAGATGCAGAAAAAAATTATATTCAATTTGCAACCTGATGGAGGTCAGTATAGATGGACTAATAGAACAAGTCCCACACACTGCTAGAAGCCCAAATATTTTTTCAGAGCTAGATGCAGAAAAAAATTATATTCAATTTGTAACCTGATGGAGGTCAGTATAGATGGACTAATAGAACAAGTCCCACACACTGCTAGAAGGCCAAATATTTTTTCAGAGCTAGATGCAGAAAAAAATTAAATTCAATTTGCAACCTGATGGAGGTCAGTATAGATGGACTAATAGAACAAATCCCACACACAGCTAGAAGCCCAAATATTTTTTCAGATGTAGATGCAGAAAAAAATTATATTCAGTTTGCATCCTGATGGAGGTCAGTATAGATGGACTAATAGAACAAGTCCCACACACAGCTAGAAGCCCAAATATTTTTTCAGAGGTAGATGCAGAAAAAAATTATATTCAATTTGCAACCTGATGGAGGTCAGTATAGATGGACTAATAAAACAAGTCCCACACACTGCTAGAAGGCCAAATATTTTTTCAGAGCTAGATGCAGAAAAAAATTATATTAAATTTGCAACCTGATGGAGGTCAGTATAGATGGACTAATAGAACAAGTCCCACACACTGCTAGAAAGCCAAATATTTTTTCAGAGCTAGATGCAGAAAAAAATTATATTCAGTTTGCAACCTGATGGAGGTCAGTATAGATGGACTAATAGAACAAGTCCCACACACTGCTAGAAGCCCAAATATTTTTTCAGAGCTAGATGCAGAAAAATATTATATTCAATTTGCAACCTGATGGAGGTCAGTATAGATGGACTAATAGAACAAGTCCCACACACTGCTAGAAGCCCAAATATTTTTTCAGAGCTAGATGCAGAAAAATATTATATTCAGTTTGCAACCTGATGGAGGTCAGTATAGATGGACTAAAAGAACAAGTCCCACACACAGCTAGAAGCCCAAATATTTTTTCAGAGGTAGATGCAGAAAAAAATTATATTCAGTTTGCAACCTGATGGAGGTCAGTATAGATGGACTAATAGAACAAGTCCCACACACTGCTAGAAGGCCAAATATTTTTTCAGAGCTAGATGCAGAAAAAAATTATATTCAATTTGCAACCTGATGGAGGTCAGTATAGATGGACTAATAGAACAAGTCCCACACAGTGCTAGAAGCCCAAATATTTTTTCAGAGCTAGATGCAGAAAAAAATTATATTCAGTTTGCAACCTGATGGAGGTCAGTATAGATGGACTAAAAGAACAAGTCCCACACACAGCTAGAAGCCCAAATATTTTTTCAGAGGTAGATGCAGAAAAAAATTATATTCAGTTTGCAACTTGATGGAGGTCAGTATAGAAGGACTAATAGAACAAGTCCCACACACTGCTAGAAGGCCAAATATTTTTTCAGAGCTAGATGCAGAAAAAAATTATATTCAATTTGCAACCTGATGGAGGTCAGTATAGATGGACTAATAGAACAAGTCCCACACACTGCTAGAAGGCCAAATATTTTTTCAGAGCTAGATGCAGAAAAAAATTATATTCAATTTGCAACCTGATGGAGGTCAGTATAGATGGACTAATAGAACAAGTCCCACACACTGCTAGAAGCCCAAATATTTTTTCAGAGCTAGATGCAGAAAAATAATATATTCAATTTGCAACCTGATGGAGGTCAGTATAGATGGACTAATAGAAAAAGTCCCACACACAGCTAGAAGCCCAAATATTTTTTCAGAGGTAGATGCAGACAAAAATTATATTCAATTTGCAACCTGATGGAGGTCAGTATAGATGGACTAATAGAACAAGTCCCACACACTGCTAGAAGCCCAAATATTTTTTAAGAGCTAGATTCAGAAAAATATTATATTCAATTTGCAACCTGATGGAGGTCAGTATAGATGGACTAATAGAACAAGTCCCACACACAGCTAGAAGCCCAAATATTTTTTCAGAGGTAGATGCAGACAAAAATTATATTCAATTTGCAACATGATGGAGGTCAGTATAGATGGAATAATAGAACAAGTCCCACACACTGCTAGAAGGCCAAATATTTTTTCAGAGCTAGATGCAGAAAAAAATTATATTCAATTTGCAACCTGATGGAGGTCAGTATAGATGAACTAATAGAACAAGTCCCACACACTGCTAGAAGCCCAAATATTTTTTCAGAGCTAGATGCAGAAAAATATTATATACAGATTGCAACCTGATGGAGGTCAGTATAGATGGACTAAAAGAACAAGTCCCACACACAGCTAGAAGCCCAAATATTTTTTCAGAGGTAGATGCAGAAAAAAATTATATTCAGTTTGCAACCTGATGGAGGTCAGTATAGATGGACTAATAGAACAAGTCCCACACACTGCTAGAAGGCCAAATATTTTTTCAGAGCTAGATGCAGAAAAATATTATATTCAATTTGCAACCTGATGGAGGTCAGTATAGATGGACTAATAGAACAAGTCCCACACAGTGCTAGAAGCCCAAATATTTTTTCAGAGCTAGATGCAGAAAAAAATTATATTCAGTTTGCAACCTGATGGAGGTCAGTATAGATGGACTAAAAGAACAAGTCCCACACACAGCTAGAAGCCCAAATATTTTTTCAGAGGTAGATGCAGAAAAAAATTATATTCAGTTTGCAACTTGATGGAGGTCAGTATAGAAGGACTAATAGAACAAGTCCCACACACTGCTAGAAGGCCAAATATTTTTTCAGAGCTAGATGCAGAAAAAAATTATATTCAATTTGCAACCTGATGGAGGTCAGTATAGATGGACTAATAGAACAAGTCCCACACACTGCTAGAAGGCCAAATATTTTTTCAGAGCTAGATGCAGAAAAAAATTATATTCAATTTGCAACCTGATGGAGGTCAGTATAGATGGACTAATAGAAAAAGTCCCACACACAGCTAGAAGCCCAAATATTTTTTCAGAGGTAGATGCAGACAAAAATTATATTCAATTTGCATCCTGATGGAGGTCAGTATAGATGGACTAATAGAACAAGTCCCACACACTGCTAGAAGCCCAAATATTTTTTCAGAGCTAGATTCAGAAAAATATTATATTCAATTTGCAACCTGATGGAGGTCAGTATAGATGGACTAATAGAACAAGTCCCACACACAGCTAGAAGCCCAAATATTTTTTCAGAGGTAGATGCAGACAAAAATTATATTCAATTTGCAACATGATGGAGGTCAGTATAGATGGAATAATAGAACAAGTCCCACACACTGCTAGAAGGCCAAATATTTTTTCAGAGCTAGATGCAGAAAAAAATTATATTCAATTTGCAACCTGATGGAGGTCAGTATAGATGGACTAATAGAAAAAGTCCCACACACTGCTAGAAGCCCAAATATTTTTTCAGAGGTAGATGCAGAAAAAAATTATATTCAGTTTGCAACCTGATGGAGGTCAGTATAGATGGACTAATAGAACAAGTCCCACACACTGCTAGAAGGCCAAATATTTTTTCAGAGCTAGATGCAGAAAAAAATTATATTCAATTTGCAACCTGATGGAGGTCAGTATAGATGGACTAATAGAACAAATTCCACACACAGCTAGAAGCCCAAATATTTTTTCAGAGGTAGATGCAGAAAAAAAATTATATTCAGTTTGCAACCTGATGGAGGTCAGTATAGATGGACTAATAGAACAAGTCCCACACACAGCTAGAAGCCCAAATATTTTTTTCAGAGCTGGATGCAGAAAAAAATTATATTCAATTTGCAACCTGATGGCGGTCAGTGTAGATGGACTAATAGAACAAGTCCCACACACTGCTAGAAGCCCAAATATTTTTTCAGAGCTAGATGCAGAAAAATATTATATTCAATTTGCAACCTGATGGAGGTCAGTATAAATGGACTAATAGAACAAGTCCCACACACAGCTAGAAGCCCAAATATTTTTTCAGAGGTAGATGCAGAAAAAAATTATATTCAGTTTGCAACCTGATGGAGGTCAGTATAGATGGACTAATAGAACAAGTCCCACACACTGCTAGATGGCCAAATATTTTTTCAGAGCTAGATGCAGAAAAAAATTATATTCAATTTGCAACTTGATGGAGGTCAGTATAGATGGACTAATAGAACAAGTCCCACACACTGCTAGAAGGCCAAATATTTTTTCAGAGCTAGATGCAGAAAAAAATTATATTCAATTTGCAACCTGATGGCGGTCAGTATAAATGGACTAATAGAACAAGTCCCACACACAGCTAGAAGCCCAAATATTTTTTCAGAGGTAGATGCAGAAAAAATTATATTCAGTTTGCAACCTGATGGAGGTCAGTATAGATGGACTAATAGAACAAGTCCCACACACTGCTAGATGGCCAAATATTTTTTCAGAGCTAGATGCAGAAAAAAATTATATTCAATTTGCAACCTGATGGAGGTCAGTATAGATGGACTAATAGAACAAGTCCCACACAATGCTAGAAGGCCAAATATTTTTTCAGAGCTAGATGCAGAAAAAAATTATATTCAATTTGCAACCTGATGGAGGTCAGTATAGATGTACTAATAGAACAAGTCCCACACACTGCTAGAAGGTCAAATATTTTTTCAGAGGTAGATGCAGAAAAAAATCATATTCAATTTGCAACCTGATGGAGGTCAGTATAGATGGACTAATAGAACAAGTCCCACACACAGCTAGAAGCCCAAATATTTTTTCAGAGGTAGATGCAGAAAAAAATTATATTCAGTTTGCAACCTGATGGAGGTCAGTATAGATGGACTAATAGAACAAGTCCCACACACTGCTAGAAGGCCAAATATTTTTTCAGAGCTAGATGCAGAAAAAAATTCTATTCAATTTGCAACCTGATGGAGGTCAGTATAGATGGACTAATAGAACAAGTCCCACACACTGCTAGAAGGCCAAATATTTTTTCAGAGCTAGATGCAGAAAAATATTATATTCAATTTGCAACCTGATGGAGGTCAGTATAGATGGACTAATAGAACAAGTCCCTCACACAGCTAGAAGCCCAAATATTTTTTTCAGAGGTAGATGCAGAAAAAAATTATATTCAGTTTGCAACCTGATGGAGGTCAGTATAGATGGACTAATAGAACAAGTCCCACACACTGCTAGAAGGCCAAATATTTTTTCAGCGCTAGATGCAGAAAAACATTATATTCAATTTGCAGCCTGATGGAGGTCAGTATAGATGGACTAATAGAATAAGTCCCACACACTGCTAGAAGGCCAAATATTTTTTCAGAGCTAGATGCAGAAAAAAATTATATTCAATTTGCAACCTGATGGAGGTCAGTATAGATGGACTAATAGAACAAGTCCCACACGCTGCTAGAAGCCCAAATATTTTTTCAGAGCTAGATGCAGAAAAATATTATATTCAATTTGCAACCTGATGGAGGTCAGTATAGATGGACTAATAGAACAAGTCCCACACACTGCTAGAAGGCCAAATATTTTTTCAGAGCTAGATGCAGAAAAAAATTATATTTTATTTGCAACCTGATGGAGGTGAGTATAGATGCACTAATAGAACAAGTCCCACACACTGCAAGAAGGCCAAATATTTTTTCAGAGCTAGATGCAGAAAAAAATTATATTCAATTTGCAACCTGATGGAGGTCAGTATAGATGGACTAATGGAACAAGTCCCACACACTGCTAGAAGCCCAAATATTTTTTCAGAGCTAGATGCAGAAAAATATTATATTCAGTTTGCAACCTGATGGAGGTCAGTATAGATGGACTAAAAGAACAAGTCCCACACACAGCTAGAAGCACAAATATTTTTTTAGAGGTAGATGCAGAAAAAAATTAAATTCAATTTGCATCATGATGGAGGTCAGTATAGATGGACTAACAGAACAAGTCCCACACACTGCTAGAAGGGCAAATATTTTTTCAGAGCTAGATGCGGAAAAAAATTATATTCAATTTGCAACCTGATGGAGGTCAGTATAGATGGACTAATAGAACAAGTTCCACACACTGCTAGAAGGCCAAATATTTTTTCAGAGCTAGATGCAGAAAAAAATTATATTCAATTTGCAACCTGATGGAGGTCAGTATAGATGGACTAATAGAACATGTCCCACACACTGCTAGAAGGCCAAATATTTTTACAGAGCTAGATGCAGAAAAAAATTATATTCAATTTGCAACCTGATGAAGGTCAGTATAGATGGACTAATAGAACAAGTCCCACACACTGCTAAAAGCCCAAATATTTTTTCAGAGGTAGATGCAGAAAAAAATTATATTCAGTTTGCAATCTGATGGAGGTCAGTATAGATGGACTAATAGAACAAGTCCCACACACTGCTAGAAGGCCAAATATTTTTTCAGAGCTAGATGCAGAAAAAAATTATATTCAATTTGCAACCTGATGGAGGTCAGTATAGATGGACTAATAGAACAAGTCCCACACACTGCTAGAAGGCCAAATATTTTTTCAGAGCTAGATGCAGAAAAAAATTATATTCAATTTGCAACCTGATGAAGGTCAGTATAGATGGACTAATAGAACAAGTACCACACACAGCTAGAAGCCCAAATATTTTTTCAGAGGTAGATGCAGAAAAAAATTATATTCAGTTTGCAACCTGATGGAGGTCAGTATAGATGGACTAATAGAACAAGTCCCACACACTGCTAGAAGGCCAAATATTTTTTCAGAGCTAGATGCAGAAAAAAATTATATTCAATTTGCAACCTGATGGAGGTCAGTATAGATGGACTAATAGAACAAGTCCCACACACTGCTAGAAGGCCAAATATTTTTTCAGAGCTAGGTGCAGAAAAAAATTATATTCAATTTGCAAACTGATGGCGGTCAGTATAGATGGACTAATAGAACAAGTCCCACACACTGCTAGAAGGCCAAATATTTTTTCAGAGCTAGATGCAGAAAAAAAATTATATTCAATTTCAAACCTGATGGCGGTTAGTATAGATGGACTGATAGAACAAGTCCCACACACTGCTAGAAGCCCAAATATTTTTTCAGATCTAGATGCAGAAGAATATTATATTCAATTTGCAACCTGATGGAGGTCAGTATAGATGCACTAATAGAACAAGTCCCTCACACAGCTAGAAGCCCAAATATTTTTTTCAGAGGTAGATGCAGAAAAAAATTATATTCAGTTTGCAACCTGATGGAGGTCAGTATAGATGGACTAATAGAACAAGTCCCACACACTGCTAGAAGGCCAAATATTTTTTCAGAGCTAGATGCAGAAAAAAATTCTATTCAATTTGCAACCTGATGGAGGTCAGTATAGATGGACTAATAGAACAAGTCCCACACACTGCTAGAAGGCCAAATATTTTTTCAGAGCTAGATGCAGAAAAATATTATATTCAATTTGCAACCTGATGGAGGTCAGTATAGATGGACTAATAGAACAAGTCCCTCACACAGCTAGAAGCCCAAATATTTTTTTCAGAGGTAGATGCAGAAAAAAATTATATTCAGTTTGCAACCTGATGGAGGTCAGTATAGATGGACTAATAGAACAAGTCCCACACACTGCTAGAAGGCCAAATATTTTTTCAGAGCTAGATGCAGAAAAAAATTATATTCAATTTGCAGCCTGATGGAGGTCAGTATAGATGGACTAATAGAATAAGTCCCACAAACTGCTAGAAGGCCAAATATTTTTTCAGAGCTAGATGCAGAAAAAAATTATATTCAATTTGCAACCTGATGGAGGTCAGTATAGATGGACTAATAGAACAAGTCCCACACGCTGCTAGAGGGCCAAATATTTTTTCAGAGCTAGATGCAGAAAAAAATTATATTCAATTTGCAACCTGATGGAGGTCAGTATAGATGGACTAATAGAACAAGTCCCACACACTGCTAGAAGCCCAAATATTTTTTCAGAGCTAGATGCAGAAAAATATTATATTCAATTTGCAACCTGATGGAGGTCAGTATAGATGGACTAATAGAACAAGTCCCACACACTGTTAGAAGGCCAAATATTTTTTCAGAGCTAGATGCAGAAAAAAATTATACTCAATTTGCAAACTGATGGCGGTCAGTATAGATGGACTAATAGAACAAGTCCCACACACTGCTAGAAGGCCAAATATTTTTTCAGAGCTAGATGCAGAAAAAAATTATATTCAATTTCAAACCTGATGGCGGTTAGTATAGATGGACTAATAGAACAAGTCCCACACACTGCTAGAAGCCCAAATATTTTTTCAGAGCTAGATGCAGAAAAAAATTATATTCAATTTGCAACCTGATGGAGGTCAGTATAGATGGACTAATAGAACAAGTCCCATACACTGCTAGAAGGCCAAATATTTTTTCAGAGCTAGATGCAGAAAAAAATTATATTCAATTTCAAACCTGATGGCGGTTAGTATAGATGGACTAATAGAACAAGTCCCACACACTGCTAGAAGCCCAAATATTTTTTCAGAGCTAGATGCAGAAAAAAATTATATTCAATTTGCAACCTGATGGAGGTCAGTATAGATGGACTAATAGAACAAGTCCCATACACTGCTAGAAGGCCAAATATTTTTTTCAGAGGTAAATGCAGAAAAAAATTATATTCAGTTTGCAACCTGATGGAGGTCAGTATAGATGGACTAATAGAACAAGTCCCACACACTGCTAGAAGGCCAAATATTTTTTCAGAGCTAGATGCAGAAAAAAATTAAATTCAATTTGCAACCTGATGGAGGTCAGTATAGATGGACTAATAGAACAAGTCCCACACACTGCTAGAAGGCCAAATATTTTTTCAGAGCTAGATGCAGAAAAAAATTATATTCAATTTGCAACCTGATGGAGGTCAGTATAGATGGACTAATAGAACAAGTCCCACACACTGCTAGAAGCCCAAATATTTTTTCAGAGCTAGATGCAGAAAAATAATATATTCAATTTGCAACCTGATGGAGGTCAGTATAGATGGACTAATAGAAAAAGTCCCACACACAGCTAGAAGCCCAAATATTTTTTCAGAGGTAGATGCAGACAAAAATTATATTCAATTTGCAACCTGATGGAGGTCAGTATAGATGGCTAATAGAACAAGTCCCACACACTGCTAGAAGCCCAAATATTTTTTCAGAGCTAGATTCAGAAAAATATTATATTCAATTTGCAACCTGATGGAGGTCAGTATAGATGGACTAATAGAACAAGTCCCACACACAGCTAGAAGCCCAAATATTTTTTCAGAGGTAGATGCACACAAAAATTATATTCAATTTGCAACATGATGGAGGTCAGTATAGATGGAATAATAGAACAAGTCCCACACACTGCTAGAAGGCCAAATATTTTTTCAGAGCTATATGCAGAAAAAAATTATATTCAATTTGCAACCTGATGGAGGTCAGTATAGATGGACTAATAGAACAAGTCCCACACACTGCTAGAAGCCCAAATATTTTTTCAGAGGTAGATGCAGAAAAAAATTATATTCAGTTTGCAACCTGATGGAGGTCAGTATAGATGGACTAATAGAACAAGTCCCACACACTGCTAGAAGGCCAAATATTTTTTCAGAGCTAGATGCAGAAAAAAATTATATTCAATTTGCAACCTGATGGAGGTCAGTATAGATGGACTAATAGAACAAGTCCCACACACTGCTAGAAGGCCAAATATTTTTTCAGAGCTAGATGCAGAAAAAAATTATATTCAATTTGCAACCTGATGGAGGTCAGTATAGATGGACTAATAGAACAAATTCCACACACAGCTAGAAGCCCAAATATTTTTTCAGAGGTATATGCAGAAAAAAAATTATATTCAGTTTGCAACCTGATGGAGGTCAGTATAGATGGACTAATAGAACAAGTCCCACACACAGCTAGAAGCCCAAATATTTTTTTCAGAGCTGGATGCAGAAAAAAATTATATTCAATTTGCAACCTGATGTCGGTCAGTGTAGATGGACTAATAGAACAAGTCCCACACACTGCTAGAAGCCCAAATATTTTTTCAGAGCTAGATGCAGAAAAATATTATATTCAATTTGCAACCTGATGGAGGTCAGTATAAATGGACTAATAGAACAAGTCCCACACACAGCTAGAAGCCCAAATATTTTTTCAGAGGTAGATGCAGAAAAAAATTATATTCAGTTTGCAACCTGATGGAGGTCAGTATAGATGGACTAATAGAACAAGTCCCACACACTGCTAGATGGCCAAATATTTTTTCAGAGCTAGATGCAGAAAAAAATTATATTCAATTTGCAACCTGATGGAGGTCAGTATAGATGGACTAATAGAACAAGTCCCACACACTGCTAGAAGGCCAAATATTTTTTCAGAGCTAGATGCAGAAAAAAATTATATTCAACTTGCAACCTGATGGCGGTCAGTATAGATGGACTAATAGAACAAGTCCCACACACAGCTAGAAGCCCAAATATTTTTTCAGAGGTAGATGCAGAAAAAATTATATTCAGTTTGCAACCTGATGGAGGTCAGTATAGATGGACTAACAGAACAAGTCCCACACACTGCTAGATGGCCAAATATTTTTTCAGAGCTAGATGCAGAAAAAAATTATATTCAATTTGCAACCTGATGGAGGTCAGTATAGATGGACTAATAGAACAAGTCCCACACAATGCTAGAAGGCCAAATATTTTTTCAGAGCTAGATGCAGAAAAAAATTATATTCAATTTGTAACCTGATGGAGGTCAGTATAGATGGACTAATAGAACAAGTCCCACACACTGCTAGAAGGTCAAATATTTTTTCAGAGGTAGATGCAGAAAAAAATCATATTCAATTTGCAACCTGATGGAGGTCAGTATAGATGGACTAATAGAACAAGTCCCACACACAGCTAGAAGCCCAAATATTTTTTCAGAGGTAGATGCAGAAAAAAATTATATTCAGTTTGCAACCTGATGGAGGTCAGTATAGATGGACTAATAGAACAAGTCCCACACACTGCTAGAAGGCCAAATATTTTTTCAGAGCTAGATGCAGAAAAAAATTCTATTCAATTTGCAACCTGATGGAGGTCAGTATAGATGGACTAATAGAACAAGTCCCACACACTGCTAGAAGGCCAAATATTTTTTCAGAGCTAGATGCAGAAAAATATTATATTTTATTTGCAACCTGATGGAGGTGAGTATAGATGGACTAATAGAACAAGTCCCACACACTGCAAGAAGGCCAAATATTTTTTCAGAGCTAGATGCAGAAAAAAATTATATTCAGTTTGCAACCTGATGGAGGTCAGTATAGATGGACTAATAGAACAAGTCCCACACACTGCTAGAAGCCCAAATATTTTTTCAGAGCTAGATGCAGAAAAATATTATATTCAGTTTGCAACCTGATGGAGGTCAGTATAGATGGACTAAAAGAACAAGTCCCACACACAGCTAGAAGCACAAATATTTTTTCAGAGGTAGATGCAGAAAAAAATTATATTCAGTTTGCATCCTGATGGAGGTCAGTATAGATGGACTAACAGAACAAGTCCCACACACTGCTAGAAGGCCAAATATTTTTTCAGAGCTAGATGCGGAAAAAAATTATATTCAATTTGCAAACTGATGGAGGTCAGTATAGATGGACTAATAGAACAAGTTCCACACACTGCTAGAAGGCCAAATATTTTTTCAGAGCTAGATGCAGAAGAATATTATATTCAATTTGCAACCTGATGGAGGTCAGTATAGATGCACTAATAGAACAAGTCCCTCACACAGCTAGAAGCCCAAATATTTTTTTCAGAGGTAGATGCAGAAAAAAATTATATTCAGTTTGCAACCTGATGGAGGTCAGTATAGATGGACTAATAGAACAAGTCCCACACACTGCTAGAAGGCCAAATATTTTTTCAGAGCTAGATGCAGAAAAAAATTATATTCAATTTGCAAACTGATGGCGGTCAGTATAGATGGACTAATAGAACAAGTCCCACACACTGCTAGAAGGCCAAATATTTTTTCAGAGCTAGATGCAGAAAAAAATAATATTCAATTTGCAACCTGATGGAGGTCAGTATAGATGGACTAATAGAACAAGTCCCACACACTGCTAGAAGGCCAAATATTTTTTCAGAGCTAGATGCAGAAAAAAATTATATTCAAATTGCAACCTGATGGAGGTCAGTATAGATGGACTAATAGAACAAGTCCCACACACTGCTAGAAGGCCAAATATTTTTTCAGATCTAGATGCAGAAAAAAATTATATTCAATTTGCAACCTGATGGAGGTCAGTATAGATGGACTAATAGAACAAGTCCCACACACAGCTAGAAGCCCAAATATTTTTTCAGAGGTAAATGCAGAAAAAAATTATATTCAGTTTGCAAGCTGATGGAGGTCAGTATAGATGGACTAATAGAACAAGTCCCACACATTGCTAGAAGGCCAAATATTTTTTCAGAGCTAGATGCAGAAAAAAATTCTATTCAATTTGCAACCTGATGGAGGTCAGTATAGATGGACTAATAGAACAAGTCCCTCACACTGCTAGAAGGCCAAATATTTTTTCAGAGCTAGATGCAGAAAAATATTATATTCAATTTGCAACCTGATGGAGGTCAGTATAGATGGACTAATAGAACAAGTCCCTCACACAGCTAGAAGCCCAAATATTATTTTCAGAGGTAGATGCAGAAAACAATTATATTCAGTTTGCAACCTGATGGAGGTCAGTATAGATGGACTAATAGAACAAGTCCCACACACTGCTAGAAGACCAAATATTTTTTCAGAGCTAGATGCAGAAAAAAATTATATTCAATTTGCAGCCTGATGGAGGTCAGTATAGATGGACTAATAGAATAAGTCCCACACACTGCTAGAAGGCCAAATATTTTTTCAGAGCTAGATGCAGAAAAAAATTATATTCAATTTGCAACCTGATGGAGGTCAGTATAGATGGACTAATAGAACAAGTCCCACACGCTGCTAGAGGGCCAAATATTTTTTCAGAGCTAGATGCAGAAAATTATTATATTCAATTTGCAACCTGATGGAGGTCAGTATAGATGGACTAATAGAACAAGTCCCACACACTGCTAGAAGCCCAAATATTTTTTCAGAGTTAGATGCAGAAAAATATTATATTCAAATTTGCAACCTGATGGAGGTCAGTATAGATGGACTAATAGAACAAGTCCCACACACTGCTAGAAGGCCAAATATTTTTTCAGAGCTAGATGCAGAAAAAAATTATATTTTACTTGCAACCTGATGGAGGTGAGTATAGATGGACTAATAGAACAAGTCCCACACACTGCAAGAAGGCCAAATATTTTTTCAGAGCTAGATGCAGAAAAAAATTCTATTCAATTTGCAACCTGATGGAGGTCACTATAGATGGACTAATAGAACAAGTCCCACACACTGCTAGAAGCCCAAATATTTTTTCAGAGCTAGATGCAGAAAAAAATTATATTCAGTTTGCAACCTGATGGAGGTCAGTATAGATGGACTAAAAGAACAAGTCTCACACACAGCTAGAAGCCCAAATATTTTTTCAGAGGTAGATGCAAAAAAAAATTATATTCAGTTTGCAACCTGATGGAGGTCAGTATAGATGGACTAATAGAACAAGTCCCACACACTGCTAGAAGGTCAAATATTTTTTCAGAGCTAGATGCAGAAAAAAATTATATTCAATTTGCAACCTGATGGAAGTCAGTATAGATGGACTAATAGAACAAGTCCCACACACTGCTAGAAGGCCAAATATTTTTTCAGAGCTAGATGCAGAAAAAAATTATATTCAATTTGCAACCTGGTGGAGGTCAGTATAGATGGACTAATAGAACAAGTCCCACACACTGCTAGAAGCCCAAATATTTTTTCAGAGCTAGATGCAGAAAAAAATTATATTCAGTTTGCAACCTGATGGAGGTCAGTATAGATGGACTAAAAGAATAAGTCCCACACACAGCTAGAAGCCCAAATATTTTTTCAGAGGTAGATGCAGAAAAAAATTATATTCAGTTTGCAACCTGATGGAGGTCAGTATAGATGGACTAATAGAACAAGTCCCACACACTGCTAGAAGGCCAAATATTTTTTCAGAGCTAGATGCAGAAAAAAATTATATTCAATTTGCAACCTGATGGAGGTCAGTATAGATGGACTAATAGAACAAGTCACACACACTGCTAGAAGGCCAAATATTTTTTCAGAGCTAGATGCAGAAAAAAATTATATTCAATTTGCAACCTGATGGAGGTCAGTATAGATGGACTAATAGAACAAGTCCCACACACTGCTAGAAGCCCAAATATTTTTTCAGAGCTAGATGCAGAAAAATATTATATTCAATTTGCAACCTGATGGAGGTCAGTATAGATGGACTAATAGAAAAAGTCCCACACACAGCTAGAAGCCCAAATATTTTTTCAGAGGTAGATGCAGACAAAAATTATATTCAATTTGCAACCTGATGAAGGTCAGTATAGATGGACTAATAGAACAAGTCCCACACACTGCTAGAAGGCCAAATATTTTTTCAGAGCTTGATGCAGAAAAAAATTATATTCAATTTGCAACCTGATGGAGGTCAGTATAGATGGACTAATAGAACATGTCCCACACACTGCTAGAAGGCCAAATATTTTTTCAGAGCGAGATGCAGAAAAAAATTATATTCAATTTGCAACCTGATGGAGTTCAGTATAGATGGACTAATAGAACAAGTCCCACACACTGCTAGAAGCCCAAATATTTTTTCAGAGGTAGATGCAGAAAAAAATTATATTCACTTTGCAACCTGATGGAGGTCAGTATAGATGGACTAATAGAACAAGTCCCACACACTGCTAGAAGGCCAAATATTTTTTCAGAGCTAGATGCAGAAAAAAATTATATTCAATTTGCAACCTGATGGAGGTCAGTATAGATGGACTAATAGAACAAGTCCCACACACAGCTAGAAGCCCAAATATTTTTTCAGAGCTAGATGCAGAAAAAAATTATATTCAATTTGCAACCTGATGGAGGTCAGTATAGATGGACTAATAGAACAAGTCCCACACACAGCTAGAAGCCCAAATATTTTTTCAGAGGTAGATGCAGAAAAAAATTATATTCAGTTTGCAACCTGATGGAGGTCAGTATAGATGGACTAATAGAACAAGTCCCACACACTGCTAGAAGGCCAAATATTTTTTCAGAGCTATATGTAGAAAAAAATTATATTCAATTTGCAACCTGATGGAGGTCAGTATAGATGGACTAATAGAACAAGTCCCACACACTGCTAGAAGCCCAAATGATTTTTCAGAGCTAGATGCAGAAAAATATTATATTCAATTTGCAACCTGATGGAGGTCAGTATAGATGGACTAATAGAATAAGTCCCACAAACTGCTAGAAGGCCAAATATTTTTTCAGAGCTAGATGCAGAAAAAAATTATATTCAATTTGCAACCTGATGGAGGTCAGTATAGATGGACTAATAGAACAAGTCCCACACGCTGCTAGAGGGCCAAATATTTTTTCAGAGCTAGATGCAGAAAAAAATTATATTCAATTTGCAACCTGATGGAGGTCAGTATAGATGGACTAATAGAACAAGTCCCACACACTGCTAGAAGCCCAAATATTTTTTCAGAGCTAGATGCAGAAAAATATTATATTCAATTTGCAACCTGATGGAGGTCAGTATAGATGGACTAATAGAACAAGTCCCACACACTGTTAGAAGGCCAAATATTTTTTCAGAGCTAGATGCAGAAAAAAATTATACTCAATTTGCAAACTGATGGCGGTCAGTATAGATGGACTAATAGAACAAGTCCCACACACTGCTAGAAGGCCAAATATTTTTTCAGAGCTAGATGCAGAAAAAAATTATATTCAATTTCAAACCTGATGGCGGTTAGTATAGATGGACTAATAGAACAAGTCCCACACACTGCTAGAAGCCCAAATATTTTTTCAGAGCTAGATGCAGAAAAAAATTATATTCAATTTGCAACCTGATGGAGGTCAGTATAGATGGACTAATAGAACAAGTCCCATACACTGCTAGAAGGCCAAATATTTTTTCAGAGCTAGATGCAGAAAAAAATTATATTCAATTTCAAACCTGATGGCGGTTAGTATAGATGGACTAATAGAACAAGTCCCACACACTGCTAGAAGCCCAAATATTTTTTCAGAGCTAGATGCAGAAAAAAATTATATTCAATTTGCAACCTGATGGAGGTCAGTATAGATGGACTAATAGAACAAGTCCCATACACTGCTAGAAGGCCAAATATTTTTTTCAGAGGTAAATGCAGAAAAAAATTATATTCAGTTTGCAACCTGATGGAGGTCAGTATAGATGGACTAATAGAACAAGTCCCACACACTGCTAGAAGGCCAAATATTTTTTCAGAGCTAGATGCAGAAAAAAATTAAATTCAATTTGCAACCTGATGGAGGTCAGTATAGATGGACTAATAGAACAAGTCCCACACACTGCTAGAAGGCCAAATATTTTTTCAGAGCTAGATGCAGAAAAAAATTATATTCAATTTGCAACCTGATGGAGGTCAGTATAGATGGACTAATAGAACAAGTCCCACACACTGCTAGAAGCCCAAATATTTTTTCAGAGCTAGATGCAGAAAAATAATATATTCAATTTGCAACCTGATGGAGGTCAGTATAGATGGACTAATAGAAAAAGTCCCACACACAGCTAGAAGCCCAAATATTTTTTCAGAGGTAGATGCAGACAAAAATTATATTCAATTTGCAACCTGATGGAGGTCAGTATAGATGGCTAATAGAACAAGTCCCACACACTGCTAGAAGCCCAAATATTTTTTCAGAGCTAGATTCAGAAAAATATTATATTCAATTTGCAACCTGATGGAGGTCAGTATAGATGGACTAATAGAACAAGTCCCACACACAGCTAGAAGCCCAAATATTTTTTCAGAGGTAGATGCACACAAAAATTATATTCAATTTGCAACATGATGGAGGTCAGTATAGATGGAATAATAGAACAAGTCCCACACACTGCTAGAAGGCCAAATATTTTTTCAGAGCTATATGCAGAAAAAAATTATATTCAATTTGCAACCTGATGGAGGTCAGTATAGATGGACTAATAGAACAAGTCCCACACACTGCTAGAAGCCCAAATATTTTTTCAGAGGTAGATGCAGAAAAAAATTATATTCAGTTTGCAACCTGATGGAGGTCAGTATAGATGGACTAATAGAACAAGTCCCACACACTGCTAGAAGGCCAAATATTTTTTCAGAGCTAGATGCAGAAAAAAATTATATTCAATTTGCAACCTGATGGAGGTCAGTATAGATGGACTAATAGAACAAGTCCCACACACTGCTAGAAGGCCAAATATTTTTTCAGAGCTAGATGCAGAAAAAAATTATATTCAATTTGCAACCTGATGGAGGTCAGTATAGATGGACTAATAGAACAAATTCCACACACAGCTAGAAGCCCAAATATTTTTTCAGAGGTATATGCAGAAAAAAAATTATATTCAGTTTGCAACCTGATGGAGGTCAGTATAGATGGACTAATAGAACAAGTCCCACACACAGCTAGAAGCCCAAATATTTTTTTCAGAGCTGGATGCAGAAAAAAATTATATTCAATTTGCAACCTGATGTCGGTCAGTGTAGATGGACTAATAGAACAAGTCCCACACACTGCTAGAAGCCCAAATATTTTTTCAGAGCTAGATGCAGAAAAATATTATATTCAATTTGCAACCTGATGGAGGTCAGTATAAATGGACTAATAGAACAAGTCCCACACACAGCTAGAAGCCCAAATATTTTTTCAGAGGTAGATGCAGAAAAAAATTATATTCAGTTTGCAACCTGATGGAGGTCAGTATAGATGGACTAATAGAACAAGTCCCACACACTGCTAGATGGCCAAATATTTTTTCAGAGCTAGATGCAGAAAAAAATTATATTCAATTTGCAACCTGATGGAGGTCAGTATAGATGGACTAATAGAACAAGTCCCACACACTGCTAGAAGGCCAAATATTTTTTCAGAGCTAGATGCAGAAAAAAATTATATTCAACTTGCAACCTGATGGCGGTCAGTATAGATGGACTAATAGAACAAGTCCCACACACAGCTAGAAGCCCAAATATTTTTTCAGAGGTAGATGCAGAAAAAATTATATTCAGTTTGCAACCTGATGGAGGTCAGTATAGATGGACTAACAGAACAAGTCCCACACACTGCTAGATGGCCAAATATTTTTTCAGAGCTAGATGCAGAAAAAAATTATATTCAATTTGCAACCTGATGGAGGTCAGTATAGATGGACTAATAGAACAAGTCCCACACAATGCTAGAAGGCCAAATATTTTTTCAGAGATAGATGCAGAAAAAAATTATATTCAATTTGTAACCTGATGGAGGTCAGTATAGATGGACTAATAGAACAAGTCCCACACACTGCTAGAAGGTCAAATATTTTTTCAGAGGTAGATGCAGAAAAAAATCATATTCAATTTGCAACCTGATGGAGGTCAGTATAGATGGACTAATAGAACAAGTCCCACACACAGCTAGAAGCCCAAATATTTTTTCAGAGGTAGATGCAGAAAAAAATTATATTCAGTTTGCAACCTGATGGAGGTCAGTATAGATGGACTAATAGAACAAGTCCCACACACTGCTAGAAGGCCAAATATTTTTTCAGAGCTAGATGCAGAAAAAAATTCTATTCAATTTGCAACCTGATGGAGGTCAGTATAGATGGACTAATAGAACAAGTCCCACACACTGCTAGAAGGCCAAATATTTTTTCAGAGCTAGATGCAGAAAAATATTATATTTTATTTGCAACCTGATGGAGGTGAGTATAGATGGACTAATAGAACAAGTCCCACACACTGCAAGAAGGCCAAATATTTTTTCAGAGCTAGATGCAGAAAAAAATTATATTCAATTTGCAACCTGATGGAGGTCAGTATAGATGGACTAATAGAACAAGTCCCACACACTGCTAGAAGCCCAAATATTTTTTCAGAGCTAGATGCAGAAAAATATTATATTCAGTTTGCAACCTGATGGAGGTCAGTATAGATGGACTAAAAGAACAAGTCCCACACACAGCTAGAAGCACAAATATTTTTTCAGAGGTAGATGCAGAAAAAAATTATATTCAGTTTGCATCCTGATGGAGGTCAGTATAGATGGACTAACAGAACAAGTCCCACACACTGCTAGAAGGCCAAATATTTTTTCAGAGCTAGATGCGGAAAAAAATTATATTCAATTTGCAAACTGATGGAGGTCAGTATAGATGGACTAATAGAACAAGTTCCACACACTGCTAGAAGGCCAAATATTTTTTCAGAGCTAGATGCAGAAGAATATTATATTCAATTTGCAACCTGATGGAGGTCAGTATAGATGCACTAATAGAACAAGTCCCTCACACAGCTAGAAGCCCAAATATTTTTTTCAGAGGTAGATGCAGAAAAAAATTATATTCAGTTTGCAACCTGATGGAGGTCAGTATAGATGGACTAATAGAACAAGTCCCACACACTGCTAGAAGGCCAAATATTTTTTCAGAGCTAGATGCAGAAAAAAATTATATTCAATTTGCAAACTGATGGCGGTCAGTATAGATGGACTAATAGAACAAGTCCCACACACTGCTAGAAGGCCAAATATTTTTTCAGAGCTAGATGCAGAAAAAAATAATATTCAATTTGCAACCTGATGGAGGTCAGTATAGATGGACTAATAGAACAAGTCCCACACACTGCTAGAAGGCCAAATATTTTTTCAGAGCTAGATGCAGAAAAAAATTATATTCAAATTGCAACCTGATGGAGGTCAGTATAGATGGACTAATAGAACAAGTCCCACACACTGCTAGAAGGCCAAATATTTTTTCAGATCTAGATGCAGAAAAAAATTATATTCAATTTGCAACCTGATGGAGGTCAGTATAGATGGACTAATAGAACAAGTCCCACACACAGCTAGAAGCCCAAATATTTTTTCAGAGGTAAATGCAGAAAAAAATTATATTCAGTTTGCAAGCTGATGGAGGTCAGTATAGATGGACTAATAGAACAAGTCCCACACATTGCTAGAAGGCCAAATATTTTTTCAGAGCTAGATGCAGAAAAAAATTCTATTCAATTTGCAACCTGATGGAGGTCAGTATAGATGGACTAATAGAACAAGTCCCTCACACTGCTAGAAGGCCAAATATTTTTTCAGAGCTAGATGCAGAAAAATATTATATTCAATTTGCAACCTGATGGAGGTCAGTATAGATGGACTAATAGAACAAGTCCCTCACACAGCTAGAAGCCCAAATATTATTTTCAGAGGTAGATGCAGAAAACAATTATATTCAGTTTGCAACCTGATGGAGGTCAGTATAGATGGACTAATAGAACAAGTCCCACACACTGCTAGAAGACCAAATATTTTTTCAGAGCTAGATGCAGAAAAAAATTATATTCAATTTGCAGCCTGATGGAGGTCAGTATAGATGGACTAATAGAATAAGTCCCACACACTGCTAGAAGGCCAAATATTTTTTCAGAGCTAGATGCAGAAAAAAATTATATTCAATTTGCAACCTGATGGAGGTCAGTATAGATGGACTAATAGAACAAGTCCCACACGCTGCTAGAGGGCCAAATATTTTTTCAGAGCTAGATGCAGAAAATTATTATATTCAATTTGCAACCTGATGGAGGTCAGTATAGATGGACTAATAGAACAAGTCCCACACACTGCTAGAAGCCCAAATATTTTTTCAGAGTTAGATGCAGAAAAATATTATATTCAAATTTGCAACCTGATGGAGGTCAGTATAGATGGACTAATAGAACAAGTCCCACACACTGCTAGAAGGCCAAATATTTTTTCAGAGCTAGATGCAGAAAAAAATTATATTTTACTTGCAACCTGATGGAGGTGAGTATAGATGGACTAATAGAACAAGTCCCACACACTGCAAGAAGGCCAAATATTTTTTCAGAGCTAGATGCAGAAAAAAATTCTATTCAATTTGCAACCTGATGGAGGTCACTATAGATGGACTAATAGAACAAGTCCCACACACTGCTAGAAGCCCAAATATTTTTTCAGAGCTAGATGCAGAAAAAAATTATATTCAGTTTGCAACCTGATGGAGGTCAGTATAGATGGACTAAAAGAACAAGTCTCACACACAGCTAGAAGCCCAAATATTTTTTCAGAGGTAGATGCAAAAAAAAATTATATTCAGTTTGCAACCTGATGGAGGTCAGTATAGATGGACTAATAGAACAAGTCCCACACACTGCTAGAAGGTCAAATATTTTTTCAGAGCTAGATGCAGAAAAAAATTATATTCAATTTGCAACCTGATGGAAGTCAGTATAGATGGACTAATAGAACAAGTCCCACACACTGCTAGAAGGCCAAATATTTTTTCAGAGCTAGATGCAGAAAAAAATTATATTCAATTTGCAACCTGGTGGAGGTCAGTATAGATGGACTAATAGAACAAGTCCCACACACTGCTAGAAGCCCAAATATTTTTTCAGAGCTAGATGCAGAAAAAAATTATATTCAGTTTGCAACCTGATGGAGGTCAGTATAGATGGACTAAAAGAATAAGTCCCACACACAGCTAGAAGCCCAAATATTTTTTCAGAGGTAGATGCAGAAAAAAATTATATTCAGTTTGCAACCTGATGGAGGTCAGTATAGATGGACTAATAGAACAAGTCCCACACACTGCTAGAAGGCCAAATATTTTTTCAGAGCTAGATGCAGAAAAAAATTATATTCAATTTGCAACCTGATGGAGGTCAGTATAGATGGACTAATAGAACAAGTCACACACACTGCTAGAAGGCCAAATATTTTTTCAGAGCTAGATGCAGAAAAAAATTATATTCAATTTGCAACCTGATGGAGGTCAGTATAGATGGACTAATAGAACAAGTCCCACACACTGCTAGAAGCCCAAATATTTTTTCAGAGCTAGATGCAGAAAAATATTATATTCAATTTGCAACCTGATGGAGGTCAGTATAGATGGACTAATAGAAAAAGTCCCACACACAGCTAGAAGCCCAAATATTTTTTCAGAGGTAGATGCAGACAAAAATTATATTCAATTTGCAACCTGATGAAGGTCAGTATAGATGGACTAATAGAACAAGTCCCACACACTGCTAGAAGGCCAAATATTTTTTCAGAGCTTGATGCAGAAAAAAATTATATTCAATTTGCAACCTGATGGAGGTCAGTATAGATGGACTAATAGAACATGTCCCACACACTGCTAGAAGGCCAAATATTTTTTCAGAGCGAGATGCAGAAAAAAATTATATTCAATTTGCAACCTGATGGAGTTCAGTATAGATGGACTAATAGAACAAGTCCCACACACTGCTAGAAGCCCAAATATTTTTTCAGAGGTAGATGCAGAAAAAAATTATATTCACTTTGCAACCTGATGGAGGTCAGTATAGATGGACTAATAGAACAAGTCCCACACACTGCTAGAAGGCCAAATATTTTTTCAGAGCTAGATGCAGAAAAAAATTATATTCAATTTGCAACCTGATGGAGGTCAGTATAGATGGACTAATAGAACAAGTCCCACACACAGCTAGAAGCCCAAATATTTTTTCAGAGCTAGATGCAGAAAAAAATTATATTCAATTTGCAACCTGATGGAGGTCAGTATAGATGGACTAATAGAACAAGTCCCACACACAGCTAGAAGCCCAAATATTTTTTCAGAGGTAGATGCAGAAAAAAATTATATTCAGTTTGCAACCTGATGGAGGTCAGTATAGATGGACTAATAGAACAAGTCCCACACACTGCTAGAAGGCCAAATATTTTTTCAGAGCTATATGTAGAAAAAAATTATATTCAATTTGCAACCTGATGGAGGTCAGTATAGATGGACTAATAGAACAAGTCCCACACACTGCTAGAAGCCCAAATGATTTTTCAGAGCTAGATGCAGAAAAATATTATATTCAATTTGCAACCTGATGGAGGTCAGTATAGATGGACTAATAGAACAAGTCCCACACACAGCTAGAAGCCCAAATATTTTTTCAGAGGTAGATGCAGAAAAAAATTATATTCAGTTTGCAACCTGATGGAGGTCAGTATAGATGGACTAATAGAACAAGTCCCACACACTGCTAGAAGGCCAAATATTTTTTCAGAGCTAGATGCAGAAAAAAATTATATTCAATTTGCAACCTGATGGAGGTCAGTATCGATGGACTAATAGAACAAGTCCCACACACTGCTAGAAGGCCAAATATTTTTTCAGAGGTAGATGCAGAAAAAAATTATATTCAATTTGCAACCTGATGGAGGTCAGTATAGATGGACTAATAGAACAAGTCCCACACACTGCTAGAAGCCCAAATATTTTTTCAGAGCTAGATGCAGAAAAATATTATATTCAATTTGCAACCTGATGGAGGTCAGTATAGATGGACTAATAGAACAAGTCCCACACACAGCTAGAAGGTCAAATATTTTTTCAGAGGTAGATGCTGAAAAAAATTATATTCAGTTTGCAACCTGATGGAGGTCAGTATAGATGGACTAATAGAACAAGTCCCATACACTGCTAGAAGGCCAAATATTTTTTCAGAGCTAGATGCAGAAAAAAATTATATTCAGTTTGCAACCTGATGGAGGTCAGTATAGATGGACTAATAGAACAAGTCCCACAAACTGCTAGAAGGCCAAATATTTTTTCAGAGCTAGATGCAGAAAAAAATTATATTCAATTTGCAACCTGATGGAGGTCAGTATAGATGGACTAATAGAACAAGTCCCACACACTGCTAGAAGGCCAAATATTTTTTCAGAGCTAGATGCAGAAAAAAATTATATTCAATTTGCAACCTGATGGAGGTCAGTATAGATGGACTAATAGAACAAGTCCCACACACAGCTAGAAGCCCAAATATTTTTTCAGAGGTAGATGCAGAAAAAAATTATATTCAGTTTGCAACCTGATGGAGGTCAGTATAGATGGACTAATAGAACAAATCCCACACACTGCTAGAAGGCCAAATATTTTTTCAGAGCTAGATGCAGAAAAAATTATATTCAATTTGCAACCTGATGGAGGTCAGTATAGATGGACTAATAGACCAAGTCCCACACACTGCTAGAAGGCCAAATATTTTTTCAGAGCTAGATGCAGAAAAAAATTATATTCAATTTGCAACCTGATGGAGGTCAGTATAGATGGACTAATAGAACAAGTCCCACACACTGCTAGAAGGCCAAATATTTTTTCAGAGCTAGATGCAGAAAAAAATTATATTCAATTTGCAACCTGATGGCGGTCAGTATAGATGGACTAATAGAACAAGTCCCACACACTGCTAGAAGCCCAAATATTTTTTCAGAGCTGGATGCAGAAAAATATTATATTCAATTTGCAACCTGATGTAGGTCAGTATAGATGGACTAATAGAACAAGTCCGTCACACAGCTAGAAGCCCAAATATTTTTTTCAGAGGTAGATGCAGACAAAAATTATATTCAGTTTGCAACCTGATGGAGGTCAGTATAGATGGACTAATAGAACAAGTCCCACACACTGCTAGATGGCCAAATATTTTTTCAGAGCTAGACGCAGAAAAAAATTATATTCAATTTGCAACTTGATGGAGGTCAGTATAGATGGACTAATAGAACAAGTCCCACACACTGCAAGAAGGCCAAATATTTTTTCAGAACTAGATGCAGAAAAAAATTATATTCAATTTGCAACCTGATGGAGGTCAGTATAGATGGACTAACAGAACAAGTCCCACACACTGCTAGAAGGCCAAATATTTTTTCAGAGCTAGATGCAGAAAAAAATTATATTCAATTTGCAACCTGATGGAGGTCAGTATAGATGGACTAATAGAACAAGTCCCACACACTGCTAGAAGGCCAAATATTTTTTCAGAGCTAGATGCAGAAAAAAATTATATTCAATTTGCAACCTGATGGAGGTCAGTATAGATGGACTAATAGAAAAAGTCCCACACACTGCTAGAAGCCCAAATATTTTTTCAGAGCTAGATGCAGAAAAATATTATATTCAATTTGCTACCTGATGGAGGTCAGTATAGATGGACTAATAGAACAAGTCCCACAAACTGCTAGAAGGCCAAATATTTTTTCAGAGCTAGATGCAGAAAAAAATTATATTCAATTTGCAACCTGATGGAGGTCAGTATAGATGGACTAATAGAACAAGTCCCACACACTGCTAGAAGGCCAAATATTTTTTCAGAGCTAGATGCAGAAAAAAATTATATTCAATTTGCAACCTGATGGAGGTCAGTATAGATGGACTAATAGAACAAGTCCCACACACAGCTAGAAGCCCAAATATTTTTTCAGAGGTAGATGCAGAAAAAAATTATATTCAGTTTGCAACCTGATGGAGGTCAGTATAGATGGACTAATAGAAGAAATCCCACACACTGCTAGAAGGCCAAATATTTTTTCAGAGCTAGATGCAGAAAAAATTATATTCAATTTGCAACCTGATGGAGGTCAGTATAGATGGACTAATAGACCAAGTCCCACACACTGCTAGAAGGCCAAATATTTTTTCAGAGCTAGATGCAGAAAAAAATTATATTCAATTTGCAACCTGATGGAGGTCAGTATAGATGGACTAATAGAAGAAGTCCCACACACTGCTAGAAGGCCAAATATTTTTTCAGAGCTAGATGCAGAAAAAAATTATATTCAATTTGCAACCTGATGGCGGTCAGTATAGATGGACTAATAGAACAAGTCCCACACACTGCTAGAAGCCCAAATATTTTTTCAGAGCTGGATGCAGAAAAATATTATATTCAATTTGCAACCTGATGTAGGTCAGTATAGATGGACTAATAGAACAAGTCCGTCACACAGCTAGAAGCCCAAATATTTTTTTCAGAGGTAGATGCAGACAAAAATTATATTCAGTTTGCAACCTGATGGAGGTCAGTATAGATGGACTAATAGAACAAGTCCCACACACTGCTAGATGGCCAAATATTTTTTCAGAGCTAGACGCAGAAAAAAATTATATTCAATTTGCAACGTGATGGAGGTCAGTATAGATGGACTAATAGAACAAGTCCCACACACTGCAAGAAGGCCAAATATTTTTTCAGAACTAGATGCAGAAAAAAATTATATTCAATTTGCAACCTGATGGAGGTCAGTATAGATGGACTAACAGAACAAGTCCCACACACTGCTAGAAGGCCAAATATTTTTTCAGAGCTAGATGCAGAAAAAAATTATATTCAATTTGCAACCTGATGGAGGTCAGTATAGATGGACTAATAGAACAAGTCCCACACACTGCTAGAAGGCCAAATATTTTTTCAGAGCTAGATGCAGAAAAAAATTATATTCAATTTGCAACCTGATGGAGGTCAGTATAGATGGACTAATAGAAAAAGTCCCACACACTGCTAGAAGCCCAAATATTTTTTCAGAGCTAGATGCAGAAAAATATTATATTCAATTTGCTACCTGATCGAGGTCAGTATAGATGGACTAATAGAACAAGTCCCACACACAGCTAGAAGCCCAAATATTTTTTCAGAGGTAGATGCAGAAAAAAATTATATTCAGTTTCCAACCTGATGGAGGTCAGTATAGATGGACTAATAGAACAAGTCCCACACACTGCTAGAAGGCCAAATATTTTTTCAGAGCTAGATGCAGTAAAAAATTATATTCAATTTGCAACCTGATGGAGGTCAGTATAGATTGACTAATAGAAAAGTCCCACACACTGCTAGAAGGCCAAATATTTTTTCAGAGCTAGATGCAGAAAAAAATTATATTCAATTTGCAACCTGATGGAGGTCAGTATAGATGGACTAATAGAACAAGTCCCACACACTGCTGGAAGCCCAAATATTTTTTCAGAGCTAGATGCAGAAAAATATTATATTCAATTTGCAACCTGATGGAGGTCAGTATAGCTGGACTAATAGAACAAATCCCTCACACTGCTAGAAGGCCAAATACTTTTTCATAGCTAGATGCAGAAAAAAATCATATTCAATTTGCAACCTGATGGAGGTCAGTATAGATGGACTAATAGAACAAGTCCCACACACTGCTAGAAGGCCAAATATTTTTTCAGAGCTAGATGCAGAAAAAAATTATATTCAATTTGTAACCTGATGGAGGTAAGTATAGATGGACTAATAGAACAAGTCCCACACACTGCAAGAAGGCCAAATATTTTTTCAGAGCTAGATGCAGAAAAAAATTATATTCAATTTGCAACCTGATGGAGGTCAGTATAGATGGACTAATAGAACAAGTCCCACACACTGCTAGAAGCCCAAATATTTTTTCAGAGCTAGATGCAGAAAAATATTATATTCAGTTTGCAACCTGATGGAGGTCAGTATAGATGGACTAAAAGAACAAGTCCCACACACAGCTAGAAGCCCAAATTTTTTTCAGAGGTAGATGCAGAAAAAAATTATATTCAGTTTGCAACCTGATGGAGGTCAGTATAGATGGACTAATAGAACAAGTCCCACACACTGCTAGAAGGCCAAATATTTTTTCAGAGCTAGATGCAGAAAAAAATTATATTCAATTTGAAACCTGATGGAGGTCAGTATAGATGGACTAATAGAACAAGTCCCACACACTGCTAGAAGGCCAAATATTTTTTCAGAGCTAGATGCAGAAACAAATTATATTCAATTTGCAACCTGATGGAGGTCAGTATAGATGGACTAATAGAACAAGTCCCACACACTGCTAGAAGGCCAAATATTTTTTCAGAGCTAGATGCAGAAAAATATTATATTCAATTTGCAACCTGATGGAGGTCAGTATAGATGGACTAATAGAACAAGTCCCACACACAGCTAGAAGCCCAAATATTTTTTCAGAGGTAGATGCAGAAAAAAATTATATTCAATTTGCAACCTGATGGAGGTCAGTATAGATGGACTAATAGAACAAGTCCCACACAATGCTAGAAGTCCAAATATTTTTTCAGAGCTAGATGCAGAAAAAAATTATATTAAATTTGCAACCTGATGGAGGTCAGTATAGATGGACTAATAGAACAAGTCCCACACACTGCTAGAAGGCCAAATAATTTTTCAGAGCTAGATGCAGAAAAAAATTATATTCAATTTGCAACCTGATGGAGGTCAGTATAGATGGACTAATAGAATAAGTCCCACACACTGCTAGAAGCCCAAATATTTTTTCAGAGGTAGATGCAGAAAAAAATTATACTCAGTTTGCAACCTGATGGAGGTCAGTATAGAAGGACTAATAGAACAAGTCCCACACACTGCTAGAAGGCCAAATATTTTTTCAGAGCTAGATGCAGAAAAAAATTATATTCAATTTGCAACCTGATGGAGGTCAGTATAGATGGACTAATAGAACAAGTCCCACACACTGCTAGAAGGCCAAATATTTTTTCAGAGCTAGATGCAGAAAAAAATTATATTCAATTTGCAATCTGATGGCGGTCAGTATAGATGGACTAATAGAACAAGTCCCACACACTGCTAGAAGCCCAAATATTTTTTCAGAGCTAGATGCAGAAAAATATTATATTCAATTTGCAACCTGATGGAGGTCAGTATAGATGGACTAATAGAACAAGTCCCTCACACAGCTAGAAGCCCAAATATTTTTTTCAGAGGTAGATGCAGAAAAAAATTATATTCAGTTTGCAACCTGATGGAGGTCAGTATAGATGGACTAATAGAACAAGTCCCACACACTGCTAGAAGGCCAAATATTTTTTCAGAGCTAGATGCAGAAAAAAATTATATTCAATTTGCAACCTGATGAAGGTCAGTATAGATGGACGAATAGAAAAAGTCCCACACACTGCTTGAAGGCCAAATATTTTTTCAGAGTTAGATGCAGAAAAAAATTATATTCAATTTGCAACCTGATGGAGGTCAGTATAGATGGACTAATAGAACAAGTCCCACACACTGCTAGAAGCCCAAATATTTTTTCAGAGCTAGATGCAGAAAAATATTATATTCAATTTGCAACCTGATGGAGGTCAGTATAGATGGACTAATAGAACAAGTCCCACACACAGCTAGAAGCCCAAATATTTTTTCAGAGGTAGATGCAGAAAAAAATTACATTCAGTTTGCAACCTGATGGAGGTCAGTATAGATGGACTAATAGAACAAGTCCCACACACTGCTAGAAGGCCAAATATTTTTTCAGAGCTAGATGCAGAAAAAAATTATATTCAATTTGCAACCTGATGGAGGTCAGTATAGATGGACTAATAGAACAAGTCCCACACACTGCTAGAAGCCCAAATATTTTTCAGAGCTAGATGCAGAAAAATATTATATTCAATTTGCAACCTGATGGAGGTCAGTATAGATGGACTAATAGAACAAGTCCCACACACTGCTACAAGTCCAAATATTTTTTCAGAGGTAGATGCAGAAAAAAATTATATTCAGTTTGCAACCTGATGGAGGTCAGTATAGATGGACTAATAGAACAAGTCCCACACACTGCTAGAAGGCCAAATATTTTTTCAGAGCTAGATATAGAAAAAAATTATATTCAATTTGCAACCTGATGGAGGTCAGTATAGATGGACTAATAGAACAAGTCCCACACACTGCTAGAAGGCCAAATATTTTTTCAGAGCTAGATGCAGAAAAAATTATATTCAATTTGCAACCTGATGGAGGTCAGTATAGATGGACTAATAGAACAAGTCCCACACACTGCTAGAAGCCCAAATATTTTTTCAGAGGTAGATGCAGAAAAAAATTATATTCAGTTTGCAACCTGATGGAGGTCAGTATAGATGGACTAATAGAACAAGTCCCACACACTGCTAGAAGGCCAAATATTTTTTCTGAGTTAGATGCAGAAAAAAATTATATTCAATTTGCAACCTGATGGAGGTCAGTATAGATGGACTAATAGAACAAGTCCCACACACAGCTAGAAGCCCAAATATTTTTTCAGAGGTAGATGCAGAAAAAAATTATATTCAGTTTGCAACCTGATGGAGGTCAGTATAGATGGACTAATAGAACAAATCCCACACACTGCTAGAAGGCCAAATATTTTTTCAGAGCTAGATGCAGAAAAAAATTATATTCAATTTGCAACCTGATGGAGGTCAGTATAGATGGACTAATAGACCAAGTCCCACACACTGCTAGAAGGCCAAATATTTTTTCAGAGCTAGATGCAGAAAAAAATTATATTCAATTTGCAACCTAATGGAGGTCAGTATAGATGGACTAATAGAACAAGTCCCACACACTGCTAGAAGGCCAAATATTTTTTCAGAGCTAGATGCAGAAAAAAATTATATTCAATTTGCAACCTGATGGAGGTCAGTATAGATGGACTAATAGAACAAGTCCCACACACAGCTAGAAGCCCAAATATTTTTTCAGAGGTAGATGCAGAAAAAAATTATACTCAGTTTGCAACCTGATGGAGGTCAGTATAGATGGACTAATAGAACAAGTCCCACACACTGCTAGAAGGCCAAATATTTTTTCAGAGCTAGATGCAGAAAAAAATTATATTCAATTTGCAACCTGATGGAGGTCAGTATAGATGGACTAATAGAACAAGTCCCACACACTGCTAGAAGCCCAAATATTTTTTCAGAGCTAGATGCAGAAAAATATTATATTCAATTTGCAACCTGATGGAGGTCAGTATAGATGGACTAATAGAACAAGTCCAACACACTGCTAGAAGTCCAAATATTTTTTCAGAGGTAGATGCAGAAAAAAATTATATTCAGTTTGCAACCTGATGGAGGTCAGTATAGATGGACTAATAGAACAAGTCCCACACACTGCTAGAAGGCCAAATATTTTTTCAGAGCTAGATGTAGAAAAAAATTATATTCAATTTGCAACCTGATGGAGGTCAGTATAGATGGACTAATAGAACAAGTCCCACACACTGCTAGAAGGCCAAATATTTTTTCAGAGCTAGATGCAGAAAAAAATTATATTCAATTTGCAACCTGATGGAGGTCAGTATAGATGGACTAATAGAACAAGTCCCACACACTGCTAAAAGCCCAAATATTTTTTCAGAGGTAGATGCAGAAAAAAATTATATTCAGTTTGCAACCTGATGGAGGTCAGTATAGATGGACTAATAGAACAAGTCCCACACACTGCTAGAAGCCCAAATATTTTTTCAGAGCTAGATGCAGAAAAATATTATATTCAATTTGCAACCTGATGGAGGTCAGTATAGATGGACTAATAGAACAAGTCCCACACACTGCTAGAAGTCCAAATATTTTTTCAGAGGTAGATGCAGAAAAAAATTATATTCAGTTTGCAACCTGATGGAGGTCAGTATAGATGGACTAATAGAACAAGTCCCACACACAGCTAGAAGCCCAAATATTTTTTCAGAGCTAGATGCAGAAAAATATTATATTCAATTTGCAACCTGATGGAGGTCAGTATAGATGGACTAATAGAACAAGTCCCTCACACAGGTAGAAGCCCAAATATTTTTTTCAGAGGTAGATGCAGAAAAAAATTATTTTCAGTTTGCAACCTGGTGGAGGTCAGTATAGATGGACTAATAGAACAAGTCCCACACACTGCTAAAAGGCCAAATATTTTTTCAGAGCTAGATGCAGAAAAAAATTATATTCAATTTGCAACCTGATGGAGGTCAGTATAGATGGACTAATAGAACACGTCCCACACACTGCTAGAAGACCAAATATTTTTTCAGAGCTAGATGCAGAAAAAAATTATATTCAATTTGCAACCTGATGGAGGTCAGTATAGATGGACTAATAGAACAAGTCCCACACACTGCTAGAAGGCCAAATATTTTTTCAGCGCTAGATGCAGAAAAAAATTATATTCAATTTGCAACCTGATGGAGGTCAGTATAGATGGACTAATAGAACAAGTCTCACACACTGCTAGAAGCCCAAATGATTTTTCAGAGCTAGATGCAGAAAAATATTATATTCAATTTGCAACCTGATGGAGGTCAGTATAGATGGACTAATAGAACAAGTCCCACACACAAGTAGAAGCCCAAATATTTTTTTAGAGGTAGATGCAGAAAAAAATTATATTCAGTTTGCAATCTAATGGAGGTCAGTATAGATGGACTAATAGAACAAGTCCCACACACTGCTAGAAGGCCAAATATTTTTTCAGAGCTAGATGCAGAAAAAAATTATATTCAATTTGCAACCTGATGGAGGTCAGTATCGATGGACTAATAGAACAAGTCCCACACACTGCTAGAAGGCCAAATATTTTTTCAGAGGTAGATGCAGAAAAAAATTATATTCAATTTGCGACCTGATGGCGGTCAGTATAGATGGACTTATAGAACAAGTCCCACACACTGCTAGAAGCCCAAATATTTTTTCAGAGCTAGATGCAGAAAAATATTATATTCAATTTGCAACCTGATGGAGGTCAGTATAGATGGACTAATAGAACAAGTCCCACACAGAGCTAGAAGCTCAAATATTTTTTCAGAGGTAGATGCTGAAAAAAATTATATTCAGTTTGCAACCTGATGGAGGTCAGTATAGATGGACAAATAGAACAAGTCACACACACTGCTAGAAGGCCAAATATTTTTTCAGAGCTAGATGCAGAAAAAAATTATATTCAGTTTGCAACCTGATGGAGGTCAGTATAGATGGACTAATAGAACAAGTCCCACAAACTGCTAGAAGGCCAAATATTTTTTCAGAGCTAGATGCAGAAAAAAATTATATTCAATTTGCAACCTGATGGAGGTCAGTATAGATGGACTAATAGAACAAGTCCCACACACTGCTAGAAGGCCAAATATTTTTTCAGAGCTAGATGCAGAAAAAAATTATATTCAATTTGCAACCTGATGGAGGTCAGTATAGATGGACTAATAGAACAAGTCCCACACACAGCTAGAAGCCCAAATATTTTTTCAGAGGCAGATGCAGAAAAAAATTATATTCAGTTTGCAACCTGATGGAGGTCAGTATAGATGGACTAATAGAACAAATCCCACACACTGCTAGAAGGCCAAATATTTTTTCAGAGCTAGATGCAGAAAAAAATTATATTCAATTTGCAACCTGATGGAGGTCAGTATAGATGGACTAATAGAACAAGTCCCACACACTGCTAGAAGGCCAAATATTTTTTCAGAGCTAGATGCAGAAAAAAATTATATTCAATTTGCAACCTGATGGCGGTCAGTATAGATGGACTAATAGAACAAGTCCCACACACTGCTAGAAGCCCAAATATTTTTTCAGAGCTAGATGCAGAAAAATATTATATTCAATTTGCAACCTGATGGAGGTCAGTATAGATGGACTAATAGAACAAGTCCCTCACACAGCTAGAAGCCCAAATATTTTTTTCAGAGGTAGATGCAGAAAAAAATTATATTCAGTTTGCAACCTGATGGAGGTCAGTATAGATGGACTAATAGAACAAGTCCCACACACTGCTAGAAGCCCAAATATTTTTCAGAGCTAGATGCAGAAAAATATTATATTCAATTTGCAACCTGATGGAGGTCAGTATAGATGGACTAATAGAACAAGTCCCACACACTGCTACAAGTCCAAATATTTTTTCAGAGGTAGATGCAGAAAAAAATTATATTCAGTTTGCAACCTGATGGAGGTCAGTATAGATGGACTAATAGAACAAGTCCCACACACTGCTAGAAGGCCAAATATTTTTTCAGAGCTAGATATAGAAAAAAATTATATTCAATTTGCAACCTGATGGAGGTCAGTATAGATGGACTAATAGAACAAGTCCCACACACTGCTAGAAGGCCAAATATTTTTTCAGAGCTAGATGCAGAAAAAAATTATATTCAATTTGCAACCTGATGGAGGTCAGTATAGATGGACTAATAGAACAAGTCCCACACACTGCTAGAAGCCCAAATATTTTTTCAGAGGTAGATGCAGAAAAAAATTATATTCAGTTTGCAACCTGATGGAGGTCAGTATAGATGGACTAATAGAACAAGTCACACACACTGCTAGAAGGCCAAATATTTTTTCAGAGCTAGATGCAGAAAAAAACTATATTCAATTTGCAACCTGATGGAGGTCAGTATAGATGGACTAATAGAACAAGTCCCACACACAGCTAGAAGCCCAAATATTTTTTCAGAGGTAGATGCAGAAAAAAATTATATTCAGTTTGCAACGTGATGGAGGTCAGTATAGATGGACTAATAGAACAAATCCCACACACTGCTAGAAGGCCAAATATTTTTTCAGAGCTAGATGCAGAAAAAAATTATATTCAATTTGCAACCTGATGGAGGTCAGTATAGATGGACTAATAGACCAAGTCCCACACACTGCTAGAAGGCCAAATATTTTTTCAGAGCTAGATGCAGAAAAAAATTATATTCAATTTGCAACCTGATGGAGGTCAGTATAGATGGACTAATAGAACAAGTCCCACACACTACTAGAAGGCCAAATATTTTTTCAGAGCTAGATGCAGAAAAAAATTATATTCAATTTGCAACCTGATGGAGGTCAGTATAGATGGACTAATAGAACAAGTCCCACACACAGCTAGAAGCCCAAATATTTTTTCAGAGGTAGATGCAGAAAAAAATTATACTCAGTTTGCAACCTGATGGAGGTCAGTATAGATGGACTAATAGAGCAAGTCCCACACACTGCTAGAAGGCCAAATATTTTTTCAGAGCTAGATGCAGAAAAAAATTATATTCAATTTGCAACCTGATGGAGGTCAGTATAGATGGACTAATAGAACAAGTCCCACACACTGCTAGAAGCCCAAATATTTTTTCAGAGCTAGATGCAGAAAAATATTATATTCAATTTGCAACCTGATGGAGGTCAGTATAGTTGGACTAATAGAACAAGTCCCACACACTGCTAGAAGTCCAAATATTTTTTCAGAGGTAGATGCAGAAAAAAATTATATTCAGTTTGCAACCTGATGGAGGTCAGTATAGATGGACTAATAGAACAAGTCCCACACACTGCTAGAAGGCCAAATATTTTTTCAGAGCTAGATGTAGAAAAAAATTATATTCAATTTGCAACCTGATGGAGGTCAGTATAGATGGACTAATAGAACAAGTCCCACACACTGCTAGAAGGCCAAATATTTTTTCAGAGCTAGATGCAGAAAAAAATTATATTCAATTTGCAACCTGATGGAGGTCAGTATAGATGGACTAATAGAACAAGTCCCACACACTGCTAGAAGCCCAAATATTTTTTCAGAGCTAGATTCAGAAAAATATTATATTCAATTTGCAACCTGATGGAGGTCAGTATAGATGGACTAATAGAACAAGTCCCACACACAGCTAGAAGCTCAAATATTTTTTCAGAGGTAGATGCTGAAAAAAATTATATTCAGTTTGCAACCTGATGGAGGTCAGTATAGATGGACTAATAGAACAAGTCCCACACACTGCTAGAAGGCCAAATATTTTTTCAGAGCTAGATGCAGAAAAAAATTATATTCAGTTTGCAACCTGATGGAGGTCAGTATAGATGGACTAATAGAACAAGTCCCACAAACTGCTAGAAGGCCAAATATTTTTTCAGAGCTAGATGCAGAAAAAAATTATATTCAATTTGCAACCTGATGGAGGTCAGTATAGATGGACTAATAGAACAAATCCCACACACTGCTAGAAGGCCAAATATTTTTTCAGAGCTAGATGCAGAAAAAAATTATATTCAATTTGCAACCTGATGGAGGTCAGTATAGAATGGACTAATAGAACACGTCCCACACACTGCTAGAAGACCAAATATATTTTCAGAGCTAGATGCAGAAAAAAATTATATTCAATTTGCAACCTGATGGAGGTCAGTATAGATGGACTAATAGAACAAGTCTCACACACTGCTAGAAGCCCAATGGTTTTTCAGAGCTAGATATAGAAAAATATTATATTCAATTTGCAACCTGATGGAGGTCAGTATAGATGGACTAATAGAACAAGTCCCACACACAAGTAGAAGCCCAAATATTTTTTCAGAGGTAGATGCAGAAAAAAATTATATTCAGTTTGCAATCTGATGGAGGTCAGTATAGATGGACTAATAGAACAAGTCCCACACACTGCTAGAAGGCCAAATATTTTTTCAGAGCTAGATGCAGAAAAAAATTATATTCAATTTGCAACCTGATGGAGGTCAGTATCGATGGACTAATAGAACAAGTCCCACACACTGCTAGAAGGCCAAATATTTTTTCAGAGGTAGATGCAGAAAAAAATTATATTCAATTTGCGACCTGATGGCGGTCAGTATAGATGGACTAATAGAACAAGTCCCACACACTGCTAGAAGCCCAAATATTTTTTCAGAGCTAGATTCAGAAAAATATTATATTCAATTTGCAACCTGATGGAGGTCAGTATAGATGGACTAATAGAACAAGTCCCACACACAGCTAGAAGCTCAAATATTTTTTCAGAGGTAGATGCTGAAAAAAATTATATTCAGTTTGCAACCTGATGGAGGTCAGTATAGATGGACTAATAGAACAAGTCCCACACACTGCTAGAAGGCCAAATATTTTTTCAGAGCTAGATGCAGAAAAAAATTATATTCAGTTTGCAACCTGATGGAGGTCAGTATAGATGGACTAATAGAACAAGTCCCACAAACTGCTAGAAGGCCAAATATTTTTTCAGAGCTAGATGCAGAAAAAAATTATATTCAATTTGCAACCTGATGGAGGTCAGTATAGATGGACTAATAGAACAAGTCCCACACACTGCTAGAGGCCCAAATATTTTTTCAGAGCTAGATGCAGAAAAAAATTATATTCAATTTGCAACCTGATGGAGGTCAGTATAGATGGACTAATAGAACAAATCCCACACACTGCTAGAAGGCCAAATATTTTTTCAGAGCTAGATGCAGAAAAAAATTATATTCAATTTGCAACCTGATGGAGGTCAGTATAGAATGGACTAATAGAACAAGTCCCACACACTGCTAGAAGGCCAAACATTTTTTCAGAGCTAGATGCAGAAAAAAATTATATTCAATTTGCAACCTGATGGCGGTCAGTATAGATGGACTAATAGAACAAGTCCCACACACTGCTAGAAGCCCAAATATTTTTTCAGAGCTAGATGCAGAAAAATATTATATTCAATTTGCAACCTGATGGAGGTCAGTATAGATGGACTAATAGAACAAGTCCCTCACACAGCTAGAAGCCCAAATATTTTTTTCAGAGGTAGATGCAGAAAAAAATTATATTCAGTTTGCAACCTGATGGAGGTCAGTATAGATGGACTAATAGAACAAGTTCCACACACTGCTAGATGGCCAAATATTTTTTCAGAGCTAGATGCAGAAAAAAGTTATATTCAATTTGCAACCTGATGGAGGTCAGTATAGATGGACTAATAGAACAAGTCCCACACACAGCTAGAAGCCCAAATATTTTTTCAGAGGTAGATGCAGAAAAAAATTATATTCAGTTTGCAACTTGATGGAGGTCAGTATAGATGGACTAATAGAACAAATCCCACACACTGCTAGAAGGCCAAATATTTTTTCAGAGCTAGATGCAGAAAAAAATTATATTCAATTTGCAGCCTGATGGAGGTCAGTATAGATGGACTAATAGACCAAGTCCCACACACTGCTAGAAGGCCAAATATTTTTTCAGAGCTAGATGCAGAAAAAAATTATATTCAATTTGCAACCTGATGGAGGTCAGTATAGATGGACTAATAGAACAAGTCCCACACACTGCTAGAAGGCCAAATATTTTTTCAGAGCTAGATGCAGAAAAAAATAATATTCAATTTGCAACCTGATGGCGGTCAGTATAGATGGACTAATAGAACAAGTCCCACACACTGCTAGAAGCCCAAATATTTTTTCAGAGCTAGATGCAGAAAAATATTATATTCAATTTGCAACCTGATGGAGGTCAGTATAGATGGACTAATAGAACAAGTCCCTCACAGAGCTAGAAGCCCAAATATTTTTTTCAGAGGTAGATGCAGAAAAAATTTTTATTCAGTTTGCAACCTGATGGAGGTCAGTATAGATGGACTAATAGAACAAGTCCCTCACACAGCTAGAAGCCCAAATATTTTTTTCAGAGGTAGATGCAGAAAAAAATTATATTCAGTTTGCAACCTGATGGAGGTCAGTATAGATGGACTAATAGAACAAGTTCCACACACTGCTAGATGGCCAAATATTTTTTCAGAGCTAGATGCAGAAAAAAGTTATATTCAATTTGCAACCTGATGGAGGTCAGTATAGATGGACTAATAGAACAAGTCCCACACACAGCTAGAAGCCCAAATATTTTTTCAGAGGTAGATGCAGAAAAAAATTATATTCAGTTTGCAACTTGATGGAGGTCAGTATAGATGGACTAATAGAACAAATCCCACACACTGCTAGAAGGCCAAATATTTTTTCAGAGCTAGATGCAGAAAAAAATTATATTCAATTTGCAGCCTGATGGAGGTCAGTATAGATGGACTAATAGACCAAGTCCCACACACTGCTAGAAGGCCAAATATTTTTTCAGAGCTAGATGCAGAAAAAAATTATATTCAATTTGCAACCTGATGGAGGTCAGTATAGATGGACTAATAGAACAAGTCCCACACACTGCTAGAAGGCCAAATATTTTTTCAGAGCTAGATGCAGAAAAAAATAATATTCAATTTGCAACCTGATGGCGGTCAGTATAGATGGACTAATAGAACAAGTCCCACACACTGCTAGAAGCCCAAATATTTTTTCAGAGCTAGATGCAGAAAAATATTATATTCAATTTGCAACCTGATGGAGGTCAGTATAGATGGACTAATAGAACAAGTCCCTCACAGAGCTAGAAGCCCAAATATTTTTTTCAGAGGTAGATGCAGAAAAATTTTTTATTCAGTTTGCAACCTGATGGAGGTCAGTATAGATGGACTAATAGAACAAGTTCCACACACTGCTAGATGGCCAAATATTTTTTCAGAGCTAGATGCAGAAAAAAGTTATATTCAATTTGCAACCTGATGGAGGTCAGTATAGATGGACTAATAGAACAAGTCCCACACACAGCTAGAAGCCCAAATATTTTTTCAGAGGTAGATGCAGAAAAAAATTATATTCAGTTTGCTACCTGATGGAGGTCAGTATAGATGGACTAATAGAACAAATCCCACACACTGCTAGAAGGCCAAATATTTTTTCAGAGCTAGATGCAGAAAAAAATTATATTCAATTTGCAACCTGATGGAGGTCAGTATAGATGGACTAATAGACCAAGTCCCACACACTGCTAGAAGGCCAAATATTTTTTCAGAACTAGATGCAGAAAAAAATTATATTCAATTTGCAACCTGATGGAGGTCAGTATAGATGGACTAATAGAACAAGTCCCACACACTGCTAGAAGGCCAAATATTTTTTCAGAGCTAGATGCAGAAAAAAATTATATTCAATTTGCAACCTGATGGCGGTCAGTATAGATGGACTAATAGAACAAGTCCCACACACTGCTAGAAGGCCAAATTTTTTTTCATTGCTAGATGCAGAAAAAAATTATATTCAATTTGCAACCTGATGGAGGTCAGTATAGATGGACTAATAGAACAAGTCCCACACACTGCTAGAAGGCCAAATATTTTTTCAGAGCTAGATGCAGAAAAAAATTATATTCAATTTGCAACCTGATGGAGGTCAGTATAGATGGACTAATAGAACAAGTCCCACACACTGCTAGAAGCCCAAATATTTTTTCAGAGCTAGATGCAGAAAAATAATATATTCAATTTGCTACCTGATGGAGGTCAGTATAGATGGACTAATAGAACAAGTCCCACACAATGCTAGAAGCCCAAATATTTTTTCAGAGGTAGATGCAGAAAAAAATTATATTCAGTTTCCAACCTGATGGAGGTCATTATAGATGGACTAATAGAACAAGTCCCACACACTGCTAGAAGGCCAAATATTTTTTCAGAGCTAGATGCAGAAAAAAATTATATTCAATTTGCAACCTGATGGAGGTCAGTATACATGGACTAATAGAACAAGTCCCACACACTGCTAGAAGGCCAAATATTTTTTCAGAGCTAGATGCAGAAAAAAATTATATTCAATTTGCAACCTGATGGAGGTCAGTATAGATGGACTAATAGAACAAGTCCCACACACTGCTAGAAGCCCAAATATTTTTTCAGAGCTAGATGCAGAAAAATATTATATTCACTTTGCAACCTGATGGAGGTCAGTATAGATGGACTAATAGAACAAATCCCTCACACAGCTAGAAGCCCAAATATTTTTTTCAGAGGTAGATGCAGAAAAAAATTATATTCAGTTTGCAACCTTATGGAGGTCAGTATAGATGGACTAATAGAACAAGTCCCACACACTGCTAGAAGGCCAAATACTTTTTCAGAGCTAGATGCAGAAAAAAATTATATTCAATTTGCAACCTGATGGAGGTCAGTATAGATGGACTAATAGAACAAGTCCCACACACTGCTAGAAGGCCAAATATTTTTTCAGAGCTAGATGCAGAAAAAAATTATATTCAATTTGCAACCTGATGGAGGTGAGTATAGATGGACTAATAGAACAAGTCCCACACACTGCAAGAAGGCCAAATATTTTTTCAGAGCTAGATGCAGAAAAAAATTATATTCAATTTGCAACCTGATGGAGGTCAGTATAGATGGACTAATAGAACAAGTCCCACACACTGCTAGAAGCCCAAATATTTTTTCAGAGCTAGATGCAGAAAAATATTATATTCAGTTTGCAACCTGATGGAGGTCAGTATAGATGGACTAAAAGAACAAGTCCCACACACAGCTAGAAGCCCAATTTTTTTTTCAGAGGTAGATGCAGAAAAAAATTATATTCAGTTTGCAACCTGATGGAGGTCAGTATAGATGGACTAATAGAACAAGTCCCACACACTGCTAGAAGGCCAAATATTTTTTCAGAGCTAGATGCAGAAAAAAATTATATTCAATTTGCAACCTGATGGAGGTCAGTATAGATGGACTAATAGAACAAGTCCCACACACTGCTAGAAGGCCAAATATTTTTTCAGAGCTAGATGCAGAAAAAAATTATATTCAATTTGCAACCTGATGGCGGTCAGTATAGATGGACTAATAGAACAGGTCCCACACACTGCTAGAAGCCCAAATATTTTTTCAGAGCTAGATGCAGAAAAATATTATATTCAATTTGCAACCTGATGGAAGTCAGTATAGATGGACTAATAGAACAAGTCCCACACACTGCTAGAAGGCCAAATATTTTTTCAGAGCTAGATGCAGAAAAAAATTATATTCAATTTGCAACCTGATGGAGGTCAGTATAGATGGACTAATAGAACAAGTCCCACACACTGCTAGAAGCCCAAATATTTTTTCAGAGCTAGATGCAGAAAAATAATATATTCAATTTGCTACCTGATGGAGGTCAGTATAGATGGACTAATAGAACAAGTCCCACACAATGCTAGAAGCCCAAATATTTTTTCAGAGGTAGATGCAGAAAAAAATTATATTCAGTTTCCAACCTGATGGAGGTCATTATAGATGGACTAATAGAACAAGTCCCACACACTGCTAGAAGGCCAAATATTTTTTCAGAGCTAGATGCAGAAAAAAATTATATTCAATTTGCAACCTGATGGAGGTCAGTATACATGGACTAATAGAACAAGTCCCACACACTGCTAGAAGGCCAAATATTTTTTCAGAGCTAGATGCAGAAAAAAATTATATTCAATTTGCAACCTGATGGAGGTCAGTATAGATGGACTAATAGAACAAGTCCCACACACTGCTAGAAGCCCAAATATTTTTTCAGAGCTAGATGCAGAAAAATATTATATTCAATTTGCAACCTGATGGAGGTCAGTATAGATGGACTAATAGAACAAATCCCTCACACAGCTAGAAGCCCAAATATTTTTTTCAGAGGTAGATGGAGAAAAAAATTATATTCAGTTTGCAACCTGATGGAGGTCAGTATAGATGGACTAATAGAACAAGTCCCACACACTGCTAGAAGGCCAAATACTTTTTCAGAGCTAGATGCAGAAAAAAATTATATTCAATTTGCAACCTGATGGAGGTCAGTATAGATGGACTAATAGAACAAGTCCCACACACTGCTAGAAGGCCAAATATTTTTTCAGAGCTAGATGCAGAAAAAAATTATATTCAATTTGCAACCTGATGGAGGTGAGTATAGATGGACTAATAGAACAAGTCCCACACACTGCAAGAAGGCCAAATATTTTTTCAGAGCTAGATGCAGAAAAAAATTATATTCAATTTGCAACCTGATGGAGGTAAGTATAGATGGACTAATAGAACAAGTCCCACACACTGCTAGAAGCCCAAATATTTTTTCAGAGCTAGATGCAGAAAAATATTATATTCAGTTTGCAACCTGATGGAGGTCAGTATAGATGGACTAAAAGAACAAGTCCCACACACAGCTAGAAGCCCAAATTTTTTTTCAGAGGTAGATGCAGAAAAAAATTATATTCAGTTTGCAACCTGATGGAGGTCAGTATAGATGGACTAATAGAACAAGTCCCACACACTGCTAGAAGGCCAAATATTTTTTCAGAGCTAGATGCAGAAAAAAATTATATTCAATTTGCAACCTGATGGAGGTCAGTATAGATGGACTAATAGAACAAGTCCCACACACTGCTAGAAGCCCAAATATTTTTTCAGAGCTAGATGCAGAAAAATATTATATTCAATTTGCAACCTGATGGAGGTCAGTATAGATGGACTAATAGAACAAATCCCTCACACAGCTAGAAGCCCAAATATTTTTTTCAGAGGTAGATGCAGAAAAAAATTATATTCAGTTTGCAACCTGATGGAGGTCAGTATAGATGGACTAATAGAACAAGTCCCACACACTGCTAGAAGGCCAAATACTTTTTCAGAGCTAGATGCAGAAAAATATTATATTCAATTTGCAACCTGATGGAGGTCAGTATAGATGGACTAATAGAACAAGTCCCACACACTGCTAGAAGGCCAAATATTTTTTCAGAGCTAGATGCAGAAAAAAATTATATTCAATTTGCAACCTGATGGAGGTGAGTATAGATGGACTAATAGAACAAGTCCCACACACTGCAAGAAGGCCAAATATTTTTTCAGAGCTGGATGCAGAAAAAAATTATATTCAATTTGCAACCTGATGGAGGTCAGTATAGATGGACTAATAGAACAAGTCCCACACACTGCTAGAAGCCCAAATATTTTTTCAGAGCTAGATGCAGAAAAATATTATATTCAGTTTGCAACCTGATGGAGGTCAGTATAGATGGACTAAAAGAACAAGTCCCACACACAGCTAGAAGCCCAAATTTTTTTTCAGAGGTAGATGAAGAAAAAAATTATATTCAGATTGCAACCTGATGGAGGTCAGTATAGATGGACTAATAGAACAAGTCCCACACACTGCTAGAAGGCCAAATATTTTTTCAGAGCTAGGTGCAGAAAAAAATTATATTCAATTTGCAACCTGATGGAGGTCAGTATAGATGGACTAATAGAACAAGTCCCACACACTGCTAGAAGGCCAAATATTTTTTCAGAGCTAGATGCAGAAACAAATTATATTCAATTTGCAACCTGATGGAGGTCAGTATAGATGGACTAATAGAACAAGTCCCACACACTGCTAGAAGCCCAAATATTTTTTCAGAGCTAGATGCAGAAAAAAATTATATTCAGTTTGCAACCTGATGGAGGTCAGTATAGATGGACTAATAGAACAAGTCCCACACACTGCTAGAAGGCCAAATATTTTTTCAGAGCTAGATGCAGAAAAAAATTATATTCAATTTGCAACCTGATGGAGGTCAGTATAGATGGACTAATAGAACAAGTCCCACACACTGCTAGAAGCCCAAATATTTTTTCAGAGCTAGATGCAGAAAAATATTATATTCAATTAGCAACCTGATGGAGGTCAGTATAGATGGACTAATAGAACAAATCCCTCACACAGCTAGAAGCCCAAATATTTTTTTCAGAGGTAGATGCAGAAAAAAATTATATTCAGTTTGCAACCTGATGGAGGTCAGTATAGATGGACTAATAGAACAAGTCCCACACACTGCTAGAAGGCCAAATACTTTTTCAGAGCTAGATGCAGAAAAATATTATATTCAATTTGCAACCTGATGGAGGTCAGTATAGATGGACTAATAGAACAAGTCCCACACACTGCTAGAAGGCCAAATATTTTTTCAGAGCTAGATACAGAAAAAAATTATATTCAATTTGCAACCTGATGGAGGTGAGTATAGATGGACTAATAGAACAAGTCCCACACACTGCAAGAAGGCCAAATATTTTTTCAGAGCTGGATGCAGAAAAAAATTATATTCAATTTGCAACCTGATGGAGGTCAGTATAGATGGACTAATAGAACAAGTCCCACACACTGCTAGAAGCCCAAATATTTTTTCAGAGCTAGATGCAGAAAAATATTATATTCAGTTTGCAACCTGATGGAGGTCAGTATAGATGGACTAAAAGAACAAGTCCCACACACAGCTAGAAGCCCAAATTTTTTTTCAGAGGTAGATGAAGAAAAATATTATATTCAGTTTGCAACCTGATGGAGGTCAGTATAGATGGACTAATAGAACAAGTCCCACAAACTGCTAGAAGGCCAAATATTTTTTCAGAGCTAGGTGCAGAAAAAAATTATATTCAATTTGCAACCTGATGGAGGTCAGTATAGATGGACTAATAGAACAAGTCCCACACACTGCTAGAAGGCCAAATATTTTTTCAGAGCTAGATGCAGAAACAAATTATATTCAATTTGCAACCTGATGGAGGTCAGTATAGATGGACTAATAGAACAAGTCCCACACACTGCTAGAAGCCCAAATATTTTTTCAGAGCTAGATGCAGAAAAATATTATATTCAATTTGCAACCTGATGGAGGTCAGTATAGATGGACTAATAGAACAAGTCCCACACACTGCTAGAAGCCCAAATATTTTTTCAGAGCTAGATGCAGAAAAATATTATTTTCAGTTTGCAACCTGATGGAGGTCAGTATAGATGGACTAAAAGAACAAGTCCCACACACAGCTAGAAGCCCAAATTTTTTTTCAGAGGTAGATGCAGAAAAAAATTATATTCAGTTTGCAACCTGATGGAGGTCAGTATAGATGGACTAATAGAACAAGTCCCACACACTGCTAGAAGGCCAAATATTTTTTCAGAGCTAGATGCAGAAAAAAATTATATTCAATTTGCAACCTGATGGAGGTCAGTATAGATGGTCTAATAGAACAAGTCCCACACACTGCTAGAAGGCCAAATATTTTTTCAGAGCTTGATGCAGAAACAAATTATATTCAATTTGCAACCTGATGGAGGTCAGTATAGATGGACTAATAGAACAAGTCCCACACACTGCTAGAAGCCCAAATATTTTTTCAGAGCTAGATGCAGAAAAATATTATATTCAATTTGCAACCTGATGGAGGTCAGTATAGATGGACTAATAGATCAAGTCCCACACACTGCTAGAAGGCCAAATATTTTTTCAGAGCTAGATGAAGAAACAAATTATATTCAAATTGCAACCTGATGGAGGTCAGTATAGATGGACTAATAGAACAAGTCCCACACACTGCTAGAAGGCCAAATATTTTTTCAGAGCTAGATGTAGAAAAAAATTATATTCAATTTGCAACCTGATGGAGGTCAGTATAGATGGACTAATAGAACAAGTCCCACACACTGCTAGAAGACCAAATATTTTTTCAGAGCTAGATGCAGAAAAAAATTGTATTCAATTTGCAACCTGATGGAGGTCAGTATAGATGGACTAATAGAACAAGTCCCACACACTGCTAGAAGGCCAAATGATTTTTCAGAGCTAGATGCAGAAAAATATTATATTCAATTTGCAACCTGATGGAGGTCAGTATAGATGGACTAATAGAAAAAGTCCCACACACAGCTAGAAGCCCAAATATTTTTTCAGAGGTAGATGCAGAAAAAATTATATTCAGTTTGCAACCTGATGGAGGTCAGTATAGATGGACTAATAGAACAAGTCCCACACACAGCTAGAAGCCCAAATATTTTTTCAGAGCTAGATGCAGAAAAAAATTATATTCAATTTGCAACCTGATGGAGGTCAGTATCGATGGACTAATAGAACAAGTCCCACACACTGCTAGAAGGCCAAATATTTTTTCAGAGCTAGATGCAGAAAAAAATTATATTCAATTTGCAACCTGATGGAGGTCAGTATAGATGGACTAATAGAACAAGTCCCACACACTGCTAGAAGCCCAAATATTTTTTCAGAGCTAGATGCAGAAAAATATTATATTCAATTTGCAACCTGATGGAGGTGAGTATAGATGGACTAATAGAACAAGTCCCACACACTGCAAGAAGGCCAAATATTTTTTCAGAGCTAGATTCAGAAAAAAATTATATTCAATTTGCAACCTGATGGAGGTCAGTATAGATGGACTAATAGAACAGGTCCCACACACTGCTAGAAGCCCAAATATTTTTTCAGAGCTAGATGCAGAAAAATATTATATTCAGTTTGCAACCTGATGGAGGTCAGTATAGATGGACTAAAAGAACAAGTCCCACACACAGCTAGAAGCCCAAATATTTTTTCAGAGGTAGATGCAGAAAAAAATTATATTCAGTTTGCAACCTGATGGAGGTCAGTATAGATGGACTAATAGAACAAGTCCCACACACTGCTAGAAGGCCAAATATTTTTTCAGAGCTAGATGTAGAAAAAAATTATATTCAATTTGCAACCTGATGGAGGTCAGTATAGATGGACTAATAGAACAAGTCCCACACACTGCTAGAAGCCCAAATATTTTTTCAGAGCTAGATGCAGAAAAATATTATATTCAATTTGCAACCTGATGGAGGTCAGTATAGATGGACTAATAGAACAAATCCCTCACACAGCTAGAAGCCCAAATATTTTTTTCAGAGGTAGATGCAGAAAAAAATTATATTCAGTTTGCAACCTGATGGAGGTCAGTATAGATGGACTAATAGAACAAGTCTCACACACTGCTAGAAGGCCAAATACTTTTTCAGAGCTAGATGCAGAAAAAAATTATATTCAATTTGCAACCTGATGGAGGTCAGTATAGATGGACTAATAGAACAAGTCCCACACACTGCTAGAAGGCCAAATATTTTTTCAGAGCTAGATGCAGAAAAAAATTATATTCAATTTGCAACCTGATGGAGGTGAGTATAGATGGACTAATAGAACAAGTCCCACACACTGCAAGAAGGCCAAATATTTTTTCAGAGCTAGATGCAGAAAAAAATTATATTCAATTTGCAACCTGATGGAGGTCAGTATAGATGGACTAATAGAACAAGTCCCACACACTGCTAGAAGCCCAAATATTTTTTCAGAGCTAGATGCAGAAAAATATTATATTCAGTTTGCAACCTGATGGAGGTCAGTATAGATGGACTAAAAGAACAAGTCCCACACACAGCTAGAAGCCCAAATTGTTTTTCAGAGGTAGATGCAGTAAAAAATTATATTCAGTTTGCAACCTGATGGAGGTCAGTATAGATGGACTAATAGAACAAGTCCCACACACTGCTAGAAGGCCAAATATTTTTTCAGAGCTAGATGCAGAAAAAAATTATATTCAATTTGCAACCTGATGGAGGTCAGTATAGATGGACTAATAGAATATGTCCCACACACTGCTAGAAGGCCAAATATTTTTTCAGAGCTAGATGCAGAAACAAATTATATTCAATTTGCAACCTGATGGAGGTCAGTATAGATGGACTAATAGAACAAGTCCCACACACTGCTAGAAGCCCAAATATTTTTCAGAGCTAGATGGAGAAAAATATTATATTCAATTTGCAACCTGATGGAGGTCAGTATAGATGGACTAATAGAACAAGTCCCACACACTGCTAGAAGGCCAAATATTTTTTCAGAGCTAGATGCAGAAACAAATTATATTCAAATTGCAACCTGATGGAGGTCAGTATAGATGGACTAATAGAACAAGTCCCACACACTGCTAGAAGGCCAAATACTTTTTCAGAGCTAGATGCAGAAAAATATTATATTCAATTTGCAACCTGATGGAGGTCAGTATAGATGGACTCATAGAACAAATCCCTCACACAGCTAGAAGCCCAAATATTTTTTTCAGAGGTAGATGCATAAAAAAATTATATTCAGTTTGTAACCTGATGGAGGTCAGTATAGATGGACTAATAGAACAAGTCCCACACACTGCTAGAAGGCCAAATACTTTTTCAGAGCTAGATGCAGAAAAAAATTATATTCAATTTGCAACCTGATGGAGGTCAGTATAGATGGACTAATAGAACAAGTCCCACACACTGCTAGAAGGCCAAATATTTTTTCAGAGCTAGATGCAGAAAAATATTATATTCAATTTGCAACCTGATGGAGGTGAGTATAGATGGACTAATAGAACAAGTCCCACACACTGCAAGAAGGCCAAATATTTTTTCAGAGCTAGATTCAGAAAAAAATTATATTCAATTTGCAACCTGATGGAGGTCAGTATAGATGGACTAATAGAACAAGTCCCACACACTGCTAGAAGCCAAAATATTTTTTCAGAGCTAGATGCAGAAAAATATTATATTCAGTTTGCAACCTGATGGAGGTCAGTATAGATGGACTAAAAGAACAAGTCCCACACACAGCTAGAAGCCCAAATTTTTTTTCAGAGGTAGATGCAGAAAAAAATTATATTCAGTTTGCAACCTGATGGAGGTCAGTATAGATGGACTAATAGAACAAGTCCCACACACTGCTAGAAGGCCAAATATTTTTTTCAGAACTAGATGCAGAAAAAAATTATATTCAATTTGCAACCTGATGGAGGTCAGTATAGATGGACTAATAGAACAAATCCCACACACTGCTAGAAGCCCAAATATTTTTTCAGAGCTAGATGCAGAAAAATATTATATTCAATTTGCAACCTGATGGAGGTCAGTATAGATGGACTAATAGAACAAATCCCTCACACAGCTAGAAGCCCAAATATTTTTTTCAGAGGTAGATGCAGAAAAAAATTATATTCAGTTTGCAACCTGATGGAGGTTAGTATAGATGGACTAATAGAACAAGTCCCACACACTGCTAGAAGGCCAAATACTTTTTCAGAGCTAGATGCAGAAAAAAATTATATTCAATTTGCAACCTGATGGAGGTCAGTATAGATGGACTAATAGAACAAGTCTCACACACTGCTAGAAGGCCAAATATTTTTTCAGAGCTAGATGCAGAAAAAAATTATATTCAATTTGCAACCTGATGGAGGTGAGTATAGATGGACTAATAGAACAAGTCCCACACACTGCAAGAAGGCCAAATATTTTTTCAGAGCTAGATGCAGAAAAAAATTATATTCAATTTGCAACCTGATGGAGGTCAGTATAGATGGACTAATAGAACAAGTCCCACACACTGCTAGAAGCCCAAATATTTTTTCAGAGCTAGATGCAGAAAAATATTATATTCAGTTTGCAACCTGATAGAGGTCAGTATAGATGGACTAAAAGAACAAGTCCCACACACAGCTAGAAGCCCAAATTTTTTTTCAGAGGTAGATGCAGAAATAAATTATATTCAGTTTGCAGCCTGATGGAGGTCAGTATAGATGGACTAATAGAACAAGTCCCACACACTGCTAGAAGGCCAAATATTTTTTCAGAGCTAGATGCAGAAAAAATTTATATTCAATTTGCAACCTGATGGAGGTCAGTATAGATCGACTAATAGAACAAGTCCCACACACTGCTAGAAGGCCAAATATTTTTTCAGAGCTAGATGCAGAAACAAATTATATTCAATTTGCAACCTGATGGAGGTCAGTATAGATGGACTAATAGAACAAGTCCCACACACAGCTAGAAGCCCAAATATTTTTCAGAGCTAGATGCAGAAAAATATTATATTCAATTTGCAACCTGATGGAGGTCAGTATAGATGGACTAATAGAACAAGTACCACACACTGCTAGAAGGCCAAATATTTTTTCAGAGCTAGATGCAGAAACAAATTATATTCAAATTGCAACCTGATGGAGGTCAGTATAGATGGACTAATAGAACAAGTCCCACACACTGCTAGAAGGCCAAATATTTTTTCAGAGCTAGATGCAGAAAAAAATTATATTCAATTTGCAACCTGATGGAGGTCAGTATAGATGGACTAATAGAACAAGTCCAACACACTGCTAGAAGACCAAATATTTTTTCAGAGCTAGATGCAGAAAAAAATTATATTCAATTTGCAACCTGATGGAGGTCAGTATAGATGGACTAATAGAACAAGTTCCACACACTGCTAGAAGACCAAATGATTTTTCAGAGCTAGATGCAGAAAAATATTATATTCAATTTGCAACCTGATGGAGGTCAGTATAGATGGACTAATAGAACAAGTCCCACACACAGCTAGAAGCCCAAATATTTTTTCAGAGGTAGATGCAGAAAAAAATTATATTCAGTTTGCAACCTGATGGAGGTCAGTATAGATGGACTAAAAGAACAAGTCCCACACACAGCTAGAAGCCCAAATTTTTTTTCAGAGGTAGATGCAGTAAAAAATTATATTCAGTTTGCAACCTGATGGAGGTCAGTATAGATGGACTAATAGAACAAGTCCCACACACTGCTAGAAGGCCAAATATTTTTTCAGAGCTAGATGCAGAAAAAAATTATATTCAATTTGCAACCTGATGGAGGTCAGTATAGATGGACTAATAGAATATGTCCCACACACTGCTAGAAGGCCAAATATTTTTTCAGAGCTAGATGCAGAAACAAATTATATTCAATTTGCAACCTGATGGAGGTCAGTATAGATGGACTAATAGAACAAGTCCCACACACTGCTAGAAGCCCAAATATTTTTCAGAGCTAGATGGAGAAAAATATTATATTCAATTTGCAACCTGATGGAGGTCAGTATAGATGGACTAATAGAACAAGTCCCACACACTGCTAGAAGGCCAAATATTTTTTCAGAGCTAGATGCAGAAACAAATTATATTCAAATTGCAACCTGATGGAGGTCAGTATAGATGGACTAATAGAACAAGTCCCACACACTGCTAGAAGGCCAAATACTTTTTCAGAGCTAGATGCAGAAAAATATTATATTCAATTTGCAACCTGATGGAGGTCAGTATAGATGGACTCATAGAACAAATCCCTCACACAGCTAGAAGCCCAAATATTTTTTTCAGAGGTAGATGCATAAAAAAATTATATTCAGTTTGTAACCTGATGGAGGTCAGTATAGATGGACTAATAGAACAAGTCCCACACACTGCTAGAAGGCCAAATACTTTTTCAGAGCTAGATGCAGAAAAAAATTATATTCAATTTGCAACCTGATGGAGGTCAGTATAGATGGACTAATAGAACAAGTCCCACACACTGCTAGAAGGCCAAATATTTTTTCAGAGCTAGATGCAGAAAAATATTATATTCAATTTGCAACCTGATGGAGGTGAGTATAGATGGACTAATAGAACAAGTCCCACACACTGCAAGAAGGCCAAATATTTTTTCAGAGCTAGATTCAGAAAAAAATTATATTCAATTTGCAACCTGATGGAGGTCAGTATAGATGGACTAATAGAACAAGTCCCACACACTGCTAGAAGCCAAAATATTTTTTCAGAGCTAGATGCAGAAAAATATTATATTCAGTTTGCAACCTGATGGAGGTCAGTATAGATGGACTAAAAGAACAAGTCCCACACACAGCTAGAAGCCCAAATTTTTTTTCAGAGGTAGATGCAGAAAAAAATTATATTCAGTTTGCAACCTGATGGAGGTCAGTATAGAGGGACTAATAGAACAAGTCCCACACACTGCTAGAAGGCCAAATATTTTTTTCAGAGCTAGATGCAGAAAAAAATTATATTCAATTTGCAACCTGATGGAGGTCAGTATAGATGGACTAATAGAACAAATCCCACACACTGCTAGAAGCCCAAATATTTTTTCAGAGCTAGATGCAGAAAAATATTATATTCAATTTGCAACCTGATGGAGGTCAGTATAGATGGACTAATAGAACAAATCCCTCACACAGCTAGAAGCCCAAATATTTTTTTCAGAGGTAGATGCAGAAAAAAATTATATTCAGTTTGCAACCTGATGGAGGTTAGTATAGATGGACTAATAGAACAAGTCCCACACACTGCTAGAAGGCCAAATACTTTTTCAGAGCTAGATGCAGAAAAAAATTATATTCAATTTGCAACCTGATGGAGGTCAGTATAGATGGACTAATAGAACAAGTCTCACACACTGCTAGAAGGCCAAATATTTTTTCAGAGCTAGATGCAGAAAAAAATTATATTCAATTTGCAACCTGATGGAGGTGAGTATAGATGGACTAATAGAACAAGTCCCACACACTGCAAGAAGGCCAAATATTTTTTCAGAGCTAGATGCAGAAAAAAATTATATTCAATTTGCAACCTGATGGAGGTCAGTATAGATGGACTAATAGAACAAGTCCCACACACTGCTAGAAGCCCAAATATTTTTTCAGAGCTAGATGCAGAAAAATATTATATTCAGTTTGCAACCTGATGGAGGTCAGTATAGATGGACTAAAAGAACAAGTCCCACACACAGCTAGAAGCCCAAATTTTTTTTCAGAGGTAGATGCAGAAATAAATTATATTCAGTTTGCAGCCTGATGGAGGTCAGTATAGATGGACTAATAGAACAAGTCCCACACACTGCTAGAAGGCCAAATATTTTTTCAGAGCTAGATGCAGAAAAAAATTATATTCAATTTGCAACCTGATGGAGGTCAGTATTGATCGACTAATAGAACAAGTCCCACACACTGCTAGAAGGCCAAATATTTTTTCAGAGCTAGATGCAGAAACAAATTATATTCAATTTGCAACCTGATGGAGGTCAGTATAGATGGACTAATAGAACAAGTCCCACACACAGCTAGAAGCCCAAATATTTTTCAGAGCTAGATGCAGAAAAATATTATATTCAATTTGCAACCTGATGGAGGTCAGTATAGATGGACTAATAGAACAAGTCCCACACACTGCTAGAAGGCCAAATATTTTTTCAGAGCTAGATGCAGAAACAAATTATATTCAAATTGCAACCTGATGGAGGTCAGTATAGATGGACTAATAGAACAAGTCCCACACACTGCTAGAAGGCCAAATATTTTTTCAGAGCTAGATGCAGAAAAAAATTATATTCAATTTGCAACCTGATGGAGGTCAGTATAGATGGACTAATAGAACAAGTCCAACACAATGCTAGAAGACCAAATATTTTTTCAGAGCTAGATGCAGAAAAAAATTATATTCAATTTGCAACCTGATGGAGGTCAGTATAGATGGACTAATAGAACAAGTTCCACACACTGCTAGAAGACCAAATGATTTTTCAGAGCTAGATGCAGAAAAATATTATATTCAATTTGCAACCTGATGGAGGTCAGTATAGATGGACTAATAGAACAAGTCCCACACACAGCTAGAAGCCCAAATATTTTTTCAGAGGTAGATGCAGAAAAAAATTATATTCAGTTTGCAACCTGATGGAGGTCAGTATAGATGGACTAATAGAACAAGTCCCACACACTGCTAGAAGGCCAATTTTTTTTTCAGAGCTAGATGCAGAAAAAAATTATATTCAATTTGCAACCTGATGGAGGTCAGTATCGATGGACTAATAGAACAAGTCCCACACACTGCTAGAAGGCCAAATATTTTTTCAGAGCTAGATGCAGAAAAAAATTATATTCAATTTGCAACCTGATGGCGGTCAGTATAGATGGACTAAAAGAACAAGTCCCACACACTGCTAGAAGCCGAAATATTTTTTCAGAGCTAGATGCAGAAAAATATTATATTCAATTTGCAACCTGATGGAGGTCAGTATAGATGGACTAATAGAACAAGTCCCACACACAGCTAGAAGCTCAAATATTTTTTCAGAGGTAGATGCAGAAAAAAATTATATTCAGTTTGCAACCTGATGGAGGTCAGTATAGATGGACTAATAGAACAAGTCCCATACACTGCTAGAAGGCCAAATATTTTTTCAGAGCTAGATGCAGAAAAAAATTATATTCAGTTTGCAACCCGATGGAGGTCAGTATAGATGGACTAATAGAACAAGTCCAACACACTGCTAGAAGACCAAATATTTTTTCAGAGCTAGATGCAGAAAAAAATTATATTCAATTTGCAACCTGATGGAGGTCAGTATAGATGGACTAATAGAACAAGTCCCACACACTGCTAGAAGACCAAATGATTTTTCAGAGCTAGATGCAGAAAAATATTATATTCAATTTGCAACCTGATGGAGGTCAGTATAGATGGACTAATAGAACAAGTCCCACACACAGCTAGAAGCCCAAATATTTTTTCAGAGGTAGATGCAGAAAAAAATTATATTCAGTTTGCAACGTGATGGAGGTCAGTATAGATGGACTAATAGAACAAGTCCCACACACTGCTAGAAGGCCAAATTTTTTTTCAGAGCTAGATGCAGAAAAAAATTATATTCAATTTGCAACCTGATGGAGGTCAGTATCGATGGACTAATAGAACAAGTCCCACACACTGCTAGAAGGCCAAATATTTTTTCAGAGCTAGATGCAGAAAAAAATTATATTCAATTTGCAACCTGATGGCGGTCAGTATAGATGGACTAAAAGAACAAGTCCCACACACTGCTAGAAGCCGAAATATTTTTTCAGAGCTAGATGCAGAAAAATATTATATTCAATTTGCAACCTGATGGAGGTCAGTATAGATGGACTAATAGAACAAGTCCCACACACAGCTAGAAGCCCAAATATTTTTTCAGAGGTAGATGCAGAAAAAAATTATATTCAGTTTGCAACGTGATGGAGGTCAGTATAGATGGACTAATAGAACAAGTCCCACACACTGCTAGAAGGCCAAATTTTTTTTCAGAGCTAGATGCAGAAAAAAATTATATTCAATTTGCAACCTGATGGAGGTCAGTATCGATGGACTAATAGAACAAGTCCCACACACTGCTAGAAGGCCAAATATTTTTTCAGAGCTAGATGCAGAAAAAAATTATATTCAATTTGCAACCTGATGGCGGTCAGTATAGATGGACTAAAAGAACAAGTCCCACACACTGCTAGAAGCCGAAATATTTTTTCAGAGCTAGATGCAGAAAAATATTATATTCAATTTGCAACCTGATGGAGGTCAGTATAGATGGACTAATAGAACAAGTCCCACACACAGCTAGAAGCTCAAATATTTTTTCAGAGGTAGATGCAGAAAAAAATTATATTCAGTTTGCAACCTGATGGAGGTCAGTATAGATGGACTAATAGAACAAGTCCCATACACTGCTAGAAGGCCAAATATTTTTTCAGAGCTAGATGCAGAAAAAAATTATATTGAGTTTGCAACCTGATGGAGGTCAGTATAGATGGACTAATAGAACAAGTCCCACAAACTGCTAGAAGGCCAAATATTTTTTCAGAGCTAGATGCAGAAAAAAATTATATTCAATTTGCAACCTGATGGAGGTCAGTATAGATGGACTAATAGAACAAGTAACACACACTGCTAGAAGGCCAAATATTTTTTCAGAGCTAGATGCAGAAAAAAATTATATTCAATTTGCAACCTGATGGAGGTCAGTATAGATGGACTAATAGAACAAGTCCCACACACAGCTAGAAGCCCAAATATTTTTTCAGAGCTAGATGCAGAAAAAAATTATATTCAGTTTGCAAGCTGATGGAGGTCAGTATAGATGGACTAATAGAACAAATCCCACACACTGCTAGAAGGCCAAATATTTTTTCAGAGCTAGATGCAGAAAAAAATTATATTCAATTTGCAACCTGATGGAGGTCAGTATAGATGGACTAATAGAACAAGTTCCACACACTGCTAGAAGGCCAAATATTTTTTCAGAGCTAGATGCAGAAAAAAATTATATTCAATTTGCAACCTGATGGCGGTCAGTATAGATGGACTAATAGAACAATTCCCACACACTGCTAGAAGCCCAAATATTTTTTCAGAGGTAGATGCTGAAAAATATTATATTAAATTTGCAACCTGATGGAGGTCAGTATAGATGGACTAATAGAACAAGTCCCTCACACAGCTAGAAGCCCAAATATTTTTTTCAGAGGTAGATGCAGAAAAAAATTATATTCAGTTTGCAACCTGATGGAGGTCAGTATAGATGGACTAATAGAACAAGTCCCACACACTGCTAGATGGCCAAATATTTTTTCAGAGCTAGATGCAGAAAAAAATTATATTCAATTTGCAACCTGATGGCGGTCAGTATAGATGGACTAATAGAACAATTCCCACACACTGCTAGAAGCCCAAATATTTTTTCAGAGGTAGATGCTGAAAAATATTATATTAAATTTGCAACCTGATGGAGGTCAGTATAGATGGACTAATAGAACAAGTCCCTCACACAGCTAGAAGCCCAAATATTTTTTTCAGAGGTAGATGCAGAAAAAAATTATATTCAGTTTGCAACCTGATGGAGGTCAGTATAGATGGACTAATAGAACAAGTCCCACACACTGCTAGATGGCCAAATATTTTTTCAGAGCTAGATGCAGAAAAAAATTATATTCAATTTGCAACCTGATGGAGGTCAGTATAGATGGACTAATAGAACAAGTCCCACAAACAGCTAGAAGCCCAAATATTTTTTCAGAGGTAGATGCAGAAAAAAATTATATTCAATTTGCAACCTGATGGAGGTCAGTATAGATGGACTAATAGAACAAGTCCCACACACTGCTAGAAGGCCAAATATTTTTTCAGAGCTAGATGTAGAAAAAAATTATATTCAATTTGCAACCTGATGGAGGTGAGTATAGATGGACTAATAGAACAAGTCCCACACACTGCAAGAAGGCCAAATATTTTTTCAGAGCTAGATGCAGAAAAAAATTATATTCAATTTGCAACCTGATGGAGGTCAGTATAGATGGACTAATAGAACAAGTCCCACACACTGCTAGAAGCCCAAATATTTTTTCAGAGCTAGATGCAGAAAAATATTATATTCAGTTTGCAACCTGATGGAGGTCAGTATAGATGGACTAAAAGAACAAGTCCCACACACAGCTAGAAGCCCAAATTTTTTTTCAGAGGTAGATGCAGAAAAAAATTATATTCAGTTTGCAACCTGATGGAGGTCAGTATAGATGGACTAATAGAACAAGTCCCACACACTGCTAGAAGGCCAAATATTTTTTCAGAGGTAGATGCAGAAAAAAATTATATTCAATTTGCAACCTGATGGAGGTCAGTATAGATGGACTAATAGAACAAGTCCCACATATTGCTAGAAGTCCAAATATTTTTTCAGAGCTAGATGCAGAAAAATATTATATTCAATTTGCAACCTGATGGAGGTCAGTATAGATGGACTAATAGAACAAATCCCTCACACAGCTAGAAGCCCAAATATTTTTTTCAGAGGTAGATGCAGAAAAAAATCATATTCAGTTTGCAACCTAATGGAGGTCAGTATAGATGGACTAATAGAACAAGTCCCACACACTGCCAGAAGGCCAAATACTTTTTCAGAGCTAGATGCAGAAAAAAATTATATTCAATTTGCAACCTGATGGAGGTCAGTATAGATGGACTAATAGAACAAGTCCCACACACTGCTAGAAGGCCAAATATTTTTTCAGAGCTAGATGCAGAAAAAAATTATATTCAAATTGCAACCTGATGGAGGTGAGTATAGATGGACTAATAGAACAAGTCCCACACACTGCAAGAAGGCCAAATATTTTTTCAGAGCTAGATGCAGAAAAAAATTATATTCAATTTGCAACCTGATGGTGGTCAGTATAGATGGACTAATAGAACAAGTCCCACACACTGCTAGAAGCCCAAATATTTTTTCAGAGCTAGATGCAGAAAAATATTATATTCAGTTTGCAACCTGATGGAGGTCAGTATAGATGGACTAAAAGAACAAGTCCCACACACAGCTAGAAGCCCAAATTTTTTTTCATAGGTAGATGCAGAAAAAAATTATATTCAGTTTGCAACCTGATGGAGGTCAGTATAGATGGACTAATAGAACAAGTCCCACACACTGCTAGAAGGCCAAATATTTTTTCAGAGCTAGATGCAGAAAAAAATTATATTCAATTTGCAACCTGATGGAGGTCAGTATAGATGGACTAATAGAACAAGTCCCACACACTGCTAAAAGGCCAAATATTTTTTCAGAGCTAGATGCAGAAACAAATTATATTCAATTTGCAACCTGATGGAGGTCAGTATAGATGGACTAATAGAACAAGTCCCACACACTGCTAGAAGCCCAAATATTTTTTCAGAGCTAGATGCAGAAAAATATTATCTTCAATTTGCAACCTGATGGAGGTCAGTATAGATGGACTAATAGAACAAGTCCCACACACTGCTAGAAGGCCAAATATTTTTTCAGAGCTAGATGCAGAAACAAATTATATTCAATTTGCAACCTGATGGAGGTCAGTATAGATGGACTAATAGAACAAGTCCCACACACTGCTAGAAGGCCAAATATTTTTTTAGAGCTAGATGCAGAAAAAAATTATATTCAATTTGCAACCTGATGGAGGTCAGTATAGATGGACTAATAGAACAAGTCCCACACACTGCTAGAAGACCAAATATTTTTTCAGAGCTAGATGCAGAAAAAAATTATATTCAATTTGCAACCTGATGGAGGTCAGTATAGATGGACTAATAGAACAAGTCCCAAACACTGCTAGAAGGCCAAATATTTTTTCACAGCTAGATGCAGAAAAAAATTATATTCAATTTGCAACCTGATGGAGGTCAGTATAGATGGACTAATAGAACAAGTCCCACACACTGCTAGAAGCCCAAATGATTTTTCAGAGCTAGATGCAGAAAAATATTATATTCAATTTGCAACCTGATGGAGGTCAGTATAGATGGACTAATAGAACAAGTCCCACACACAGCTAGAAGCCCAAATATTTTTTCAGAGGTAGATGCAGAAAAAAATTATATTCAGTTTGCAACCTGATGGAGGTCAGTATAGATGGACTAATAGAACAAGTCCCACACACTGCTAGAAGGCCAAATATTTTTTCAGAGCTAGATGCAGAAACAAATTATATTCAATTTGCAACCTGATGGAGGTCAGTATCGATGGACTAATAGAACAAGTCCCACACACTGCTAGAAGGCCAAATATTTTTTCAGAGGTAGATGCAGAAAAAAATTATATTCAATTTGCAACCTGATGGCGGTCAGTATAGATGGACTAATAGAACAAGTCCCACACACTGCTAGAAGCCCAAATATTTTTTCAGAGCTAGATGCAGAAAAATATTATATTCAATTTGCAACCTGATGGAGGTCAGTATAGATGGACTAATAGAACAAGTCCCATACACTGCTAGAAGGCCAAATATTTTTTCAGAGCTAGATGCAGAAAAAAATTATATTCAGTTTGCAACCTGATGGAGGTCAGTATAGATGGACTAATAGAACAAGTCCCACAAACTGCTAGAAGGCCAAATATTTTTTCAGAGCTAGATGCAGAAAAAAATTATATTCAATTTGCAATCTGATGGAGGTCAGTATAGATGGACTAATAGAACAAGTCCCACACACTGCTAGAAGGCCAAATATTTTTTCAGAGCTAGATGCAGAAAAAAATTATATTCAATTTGCAACCTGATGGAGGTCAGTATAGATGGACTAATAGAACAAGTCCCACACACAGCTAGACGCCCAAATATTTTTTCAGAGGTAGATGCAGAAAAAAATTATATTCAGTTTGCAAGCTGATGGAGGTCAGTATAGATGGACTAATAGAACAAATCCCACACACTGCTAGAAGGCCAAATATTTTTTCAGAGCTAGATGCAGAAAAAAATTATATTCAATTTGCAACCTGATGGAGGTCAGTATAGATGGACTAATAGAACAAGTCCCACACACTGCTAGAAGGCCAAATATTTTTTCAGAGCTAGATGCTGAAAAAAATTATATTCAATTTGCAACCTGATGGCGGTTGTAGCGCCGGCGTCCCTGCCCTCTGCAAGGCAGGGACGCTGTTCCCCTCACCTCTCTGCTCCGTGCCCGGCGTCCTCCTCCCGCTCTGCTGGCAGCGCGCGCTCCTTCCCAGCCACTGTGCTTAGGGCGCGCGCGCTCTCCCTCCCTCTTAAAGGGGCCGCGCGCGCCGTCCTAAGGAGTCCCCGGCCAATGGCCGGAGGACTTCACTATATATAAGGCACCTCCTCCAAAATGGAGGTGCCCGAGCAATGTTGTTGCACTGTTCACTACTCTGCTTCAGCCCTCAGGTCCCGTTGCCAGTTACCTGCCAGTTACCTGCCAGCTACCTGCCAGATTCCTGCCTGATTATCTGCTACCTGCCTGCTTGTCTGAGGTCCGACGGTCTGTCTTACTTCTCCTGTCAGTCTGTCTAAGGACCAGCCTGCCCGCTCACCTGGGAGCGCACATCAGCCACCTGCCTGCTTGCCTGAGGTCCGACGGTCTGCCTTCCAACTCCTGTCAGTCTGTCTATGGACCAGCTTGCCTGCTCACCTGGGAGCACACACCTGCTACCTGCCTGCTAGTCTACCTGGAGGCTCCGCCGTCACGTGCTGTGACCACCTGCCTGTCCAGTGACTCCTGCTCGCTCACCTGGGAGCGCTCATCTGCTGCCTGTCTGCTAGCCTACCTGGAGGCTCTGCCGTCACGTGCTGTGACCACCCGCCTGTCCAGAGACTTCTGCCCGCTCACCTGGGAGCGCTCATCTGCCGCCTGTCTGTTGGTCTTCCTGGAGGCTCCGCCGTCACATGCTGTGACCACCCGTTCATCCAGAGACTCTCGCCTGCTCACCTGGGAGCTCACGTCTATCATCAGCCGCCACAGGTCGTACCAACCCTTTACCTAGAGACTGCCCCGGTCACTTGCCGTGACCATCTGCCCGTTCATCCAGAGACTGCCCCGGTCACTTGCCGTGACCATCTGCCCGTTCATCCAGAGACTGCCCCGGTCACTTGCCGTGACCATCTGCCCGTTCATTCAGAGACTGCCCCGGTCACTTGCCGTGACCATCAGCCCGTTCATCCAGAGACTGCCCCGGTCACTTGCCGTGACCTCCAGGCCGTTCACTCAGAGACTGTCCCGGTCACCTGCTGTGACCTCCTGCCCGTCTTCCCTGGTCGCCACCCGCTCCCTTACAAGGACTGCCCCCTTGTATAGTAGCTCAGAGGTTCCGCCTCCCAGACCCGTTACAGTTTGCTCGGGCCATGGAACCCGGTGGCACCCAAGCTCCCTCGCTCTCGGACCTGTGTCATGAACTGTCCCGTCAAAGGTCCCAACAGGAGTCCATCCTGGGTCACCTGCGGAATGTCAATACTCGCCTGGACACTCTGACTGCTCCACCAGCAACCTCCGCCAGTGCCATGTCCCGCAATCCGGCAGCTCCGCTGCCCACTAATACCATGGTATCCTACCCCGGACCCCGGCTTTCTGCACCTCCTCGCTTCGGAGGCGACTCCGCCCAGGCTCGGGGCTTCATAAATCAGTGCACCCTGCACTTTGAACTATTGTCCCACCAGTTTAACTCCGACCGGGCCAAAATTGCATTCATCATGTCTCATCTCACTGGGGAGGCCCTGGCCTGGCTAAATCCTCTATGGGAGAGAGGAGACCCCCTGGTGTCCAACTTGCCTGCTTTTCTCACGGCTTTCCGGAAAGTCTTCGACGAACCCGGACGGAAGACCTCATCCGCATCATCACTGCTACGCCTCCGTCAGGGAAGTCTCACCGTGGGCCAATATGCCATACGGTTCCGTACCCTTGCCTCGGAGCTGGCCTGGGATAACGACGCTCTGGTATCCGTCTTCTGGGAGGGTCTGTCCGGCCGTATTAAAGATGAACTTGCCGGTCGGGACATTCCTACCACTCTCGATGACCTAATAACTCTTGCCACCCGGATTGACCTATGGTTCCAGGAGCGTGCCAAAGAGGTCACCCGTGAGAGGAGGTTACCACGTCTAGCTCCTACTTTTCAGAAACCCGTCACTCCCTCCGTCTCTACCCAGGTACACTCTCCTGAGTCTATGCAGGTCGACCAGACCAAGATGGTCAAAACCCGTCAGGACTTACGCCGTGCCGAGGGGAGCTGCTTCTACTGTGGCAGTAAGGAGCATCGGATCCGTGCCTGCCCGGAGAGGTCGGGAAACGCCTGTGTCTAGGTTCGCTCAGAGAGGTCGACCTAGACAAGAATAAATCCTCTCCATCTCTGCTGCTGTCAGTCTCAATTGTCTGCGGGGAGAACCGTTATTTCGAACTAGCCCAACTTGACTCTGGAGCAGCCGGGAATCTTATTTCACAGTCCCTGGTAGAGAAATACCGCATCCCCACCAAACCTCTGGCTGTACCCTTGTCTGTTGCTGCCGTGGATGGGGGCCTCTTACCACGCCCCATCCAACTCATCACCGAATCCATTACTCTGCAGGTGGGAATGCTGCATTCTGAGAGTATCTCCTTTCATGTTCTGCCTGGACTCTCTCACGCCCTCTTGCTAGGCCTACCTTGGCTCCAGAGACATGCACCCGTGCTTGACTGGCAGACCGGAGAAGTCCTTCGCTGGGGACAGGACTGCCATAAGACCTGTCTGGTTCCCGTCCATCCCGTCCGTCCTTCTCCTACCCCAGCTAATCTACCAGGACTTCCGATTCCTTATTGGTCTTATGCTGATGTCTTTAATAAAAAGGAAGCAGAGACACTACCTCCTCATAGACCATACGACTGCCCTATCGACCTGTTACCTGGTACTACTCCTCCCCGTGGGCGTATTTATCCTTTATCCGCTGCTGAGACCCGATCGATGTCCGAATATATTGAGGAGAATCTGGCCAGGGGATTCATCCGGAAATCTACCTCCCCGGCGGGAGCAGGCTTCTTTTTCGTCAAAAAGAAGGACGGCTCTCTCCGTCCCTGTATAGACTATAGAGGCCTTAACCAGATCACGGTGAAGAATAAGTACCCCCTTCCGCTCATTCCGGAGTTATTTGATCGTCTGAGGGGGGCTAGAATCTTCACCAAACTGGACCTCCGTGGGGCGTACAACCTGGTTCGTATCCGTCAGGGGGATGAATGGAAGACGGCATTCAACACCCGGGACGGCCACTATGAATATCTGGTAATGCCCTTTGGTCTCTGTAACGCTCCTGCCGTCTTTCAAGAGTTGGTCAATGACATCTTGCGGGACCTTCTCTACTCCTGCGTAGTGGTGTACCTGGACGACATCTTGGTCTTCTCTCCGGATCTCCAGACTCACCGGAGGGACGTTCGTCAGGTCCTGCTCAGGCTCAGGCAGAATCACCTCTTCGCTAAATACGAGAAGTGCCTCTTTGAGCAGACCTCGCTTCCGTTTTTGGGCTACATTATTTCTCAGACCGGCCTACGAATGGATCCAGAGAAACTGTCTGCCATCGAGAAATGGCCTCGACCGGAGGGGTTGAAGGCCATTCAGCGATTCCTGGGCTTCGCCAACTACTACCGCCTCTTCATACCACACTTCTCTTCCCGGACTGCCCCAATTTCCACGCTCACCCGTAAGGGTACTAATCCCAAAGAGTGGCCGCCCGAAGCAGAGGAGGCCTTTCTTTCCCTAAAACAGGCCTTCTCTTTCGCCCCGGTGCTGCATCGCCCGGACGGCAACAAGCAGTTCTTCCTGGAAGTTGACGCCTCCTCCTCTGGAGCCGGAGCGGTACTTACTCAAAAATCATCTTCCGGGAGAATGGTAACTTGTGGCTTCTTCTCCAAACTCTTCTCCTCTTCTGAGCGCAACTATTCCATAGGAGATCGAGAGTTATTGGCCATCAAACTGGCATTGGAGGAGTGGCGTTACCTACTCGAGGGGGCTCTTCACCCGGTAATAATTTACACTGACCACAAGAACTTGGCTTACCTCCAGCATGCCCAGAGACTTAACCCGCGCCAAGCCCGGTGGTCCTTGTTTTTTGCTCGCTTTGATTTTGTTCTTCATTTTCGCCCGGCTGACAAAAACGTCAAAGCAGATGCCTTGTCCCGATCCTTTCTGGTGTCCGATCTCGAGGAAGAACCTAAACATATCATCGATCCCGCCAGAGTAATGCAGGTGGCTCCCGTGAGTCTAAATCGTCTCCCTCCCGGTAAGACGTTCGTATCAGTACCTGATCAGGAGAAGATCCTACACTGGGGTCACTCGTCTAAACTAGCTGGCCACGCCGGTCAGAAAAAGACCCTCCAGCTTATTGCCCGGCACTACTGGTAGCCTACCCTGCACAAGGACGTAATAGACTTTGTTTCTGCCTGTGTGTCCTGCGCCCGCAACAAAGTCCCGAGACACCTGCCAGCCGGTCGCCTTCTTCCGCTTCCTGTGCCTGCTGCCCCCTGGCAGCATATTGCTATGGACTTCATAACTGATCTCCCCATCTCTGCCGGTTGTACGGTCATTTGGGTGGTCGCTGACCGCTTTTCCAAGATGGCTCACTTTATTCCCCTGCCTGGCCTCCCGTCTGCACCCGAGCTGGCTAAAGACTTTATCCGCCACATCTTCCGTTTTCATGGCCTGCCCCTCCACATCGTGTCGGATCGTGGGGTACAGTTCACCTCACGTTTCTGGAGAGCCACTTGTAAACTGCTAGACGTCACCCTGGACTTCTCTTCCGCTTACCACCCACAGTCCAATGGTCAAGTGGAGCGGATCAATCAGAACCTGACCAGTTACCTCCGGCACTTCGTTAATGCCCATCATTCTGACTGGGTGGATCTCCTACCTTGGGCCGAGTTCTCCTATAACAATCACGAGAGCGAATCCTCCTCCAAATCCCCGTTTTTTGTAGTCTTCGGTCAGCATCCTCGGATTCCTTTTCCTGTCTCCACCTCTGTGGACAACCCGGCTGCGTAATCTCTCGTTAGCAAATTTTCCTCCATTTGGGAGAGTACGCGATCCGCACTCCTTCAGTCGTCCGAACGGATGAAAAGACACGCTGACAAAAAACGCCTGGATCCTCCACAATTTCGTCCTGGAGATAAAGTCTGGCTCTCATCTAAATATGTCCGACTCAAGATACCTTCTTACAAGTTAGGGCCTCGGTTCATCGGTCCTCTGGAGGTCATCAGTCAGATCAACCCGGTGGCCTATAAATTAAAACTCCCGGCCAACTTACGGATCCCTAACTCCTTCCATGTATCTCTCCTCAAACCTGTGGTACTTAACTCTTTTTCCAAGTCTACAGGTACGCCTCCTGCTCCGGTTTCTGCTGAGGACGAGTTTGAGGTAGAGAACATTCTTGCCACCAAAAGGGTAAGAGGAAAGACCTTTTTTCTAGTAGATTGGAGGGGGTTTGGTCCTGAGGAGAGAACGTGGGAGCCCCGGGAGAACATCCATGCCCCTCTTATCCTAGCTAAATTTCTGTCTGGCCTAAAAAAGGGGGGGCCTAAAGGGGGGGGTACTGTAGCGCCGGCGTCCCTGCCCTCTGCTAGGCAGGGACGCTGTTCCCCTCACCTCTCTGCTCCGTGCCCGGCGTCCTCCTCCCGCTCTGCTGGCAGCGCGCGCTCCTTCCCGGTCACTGTGCTTAGGGCGCGCGCGCTCTCCCTCCCTCTTAAAGGGGCCGCGCGCGCCGTCCTAAGGAGTCCCCGGCCAATGGCCGGAGGACTTCACCATATATAAGGCACCTCCTCCAAAATGGAGGTGCCCGAGCAATGTTGTTGCACTGTTCACTACTCTGCTTCAGCCCTCAGGTCCCGTTGCCAGTTACCTGCCAGTTACCTGCCAGCTACCTGACTGATTATCTGCTACCTGCCTGCTAGTCTGAGGTCTGACGGTCTGTCTTACTACTCCTGTCAGTCTGTCTAAGGACCAGCCTGCCCGCTCACCTGGGAGCGCACATCAGCCACCTGCCTGCTTGCCTGAGGTCCGACGGTCTGCCTTCCAACTCCTGTCAGTCTGTCTATGGACCAGCTTGCCCGCTCACCTGGGAGCACACACCTGCTACCTGCCTGCTAGTCTACCTGGAGGCTCCGCCGTCACGTGCTGTGACCACCTGCCTGTCGAGTGACTCCTGCTCGCTCACCTGGGAGCGCTCATCTGCTGCCTGTCTGCGAGCCTACCTGGAGGCTCTGCCGTCACGTGCTGTGACCACCCGCCTGTCCAGAGACTTCTGCCCGCTCACCTGGGAGCGCTCATCTGCCGCCTGTCTGTTGGTCTTCCTGGAGGCTCCGCCGTCACATGCTGTGACCACCTGTTCATCCAGAGACTCTCGCCTGCTCACCTGGGAGCTCACGTCTATCATCAGCCGCCACAGGTCGTACCAACCCTTTACCTAGAGACTGCCCCGGTCACTTGCCGTGACCATCTGCCCGTTCATCCAGAGACTGCCCCGGTCACTTGCAGTGACCATCTGCCCGTTCATCCAGAGACTGCCCCGGTCACTTGCCGTGACCATCTGCCCGTTCATTCAGAGACTGCCCCGGTCACTTGCCGTGACCATCAGCCCGTTCATCCAGAGACTGCCCCGGTCACTTGCCGTGACCTCCAGGCCGTTCACTCAGAGACTGTCCCGGTCACCTGCTGTGACCTTCTGCCCGTCTTCCCTGGTCGCCACCCGCTTCCTTACAAGGACTGCCCCCTTGTATAGTAGCTCAGAGGTTCCGCCTCCCAGACCCGTTACAGCGGTCAGTATAGATGGACTAATAGAACAAGTCCCACACACTGCTAGAAGCCCAAATATTTTTTCAGAGGTAGATGCAGAAAAATATTATATTCAATTTGCAACCTGATGGAGGTCAGTATAGATGGACTAATAGAACAAGTCCCTCACACAGCTAGAAGCCCAAATATTTTTTTCAGAGGTAGATGCAGAAAAAAATTATATTCAGTTTGCAACCTGATGGAGGTCAGTATAGATGGACTAATAGAACAAGTCCCACACACTGCTAGATGGCCAAATATTTTTTCAGAGCTAGATGCAGAAAAAAATTATATTCAATTTGCAACCTGATGGAGGTCAGTATAGATGGACTAATAGAACAAGTCCCACACACTGCTAGAAGGCTAAATATTTTTTCAGAGCTAGATGCAGAAAAAAATTATATTCAATTTGCAACCTGATGGAGGTCAGTATAGATGGACTAATAGAACAAGTCCCACACACAGCTAGACGCACAAATATTTTTTCAGAGGTAGATGCAGAAAAAAATTATATTCAGCTTGCAAGCTGATGGAGTTCAGTATAGATGGACTAATAGAACAAATCCCACACACTGCTAGAAGGCCAAATATTTTTTCAGAGCTAGATGCAGAAAAAAATTATATTCAATTTGCAACCTGATGGAGGTCAGTATAGATGGACTAATAGAACAAGTCCCACACACTGCTAGAAGGCCAAATATTTTTTCAGAGCTAGATGCAGAAAAAAATTATATTCAATTTGCAACCTGATGGCGGTCAGTATAGATGGACTAATAGAACAAGTCCCACACACTGCTAGAAGCCCAAATATTTTTTCAGAGGTAGATGCAGAAAAATATTATATTCAATTTGCAACCTGATGGAGGTCAGTATAGATGGACTAATAGAACAAGTCCCTCACACAGCTAGAAGCCCAAATATTTTTTTCAGAGGTAGATGCAGAAAAAAATTATATTCAGTTTGCAACCTGATGGAGGTCAGTATAGATGGACTAATAGAACAAGTCCCACACACTGCTAGATGGCCAAATATTATTTCAGAGCTAGATGCAGAAAAAAATTATATTCAATTTGCAACCTGATGGAGGTCAGTATAGATGGACTAATAGAACAAGTCCCACACACAGCTAGAAGCCCAAATATGTTTTCAGAGGTAGATGCAGAAAAAAAATATATTCAGTTTGCAACCTGATGGAGGTCAGAATAGATGGACTAATAGAACAAATCCCACACACTGCTAGAAGGCCAAATATTTTTTCAGAGCTAGATGCAGAAAAAAATTATATTCAATTTGCAACCTGATGGAGGTCAGTATAGATGGACTAATAGACCAAGTCCCACACACTGCTAGAAGGCCAAATATTTTTTCAGAGCTAGATGCAGAAAAAAATTATATTCAATTTGCAACCTGATGGAGGTCAGTATAGATGGACTAATAGAACAAGTCCCACACACTGCTAGAAGGCCAAATATTTTTTCAGAGCTAAATGCAGAAAAAAATTATATTCAATTTGCAACCTGATGGCGGTCAGTATAGATGGACTAATAGAACAAGTCCCACACACTGCTAGAAGCCCAAATATTTTTTCAGAGCTAGATGCAGAAAAATATTATATTCAATTTACAACCTGATGGAGGTCAGTATAGATGGACTAATAGAACAAGTCCCTCACACAGCTAGAAGCCCAAATATTTTTTTCAGAGGTAGATGCAGAAAAAAATTATATTCAGTTTGCAACCTGATGGAGGTCAGTATAGATGGACTAATAGAACAAGTCCCACACACTGCTAGATGGCCAAATATTTTTTCAGAGCTAGATGCAGAAAAAATTATATTCAATTTGCAACCTGATGGAGGTCAGTATAGATGGACTAATAGAACAAGTCCCACACACTGCTAGAAGGCCAAATATTTTTTCAGAACTAGATGCAGAAAAAAATTATATTCAATTTGCAACCTGATGGAGGTCAGTATAGATGGACTAATAGAACAAGTCCCACACACTGCTAGAAGGCCAAATTTTTTTCATTGCTAGATGCAGAAAAAAATTATATTCAATTTGCAACCTGATGGAGGTCAGTATAGATGGACTAATAGAACAAGTCCCACACAGTGCTAGAAGGCCAAATATTTTTTCAGAGCTAGATGCAGAAAAAAATTATATTCAATATGCAACCTGATGGAGGTCAGTATAGATGGACTAATAGAAAAAGTCCCACACAGTGCTAGAAGCCCAAATATTTTTTCAGAGCTAGATGCAGAAAAATATTATATTCAATTTGCTACCTGATGGAGGTCAGTATAGATGGACTAATAGAACAAATCCCACACACAGCTAGAAGCCCAAATATTTTTTCAGAGGTAGATGCAGAAAAAAATTATATTCAGTTTCCAACCTGATGGAGGTCAGTATAGATGGACTAATAGAACAAGTCCCACACACTGCTAGAAGGCCAAATATTTTTTCAGAGGTAGATGCAGAAAAAAATTATATTCAATTTGCAACCTGATGGAGGTCAGTATAGATTGACTAATAGAACAAGTCCCACACAATGCTAGAAGCCCAAATATTTTTTCAGAGCTAGATGCAGAAAAAAATTATATTCAATTTGCAACCTGATGGAGGTCAGTATAGATGGACTAATAGAACAAATCCCTCACACAGATAGAAGCCCAAATATTTTTTTCAGAGGTAGATGCAGAAAAAAATTATATTCAGTTTGCAAGCTGATGGAGGTCAGTATAGATGGACTAATAGAACAAGTCCCACACACTGCTAGAAGGCCAAATACTTTTTCAGAGCTAGATGCAGAAAAAAATTATATTCAATTTGCAACCTGATGGCGGTCAGTATAGATGGACTAATAGAACAAGTCCCTCACACAGCTAGAAGCCCAAATATTTTTTTCAGATGTAGATGCAGAAGAAAATTATATTCAGTTTGCAACCTGATGGAGGTCAGTATAGATGGACTAATAGAACAAGTCCCACACACTGCTAGATGGCCAAATATTTTTTCAGAGCTAGATGCAGAAAAAATTATATTCAATTTGCAACCTGATGGAGGTCAGTATAGATGGACTAATAGAACAAGTCCCACACACTACTAGAAGGCCAAATATTTTTTCAGAACTAGATGCAGAAAAAAATTATATTCAATTTGCAACCTGATGGAGATCAGTATAGATGGACTAATAGAACAAGTCCCACACACTGCTAGAAGGCCAAATCTTTTTCATTGCTAGATGCAGAAAAAAATTATATTCAATTTTCAACCTGATGGAGGTCAGTATAGATGGACTAATAGAACAAGTCCCACACACTGCTAGAAGGCCAAATATTTTTTCAGAGCTAGATGCAGAAAAAAATTATATTCAATTTGCAACCTGATGGAGGTCAGTATAGATGGACTAATAGAACAAGTCCCACACACTTCTAGAAGCCCAAATATTTTTTCAGAGCTAGATGCAGAAAAATATTATATTCAATTTGCTACCTGATGGAGGTCAGTATAGATGGACTAATAGAACAAATCCCACACACAGCTAGAAGCCCAAATATTTTTTCAGAGGTAGACGCAGAAAAAAATTATATTCAGTTTCCAACCTGATGGAGGTCAGTATAGATGGACTAATAGAACAAGTCCCACACACTGCTAGAAGGCCAAATATTTTTTCAGAGGTAGATGCAGAAAAAAATTATATTCAATTTGCAACCTGATGGAGGTCAGTATAGATGGACTAATAGAACAAGTCCCACACACTGCTAGAAGCCCAAATATTTTTTCAGAGCTAGATGCAGAAAAAAATTATATTCAATTTGCAACCTGATGGAGGTCAGTATAGATGGACTAATAGAACAAGTCCCACACACTGCTAGAAGCCCAAATATTTTTTCAGAGCTAGATGCAGAAAAATATTATATTCAATTTGCAACCTGATGGAGGTCAGTATAGATGGACTAATAGAACAAATCCCTCACACAGATAGAAGCCCAAATATTTTTTTCAGAGGTAGATGGAGAAAAAAATTATATTCAGTTTGCAACCTGATGGAGGTCAGTATAGATGGACTAATAGAACAAGTCCCACACACTGCTAGAAGGCCAAATATTTTTTCAGAGGTAGATGCAGAAAAAAATTATATTCAATTTGCAACCTGATGGAGGTCAGTATAGATTGACTAATAGAACAAGTCCCACACAATGCTAGAAGCCCAAATGTTTTTTCAGAGCTAGATGCAGAAAAAAATTATATTCAATTTGCAACCTGATGGAGGTCAGTATAGATGGACTAATAGAACAAGTCCCACACACTGCTAGAAGCCCAAATATTTTTTCAGAGCTAGATGCAGAAAAATATTATATTCAATTTGCAACCTGATGGAGGTCAGTATAGATGGACTAATAGAACAAATCCCTCACACAGATAGAAGCCCAAATATTTTTTTCAGAGGTAGATGCAGAAAAAAATTATATTCAGTTTGCAACCTGATGGAGGTCAGTATAGATGGACTAATAGAACAAGTCCCACACACTGCTAGATGGCCAAATATTTTTTCAGAGCTAGATGCAGAAAAAATTATATTCAATTTGCAACCTGATGGAGGTCAGTATAGATGGACTAATAGAACAAGTCCCACACACTGCTAGAAGGCCAAATATTTTTTCAGAACTAGATGCAGAAAAAAATTATATTCAATTTGCAACCTGATGGAGGTCAGTATAGATGGACTAATAGAACAAGTCCCACACACTGCTAGAAGGCCAAATTTTTTTCATTGCTAGATGCAGAAAAAAATTATATTCAATTTGCAACCTGATGGAGGTCAGTATAGATGGACTAATAGAACAAGTCCCACACACTGCTAGAAGGCCAAATATTTTTTCAGAGCTAGATGCAGAAAAAAATTATATTCAATATGCAACCTGATGGAGGTAAGTATAGATGGACTAATAGAAAAAGTCCCACACAGTGCTAGAAGCCCAAATATTTTTTCAGAGCTAGATGCAGAAAAATATTATATTCAATTTGCTACCTGATGGAGGTCAGTATAGATGGACTAATAGAACAAATCCCACACACAGCTAGAAGCCCAAATATTTTTTCAGAGGTAGATGCAGAAAAAAATTATATTCAGTTTCCAACCTGATGGAGGTCAGTATAGATGGACTAATAGAACAAGTCCCACACACTGCTAGAAGGCCAAATATTTTTTCAGAGGTAGATGCAGAAAAAAATTATATTCAATTTGCAACCTGATGGAGGTCAGTATAGATTAACTAATAGAACAAGTCCCACACAATGCTAGAAGCCCAAATATTTTTTCAGAGCTAGATGCAGAAAAAAATTATATTCAATTTGCAACCTGATGGAGGTCAGTATAGATGGACTAATAGAACAAATCCCTCACACAGATAGAAGCCCAAATATTTTTTTCAGAGGTAGATGCAGAAAAAAATTATATTCAGTTTGCAACCTGATGGAGGTCAGTATAGATGGACTAATAGAACAAGTCCCACACACTGCTAGAAGGCCAAATACTTTTTCAGAGCTAGATGCAGAAAAAAATTATATTCAATTTGCAACCTGATGGCGGTCAGTATAGATGGACTAATAGAACAAGTCCCTCACACAGCTAGAAGCCCAAATATTTTTTTCAGATGTAGATGCAGAAGAAAATTATATTCAGTTTGCAACCTGATGGAGGTCAGTATAGATGGACTAATAGAACAAGTCCCACACACTGCTAGATGGCCAAATATTTTTTCAGAGCTAGATGCAGAAAAAATTATATTCAATTTGCAACCTGATGGAGGTCAGTATAGATGGACTAATAGAACAAGTCCCACACACTGCTAGAAGGCCAAATATTTTTTCAGAACTAGATGCAGAAAAAAATTAAATTCAATTTGCAACCTGATGGAGATCAGTATAGATGGACTAATAGAACAAGTCCCACACACTGCTAGAAGGCCAAATCTTTTTCATTGCTAGATGCAGAAAAAAATTATATTCAATTTTCAACCTGACGGAGGTCAGTATAGATGGACTAATAGAACAAGTCCCACACACTGCTAGAAGGCCAAATATTTTTTCAGAGCTAGGTGCAGAAAAAAATTATATTCAATTTGCAACCTGATGGAGGTCAGTATAGATGGACTAATAGAACAAGTCCCACACACTTCTAGAAGCCCAAATATTTTTTCAGAGCTAGATGCAGAAAAATATTATATTCAATTTGCTACCTGATGGAGGTCAGTATAGATGGACTAATAGAACAAATCCCACACACAGCTAGAAGCCCAAATATTTTTTCAGAGGTAGATGCAGAAAAAAATTATATTCAGTTTCCAACCTGATGGAGGTCAGTATAGATGGACTAATAGAACAAGTCCCACACACTGCTAGAAGGCCAAATATTTTTTCAGAGGTAGATGCAGAAAAAAATTATATTCAATTTGCAACCTGATGGAGGTCAGTATAGATGGACTAATAGAACAAGTCCCACACACTGCTAGAAGCCCAAATATTTTTTCAGAGCTAGATGCAGAAAAAAATTATATTCAATTTGCAACCTGATGGAGGTCAGTATAGATGGACTAATAGAACAAGTCCCACACACTGCTAGAAGCCCAAATATTTTTTCAGAGGTAGATGCAGAAAAATATTATATTCAATTTGCAACCTGATGGAGGTCAGTATAGATGGACTAATAGAACAAGTCCCACACAATGCTAGAAGCCCAAATATTTTTTCAGAGCTAGATGCAGAAAAAAATTATATTCAATTTGCAACCTGATGGAGGTCAGTATAGATGGACTAATAGAACAAATCCCTCACACAGATAGAAGCCCAAATATTTTTTTCAGAGGTAGATGCAGAAAAAAATTATATTCAGTTTGCAACCTGATGGAGGTCAGTATAGATGGACTAATAGAACAAGTCCCACACACTGCTAGAAGGCCAAATACTTTTTCAGAGCTAGATGCAGAAAAAAATTATATTCAATTTGCAACCTGATGGCGGTCAGTATAGATGGACTAATAGAACAAGTCCCTCACACAGCTAGAAGCCCAAATATTTTTTTCAGATGTAGATGCAGAAGAAAATTATATTCAGTTTGCAACCTGATGGAGGTCAGTATAGATGGACTAATAGAACAAGTCCCACACACTGCTAGATGGCCAAATATTTTTTCAGAGCTAGATGCAGAAAAAATTATATTCAATTTGCAACCTGATGGAGGTCAGTATAGATGGACTAATAGAACAAGTCCCACACACTGCTAGAAGGCCAAATATTTTTTCAGAACTAGATGCAGAAAAAAATTAAATTCAATTTGCAACCTGATGGAGATCAGTATAGATGGACTAATAGAACAAGTCCCACACACTGCTAGAAGGCCAAATCTTTTTCATTGCTAGATGCAGAAAAAAATTATATTCAATTTTCAACCTGATGGAGGTCAGTATAGATGGACTAATAGAACAAGTCCCACACACTGCTAGAAGGCCAAATATTTTTTCAGAGCTAGGTGCAGAAAAAAATTATATTCAATTTGCAACCTGATGGAGGTCAGTATAGATGGACTAATAGAACAAGTCCCACACACTTCTAGAAGCCCAAATATTTTTTCAGAGCTAGATGCAGAAAAATATTATATTCAATTTGCTACCTGATGGAGGTCAGTATAGATGGACTAATAGAACAAATCCCACACACAGCTAGAAGCCCAAATATTTTTTCAGAGGTAGATGCAGAAAAAAATTATATTCAGTTTCCAACCTGATGGAGGTCAGTATAGATGGACTAATAGAACAAGTCCCACACACTGCTAGAAGGCCAAATATTTTTTCAGAGGTAGATGCAGAAAAAAATTATATTCAATTTGCAACCTGATGGAGGTCAGTATAGATGGACTAATAGAACAAGTCCCACACACTGCTAGAAGCCCAAATATTTTTTCAGAGCTAGATGCAGAAAAAAATTATATTCAATTTGCAACCTGATGGAGGTCAGTATAGATGGACTAATAGAACAAGTCCCACACACTGCTAGAAGCCCAAATATTTTTTCAGAGGTAGATGCAGAAAAATATTATATTCAATTTGCAACCTGATGGAGGTCAGTATAGATGGACTAATAGAACAAGTCCCACACAATGCTAGAAGCCCAAATATTTTTTCAGAGCTAGATGCAGAAAAAAATTATATTCAATTTGCAACCTGATGGAGGTCAGTATAGATGGACTAATAGAACAAGTCCCACACACTGCTAGAAGCCCAAATATTTTTTCAGAGCTAGATGCAGAAAAATATTATATTCAATTTGCAACCTGATGGAGGTCAGTATAGATGGACTAATAGAACAAATCCCTCACACAGATAGAAGCCCAAATATTTTTTTCAGAGGTAGATGCAGAAAAAAATTATATTCAGTTTGCAACCTGATGGAGGTCAGTATAGATGGACTAATAGAACAAGTCCCACACACTGCTAGAAGGCCAAATACTTTTTCAGAGCTAGATGCAGAAAAAAATTATATTCAATTTGCAACCTGATGGCGGTCAGTATAGATGGACTAATAGAACAAGTCCCTCACACAGCTAGAAGCCCAAATATTTTTTTCAGATGTAGATGCAGAAGAAAATTATATTCAGTTTGCAACCTGATGGAGGTCAGTATAGATGGACTAATAGAACAAGTCCCACACACTGCTAGATGGCCAAATATTTTTTCAGAGCTAGATGCAGAAAAAATTATATTCAATTTGCAACCTGATGGAGGTCAGTATAGATGGACTAATAGAACAAGTCCCACACACTGCTAGAAGCCCAAATATTTTTTCAGAGGTAGATGCAGAAAAAAATTATATTCAGTTTCCAACCTGATGGAGGTCAGTATAGATGGACTAATAGAACAAGTCCCACACACTGCTAGAAGCCCAAATATTTTTTCAGAGCTAGATGCAGAAAAAAATTATATTCAATTTGCAACCTGATGGAGGTCAGTATAGATGGACTAATAGAACAAGTCCCACACACTGCTAGAAGCCCAAATATTTTTTCAGAGCTAGATGCAGAAAAATATTATATTCAATTTGCAACCTTATGGAGGTCAGTATAGATGGACTAATAGAACAAATCCCTCACACAGATAGAAGCCCAAATATTTTTTTCAGAGGTAGATGCAGAAAAAAATTATATTCAGTTTGCAACCTGATGGAGGTCAGTATAGATGGACTAATAGAACAAGTCCCACACACTGCTAGAAGGCCAAATACTTTTTCAGAGCTAGATGCAGAAAAAAATTATATTCAATTTGCAACCTGATGGAGGTCAGTATAGATGGACTAATAGAACAAGTCCCACACACTGCTAGAAGGCCAAATATTTTTTCAGAGCTAGATGCAGAAAAAAATTATATTCAATTTGCAACCTGATGGAGGTGAGTATAGATGGACTAATAGAACAAGTCCCACACATTGCAAGAAGGCCAAATATTTTTTCAGAGCTAGATGCAGAAAAAAATTATATTCAATTTGCAACCTGATGGAGGTCAGTATAGATGGACTAATAGAACAAGTCCCACACACTGCTAGAAGCCCAAATATTTTTTCAGAGCTAGATGCAGAAAAATATTATATTCAGTTTGCAACCTGATGGAGGTCAGTATAGATGGAATAAAAGAACAAGTCCCACACACAGCTAGAAGCCCAAATTTTTTTTCAGAGGTAGATGCAGAAAAAAATTATATTCAGTTTGTAACCTGATGGAGGTCAGTATAGATGGACTAATAGAACAAGTCCCACACACTGCTAGAAGGTCAAATATTTTTTCAGAGCTAGATGCAAAAAAAATTATATTCAATTTGCAACCTGATGGAGGTCAGTATAGATGGACTAATATAACAAGTCCCACACACTGCTAGAAGGCCAAATATTTTTTCATTGCTAGATGCAGAAAAAAATTATATTCAATTTGCAACCTGATGGAGGTCAGTATAGATGGACTAATAGAACAAGTCCCACACACTGTTAGAAGGCCAAATATTTTTTCAGAGCTAGATGCAGAAAAAAATTATATTCAATTTGCAACCTGATGGAGGTCAGTATAGATGGACTAATAGAACAAGTCCCCTACACTGGTAGAAGCCCAAATATTTTTTCAGAGCTAGATGCAGAAAAATATTATATTCAATTTGCTACCTGATGGAGGTCAGTATAGATGGACTAATAGAACAAATCCCACACACAGCTAGAAGCCCAAATATTTTTTCAGAGGTAGATGCAGAAAAAAATTATATTCAGTTTGCAACCTGATGGAGGTCAGTATAGATGGACCAATAGAACAAGTCCCACACACTGCTAGAAGGCCAAATACTTTTTCAGAGCTAGATGCAGAAAAAAATTATATTCAATTTGCAACCTGATGGAGGTGAGTATAGATGGACTAATAGAACAAGTCCCACACACTGCAAGAAGGCCAAATATTTTTTCAGAGCTAGATGCAGAAAAAAATTATATTCAATTTGCAACCTGATGGAGGTCAGTATAGATGGACTAATAGAACAAGTCCCACACACTGCTAGAAGCCCAAATATTTTTTCAGAGCTAGATGCAGAAAAATATTATATTCAATTTGCAACCTGATGGAGGTCAGTATAGATGGACTAAAAGAACAAGTCCCACACACTGCTAGAAGCCCAAATATTTTTTCAGAGCTAGATGCAGAAAAATATTATATTCAGTTTGCAACCTGATGGAGGTCAGTATAGATGGAATAAAAGAACAAGTCCCACACACAGCTAGAAGCCCAAATTTTTTTTCAGAGGTAGATGCAGAAAAAAATTATATTCAGTTTGTAACCTTATGGAGGTCAGTATAGATGGACTAATAGAACAAGTCCCACACACTGCTAGAAGGCCAAATATTTTTTCAGAGCTAGATGCAGAAAAAAATTATATTCAATTTGCAACCTGATGGAGGTCAGTATAGATGGACTAATAGAACAAGTCCCACACACTGCTAGAAGGCCAAATATATTTTCAGAGCTAGATGCAGAAACAAATTATATTCAATTTGCAACCTGATGGAGGTCAGTATAGATGGACTAATAGAACAAGTCCCACACACTGCTAGAAGCCCAAATATTTTTTCAGAGCTAGATGCAGAAAAATATTATATTCAATTTGCAACCTGATGGAGGTCAGTATAGATGGACTAATAGAACAAGTCCCACACACTGCTAGAAGCCCAAATATTTTTTCAGAGCTAGATGCAGAAAAAAATTATATTCAATTTGCAACCTGATGGAGGTCAGTATAGATGGACTAATAGAACAAGTCCCACACACTGCTAGAAGCCCAAATATTTTTTCAGAGCTAGATGCAGAAAAATATTATATTCAATTTGCAACCTGATGGAGGTCAGTATAGATGGACTAATAGAACAAATCCCTCACACAGATAGAAGCCCAAATATTTTTTTCAGAGGTAGATGCAGAAAAAAATTATATTCAGTTTGCAACCTGATGGAGGTCAGTATAGATGGACTAATAGAACAAGTCCCACACACTGCTAGAAGGCCAAATACTTTTTCAGAGCTAGATGCAGAAAAAAATTATATTCAATTTGCAACCTGATGGAGGTCAGTATAGATGGACTAATAGAACAAGTCCCACACACTGCTAGAAGGCCAAATATTTTTTCAGAGCTAGATGCAGAAAAAAATTATATTCAATTTGCAACCTGATGGAGGTGAGTATAGATGGACTAATAGAACAAGTCCCACACACTGCAAGAAGGCCAAATATTTTTTCAGAGCTAGATGCAGAAAAAAATTATATTCAATTTGCAACCTGATGGAGGTCAGTATGGATGGACTAATAGAACAAGTCCCACACACTGCTAGAAGCCCAAATATTTTTTCAGAGCTAGATGCAGAAAAATATTATATTCAGTTTGCAACCTGATGGAGGTCAGTATAGATGGAATAAAAGAACAAGTCCCACACACAGCTAGAAGGCCAAATTTTTTTTCAGAGGTAGATGCAGAAAAAAATTATATTCAGTTTGCAACCTGATGGAGGTCAGTATAGATGGACTAATAGAACAAGTCCCACACACTGCTAGAAGGTCAAATATTTTTTCAGTGCTAGATGCAGAAAAAAATTATATTCAATTTGCAACCCGATGGAGGTCAGTATAGATGGACTAATAGAACAAGTCCCACACACTGCTAGAAGGCCAAATATTTTTTCATTGCTAGATGCAGAAAAAAATTATATTCAATTTGCAACCTGATGGAGGTCAGTATAGATGGACTAATAGAACAAGTCCCACACACTTCTAGAAGGCCAAATATTTTTTCAGAGCTAGATGCAGAAAAAAATTATATTCAATTTGCAACCTGATGGAGGTCAGTATAGATGGATTAATAGAACAAGTCCCCTACACTGGTAGAAGCCCAAATATTTTTTCAGAGCTAGATGCAGAAAAATATTATATTCAATTTGCTATCTGATGGAGGTCAGTATAGATGGACTAATAGAACAAATCCCACACACAGCTAGAAGCCCAAATATTTTTTAGAGGTAGATGCAGAAAAAAATTATATTCAGTTTGCAACCTGATGGAGGTCAGTATAGATGGACTAATAGAACAAGTCCCACACACTGCTAGAAGGCCAAATACTTTTTCAGAGCTAGATGCAGAAAAAAATTATATTCAATTTGCAACCTGATGGAGGTGAGTATAGATGGACTAATAGAACAAGTCCCACACACTGCAAGAAGGCCAAATATTTTTTCAGAACTAGATGCAGAAAAAAATTATATTCAATTTGCAACCTGATGGAGGTCAGTATAGATTGACTAATAGAACAAGACCCACACACTGCTAGAAGCCCAAATATTTTTTCAGAGCTAGATGCAGAAAAATATTATATTCAGTTTGCAACCTGATGGAGGTCAGTATAGATGGAATAAAAGAACAAGTCCCACACACAGCTAGAAGCCCAAATTTTTTTTCAGAGGTAGATGCAGAAAAAAATTATATTCAGTTTGTAACCTTAGGGAGGTCAGTATAGATGGACTAATAGAACAAGTCCCACACACTGCTAGAAGGCCAAATATTTTTTCAGAGCTAGATGCAGAAAAAAATTATATTCAATTTGCAACCTGATGGAGGTCAGTATAGATGGACTAATAGAACAAGTCCCACACACTGCTAGAAGGCCAAATATTTTTTCAGAGCTAGATGCAGAAACAAATTATATTCAATTTGCAACCTGATGGAGGTCAGTATAGATGGACTAATAGAACAAGTCCCACACACTGCTAGAAGCCCAAATATTTTTTCAGAGCTAGATGCAGAAAAATTTTATATTCAATTTGCAACCTGATGGAGGTCAGTATAGATGGACTAATAGAACAAGTCCCACACACTGCTAGAAGGCCAAATATTTTTTCAGAGCTAGATGCAGAAACAAATTATATTCAATTTGCAACCTGATGGAGGTCAGTATAGATGGACTAATAGAACAAGTCCCACACACAGCTAGAAGCCCAAATATTTTTTCATAGCTAGATGCAGAAAAATATTATATTCAATTTGCAACCTGATGGAGGTCAGTATAGATGGACTAATAGAACAAGTCCCACACACTGCTAGAAGCCCAAATATTTTTTCAGAGGTAGATGCAGAAAAAAATTATATTCAATTTGCAACCTGATGGATGTCAGTATAGATGGACTAATAGAACAAGTCCCACACACTGCTAGAAGTCCAAATATTTTTTCAGAGCTAGATGCAGAAAAATATTATATTCAATTTGCAACCTGATGGAGGTCAGTATAGATGGACTAATAGAACAAATCCCTCACACAGATAGAAGCCCAAATATTTTTTTCAGAGGTAGATGCAGAAAAAAATTATATTCAGTTTGCAACCTGATGGAGGTCAGTATAGATGGACTAATAGAACAAGTCCCACACGCTGCTAGAAGGCCAAATACTTTTTCAGAGGTAGATGCAGAAAAAAATTATATTCAATTTGCAACCTGATGGAGGTCAGTATAGATGGACTAATAGAACAAGTCCCACACACTGCTAGAAGGCCAAATATTTTTTCAGAGCTAGATGCAGAAAAAAATTATACTCAATTTGCAACCTGATGGAGGTGAGTATAGATGGACTAATAGAACAAGTCCCACACACTGCAAGAAGGCCAAATATTTTTTCCGAGCTAGATGCAGAAAAAAATTATATTCAATTTGCAACCTGATGGAGGTCAGTATAGATGGACTAATAGAACAAGTCCCACACACTGCTAGAAGCTCAAATATTTTTTCAGAGCTAGATGCAGAAAAATATTATATTCAGTTTGCAACCTGATGGAGGTCAGTATAGATGGAATAAAAGAACAAGTCCCACACACAGCTAGAAGCCCAAATTTTTTTTCAGAGGTAGATGCAGAAAAAAATTATATTCAGTTTGTAACCTGATGGAGGTCAGTATAGATGGACTAATAGAACAAGTCCCACACACTGCTAGAAGGTCAAATATTTTTTCAGAGCTAGATGCAGAAAAAAATTATATTCAATTTGCAAGCTGATGGAGGTCAGTATAGATGGACTAATAGAACAAGTCCCACACACTGCTAGAAGGCCAAATATTTTTTCAGAGCTAGATGCAGAAACAAATTATATTCAATTTGCAACCTGATGGAGGTCAGTATAGATGGACTAATAGAACAAGTCCCACACACTGCTAGAAGCCCAAATATTTTTTCAGAGCTAGATGCAGAAAAATATTATATTCAATTTGCAACCTGATGGAGGTCAGTATAGATGGACTAATAGAACAAGTCCCACACACTGCTAGAAGGCCAAATATTATTTCAGAGCTAGGTGCAGAAACAAATTATATTCAATTTGCAACCTGATGGAGGTCAGTATAGATGGACTAATAGAACAAGTCCCACACACTGCTAGAAGCCCAAATATTTTTTCAGAGCTAGATGCAGAAAAATATTATATTCAATTTGCAACCTGATGGAGGTCAGTATAGATGGACTAATAGATCAAGTCCCACACACAGCTAGAAGCCCAAATATTTTTTCAGAGGTAGATGCAGAAAAAAATTATATTCAATTTGCAACCTGATGGAGGTCAGTATAGATGGACTAATAGAACAAGTCCCACACACTGCTAGAAGGCCAAATATTTTTTCAGAGCTAGATGCAGAAACAAATTATATTCAATTTGCAACCTGATGGAGGTCAGTATAGATGGACTAATAGAACAAGTCCCACACACTGCTAGAAGCCCAAATATTTTTTCAGAGCTAGATGCAGAAAAAAATTATATTCAATTTGCAACCTGATGGAGGTCAGTATAGATGGACTAATAGAACAAGTCCCACACACTGCTAGAAGCCCAAATATTTTTTCAGAGGTAGATGCAGAAAAAAATTATATTCAGTTTGCAACCTGATGGAGGTCAGTATAGATGGACTAATAGAACACGTCCCACACACTCCTAGAAGGCCAAATATTTTTTCAGAGCTAGATGCAGAAAAAAATTATATTCAATTTGCAACCTGATGGAGGTCAGTATAGATGGACTAATAGAACAAGTCCCACACACTGCTAGAAGGCCAAATATTTTTTCAGAGCTAGATGCAGAAAAAAATTATATTCAATTTGCAACCTGATGGCGGTCAGTATAGATAGATTAATAGAACAAGTCCCACACACTGCTAGAAGCCCAAATATTTTTTCAGAGCTAGATGCAGAAAAATATTACATTCAATTTGCAACCTGATGGAGGTCAGTATAGATGGACTAATAGAACAAGTCCCTCACACAGCTAGAAGCCCAAATATTTTTTTCAGAGGTAGATGCAGAAAAAAATTATATTCAGTTTGCAACCTGATGGAGGTCAGTATAGATGGACTAATAGAACAAGTCCCACACACTGCTAGAAGGCCAAATATATTTTCAGGCTAGATGCAGAAAAAAATTATATTCAATTTGCAACCTGATGGAGGTCAGTATAGATGGACTAATAGATCAAGTCCCACACACAGCTAGAAACCCAAATATTTTTTCAGAGGTAGATGCAGAAAAAAATTATATTCAATTTGCAACCTGATGGAGGTCAGTATAGATGGACTAATAGAACAAGTCCCACACACTGCTAGAAGGCCAAATATTTTTTCAGAGCTAGATGCAGAAACAAATTATATTCAATTTGCAACCTGATGGAGGTCAGTATAGATGGACTAATAGAACAAGTCCCACACACTGCTAGAAGCCCAAATATTTTTTCAGAGCTAGATGCAGAAAAAAATTATATTCAATTTGCAACCTGATGGAGGTCAGTATAGATGGACTAATAGAACAAGTCCCACACACTGCTAGAAGCCCAAATATTTTTTCAGAGGTAGATGCAGAAAAAAATTATATTCAGTTTGCAACCTGATGGAGGTCAGTATAGATGGACTAATAGAACACGTCCCACACACTCCTAGAAGGCCAAATATTTTTTCAGAGCTAGATGCAGAAAAAAATTATATTCAATTTGCAACCTGATGGAGGTCAGTATAGATGGACTAATAGAACAAGTCCCACACACTGCTAGAAGGCCAAATATTTTTTCAGAGCTAGATGCAGAAAAAAATTATTATCAATTTGCAACCTGATGGCGGTCAGTATAGTTAGACTAATAGAACAAGTCCCACACACTGCTAGAAGCCCAAATATTTTTTCAGAGCTAGATGCAGAAAAATATTACATTCAATTTGCAACCTGATGGAGGTCAGTATAGATGGACTAATAGAACAAGTCCCTCACACAGCTAGAAGCCCAAATATTTTTTTCAGAGGTAGATGCAGAAAAAAATTATATTCAGTTTGCAACCTGATGGAGGTCAGTATAGATGTACTAATAGAACAAGTCCCACACACTGCTAGAAGGCCAAATATATTTTCAGGCTAGATGCAGAAAAAAATTATATTCAATTTGCAACCTGATGGAGGTCAGTATAGATGGACTAATACAACAAGTCCCACACACTGCTAGAAGGCCAAATATTTTTTCAGAGCTAGATGCAGAAACAAATTATATTCAATTTGCAACCTGATGGAGGTCAGTATAGATGGACTAATAGAACAAGTCCCACACACTGCTAGAAGCCCAAATATTTTTTCAGAGCTAGATGCAGAAAAAAATTATATTCAATTTGCAACCTGATGGAGGTCAGTATAGATGGACTAATAGAACAAGTCCCACACACTGCTAGAAGCCCAAATATTTTTTCAGAGGTAGATGCAGAAAAAAATTATATTCAGTTTGCAACCTGATGGAGGTCAGTATAGATGGACTAATAGAACACGTCCCACACACTCCTAGAAGGCCAAATATTTTTTCAGAGCTAGATGCAGAAAAAAATTATATTCAATTTGCAACCTGATGGAGGTCAGTATAGATGGACTAATAGAACAAGTCCCACACACTGCTAGAAGGCCAAATATTTTTTCAGAGCTAGATGCAGAAAAAAATTATTATCAATTTGCAACCTGATGGCGGTCAGTATAGATAGACTTATAGAACAAGTCCCACACACTGCTAGAAGCCCAAATATTTTTTCAGAGCTAGATGCAGAAAAATATTACATTCAATTTGCAACCTGATGGAGGTCAGTATAGATGGACTAATAGAACAAGTCCCTCACACAGCTAGAAGCCCAAATATTTTTTTCAGAGGTAGATGCAGAAAAAAATTATATTCAGTTTGCAACCTGATGGAGGTCAGTATAGATGTACTAATAGAACAAGTCCCACACACTGCTAGAAGGCCAAATATATTTTCAGGCTAGATGCAGAAAAAAATTATATTCAATTTGCAACCTGATGGAGGTCAGTATAGATGGACTAATAGCATAAGTCCCACACACTGCTAGAAGCCCAAATATTTTTTCAGAGGTAGATGCAGAAAAATATTATATTCAATTTGCAACCTGATGGAGGTCAGTATAGATGGACTAATAGAACAAGTCCCACACACTGCTAGAAGTCCAAATATTTTTTCAGAGGTAGATGCAGAAAAAAATTATATTCAGTTTGCAACCTGATGGAGGTTGTAGCGCCGGCGTCCCTGCCCTCTGCTAGGCAGGGACGCTGTTCCCCTCACCTCTCTGCTCCGTGCCCGGCGTCCTCCTCCCGCTCTGCTGGCAGCGCGCGCTCCTTCCCGGCCACTGTGCTTAGGGCGCGCGCGCGCACTCTCCCTCCCTCTTAAAGGGGCCGCGCGCACCGTCCTAAGGAGTCCCCGGCCAAAGGCCAGAGGACTTCACCATATATAAGGCACCTCCTCCAAAATGGAGGTGCCCGAGCAATGTTGTTGCACTGTTCACTACTCTGCTTCAGCCCTCAGGTCCCGTTGCCAGTTACCTGCCAGATACCTGCCAGATTCCTGCCAGCTTGCTGTCTTATTCCTGCCTGATATTCTGCTACCTGCCTGCTAGCCTGAGGTCCGACGGTCTGCCTTACTACTCCTGTCAGTCTGTCTAAGGACCAGCTTGCCCGCTCACCTGGGAGCGCACATCAACTACCTGCCTGCTTGCCTGAGGTCCGACGGTCTGCCTTCCAACTCTTGTCAGTCTGTCTATGGACCAGCTTGCCCGCTCACCTGGGAGCGCACATCTGCTACCTGCCTGCTAGCCTACCTGGAGGCTCTGCCGTCACGTGCTGTGACCACCTGCCTGTCCAGTGACTCCTGCCCGCTCACCTGGGAGCGCTCATCTGCTGCCTGTCTGCTAGCCTACCTGGAGGCTCTGCCGTCACGTGCTGTGACCACCCGCCTGTCCAGAGACTTCTGCCCGCTCACCTGGGAGCGCTCATCTGCCGCCTGTCTGTTGGTCTTCCTGGAGGCTCCGCCGTCACATGCTGTGACCACCCGTTTATCCAGAGACTCTCGCCTGCTCACCTGGGAGCTCACGTCTACCATCAGCCGCCACAGGTCGTACCAACCCTTTACCCAGAGACTGCCCCGGTCACTTGCCGTGACCATCTGCCCGTTCACCCAGAGACTGCCCCGGTCACTTGCCGTGACCATCTGCCCGTTCACCCAGAGACTGCCCCGGTCACTTGCCGTGACCATCTGCCCGTTCACCCAGAGACTGCCCCGGTCACTTGCCGTGACCATCTGACCGTTCATCCAGAGACTGCCCCGGTCACTTGCCGTGACCTCCTGCCCGTTCTTCTAGAGACTGTCCCGGTCACCTGCTGTGACTGCCTGCCTGGTCGCCACCCGCTCCCTTACAAGGACCGCCCCCTTGTATAGTACCTCAGAGGTTTCGCCTCCCAGACGCGTTACAGTTTGCTCGGGCCATGGAACCCGGTGGCACCCAAGCTCCCTCGCTCTCGGACCTGTGTCATGAACTGTCCCGTCAGAGGTCCCAACAGGAGTCCATCCTGGGTCACCTGCGGAATGTCAATTCTCGCCTGGACACTCTGACTGCTCCGCCAGCAACCTCCGCCAGTGCCATGACTCGCAATCCGGCAGCTCCGCTGTCCACTAATACCATGGTATCCTACCCCGGACCCCGGCTTTCTGCACCTCCTCGCTTCGGAGGCGACTCCGCCCAGGCTCGGGGCTTCATAAATCAGTGCACCCTGCACTTTGAACTCCTGTCCCACCAGTTTAACTCCGACCGGGCCAAAATTGCCTTCATCATGTCCCATCTCACCGGGGAGGCCCTGGCCTGGCTAAATCCTCTATGGGAGAGAGGAGACCCCCTGGTGTCCGACTTGCCTGCCTTTCTCATGGCTTTCCGGAAAGTCTTCAACGAACCCGGACAGAAGACCTCATCCGCATCATCACTGCTACGCCTCCGTCAGGGAAGTCTCACCGTGGGCCAATATGCCATACGGTTCCGTACCCTTGCCTCGGAGCTGGCCTGGGATAACGACGCTCTGGTATCTGTCTTCTGGGAGGGTCTGTCCGGCCGTATTAAAGATGAACTTGCCGGTCGGGACATTCCTACCACTCTCGATGACCTAATAACTCTTGCCACCCGGATTGACCTACGGTTCCAGGAGCGTGCCAAAGAGGTCACCCGTGAGAGGAGGTTTCCACGTCTAGCTCCTACTTTTCAGAAATCCGTCTCTCCCCAGGTACACTCTCCTGAGCCTATGCAGGTCGACCAGACCAAGATGGTCAAAACCCGTCAGGACTTATGCCGTGCCGAGGGGAGCTGCTTCTACTGTGGCAGTAAGGAGCACCGGATCCGTGCCTGCCCGGAGAGGTCGGGAAACGCCTGTGTCTAGGTTCGCTCAGAGAGGTCGACCTAGACAAGAATAAATCCTCTCCATCTCTGCTGCTGTCAGTCTCAATCGTCTGCGGGGAGAACCGTTATTTCGAACTAGCCCAACTTGACTCTGGAGCAGCCGGGAATCTTATTTCACAGTCCCTGGTAGAGAAATACCGCATCCCCACCAAACCTCTGGCTGTACCCTTGTCTTTTGCTGCCGTGGATGGGGGTCTCTTACCACGCCCCATCCAACTCATCACCGAATCCATTACTCTGCAGGTGGGAATGCTGCATTCTGAGAGTATCTCCTTTCATGTTCTGCCTGGACTCTCTCACGCCCTCTTGCTAGGTCTACCTTGGCTCCAGAGACATGCACCCGTGCTTGACTGGCAGACCGGAGAAGTCCTTCGCTGGGGACAGGACTGCCATAAGACCTGTCTGGTTTCCGTCCATCCCGTCCGTCCTTCTCCTACCCCAGCTAATCTACCTGGACTTCCGATTCCTTATTGGTCTTATGCTGATGTCTTTAATAAAAAGGAGGCAGAGACACTACCCCCTCATAGACCATACGACTGCCCTATCGACCTGTTACCTGGTACTACTCCTCCCCGTGGGCGTATTTATCCATTATCCGCTGCTGAGACCCGGTCGATGTCCGAATATATTGAGGAGAATCTGGCCAGGGGATTCATCCGGAAATCTACCTCCCCGGCGGGAGCAGGCTTCTTTTTCGTCAAAAAGAAGGACGGCTCTCTCCGTCCCTGTATAGACTATAGAGGCCTTAACCAGATCACGGTGAAGAATAAGTACCCCCTTCCGCTCATTCCGGAGTTATTTGATCGTCTGAGGGGGGCTAGAATCTTCACCAAACTGGACCTCCGTGGGGCGTACAACCTGGTTCATATCCGTCAGGGGGATGAATGGAAGACGGCATTCAACACCCGGGACGGCCACTATGAATATCTGGTAATGCCCTTTGGTCTCTGTAACGCTCCTGCCGTCTTTCAAGAGTTGGTCAATGACATCTTGCGGGACCTTCTCTACTCCTGCGTAGTGGTGTACCTGGACGACATCTTGGTCTTCTCTCCGGATCTCCAGACTCACCGGAGGGACGTTCGTCAGGTCCTGCTCAGGCTCAGGCAGAATCACCTCTTCGCTAAATACGAGAAGTGCCTCTTTGAGCAGACCTCGCTTCCGTTTTTGGGCTACATTATTTCTCAGACCGGCCTACGAATGGATCCAGAGAAACTGTCTGCCATCGAGAAATGGCCTCGACCGGAGGGGTTGAAGGCCATTCAGCGGTTCCTGGGCTTCGCCAACTACTACCGCCTCTTCATACCGCACTTCTCTTCCCGGACTGCCCCAATTTCCGCGCTCACCCGTAAGGGTACTAATCCCAAAGAGTGGCCGCCCGAAGCAGAGGAGGCCTTTCTTTCCTTAAAACAGGCCTTCTCTTCCGCCCCGGTGCTGCATCGCCCGGACGGCAACAAGCAGTTCTTCCTGGAAGTTGACGCCTCCTCCTCTGGAGCCGGAGCGGTACTTACTCAAAAATCATCTTCCGGGAGGATGGTAACTTGCGGCTTCTTCTCTAAACTCTTCTCCTCCTCAGAGCGCAATTATTCCATAGGAGACCGAGAGTTATTGGCCATCAGACTGGCATTGGAGGAGTGGCGTTACCTGCTCGAGGGGGCTCTTCACCCGGTAATAATTTACACTGACCACAAGAACTTGGCTTACCTCCAGCATGCCCAGAGACTTAACCCGCGCCAAGCCCGGTGGTCCTTGTTTTTTGCTCGCTTTGATTTTGTTCTTCATTTTCGCCCGGCTGACAAAAACGTCAAGGCGGACGCCTTGTCTCGATCCTTTCTGGTGTCTGATATCGAGGAAGATCCGAAACACATCATCGATCCCGCCAGAGTAATGCAGGTGGCTCCCGTGAGTCTAAATCGTCTCCCTCCCGGAAAGACGTTCGTATCAGTACCTGATCGGGAGAAGATCCTACACTGGGGTCACTCGTCTAAACTGGCTGGCCACGCCGGTCAGAAAAAGACCCTCCAGCTTATTACCCGGCACTACTGGTGGCCTACCCTGCACAAGGACGTAATAGACTTTGTTTCTGCCTGTGTGTCCTGCGCCCGCAACAAGGTTCCGAGACATCTGCCAGCCGGTCGCCTCCTTCCGCTTTCTGTACCTGCTGCCCCCTGGCAGCATATAGCAATGGACTTTATAACTGACCTCCCAGTCTCTGCCGGTTGTACGGTCATTTGGGTGGTCGCTGACCGCTTCTCCAAGATGGCTCATTTCGTTCCCCTGCCAGGCCTCCCGTCTGCACCCGAGCTAGCTAAAGACTTTATTCGTCACATCTTTCGTCTTCATGGCCTGCCCCTCCACATCGTGTCGGATCGTGGGGTACAGTTCACCTCACGCTTCTGGAGAGCCACTTGTAAACTGCTAGACGTCACCCTGGACTTCTCTTCCGCTTACCACCCACAGTCCAATGGTCAAGTGGAGCGGATCAATCAGAACCTGACCAGTTACCTCCGGCACTTCGTTAATGCCCATCATTCAGACTGGGTGGATCTCCTACCATGGGCCGAGTTCTCTTATAACAATCACGAGAGCGAATCCTCCTCCAAATCCCCGTTTTTTGTAGTCTTCGGTCAGCATCCTCGGATTCCTTTTCCTGTCTCCACCTCTGTGGACAACCCGGCTGCGGAATCTCTCGTTAGCAAATTTTCCTCCATTTGGGAGAGTACCCGATCCGCACTCCTTCAGTCGTCCGAACGGATGAAAAGACACGCTGACAAAAAACGCCTGGATCCTCCACAATTTCGTCCTGGAGATAAAGTCTGGCTCTCATCTAAATATGTCCGACTCAAGATACCTTCTTACAAGTTAGGGCCTCGGTTCATCGGTCCTCTGGAGGTCATCAGTCAGATCAACCCGGTGGCCTATAAATTGAAACTCCCGGCCAACTTACGGATCCCTAACTCCTTCCATGTATCTCTCCTCAAACCTGTGGTACTTAACTCTTTTTCCAAGTCTACAGGTACGCCTCCTGCTCCGGTTTCTGCTGAGGACGAGTTTGAGGTAGAGAACATTCTTGCCACCAAAAGGGTAAGAGGAAAGACCTTTTTTCTAGTAGATTGGAAGGGGTTTGGTCCTGAGGAGAGAACGTGGGAGCCCCGGGAGAACATCCATGCCCCGCTCATCCTTGCTAAATTTCTGTCTGGCCTAAAAAAGGGGGGGCATAAAGGGGGGGGTACTGTAGCGCCGGCGTCCCTGCCCTCTGCTAGGCAGGGACGCTGTTCCCCTCACCTCTCTGCTCCGTGCCCGGCGTCCTCCTCCCGCTCTGCTGGCAGCGCGCGCTCCTTCCCGGCAACTGTGCTTAGGGCGCGCGCGCTCTCCCTCCCTCTTAAAGGGGCCGCGCGCGCCGTCCTAAGGAGTCCCCGGCGAAAGGCCGGAGGACTTCACCATATATAAGGCACCTCCTCCAAAATGGAGGTGCCCGATCAATGTTGTTGCACTGTTCACTACTCTGCTTCAGCCCTCAGGTCCCGTTGCCAATTACCTGCCAGATACCTGCCAGATTCCTGCCAGCTTGCTGTCTTATTCCTGCCTGATATTCTGCTACCTGCCTGCTAGCCTGATGTCCGACGGTCTGCCTTACTACTCCTGTCAGTCTGTCTAAGGACCAGCTTGCCCGCTCACCTGGGAGCGCACATCAACTACCTGCCTGCTTGCCTGAGGTCCGACGGTCTGCCTTCCAACTCTTGTCAGTCTGTCTATGGACCAGCTTGCCCGCTCACCTGGGAGCGCACATCTGCTACCTGCCTGCTAGCCTACCTGGAGGCTCTGCCGTCACGTGCTGTGACCACCTGCCTGTCCAGAGACTTCTGCCCGCTCACCTGGGAGCGCTCATCTGCCGCCTGTCTGTTGGTCTTCCTGGAGGCTCCGCCGTCACATGCTGTGACCACCCGTTTATCCAGAGACTTTCGCCTGCTCACCTGGGAGCTCACGTCTACCATCAGCCGCCACAGGTCGTACCAGCCCTTTACCCAGAGACTGCCCCGGTCACTTGCCGTGACCATCTGCCCGTTCACCCAGAGACTGCCCCGGTCACTTGCCGTGACCATCTGCCCGTTCACCCAGAGACTGCCCCGGTCACTTGCCGTGACCATCTGCCCGTTCACCCAGAGACTGCCCCGGTCACTTGCCGTGACCATCTGCCCGTGCATCCAGAGACTGCCCCGGTCACTTGCCGTGACCTCCTGCCCGTTCTTCTAGAGACTGTCCCGATCACCTGCTGTGACTGCCTGCCTGGTCGCCACCCGCTCCCTTACAAGGACCGCCCCCTTGTATAGTAGCTCAGAGGTTCCGCCTCCCAGACCCGTTACAGAGGTCAGTATAGATGGACTAATAGAACAAGTCCCACACACTGCTAGAAGGCCAAATATTTTTTCAGAGCTAGATGTAGAAAAAAATTATATTCAATTTGCAACCTGATGGAGGTCAGTATAGTTGGACTAATAGAACAAGTCCCACACACTGCTAGAAGGTCAAATATTTTTTCAGAGCTAGATGCAGAAAAAAATTATACTCAATTTGCAACCTGATGGAGGTCAGTATAGATGGACTAATAGAACAAGTCCCACACACTGCTAGAAGCCCAAATATTTTTTCAGAGGTAGATGCAGAAAAAAATTATATTCAGTTTGCAACCTGATGGAGGTCAGTATAGATGGACTAATAGAACAAGTCCCACACACTGCTAGAAGGCCAAATATTTTTTCAGAGCTAGATGCAGAAAAAAATTATATTCAATTTGCAACCTGATGTAGGTCAGTATAGATGGACTAATAGAAAAAGTCCCACACACTGCTAGAAGGCCAAATATTTTTTTAGAGCTAGATGCAGAAAAAAATTATATTCAATTTGCAACCTGATGGAGGTCAGTATAGATGGACTAATAGAACAAGTCCCACACACTGCTAGAAGGCCAAATATTTTTTCAGAGCTAGATGAAGAAAAAAATTATATTCAATTTGCAACCTGATGGAGGTCAGTATAGATGGACTAATAGAACAAGTCCCACACACTGCTAGAAGCCCAAATATTTTTTTAGAGCTAGATGCAGAAACATATTATATTCAATTTGCAACCTGATGGAGGTCAGTATAGATGGACTAATAGAACTAGTCCCACACACATCTAGAAGCCCAAATATTTTTTCAGAGCTAGATGCAGAAAAAAATTATATTCAGTTTGCAACCTGATGCAGGTCAGTATAGATGGACTAATAGAACAAGTCCCACACACTGCTAGAAGGCCAAATATTTTTTCAGAGCTAGATGCAGAAAAAAATTATATTCAATTTGCAACCTGATGAAGGTCAGTATAGATGGACTAATAGAACAAGTCCCACACACTGTTAGAAGGCCAAATATTTTTTCAGAGCTAGATGCAGAAAAAAATTATATTCAATTTGCAACCTGATGGAGGTCAGTATAGATGGACTAATAGAACAAGTCCCACACACAGCTAGAAGCAAAAATATTTTTTCAGAGGTAGATGCAGAAAAAAATTATATTCAGTTTGCAACCTGATGGAGGTCAGTATAGATGGACTAATAGAACAAGTCCCACACACTGCTAGTAGGTCAAATATTTTTTCAGAGCTAGATGCAGAAAAAAATTATATTCAATTTGCAACCTGATGGAGGTCAGTATAGATGGACTAATAGAACAAGTCCCACACACTGCTAGAAGCCCAAATATTTTTTCAGAGCTTGATGCAGAAAAAAAGTATATTCAATTTGCAATCTGATGGAGGTCAGTATAGATGGACTAATAGAACAAGTCCCACACACTGCTAGTAGGCCAAATATTTTTTCAGAGCTAGATGCAGAAAAAAATTATATTCAATTTGCAACCTGATGGAGGTCAGTATAGATGGACTAATAGAACAAGTCCCACACACTGCTAGAAGCCCAAATATTTTTTCAGAAATAGATGCAGAAAAAAATTATATTCAATTTGCAATCTGATGGAGGTCAGTATAGATGGACTAATAGAACAAGTCCCACACACTGTTAGAAGGCCAAATATTTTTTCAGAGCTAGATGCAGAAAAAAATTATATTCAATTTGCAACCTGATGGAGGTCAGTATAGATGGACTAATAGAACAAGTTCCACACACTGCTAGAAGCCCAAGTATTTTTTCAGAGCTAGATGCAGAAAAAAATTATATTCAATTTGCAACCTGATGGAGGTCAGTATAGATGGACTAATAGAACAAGTCCCACACACAGCTAGAAGCCCAAATATTTTTTCAGAGGTAGATGCAGAAAAAAATTATATTCAATTTGCAACCTGATGGAGGTCAGTATAGATGGACTAATAGAACAAGTCCTACACACTGCTAGATGCCCAAATATTTTTTCAGAGCTAGATGCAGAAAAAAATTATATTCAATTTGCAACCTGATGGAGGTCAGTATAGATGGACTAATAGAACAAGTCCCACACACTGCTAGAAGGCCAAATATTTTTTCAGAGCTAGATGCAGAAAAAAATTATATTCAATTTGCAACCTGATGTAGGTCAGTATAGATGGACTAATAGAAAAAGTCCCACACACTGCTAGAAGGCCAAATATTTTTTTAGAGCTAGATGCAGAAAAAAATTATATTCAATTTGCAACCTGATGGAGGTCAGTATAGATGGACTAATAGAACAAGTCCCACACACTGCTAGAAGGCCAAATATTTTTTCAGAGCTAGATGAAGAAAAAAATTATATTCAATTTGCAACCTGATGGAGGTCAGTATAGATGGACTAATAGAACAAGTCCCACACACTGCTAGAAGCCCAAATATTTTTTTAGAGCTAGATGCAGAAACATATTATATTCAATTTGCAACCTGATGGAGGTCAGTATAGATGGACTAATAGAACTAGTCCCACACACATCTAGAAGCCCAAATATTTTTTCAGAGCTAGATGCAGAAAAAAATTATATTCAGTTTGCAACCTGATGCAGGTCAGTATAGATGGACTAATAGAACAAGTCCCACACACTGCTAGAAGGCCAAATATTTTTTCAGAGCTAGATGCAGAAAAAAATTATATTCAATTTGCAACCTGATGAAGGTCAGTATAGATGGACTAATAGAACAAGTCCCACACACTGCTAGAAGGCCAAATATTTTTTCAGAGCTAGATGCAGAAAAAAATTATATTCAATTTGCAACCTGATGGAGGTCAGTATAGATGGACTAATAGAACAAGTCCCACACACAGCTAGAAGCCCAAATATTTTTTCAGAGGTAGATGCAGAAAAAAATTATATTCAGTTTGCAACCTGATGGAGGTCAGTATAGATGGACTAATAGAACAAGTCCCACACACTGCTAGTAGGTCAAATATTTTTTCAGAGCTAGATGCAGAAAAAAATTATATTCAATTTGCAACCTGATGGAGGTCAGTATAGATGGACTAATAGAACAAGTCCCACACACTGCTAGAAGCCCAAATATTTTTTCAGAGCTTGATGCAGAAAAAAAGTATATTCAATTTGCAATCTGATGGAGGTCAGTATAGATGGACTAATAGAACAAGTCCCACACACTGCTAGTAGGCCAAATATTTTTTCAGAGCTAGATGCAGAAAAAAATTATATTCAATTTGCAACCTGATGGAGGTCAGTATAGATGGACTAATAGAACAAGTCCCACACACTGCTAGAAGCCCAAATATTTTTTCAGAGCTAGATGCAGAAAAAAATTATATTCAATTTGCAATCTGATGGAGGTCAGTATAGATGGACTAATAGAACAAGTCCCACACACTGTTAGAAGGCCAAATATTTTTTCAGAGCTAGAAGCAGAAAAAAATTATATTCAATTTGCAACCTGATGGAGGTCAGTATAGATGGACTAATAGAACAAGTTCCACACACTGCTAGAAGCCCAAATATTTTTTCAGAGCTAGATGCAGAAAAAAATTATATTCAATTTGCAACCTGATGGAGGTCAGTATAGATGGACTAATAGAACAAGTCCCACACACAGCTAGAAGCCCAAATATTTTTTCAGAGGTAGATGCAGAAAAAAATTATATTCAATTTGCAACCTGATGGAGGTCAGTATAGATGGACTAATAGAACAAGTCCTACACACTGCTAGATGGCCAAATATTTTTTCAGAGCTAGATGCAGAAAAAAATTATATTCAATTTGCAACCTGATGGAGGTCAGTATAGATGGACTAATAGAACAAGTCCCACACACTGCTAGAAGCCCAAATATTTTTTCAGAGGTAGATGCAGAAAAAAATTATATTCAGTTTGCAACCTGATGGAGGTCAGTATAGATGGACTAATAGAACAAGTCCCACACACTGCTAGAAAGCTAAATATTTTTTCAGAGCTAGATGCAGAAAAATATTATATTCAATTTGCAACCTGATGGAGGTCAGTATAGATGGACTAATAGAACAAGTCCCACACACATCTAGAAGCCCAAATATTTTTTCAGAGCTAGATGCAGAAAAAAATTATATTCAATTTGCAACCTGATGGAGGTCAGTATCGATGGACTAATAGAACAAGTCCCACACACTGCTAGAAGGCCAAATATTTTTTCAGAGCTAGATGCAGAAAAAAATTATATTCAATTTGCAACCTGATGGAGGTCAGTATAGATGGACTAATAGAACAAGTCCCACACACAGCTAGAAGCCCAAATATTTTTTCAGAGGTAGATGCAGAAAAAAATTATATTCAGTTTGCAACCTGATGGAGGTCAGTATAGATGGACTAATAGAACAAGTCCCACACACTGCTAGTAGGCCAAATATTTTTTCAGAGCTAGATGCAGAAAAAAATTATATTCAATTTGCAAACTGATGGAGGTCAGTATAGATGGACTAATAGAACAAGTCCCACACACTGCTAGAAGCCCAAATATTTTTTCAGAGCTAGATGCAGAAAAAAATTATATTCAATTTGCAACCTGATGGAGGTCAGTATAGATGGACTAATAGAACAAGTCCCACACACTGCTAGAAGGCCAAATATTTTTTCAGAGCTAGATGCAGAAAAAAATTATATTCAATTTGCAACCTGATGGAGGTCAGTATAGATGGACTAATAGAACAAGTTCCACATACTGCTAGAAGCCCAAATATTTTTTCAGAGCTAGATGCAGAAAAAAATTATATTCAATTTGCAACCTGATGGAGGTCAGTATAGATGGACTAATAGAACATGTCCCACACACTGCTAGAAGCCCAAATATTTTTTCAGAGCTAGATGCAGAAAAATATTATATTCAATTTGCAACCTGATGGAGGTCAGTATAGATGGACTAATAGAACAAGTCCCACACACAGCTAGAAGCCCAAATATTTTTTCAGAGCTAGATGCAGAAAAAAATTATATTCAATTTGCAACCTGATGGAGGTCAGTATAGATGGACTAATAGAACAAGTCCCACACACTGCTAGATGGCCAAATATTTTTTCAGAGCTAGATGCAGAAAAAAATTATATTCAATTTGCAACCTGATGGAGGTCAGTATAGATGGACTAATAGAACAAGTCCCACACACTGCTAGAAGCCCAAATATTTTTTCAGAGGTAGATGCAGAAAAAAATTATATTCAGTTTGCAACCTGATGGAGGTCAGTATAGATGGACAAATAGAAGAAGTCCCACACACTGCTAGAAAGCTAAATATTTTTTCAGAGCTAGATGCAGAAAAATATTATATTCAATTTGCAACCTGATGGAGGTCAGTATAGATGGACTAATAGAACAAGTCCCACACACTGCTAGAAGGCCAAATATTTTTTCAGAGCTAGATGCAGAAAAATATTAGATTCAATTTGCAACCTGATGGAGGTCAGTATAGATGGACTAATAGAACAAGTCCCACACACAGCTAGAAGCCCAAATATTTTTTCAGAGGTAGATGCAGAAAAAAATTATATTCAGTTTGCAACCTGATGGAGGTCAGTATAGATGGACTAATAGAACAAGTCCCACACACTGCTAGAAGGCCAAATATTTTTTCAGAGCTAGATGCAGAAAAATATTATATTCAATTTGCAACCTGATGGAGGTCAGTATAGATGGACTAGTAGAACAAGTCCCACACACAGCTAGAAGCCCAAATATTTTTTCAGAGGTAGATGCAGAAAAAAATTATATTCAGTTTGCAACCTGATGGAGGTCAGTATAGATGGACTAATAGAACAAGTCCCACACACTGCTAGAAGGCCAAATATTTTTTCAGAGCTAGATGCAGAAAAAAATTATATTCAATTTGCAACCTAATGGAGGTCAGTATAGATGGACTAATAGAACAAGTCCCACACACTGCTAGATGGCCAAATATTTTTTCAGAGCTAGATGCAGAAAAAAATTATATTCAATTTGCAACCTGATGGAGGTCAGTATAGATGGACTAATAGAACAAGTCCCACACACTGCTAGAAGCCCAAATATTTTTTCAGAGGTAGATGCAGAAAAAAATTATATTCAGTTTGCAACCTGATGGAGGTCAGTATAGATGGACTAATAGAACAAGTCCCACACACTGCTAGAAAGCTAAATATTTTTCAGAGCTAGATGCAGAAAAATATTATATTCAATTTGCAACCTGATGGAGGTCAGTATAGATGGACTAATAGAACAAGTCCCACACACTGCTAGAAGGCCAAATATTTTTTCAGAGCTAGATGCAAAAAAATATTAGATTCAATTTGCAACCTGATGGAGGTCAGTATAGATGGACTAATAGAACAAGTCCCACACACAGCTAGAAGCCCAAATATTTTTACAGAGGTAGATGCAGAAAAAAATTATATTCAGTTTGCAACCTGATGGAGGTCAGTATAGATGGACTAATACAACAAGTCCCACACACTGCTAGAAGGCCAAATATTTTTTCAGAGCTAGATGCAGAAAAAAATTATATTCAATTTGCAACCTGATGGAGGTCAGTATAGATGGACTAATAGAACAAGTCCCACACACTGCTAGAAGCCCAAATATTTTTTCAGATCTAGATGCAGAAAAATATTATATTCAATTTGCAACCTGATGGAGGTCAGTATAGATGGACTAATAGAACAAGTCCCACACACTGCTAGAAGTCCAAATATTTTTTCAGAGGTAGATGCAGAAAAAAATTATATTCAGTTTGCAACCTGATGGAGGTCAGTATAGATGGACTAATAGAACAAGTACCACACACTGCTAGAAGGCCAAATATTTTTTCAGAGCTAGATGTAGAAAAAAATTATATTCAATTTGCAACCTGATGGAGGTCAGTATAGATGGACTAATAGAACAAGTCCCACACACTGCTAGAAGGTCAAATATTTTTTCAGAGCTAGATGCAGAAAAAAATTATATTCAATTTGCAACCTGATGGAGGTCAGTATAGATGGACGAATAGAACAAGTCCCACACACTGCTAGAAGCCCAAATATTTTTTCAGAGGTAGATGCAGAAAAAAATTATATTCAGTTTGCAACCTGATGGAGGTCAGTATAGATGGACTAATAGAACAAGTCCCACACACTGCTAGAAGGCCAAATATTTTTTCAGAGCTAGATGCAGAAAAAAATTATATTCAATTTGCAACCTGATGGAGGTCAGTATAGATGGACTAATAGAACAAGTCCCACACACTGCTAGATGGCCAAATATTTTTTCAGAGCTAGATGCAGAAAAAAATTATATTCAATTTGCAACCTGATGGAGGTCAGTATAGATGGACTAATAGAACAAGTCCCACACACTGCTAGAAGCCCAAATATTTTTTCAGAGGTAGATGCAGAAAAAAATTATATTCAGTTTGCAACCTGATGGAGGTCATTATAGATGGACTAATAGAACAAGTCCCACACACTGCTAGAAAGCTAAATATTTTTTCAGAGCTAGATGCAGAAAAATATTATATTCAATTTGCAACCTGATGGAGGTCAGTATAGATGGACTAATAGAACAAGTCCCACACACTGCTAGAAGGCCAAATATTTTTTCAGAGCTAGATGCAGAAAAATATTAGATTCAATTTGCAACCTGATGGAGGTCAGTATAGAAGGACTAATAGAACAAGTCCCACACACAGCTAGAAGCCCAAATATTTTTTCAGAGGTAGATGCAGAAAAAAATTATATTCAGTTTGCAACCTGATGGAGGTCAGTATAGATGGACTAACAGAACAAGTCCCACACACTGCTAGAAGGCCAAATATTTTTTCAGAGCTAGATGCAGAAAAATATTATATTCAATTTGCAACCTGATGGAGGTCAGTATAGATGGACTAATAGAACAAGTCCCACACACAGCTAGAAGCCCAAATATTTTTTCAGAGGTAGATGCAGAAAAAAATTATATTCAGTTTGCAACCTGATGGAGGTCAGTATAGATGGACTAATAGAACAAGTCCCACACACTGCTAGAAGGCCAAATATTTTTTCAGAGCTAGATGCAGAAAAAAATTATATTCAATTTGCAACCTAATGGAGGTCAGTATAGATGGACTAATAGAACAAGTCCCACACACTGCTAGATGGCCAAATATTTTTTCAGAGCTAGATGCAGAAAAAAATTATATTCAATTTGCAACCTGATGGAGGTCAGTATAGATGGACTAATAGAACAAGTCCCACACACTGCTAGAAGCCCAAATATTTTTTCAGAGGTAGATGCAGAAAAAAATTATATTCAGTTTGCAACCTGATGGAGGTCAGTATAGATGGACTAATAGAACAAGTCCCACACACTGCTAGAAAGCTAAATATTTTTTCAGAGCTAGATGCAGAAAAATATTATATTCAATTTGCAACCTGATGGAGGTCAGTATAGATGGACTAATAGAACAAGTCCCACACACTGCTAGAAGGCCAAATATTTTTTCAGAGCTAGATGCAAAAAAATATTAGATTCAATTTGCAACCTGATGGAGGTCAGTATAGATGGACTAATAGAACAAGTCCCACACACAGCTAGAAGCCCAAATATTTTTACAGAGGTAGATGCAGAAAAAAATTATATTCAGTTTGCAACCTGATGGAGGTCAGTATAGATGGACTAATACAACAAGTCCCACACACTGCTAGAAGGCCAAATATTTTTCAGAGCTAGATGCAGAAAAAAATTATATTCAATTTGCAACCTGATGGAGGTCAGTATAGATGGACTAATAGAACAAGTCCCACACACTGCTAGAAGCCCAAATATTTTTTCAGATCTAGATGCAGAAAAATATTATATTCAATTTGCAACCTGATGGAGGTCAGTATAGATGGACTAATAGAACAAGTCCCACACACTGCTAGAAGTCCAAATATTTTTTCAGAGGTAGATGCAGAAAAAAATTATATTCAGTTTGCAACCTGATGGAGGTCAGTATAGATGGACTAATAGAACAAGCACCACACACTGCTAGAAGGCCAAATATTTTTTCAGAGCTAGATGTAGAAAAAAATTATATTCAATTTGCAACCTGATGGAGGTCAGTATAGATGGACTAATAGAACAAGTCCCACACACTGCTAGAAGGTCAAATATTTTTTCAGAGCTAGATGCAGAAAAAAATTATATTCAATTTGCAACCTGATGGAGGTCAGTATAGATGGACTAATAGAATAAGTCCCACACACTGCTAGAAGCCCAAATATTTTTTCAGAGGTAGATGCAGAAAAAAATTATATTCAGTTTGCAACCTGATGGAGGTCAGTATAGATGGACTAATAGAACAAGTCCCACACACTGCTAGAAGGCCAAATATTTTTTCAGAGCTAGATGCAGAAAAAAATTATATTCAATTTGCAACCTGATGGAGGTCAGTATAGATGGACTAATAGAACAAGTCCCACACACTGCTAGATGGCCAAATATTTTTTCAGAGCTAGATGCAGAAAAAAATTATATTCAATTTGCAACCTGATGGAGGTCAGTATAGATGGACTAATAGAACAAGTCCCACACACTGCTAGAAGCCCAAATATTTTTTCAGAGGTAGATGCAGAAAAAAATTATATTCAGTTTGCAACCTGATGGAGGTCATTATAGATGGACTAATAGAACAAGTCCCACACACTGCTAGAAAGCTAAATATTTTTTCAGAGCTAGATGCAGAAAAATATTATATTCAATTTGCAACCTGATGGAGGTCAGTATAGATGGACTAATAGAACAAGTCCCACACACTGCTAGAAGGCCAAATATTTTTTCAGAGCTAGATGCAGAAAAATATTAGATTCAATTTGCAACCTGATGGAGGTCAGTATAGATGGACTAATAGAACAAGTCCCACACACAGCTAGAAGCCCAAATATTTTTTCAGAGGTAGATGCAGAAAAAAATTATATTCAGTTTGCAACCTGATGGAGGTCAGTATAGATGGACTAATAGAACAAGTCCCACACACTGCTAGAAGGCCAAATATTTTTTCAGAACTAGATGCAGAAAAATATTATATTCAATTTGCAACCTGATGGAGGTCAGTATAGATGGACTAATAGAACAAGTCCCACACACAGCTAGAAGCCCAAATATTTTTTCAGAGGTAGATGCAGAAAAAAATTATATTCAGTTTGCAACCTGATGGAGGTCAGTATAGATGGACTAATAGAACAAGTCCCACACACTGCTAGAAGGCCAAATATTTTTTCAGAGCTAGATGCAGAAAAAAATTATATTCAATTTGCAACCTAATGGAGGTCAGTATAGATGGACTAATAGAACAAGTCCCACACACTGCTAGATGGCCAAATATTTTTTCAGAGCTAGATGCAGAAAAAAATTATATTCAATTTGCAACCTGATGGAGGTCAGTATAGATGGACTAATAGAACAAGTCCCACACACTGCTAGAAGCCCAAATATTTTTTGAGAGGTAGATGCAGAAAAAAATTATATTCAGTTTGCAACCTGATGGAGGTCAGTATAGATGGACTAATAGAACAAGTCCCACACACTGCTAGAAAGCTAAATATTTTTTCAGAGCTAGATGCAGAAAAATATTATATTCAATTTGCAACCTGATGGAGGTCAGTATAGATGGACTAATAGAACAAGTCCCACACACTGCTAGAAGGCCAAATATTTTTTCAGAGCTAGATGCAAAAAAATATTAGATTCAATTTGCAACCTGATGGAGGTCAGTATAGATGGACTAATAGAACAAGTCCCACACACAGCTAGAAGCCCAAATATTTTTACAGAGGTAGATGCAGAAAAAAATTATATTCAGTTTGCAACCTGATGGAGGTCAGTATAGATGGACTAATACAACAAGTCCCACACACTGCTAGAAGGCCAAATATTTTTTCAGAGCTAGATGCAGAAAAAAATTATATTCAATTTGCAACCTGATGGAGGTCAGTATAGATGGACTAATAGAACAAGTCCCACACACTGCTAGAAGCCCAAATATTTTTTCAGATCTAGATGCAGAAAAATATTATATTCAATTTGCAACCTGATGGAGGTCAGTATAGATGGACTAATAGAACAAGTCCCACACACTGCTAGAAGTCCAAATATTTTTTCAGAGGTAGATGCAGAAAAAAATTATATTCAGTTTGCAACCTGATGGAGGTGAGTATAGATGGACTAATAGAATAAGTACCACACACTGCTAGAAGGCCAAATATTTTTTCAGAGCTAGATGTAGAAAAAAATTATATTCAATTTGCAACCTGATGGAGGTCAGTATAGATGGACTAATAGAACAAGTCCCACACACTGCTAGAAGGTCAAATATTTTTTCAGAGCTAGATGCAGAAAAAAATTATATTCAATTTGCAACCTGATGGAGGTCAGTATAGATGGACTAATAGAACAAGTCCCACACACTGCTAGAAGCCCAAATATTTTTTCAGAGGTAGATGCAGAAAAAAATTATATTCAGTTTGCAACCTGATGGAGGTCAGTATAGATGGACTAATAGAACAAGTCCCACACACTGCTAGAAGGCCAAATATTTTTTCAGAGCTAGATGCAGAAAAAAATTATATTCAATTTGCAACCTGATGGAGGTCAGTATAGATGGACTAATAGAACAAGTCCCACACACTGCTAGATGGCCAAATATTTTTTCAGAGCTAGATGCAGAAAAAAAATATATTCAATTTGCAACCTGATGGAGGTCAGTATAGATGGACTAATAGAACAAGTCCCACACACTGCTAGAAGCCCAAATATTTTTTCAGAGGTAGATGCAGAAAAAAATTATATTCAGTTTGCAACCTGATGGAGGTCATTATAGATGGACTAATAGAACAAGTCCCACACACTGCTAGAAAGCTAAATATTTTTTCAGAGCTAGATGCAGAAAAATATTATATTCAATTTGCAACCTGATGGAGGTCAGTATAGATGGACTAATAGAACAAGTCCCACACACTGCTAGAAGGCCAAATATTTTTTCAGAGCTAGATGCAGAAAAATATTAGATTCAATTTGCAACCTGATGGAGGTCAGTATAGATGGACTAATAGAACAAGTCCCACACACAGCTAGAAGCCCAAATATTTTTTCAGAGGTAGATGCAGAAAAAAATTATATTCAGTTTGCAACCTGATGGAGGTCAGTATAGATGGACTAATAGAACAAGTCCCACACACTGCTAGAAGGCCAAATATTTTTTCAGAGCTAGATGCAGAAAAATATTATATTCAATTTGCAACCTGATGGAGGTCAGTATAGATGGACTAATAGAACAAGTCCCACACACAGCTAGAAGCTCAAATATTTTTTCAGAGGTAGATGCAGAAAAAAATTATATTCAGTTTGCAACCTGATGGAGGTCAGTATAGATGGACTAATAGAACAAGTCCCACACACTGCTAGAAGGCCAAATATTTTTTCAGAGCTAGATGCAGAAAAAAATTATATTCAATTTGCAACCTAATGGAGGTCAGTATAGATGGACTAATAGAACAAGTCCCACACACTGCTAGATGGCCAAATATTTTTTCAGAGCTAGATGCAGAAAAAAATTATATTCAATTTGCAACCTGATGGAGGTCAGTATAGATGGACTAATAGAACAAGTCCCACACACTGCTAGAAGCCCAAATATTTTTTCAGAGGTAGATGCAGAAAAAAATTATATTCAGTTTGCAACCTGATGGAGGTCAGTATAGATGGACTAATAGAACAAGTCCCACACACTGCTAGAAAGCTAAATATTTTTTCAGAGCTAGATGCAGAAAAATATTATATTCAATTTGCAACCTGATGGAGGTCAGTATAGATGGACTAATAGAACAAGTCCCACACACTGCTAGAAGGCCAAATATTTTTTCAGAGCTAGATGCAAAAAAATATTAGATTCAATTTGCAACCTGATGGAGGTCAGTATAGATGGACTAATAGAACAAGTCCCACACACAGCTAGAAGCCCAAATATTTTTACAGAGGTAGATGCAGAAAAAAATTATATTCAGTTTGCAACCTGATGGAGGTCAGTATAGATGGACTAATACAACAAGTCCCACACACTGCTAGAAGGCCAAATATTTTTTCAGAGCTAGATGCAGAAAAAAATTATATTCAATTTGCAACCTGATGGAGGTCAGTATAGATGGACTAATAGAACAAGTCCCACACACTGCTAGAAGCCCAAATATTTTTTCAGATCTAGATGCAGAAAAATATTATATTCAATTTGCAACCTGATGGAGGTCAGTATAGATGGAGTAATAGAACAAGTCCCACACACTGCTAGAAGTCCAAATATTTTTTCAGAGGTAGATGCAGAAAAAAATTATATTCAGTTTGCAACCTGATGGAGGTCAGTATAGATGGACTAATAGAACAAGTACCACACACTGCTAGAAGGCCAAATATTTTTTCAGAGCTAGATGTAGAAAAAAATTATATTCAATTTGCAACCTGATGGAGGTCAGTATAGATGGACTAATAGAACAAGTCCCACACACTGCTAGAAGGTCAAATATTTTTTCAGAGCTAGATGCAGAAAAAAATTATATTCAATTTGCAACCTGATGGAGGTCAGTATAGATGGACTAATAGAACAAGTCCCACACACTGCTAGAAGCCCAAATATTTTTTCAGAGGTAGATGCAGAAAAAAATTATATTCAGTTTGCAACCTGATGGAGGTCAGTATAGATGGACTAATAGAACAAGTCCCACACACTGCTAGAAGGCCAAATATTTTTTCAGAGCTAGATGCAGAAAAAAATTATATTCAATTTGCAACCTGATGGAGGTCAGTATAGATGGACTAATAGAACAAGTCCCACACACTGCTAGATGGCCAAATATTTTTTCAGAGCTAGATGCAGAAAAAAATTATATTCAATTTGCAACCTGATGGAGGTCAGTATAGATGGACTAATAGAACAAGTCCCACACACTGCTAGAAGCCCAAATATTTTTTCAGAGGTAGATGCAGAAAAAAATTATATTCAGTTTGCAACCTGATGGAGGTCATTATAGATGGACTAATAGAACAAGTCCCACACACTGCTAGAAAGCTAAATATTTTTTCAGAGCTAGATGCAGAAAAATATTATATTCAATTTGCAACCTGATGGAGGTCAGTATAGATGGACTAATAGAACAAGTCCCACACACATCTAGAAGCCCAAATATTTTTTCAGAGCTAGATGCAGAAAAAAATTATATTCAATTTGCAACCTGATGGAGGTCAGTATCGATGGACTAATAGAACAAGTCCCACACACTGCTAGAAGGCCAAATATTTTTTCAGAGCTAGATGCAGAAAAAAATTATATTCAATTTGCAACCTGATGGAGGTCAGTATAGATGGACTAATAGAACAAGTCCCACACACAGCTAGAAGCCCAAATATTTTTTCAGAGGTAGATGCAGAAAAAAATTATATTCAGTTTGCAACCTGATGGAGGTCAGTATAGATGGACTAATAGAACAAGTCCCACACACTGCTAGTAGGCCAAATATTTTTTCAGAGTTAGATGCAGAAAAAAATTATATTCAATTTGCAACCTGATGGAGGTCAGTATAGATGGACTAATAGAACAAGTCCCACACACTGCTAGAAGCCCAAATATTTTTTCAGAGCTAGATGCAGAAAAAAATTATATTCAATTTGCAACCTGATGGAGGTCAGTATAGATGGACTAATAGAACAAGTCCCACACACTGCTAGAAGGCCAAATATTTTTTCAGAGCTAGATGCAGAAAAAAATTATATTCAATTTGCAACCTGATGGAGGTCAGTATAGATGGACTAATAGAACAAGTTCCACACACTGCTAGAAGCCCAAATATTTTTTCAGAGCTAGATGCAGAAAAAAATTATATTCAATTTGCAACCTGATGGAGGTCAGTATAGATGGACTAATAGAACATGTCCCACACACTGCTAGAAGCCCAAATATTTTTTCAGAGCTAGATGCAGAAAAATATTATATTCAATTTGCAACCTGATGGAGGTCAGTATAGATGGACTAATAGAACAAGTCCCACACACAGCTAGAAGCCCAAATATTTTTTCAGAGCTAGATGCAGAAAAAAATTATATTCAATTTGCAACCTGATGGAGGTCAGTATAGATGGACTAATAGAACAAGTCCCACACACTGCTAGATGGCCAAATATTTTTTCAGAGCTAGATGCAGAAAAAAATTATATTCAGTTTGCAACCTGATGGAGGTCAGTATAGATGGACAAATAGAAGAAGTCCCACACACTGCTAGAAAGCTAAATATTTTTTCAGAGCTAGATGCAGAAAAATATTATATTCAATTTGCAACCTGATGGAGGTCAGTATAGATGGACTAATAGAACAAGTCCCACACACTGCTAGAAGGCCAAATATTTTTTCAGAGCTAGATGCAGAAAAATATTAGATTCAATTTGCAACCTGATGGAGGTCAGTATAGATGGACTAATAGAACAAGTCCCACACACAGCTAGAAGCCCAAATATTTTTTCAGAGGTAGATGCAGAAAAAAATTATATTCAGTTTGCAACCTGATGGAGGTCAGTATAGATGGACTAATAGAACAAGTCCCACACACTGCTAGAAGGCCAAATATTTTTTCAGAGCTAGATGCAGAAAAATATTATATTCAATTTGCAACCTGATGGAGGTCAGTATAGATGGACTAATAGAACAAGTCCCACACACAGCTAGAAGCCCAAATATTTTTTCAGAGGTAGATGCAGAAAAAAATTATATTCAGTTTGCAACCTGATGGAGGTCAGTATAGATGGACTAATAGAACAAGTCCCACACACTGCTAGAAGCCCAAATATTTTTTCAGAGGTAGATGCAGAAAAAAATTATATTCAGTTTGCAACCTGATGGAGGTCAGTATAGATGGACTAATAGAACAAGTCCCACACACTGCTAGAAGGCCAAATATTTTTTCAGAGCTAGATGCAGAAAAAAATTATATTCAATTTGCAACCTGATGGAGGTCAGTATAGATGGACTAATAGAACAAGTCCCACACACTGCTAGATGGCCAAATATTTTTTCAGAGCTAGATGTAGAAAAAAATTATATTCAGTTTGCAACCTGATGGAGGTCAGTATAGATGGACTAATAGAACAAGTCCCACACACTGCTAGAAAGCTAAATATTTTTTCAGAGCTAGATGCAGAAAAATATTATATTCAATTTGCAACCTGATGGAGGTCAGTATAGATGGACTAATAGAACAAGTCCCACACACTGCTAGAAGGCCAAATATTTTTTCAGAGCTAGATGCAGAAAAATATTAGATTCAATTTGCAACCTGATGGAGGTCAGTATAGATGGAGTAATAGAATAAGTCCCACACACTGCTAGAAGCCCAAATATTTTTTCAGAGGTAGATGCAGAAAAAAATTATATTCAGTTTGCAACCTGATGGAGGTCAGTATAGATGGACTAATAGAACAAGTCCCACACACTGCTAGAAGGCCAAATATTTTTTCAGAGCTAGATGCAGAAAAATTTTATATTCAATTTGCAACCTGATGGAGGTCAGTATAGATGGACTAATAGAACAAGTCCCACACACAGCTAGAAGCCCAAATATTTTTTCAGAGGTAGATGCAGAAAAAAATATATTCAGTTTCTAACCTGATGGAGGTCAGTATAGATGGACTAATAGAACAAGTCCCACACACTGCTAGAAGGCCAAATATTTTTTCAAAGCTAGATGCAGAAAAAAATTATATTCCATTTGCAACCTGATGGAGGTCAGTATAGATGGACTAATAGATCAAGTCCCACAAACTGCTAGAAGCCCAAATATTTTTTCAGATGTAAATGCAGAAAAATATTATATTCAATTTGCAACCTGATGGAGGTCAGTATAGATGGACTAATAGAACAAGTCCCACACACAGCTAGAAGCCCAAATATTTTTTCAGAGGTAGATGCAGAAAAAAATTATATTCAGTTTGCAACCTGATGGAGGTCAGTATAGATGGACTAATAGAACAAGTCCCACACACTGCTAGATGGCCAAATATTTTTTCAGAGCTAGATGCAGAAAAAAATTATATTCAGTTTGCAACCTGATGGAGGTAAGTATAGATGGACTAATAGAACAAGTCCCACACACTGCTAGAAGCACAAATATTTTTTTAGAGGTAGATGCAGAAAAAAATTATATTCAGTTTGCAACCTGATGGAGGTCAGTATAGATGGACTAATAGAACAAGTCCCATACACTGCTAGAAAGCTAAATATTTTTTCAGAGCTAGATGCAGAAAAATATTATATTCAATTTGCAACCTGATGGAGGTCAGTATAGATGGACTAATAGAACAAGTCCCACACACAGCTAGAAGCCCAAATATTTTTTCAGAGGTAGATGCAGAAAAAAATTATATTCAGTTTGCAACCTGATGGAGGTCAGTATAGATGGACTAATAGAACAAGTCCCACACACTGCTAGTAGGCCAAATATTTTTTCAGAGCTAGATGCAGAAAAAAATTATATTCAATTTGCAACCTGATGGAGGTCAGTATAGATGGACTAATAGAACAAGTCCCACACACTGCTAGAAGCCCAAATATTTTTTCAGAGCTAGATGCAGAAAAAAATTATATTCAGTTTGCAACCTGATGGAGGTCAGTATAGATGGACTAATAGAACAAGTCCCACACACTGCTAGAAGGCCAAATATTTTTTCAGAGCTAGATGCAGAAAAAAATTATATTCAATTTGCAACCTGATGGAGGTCAGTATAGATGGACTAATAGAACAAGTTCCACACACTGCTAGAAGCCCAAATATTTTTTCAGAGCTAGATGCAGAAAAAAATTATATTCAATTTGCAACCTGATGGAGGTCAGTATAGATGGACTAATAGAACATGTCCCACACACTGCTAGAAGCCCAAATATTTTTTCAGAGCTAGATGCAGAAAAATATTATATTCAATTTGCAACCTGATGGAGGTCAGTATAGATGGACTAATAGAACAAGTCCCACACACAGCTAGAAGCCCAAATATTTTTTCAGAGCTAGATGCAGAAAAAAATTATATTCAATTTGCAACCTGATGGAGGTCAGTATAGATGGACTAATAGAACAAGTCCCACACATTGCTAGATGGCCAAATATTTTTTCAGAGCTAGATGCAGAAAAAAATTATATTCAATTTGCAACCTGATGGAGGTCAGTATAGATGGACTAATAGAACAAGTCCCACACACTGCTAGAAGCCCAAATATTTTTTCAGAGGTAGATGCAGAAAAAAATTATATTCAGTTTGCAACCTGATGGAGGTCAGTATAGATGGACAAATAGAAGAAGTCCCACACACTGCTAGAAAGCTAAATATTTTTTCAGAGCTAGATGCAGAAAAATATTATATTCAATTTGCAACCTGATGGAGGTCAGTATAGATGGACTAATAGAACAAGTCCCACACACTGCTAGAAGGCCAAATATTTTTTCAGAGCTAGATGCAGAAAAATATTAGATTCAATTTGCAACCTGATGGAGGTCAGTATAGATGGACTAATAGAACAAGTCCCACACACAGCTAGAAGCCCAAATATTTTTTCAGAGGTAGATGCAGAAAAAAATTATATTCAGTTTGCAACCTGATGGAGGTCAGTATAGATGGACTAATAGAACAAGTCCCACACACTGCTAGAAGGCCAAATATTTTTTCAGAGCTAGATGCAGAAAAATATTATATTCAATTTGCAACCTGATGGAGGTCAGTATAGATGGACTAATAGAACAAGTCCCACACACAGCTAGAAGCCCAAATATTTTTTCAGAGGTAGATGCAGAAAAAAATTATATTCAGTTTGCAACCTGATGGAGGTCAGTATAGATGGACTAATAGAACAAGTCCCACACACTGCTAGAAGCCCAAATATTTTTTCAGAGGTAGATGCAGAAAAAAATTATATTCAGTTTGCAACCTGATGGAGGTCAGTATAGATGGACTAATAGAACAAGTCCCACACACTGCTAGAAGGCCAAATATTTTTTCAGAGCTAGATGCAGAAAAAAATTATATTCAATTTGCAACCTGATGGAGGTCAGTATAGATGGACTAATAGAACAAGTCCCACACACTGCTAGATGGCCAAATATTTTTTCAGAGCTAGATGCAGAAAAAAATTATATTCAATTTGCAACCTGATGGAGGTCAGTATAGATGGACTAATAGAACAAGTCCCACACACTGCTAGAAGCCCAAATATTTTTTCAGAGGTAGATGCAGAAAAAAATTATATTCAGTTTGCAACCTGATGGAGGTCAGTATAGATGGACTAATAGAACAAGTCCCACACACTGCTAGAAAGCTAAATATTTTTTCAGAGCTAGATGCAGAAAAATATTATATTCAATTTGCAACCTGATGGAGGTCAGTATAGATGGACTAATAGAACAAGTCCCACACACTGCTAGAAGGCCAAATATTTTTTCAGAGCTAGATGCAGAAAAATATTAGATTCAATTTGCAACCTGATGGAGGTCAGTATAGATGGAGTAATAGAATAAGTCCCACACACAGCTAGAAGCCCAAATATTTTTTCAGAGGTAGATGCAGAAAAAAATTATATTCAGTTTGCAACCTGATGGAGGTCAGTATAGATGGACTAATAGAACAAGTCCCACACACTGCTAGAAGGCCAAATATTTTTTCAGAGCTAGATGCAGAAAAATTTTATATTCAATTTGCAACCTGATGGAGGTCAGTATAGATGGACTAATAGAACAAGTCCCACACACAGCTAGAAGCCCAAATATTTTTTCAGAGGTAGATGCAGAAAAAAATATATTCAGTTTCTAACCTGATGGAGGTCAGTATAGATGGACTAATAGAACAAGTCCCACACACTGCTAGAAGGCCAAATATTTTTTCAAAGCTAGATGCAGAAAAAAATTATATTCCATTTGCAACCTGATGGAGGTCAGTATAGATGGACTAATAGATCAAGTCCCACAAACTGCTAGAAGCCCAAATATTTTTTCAGATGTAAATGCAGAAAAATATTATATTCAATTTGCAACCTGATGGAGGTCAGTATAGATGGACTAATAGAACAAGTCCCACACACAGCTAGAAGCCCAAATATTTTTTCAGAGGTAGATGCAGAAAAAAATTATATTCAGTTTGCAACCTGATGGAGGTCAGTATAGATGGACTAATAGAACAAGTCCCACACACTGCTAGATGGCCAAATATTTTTTCAGAGCTAGATGCAGAAAAAAATTATATTCAGTTTGCAACCTGATGGAGGTAAGTATAGATGGACTAATAGAACAAGTCCCACACACTGCTAGAAGCACAAATATTTTTTTAGAGGTAGATGCAGAAAAAAATTATATTCAGTTTGCAACCTGATGGAGGTCAGTATAGATGGACTAATAGAACAAGTCCCATACACTGCTAGAAAGCTAAATATTTTTTCAGAGCTAGATGCAGAAAAATATTATATTCAATTTGCAACCTGATGGAGGTCAGTATAGATGGACTAATAGAACAAGTCCCACACACTGCTAGAAGGCCAAATATTTTTTTCAGAGCTAGATGCAGAAAAATATTAGATTCAATTTGCAACCTGATGGAGGTCAGTATAGATGGACTAATAGAACAAGTCTCACACACAGCTAGAAGCCCAAATATTTTTTCAGAGGTAGATGCAGAAAAAATTATATTCAGTTTGCAACCTGATGGAGGTCAGTATAGATGGACTAATAGAACAAGTCCCACACACTGCTAGAAGGCCAAATATTTTTTCAGAGCTAGATGCAGAAAAATATTATATTCAATTTGCTACCTGATGGAGGTCAGTATAGATGGACTAATAGAACAAGTCCCACACACAGCTAGAAGCCCAAATATTTTTTCAGAGGTAGATGCAGAAAAAAATTATATTCAGTTTGCAACCTGATGGAGGTCAGTATAGATGGACTAATAGAACAAGTCCCACACACAGCTAGAAGGCCAAATATTTTTTCAGAGCTAGATGGAGAAAAAAATTATATTGAATTTGCAACCTGATGGAGGTCAGTATAGATGGACTAATAGAACAAGTCCCACACACTGCTAGAAGCCCAAATATTTTTTCAGAGCTAGATGCAGAAAAATATTATATTCAATTTGCAACCTGATGGAGGTCAATATAGATGGACTAATAGAACAAGTCCCACACACAGCTAGAAGCCCAAATATTTTTTCAGAGGTAGATGCAGAAAAAAATTATATTCAGTTTGCAACCTGATGGAGGTCAGTATATATGGACTAATAGAACAAGTCCCACACACTGCTAGGAAGCCTAATATTTTTTCAGAGCTAGATGCAGAAAAAAATTATATTCAATTTGCAACCTGATGGAGGTCATTATAGATGGACTAATAGAACAAGTCCCACACACTGCTAGATGGCCAGATATTTTTTCAGAGGTAGAAGCAGAAAAAAATTCCATTCAGTTTGCAACCTGATGGAGGTCAGTATAGATGGACTAATAGAACAAGTCCCACACACTGCTAGAAAGCTAAATATTTTTTCAGAGCTAGATGCAGAAAAAAATTATATTCAATCTGCAACCTGATGGAGGTCAGTATAGATGGACTAATAGAACAAGTCCCACACACTGCTAGATGGCCAAATATTTTTTCAGAGCTAGATGCAGAAAAAAATTATATTCAGTTTGCAACCTGATGGAGGTAAGTATAGATGGACTAATAGAACAAGTCCCACACACTGCTAGAAGCACAAATATTTTTTTAGAGGTAGATGCAGAAAAAAATTATATTCAGTTTGCAACCTGATGGAGGTCAGTATAGATGGACTAATAGAACAAGTCCCATACACTGCTAGAAAGCTAAATATTTTTTCAGAGCTAGATGCAGAAAAATATTATATTCAATTTGCAACCTGATGGAGGTCAGTATAGATGGACTAATAGAACAAGTCCCACACACTGCTAGAAGGCCAAATATTTTTTTCAGAGCTAGATGCAGAAAAATATTAGATTCAATTTGCAACCTGATGGAGGTCAGTATAGATGGACTAATAGAACAAGTCTCACACACAGCTAGAAGCCCAAATATTTTTTCAGAGGTAGATGCAGAAAAAATTATATTCAGTTTGCAACCTGATGGAGGTCAGTATAGATGGACTAATAGAACAAGTCCCACACACTGCTAGAAGGCCAAATATTTTTTCAGAGCTAGATGCAGAAAAATATTATATTCAATTTGCTATCTGATGGAGGTCAGTATAGATGGACTAATAGAACAAGTCCCACACACAGCTAGAAGCCCAAATATTTTTTCAGAGGTAGATGCAGAAAAAAATTATATTCAGTTTGCAACCTGATGGAGGTCAGTATAGATGGACTAATAGAACAAGTCCCACACACAGCTAGAAGGCCAAATATTTTTTCAGAGCTAGATGGAGAAAAAAATTATATTGAATTTGCAACCTGATGGAGGTCAGTATAGATGGACTAATAGAACAAGTCCCACACACTGCTAGAAGCCCAAATATTTTTTCAGAGCTAGATGCAGAAAAATATTATATTCAATTTGCAACCTGATGGAGGTCAGTATAGATGGACTAATAGAACAAGTCCCACACACAGCTAGAAGCCCAAATATTTTTTCAGAGGTAGATGCAGAAAAAAATTATATTCAGTTTGCAACCTGATGGAGGTCAGTATAGATGGACTAATAGAACAAGTCCCACACACTGCTAGAAAGCCTAATATTTTTTCAGAGCTAGATGCAGAAAAAAATTATATTCAATTTGCAACCTGATGGAGGTCATTATAGATGGACTAATAGAACAAGTCCCACACACTGCTAGATGGCCAGATATTTTTTCAGAGGTAGAAGCAGAAAAAAATTCTATTCAGTTTGCAACCTGATGGAGGTCAGTATAGATGGACTAATAGAACAAGTCCCACACACTGCTAGAAAGCTAAATATTTTTTCAGAGCTAGATGCAGAAAAAAATTATATTCAATTTGCAACCTGATGGAGGTCAGTATAGATGGACTAATAGAACAAGTCCCACACACTGCTAGAACGCCAAATATTTTTTCAGAGCTAGATGCAGAAAAATATTAGATTCAATTTGCAACCTGATGGAGGTCAGTATAGATGGACTAATAGAACAAGTCCCACACACAGCTAGAAGCCCAAATATTTTTTCAGAGGTAGATGCAGAAAAAAATTATATTCAGTTTGCAACCTGATGGAGGTCAGTATAGATGGACTAATAGAACAAGTCCCACACACTGCTAGAAGGCCAAATATTTTTTCAGAGCTGGATGCAGAAAAATATTATATTCAATTTGCAACCTGATGGAGGTCAGTATAGATGGACTAATAGAACAAGTCCCACACACTGCTAGAAGGCCAAATATTTTTTCAGAGCTAGATGCAGAAAAAAATTATATTCAATTTGCAACCTGATGGAGGTCAGTATAGATGGACCAATAGAACAAGTCCCACACACTGCTAGAAGCCCAAATATTTTTTCAGAGGTAAATGCAGAAAAATATTATATTCAATTTGCAACCTGATGGACGTCAGTATAGATGGACTAATAGAACAAGTCCCACACACAGCTAGAAGCCCAAATATTTTTTCAGAGGTAGATGCAGAAAAAAATTATATTCAGTTTGCAACCTGATGGAGGTCTGTATAGATGGACTAATAGAACAAGTTCCACACACTGCTAGAAGGCCAAATATTTTTTCAGAGCTAGATGCAGAAAAAAATTATATTCAATTTGCAACCTGATGGAGGTCAGTATAGATGGACTAATAGAACAAGTCCCACACACAGCTAGAAGTCCAAATATTTTTTCAGAGGAAGATGCAGAAAAAAATTATATTCAGTTTGCAACCTGATGGAGGTCAGTATAGATGGACTAATAGAACAAGTCCCACACACTGCTAGAAGGCCAAATATTTTTTACGAGCTAGATGCAGAAAAAAATTATATTCAATTTGCAACCTGATGGAGGTCAGTATAGATGGACTAATAGAACAAGTCCCACACACTGCTAGAAGCCCAAATATTTTTTCAGAGCTAGATGCAGAAAAATATTATATTCAATTTGCAACCTGATGGAGGTCAGTATAGATGGACTAATAGAACAAGTCCCACACACAGCTAGAAGCCGAAATATTTTTTCAGAGGTAGATGCAGAAAAAAATTATATTCAGTTTGCAACTTGATGGAGGTCAGTATAGATGGACTAATAGAACAAGTCCCACACACTGCTAGAAGGCCAAATATTTTTTCAGAGCTAGATGCAGAAAAAAATGATATTCAATTTGCAACCTGATGGAGGTCAGTATAGATGGACTAATAGAACAAGTCCCACACACTGCTAGATGGCCAAATATTTTTTCAGAGCTAGATGCAGAAAAAAATTATATTCAATTTGCAACCTGATGGAGGTCATTATAGATGGACTAATAGAACAAGTCCCACACACTGCTAGAAGCCCAAATATTTTTTCAGAGGTAGATGCAGAAAAAAATTATATTCAGTCTGCAACCTGATGGAGGTCAGTATAGATGGACTAATAGAACAAGTCCCACACACTGCTAGAAAGCTAAATATTTTTTCAGAGCTAGATGCAGAAAAATATTATATTCAATTTGCAACCTGATGGAGGTCAGTATAGATGGACTAATAGAACAAGTCCCACACACTGCTAGAAGGCCAAATATTTTTTCAGAGCTAGATGCAGAAAAATATTAGATTCAATTTGCAACCTGATGGAGGTCAGTATAGATGGACTAATAGAATAAGTCCCACACACAGCTAGAAGCCCAAATATTTTTTCAGAGGTAGATGCAGAAAAAAATTATATTCAGTTTGCAACCTGATGGAGGTCAGTATAGATGGACTAATAGAACAAATCCCACACACTGCTAGAAGGCCAAATATTCTTTCAGAGCTAGATGCAGAAAAATTTTATATTCAATTTGCAACCTGATGGAGGTCAGTATAGATGGACTAATAGAACAAGTCCCACACACAGCTAGAAGCCCAAATATTTTTTCAGAGGTAGATGCAGAAAAAAATTATATTCAGTTTCCAACCTGATGGAGGTCAGTATAGATGGACTAATAGAACAAGTCCCACACACTGCTAGAAGGCCAAATATTTTTTCAGAGCTAGATGCAGAAAAAAATTATATTCAATTTGCAACCTGATGGAGGTCAGTATAGATGGACTAATAGATCAAGTCCCACACACTGCTAGAAGCCCAAATATTTTTTCAGAGGTAAATGCAGAAAAATATTATATTCAATTTGCAACCTGATGGAGGTCAGTATAGATGGACTAATAGAACAAGTCCCACACACAGCTAGAAGCCCAAATATTTTTTCAGAGGTAGATGCAGAAAAAAATTATATTCAGTTTGCAACCTGATGGAGGTCAGTATAGATGGACTAATAGAACAAGTCCCACACACTGCTAGAAGGCCTAATATTTTTTCAGAGCTAGATGCAGAAAAAAATTATATTCAATTTGCAACCTGATGGAGGTCAGTATAGATGGACTAATAGAACAAGTCCCACACAGTGCTAGATGGCCAAATATTTTTTCAGAGCTAGATGCAGAAAAAAATTATATTCAGTTTGCAACCTGATGGAGGTCAGTATAGATGGACTAATAGAACAAGTCCCACACACTGCTAGAAGCCCAAATATTTTTTCAGAGGTAGATGCAGAAAAAAATTATATTCAGTTTGCAACCTGATGGAGGTCAGTATAGATGGACTAATAGAACAAGTCCCACACACTGCTAGAAAGCTAAATATTTTTTCAGAGCTAGATGCAGAAAAATATTATATTCAATTTGCAACCTGATGGAGGTCAGTATAGATGGACAAATAGAACAAGTCCCACACACTGCTAGAAGGCCAAATATTTTTTCAGAGCTAGATGCAGAAAAATATTAGATTCAATTTGCAACCTGATGGAGGTCAGTATAGATGGACTAATAGAACAAGTCTCACACACAGCTAGAAGCCCAAATATTTTTTCAGAGGTAGATGCAGAAAAAAATTATATTCAGTTTGCAACCTGATGGAGGTCAGTATAGATGGACTAATAGAACAAGTCTCACACACTGCTAGAAGGCCAATTATTTTTTCAGAGCTAGATGCAGAAAAATATTATATTCAATTTGCAACCTGATGGAGGTCAGTATAGATGTACTAATAGAACAAGTCCCACACACAGCTAGAAGCCCAAATATTTTTTCAGAGGTAGATGCAGAAAAAAATTATATTCAGTTTGCAACCTGATGGAGGTCAGTATAGATGGACTAATAGAACAAGTCCCACACACAGCTAGAAGGCCAAATATTTTTTCAGAGCTAGATGGAGAAAAAAATTATATTGAATTTGCAACCTGATGGAGGTCAGTATAGATGGACTAATAGAACAAGTCCCACACACTGCTAGAAGCCCAAATATTTTTTCAGAGCTAAATGCAGAAAAATATTATATTCAATTTGCAACCTGATGGAGGTCAGTATAGATGGACTAATAGAACAAGTCCCACACACAGCTAGAAGCCGAAATATTTTTTCAGAGGTAAATGCAGAAAAAAATTATATTCAGTTTGCAACCTGATGGAGGTCAGTATAGATGGACTAATAGAACAAGTCCCACACACTGCTAGATGGCCAGATATTTTTTCAGAGGTAGATGCAGAAAAAAATTATATTCAGTTTGCAACCTGATGGAGGTCAGTATAGATGGACTAATAGAACAAGTCCCACACACTGCTAGAAAGCTAAATATTTTTTCAGAGCTAGATGCAGAAAAATATTATATTCAATTTACAACCTGATGGAGGTCAGTATAGATGGACTAATAGAACAAGTCCCACACACTGCTAGAAGGCCAAATATTTTTTCAGAGCTAGATGCAGAAAAATATTAGATTCAATTTGCAACCTGATGGAGGTCAGTATAGATGGACTAATAGAACAAGTCCCACACACAGCTAGAAGCCCAAATATTTTTTCAGAGGTAAATGCAGAAAAAAATTATATTCAGTTTGCAACCTGATGGAGGTCAGTATAGATGGACTAATAGAACAAGTCCCACACACTGCTAGAAGGCCAAATATTTTTTCAGAGCTAGATGCAGAAAAATATTATATTCAATTTGCAACCTGATGGAGGTCAGTATAGATGGACTAATAGAACAAGTCCCACACACAGCGAGAAGCCCAAATATTTTTTCAGAGGTAGATGCAGAAAAAAATTAGATTCAGTTTGCAACCTGATGGATGTCAGTATAGATGGACTAATAGAACAAGTCCCACACACTGCTAGAAGGCCAAATATTTTTCAGAGCTAGATGCAGAAAAAAATTATATTCAATTTGCAACCTGATGGAGGTCAGTATAGATGGACTAATAGTACAAGTCCCACACACTGCTAGAAGCCCAAATATTTTTTCAGAGGTAAATGCAGAAAAATATTATATTCAATTTGCAACCTGATGGAGGTCAGTATAGATGGACTAATAGAACAAGTCCCACACACAGCTAGAAGCCCAAATATTTTTTCAGAGGTAGATGCAGAAAAAAATTATATTCAGTTTGCAACCTGATGGAGGTCTGTATAGATGGACTAATAGAACAAGTCCCACACACTGCTAGAAGGCCAAATATTTTTTCAGAGCTAGATGCAGAAAAAAATTATATTCAATTTGCAACCTGATGGAGGTCAGTATAGATGGACTAATAGAACAAGTCCCACACACAGCTAGAAGTCCAAATATTTTTTCAGAGGAAGATGCAGAAAAAAATTATATTCAGTTTGCAACCTGATGGAGGTCAGTATAGATGGACTAATAGAACAAGTCCCACACACTGCTAGAAGGCCAAATATTTTTTCAGAGCTAGATGCAGAAAAAAATTATATTCAATTTGCAACCTGATGGAGGTCAGTATAGATGGACTAATAGAACAAGTCCCACACACTGCTAGAAGCCCAAATATTTTTTCAGAGCTAGATGCAGAAAAATATTATATTCAATTTGCAACCTGATGGAGGTCAGTATAGATGGACTAATAGAACAAGTCCCACACACAGCTAGAAGCCCAAATATTTTTTCAGAGGTAGATGCAGAAAAAAATTATATTCAGTTTGCAACCTGATGGAGGTCAGTATAGATGGACTAATAGAACAAGTCCCACACACTGCTAGAAGGCCAAATATTTTTTCAGAGCTAGATGCAGAAAAAAATTATATTCAATTTGCAACCTGATGGAGGTCAGTATAGATGGACTAATAGAACAAGTCCCACACACTGCTAGATGGCCAAATATTTTTTCAGAGCTAGATGCAGAAAAAAATTATATTCAATTTGCAACCTGATGGAGGTCATTATAGATGGACTAATAGAACAAGTCCCACACACTGCTAGAAGGCCAAATATTTTTTCAGAGCTAGATGCAGAAAAATATTAGATTCAATTTGCAACCTGATGGAGGTCAGTATAGATGGACTAATAGAACAAGTCCCACACACTGCTAGAAGGCCAAATATTTTTTCAGAGCTAGATGCAGAAAAATATTAGATTCAATTTGCAACCTGATGGAGGTCAGTATAGATGGACTAATAGAACAAGTCCCACACACAGCTAGAAGCCCAAATATTTTTTCAGAGGTAGATGCAGAAAAAAATTATATTCAGTTTGCAACCTGATGGAGGTCAGTATAGATGGACTAATAGAACAAGTCCCACACACTGCTAGTGTTATGTTCTGCTACCAGAGCTAAGGAAAGACAGGAGATCTGTCCCTACGATAGAACTCAGCTGAATCCCTACGATGTAACAGGGAACCTGATCCTGCGATCAGACCTGCTAAAGTCCTAAGCTAGTCTGTACGGAGACCTATAGATGTGGGGAAGGAATCCCTACAAGTACTAAGGACTGGGAGGAAAATGGGACACCTCCTAACAGAAATAGTAGCAGACAGACGAACAAACAAAATATATAGAACATAGAGGTCCGTAGACCAAGCAAACTAACAGAGTTAGATACAGAGCACAGGCTAGCTAGAAAGTAGTTATACAATGAAGTCCAGCAAAGCCAGAAGGGCGGAGCAGGATTAAATAGGCCAACAAGGTCATGTGACCAGCAAAGGAAAAAACCTAAGGGCAAGGTTCTAACAGTACCCCCCCTTCTAAGAGGATCCTCCGGATCCCCTAGGACCAGGCTTATCAGGAAATCTCCTGTGAAACGCTCTGATAAGTCTGGACGCGGAAACATCATCTGACCTCACCCAAGAGTTATCCTCGGGTCCGAAACCTTTCCAGGCCACAAGATACTGCAAACTACCTCTATACCGTCTAGAGTTAAGGATGCGAGAAATTTCATATTCCCCGTCCTCCACCACCGGAGGAACAGAGGCAGAGGCGTCACCATCCGACACAACAGCTTTTTTTAACAGAGAGACATGAAATACCGGATTAATTCTCCAGGAGGTAGGAACCTCCAACCTAACAGCAGATTGGTTGACAACCTGAAGCACCTTAAAGGGCCCTACAAACTTGGGACCCAATTTCTTAGAAGGAATCCTCAACCGCAGATTCCTAGAGGACAACCAGACCATGTCACCAACAGCGAACAAAACCTCCTGTCGTTTCCTATCAAAGTAGTCTTTAGATTTTCTGTTGGCCTCCTGAAGATTACCACGCACATCCGTCCAAACTCTCTCCAAATCACCGGAAAAATTCTCCTCCTCAGGCACGGCAGATCCCAACTTGGAGAAAGACCCAAACGACGGATGTCTCCCAGAACAACAAAAAAAAGGCGAACAACCAGCAGAAGAAGATGTATGATTGTTCAGAGCAAATTCAGCAAGTGGCAGAAACTCAGACCACCCCTCTTGATTGTCTGCCACAAAACAACGCAAGAACTGCTCAACATCCTGGTTTTTCCTTTCTGTCTGGCCATTAGATTCAGGATGATATCCGGACGAGAACGACAAATGAACTCCCAACCTGTCACAAAAGGCACGCCAAAAACGAGCTACGAACTGAGGACCCCTATCAGAAACAATGTCAGTAGGAACGCCATGAAGTCTGACAATTTCCTTGACAAAGGCCTTAGCGAGAGTTTTAGCGCAGGGCAGTTTGACGAAGGGAACCAAGTGACACATCTTGCTAAAACGGTCCACGACCACCCAGATGACAGTAAAACCCTCAGAGGGGGGAAGGTCAGTTATAAAGTCCATAGCCAAATGTGTCCAAGGAGCACTGGGAACCTCCAAAGGACAAAGCAACCCCGCAGCAGGAGTATGTGAGGACTTAGATCTAGCACATATAGTACATTGACGCACCCACTTAATGACTTCCTTCTGCCATCCAGGCCACCAAAAACTGCGACCCACCAGTCTCTTGGTCTCAGAGATTCCGGGATGACCTGCCAACCGAGATTCGTGACACTCAACAAACAAATCTCTCCTAAAGGTCCCAGGCACAAACAACCTCCCATGAGGAGTGTTAGATGGGGCATTCTCCTGTGCTTTAAGAATCTCATCTTCCAAAACGGAGTCCAAAGCAGCTATCACAACACCTTCTTGTAAAATGTTCTCCTCTTTCTCAGCACCGACTATGGGAGAAAAACTGCGAGACAAGGCATCCGCCTTAACATTCTTAGTACCAGGGATGTAAGTAACGGAGAAATTAAACAGCGAGAAAAACAGTGCCCACCTAGCCTGACGGGCATTCAGGCGCTTGGCAGCATCAAGATATATCAGATTTTTATGATCCGTAAGAACCTGAACGGGAAATTCCGCACCTTCCAAGAAGTGGCGCCAGTGTTCAAATGCGAGTTTAATAGCCAATAATTCCCAATTACCAATATCGTAATTCAGTTCAGTCTCCGAAAATTTTTTTGAAAAAAAGGCACAGGGATGTAATCCATCCCCGTTATCCTGAGACAATACTGCGCCAACCCCCACAGAGGAAGCATCAACCTCAACCAAAAACGGCTTAGTCACATCAGGCTGCATAAGGATGGGAGCAGAGGTGAACCTCTCCTTGAGATACACAAAAGCTTCAATGGCCTCAGAAGACCACTGAACCGCATCAGCACCTTTCCTGGTGAGATCGGTCAGAGGCTTGACAATACTAGAAAATTTTTTTATGAATTTTCTGTAATAATTGGCGAAACCCAAAAACCTCTGTATCGATTTCAAACCAATAGGCCTAGGCCATTCCTGTACAGCTTGAACTTTAACCGGGTCCATCTCAAAACCTTCGCTGGAGATAATGTAACCCAAAAAACTAATTCTCTGTACAGCGAACTCACATTTCTCCAGCTTAGCAAAAAGCGAATTGTCCATTAATAACTGTAATACCTCACGTACGCTCCGCCAATGAGACTCCAGATCCGGCGAATAAATCAAAATGTCATCCAAATACACAACCACATTTTTGCCGATCAAAGGTCTAAGGATGTCATTAATAAGATTCTGAAAAAATGCAGGAGCATTAGTAAGACCAAAAGGCATAACCAGGTTCTCAAAATGACCCACAGGAGTGTTAAAAGCAGTCTTCCATTCGTCACCCTCCTTCATGCGCAACAGATTGTATGCCCCCTTAAGGTCAATTTTAGAGAACCACTTGGCCCCCATTAACTGGTTAAACAGATCAGGAATCAATGGCAGTGGGTAAGGATTGCGTACAGTAATTTTGTTAATCTCACGAAAATCCAGACAAGGACGTAAACCGCCGTCCTTTTTTTTTACAAAAAAAAATCCAACCGCCACAGGAGACTTAGAGGGCCTAATGTGACCGGCGGCCAAACTTGTCTGTATGTATTCCTCCAAAGCCTTCCTCTCAGGAATAGTAAGGTTAAATAAACGACTTTTAGGAAGAGTCGCCCCAGGGACAAATTCAATAGAACAATCATAGTCTCTATGGGGAGGCAAAACCTGCGATTCCTTCTCAGAAAAAACTCTCCAAAAATCCTGAATAGGAACAGGCAATTCTCCCCTATCCAAAGCTGCAATACGCCCGTTACAACACTTGTCATAACATTTATGGCTCCAGGATTTAATTTCACTGGTAGACCAATCCAGTACAGGATTGTGAAATTTTAACCAGGGCAATCCCAATATTACTGGAGAAGGCAAGTTATTCAAAACTACCAAATCCAATTTCTCATGGTGAACACCATTAATAGTGAGAGGAAATTCACAGACCTTGAGAGTAATATTCTTCAAAGGGGAACCACCCACAGAAACCACAGCAATGGGGGATGATAAAGGTTCGGGTTTTAAATTGAGTCTTTCCAAGAATCCCCCATCAATTACATTCAGAGTAGACCCACAATCAACAAACACCCGAAATTCCATTAATTTTTCCTGAGCAATCGTGGAAGCAGCTAAAAATACACCCTTGGAATTTAAACAGGCAATACGGGCATGACTGACCATTTTTTTTTCTTTCTTCATACGAATCTCACAGCCTTTAATCAAATGACCAGATTTTCCGCAATAGAAACACAAGCCTTCAGAAAATCGACGGTCTTTTTCTTGAGAGCGAGGTGTCACCGATCCAATCTCCATCGGTTCACCACTGTTAGTACACACATTCTCATAACCAGAAACTGACATAGCAGAGGATTTGCTCTCATTAACCCTTGCACGCAGTCTCCTATCCACCCGTATAGCTAATTGCATAGCCTGTTGCAAATCTTCAGGTGTAGGATAAGCAATTAGCAGGTCTTTAACCCTTTCATTGAGCCCAGCAAGAAATAGACTTTTCAGAGCAGAATCGTTCCACCCTGTTTGAGTAGACCATCGACGGAAATGAGTACAATATTTTTCCACATTACCTGATCCCTGTTTCAAACGTCTTAACTCAGTCTCAGCTGATGCGACACGGTCAGGATCATCATATAATAGTCCCAAAGCAGAAAAAAAACTATCCACTGATCTGAAGCATGTATCACTAGGTTGCAAAGAAAAGGCCCACTCCTGAGGCTCTTTGCGCAAAAGTGACATTATGAACCCTATGCGCTGGGATTCATCCCCAGAGGACTTGGGTCTCAAACGAAAATACAATAAGCAAGCATTTTTAAATGAAAAAAATTCTCGGTGTTCACCAAAAAATAAATCCGGCAAACATACCTTAGGCTCCAAGAAATGTGCTCCAGGACAGTTACTCACGTGCTGACGGAGCTCGGCCACCTCCAGAGAGAGTCCCTGCAGGCGATGAGCCAAATCCTGAACCGACACCATGATGGAACAGAAAAATCTTTCCTTAGAGAATTTGCAGGCTGGACTTACTGTTATGTTCTGCTACCAGAGCTAAGGAAAGACAGGAGATCTGTCCCTACGATAGAACTCAGCTGAATCCCTACGATGTAACAGGGAACCTGATCCTGCGATCAGACCTGCTAAAGTCCTAAGCTAGTCTGTACGGAGACCTATAGATGTGGGGAAGGAATCCCTACAAGTACTAAGGACTGGGAGGAAAATGGGACACCTCCTAACAGAAATAGTAGCAGACAGACGAACAAACAAAATATATAGAACATAGAGGTCCGTAGACCAAGCAAACTAACAGAGTTAGATACAGAGTACAGGCTAGCTAGAAAGTAGTTATGCAATGAAGTCCAGCAAAGCCAGAAGGGCGGAGCAGGATTAAATAGGCCAACAAGGTCATGTGACCAGCAAAGGAAAAAACCTAAGAGCAAGGTTCTAACAGCTAGAAGGCCAAATATTTTTTCAGAGCTAGATGCAGAAAAATATTATATTCAATTTGCAACCTGATGGAGGTCAGTATAGATGGACTAATAGAACAAGTCCCACACACAGCTAGAAGCCCAAATATTTTTTCAGAGGTAGATGCAGAAAAAAATTATATTCAGTTTCCAACCTGATGGAGGTCAGTATAGATGGACTAATAGAACAAGTCCCACACACTGCTAGAAGGCCAAATATTTTTTCAGAGCTAGATGCAGAAAAAAATTATATTCAATTTGCAACCTGATGGAGGTCAGTATAGATGGACTAATAGAACAAGTCCCACACACTGCTAGAAGCCTAAATATTTTTTCAGAGTTAAATGCAGAAAAATATTATATTCAATTTGCAACCTGATGGAGGTCAGTATAGATGGACTAATAGAACAAGTCCCACACACAGCTAGAAGCCCAAATATTTTTTCAGAGGTAGATGCAGAAAAAAATTATATTCAGTTTGCAACCTGATGGAGGTCTGTATAGATGGACTAATAGAACAAGTCCCACACACTGCTAGAAGGCCAAATATTTTTTCAGAGCTAGATGCAGAAAAAAATTATATTCAATTTGCAACCTGATGGAGGTCAATATAGATGGACTAATAGAACAACTCCCACACACAGCTAGAAGCCCAAATATTTTTTCATAGGTAGATGCAGAAAAAAATTATATTCAGTTTGCAACCTGATGGAGGTCAGTATAGATGGACTAATACAACAAGTCCTACACACTGCTAGAAGGCCAAATATTTTTTCAGAGCTAGATGCAGAAAAAAATTACATTCAATTTGCAACCTGATGGAGGTCAGTATAGATGGACTAATAGAACAAGTCCCAGACACAGCTAGAAGTCCAAATATTTTTTCAGAGGTAGATGCTGAAAAAAATTATATTCAGTTTTCAACCTGATGGAGGTCAGTATAGATGGACTAATAGAACAAGTCCCAAACACTGCTAGAAGGCCTAATATTTTTTCAGAGGTACATGGAGAAAAAAATTATATTCAGTTTGCAACCTGATGGAGGTCAGTATAGATGGACTAATAGAACAAGTCCCAAACACTGCTAGAAGGCCTAATATTTTTTCAGAGCTAGATGCAGAAAAAAATTATATTCAATTTGCAACCTGATGGAGGTCAGTATAGATGGACTAATAGAACAAGTCCCACACACTGCTAGATGGCCAAATATTTTTTCAGAGGTAGATGCAGAAAAAAATTATATTCAGTTTGCAACCTGATGGAGGTCAGTATAGATGGACTAAAAGAACAAGTCCCACACACTGCTAGAAAGCTAAATATTTTTTCAGAGCTAGATGCAGAAAAATATTATATTCAATTTGCAACCTGATGGAGGTCAGTATAGATGGACTAATAGAACAAGTCCCACACACTGCTAGAAGGCCAAATATTTTTTCAGAGCTAGATGCAGAAAAATATTAGATTCAATTTGCAACCTGATGGAGGTCAGTATAGATGGACTAATAGAACAAGTCCCACACACAGCTAGAAGCCCAAATATTTTTTCAGAGGTAGATGCAGAAAAAAATTATATTCAGTTTGCAACCTGATGGAGGTCAGTATAGAAGGACTAATAGAACAAGTCCCACACACTGCTAGAAGGCCAATTATTTTTTCAGAGCTAGATGCAGAAAAATATTATATTCAATTTGCAACCTGATGGAGGTCAGTATAGATGGACTAATAGAACAAGTCCCACACACAGCTAGAAGCCCAAATATTTTTTCAGAGGTAGATGTAGAAAAAAATTATATTCAGTTTGCAACCTGATGGAGGTCAGTATAGATGGACTAATAGAACAAGTCCCACACACTGCTAGAAGGCCAAATATTTTTTCAGAGCTAGATGCAGAAAAAAATTATATTCAATTTGCAACCTGATGGAGGTCAGTATAGATGGACTAATAGAACAAGTTCCACACACTGCTAGAAGCCCAAATATTTTTTCAGAGCTAGATGCAGAAAAATATTATATTCAATTTGCAACCTGATGGAGGTCAGTATAGATGGACTAATAGAACAAGTCCCACACACAGCTAGAAGCCCAAATATTTTTTCAGAGGTAGATGCAGAAAAAAATTATATTCAATTTGCAACCTGATGGAGGTCAGTATAGATGGACTAATAGAACAAGTCCCACACACTGCTAGAAGGCCTAATATTTTTTCAGAGCTAGATGCAGAAAAAAATTATATTAAATTTGCAACCTGATGGAGGTCAGTATAGATGGACTAATAGAACAAGTCCCACACACTGCTAGATGGCCAAATATTTTTTCAGAGCTAGATGCAGAAAAAAATTATATTCAGTTTGCAACCTGATGGAGGTCAGTATAGATGGACTAATAGAACAAGTCCCACACACTGCTAGAAGCCCAAATATTTTTTCAGAGGTAGATGCAGAAAAAAATTATATTCAGTTTGCAACCTGATGGAGGTCAGTATAGATGGACTAATAGAACAAGTCCCACACACTGCTAGAAAGCTAAATATTTTTTCAGAGCTAGATGCAGAAAAATATTATATTCAATTTGCAACCTGATGGAGGTCAGTATAGATGGACTAATAGAACAAGTCCCACACACTGCTAGAAGGCCAAATATTTTTTCAGAGCTAGATGCAGAAAAATATTAGATTCAATTTACAACCTGATGGAGGTCAGTATAGATGGACTAATAGAACAAGTCCCACACACAGCTAGAAGCCCAAATATTTTTTCAGAGGTAGATGCAGAAAAAAATTATATTCAGTTTGCAACCTGATGGAGGTCAGTATAGATGGACTAATAGAACAAGTCCCACACACTGCTAGAAGGCCAAATATTTTTTCAGAGCTGGATCAGAAAAATATTATATTCAATTTGCAACCTGATGGAGGTCAGTATAGATGGACTAATAGAACAAGTCCCACACACAGCTAGAAGCCCAAATATTTTTTCAGAGGTAGATGCAGAAAAAAATTATATTCAGTTTGCAACCTGATGGAGGTCAGTATAGATGGACTAATAGAACAAGTCCCACACACTGCTACAAGGCCAAATATTTTTTCAGAGCTAGATGCAGAAAAAAATTATATTCAATTTGCAACCTGATGGAGGTCAGTATAGATGGACTAATAGAACAAGTCCCACACACTGCTAGAAGCCCAAATATTTTTTCAGAGGTAAATGCAGAAAAATATTATATTCAATTTGCAACCTGATGGAGGTCAGTATAGATGGACTAATAGAACAAGTCCCACACACAGCTAGAAGCCCAAATATTTTTTCAGAGGTAGATGCAGAAAAAAATTATATTCAGTTTGCAACCTGATGGAGGTCTGTATAGATGGACTAATAGAAGAAGTCCCACACACTGCTAGAAGGCCAAATATTTTTTCAGAGCTAGATGCAGAAAAAAATTATATTCAATTTGCAACCTGATGGAGGTCAGTATAGATGGACTAATAGAACAAGTCCCACACACAGCTAGAAGTCCAAATATTTTTTCAGAGGAAGATGTAGAAAAAAATTATATTCAGTTTGCAACCCGATGGAGGTCAGTATAGATGGACTAATAGAAAAAGTCCCACACACTGCTAGAAGCCCAAATATTTTTTCAGAGGTAGATGCAGAAAAAAATTATATTCAGTTTGCAACCTGATGGAGGTCAGTATAGATGGACTAATACAACAAGTCCCACACACTGCTAGAAGGCCAAATATTTTTTCAGAGCTAGATGCAGAAAAAAATTACATTCAATTTGCAACCTGATGGAGGTCAGTATAGATGGACTAATAGAACAAGTCCCACACACAGCTAGAAGTCCAAATATTTTTTCTGAGGTAGATGCTGAAAAAAATTATATTCAGTTTGCAACCTGATGGAGGTCAGTATAGATGGACTAATAGAACAAGTCCCACACACTGCTAGAAGGCCAAATATTTTTTCAGAGCTAGATGCAGAAAAAAATTATATTCAATTTGTAACCTGATGGAGGTCAGTATAGATGGACTAAGAGAACAAGTCCCACACACTGCTAGAAGCCCAAATATTTTTTCAGAGCTAGATGCAGAAAAATATTATATTCAATTTGCAACCTGATGGAGGTCAGTATAGATGGACCAATAGAACAAGTCCCACACACAGCTAGAAGCCCAAATATTTTTTCAGAGGTACATGCAGAAAAAAATTATATTCAGTTTGCAACCTGATGGAGGTCAGTATAGATGGACTAATAGAACAAGTCCCACACACTGCTAGAATGCCTAATATTTTTCAGAGCTAGATGCAGAAAAAAATTATATTCAATTTGCAACCTGATGGAGGTCAGTATAGATGGACTAATAGAACAAGTCCCACACACTGCTAGAAGCCCAAATATTTTTTCAGAGGTAGATGCAGAAAAAAATTATATTCAGTTTGCAACCTGATGGAGGTCAGTATAGATGGACTAATAGAGCAAGTCCCACACACTGCTAGAAGGCCAAATATTTTTTCAGAGCTAGATGCAGAAAAATATTATATTCAATTTGCAACCTGATGGAGGTCAATATAGATGGACTAATAGAATGATGCTATGCCCAAAAGGTTTTACTTCACTAGGTGCAGTAAAAAAATTGGTATTCTATACACAGGTGGTGTAGCTTGCAACACAGATAGGCTATTCCTCTGACTAACACATTCTGCAATAGTCCAAAAAGGATTAGCTTTGTTAGATTTAGCCCAATGCTGTGAAAAAAACTTGCACAGCACTGGCACAGACCTGCCTGGCAAAAACTGATAGTAACTGATGTAACTTAGTCCTGAAAAGGATTGCAATTACAATTAGTCTTTACTCCCAACCTATCTATTTAACAGCACAGACCTGCCTGATAAAAGTCGTAGGAAATGCTGTAACCTAGTCCTTAAAAGGACTGCAATCACAACTATTCCCTTCTCCCAAGCTATCTGTAGATTTGTGCGAAAATTGGCTTGAAATTAACAAGGTATAGCGCACACAGCAACAGCGGTGCCGTCTAACACGCAGCTGCAGCAGTGAGAAAATGGTGGCGACGGGGAAAATGGCTGGGTCTTATAGGGCAAGGACATGTGACATACACTGCCAATGACACATGCCCTTGCTTGTGTGAAAAAAAGCACTTCGCTCCGTGTGTGCGCTGCTGATAGGCTGACAGATTGCACCTCCCCACTGTAAATGCGGGAAAGAGAAAAAAAAAATGGAGATCTTCATTATTCCTGCAGAGATCCATCCCCTGCCCCTCCCCCCGCCCCGCTGTACACTCAAACTGCGTATTAACATTAATTTTCATCATTACTGAGAAAAAATCAAGTTATGATTTTGGTGCACGAACAGTTATCGAACATAACCTCGAACAGCCGAGTTTTTTTCAAATCGTTTGTGTTCGCCGAACGGCTCGAACACCGCCCAAAACAGCTCGAATTTGAGATTGGCGAACAGTTCGAGTCGAACAACGCTCATCTCTACTCTTTACCTCAAAGTGTCTGGGATTGAGGTTGAAACAGGTGGATAACGATTACTGTTGCGGGACCAGTTTGAATTCCACTTTTCCAATCTTCTCTCTGATAATCGGTTGTCTATACGAATACAATGGTGAATGAAGTCACCAAAATTTGTGGGAGCATCGGCCCGGGCTAGTTCATCTTTGAGTGCGCTGGAAAGTCTGTTCTTAAAAAAAGATAATTTTGCAGCATTATTCAATTCGGTAACAATCACCCACCTTCTGAATTCTGTGGCGTACTCTGCAACAGAGTGTTTAACCTGACGTAGCACCATAAGTGTAGCAGAAACTGTTGCACAAAGATTAGGATCATCAAACACCTGCCTCATGGCTGCTAGGAAAGCCTCCAGATCATTAAGTCGATCATCATGAGTTTCAATAAGATGGCTGCCCAGGCTAATACTTTATGTATCAGTAGCATAATGATACACAATACTTTTGATCTGTCAGTATGGAAGTGAGCAGGGTGTGCACCAAAGTACAATCTCAACTGGTTGATGAATCCACGAAATTTGTCACGGCCTCCACTAAACCTGAAAGGTGGGAGTGGAAGGGTGGAGAGGCTGGAGCAATATGTTGATTTTGTAATTTAAGAATCTGTTCAGACTGCAGTGCAATCTTATTGCCTAGATCTTGCACAATATTCTATAGATTCTGTGTAGTTTGTCCAAAAATTTATGAAACGTTAGGAGTTGTCTGAGTTTCAAATGCCGTGTATTTTGTTTTTAGTGTTTGCATATGTTGGAAAGCAAACAGTTCCTCTTATTGAAACGAACCTCCAAATTTCCCTCAGTGGCATCCATGATGAATGCTTGAGTATACTGTTACGATACTGGCAAAGCACTGCTGGAAACCAGTGGTCGAAGGAGGTGCAGCATGCGGTTACAGATGTTATTTGATATAGCAAAGGAGTTGTAGGAAACAATCCATAGATAGGTGAGAATAGTCCACCTAGACAGTCCAGGAGCTAGAGACTGGAACTAGACTAAACAGCTAGACACAATACTAAAGCAATTAGTGAGAGATCCATGTGACTTTAAATAGGCCCAAACAGGAAACAAGATGGATTCCATAAGTTCAGAATCTGCCTTATTAAAGGGCAATTGCCGAATACATCAGCAGCCTCCAGTGGCAAGAAGTGGGATTGCAGAACAATTATTGAGATGAACAAGAGAAGCCACTAGTCGTCAAGCTATAGAACAACATTAATCCTGACAGGCAGGTAGATTCCAGGTGCCACTCGAAGGCGGCGTCCCGCAATAGCAGCTGACCCCGAGGGTCAGAGATGTTAATTCAGATTCCTAGACAGGGCAGGATGACCACTTGGGACAGGAACAGACTGTGCAGACAGGACTGCCACTGGGAAAGGTTGAGATTTTGCAGACAGGACAGCCACTGGGACAGGTTCAGACTGTGCAGACAGGACGGCTTCTGGGACAGGTTCAGACTGTGCAGGCAGGATGGCCACTGAGACAAGTTCTGGTACCGCCGATGCGGCAATGGGTTACAGATACCACGGATGCGGTTTCAGGGTAATGTAACCTAGACACTACTACAGAGACAGTACAGGATAGGGAATCACTATAATAGACTATGGGAAGACAGGATACAGGAATAGCTTTAACAGACTAGGGATGGGGGATCTGGTAACACAGAGTTGCACACACTAAACCACCTAACAGTAAACTATAGGGGTTGCTCAGGCACCTCTCTATTGGGGAGGGTGCCTTTTATACAAGATGCCTCCCAGCTATTGGCTGGGAGACATCTTGCAGTTGTTCACTATGAACTAAATGGCTCCCAGCTGCTGGGGGCATTTACCAAATGTGCACGCTGCTCCTTCAAGAGCAGAGGAGTGCGCGCGTGTACTAGGCGCGGTGCTGGAGCACAGTGTGGCTTGCACAGGGGAGAACAGGGAGAACACCGGGACCACGAGGGAGGGGCAGTGATAAAGCTGGTGTCCTGTCATGGAGGGAGGAGGGGAACCATGCAGGGGTGCCAGCAGATGTTTCAGATAATTCTGAAAAAGGGCATGAGTCAGCCCAGAGGTACATGGGAGGACCTGGTCAATGACCTGAAGAAAGCTGAAACCACAGTCTCAAACATTACCGTTAGTAACACACTACTCCATCATGGATTAAAATCCGGCAGGGCACACAAGGTCCTCCTGCTCATGCCAGCATATGTCCAGGCCCATTTGAAGTTCGCCAATGACCATCTGGATGATCCAGAGGAGGCATGGGAGAAGGTCATGTGGTCAGATGAGACCAAAATAGAACTTTTGTATCAACTCCACTTGCCGTGTTTGGAGGAAGAAGGAGAATGAGTACAACCCCAAGAACACCGTCCCAACTGTGAAGCATGGTGGGGGAAACATCATACTTTGGGGGTGTTTTTTTGGGGGACAGAACAACTTCACCGTATTGAAGGGAGGATGGATGGGGTCATGTATACCAGATTTTGGCAAACAACCTCCTTTCCTCAGTTAGAGCATTGAAATTGGGTCATGGCTGGGTCTTCCATCATGACAATGACCTGAAACACACAGCCTAAGGAATGGCTCAATAAAAAGCATTTGGAGTGGCCTAGCCAAGACCAAACTTGGTCAAGAACTACAGGAAACATCTGACCTCTGTAATTGCAAACAAAGGCTTCTGTACCAAATATTGAGATCTGTTTTTCTATTGTATAAAGTACAATTATACATTGTATAAAATTTGCAAAATCAGCAGTGTATCAGACGGTTTTTATGAGCAGTCATAAGAGACTGGCGGAATTGGCTGCTCACATATCCCCACCCAAGGATGTGTGTATAAAATGGAGATCGAGTGTCTCATTCAGTGGCTGTGTCTGGAGATGTGTGGCTCTCCAGAGTGGTGGTCTGTGTTAGGACCTAAGGAATGGACTGTAACCTGAGCGGACAAACCCGAAACCTTGTATGGACATTTTACTTTGTTTACACTTTGTGCCGGGAAAGGCTGTGTTTTTGTGTTGCTTCCTGAGCGGTTTATGCTATTTAATAAACCAACCTTGATTCCCCTGAAAACACTTCCATGCCTACCTCAATTGCAGCTGAGTGAGTACCAAACCCTACAATTGGTGCTAGAAACACGGGCATGAATCCCAAGGGGCAGTGGTACTGCTACAGAAAAACGTTTATGTTCTGAGTGGAGGCCGCCAGCCAGAAAGGGACGTCCGGCAGCATGGAGGAGCTGATTAAGCAACTGGTGCAGGCTAACCTCCAGCAGCATCAACAGCAGCAGTGGCAACAGCAGCAGGCACAGTAGCAGCAGCATCAACAGCAGCAGCAACAGTGCAACAGCAGCAGCAGATGCAGCAACTACAGCACAAGCAGCAGATGCAGCTCCTGACTGAGGTGATCCATGGCAGGGCAACCGCCCGACCCCCTACTCCAGGTGATGACTCTCACGTGAGGACAATGGTAAGGAGAGCATTGCAAAAGATGACCCTGGGTTATGACGTGGAGGCGTTCCTGACGGTCTTTGAGAGGGTGGCAGAGCGGGAGAAGTTGCCAGTGGGAGGAGGTTTTGGCGCCATATTTAACGGGTGAGCCACAGAAAGCTTATTATGAGTTGGCCTTGCAAGATGCAAAAGAGTATCCCAAATTAAAAATGGAAATCACTTGGGAGTGACTCTGACTGTTAGGGCTCAACGGGTGCACCACTGGGCCTATTGCAGTGACAATCCTCCCCCATCCCAAATGTTTAACCTCTTACACCTGGTCCAAAAAGTGGTTGCAACCTGAATCTTCCTCCCCAGCACAAATAGTGGAGAGGGTCGTCATAGACAGGTTCATACACTCCCTTCCGAGGTCGGTGCAATACTGGGTTGCCCAGGGGGATCGCCGCAATGCCGATGACCTTGTGGGGTTGGTGGAAAGTTATCAGGCGGTAGAGAGTTCATTGGGAAACCAGAGGTTCTAGCGTCTCCATACTGGGGTTCCCAAAAGGGGGCGAACCCCCAAAAGAGGGGAATTATCTCAAGTGGTAGAGACACATCTAGAGGGCGCCCTAGAGCCCAGGAGGGATCTGATTTGCTGCCCAAGGTCCTGCCCCAATACGTAGTATGTTGGAGATGTCATACCCCAGGTCACATAACCGCCCGTTGCCCCAGGACCAATGAGCCAATGGACTGCAGTGCAGGATGGCGCTGTTCATACTTTGCTTGTCCAGCCTCCAGTGCTGTTCCTCAACCAAGCGAGGGACCGCAGGCATGCCTGGTATCAGTGACTGGAGTGCAAGTGACTGCTCTATTAGACTTGGGGAGCTTGGTAACCCTAGTAAGGGCCACAGTTCCTCATTGGCTGGTTCCGGGGAAAAAGGTGGGCATCCTGTGGCCCGAGTGGTAATAGACACAAACTGTGGCGCCGAGTCCCATGAGGTGGACTTGTTGCACCCTGTTATAATAGGGTGGGACTTTTCCTTGTTTTGGGACTTGTGGGAGAAAGGGAGGAAACCAGGTTGTCCAGACAACAACCAGGTCGCTCCTGAAGAAACCTCATTACAGGCCGCCGCCGGGTTTCCTTTTTGTGCGCTTGTTGGGGATGAGGATGAGGCAGGATTCCCGGAAGCCAGCATCCCTGAGCTGGAGGTGTCCGGGGGAAACTTTAGAACCTCCCAGCTCAAAGACTTGACTCTAAAAGGGGCGTTTGATAATGTCACTGTCCTGAATGGTGTTGCTCAAGAGTTGGGGGCTGAAACCCAATTTCCGTACTTTGCCGTAAATGGGGAGTTACTATATCGGGTCACCGAGCTCAGAAGGGAGGTAATCGAGCAGTTACTAGTGCCTGGGCCATACAGACGCAGGGTGTTAGATATGGCCCATGCACATGTCTTAAGTGGTCACCTGGGGGTAGAAAAAAAACAAGAAAGGATCCTCCAGAGGTTCTACTGGCCGGGTTGTCACCGAGAAATTGTAAATTACTGTAGGTCATGTCCCACCTGCCAGCTGATGTGGCGCCCCTGAGGGTTCGGTCGCCACAGAGGTACTGCATCTCATCCAGAGGTGTGGTATCTCACTCTTAGGTAAGGAAGGAGTACTGTTATGATCTGCTACAAGAACTAAGGAAAGAAAGGGAATCTGTCCCTACAATAAGACTAAGCTGATTCCCTACGTTACAGCGGGCGACCTGTTCCTTGTGAACAGACCCGCCTTCATCCTCAGCTAATCTGAACGCAGACCTATAGAATAAAGGGAGGGGTCCCTAAAAGAACTAAGGACAGGGACAAAATTGGACACCTCCTAGCAGATGTTGTAGCGGAGCAAAAAGACAAACAGACAAAAAGTACTTAGAGGTCCAAAGGACCAAACGAACTAGAGAGATAGATACAAAAGCACCTGGCTAGATAGAGAGTCAACTAACACTGAAGTCCAGCAAAGCCAGAAGGGCGGAGCTGGAATAAATAGGCAGCAGGTCACGTGACCAAAATAGAAAAAAACTAACAGGAGAGTTCTAACAGTACCCCCTCTTCTATGAGGATCCTCCGTATCCTCCAGGCCCAGGCCTATCAGCAAACCTCCTGTGGAACGCTCTGACAAGTCTAGGAGCAGAGACATCATCCGCCCCTACCCAGGAGTTATCCTCGGGACCGAAACCTTTCTAAGCGACGAGATACTGCAATCTCTCTCTACGTCTTCTTGAATTCAGGATACGAGAAATTTCATATTCGTCGTCTTCCACCACCGGAGGAACTGTGACAGTAGCATCCCTATCCGATACATCAGCCTTTTTCAACAAGGAAACAAGAAACAGGATTAATCTTCCAGGAGGTGGGGACCTCCAACCTAACAGCAGACTGATTAACCACCTGAAGCACCTTAAATGGCCCCACAAACTTCGGACCCAATTTTTTAGAGGGAATCCTCAACCGCAGATTCTTTGAAGACAACCAAACCATGTCACCCACCGTAAACAAAACGTCTTTACGTTTCCTGTTAAAATACTTCTTGGACTTTTTGTTAGCCTCTTGAAGGTTACAACGTACGTCAGTCAAAACTCTCTCCAAATCACCGGAAAAATTCTCCTCCTCCGGCACAGCCAACACCAATTTGGAGAACGAACCAAACGACGGATGTCTCCCAGTACAACCAAAAAAAAAGGAGAACACCCAGCAGAAGAGGATGTATGGTTGTTGAGAGCAAATTCAGCGAGTGGCAGAAACTCAGACCACCCCTCTTGATTGTCTGCCACAAAACAACGCAAAAACTGTTCCACATCCTGGTTCTTTCTTTCTGTCTGTCCATTAGACTCAGGATGATACCCAGATGAAAATGACAAATGGACTCCCAGCCTGTCACAAAAAGCACGCCAAAAACGAGCCACAAACTGAGGTCCCCTATCAGAAACAATGTCGGTGGGAACGCCATGGAGTCTGACAATTTCCTTAACAAACGCCTTAGCGAGTGTCTTAGCGCAGGGTAGTTTAATGAAAGGAACTAAATGACACATCTTGCTAAAACGGTCCACGACCACCCAGATTACAGTGAAACCCTCGGATACTGGAAGGTCAGTAATAAAATCCATTGCCAGATGCGTCCAAGGCGCACTAGGAACCTCCAGAGGGCAAAGCAACCCCGCAGCAGGGGTATGCGAAGCCTTTGACCTAGCACACACCGTACATTGACGCACCCACTTGATGACTTCCTTCTGCCACCCATGCCACCAAAAACTGCGACCTATAAGTCTCTTAGTCTCAGAAATTCCTGGATGACCTGCCAACCGAGACTCATGATATTCCACAAACAAATCTTTCCTAAAGGTTCTAGGCACAAACAACCTCCCATGGGGAGTGTTAGATGGGGCATCCTCCTGGGCTTTCAGAATCCCATCTTCCAAAACGGAGTCCAATGCTGCTACCACAACTCCTTCCTGTAAAATGCTCTCCTCCTCCTCGGTACCAACCATGGGAGAAAAACTGCGAGATAAAGCATCGGCTTTAACATTCTTGTTACCAGGGATGTACGTAACAGAAAAATTAAACCGAGAAAAAAAAAGTGCCCACCTAGCCTGACGGGCATTCCAGCGCTTGGCAGCATCCAGATAAATCAAATTTTTATGATCAGTGAAAACCTGAACCGGAAATTTAGCACCTTCCAAGAAATGCCGCCAATGTTCAAACGCGAGTTTAATAGCCAGCAATTCCTGATTACCAACATCGTAATTAAGTTCGGTTTCTGAAAATTTTTTCGAAAAAAAAGCACAGGGATGTACTCCATCCTTGTTCTCCTGAGACAAAACCGCACCGACCCCCACCGAAGAAGCATCAACCTCAACCAAAAAAGGCCTGGTCTCATCAGGCTTCATAAGGATAGGGGCAGAACTGAACCTCTCCTTGAGATACACAAAAGCTTAAATGGCCTCAGTAGTCCAATGGACAGCATTCGCACCTTTCCTGGTGAGATCGGTCAGCGGCTTAACAATTCTAAAAAAATTCTTAATGAATTTTCTGTAATAATTGGCGAAGCCCAAAAATCTCTGTATCGATTTCAAACCAATAGGCCTAGGCCATTCCTGCACAGCCTGAACCTTCACAGGGTCCATCTCAAAGCCCTCGCTGGAGATAATGTAGCCCAAAAAACGAATTCTCTGCACAGTGAACTCACATTTCTCCAGCTTAGCAAAAAGTGCTTTGTCACTTAATAACTGCAAAACCTCACATACGCTCTGCCAATGAGACTCCAGATCTGGCGAATAAATCAAAATGTCATCCAAATACTCAACCACATTCTTACCAATCAAAGGTCTCAGGATGTCATTAATAAGGTTCTGAAAAAACGCGGGTGCATTGGTAAGACCAAAAGGCATCACCAGATTCTCAAAATGACCTACCGGAGTGTTAAAAGCAGTTTTCCATTCATCCCCCTCCTTTATTCGTAACAAATTGTATGCCCCCCGGAGATCAATTTTAGAGAACCACTTGGCCCCCACTAACTGGTTAAACAAGTCAGGAATTAACGGCAATGGGTAGGAATTGCGTACGGCAATTTTATTAATTTTGCAAAAGTCCAGACATGGACGTAAACCGCCGTCCTTTTTTTTTACAAAAAAAAATCCAACAGCCACTGATGACTTAGAAGGTCTTATGTGACCAGCAGCCAAGCTCGTCTGTATGTATTCCTCCAAGGCCTTTCACTCAGGAATAGTCAGATTAAATAAGCGACTCTTGGGAAGAGTAGCTCCAGGAACAAACTCAATGGTGCAATCATAGTCCCTATGAGGAGGTAAAACTTGCGACTCCTCCTCTGAAAAAACCTTCCAAAAATCCTGAATAGGTACATTTAATTCCCCTTTTTCCACAGCCGCAATGCGACCGTTACAACACTTATCATAGCACTTAGGATTCCATGACTTAATCTCATTAGTAGACCAGTCCAGTAAAGGATTGTGCAGTTTTAACCAAGGCAAACCTAAAACTACTGGAGAAGGTAAATTATTTAATACCACCAAATCCAAATTTTCCTGGTGAATACCATTGATAGTGAGGGGAAATTCAGCAACCTTGTGAGTAATACATTTCAAAGTAGTGTTGTCAATAGCAATCACAGAAATAGGTGATGACAAAGGTTTGGATTCCAATTTAAGTTTTTCCAAAAACCCCTTATCAATCACATTAAGTGTTGAACCACAATCCACAAATACCTGAAATTCAATCAAATCTTCCTGCAATAGGGTATTCCCTGAAAGAAATACTTCCTTAGAATTCAAACAAGCAATACGGGCGTAACTGAACTTTCTTTTTCCTTTGCTTAAACGAAGCTCACAGTTCTTAATTAAATGGTCAGATTTACCACAGTAAAAACACAATCCCTTGGAAAACCTGCGGTCTCTTTCCTGAGAGCGGAGTGACATTGCCCCAACCTCCATCGGTTCTCCGCCGTCCGAGCAGACCCTCTGAGGACTAGGAGCTGCCATTGCAGGAATTTTCTCATCATTTACCCTGGCACGCAGTCTCCTGTCCACACGTATAGCTAATTGCATGGCCTCTTGCAATGTCACAGGTGCAGGAAATGCAATCAGCAGATCTTTAACCCTTTCACTTAGACCGGCAAGAAACGAACATTTTAATGCAGTATCATTCCATTTCACTTCTGAAGACCACCTTCTGAAGTGTGTACAATAATTTTCAACATCACCTGACCCCTGCTTCAAACGTCTCAGTTCTGTCTCAGCAGATGAGACTCGATCAGGATCATCATACAATAACCCCATAGCAGAAAAAAAATCCTCCACTGAACTAAAACACGGATCATTAGGTTGGAGAGAAAAGGCCCACCCCTGTGGTTCTTTGCGCAAAAGTGACATGATAAACCCAATGCGCTGTGATTCATTCCCAGAGGACCTGGGTCTCAAACGAAAATATAATAAACAAGCATTTTTAAAGGAAAAAAAATCTTGTTGTTTACCATCAAAAATATCAGGCAGTCCTACCTTTGGTTCCACAAAATGCGCTCCAGGACAGCTACTCACGTGTTGCTGGAGATCGGCCACCTCTAGAGACAATCCCTGCAGGCGTTGAGCCAACTCTTGAACAGACACCATACTGATCCCAGGATTTCTTTCCAAGTTTAGTTTAGGCTGGACTTACTGTTATGATCTGCTACAAGAACTAAGGAAAGAAAGGGAATCTGTCCCTACAATAAGACTAAGCTGATTCCCTACGTTGCAGCAGGCGACCTGTTCCTTGTGAACAGACCCGCCTTCATCCTCAGCTAGTCTGAACACCGACCTATAGAATAAAGGGAGGGGTCCCTAAAAGAACTAAGGACTGGGACAAAATTGGACACCTCCTAGCATATGTTGTAGCGGAGCAAAAAGACAAACAGACAAAAAGTACTTAGAGGTCCAAAGGACCAAACGAACTAGAGAGATAGGTACAAAAGCACCTGGCTAGATAGAGAGTCAAATAAAACTGAAGTCCAGCAAAGCCAAAAGGGCGGAGCTGGATTAAATAGGCAGCAGGTCACGTGACTAAAATAGAAAAAAACTAACAGGAGAGTTCTAACAAGTACAGCCCGGGACCCTAACACTTGCATCCAACACACTCCACTTCAGAGGGCAGGGCGAGATTGCTCCTAAGGGAGAGCACAGTCCCTGGTCCCTAGCTGAAGGGTGGAACTATGTAGTGGGTGTGGGTGGAGGAAGAAGATTGGGGGAGCACATGAAAGGAAGTGATATCAAAAGAGGGTGGAACATTCTAGTACAGAACAGTCTACAGTGAGAGGAGTTGGGAGCAGGAGCTCTGTAGGAGCTCTGCTCAGGAGGAGGGCCTGAGGAGAGGCCCAGGACTGAAGGAGAAAGAGAAGGAGAGGAGCAGGAAAGGCTCCAGGAATGAGGAAGGGACCCCAGGGGTACGGGCAGTGCTGGAGGCCACCCGTACGCCCGAATCTACCAGGAGGTGGAGGGGTCAGGCCACACAAAGGGGACCGGTCCCTCAACTAGCGGAGGACTTTATGTCTCAACTAGAAACTGGAGGCTGCAGTAATTTAAGTCCTGCAGCCAACAGTCCATATCAGTCTCACCAAGAAGGTAGCCATAGAGGAGCCAGGGGACGGAACAGACGTCGCCCGACAAGGCCCGCGGGTACTGGATTGGGACACTAGGTGTGAGGTGTAGGAAGACGGCCAGAGAGAGAGAACGCACAGAAGGGGGTCCCACTAAGTACTCCGGAGATACCTGAGGGTTGGCTGAACCCCTCCCTGAGTAAGCGCAGCACGACGAGAGAAGTTACACCGGTACCTGTAACTTGGACTGCAACAACCGTGATTAAAGACCCTGAAGACTGCACCCCACTGTCTCTGTGATTATTATCTACGCCTTCACCCCTGCACTACAACGCCCAGCATCACCTATAACATCTACAACATTTCTACACTGCCCTGGAGCTAAGCTCTGCCTGTGGAGAGCTGAACCAACTCTGCTGCGTCATCATCAGCTCCAGAGCATCTGCACCGCAGCGGCGGCTCCATATAGCCGCATACCACAGGTGGCGTCACGAACTATATATATATATAAAACTATAAAATCCCCTGTAAATAATTCCCTTTTTACTGAGCGCCCTGGGCCACGGCCCGGGTCACCGCCACTGTGACATCTCCTCTAGCAACGACCGGCCCAGCACCGAGTACCCCACGGCCCAGGGGGCGCATCACTGATCTCCCCAATAGCCCATTTCTGTAGCCCCTTAGTGCCGTTGCCAATCATTGAGGTGCCATTTGATCGCATAGCCATGGATCTAGTGTCCTGGTCAAGTCCGCCAGAGGACATCGGTATATCCTGGTGGTACTGGATTATGCTACTCAGTATTCGAAGGCCGTCCCACTGCGTAACTCCTCTGCCAAATGTATAGCCCGGGAGTTGGTCCACATCTTCTCTAGAATGTGGTTGCCTAAAGAGATCTTAACGGACCAAGGGACCCCATTTATGTCAAGGGTGATGAGGGAGTTGTGCAAAACCCTGCAAATCACACAACTCAGGACCTCAGTCTATCACCCTCAGACAGATGACTTAGTGGAGAGGTTTAATAAAACCTTGAAGGCCATGTTAAAGAAGGTCATAGAGAAAGACGGCTGCGACCAGGACTGTCTACTGCCGTACCTTCTGTTCTCCATTATAGAAGTCCCACAGGCCTCTACTAGGTTCTCCCCGTTTGAGCTGTTATATGGCTGACACCCCCACGGACTCCTGGACGTAGCAAAGGAGACCTAGGAGGCTGAGTCTACACCTTACAGGAGTATAATCGAACATGTGGCCCAGATGTAAGAGAGGATTGCAGAGGTAATGCCTATTGTGAAAGAACACCTCCTCAAAGCACAAGAGGCACAGTCGTGTACTAGTGCTGGTACCTAAGGTGGAGAGCAAGTTCCTGGCCAAGTGGCATGGCCCCTATGAAGTAGTTGAAAAGCTTGGTGACATCAACTACAGGGTCCACCAACCTGGGAGAGGGAAGCCCTACAAGGTGTATCATGTCAACCTTATTAAGCCGTGGCGAGACAGGGAGCCTGTGAAAGCTCCATGTTTGATGGTGAGGACTGAAACCGATGTGGAGGAAGTCAAGGTGGCAGAGTTGCTGTCATGTGCCCAGAAGCAACAATGCCGAGAGTTTCTGCAGTGGAACAGGGACCCGTTCTCGGATCTACTGGGCTGTACTCAGGCCATAGAGTATGAGGTACCTCGAAGGAGGTGAAGCGCATGCTGAATCTGGGGGTCATCGACAGGGACGGACTGGTAGTGAAATTCAGCCCTGACATTTGAAATCATACAGGCCCATGCTGTCCCCATCCCCAAGCACCAGATGGGTATAAATTACTAATATTACCCTGCCTGAAGGAAATCAAGATTTACTACAAGACCAATATTTCTAATAATGCCAGTAATACTGCTATGTAAGATTAAATAATTATTGTATCAAAATAATAACATTGGCAAATACCAACAAACCATAGCCAAATATTGGCAGCATATACAGTATTGCTAATACCACCATATTGATTGTTAAAGGGGTTGAGGTTAAAGTTGGGCATTGGGAGCGACCGTCATGTGACTGCAAGTATGCAATTTTAACACCTCCAGCCTAATTGTACTCGGATTTGCTAATTTCACTTGTATTGAGTGAGGCTGTGCACGTCTGACAGTCATATCGCATTCTCGCGGTGACATGATTAGGGGCGTAACTTCAGTAGGTGCGAGGGTTGCAATTGCACCCAGGCCCTGGAGCCTAGGGGGCCCCAAAAGTCCCTTTGGCTTATATGAAAATACCATTGCTATTAAAAACTTGCAGTAAGTGGGGGCCCCATTAGAGCTTTTGCTTTGGGGCCCATGCTGTTGAAGTTATGCACTAGAGAATCCTCAAAGGCACGAGCTCTGTGAGGATTCAGAGGTCTGCAATCACATAGAGTCACTGCAGACTATCTTCAAACTTAGACAACTACTTTAACCAAAAACACTGCACTAAGACTGATATTACCACCATACAGTGACATATAATGTTAATATCAGTTTTACACCAGTGTTCTGTAGACCATATACGAAAAAATCATATCACGTCACAGTCAAAGAAGAGCATATCTCCCAACTTTTTAAGAAACGGAGAAGGAAATGTATTGCAGCACTTGGACAGTTATTTGCCCTTACTAAAGGAACTAAGTGATCTCACTTTATCTCACTCACTTTGATACCCCTTTCATAATCCCCATAGTAGTGTATTATGCCCCCACAAAGTGTGATGACCCCACACAGTATGATTACCCCACAAACCTTACACAAAGTATGATGCCCTACAGCACCCCACACAGTAAGATTGTCACCACAGACCCTCACACAGAATGATGTCCACCACAGGCCCCTATATAAAGTGTGATGTCCACCAAAGCCCCCCTGTACAGTATGATTAGCCCGCAGCCCCCATATAGTATGATGTCCCCCATAACCATCCTATACACTATGATAATCACCACAGTCCCCAACATAGTATAATGTACCCATAGACCTCCACACCGTATAATGTCCACCACACCAATCCTACACAGTAAAATGGTCCCCCACAGTTACCCCACACAGTATGATAGATCCCCATACACTATGGAGATCCCCCATATCCTCAATACTATATGAAGGTCCTCCTACAGCCCCCTATATAGTATGATGGTCCACATCATAGTCCCCTATATACCGTAGTATGCTGGTCCACCTCACAGCCCCCCATATAGTATGAGGGTCCCTCCAGCAGCCCCCTATATAGTATGATGGCCCCCCCAAGATCCCAATATAGTATGATGGTCCACCCCACAGTTCCTTGTATATTATGATGGTACACCTCACAGTCCCTATATAGTATGATGGTATCCCTTAACAGCCCCCCATATAGCATGATAGTTCACCTCATAACTCCCTATATAGTATGACGGTCCACCTCACAGTCCCCCATATAGTATGATGGTCCCCCCAACAGCCCCCTATGTAGTATTATGGTCCCCCCAACAGTACACTATATAGTATGTTGGTCCAACTCACAGAGACCCATATAGTGTGATGGTACACCAGAGCCCCCCCCAAAATAGAAAATAAATCCCTATACTCACCTAATCCAGATTCCTCATCCTCCACAGCATCTGTCTCCTCTTCTATCCATTCTAAAAGTGGATGCCGGCGGTGAGATGCAGTGATGTCATTGCACCTCCGACGTCCCCTGCTTGACGCCGACCTCCAGCAGGCCACAGACAGAAGGGACACTCATGACTTGCTGGGGTAAGTGACGGAGCCAGTGACTTTGTCTTCCGTCACAGCTGTTAACAGTATGAGTGATTTGAGGATGTCGATTTTGTTAACAATATAGCAAATAAGGCAGCCCACAACCAGACAGTCGCTTCTGGCATTTGCCAGAATTGCCGGATGGCCAGTCCAGCCCTGGTCATCGAAGAGTTCAAGAGGGGCTGGTCTAGTCCCATAGTCTTAGTGCCGAAACCAGATGGAGAATGGTGGTTCTGCAATGACTATAGGAAACTGAATGAGGTCTCTAAGTTTGATTCGTACCCAATGCCCAGGGTAGATGAACTAATTGAGAGACAAGGGCCAGCCAGGTACATTACCACCCTTGACCTCACAAAAGGGTATTGGCAGATACCTATGTCCCAAGAGGCCAAGGAGAAGACCTTGGCCTTTTCAATGCCAGATGGGTGTTTCCAATATACTAGGAAGCCGTTTGGGTTGCAAGGAGCACCAGCTGCCTTCCAGAGAGTCAAGGACCGGATCCTAATGTGACACCCCAGGGGTCTGGTTGCCACAGTGATAGAGATATTACGTCTGAGAGCAGGTGGGAGGTCTCTTGGTCAGGGATCCTATGCATGCCACACCTCCTGCCCAGTCCTGGGAGGGGAAGAACTTCCCCTATATAAACCTAGGGCTGAGGCAGGGTTAGTGAGTAGAGAAGAAGTAGAGACAGAGAAAAGAAGCAAATATAGGAACAGAACATCAGGAGCTCTGTGGGAGCAGTGTTACAAGGAGTCAGGGGCTGGCAGCTGCAGAGCTCGCCCTGACTGAGAAGTATCACCGGACCCGGAGTCCGAGGCTGTGGGGACTAATCTCTACCCAGCAGCAGAAACCGACCGGCAGGGGATTGCAGGTCCTCTGGCCCAGAAACCCGAAGGCACGGTCACACGCGTGGGACCAGCACCGCCATCGTGGAGCGGAAGCCATTAGAAGGCCCCGAGTCACCGGCCATACGGGTGAGCACCACACGGTACACTCAGGGACGTGGGCTACTTTTACCTGCCTCTAGCAAGGTAGCCAGAAGAGTACAGTTAGTTGGGAAGGCCTACAACTCCGCCTGGCCAGGGGAGATCCCATCTGCTCAAGGACTGACCAGGCACCGATTGCTAGCAAGTACTCCGGGAGGGTCTATCTTTGTCACCAGTAAAGACCCTGAACTACACCGCATCGTCTCTGAGTGGTCCCTGCTATCCCCATCATCCACGTCGGCTGCCCTGAGGCCATACCCCTCCCGTTGGGGGTTATACCATCCACGCTGCACGAATCCTTCCACCGGCCTCAGCGGTCTGCCCTGCAGCGGCAGCTCCATAGCTACATTCAACGGGTGGCGTAGTCATCCACCATCTACTGCTAATAGACTGCCACTTAGTCTGACTCCCTGGGCACGGACCGGGTCACCGCCACGAGACTACTACCCCCATCTGATCCGGCTCCGGGTAGGCACCCGCGTGCGCAACGCTGCGCGACTCAGGCCCAGGGGCGCGTCAACTTTTGGCGTAGTCGGCAGGATTTCGTGCCCGCAACCACCGGGTACTGCGTGCCTGAAAAAGAGACTTTTAAAACTTACCATCCGTGAAGTTTTCCCACCATCCGGCGCCATCTTCAGCCTTCTTCCCGCCATCCGTGAGGTTTTCCCGCCATCCGGCGCCATCTTCAGCCTTCTTCCCGCCATCCGTGGAGTTTTCCCGCCGTTGGCCGCCATCTTGAAGACGCCGCGCGGGAAGAAGAGGGGCGTGGACTCCGAAAGCGCGCGAGAACTGAAGCCCCGCCTCACGTCCGGACGTTGCGTAAGGTCCTGGAAGGAGCCCAGCAGACGCCGACGTCACAGGAGCGCGACGGAAGGTCCTCAACCCTGACGATCCACTGCGGAGCCGCGGCCTACGGAAGAGGATCATCGCAAGGTAGGCCACGGTCCACTAGGGGGGAGAAGGGTGTCGGATACGGAGGAGAGCTTCACCGCTCCAACCCCCGCCAGCGCCACCGCTGTGGCGGTCATGCCTTTCACCATGCCCTATATCCCGGGGGCAGCCTGGCTACCCCAGTACTCAGGGGAGTCACATACCCTGCAGGACTTTAGAGAAAAACTGGATAGCCTCTTCCAGGTGTACCCCCTCACAGAAGAGCAAAAAGTGAGCATCCTGGTGGCCCAATTAACCGGGGCAGCCCAAAGGGAGGTAAAGTCCTGGCCACCTGGGGGGAGGACTGTCGCAGGGATACTAACCCGGCTGAGGGACACCTTTGATACCCGCACCTCAGCCGAGATCAAGCTTAGATTCTACGGGTGCAAACAGCGGGCACATGAGAGTATAAGGGACTATGCCCTGAACCTACAAGAGGCCCTGAGGGCCATTAAGCAGACCGACCCTGACGGCGTGGGAGACGAGGACAGGCTGTTAACTGAACAATTTATAGAGGGTTTATATTGCAATGCCCACCGAACCCAGTTGCGGGCAATGGCCTTACAGGACCCTCATCTGGGATTTGCACAGTTCAAGGACAGAGCCATCCGGGTGCTCCGAGAACCGGCACCAGGTGGCGTTGTGACCCACAGACGCCCCACTACCACTTACCACCAGGAGGCGGCGCCCTTGTCGGCAGGGCCTGTGGGAGCTGATGCGCAGGCTTTGAACAATGACTCGGCTCCAGACCTGCACCATCAGGTCCAAGAGCTAGCTAAAAGCGTTGCTGCGCTAACCCGAACTGTGCAGTCTTTACAGGTTTCCACTCCAGGGAAGATCCAGCTGGAATCCGGACCGGAGGACATCCCGTGGCGTCGACCAAGGAGGACCCCACCGGCCAGAGGAAGACCCAGCGACCGATACAACGAGGACGGACAACCCATCTGCCGCCGCTGCAATCAACCCGGACATATGGCAAGGTACTGTCCTTTAAACGGGCACAACCTAGGGTAGAGGGCCAACCCCTAGGAAAAAGATCATCAGGCCCATCGAACTGGCGCGACAAATATGTGGGCGGACGTCCAGTCTTGCCTGTGGTACTGGATGGCATTCCTATGAGTGCCCTACTGGACACCGGATCACAGGTCACCACCATCCCGTACGTGCTCTTCAAGCAGTACTGGAATGACTCGGATATTACCCGCTACCCTGACGACGATTTGAGTATCATCGCCAGCAATGGTCAGCCCGTGCCACAGATCGGATTTAAAGAGGTGACCATTAAAATTGGTAGAGTTGAACTGGCAGCACAGGGACTGATCATTGTAGACATTGACAAACACGAGAGTCACCCAAAGATAACTCTAGGAACTAATGTAATTGAAAATTGTCTTGCAGAGGTGATTTTCCTTTTACAGCAGGTTGCCAAGAACGCCAGCACCGGCGAGCAGCGAGTGCTCCAAAAAGAGATCCGGGCACTGATGCGACGGCAACAGGTGGAACTCTCCGGCGGTGAGATTGGTAGCGTGAGAATGTGTGACCCTTTCCCTATTGCCATGCCCCCAAAAAGTGAAATGATGATTTGGTGCCGGGCAGCTATTGGTCTGAGAGGTAGAGATTACCAGGCAATGGTAGAGCCAGTTTACTCAGACAGTAGGCCCACCATCTTGACAGCACGGGGGGTGGTTAATGTACGCCATGGGAGGGTGCCCGTTCGCATAATCAATATCGGGAAGAGGGAAGTGTACCTGCCCCGGTATGCCACGCTAGCCAAATTATATACCATCAACCAAAATGCTATACAATCTGTGGAACCCTTGCCTCCATCTCACCCGGAGGAAGGTAACGGCTCTAAGAAAACAATGGAGGACTGGTGTCAGCAACTACATTTGGGTACTGACTCCACTCCCTCACACCAGAAACAGGGAGTCTATCGGGTGGTTCAAGAGTACGAGAGAGTGTTTAGTAAACACCCGTTAGACTTCGGGCGAGTCAAGGGGGTAGAACACCACATCCCCACGGGAGACCATCCTCCCATAAAAGAGAGGTATCGACCCGTACCCCCTGCACACTACCAACACGCCAAGGGGATGCTTAGAGACATGAAGGAGGCTGGGGTGATCAGGGATAGCTGTAGCCCCTGGGCAGCTCCACTAGTCTTAGTCAAAAAGAAAGACAACACCATGAGGATGTGTGTAGATTACCGGAAAATCAATCGTATCACACACAAGGATGCGTACCCCTTACCAAGGATAGAGGAGTCTTTGGCTGCTTTAAGATCTGCTAACTTCTTCTCTACCTTGGATCTCACTAGTGGGTACTGGCAGGTTCCTGTAGCAGAGGCGGACCGGGAGAAGACCGCATTCACCACCCCGATGGGACTTAGCGAGTTTACCTGTATGCCGTTCGGACTCTGCAACGCACCAGGAACCTTCCAACGATTAATGGAGTGCTGTCTGGGCCACAGAAACTTCGAGACGGTCCTGTTGTACCTGGACGATGTCATCGTATATTCTAAGACTTATGAGGACCACCTGAAACACCTGGCGGAAGTGTTCGAAGCTCTGGCAAGCTACGGCCTAAAGGTGAAACCCTCCAAGTGTCACCTCCTGAAACCAAAGGTGCAGTACCTGGGACACGTGGTGAGCGCTGACGGAGTGGCTCCCGACCCTGATAAGATCACCACAATTAAGGAATGGCCAAGTCCCTCCAGTGTAAAGGAAGTGCGGCAGTTCCTCGGGTTGGTAGGCTACTACCGCAGGTTCATCCCCGGTTTCACCAAAAAGGCAGCGCCTATGCAAGACCTCCTGATAGGCCAGTCCCGGAAGGCCAAGAACCAGAAGCCGCCCTTCAGATGGGAGAAGTTGGAAGAAGAGTCCTTCCGCCAGCTGAAGATGGCCCTCACGGGGGATGAAATCCTGGCGTACCCGGATTACAGCCAGCCCTTTATCCTCTACACCGACGCAAGTAACATCGGGCTAGGAGCCGTGCTGTCCCAGATCCAGCAGGGGAAAGAGCGAGTAATCGCTTACGCCAGCCGAAAACTGCGACCCACCGAAAGAAACCCTGAGAATTACAGCTCATTTAAGCTAGAGTTCCTGGCAGTGGTGTGGGCAGTCACCGAACGCTTTAAGCACTACCTCGCTTCTTCCCGGTTCGTCGTGTACACGGATAACAACCCGTTGACACACCTGGACACGGCAAGACTCGGTGCCCTAGAGCAGAGATGGATGGCCCGCCTGTCCAACTACGAGTTCACCATCAAATACCGGGCAGGACGCTCCAATACCAACGCGGACGCCCTGTCCAGGATGCCAAACCTACCGGACGTAGGAGAAGATCCAGAGGGACTGGAAGAAGTCGAACTCCCCGCGTTTCACCGTCATGGGACTATCCAGTATTCCCATCGGGTAAGGAGTAAGCAAGGCGCTACGCTTAACCCCTTACCTCACTACAACTGGGCGGAAACACAGGACAGTGACCCTGCCGTCCAGCTGGTGAAGGAGATGCTGACTCGGCCAGAGGCTCGCCTTGACCCAGACGCTCCGGAGGAAGCCAAGCAACTGTGGGCTGAAAAGAGTAGACTGTTCCTTTACAAGGGGAAGTTGTGCCGCAGAATGGTTAACTCCCGGACGCATGAACTAATCTGGCAAGTAGTGGTGCCACGAAGAGACGCAGCCATGGTGATGGAGGCATACCACGACGGGGCTGGACACTTCGGATGGAAGAAGCTGGAGTTCCTGCTGCGCGAGCGGTTCCACTGGGTAGGCATGAGGGGAACCATCGAGAGGTGGTGCAGAGACTGTGGCCCGTGCAACCTAAGAAGGAAGGACCGTGCCAGCCAGAAGACTCCCCTGCAGTCCATCGCCACCCGGCAGCCGTTGGAACTGGTAGCCTTGGATCATGTAAAACTGACCCCAAGCAGAAGTGGCTACGTCTACGCACTAACCATCGTGGATCACTACTCCCGGTTCTTGGTTGTCGTCCCCGTCAAGGACTTAACAGCTCGAACAGCAGCTAGAGCCTTCCAGCAGCATTTCTGCCGTCCACACGGGTACCCGGACCAAGTGTTGACAGACCAGGGACCTGCCTTTGAAGCGGAGGTCTTCCAAGAATTCTGCACTCTGTATGGCTGCCGGAAGATAAGGACGACACCCTATCATCCGCAAACTAATGGACTTTGTGAGAAAATGAACCAGGTGGTAATGGATCTTCTGAAAACGTTGCCCTTGGAAGAACGCGGTCTGTGGCCTGAGAAGCTGCCCGATCTGGTGGACCTATACAACCACATCCCGGTAGGTTCCACCAACTGTACCCCGGCTTACCTAATGAGGGCGAGACCTGGTAAGTTACCTGTTGACCTGGAAATGGGAGTCCTGACACCCGAGGACACTTCACCAGAAGCAGACTGGGACACAGAGAGGCAGCAGCAGTACCGGAGAGTACAGGAGAGCGTGGAGCGAAGTCTCTGTCAGGCTAGGGAAAGACAAGAGAAAACTTACAACCAGTATGCTCCCGCTGTTCCCCTGGTACCCGGAGAGCAGGTCTTGAAGAGAAAAAGACGGCTCCACAAGTTGGACGACCAGTGGGAGAAGGACCCGTACACCGTACTGCCCTCAAGCCACGATAACCCAAAGGTCTGTACCATCAGTAAAGACGGAGGGGAAACCACAACCATTGTATCCCGGGATCACCTGAAGAAGTGTCCCGAACAGCTACGGAACCTTGAAGAGGAACAAGAAGACCCTCGACCCGTAGAGGAAAGGGAAGACATGGTTAGTACTGTGCTCGGAGACTTCCCTCGGTCTTGGACTCAAGTCAATGGCGCAGTTGTGGTACCCGTACTCACCTTCCTCCAACCAGCATCCCAAGCACCTACGGAGCGACAGGTAGAGCTGGAAGAGCAGCCGGTCCAGGAGGCAGAAGACTCCACACAAGCAGAACAGGAGGATCAACCCTCTGCTTATAGTGAGCCTGCCGTACCCCTAGTGAGCCAAGGAGCCGGTAGACAGCTGCCCAGTTTACCCTTGACAGCTCCTACACCCTGTAGTTCAGGGCTAGACAGTCAGCTCCGTAGGTCCACTAGGGCCACTAGAGGCCAGTAACCCGCACGTTGGAGGATTTGAAATGTATAAATTGTTTTATTTGTGGTTATCTGTTTTTCTTGTTGCTTGTGTATAATTATGTGTTTCTAGTTGTTTATAGGAGTCTTTGGTGGATTTACCGGGAATCCTTTGTACATAGTTGGAGCGTAACCCAGGACGGACTAAAGACTGTTAAGGACTCGGGGCAGGACAGACCCCTACCTGGTTACGTCTCCCTGTTTTGGTGAAATGGACACCTTGCTTTCTTCAAAGACTGCACCCGGTTACGGACATGCCGTGACCACCTTTATGTGTTTCTTTATTGTATTGTTATTGTTATACCTTGTTATGTTTTTCCAAAAATATGTTTAGTTCCGGAGTACTAAATTTCACTAGGGGGGAATGTGACACCCCAGGGGTCTGGTTGCCACAGTGATAGAGATATTACGTCTGAGAGCAGGTGGGAGGTCTCTTGGTCAGGGATCCTATGCATGCCACACCTCCTGCCCAGTCCTGGGAGGGGAAGAACTTCCCCTATATAAACCTAGGGCTGAGGCAGGGTTAGTGAGTAGAGAAGAAGTAGAGACAGAGAAAAGAAGCAAATATAGGAACAGAACATCAGGAGCTCTGTGGGAGCAGTGTTACAAGGAGTCAGGGGCTGGCAGCTGCAGAGCTCGCCCTGACTGAGAAGTATCACCGGACCCGGAGTCCGAGGCTGTGGGGACTAATCTCTACCCAGCAGCAGAAACCGACCGGCAGGGGATTGCAGGTCCTCTGGCCCAGAAACCCGAAGGCACGGTCACACGCGTGGGACCAGCACCGCCATCGTGGAGCGGAAGCCATTAGAAGGCCCCGAGTCACCGGCCATACGGGTGAGCACCACACGGTACACTCAGGGACGTGGGCTACTTTTACCTGCCTCTAGCAAGGTAGCCAGAAGAGTACAGTTAGTTGGGAAGGCCTACAACTCCGCCTGGCCAGGGGAGATCCCATCTGCTTAAGGACTGACCAGGCCCCGATTGCTAGCAAGTACTCCGGGAGGGTCTATCTTTGTCACCAGTAAAGACCCTGAACTACACCGCATCGTCTCTGAGTGGTCCCTGCTATCCCCATCATCCACGTCGGCTGCCCTGAGGCCATACCCCTCCCGTTGGGGGTTATACCATCCACGCTGCACCATCCTTCCACCGGCCTCAGCGGTCTGCCCTGCAGCGGCAGCTCCATAGCTGCATTCAACGGGTGGCGTAGTCATCCACCATCTACTGCTAATAGACTGCCACTTAGTCTGACTCCCTGGGCACGGACCGGGTCACCGCCACGAGACTACTACCCCCATCTGATCCGGCTCCGGGTAGGCTCCCGCGTGCGCAACGCTGCGCGACTCAGGCCCAGGGGCGCGTCACTAACTCCCCACAAGAAGAATGCAGCAGCCTACCTGGATGATATCGTGATCTACAGTCAGGACTGGGGTAGCCATCTGAGCAAAGTCCAGGCAGTATTCGATGCTCTATGGAAGGCGGGGCTTTCCATCAACCCAAAAAAATGTGCCATGGGCATGGAGGAGGCCAGATATTTGGTCTATGTTGTAGGTAGACGCGTGATAAATCCCCAAGTAAATAAAATTGACGCGATTCGGGGTTGGCCACAACCTCTCACAAAAAAGCAGGTCAGAGCATTCCTGGGCATAGTGGGCTACTACCGACATTTCATCCCTAACTTCGCCATGACAGCCCCTCCTTTGACAGACCTCCTTAAGGGGACAAAATCGGCTATGGCTAAGTGGTCTCCAGAAACCGAAACGGCCTTCCAGAAACTCAAGAAAGCTCTATGTAAACAGCCGGCGTTGGTGGCACTGGATTTCTCAAAGGAGTTTGTGGTCCAGACGGACGCATCAGATGTTGGGCTGGGTGCTGTTCTTTCACAAGAGATGAACGGTGAAGAGCACCCCATAATGTATTTAAGCCAGAAGCTGACATCTTGTGAGAGAAATTACTCCATAGTGGAGAAGGAATGTTTGGCCATCAAGTGGGCCCTGGACACCCTAAGGTACTACCTCTTAGGCAGGAAGTTCAGGATGGAGTCAGACCATGCCGCACTAAGATGGATGAGCGAGAAGAAGGGGAACAATGCTCGAGTGACCAGGTGGTTCCTAGCTCTTCAGGAGTTCAGCTTCCAGGTAGAACATAGGCCCAGGAAACTGCATGGCAATGCTGATGAATGTATGTTAGCGGAAGATGCCAAGCCCCCTCCGGCATTGGGCAGAGGGGGGGTATGTAACATAGTCGCCGGACATTTCCTTGAGGGGAGATATGTTTCACTGAGGTTAGTAGCTTCAGTGATGTAAAACCATTGATGGCATGCTCCAGTGCACATAGTGCTGAGAGGGTAAATAGGGTGTATCAGGGACGCTTTTTATGAGCAGTAATAAGAGACAGGTGGGATTGTCTGCTCACATATCCCCACCCCACTTTGTGCCAGGAAAGGCTGTGTTTTTGTTTTTCTTTCTGAGAGGTTTATGCTATTTAATAAACCAACCTGGGTTCCCCTGAAAAAGCTTCTGTGCCTACCTCAACCACAGCCGAGTGAGTACCAAACCCTACAATGTACATCAGATGTCTTTGTTTTAAAAAACGTATAACATAGTGATCATGGGAGATTATAACAGTCCAAATATTTGTTGAGAATCTCTCTCAGGCAAAAGTAATGGTTCCAGAAAATTCTTATCTTCTCTCACTGACAACTTTATCTTTCAAACGGTAGAAGAGAGAACAAAATGATCTGCTATCTTGGACCTAATTCTTTGTGGCGCCCCTGTGGGTCCAGTTGCCACAGAGGTACTGCATCTCACCCAGAGGTGTGGTACCCCACTCTCAGGTAAGGAGGGAGCACTACCCGGGACCCACACACAAGGCTGGCTCCAGGTTTTTGTGGGCCCCGGGCGAAAGAGTCTCAATGGGCCCCTTTAGCACATACCACGATTCATGATGAACAGATACAGCGGAGAAATATAGATATACACCACAGGGCCCTGGCTGTCCCCTCATCCTTCACATATGCAAGCACACACACAGTACGCAGACATGCACGCACACACAATACGCACACACACGCACACACAATATGCAGACACGCACACACAATACGCAGACACGCACACACAATACGCAGACATGCACACACAATACGCAGACACGCACACACACGCACAATACGCACACACGCACACAATACGCACACACGCACACAGACATGCGCATGCACACGGTACGCAGGCATGCACACACATACACACATGAACATGGTACACAGATATACACACATGAACATGGTACACAGATATACACACACAATACGCAGACACGCACAGATACATATTTGAACACATTCTTAAAAACACATATAAAACAGACATTCACATCATACATGCACACACACATAAGAAATATTTTTTATATGGGGATTGGGGAAGCTCGCTCACCTGCCCCCTGGCCTGTGTTCCGTCCAGCTCCTCAGTCATGTGTCAGTGCAGGGCCCCAGGCGTGTCACATGGCCCTGGACCATCAGGGGGGCCCACTCGCCGTCAGGGCCCGGCCGCTTCCCCGACATCTGTGCAGGGCCACCGATGCTGTTCAAGCCCTGCTCTGCTACATGCAACAGCAGTCAGTGTGCGGTCAGTGTGCTGCTGCTCCACCAATCAGGCCCAGTGCAGTCACTTTCCAGACATGGCCGCATGCAGTGCACTGTGTGTGTCTGTGTCTGCTAGTAATGACGCGGCAGGGGCGACATGCAAGCACAATTAAAGGAGCAGTGTCGCCCCTGCGTGTCATTAATACCAGAGAGTGGCGTACCGCCAATGGCGGCAGACCACGCGACTGCTATGGGGCCCGTGAGCCGGGGGGGGCCCCATAGCAGTCCAGGGGTGGACATACCGCCACCGGTGCAGCTGGTGTCCCCATCATGCAGCTGCACCAAGGGGCCCGCAAGGTGCAGCTGCTCCCTGCACGCGGCAGTCAGGGAGTGATCCCTGCAGCTCCGCTGCTGTCAGGAGGAGAATAGCAGCGGAGCTGGAGGGTTCGTCCTCTGCTTCCTCCCTGACCCAGGCGCGCGCAGCTTGATGACGTCATCATGCAGCGCGCGCCTGGGCCAGGAAGAAAGCTACCGGCAACTAAGAGGATGCTGCTGCAGGGGAGCGAGCTGAGGTAAGTTGTTTTTTTTTTAGTTTTTTTTTTACTGAAATGCTGGGGAAGGGAGGTTGGGGGAGAGCAATGGTGGGATGGTGGGGCTGGGGAGAGGAATGATGGGGCTGGGAAGAGCAATAATGGGGCTGATGGGACTGGGGAGAGCTATGATGGGGCTGGGGAGAGGGCTGATGGGGCTGGGGAGAGGAATAATGGCGTTGATTGGGCTGGGGAGAGCAATAATGGGGCTGATGGGGCTGGGGAGAGGAATGATGGGGCTTGGGATAGGAATAATGGGACTAATGGGGCTGGGAAGAGCAATAATGGGGCTGGGGAGAGGAATGATGGGACTGGGGAGAGGAATAATGGGGTTGATGGAGATGGGGAGAGGAATAATGGGATGGTGGGGCTGGGGAGAGCAATGATGCGGCTGGGGAGAGGAATGATGGGGCTGGGGAGAGCAATGATGGGGATGGTGGGGCTGGGGAGAGCAATGATGGGATGGTGGGGCTGGGGTGAGCAATAATGGGGTTGATGGGGCTGGGGAGAGGAATAATGGAGTTGATGGGGCTGGGGAGAGCAATAATGGGGCTGATGGGGCTAGGGAGAGGAATGATGGGGCTGGGAAGAGCAATAATGGGGCTGATGGGGCTGGGAAGAGCAATAATGAGGCTGATGGGGCTAGGGAGAGGAATGATGGGGCTGGGAAGAGCAATAATGGGGCTAATAGAGCTGGGGAGAGCAATGATGGGGATGGTGGGAAAGGGGAGAGCAATGACGTGTTGCTGGGAGAGAGCAATGATGGGGGTGCTGGGACAGAGCAATGGTGGGGGGCTGGGAGAGAGCAATGATGTGGGGCTGGGAGAGAGCAATGATGGAGGTGCTGGGACAGAGTAATGATGGGGGTGCTGAGAGGAAATGATGGAGGTGTTGGGACAGAGCAATGATGGGGGTGCTGGGACAGAGCAATGACGAGGGTGCTGGGAGAGAGCAATGATGGGGGTGCTGGGAGAGAGCAATTATGGGCGTTTCACTTTGCTTGTACTGTAAAGCCTTGTATATTTTCCGTGTGCACATAGCCTTACAGTTAATTGAGGAGAGTCACAGAGACTGGCCGGTGCAGATTATAGTTAATGGGGGGCACAGTGCTGCTTATCACTTTATATTTTGATTACTAAGTGGCTAATAATATATTAATGGGGGGGTTACATATCTGTATTCGAGGACGCAGAGCGGGGGAGACACATGTATGCATACGATATGTGACCTTGTTATTTTCTAGGCTGGAGATCATCGTGACAAGACGAGTCGTGGCTGGGAGATGTCGACATGAAAGTCTGACCAGATGGAGAAGAAGCAGCAGAAACCGGCTCTGATCAGATGAGACGTCAGCGGTAAGTGCCTGGATGTAAATATTATTCTGTATCTGCACTGTGTGACTTGGAGTGATAATGTTATCTGTAAAATCCCTTAGGCCACATTCTCACATTTGTGTGAAATGTCCGTGTGCTGCCAGATCTTTTTATCGGATGGTCCACGGACTCGTACAGTTTTATAGATCCATTCACTTAGTGTTGAGCGATACCTTCCGATATCGGGAAATATCGGATCGGATTGGATCGGACTGATACCCAAAAAGTATCGGATATCGCCGATTCCGATACCGGAAACCAATGCAAGTCAATGGGACACAAATATCGGAATTCATTGGACATGAACTCGGCTCATCTGGATGCCGTCACATCCAGACACTGAGGAGCGCAAGCATGCCTGCGCTTCTCAGTGTCTGCGGCATGGCAAGCTGGATGGCAGCTTTCGGCTGCGATCCAGCCTGTCATGTGAATGTAGCAGAGCTGAAGCTGTCCTGGGAACCATGGAAAAGTAAGGATGAGGTTGCTTTATTATTTTACTTTTATTGCAGAAGACATTGGCTTCAGCTGGAATGGGCGTGATGGTAAGTATGGTTTAATTTAGAACATTAAAAAATTGTGTGTTTATTTCAATTAAAGGACTTTATTCTGGGTGTTGTGTTTTTTAAATACTTTACTAGAAATTCATGGCGGTCATGTCCAGCCAGGTACAGCAGGCAGGAACGGGCTGCCCCCAACCCCAAGATGCCTATTTGTACCTGGCTGGAAACAAAAATACAGGGAAGCCCTTTTTTTAATTATTTCATGAAATAATTTAAAAAAAATTGCCGTGGGGCTTCTCCCTATTTTTGTATCCAGCCAGGTACAGCAGGCAGGAATGGGCAGCCCCCAACCACCAGCTGTCTATTTGTACCTGGCCGGGTGTCCAGCCAGGTACAACTAGACAGCTGGGGGCTGGAATCCGCAGCGCAGGGAGACCCAAATTGCAGTCCGCAGCCACCCCAGAAAATGGCGCGTTCATAGAAGCGCCATCTTCTGGCGCTGTACCCAACTCATCCAGGGCCCTGGTGCGGTGGCTCACTGGGTAATAAAGGGGTTAGGGCCAGCTTGGCAGTATGAGCTGGCCCTAAGCCCGAAATTCATGGGGTCACGCCAATATTAGACATGACCGCCATGAATTTTTTATTGCAAAAGACATTGGCTTCAGCTGGAATGGGCGTGATGGTGAGTATTGTTTAATTTAGAACTATAAAGAATTGTGTGTTTATTTCAATTAAAGGACTTTATTCTGGGTGTTTGTGTTTTTTTTTAACTTTGACTATGGGGTTAGTAATGGGGGTGTCTTATAGACACCTCTCCATTACTAACTTGGGCTTGATGTCAGCTGGCATTATAAGCTGACATCAACCCCAGCCCTATTACCCCACTGCCACCGCTACAGGGCAGTGGGAAGAGCGAGGCTAAGTGCCAGAATTGGCGCATCCTGTGGATGCGCCATTTCTGGGGCGGCTGACGGCTGGTGTTTCTAGCCTGGGAGGGGGCCAATATTCATGGCACCCTTCCTGGGCTATTAATATCAGCCCCCAGCTGTCTGCCTAGCCTTTGCTAGCTATTAAAATAGGGGGGACCCCACGTAATTTTTTTTTAATAGCTAGTAAAGGCTAGGTATTCAGCTGGGGGCTGATATTAGTAGCCTGGGAAGCTCCGTGGGTATTACCCCCTTCCCAGGCTTCAAACATCTGCCCCAGCCGTCTGCTTAACCTCCGCTAGAGACTAAAATTACAGGGAACCCCACGCCAATTTTTTTTTAAATTAATCCTTTATTTTAACACAAAATGACAAGTACAGTAATCAACACTGTCACTGTACTTCATATATACGTGACTGACATGTTTCTATCTATCTAATCTATGTGTGATGCTCTATTCTTACTATTCTAAATTGTCGGGTCCCGTTGCTGAATTGCCGGCCGGCTTTTTTAAAGAGACGGTGCATGAAAACACTATTATTTTTTTAAATAAATCCTTTAATACTAAATGACAAGTACAGTAAGCTGAGCGCTGCCATTTAGCTTATCATCCTTCAGAGACACTGCAGAGCGCAGGCATTATGGGAACTTCCGATTCCGGTATTCGATATTCTAAAAGTATCGGAACTCAGTATCAGAACTCCGATACTACGAATATTGGTCGATACCCGATATTTCAGTATCGGAATGCTCAACACTACCATTCACACATCCATGAAAATCACGGATCTGAGTATGAGATCTAAGAGGGTAAGAGAATGACCTGTTCTGATCAGATTTTGAGGATTAGAATAGGACATGCTCAATGCGTCAGTAAAACAGGGCAGCACACCGACACTGCACACAGATGCTGGAATGTAGCCTTATTATGTATAGCACAGTCCCTTAGTATATAGTGCACTCACTTATTATGTATAGCGCCATCCTTAGTTGTATAGTTTCCTCTTTTATTATGTATAACACCCTCCCTTATTATGTACCATCCTCTCTAGCGGCTCACTGTTGGGGGATCATACTGTGTTGGGGTCAGCATACTTTACCCTGGGATTTGAGGTGGGGTACAGTAGGGTCATTATACTGTGCATGTGGAGGAATTCACCATGGGGGTTTCATACTGTGTTTGGGGGGCCCTTTTATTGGCATCACACTTTATGGGGGCAATGAAACAGAGATCTAGGATGTCAGCAGGAGGAAAATTACTATGTAAAGGATGGAAAGTTGTGAGATCTGATCTTTGGTGACAATTATTTACATTTTTTTTGGGGGGGGGGCCCAATTAGAGCTTCTGCTGTGGGGCCCCATGATTCCTATGTACGCCCCTGCCTATGTAAAATAAGTTTTTTTTATAAAACATCTTTCCCGCTATTTATTTTTTCAGTTTAGGCTGGTTTTTACCTCAGTTTTTTCAGGGCACAACAATAAGCGAGTGCAGATGTCAAATAGTAATCTGAGCATCTAAAAATGACTCAAAACCTGGGAGCTGTGCTGTCTCTTCTCTATCCTTTATCTAGCACATGGTGTCCTATGCTGTGTATGGCCTCTAGAGGGCAATTCTACTTATATATTGGTTCTAGAGATGAGCGAATCATTTGAAAAGTGAATTTACCTGCTTTGCCCATTTTTTCCCCAAAATTTTATTTGTAGTGAATAAATTCACAGCGACTCTTAATACTGCAAAGCCTCTTATTGCCCAGGAAAGACATATTGTATATAGCATTCTGAGGTCTTCTAGTACTGTATTAAACCTCCATTGAGCTCTTTAATGCAAACACAGCCTTATTTATATGTAAGTGACCTAAACCTATCTGATTAGGGGGACGTCAGAAAAAAATTGACATAGGGACCCCCTATAAAATCTAACCAGCAAAGGCTAAACAGACAGCTGTGAGCTTATATTAATAGCCAGGGAAGGGGCCATGGATGCTGGCTCCCTCCTCCCTCTGAGCCGAGGCTAATAACATCAGCCCTCAGCAGACCCAGAAACGGCGCATCCATAAGATGCGCCAAATCTGGCTCTTAGCTTCGCTTTTCCCACTTCCATGTAGTGATGGCGAGTGGGGTAATAGGGTGGCGTTTATGTCAGCTGACATGAAACCCAGGTTAGTAATGAAGAGGTATCTAGAAGACGCCCCCATTACTAACCCCGTAGTAAAGGGTTTTGACGTTTTTTTCAATAAAGAAACGGCCAGAATAAAGTCTTTTATTTAAATAAAATTCCACACGGTTTTAATAATTTATTTAAAAAAAAACCACTGTATATTCACCTAATGCCTAATCCCCAAATCCCTTGTCTCCTGTAAGAAACCAAAAATAAAAAACAACCATATCCCTCATCTGTCCGCCGTCATGACGTAATCCCAGTGTCCTACAGCGATCCGGGTCACTTCTACAGCAGTCACAAAAGCAATCACTGATGTCACTGCTGTAGAAGACAGCACTGTATACACTGACAAGAGTGTAATCACTTCTGTCAGTGTATAGTGCAGAGCTGCAGAGGTGAGATTACTTGAGTTCAAACAGCTGAAGATCAGCTAAGAGCTCCAGTGATCTCACGGCATTAGTGCTGCGTGGGAAAATTCCCACACAGCACTAATGCAGTAAGTGAGATCACCGGAGCGCTCAGCTGATCTTCAGATGTTTGAACTCTGGTGACCTCAGCCAGCAGCTACTCGCGATACACTGCAGGAGCCATAGCGCTCCTGTAAGTGTATCGCCGGCTGCCGGATAGGACGGTCACATCACCGAATATGGCCGTGCTATCACTGAGATCATTGTGGGACCCTGGCTATATGGACTATGGCAGACGGGTGAGCATGAGGTTGGCTTATTATTTTACCTTTATTGCAGGAGACATTGGCTTTGGTGATTAGCTGTAAGGTGAGTATATGGTGTTTTTTTTATTTTTTACAGGGGAAGAGAACATCGGGGTCAAGGTGTAGGTAAGTGGTAGATGAGTATGATGTGTTTATTATTTTTATTTAAATAATTATTTATTTTAACTTTTTTTTTGCTTTCGCATTCACTGCGCAAGCGCAGCTGATGAGAGATTACTTCTCCCATCATCGGCACTTGGGCAGCTTACGTACAGTGACAGCAGGCGCCGGATGATGGGGCTAGTAGCTTACAGCGCTGTGACCCGTAATGATCTTACTACTAGTCACAGCCCCTGATTCCCACGCTGTCACGCAGTTGACAGAGAGGGAAACCAGAAAACCAGGGATGTTCGGGGCCATGTTCGTGTTCGAGTTCGTGATCGGGTGCCCGAACACGAACATTTTTTTGATGTTTGTGTTTATTTGCTGAACCCGAACATCAAAACATTTGCTCATCTCTACTTGCCCTGATCTAGTCTGCTGATGCAGAAGTCCATGGGGTTGATGGCTCAGGGTATTTGGCTGGGAAAGGACACAGCTTAGGTATGACTGAACCTGACTGTTCAGCTGGTATGTTTCTGTTTGCTGAAGCATGTTAGGTGGGTGCAATGGCTGAAAAAATATCTGGGCCATCATGTCAAATTTATTGCAGCTGGTGCTGCTGCTGCCTTCTGTCCAGGAAATCCCGCGTCGCTGATTGCGCCCGGTCGGCCCATAGGGTAAAAGGCAGCCCCAGTCCTCCAGTATGATCAGTACTCACTGATTTATAAATAAATACATACTTACCGCTCCTCGTTCCCCGCTGCTTCAGTCTCTGCAGCGCGTCTCTGTCATCACCTCAGCAGCTGCCAGCTCCACTGTCTGACAAAGCATGGAGCGTCATCACCCCACTGCGTCAGAAGCAGAGGAGTAATGATGGGAGATGGAGTGTCATATGACTATCCCTCCTCCATCATTGCTTTCAACCAGGGCCAACTCCAGGTTTTCGTGGGCCCCAGGCGAAAGAGTCTCAGTGGCCCCTTTAATACATACAGCATTCATGATGCAGCGGAGAAATGTAGGTATACAACACAGGACAAAGGCTGCCCCCTCACCCTTCACATATGCAGACATGCACATACACGCACACAGCATGCAGACATGCACATATACGCACACAGCACGCAGACATGCTCGTACACACACAGTACGCAGACATGCAAATGACGCGCCCCTGGGCCTGTGTCGCGCTGCGCTGCGCACGCGGGAGCCTACCCGGAGCCGGATCAGTGGAGGGTTGTAGTCTCGTGGCGGTGACCCGGTCCGTGCCCAGGGAGTCAAACTAGACGGCAGTCTATTAGTAGTAAATAGTTGATGACTACGCCACCCGTTGAGAGCAGCCAGGGAGCTGCTGCTGCAGGGCAGACCGCTGAGGCCGGTGGTAGGATTGTGCAGCGTGATAGTATAACCCCCAACGGGAGGGGTATGGCCTCAGGGCAGCCGACGTGGATGATGGGGGTAGCAGGAACCACTCAGAGACGGTACGGTGTAGTTCAGGGTCTTTACTGGTAACAACGACAGACCCTCCCGGAGTACTTGCTAGCAAACGGGGCCTGGTCAGTCTTTGAGCAGATGGGATCTCCCCTGGCCAGGCGTAGTTGTAGGCCTCCCAAACTGACTGTACTCTTCTGGCTACCTTGCTAGAAGCTGATGTAAGTAGCCCACGTCCCTGAGTGTACCGTGTGGTGCTCACCCGTATGGCCGGTGACTCGGGGCCTTCTAATGGCTTCCGCTCCACGATGGCGGTGCTGGTCCCACGCGTGTGACCGTGCCTTTGGGCTTCTGGGCCAGGGGACCTGAAATCCCCTGCCTGACGGATTCTGCTGCTGGGTAGGAGTTAGTCCCCACAGCCTCGGACTCCGGGTCCGGTAAAGAATCTTCTTAGTCAGGGCAAGCTCTGCAGCTGCCAGCCCCTGACTCCTTGTAAGCCTGCTGTTTCCTATGCTGCTTCTTGTCTCCACTCTCCTTGTCTGACTCACCCTGCCTCAGCCCTGGGTTTATACAGGGGAAGTTCTTCCCCTCCCAAGACTGGGCAGGAGGTGTGGCATGCACAGGATCCCTGACCAAAGGACCTCCCACCTGCTCTCAGACATAACATTACATTACTGTGGAAAACCAGACCCCTGGGGTGCCACATTCCCCCCTAGTGAAATTTAGTACTCCGGGACTAAACACATTTAGAAAAACATAACAAAGTATAACAATAACAACACAATAAGAAAAACACATAAGATGGTTGCGGCGTGTCCGCAACCGGGTGCAGTCTTTGAAGAAAAGCAAAGGTGTCCATTTCACCAACACAGGGAGACGTAACCAGGTAGGGGTCTGTCCTACCCCGAGTCCTTAACAGTCTCTAGTCCATCCTGGGTTACGCTCCAACTATATACAAGGATTCCCGGTAAATCCACCAAGGTTTCCTAAAAACAACTGGAAACACAAAATTATTCACAAGCAACAATACACAGAAAAACATAAATAAAACAATTTATACACTTTAAATTCTCCAGCGTGCGGGTAACTGGCCTCTAGTGGCCCGAGTGGACCTACGGAGCTGACTGTCTGGCCCTGAACTACAGGGTGTAGGAGCTGTCAAGGGTAAACTGGGCAGCTGTCTACCGGCTCTTCGTCTCACTAGGGGTACGGCAGGCTCACTATAAGCAGAGGGTTGATTCTCCTGTTCTGCTTGTGTGGAGTCTTCTGCCTCCTGGACCGGCTGTTCTTCCAGCTCTACCCGTTGCTCCGTAGGTTCTTGGGATGATGGTTGGAGGAAGGTGAGTACGGGTACCACAACTGCACCATTGACTTGAGTCCAAGACTGAGGGAAGTCCCCGAGCACGGTACTAACCATATCTTCCCTTTCTTCCACGGGTCGATGGTCTTCTTGTTCCTCTTCAGGGTTCCTCAGTTGTTCGGGACACTTCTTCAGGTGATCCCGGGATACAATGGCTGTGGTTTCCCCTCCGTCTTTACTGATGGTACAGACCTTCGGGTTCTCGTGGCTTGAGGGCAGTACGGTGTACGGGTCCTCCTCCCACTGGTCATCCAACTTGTGGAGCCGTCTTTTCCTCTTCAAGACCTGCTCTCCGGGTACCAGGGGAACAGCGGGAGCATACTGGTTGTAAGTCTTCTCTTGTCTTTCCCTAGCCTGACAGAGACTTCGCTCCACGCTCTCTTGTACTCTCCGGTACTGCTGCTGCCTCTCTGTGTCCCAGTCTGTTTCTGGTGAAGTGTCCTCAGGTGTCAGGACTCCCATTTCCAGGTCAACAGGTAACTTACCAGGTCTCGCCCTCATTAGGTAAGCCGGGGTACAGTTGGTGGAACCTACCGGGATGTGGTTGTATAGGTCCACCAGATCGGGCAACTTCTCAGGCCACAGACTGCGTTCTTCCAGGGGCAATGTTTTTAGCAGATCCATTACCACCTGGTTCATTTTTTCACAAAGTCCATTAGTTTGCGGATGGTAGGGTGTCGTCCTTATCTTCCGGCAGCCATACAGATTGCAGAATTCCTGGAAGACCTCCGCTTCAAAGGCAGGTCCCTGGTCCGTCAGCACTTGGTCCGGGTACCCGTGTGGACGGCAGAAGTGCTGCTGGAAGGCTCTAGCTGCTGTTTGAGCCGTTAAGTCCTTGACGGGGACGACAACCAAGAACCGGGAGTAATGATCCACGATGGTTAACGCGTAGACGTAGCCACTTCTGCTTGGGGTCAGTTTTACATGATCCAAGGCTACCAGTTCCAACGGTTGCCGGGTGACGATGGACTGCAGGGGAGTCTTCTGGCTGGCCCGGTCCTTCCTTCTCAGATTGCACGGGCCACAGTCTCTGCACCACTTCTCGATGGTTCCCCTCATGCCTACCCAGTGGAACCGCTCGCGCAGCAGGAACTCCAGCTTTTTCCACCCGAAGTGTCCAGCTCCGTCGTGGTATGCCTCCATCACCATGGCTGCGTCTCTTCGTGGCACCACTACTTGCCAGAGTAGTTCATGCGTCCGGGAGTTGACCATTCTGCGGCACAACTTCCCCTTGTAAAGGAATAGTCGACTCTTCTCCGCCCATAGTTGTTTGGCTTCCTCCGGAGCGTCTGGTTCAAGTCGAGCCTCCGGCCGAGTCAGCATCTCCTTCACCAGTCGGACGGCAGGGTCGCTGTCTTGCGTTTCCGCCCAGTTGTAGTGGGGTAAGGGGTTCAACGTAGCAGCCTGTTTACCCCTTACCCGGTGGGAATACTGGATAGTCCCATGACGGTGGAACGCAGGGAGTTCAACTTCTTCCAGTCCCTCCGGATCTTCTCCTTCGTCCGGCAGGTTGGGCATCCTGGACAGGGCATCCGCGTTAGTATTGGAGCGTCCTGCCCGGTATTTGATTGTGAACTCGTAGTTGGACAGACGGGCCATCCACCTCTGCTCCAGGGCACCGAGTCTTGCCGTGTCCAGGTGTATCAACGGGTTGTTATCCGTGTATACGGTGAACCGGGAAGAAGCGAGGTAATGCCTAAAGCGCTCGGTGACTGCCCATACCACGGCCAGGAACTCTAGCTTAAATGAGCTGTAATTCTCGGGGTTCCTTTCGGTGGGTCGCAGTTTTCGGCTGGCATAGGAGATCACTCGTTCTCTCCCCTGCTGAATCTGGGATAGTACGGCTCCTAGCCCGATGTTACTGGCGTCGGTGTAGAGGATGAAGGGCTGGCTATAGTCTGGGTACGCCAAGATTTCATCCCCCGTGAGGGCCATCTTCAGCTGGCGGAAGGACTCTTCTTCTAGCTCTTCCCATTTGAAGGGCGGCTTCTGGTTCTTGGCCTTCCGGGACTGGCCTATCAGGAGGTCCTGCATAGGCGCTGCCTTTTTGGTGAAACCGGGAATAAACCTTCGGTAGTAGCCTACCAACCCTAGGAACTGCCGCACTTCTTTTACGCTGGAGGGGCTTGGCCATCCCTTAATTGCGGTGATCTTATCGGGGTCGGGAGCCACTCCGTCAGCGCTCACCACGTGTCCCAGGTATTGCACCTTTGGTTTCAGGAGGTGACACTTGGAGGGTTTCACCTTTAGGCCGTAACTCGCCAGAGCTTCGAACACCTCCGCCAGGTGTTTCAGGTGGTCCTCATAAGTTTTGGAGTATACGATGACATCGTCCAGGTACAACAGGACCGTCTCGAAGTTTCTGTGGCCCAGACAGCACTCCATTAATCGTTGGAAGGTTCCTGGGGCGTTGCAGAGTCCGAACGGCATGCAGGTGAACTCACTAAGTCCCATCGGGGTGGTGAATGCGGTCTTCTCCCGGTCCGCCTCTGCTACAGGAACCTGCCAGTACCCGCTAGTGAGATCCAAGGTAGAGAAGAAGTTAGCAGATCTTAAAGCAGCCAATGACTCCTCTATCCTTGGTAAGGGGTACGCATCCTTGTGTGTGATACGGTTGATTTTCCGGTAATCTACACACATCCTCATGGTGTTGTCTTTCTTTTTGACTAAAACTAGTGGGGCTGCCCAGGGGCTACAGCTATCCCGGATTACCCCAGCCTCCTTCATGTCTCTAAGCATCCCCTTGGCGTGTTGGTAATGTGCAGGGGGTACGGGTCGATACCTCTCTTTTATGGGAGGATGATCTCCCGTGGGGATGCGGTGTTCTACCCCCTTGACTCGCCCGAAGTCTAACGGGTGTTTACTAAACACTCTCTCATACTCTTGAACCACCCGATAGACTCCTTGTTTCTGATGTGAGGGAGTGGAATCAGTACCCAAATGTAGTTGCTGACACCAGTCCTCCATGTCTTTCTTAGAGCCGTTACCTTCCTCCGGGTGAGATGGAGGCAAGGGTTCCACAGATTGTATAGAATTTTGATTAGTGGTATATAATTTGGCTAGCGTGGCATACCGGGGCAGGTACACTTCCCTCTCCCCGATATTTATTATGCGAATGGGCACCCTCCCATGGCGTACATTGACCACCCCCCGTGCTGTCAAAATGGTGGGCCTACTGTCTGAGTAAACTGGTTCTACCATTGCCTGGTAATCTCTTCCTCTCAGACCAATAGCTGCCCGGCACCAAATCATCATTTCACTTTTTGGGGGCATGGCAATAGGAAAAGGGTCACACATTCTTACGCTACCAATCTCACCGCCGGAGAGTTCCACTTGTTGCCGTTGCATCAGTGCCCGGATCTCTTTCTGGAGCACCCGCTGCTCGCCGGAGCTGGCGTTCTTGGCAACCTGCTGTAAAAGGAAAATCACCTCTGCAAGACAATTTTCAATTACGTTAGTTCCTAGAGTTATTTTTGGGTGACTCTCATGTTTATCAATATCTACAATGATCAGTCCCTGTGCGGCCAGTTCGACTCTACCGATTTTGAGGGCCACCTCCTTAAATCCGATCTGTGGCACCGGCTGGCCATTGCTGGCGATGATACTCAAGTCGTCGTCAGGGTAGTGGGTAATATCCGAGTCATTCCAGTACTGCTTGAAGAGCACGTACGGGATGGTGGTGACCTGTGACCCGGTATCCAGTAGGGCACTCATGGGAATGCCATCCAGTACCACAGGCAAGACTGGACGTCCTCCCACATATCTGTCGCGCCAGTTCGATGGGCCTGGTGATCTTTTTCCTGGGGGTTGGCCCTCTACCCCAGGTTGTGCCCGTTTAAAGAACAGTACCTTTCCATATGTCCGGGTTGATTGCAGCGGCGGCAGATGGGTCGTCCGTCCTCGCTGTATCGGTCACTGGGTCTTCCTCTGGCCGGTGGGGTCCTCCTTGGTCGACGCCACGGGATGTCCTCCGGTCCGGATGCCAGCTGGATCTTCCCTGGGGTGGAAACCTGTAAAGACTGCACAGTTCGGGTTAGCGCAGCAACGCTCTTAGCTAGCTCTTGGACCTGATGGTGTAGGTCTGGAGCCGGGTCATTGTCCAAAGCCTGCGCATCAGCTCCCACAGGCCCTGCTGACAAGGGCGCCGCCTCCTGATAGTAAGTGGTAGTGGGGCGTCTGTGGGTCACAACGCCACCTGGTGCCGGTTCTCGGAGCACCCGGATGGCTCTGTCCTTGAACTGTGCAAAGTCCAGATGGGGATCCTGTAAGGCCATTGCCCGCAACTGGGTTCGGTGGGCATTGCAATATAAACCCTCTATAAATTGTTCAGTCAACAGCCTGTCCTCGTTTCCCACCCCATCAGGGTCGGTCTGCTTTATGGCCCTCAGGGCCTCTTGTAGGTTTAGTGCATAGTCCCTTATACTCTCATGCGCTCGCTGCTTGCACCCGTAGAATCTAAGCTTAATCTCGGCTGAGGTGCGGGTATCAAAGGTGTCCTTCAGCCGGGTTAGTATTCCTGCGACAGTCTTCCTCCCAGGTGGCCAGGATTTTACTTCCCTTTTGGCTGCCCCGGTTAGTTGGGCCACCAGGATGCTCACTTTTTGCTCTTCTGTGAGGGGGTACACCTGGAAGAGGCTATCCAGCTTTTCTCTAAAGTCATGCAGGGTATGTGACTCCCCTGAGTACTGGGGTAGCCAAGCTGCTCCCGGGATATAGGGCATTGTGAAGGGCATAACTGCAGCAGCGGTAGCGCTGGCGGGGGTTGGGGCAGTGAAGCTCTCCTCCGTATCCGACATCTTCCTCCCCCCTAGTGGACCGTGGCCTACCTTGCGATGATCCTGTTCCGTAGGCCGCGGCTCCGCAGTGGATCGTCAGGGTTGAGGACCTTCCGTCGCGCTCCGGTGACGTCGGCGTCTGCTGGGCTCCTTCCAGGACCTTACGCAACGTCCGGACGTGAGGCGGGGCTTCAGTTCTCGCGCGCTTTCGGAGTCCACGCCCCTCTTCTTCCCGCGCGGCGTCCTCAAGATGGCGTCCAATGGCGGGAAAACTCCACGGATGGCGGGAAGAAGGTCGAAGATGGCGCCGGATGGCGGGAAAACTTCGCGGATGGCGGGAAGAAGGTAGAAGATGGCGCCGGATGGCGGGAAATCTCCACGGATAGCGGGAATCTTCACCACTGGTAAGTTTGAACAGTCTTTGCTTTTCAGGCACGCAGTACCCGGTGGTTGCGGGCACGAAATCCTGCCGACTACACCAAAGTTGACGCGCCCCTGGGCCTGTGTCGCGCTGCGCTGCGCACGCGGGAGCCTACCCGGAGCCGGATCAGTGGAGGGTTGTAGTCTCGTGGCGGTGACCCGGTCCGTGCCCAGGGAGTCAAACTAGACGGCAGTCTATTAGTAGTAAATAGTTGATGACTACGCCACCCGTTGAGAGCAGCCAGGGAGCTGCTGCTGCAGGGCAGACCGCTGAGGCCGGTGGTAGGATTGTGCAGCGTGATAGTATAACCCCCAACGGGAGGGGTATGGCCTCAGGGCAGCCGACGTGGATGATGGGGGTAGCAGGAACCACTCAGAGACGGTACGGTGTAGTTCAGGGTCTTTACTGGTAACAACGACAGACCCTCCCGGAGTACTTGCTAGCAAACGGGGCCTGGTCAGTCTTTGAGCAGATGGGATCTCCCCTGGCCAGGCGTAGTTGTAGGCCTCCCAAACTGACTGTACTCTTCTGGCTACCTTGCTAGAAGCTGATGTAAGTAGCCCACGTCCCTGAGTGTACCGTGTGGTGCTCACCCGTATGGCCGGTGACTCGGGGCCTTCTAATGGCTTCCGCTCCACGATGGCGGTGCTGGTCCCACGCGTGTGACCGTGCCTTTGGGCTTCTGGGCCAGGGGACCTGAAATCCCCTGCCTGACGGATTCTGCTGCTGGGTAGGAGTTAGTCCCCACAGCCTCGGACTCCGGGTCCGGTAAAGAATCTTCTTAGTCAGGGCAAGCTCTGCAGCTGCCAGCCCCTGACTCCTTGTAAGCCTGCTGTTTCCTATGCTGCTTCTTGTCTCCACTCTCCTTGTCTGACTCACCCTGCCTCAGCCCCGGGTTTATACAGGGGAAGTTCTTCCCCTCCCAAGACTGGGCAGGAGGTGTGGCATGCACAGGATCCCTGACCAAAGGACCTCCCACCTGCTCTCAGACATAACATTACATTACTGTGGAAAACCAGACCCCTGGGGTGCCACACAAACACACAGTACGCAGACATGCAGATGGCACACAGATATGCACACATATATATGCAGACAAGCACATACACAGATACGTACATATTTGAACACATTCTTAAAAACACATAAAACAGCCATAAATATATATATACACAGTCATACACACTGACACACACACAAGACACATTAGAAATATATATGGGGACTGGGGAATCTGGAGGCAAGCCTCACTTACCTGCCCCTTGTCCTGTGTCCGGACCCGCTCTGCAGGGCCGCCGGCATGTCTGATGGCCATCACAGGCTCTGGACCATCAGAGGGGCCCACTCACCATCGGGGCCCAGACCGCTCCCCCAGCATGTCCACAGGGATGACCTCCGGCGGTGTTTGATTGCCAGCTCTTAATCGGGGCCCCCCTCCTGCACCCTCTGCTCCGCCGCCCCTGCTTAATTGCCGGCACTTCATCAGGGCCCCTCCTCGAGGCCTCCCTTCATCAAGGCCCCCCACAGGATATCCCTTGAACAGGGCCCCCACGGGGCCTCCCTTCATAAAGGACTCCCATGGGGCCTCCCTTCATCAAGGACCCCCCCGGGCCTCCCTTCATCAAGGAACCCCCAGGGCCTCCCTTCATCAAGGACCCCCACGGGGTCTCCCTTCATCAAGGACCCCCACGGGGTCTCTCTTCAACAGGGACCCCCCTCTATCGGGGCCTCCCTTAAACAGGGCCACCCTCCATCGGGGTCTCCCTTAAACAGGGCCCCCCCTCCATCGGGGCCCCCTCCTGCACCCCCCGCTCCGCTGTTTGATTGCCGCCGCCCGCCGACACTGTGTTCAGACATGGCCGTGCGCTGTGCGGCTGTGTCTGGTAGTAATGACGCGGCAGAGGCGACACAAGCACAATTAAAGACGCAGTGTCTCCCCTGCGTGTCATTACTACAAGACACAAGACACAGCCGCACAGCGCATGGCCATGTCTGAACACAGTGGCGGTGGTAATCAAACAGCAGAGCGGGGGTTGCAGAAGGGGGGCGACTGCTATCGGGCCCCATAGCAGTCGCGTGGCCTGCTGGGTGTGAGGAATAAACACAGTGCCCTTTGGCTGTTATGGATGAGGTCATATCTGTTGAGTAGGATCACCTGCTGCTTGACCAGGTGAGAGTGTCTATATTGGTTGGAAAAAATGTATCTGGGCCCCATATCGCAGTAGTAGCTGTACTACCTCGGTGGCAGCCATGCTATAGTCTTAATAAAGTTACAGTCCGATAAAATTATGGCTCTTTAAGTTTGCTAGAAAACTAAAAATCCAAAATCCTCGAAAAACAGAACACAATTTAGAATTTCAGATTAAAAACATATGCCAATTTATAGAGTAATTGCCTCTCAATCATTTTATCTTGCAAAAATCTGTACTAGTATAGTTTCTCCATTATACCTAACATAGAAGTAACTGATTTTTTTTAACCACAATGTGAATGCATTCCATCAAGATATCTCCTGGCAAATTGGTGTTTCTTTGTAAGAGGTGCACTTGACACTTGAGCCTAGAACAGCAGTGAGTTCTGTCAACAGACAGTAGACTGGCTGGTTCTCTCTTTATATTTTCTATGTGCTTTCTGCCAAAGGCACAATGAATGTAATGTGTTTGATGGCATGAGAAAAGGGCCATTAAATAAACGTCACATCTTGGGAACCAGGCAGTCTCCATAGCTGCTGAAATGTCAATATCATCTTTTGTGGAGCTTAAACATTGTAAAAATTAAAGTTTACTAAGAGCATTTTCCCAGGAGGGATTTGCTTTATACACTCTTATACATTTGTAGATTTGTATCTCATCAAAGGGTTATCAATTACAATGAAATCTGTGCTACCAAAACTAACAACCATAAAACATATAAAACATAATTTGGATGAAATCAATAGGTAAATACATAGATAGATACATTGATATATTTGCGGCATGTTTCCTTATTTGAAAGGAGTAATCCAGCTCCGCGAAAGTTCTGCAACAGAAGGTAAGTTGGTGACGTCTACAGATATCTGCCGGATCATGTGCGTGAGAGGCAGGTATCATAAACCTGTCCTATTAGAACAGTCATGTTTTTCATAAGGTATATGAAGGATGCCAAAATAACCTCGCATTGGATTCCAGTACCAGAGAGAAGACATGGAAAACTGTTCAAACATACCTTTGTCTACTATCAACAAGACCAAGATAAGTTTTATAGGAAGTCTGTCAGAAGGGTTTTCTTATTTAAAGCACCATTCCAGTGTTTTTTTTAAAATTTCAGCGTTGGTGTGGTGGCACTAAAGCCCGTAAGTTAGTTGCCCCTAGTATTATACTCACCCGCCTATGTCTTCTGCTCTTCTCGGTGCTGCTCCTGTCCCGATTCGCCATCTTGTGACTGCAACTTCTCATTGACCAGAAGTCAGAGGTGATTGTCATAAGCTCTCAATGTAAGTCTATGAGAACCTTGTTCTGGCCTTGTTCTGGCTCTCATAGACTTACATTGAGTTGTGACTTCCAGATTGCCAAGCAAACACTGGAGTGATCTGGTAGGTCACAATCTGAAGAAGACAACTGAAGAGTCATTGATAACAGATGAAGACTGCGTCTGGTAAGTATAAGAGTAGGAAAAGGGAACTTAGATTAGTGACACCACTCCAGCACTGAAATAGAAAAAACACTGGAGTGATGCTTTGATCCACCATTAGCGCTGTATCTATTACATTGAAAGTGCTCCTTACATGCCCTACTGTCAAGTTCCCTGTAATCCCCCTTCAAACAGGGCTAAAATTTCATTGCTGGGCTAGCCATTGCACTTGGATTGCTTCTTCCAGATGCATTGAAAGACCCCTAATTCACTGCCTCATTAGTATATCACTTCTATGCCAGATTACTCATGACTTGCATATCCGATCTCTATGAAAAAAAGGTATAGATATTATTGGAGGACAAGCGCATATACAGCCATACCACTATTTCCATTTGTAAAAATGTGTTGACAGGTTTACTTCAAGGTTTACTTATATTATCTATATTTAAAGCGAACCCGCTATCATTCCTTAAATTTCAATTGTTGGAAGTACTTCATAAAACAACAATCCTATCTATTCTTAAAACATTGGGTTTCCCCATTCCTAATAGAAATTTATAAATAAATGGACACCTGTGTAATGCTAGTTGGGAAAGTGGAGCAATAAACTATGACAGTGCCCAATCAGAAATGATAATATCAGTGTGTATGGGACATACCTCTTTGATAAGGGGAACGGTAACATCCAGTTATCAATTCATTCATATACTTCAAGAGGTATACCAGAAGAAAAGCTAAATGCGGAGTTCTAAAGAAAGAGAATCCAAAATTGTTGTTGCATGGAAAATACAAGAATTTGTTAAGTGACGGAGAAATGACAAATCTACATTAATAGATACTCAAGAAAAAAAGGAAAAAAAAAGAACATACGACATAGGACCCAAGTAATGAAAAAATACAAAATGTTTATTAAAGGTAATACATTAAAATACATGGAGCTTTTAGGCACAAAGTGCCATGTGTACAATAGACAAAGGGACCCCACCAAAAACCCTCACAACAGTGGAAACATAATATAGGCCAGCAGGTAAGGATATAGATTCTTTAAGACACTGATATCCGAGCCAATATAAGGAAAACAAAGTATCATAGAAGGTAGACAGGGCTGTTGCAATAATAGGCTAGGCAAATATGGAGATGTGCCTAAATACTAGAAATAGACCGCATGGCAAAAAGGTCAGGAGGTGATGATTTAATAAAATGTAGTCATAGTCATAACATACCAGAGGGGAAGGGGGATCCACCCCTACGCACGTTTCGGACGCAGCCTTCTTCAGGGGGCATAAGGTGTAACATTTATGGTGCCTCTTTATAAGAAACCAGGAATATGAGGGGGCCGCACGCAGCTGTTGGAGGTTAGCACTAGTGTTGAGCCACCCCCGTAGTGTTCGAGTTCGGTTCGGTTCGTCGAACACCCGTGTGTTCGCCAAACTGTTCGTTGAACTGTTCGTCGAACACCTTCGAACACCGTTAAAACCAATGGCAGGCAAACAAAAACACATAGAAACACATAGAAAACACCTTCAAAGGTGTCCAAAAGCTGTCAAACTGCTCAGAAGACACAACTAACACATGGAAAAGTGACAAGTACATATAGTCATGCGAAAAGAAAAGAGGTGGAGGAGTAAAAGGAGGGGGAGACACAGATATAGGCATGTCATGCCCTTCTAAAATCCAAAAAGTGAGAAGCCGACACGTTCAGTCTGCTCCTGCCCGTGCCACCTCCGTGTCGCCGGGTTTGTGCCAGAGCCGCGGTGAACCCTGACGGCCAGCCCCCCTCTCCCAATACTGGTGCCTGTCCGCTGGTGGGTCGAGCGAGCCCCCCTGTGGTGGAGGCAGCTCTAAGCTTTTTAATTTAAATTGTCTCTCTAATTTGAATGAATACACTTTAAATCCATTTACAAGGATCTATTGGAGGGCAAGTCTCATGCCAGCAGCCGCGTAATTCCAGCTCCAGTAGCGTCCACTAAAGCTGCTGCAGTTAAAAAGCTTTTATAAGGATCGAGCTCGGCTGTCCACCGCAAGGCATCCTACTGCCAGTCCCAGCCCCTATGCCTTGGGGTGCCTCCTGATGCTCTTCACTGAGTATCCCGTGGTCCCGAAGCATTTCCTTTGAAAAAATTAAGTGTCCAAACTACAGGTGGTGTAGCTTGCTTAACAGCCGGGATAATCCGCTGACTAGCAGACACTGCTACTAGGCACAAAGTATTTCCTGGGCTAGATGCAGTTAAAAATTTGTAATTAGATACTCTCGTTGGATGCTGAGAAAGCATTCCATAGAGTCTCCTGGCACGCCATATATGATTCTCTTAAAAAGCTTGGGGTAGGGGTCTAGGGGACCCTTTTATAGCCAAAATCACGGCCCTGTATCACAATACGTCACCTAGGCTGAAGATAAATGGAACTGTAGCACCCTGAGGGCTCGGTTGCTACAGAGGTATTGCACCTCACATAGAGGTGTGATATCTCACTCTCAGGTAAGGATGGAGTGTGGATCAGGACCCGACACCTGCATGCATTACACCACATTGCCGTGGGGCAGGGCGACCAATATGCCTCTGAGATGGGCACGACAGTCCCTCTCCCTGGCTGGAGTGGGGGGAGGGAACACTGAGGAAGGGGAACCCTGTAGTGCAGGAGCAGGGAGGAAGCAGTTCCTGGGTGCATTGAGAAGGGAGTATAAAAAGTGGGCACCATCTTAGTTCAGTGCAGAGAAGTCTGAGCAGAAGTGGCAGGGAGCAGGGGCTCTGCATGAGCTTTGCTCCGGAGGCGGGCCTAGTAACAGAGGCCCAGGCCTGGAAGAGGGAGAAGGAAGGAAGAGGAGCGGAGAAGGCTCCAGGAACGAGGAATGAAGGGATCCCTGGGGTGCGGACGGGCGAGTCGCCACCGCACGCCCAAATCCACCTGCGTGGAGGGGTCAGGCCAAAGGGGGAGAGCGGTCCCCGAAACTAGTGGAGGCAGGAAACGACCCTCAGCTTGAAACCGGAGGCTGTGACATTTTATGTGGCGCAGCCCCTCGCTACACCCGCTAGGAAGGCACCGCATAGGGTCAGGGAAACTGGCGCCAAGTTTACCAAGAGGAGGCCCGAGGCAGCCGGACAGAAGGGTTGGTAAGAAAGGCCAGACAAAGGACACACAAAGGGGGTCCTGTGAAGCGCTCCAAAGTTATCTGGGAGTTGTCTGAGCCCCTCACCTGGTGAGCACAGTACGACGTGGGCAGCCGTTACCTGCAGACGTGGTCTGCATAATAAGAACTGTGAGTAAAGGCCCTGGACTGCATCACTGACTCCGTGTCGTTACTGCTGCTGCCCTGCACCATCACCCCCATCCTCCGCATACACTGCCCTGAGGCTATACTCCTCCCGTGGGGAGTTATGCTACGCTCTGCTGCACCCACAACACCAGCCTCAGCGGTCTGCCCTGCAGCGGCGGTTCACTCTGACCGCAATCCACGGGTGGCGTAGTCGGACATTTAAACATCAAAACCACATAAATAGTTCCGCCACTGGTTTGACCACCCTGAGCCACGGAACCGGGTCGCCGCCACGAAGACTACAACCACCAGCATCCACCAAAAAGGGTCCGGCTCCGGGTGTCCCAAGGCCCAGGGGGTGCATCAGAACATTTTCATCACCTTTCACAATCACCAATGGGACAAGGCAGGGATGTCCTCTGTCCCCTCTCTTATACATCCTAGTGACGGAGCACCTGCTCTCATCAATTCGCCATAACCCCAATATTAGGTGGATTGAGGTGGGAGGCACCGAGTACAAGTGCTCTCTATTTGCTGATGATGTCCTAGTATATATCACTCAATCACTTATATCCATCCATGCTGTTATGGCTGAAATAGATCACTTTGTTACATGGTCAAATTTTAAAATCAATGCAGCGAAGTCTGAGGCCCTCGATGTCTCCCTCCCCAAATCCATATAGGATTCCATCCAGTCCAACTTTCCCTTTGCCTGGCCCTCACAGGGTATCAAATACTTAGGAATTCCTATTCATAGAGACCTCTCCCATCTATGTTATCTTAATTTTGGGCCCTTTATTGAACAACTCCATACAGACCACGGTTGGCAAGTTAGAACTGTAAGATTCACTACGTGAACCACTGGTGTTTTGTGGAAAAGCACATGTACACTGTGTTCCAAATTATTATGCAAAAAGTGTTTAGGAGTGATAAGGGAAGAATTTGTTTGTTTGTCAGTTAAACTCATTGATGGTGATGTGTGTCAGGGCTCTTTATATCACTGTAAGCAATTGCAGACACCTGTGCTAATTAGTTTGGCAGGTGTGTCCAATGAAAGGCAAGACTACTTAAGAAGGCTGTCTCACATTATTAAGCAGCCTACATTTTCTGCCAAAATGGGAAAGAAAAAGGATGTGTCGGCTGCTGAGAAGCAACAAATTGTGGAGTGTTTACTTCAAGGCATGACTACAATCAACATTGTGCGATGATCAGGATGAAGTGTCTTGGCAATCAAGAAGTATGTAGCTGATTCACAGTACACACGTGTGCGTGCTGATAAGGGCAAATTGAGGACTCTTTCCTACAGGCAATTACGTCAGGTTAAAAGAGCAGCGGCAAAAAAGCCTTGTCATAGCAGCAGACAAGTTATTGAAGCTGCTGGTGCCTCCAACGTCCCCCGAACAACAAGATGCATGGTCGTTCAGAGGTTTGCAGCTGTGCATACCCCATCCTGTCGACCTCCTCTATCCACTTCACACAAGCAGAAAGTGCCGTGCAGCGCTCGATGGTCCAGATGGATGGAGTGGAGGATGGCTGGTTGATGGACACCCGACGCAAACACGGCTACAGCGCCAACAAGGAGGAGGTGGAGTAATGTTTTGGGCTGGAATCATGGGGAGAGAGATTGTCGTCCCCTTTAGGATCCCTGAAGGCGCTAAAGATGAACTCCATAATGTATGTGGATTTTCTCAAACAGCACTTCCTGCCATGGTTCAAGAAGAAGAACCGTGTATTTCACAGCAAGATCATTTTTTTGCATGATAATGCACCATCTCATGCTGCACATAAAACATCTGCATCTGCATCTCTGGCTGATATGGGCATAAAAGGGGACAAACTTATGGTGTGACCCCCATGCTCCCCTGACCTCTACCCCATTCAGAAGCTCTGGAGCATCATCAAAAGGAGTGTCTATGATGGCGAGAGGCAGTTCACATCTAAGCAACAGCTCTGGGAGGGTATTCTGTCCTCATGCAAAACAATTGAAGCAGAAACCATCCAAAACCTGACAAATTCAATGGACGAGAGAGTTCAGAAGCTCCTTTTGAACAAGGGGTCCTATGTGAAAATGTAACATCACCTAGAATAAAGTTTTGAGTTGAAAACTGTTTGATCTCAGTTTCTAATAACCTGCTAATGCTTATAATTTCAAAAATGACAATTTTTTTGGTCTTTATTAAAATGAAAAGGTTGATCGAAAAGTTTGGGGGATCTAAGAGTGTGGCAACCCAGTAGTCATGATTACTTCGAATTCTGACAATATGAGGGTCATGTTGGAGGTAGTGCAGCAAGAAGGCACTTATGTGTCTTGCGCATCTCGGAGCCCCAAAATTATTTTCCGGGCTAGATGCAGCTAAAAATTATTATTAATTTTAAATCTGGTGGAGCTTAGTATAGATGGCCTAATAGGATCAGTGCTGCACACTGCTACAAAGCCCAAATTATTTTCCAGCCAAGATACAGATAAACATGATTAGTAATTTTAAATCTGGTGGAGCTTATTATAGATGGCCTAATAGAATCAGTGCTGCACACTGCTACAAAGCCCAAATTATTTTCCAGCCAAGATACAGATAAACATGATTAGTAATTTGAAAGCTTAAAATGGTTGGTAGGGTGATTTTAACCAATCATCAAGCTTTTACTCTCCCCAGGATGACACAGGGGTAGAAAAGTCGTTTCGGATCCATGATTTGTTCATCTTTATGAACGTGAGTCTGTCTACATTATCAGTGGAGAGCCGCGTGCGCTTATCTGTCAGCACACCACCAGCAGCGCTGAACACACGTTCAGACAGAACGCTGGCTGCGGGGCATGACAAGATCTCCAAGGCGTAAGTGGCTAGCTCCGGCCATTTATCCAGATTGGAAGCCCAAAAAGAGCAAGGGTCCAGTGACACAGTCATGGCTTCAATGTTTACTTGGAGATACTCCTGTACCATCGTCTCTAGGCGTTGACTATGTGTCAGACTTCTTGTCTCCTGTGGCCTTGCAAAGGATGGGCTAAAAAAAGTGGTGAAATGATTCCGCAAAATTGATGTTACCAGCAGATACTGTGGTTCTGTTATGGTTTGAGTGCTGAACACTTGACGGTCCCACGGTTGGCAAGTTGGAACTGTGAGATTCACTACGTGCACCACTGGTGTTTTGTGGAAAAGCACATGTAAGATTCTGCAACAGTCTCTGCTGATACTCCTGCATGCGTGCATCCCTTTCTATGGCATGAATAATTTCGGCAAATTTACTTTTGTACCGGGGATCTAACAGTGTGGCAACCCAGTAGTCAGGATTATTTCTAATTCTCACAATTCGAGGGTCATGTTGCAGGTAGTGCAGCAAGAAGGCACTCATGTGTGTTGCGCATCCAGGAGCACCAAGTCCCTGTTGTGTTGGTGGCGAGGTAACAATCATGCTTCCTTCCTCTGTCCTCTCTCCCCAACCTCGCACAACAGAAATGTGATCAAGGTCTCCCTCATCTGATGAGTCTTCCATCAGTTCGTCCTCCACTTCTTCCTGGGCTCCTGCACCTTCCTCACTAGTTTGGCTGCTACCATGTGCCCTGGTAAAACCATCTCCCCCACCCTCACATGCCTGCCGCCTTGGTGCTGCCGACCGTCTGGACCTTGCAGATGTTAGCCCTTCCGCATACAACTCCTCCTCCTCTACTTCCTCCACCTCCTCTTGTGCCACCACCTGACTCCGAATTCTGTTTAACATGTGCTCCAGCATGTAAATCACCGGAATAGTCATGCTGATAATGGCATCGTCAGCACTAAACATCTTCGTCGCCATTTCAAAACTGTGCAGAAGGGTGCATAGGTCCCTGATCTGAGACCACTCCTCCAGCGTGATTTGCCCCACCTCTGGATCTCGTTGGCCCAGGCTATACGTCAGAACGTATTGCACCAGGGCTTGTCGGTACTGCCACAGTCGCTGCAACATGTGCAGAGTTGAATTCCACCGGGTAGGCACATCGCATTTTAGCCGGTGAAGTGGCAGGCCCAACGACTTCTGTAGAGATGTAAGTCGCTGAGCTGCGGGATGCGAACGGCGGAAGTGAGCACACAGCGACCGTGCCCTCTGCAGAAGGCCATCTAGTCTGGGATAGTGGGCTAAAAATTGCTGGACAACCAGGTTCAACACGTGAGCCATACAAGGCACGTGTGTGACATTGCCCCGGCGAAGGGCCGCACCCAGGTTTGCAGCATTGTCGCACACGGCCTTCCCTGGTTTCAGGTCCAGTGGAGACAACCATTCATGAAATTGGTTCTCCAGAGCTGACCACAACTCCTCAGCTGTGTGACTCACATTTCCCAGACATTTCAAAGTAAAAACCGCCTGATGACGTTGAGCCCTACTGCCAGCATAGTAAGGAGGTGTGCAGGATCCCTTCTGCGCAGTTAGAAAGCTTGTGGCATGACCAGACAGGCTTTGGGTGCAGGTGGAAGACCGAGAGGAGGTTGAGGAGGCAGAAGCAGTGGAGGAACTTTGACATAAAGAGGATTGACGCACAACTCATGGGGACGGCAAGACTTGGACAGCAGCCCCTTGTCCTGCTGTCACCATAGTTACCCAGTGCCCAGTCAGCGACATGTAACGCCCCTGTCCATGCCTACTCGTCCAAGTGTCTGTGGTGAAATGCACCCTGTCACACACAGAGTTTCTCAAAGAAGCGGTGATGTTGTGTGCGACATGCTGGTGGAGCGCAGGCACACCTTTCTTTGAGAAGTAGTGCCGACTGGGCATCTGGTACTGGGGCACTGCGACGGACATAAGGTCTCGAAAATCCTCTGTGTCCACCAGGCGGAAAGGCAGCATTTCTGTAGCCAAGAGCTTGCAGATGGTGAAATTCAACCTCTTAGCTTTCTCATGGCTAGGAGGAAATCGTCTTTTACTTGTCCACATCTGAGGGACCGAGGGCTGGCTATTGTGCTTAGACGGGGTTGATAAGGGTGTCCCCGGCAAACTGCCGGTCTGTGAGGAAGATGCAGGCGGACATGTTAGGTTGCCTTGATCCAAAAGTGGTGCTATCGATGTCGGACAGCGCTCAAGACCAGCTGGTGTTACCACCTCCAAAGAAAATGATGACCTGCCAATCACGCTGGCTGTTGCGGGTAAAGAGGTGGCAGGTCTGCGCCCCAAAACAGGTGTGACTGCTGTCCCCCCAGTCACAGAGGATGAAGAGGCCGCGGATGCACAAGATATGGCAGACGGTGGTTGGCCCGGCCGGCTAGGCCGCATTGTAGCACACTGAGCTTCCCACTGCAACTTATGCTTCATGTCCATGTGCCGGTTCATGCATGAAGTACTCAAACTATGTATTTTTTGGCCTCTACTTAGCTTTTGCTGACAAATGTTACAGATAACATGAGTTGGGTCATCTTTATCGATCTGAAAAAATGCCCAGGCTATGCAAGGCTTAGCACCCATGCGACCTGAAGAGCCACCACGACTTGTGGTGAGAGGCAGAGTTGTGTTTGAGGATGCAGTTGTTGACGTGCTTCCAGTACTACGTCTCTGTCCAGGAAGGCGCAACCTGACCTCGTCGTCACTAGCATCTTCCTCCACCTCCTCTGCTGACCTCATCTCTTGGCTGACTGTGGGTTGACAGTAAGAGGGATCTCCAACCTCATCATCATCACCCTGTGCGTTATCACACCCGTCGTCCTCAGAGCCAACCTGTTCCTGCCCTGACAAAAAACTAAAGTTGTCGCTCCAATCAGGTATTTGAGTCTCATCATCGTCTTCCTCATTGTCTCCACCAACAGGAGTTACAGTTTGGGAATGAGGGTCTACATTATGGTCAGAACCTTCTGCGTCTGGTCCTGGATCCGACTCATAAAGATTCTGGGCATCAGTGCAGATCATTTCCTCGTCTGGATTCACAGAAGCGCTGGAGTCGACCTCTGATTCCCAGGCTATAGTATGAGTAAACAGCTCTGCAGACTCAACCATCTGTTCTACCTCATACTCAGACGGGCAGCTGGAGATTTGGGAGCTGTGAGGAAGCAAGTGCGATTGGGGTGACACCTTTGAGGACTGGAGTATTTGTGATGTTGAAGTTGATGTGGAGGAGAGCCCACTTAAAGGAGCACTTGATATCCGTTGAAGCACCTGCTGTTTTTGTGCCTCATCTGGAATTTGTAGCGATTGGCGTGGCCGTAAGAAAGGGATCTTATCACATTGTCCGCTAAAAGAAGTAGACATTTTAGTTTGGCTGGAAGATGGTCTTTCTTCTGCAGATGTTACTGTTGCTTTAACACCTACCCCACGGACACAAACTTTTTTCCCCTTCTCAACACGCCTATTCCCCTTTCCACCAGCAGCAGGCCTTTTTCCACTCATTTTGGTGGTTAACTATATCACAACTCTGGAGTTGTTTGCACAAAAAAACAATGGATGGGAACCGAGCAGAGCTGAGTGGCCAAACTGTGGTATTAGGCCAAAACTATTGGCTGGGTTAGATGCAGAAAAAAATTATATTCGATTTGCAACCTGATAGAGGTCAGTATAGATGGACTAATAGAACAAGTCCCACACACAGCTAGAAGCCCAAATATTTTTTCAGAGGTAGATGCAGAAAAAAATTATATTCAGTTTGCAACCTGATGGAGGTCTGTATAGATGGATTAATAGAACAAGTCCCACACACAGCTAGAAGCCCAATATTTTTTCAGAGGTAGATGCAGAAAAAAAATTATTTTTAATTTGCAACCTGATGGAGGTCAGTATAGATGGACTAATAGAGAAAGTCCCACACACTGCTAGAAGGCCAAATATTTTTTCAGAGCTAGATGCAGAAAAAAATTATATTCAGTTTGCAACCTGATGGAGGTCAGTATAGATGGACTAATAGAACAAGTCCCACATACAGCTAGAAGCCCAAATATTTTTTCAGAGGTAGATGCAGATAAAAATTATTTTTAATTTGCAACCTGATGGAGGTCAGTATAGATGGACTAATAGAGAAAGTCCCACACACTGCTAGAAGGCCAAATATTTTTTCAGAGCTAGATGCAGATAAAAATTATTTTTAATTTGCAACCTGATGGAGGTCAGTATAGATGGACTAATAGAGAAAGTCCCACACACTGCTAGAAGGCCAAATATTTTTTCAGAGCTAGATGCAGATAAAAATTATTTTTAATTTGCAACCTGATGGAGGTCAGTATAGATGGACTAATAGAGAAAGTCCCACACACTGCTAGAAGGCCAAATATTTTTTCAGAGCTAGATGCAGAAAAAAATTATATTCAGTTTGCAACCTGATGGAGGTCAGTATAGATGGACTAATAGAACAAGTCCCACACACAGCTAGAAGCCCAAATATTTTTTCAGAGGTAGATGCAGATAAAAATTATTTTTAATTTGCAACCTGATGGAGGTCAGTATAGATGGACTAATAGAGAAAGTCCCACACACTGCTAGAAGGCCAAATATTTTTTCAGAGCTAGATGCAGATAAAAATTATTTTTAATTTGCAACCTGATGGAGGTCAGTATAGATGGACTAATAGAGAAAGTCCCACACACTGCTAGAAGGCCAAATATTTTTTCAGAGCTAGATGCAGATAAAAATTATTTTTAATTTGCAACCTGATGGAGGTCAGTATAGATGGACTAATAGAGAAAGTCCCACACACTGCTAGAAGGCCAAATATTTTTTCAGAGCTAGATGCAGAAAAAAATTATATTCAGTTTGCAACCTGATGGAGGTCAGTATAGATGGACTAATAGAACAAGTCCCACACACAGCTAGAAGCCCAAATATTTTTTCAGAGGTAGATGCAGATAAAAATTATTTTTAATTTGCAACCTGATGGAGGTCAGTATAGATGGAATAATAGAGAAAGTCCCACACACTGCTAGAAGGCCAAATATTTTTTCAGAGCTAGATGCAGATAAAAATTATTTTTAATTTGCAACCTGATGGAGGTCAGTATAGATGGACTAATAGAGAAAGTCCCACACACTACTAGAAGGCCAAATATTTTTTCAGAGCTAGATGCAGAAAAAAATTATATTCAGTTTGCAACCTGATGGAGGTCAGTATAGATGGACTAATAGAACAAGTCCCACACACAGCTAGAAGCCCAAATATTTTTTCAGAGCTAGATGCAGAAAAAAATTATATTCAGTTTGCAACCTGATGGAGGTCTGTATAGATGGATTAATAGAACAAGTCAAACACACAACTAGAAGCCCAATATTTTTTCAGAGGTAGATGCAAAAAAAAAAATATTTTTAATTTGCAACCTGATGGAGGTCAGTATAGATGGACTAATAGAGAAAGTCCCACACACTGCTAGAAGGCCAAATATTTTTTCAGAGCTAGATGCAGATAAAAATTATTTTTAATTTGCAACCTGATGGAGGTCAGTATAGATGGACTAATAGAGAAAGTCCCACACACTGCTAGAAGGCCAAATATTTTTTCAGAGCTAGATGCAGATAAAAATTATTTTTAATTTGCAACCTGATGGAGGTCAGTATAGATGGACTAATAGAGAAAGTCCCACACACTGCTAGAAGGCCAAATATTTTTTCAGAGCTAGATGCAGCTAAAAATTATTTTTAATTTACAACCTGATGGAGGTCAGTATAGATGGACTAATAGAGAAAGTCCCACATACTACTAGAAGGCCAAATATTTTTTCAGAGCTAGATGCAGAAAAAAATTATATTCAGTTTGCAACCTGATGGAGGTCAGTATAGATGGACTAATAGAACAAGACCCACACACAGCTAGAAGCCCAAATATTTTTTCAGAGGAAGATGCAGATAAAAATTATTTTTAATTTGCAACCTGATGGAGGTCAGTATAGATGGACTAATAGAGAAAGTCCCACACACTGCTAGAAGGCCAAATATTTTTTCAGAGCAAGATGCAGATAAAAATTATTTTTAATTTGCAAACCTGATGGAGGTCAGTATAGATGGACTAATAGAACAAGTGACACACACAGTTAGAAGCCCAAATATTTTTTCAGAGGTAGATGCAGAAAAAAATTATATTCAGTTTGCAACCTGATGGAGGTCTGTATAGATGGATTAATAGAACAAGTCCCACACACAGCTAGAAGCCCAATATTTTTTCAGAGGTAGATGCAGAAAAAAAAATATTTTTAATTTGCAACCTGATGGAGGTCAGTATAGATGGACTAATAGAGAAAGTCCCACACACTGCTAGAAGGCCAAATATTTTTTCAGAGCTAGATGCAGAAAAAAATTATATTCAGTTTGCAACCTGATGGAGGTCAGTACAGATGGACTAATAGAACAAGTCCCACACACAGCTAGAAGCCCAAATATTTTTTCAGAGGTAGATGCAGATAAAAATTATTTTTAATTTGCAACCTGATGGAGGTCAGTATAGATGGACTAATAGAGAAAGTCCCACACACTGCTAGAAGGCCAAATATTTTTTCAGAGCTAGATGCAGATAAAAATTATTTTTAATTTGCAACCTGATGGAGGTCAGTATAGATGGACTAATAGAGAAAGTCCCACACACTGCTAGAAGGCCAAATATTTTTTCAGAGCTAGATGCAGATAAAAATTATTTTTAATTTGCAACCTGATGGAGGTCAGTATAGATGGACTAATAGAGAAAGTCCCACACACTGCTAGAAGGCCAAATATTTTTTCAGAGCTAGATGCAGAAAAAAATTATATTCAGTTTGCAACCTGATGGAGGTCAGTATAGATGGACTAATAGAACAAGTCCCACACACAGCTAGAAGCCCAAATATTTTTTCAGAGGTAGATGCAGATAAAAATTATTTTTAATTTGCAACCTGATGGAGGTCAGTATAGATGGACTAATAGAGAAAGTCCCACACACTGCTAGAAGGCCAAATATTTTTTCAGAGCTAGATGCAGATAAAAATTATTTTTAATTTGCAACCTGATGGAGGTCAGTATAGATGGACTAATAGAGAAAGTCCCACACACTGCTAGAAGGCCAAATATTTTTTCAGAGCGAGATGCAGATAAAAATTATTTTTAATTTGCAACCTGATGGAGGTCAGTATAGATGGACTAATAGAGAAAGTCCCACACACTGCTAGAAGGCCAAATATTTTTTCAGAGCTAGATGCAGAAAAAAATTGTATTCAGTTTGCAACCTGATGGAGGTCAGTATAGATGGACTAATAGAACAAGTCCCACACTCAGCTAGAAGCCCAAATATTTTTTCAGAGGTAGATGCAGATAAAAATTATTTTTAATTTGCAACCTGATGGAGGTCAGTATAGATGGACTAATAGAGAAAGTCCCACACACTGCTAGAAGGCCAAATATTTTTTCAGAGCTAGATGCAGATAAAAATTATTTTTAATTTGCAACCTGATGGAGGTCAGTATAGATGGACTAATAGAGAAAGTCCCACACACTGCTTGAAGGCCAAATATTTTTTCAGAGCTAGATGCAGATAAAAATTATTTTTAATTTGCAACCTGATGGAGGTCAGTATAGATGGACTAATAGAGAAAGTCACACACACTGCTAGAAGGCCAAATATTTTTTCAGAGCGAGATGCAGATAAAAATTATTTTTAATTTGCAACCTGATGGAGGTCAGTATAGATGGACTAATAGAGAAAGTCCCACACACTGCTAGAAGGCCAAATATTTTTTCAGAGCTAGATGCAGAAAATAATTATATTCAGTTTGCAACCTGATGGAGGTCAGTATAGATGGACTAATAGAACAAGTCCCACACTCAGCTAGAAGCCCAAATATTTTTTCAGAGGTAGATGCAGATAAAAATTATTTTTAATTTGCAACCTGATGGAGGTCAGTATAGATGGACTAATAGAGAAAGTCCCACACACTGCTAGAAGGCCAAATATTTTTTCAGAGCTAGATGTAGATAAAAATTATTTTTAATTTGCAACCTGATGGAGGTCAGTATAGATGGACTAATAGAAAAAGTCCCACACACTGCTAGAAGGCCAAATATTTTTTCAGAGCTAGATGCAGAAAAAAATTATATTGAGTTTGCAACCTGATGGAGGTCAGTATAGATGGACTAATAGAACAAGTCCCACACACAGCTAGAAGCCCAAATATTTTTTCAGAGGTAGATGCAGATAAAAATTATTTTTAATTTGCAACCTGATGGAGGTCAGTATAGATGGACTAATAGAGAAAGTCCCACACACTGCTAGAAGGCCAAATATTTTTTCAGAGTTAGATGCAGATAAAAATTATTTTTAATTTGCAACCTGATGGAGGTCAGTATAGATGGACTAATAGAGAAAGTCCCACACACTGTTAGAAGGCCAAATATTTTTTCAGAGCTAGATGCAGATAAAAATTATTTTTAATTTGCAACCTGATGGAGGTCAGTATAGATGGACTAATAGAGAAAGTCCCACACACTGCTAGAAGGCCAAATATTTTTTCAGAGCTAGATGCAGAAAAAAGTTATATTCAGTTTGCAACCTGATGTAGGTCAGTATAGATGGACTAATAGAACAAGTCCCACACTCAGCTAGAAGCCCAAATATTTTTTCAGAGGTAGATGCAGATAAAAATTATTTTTAATTTGCAACCTGATGGAGGTCAGTATAGATGGACTAATAGAGAAAGTCCCACACACTGCTAGAAGGCCAAATATTTTTTCAGAGCTAGATGCAGCTAAAAATTATTTTTAATTTGCAACCTGATGGAGGTCAGTATAGATGGACTAATAGAGAAAGTCCCACACACTACTAGAAGGCCAAATATTTTTTCAGAGCTAGATGCAGAAAAAAATTATATTCAGTTTGCAACCTGATGGAGGTCAGTATAGATGGACTAATAGAACAAGTCCCACACACAGCTAGAAGCCCAAATATTTTTTCAGAGGTAGATGCAGATAAAAATTATTTTTAATTTGCAACCTGATGGAGGTCAGTATAGATGGACTAATAGAGAAAGTCCCCCACACTGCTAGAAGGCCAAATATTTTTTCAGAGTAAGATGCAGATAAAAATTATTTTTAATTTGCAACCTGATGGAGGTCAGTATAGATGGACTAATAGAACAGGTCACACACACAGCTAGAAGCCCAAATATTTTTTCAGAGGTAGATGCAGAAAAAAATTATATTCAGTTTGCAACCTGATGGAGGTCTGTATAGATGGATTAATAGAACAAGTCCCACACACAGCTAGAAGCCCAATATTTTTTCAGAGGTAGATGCAGAAAAAAAATTATTTTTAATTTGCAACCTGATGGAGGTCAGTATAGATGGACTAATAGAGAAAGTCCCACACACTGCTAGAAGGCCAAATATTTTTTCAGAGCTAGATGCAGAAAAAAATTATATTCAGTTTGCAACCTGATGGAGGTCAGTATAGATGGACTAATAGAACAAGTCCCACACACAGCTAGAAGCCGAAATATTTTTTCAGAGGTAGATGCAGATAAAAATTATTTTTAATTTGTAACCTGATGGAGGTCAGTATAGATGGACTCATAGAGAAAGTCCCACACACTGCTAGAAGGCCAAATATTTTTTCAGAGCTAGATGCAGATAAAAATTATTTTTAATTTGCAACCTGATGGAGGTCAGTATAGATGGACTAATAGAGAAAGTCCCACACACTACTAGAAGGCCAAATATTTTTTCAGAGCTAGATGCAGAAAAAAATTATATTCAGTTTGCAACCTGATGGAGGTCAGTATAGATGGACTAATAGAACAAGTCCCACACACAGCTAGAAGCCCAAATATTTTTTCAGAGGTAGATGCAGATAAAAATTATTTTTAATTTGCAACCTGATGGAGGTCAGTATAGATGGACTAATAGAGAAAGTCCCACACACTGCTTGAAGGCCAAATATTTTTTCAGAGCTAGATGCAGATAAAAATTATTTTTAATTTGCAAACTGATGGAGGTCAGTATAGATGGACTAATAGAGAAAGTCCCACACACTGCTAGAAGGCCAAATATTTTTTCAGAGCTAGATGCAGATAAACATTATTTTTAATTTGCAACCTGATGGAGGTCAGTATAGATGGACTAATAGAGAAAGTCCCACACACTGCTAGAAGGCCAAATATTTTTTCAGAGCTAGATGCAGAAAAAAATTATATTCAGTTTGCAACCTGATGGACGTCAGTATAGATGGACTAATAGAACAAGTCCCACACTCAGCTAGAAGCCCAAATATTTTTTCAGAGGTAGATGCAGATAAAAAATATTTTTAATTTGCAACCTGATGGAGGTCAGTATAGATGGACTAATAGAGAAAGTCCCACACACTGCTAGAAGGCCAAATATTTTTTCAGAGCTAGATGCAGCTAAAAATTATTTTTAATTTGCAACCTGATGGAGGTCAGTATAGATGGACTAATAGAGAAAGTCCCACACACTGCTAGAAGGCCAAATATTTTTTCAGAGCTAGATGCAGAAAAAAATTATATTCAGTTTGCAACCTGATGGAGGTCAGTATAGATGGACTAATAGAACAAGTCCCACACACAGCTAGAAGCCCAAATATTTTTTCAGAGGTAGATGCAGATAAAAATTATTTTTAATTTGCAACCTGATGGAGGTCAGTATAGATGGACTAATAGAGAAAGTCCCACACACTGCTAGAAGGCCAAATACTTTTTCAGAGCAAGATGCAGATAAAAAATATTTTTAATTTGCAACCTGATGGAGGTCAGTATAGATGGACTAATAGAGAAAGTCCCACACACTGCTAGAAGGCCAAATATTTTTTCAGAGCTAGATGCAGAAAAAAATTATATTCAGTTTGCAACCTGATGGAGGTCAGTATAGATGGACTAATAGAACAAGTCCCACACACAGCTAGAAGCCCAAATATTTTTTCAGAGGTAGATGCAGATAAAAATTATTTTTAATTTGCAACCTGATGGAGGTCAGTATAGATGGACTAATAGAGAAAGTCCCACACACTGCTAGAAGGCCAAATATTTTTTCAGAGCTAGATGCAGATAAAAATTATTTTTAATTTGCAACCTGATGGAGGTCAGTATAGATGGACTAATAGAGAAAGTCCCACACACTGCTAGAAGGCCAAATATTTTTTCAGAGCTAGATGCAGATAAAAATTATTTTTAATTTGCAACCTGATGGAGGTCAGTATAGATGGACTAATAGAGAAAGTCCCACACACTGCTAGAAGGCCAAATATTTTTTCAGAGCTAGATGCAGAAAAAAATTATATTCAGTTTGCAACCTGATGTAGGTCAGTATAGATGGACTAATAGAACAAGTCCCACACTCAGCTAGAAGCCCAAATATTTTTTCAGAGGTAGATGCAGATAAAAATTATTTTTAATTTGCAACCTGATGGAGGTCAGTATAGATGGACTAATAGAGAAAGTCCCACACACTGCTAGAAGGCCAAATATTTTTTCAGAGCTAGATGCAGCTAAAAAGTATTTTTAATTTGCAACCTGATGGAGGTCAGTATAGATGGACTAATAGAGAAAGTCCCACACACTACTAGAAGGCCAAATATTTTTTCAGAGCTAGATGCAGAAAAAAATTATATTCAGTTTGCAACCTGATGGAGGTCAGTATAGATGGACTAATAGAACAAGTCCCACACACAGCTAGAAGCCCAAATATTTTTTCAGAGGTAGATGCAGATAAAAATTATTTTTAATTTGCAACCTGATGGAGGTCAGTATAGATGGACTAATAGAGAATGTCCCACACACTGCTAGAAGGCCAAATATTTTTTCAGAGCTAGATGCAGATAAAAATTATTTTTAATTTGCAACCTGATGGAGGTCAGTATAGATGGACTAATAGAGAAAGTCCCACACACTGCTAGAAGGCCAAATATTTTTTCAGAGCTAGATGCAGAAAAAAATTATATTCAGTTTGCAACCTGATGGAGGTCAGTATAGATGGACTAATAGAACAAGTCCCACACACAGCTAGAAGCCGAAATATTTTTTCAGAGGTAGATGCAGATAAAAATTATTTTTAATTTGTAACCTGATGGAGGTCAGTATAGATGGACTCATAGAGAAAGTCCCACACACTGCTAGAAGGCCAAATATTTTTTCAGAGCTAGATGCAGATAAAAATTATTTTTAATTTGCAACCTGATGGAGGTCAGTATAGATGGACTAATAGAGAAAGTCCCACACACTACTAGAAGGCCAAATATTTTTTCAGAGCTAGATGCAGAAAAAAATTATATTCAGTTTGCAACCTGATGGAGGTCAGTATAGATGGACTAATAGAACAAGTCCCACACACAGCTAGAAGCCCAAATATTTTTTCAGAGGTAGATGCAGATAAAAATTATTTTTAATTTGCAACCTGATGGAGGTCAGTATAGATGGACTAATAGAGAAAGTCCCACACACTGCTTGAAGGCCAAATATTTTTTCAGAGCTAGATGCAGATAAAAATTATTTTTAATTTGCAAACTGATGGAGGTCAGTATAGATGGACTAATAGAGAAAGTCCCACACACTGCTAGAAGGCCAAATATTTTTTCAGAGCTAGATGCAGATAAACATTATTTTTAATTTGCAACCTGATGGAGGTCAGTATAGATGGACTAATAGAGAAAGTCCCACACACTGCTAGAAGGCCAAATATTTTTTCAGAGCTAGATGCAGAAAAAAATTATATTCAGTTTGCAACCTGATGGAGGTCAGTATAGATGGACTAATAGAACAAGTCCCACACACAGCTAGAAGCCCAAATATTTTTTCAGAGGTAGATGCAGATAAAAATTATTTTTAATTTGCAACCTGATGGAGGTCAGTATAGATGGACTAATAGAGAAAGTCCCACACACTGCTAGAAGGCCAAATACTTTTTCAGAGCAAGATGCAGATAAAAAATATTTTTAATTTGCAACCTGATGGAGGTCAGTATAGATGGACTAATAGAGAAAGTCCCACACACTGCTAGAAGGCCAAATATTTTTTCAGAGCTAGATGCAGAAAAAAATTATATTCAGTTTGCAACCTGATGGAGGTCAGTATAGATGGACTAATAGAACAAGTCCCACACACAGCTAGAAGCCCAAATATTTTTTCAGAGGTAGATGCAGATAAAAATTATTTTTAATTTGCAACCTGATGGAGGTCAGTATAGATGGACTAATAGAGAAAGTCCCACACACTGCTAGAAGGCCAAATATTTTTTCAGAGCTAGATGCAGATAAAAATTATTTTTAATTTGCAACCTGATGGAGGTCAGTATAGATGGACTAATAGAGAAAGTCCCACACACTGCTAGAAGGCCAAATATTTTTTCAGAGCTAGATGCAGATAAAAATTATTTTTAATTTGCAACCTGATGGAGGTCAGTATAGATGGACTAATAGAGAAAGTCCCACACACTGCTAGAAGGCCAAATATTTTTTCAGAGCTAGATGCAGAAAAAAATTATATTCAGTTTGCAACCTGATGTAGGTCAGTATAGATGGACTAATAGAACAAGTCCCACACTCAGCTAGAAGCCCAAATATTTTTTCAGAGGTAGATGCAGATAAAAATTATTTTTAATTTGCAACCTGATGGAGGTCAGTATAGATGGACTAATAGAGAAAGTCCCACACACTGCTAGAAGGCCAAATATTTTTTCAGAGCTAGATGCAGCTAAAAAGTATTTTTAATTTGCAACCTGATGGAGGTCAGTATAGATGGACTAATAGAGAAAGTCCCACACACTACTAGAAGGCCAAATATTTTTTCAGAGCTAGATGCAGAAAAAAATTATATTCAGTTTGCAACCTGATGGAGGTCAGTATAGATGGACTAATAGAACAAGTCCCACACACAGCTAGAAGCCCAAATATTTTTTCAGAGGTAGATGCAGATAAAAATTATTTTTAATTTGCAACCTGATGGAGGTCAGTATAGATGGACTAATAGAGAATGTCCCACACACTGCTAGAAGGCCAAATATTTTTTCAGAGCTAGATGCAGATAAAAATTATTTTTAATTTGCAACCTGATGGAGGTCAGTATAGATGGACTAATAGAGAAAGTCCCACACACTGCTAGAAGGCCAAATATTTTTTCAGAGCTAGATGCAGAAAAAAATTATATTCAGTTTGCAACCTGATGGAGGTCAGTATAGATGGACTAATAGAACAAGTCCCACACACAGCTAGAAGCCGAAATATTTTTTCAGAGGTAGATGCAGATAAAAATTATTTTTAATTTGTAACCTGATGGAGGTCAGTATAGATGGACTCATAGAGAAAGTCCCACACACTGCTAGAAGGCCAAATATTTTTTCAGAGCTAGATGCAGATAAAAATTATTTTTAATTTGCAACCTGATGGAGGTCAGTATAGATGGACTAATAGAGAAAGTCCCACACACTACTAGAAGGCCAAATATTTTTTCAGAGCTAGATGCAGAAAAAAATTATATTCAGTTTGCAACCTGATGGAGGTCAGTATAGATGGACTAATAGAACAAGTCCCACACACAGCTAGAAGCCCAAATATTTTTTCAGAGGTAGATGCAGATAAAAATTATTTTTAATTTGCAACCTGATGGAGGTCAGTATAGATGGACTAATAGAGAAAGTCCCACACACTGCTTGAAGGCCAAATATTTTTTCAGAGCTAGATGCAGATAAAAATTATTTTTAATTTGCAAACTGATGGAGGTCAGTATAGATGGACTAATAGAGAAAGTCCCACACACTGCTAGAAGGCCAAATATTTTTTCAGAGCTAGATGCAGATAAACATTATTTTTAATTTGCAACCTGATGGAGGTCAGTATAGATGGACTAATAGAGAAAGTCCCACACACTGCTAGAAGGCCAAATATTTTTTCAGAGCTAGATGCAGAAAAAAATTATATTCAGTTTGCAACCTGATGGAGGTCAGTATAGATGGACTAATAGAACAAGTCCCACACTCAGCTAGAAGCCCAAATATTTTTTCAGAGGTAGATGCAGATAAAAAATATTTTTAATTTGCAACCTGATGGAGGTCAGTGTAGATGGACTAATAGAGAAAGTCCCACACACTGCTAGAAGGCCAAATATTTTTTCAGAGCTAGATGCAGCTAAAAATTATTTTTAATTTGCAACCTGATGGAGGTCAGTATAGATGGACTAATAGAGAAAGTCCCACACACTACTAGAAGGCCAAATATTTTTTCAGAGCTAGATGCAGAAAAAAATTATATTCAGTTTGCAACCTGATGGAGGTCAGTATAGATGGACTAATAGAACAAGTCCCACACACAGCTAGAAGCCCAAATATTTTTTCAGAGGTAGATGCAGATAAAAATTATTTTTAATTTGCAACCTGATGGAGGTCAGTATAGATGGACTAATAGAGAAAGTCCCACACACTGCTAGAAGGCCAAATACTTTTTCAGAGCAAGATGCAGATAAAAAATATTTTTAATTTGCAACCTGATGGAGGTCAGTATAGATGGACTAATAGAGAAAGTCCCACACACTGCTAGAAGGCCAAATATTTTTTCAGAGCTAGATGCAGAAAAAAATTATATTCAGTTTGCAACCTGATGGAGGTCAGTATAGATGGACTAATAGAACAAGTCCCACACACAGCTAGAAGCCCAAATATTTTTTCAGAGGTAGATGCAGATAAAAATTATTTTTAATTTGCAACCTGATGGAGGTCAGTATAGATGGACTAATAGAGAAAGTCACACACACTGCTAGAAGGCCAAATATTTTTTCAGAGCTAGATGCAGATAAAAATTATTTTTAATTTGCAACCTTATGGAGGTCAGTATAGATGGACTAATAGAGAAAGTCCCACACACTGCTAGAAGGCCAAATATTTTTTCAGAGCTAGATGCAGATAAAAATTATTTTTAATTTGCAACCTGATGGAGGTCAGTATAGATGGACTAATAGAGAAAGTCCCACACACTGCTAGAAGGCCAAATATTTTTTCAGAGCTAGATGCAGAAAAAAATTATATTCAGTTTGCAACCTGATGTAGGTCAGTATAGATGGACTAATAGAACAAGTCCCACACTCAGCTAGAAGCCCAAATATTTTTTCAGAGGTAGATGCAGATAAAATTTATTTTTAATTTGCAACCTGATGGAGGTCAGTATAGATGGACTAATAGAGAAAGTCCCACACACTGCTAGAAGGCCAAATATTTTTTCAGAGCTAGATGCAGCTAAAAATTATTTTTAATTTGCAACCTGATGGAGGTCAGTATAGATGGACTAATAGAGAAAGTCCCACACACTACTAGAAGGCCAAATATTTTTTCAGAGCTAGATGCAGAAAAAAATTATATTCAGTTTGCAACCTGATGGAGGTCAGTATAGATGGACTAATAGAACAAGTCCCACACACAGCTAGAAGCCCAAATATTTTTTCAGAGGTAGATGCAGATAAAAATTATTTTTAATTTGCAACCTGATGGAGGTCAGTATAGATGGACTAATAGAGAAAGTCCCACACACTGCTAGAAGGCCAAATATTTTTTCAGAGCTAGATGCAGATAAAAATTATTTTTAATTTGCAACCTGATGGAGGTCAGTATAGATGGACTAATAGAAAAAGTCCCACACACTGCTAGAAGGCCAAATATTTTTTCAGAGCTAGATGCAGAAAAAAATTATATTCAGTTTGCAACCTGATGGAGGTCAGTATAGATGGACTAATAGAACAAGTCCCACACACAGCTAGAAGCCCAAATATTTTTTCAGAGGTAGATGCAGATAAAAATTATTTTTAATTTGCAACCTGATGGAGGTCAGTATAGATGGACTTATAGAGAAAGTCCCACACACTGCTAGAAGGCCAAATATTTTTTCAGAGCTAGATGCAGATAAAAATTATTTTTAATTTGCAACCTGATGGAGGTCAGTATAGATGGACTAATAGAGAAAGTCCCACACACTGCTAGAAGGCCAAATATTTTTTCAGAGCTAGATGCAGATAAAAATTATTTTTAATTTGCAACCTGATGGAGGTCAGTATAGATGGACTAATAGAGAAAGTCCCACACACTGCTAGAAGGCCAAATATTTTTTCAGAGCTAGATGCAGAAAAAAGTTATATTCAGTTTGCAACCTGATGTAGGTCAGTATAGATGGACTAATAGAACAAGTCCCACACTCAGCTAGAAGCCCAAATATTTTTTCAGAGGTAGATGCAGATAAAAATTATTTTTAATTTGCAACCTGATGGAGGTCAGTATAGATGGACTAATAGAGAAAGTCCCACACACTGCTAGAAGGCCAAATATTTTTTCAGAGCTAGATGCAGCTAAAAATTATTTTTAATTTGCAACCTGATGGAGGTCAGTATAGATGGACTAATAGAGAAAGTCCCACACACTACTAGAAGGCCAAATATTTTTTCAGAGCTAGATGCAGAAAAAAATTATATTCAGTTTGCAACCTGATGGAGGTCAGTATAGATGGACTAATAGAACAAGTCCCACACACAGCTAGAAGCCCAAATATTTTTTCAGAGGTAGATGCAGATAAAAATTATTTTTAATTTGCAACCTGATGGAGGTCAGTATAGATGGACTAATAGAGAAAGTCCCACACACTGCTAGAAGGCCAAATATTTTTTCAGAGCAAGACGCAGATAAAAATTATTTTTAATTTGCAACCTGATGGAGGTCAGTATAGATGGACTAATAGAGAAAGTCCCACACACTGCTAGAAGGAAAAATATTTTTTCAGAGCTAGATGCAGATAAAAATTATTTTTAATTTGCAACCTGATGGAGGTCAGTATAGATGGACTAATAGAGAAAGTCCCACACACTGCTAGAAGGCCAAATATTTTTGCAGAGCTAGATGCAGAAAAAAATTATATTCAGTTTGCAACCTGATGGAGGTCAGTATAGATGGACTAACAGAACAAGTCCCACACACAGCTAGAAGCCCAAATATTTTTTCAGAGGTAGATGCAGATAAAAATTATTTTTAATTTGCAACCTGATGGAGGTCAGTATAGATGGACTAATAGAGAAAGTCCCACACACTGCTAGAAGGAAAAATATTTTTTCAGAGCTAGATGCAGATAAAAATTATTTTTAATTTGCAACCTGATGGAGGTCAGTATAGATGGACTAATAGAGAAAGTCCCACACACTGCTAGAAGGCCAAATATTTTTGCAGAGCTAGATGCAGAAAAAAATTATATTCAGTTTGCAACCTGATGGAGGTCAGTATAGATGGACTAACAGAACAAGTCCCACACACAGCTAGAAGCCCAAATATTTTTTCAGAGGTAGATGCAGATAAAAATTATTTTTAATTTGTAACCTGATGGAGGTCAGTATAGATGGACTAATAGAGAAAGTCCCACACACTGCTAGAAGGCCAAATATTTTTTCAGAGCTAGATGCAGATAAAAATTATTTTTAATTTGCAACCTGATGGAGGTCAGTATAGATGGACTAATAGAGAAAGTCCCACACACTACTAGAAGGCCAAATATTTTTTCAGAGCTAGATGCAGAAAAAAATTATATTCAGTTTGCAACCTGATGGAGGTCAGTATAGATGGACTAATAGAACAAGTCCCACACACAGCTAGAAGCCCAAATATTTTTTCAGAGGTAGATGCAGATAAAAATTATTTTTAATTTGCAACCTGATGGAGGTCAGTATAGATGGACTAATAGAGAAAGTCCCACACACTGCTTGAAGGCCAAATATTTTTTCAGAGCTAGATGCAGATAAAAATTATTTTTAATTTGCAACCTGATGGAGGTCAGTATAGATGGACTAATAGAGAAAGTACCACACACTGCTAGAAGGCCAAATATTTTTTCAGAGCTAGATGCAGATAAAAATTATTTTTAATTTGCAACCTGATGGAGGTCAGTATAGATGGACTAATAGAGAAAGTCCCACACACTGCTAGAAGGCCAAATATTTTTTCAGAGCTAGATGCAGATAAAAATTATTTTTAATTTGCAACCTGATGGAGGTCAGTATAGATGGACTAATAGAGAAACTCCCACACACTGCTAGAAGGCCAAATATTTTTTCAGAGCAAGATGCAGATAAAAATTATTTTTAATTTGCAAACCTGATGGAGGTCAGTATAGATGGACTAATAGAACAAGTGACACACACAGCTAGAAGCCAAAATATTTTTTCAGAGGTAGATGCAGAAAAAAATTATATTCAGTTTGCAACCTGATGGAGGTCTGAATAGATGGATTAATAGAACAAGTCCCACACACAGCTAGAAGCCCAATATTTTTTCAGAGGTAGATGCAGAAAAAAAAATATTTTTAATTTGCAACCTGATGGAGGTCAGTATAGATGGACTAATAGAGAAAGTCCCACACACTGCTAGAAGGCCAAATATTTTTTCAGAGCTAGATGCAGATAAAAATTATATTCAGTTTGCAACCTGATGGAGGTCAGTACAGATGGACTAATAGAACAAGTCCCACACACAGCTAGAAGCCCAAATATTTTTTCAGAGGTAGATGCAGATAAAAATTATTTTTAATTTGCAACCTGATGGAGGTCAGTATAGATGGACTAATAGAGAAAGTCCCACACACTGCTAGAAGGCCAAATATTTTTTCAGAGCTAGATGCAGATAAAAATTATTTTTAATTTGCAACCTGATGGAGGTCAGTATAGATGGACTAATAGAGAAAGTCCCACACACTGCTAGAAGGCCAAAAATTTTTTCAGAGCTAGATGCAGATAAAAATTATTTTTAATTTGCAACCTGATGGAGGTCAGTATAGATGGACTAATAGAGAAAGTCCCACACACTGCTAGAAGGCCAAATATTTTTTCAGAGCTAGATGCAGAAAAAAATTATATTCAGTTTGCAACCTGATGGAGGTCAGTATAGATGGACTAATAGAACAAGTCCCACACACAGCTAGAAGCCCAAATATTTTTTCAGAGGTAGATGCAGATAAAAATTATTTTTAATTTGCAACCTGATGGAGGTCAGTATAGATGGACTAATAGAGAAAGTCCCACACACTGCTAGAAGGCCAAATATTTTTTCAGAGCTAGATGCAGATAAAAATTATTTTTAATTTGCAACCTGATGGAGGTCAGTATAGATGGACTAATAGAGAAAGTCCCACACACTACTAGAAGGCCAAATATTTTTTCAGAGCTAGATGCAGAAAAAAATTATATTCAGTTTGCAACCTGATGGAGGTCAGTATAGATGGACTAATAGAACAAGTCCCACACAAAGCTAGAAGCCCAAATATTTTTTCAGAGGTAGAAGCAGATAAAAATTATTTTTAATTTGCAACCTGATGGAGGTCAGTATAGATGGACTAATAGAGAATGTCCCACACACTACTAGAAGGCCAAATATTTTTTCAGAGCTAGATGCAGAAAAAAATTATATTCAGTTTGCAACCTGATGGAGGTCAGTATAGATGGACTAATAGAACAAGTCCCACACACAGCTAGAAGCCCAAATATTTTTTCAGAGGTAGATGCAGATAAAAATTATTTTTAATTTGCAACCTGATGGAGGTCAGTATAGATGGACTAATAGAGAAAGTCCCACACACTGCTAGAAGGCCAAATATTTTTTCAGAGCGAGATGCAGATAAAAAATATTTTTAATTTGCAACCTGATGGAGGTCAGTATAGATGGACTAATAGAGAAAGTCCCACACACTGCTAGAAGGCCAAATATTTTTTCAGAGCTAGATGCAGAAAAAAATTATATTCAGTTTGCAACCTGATGGAGGTCAGTATAGATGGACTAATAGAACAAGTCCCACACTCACCTAGAAGCCCAAATATTTTTTCAGAGGTAGATGCAGATAAAAATTATTTTTAATTTGCAACCTGATGGAGGTCAGTATAGATGGACTAATAGAGAAAGTCCCACACACTGCTAGAAGGCCAAATATTTTTTCAGAGCTAGATGCAGATAAAAATTATTTTTAATTTGCAACCTGATGGAGGTCAGTATAGATGGACTAATAGAAAAAGTCCCACACACTGCTAGAAGGCCAAATATTTTTTCAGAGCTAGATGCAGAAAAAAATTATATTGAGTTTGCAACCTGATGGAGGTCAGTATAGATGGACTAATAGAACAAGTCCCACACACAGCTAGAAGCCCAAATATTTTTTCAGAGGTAGATGCAGATAAAAATTATTTTTAATTTGCAACCTGATGGAGGTCAGTATAGATGGACTAATAGAGAAAGTCCCACACACTGCTAGAAGGCCAAATATTTTTTCAGAGCTAGATGCAGATAAAAATTATTTTTAATTTGCAACCTGATGGAGGTCAGTATAGATGGACTAATAGAGAAAGTCCCACACACTGCTAGAAGGCCAAATATTTTTTCAGAGCTAGATGCAGATAAAAATTATTTTTAATTTGCAACCTGATGGAGGTCAGTATAGATGGACTAATAGAGAAAGTCCCACACACTGCTAGAAGGCCAAATATTTTTTCAGAGCTAGATGCAGAAAAAAGTTATATTCAGTTTGCAACCTGATGTAGGTCAGTATAGATGGACTAATAGAACAAGTCCCACACTCAGCTAGAAGCCCAAATATTTTTTCAGAGGTAGATGCAGATAAAAATTATTTTTAATTTGCAACCTGATGGAGGTCAGTATAGATGGACTAATAGAGAAAGTCCCACACACTGCTAGAAGGCCAAATATTTTTTCAGAGCTAGATGCAGCTAAAAATTATTTTTAATTTGCAACCTGATGGAGGTCAGTATTGATGGACTAATAGAGAAAGTCCCACACACTACTAGAAGGCCAAATATTTTTTCAGAGCTAGATGCAGAAAAAAATTATATTCAGTTTGCAACCTGATGGAGGTCAGTATAGATGGACTAATAGAACAAGTCCCACACACAGCTAGAAGCCCAAATATTTTTTCAGAGGTAGATGCAGATAAAAATTATTTTTAATTTGCAACCTGATGGAGGTCAGTATAGATGGACTAATAGAGAAAGTCCCACACACTGCTAGAAGGCCAAATATTTTTTCAGAGCAAGATGCAGATAAAAATTATTTTTAATTTGCAACCTGATGGAGGTCAGTATAGATGGACTAATAGAACAGGTCACACACACAGCTAGAAGCCCAAATATTTTTTCAGAGGTAGATGCAGAAAAAAATTATATTCAGTTTGCAACCTGATGGAGGTCTGTATAGATGGATTAATAGAACAAGTCCCACACACAGCTAGAAGCCCAATATTTTTTCAGAGGTAGATGCAGAAAAAAAATTGTTTTTAATTTGCAACCTGATGGAGGTCAGTATAGATGGACTAATAGAGAAAGTCCCACACACTGCTAGAAGGCCAAATATTTTTTCAGAGCTAGATGCAGAAAAAAATTATATTCAGTTTGCAACCTGATGGAGGTCAGTATAGATGGACTAATAGAACAAGTCCCACACACAGCTAGAAGCCCAAATATTTTTTCAGAGGTAGATGCAGATAAAAATTATTTTTAATTTGCAACCTGATGGAGGTCAGTATAGATGGACTAATAGAGAAAGTCCCACACACTGCTAGAAGGCCAAATATTTTTTCAGAGCTAGATGCAGATAAAAATTATTTTTAATTTGCAACCTGATGGAGGTCAGTATAGATGGACTAATAGAGAAAGTCCCACACACTGCTAGAAGGCCAAATATTTTTTCAGAGCTAGATGCAGAAAAAAATTATATTCAGTTTGCAACCTGATGGAGGTCAGTATAGATGGACTAATAGAACAAGTCCCACACACAGCTAGAAGCCCAAATATTTTTTCAGAGGTAGATGCAGATAAAAATTATTTTTAATTTGTAACCTGATGGAGGTCAGTATAGATGGACTAATAGAGAAAGTCCCACACACTGCTAGAAGGCCAAATATTTTTTCAGAGCTAGATGCAGATAAAAATTATTTTTAATTTGCAACCTGATGGAGGTCAGTATAGATGGACTAATAGAGAAAGTCCCACACACTACTAGAAGGCCAAATATTTTTTCAGAGCTAGATGCAGAAAAAAATTATATTCAGTTTGCAACCTGATGGAGGTCAGTATAGATGGACTAATAGAACAAGTCCCACACACAGCTAGAAGCCCAAATATTTTTTCAGAGGTAGATGCAGATAAAAATTATTTTTAATTTGCAACCTGATGGAGGTCAGTATAGATGGACTAATAGAGAAAGTCCCACACACTGCTTGAAGGCCAAATATTTTTTCAGAGCTAGATGCAGATAAAAATTATTTTTAATTTGCAAACTGATGGAGGTCAGTATAGATGGACTAATAGAGAAAGTCCCACACACTGCTAGAAGGCCAAATATTTTTTCAGAGCTAGATGCAGATAAAAATTATTTTTAATTTGCAACCTGATGGAGGTCAGTATAGATGGACTAATAGAGAAAGTCCCACACACTGCTAGAAGGCCAAATATTTTTTCAGAGCTAGATGCAGAAAAAAATTATATTCAGTTTGCAACCTGATGGAGGTCAGTATAGATGGACTAATAGAACAATTCCCACACACAGCTAGAAGCCCAAATATTTTTTCAGAGGTAGATGCAGATAAAAATTATTTTTAATTTGCAACCTGATGGAGGTCAGTATAGATGGACTAATAGAGAAAGTCCCACACACTGCTAGAAGGCCAAATATTTTTTCAGAGCTAGATGCAGATAAAAATTATTTTTAATTTGCAACCTGATGGAGGTCAGTATAGATGGACTAATAGAGAAAGTCCCACACACTGCTAGAAGGCCAAATATTTTTTCAGAGCTAGATGCAGATAAAAATTATTTTTAATTTGCAACCTGATGGAGGTCAGTATAGATGGACTAATAGAGAAACTCCCACACACTGCTAGAAGGCCAAATATTTTTTCAGAGCAAGATGCAGATAAAAATTATTTTTAATTTGCAAACCTGATGGAGGTCAGTATAGATGGACTAATAGAACAAGTGACACACACAGCTAGAAGCCCAAATATTTTTTCAGAGGTAGATGCAGAAAAAAATTATATTCAGTTTGCAACCTGATGGAGGTCTGTATAGATGGATTAATAGAACAAGTCCCACACACAGCTAGAAGCCCAATATTTTTTCAGAGGTAGATGCAGAAAAAAAAATATTTTTAATTTGCAACCTGATGGAGGTCAGTATAGATGGACTAATAGAGAAAGTCCCACACACTGCTAGAAGGCCAAATATTTTTTCAGAGCTAGATGCAGATAAAAATTATTTTTAATTTGCAACCTGATGGAGGTCAGTATAGATGGACTAATAGAGAAAGTCCCACACACTGCTAGAAGGCCAAATATTTTTTCAGAGCTAGATGCAGATAAAAATTATTTTTAATTTGCAACCTGATGGAGGTCAGTATAGATGGACTAATAGAGAAAGTCCCACACACTGCTAGAAGGCCAAATATTTTTTCAGAGCTAGATGCAGATAAAAATTATTTTTAATTTGCAACCTGATGGAGGTCAGTATAGATGGACTAATAGAGAAAGTCCCACACACTGCTAGAAGGCCAAATATTTTTTCAGAGCTAGATGCAGATAAAAATTATTTTTAATTTGCAACCTGATGGAGGTCAGTATAGATGGACTAATAGAGAAAGTCCCACACACTGCTAGAAGGCCAAATATTTTTTCAGAGCTAGATGCAGAAAAAAATTATATTCAGTTTGCAACCTGATGGAGGTCAGTATAGATGGACTAATAGAACAAGTCCCACACACAGCTAGAAGCCCAAATATTTTTTCAGAGGTAGATGCAGATAAAAATTATTTTTAATTTGCAACCTGATGGAGGTCAGTATAGATGGACTAATAGAGAAAGTCCCACACACTGCTAGAAGGCCAAATATTTTTTCAGAGCTAGATGCAGATAAAAATTATTTTTAATTTGCAACCTGATGGAGGTCAGTATAGATGGACTAATAGAGAAAGTCCCACACACTACTAGAAGGCCAAATATTTTTTCAGAGCTAGATGCAGAAAAAAATTATATTCAGTTTGCAACCTGATGGAGGTCAGTATAGATGGACTAATAGAACAAGTCCAACACAAAGCTAGAAGCCCAAATATTTTTTCAGAGGTAGATGCAGATAAAAATTATTTTTAATTTGCAACCTGATGGAGGTCAGTATAGATGGACTAATAGAGAAAGTCCCACACACTGCTAGAAGGCCAAATATTTTTTCAGAGCTAGATGCAGCTAAAAATTATTTTTAATTTGCAACCTGATGGAGGTCAGTATAGATGGACTAAAAGAGAAAGTCCCACACACTACTAGAAGGCCAAATATTTTTTCAGAGCTAGATGCAGAAAAAAATTATATTCAGTTTGCAACCTGATGGAGGTCAGTATAGATGGACTAATAGAACAAGTCCCACACACAGCTAGAAGCCCAAATATTTTTTCAGAGGTAGATGCAGATAAAAATTATTTTTAATTTGCAACCTGATGGAGGTCAGTATAGATGGACTAATAGAGAAAGTCCCACACACTGCTAGAAGGCCAAATATTTTTTCAGAGCAAGATGCAGATAAAAAATATTTTTAATTTGCAACCTGATGGAGGTCAGTATAGATGGACTAATAGAGAAAGTCCCACACACTGCTAGAAGGTCAAATATTTTTTCAGAGCTAGATGCAGAAAAAAATTATATTCAGTTTGCAACCTGATGGAGGTCAGTATAGATCGACTAATAGAACAAGTCCCACACACAGCTAGAAGCCCAAATATTTTTTCAGAGGTAGATGCAGATAAAAATTATTTTTAATTTGCAACCTGATGGAGGTCAGTATAGATGGACTAATAGAGAAAGTCCCACACACTGCTAGAAGGCCAAATATTTTTTCAGAGCTAGATGCAGATAAAAATTATTTTTAATTTGCAACCTGATGGAGGTCAGTATAGATGGACTAATAGAGAAAGTCCCACACACTGCTAGAAGGCCAAATATTTTTTCAGAGCTAGATGAAGATAAAAATTATTTTTAATTTGCAACCTGATGGAGGTCAGTATAGATGGACTAATAGAGAAAGTCCCACAAACTGCTAGAAGGCCAAATATTTTTTCAGAGCTAGATGCAGAAAAAAATTATATTCAGTTTGCAACCTGATGTAGGTCAGTATAGATGGACTAATAGAACAAGTCCCACACTCAGCTAGAAGCCCAAATATTTTTTCAGAGGTAGATGCAGATAAAAATTATTTTTAATTTGCAACCTGATGGAGGTCAGTATAGATGGACTAATAGAGAAAGTCCCACACACTGCTAGAAGGCCAAATATTTTTTCAGAGCTAGATGCAGCTAAAAATTATTTTTAATTTGCAACCTGATGGAGGTCAGTATAGATGGACTAATAGAGAAAGCCCCACACACTTCTAGAAGGCCAAATATTTTTTCAGAGCTAGATGCAGAAAAAAATTATATTCAGTTTGCAACCTGATGGAGGTCAGTATAGATGGACTAATAGAACAAGTCCCACACACAGCTAGAAGCCCAAATATTTTTTCAGAGGTAGATGCAGATAAAAATTATTTTTAATTTGCAACCTGATGGAGGTCAGTATAGATGGACTAATAGAGAAAGTCCCACACACTGCTAGAAGGCCAAATATTTTTTCAGAGCAAGATGCAGATAAAAATTATTTTTAATTTGCAACCTGATGGAGGTCAGTATAGATGGACTAATAGAACAGGTCACACACACAGCTAGAAGCCCAAATATTTTTTCAGAGGTAGATGCAGAAAAAAATTATATTCAGTTTGCAACCTGATGGAGGTCTGTATAGATGGATTAATAGAACAAGTCCCACACACAGCTAGAAGCCCAATATTTTTTCAGAGGTAGATGCAGAAAAAAAATTGTTTTTAATTTGCAACCTGATGGAGGTCAGTATAGATGGACTAATAGAGAAAGTCCCACACACTGCTAGAAGGCCAAATATTTTTTCAGAGCTAGATGCAGAAAAAAATTATATTCAGTTTGCAACCTGATGGAGGTCAGTATAGATGGACTAATAGAACAAGTCCCACACACAGCTAGAAGCCCAAATATTTTTTCAGAGGTAGATGCAGATAAAAATTATTTTTAATTTGCAACCTGATGGAGGTCAGTATAGATGGACTAATAGAGAAAGTCCCACACACTGCTAGAAGGCCAAATATTTTTTCAGAGCTAGATGCAGATAAAAATTATTTTTAATTTGCAACCTGATGGAGGTCAGTATAGATGGACTAATAGAGAAAGTCCCACACACTGCTAGAAGGCCAAATATTTTTTCAGAGCTAGATGCAGAAAAAAATTATATTCAGTTTGCAACCTGATGGAGGTCAGTATAGATGGACTAATAGAACAAGTCCCACACACAGCTAGAAGCCCAAATATTTTTTCAGAGGTAGATGCAGATAAAAATTATTTTTAATTTGTAACCTGATGGAGGTCAGTATAGATGGACTAATAGAGAAAGTCCCACACACTGCTAGAAGGCCAAATATTTTTTCAGAGCTAGATGCAGATAAAAATTATTTTTAATTTGCAACCTGATGGAGGTCAGTATAGATGGACTAATAGAGAAAGTCCCACACACTACTAGAAGGCCAAATATTTTTTCAGAGCTAGATGCAGAAAAAAATTATATTCAGTTTGCAACCTGATGGAGGTCAGTATAGATGGACTAATAGAACAAGTCCCACACACAGCTAGAAGCCCAAATATTTTTTCAGAGGTAGATGCAGATAAAAATTATTTTTAATTTGCAACCTGATGGAGGTCAGTATAGATGGACTAATAGAGAAAGTCCCACACACTGCTTGAAGGCCAAATATTTTTTCAGAGCTAGATGCAGATAAAAATTATTTTTAATTTGCAAACTGATGGAGGTCAGTATAGATGGACTAATAGAGAAAGTCCCACACACTGCTAGAAGGCCAAATATTTTTTCAGAGCTAGATGCAGATAAAAATTATTTTTAATTTGCAACCTGATGGAGGTCAGTATAGATGGACTAATAGAGAAAGTCCCACACACTGCTAGAAGGCCAAATATTTTTTCAGAGCTAGATGCAGAAAAAAATTATATTCAGTTTGCAACCTGATGGAGGTCAGTATAGATGGACTAATAGAACAATTCCCACACACAGCTAGAAGCCCAAATATTTTTTCAGAGGTAGATGCAGATAAAAATTATTTTTAATTTGCAACCTGATGGAGGTCAGTATAGATGGACTAATAGAGAAAGTCCCACACACTGCTAGAAGGCCAAATATTTTTTCAGAGCTAGATGCAGATAAAAATTATTTTTAATTTGCAACCTGATGGAGGTCAGTATAGATGGACTAATAGAGAAAGTCCCACACACTGCTAGAAGGCCAAATATTTTTTCAGAGCTAGATGCAGATAAAAATTATTTTTAATTTGCAACCTGATGGAGGTCAGTATAGATGGACTAATAGAGAAACTCCCACACACTGCTAGAAGGCCAAATATTTTTTCAGAGCAAGATGCAGATAAAAATTATTTTTAATTTGCAAACCTGATGGAGGTCAGTATAGATGGACTAATAGAACAAGTGACACACACAGCTAGAAGCCCAAATATTTTTTCAGAGGTAGATGCAGAAAAAAATTATATTCAGTTTGCAACCTGATGGAGGTCTGTATAGATGGATTAATAGAACAAGTCCCACACACAGCTAGAAGCCCAATATTTTTTCAGAGGTAGATGCAGAAAAAAAAATATTTTTAATTTGCAACCTGATGGAGGTCAGTATAGATGGACTAATAGAGAAAGTCCCACACACTGCTAGAAGGCCAAATATTTTTTCAGAGCTAGATGCAGATAAAAATTATTTTTAATTTGCAACCTGATGGAGGTCAGTATAGATGGACTAATAGAGAAAGTCCCACACACTGCTAGAAGGCCAAATATTTTTTCAGAGCTAGATGCAGATAAAAATTATTTTTAATTTGCAACCTGATGGAGGTCAGTATAGATGGACTAATAGAGAAAGTCCCACACACTGCTAGAAGGCCAAATATTTTTTCAGAGCTAGATGCAGATAAAAATTATTTTTAATTTGCAACCTGATGGAGGTCAGTATAGATGGACTAATAGAGAAAGTCCCACACACTGCTAGAAGGCCAAATATTTTTTCAGAGCTAGATGCAGATAAAAATTATTTTTAATTTGCAACCTGATGGAGGTCAGTATAGATGGACTAATAGAGAAAGTCCCACACACTGCTAGAAGGCCAAATATTTTTTCAGAGCTAGATGCAGAAAAAAATTATATTCAGTTTGCAACCTGATGGAGGTCAGTATAGATGGACTAATAGAACAAGTCCCACACACAGCTAGAAGCCCAAATATTTTTTCAGAGGTAGATGCAGATAAAAATTATTTTTAATTTGCAACCTGATGGAGGTCAGTATAGATGGACTAATAGAGAAAGTCCCACACACTGCTAGAAGGCCAAATATTTTTTCAGAGCTAGATGCAGATAAAAATTATTTTTAATTTGCAACCTGATGGAGGTCAGTATAGATGGACTAATAGAGAAAGTCCCACACACTACTAGAAGGCCAAATATTTTTTCAGAGCTAGATGCAGAAAAAAATTATATTCAGTTTGCAACCTGATGGAGGTCAGTATAGATGGACTAATAGAACAAGTCCAACACAAAGCTAGAAGCCCAAATATTTTTTCAGAGGTAGATGCAGATAAAAATTATTTTTAATTTGCAACCTGATGGAGGTCAGTATAGATGGACTAATAGAGAAAGTCCCACACACTGCTAGAAGGCCAAATATTTTTTCAGAGCTAGATGCAGCTAAAAATTATTTTTAATTTGCAACCTGATGGAGGTCAGTATAGATGGACTAAAAGAGAAAGTCCCACACACTACTAGAAGGCCAAATATTTTTTCAGAGCTAGATGCAGAAAAAAATTATATTCAGTTTGCAACCTGATGGAGGTCAGTATAGATGGACTAATAGAACAAGTCCCACACACAGCTAGAAGCCCAAATATTTTTTCAGAGGTAGATGCAGATAAAAATTATTTTTAATTTGCAACCTGATGGAGGTCAGTATAGATGGACTAATAGAGAAAGTCCCACACACTGCTAGAAGGCCAAATATTTTTTCAGAGCAAGATGCAGATAAAAAATATTTTTAATTTGCAACCTGATGGAGGTCAGTATAGATGGACTAATAGAGAAAGTCCCACACACTGCTAGAAGGTCAAATATTTTTTCAGAGCTAGATGCAGAAAAAAATTATATTCAGTTTGCAACCTGATGGAGGTCAGTATAGATCGACTAATAGAACAAGTCCCACACACAGCTAGAAGCCCAAATATTTTTTCAGAGGTAGATGCAGATAAAAATTATTTTTAATTTGCAACCTGATGGAGGTCAGTATAGATGGACTAATAGAGAAAGTCCCACACACTGCTAGAAGGCCAAATATTTTTTCAGAGCTAGATGCAGATAAAAATTATTTTTAATTTGCAACCTGATGGAGGTCAGTATAGATGGACTAATAGAGAAAGTCCCACACACTGCTAGAAGGCCAAATATTTTTTCAGAGCTAGATGAAGATAAAAATTATTTTTAATTTGCAACCTGATGGAGGTCAGTATAGATGGACTAATAGAGAAAGTCCCACAAACTGCTAGAAGGCCAAATATTTTTTCAGAGCTAGATGCAGAAAAAAATTATATTCAGTTTGCAACCTGATGTAGGTCAGTATAGATGGACTAATAGAACAAGTCCCACACTCAGCTAGAAGCCCAAATATTTTTTCAGAGGTAGATGCAGATAAAAATTATTTTTAATTTGCAACCTGATGGAGGTCAGTATAGATGGACTAATAGAGAAAGTCCCACACACTGCTAGAAGGCCAAACATTTTTTCAGAGCTAGATGCAGCTAAAAATTATTTTTAATTTGCAACCTGATGGAGGTCAGTATAGATGGACTAATAGAGAAAGCCCCACACACTTCTAGAAGGCCAAATATTTTTTCAGAGCTAGATGCAGAAAAAAATTATATTCAGTTTGCAACCTGATGGAGGTCAGTATAGATGGACTAATAGAACAAGTCCCACACACAGCTAGAAGCCCAAATATTTTTTCAGAGGTAGATGCAGATAAAAATTATTTTTAATTTGCAACCTGATGGAGGTCAGTATAGATGGACTAATAGAGAAAGTCCCCCACACTGCTAGAAGGCCAAATATTTTTTCAGAGCAAGATGCAGATAAAAATTATTTTTAATTTGCAACCTGATGGAGGTCAATATAGATGGACTAATAGAACAAGTCACTCACACAGCTAGAAGCCCAAATATTTTTTCAGAGGTAGATGCAGAAAACAATTATATTCAGTTTCCAACCTGATGGAGGTCTGTATAGATGGATTAATAGAACAAGTCCCACACACAGCTAGAAGCCCAATATTTTTTCAGAGGAAGATGCAGAAAAAAAATTATTTTTAATTTGCAACCTGATGGAGGTCAGTATAGATGGACTAATAGAGAAAGTCCCACACACTGCTAGAAGGCCAAATATTTTTTCAGAGCTAGATGCAGGAAAAAATTATATTCAGTTTGCAACCTGATGGAGGTCAGTATAGATGGACTAATAGAACAAGTCCCACACACAGCTAGAAGCCCAAATATTTTTTCAGAGGTAGATGCAGATAAAAATTATTTTTAATTTGCAACCTGATGGAGGTCAGTATAGATGGACTAATAGAGAAAGTCCCACACACTGCTAGAAGGCCAAATATTTTTTCAGAGCTAGATGCAGAAAAAAATTATATTCAGTTTGCAACCTGATGGAGGTCAGTATAGATGGACTAATAGAACAATTCCCACACACAGCTAGAAGCCCAAATATTTTTTCAGAGGTAGATGCAGATAAAAATTATTTTTAATTTGCAACCTGATGGAGGTCAGTATAGATGGACTAATAGAGAAAGTCCCACACACTGCTAGAAGGCCAAATATTTTTTCAGAGCTAGATGCAGATAAAAATTAATTTTAATTTGCAACCTGATGGAGGTCAGTATAGATGGACTAATAGAGAAAGTCCCACACACTGCTAGAAGGCCAAATATTTTTTCAGAGCTAGATGCAGATAAAAATTATTTTTAATTTGCAACCTGATGGAGGTCAGTATAGATGGACTAATAGAGAAACTCCCACACACTGCTAGAAGGCCAAATATTTTTTCAGAGCAAGATGCAGATAAAAATTATTTTTAATTTGCAAACCTGATGGAGGTCAGTATAGATGGACTAATAGAACAAGTGACACACACAGCTAGAAGCCCAAATATTTTTTCAGAGGTAGATGCAGAAAAAAATTATATTCAGTTTGCAACCTGATGGAGGTCTGTATAGATGGATTAATAGAACAAGTCCCACACACAGCTAGAAGCCCAATATTTTTTCAGAGGTAGATGCAGAAAAAAAAATATTTTTAATTTGCAACCTGATGGAGGTCAGTATAGATGGACTAATAGAGAAAGTCCCACACACTGCTAGAAGGCCAAATATTTTTTCAGAGCTAGATGCAGATAAAAATTATTTTTAATTTGCAACCTGATGGAGGTCAGTATAGATGGACTAATAGAGAAAGTCCCACACACTGCTAGAAGGCCAAATATTTTTTCAGAGCTAGATGCAGATAAAAATTATTTTTAATTTGCAACCTGATGGAGGTCAGTATAGATGGACTAATAGAGAAAGTCCCACACACTGCTAGAAGGCCAAATATTTTTTCAGAGCTAGATGCAGATAAAAATTATTTTTAATTTGCAACCTGATGGAGGTCAGTATAGATGGACTAATAGAGAAAGTCCCACACACTGCTAGAAGGCCAAATATTTTTTCAGAGCTAGATGCAGATAAAAATTATTTTTAATTTGCAACCTGATGGAGGTCAGTATAGATGGACTAATAGAGAAAGTCCCACACACTGCTAGAAGGCCAAATATTTTTTCAGAGCTAGATGCAGAAAAAAATTATATTCAGTTTGCAACCTGATGGAGGTCAGTATAGATGGACTAATAGAACAAGTCCCACACACAGCTAGAAGCCCAAATATTTTTTCAGAGGTAGATGCAGATAAAAATTATTTTTAATTTGCAACCTGATGGAGGTCAGTATAGATGGACTAATAGAGAAAGTCCCACACACTGCTAGAAGGCCAAATATTTTTTCAGAGCTAGATGCAGATAAAAATTATTTTTAATTTGCAACCTGATGGAGGTCAGTATAGATGGACTAATAGAGAAAGTCCCACACACTACTAGAAGGCCAAATATTTTTTCAGAGCTAGATGCAGAAAAAAATTATATTCAGTTTGCAACCTGATGGAGGTCAGTATAGATGGACTAATAGAACAAGTCCAACACAAAGCTAGAAGCCCAAATATTTTTTCAGAGGTAGATGCAGATAAAAATTATTTTTAATTTGCAACCTGATGGAGGTCAGTATAGATGGACTAATAGAGAAAGTCCCACACACTGCTAGAAGGCCAAATATTTTTTCAGAGCTAGATGCAGCTAAAAATTATTTTTAATTTGCAACCTGATGGAGGTCAGTATAGATGGACTAATAGAGAAAGTCCCACACACTACTAGAAGGCCAAATATTTTTTCAGAGCTAGATGCAGAAAAAAATTATATTCAGTTTGCAACCTGATGGAGGTCAGTATAGATGGACTAATAGAACAAGTCCCACACACAGCTAGAAGCCCAAATATTTTTTCAGAGGTAGATGCAGATAAAAATTATTTTTAATTTGCAACCTGATGGAGGTCAGTATAGATGGACTAATAGAGAAAGTCCCACACACTGCTAGAAGGCCAAATATTTTTTCAGAGCAAGATGCAGATAAAAAATATTTTTAATTTGCAACCTGATGGAGGTCAGTATAGATGGACTAATAGAGAAAGTCCCACACACTGCTAGAAGGTCAAATATTTTTTCAGAGCTAGATGCAGAAAAAAATTATATTCAGTTTGCAACCTGATGGAGGTCAGTATAGATCGACTAATAGAACAAGTCCCACACACAGCTAGAAGCCCAAATATTTTTTCAGAGGTAGATGCAGATAAAAATTATTTTTAATTTGCAACCTGATGGAGGTCAGTATAGATGGACTAATAGAGAAAGTCCCACACACTGCTAGAAGGCCAAATATTTTTTCAGAGCTAGATGCAGATAAAAATTATTTTTAATTTGCAACCTGATGGAGGTCAGTATAGATGGACTAATAGAGAAAGTCCCACACACTGCTAGAAGGCCAAATATTTTTTCAGAGCTAGATGAAGATAAAAATTATTTTTAATTTGCAACCTGATGGAGGTCAGTATAGATGGACTAATAGAGAAAGTCCCACAAACTGCTAGAAGGCCAAATATTTTTTCAGAGCTAGATGCAGAAAAAAATTATATTCAGTTTGCAACCTGATGTAGGTCAGTATAGATGGACTAATAGAACAAGTCCCACACTCAGCTAGAAGCCCAAATATTTTTTCAGAGGTAGATGCAGATAAAAATTATTTTTAATTTGCAACCTGATGGAGGTCAGTATAGATGGACTAATAGAGAAAGTCCCACACACTGCTAGAAGGCCAAATATTTTTTCAGAGCTAGATGCAGCTAAAAATTATTTTTAATTTGCAACCTGATGGAGGTCAGTATAGATGGACTAATAGAGAAAGTCCCACACACTTCTAGAAGGCCAAATATTTTTTCAGAGCTAGATGCAGAAAAAAATTATATTCAGTTTGCAACCTGATGGAGGTCAGTATAGATGGACTAATAGAACAAGTCCCACACACAGCTAGAAGCCCAAATATTTTTTCAGAGGTAGATGCAGATAAAAATTATTTTTAATTTGCAACCTGATGGAGGTCAGTATAGATGGACTAATAGAGAAAGTCCCACACACTGCTAGAAGGCCAAATATTTTTTCAGAGCAAGATGCAGAAAAAAATTATTTTTAATTTGCAACCTGATGGAGGTCAATATAGATGGACTAATAGAACAAGTCACTCACACAGCTAGAAGCCCAAATATTTTTTCAGAGGTAGATGCAGAAAAAAATTATATTCAGTTTGCAACCTGATGGAGGTCTGTATAGATGGATTAATAGAACAAGTCCCACACACAGCTAGAAGCCCAATATTTTTTCAGAGGAAGATGCAGAAAAAAAATTATTTTTAATTTGCAACCTGATAGAGGTCAGTATAGATGGACTAATAGAGAAAGTCCCACACACTGCTAGAAGGCCAAATATTTTTTCAGAGCTAGATGCAGGAAAAAATTATATTCAGTTTGCAACCTGATGGAGGTCAGTATAGATGGACTAATAGAACAAGTCCCACACACAGCTAGAAGCCCAAATATTTTTTCAGAGGTAGATGCAGATAAAAATTATTTTTAATTTGCAACCTGATGGAGGTCAGTATAGATGGACTAATAGAGAAAGTCCCACACACTGCTAGAAGGCCAAATATTTTTTCAGAGCTAGATGCAGATAAAAATTATTTTTAATTTGCAACCTGATGGAGGTCAGTATAGATGGACTAATAGAGAAAGTCCCACACACTGCTAGAAGTCCAAATATTTTTTCAGAGCTAGATGCAGAAAAAAATTATATTCAGTTTGCAACCTGATGGAGGTCAGTATAGATGGACAAATAGAACAAGTCCCACAAACAGCTAGAAGCCCAAATATTTTTTCAGAGGTAGATGCAGATAAAAATTATTTTTAATTTGCAACCTGATGGAGGTCAGTATAGATGGACTAATAGAGAAAGTCCCACACACTGCTAGAAGGCCAAATATTTTTTCAGAGCTAGATGAAGATAAAAATTATTTTTAATTTGCAACCTGATGGAGGTCAGTATAGATGGACTAATAGAGAAAGTCCCACACACTACTAGAAGGCCAAATATTTTTTCAGAGCTAGATGCAGAAAAAAATTATATTCAGTTTGCAACCTGATGGAGGTCAGTATAGATGGACTAATAGAACAAGTCCCACACACAGCTAGAAGCCCAAATATTTTTTCAGAGGTAGATGCAGAAAAAAATTATATTCAGTTTGCAACCTGATGGAGGTCTGTATAGATGGATTAATAGAACAAGTCCCACACACAGCTAGAAGCCCAATATTTTTTCAGAGGTAGATGCAAAAAAAAAAATATTTTTAATTTGCAACCTGATGGAGGTCAGTATAGATGGATTAATAGAGAAAGTCCCACACACTGCTAGAAGGCCAAATATTTTTTCAGAGCTAGATGCAGAAAAAAATTATATTCAGTTTGCAACCTGATGGAGGTCAGTATAGATGGACTAATAGAACAAGTCCCACACACAGCTAGAAGCCCAAATATTTTTTCAGAGGTAGATGCAGATAAAAATTATTTTTAATTTGCAACCTGATGGAGGTCAGTATAGATGGACTAATAGAGAAAGTCCCACACACTGCTTGAAGGCCAAATATTTTTCAGAGCTAGATGCAGATAAAAATTATTTTTAATTTGCAAACTGATGGAGGTCAGTATAGATGGACTAATAGAGAAAGTCCCACACACTGCTAGAAGGCCAAATATTTTTTCAGAGCTAGATGCAGATAAATATTATTTTTAATTTGCAACCTGATGGAGGTCAGTATAGATGGACTAATAGAGAAAGTCCCACACTCTGCTAGAAGGCCAAATATTTTTTCAGAGCTAGATGCAGAAAAAAATTATATTCAGTTTGCAACCTGATGGAGGTCAGTATAGATGGACTAATAGAACAAGTCCCACACTCAGCTAGAAGCCCAAATATTTTTTCAGAGGTAGATGCAGATAAAAATTATTTTTAATTTGCAACCTGATGGAGGTCAGTATAGATGGACTAATAGAGAAAGTCCCACACACTGCTAGAAGGCCAAATATTTTTTCAGAGCTAGATGCAGCTAAAAATTATTTTTAATTTGCAACCTGATGGAGGTCAGTATAGATGGACTAATAGAGAAAGTCCCACACACTACTAGAAGGCCAAATATTTTTTCAGAGCTAGATGCAGAAAAAAATTATATTCAGTTTGCAACCTGATGGAGGTCAGTATAGATGGACTAATAGAACAAGTCCCACACACAGCTAGAAGCCCAAATATTTTTTCAGAGGTAGATGCAGATAAAAATTAATTTAAATTTCAACCTGATGGAGGTCAGTATAGATGGACTAATAGAGAAAGTCCCACACACTGCTAGAAGGCCAAATATTTTTTCAGAGCAAGATGCAGATAAAAATTATTTTTAATTTGCAACCTGATGGAGGTCAGTATAGATGGACTAATAGAACAAGTCCCACACACAGCTAGAAGCCCAAATATTTTTTCAGAGGTAGATGCAGAAAAAAATTATATTCAGTTTGCAACCTGATGGAGGTCTGTATAGATGGATTAATAGAACAAGTCCCACACACAGCTAGAAGCCCAAATATTTTTTCAGAGGTAGATGCAGATAAAAATTATTTTTAATTTGCAACCTGATGGAGGTCAGTATAGATGGACTAATAGAGAAAGTCCCACACACTGCTAGAAGGCCAAATATTTTTTCAGAGCTAGATGCAGATAAAAATTATTTTTAATTTGCAACCTGATGGAGGTCAGTATAGATGGACTAATAGAGAAAGTCCCACACACTACTAGAAGGCCAAATATTTTTTCAGAGCTAGATGCGGATAAAAATTATTTTTAATTTGCAACCTGATGGAGGTCAGTATAGATGGACTAATAGAGAAAGTCCCACACACTGCTAGAAGGCCAAATATTTTTTCAGAGCAAGATGCAGATAAAAATTATTTTTAATTTGCAAACCTGATGGAGGTCAGTATAGATGGACTAATAGAACAAGTGACACACACAGCTAGAAGCCCAAATATTTTTTCAGAGGTAGATGCAGAAAAAAATTATATTCAGTTTGCAACCTGATGGAGGTCTGTATAGATGGATTAATAGAACAAGTCCCACACACAGCAAGAAGCCCAATATTTTTTCAGAGGTAGATGCAGAAAAAAAAATATTTTTAATTTGCAACCTGATGGAGGTCAGTATAGATGGACTAATAGAGAAAGTCCCACACACTGCTAGAAGGCCAAATATTTTTTCAGAGCTAGATGCAGAAAAAAATTATATTCAGTTTGCAACCTGATGGAGGTCAGTATAGATGGACTAATAGAACAAGTCCCACACACAGCTAGAAGCCCAAATATTTTTTCAGAGGTAGATGCAGATAAAAATTATTTTTAATTTGCAACCTGATGGAGGTCAGTATAGATGGACTAATAGAGAAAGTCCCACACACTGCTAGAAGGCCAAATATTTTTTCAGAGCTAGATGCAGATAAAAATTATTTTTAATTTGCAACCTGATGGAGGTCAGTATAGATGGACTAATAGAGAAAGTCCCACACACTACTAGAAGGCCAAATATTTTTTCAGAGCTAGATGCAGAAAAAAATTATATTCAGTTTGCAACCTGATGGAGGTCAGTATAGATTGACTAATAGAACAAGTCCCACACACAGCTAGAAGCCCAAATATTTTTTCAGAGGTAGATGCAGAAAAAAATTATATTCAGTTTGCAACCTGATGGAGGTCTGTATAGATGGATTAATAGAACAAGTCCCACACACAGCTAGAAGCCCAATATTTTTTCAGAGGTAGATGCAAAAAAAAAAATATTTTTAATTTGCAACCTGATGGAGGTCAGTATAGATGGACTAATAGAGAAAGTCCCACACACTGCTAGAAGGCCAAATATTTTTTCAGAGCTAGATGCAGAAAAAAATTATATTCAGTTTGCAACCTGATGGAGGTCAGTATAGATGGACTAATAGAACAAGTCCCACACACAGCTAGAAGCCCAAATATTTTTTCAGAGGTAGATGCAGATAAAAATTATTTTTAATTTGCAACCTGATGGAGGTCAGTATAGATGGTCTAATAGAGAAAGTCCCACACACTGCTAGAAGGCCAAATATTTTTTCAGAGCTAGATGCAGATAAAAATTATTTTTAATTTGCAACCTGATGGAGGTCAGTATAGATGGACTAATAGAGAAAGTCCCACACACTGCTAGAAGGCCAAATATTTTTTCAGAGCGAGATGCAGATAAAAATTATTTTTAATTTGCAACCTGATGGAGGTCAGTACAGATGGACTAATAGAGAAAGTCCCACACACTGCTAGAAGGCCAAATATTTTTTCAGAGCTAGATGCAGAAAAAAATTATATTCAGTTTGCAACCTGATGGAGGTCAGTATAGATGGACTAATAGAACAAGTCCCACACTCAGCTAGAAGCCCAAATATTTTTTCAGAGGTGGATGCAGATAAAAATTATTTTTAATTTGCAACCTGATGGAGGTCAGTATAGATGGACTAATAGAGAAAGTCCCACACACTGCTAGAAGGCCAAATATTTTTTCAGAGCTAGATGCAGATAAAAATTATTTTTAATTTGCAACCTGATGGAGGTCAGTATAGATGGACTAATAGAGAAAGTCCCACACACTGCTAGAAGGCAAAATATTTTTTCAGAGCTAGATGCAGAAAAAAATTATATTCAATTTGCAACCTGATGGAGGTCAGTATAGATGGACTAATAGAAAAAGTCCCACACACAGCTAGAAGCCCAAATATTTTTTCAGAGGTAGATGCAGATAAAAATTATTTTTAATTTGCAACCTGATGGAGGTCAGTATAGATGGACTAATAGAGAAAGTCCCACACACTGCTAGAAGGCCAAATATTTTTTCAGAGCTAGATGCAGATAAAAATTATTTTTAATTTGCAACCTGATGGAGGTCAGTATAGATGGACTAATAGAGAAAGTCCCACACACTACTAGAAGGCCAAATATTTTTTCAGAGCTAGATGCAGAAAAAAATTATATTCAGTTTGCAACCTGATGGAGGTCAGTATAGATGGACTAATAGAACAAGTCCCACACACAGCTAGAAGCCCAAATATTTTTTCAGAGGTAGATGCAGAAAAAAATTATATTCAGTTTGCAACCTGATGGAGGTCTGTATAGATGGATTAATAGAACAAGTCCCACACACAGCTAGAAGCTCAATATTTTTTCAGAGGTAGATGCAAAAAAAAAAATATTTTTAATTTGCAACCTGATGGAGGTCAGTATAGATGGACTAATAGAGAAAGTCCCACACACTGCTAGAAGGCCAAATATTTTTTCAGAGCTAGATGCAGAAAAAAATTATATTCAGTTTGCAACCTGATGGAGGTCAGTATAGATGGACTAATAGAACAAGTCCCACACACAGCTAGAAGCCCAAATATTTTTTCAGAGGTAGATGCAGATAAAAATTATTTTTAATTTGCAACCTGATGGAGGTCAGTATAGATGGACTAATAGAGAAAGTCCCACACACTGCTAGAAGGCCAAATATTTTTTCAGAGCTAGATGCAGATAAAAATTATTTTTAATTTGCAACCTGATGGAGGTCAGTATAGATGGACTAATAGAGAAAGTCCCACACACTGCTAGAAGGCCAAATATTTTTTCAGAGCTAGATGCAGATAAAAATTATTTTTAATTTGCAACCTGATGGAGGTCAGTATAGATGGACTAATAGAGAAAGTCCCACACACTGCTAGAAGGCCAAATATTTTTTCAGAGCTAGATGCAGAAAAAAGTTATATTCAGTTTGCAACCTGATGTAGGTCAGTATAGATGGACTAATAGAACAAGTCCCACACTCAGCTAGAAGCCCAAATATTTTTTCAGAGGTAGATGCAGATAAAAATTATTTTTAATTTGCAACCTGATGGAGGTCAGTATAGATGGACTAATAGAGAAAGTCCCACACACTGCTAGAAGGCCAAATATTTTTTCAGAGATAGATGCAGCTAAAAATTATTTTTAATTTGCAACCTGATGGAGGTCAGTATAGATGGACTAATAGAGAAAGTCCCACACACTACTAGAAGGCCAAATATTTTTTCAGAGCTAGATGCAGAAAAAAATTATATTCAGTTTGCAACCTGATGGAGGTCAGTATAGATGGACTAATAGAACAAGTCCCACACACAGCTAGAAGCCCAAATATTTTTTCAGAGGTAGATGCAGATAAAAATTATTTTTAATTTGCAACCTGATGGAGGTCAGTATAGATGGACTAATAGAGAAAGTCCCACACACTGCTAGAAGGCCAAATATTTTTTCAGAGCAAGATGCAGATAAAAATTATTTTTAATTTGCAACCTGATGGAGGTCAGTATAGATGGACTAATAGAACAGGTCACACACACAGCTAGAAGCCCAAATATTTTTTCAGAGGTAGATGCAGAAAAAAATTATATTCAGTTTGCAACCTGATGGAGGTCTGTATAGATGGATTAATAGAACAAGTCCCACACACAGCTAGAAGCCCAATATTTTTTCAGAGGTAGATGCAGAAAAAAAAATATTTTTAATTTGCAACCTGATGGAGGTCAGTATAGATGGACTAATAGAGAAAGTCCCACACACTGCTAGAAGGCCAAATATTTTTTCAGAGCTAGATGCAGAAAAAAATTATATTCAGTTTGCAACCTGATGGAGGTCAGTATAGATGGACTAATAGAACAAGTCCCACACACAGCTAGAAGCCCAAATATTTTTTCAGAGGTAGATGCAGATAAAAATTATTTTTAATTTGCAACCTGATGGAGGTCAGTATAGATGGACTAATAGAGAAAGTCCCACACACTGCTAGAAGGCCAAATATTTTTTCAGAGCTAGATGCAGATAAAAATTATTTTTAATTTGCAACCTGATGGAGGTCAGTATAGATGGACTAATAGAGAAAGTCCCACACACTGCTAGAAGGCCAAATATTTTTTCAGAGCAAGATGCAGATAAAAATTATTTTTAATTTGCAACCTGATGGAGGTCAATATAGATGGACTAATAGAACAAGTCACACACACAGCTAGAAGCCCAAATATTTTTTCAGAGGTAGATGCAGAAAAAAATTATATTCAGTTTGCAACCTGATGGAGGTCTGTATAGATGGATTAATAGAACAAGTCCCACACACAGCTAGAAGCCCAATATTTTTTCAGAGGTAGGTGCAGAAAAAAAAATATTTTTAATTTGCAACCTGATGGAGGTCAGTATAGATGGACTAATAGAGAAAGTCCCACACACTGCTAGAAGGCCAAATATTTTTTCAGAGCTAGATGCAGGAAAAAATTATATTCAGTTTGCAACCTGATGGAGGTCAGTATAGATGGGCTAATAGAACAAGTCCCACACACAGCTAGAAGCCCAAATATTTTTTCAGAGGTAGATGCAGATAAAAATTATTTTTAATTTGCAACCTGATGGAGGTCAGTATAGATGGACTAAAAGAGAAAGTCCCACACACTGCTAGAAGGCCAAATATTTTTTCAGAGCTAGATGAAGATAAAAATTATTTTTAATTTGCAACCTGATGGAGGTCAGTATAGATGGACTAATAGAGAAAGTCCCACACACTGCTAGATGGCCAAATATTTTTTCAGAGCTAGATGCAGAAAAAAATTATATTCAGTTTGCAACCTGATGGAGGTCAGTATAGATGGACTAATAGAACAAGTCCCACACACAGCTAGAAGCCCAAATATTTTTTCAGAGGTAGATGCAGATAAAAATTATTTTTAATTTGCAACCTGATGGAGGTCAGTATAGATGGACTAATAGAGAAAGTCCCACACACTGCTAGAAGGCCAAATATTTTTTCAGAGCTAGATGCAGATAAAAATTATTTTTAATTTGCAACCTGATGGAGGTCAGTATAGATGGACTAATAGAGAAAGTCCCACACACTACTAGAAGGCCAAATATTTTTTCAGAGCTAGATGCAGAAAAAAATTATATTCAGTTTGCAACCTGATGGAGGTCAGTATAGATGGACTAATAGAACAAGTCCCACAAACAGCTAGAAGCCCAAATATTTTTTCAGAGGTAGATGCAGAAAAAAATTATATTCAGTTTGCAACCTGATGGAGGTCTGTATAGATGGATTAATAGAACAAGTCCCACACACAGCTAGAAGCCCAATATTTTTTCAGAGGTAGATGCAAAAAAAAAAATATTTTTAATTTGCAACCTGATGGAGGTCAGTATAGATGGATTAATAGAGAAAGTCCCACACATTGCTAGAAGGCCAAATATTTTTTCAGAGCTAGATGCAGAAAAAAATTATATTCAGTTTGCAACCTGATGGAGGTCAGTATAGATGGACTAATAGAACAAGTCCCACACACAGCTAGAAGCCCAAATATTTTTTCAGAGGTAGATGCAGATAAAAATTATTTTTAATTTGCAACCTGATGGAGGTCAGTATAGATGGACTAATAGAGAAAGTCCCACACACTGCTTGAAGGCCAAATATTTTTCAGAGCAAGATGCAGATAAAAATTATTTTTAATTTGCAAACTGATGGAGGTCAGTATAGATGGACTAATAGAGAAAGTCCCACACACTGCTAGAAGGCCAAATATTTTTTCAGAGCTAGATGCAGATAAAAATTATTTGTAATTTGCAACCTGATGGAGGTCAGTATAGATGGACTAATAGAGAAAGTCCCACACACTGCTAGAAGGCCAAATATTTTTTCAGAGCTAGATGCAGAAAAAAATTATATTCAGTTTGCAACCTGATGGAGGTCAGTATAGATGGACTAATAGAACAAGTCCCACACTCAGCTAGAAGCCCAAATATTTTTTCAGAGGTAGATGCAGATAAAAATTATTTTTAATTTGCAACCTGATGGAGGTCAGTATAGATGGACTAATAGAGAAAGTCCCACACACTGCTAGAAGGCCAAATATTTTTTCAGAGCTAGATGCAGAAAAAAATTATATTCAGTTTGCAACCTGATGGAGGTCAGTATAGATGGACTAATAGAACAAGTCCCACACACAGCTAGAAGCCCAAATATTTTTTCAGAGATAGATGCAGATAAAAATTATTTTTAATTTGCAACCTGATGGAGGTCAGTATAGATTGACTAATAGAGAAAGTCCCACACACTGCTAGAAGGCCAAATATTTTTTCAGAGCTAGATGCAGATAAAAATTATTTTTAATTTGCAACCTGATGGAGGTCAGTATAGATGGACTAATAGAGAAAGTCCCACACACTGCTAGAAGGCCAAATATTTTTCAGAGCTAGATGCAGATAAAAATTATTTTTAATTTGCAAACTGATGGAGGTCAGTATAGATGGACTAATAGAGAAAGTCCCACACACTGCTAGAAGGCCAAATATTTTTTCAGAGCTAGATGCAGATAAAAATTATTTTTAATTTGCAACCTGATGGAGGTCAGTATAGATGGACTAATAGAGAAAGTCCCACACACTGCTAGAAGGCCAAATATTTTTTCAGAGCTAGATGCAGAAAAAAATTATATTCAGTTTGCAACCTGATGGAGGTCAGTATAGATGGACTAATAGAACAAGTCCCACAAACAGCTAGAAGCCCAAATATTTTTTCAGAGGTAGATGCAGAAAAAAATTATATTCAGTTTGCAACCTGATGGAGGTCTGTATAGATGGATTAATAGAACAAGTCCCACACACAGCTAGAAGCCCAATATTTTTTCAGAGGTAGATGCAAAAAAAAAAATATTTTTAATTTGCAACCTGATGGAGGTCAGTATAGATGGACTAATAGAGAAAGTCCCACACATTGCTAGAAGGCCAAATATTTTTTCAGAGCTAGATGCAGAAAAAAATTATATTCAGTTTGCAACCTGATGGAGGTCAGTATAGATGGACTAATAGAACAAGTCCCACACACAGCTAGAAGCCCAAATATTTTTTCAGAGGTAGATGCAGATAAAAATTATTTTTAATTTGCAACCTGATGGAGGTCAGTATAGATGGACTAATAGAGAAAGTCCCACACACTGCTTGAAGGCCAAATATTTTTCAGAGCAAGATGCAGATAAAAATTATTTTTAATTTGCAAACTGATGGAGGTCAGTATAGATGGACTAATAGAGAAAGTCCCACACACTGCTAGAAGGCCAAATATTTTTTCAGAGCTAGATGCAGATAAAAATTATTTGTAATTTGCAACCTGATGGAGGTCAGTATAGATGGACTAATAGAGAAAGTCCCACACACTGCTAGAAGGCCAAATATTTTTTCAGAGCTAGATGCAGAAAAAAATTATATTCAGTTTGCAACCTGATGGAGGTCAGTATAGATGGACTAATAGAACAAGTCCCAAACTCAGCTAGAATCCCAAATATTTTTTCAGAGGTAGATGCAGATGAAAATTATTTTTAATTTGCAACCTGATGGAGGTCAGTATAGATGGACTAATAGAGAAAGTCCCACACACTGCTAGAAGGCCAAAAATTTTTTTAGAGCTAGATGCAGAAAAAAATTATATTCAGTTTGCAACCTGATGGAGGTCAGTATAGATGGTCTAATAGAACAAGTCCCACACTCAGCTAGAAGCCCAAATATTTTTTCAGAGGTAGATGCAGATAAAAATTATTTTTAATTTGCAACCTGATGGAGGTCAGTATAGATGGACTAATAGAGAAAGTCCCACACACTGCTAGAAGGCCAAATATTTTTTCAGAGCTAGATGCAGCTAAAAATTATTTTTAATTTGCAACCTGATGGAGGTCAGTATAGATGGACTAATAGAGAAAGTCCCACACACTACTATAAGGCCAAATATTTTTTCAGAGCTAGATGCAGAAAAAAATTGTATTCAGTTTGCAACCTGATGGAGGTCAGTATAGATGGACTAATAGAACAAGTCCCACACACAGCTAGAAGCCCAAATATTTTTTCAGAGCTAGATGCAGATAAAAATTATTTTTAATTTGCAACCTGATGGAGGTCAGTATAGATGGACTAATAGAGAAAGTCCCACACACTGCTAGAAGGCCAAATATTTTTTCAGAGCTAGATGCAGCTAAAAATTATTTTTAATTTGCAACCTGATGGAGGTCAGTATAGATGGACTAATAGAGAAAGTCCCACACACTACTATAAGGCCAAATATTTTTTCAGAGCTAGATGCAGAAAAAAATTATATTCAGTTTGCAACCTGATGGAGGTCAGTATAGATGGACTAATAGAACAAGTCCCACACACAGCTAGAAGCCCAAATATTTTTTCAGAGGTAGATGCAGATAAAAATTATTTTTAATTTGCAACCTGATGGAGGTCAGTATAGATGGACTAATAGAGAAAGTCCCACACACTGCTAGAAGGCCAAATATTTTTTCAGAGCAAGATGCAGATAAAAATTATTTTTAATTTGCAACCTGATGGAGGTCAGTATAGATGGACTAATAGAACAAGTCCCACACACAGCTAGAAGCCCAAATATTTTTTCAGAGGTAGATGCAGAAAAAAATTATATTCAGTTTGCAACCTGATGGAGGTCTGTATAGATGGATTAATAGAACAAGTCCCACACACAGCTAGAAGCCCAATATTTTTTCAGAGGTAGATGCAGAAAAAAAAATATTTTTAATTTGCAACCTGATGGAGGTCAGTATAGATGGACTAATAGAGAAAGTCCCACACACTGCTAGAAGGCCAAATATTTTTTCAGAGCTAGATGCAGAAAAAAATTATATTCAGTTTGCAACCTGATGGAGGTCAGTATAGATGGACTAATAGAACAAGTCCCACACACAGCTAGAAGCCCAAATATTTTTTCAGAGGTAGATGCAGATAAAAATTATTTTTAATTTGCAACCTGATGGAGGTCAGTATAGATGGACTAATAGAGAAAGTCCCACACACTGCTAGAAGGCCAAATATTTTTTCAGAGCTAGATGCAGATAAAAATTATTTTTAATTTGCATCCTGATGGAGGTCAGTATAGATGGACTAATAGAGAAAGTCCCACACACTGCTAGAAGGCCAAATATTTTTTCAGAGCTAGATGCAGATAAAAATTATTTTTAATTTGCAACCTGATGGAGGTCAGTATAAATGGACTAATAGAGAAAGTCCCACACACTGCTAGAAGGCCAAATATTTTTTCAGAGCTAGATGCAGAAAAAAATTATATTCAGTTTGCAACCTGATGGAGGTCAGTATAGATGGACTAATAGAACAAGTCACACACACAGCTAGAAGCCCAAATATTTTTTCAGAGGTAGATGCAGATAAAAATTATTTTTAATTTGCAACCTGATGGAGGTCAGTATAGATGGACTAATAGAGAAAGTCCCACACACTGCTAGAAGGCCAAATATTTTTTCAGAGCTAGATGCAGATAAAAATTATTTTTAATTTGCAACCTGATGGAGGTCAGTATAGATGGACTAATAGAGAAAGTCCCAAACACTACTAGAAGGCCAAATATTTTTTCAGAGCTAGATGCAGAAAAAAATTATATTCAGTTTGCAATCTGATGGAGGTCAGTATAGATGGACTAATAGAACAAGTCCCACACACAGCTAGAAGCCCAAATATTTTTTCAGAGGTAGATGCAGAAAAAAATTATATTCAGTTTGCAACCTGATGGAGGTCTGTATAGATGGATTAATAGAAAAAGTCCCACACACAGCTAGAAGCCCAATATTTTTTCAGAGGTAGATGCAAAAAAAAAATATTTTTAATTTGCAACCTGATGGAGGTCAGTATAGATGGACTAATAGAGAAAGTCCCACACACTGCTAGAAGGCCAAATATTTTTTCAGAGCTAGATGCAGAAAAAAAATATATTCAGTTTGCAACCTGATGGAGGTCAGTATAGATGGACTAATAGAACAAGTCCCACACACAGCTAGAAGCCCAAATATTTTTTCAGAGGTAGATGCAGATAAAAATTATTTTTAATTTGCAACCTGATGGAGGCCAGTATAGATGGACTAATAGAGAAAGTCCCACACACTGCTAGAAGGCCAAATATTTTTTCAGAGCTAGATGCAGATAAAAATTATTTTTAATTTGCAACCTGATGGAGGTCAGTATAGATGGACTAATAGAGAAAGTCCCACACACTGCTAGAAGGCCAAATATTTTTTCAGAGCTAGATGCAGATAAAAATTATTTTTAATTTGCAACCTGATGGAGGTCAGTATAGATGGACTAATAGAGAAAGTCCCACACACTGCTAGAAGGCCAAATATTTTTTCAGAGCTAGATGCAGAAAAAAATTATATTCAGTTTGCAACCTGATGGAGGTCAGTATAGATGTACTAATAGAACAAGTCCCACACTCAGCTAGAAGCCCAAATATTTTTTCAGAGGTAGATGCAGATAAAAATTATTTTTAATTTGCAACCAGATGGAGGTCAGTATAGATGGACTAATAGAGAAAGTCCCACACACTGCTAGAAGGCCAAATATTTTTTCAGAGCTAGATGCAGCTAAAAATTATTTTTAATTTGCAACCTGATGGAGGTCAGTATAGATGGACTAATAGAGAAAGTCCCACACACTACTAGAAGGCCAAATATTTTTTCAGAGCTAGATGCAGAAAAAAATTATATTCAGTTTGCAACCTGATGGAGGTCAGTATAGATGGACTAATAGAACAAGTCCCACACACAGCTAGAAGCCCAAATATTTTTTCAGAGGTAGATGCAGATAAAAATTATTTTTAATTTGCAACCTGATGGAGGTCAGTATAGATGGACTAATAGAGAAAGTCCCACACACTGCTAGAAGGCCAAATATTTTTTCAGAGCTAGATGCAGAAAAAAATTATATTCAGTTTGCAACCTGATGGAGGTCTGTATAGATGGATTAATAGAACAAGTCCCACACACAGCTAGAAGCCCAATAGTTTTTCAGAGGTAGATGCAGAAAAAAAATATATTCAGTTTGCAACCTGATGGAGGTCTGTATAGATGGATTAATAGAACAAGTCCCACACACAGCTAGAAGCCCAATATTTTTTCAGAGGTAGATGCAGAAAAAAATTATATTCAGTTTGCAACCTGATGGAGGTCTGTATAGATGGATTAATAGAACAAGTCCCACACACAGCTAGAAGCCCAATATTTTTTCAGAGGTAGATGCAAAAAAAAAATATTTTTAATTTGCAACCTGATGGAGGTCAGTATAGATGGACTAATAGAGAAAGTCCCACACACTGCTAGAAGGCCAAATATTTTTTCAGAGCTAGATGCAGATAAAAAGTATTTTTAATTTGCAACCTGATGGAGGTCAGTATAGATGGACTAATAGAGAAAGTCCCACACACTGCTAGGAGGCCAAATATTTTTTTCAGAGCTAGATGCAGATAAAAATTATTTTTAATTTGCAACCTGATGGAGGTCAGTATAGATGGACTAATAGAGAAAGTCCCACACACTGCTAGAAGGCCAAATATTTTTTCAGAGCTAGATGCAGAAAAAAATTATATTCAGTTTGCAACCTGATGGAGGTCAGTATAGATGGACTAATAGAACAAGTCCCACACTCAGCTAGAAGCCCAAATATTTTTTCAGAGCTAGATGCAGCTAAAAATTATTTTTAATTTGCAACCTGATGGAGGTCAGTATAGATGGACTAATAGAGAAAGTCCCACACACTGCTAGAAGGCCAAATATTTTTTCAGAGCAAGATGCAGATAAAAATTATTTTTAATTTGCAACCTGATGGAGGTCAGTATAGATGGACTAATAGAGAAAGTCCCACACACTGCTAGAAGGCCAAATATTTTTTCAGACCTAGATGCAGAAAAAAATTATATTCAGTTTGCAACCTGATGGAGGTCTGTATAGATGGATTAATAGAACAAGTCCCACACACAGCTAGAAGCCCAATATTTTTTCAGAGGTAGATGCATAAAAAAAATATATTCAGTTTGCAACCTGATGGAGGTCTGTATAGATGGATTAATAGAACAAGTCCCACACACAGCTAGAAGCCCAATATTTTTTCAGAGGTAGATGCAGAAAAAAAAATATATTAAGTTTGCAACCTGATGGAGGTCAGTATAGATGGACTAATAGAGAAAGTCCCACACACTGCTAGAAGGCCAAATATTTTTTCAGAGCTAAATGCAGAAAAAAATTATATTCAGTTTGCAACCTGATGGAGGTCAGTATAGATGGACTAATAGAACAAGTCCCACACACAGCTAGAAGCCCAAATATTTTTTCAGAGGTAGATGCAGATAAAAATTATTTTTAATTTGCAACCTGATGGAGGTCAGTATAGATGGACTAATAGAGAAAGTCCCACACACTGCTAGAAGGCCAAATATTTTTTCAGAGCTAGATGCAGATAAAAATTATTTTTAATTTGCAAACTGATGGAGGTCAGTATAGATGGACTAATAGAGAAAGTCCCACACACTGCTAGAAGGCCAAATATTTTTTCAGAGCTAGATGCAGAAAAAAATTATATTCAGTTTGCAACCTGATGGAGCTCAGTATAGATGGACTAATAGAACAAGTCCCACACACTGCTAGAAGCCCAAATATTTTTTCAGAGCTAGATGCAGAAAAAAATTATATTCAATTTGCAACCTGATGGAGGTCAATATAGATGGACTAATAGAATGATGCTATGCCCAAAAGATTTTACTTCACTAGGTGCAGTAAAAAAATTGGTATTCTATACACAGGTGGTATATCTTGCAACACAGATAGGCTACTCCACTGACTAACACACTCTGCAATAGGCCAAAAAGGATTAGCTTTGCTAGATTCAGCCAAATGCTGTGAAAAAAACTTGCACAGCACTGGCACAGACCTGCCAGGCAAAAACTGATAGGAACTGATGTAACCTAGTCCTGAAAAGGACTGCAATTACAATTAGTCTTTACTCCCACAATCTATCTATTTAAGAGCACAGACTTGCCTGATAAAAGTCGTAGGAAATGCTGTAACCTAGTCCTTAAAAGGACTGCAATCACAACTATTCCCTACTCCCAAGCTATCTGTAGATTTGTGCGAAAATTGGCTTGAAATTAACAAGGTATAGCGCACACAGCAACAGCGGTGCCGTCTAACACGCAGCTGCAGCAGTGAGAAAATGGTGGCGACGGGGAAAATGGCTTGGTCTTATAGGGCAAGGACATGTGACATACACTGCCAATGACACATGCCCTTGCTTGTGTGAAAAACAGCAGTTCGCTCCGTGTGTGCGCTGCTGATAGGCTGACAGACTGCACCTCCCCACTGCAAATGCGGGAAAGAGAAAAAAAATGGAGATCTTCATTATTCCTGCAGAGATCCATCCCCTGCCCCTCCCCCCACCCCGCTGTACACTCAAACTGCGTATTAACATTAATTTTCATCATTACTGAGAAAAAATCCAGTTATGATTTTGGTGCACGAACAGTTATCGAACATAACCTCGAACAGCCGAATTTTTCTCAAATCGTTCGTGTTCGCCGAACGGCTCGAACACCGCCCAAAACAGCTCGAATTTGAGATTGGCGAACAGTTCGAGTAGAACAACGTTCATCTCTAGTTAGCACTGAGGACCTGGGTGACGCTTACCGCGTCACGGTGGGCGGGGCGAACCGCGGCGTCGGCATCATGCGACGACCACGTGACAGTCAGCTGACCATCACACAGGTCCTCACAGAGAGATGCCGAGAGCCGCGGGACGCACGGCCGGCGTGCAGCGGAAGCGTACATGGTCGTCAGGGCAACTAATGGTACCAATAAATAGATAAGGGTATTTTGCATAGTAGGTCAAGAAGCTGCGGGGAACAGCTGTGATAGGAGAAAAGACCAGGGACAAAATATATATATATGGTAGTAGAGGGGGGGGGAGAGAGAAGCGCTGCACAATAGCAAGAGGAAATATAGTAGAAAAAATATATGTTAACATTAATAACAAATATGCATAGAAGGTTGGGTCAATATATATACAGTACAGACCAAAAGTTTGGACACACCTTCTCATTTAAAGATTTTTCTGTATTTTCATAACTATGAAAATTGTACATTCACACTGAAGGCATCAAGACTATGAATTAACACATGTGGAATTATATTCTTAACAAAAAGTGTGAAACAACTGAAAATATGTCTTATATTGTAGGTTCTTCAAAGTAGCCACCTTTTGCTTTGATGAGTGCTTTGCACACTCTTGGCATTCTCTTCATGAGCTTCAAGAGGTAGTCACCGGAAATGGTTTTCACTTCACAGGTGTTCCCTGTCAGGTTTAATAAGTGGGATTTCTTGCCTTATAAATGGGTTTGGGACTAGTGTTGAGCCACCCCCGTAGTGTTCGAGTTCGGTTCGGTTCGTCGAACACCCGTGTGTTCGCCGAACTGTTCGTCGAACTGTTCGTCGAACACCTTCGAACACCGTTAAAACCAATGGCAGGCAAACAAAAACACATAGAAACACATAGAAAACACCTTCAAAGGTGTCCAAAAGCTGACAAACTGCTCAGAAGACATAACTAACACATGGAAAAGTGACAAGTACATATAGTCATGCGAAAATAAAAGAGGTGGAGGAGTAAAAGGAGGGGGAGACACAGATATAGGCATGTCATGCCCTTCTAAAATCCAAAAAGTGAGAAGCCGACACGGCCAGTCCGCTCCTGCCCGTGCCACCTCCGTGTCGCCGGGTTTGTGCCAGAGCCGCGGTGAACCCTGACGGCCAGCCCCCCTCTCCCAATACTGGTGCCTGTCTGCTGGTGGGTCGAGCGAGCCCCCCTGTGGTGGAGGCAGCTCTAAGCTTTTTAATTTAAATTGTCTCTCTAATTTGAATGAATACACTTTAAATCCATTTACAAGGATCTATTGGAGGGCAAGTCGCATGCCAGCAGCCGCGGTAATTCCAGCTCCAGTAGCGTCCACTAAAGCTGCTGCAGTTAAAAAGCTTTTATAAGGATCGAGCTCGGCTGTCCACCGCAAGGCATCCTACTGCCAGTCCCAGCCCCTATGCCTTGGGGTGCCTCCTGATGCTCTTCACTAAGTATCCCATGGTCCCGAAGCATTTCCTTTGAAAAAATTAAGTGTCTAAACTACAGGTGGTGCAGCTTGCTTAACAGCCGGGATAATCCGCTCACTAGCAGACACTGCTACTAGGCACAAAGTATTTCCTGGGCTAGATGCAGTTAAAAATTTGTAATTAGATACTCTCGTTGGATGCTGAGAAAGCATTCCATAGAGTCTCCTGGCACGCCATATATGATTCTCTTAAAAAGCTTGGGGTAGGGGTCTAGGGGACCCTTTTTTTAGCCAAAATCACGGCCCTGTATCGCAATACGTCACCTAGGCTGAAGATAAATGGAACTGTAGCACCTTGAGGGCTCGGTTGCTACAGACGTATTGCACCTCACCCAGAGGTGTGATATCTCACTCTCAGGTAAGGATGGAGTGTGGATCAGGACCCGACACCTGCATGCATTACACCACATTGCCGTGGGGCAGGGTGACCAATATGCCCCTGAGATGGGCACGACAGTCCCTGTCCCTGGCTGGAGTGGGGGGAGGGAACACTGAGGAAGGGGAACCCTGTAGTGCAGGAGCAGGGAGGAAGCAGTTCCTGGGTGCATTGAGAAGGGAGTATAAAAGGTGGGCACCATCTTAGTTCAGTGCAGAGAAGTCTGAGCAGAAGTGGCAGGGAGCAGGGGCTCTGCATGAGCTCTGCTCCGGAGGCGGGCCTAGTAACAGAGGCCCAGGCCTGGAAGAGGGAGAAGGAAGGAAGAGGAGCGGAGAAGGCTCCAGGAACGAGGAATGAAGGGATCCCAGGGGTGCGGACGGGCGAGTCGCCACCGCACGCCCGAATCCACCTGCGTGGAGGGGTCAGGCCAAAGGGGGAGACCGGTCCCCGAACTAGTGGAGGCAGGAAACGACCCTCAGCTAGAAACCGGAGGCTCTGACATTTTATGTGGCGCAGCCCCTCGCTACACCCGCTAGGAAGGCACCACATAGGGTCAGGGAAACTGGCGCCAAGTTTACCAAGAGGAGGCCCGAGGCAGCCGGACAGAAGTGTTGGTAAGAAAGGCCAGACAAAGGACACACAAAGGGGGTCCTGTGAAGTGCTCCAAAGTTATCTGGGAGTTGTCTGAACCCCTCACCTGGTGAGCACAGTACGACGTGGGCAGCCGTTACCTGCAGACGTGGTCTGGATAATAAGAACTGTGAGTAAAGGCCCTGAACTGCATCACTGACTCCGTGTCGTTACTGCTGCTGCCCTGCACCATCACCCCCATCCTCCGCATACACTGCCTGAGGCTATACTCCTCCCGTGGTGAGTTATGCTACGCTCTGCTGCACCCACAACACCAGCCTCAGTGGTCTGCCCTGTAGCGGCGGTTCACTCTGACCGCAATCCACGGGTGGCGTAGTCGGACATTTAAACATGAAAACCACATAAATAGTTCCGCCACTGGTTTGACCGCCCTGAGCCACGGAACTGGGTCGCCGCCACGAAGACTACAACCACCAGCATCCACCAAAAAGGGTCCGGCTCCGGGTGTCCCAAGGCCCAGGGGGTGCGTCAGAACATTTTCATCACCTTTCACAATCACCAATGGGACAAGGCAGTGATGTCCTCTGTCCCCTCTCTTATACATCCTAGTGACGGAGCACCTGCTCTCATCAATTCGCCATAACCCCAATATTAGGTGGATTGAGGTGGGAGGCACCGAGTACAAGTGCTCTCTATTTGCTGATGATGTCCTAGTATATATCACTCAATCACATATATCCATCCATGCTGTTATGGCTGAAATAGATCACTTTGTTACATGGTAAAATTTTAAAATCAATGCAGCGAAGTCTGAGGCCCTCGATGTCTCCCTCCCCAAATCCATATAGGATTCCATCCAGTCCAACTTTCCTTTTGCCTGGCCCTCACAGGGTATCAAATACTTAGGAATTCCTATTCATAGAGACCTCTCCCATCTATGTTATCTTAATTTTGGGCCCTTTATTGAACAACTCCATACAGACCACGGTTGGCAAGTTAGAACTGTAAGATTCACTACGTGAACCACTGGTGTTTTGTGGAAAAGCACATGTACACTGCGTTCCAAATTATTATACAAAAAGTGTTTAGGAGTGATAAGGGAAGAATTTGTTTGTTTGTCAGTTAAACTCATTGATGGTGATGTGTGTCAGGGCTCTTTATATCACTGTAAGCAATTGCAGACACCTGTGCTAATTAGTTTGGCAGGTGTGTCCAATGAAAGGCAAGACTACTTAAGAAGGCTCTCTCACATTATTAAGCAGCCTACATTTTCTGCCAAAATGGGAAAGAAAAAGGATGTGTCGGCTGCTGAGAAGCAACAAATTGTGGAGTGTTTAGGTCAAGGCATGACTACAATCAACATTGTGCGATGATCAGGATGAAGTGTCTTGGCAATCAAGAAGTATGTAGCTGATTCACAGTACACACGTGTGCGTGCTGATAAGGGCAAATTGAGGACTCTTTCCTACAGGCAATTACGTCAGGTTGAAAGAGCAGCGGCAAAAAAGCCTTGTCATAGCAGCAGACAAGTTTTTGAAGCTGCTTGTGCCTCCAACGTCCCCCGAACAACAAGATGCAGGGTCCTTCAGAGGTTTGCAGCTGTACATGCGCCATCCTGTCGACCTCCTCTATTCACTTCACACAAGCAGAAACGGCTCCAGTGGGCCAAACATTACATGAAGACTGATTTCAAAACTGTTTTGTTCACGGATGAGTGCCGTGCAGCGCTCGATGGTCCAGATGGATGGAGTGGAGGATGGCTGGTTGATGGACACCCCACGCAAACACGGCTACAGCGCCAACAAGGAGGAGGTGGAGTAATGTTTTGGGCTGGAATCATGGGGAGAGAGATTGTCGGCCCCTTTAGGATCCCTGAAGGCGCTAAAGATGAACTCCATAATGTATGTGGATTTTCTCAAACAGCACTTCCTGCCATGGTTCAAGAAGAAGAACCGTGTATTTCACAGCAAGATCATTTTTCTGCATGATAATGCACCATCTCATGCTGCACATAAAACATCTGCATCTCTGGCTGATATGGGCATAAAAGGGGACAAACTTATGGTGTGACCCCCATGCTCCCCTGACCTCTACCCCATTCAGAACCTTTGGAGCATCATTAAAAGGAGTGTCTATGATGGCGGGAGGCAGTTCACATCTAAGCAACAGCTCTGGGAGGGTATTCTGTCCTCATGCAAAACAATTGAAGCAGAAACCATCCAAAACCTGACAAATTCAATGGACGAGAGAGTTCAGAAGCTCCTTTCGAACAAGGGGTCCTATGTGAAAATGTAACATCATCTAGAATAAAGTTTTGAGTTGAAAACTGTTTGATTTCAGTTTCTAACAACCTGCTAATGCTTATAATTGCAAAAATGACCATTTTTTTGGTCTTTATTAAAATGAAAAGGTTGATCGAAAAGTTTGGGGGATCTAAGAGTGTGGCAACCCAGTAGTCATGATTACTTCGAATTCTGACAATATGAGGGTCATGCTGCAGGTAGTGCAGCAAGAAGGCACTTATGTGCCTTGCGCATCTCGGAGCCCCAAAATTATTTTCCGGGCTAGATGCAGCTAAAAATTATTTTTAATTTTAAATCTGGTGAAGCTTTAGTATAGATGGCCTAATAGGATCAGTGCTGCACACTGCTACAAAGCCCAAATTATTTTCCAGTCAAGATACAGATAAAAATGATTAGTAATTTGAAAGCTTAAAACGGTTGGTAGGGTGATTTTAACCAATCATCAAGCTTTTACTCTCCCCAGGATGACACAGGGGTGACACAGGGGTAGAAAAGTCGTTTCGGATCCATGATTTGTTCATCTTTATGAACGTGAGTCTGTCTACATTATCAGTGGAGAGCCGCGTGCGCTTATCTGTCAGCACACCACCAGCAGCGCTGAACACACGTTCAGACAGAACGCTGGCTGCGGGGCATGACAAGATCTCCAAGGCGTAAGTGGCTAGCTCCGGCCATTTATCCAGATTGGAAGCCCAAAAAGAGCAAGGGTCCAGTGACACAGTCGTGGCTTCAATGTTTACTTGGAGATACTCCTGTACCATCGTCTCTAGGCGTTGACTATGTGTCAGACTTCTTGTCTCCTGTGGCCTTGCAAAGGATGGGCTAAAAAAGTGGTGAAATGATTCCGCAAAATTGATGTTACCAGCAGATACTGTGGTTCTGTTACGGTTTGAGTGCTGAACACTTGACGGTCCCACAGTTGGCAAGTTGGAACTGTGAGATTCACTACGTGCACCACTGGTATTTTGTGGAAAAGCACATGTAAGATTCTGCAACAGTCTCTGCTGATACTCCTGCATGCGTGCATCCCTTTCTATGGCAGGAATAATTTCTGCAAATTTACTTTTGTACCGGGGATCTAACAGTGTGGCAACCCAGTAGTCAGGATTATTTCTAATTCTCACAATTCGAGGGTCATGTTGCAGGTAGTGCAGCAAGAAGGCACTCATGTGTGTTGCGCATCCAGGAGCACCAAGTCCCTGTTGTGTTGGTGGCGAGGTAACAATCATGCTTCCTTCCTCTGTCCTCTCCCCCCAACCTCGCACAACAGAAATGTGATCAAGGTCTCCCTCATCTGATGAGTCTTCCATCAGTTCGTCCTCCACTTCTTCCTGGGCTCCTGCACCTTCCTCACTAGTTTGGCTGCTACCATGCGCCCTGGTAAAACCATCTCCCCCACCCTCACATGCCTGCCGCCTTGGTGCTGCCGACCGTCTGGACCTTGCAGATGTTAGCCCTTCCGCATACAACTCCTCCTCCTCTACTTCCTCCACCTCCTCTTGTGCCACCACCTGACTCCAGCATGTAAATCACCGGAATAGTCATGCTGATAATGGCATCGTCAGCACTAAACATCTTCGTCGCCATTTCAAAACTGTGCAGAAGGGTGCATAGGTCCCTGATCTGAGACCACTCCTCCAGCGTGATTTGCCCCACCTCTGAATCTCATTGGCCCAGGCTATACGTCAGAACGTATTGCACCAGGGCTTGTCGGTGCTGCCACAGTCGCTGCAACATGTGCAGAGTTGAATTCCACCGGGTAGGCACATCGCATTTTAGCCGGTGAAGTGGCAGGCCCAACGACTTCTGTAGAGATGTAAGTCGCTGAGCTGCGGGATGCGAACGGCGGAAGTGAGCACACAGCGACCGTGCCCTCTGCAGAAGGCCATCTAGTCTGGGATAGTGGGCTAAAAATTGCTGGACAACCAGGTTCAACACGTGAGCCATACAAGGCACGTGTGTGACATTGCCCCGGCGAAGGGCCGCACCCAGGTTTGCAGCATTGTCGCACACGGCCTTCCCTGGTTTCAGGTCCAGTGGAGACAACCATTCATGAAATTGGTTCTCCAGAGCTGACCACAACTCCTCAGCTGTGTGACTCACATTTCCCAGACATTTCAATGTAAAAACCGCCTGATGACGTTGAGCCCTACTGCCAGCATAGTAAGGAGGTGTGCAGGATCCCTTCTGCGCAGTTAGAAAGCTTGTGGCATGACCAGACAGGCTTTGGGTGCAGGTGGAAGACCGAGAGGAGGTTGAGGAGGCAGAAGCAGTGGAGGAACTTTGACATAAAGAGGATTGACGCACAACTCGTGGGGACGGCAAGACTTGGACAGCAGCCCCTTGTCCTGCTGTCACCATAGTTACCCAGTGCCCAGTCAGCGACATGTAACGCCCCTGTCCATGCCTACTCGTCCAAGTGTCTGTGGTGAAATGCACCCTGTCACACACAGAGTTTCTCAAAGAAGCGGTGATGTTGTGTGCGACATGCTGGTGGAGCGCAGGCACACCTTTCTTTGAGAAGTAGTGCCGACTGGGCATCTGGTACTGGGGCACTGCGACGGACATAAGGTCTCGAAAATCCTCTGTGTCCACCAGGTGGAAAGGCAGCATTTCTGTAGCCAAGAGCTTGCAGATGGTGAAATTCAACCTCTTAGCTTTCTCATGGCTAGGAGGAAATGGTCTTTTACTTGTCCACATCTGAGGGACCGAGGGCTGGCTATTGTGCTTAGACGGGGTTGATAAGGGTGTCCCCGGCAAACTGCCGGTCTGTGAGGAAGATGCAGGCGGACATGTTAGGTTGCCTTGATCCAAAGGTGGTGCTATCGATGTCGCACAGCGCTCAACACCAGCTGGTGTTACCACCTCCAAAGAAAATGATGACCTGCCAATCACGCTGGCTGTTGCGGGTAAAGAGGTGGCAGGTCTGCGCCCCAAAACAGGTGTGACTGCTGTCCCCCCAGTCACAGAGGATGAAGAGGCCGCGGATGCACAAGATATGGCAGACGGTGATTGGCCCGGCCGGCTAGGCCGCATTGTAGCACACTGAGCTTCCCACTGCAACTTATGCTTCATGTCCATGTGCCGGTTCATGCATGAAGTACTCAAACTATGTATTTTTTGGCCTCTACTTAGCTTTTGCTGACAAATGTTACAGATAACACGAGTTGGGTCATCTTTATCGATCTGAAAAAATGCCCATTCTATGCAAGGCTTAGCACCCATGCGACCTGAAGAGCCACCACGACTTGTGGTGAGAGGCAGAGTTGTGTTTGAGGATGCAGTTGTTGACGTGCTTCCAGTACTACGTCTCTGTCCAGGAAGGCGCAACCTGACCTCGTCGTCACTAGCATCTTCCTCCACCTCCTCTGCTGACCTCATCTCTTGGCTGACTGTGGGTTGACAGTAAGTGGGATCTCCGACCTCATCATCATCACCCTGTGCATTATCACACCCGTCGTCCTCAGAGCCAACCTGTTCCTGCCCTGACAAAAAACTAAAGTTGTCGCTCCAATCAGGTATTTGAGTCTTATCATCGTCTTCCTCATTGTCTCCACCAACAGGAGTTACAGTTTGGGAATGAGGGTCTACATTATGGTCAGAACCTTCTGCGTCTGGTCCTGGATCCGACTCATAAAGATTCTGGGCATCAGTGCAGATCATTTCCTCGTCTGGATTCACAGAAGCGCTGGAGTCGACCTCTGATTCCCAGGCTATAGTATGAGTAAACAGCTCTGCAGACTCAACCATCTGTTCTACCTCATACTCAGACGGGCAGCTGGAGATTTGGGAGCTGTGAGGAAGCAAGTGCGATTTGGGTGACACCTTTGAGGACTGGAGTATTTGTGATGTTGAAGTTGATGTGGAGGAGAGCCCACTTAAAGGAGCACTTGATATCCGTTGAAGCACCTGCTGTTTTTGTGCCTCATCTGGAATTTGTAGCGATTGGCGTGGCCGTAAGAAAGGGATCTTATCACATTGTCCGCTAAAAGAAGTAGACATTTTAGTTTGGCTGGAAGATGGTCTTTCTTCTGCAGATGTTACTGTTGCTTTAACACCTACCCCACGGACACAACCTTTTTTCCCCTTCCCAACACGCCTATTCCCCTTTCCACCAGCAGCAGGCCTTTTTCCACTCATTTTGGTGGTTAACTAATTCACAACTCTGGAGTTGTTTGCACAAAAAAACAATGGATGGTAACCGAGCAGAGCTGAGTGGCCAAACTGTGGTATTAGGCCAAAACTATTGGCTGGGTTAGATGCAGAAAAAAATTATTTTGAATTTGCAACCTGATGGAGGTCAGTATAGATGGACTAATACAAATAGTCCCACACACTGCTAGAAGCCCAAATATTTTTTCAGAGGTACTGTAGATGCAGATAAAAATTATTTTTAATTTGCAACCTGATGGAGGTCAGAATAGATGGACTAATAGACCAAGTCCCACACACTGCTAGAAGCCCAAATATTTTTTCAGAGCTAGATGCAGAAAAAAATTATTTTTAATTTGCAACCTGATGGAGGTCAGTATAGATGGACTAATAGACCAAGTCCCACACACCGCTAGAAGCCCAAATATTTTTTCAGAGCTAGATGCAGAAAAAAAATATTTTTAATTTGCAACCTGATGGAGATCAGTATAGATGGACTAATAGACCAAGTCCCACACACTGCTAGAAGCCCAAATATTTTTTCAGAGCTAGATGCAGAAAAAAATTATTTTTAATTTGCAACCTGATGGAGGTCAGTATAGATGGACTAATAGACCAAGTCCCACACACCGCTAGAAGCCCAACTATTTTTTCAGAGCTAGATGCAGAAAAAAATTATATTCAATTTGCAACCTGCTGGAGGTCAGTATAGAAGGACTAATAGAACAAGTCCCACACACTGCTAGAAGCCCAAATATTTTTTCAGAGCTAAATGAAGAAAAAAATTATTTTTAATTTGCAACCTGATGGAGGTCAGTATAGATGGACTAATAGACCAAGTCCCACACACTGCTAGAAGCCCAAATATTTTTTCAGAGCTAGATGCAGAAAAAAATTATTTTTAATTTGCAACCTGATGGAGGTCAGTATAGATGGACTAATAGACCAAGTCCCACACACTGCTAGAAGCCCAAATATTTTTTCAGAGCTAGATGCAGAAAAAAATTATTTTTAATTTGCAACCTGATGGAGGTCAGTATAGATGGACTAATAGACCAAGTCCCACACACTGCTAGAAGCCCAAATATTTTTTCAGAGCTAGATGCAGAAAAAAATTATTTTTAATTTGCAACCTGATGGAGGTCAGTATAGATGGACTAATAGACCAAGTCCCACACACCGCTAGAAGCCCAACTATTTTTTCAGAGCTAGATGCAGAAGAAAATTATTTTCAATTTGCAACCTGATGGAGGTCAGTATAGAAGGACTAATAGAACAAGTCCCACACACTGCTAGAAGCCCAAATATTTTTTCAGAGCTAAATGAAGAAAAAAATTATTTTTAATTTGCAACCTGATGGAGGTCAGTATAGATGGACTAATAGACCAAGTCCCACACACTGCTAGAAGCCCAAATATTTTTTCAGAGCTAGATGCAGAAAAAAATTATATTCAGTTTGCAACCTGATGGAGGTCAGTATAGATGGACTAATAGAATGATGCTATGCCCAAAAGATTTTACTTCACTAGGTGCAGTAAAAAAATTGGTATTCTATACCCAGGTGTTATATCTTGCAACACAGATAGGCTACTCCACTGACTAACACACTCTGCAATAGGCCAAAAAGGATTAGCTTTGCTAGATTCAGCCAAATGCTGTGAAAAAAACTTGCACAGCACTGGCACAGACCTGCCTGGCAAAAACTGATAGGAACTCATGTAACCTAGTCCTGAAAAGGACTCCAATTACAATTAGTCTTTACTCCCACAACCTATCTATTTAAGAGCACAGACCTCCCTGATAAAAGTCGTAGGAAATGCTGTAACCTAGTCCTTAAAAGGACTGCAATCACAACTATTCCCTACTCCCAAGCTATCTGTATATTTGTGCGAAAATTGGCTTGAAATTAACAAGGTATAGCGCACACAGCAACAGCGGTGCCGTCTAACACGCAGCTGCAGCAGTGAGAAAATGGTGGCGACGGGGAAAATGGCTTGGTCTTATAGGGCAAGGACATGTGACATACACTGCCAATGACACATGCCCTTGCTTGTGTGAAAAAAAGCACTTCGCTCCGTGTGTGCGCTGCTGATAGGCTGACAGATTGCACCTCCCCACTGCAAATGCGGGAAAGAGAAAAAAAAATGGAGATCTTCATTGTTCCTGCAGAGATCCATCCCCTGCCCCTCCCCCCACCCCGCTGTACACTCAAACTGCGTATTAACATTAATTTTCATCATTACTGAGAAAAAATCCAGTTATGATTTTGGTGCACGAACAGTTATCGAACATAACCTCGAACAGCCGAATTTTTCTCAAATTGTTCGTGTTCGCCGAACGGCTCGAACACCGCCCAAAACAGCTCGAATTTGAGATTGGCGAACAGTTCGAGTAGAACAACGCTCATCTCTAGTTGGGACCATCAGTTGTGTTGTGCAGAAGTCTGGTGGATACATAGCTGATAGTCCTACTGAATAGATTGTTAGAATTTGTATTATGGCAAGAAAAAAGCAGCTAAGTAAAGAAAAACAAGTGGCCATCATTACTTTAAGAAATGAAGGTCAGTCAGTCCGAAAAATTGGGAAAACTTTGAAAGTGTCCCCAAGTGCAGTTGCAAAAACCATCAAGCGCTACAAAGAAACTTGCTCACATGAGGACCGCCCCAGGAAAGGAAGACCAAGAGTCACCTCTGCTTCTGAGGATAAGTTTATCCGTGTCACCAGCCTCAGAAATCGCAGGTTAACAGCAGCTCAGATTAGAGACCATGTCAATGCCACACAGAGTTCTAGCAGCAGACACATCTCTACAACAACTGTTAAGAGTAGACTTTGTGCAGCAGGCCTTCATGGTAAAATAGCTGCTAGGAAACCACTGCTAAGGACAGGAAACAAGCAGAAGAGACTTGTTTGGGCTAAAGAACACAAGGAATGGACATTAGACCAGTGGAAATCTGTGCTTTGGTCTGATGAGTCCAAATTTGAGATCTTTGGTTCCAACCACCGTGTCTTTGTGCGACGCAGAAAAGGTGAACGGATGGACTCTACATGTCTGGTTCCCACCATGAAGCATGGAGGAGGAGGTGTGATGGTGTGGGGGTGCTTTGCTGGTGACACTGTTGGGGATTTATTCAAAATTGAAGGCATACTGAACCAGCATGGCTACCACAGCATCTTCCAGTGGCATACTATTCCAACCGGTTTGCATTTAGTTGGACCATCATTTATTTTTCAACAGGACAATGACCCCAAACACACCTCCAGGCTGTGTAAGGGCTATTTGACCAAGAGGGAGAGTGATGGGGTGCTACGCCAGATGACCTGGCCTCCACAGTCACCAGACCTGAACCCAATCGAGATGGTTTGGGGTGAGCTGGACCGCAGAGTGAAGGCAAAAGGGCCAACAAGTGCTAAGCATCTCTGGGAACTCCATCAAGATTGTTGGAAGACCATTTCCGGTGACTACCTCTTGAAGCTCATCAAGAGAATGCCAAGAGTGTGCAAAGCAGTCATCAAAGCAAAAGGTGGCTACTTTAAAGAACCTAGAATATAAGACATATTTTCAGTTGTTTCACACTTTTTTTGTTAAGTATATAATTCCAGATGTGTTAATTCATAGTTTTGATGCCTTCAGTGTGAATGTACAATTTTCATAGTCATGAAAATACAGAAAAATCTTCAAATGAGAAGGTGTGTCCAAACTTTTGGTCTGTACTGTATATCACTACAACAACAAATACTCAGTGTATCCTTATGTCCTTTGTGAGCAACAAATTTCTGGCACAAGAAATCTTCACATCACAATTATATTTGCTGTGTTTAAGAAGAAAACTGCAGATGAAAACGTTGCAAAAAGTAGTAGAAATATAGTTAGAGGGTTAGTAAATTATATGAGATACTCAGTCTTGACACCAGCCTGACATGTTGTTTTAGTGAAGATTTTGAAGAATGTCAAGAGAGTGCCTAGGTGCCCTTTAAAGGAAAATTGGTATATGCCTCTAGAGAACAGCAGATGTAAAAGATAGTGATGAGCGAGCATGCTCGCCACTGCTCGGTACTCGCCCGAGCATCTCAATACTCGAGATGCTCGGAGCTTGCCGAGTACTTGCACGATGCTCGGGCGAGAGCTCGGGTCCCCGTCCTGCATGTTTGGCGCTATTTAGAGCACCAATCATGCAGGGATTGTCTGCCACTCACTGTAATGTCACAGCCATGGTGGTTGTGGCATTACAGTGATTGCCCAAATCGATGGGAACAGTGCTCACAGTGAAACATGAAAAGCCGGCAATTCATCAGCGGCATACACTGGTACCCGACAATTTAGAACAGAAAGAATAGAGCATCACACAAAGATTAGACAGATAGAAACATGTCAGTCACATATATAATAAGTAGAGTGACAGTGTTGGTTACTGTACTTGTTATTTAGTGTTAAAATAAAGGATTTATTAAAAAAAAAATTGGCGTGGGGTTCCCCGTAATTTTAGTCTCTAGCGGAGGTTAAGCAGACATCTGGGGCAGATGTTTGAAGCCTGGGAAGGGGGTAATACCCACGGAGCTTCCCAGGCTACTAATATCAGCCCCCAGCTGAATACCTAGGTCCCCCCTATTTTAATAGCTAGCAAAGGCTAGGCAGACTTCTGGGGGCTGATATTAATAGCCCAGGAAGGGTGTCATGAATATTGGCCCCCTCCCAGGCTAGAAACACCAGCCATCAGCCGCCCCATAAATGGCGCATCCATAGGATGCACCAATTCTGGCACTTAGCCTCGCTCTTCCCACTGCCCTGTAGCGGTGGCATTGGGGTAATAGGGTTGGGGTTGATGTCAGCTTATAATGCCAGCTGACATAAAGCCCAGGTTAGAAATGGAGAGGCGTCTATAAGACCCCCCCATTACTAACCCCATAGTCAAAGTTAAAAAAAACACAAACACCCAGAATAATGTCCTTTAATTGAAATAAACACACAATTCTTTAAAGTTCTAAATTAAACCATACTTACCATCACGCCCATTCCAGCTGAAGCCAACGATCTCCTGCAATAAAAGTAAAATAATAAACCAACCTCATCCTTATCTTTCCATGGTTCCCAGGATGGCTCCAGCTCTGCTACATTCACATGACAGGCTGGATCGCAGCCGAAAGCTACCATCCAGCTTGCCATGCCGTAGACACTGAGAAGTAAAGGCATGCTTGCGCTCCTCAGTGTCTGGCTGTGTCAGCATCCAGATGAGCCGATTTCATGTCCAATGAACTCAGCTCATCTCATGCACGTCACTGACAGCGTGGGAGAATTCTCTCACGCTCACCGTATGTGCAGGAGAATTTTCTCACGCTGTCAGTGACGTGCATGAGGTGAGCTGAGTTCATTGGACATGAACTCGGCTCATCTGGATGCTGTCACAGCCAGACTCTGAGGAGCGCAAGCATGCCTGCGCTTCTCAGTGTCTGCGGCATGGCAAGCTCGATGGCAGCTTTCGGCTGCGATCCAGCCTGTCATGTGAATGTAGCAGAGCTGGAGCCGTCCTGGGAACCATGGAAAGGTAAGGATGAGGTTGGTTTATTATTTTATTTTTATTGCAGGAGATCGTTGGCTTCAGTTGGAATGGGCGTGATGGTAAGTATGGTTTAATTTAGAACATTAAAGAATTGTGTGTTTATTTCAATTAAAGGACTTTATTCTGGGTGTTTGTGTTTTTTTTTTACTTTGACTATGGGGTTTGTAATGGGGGTGTCTTATAGACGCCTCTCCATTACTAACCTGGGCTTGATGTCAGCTGGCATTATAAGCTGACATCAACCCCAGCCCTATTACCCCACTGCCACCGCTACAGGGCAGTGGGAAGAGCAAGGCTAAGTGCCAGAATTGGCGCATCCTATGGATGCGCCATTTCTGGGGCGGCTGACGGCTGGTTTTCTAGCCTGGGAGGGGGCCAATATTCATGGCACCATTCCTGGGCTATTAATATCAGCCCCCAGCTGTCTGCCTAGCCTTTGCTAGCTATTAAAATTTGGGGGGACCCCACATCATTTTTTTGGAGGGTCCCCCATTTTAATAGCTGGTAAAGGCTAGGTATTCAGCTGGGGGCTGATATTAGTAGCCTGGGAAACTCCGTGGGTATTACCCCCTTCCCAGGCTTCAAACATCTGCCCCAGACGTCTGTTTAACCTCCGCTAGAGACTAAAATTACGGGGAACCCCACGCCAATTTTTTTTTAATAAATCCTTTATTTTAACACTAAATAACAAGTACAGTAATCAACACTATCACTGTACTTATTATATATGTGACTGACATGTTTCTATCTATCTAATCTTTGTGTGATGCTCTATTCTTTCTGTTCTAAATTGTCGGGTACCGGTGTATGCTGCTGATGAATTGCCGGCCGGCTTTTTTAAAGAGACAAAAACACTATTATTTTTTTTTAATAAATCCCTTATTTTAACACTAAATAACAAGTACAGTAACCAACACTGTCACTATACTTATTATATATGTGACTGACATGTTTCTATCTATCTAATCTATGTGTGATGCTCTATTCTTTCTGTTCTAAATTGTCGGGTACCGGTGTATGCCGCTGATGAATTGCCGGCCGGCTTTTTTAAGAGACGGGTGCATGAAAATAAGAGGGCACTAGTGTGTTCCAAGTGCCCTGCTATGTTTTTCATGCACCCTCCTATATACCCTGCCTGCCTGTCTGCCTATATATTCTGCCTGCCTGACATTTAATTGAGCACCGTTCCCATCGATTTGGGCAATTTTTGACCTTATGCAGACGGCTGGGGGGGACCACCAGAAAAATGCTCGAGTTTCCCATAGACTTACATTGGGCTCGTTGCTCGGGTCGAGCACCCGAGTATTCCAATGCGCTCGACTCGAGCTTCGAGCACCCGAGCATTTTAGTGCTCATCACTAGTAAAAGAGCATTGGCTCAATAGCGTTTATCCTTGTTCATCCCGACTGATGAATAAAACATTTACTGCTGCAACAATGTAAGTTCCATAATTCAACCTCTGTGTTCTCTTTATATGCTAGATTGCGAATAATGAAAATGAACAATATTTCACACTCCATGACAAAGATGACATTTAAACCTGCCATAATATTAAATTGTGTATGTTAGCCTTTTACCAATTGTATCATTCTCGTGGGCAGTTTATTATTTTTACTGTGCCATTCAATGTAAATAATTATTTCATAACTACTGTGTATGTGAGACTAGGGAAAACTTTTGGACTTGAAAATTTAATAGTTTACGTTACTGTATACGTATTGTTGGGCTGCTCACCTATTTCTTGCAAATATAATAGACCAAATTTAATAAATAAATCATATGTATAGGTCCACAGCCTGCATGGTAACTGAACCTTACAGTGTCGAAGTCCTATGTTTGCAACCGACCATGAACCTCATTTTTGCATCAGTTTTCTCTGGGTACTCTTTCCATAATCCAACAAAACATAATAATTGATTAGTGTGTGAATCCGGCCCTTACATGTTTAATCTACAAGTAGTAGTTTCATCTTTACACATGAATGACAGACAGATATCTATCTACAGCAGGTGAAATAAGTATTGAACACGTCACCAGTTTTCTAAGTAAATAGATTTCTAAAGGTGCTATTGACATGAAATTCTCACTAGATGTCGGTAACAACCCATCCAATCCACACAGGCAAAGAAATCAAATGCCCATAATGTCTTTATTATGTTATCGTCTTTATCATTATATTAAAAAACAGCATCTTTGTGCTTCCTATAATTCATTGTTACGATATGTATATGATATGTAAACTGTATTTGGGTTACTCGTTATTCTGCTAGTATTTGTGTACTCGCCTCGCTATATTCGGATGTCCCGCCCTGCAGTTTTGGCGCCTCCTTTGCAGCCACTAAACATGCTGGGCTTCTTAACCAATCACAGTAATGCTGCAGACATCTTGGTTGTGGCATTACTGTGATTGGCTGGCCGCCCAACGTCATAGGGTCTATTTAAGCCCTGCCATCGCCATTTTGTGCGTCTGGAGCCGGCGTTCTATAAGCATAGGGAGAGATCGCTGAGCTGCTAGGGAGAGTGTTTAGGCCTCTTGATCAAACAAAAGCTCTTGTAAGGGCTACCTGCAGTGTATACTAGTTCTGTGTTTAAAGGAGCCGCTCACTAGCTCCATAATAACACCAAAAAATAGCTCTATTCAGAGCTGAAGACACAACAAAGTCAGAGTACAGGGAGGGAGAGATTGTATATTAGGTAGGGAGAGGATAAATTATTCTTCCAGTGTCCATCTTAAAACAGCTCTTGTCAGAGGCAAAGCAATATTTTTCCTGCACACACAGAATTAGCATTGTGTGATGCCTTTTTTTTTTTTTTTTTAGCACTGGTCTATTTTCCCCGCTGTTTTAGGGGTCAGAGCCTGGCTTCTGCTGTCCACATTAGTCCACTTAAAAAGGCGTTTGGTGCCCTACGCAAAGCAGTAGTCCAAACATTTCCTACTGCCTGCTACCAAGCACGCACCATCCCATTTTAACCACTATTTTGGGGTGACAGCCTGCCTTCTGTCCATATTAGTCCACTTAAAAAATCATTGAGTGCCCTACACAATGCAGTGGTCCAAACATTTCCTACTGCCTGCTACCAAGCACACACCAGGCCATTTTAACCACTATTTTGGAAGTCACCATCTCAAGGGCCACCAATCACAAATAGTAGTTAGGCTGGAGTAGGAATACTGTCCTGGATTGTCTACTGCACAATCTGCATAGGGTTTGTAAAAGTTAACCCTATGGACTGAGTCATGGTTGAAGCAGGAAGCCACCATCCCAAGGGTCTCCAATCACAAATAGTAGTTAGGCTGGAGTAGGAATACTGTCCTCGTTTGTTCACTGCACAATCTGCATAGGATTTGTAAAAATTAGCCCTATGGGCTGAGTCATGGTTGATGAAGGAAGGAAACCGGTTCTTATGGAAAGGGGGGTGATGTTAACAGCAGTAGCATGAATCTGCATTTTTGGTGAATTTAGGTTGGCTTGCTCTCAGGTGGAGGGATTACAAACTGTGGAGATATCCAGTCATTGTTGAATTTAATCAGAGTAAGTCTGTCTGCATTTTCCGTGGAGAGGCGTGTGCGCCTATTAGTGATGATTGCCACAGCGGAACTAAAAACACGCTCAGCAGCCGGGCAGGCCAGCACCTCCAAGGCATATAAGTAGAGGTCGGGCCAAGTGTTCAGCTTAGACACCCAATAATAAAAGGGAACTGAAGTGACGCGCCCCCTGGGCCTGTGTTGTGTAGCGTTGCGCACGCGGGGACTACCCGGAGCCAGATCTGTTGGGGTTAGTAGTCCTCGTGGCGGTGACCCGGTCCGTGCCCAGGGTGTCAAACTAAGTGGCGGAATTTAGTAGAAGATGTTATAGTGTTCGACTACGCCACCCGTTGAATGCGGTTATGAAGCCGCCGCTGCAGGGCAGACCGCTGAGGCCGGTGGTACGGTTGTGCAGCGTGGATAGTATAACCCCCAAAGGGAGGGGTATGGCCTCAGGGCAGCGGACGTGGATGATGGGGATAGCAGAATTGCACGCAGGCACCAGGAACCACTCAGAGACGGTGCGGTGTAGTTCAGGGTCTTTACTGGTGGCAAAGGTAGACCCTCCCGGGAGTACTGGCTAGCGATCGGGGCCTGGTCAGTCCGTGAGCAGATAGGATCTCCCCCGGCCAGGCGGAGTTGTAGGCCTCCCCAACTTATTGTACTCTCCCTGGCTACCTTGCTAGAAGCGGGTAAAAGTAGCCCACGTCCCTGAGTGTACCGTGTGGTGCTCACCCGTATGGCCGGTGACTCGGGGCCTTCTGGTAGCCTCCGCTCCACAACGGCGGTGCTGGTCCCTTGCGTGTGACCGTGCCTTCGGGTTTCTTGGCCAGAGGACCTGAAATCCCCTGCCGGTCGGTTTCTGCTGCTGGGTATGGATCAGTCCCCACAGCCTCGGACTCCGTGTCCGGTGAGATCTCTTCAGTCAGGACGAGCTCTACAGCTTCCAGTCTCTGACCCCTTTTATCACTGCTCCCACAGAGCTCCTGATCTTGCTCTCCCTGTATCTGCTCCACTCCAGACCAGACTGTGTCTCTGTCTGGGACTCCTCTTCTTCTCCTCTAACCCCGCCTCAGCCCCAGTTTATATAGGGGAAGTTCTTCCCCTCCCAGGACTGGGCAGGAAGTGTTGCATGCTTAGGGTTCCTGACCAGGAGACCTCCCACCTGCTCTCAGACGTAATATTGCTATTACTGTGGTAACCAGACCCCTGGGGTGTCACATTCCCCCCTAGTAAAATTTAGTACTCCGGGACTAAACATATTTTTTGAAAACATAACAGGGTATAAACAGGAACAATACAATAAGGGAAAACACGTTAGGATGGTCACAGCGTGTCCGCAACCGGGTGCAGTTTTTGAAGCAATAAGGGTGTCCATTTCACCAAAGAACAGGGAGCCGTAACCAGGTGGGGGTCTGTCCTACCCCGAGTCTTTAGCAGTCTTAGTCCATTCCTGGGTTACGCTCCAAACATATATACAAAGAATTCCGGTTAATCCACAAAAGACACCTATAAAATAACTGGAAAAACATAATTATTTACAAGCAACAGTAAACAGGTAAATACCAATAAAACAGTCTGAACACTTTAGATCCTCCAACGTACTGGCAACTGGCCTCTAGTGGCCCTAGTAGACCTACGGAGCTTACTGACCGGTCCTGAGCTACAGGGTGTAGGAGCTGTCAAAGGTAAGCTGGGCAGCTGTCTACGGGTTCTTTGGCTCACTAGGGGCACGGCAGGCTCACTATAAGCAGAGGGTCGATTCTCCTGGTCTGCTTGTGTGGGGTCTTCTGCCTCCTGGACCGGCTGCTCTTCCAGCTCTACCTGTTTTTCCGTAGGCACTTGGGATGCTGGCTGGAGGAAGGTGAGGACGGGTACCACAACAGCGCCATTTACTTGTGTCCAAGACCGAGGGAAGTCTCCGAGTACAGTACTGACCATCTCTTCCCTTTCCTCTGCGGGTCGAGGGTTTTCTTGATCTTCTTCAGGGTTTTGTAGCTGCTCGGGACACTTCTTCAGGTGATCTCGGGAGACAATGGTTGTGGTTTCTCCTCCATCCTTACTGATTGTGCAGATTTTTGGGTTTTCATGGCTCGATGGCAGTACGGTGTACGGGTCCTTCTCCCACTGGTCGTCCAACTTGTGGAGCCGTCTCTTCCTTTTCAAGACCTGCTCTCCAGGTACCAGGGGAACAGCGGGAGCATACTGGTTGTAAGTCTTCTCCTGTCTTTCTCTTGCTTGACAGAGACTTCGCTCAACGCTCTCCTGTACTTTCCGGTACTGCTGCTGCCTCTCTGTGTCCCAGTCTGCTTCTGGTGAAGTGTCCTCGGGTGTCAGGACTCCCATATCCAGATCAACAGGCAGCTTACCAGGTCTTGCTCTCATTAGGTAAGCCGGGGTACAGTTGGTAGAACCTACAGGGATGTGGTTGTATAGGTCCACTAGATCAGGCAGTTTCTCAGGCCACAGACTGCGTTCTTCCAGGGGCAACGTTTTCAGAAGGTCCATCACCACCTGGTTCATCTTCTCGCAGAGTCCATTGGTTTGCGGATAATAGGGTGTTGTTCTTATCTTCCGGCAGCCATACAGAGTGCAGAACTCCTGGAAGACTTCCGCTTCAAAGGCAGGTCCCTGGTCCGTCAGCACCTGCTCTGGGTATCCGTGTGGACGGCAGAAGTGCTGCTGAAAGGCTCTAGCTGCTGTTTGAGCCGTTAAGTCCTTGACGGGGACTACAGCCAAGAACCGGGAGTAGTGATCCACGATGGTTAACGCATAGACGTAGCCACTTCTGCTGGGGGTCAGTTTTACATGATCCAAGGCTACCAGTTCCAACGGCTGCCTGGTGACGATGGACTGCAGGGGAGTCTTCTGGCTGGCACGGTCCTTCCTTCTTAGGTTGCATGGGCCACAGTCTCTGCACCACCTCTCGATGGTTCCTCTCATGCCTACCCAGTGGAACCGCCCGCGCAGCAGGAACTCCAGCTTCTTCCATCCGAAGTGCCCAGCTCCGTCGTGGTATGCCTCCAGTACCATAGCCGCGTCTCTTCTTGGCACCACTACTTGCCAGATCAGTTCATGCGTCCGGGAGTTAACCATTCTACGGCACAACTTCCCCTTGTAAAGTCGACTCTTCTCAGCCCACAGTTGCTTGGTTTCCTCCGGAGCGTCTGGGTCAAGGCGAGCATCTGGCCGAGTCAGCATCTCCTTCACCAGTCGGACGGCGGGGTCACTGTCTTGCGTTTCCGCCCAGTTGTAATGAGATAAGGGGTTGAACGTAGCGGATTGCTTACCCCTTACACGGTGGGAATACTGGGTAGTCCCATGACGGTGGAACGCGGGGAGTTCGACTTCTTCCAGTTCCTCCGGATCTTCCCCTACGTCCGGTAGGTTTGGCATTCTGGACAAGGCATCCGCGTTGGTATTGGAGCGTCCTGCCCGTATTTGATCGTGAACTCATAGTTGGACAGGCGGGCCATCCATCTCTGCTCCAGGGCACCGAGTCTTGCAGTGTCCAGGTGTGTCAACGGGTTGTTATCCGTGTACACGGTGAACCGGGAAGAGGCGAGGTAGTGCTTAAAGCGTTCGGTGACTGCCCACACCACTGCCAGGAACTCTAGCTTGAATGAGCTGTAATTCTCAGGGTTTCTTTCGGTGGGTCGCAGTTTTCGGCTGGCGTAAGCAATTACCCGTTCTCTCCCCTGCTGGATCTGGGACAGTACGGCTCCTAGCCCGATGTTACTTGCGTCGGTGTAGAGGATAAAGGGCTGACTGTAATCAGGGTACGCCAGGATTTCATCCCCCGTGAGGGCCATCTTCAGCTGGCGGAAGGACTCTTCTTCCAGCTTCTCCCATCTGAAGGGCGGCTTCTGGTTCTTGGCCTTCCTGGACTGGCCTATCAGGAGGTCCTGCATAGGAGCTGCCTTTTTGGTGAAACCGGGAATGAATCTTCGGTAATAGCCTACCAACCCGAGGAACTGCCGCACTTCCCTTACGCTGGAGGGTCTTGGCCATTCCTTAATCGCGGTGATCTTATCAGGGTCGGGAGCCACTCCGTCAGCACTCACCACGTGTCCCAGGTACTGCACTTTTGGTTTTAGCAGGTGACACTTCGACGGTTTCACCTTCAGACCGTAGTTTGCCAGGGCTTCAAACACTTCCGCCAGGTGTTTCAGGTGGTCCTCGTAGGTTTTGGAATAAACTATAACATCGTCCAGGTACAGCAGGACCGTCTCAAAGTTCCGGTGTCCCAGACAGCATTCCATCAATCGTTGGAAGGTTCCTGGTGCGTTGCAGAGTCCGAACGGCATGCAGGTAAACTCGCTAAGTCCCATCGGGGTGGTGAATGCGGTCTTCTCCCGGTCCGCCTCTGCTACAGGAACCTGCCAGTACCCGCTAGTGAGATCCAAAGTGGAGAAGAAGTTAGCAGATTTTAAAGCAGCCAAAGACTCCTCTATCCTTGGTAAGGGGTACGCATCTTTGTGTGTGATACGGTTGATTTTCCGGTAATCTACACACATTCTCATGGTGTTGTCTTTCTTTTTAACCAAGACAAGTGGAGCTGCCCAGGGGCTACAGCTATCCCTGATTACCCCAGCCTCCTTCATGTCTCTAAGCATCCCCTTGGCGTGTTGGTAGTGTGCAGGGGGTACGGGACGATACCTCTCCTTTATGGGAGGATGGTCTCCCGTGGGGATGTGATGTTCCACTCCCTTTACCCGCCCGAAGTCTAGCGGGTGTTTACTGAACACTCTCTCGTATTCCTGGATCACCCAGTGGACTCCCTGCTTGTGGTGAGCGGGTGTGGAGTCAGTACCCAAATGCAGTTGCTGACACCAGTCCTCCATTTGTTGCTTAGAGCCGTTACCTTCCTCTGGATGAGATGGAGGCAAGGGTTCCACGGACTGTACAGAATTTTGGTTGATGGTATACAATTTGGCTAGCGTAGCATACCGGGGCAGGTACACTTCCCTCTTCCCGATATTTATTATGCGAATGGGCACCCTCCCATGGCGTACATCAACCACCCCCCGTGCCGTCAAAATGGTGGGCCTACTGTCTGAGTAGACTGGTTCTACCATTGCCTGGTAATCTCTACCTCTCAGACCAATAGCTGCCCGGCACCAAATCATCATTTCTCTTTTCGGGGGAATGGCAATAGGGAAAGGGTCACACATTCTCACGCTACCAATCTCACCACCGGAGAGTTCCACCTGTTGCCGTCGCATCAGTGCCCGGATCTCTTTTTGGAGCACTCGCTGCTGGCCGGAGCTGGCGTTCTTGGCAACCTGCTGTAAAATGAGAATCACCTCTGCAAGACAATTTTCAATCACATTAGTTCCTAGAGTTATCTTTGGGTGACTCTCGCGCTTGTCAATGTCCACAATGATCAGTCCCTGTGCTGCCAGTTCGACTTTACCGATTTTAATGGTCATCTCTTTAAATCCGATCTGTGGCACGGGCTGACCATTGCTGGCGATGATACTCAAGTCGTCGTCAGGGTAGCGGGTTATATCCGAGTCATTCCAGTACTGCTTGAAGAGCACGTACGGGATGGTGGTGACCTGTGACCCGGTGTCCAGTAGGGCACTCATAGGAATGCCATCCAGTACCACAGGCAAGACTGGATGTCCTCCCACGTATTTGTCACGCCAGTTCGATGGGCCTGGTGATCTTATTCCTAGGGGTTGGCCCTCTACCCCAGGTTGTGCCAGTTTAAAGGACAGTACCTTGCCATATGTCCGGGTTGATTGCAGCGGCGGCAGATGGGTTGTCCGTCCTCGTTGTATCGGTCGCTGGGTTTTCCTCTGGCCGGTGGGGTCCTCCTTGGTCGGCGCCACGGGATGTCCTCCGGTCCGGATGCCAGCTGGATCTTCCCTGGAGTAGAAACCTGTAAAGACTGCACAGTTCGGGTTAGCGCAGCAACGCTTTTAGTTAGCTCTTGGACCTGATGGTGCAGGTCTGTAGCCGGGTCATTGTTTAAAGCCTGCGCGTCAGCTCCCACAGACCCTGCCGACAAGGGCGCCGTCTCCTGGTAGTAAGTGGTAGTAGGGCGTCTGTGGGTCACAGCGCCACCTGGTGCCGGTTCTCGGAGCACCCGGATGGCTCTGTCCTTGAACTGTGCAAACTCCAGATGAGGGTCCTGTAAGGCCCTTGCCCGCAACTGGGTTCGGTGGGCATTGCAATGTAGACCCTCTATAAATTGTTCAGTCAACAGCTTGTCTTCGTTTCCCACGCCGTCAGGGTCGGCCTGCTTAATGGCTCTCAGGGCCTCTTGTAGGTTTAGTGCATAGTCCCTTATATTCTCATGTGCTTGCTGCTTGCACCCGTAGAATCTAAGCTTGATCTCGGCTGAGGTACGGGTATCAAAGGTGTCCTTCAGCCGGGCTAGTATCTCTGCGACAGTCCTCCTCCTCCCAAGTGGCCAGGACTTTACCTCCCTTTGGGCTGCCCCTGTTAATTGAGCCACCAGGATGCTCACTTTTTGCTCCTCTGTGAGGGGGTACACCTGGAAGAGGCTATCCAGCCTTTCTCTGAAGTCATTTAGGGTATGTGACTCCCCTGAGTACTGGGGTAGCCAGGCTGCCCCCGGGATATAGGGCATGGTGAAAGGTATGACCGCGGCAGCGGTGGCGCTGGCGGTGGCTGTGGCAGTGAAGCTCTCCTCCGTATCCGACATCCTCCTTCCCCCTAGTGGACCGTGGCCTACCTTGCGATGATCCTCTTCCGTAGGCCGCGGCTCCGCAGTGGATCGTCAGGGTTGAGGACCTTCCGTCGCGCTCCTGTGACGTCGGCGTCTGCTGGGCTCCTTCCAGGACCTTACGCAACGTCCGGACGTGAGGCGGAGCTTCAGTTCTCGCGCGCTTTCGGAGTCCACGCCCCTCTTCTTCCCGCGCGGCGTCCTCAAGATGGCGTCCAATGGCGGGAAAACTCCACGGATGGCGGGAAGAAGGCAGAAGATGGCCTCGGATGGCGGGAAAACTCCACGGATGGCGGGAAGAAGGCAGAAGATGGCGTCGGATGGCGGGAATCTTCACCACAGGTAAGTTTAACAGTCTTTTTCAGGCATGCAGTACCCGGTGGTTGCGGGCACGGAATCCTGCCGACTACGCCAAAGTGACGCGCCCCCTGGGCCTGTGTTGTGTAGCGTTGCGCACGCGGGGACTACCCGGAGCCAAATCTGTTGGGGTTAGTAGTCCTCGTGGCGGTGACCCGGCCCGTGCCCAGGGTGTCAAACTAAGTGGCGGAATTTAGTAGAAGATGTTATAGTGTTCGACTACGCCACCCGTTGAATGCGGTTATGAAGCCGCCGCTGCAGGGCAGACCGCTGAGGCCGGTTCTACGGTTGTGCAGCGTGGATAGTATAACCCCCAACGGGAGGGGTATGGCCTCAGGGCAGCGGACATGGATGATGGGGATAGCAGAATTGCACGCAGGCACCAGGAACCACTCAGAGACGGTGCGGTGTAGTTCAGGGTCTTTACTGGTGGCAAAGGTAGACCCTCCCGGGAGTACTGGCTAGCGATCGGGGCCTGGTCAGTCCGTGAGCAGATAGGATCTCCCCCGGCCAGGCGGAGTTGTAGGCCTCCCCAACTTATTGTACTCTCCCTGGCTACCTTGCTAGAAGCGGGTAAAAGTAGCCCACGTCCCTGAGTGTACCGTGTGGTGCTCACCCGTATGGCCGGTGACTCGGGGCCTTCTGGTAGCCTCCGCTCCACAACGGCGGTGCTGGTCCCTTGCGTGTGACCGTGCCTTCGGGTTTCTTGGCCAGAGGTCCTGAAATCCCCTGCCGGTCGGTTTCTGCTGCTGGGTATGGATCAGTCCCCACAGCCTCGGACTCCGTGTCCGGTGAGATCTCTTCAGTCAGGACGAGCTCTACAGCTTCCAGTCTCTGACCCCTTTTATCACTGCTCCCACAGAGCTCCTGATCTTGCTCTCCCTGTATCTGCTCCACTCCAGACCAGACTGTGTCTCTGTCTGGGACTCCTCTTCTTCTCCTCTAACCCCGCCTCAGCCCCAGTTTATATAGGGGAAGTTCTTCCCCTCCCAGGACTGGGCAGAAAGTGTTGCATGCTTAGGGTTCCTGACCAGTAGACCTCCCACCTGCTCTCAGACGTAATATTGCTATTACTGTGGTAACCAGACCCCTGGGGTGCCACAGAAGCATCAGAAAGGAAGCACGTATCGTCATTTAAGTACCCTTTTACCAAGTTCTGCAACTTATCCCTCCTTGGCATTGTTACAGGCACAGATAGCCCTTACTGTTGTGCTGGTTTATTGAAAATTGCCCAATTTGTGCACATTTTCCCCCCACCTCTGTTGGATCTGGTGCTCTTGTCTCTCCCCATTATCCCTTGGTGTTGAAAAGAGCCGGTACCTCTGCCACCAGCATTATCTGAGGGTGATGTTTTCAGCAACGGATCTACAACGGCCATCTTGAACAATTCAATTGTAAAACTCTTTGTTGACTCCAAAATTAGAGAAGGAAATTTCTCCTTGTACCATGGATCGAGAAAGGTGGCCAACCAGTATAGGTCGCTCTTGTCACCTGCATCTGTAAAAACATCTCCAGAATCCGACCTTTTCTCACCTTTGAAACTGCTAAAACTCTTACTGTCGGTTTTATTCACTCTCGTCTGGACTACTGCAACTCTCTTCTGATCGGTCTCCCTCTTACCAAACTTTCTTCACTTCAATCCGTCCTGAATGCGGTAGCCAGGGTCATATTTCTGTCCAGCCGCTTCACCGATGCCTCCATCTTGTGCCAGTCATTAAACTGGTTGCCCATTTGCTACAGGGTCCAATATAAACTTAACACTCTCACCCACAAAGCTCTCCACAGCTCTGTACCGCCTTATATCTCCTCTCTCATCTCTGTCTATCGCCCTACACATGCCCTCCGTTCTACAAATGACCTAAGACTAACATCCCCCACAATCCGAACCTCGCACCTCCGTCTCCAAAACTTCTCTTGTGCTGCACCAGTTCTCTGGAATGCTCTACCCCAGACGATCCAACTGATGCCTAGCCACCACGTCTTCAAGCGCGCTTTAAAAACCCACCTCGACTACTCAGTAAATTAACTTTACCCTGTTCTCTCCTTCTAAATATTATTCAGAATCTGTTCCCTACTATTCATCTGTCTCCACACCCTCCATGCACACGATAACTGCACTCAATACTTGATTATTGCACTTAAACATACTGGCTGATGACCGGATCATGCAGTCTTATATGAAAATCCCTACTTATTATAATTGCCAGACCTGAAATAACATGCACTTTTCACCTATTGTGTCCCCCCATTTCCTTGATGATTGTAAGCTTGCGAGCAGGGACCTCACTCCTTATGTAACTGTTTAAACTGAATTTATTGTATGTGCATGTCTCTGCTTAATTGTAAAGTGCTGCGGAATATGTTGGCACTATATAAATAAAAATTATTATTATTATTACTGTTGGATAAAATGTGTATCACGCGAGGGTCTTGCCACAGACACTTATACATGAACGGTGCCATGTGGGTCAAGCTGCAAAAAGGCAAATGTTCTTTGCCCCCAACTGTAGAAACAGTACCCATCCTCTCGTCACGCTGACTCGCCTCCTCCTCCTTCACCTCCTCCTCTCCAGCCCATCCAGGCTGGACAGACATGAAGCTTGGGTTGGGTGTCCCCTCTGTAGCATTACGAGTCCCCTCGATAGCACAGAAAAACAAGTCCTCTCCCTCCTCATCTTCCTCCTCATCACCCAATGTTGCCTCACAATATTGGCTAGGCTGGGTAGTATCACTCATTGGGAAATCTGGCTCCATACCAACATGCTGGGCACTTAAAACTTCCGCTTTGAGATTATGGCAGAGGGGCTGAGAGGCAAGAAAAGACGATCTATAGGTCACTTACAATGTAAAAATAGAAATCTTTATTGAACAAGGTTATTGAAAAAGAGGTGGACATAAAACAGGCATGTATATACAAAAACAACGAGTCGCGTACAACATATGCAAAGACCACATACTTCTATATCACATACCAAATCATATCTATATATGGATGAAAATAAATGGATGGGCACACTTCAGGACCTGTATTAACAATTCATTAACACATATTAGTATATTAATTTCCAAGTCCTCATAGCTTTTATTACCTGATAAGCGAAGTGGCCACCGTAAAGTCCTGCACATGGACGCGTGCCCCAATGCGCGTTTGGGCCCTAGCCTTTCTCAAGGGGTGTAATACCAATGATTGCTACGGACTGTAAGGCAGCGCTAGTCATCATACTGGTGGTAACTCGCTTCGCTGCGTCAATCAATGCACACGTGCAATGTCTTTACGTTTTTCACCACAATGCAGTTTATTACTTCGGCATAAACCACAAGTCCACACAGTTCATCGGGTCCAACTCCGTGGCACGCCGACACACATATCTACATTATTCATGAGCCAAGTGGCACACCGGCCCACTTGCTCCAGGTTACAGCTTACTGCAAGGTAATAATAGCAATGTTCATATCACAATGTCCATATAGCACAGGGTATTACCTTTGCCGGGTTTAGCTGTCTCAGTCCGTTACTCTGCCACCACTGTGGCTCTGCGGCTTCCCAGCTGGGGGTCTCCAGCCGTCGTTCCCTCAAAGGCCACTGACATCCACACAGGATCCAGGCTCTGCCTTTCAGGACTCTTACTCAAGCCGGCTCTCCCTCAAAGGCCACTGACATCCACACAGGATCCAGGCTCGACCCTTCAGGTACCAGGCTTCACTCCAAAGCCGCTGCCTTCCAAGGCCACTAGCATCCGCACAGGATCCAGTCTTTGCCTTCAGGCTGCCAGGCTTCACGGTATCACGGTATCCCACACACATGGGGAACAGGCCTCACGCCTCTCACACCGAACACACCTGTCTCAAATTAAGCAGGGTTTATATATGCTGTGCACAGACAGCCACATACTGACAGGACCTTGCTGATGTCACAGTCATGTGATCAGTCAGCTGTGTGTATAGGTCCTGTGTGCTGTCCCAGTCATGTGTGCAGAGCTTTACTGTGCACACAGGACCTGTGTGATGTCACAGTCATGTGACCAGTCAGTTAAAGGGGAAGGTACCTGGTCCGGTAAACACATCCTGGACCATTTACAGTAATGCTAGCAAGCTGCTGCATTACAGGACCTTAAATACACTCTATTTCTTGTCACGTGTTCTGGTCATGCATTCACCAGTGCCCGCCTACCCCGGAAGTGACGCGTATCGCGTTATTGTATCCATGGTAGCAACCCATGCTACCCAGGAAGCCAACGTAATTGCCCAGAAGTGACGCAAGATGCTTCATTGTAACCAAGGAGCCCGGCTGCGTCGGCATCACAACGTGAACCGCTGAAAAGATGCCAAGAGCCATCGGACTCATCGGGACGATAACACCCATGCGTGCAGGCATCACAAAGCACTCCTAAATGTAGCGCAGTGATAAAAATTCTATATACATTGCACTAACATGTGACATCTCATGTTGCTATTTTGGACAACACTGATAGATCTAGAAAAGTTAACCAAGGGCAATGTAGCTCCTATATATACCACAGAACATAGAAGACAGGTGCAGCAATTGTACACTCCCTGACAGAAGTTATGTCGCTTATCCAAGTTATGTAAATAACAGGTTATAACCTGATGTTAAATTCATCCATTGGTTTTATAAATTACTCTTTTGAAAGCTGAAACCTTCCCAAATTTGGTTTCGGTAAAGAAAATAAATTGGCATCAATGCTGAAATATTGATCATTTAATGAACACAGAATGGTCAGATTTTGGCAAGACAAAAGTTTTGTCGCCTTGTCATATAATGCACCCAATCCTAGTTTAAATCCTCACCAGTGCTCATTAAATGATCAGTTAATTAGTGGGTGTGTATAAAAAGAAACCCAGCATCCAAGACCTTAACTTGAACTTCAACTTGAGCTCTGACAACATGCCAAAAATCCACCCTGCGACCAAAGCCTTGATTATCAAGAGGCTGAAGACCAGATCCACTGCAGAGGTGGCTGGCACATTTAATCTGTCTCATCATCCAGTACAAAGAATTAAAAAAAGATTTGAAGAGACTGGAGATGTGTTTGACAAGGCCGGGTCCGGCAGACCCCACAAGACAACTGCTCAGGAAGAACGTTTGTTGGTTAGAAAATCCAAAGCAAGCCCCTCTTCCACTGCAGCAGAGCTCCAACAGGCCTGGTCACCTCAAGTCCCTGTGTCAACTAGAACAGTTTGTAGGATTCTGTGTCGAAATGGCCTTCATGGTCGAATCAGTGCCCAGAGGCCAGCACTAAACAAAAGGCAAATAAAAAACCGTGTGGCATTTGCAAAGTCCCACAGCCTGCTAAACAGATGGACGCTGGAAAAGTGGCAGAAGGTGGATTTCTCTGATAAATCTTCAGTAGAATTACACCACAGCCGCCGCAAATGCTGCAGGAGACCTACTGGAGCCCGGAGCCCGTATGGATCCAAAATACACCCAGAAAACAGTTAAATTTGGTGGTGAAAAGATCATGGTCTGGGGTTACATTCAGTATGGGGGTGTGCCAAACATTTGCAAGGTGGAGGGCAATATCAATAGCCTAAAATATCGAGAAGTATTAGCTACCACTTACATTCCAAATCATAAAAGGGGTCAAATTCTGCAGCAGGATGGTGCTCCATCTCATACATCCATCTCTACAACAAAGTTCCTCCAGGCAAAAAAGATCACGGTGCTCAAGGACTGTCCAGCCCAGTCACCAGACATGAACATCATTGAGCATGTTTGGGGAAGGATGAAAGAGGAAGCTTGGAAGACAAAACCAAAGAATCTAGATGAACTCTGGGAGGCATGTAAGATGGCATTCTCTGCTATTTCTGATGACTTCATTAATATGATTCATTGTATGAATCATTGTTGAACCGCATGGATGCAGTCCTTCAAGCTCATGGAAGTCACACAAAATATTAAATATGACTCTAATAGCACCACAACTTCATTCACCAATGTTATGCAACAGATATTTGTATTTTAAGATAATTATTTGTTTGAATATCACATTACTTTCTGTGGGCGACAAAACTTTTGTCTTTACAAAATCTGACCATTCTGTGTTCATGAAATGATGAATATTTCAGCATTGATGCCAAATTATTTTCTTAACCTAAACCAAATTTGGGAGGGTTTCAGCTTTCAAAAGAGTAATTTATAAAACCAATGGATGAATTTAACGTCAGGTTATAAGCTTTTATTTACATAACATGGATAAGCGACATAACTTCTGTCAGGGAGAGTACACATATTATCTGACTCAATGATATAAAACCTAAATAACATATACAATGCACACATTGCATGGAATGTCAAAGATATATATATATATATATATATATATATATATGTATAAGAATACTATATTATTTAAATGCATTAAATATATATATAAAAGGGGCCAAATGAGCTAAATACCACAAGTTCAATACAATGTTATAAAGGCTCCAACAGGCTCCCAAAGGTGAATCACAGGCAGACCATGCAATATGTGTTACAAAAACAAATATAAATAGTAGTGGCAATAACATACTGTAATTTTATACCCACTTTATTCCACTATATCCTAGCCACCATAAATATTATTACTGCACACAAACCACTAATAGTTACTCCTAAGGTAGTATAAACCCCTCTTATACATGTATATGGGGGTAAAATATAAATTTCCAAACATGGAGCTATAATACCAACATTTTTCAGGATTATTTACATAGATTTGTAAGGGATTCAACGCTGAGGATATATATAAATATTTGCCATTTCACGTGATGTTCACTGAAGTAAAGACATGGGTAGATCAGTCAGGTGTTAATCATACATATGAGAAATAAGAGTGTAGCTTCAGAACCTACTAAAAAAACAACAATTAAAATCACATACAGAACACACATGGAAAAAAGATATAAAACATATCTGTATCCCCGATGGCAAGGGGGGAAAAAATTCAAATCAGGACTGGATCAAAGAAATGGGGCAAAGCTATTGTATTCGTTTAGACCCATAGGATGTAAGGTTTTTAAGGACCATATCCATCTTGATTCGGCCTGTGCCAATCTGGACCACCCCGTATACCGGCTTCAATTATGTCAATACCTTTAACTCTAAGTACTTTGGCGTTGCAGTTATGGTGTAATTTAAAATGTTTAGGGATCGTTTTCAACATGGATATGTCCCCCTCGTCCTCCGCAGCCAGTATTCCCAAAACGTGCTCTCTAGTACGCACCTTGAGTTGGCGAGTAGTCATACCTACATATACCAGGCCACAAGCAAGGACATGTGGCATAGTATATAACGTTACGTGATTGACATGTAATGAATTTGTTGATGTTGTATCTCTTACTGCCACTGGAGTCAACAAATGAATCACTTCTATCTTTATTAGGGCAGGCTACAGAATGTCCATAGGGGACACATCCATGTTTAGAGGCTGCCCTATCTAAAAATGTAGGCATCACCCCTCCCTCATAGTGGCTGCGAACCAAATGGTCCCGAAGATTCTCGGCACGACGAAATACAATAGTAGGTTTCACCGGGATATATTTTGCCAGTATCGGATCTGCTCTTAGATCTGGCCATGCTTTTGTAAGGGCTTTTCTTACAGCAGGGATCTGAGTGTTGAATTTAGTAATGAACCTCATCATGTCACTCTGTTTCTTCTCATGCGGCCTATATAGCAGATTATGGCGGGATGAATGTTTAGCCCGGTTGTAAGCCTTCTTAATTACCCTGCGACTATATCCGCGTTCAAAAAAACGCTCCTTAGGTTCTAAAGCCTGTCTCTCAAATTTCCTGGTCATTGGAGCAGATTCTGCAGAGACGCAGAAACTGCCCCACTGGAACAGACTGAACCATATGTGACGGGTGGGAAGAAGAAGCATTTAAGAGTGTATTTGTAGAAGATGGTTTCCTATAGATACTAGTTTGGATGGCATTGTCACTATCTCTGAGCAAGCTCACATCAAGGAATTCAATTTTACCAGGGTCACATTGATAAGTAATGCAGATATTAAATGGATTATCATTCAAAATCCGCATAAAAACATCAAGATGGTCTTTAGACCCCTGCCAGATCATAAGAATGTCGTTGATGTACCGCATCCAGGAAAGGACGCAGTCCATCGACAACCCGCGATCTGGCAGAGAGAGGTCCCTCTCCCACAGCCCAAGGAGCTGTGGCAGTGCCCTCTGCTGTTCACTAATCCTCGCCAACATATGATAGATGGAGTTCCACCACGTGGGCAGGTCGCAAATGAGTCGGTGACTCGGAGAATTCAAGCGCTTTTGCAGTGCTGTAAAAGCAGCAAAAGCAGTAAAGGAATGGCGGACATGGGCGCTAATATGGTGCACCTTTTCAAGTAGGTACGGCAAGTCACGGAATGTTTTCAGAAATTTCTGAACAACTAGGTTCAGCACGTGAGCCATACCTGGCACGTGTACCAGCTTGCCGATCTTTAAAGCAGCCACCAGGTTACGCCCATTATCGCAGACGACCAGACAGGGTTGGAGGTGCAGCGGGAAGAGACACTGATCGGTCTGTTGTTTTAAAGCTTGCCACAGCTCTGTTACAGTTTGTGCTTTCTCACCTAAACAGATCAGCTTCAGCAGAGCGTCTTGCCACTTTGCCGATGCGCTGCTGCACAGGTCCCAGCTTGGCAGTGATGGGGAGGGTAATTCAGCAGATGATGATGAGTAGTAGAAGGGGAGAGAGGAAGTGGAATAGGAAGAGGTGGAAACCCTGACAGAAGTTGGGACCGCTATTCTTAGTGTGGATGGGATGTGTGATGTTCCAATTTGTGCCTTTGTCCCACCCTCCACCAGGTTCCCCCAGTGTGCCATGACAGAAATGTATCTTCCCTGTACACAGCAATTTGTCCAGGTGTCTGTTGTTAGGTGGACCTGCTGGGTTACGGCATTGGTGAGAGCACGGTTCAGATTGTTTAATACGTGCTTGTGTAAAGCAGGGACGGCACACCAGGCAAAATAGTGGCGGCTGGGAACACTGTATCGTGTGGCAGCCACAGCCAAGAGATCACGGAAGACTGTGTTCCCACAAGCCTACACGGCAACATCTCCACAGCTAGCAATTTGGCAATGTGCGAGTTTAGTATTTGTGCCTGTGGGTGCGTGGCTGGGTATTTACGCTTTCTTTCCAAGCTCTCAGGCACGGACAATTGGACACTTTGCTGGCACAAGGAAGTGGATGTGGTTGATGTTTGTTGTGTGTGAGCAACTGCAGCTTGTGGGCAGGAGGTATGAGCGCCTGCTTCTTGAACAGCAGATTCTGAAGGACATAGCCCAGGCGACATGGCATAAGTCTCCACCGAACCGAAAAACACAACAGATACTGGCTGGTGATGAGCTCATGCAGCCTTTATCTATCCCTCATCCCCTCAAGATGGCTGGACCATCATTGTAAATAAGCCCCTGTACTTTGTGTCACCCCCACCTCATTGTAGATTGTAAGCTCTTACGAGCAGGGTCGTATTATTTTTGCTTTAATTATTGTATTATGTTACTTATGACTGTTGAATATGAACCTCTGAATTGTAAAGCACTGCGGAATAGGTTGGCGCTATATAAATAAAGAGTATTATTATTATTATTATTGTTTTGACCCGCAGACACAGATTTGGTACCCTGGTGTTCCGCCCACCTATTGGGCTGCTGGGCTGCTTGGCTGCCATGTGGTTTCTCATACTGGTTGTGCTCAGATTGCCTTTGCCCTGGCCTCTGCTCAACTTGGTATGGCAGATGCTACAGACAACAATGTTTTTCTCTGAAGGAATTTCAGAAAAAAAATTCACACAACAGCTGAACTTCCCCTAGCCTTGACTTGGTCCACAGCAGGGGGTGCTCTTGGGAATAGTTGACCCAGTTCTCACTCTGGGCAAACCACGACCCCTTGGTGCCTGTGTTGGTGCTACATATCCATCTTCCTCTGTGTTGCTGTCATGGCTATGCGTGCCAACGGTCCAGGTCGGATCAGTGGACTCATCATCGACCACCTCGTCTTTGATCTCATCCTTCTTCCCAGTTGACTTTGTAGGCTAACCTGATGGCAACTGTGTCTCATCATCATCAGCCTCCACCTCTGGAGACAGTAAATGACGTTCCTTCAAGTGGCTTTCTTCCGGCCGTAGGTCCTCAAATACTCCTCTTGTCCCTAATCTTGTCCCTCTTCAATGCTGCACGGTGATATGCCAGAGCCAACCAAAGGATACGTACCAAACAGATTCTCAGAGTGGCCAAGCTTGGGGTCATATGTCTCCTGTGACTGATAATGGCGGGACGAAGGAGAACCAGCTTCAGGATTGGAAGGGCCAGCCTTCTGTGTATCCACAGTAGACTGTGTGGTCGTGGAAGATTTGTTGCTGCTTGACAAATGCGTAGAGGCCTTGTCTGCTATCCAAGACCGAATCTGCTCTTTCTCTTCTGGCTTCCACACACGTTTACGTTCCAGACCCTGAACTTTTTCCAAGAACATAGTGGATGCATTAAGCTTCTTCTGACCTGACACAGACTAGGCGCCTTCTCGCGCACCACTGACAACTCCACGTCCACGTCCCTTAACAACAGGCTTTTTTGGCATGTTGGGTTTTGTTGACAGATTTTCATATGTTGATGGCACAAGCCAAGCTAGCTTTCACAGGCACAGCCAAAATAGTGAGTCAACCATGACACAGCGCATAGGGCTAATTTTGTACAAATCCTATGCACATTGTGCAGTGGACAAGCCAGGACAGTATTCCTACTCCAGCCTAACTACTATTTGTGATTGGAGGCCCTTGGGATGGAGGCTTCCTGCGTCAACCATGACTGAGCCCATACCGCTAATTTTCACAAACCCTATGCACATTGTGCAGTGGACAAATCTGGAATGTACAGTAGTCCTACCAAACTAATATTTGTGCCACATTGTGACTGAGATAGGGGATATATATTCTATAGAAATTTACACTGACTGTTGATGACCGACTGATGGCCCTCTGAAAACTTAAATTGAGGGCCACAACTACTACAGTACTCCATCGCAGATAATGTTTGTCAAGGGAGGCCCTTGTCATGGAATCTTCCTGCCCCGATGACAAAGCCCCCAGCCCCAGGAGTAATTTTAGGAAATACGATGCACATTCTGCACTGGACCAAGTAAAACAGTATCAAATACAGTATCAAGAAGTCTTCTCTTGCTATATAATCTGGCGAATATTGACAATCAAAATCTCTAAGCAATTTGGAGAAGCTTCTCCAACCCATCCTGAAGGGGGGGCACCATATATCCTTTGTCCATTGACTTGCACAAGTGATATATTTGAGCTCGTCATCCAGTTGACTAGTGCAGCTTTATTTTTCCGGTTCACAAAGTTCAGCCATACCTGAGAATCGTAGGCTGCACTAACTGCTATCTTATAGTACTCCATGTCTCTTGGCCATTTTCTCTGTAGTCTCTGCCCTTAAATTAGTTAAATAATAGCGAGGGCCCTGCAATATGAATAAGTGAGGGCACTCTTAAATGTACACCAGAGGCACTTCAAAATCTATGTTACAGGGCCACACAATGGCTCTCACAAAACTCAGCTTTCCTGCCTACTGCAGGCCCTCTGAACATTTGAATTTAGGGCCGCAGTATCACATGGTGGTGGAGGAGGAAGAGGGGGTCAAGCCCAACGCTACAATGGGCACATTGTAAACTGCTATGGAATATGTATTCTACTATCTGAGTGTCAATGATGGAGGGACCGCCCAAATGTCTAAGTAACAGCTGTCCCTCCAAACGCATGTTACAGAGCCACCTGAGGCCTCTCAGGTCAAAGATCAACATACCTACTGGTACGTTCTAGCTGTGCTTGTAAAGTGCTGAGAAATAGCGAACTAAAAATGATGATGACAGAGGGCCCTATAAAATGTTTAAGTCAGGGCCCTCCCAATTGTAAAAGGCGAAAAAAAGCCACAACAGTATGTGTGAACAATCGCTAAAAGGGGTATTTTTTGTTTTTCTGGTTTATTTAGCCTTATAAACAAATGATTATGCAGGAAAAACTGTTTCTCAACCTTTTTGGCCTGTTAAATGCAATTTAGGTTAGGTTTGGTAGTTGTTTTTGTGTGTCTGTAAAAGTGGCGTAATACTGCGACAAACCTATTCCCAGAAACCATATGTGAGTCAGAAATGCATGCAGGCATATTCTCCAGGCTCTTCCCATTCTGTTTCATCACTTTCCCATCCATTTCAGCCTTTTCCTCAGGCCCCCAGACCCCTTTGTAGGGTCCAGTGAAAAAATACTCGCATTTCCCATTGACTTACATTGTACTCGCTATTCGGAACGAATACGCGATTATTATAAAGTACTCATTACGAGTATAGCGATTACGAATATTACGGTACTCGCCCATCACTAGTCTCGGGCTGAAGCCATTTTTACACTATTTTTGCACCATTTTTGTAATAGGTCGAACATCTGGGACCGGGGAGGTATGTCTCTTTGCTAGTGTCAGAGGTGCACCCGTTGAGATCGGACTGCCATGGTGACTCCCAAACATGCCATAATCTCTGCCTTCAGCTTGTTGTACTCCTTGGCATTCTGCAGGGCAAGGTTGTAGTGCGCTTTCTGTGGTTCCCCCTTAAGCTATGGAGCTAGGATCTCTGCCCATTGCTTTGGAGGCAGTTTCTCTATGTCTGCTATCCTCCAAAAACATAGTCAGAAAAGCCTCAGTGTCATCCTCCAGAGTCATCTTCTGTAAGGCCCACCGTACCGTTCGCCTCACCTGGATACTTTCACTTTGGCTGGCGGGTGTTGCCATCTCCCTGGCCCAGACAGTTTCTGTCAGGAAAGCCATCTGCTGCTACTGTTGCTGCTGAATCTGCTGTAATTGCTGCTGCAGAAGCTGCTACTTTAACTCCTGCTGCTTTTTATACTGCAGGATCAGGAGTTTGTTGGTTTACTGTTGGGTCTGCTGCTGCTGGTACTGCTGTTGCTGCAGCCTGGATTAATTGCTTAACAAGCTCCTCCATGCTTTCAGACTGTGCTCGCAATGCTGTAGTTGCCTTTACCCAGGACATTCAATCTTTACACTGCAGTCGCCTGTGCTCTCTGGGGCTTCATGCCCGCATTCTCCACCAGTTATAGGGACTTAGGTAGCGTTCACACAGGCAATGCAGTTTTGGCCCAAACACATGACGTTTTTGTTGCTTTCAACAGATTGCATAGCACCAAAACAAAATCAAACATAAATCCCTAGCCTTGTCCAGGTGCTGACTAAACAGGGCAGTCCCATGCTACTCATACACGGCTGAGCTAGCCCCAGCTTGGTAAAACAAAACAGTTATTGTCTATAGCAACCACTGATACTTGCAGTTCTCTGCACATGGCCTGTACAGACTGTCCTCAGAGAGGGATTTCTGTCCTGTCTCTCTCTTAAGCTCCAACACACATCCAGTCTGGTCAGCGGCCGATTCTCAAGTGGGAAGCACGAGTGCCGGTCTGATGAACGACTGCTCATCAGCCTGACATTGGCGCTTCCCTCATGAGAACACAGGTCACAGCAGCCAGGTCTCATGGAGTACAGTGCGAGACCCAGCAGTGGATGCTACTCCAGTGTATGGAGCTTCGTTCTCTGAAAAAAGTTCCATACACTGGATGAAGAAGACGGGGATCATTGTGGGACCTCAATATGCATTGCAACGGACCCTGTCGATTATTATTTTTTAATAAATGGGTGAAAGAAAAAAATTGTTGGGGAGTTTTAATTCAAATAAAGGTTTTTTTTTCTGTGTTTTTTTTTCAAATAAAGAGTGTTTTCTTCTTTTTACTTACTGAATTAGCAATAAGGGTGTCTGATAGACGCCTCTCCATTAACAGCCTCTAGGCTTGATGTCAGTGGAAATTACACAGTTGACATCAACCCCAAAACCATTACCCCAATTGCCAGGGCAATTGGGCAGAGCCGAGGCTAAGCTCTAGAATTGGCGCATCTAATGGATGCTCCATTTCTGGAGTGGCTGAGGGATGGTCTTATTAGGCTGGGAAGAGGCCAATATCCATGGCCCTTCCCAGCCTATTAATATCTGCCTGCAGCTGTCTGATTTGCCTTAGCTGGTTATTAAAAATAGGGGGGACCCCACGTCACTTTTTTAGGGTCCCTCCACGTTTAATAACCAACTAATGCAAAGCAGACAGCTATTAATAGGCTGGGAAGGTCCATGGGTATTTGTCCCTTTTGGCATGATAAGACAAGCTCACAGCTGTCTGCTTTCCCTTGGCTGATTATAAAATATGGGATACTGCATATAGTTTTCTATTTTTATTTTTTTCACACTGTCAGGCCGGGTCACATGGTGCGTCGGCTAATCACAACCATGCCATTATTTGACATGGCTCTGATGGGGCCAGTAGTGCCCAGAGTTTTAATGCTTGTAGATTGGCTGCGCTGCAGCCTCTCAACAAGCTTTATTAAGCTGCCGAACCCAAACAGTAACATGGACATACAGTAAGAAGTCTGTGTTCGGGGTTCGGCATTGGACACTGGTATGAACCCTGAACTTTACAGTTCGGGCTCGCTCATCCCTACTCATAGAGATTTCCTAGCCTGGGTAAAATGATGCCATAATGTTCAAATTGTTCTGTTGGGTTATGTACTCACAACTTTTTTCAGACGATAAAAAAACAAGAGGTTTTCTATTTGAAACAACTTCAGGAAACAATCTTTCTTTAGTGTACTTTTGAAGGAGTTTCTTATATTTCTTGAATTGGGTTTGAAGAGTTTTTGAAGCGTTTTGGAAGTTTTTTTCCTGAAGCATTTTTTTTCCACCTTTTGTTTGGACAGTGTTCAGTTTTGAGCTGACTCTATCAGGAGTTACTTCAAAGAAGTTACATGCTCTTTTTCTGTCCACAAGGCATTTGGCAAAAAAATAAATGCTCAAAACACTGAACCACAAAGTGTTTTATCAATATACATGAAGAGGAGAAGTCTTTGTGTTTCAAAGTTCTTATTAAGAGAATCAAAGTAACAACATATGCAGTCATGGCTGAAAGTGTTGGCACCCTTTAAAGTGTTCCATAAAATTAAGTATTTCTCTTAGAAAATTATTGCAATTACACATTTTGTTATATACAGATTTATTTCCTTTGTGCATATTGGAACAACGCATCAAAAACAGAGGAAAAAAAGCAAATTGGACATAATTTCACACAAAATTGTTGGCACCTTTCCAAAAATGTGGGTAAACAACATTGTTTCAAGCATGTGATGCTTGTTTTAACTCACCTGTGGCAAGTAATAGGTGTGGGCAATATGAAAATCACACTTGGAACCAGATAAAAAAGGGAGAAGTTGACTCATTCTTTGCATTGTGTGTCTGTGTGTGCCACACTATGCATGGAGAAAAGAAAGAGAAGAAGAGAACTGTCTGAGGACTTGAGAACCAACATGATTGAAAAATATTTCACACAAAACCCCAAAAATGGGCCAGACAAAATTATTGACACCCTCAACTAAATATTTGATTGCATACTAATGATAAGGGAGCACTAAAATGCTTGGGTACTCGTTACACGGGTCAAGTAAATCGTAATGTTCGGGTGCTCGACCTGAGTAACAAGCGCAATGTAAGTCAATGGGAAATCCGGGCATTTTTCCAGCGGCCTCCCAGAGGTCTGGAGGGGGCCTAAAAACTGGTCAAATCTATGGAAATTGTGCTGAAATGACATGGGAACATCATGGGGAAGACCCCTGGAAGCATCTCTGACTCCCAGGTCACTGCTGTCAACAATGTTGTCAGAGGTATTAAGCCACTTTTACAGACAATAAAACATACAAAAAAAAAGCTAAAATTGATTTTCCTGGAAAAAAATGTTAAGAAACATTCCTTCCAGGTTAATGACTTGTATATACGGCAAAATAAATAACCAAAAACAAAAATGCTCCTCCCCAACTTGGGCTATGTTCACATGTAGTGCTTTTGATGCATTTTTGCATTTTTGCATTGCTTTCAACGGTGAAAAATGCATTCACCAGTAAATGTAATTTTAACATTTTAATACTTTATCTGGCCATGTGATGTGTGAGACATGATCAGACACATCCAGAATGAACACTCATTATCAGCTGATAATACCATCTAGCACCTGTCTCTATTTTAAAAGCAGCTAACAGCATTATCAATAGAGAACAGAATTTTTTTTCCAGCATGGAGTATAATACAATAATCCCTGACTAGATGTCTGTAAGACACTATCCCAACTACTATAGGTCATCCGTACACGAATATCAGATAAGAGAGGTAATATATTACAATAAAATAAAAGAATTTAACTGGCTCCAAAGAGGTTTTTGGTACATCACACCACCAAACTGTGAAAGAACGCAAGCAACCCTGTCTGCTTTCATCAATTTCTAATTGCAGATCACCGTTAAAAATTGTGAATCGGTCAACGAGTGCATGGAAAAAATCTATCAAGTTCAGGATTGTTCTAGGGATGTATGCGACCAGAATGAACACTCCTTTCCAGCAGATGTTACCATCTAGTACATGTCCCTATTTTAAAAGCAACTAACAGCGTTATCAATAGGGAATTTTTTTTTTTCAGCACGGAATATAATACAATAATCCCTGACTAGATGCCTGTAAGACGCAATCCCAACTACTATAGGTCACCTGTACACGAATCTCAGATAAGAGAGGTAATATAGTACAATAAAAAATAGAATTTAACTGGCTCCGAAGAGGTTTTTTGGTACATTGCACCATCAAACTGTGAAGGAACGCAAGCAATCATGCTTGCTTTAATCAATTTCTACTTACAGATCACTGTTAAAAATTATGAATCAGTCAATGAGTGCATGAAAAAAATCTATCAAGTTATGTACTGTGGAAGATACAGTATGTATGTGACCAGAATATGAACACTCATTTCCAGCTGATGATACTTAGCACCTGTCCCTATTATAAAAGCAGCTAACAGCTGTATCAATAGGGAATAGATTTTTTCTTTGTTTGCTTGCAGCAGCAAGAATATAAGGCAATAATTCCTGTCTGGATGCATGTAATACGCTATCCATAGTGCGATAGCTCACCCGTACACAAATTTCAGATAAGTGTTGCTAAAATTGTGGAATATAGAATCGATTTGAATTGTCCTTCTAATTATTTAGGAGTGGGTTCCTATATTGTTATTGCGTATGCAGCAAGTTCAAGGGCTGCCAAAAATGAGGACGCGCTCCAATATCAATTTGAAAAGACATAGTGGAGGTCCTCAGTAAAAAAAATATTTTCCATTATTAAGGAGTGGGTCTCCTATACTGTTATTGCGTATGCAGCAGGTTCAAGGGCTGCCAAAAATTAGGATACACTCCAATACCACTTTGAAGAGAAGTAGTGAAGGGCCTCTGAAAAATTGTATTCAAAATTATTAAAGAGTAGGTCTCCTAGACTGTTATTGAGTATGCAGTAAGTGCAAGGGCTCCCAAAAATTAGGACGCACTCCAATATCACTTTGAAGAGATGTAGTGGAGGGCCTCAGTAAAATTTTTTTTTCCATTATTAAGGAGTGGGTCTCCTAGACTGGTAATGCCCTTGCACTAAGTGCATGGGCTTAAAACATTTACCCCTTGGGGGTATACATATATACACTGCTCAAAAAAATAAAGGGAACACTGAAATAACACATCCTAGATCTGAATGAATGAAATATTCTCATTGAATACTTTGTTCTGTACAAAGTTGAATGTGCTGACAACAAAATCACACAAAAATCATCAATGGAAATCAAATTTATTAACAAATGGAGGCCTGGATTTGGAGTCACCCCCAAAATTAAAGTGGAAAAACACTAGAGATGAGCGTTGTTCTACTCGAACTGTTCGCCAATCTCAAATTCGAGCTATTTTGGGCGGTGTTCGAGCCGTTCGGCGAACACGAACGATTTGAGAAAAATTCGGCTGTTCGAGGTTATGTTCGATAACTGTTCGTGCACCAAAATCATAACTGGATTTTTTCTCAGTAATGATGAAAATTAATGTTAATACGCAGTTTGAGTGTACAGTGGGGAGGTGCAATCTGTCAGCCTATCAGCAGCGCACAAACGGAGCGAAGTGCTTTTTTCACACAAGCAAGGGCATGTGTCATTGGCAGTGTATGTCACATGTCCTTGCCCTATAAGACCAAGCCATTTTCCCCGTCGCCACCATTTTCTCACTGCTGCACCTGCATGTTAGACGGCACCGCTGTTGCTGTGTGCGCTATACCTTGTTAATTTCAAGCCAATTTTCGCACAAATCTACAGATAGCTTGGGAGTAGGGAATAGTTGTGATTGCAGTCCTTTTAAGGACTAGGTTACAGCATTTCCTACAACTTTTATCAGGCAGGTCTGTGCTCTTAAATAGATAGATTGTGGGAGTAAAGACTAATTATAATTGCAGTCCTTTTCAGGACTAGGTTACATCAGTTCCTATCAGTTTTTGCCAGGCAGGTCTGTGCCAGTGCTGAGCAAGTTTTTTTCACAGCATTTGGCTGAATCTAGCAAAGCTAATCCTTTTTTGGCCTATTGCAGAGTGTGTTAGTCAGTGGAGTAGCCTATCTGTGTTGCAAGATATACCACCTGTGTATAGAATACCAATTTTTTTACTGCACCTAGTGAAGTAAAATCTTTTGGGCATAGCATCATTCTATTAGTCCATCTATACTGACCTCCATCAGGTTGCAAATTGAATATAATTTTTTTCTGCATCTAGCTCTGAAAAAATATTTGGGCTTCTAGCAGTGTGTGGGACTTGTTCTATTAGTCCATCAATACTGACCTCCATCAGGTTGCAAACTGAATATAATTTTTTTCTGCATCTAGCTCTGAAAAAATATTTGGCCTTCTAGCAGTGTGTGGGACTTTCTCTATTAGTCCATCTATACTGACCTCCATCAGGTTGCAAACTGAATATATTTTTTTTCTGCATCTACCTCTGAAAAAATATTGGGCTTCTAGCTGTGTGTGGGACTTGTTCTATTAATCCATCTATACAGACCTCCATCAGGTTGCAAACTGAATATAATTTTTTTCTGCATCTACCTCTGAAAAAATATTTGGGCTTCTAGCTGTGTGTGGGACTTGTTCTATTAGTCCATCTATACTGACCTCCATCAGGTTGCAAACTGAAAATAATTTTTTGTCTGCATCTAGCTCTGAAAAAATATTTGGCCTTCTAGCAGTGTGTGGGACTTTCTCTATTAGTCCATCTATACTGACCTCCATCAGGTTGCAAATTAAAAATAATTTTTATCTGCATCCAGCTCTGAAAAAATATTTGGCCTTCTAGCAGTGTGTGGGACTTTCTCTATTAGTCCATCTATACTGACCTCCATCAGGTTGCAAATTAAAAATAATTTTTATCTGCATCCAGCTCTGAAAAAATATTTGGCCTTCTAGCAGTGTGTGGGACTTTCTCTATTAGTCCATCTATACTGACCTCCATTAGGTTGCAAATTAAAAATATTTTTTTGTCTGCATCTAGCTCTGAAAAAATATTTGGCCTTCTAGCAGTGTGTGGGACTTTCTCTATTAGTCCATCTATACTGACCTCCATCAGGTTGCAAACTGAAAATAATTTTTTGTCTGCATCTAGCTCTGAAAAAATATTTGGCTTCTAGCTGTGTGTGGGACTTGTTCTATTAATCCATCTATACAGACCTCCATCAGGTTGCAAACTGAATATAATTTTTTTCTGCATCTACCTCTGAAAAAATATTTGGGCTTCTAGCTGTGTGGGACTAGTTCTATTAGTCCATCTATACTGACCTCCATCAGGTTGCAAACTGAAAATAATTTTTTGTCTGCATCTAGCTCTGAAAAAATATTTGGCCTTCTAGCAGTGTGTGGGACTTTCTCTATTAGTCCATCTATACTGACCTCCATCAGGTTGCAAATTAAAAATAATTTTTATCTGCATCTACCTCTGAAAAAATATTTGGGCTTCTAGCTGTGTGTTTGACTTGTTCTATTAGTCCATCTATACTGACCTCCATCAGGTTGCAAACTGAATATAATTTTTTTCTGCATCTAGCTCTGAAAAAATATTTGGCCTTCTAGCAGTGTGTGGGACTTTCTCTATTAGTCCATCTATACTGACCTCCATCAGGTTGCAAATTAAAAATAATTTTTATCTGCATCCAGCTCTGAAAAAATATTTGGCCTTCTAGCAGTGTGTGGGACTTTCTCTATTAGTCCATCTATACTGATCTCCATCAGGTTGCAAATTAAAAATAATTTTTTGTCTGCATCTAGCTCTGAAAAAATATTTGGCCTTCTAGCAGTGTGTGGGACTTTCTCTATTAGTCCGTCTATACTGACCTCCATCAGGTTGCAAACTGAATATATTTTTTTTCTGCATCTACCTCTGAAAAAATATTGGGCTTCTAGCTGTGTGTGGGACTTGTTCTATTAATCCATCTATACAGACCTCCATCAGGTTGCAAACTGAATATAATTTTTTTCTGCATCTAGCTCTGAAAAAATATTTGGGCTTCTAGCTGTGTGTGGGACTTGTTCTATTAGTCCGTCTATACTGACCTCCATCAGGTTGCAAACTGAATATATTTTTTTTCTGCATCTACCTCTGAAAAAATATTTGGGCTTCTAGCTGTGTGTGGGACTTTCTCTATTAGTCCATCTATACTGACCTCCATCAGGTTGCAAATTGAATATAATTTTTTTCTGCATCTAACCCAGCCAATAGTTTTGGCCTAATACCACAGTTTGGCCACTCAGCTCTGCTCGGTTCCCATCCATTGTTTTTTTGTGCAAACAACTCCAGAGTTGTGAATTAGTTAACCACCAAAATGAGTGGAAAAAGGCCTGCTGCTGGTGGAAAGGGGAATAGGCGTGTTGGGAAGGGGAAAAAAGGTTATGTCCGTGGGGTAGGTGTTAAAGCAACAGTAACATCTGCAGAAGAAAGACCATCTTCCAGCCAAACTAAAATGTCTACTTCTTTTAGCGGACAATGTGATAAGATCCCTTTCTTACGGCCACGCCAATCGCTACAAATTCCAGATGAGGCACAAAAACAGCAGGTGCTTCAACGAATATCAAGTGCTCCTTTAAGTGGGCTCTCCTCCACATCAACTTCAACATCACAAATACTCCAGTCCTCAAAGGTGTCACCCCAATCGCACTTGCTTCCTCACAGCTCCCAAATCTCCAGCTGCCCATCTGAGTATGAGGTAGAACAGATGGTTGAGTCTGCAGAGCTGTTTACTCATACTATAGCCTGGGAATCAGAGGTCGACTCCAGCGCTTCTGTGAATCCAGACGAGGAAATGATCTGCACTGATGCCCAGAATCTTTATGAATTGGATCCAGGACCAGACGCAGAAGGTTCTGACCATAATGTAGACCCTCATTCCCAAACTGTAACTCCTGTTGGTGGAGACAATGAGGAAGACGATGATGAGACTCAAATACCTGATTGGAGCGACAACTTTAGTTTTTTGTCAGGGCAGGAACAGGTTGGCTCTGAGGACGACAGGTGTGATAACGCACAGGGTGATGATGATGAGGTTGGAGATCCCACTTACTGTCAACCCACAGTCAGCCAAGAGATGAGGTCAGCAGAGGAGGTGGAGGAAGATGCTAGTGACGACGAGGTCAGGTTGCACCTTCCTGGACAGAGACGTAGTACTGGAAGCACGTCAAAAACTGCATCCTCAAACACAACTCTGCCTCTCACCACAAGTCGTGGTGGCTCTTCAGGTCGCATGGGTGCTAAGCCTTGCATAGCCTGGGCATTTTTTCAGATCGATAAAGATGACCCAACTCGTGTTATCTGTAACATTTGTCAGCAAAAGCTAAGTAGAGGCCAAAAAATACATAGTTTGAGTACTTCATGCATGAACCGGCACATGGACATGAAGCATAAGTTGCAGTGGGAAGCTCAGTGTGCTACAATGCGGCCTAGCCGGCCGGGCCAACCACCGTCTGCCATATCTTGTGCATCCGCGGCCTCTTCATCCTCTGTGACTGGGGGGACAGCAGTCACACCTGTTTTGGGGCGCAGACCTGCCACCTCTTTACCCGCAACAGCCAGCGTGATTGGCAGGTCATCATTTTCTTTGGAGGTGGTAACACCAGCTGGTGTTGAGCGCTGTCCGACATCGATAGCACCACCTTTGGATCAAGGCAACCTAACATGTCCGCCTGCATCTTCCTCACAGACCGGCAGTTTGCCGGGGACACCCTTATCAACCCCGTCTAAGCACAATAGCCAGCCCTCGGTCCCTCAGATGTGGACAAGTAAAAGACCATTTCCTCCTAGCCTTGAGAAAGCTAAGAGGTTGAATTTCACCATCTGCAAGCTCTTGGCTACAGAAATGCTGCCTTTCCGCCTGGTGGACACAGAGGATTTTCGAGACCTTATGTCCGTCGCAGTGCCCCAGTACCAGATGCCCAGTCGGCACTACTTCTCAAAGAAAGGTGTGCCTGCGCTCCACCAGCATGTCGCACACAACATCACCGCTTCTTTGAGAAACTCTGTGTGTGACAGGGTGCATTTCACCACAGACACTTGGACGAGTAGGCATGGACAGGGGCGTTACATGTCGCTGACTGGGCACTGGGTAACTATGGTGACAGCAGGACAAGGGGCTGCTGTCAAAGTCTTGCCGTCCCCACGAGTTGTGCGTCAATCCTCTTTATGTCAAAGTTCCTCCACTGCTTCTGCCTCCTCAACCTCCTCTTGGTCTTCCACCTGCACCCAAAGCCTGTCTGGTCATGCCACAAGCTTTCTAACTGCGCAGAAGGGATCCTGCACACCTCCTTACTATGCTGGCAGTAGGGCTCAACGTCATCAGGCGGTTTTTACTTTGAAATGTCTAGGAAATGTGAGTCACACAGCTGAGGAGTTGTGGTCAGCTCTGGAGAACCAATTTCATGAATGGTTGTCTCCACTGGACCTGAAACCAGGGAAGGCCGTGTGCGACAATGCTGCAAACCTGGGTGCGGCCCTTCGCCGGGGCAATGTCACACACGTGCCTTGTATGGCTCACGTGTTGAACCTGGTTGTCCAGCAATTTTTAGCCCACTATCCCAGACTAGATGGCCCTCTGCAGAGGGCACGGTCGCTGTGTGCTCACTTCCGCCATTTGCATCCCGCAGCTCAGCGACTTACATCTCTACAGAAGTCGTTGGGCCTGCCACTTCACCGGCTAAAATGCGATGTGCCTACCCGGTGGAATTCAACTCTGCACATGTTGCAGCGACTGTGGCAGCACCGACAAGCCCTGGTGCAATACGTTCTGACGTATAGCCTGGGCCAACGAGATCCGGAGGTGGGGCAAATCACGCTGGAGGAGTGGTCTCAGATCAGGGACCTATGCACCCTTCTGCACAGTTTTGAAATGGCGACGAAGATGTTTAGTGCTGACGATGCCATTATCAGCATGACTATTCCGGTGATTTACATGCTGGAGCACATGTTAAACAGAATTCGGAGTCAGGTGGTGGCACAAGAGGAGGTGGAGGAAGTAGATGAAGAGGAGTTGTATGCGGAAGGGCTAACATCTGCAAGGTCCAGACGGTCGGCAGCACCAAGGCGGCAGGCATGTGAGGGTAGGGGAGATGGTTTTACCAGGGCTCATGGTAGCAGCCAAACTAGTGAGGAAGGTGCAGGAGCCCAGGAAGAAGTGGAGGACGAACTGATGGAAGACTCATCAGATGAGGGAGACCTTGATCACATTTCTGTTGTGCGAGGTTGGGGGGAGAGGACAGAGGAAGGAAGCATGATTGTTACCTCGCCACCAACACAACAGGGACTTGGTGCTCCTGGATGCGCAACACACATGAGTTCCTTCTTGCTGCACTACCTGCAACATGACCCTCGAATTGTGAGAATTAGAAATAATCCTGACTACTGGGTTGCCACACTGTTAGATCCCCGGTACAAAAGTAAATTTGCAGAAATTATTCCTGCCATAGAAAGGGATGCACGCATGCAGGAGTATCAGCAGAGACTGTTAAAGAATCTTACATGTGCTTTTCCACAAAACACCAGTGGTGCACGTAGTGAATCTCACAGTTCCAACTTGCCAACCGTGGGACCGTCAAGCGTTCAGTGCTCAAACCGTAACAGAACCACAGTATCTGCTGGTAACATCAATTTTGCGGAATCATTTCACCACTTTTTTAGCCCATCCTTTGCAAGGCCACAGGAGACAAGAAGTCTGACACATAGTCAACGCCTAGAGACGATGGTACAGGAGTATCTCTAAGTAAACATTGAAGCCATGACTGTGTCACTGGACCCTTGCTCTTTTCGGGCTTCCAATCTGGATAAATGGCCGGAGCTAGCCACTTACGCCTTGGAGATCTTGTCATGCCCCGCAGCCAGCGTTCTGTCTGAATGTGTGTTCAGCGCTGCTGGTGGTGTGCTGACAGATAAGCGCACGCGGCTCTCCACTGATAATGTAGACAGACTCACGTTCATAAAGATGAACAAATCATGGATCCGAAACGACTTTTCTACCCCTGTGTCATCCTGGGGAGAGTAAAAGCTTGATGATTGGTTAAAATCACCCTACCAACCGTTTTAAGCTTTCAAATTACTAATCATGTTTATCTGTATCTTGACTGGAAAATAATTTGGGCTTTGTAGCAGTGTGCAGCACTGATCCTATAAGCCCATCTATACTAAGCTCCACCAGATTTAAAATTAATAATAATTTTTAGCTGCATCTAGCCCGAAAAATAATTTTGGGGCTCCGAGATGCGCAAGACACATAAGTGCCTTCTTGCTGCACTACCTGCAACATGACCCTCATATTGTCAGAATTCGAAGTAATCATGACTACTGGGTTGCCACACTCTTAGATCCCCCAAACTTTTCGATCAACCTTTTCATTTTAATAAAGACCAAAAAAATGGTCATTTTTGAAATTATAAGCATTAGCAGGTTATTAGAAACTGAAATCAAACAGTTTTCAACTCAAAACTTTATTCTAGGTGATGTTACATTTTCACATAGGACCCCTTGTTCGAAAGGAGCTTCTGAACTCTCTCGTCCATTGAATTTGTCAGGTTTTGGATGGTTTCTGCTTCAATTGTTTTGCATGAGGACAGAATACCCTCCCAGAGCTGTTGCTTAGATGTGAACTGCCTCCCGCCATCATAGACACTCCTTTTGATGATGCTCCAGAGGTTCTGAATGGGGTAGAGGTCAGGGGAGCATGGGGGTCACACCATAAGTTTGTCCCCTTTTATGCCCATATCAGCCAGAGATGCAGATGTTTTATGTGCAGCATGAGATGGTGCATTATCATGCAAAAAAATGATCTTGCTGTGAAATACATGGTTCTTCTTCTTGAACCATGGCAGGAATTGCTGTTTGAGAAAATCCACATACATTATGGAGTTCATCTTTAGCGCCTTCAGGGATCCTAAAGGGGCCGACAATCTCTCTCCCCATGATTCCAGCCCAAAACATTACTCCACCTTCTCCTTGTTGGCGCTGTAGCCGTGTTTGCGTGGGGTGTCCATCAACCAGCCATCCTCCACTCCATCCATCTGGACCATCGAGCGCTGCACGGCACTCATCCGTGAACAAAACAGTTTTGAAATCAGTCTTCATGTAATGTTTGGCCCACTGGAGCCGTTTCTGCTTGTGTGAAGTGGATAGAGGAGGTCGACAGGATGGCATATGCACAGCTGCAAACCTCTGAAGGACCCTGCATCTTGCTGTTCGGGGGACGTTGGAGGCACCAGCAGCTTCAAAAACTTGTCTGCTGCTATGACAAGGCTTTTTTGCCGCTGCTCTTTTAACCTGACGTAATTGCCTGTAGGAAAGAGTCCTCAATTTGCCCTTATCAGCACGCACACGTGTGTACTGTGAATCAGCTACATACTTCTTGATTGCCAAGACACTTCATCCTGATAATCGCACAATGTTGATTGTAGTCATGCCTTGACCTAAACACTCCACAATTTGTTGCTTCTCAGCAGCCGACACATCCTTTTTCTTTCCCATTTTGGCAGAAAATGTAGGCTGCTTAATAATGTGAGACAGCCTTCTTAAGTAGTCTTGCCTTTCATTGGACACACCTGCCAAACTAATTAGCACAGGTGTCTGCAATTGCTTACAGTGATATAAAGAGCCCTGACACACATCACCATCAATGAGTTTAACTGACAAGCAAACAAATTCTTCCCTTATCACTCCTAAACACTTTTTGCATAATAATTTGGAACACAGTGTACATGTGCTTTTCCACAAAACACCAGTGGTTCACGTAGTGAATCTTACAGTTCTAACTTGCCAACCGTGGTCTGTATGGAGTTGTTCAATAAAGGGCCCAAAATTAAGATAACATAGATGGGAGAGGTCTCTATGAATAGGAATTCCTAAATATTTGATACCCTGTGAGGGCCAGGCAAAGGGAAAGTTGGACTGGATGGAATCCTATATGGATTTGGGGAGGGAGACATCGAGGGCCTCAGACTTCGCTGCATTGATTTTAAAATTTGACCATGTAACAAAGTGATCTATTTCAGCCATAACAGCATGGATGGATATATGTGATTGAGTGATATATACTAGTACATCATCAGCAAATAGAGAGCACTTGTACTCAGTGCCTCCCACCTCAATCCACCTAATATTTGGGTTATGGCGAATTGATGAGAGCAGGTGCTCCTTCACTAGGATGTATAAGAGAAGGGACAGAGGACATCCCTGCCTTGTCCCATTGGTGATTGTGAAAGGTGATGAAAATGTTCTGATGCACCCCCTGGGCCTTGGGACACCCGGAGCCGGACCCTTTTTGGTGGATGCTGGTGGTTGTAGTCTTCGTGGCGGCGACCCGGTTCCGTGGCTCAGGGTGGTCAAACCAGTGGTGGAACTATTTATGTGGTTTTGATGTTTAAATGTCCGACTACGCCACCCGTGGATTGCGGTCAGAGTTAACCGCCGCTGCAGGGCAGACCGCTGAGGCTGGTGTTGTGGGTGCAGCAGAGCGTAGCATAACTCCCCACGGGAGGAGTATAGCCTCAGGGCAGTGTATGCGGAGGATGGGGGTGATGGTGCAGGGCAGCAGCAGTAACGACACGGAGTCAGTGATGCAGTCCAGGGCCTTTACTCACAGTTCTTATTATCCAGACCACGTCTGCAGGTAACGGCTGCCCACGTCGTACTGTGCTCACCAGGTGAGGGGCTCAGACAACTCCCAGATAACTTTGGAGCGCTTCACAGGACCCCCTTTGTGTGTCCTTTGTCTGGCCTTTCTTACCAACCCTTCTGTCCGGCTGCCTCGGGCCTCCTCTTGGTAAACTTGGCGCCAGTTTCCCTGACCCTATGTGCTGCCCTCCTAGCGGGTGTAGCGAGGGGCTGCGCCACATAAAATGTCACAGCCTCCGGTTTCTAGCTGAGGGTCGTTTCCTGCCTCCACTAGTTTCGGGGACCGGTCTCCCCCTTTGGCCTGACCCCTCCACGCAGGTGGATTCGGGCGTGCGGTGGCGACTCGCCCGTCCGCACCCCTGGGATCCCTTCGTTCCTCGTTCCTGGAGCCTTCTCCGCTCCTCTTCCTTCCTTCTCCCTCTTCCAGGCCTGGGCCTCTGTTACTAGGCCCGCCTCCGGAGCAGAGCTCATGCAGAGCCCCTGCTCCCTGCCACTTCTGCTCAGACTTCTCTGCACTGAACTAAGATGGTGCCCACCTTTTATACTCCCTTCTCAATGCACCCAGGAACTGCTTCCTCCCTGCTCCTGCACTACAGGGTTCCCCTTCCTCAGTGTTCCCTCCCCCCACTCCAGCCAGGGACAGGGACTGTCGTGCCCATCTCAGGGGCATATTGGTCGCCCTGCCCCACGGCAATGTGGTGTAATGCATGCAGGTGTCGGGTCCTGATCCACACTCCATCCTTACCTGAGAGTGAGATATCACACCTCTGGGTGAGGTGCAATACCTCTGTAGCAACCGAGCCCTCAGGGTGCTACAGTTCCATTTATCTTCAGCCTAGGTGACGTATTGCGATACAGGGCCGTGATTTTGGCTATAAAAGGGTCCCCTAGACCCCTACCCCAAGCTTTTTAAGAGAATCATATATGGCGTGCCAGGAGACTCTATGGAATGCTTTCTCAGCATCCAACGAGAGTATCTAATTACAAATTTTTAACTGCATCTAGCCCAGGAAATACTTTGTGCCTAGTAGCAGTGTCTGCTAGTCAGCGGATTATCCCGGCTGTTAAGCAAGCTACACCACCTGTAGTTTGGACACTTAATTTTTTCAAAGGAAATGCTTCGGGACCACGGGATACTCAGTGAAGAGCATCAGGAGGCACCCCAAGGCATAGGGGCTGGGACTGGCAGTAGGATGCCTTGCGGTGGACAGCCGAGCTCGATTCTTATAAAAGCTTTTTAACTGCAGCAGCTTTAGTGGACGCTACTGGAGCTGGAATTACGCGGCTGCTGGCATGAGACTTGCCCTCCAATAGATCCTTGTAAATGGATTTAAAGTGTATTCATTCAAATTAGAGAGACAATTTAAATTAAAAAGCTTAGAGCTGCCTCCACCACAGGGGGGCTCGCTCGACCCACCAGCGGACAGGCACCAGTATTGGGAGAGGGGGGCTGGCCGTCAGGGTTCACCGCGGCTCTGGCACAAACCCGGCGACACGGAGGTGGCACGGGCAGGAGCGGACTGAACGTGTCGGCTTCTCACTTTTTGGATTTTAGAAGGGCATGACATGCCTATATCTGTGACTCCCCCTCCTTTTACTCCTCCACCTCTTTTCTTTTCTCATGACTATATGTACTTGTCACTTTTCCATGTGTTAGTTGTGTCTTCTGAGCAGTTTGTCAGCTTTTGGACACCTTTGAAGGTGTTTTCTATGTGTTTCTATGTGTTTTTGTTTGCCTGCCATTGGTTTTAACGGTGTTCGAAGGTGTTCGACGAACAGTTCGACGAACAGTTCGGCGAACACACGGGTGTTCGACGAACCGAACCGAACTCGAACACTACGGGGGTGGCTCAACACTAAAAAACACACTACAGGCTGATCCAACTTTGATGTAATGTCCTTAAAACAAGTCAAAATGAGACTCAGTATTGTGTGTGGCCTCCACGTGCCTGTATGACCTCCCTACAACGCCTGGGCATGCTCCTGATGAGGTTATGGATGGTCTCCTGTGGGACCTCCTCCCAGACCTGGACTAAAGCATCCGCCAACTCCTGGACAGTTGTGGTGCAATGTGACGTTGGTGGATGGAGCGAGACATGATGTCCCAGATGTGCTCAATCGGATTCAGGTCTGGGGAACAGGCGAGCCAGTCCATAGCTTCAATGCCTTCATCTTACAGGAACTGCTGACACACTCCAGCCACATGAGGTCTGGCATTGTCCTGCTTTAGGGGGAACCCAGGGCCAACCGCACCAGCATATGGTCTCACAATGGGTCTGACGATCTCACCTCGGTACCTAATGGCAGTCAGGCTACCTCTGGCGAGCACATGGAGGGCTGTGCGGCCCTCCAAAGAAATGCCACCCCACACCATTACTGACCCACTGCCAAACCGGTCATGCTGAAGGATGTTGCAGGCAGCAGATCACTCTCCACGGCGTCTCCAGACTCTGTCACGTCTGTCACATGTGTCACATGTGTGAACCTGCTTTCATCTCTGAAGAGCACAGGGCACCAGTGGTGACTTTGCCAATCCTGGTGTTCTGTGGCAAATGCCAAGCGTCCTGCACGGTGTTGGGCTTCGAGCACAACCCCTATCTGTGGACGGTGGGCCCTCATGCCACCCTCATGGAGTCGGCTTCTAACCGTTTGTGCAGACACACGCACATTTGTGGCCTGCTGGAGGTCATTTTGCGGGGCTTTGGCAGTGCTTCTCCTGTTCCTTCTTGCACAAAGGCAGAGGTAGCGGTCCTGCTGCTGGATTGTTGCCCTCCTATGGCCCCCTCCACGTCACCTGGTGTACTGGCCTGTCTCCTGGTAGTGCCTCCAGCCTCTGAACACAACGCTGACAGACACAGCAACCTTCTTGCCACAGCTCTCATTGATGTGCCATCCTGGATGAGCTGCACTACCTGAGCAACTTCTGTGGGTTGTAGAGTCAGTCTCATGCTACCACGAGTGTGAAAGCATAACCAACATTCAAAAGTGACCAAAACATCAGGCAGAAAGCATTGGTACTGAGATGTGATCTGTGGTCCCCACCTGCAGAACCACTCCTTTATTGAGTGTGTCTTGATAATTGCCAATAATTTCCATCTATTGTCTATTCCATTTGCACAACAGCATGTGAAATTGATTGTCAATCAGTGTTGCTTCCTAAGTGGACAGTTTGATTTCACAGAAGTTTGATTTACTTGGAGTTATATTCTGTTGTTTACTTGTTCCCTTTATTTTTTTGAGCAGTGTATTATATATAAAGTTAGAGGTAGGCCTCTAAAAATAGTTCCTACGGGCATCATAAACACCCTTAAAAAAATTATGTGGGCATTGCATGATGGTCACCATGGTGATATGATGATGGAGGATGACGAGAAGGATAAGGAGGAGGACGACATGAAATAAACGAAATCCTGAAGTGTATACCCATGTCTGGGTGTGAAGGGGTTCATGGGAATAGACCCTCACCAAAAAAACACTGGATATGACATTATGTTCCGCTGCTGTTATCCAGTGGTGTCGAGAAGTCTGGCCCAATCCAGCCCTTGTTCATTTTGATAAGAGTCAGCCTGTCAGCATTTTCAGTTGACAGGCGGATGCGCCTATCAGTTATAATACCTCCGGCGGCACTAAAAACCCGCTCTGACAAAACGCTAGCGGCAGGGCAGGTGAGGACCTCCAAAGCGTAGAGACAGTTAATGACACGTATCCAGCTTGAATACCCAATAGTTGTAAGGCACAGAAGAATCACGGAGGACACTGGTATGGTCTACAAGGTTTTCCTTCAGCATCTTCCAAAACTTTTCCCTTCTTGTCAGAGTACCCCTCGCATCAGGGCCTGTGCGCTGGGAGGGTCTGAGAAAACTGTCCCAGACCTTGGACAGTGTTCCAATACCTCTACTGCATCTGGTTTGTGTCTCCCTCGCTTGTACTCCTTGGTTGTCCAAGAAACTGTGACTCGTGCCGCCAGCGTTGTCAGCTGGGAATTTTTTTAATAATTCTTCAGCAAGGGAATTCTGTTACTGCAACATTTAATTAGACCTGTCCGCATGCATTTCAGTAGACCGAGAAGCGGGATGGTGACGCTAATTATGGTGTTATAGCCGCTCACCATCTTGGTCAAGTCCTCAAAGTTTTGGAAGATGGCACAGATGTCAGACTGCTGAGGTCTTATGTGCGGAGGCTGACCTGAATACTGACGGGTATGTTGAAGCTGATATTCAACAACTCCCTTCTGCTGTTCACAAATCCTTCCCAACATATGCAATGTTGAGTACCAACACGTGGTGACATCGCATACCAGTCGGTGAGCTGGAAGCTGCAAAAGCTGCTGAAGCACTGTCAGGGAGTCAGAAGCTGTACCTGACTTTCTGAAATGGGCACACATACGGTGTACTTTCACAAGCAGCTCAGGCAGATCTGGGTAGGTTTTGAGAACCAATGAACCACTAGGTTGAGCACATGGGCCAGGCATAGTACGTGTGCGAGGTCGTTAAGCTTCAGAGCCGCCACCAGGTTCTGGCCATTGTAACACATGACCATGCCTGGCTGTAGGTTAAGCGGTGACAGACACAGATCTGCCTGCTCTGTTACAGCTTTCAACAACTGTGCAGCGGTCTGCAGTTTGGCAGTTTACCTATGCAGATAAGCTTCAGCAGAGTCTGTTGCCGCTTGTCCGAGGCAGTGCTGCAGTGCTTCCAGCTTGCAACTGATGTGGTCATTCCGGAGATGGAGGCTGAATAGAAGGAGGAGGAGGTACAGGAGCTGTAGAATGTGGGGGCATCCCTGATTGACCCAGGGCCCGCAATCCTCGGTGTCGGGAGGGTGTGTTCCATCCCAGGATCTGACTGGGTCCTGGTTTCCACAATATTAACCCAGTGTGCCATCAGTGAAATGTACTGTGCCTGGCCACAAACACTTGTCCACGTGTCCGTGGTTAGGTGGACTTTCCCAGTGACTGCCTTGGTGAGGGCATGTGTAATATTCTGGGACATGTGTTTTTGCAAGGCGTGGATGGCACAGAAATAGCGGCGGCTGGGGACCAAGTACCAAGGGACAGCAGCCGCCATGAGGTTTCCGAAAACTTCCGTCTTCACGAGCCTAAAAGGCAACATTTCTAGTGCAAGCAGTTGAGAAATGTGGCAATTTAATATTTTGGTCTGTGAGTGGGTGGATGCGCATTTGCGCTTGCATTCCAAGGACTGTGGTAGGGACAACTGAATGCTGCATTGGGACAAGGATGTGGATTTGGTTGCTGATGTGATGGTTGCAAGTGTGCAATGACAGATGCAGGGTGGGAGGCATATTCGACTGCATCATGGACAGAGGCTTGGTGTGCACGTACAACAGCGGAATAGGCAGTGATGTCACCCGCAGACACTGTTTCTGAACCCTGGCATTCAGCCCAACTAGTCGGGTGCTTTGCTGTCATGTGCCTGAGCACGCTGGTGGTGGTCAGGCTGGTAGTTTTGCTGCCCCTGCTGATGCTGGCATGGCAGATGTTGCAAATGACCACTTTTGGGTTAACTGGACGGTCTTTAAAAAGAGCCAGACTCGGGAAGACTTAGCAGTTGAATTGGAAACTTCCCTCGTATTGGTGTTTTGGGGAACAGTTGCCCGCCTTGTGTCTGTGGCCACCCCACTGCTTCTTCCTGCCTGTTGTGGTGCTACACCTACCTCCCCCTCTGCGCTGCTGTCCTCGCTATGCATGTCAGATTGCCAAGTTGGGTCAGTGACTTCATTGTCCACCACCTTGTCTTCCACGTACGCACCCTGGGCCTCCGCCTAACTTGCTGGCAATTGTGTCTCGTCATCATCATCCACCTTTTGTGATAGTAATTGCACTTTCCCACCATCGCCTTCGTGTGACCGTGGCTGCTCAAATATTTAGGCATCACTACATGTGATCTCCTGTTACCCTGGTTGAAGTGAACCGAGAGAGAGGCCAGAATCTATAAATGGAAATGTGAACAGCTCTTCAGTGTGGGATCACTTGTCTCTGGGAGCTTGGCATGGAGGGAGGAAGGAGGATCAGGGTGAGGAATATGTGGTCCAGACTCACGGCTACTGAGACTGGACTGTGTGGAAGACAGGGTAGTGGTGGTGGTGGCAAACTGACTGGAAACATTATCTGCTATCCAACCAACAACCTTTTCACACTGCTCTGGCTTCAAGAGTGGGACAGGAAGCTAGGTAACATGATGTGCTCCCTCAGCAGGCACAGTTTCATCTTGCCCACGGCCTTGGCCTATGCATGTCCAATCAGCATCACGTCCACTTCCCCGTCCCTTACCACGCGCCTTGCCCATTTAAAATGGAGTATAATCTTTTGCAGCTTGCAAAAAAATGTCAGGATTAATACCACAGTATTTGATCACGTCTGATGACCAATTCTTTTGGCCAGTGCCAGTATACTGATACTATTGGTCAGCGAACAAGTGTGGATATATTTTGGACACACAAGTAGTAGACTTTAAATGGAGTATAATCTTTTGCAGCTTGCAAAAAAAATCAGGATTAATACTGCAGTAATATTTGACCACCTGAGATGATGGACAGGTTTCTCTGTTTCCATAATACAGCAATGCTATTCAAATCAACCAGATCTGGCTGTATGCTGCTAACAAGCAAATGCAGCAGTAAAAATGGTGTATTATGTTGCTTTTTACCAAAACTAGCAGGATTAAGAGCAAAAAAAATATTATTAGCCCTGATATCTAGGGTTATTGATAGGAGTTCCAGCAACAGAAAGAACTTGCAATGGACCCTATTCTATACTATACTAGCTCTCCACAAACTCTGACCAACTAGTGCTATCAGCAGGATTATTATTCTTTAGAATGAGCCCTTACAAAGACTGTTAGAGTAGATTTCTAATAGTGGTGTGGAATCTCTGTTTAAAATAATGGCCAATTCTCTCCCTTGCTCAGCTGCAGCTCTTCACACTCTGCGTCTATGACCGGTAGACTGTGACGAGTGTAGGGTCCCGAGTCTTATGTAGACCAGATGACGCTATGCGGCCAGCCAATAACTGTAATGCCACAACCAACATAGCTATGACACTAGAGTGACTGTCAAGCAACCCCTGCATGGTAATTGGCAGCCTAATATGCACCAAACATGCGGGGCGGGTACTTGAGCTCCCGCCCGATCATTCAAAAAATACTCGCCGAGTAACGAGCATCTCGAGCACCGTGATACTCGGACGAGTAGCGAATAATGGCGAGCATGCTCGCTCATCTCTATTGCACACCCTTTGGAATAAATAACTGCAATCAATCGGTTCCTATAACAATTAACAAGCTTCTTACAAATCTCAACTGGAATTTTGGACCATTTTTCTTTTGCAAACTTCTCCAGGTCTCTCATATTTGAAGGGTGCCTTCTCCCAATAGCAATTTTAAGATCTTTCCACAGGTGTTCAGTGGGATTTAGATCCAAACTTATTGCTGGCAACTTCAGAACTCTCCAGCACTTTTTTTCATCCATTTTGTTTAAACAAGCATCTCATGCTTGAAACAAAGTTGTTTATCCATATTTTTGCAAAGGTGCCAACAAATTTATTCGCCCCATTATTGGGGTTTAGTATGAAATTATGTTAAATTTGTCTTTTTTTTCTCTGTTTTGTTTTGTGTTGTTCCAATACACACAAAGGAAATAAACATGTGTATATTTCTGGAACAATTTCAAGGGTGCCAACACATTCAGCCATGGCTGTAACTGTATCATACAAAAACAGGTTTCAAATTAGGGGTGAGATTAAATATAATAAAATCACAGATTGGATTAATAAGGATATGTTTGTTAGTCCAGTTGTGTCCGGAGGAGGGTGTGGTGGGGACACTTCTTGATGGTACCAGGGATGGGTCCTTGGCGGAGACGAGGACGAGACTGTGACTGAGGAGGCTGACTTCCTTGAGTTAGAGGTGCCCGGAGAGAACTTTGGGTCTGCTCAAGTTCAGGACTTGACTTTGAAGGGGGCGTGAGACAATGTTACTGTCTGTAATGAGGTTGTTCAAGAGCCTGGGGCAGACACCAGGTGCCCACACTTTGCTGTTCAGGGGGAGTTAATATATCGGGTGAGCAAACCAAGGGGTGATGAGATAGTGGAGCAGCTGTTAGTTCCAAGACCTTACCGTCGGAGGGTATTATAAATGGCCCATTTACATGTTCTGGGGGGGGCACCTGGGTGTCGAGAAGACTCAAGAGAGGATATTGAGGAGATTTTATTGGTCAGGGTGTTACCGGGAGATCCTAAACTTTTGTAGGTCCTGCCCCATCTGCCAGATAATCGCCCCCTCTTCCCACTAGTCCTTTAATCCCACTACCTGTGATAGAAATCCCCTTTGAGAGGATTGCCATGGACCTAGTGGAGCCCTTAGTTAAATTGGCACGGGGCCACCAATACATTCTGATGATCATGGACTATACGGCCTGGTACCAGGAAGCAGTACCACTAGGGAACTCGTCGAGTAGTAGCATAGCCCAGGAACTTGTCCATATATTTGCCAGGACCGGACAGCCGAAGGAGATATTAACCAACCAAGGAACCTCATTCATGAGCAAGGTAATGAAGGAGCTGTGTAAGGTCCCCCAGATTACCCAGCTGTGAACCTCTGTTTACCATCCACAGACAGACAGCCTGGTGGAGTGCTTTAATAAAACCTTAAAAGCGATGCTCAAAAAGGTCGTAGAGAAGGATGGTCATGACTGGGACTACCTGCTACCATTCCTGCTCTTCTCGGTAAGAGAGGTTCCGCAAGCCTCTAGTGGTTTCTCCCCGTTTTAACCATTGTATGGACGACATCCATGAGGGCTCCTGGATATTGCCAAGGAAACCTGGGAAGCCGAGGTTACGCCCCACCGGAGCATCATAGAACATGTCGCCCAGATGCAGGATAGAATAGCGAAATTGATGCCTATCATGAAGGCGCATCTCCTCCAGGCACAAGAGGCCCAGGCAAGGATGTATAACCGATCAACAAGGCTGAGAGGCAGTTCCAGCCTGGGGCTCACATTCTGGTGCTTATTCCCACCATTGACAGTAAGTTCCCGGCCAAGTGGCATGTCCTGTATGAGGTGGTGGAGAAACTCAGCGAAGTGAACTACGAAGTCCACCAGCCGGGCCGAAGAAAGCCACACTGTAACATCCTTGACGGTATGCTTGCATGGCTTACCATCTCCCACCATGCAAGACCGCAATCTTACCTTTCAGGCCAGGCTGCACACTTTTGCTCCAGTACCTGCTGTTTGTATGTCTCTTGTCTGCTGGCTTAGGGCGTCGGCGCTGTTGCTTTCTGATTCTTAAAGCTACAGTGTGCACAGTCCTAATGCTTCCCCAGTCTATTGCTGTGAGTCACTGGATACTTAAACGCCCTCCACCCAGAAGGAGGTGCCTGAGCAACAGTTTCCTTCAGTTGTGCCTTGCAACTGAGGTGCCAGGTCCTGTCCTGCATTTTGTCTGTTTCCGCCACCCTGGGGGCTGATTACCCAGGCCTGTTATCTGTACCTGTGACTCCTAGTCTGTTTCGGCCACCCTGGGGGCTGTATACCCGGGCCCGTTATCTGTACCTGTGACTCCTAGTCTGTTTCCGCCACCCTGGGGGCTGAGTTCCCAGGCTCATTCTTGTACCTTGTTCCTGGCTCAGTGCCTGTCTGAACAGTGTCCTAATCCGTTACTTGTTTGTCTCTATGTCCGTACCTTCCCTTTTCCTGCAGTGTCTGAACCTGCACCTAACTCCAACTTGTTGTCTCTGTACTTCTGTTTGTGAGTTTAGTGTCCACTCGCTACTTCATTGTAAGTACCTTGTGTGTATCTGGTTCGGCTTGTCCCTCTTCTCTGCCTCCATTTCTATCTCCTGTGTTCTAACTATCTTCCTGTATTTTCCAGTCTGTTCCATGTGAACAGAGCCCTGTCCTGTCTGCCCGCTCCTTCTGCTCTGTTCTGCTCCGCTTGCTCACCGCACCTGCGGTTTCGCTCTGCTTGCTCACTGCACCTGCAGTTTCGCTCTGCTCTGCTTGCTCACCGCACCTGCGGCTTTGCTCTGCTTGCTCACCACACCTGCGGTTTCGCTCTGCTCTGCTTGCTCACCGCACCTGCGGTTTCGCTCTGCTTGCTCATCGCACCTGCGGTTTTGCTCTGCTTGCTCACTGCACCTGCAGTTTCGCTCTGCTCTGCTTGCTCACCGCACCTGCGGTTTTGCTCTGCTTGCTCACCGCACCTACGGTTTCGCTTCGCTCTGCTTGCTCACCGCACCTGCGGTTTCGCTTCGCTCTGCTTGCTCACCGCACCTGCGGTTTCGCTTTGCTCTGCTTGCTCACCGCACCTGCGGTTCCGCTCTGTACCGCTTGTCCACCGCACCTGCGGTTCTGCTCTGCTTGTCCACCGCTCCTGCGGCTCTGTTCCTGTATCCCAGTCTGTACTGGTCCCTATCCAGCCTGAGCTCCTACCTGCTAGTATCTGCCTGTCTGCACGCCAGCCGTGCATGCCAGTACTCCCCTGTCTGCATACCAGCCGAGCCTGTCAGTACCCACCTGTCTGCATACCAGCCGTGCCTGCCAATACTCACCTGTCTGTATGCCAGCCTAACCTGCCTGTTCCTGCATTCCCCGGTGTGGGTCAACAGCTGTGACTGGGGTCTGACCTGGAGTAGCACCTGGTCCCTCTGCTTGCTACCTCCCTGGTTCACAGAGTCGACTGAGCCGCCGTGCGACCTTGGTCGGACTGGGTTGATACTTAGTTACTCCCCTCCAGGCACTCCTCGGTTCATGGTCCAGTGGGATCACTAATCACGCTCACGCCAGTCTGGCCGGGCGTGTGCGAAACACACACCAAGTGTACCATGTGAACTTGCTCAAGCCATGGCGAGATCGGGAAACGTTGGGGGCTCCTTGTTTGGGAGACAGTCCCAAAGTCAAAGTCGAGGACGTCACGATAGCAGAGACTATCGCCGGCCCAGAAGCAACAGTGTAGAGAGCTGCTGCAATTGAACCGTGACCTGTTCTCAGAGTTGCTGGGGCATACGCAGGTGGTCAAGCATGACATGCTGACGGAAGCGCATGTTAGGGTAAACCTTAAACCCTATAGGATTCCTGAAACCCGCAGTAAGGTGATCTCAACCGAGGTGAAGAGGATGCTGGACTTCAATGTGATAGAGGAATCCAAGAGCAGATGGTCGAGTACCATCATTCTCGTGCCAAAGCCCGATGGGGAGTGGAGATTTTGTAATGACTACCACAGGCTGAATGAGGTATCCAAGTGTGACGCATACCCGTTGTCCCGCGTAGATGAACTCATTGAGAGGCTTGGACCTGTGAGGTATATTACCACCCTCGACCCGATGAAGGTCTACTGGCAAATCCCCATGTCCCAGAGGGCCAAGGAGATGACAACTTTCTCAATGCCTGATGGGTGTTTCCAATACACCCGAATGCCTTTTAGACTGCAGGGGGTGCCAACCACCTTCCAGAGGGCCATGAAATGGATCCTCGGCTGACATAAGAAGTATGCCACAGCCTACCTTCATGACATTGTCGTCTTTTGCCCAGACTGGGCTTCTCACCTGCCAAAGGTACATGCGATTCTGGATGCTCTGAGAATGGCGGGATTTACTATACATGTGCCATTGGAAAGTAGAAGGCCAAGTAGTTAGGCTATGTCATCGGGAGAGGCGAAATTAAGCCACAGGTCAATAAAATTGAGGCAATTCAGAACTGGCCGCAACTGCTCTCAAAGAAGCAGGTGAGAGCGTTTCTTGGAATCGTGGGATATTACCGCCGGTTTATCCCAAACTTTGCCATGATTGCCGCACCACTGACAAACCTTCTGAAAGGCACCAAATCAACGATGGTGAACAATGGACGGTTGAAACTGAGATGGCGTTCCAACAGCTGAAGCTGGCGCTGTGTAAGCAGCCGGTCCTAGTCGCCCCAGACTTTACTAAAGAATTTGTGGTCCAGACAGACACCTCAGAAGTTGGCCTAGGAGCCATGCTGTCCCAAGACATAAATGGGGAAGAGCATCTCATCCTGCATATGAGCCAGAAGCCCTCATCCTGCAAGAAAAATTATGCCATTTTGGAGAAAGAATGCTTAGCCATAAAATGGGCCATAGACACGCTAAGATATTACCTACCTTGTCGAAAGTTTAAATTGGTGTCAGACCATACCCCTTTGAAATGGTTGAGGGAAAAGAAGGATAAGAATGCCTGGGTAACTAGGTGGTTCTTAGGTCTCCAAGACTTTAATTTTCATGTGGAGCATAGACCCGGGAAGTTACATGCTAATGCTGATGCCCTCTCAAAAATTCCCTGCTTGGTATCTGAAGGTGCCCAAACCCCCAGCTTTGGGCAGAGGGGGGGATATGTGACAGAGTCACTGGTGTTATATGTGAGGGGAGGTATGTTTCACTACGGCTGCTAGCCTTAGTGAACTGAAGCAACAACTTTTAGCCAGCATGTTATATGTTGGGGGGAAGTCATTAACCATACCTCCCCCTCAGGGTGTGGCTGAGCAAGGATAAATGCTCAGTCCCAGTTTTTTTTTCTGTTGTTGAGTTTGGAGAGAAAAGTCTCCAGGCTGTGGAACCTCAGCTCAGGAGGAGCTGAAGGGTGCTGCACATTGGTGCAGGCGAATCCGCACACATATGGACTGTGTTAACATTCGTCTTTTGTTTTACCTTTATGCCAGCAAGGCTGAGTTTATTTTGCTGAAGTCTGCAGTGCTTTATGCTGATATAATAAACCTGCAGACAAAACCGTTCCTGTGTCTACTTCAGAGTGAGTCGTCTTGCCACAGGGCATACAGGTTATAGAATGCTGAAAAAAATCCTCCCTGCATATCTCTTATCAGATGTCTTGTTGTTGAGAAATCATCTTTTATCACTTTATAAAATTACCTCTTCCAGGCTCTGGGGAGGACACTGCCCGGAAGATAACTGCGTGATATGTAATGGCCACTCTCTGCTCTTCTGATCTCACTGCAGAGCTGTGTGTGATTATACCTGACACATCTGCAGGTTCCTCTCAGCTTCAGCTTCCAGCTCACAGGCAGACAGGGTTGTAATATTGTTGCAATACAGCAGAGCTCAGAGAGCTGCAAAAATGTGTTTTCAGGGAGACAAATTTCATTTAAAATAAGCTCTGGAGGCAGAGTTATGTTCCAGGCAACAACCTCCCCAGTGATAAAAGATGATTTATCAAACACAAGGCACCTGATATGAGACATACAGGTATCACTCATTTCAGCAGTCTATAAACTGTATGCCCTTATTAGTAGTTTAGATAGGTCAAATGTGGTGACAGATTCCCTTTAAGAAAAACATATAGATACATGACCATATCAGTCTAGTAGGAAAATCCCAAGATATTGGTCAAAAGTAATTTATCTCACTGATGGGTGCCCAAAGATCTCCAGTAGTTTAGTCCAGAACAAAAGTTAGAGAAAAGTGTAAAGACAGAAGCAGAGTCACAAGAAATTGGTGACCAAAAATTGGAGGAAATAAGTCTTCAACCCCACCTCCAAAGAGAAGACTCATGTCAACTGAGTTTATGACTTCGCAGAGAGAGTAGTCGCATTTCCTCTGAGTATTGGATCCAAGGGGACCGGATCTTTTTAAACAAAGGAATTTGATCTAAGAGGTTGCCAGAAAATTTTTCATTAACCCTGGTCCTTGAGATATTCAATTCAATTTCTTTCTTTCTTTCTTTCTAGAAAGAGTCTTTCAAGTTGTTTTTAAGTGGGTTTTCAGGTAATTTTTGAAGTGAACTAGTTCTAAAAAAACTCTTCAAAATTTTTGCACATACCTTAACAATGAATAAAAGGAAGTATCAAGATGCTGTTTTCTTAATATTATGATAAAGATGACAGCATAATAAAGACATTATAGGCTTTCTGTGTAAAAACGCTGATTTCAGCAGAATGGCTAACCTTATAATGTGTGGGGGTTTATTGATTCTCCCCCAACAAATGATGTTAGGAAAGGATTGAGTATTTTAAATTTCAATGTGTGAAATGATAGTGAGCCTTAGCCAAAAGTGTCTGGTGGTGGCCTTTCCACTCTCTCTATTAAAAACACATACACATTGAGCCAAACAAAATGTGCATGAGTATCGGGAAGAATAGGTTTGGGGTAACTAATATCTTAGACACACTAGATTTCAAATGTGCTACATGTGCTGTTGTTTTCTCTAATATTTGGAAATCTGGGAGGCAGCACGGAGTATGAGGACAAAATTGCTAAGGTAAGTGATTTAGTAATATAATTATAGTACAGGTACCTGTACTGGGGGGGACATTTGAAATATTTTACCCTATTTTGGAAATACCCTATCAAGGGATGTTTTTTCAACCTTGTCGTTTTGAACTCAATAATGATCTTCTCTTTTTTCTTTCTTGTCATTAAATATGCTATGATAGGTGTAATGGCAATCATACAATAAACTTTGATTTAGCTGTTTCACCATCTATCATAGGCAATGGCTGATAAAAAAAACCTGGTAGACATAACAAATATTCTTCTCCTATTGTACTAATGATCTCGTTTGTATCTGAACAGCCTCATAATTACAGTTTTTATGTCTCAAGCACAAAGGAGGCCATGAAACAGAGAATGCAGCTTTGAGAGTACATTACAGTTCATCTATGATTAACCGGTAACTGCGAAATGTATTAATAAAAGATGGGACGTCGGTAAACATAATAATAGCTTTCAGCACACTTCATGAACTTGTTTTATATTGATAAATGGAAGATTTATTTGATGTGGTACAACTGATATCCTGTTCTGTAAACCTTCATTTGTATTCACCTCTAAAAATGGCTTCTCTGAAAAACAACCTTTAAAGGTACTTCACAATTCCTTAATGGTTTTAAGGCTGGGGCAAACTACTCTAGGTAAGGGCACAGTAATTGCTGTTTAGGTATGATGGTAAGTAATTGACTTGAGCTTTCTGTTGTGCACATTGTCTCCATCTATCTACTATGAGCTTTTCCACTATTGAAATCAATTTAGTGTTTGGGTTTAGCCAAATTTCCTTACTACACAGGGATGACATTTATAGTATGGCAAATTGGTGGCTTGATTTATGATGATTGCAATAGCCAATGGAGGCCAGCCTTAAGATCTAGATACACTTATATTACCATTCTGCACTATGCAAAAGAATCTTTCCATAGGCTGATTTTTTTTACTAAGACAAACAGACGTAATACAAAACACAGAAGTATATGGTACAATTATTAAAGCCATATTGCTTTGTGCTTAATATAAAACCACATTACATACTGCACTGAGTGCTACATAAATCTATTTGGTTTGCCCTATGCCTGAAACGGTTCATCTAGTGAAAAACTTGATGGACCTGCAACATATTTTCTATGGAGTTCACATGGTAAAATATCTACATCCATATGATAAGTAGAGATAATCTAATCTTTTGAAATTCGAATTCAATAGGTGTCACAAAATTTTCCCAAAAATGTGATTCACAGGGAATCAGTTCTCTGTGAATCTTAATACAGCAAAGCCTCCAGTTGCCCTGAAATGGTGTGTGTATCACGCTGAGGTCTCCTAAGACTGTATCCAACCTCTTTTCAAGCTGTTTAACACAAGCCTACCTTTACTAATGTCAAAGCAATCTCCCCAAAGAAATGGAGGGTTGCTCGGTAGTAACCAACAACCCATTTAATTACACAGTGCACTGAGACTTTTCATGTTTTTATAAATGAACAAACAGTCCAAAAATTATCCCTCTTAGTCATTTGTGATTAGGCAAACCATTCTGTGCAAATCACTGACTCAAAGTGTTGGTGCTGCATGTAGAGGTAACATATTCCTGCTGTGACTGAGACCAATGATGTTGCCATATATTCCATAATGCCCTCCGCTTCATCCCCATTAGTATGCTTGCTGGAGGCAAAGGTGGCCAACCGTGGCTTGCTTTTGGTAGTACTAATGCCCAGATGGCTGGTGCCAGTGGTTGTGGCAGTACTTCTGCTGCTGCTAGCAGCTCCCACATTCTTAGTCATTGTATGTATTTTTTCTTATACACTACGTCGTCCATTGCCATTGCCACTTTTTCTTTATTCATACATTATGTATAACACTAATATTAACTTTTGACAATCTTTCAACCCCAATTATTCAACCTTTGTCAAACAGTACAGTTAGGTAGGTACACTACCAAAAAGCCAGCACCTGCAACAAGGCACTGTATTGGTGTGTGCACATAAATAAATTGGCTACCAAAATTGCTGTGCAAATGAAAATATATACAGTATGTTGCTTGCGACATGCACTTGTGATATGGCAAACATGAAATGGGCAATATTCAGGACTGCAGATGCAGTGCTTGCTAAGTAAGCTTAGTTCAGTAGATGAAAAATACATCATGCTTATGACGCACCCCCTGGGCCATATTCTTTAGGGGAATACCCGGAGCCGGATCACATGGGGGTTGTAGTCTCCGAGTGGCTGTGACCCAGTCCGTGCCCAGGGTGTCAAGCTCAGTGTGTGGCAGTCCTTACTGATGTTACTAAAGTTCTTTATGTCGACTACGCCACCCGTTGAATTGCGGTCACTACGGCCGCCGCTGCAGCAGGGTCCGCTGAGGCTGATGGTGTTTGTGCAGCTAGGTAGTATAACCCCCAACGGGAGGGGTATAGCCTCAGGGGGTCAGGTGCAGAGGATGGTGGTTGTGGAAGTGCAGGGATGATGGTAATGAGAGTCAGAGTCGGGTTGTGCAGTTCAGGGTTTTTACTTACTGCAGATGTTCCGGTCACTCCGGCCTTGAGTGACCACCCGAGCCGTGCTGCGTCCACCAGGTCCTGGACTCGGCCAACCCCCAAGTAGTTCTGGAGCGTGGTTCTGAGCTCCCGTTCTGTCCTGTCCTCGTCTCTGGCCTTCCCCACCAGGGATCCACCTATGTCCGGCTCCCTCGGGCCTCTTGTTGGCGAACCCTTGCCTCTGGGTTCCCTGACCCTATGCGTGGTCTGCCTTCCGGGTGGATATGGTGGGTGGCCGTGGCAGATGCTGCCCACGGCCTCCGGTCTCTGGCTGAGGTATGTTGTAGCCCCCCACCAGTTTGGGATCCGGTACCCTGTTGCCAACTCTTCACCCTGTGATTATATTTGGGCTCTCAGAGTTCCTTCTTTCTCCCCCTCTGGGTCTTTCGTTCTCCTCTCTCTCTCTCTTGGGCTGGGGCTGCTCTGCTCTTCTGCTCTCTTCCACTCCTCTGCAAAGGCTTACCAACTGTCTTCTCACAGACTGACTGACTGTGGCTGACTGACCCTGATCTTAGATGGTGCCCACCTTATATACTCCCTCTATGTGTGAGCTCAGGTGACCAGCACCCAATGAGCTCCTAACTTTACCCAGGCTGCTCCCCCTATCTGCCCCTACACTACTGGGATGATCCACCCCCCCTCCCACTCCAGCCAAGGACAGACTCGGTCGTACCTGCACATTTCTAAGTGGGAGTACCGTTGGTCTGTTCCTCGGAAATGGGATGTGTGTAGTGCATGCAGCTTTCTGAGCTCAGTTCCACACTCCATCCTTACCCGGGAGTGGAATATCACACCTCTGGGTTGAGGTGCAATACCCCTGTAGCAGCCGAATCCTCAGGGTGCTACATTCCCCCCTGGTAAATCACAGCACGTCCTCGGGCTGCAAGATATAAAAAACACCAAAACATACATTTTTTTCATAAACATAAACATATAAAACATATAAAACACCATATATATCAGCATAAACTTTTCATATAAACTTTTCATAAAAACATTCTTGTCTTCTGGTACCTCCGGTCACGGTGCAACTTGTGACCGGGTAAAGTGCGACAGTCTCTTGAAGAAACACGGTTTCCTATAAAACCGGTAGGGGGCGCTTTAGGAAGCGCAACTATATACAAGGGAAGGTATGGCCGCTCTCAGTCCTCGGCCAGGTATTGGGAAGGATTGACCGCTCTCAGTCCTCGGTCAGTGGGAATAGGGACACACGGGGTTAACAGTTCAGTTTTCTGGTCCCAACGGGGACTATAATAGCAGCAACGGTTCACTGTGCCCCGACGGGCAACTATATACAGCTTCTACTCTGCTGTACTCAACGACGACGTCCTCCTGCTCTTTCTTTGTGATTAACTTTAGCTTCAGACCCGTCCGGGTCCTCTTGCTCCTCCTCACACCGCAGCTCCTCCTCCGTCAGGCGATGCACATGGAGGGCGTAGGGTCCTTTGGCACACTTGTGCCGGGTGAAGGTGACCTCGTCCCCTATATACAGGTCATGTCCTCTGTGTCCCTCCGATAGGTGGGACTCAACGTCTCTTCTTGTCACGAAGACGTCGCCTGGGGTGCGGTGATCTCGGATGAAGCCCCACCCGTGCTGCATATTAAACTTGATCACAGTCCCGGTGGAAGGGGGACCATGAGCTGCACGGGGACTCCTCCTGGCCCGGCTCTTCTGCTCCGCGCTCTTTATTTGGGCTTGTTGTTCCCGGACCCGCCTCTCTCTCCGCTCCCTCTCGAAGACCTCGAGCTGCTGCCGGCAGCACTCTGCACGCTCCGCTGCAGCTGCCCGGGTCTCCTGAGTGAACCCCATGAGATCTTCTCCGGTGGGGTCCCTCTCAAACTGTGCCTCCTCTAGCGGGGGCGAGGTCCTTTTTACGGCTTTGGAACCGGAATCAGGGGTTCGTCTAGGGGTCTCTCTTTCCGGAGTCGGGGATGGTGAAACTCCGGTGGCCATATAAAGGGCTGCCCATCCGGGCACGTATGTTGGGCGAACAGATCTTCTCCCAGATGCGGCACTCTTGGTTTTATGGGCGCGGTGGTGGTGGCGCCCGGGTTGCCCAGGCCTTGCGGCCAGGCCTGGGGCACCTGGAAAGTGAAGGGCACCGTAAGGACGGCGGCGCCCTGGGCTACTTGGCCCTGCGACCAGGCCGGTGGCTCCGCGGAGGTAGGGGGCGCTGTTGGTATTGCGGCGCCCGGGGGTACTAGGCCTTGCGACCAGGCTGGTGGTACTTCCTGCTTGGTCACGCTCGGGGTCGAGGCGTGTGACGTCACAGGGGTCGCGGCTGCGGCTTCCGGTTGAGGCCTAGTCTGTGGCGGTGACGTTGCGGTTACGGGCACGGCAGGGGGTACTTCGGGCTCTGCGACGGGGAGCTGGGGCAGGTACGCGGTTTCCCGGTTTGGGGTAGAGACGTCCCCTTTACCTGCCTCCTTTCGTTCGGCTCCCTTCTCGGCGCCGTCTCCGGCCTTCAGTCCTCCTGCGCCATCCTCAGAGGCGGTCTGTCTCCTCGTCTCGGGTGGCGTGCTCCGCTGACGAGTCTCGGTCTGCTGGGCCATCTCTCGGCTCCACTCCGCCAACGTCTCTCGTTGCACCTGGGCCATCCTCCGTGCGAGGCCCTCCAGCGCAGTCTGTGCACACTCCCGATCTCGGGGGAGCTGTGCCAAGACCTCCACTAAGCCTAGTGGGGTCGTTGCTTCTAGCAGGCTCCTGACCAACGGGTCGGTGCTGCTCTGCTCTCCTCCCGTTGTCTCCAGCAGGCCTTCTGGAGTGGCGACCTGCAACAGGCTCCTGACCACTGGGTCGGTGCTGCCTGGAGTGGCGGCCCGCGTCAGGCTCCTGACCACTGGGTCGGTGCTGCCTGGCTGTCCCTCCATCTCCGGGTAGGCTCTTTCTGGACTCTGCTCCAGGCTTCTTGTCTCCGGGTGCGCTCTCTCCAGACTGCTCCAGGCGACACCCATCTTTGTTCTCTTGTTCTCAGTCCTCCCACTTCGAGGGCGGTCCCGGGGCCACTTGGTGATTGTCAGCTCCAGGGGCAGTTCTTTCACGCTGACAGACACCTCTAGCATCACAGTCTCTGTTGGTGGGGGCGGTTTCCACTTTTGGCGCCATGTTCGGTCCTGGCCCACGATGGGAGGCGGCCTCTTGCCACCCTCTGGCACGCCCATAATGGCGTCCGCTCTTCCAAGGCGGGAAACCTTTGGAAATGGCGGGAATCGTCTCCCAGTGGCGGGAAACTCCATGGATGGCGGGAAAAAGCTGCAAATGGCGGACAACCGGCGGGAATCGATCTGTGATGGAGTCCGATGGCGGGGACCCTCCGGGACCGGCGGGAGACTTCTTTTTGAGGTAAACTTGTTCTTTTCTTCAGGCACGCAGTACCCGGGTGTTACGGGCACGTGATCCTGCCGACTACGCCAAAGTTGACGCACCCCCTGGGCCATATTCTTTAGGGGAATACCCGGAGCCGGATCAGATGGGGGTTGTAGTCTCCGAGTGGCTGTGACCCAGTCCGTGCCCAGGGTGTCAAGCTCAGTGTGTGGCAGTCCTTACTGATGTTACTAAAGTTCTTTATGTCGACTACGCCACCCGTTGAATTGCGGTCACTACGGCCGCCGCTGCAGCAGGGTCCGCTGAGGCTGATGGTGTTTGTGCAGCTAGGTAGTATAACCCCCAACGGGAGGGGTATAGCCTCAGGGGGTCAGGTGCAGAGGATGGTGGTTGTGGAAGTGCAGGGATGATGGTAATGAGAGTCAGAGTCGGGTTGTGCAGTTCAGGGTTTTTACTTACTGCAGATGTTCCGGTCACTCCGGCCTTGAGTGACCACCCGAGCCGTGCTGCGTCCACCAGGTCCTGGACTCGGCCAACCCCCAAGTAGTTCTGGAGCGTGGTTCTGAGCTCCCGTTCTGTCCTGTCCTCGTCTCTGGCCTTCCCCACCAGGGATCCACCTATGTCCGGCTCCCTCGGGCCTCTTGTTGGCGAACCCTTGCCTCTGGGTTCCCTGACCCTATGCGTGGTCTGCCTTCCGGGTGGATATGGTGGGTGGCCGTGGCAGATGCTGCCCACGGCCTCCGGTCTCTGGCTGAGGTATGTTGTAGCCCCCCACCAGTTTGGGATCCGGTACCCTGTTGCCAACTCTTCACCCTGTGATTATATTTGGGCTCTCAGAGTTCCTTCTTTCTCCCCCTCTGGGTCTTTCTTTCTCCTCTCTCTCTCTCTTGGGCTGGGGCTGCTCTGCTCTTCTGCTCTCTTCCACTCCTCTGCAAAGGCTTACCAACTGTCTTCTCACAGACTGACTGACTGTGGCTGACTGACCCTGATCTTAGATGGTGCCCACCTTATATACTCCCTCTATGTGTGAGCTCAGGTGACCAGCACCCAATGAGCTCCTAACTTTACCCAGGCTGCTCCCCCTATCTGCCCCTACACTACTGGGATGATCCACCCCCCCTCCCACTCCAGCCAAGGACAGACTCGGTCGTACCTGCACATTTCTAAGTGGGAGTACCGTTGGTCTGTTCCTCGGAAATGGGATGTGTGTAGTGCATGCAGCTTTCTGAGCTCAGTTCCACACTCCATCCTTACCCGGGAGTGGAATATCACACCTCTGGGTTGAGGTGCAATACCCCTGTAGCAGCCGAATCCTCAGGGTGCTACACTTACTTCTCTTAGAAATCTGAATATTTCCGGCAGTGCCACCAGCTCAGAACTGGCAACAACCAGTGTGACCCTGCTAGACTCTCTGCTGTTTAGGGAACTGATCTTCATGGAAGAATTGCAGTCAAAAATCCATATCTTCAACATATAGTTATATAGTTTCATAGGTTGAAAATAGACCTAGGTCCATTGAGTTCAACATGGAAAGAAGCAGCTCAACTATGTATGATAATAACATTGGAACTGGGGTACAGAAAAATGTCAGCAGGCTCTGTGGACCGATGAGTAAAAATTTTAAATATTTAGTTGTAACATAAGGCAGTTTGTTCGTCAATGAGCTGCAGAGAGGTGCAATAATGAGCGTTTGCAGTCAACAGATTAATGGTGTCCTCACTGCTGAGAAATACAGGCAGATACTTATCCATCATACAGTACTATCAGGTAGGCTTCTGGTTAGCTACACATTTATTCTGCAACAGGATAATGTCCCCAAACAAACAGCTAATGTTATTAAAGGGATTATCCAGACTTAGGGTACAAGTCTCCAGTTACTCTATACAGACTTATGAATACTTACTTTGTGTGCTCTGCACGCTATGATGATTCTCCGGTGCTGGTGCTGGGAGTGGGTGTTCATGTGGCCGCAAGTATGTGATTTGCATACATGCGGTCATGTGTTGACTAGATATAGCCGGCCTCACTCACTGCAAGTGTATTGAGCGAGGTTGGACACAGTCTAGTTGGAATGTGGGCGGAGGTATGAAAATCGCATACTTGTGTTCACATAGCTGCCTGCTCCCGATGTCAGCATTGGAGAGTCCTCACAGCGCATAGTGCATGCAGTGTGAGGATTTATACCTCTGCAGTCACAAAGAGTGACTGCAGACTTGTAGCCTAAGGCCAAACAACCCTTTTAAGAACTATCTTGAGTGTAAAGTAAAACAAGGAGTCCTGGAAATGAAATGGCCCGAGTATTTCCGGGTTGCTCGGGCGGGAACTCGGGTCCCCTCCCTGCATGTTTGGCGCTCTTTAGAGAGCCAATGAACATGCAGGGATTGCCTGCCATGCACTGTAATGCCGTAGCCATGTTGGTTGTGGGCATTACAGTGATTGGCTGGCCGCACAGCGTCATCAGGTCTATATCAGACCTGGCGCCGCCATGCTCGTCACAGTCACTCCGGATCAGACAGTGTAGGGAGAGGTGTTGCTGCTGTGTCAGGGAGAGATTTGATCGTGTATTAGGTAGTGTAGGGAGAAAAACCATACATTACACATATCCATCTTAACAAACAGTCCTTCTGAGGACTAATCCATCTACAGAGACATCAGGCAGGCAGGGTGTATAGGCAGGCGGTGTATATAGCAGACTGCAGTGCATATAGCACAAGAGGCTCCATTCCAATTCTGCCTTCTGCTGCTGTTAGATATTTCTATACAAAGGCCCAGGTCTCAGGGGCCAGGAATACTTTTCTTTGGATCTTAATCCTCATTATTTGCTTAACAATCCAGAGAACACCATTTTTTCTGCGCCATTTGCTTGTTGGCACTGCAGAATACAGCCAGGTCCTTTCCATATTACAGCGCTAGAAATCCAGCTATTTAAAACTGTGTTTTCTTCGTCAAACGGATCACATATACGTTGTCAGAAAATACTGCCATTTCTGGCCTCCATTAAAAGTTTCCTTTAGTGTGTCATTGAAGCAATTCACCACAGTTTGCTGTTCAAACTACTTACCTACAGGCCAGGTATTTAAAACTGTGTTTTCTCCGTCACACTGATCACATATACGTTGTCAGAAAATACTGCCAATTCTGGCCTCCATTAAAAATTTCCTTTAGTGTGTCATTGAAGCAATTCACAGCAGTTTGCTATTCAAGCTACTTACCTACAGGCCAGGTATTTAAAACTCTGCTTTCTCCGTCACACGGATCACATATACGTTGTCAGAAAATACTGCCATTTCTGGCTTCCATTAAAAATTTCCTTTAGTGTGTCATTGAAGCAATTCACACCAGTTTGCTGTTCAAACTAGTTACAAACATCCCAGGTATTTAAAACTCTGCTTTCTCCATCACACGGATCACATATACGTTGTCAGAAAATACTGCCATTTCTGGCCTCCATTAAAAATTTCTTTCAGTGTGTCAGTGAAGCAATTCACACCAGTTTGCTGTTCAAACTACTTACCTACAGGCCAGGTATTTAAAACTCTGTTTTCTCTATCACACGGATCACATATAAGTTCGCTCCAAACTCAGTCATTTGTAGTGATCTTGGAAGATACTGTCCTCCATTTAAAATGGGCAAGGCACGTGGCAAGGGACGGGGAAATGGACGTGATGGTAATGGTGCATGCAGAGGCCGAGGACAAGGCCGTGGGCAAGCCGAAATTGTGCCACAACAAACACCCACATCTTCTCGCCTGACCTTTCTGTCCTAAATTCTAGGGGACCGCAGCACACCACTATTGAACCCAGAACAGTGTCAAAAGGTTGTTGGTTGGATAGCGGATAATGCTTCCAGTCACTTAGCCACCACCACCACCACCCTGTCTTCCACACGGTCAAGTCTCAGTAGCCGTGAGTCTGGACCGCATATTCCTCACCCTGATCCTCCTTCCTCCCACCATTCTGAGTACCCAGAGACAACTAATCCCACACTTGGACACTCTGAAGAGCTGTTCACTTTTCCATGTATAGATTCGGGCCTCTCGCCCAGTCCACTTGAAGCGGGGCAAGAGGAGATCACGTGTAGCGATGCCCAAATATTTGAGCAGCCACGGTCACACGAAGGCGACGGTGGGAAAGTGTCACAAGAGGTGGACGATGATGAGACACAATTGCCAGAAAGTCAGGAAGAGGACCAGGGTGCGGAAGAGGAAGACAAGGTGGTGGATGATATAGTAACTGACCCAACCAGGCAGGAGGACATGCAGAGCGAGGACAGCAGCACACAGGGGGAGGGAGGCAGAGCACCCCAACAGGCAGGAATAAGCAGTGTGGTGGCCGCAGACAGAAGGCAGACAACCGTTCCCCGTAACACCAACACGAAGGAAGTTGCCAGTACAACTGTTATGTCTTCCCAAGTCTGGTTGTTTTTTAAAGACTCTGCCGATAACCCCAAAAAGGCCATTTGCATCACCTGCCAGGCCAGCATCAGCAGGGGTGGCAAAACGACCAGCCTGACCACCACCAGCATGATAAGGCAGATGGCAGCAAAGCACCCGACTTTGTGGGCCGAACCCCAGGGTTCAGAAACAGTGTCTGCGGGTGGCACCATTGCTTCTTCCGCTGTTGTGCATGCAAGCCAATCCCCTGTCCATGGTGCATGCGAAGACGCCTCCTGCCCTGCACCTGTCGCTGCACACTCTCAAGTAGCAGCATCAGGAAGCACGTCCTTGTCCTTGTCCCAGTGCAGCGTTCAGTTGTCCATACCCCAGTCCTTGGAACGCTATCACAAATATGCAGCCAACGCCCCACAGGCAACACTACTAAATTCTCACATTTCACGACTGCTTGCGCTCGAAATGTTGCCTTTTAGGCTCGTGGAGATGGAAGCATTCCGCAACCTGATGGCGGCGGCCGTCCCTCGGTACTCGGTCCCCAGCAGCCACTATTTCTCCCGGTGTACCGTCCCCGCATTACACAAGCACGTGTCCCAAAACATTAGCTGTGCTCTTAACAACGCAGTTACCGGTAAAGTCCACCTAATCACGGACACGTGGACAAGTGCTTGTGGGCAGGGACGGTACATCTCGCTGACGGCACACTGGGTTAACATAGTGGAAGCCGGGACCTAGTCGGACCTTGGGACGGAACACATCCACCCGACGCCAAGGATTGTGGGCCCTAGGTCAATCAGTGTTTCCTCTACGGTCTACAGCTCCTGCACCTCATCCTCCTCAGCCTCCTCTTCAGCCTCCGTCTCCGAAATGACCACATCAGTCACAATCTGTAAGCACTGCAGCACTGCCTCGGCCAAGCGGCAACAGGCTGTGCTGAAGCTAATATGCTTAGGTGAAAAACCGTACAATGCTGAAGAGTTGTGGACAGCTCTGAAAGAGCAGGGAGATCTGTGGCTCACACCGCTGAACCTACAGCCAGGCATGGTCGTGTGTGACAATGGCCGGAACCTGGTGGCGGCTCTGAGGCGAGGCGAGCTCACACACGTACCATGCCTGGCCCATGTGCTTAACCTTCTGGTTCAGCGGTTTCTCAAATCCTACCCGGAGCTGCCGGATCTGCTTGTTAAAGTATGCCCCCTGTGTGCCCATTTTAGAAAGTCCGCTACAGCTTCCGCCGCCCTTGCAGTGTTTCAGCAGCATTTGCAGCTTCCGGCTCACAGACTGGTTTGTGATGTCCCCACGCATTGGAACTCTACACTGCAGATGTTGGGAAGGATTTGTGAGGAGAAGAGGGCAGTTGTTGAGTACCAGCATCAACAAGGCCATCGGTTTTCAGTTCAGACTCCACACATAAGACCTCAGGAGTGGACATGGACGTCAGACATATGTACCATCCTCCAAAACTTTGAGGAGTCCACCAAGGTGGTGAGCGGCGATGACGCCATAATTAGCGTCACCATCCCGCTTCTCTGTCTTCTGAATCACTCTCTGTTCACAATCAATGAGGATGCATTGCAGGTGGAGCACGATGAGATGGAGCAAGGAACCATACAGGGATATTACACACAGCCAAGCCTCATCTCATCCCAACGTGGATTTGGTGACAATGAGGAAGAGGAGGAGGAGGAGGAAGGACAGGAGTTAGTTTCATGCACTTTAGACGGTACTACCTGCACAGCTGTCATACCGTATGTTCAGCATGGATGGCCAGAGGACAGAGAGGAGGAGGAAGAGGAGGAGGAGGAGAGCATGATTAATCATCCTCTTGGTGAGGACACAGAAGTCTTGCCTGTTAGTAGTCTGGCACGCAAGGCTGAATTTATGTTACGCTGCCTTTCCAATGACCCTCGCGTTCTCAAAATTTTGAGTGACCGTCATTACTGGTTGGGGACACTTCTAGACCCACGCTACAAGGAGAAGTTTATATCTCTTATTCCTGAGGCGGACAGGTCTACAAAAATGGGGCAGTATCAGAAGGTCCTTGTTGCAGAACTATTAAAAAAATTCCCATCTGAAAACGCTGGCGGCAGAGGGCACACTTCGTTGGACAACCAAGGAGTACAAGCAAGAGAGACACAACTTCAATCCAGCAGAGGCAGGGGAACACTATCAAAGTTCTGGGAGAGTTTTCTCAGACCCTTCCATCGCACAGGCCCTGAGGCGCGGGGTACTCTCACAAGGAGTGCAAAGTTTGGGAAGATGCTGAGGGAGTACCTTGCCGACCATACGAATGTCCTCCGTGATTCCTCTGTGCCTTATAATTATTGGGTATCCAAGCTGGATACGTGGAATGAACTGGCTCTCTATGCTTTGGAGGTCCTGGCCTGCCCTGCCGCCAGCGTTTTATCAGAGCGGGTTTTTAGTGCCGCTGATGGAATTCTAACTGATAAGCGCATCCGTCTGTCAACTGAAAATGCTGACAGGCTGACTCTTATAAAAATGAACAAGGGCTGGATTGGGCCAGACTTCTCAATACCACCGAATAATAGCAGCGTAACATAAATTCAAATCCAGTGTCTTTTCTTGGGAGGTGTATTCCCATGCACTTTTTCACACCCACACATGGGTATATGCTTCCTGATTTTGTCTATTTGCTCTTGTCCTCCTCCTTCTCCTCATCCTCCACCACCATATTACCATGGTGACCGTGGTCCGTGATGCAACACCCACATAATTTTTTTAAAGGGTGTTTATGATGGCCGTGAATTTTTTTTTTATACAGTATGTTCATGTATACCCCTCAGCGGTAAATTGTTGTCAGCCCATACACTTAGTGCATGGGCATTACAAGAATAGGAAGCCCACTCCTTTCTAATGGGAACATTTTTTTATGAGGCCCTCCTCCACGTCTCTTCCAAGGGGCATTGAATTGCCTCCAAATTTTTGGCAGCCCTTGCATTCACTGCATAGGCCAACACTATGGGAGACTCTCTCCTTTCTAATGGGAATTTGTCGTTACTGTGGCCCTGCTCTGTGTGTCTCTAAATTCTTAGTGGGGTTTTTCCTAAAATTGGTCAGCCGTTAGACTCACTGCATACGTTATGTATAGCAGACCCTCAACTTTCTAATGGGAACATGTCGTACTTGTTACTGTGGCCCTGCTCTGTGTGTCTTTAAATTCTTAGTGGGGTTTTTCCTAAAATTGGTCAGCCGTTGGACTCACTGCATACCCTATAACTGTATAGCAGACCCTCTCCTTTCTAATGGGAACATGTCGTACCTTGTTACTGTGGCCCTGCTCTATGTGTCTTTAAATTTTTAGTGGGGTTTTTCCCAAATTTTGGCAGCCCTTGCAGTCACAGCATGGGCATTACCACTATAAGAGACCCGCACCTTTATAATGGGAACATTTTTTTTACTGAGACCCTCCTCTATGTCTCTTCAAAGTGGTATTGGGTTGCATCCAAATTTTTGGCAGCCCTTGCAGTCACTGGATACACAATAACAGTATAGGAGACTTGTTAATAATGGGAGCAAAAAAGCATAGCCGGCTGGTGGCTCTCTAACAATAGCTATGGCCAACTGCTGGCCTTTTAAGAATAGCAAGGGCCGTCTGATGTCCCTGTAAAAATAGGCTTTATGACTTTCAGAGTCCCTCCATCATAAATAAAAAAGGATGTGTCTTATGATGTGTCACACACCACATTGCCAGATAAGGTTGTAAAATGTTAAAGTAACATTTCCCGGTGAATGCATTTGTCTTAAAAAATAACGTAAAAAAAACAAAACAATAGGATCTTTCTTTAGTATAAAAAACAGCGTCACCAATTTAACCTCAATGTAATCACATTGTTCAGCTCATGCACCTCCTCCTCCATCTCCGAAATGATCACATCAGTCACAAGCTGACAGCACTGCAGCACTGCCTTGGCCAAGCGGCAACAGGCTGTGCTGAAGATAACATGCTTAATACTTAATTGACAAACCACCCAGCGCTGCAGAGTTGTTGAAAGCTGTAACACAGCAGCCTGATCTGTGGCTCTCACCACTGAACATACATCCAGGCATGGTCGTGTGTGACAATGGGCGGAACCTGGTGACGTAGAAATGACAGCCGGGGTAGATACGGTTTCCCTCTATGCCAGTCCTTTCACCGAGCTAAAGAATATGGCTGTGGTGAAATACAACTCCCACTGAGAAGCTGTTTCAGATTGAAAAACATTGGGCCCACCAGAGGATTTGATTCTGAAGGCTAACCTTTCTCCCCCGCTCAAGAGCCCCATAGCAGCTGCAAAGTTAGCGCTATCATGAACTTCCCTGAGGTAGAAGCCAAGGCACACCAGAGGATTCTCTGGTGGGACCGTCCAATCCTGCTGAGAAGCAGTCCTGGCTAAGAAAAGTTTGTGGAAAGGTTCCCGGACACTCTGTGGCTACATTTTTACTGAGGAGGAAACACACGCAAACACGGGGAGAACATACAAAGTCCATGCAGATGTTGTCCTTGCTGGGATTTGAACCCAGGATCCTAGCGCTGCAAGGCTTCAGTGCTAACCACTGATCCAATGTGCTGCCATTCACCCTCTAATATCTAACAGGCTGGAGAAACTTGCACCTACTGCCACTCTATCTTCAGCTCCTTTGTGAGAAAATGTATTTGGGCAGCCACTCAGTCTACCAAATAAAATTCCTGAGAAGGAAATTCGGGATGGCTTCGCTATTGGTACTGGGGGCGTGCTAATACCATGGCGTTGTACCATAGTTTGCTGGACATATTCCAGGCTGGTAGGAGGCAAGGAAATTCCAATAGAAAAGTACCAGCAGTAATGTTCAGGCCACATTTCAAGTGCAAGCAGCTTTAGAAGACTTCCTGGGAGAATTGACACACAGGGTAGATACGGTTTCCCTGTATGCCAGTCCTTTCACCGAGCTAAATACAACTCTCAGCCAAAAAAGTTGTGGACTGGCTCCGTACCGTCCCTGGCCACATTCACCTGTCCACGTGTTTGTGGTTAGGCGGTCCTTCCCAGTAAGTGCACTGGGTAGGGCACGGGTAATGTTGTGGGACCCGTGCTTGTGGAAGGTGGAGGCGATACCGGGAAATATAGTGGTGGCTGGGGACCGAGTATGGACACCCGGCCGCTGCCGGCATGAGGTTGTGAAAAGCTTCCGCCTCCACGAGCTTAAAAGGCCATATTTCAAGTGCAAAGAGCTGCCCAGAAATCTGGCAGTTTAGTGTCGGGGCCTGTGGGTGGGTGGGTGGCTGGCTGCATACTTGCACTTGCATTCCAAGTAACAGAAAACTAAGCAGATGGTGGCCTCTATCATCATCATGGCCTCACCTTGGCACTATGAACTCTCCTGAAGGAGAAGCCAGGGCCCGCCGGAGGAGTCTCCGGTTCTCTGGTGGGCCCGTCCAACCCTGCCGAAAAGCAGCCCTGGCTAAGAAAAGTGTGGGGGAAGGTTCCCGGACACTCTATGGCTGCTTTTTTTAATGTGGATCGGCCATGCTTATGCATGTTATTTCTCAAAACACATTACAGATCAGGCCATTGTCCAACTCTGTATTCAAGAAATTAAAAGCGCAATGAAAGATGTGTGTGTGTGTGTCAAAGCACCACCGACAAGTGCGAGTTGATGTTCGACGGGCTGCCATTGCTTCGGCAACAAGCTCAATTACAGGACTTCCTGGGAGAAATGACACGCAGGGTACATACGCTTTCCCTCTATGCCAGTCCTTTCACCAAGCTAAATACAAAAAAAGTTGTGGACTGGCTCCGTACCGTCCTTGGCCACATTCACCTGTCCACGTGTTTGTGGTTAGGCGGTCCTTCCCACTAAGTGCACTGGGGAGGGCACAGGTAATGTTGTGGGACCATTGCTTGTGGAAGGCGGAGGCGATACCGGGAAATATAGTGGTGGCTGGGGACCGAGTATGGACACTCGGCCGCCGCCGGCTTGAGGTTGTGAAAAGCTTCCGCCTCCATGAGCCTAAAAGGCCACATTTCAAGTGCAAGCAGCTGTCAAAAATTTGGCAGTATAGTATTGCATCCTGTGGGTGGGTGGGTGGCTGCCTGCATACATGCTCTTGCATTCCAAGGAATGGGGTAGGGACAACTGAACGCTGTAGTGGGACAAGGATGTGGACGGTAATTGTTGAAAGTCTGCAACGGCAGGTTCATGGCGGGAGGCATCTTCGCATGTGCCAAGGATCACTTATGATGGGCACACTTTTAGGCAGTGACCTGGGAGTCAGAGATGCTTCCAGAGGTCTTATCCATGCTGTTCCCATGGCTTTTCAGCACTTTATGCATGTGTCTGATGATGTGTCACACACCACATGGCCAGATAAGGTTGTAAAATGTTAAAATGACATTTCCTGGTGAATGCATTTGTCTTGGTTGAAAGCAATGCAAAAGTGCAAAAACGCATAAAAAACGCTACGTCTGAACATAGCCCAAGTTGTGGAGGAGTATTTTTGTTTCTGGTTATTTATTTTGCCTTATATACAAGTCGTTACCCTGGAAAGGATGTTCCTTAACCCTAGAACGCATGACCATAAAAATCTACACTTTCACATACCTGGGGCCTTTTAGGCCCGTGTGCAAATAACATGGAATAACTCAAACAAAAATGAAAAACAACTATATACCTGAGGAATACCTAGAGTTTCAAAATTCTAACTAAAGTAATCTTGCAGAAAATAGAAAACAATTAACAGGGTGGGCCTAAAAGGCCCCAGGTATGCGTTCTAGAGTTAACATATTTTTCCAGGAAAATCCATTTTTGTTTAGTTTTTGTATGTTTTATTGTGAGTCTGTAAAAGTGGTGTAATACTCTGACCACGTTGCTGACAGCAGTGATCTGGGAGTCAGAGATGGTTCCAGGGGTCTTCCCGATGCTGTTCCCATGTCATTTGAGCACTGTTCCCATCGATTTGGGCAATTTTTAGGCCCTCTGCAGACCACTGGGGGGAGCCGTCTGAAAAATGCTCGAGTTTCCCATAGACTTACACTGGGCTCGTTGTTCAGGTCGAGCACCCGAGTATTCCAATTTGCTCGACCCGAGCAACGAGTACCCGAGCATTTTAGTGCTCGCTCATCACTAATTAGCACTTTAACTTTTAATGCATTCTTACGTTGCAACATTATGTTCAACACTTGCCTAAAACTTTTGCACAGTACTGTTCACTAGACAGTAATGATGAGCGGATTAATCAACTGCGAATCGACTTTATGCAGAATGCACAGTACTTTATAGGCTTTAAAATCACTGGCTGATGGATAGCTTTAAAGGGTTGTTCATATTTCATTGAATGCGTTAAAATCCAATTTCAATTCTAAAGGTGAAAATTTGGAGATTAAATTAGATTTCTAATTAATTGTCATTGGCACCAATGTGTTACCACTGACTTTTTATGTGTTTTCCTCTCATTGTCTCGCAAAACATTTCTCCAATGGTCTCTTTTCATCATTTCAACCTTTATGTACATGATGAGGATCATGTGAGGAACAGAATCTGAGCACACACAGTCAACTGACAGCCACCCGCCAACACTAACTACTTGGATTGGGGAAAATACAGATCCTGATTTCTACCTTTTGCCACCATTGTTGAAGGAGGGTGGCGGGCTGAAGAAGATGCCGTGGCAACAGAGGGGTTAGATGTGTTGCAAGTTGTCTCAAGTTATGTTTTAATATGTGTGCTGTGTGTGTTATGATTTGTGTGATAAAGTGTGTTATGTTTTAATCCGTATGGCTGTTTTTATATGTCGCTTCTCCTATAGGCTTTGCCTAAGGCCGTCCCTGGGAATGCGGGAGGTCTGTCCACTAGGGGAACCATACAGCAGATAGGGACATAGTTTGCATTACACTGCATAGGACACCAGACAGTTAACGCTGGGATTAGCCCACAGTTTGGAAGGGGTTAGAGGATTTTATAAAAAACTATTTTCTGGGTTGCAGCGAGTCAGGGTGTGGAGTCCATGTACAAGAGAGTGGAGTAGGAGAAGGAAGGCTAACAGGGAAACAGGTTCCAGAAAGCAGATACAGCAGGAAGGTAAAGTATTTTGTCAGTGTGCATTTTCTGAAAATAATGGGGGAACATCTAGCTCTACAACTGGATGCTGGGACAGTCTTGGGCCTAAGGTCCGTGTGTAAATGAATTAAAGTAAAGACGAACATGTTAATCCAGGCCCCCGGTCTTCTGTCTTGCTTGCAGCTGGATCCGGTCCTAAGGACGGAGCGGTAACAAACAAGATAGGAGACCTGAGGTCCGGGTTAACAGGTTCGTCTTTACTGTGCAATTCATTTACCCACTACTGCAGCATCCAGATTAAGACAGAGTCTTTTTGTGGTAATGGAGTTTCCTTTGTTTTGTGTCCTAACAGTCTTTGTCCCCATGCTGTCCTGAGATCCACTATCCTTCGCTCCCCATGTGACTTGGCCGACATCTTCCTCTTCTGGGAGATGGAGGTCTGCTTCTCAATACCTCTTCCGGACCTTAGGCCCAAGACTGTCCCGGCATTCAGTTGAAGCATTAGACGTGACCCCATTGATTCCATGGTGCTGTACATGAGGAGGGGTTACATGAAAAACACAAATACAAATTACAATGAACAAACTAATAGTGACAGACAGGTACAGACAGGAGAGGAACCTACACTTACGGCCTTACATTCTACAGGATAATGGGGAAGGAGACAGTAGGTTCGGGAGCTTCAGCAGCTCTGGTGTTGGTGAGGTGGCAGTGGGGTTATTGCTGGCTGTAAGCTGTTCTGAAGACATGAGTTTTCAAGTTCTGCTTGAAAGTTCTGAATGTAGTGGATAATCGGATGTGTTGGGCCACAGAATTCTACAGGATGAGGAGATACTCGGGAGAAGTCTTGTAGGCGATTGGATGAAGAAGGTGGAGGAGAGAAGGAGGTCTTGGGAGGACCAGAGATTACGTGGTGGGAGATATCATGAGATTAGTTCAGAGATATATGGGGAAAACAGACAGCTTTGTAGGTCAGTGTTACTAGCTTGAAGTGAATACATTGTGGAATTGGGAGACAATGAAGGGATTTGCAGAGGGGAAAAGTGGAGGAGTAGCGAGGACAGAAGGGATTAGTAGTGCAGCAGAGTTAAGGACAGACTTGAGAGGTGTGATGATGACATGGGAGATGTTGAGGTCCTAGACACCAAATGGAGTCAAGCCCATCCGTGTGATTGGGTAATTCGTAGGAAAAGGTGGTAATCACGATGCTCCAGCTGCACATCAAATGAGAAAGCAGGGTGCAAAAGCGCCGAGGCCGCCCCACAGCCATTAAGTTGCCTGCTACTGCGTATCAGGGCCGGCCCCTAACATTTTCTCTGTCAATGTTAATTTTTTTCTATAGACCAACATATTCAGCAGCCCTTTACAATTAAGCAGGGACATATACAAGCAAAACAAAATATCAATAAAAAGTAAGACAGTTTAAACAATTACAGGAAGAGTGAGGGCCCTGCTCACAAGCTTACAATCTAAAATCTACATGTTGCCTCTACCTCCTCCTACTCCACTTCCTCCACCTTCTCCTCATCTGGTCACAAAGTGCGGGCAGTGTGTGCGCGCTTTTGGCATTTTCACCTTGTTGCTGCTGGCCTATCTGCGGTGAACGCCTCATTTCTGCATTCCTGCTCACCGCCTCATATGCAACGTACTCACAAGGTGGAACTCCATAATGCTGGAGAGAATGTGCGAGCAGCAGCAGTCAATAGTGGAGTTTTAGCTGCAGTACGGATAAGTCACTCTGCAGAACACTTCTTTACTAACAATGAGTGGACATTAGTGTTGAGCGAGTATGTTCTGTTCCGAGTATGCTTGGGCGAGCTCCGAGTATTTATCGCTGCTCGGTGATATGTTTGAATCGCTCCCGTGTGCATGATTTGCAACTGTTTGACAGCTTTAATACATGTGAGGAATGTGTAAAAAATAGACATTCCTCCCATGTATTAAAACTGTCAAACAGTCGCAAATCATGCACACGGGAGCGATTCAAACATATCACCGAGCAGCTGTAAATACTCGGAGCTCGGCTCGAGCATACTCGGTGAAAGGGTTAATAGAACATACTTGCTCAACACTAGTGGACATCCATGCGGGATGTGTGTTCCGTGTTGCGCTGCTTGGAATATTCCACCTATATGGCCAGCGCTGATGATGCCTTCATCACCGTTACTATCCCATTTCTATGCCTCCTAGAAAAACAAAGCTTCAGGCAATGATGGATGAGGTGGTGGCAAAGGAGGACGAGGACTATTTACACCATTATCATGCCAGGTGTCCCCACATGCCTTGGAGGATGGGTTCCGGTACCAAAAGTGATCAGGCACACAAATGTCCAGCCAGGGGACAGTTTTGTATGATGAGGAGTAGGAGTATGAGAAGGATGAGGAACAACTGTGTTCACTGCAGGGTGGCACTCAAACCAGCTCACAGGCATCACGGGTACACAGGTTTGCACTGTACCAAAAAACATGTTTTTTGGTAAAGTACAAACAAAGGATTTTTTTCACAGTACTCCCAGAGGCTTTTTGGTAAAGTTGAAAAAGAGGCTTTTTGGCGCAGTACACATGTAAGAGTGTGACCGGGACAGTCATATGTCGCTCTTTTGTATATAAGATGATTATGACTTGTGTGTTGGGAATGCATTTCATTCTGCATAGAACCTTGTAGGCACTAAGGTGCGCAATAATGGATAAGGAAAGTTTAGGGTTAAGTATAGGTCACAGGTATGGCTAGAGCATTAGGTATAGATAAGCAAAGGGAAAAGTGCTGTGGTTGGCACTATAGTATCAGGAAGTAGTTAGGTACAGGTTACCAAACAGTTAATGTGTTCAGGAACAGCTTCATTGTGGGAGGAGCAGGACATTTAATAAGTGGGAGAACACCTGATAAGAATCAGTTAGAGTGAGAGTGAAGATGGAGAGACAGCAGTAATTGGAGGTCTGAGGCACTAGAAGCACGGGCTGTTCAGCAGCAAGTGAATGTCAGCATATACTCAGAAGCGGACATTCCTTTAACGTTCGGGGCCTATGGTCCACCTGAGGCACTGAGAAGTGTGCCTCAATATCTTCTTAGGAGAGGAAGTCGGACAAGGAATTGCAAAAGGGAATGGGCTGCAGAGCCGGACAGAGCATCCCAGGGGCTAAGAATGCCAGACCAGGAAGGGATAGCTCATGGCCAGCGAACAGCGGACATCAGAATGTGCTGTACTATGGTCTTTGAAAACGGAAGAGTTTGTGCCCAATACTGCATTTTTCAATATCATGCAAATGGACAGTTAAATAAAGTTATTATAAAACAGATTTGATGTCCCCTAATGTGTTCCTGACGTGGAAGAACTGAAGAAAGTAGAGACCTGTAACCAAAACATGAGTGTTACACACCACACACACAGCACAAGAGAATCGGGACACTGTTTATTTGTAGCGGGCAAGGGTGTGGGAAAACAGCAGCCGCTCACCATGACTACCACCTTGTCCCCTTACACACAGAGGCTTTTTGGCACAGTACTCCCAGAGGCTTTTTGGTAAAGTAGAAACAAAGGCTTTTGGCACAATACATCCAGAGGCTTTTAGGCACAGTACTCCTAGATGCTTTTTGGTAAAGTAGAAACAAAGGCTTTTTGGCACAATACACACAGAGACTTTTAGGCACAGTACTCTTAGAGGCTTTTTGGTAAAGTAGAAATAGAGACTTTTTAGCACATTACACACAGAGGTTTTTTGGCACAGTACTCCCAGATGCTTTTTGGTAAAGTGGAAACAGAGGCTTTTTGGCACAGTAGAAACAAAGTCTTTTTGGCGCACAAATGGGAAAGAGAAGGCTGCAGAGTAGAAACATTTTTTAGACACACATCATTCGTACAGACACAGTGGTATTGCAGCATTGGCGTCTCTGCCCCCTGCCAGGCAGAGACGCCGTCCCCCTTACTGCCGCGGTCCTGCTCTGGCATCTTCCGGCCTCCCTGCTGCTGCTGGTGTGCGCAGCTTCCCCGGCACTGTGCTTAGGGCGCGCGCTCCCTCCCTCTTAAAGGGGTCGCGCGGCGTCCTTAAAAGTCCCCGGCCAATGGCCGGAGGACTTTCTCTATAAAAGGCACCTCCTCCAATATGGAGGTGCCCGTGCAAGGTTGTTGCTCTGTGATTCTTACTTTGCCTCTGCAAGTCAGTCTTGTCCGCCAGTCTGATTTTCAGTCCCGTCCGCCAGTCTGATCTTCAGTCCAGTCCGCCAGTCTGACTACTTTCCAGCCCGTCAGTCTGCCTTCAGTCCAGTCCCCCAGTCTGCCTTCAGTCCAGTCCCCCAGTCTGTCTATGGGCTCTGCCCGCCTGCTTACCTGGAAGCACCTGCCTGTTACCTGCCGTGCCTGCCAGCCTGCTTACCTGGAAGCACTTGCCTGTTACCTGCCATGCCCGCCAGCCTGCTTACCTGGAAGCACCTGCCTGTTACCTGCCGTGCTCGCTTGCCTGCCTTTACCTGCCGTGCCCACCTGCCTGTTTACCTGGAAGCACCTGCCTGTTATCTGTTGTGCCCGCCAGCTTGCCTACCCGGAGCACCTGTCAGTTCCTGCCTTCTGACCCGTGGGAGTCACCTTCTCTCATACAAAGTCGGTCCCAGAGTGGCACCTGGTCCCTCTGCTCGGTCCCTCCCTGGTTCACGGAGTCGACTGAGCCGCCGTGCGACCCTGGTCAGGCCAAGTAGATACTTAGTCACACCCCTCTGGTCCCTCTTTGCACCGCAGCACAGAGGTTCCACCACCCGGATCCGTAACAGGTATAATAAAATAATTTTTGTCAGCCCACAAATAGGAAAGAGATGGCTGCAGAGTAGAAATTATTTTTAATCACGCTACTCGTACAGACACAATGGCAGAATAAAATAAAAAAATGCTGCAGAGTACAATAATTTTTTACACACACTACTCGAAAAAAAAGCTGCAGAGTATAATATTTTTTAACACACACTATGTGTATAGACACCCATATAGTATGAGGGTCCCCTAAACAGCCCCCATATAGTATGATGGTCCCCCACAAACAGCCCCCATATAGTATTATGGTCCCCCACTAATAGCCCCCATATAGCAGGATGATCCCCCACAAACAGCCCCAATGTAGTATGATGGTCCCCCACAAACAGCCCCCATATAGCAGGATGATCCCCCACAAATAGCCACCATATAGCAGGATGATCCCCCACAAACAGCTCCCATGTAGTATGATGGTCCCCCACAAACAGCCCCTATATAACAGGATGATCCCCCAAAACAGCCCCCATATAGCAGGCTGATTCTCCACAAACAGCCCCCATATTGCAGTATGATCCCACACAAACAGCCCCCATATAGCAGGAGGATCCCCCACAAACAGCCCCCATATAGCATTATGGTTCCCAACAGCACTCAAAAATAAAAAAAACTTAATCTTGCCTCATCATCCTCCTCAGTGTCCATCACCTCTTCTGTCTCATCTCTCAGTGGACGCTGGTCAATGTCACCTGCATGTGATGGTCTCCGGCAGGCCCTCGGCTGAAGGGAGGCCCGCAGCCCGCCTGCGCAAGTGACCTGAAGGAATGCCCGCGGCCTGACTAAGTAAGTGACGGAGCCTGCGGCTCTGTGCTCCATCACAATTGTTAATACCTGGTAATGTGGCCCATGGCTGGACTGGCCCATCTGGCATTTGCCAGAACTGCCAGATGGCCAGTCTGGCCCTGATAGAGGCCCACTCATTGGTGGTGAAGTGGTGTTATTATGCAGAGCGTGTTGCAACTGAAACTCCACTATTGTCTGCTGCTACTTGCACAGTCTCTCCAGCATATACACTTTCCACCTTGCTGGTATGTCGCATATGAGGTGCTGAGCAGGAAGGTAGAAGTGACGCTGCAGTGCAGACAGGCGAGCAGCAGCATGGTGAGAATGCCAAAAGCAAGCCCACACTACCCGCATTTTCAGCAGCAGCTCTGACATGTGTGGATAGTTTTTCAGAAAGCTCTGCACCGCCACGTTCAGCATATGCGCCAGGCAAGGGATGTGCATCAAACCGGCTAGGCCCAGAACTGCTACGAGACTTCGCCTATTATCGCACACCACCAGGCCAGTCTTGAGGTTCATTGGCACCAACCACTCATCTGTCTGTTGTTTCAGGCCCATCCACAGCTCCTGCTCGGTGTGGAATTTGTTCCCCAAACACATGATTTTAAGAACAGCCTGCTGTCATTTACACTTGGCTGTGCTGAAGTTGGTGGTGCAAGTCTTACTGTGACCAGATGAGGAAGGCGGTGGAGGAAGCGGAGTAGGAGGAGGCAACCTGTACAGATAAACATCCAACAATCCTAGGTGGTGGTAGGACATGAGCTAGAACGCTTTCCGCCTCTGTCCCAGCCACCACTACATTTATTTAGTGAGCAGTTTGGGAGATGTAACGTTCCTGGCCATGCTTACTGGTCCACGTTTTGGTGGTTATGTGGACCTTGCCATTGATGGCGTTGCGCAGTGCACACCTGATTTCAGTTGGACCGCCTAGAAAAGTAGTGGCGGCTAGGAACAACATCATGTTTTTTAAAACATTACATCTCCACCAGCCGGAATGGCAGCATTTCAAAGGCCAGTAATTTGGAAATGCTGTCATTCAGGATTATGGTTCATGGGTGGCTAGAGGGATATCCCCTCTTTCTCTTGAGGGTTTGGGGGATGGAAAGCTGAACACTTACATGAGAGATGCTCAGTGATACTGGTGGTGGTGCTGTCACATCCTCTCTTTGCAAGGAGGCTGGTGACCCTGTTGATCGTGAGCAGGAGGAAGAGGATGAGACCACAACAGAAGAGGGGGCAGGAGGAGGCTCAGATCGCTCATATTTTTTTATGAGGTGTATTCTACTGCACCTTGTGCTTGGTATTCATATGCCTCGTCATGCACATGGTGCTCAGGGTCAGAATATTTATGCCTCGATTGAGGTTCTGAGGCTATAGAGTGCAAACCACCCTTCTCTTGTTGTCAGCCCATTTCCTGAAGAAATGCCACACCAGGGAGCTCTTTGGAGCGGTCTTTGGTGTACTGATTTCAGTGGTGTGGTGGGCAGTAGTAGCTGACTTACTGGCTAGGGTCCACCTGCTGTGCCTTTGCACTGTGCTCCCTCTTTTGCTGTGCTGCTGGGGCAGCATGGCCACCTCTTCTTCCTTAAAACTGCACACCTTACTAGGATGACTTCCGCTCCATGTAGGGTCTAGGACTTCATCATCCCCCTCATAAACTTCCACCAACTCCTCAACTCTGCCATCTTTGCCGGTCTGCACACTGCAGAAATATGCTGAAATTGGCAACTGAGTTTCATCATCATTTGTCATGTGCTGCGGTGGTCCACTGACCGTGTGCACTAGCTCTCCCAAGTATTTATCCTCCAACATAACAAGTGGTTGGGCATCAGTGCACTCAGTCTCTTCCACTTCTGGGGCATGGCCAAGTGGATGGGCCACATAACCCCAGCCAGTGAAGTCATCAAAAAGCTGAAGAGACTGCTGCATGACTTGGGGCTCAGAGTGCTTGGCTGATTTGCAAGGGGGTGAAGTGGAAGCCGGATGACAATGGTCCTCAGATGCCAACTGTGCACTTTCTGCAGTGGACCGGGTGGAAGATAATGCAAAAGGAACTGGAACCACTCTCAGACATCCAATCTAACACCTTTTCAACATCTTGTGGCCTCATCATTCCTGCAGCTATATTCAGGCTTACGAAAGTCCAGAGGAAGGTATTATATTTGGGCACCTAGCAGGTACAGAATGACCATATCCTTTCCCTGCATCAGCTACACCAGCACAACCATCAGATCAGCAGCTACACCAGCACCACCACGGCCACGTCCATGTTCCCTATTTGATGCTCTCCTCATTTTTGGAACTGTTTTTTCTGCACACTACTCAAAAAGAGATGGCGGAACAGTAGATTTATTTATTTGCCACACTACTAGAAAACACACAGCGGTCCATAGAATCATAGAATCATAGAATGGTAGAGTTGGAAGGGACCTCCTGGGTCATCTGGTCCAACCCCCTGCTCAAAGCAGGATTCACTAAATCATCTCAGACAGATGTCTGTCCAGCCTCTGTTTGAAGACAGAAAAATTATTTCTTTGGCCTACAAATGGTAACGAGATGGCCGATGCCAATTATTATTGTTCAGACTATTAGAAAACACACAGCAGTCCAGAAAAATTATTTCTTTGGCCTACAAATGGCAAAGAGATGGTTGATGCCAATTTATTATTTCTCAAACTGCTAGAAAACAAACAGTGGTCCTGAAAATGTATTTCTTTGGCCTATCAATGGCAGCAAGATGACTGATGCCAATTATTTATTTGCAACACTAATAGAAAAAAAAGAGACCAGAAAAATAATTTCTTTGGCCTACAAATGGCAGCGAGATGGCTGATTTCAATTATTTATTTCTCAGACTACTAGAAAACACACAGCAGTCCTGAAAAATTATTTCTTTGGTCTACAAAAGATAATGAAATGGCTTATGACAATTATTTATTTCTCAGACTACTAGAAAACATACAGCGGTCCAGAAAAATTATTTCTTTGGCCTACAAATGGCAATGAGATGGCTGATGCCAATTATTTATTTGCAACACTACTAGAAAACACACATCGGCTTAAAGCAACAGTACTCCCACAGGCTGGGGGGTGGGTGCAGAATACACACTGCGGTTTAAAGGAACAGTACACCCACAGGCAGTGGGTGCAGAGTACACACAGCAGCTTAATGGACCAGTACTCCCACAGGTGGTGGGTGCAGCGTACACACAGTGGCTTTTGGCACAGTACTCCCACTTCAGCTGTGTCCTATCCTTACAATAATATGAGCAGAATGGCGACGGCATTCATGATCCTGCCTTTATACAGGCTGGGTCACGTGGTGCGCCGGCTAATCACAGCCACGCCAATACTTGGCATGACTGTGATGGCTCCGGAAGTGCCCACAGTCTAAAAGCTTGTTTATTGGCTGCGCTGCGGCTTTTCAACAAGCTTTGCTAGAATGGCAAACCCGAACAGCAAACCGGATGTAGCAGTAAATAGTCTGTGTTTGAGGTTTGGTACCGGACACTAAGTGTCTGGTATGGACCCCGAACTTTACCTTTCTGGTTCGCTTATCCCTAAACGTGAGTAACAAACTGTGGGGTCCACTTTATGGTGTTACTGTGTCACCCTAGCCTGGATGCCACAAGTGTAATTAAATCTGTGTCTGAGAGCAAGGGGGAGGTTCTCTAGTCAGGGGAACATTAGCATGCAATGCCTCCTGTCTCAGGCCAGTAGGGGGAGCTGGCTGCCCCTATAAAAGCTGGTGCTGGGGGCAGGGTTAGAGAGAACTGGATGGCCTGTCTCAGCATGGAGACTTGTCCCAGAGCAGAACAGGGACAGACAGTTGCACTGCACCTAAGAGGAAGTGTGGCAGGAGGAGAGCCACAAGCCAGAGACAAGAGGCAAAGAGAGTCTGTCTTGGCAGAAAGAGGACTTCATTTACCAGACTTTGGTGTCTGAGACTGGGAGGATTCCACATTCTCCAGCAGAGAACCAGTCCGCAAGGGACTGTATATTCCTTGGCCTAAGAAGCCTGGAGGCCCTGCCACAACCGAAGGGACCAGTAAAGCCGTACAAGGCTGGGAGCAGAAAGGAACCCACGTCGCAGGCCATACAGGCGAGAATACACGGAAAGCTCGGAAACGTGGGCTGTTACCCTATAACGAGGAGATAGCCAGAAGGAGCGCAGAAAGCACGGTAGGCCTACACCCTCACCCTAACCAGGGCCAATTTCCCCGTTGCTCTCAGACATCCAGGTCCCCTCCTAGCTGGGACTGTTTATGGGTCAGTTTACCTGTTTCAGTAAAGACCCTGGACTGCAACCTATTGTCTGTGTGCTCCTTCGCGCCTCCAGCACTACCGGTACTGGGACTCTCACCACCATCACTCCCACCATCCACTACACTGCCCTGGGGCCGCACTCTTCCCGTGGGGAGTCACACTATCCTAGCTGCACACCTCATCAGCCCCAGCGGTCTGCATGTAGCGGCGGTTCCTAATAACCGCAATCCACGGGTGGCGTAGTCGGACATTATCAATAGAGCATAGCAGACTACCATTGGTCTGACCACCCTGAGCCACGGAACCGGGTTGCCACTACTACTCCCATCGTTTCCCTACCGCCCGGATCCGAGTGCCCCACGGCCCAGGGGGCGAGTCATTACCTCTTGCAAAATTGAGAAATTTGGTGCTAAAGCAAGATTTTTGTGAAAAAAATGAAGTTTTTCAATATGACGACCTAATGTCATCAAATTTTGTGTAGTACCTGTGAGTTCATAATGCTCACTATACCCCTAGATAAAATCCTTGAGGGATTCAATTTCCAAAAATGGGCACTTGTGGGGGGTTTCTGCTGTTTAGACCCCTTTATGGGCCCTGCAAATGCAACATGGTGCCCACCATCTCTTTCAGTCAAATTTGTGTTCCAAACTTCAAATATTACTCATTCCGTTCTGAGCCCTGCCGTTTGTCCAATCAGAACTTTTTGACATGTGGGGTATCGCTTTTCTCATAAGAAACTGGGTAACAAATTGTGGGGTCCACTTTATGGTGTTAGCGCTTGCAAAAGTGAGAAATCTGGGGCTAATGCAAGATTTGTGTGAAAAAAAATTACTTTTTTAAACCTCATGTCATCAAATTCTGTGAAGTACTTGTGAGTTCAAAATGCTCACTATACCCCTGGATAAAATCCTTGAGAGATGTAATTTCCAAAATGGGGTCACTTGTGAGGGGGTTTCTGCTGTTTAGGCACTTTAGGGGCCCTGCAAATGCGACATGGTGCCCTCCATTTCTTTCAGCCAAATTTGTGTTCAAAAATTCAAATATTGGTATTTCCGTTTTGAGCCCTGCTGTTTGTCCAAACAGAACTTTTTGACTACATTTGGGGTATTGCCACGCTCGTAAGAAAGTTGGTAACAAACGGTCCATTTTTTGCTATTACCACTTGCAAAAGTGAAAAAGTTGGGGCTAATGCAAGATTTTAGAGGTAAAATTGAAATGTATTATTTTTTCTTTCGACTTTGCATTAATTCCTGTGTAGCATCTGAAGGGTTAAAAATTCCTGACAACAGTTTTGAAGTATTTGAGGGGTGCGATTGTTAAAATAGCCTATTCAAATTTAATAGGCCCCTCAAAGTCCTTTTAAATCTGAATAGGTTCCCTAAAGAGACAAGTTTTATAAATTTGTTGAAAAAATGAGAAATTTCTGCTAAACTTTTAACCCCTCTAACTTCCTAACAAAAAAAAAAATATGTTTGAAAAATGATGCCGATGAAAGTAGACATTTTGAAAATGTTATTTATTAATTATTTTGTGTGGTATAACTATCTGATTTAAGGGTATGAAAAATTAAAAGTTTGAAAATTTCTAAATTTTTGGATTTTTTGGTCAAAATTTTGATATTTTTACATATTATGTAAAACCAAAATTTATCACCAACATGAAGTACATCATGTCACAAAAACAAACAAACTCAGAGTCACTGGAATACGTTGAAGCGTTTCAGAGTTACTACCTCATAAAGTGACACTGGTTAGATTTCTAATATTTGGCTTGGTCATGAAGATCAAAATTGGCTCCGTCACAAAGGGGTTAAGTGATATTTCAGGCGTATTTTAAAGGGGACCCACTTAAAAAAAAAGCCTGAAGAAAAGGCTGTATGAACATACCCTAATAATGTCTTGTGTAATACAATCTGTCTTTTAATGGCTATAAAAATTCCAGTACAGATACTGTAGCTTTTTTTTTCAAACTACATCAGAGACAGGATACCAAAAATGTACTGTTATCCTAGTTTCTTTTATGCAAATACTTAAAATTAATAAAGTAAAGCAGCGAGAGTGACTGTCACTTGCATAAAGCATGGAATGAGGAATAAAGTCTTTTTTATTCTGCATGCTGATATTTTGGCTTCATCCGGGAGATACTTGCATAAATTCTTCACTGCACTCACAAATGCTGTATAAACTAGGCTTAATCCTAGCTGGCAGTCTGTTAGTTTCACACTGAATCTGTTAGTGCTGACAATTGGGTTGACAGCTCAATTTCTATGCTAAAATAAAAATAAGGGAAAAGAGACTGAACATCGTGCAAGCTTCTGTATACAGACTTGTTCTGTTCTTAACAGAGGTTAACTGCTTGAGTTTTCGGTGCTTAGATTCTTTATAGGTAGAAGACTGGACACAGTAGGGTAGATATAGTAATCATTTTGCAAATACACTGCTACCTATCAAAATTAAATGACCCGTAGGAGCTTTTAGTATACAATTTTATCACTGAGCTCTATGAAGGCTGTGTCCCTTCATCAGCAGTAATCTCCTCTTAGGGGCAACTGTAGACAAAATTTAGGTTCACTATTTAGATACATTATTTATTTAATCATTATAGAACTTTGGAGTTAAAAAAGCAATTGATGATTAAAGTCTGAGGCATACTTTCAATATGTGTTTTTGAAGGCAAATATTTTAATTGATGTATAACTATTTAGGCATGTTTGTGAAAAGAATGAATACTTAAAATATATCCAATTAATGAGGTTGTCCACTGCTTTAGAGCATGGAAACGGTGTAAATAAGATTTTTTGGAAATACCTTGCAATGTCAATCTTGCCTGTAAGCGGCGCTATTGCTGACCGCTCACAGGCGTCACGTGACCCCGGCTCTGACATCCGCTGATATCAGCTGCAGCCGGGCGTGACCCAGTGACGCGCGCTCCCATTGATTGATGGGCTGTGGATTCCTAGGTTACAAGAACAGTTTCCAGAATAGTCACAGAATGACCCTGTAAAAGTTCATCTCCTTTTTCCATTCCAAAATTTGGTATGTCTAACTTTGAGCTTGATTGACAGAAACTAGTTGTGAGGTCACAGTAGCTTATGTAGATACTATGGGGCACCACAGACAAACAAGATATGGGGCCTCACCTCATTATGATTTTTGAGCAGAAACAAAATAAATGCTGGATCCAGAGGTTCTAATTATAGAGATACAGACAAGGGCAGTATATAGGCTCATTGATTTCTAGCTGATCATTTTCTGGTACCTATGGTATGTCCAACTCTAGGAATATTTAAAAGGAAAAAAGACCAGCTCACCCTTTCGAGGAACAATTGACACAGAAGCCTATGATCGACGCCACTGCTCAGCGCCCAGAATATGCAGGAGAAGAAGGAAGGATTCAGCTGGATCCTTCCTTCTTCTCCTGCAGCTCTAGGAATACCTGATTTTGGCAGGCCCCTGGTTCTGCACACCACTAAGTAAGCAACACGAAGACCAAGGAGCACTCCAATCAGCTTAGAGACAAAGTTGTGAAGAAGTGTAGGTAAGGAATGGGTTATAAAAAAAATCTCAAACTTTGAACATTCCCATTGAGTATCTATCATTAAATCAATGATGAACTAGAAAGAATATTCCACAGCTACAAGTTTGGCAAGAGAAGGCTGCCCACTAATACTCAAAAATCGGCCTTGGAGGGCATTACTCAGAAATTCAACAAAAACACAATGATAATACTGAAGGAACTCCAAAGAACTACAATAGAGCTGGAATTATATGTCCATAGTACAGCTATAAGTCATGCATTCCACAGTATGGGCTTTTAGGGAACAGAGGCCAGAAAAAAGACCATTCCTTACATAAAAATATAAGAAAAGACATTTGGAGTTTACCAGACAGCATATGGCAGACTTCTCAAACAGAGGCGAGAAGATGCTCTGGTCAGATGAGAGCAAAACTGGAACTTTTTGGCCAGGATGCGAAATGTTATGTGTGAATCAAACCTAACTCTTCCCATCACATTTAAAACACCCATCTTAAAGAATGGTAGTGGCAGTATCATACTGTGGGGTGTTTTCTATCGGTAGAGACTGGAAACGAAGGAAAGATGGCAGTACAACAGAAAAACCTGTTCCAGTCTGCCTGGGATTTGAGGCTAGAGCACCTTCCCGCAGGGCAATGACCATGAAGTGGCTTAGGAGAAACAATTGAAAATGTTTAAATAGTCAATGGCCAGACCTCAGTCAGATTGAGAATCTGTGGCATGATGTGGAGACAGTTGGACACAAAAGCAACCTTGAAGAATTTGGAGCATTTTTAATTTGAACAATGGGCACAGATTCTAGAGTCTAGATGTGCTAAGGACATACTCCAAGAAACATGCATCTGTAAAAAAAAAAATCAGGGGTTGAATACTTATGAACAATAAAAATCTTTTGTTTGCTCAATCATTGTTAATGTCACAGTAAAAATATGTTGTACATTCAATGTAGTAGGCATGTTGTGAAATCAAATGGCAGAAATTTCCCCCAAATCCATTTTAATTCCAGGTTGTATTGCTGCAAACAGGAAAAACACAAAAGGGGGTGAAATATTTTAAAATTCTTTAGTCAGAGATATAACTGTCCCCATCGCAAAATAAGTAAAAGGGACTCCACCTACAATATGCCATTTCTAATACTATGTGTGTCTTCCTATGTGTCAGAGGGATATTAGACCTCATTCAGACATCCGATTTTCACTTACAAATGCTATCCATGTTTTTCACGGATAGCTTTCATACCTACGATAGTGTATGGGGCCATTCACATGTACGATTTTTTTCTCAGACTGAGCGGTCCGCGGAAAATATCAGAGACATGTCCGAAAATCTGAGGATTAGATCAAAATCAGCAATACAAGTCTATGGGTTCATGAAAAAAATTGGACTGCACTCAGATGACATCCAAGTGCAGTCCCATTTTCATGAACTGTCAAAATGGAGAAGGTGGAAATTTTTTTTTATTCATTTCTCGATGTACAAGAAAATCGGATGACAATCATACCACACTCTATTCAAATTCTGATCAGAGTCTGATCAGAATAATTGGTCTGATTTACTCCTACATTAAAAAATTTGACATCTGAATGAGGCTCATATACAGTATATAGTTAGTATGCTTTTGTATAGCTCGTACATATATGTGTTTATACTGTAAGCAATAGATCCAGGAGGATCAGAACACATAGCTACATCTACTCCCTGTCGGGAGGCTCTGGTATTTGGGAAGAGGCAGTGGTTTATGTAGCAGCTACTAGAATTTCTGGTATACTTGGTGTTGTGCCCACAGTACAACATACGGTACTAAAATGAGCAGATACAGTGGTGGCCAAAAGTATTGGCACCCCTGCAATTCTGTCAGATAATACTCAGTTTCTTCCTGAAAATGATTGCAATCACAAATTCTTCGGTATTATTATCTTCATTTAATTTGCTTGCAAGGAAAAAACACAAAAGAGAATGAAGCAAAAATCAAATCATTGATCATTTCACACAAAACTCCAAAAATGGGCTAGACAAAAGTATTGGCACCCTCAGCCTAATACTTGGTTGCACAACCTTTAGCCAAAATAACTGCGAACAACCGCTTCCGGTAACCATCAATGAGTTTCTTACAATGCTCTGCTGGAATTGTAGACCATTCTTCTTTGGCAAACTGTTCCAGGTCCCTGATATTTGAAGGGTGCCTTCTCCAAACTGCCATTTTGAGATCTCTCCACAGGTGTTCTATGGGATTCAGGTCTGGACTCATTGCTGGCCACCTTAGAAGTCTCCACTGCTTTCTCTCAAGAAAAAACCTGAATGTGTGAACTGGAACATAAATTGATGTGCATGCAAAATGTAAATGCATGTTCACACAAGGCCATTAAACAAAGAGAAACCAAAGACAAGAAAAATACCCAAATGATTAAAAGTAAATATATAAATTGCACAGTGCAAAAATAATAATAAATAATAAAGGGTATTTAGTTAACATAATTTTGATCAAAATAATGTAAAAGCTGTCCCGCCACATCACGGCATCCCTTGTGGGACAGTCCTAACTCTAATATTAAAAACCTTACCATTTGTCAAGTGACATACATATGGACAAGGACAGAGAGACTGGATCCCTGGTGCAAGCATAAAACCGAGGCAGGATCAGCGTCCCAGCCCAGACAAAGGGCGGCAACACCCTTTTATATGCACTCAAGCATACTAACTGCAAAGAAAAAACCTAAAGGTGTGAACTGGAACATAAATTGATGTGCATGCAAAATGTAAATGCATGTTCACACAAGGCCATTAAACAAAGAGAAACCAAAGACAAGAAAAATACCCAAATGATTAAAAGTGCTTTTGGAAGTGTGTTTTGGGTCATTGTCCTGCTGGAAGACCCATGACCTCTGAGGGAGACCCAGCTTTCTCACACTGGGCCCTACATTATGCTGCAAAATTTGTTGGTAGTCTTCAGACTTCATAATGCCATGCACACGGTCAAGCAGTCCAGTGCCAGAGGCAGCAAAGCAACCCCAAAATATCAGGGAACCTCCGCCATGTTTGACTGTAGGGACTGTTCTTTTCTTTGAATGCCTCTTTTTTTTTCCTGTACACTCTATGTTGATGCTTTTTCCCAAAAAGCTCTACTTTTGTCTCATCTGACCAGAGAACATTCTTCCAAAACATTTTAGGCTTTCTCAGGTAAGTTTTGGCAAACTCCAGCCTGGCTTTTTTATGTCTAGGGGTAAGAAGTGGGGTCTTCCTGGGTATCCTACCATACAGTCCCTTTTCATTCAGACGCCGATGGATAGTACGGGTTGACACTGTTGTACCCTCGGACTGCAGGGCAGCTTGAACTTGTTTGGATGTTAGTCGAGGTTCTTTATCCACCATCTGCACAATCTTGCGTTGAAATCTCTCGTCAATTTTTCTTTTCCGTCCACATCTAGGGAGATTAGCCACAGTGCCATGGGCTTTAAACTTCTTGATGACACTGTGCACGGAAGACACAGGAACATTCAGGTCTTTGGAGATGGACTTGTAGCCTTGAGATTGCTCATGCTTCCTCACAATTTGGTTTCTCAAGTCTTCAGACAGTTCTTTGGTCTTCTTTCTTTTCTCCATGCTCAATGTGGTACACACAAGGACACAGGACAGAGGTTGAGTCAACTTTAATCCATGTTAACTGGCTGCAAGTGTGATTTAGTTATTGCCAACACCTGTTAGGTGCCACAGGTAAGTTACAGGTGCTGTTAATTACACAAATTAGAGAAGCATCACATGATTTTTCAAACAGTGCCAATACTTTTGTCCACCCCCTTTTTTAGGTTTGGTGTGGAATTGTATCCAATTTGGCTTTAGGACAATTCTTTTTGTGTTTTTTCATTGAAGACAAATTAAATGAAGATAATAATACCAAAGAATTTGTGATTGAAATCATTTTCAGGAAGAAACTGAGTATTATCTGACAGAATTTCAGGGGTGCCAATACTTTTGGCCACCACTGTATATTGTGTTTTCCTGTGCCTAAGGCCACAGCCCCACTATCAGTATTCGGTCAGTATTTTTTCTCAGGAGTGAAACCAGGTGAGGAATCAGAGAAAAGGTATAATAGAAACAAGTCACCAATTCTGCATTTATCACCCACTCCTGGTTTTGGCTCCCACTCCTGAGAAAAAATACTGACCCAATACTGATAGTGGGGCCGTGGCCTAATACTGTGGAGATAGTACTCCAGGAAGCTCCTTTTTTTCCTTGGTATTTTTTAGTATATATGCTATATGATTGCACATAGTGACTGTGTGTGTGCTTAGTAAAGACCTGCCTGCCATGCTGTCATTTGTCACCTGGGGTTGATTTTTCTCTTCTTTCTGGACGTAACACTTTCCTATAAGCCAAACGCAGTACATGGAAATTATATAAAAGCATTCTGCACCTTCCTCAGCTGTGACCTGTGTCCCTGTGGAGAAAAATGTGACATTTCATGCATTATAATGTTGATCCATTTAGGGGCTTAGACTATTAGTCATTTCTTTTATTGTAAAATTCCATTTTTAATACATTTTTTCTTAAATTATACCTTATCAGGGAAACTGTTCTATATTTCAGTTTTAAGAAATGCATGGCTGTCTTTCCAGAAGCTGGCACATTTACTATGCAACTGCTAAAGGTCTTTTGGCTAGCATTAGGGAATAGGCATCAAGCTAAAGACTAGGCTACAAACTGTATCCTGAAACGGTCTTGCCACATTACCCGATAGGACATGCTTGGGGCATGTTGCGGCCTGAAAAACAATGTAAAGCATTTAAGAAAGCCAAAGACTGCAGTATAGTTGGAGCTGTCGTTCTGGTAACATCTAATGATCTAACAGCTGCAGGTATTGAATAGGTCTCTATGGGCATTTAATGAGGCAATTTAGAGTTCCGTTTACTACAAAGAAAATCCAGATGGTAATTCCTGTTAGGCTATATAAAATGGTTGGATGATGAACTGCCACTAAGCAGCTTTTCAGGCAACTAAAGCCCTGGATATTTATAATACGCCTTAACTGATGTCCATAGTCTGTGATCACTTTGTATTTTTTACGACCAAAGTATGCTGATCTGCATCATGGTGCGGAAGCACACCATTAACTTACCTGTGCTACCATCCTTTATTTTCTTCTGCTGACATTAAAGGAATTATCTAGAATTAATCAAATATATTCATTTACCTCAGTGCCTAAAGTGCATACAGTTTGCTATTAGGAATTGCAGGTACAGTCACCGGCCATGGATTTATTGACTTGCTCTGTTTAGGTACTCATTCATTTATATATAGTGCTGTCCATAGATTTGCTGTGTACAGTGCATAAACTTTAATAACGGCAGTAGATCATGGATCTTCCAAACTGGTTGACAGTACAAACTTGTCATGCAGCTTTGCCCTAAACCTTAGGCTTCGTTCCCACAATGAACTTTTGCTAAGCTGTTGATGTTGCCGATTTTAGGAACCATTTATTAAAATAGGTAACTTGCATTTTTTTTAGTGTAAAAGAATCACTAAAAACTTTTCTCCCTTCAAAACAATACTGCTTTGTAGGATTCACCGGGTTACTGTGGACATTTTCTAGGTAATAGGTTTATTAGAGCAGAAATGGATCTCTTCCATTATATTAAGCTCGAAAAAAGCCCTATTGAGCGAGCTGAAACATCGCTGTTCTCTTGTCAGTTATTCATGCCCTTAAGCATTCTGACACTGTCCAATCAGTTTTGACAAACTGTGTAGGAACAAGGGTAATGGCAAAATGGCAACACCTAATTGTGATTTATTTCTTACATTTCTAGAAGCAATCACAGTGTCCCTCCTCCCCCTCCACACCTGATTCCTCTAGCAGTCGAACCATACTGATGAAGGCCTGTGATTTGGGCCGAAACGTTTGTGATCAATTATTATCATCTGTTGGACTGCATTAAAAATCATTGCATATTTACTTCTTCGAGTGCCGAGGTTTTTTGCATGTAATTCTGGGTTTGGACCCTACTCGAGCACCTCTCCATTAGTGCGAACGTTTTTCTTTGGCTGACATTTTAATCAGAAATACATTTTGTACTCATCATGTTTTACTAACTTCTGCAACATATTTGCTCTGAGCCCAAGATTAGTTCTTTCTGGTCATTTGTGGATTTGTATTTGTTTTACTGAATGCCAATAATTTTCGTTGTTTGTCACATGCTGTTAAATCATCCCATGCACTTGGCTAAAAGAATCCCCCATTATCTCGCTGAAACATAGCACCTTCTGTTTGAGTTCAAGGTGGCGTTGCACTGGAAACAGAAATAGACAACCAAAAGAAACACGAACACTGTGAATGTTAATCTGATGTGATCAGCTTTTTTTTATGTACAGTAGCAGATGGGATACTTAGAATCCAAAAATATTCAGTAAGCTAGCCGCAGAAAATTCATGTGTATCCTGCCTCGTTATCAATCGCTGCATTAAAAATGCCATTAGCTTTTAACAACAATAAAAAAAAATCAGCAGGGAAATATCACTTAAATAACAACGGTCTTTTTTTTTCAGACACCTCAAAAGAATATAAGTAATTTTTTTATGAGATAGTTGCTTTCTTATAAATATATTTCCATTTCTACTTAATATGTTTATACACTTAGTGAAAAAAAAGCAATAAAATAAAAATAAGAAAGCAAAATTCATAAAACTTTCGAGAATAACGTAAATGAAATAGCAGCTGTCTTTAGCTGGCCTGTCCTTTGCAATAGATGCTTAAATGTGATGTTATCCTGTTGCGGGATAACTGCTAACAGTAGGCATGACCTCGGCTTTAATTTTCCACAAGGAGTAAAATAGAAGATGTAAAATTATTGCCGTGAGTTGTTACATATATCAAAACATATAACAAAGAAAAATTACAAAGTGTCCCTCATCAATCAGATGTAATCTCTGGAGAGATGTGACAGCAAAGGAAGAAGGGTAAATAGAGCAGAAGATAGTGTACATTGACACTGTGCTGTCCATGTAGTGCTCAGACATGATGGATTTTCCTGAGCAAGAAGCTACATTTAGATGAGAGTAGTGCATGAAGGATTAGCCCCTTTTTCCCTGGTTTCTTCTAGACCCATTTGCACCCATGAGAGCCTAGTCTATTGACTTTCGTCTCATCACTCCAAATCACACATTTCCAATCTTCTACTGTCCACTTTTGGTACTTTTTTTTTTTGCAAACGTGAGCTAATGCTTTTTATGATGATATTGAAGTTGCAGCTTCTTTACTATTTTTCGAGCCACCATATGAGCCACCTCCACTGCCGTGTTTTTCACACCAGAACTGATAAACCTTGTAATGGCGCGGCTTGTTGATTCCGATATTTTGCGTGGACGTCCACCTCTTGGCTTTTGAATGGATGGACGTACTTAATTTCATATTCTTCCAACTTTCACGTCACTCACATGATGCAGTTTGCCAATTTTCTTGGCCAAGAGACCGCTATCGATGAGCTGTATGATGCTGTTTCTCTTTATTTGAGAAATCTTCTTCATGGCTTCTACTAGATTCGAACCAGTGACCTTTCCCTTGGGAATCAACCTAATAACACACTGAGTGATTAGGGAATGTGAGAACATGTTGTATTTTGTAGCACACAGGAAGAAAAATATTTTTTTCAACACCAGGAGCAAAACAGTAACAATGCAGTGACATGACAAGAATCTGCATAATTAATCATATGCTAAATAGTTGCAAGTAAAAATTATGTATGAGATATCAAAGATGATTGTCTATAAAATGATGGTAGTCTCACATTCATAGCAATAGTGGATGGTGAGATATGGAGCCTGAAAGTCAAAAGTTCAAAACATTGTTGCCCTTTTGCTCGTCACTGTATCAATCCACACAGGGAAAGAAATCAAAACATAGATGTCCATAAATTAAGCTATGTGTAATAATGAGAAATGACACAGGGAAAAAGCATTGAACATGCTTAATGAAATTTATTTAATACTTCATACAAAAGCCTTTGTTGGTGATGACAACTTCAAGATGCCTCCTGTATGGAGAAACTAGTCGCATGCATTGCTCAGATTTGATTTTGGCCCATTCTTCTACACAAACACTCTTCAAATCCTCAAGGCTATTTGGGCTCCTTCTATGAACTCTGAGCTTTAGTTCCTTCCATAAATTTTCTATTGGATTCAGAACTGGGGGGAGGATGAGTAATTATAATGAATTGGGGGGAAGACATGTAATTATAACACTGGTCAACAGCATTTTTGGTGCCAAAGATATTTCAACGAATTTAGGGTAACTTTGGGGTGCTGATTCTGAATATGTCATCAGTTTTGCCAGATTGGCTCTAGTTCTTGATATTTTCTGTAAAATGTGTAAAAAAAATGACGTAATTTGCTACACGCGCATTAACTTTATTGATATTGTCATGAATACTATAAATTAAACAAAGTAAATGTTGATTATAGTTTATTTTAGATAGTTTTAGAAAGTAATCTTCAAAAATGAACAAGACATGAAAGATAGGAGACATTTAATCTCTGGAAAAGCGCTTTTTATATGATTTTCTTCTATGTGAGCTTTTCGGGCAGTCACGCTGTAGATTCCAGCAGTAATCAGCCATCATATGTCTGTCCCATCTGCCTTGGTACCTTTCCTCCATCACCATAATATCCTGATGAAATCTCTCCCCTTGTTCTTAGCTAAAATCTCCAAGATTTTCTGGAAATCTGTCCAAGTGACTGTGAAGATAATGCAATTTAATGCTCATGTGTACACCCAGATTTCTAAATCTCAATAGCATGTTTTGTACCAGTTCTTCATAATTGTCTGCCTTTTTATTTCCCAAGAAGTTCTTCACTACCAACACAAAACTACACCATGCAGCAGCTTCCATGTCATTCATTTACTTAGGAAAATTTGAATCTTTAATGAGTTTCCGAATTTGAGGACCATCAAAGATTCCAGCCTTTCATTTTTTCGCTACTAAGACCAGGGAAAGATCTGCAGATGTACATGAAGCAATTACCATCTTTGTCTAATGCCTTGACGAACTGCTTCATTAATCCTAACTTTATGTGAAGTGGTGGTAGAATGATTTTTTCCCTGTCCACCAAAGGTTCGTTCACTATGTTTGATGCTCCTACTGTCAAGGTGTCCCTTGGAGGCCAATTCACTTTCTCCCAGTGCTGATGTTTTGCTCTACTATCCCACATGCAGATGAAGCAAGGATACTTTTTGTATCCACTTTGCTGTCCAAGTAAAAAGTTGACCATTTTTAAATCAACACATATCAGCCACGAATGTTCATGGTAGCACAGTTTCTCCAAGACCATTTTGACATTTTTGTATTGTTCTACAAGTTTAGTTGAGTGAGCTACTGGAAGAGATGCACACTGATTGCCATTGTTCAACAAAACACATTTCAAACTCCTTTTAGAACTATCTATGAAAAGCCTCCAGTCTTCAGGACGATATACTTGTAAACCCATTTGCAGCATCAGGCCAGGCATATCCTTACAATATACAAGTAGGTCATCTTCACAGAAAAATTGAAGAAGTGCTTCTTCTCTGGTCCTGTAAGATGTAATTTTAGTTCCAGGCGTCAGACAATTTTTCTCACTTAGCCTGGAAGCTAAAAGTTCGGATGCACTTTTTGAGAGGTTGAGGTCTCTTATTAGATCGTTGAGCTCTCCTTGGGTAAATTGCGTAGGTGTTCTGAAACTTCCTTCATATTCTGGTTCACTTCCAGAACTAATGCTTAGCTCCATACCCTGCATTTCATCATCATCAGGTGGGGGAAGGTCAGGTAACATGGTAAACACAGGTACAGGCACATCTTCACAATGAGGGACAGGCCTTCTTGCAGATTCCATGTTAGGATACTCCCATTTTCGTTTCTTATGCTTATTGAATCCTTGCACTTGCACTGCACAGAAATAACAGTCATCATGATGATTTTTTTGCTCTCTCCACACCATTGGAACACCAAATTTGAAGCTTTTTCTTTGTCCTTTGCTTCATTTTCGTAATAATTCGATACATGCTTTGCACACTATGTGTGGTGCCCAAAACTTGTCTTGGTCCCCAAGCATAACCCCAAAATAGGCCAAATACACTTTTTTTACGAAGTCTGTTATGTTTCTTCTATGTTTTGGCAGTGTATATTCACCACAAATGTAACAGAATGAGTCTGGATCGTTAAGGCAACTTCTTCTTGATGAGTTCATGCTTTTCATTGGAAAACAGACAACATAAAGTTAGTATAAAATCAAGCTATGAACAAACTTCTAGAACACTAATTAACACAAAACTATATTGAGAACTACTCAGTTCAAGTACTAATCTAAAGAAATTAATGAGATGACGCGTCGCATTTACCAACACGTGCTATAAATAAGATACTAAAAATCTCAAAAACTAGAGCCAATCTGGCAAAACTGATTGCATATTCAGAATCAGCACCCCAAAAATACCCCAAATTCATTAAAATATCTTTGGCACCAGAAAAAAAATATTTTTTTGTTGACCTGTGTAATGAATTGGAGAACATGTAATTATAATGAATTGTGGGAATATATTTATTTATAATAAATTGGGGGGAGGGCATGTGGTTATAATGAATTGGAGAAGGATATGTAATTATAATGAATTGAGGGAGGACATTTAATTAGAATGAATTGGTAGAGGACGAGTAATTATGAATTGAGGGGAGAATATGTAACTATAATGAATTGGGGGAAGGACGTGTAATTATAATGAACTGGGGAGGACATGCATGAATTGGGGGAGGACATTTAATTATAATCAGATAATTGGGAAAAGGGGAAAGAAGGGAAAGGATGTGAATAAAAATTAACTTTTATTAATTAATAATTGATAAAATAATGCATTAATTGCAAATTTAGATACACCCAAATAAAAATGTATATTGGGTCACGGTTAGTGGGTTATTGTATCTTGTTAGTAGAGATGAGCGTTGTTCTACTCGAACTGTTCGCCAATCTCAAATTCGAGCTGTTTTGGGCGGTGTTCGAGCCGTTCGGCGAACACGAACAATTTGAGAAAAATTCGGCTGTTCGAGGTTATGTTCGATAACTGTTCGTGCACCAAAATCATAACTGGATTTTTTCTCAGTAATGATGAAAATTAATGTTAATACGCAGTTTGAGTGTACAGCGGGGTGGGGGGAGGGGCAGGGGATGGATCTCTGCAGGAACAATGAAGATCTCCATTTTTTTTTCTCTTTCCCGCATTTACAGTGGGGAGGTGCAATCTGTCAGCCTATCAGCAGCGCACACACGGAGCGAAGTGCTTTTTTTCACACAAGCAAGGGCATGTGTCATTGGCAGTGTATGTCACATGTCCTTGCCCTATAAGGCCAAGCCATTTTCCCCGTCGCCACCATTTTCTCACTGCTGCAGCTGCGTGTTAGACGGCACCGCTGTTGCTGTGTGCGCTATACCTTGTTAATTTCAAGCCAATTTTCGCACAAATATACAGATAGCTTGGGAGTAGGGAATAGTTGTGATTGCAGTCCTTTTAAGGACTAGGTTACAGCATTTCCTACGACTTTTATCAGGGAGGTCTGTGCTCTTAAATAGATCGGTTGTGGGAGTAAAGACTAATTGTAATTGCAGTCCTTTTCAGGACTAGGTTACATGAGTTCCTATCAGTTTTTGCCAGGCAGGTCTGTGCCAGTGCTGTGCAAGTTTTTTTCACAGCATTTGGCTGAATCTAGCAAAGCTAATCCTTTTTGGCCTATTGCAGAGTGTGTTAGTCAGTGGAGTAGCCTATCTGTGTTGCAAGATATACCACCTGTGTATAGAATACCAATTTTTTTACTGCACCTAGTGAAGTAAAATCTTTTGGGCATAGCATCATTCTATTAGTCCATCTATACTGACCTCCATCAGGTTGCAAATTAAAACTAATTTTTATCTGCATCTACAGTACCTCTGAAAAAATATTTGGGCTTCTTGCAGTGTGTGGGACTTGTTCTATTAGTCCATCTATACTGACCTCCATCAGGTTGCAAACTGAATATATTTTTTTCTGCATCTACCTCTGAAAAAATATTGGGCTTCTAGCTGTGTGTGGGTCTTGTTCTATTAATCCATCTATACTGACCTCCATCAGGTTGCAAACTGAATATATTTTTTTCTGCATCTACCTCTGAAAAAATATTTGGCCTTCTAGTAGTGTGTCGGACTTTCTCTATTAGTCCATCTATACTGACCTCCATCAGGTTGCAAATTAAAACTAATTTTTATCTGCATCTACAGTACCTCTGAAAAAATATTTGGGCTTCTAGCAGTGTGTGGGACTTGTTCTATTAGTTCATCTATACTGACCTCCATCAGGTTGCAAACTGAATATATTTTTTTCTGCATCTACCTCTGAAAAAATATTGGGCTTCTAGCTGTGTGTGGGTCTTGTTCTATTAATCCATCTATACTGACCTCCATCAGGTTGCAAACTGAATATATTTTTTTCTGCATCTACCTCTGAAAAAATATTTGGCCTTCTAGTAGTGTGTCGGACTTTCTCTATTAGTCCATCTATACTGACCTCCATCAGGTTGCAAATTAAAACTAATTTTTATCTGCATCTACAGTACCTCTGAAAAAATATTTGGGCTTCTAGCAGTGTGTGGGACTTGTTCTATTAGTCCATCTATACTGACCTCCATCAGGTTGCAAACTGAATATAGTTTTTTCTGCATCTACCTCTGAAAAAATATTGGGCTTCTAGCTGTGTGTGGGTCTTGTTCTATTAATCCATCTATACTGACCTCCATCAGGTTGCAAACTGAATATATTTTTTTCTGCATCTACCTCTGAAAAAATATTTGGCCTTCTAGTAGTGTGTCGGACTTTCTCTATTAGTCCATCTATACTGACCTCCATCAGGTTGCAAATTAAAACTAATTTTTATCTGCATCTACAGTACCTCTGAAAAAATATTTGGGCTTCTAGCTGTGTGTGGGACATGTTGTATTAGTCCATCTATACTGACCTCCATCAGGTTGCAAACTGAATATATTTTTTTCTGCATCTACCTCTGAAAAAATATTTGGCCTTCTAGTAGTGTGTCGGACTTTCTCTATTAGTCCATCTATACTGACCTCCATCAGGTTGCAAATTAAAACTAATTTTTATCTGCATCTACAGTACCTCTGAAAAAATATTTGGGCTTCTAGCAGTGTGTGGGACTTGTTCTATTAGTCCATCTATACTGACCTCCATCAGGTTGCAAACTGAATATATTTTTTTCTGCATCTACCTCTGAAAAAATATTGGGCTTCTAGTAGTGTGTCGGACTTTCTCTATTAGTCCATCTATACTGACCTCCATCAGGTTGCAAACTGAATATAATTTTTTTCTGCATCTAGCTCTGAAAAAATATTTGGCCTTCTAGTAGTGTGTCGGACTTTCTCTATTAGTCCATCTATACTGACCTCCATCAGGTTGCAAATTAAAACTAATTTTTATCTGCATCTACAGTACCTCTGAAAAAATATTTGGGCTTCTAGCAGTGTGTGGGACTTGTTCTATTAGTCCATCTATACTGACCTCCATCAGGTTGCAAACTGAATATATTTTTTTCTGCATCTACCTCTGAAAAAATATTGGGCTTCTAGCTGTGTGTGGGTCTTGTTCTATTAATCCATCTATACTGACCTCCATCAGGTTGCAAACTGAATATAATTTTTTTCTGCATCTAGCTCTGAAAAAATATTTGGCCTTCTAGTAGTGTGTCGGACTTTCTCTATTAGTCCATCTATACTGACCTCCATCAGGTTGCAAATTAAAACTAATTTTTATCTGCATCTACAGTACCTCTGAAAAAATATTTGGGCTTCTAGCTGTCTGTGGGACTTGTTGTATTAGTCCATCTATACTGACCTCCATCAGATTGCAAATTCAAAATAATTTTTTTCTGCATCTAACCCAGCCAATAGTTTTGGCCTAATACCACAGTTTGGCCACTCAGCTCTGCTCGGTTACCATCCATTGTTTTTTTGTGCAAACAACTCCAGAGTTGTGAATTAGTTAACCACCAAAATGAGTGGAAAAAGGCCTGCTGCTGGTGGAAAGGGGAATAGGCGTGTTGGGAAGGGGAAAAAAGGTTGTGTCCGTGGGGTAGGTGTTAAAGCAACAGTAACATCTGCAGAAGAAAGACCATCTTCCAGCCAAACTAAAATGTCTACTTCTTTTAGCGGACAATGTGATAAGATCCCTTTCTTACGGCCACGCCAATCGCTACAAATTCCAGATGAGGCACAAAAACAGCAGGTGCTTCAACGGATATCAAGTGCTCCTTTAAGTGGGCTCTCCTCCACATCAACTTCAACATCACAAATACTCCAGTCCTCAAAGGTGTCACCCAAATCGCACTTGCTTCCTCACAGCTCCCAAATCTCCAGCTGCCCATCTGAGTATGAGGTAGAACAGATGGTTGAGTCTGCAGAGCTGTTTACTCATACTATAGCCTGGGAATCAGAGGTCGACTCCAGCGCTTCTGTGAATCCAGATGAGGAAATGATCTGCACTGATGCCCAGAATCTTTATGAGTCGGATCCAGGACCAGACGCAGAAGGTTCTGACCATAATGTAGACCCTCATTCCCAAACTGTAACTCCTGTTGGTGGAGACAATGAGGAAGACGATGATAAGACTCAAATACCTGATTGGAGCGACAACTTTAGTTTTTTGTCAGGGCAGGAACAGGTTGGCTCTGAGGACGACGGGTGTGATAACGCACAGGGTGATGATGATGAGGTCGGAGATCCCACTTACTGTCAACCCACAGTCAGCCAAGAGATGAGGTCAGCAGAGGAGGTGGAGGAAGATGCTAGTGACGACGAGGTCAGGTTGCGCCTTCCTGGACAGAGACGTAGTACTGGAAGCACGTCAACAACTGCATCCTCAAACACAACTCTGCCTCTCACCACAAGTCGTGGTGGCTCTTCAGGTCGCATGGGTGCTAAGCCTTGCATAGCCTGGGCATTTTTTCAGATCGATAAAGATGACCCAACTCGTGTTATCTGTAACATTTGTCAGCAAAAGCTAAGTAGAGGCCAAAAAATACATAGTTTGAGTACTTCATGCATGAACCGGCACATGGACATGAAGCATAAGTTGCAGTGGGAAGCTCAGTGTGCTACAATGCGGCCTAGCCGGCCGGGCCAACCACCGTCTGCCATATCTTGTGCATCCGCGGCCTCTTCATCCTCTGACTGGGGGGACAGCAGTCACACCTGCTTTGGGGTGCAGACCTGCCACCTCTTTACCCGCAACAGCCAGCGTGATTGGCAGGTCATCATTTTCTTTGGAGGTGGTAACACCAGCTGGTGTTGAGCGCTGTCCGACATCGATAGCACCACCTTTGGATCAAGGCAACCTAACATGTCCGCCTGCATCTTCCTCACAGACCGGCAGTTTGCCGGGGACACCCTTATCAACCCCGTCTAAGCACAATAGCCAGCCCTCGGTCCCTCAGATGTGGACAAGTAAAAGACCATTTCCTCCTAGCCATGAGAAAGCTAAGAGGTTGAATTTCACCATCTGCAAGCTCTTGGCTACAGAAATGCTGCCTTTCCGCCTGGTGGACACAGAGGATTTTCGAGACCTTATGTCCGTCGCAGTGCCCCAGTACCAGATGCCCAGTCGGCACTACTTCTCAAAGAAAGGTGTGCCTGCGCTCCACCAGCATGTCGCACACAACATCACCGCTTCTTTGAGAAACTCTGTGTGTGACAGGGTGCATTTCACCACAGACACTTGGACGAGTAGGCATGGACAGGGGCGTTACATGTCGCTGACTGGGCACTGGGTAACTATGGTGACAGCAGGACAAGGGGCTGCTGTCCAAGTCTTGCCGTCCCCACGAGTTGTGCGTCAATCCTCTTTATGTCAAAGTTCCTCCACTGCTTCTGCCTCCTCAACCTCCTCTCGGTCTTCCACCTGCACCCAAAGCCTGTCTGGTCATGCCACAAGCTTTCTAACTGCGCAGAAGGGATCCTGCACACCTCCTTACTATGCTGGCAGTAGGGCTCAACGTCATCAGGCGGTTTTTACATTGAAATGTCTGGGAAATGTGAGTCACACAGCTGAGGAGTTGTGGTCAGCTCTGGAGAACCAATTTCATGAATGGTTGTCTCCACTGGACCTGAAACCAGGGAAGGCCGTGTGCGACAATGCTGCAAACCTGGGTGCGGCCCTTCACCGGGGCAATGTCACACACGTGCCTTGTATGGCTCACGTGTTGAACCTGGTTGTCCAGCAATTTTTAGCCCACTATCCCAGACTAGATGGCCTTCTGCAGAGGGCACGGTCGCTGTGTGCTCACTTCCGCCATTCGCATCCCGCAGCTCAGCGACTTACATCTCTACAGAAGTCGTTGGGCCTGCCACTTCACCGGCTAAAATGCGATGTGCCTACCCGGTGGAATTCAACTCTGCACATGTTGCAGCGACTGTGGCAGCACCGACAAGCCCTGGTGCAATACGTTCTGACGTATAGCCTGGGCCAACGAGATTCAGAGGTGGGGCAAATCACGCTGGAGGAGTGGTCTCAGATCAGGGACCTATGCACCCTTCTGCACAGTTTTGAAATGGCGACGAAGATGTTTAGTGCTGACGATGCCATTATCAGCATGACTATTCCGGTGATTTACATGCTGGAGCACATGTTAAACAGAATTCGGAGTCAGGTGGTGGCACAAGAGGAGGTGGAGGAAGTAGAGGAGGAGGAGTTGTATGCGGAAGGGCTAACATCTGCAAGGTCCAGAAGGTCGGCAGCACCAAGGCGGCAGGCATGTGAGGGTGGGGGAGATGGTTTTACCAGGGCGCATGGTAGCAGCCAAACTAGTGAGGAAGGTGCAGGAGCCCAGGAAGAAGTGGAGGACGAACTGATGGAAGACTCATCAGATGAGGGAGACCTTGATCACATTTCTGTTGTGCGAGGTTGGGGGGAGAGGACAGAGGAAGGAAGCATGATTGTTACCTCGCCACCAACACAACAGGGACTTGGTGCTCCTGGATGCGCAACACACATGAGTGCCTTCTTGCTGCACTACCTGCAACATGACCCTCGAATTGTGAGAATTAGAAATAATCCTGACTACTGGGTTGCCACACTGTTAGATCCCCGGTACAAAAGTAAATTTGCAGAAATTATTCCTGCCATAGAAAGGGATGCACGCATGCAGGAGTATCAGCAGAGACTGTTGCAGAATCTTACATGTGCTTTTCCACAAAATACCAGTGGTGCACGTAGTGAATCTCACAGTTCCAACTTGCCAACCGTGGGACCGTCAAGTGTTCAGCACTCAAACCGTAACAGAACCACAGTATCTGCTGGTAACATCAATTTTGCGGAATCATTTCACCACTTTTTTAGCCCATCCTTTGCAAGGCCACAGGAGACAAGAAGTCTGACACATAGTCAACGCCTAGAGACGATGGTACAGGAGTATCTCCAAGTAAACATTGAAGCCACGACTGTGTCACTGGACCCTTGCTCTTTTTGGGCTTCCAATCTGGATAAATGGCCGGAGCTAGCCACTTACGCCTTGGAGATCTTGTCATGCCCCGCAGCCAGCGTTCTGTCTGAACGTGTGTTCAGCGCTGCTGGTGGTGTGCTGACAGATAAGCGCACGCGGCTCTCCACTGATAATGTAGACAGACTCACGTTCATAAAGATGAACAAATCATGGATCCGAAACGACTTTTCTACCCCTGTGTCATCCTGGGGAGAGTAAAAGCTTGATGATTGGTTAAAATCACCCTACCAAACGTTTTAAGCTTTCAAATTACTAATCATGTTTATCTGTATCTTGACTGGAAAATAATTTGGGCTTTGTAGCAGTGTGCAGCACTGATCCTATTAGGCCATCTATAATAAGCTCCACCAGATTTAAAATTAAAAATAATTTTTAGCTGCATCTAGCCCGGAAAATAATTTTGGGGCTCCGAGATGCGCAAGACACATAAGTGCCTTCTTGCTGCACTACCTGCAGCATGACCCTCATATTGTCAGAATTCGAAGTAATCATGACTACTGGGTTGCCACACTCTTAGATCCCCCAAACTTTTCGATCAACCTTTTCATTTTAATAAAGACCAAAAAAATGGTCATTTTTGAAATTATAAGCATTAGCAGGTTGTTAGAAACTGAAATCAAACAGTTTTCAACTCAAAACTTTATTCTAGGTGATGTTACATTTTCACATAGGACCCCTTGTTCGAAAGGAGCTTCTGAACTCTCTCGTCCATTGAATTTGTCAGGTTTTGGATGGTTTCTGCTTCAATTGTTTTGCATGAGGACAGAATACCCTCCCAGAGCTGTTGCTTAGATGTGAACTGCCTCCCGCCATCATAGACACTCCTTTTAATGATGCTCCAAAGGTTCTGAAGGGGGTAGAGGTTAGGGGAGCATGGGGGTCACACCATAAGTTTGTCCCCTTTTATGCCCATATCAGCCAGAGATGCAGATGTTTTATGTGCAGCATGAGATGGTGCATTATCATGCAGAAAAATGATCTTGCTGTGAAATACACGGTTCTTCTTCTTGAACCATGGCAGGAAGTGCTGTTTGAGAAAATCCACATACATTATGGAGTTCATCTTTAGCGCCTTCAGGGATCCTAAAGGGGCCGACAATCTCTCTCCCCATGATTCCAGCCCAAAACATTACTCCACCTCCTCCTTGTTGGCGCTGTAGCCGTGTTTGCGTGGGGTGTCCATCAACCAGCCATCCTCCACTCCATCCATCTGGACCATCGAGCGCTGCACGACACTCATCCGTGAACAAAACAGTTTTGAAATCAGTCTTCATGTAATGTTTGGCCCACTGGAGCCGTTTCTGCTTGTGTGAAGTGGATAGAGGAGGTCGACAGGATGGCGTATGCACAGCTGCAAACCTCTGAAGGACCCTGCATCTTGTTGTTCGGGGGACGTTGGAGGCACAAGCAGCTTCAAATACTTGTCTGCTGCTATGACAAGGCTTTTTTGCCGCTGCTCTTTCAACCTGACGTAATTGCCTGTAGGAAAGAGTCCTCAATTTGCCCTTATCAGCACGCACACGTGTGTACTGTGAATCAGCTACATACTTCTTGATTGCCAAGACACTTCATCCTGATCATCGCACAATGTTGATTGTAGTCATGCCTTGACCTAAACACTCCACAATTTGTTGCTTCTCAGCAGCCGACACATCCTTTTTCTTTCCCATTTTGGCAGAAAATGTAGGCTGCTTAATAATGTGAGAGAGCCTTCTTAAGTAGTCTTGCCTTTCATTGGACACACCCAAACTAATTAGCACAGGTGTCTGCAATTGCTTACAGTGATATAAAGAGCCCTGACACACATCACCATCAATGAGTTTAACTGACAAACAAACAAATTCTTCCCTTATCACTCCTAAACACTTTTTGCATAATAATTTGGAACGCGGTGTACATGTGCTTTTCCACAAAACACCAGCGGTTCACGTAGTGAATCTTACAGTTCTAACTTGCCAACCGTGGTCTGTATGGAATTGTTCAATAAAGGGCCCAAAATTAAGATAACATAGATGGGAGAGGTCTCTATGAATAGGAATTCCTAAGTATTTGATACCCTGTGAGGGCCAGGCAAAGGGAAAGTTGGACTGGATGGAATCCTATATGGATTTGGGGAGGGAGACATCGAGGGCCTCAGACTTCGCTGCATTGATTTTAAAATTTTACCATGTAACAAAGTGATCTATTTCAGCCATAACAGCATGGATGGATATATGTGATTGAGTGATATATACTAGGACATCATCAGCAAATAGAGAGCACTTGTACTCGGTGCCTCCCACCTCAATCCACCTAATATTGGGGTTATGGCGAATTGATGAGAGCAGGTGCTCCGTCACTAGGATGTATAAGAGAGGGGACAGAGGACATCCCTGCCTTGTCCCATTGGTGATTGTGAAAGGTGATGAAAATGTTCTGACGCACCCCCTGGGCCTTGGGACACCCGGAGCCGGACCCTTTTTGGTGGATGCTGGTGGTTGTAGTCTTCGTGGCGGCGACCCGGTTCCGTGGCTCAGGGCGGTCAAACCAGTGGCGGAACTATTTATGTGGTTTTGATGTTTAAATGTCCGACTACGCCACCCGTGGATTGCGGTCAGAGTGAACCGCCGCTACAGGGCAGACCGCTGAGGCTGGTGTTGTGGGTGCAGCAGAGCGTAGCATAACTCCCCACGGGAGGAGTATAGCCTCAGGGCAGTGTATGCGGAGGATGGGGGTGATGGTGCAGGGCAGCAGCAGTAACGACACGGAGTCAGTGATGCAGTCCAGGGCCTTTACTCACAGTTCTTATTATCCAGACCACGTCTGCAGGTAACGGCTGCCCACGTCGTACTGTGCTCACCAGGTGAGGGGCTCAGACAACTCCCAGATAACTTTGGAGCACTTCATAGGACCCCCTTTGTGTGTCCTTTGTCTGGCCTTTCTTACCAACACTTCTGTCCGGCTGCCTCGGGCCTCCTCTTGGTAAACTTGGCGCCAGTTTCCCTGACCCTATGTGGTGCCTTCCTAGCGGGTGTAGCGAGGGGCTGCGCCACATAAAATGTCAGAGCCTCCGGTTTCTAGCTGAGGGTCGTTTCCTGCCTCCACTAGTTCGGGGACCGGTCTCCCCCTTTGGCCTGACCCCTCCACGCAGGTGGATTCGGGCGTGCGGTGGCGACTCGCCCGTCCGCACCCCTGGGATCCCTTCATTCCTCGTTCCTGGAGCCTTCTCCGCTCCTCTTCCTTCCTTCTCCCTCTTCCAGGCCTGGGCCTCTGTTACTAGGCCCGCCTCCGGAGCAGAGCTCATGCAGAGCCCCTGCTCCCTGCCACTTCTGCTCAGACTTCTCTGCACTGAACTAAGATGGTGCCCACCTTTTATACTCCCTTCTCAATGCACCCAGGAACTGCTTCCTCCCTGCTCCTGCACTACAGGGTTCCCCTTCCTCAGTGTTCCCTACCCCCACTCCAGCCAGGGACAGGGACTGTCGTGCCCATCTCAGGGGCATATTGGTCGCCCTGCCCCACGGCAATGTGGTGTAATGCATGCAGGTGTCGGGTCCTGATCCACACTCCATCCTTACCTGAGAGTGAGATATCACACCTCTGGGTGAGGTGCAATACGTCTGTAGCAACCGAGCCCTCAGGGTGCTACAGTTCCATTTATCTTCAGCCTAGGTGACGTATTGCGATACAGGGCCGTGATTTTGGCTATAAAAGGGTCCCCTAGACCCCTACCCCAAGCTTTTTAAGAGAATCATATATGGCGTGCCAGGAGACTCTATGGAATGCTTTCTCAGCATCCAACGAGAGTATCTAATTACAAATTTTTAACTGCATCTAGCCCAGGAAATACTTTGTGCCTAGTAGCAGTGTCTGCTAGTCAGCGGATTATCCCGGCTGTTTAGCAAGCTACACCACCTGTAGTTTAGACACTTAATTTTTTCAAAGGAAATGCTTCGGGACCATGGGATACTCAGTGAAGAGCATCAGGAGGCACCCCAAGGCATAGGGGCTGGGACTGGCAGTAGGATGCCTTGCGGTGGACAGCCGAGCTCGATCCTTATAAAAGCTTTTTAACTGCAGCAGCTTTAGTGGACGCTACTGGAGCTGGAATTACGCGGCTGCTGGCATGAGACTTGCCCTCCAATAGATCCTTGTAAATGGATTTAAAGTGTATTCATTCAAATTAGAGAGACAATTTAAATTAAAAAGCTTAGAGCTGCCTCCACCACAGGGGGGCTCGCTCGACCCACCAGCGGACAGGCACCAGTATTGGGAGAGGGGGGCTGGCCATCAGGGTTCACCGCGGCTCTGGCACAAACCCGGCGACACGGAGGTGGCACGGGCAGGAGCGGACTGGCCGTGTCGGCTTCTCACTTTTTGGATTTTAGAAGGGCATGACATGCCTATATCTGTGTCTCCCCCTCCTTTTACTCCTCCACCTCTTTTATTTTCGCATGACTATATGTACTTGTCACTTTTCCATGTGTTAGTTGTGTCTTCTGAGCAGTTTGTCAGCTTTTGGACACCTTTGAAGGTGTTTTCTATGTGTTTCTATGTGTTTTTGTTTGCCTGCCATTGGTTTTAACGGTGTTCGAAGGTGTTCGACGAACAGTTCGACGAACAGTTCGGCGAACACACGGGTGTTCGACGAACCGAACCGAACTCGAACACTACGGGGGTGGCTCAACACTACTTGTTAGTAACCGTGACCCACTTTCTGACAGAAACCAGATAATAAAGATGTAATAAATTGTGAATCCCTAACCAATGGCCCTATTATATATATATATATATATACATAAAGTATATCTAAAATTACCCTGCACTATATCAGAAGTGCACTTGTAGCCTTAATTATTTGGGCTTTAAGATGTTTAATGTATAGCTTTTATAGCCAATTAATAGTGCAGGATTTAAGGAGAGCAATAAGTGTTCATAATACCTCGATTATACTAATCGCCATGAGTCTCTATCTCTGCATGGAAGAGTAGTGTGCAGTAATGCTTTACAACGGTGTGATGGTTTAGCACTAGTGATGAGCGAGCACTAAAATGCTCGGGTACTCGTTGTTCGAGTCGAGCAAAATGCAATACTTGAGTGCTCAGTCCGAGTAACGAGTCCAATGTAAGTCTATTGGAAACTCGAGCATTTTCTGCCCCCCCCCCCCCCCGGGCGGTCTGCAGACGGCCTAAAAATTGCCCAAATCGATGGGAACAGTGCTCATATGGCATGGGAACAGCATGGGGAAAACCCCTGGAAGCATTTCTGACTCTCAGGTCACTGCGGTCAACAATGTTGTCAGAGGTATTACACCACTTTTACGGACTAACAATAAAACATACAAAAACTAAACCAAAATGGATTTTCCTGGGAAATATGTTAAGGAACATCCTTTCCAGGGTAATGACTTGTATATAAGGCAAAATAAATATACAAAAACTGAAATGCTCTTCCACACCTTGGGTTTTATTCACACGTAGCGTTTTTGATGCGTTTTTGCACTTTTGCATTGCTTTCAACCGTGACAAATGCATTCATCGGGAAATGTCATTTTAACATTTTACAACCTTATCTGGCCATGTGGTGTGTGACATGGGAACAGCATGGGGAAAACCCCTGGAAGCATCTCTGACTCCCAGAGCACGGCCTAAAACTGTGGTTATCTCATCAGACGAGATCCTTTATTACTGCGGTAATAATACAGACATTTTTGGCAACGTGACAAATCTTAAACTCCTTTTAAAATGGGCAAGGTCTGTGTCAAGGGACGGGGAAGTGGACGTTATGGTGATGGTGATAGTGCACGCAGAGGCCATGGGTAAGATGGAACTGTGCCTGCTGAGGGAGCACAACAAACACCCACGTCATGTTGAACTACCTTCCTGTCCCAATTCCTAGGGGGCCATGGAACACGACTATTGAATCCAGAGCACTGTGAAAAGGTTGTTGGTTGGATAGCAGATAAAGTTTCCAGTCAATTTGCCACCAGCACCACCCTGTGTTCTACATGGTCCAGTCTCAGTAGATTTGACTTTGGATCACATTATTATTATTACTTCATCGCCATTTATTCCATGGCACTTAACATGTGAAAAAGGGGTATATATCGCAAACATAACTACAATAATCTTGAACAAAAATGTGACAGCGACTGGTACAGGAGAGGAAAGGACCCTGCCCGTTTGGCATGGGTGAGGATACAGTAGGTGAGTATAGGGCTGGTCTTGCAGCGGTATGGTGGAGTGAGGGTTACTGCAGGTTGTACACATGTCGCAAGAGGTGGATCTTCAGCTTCCTTTTAAAGGTTTCAACAGTAGGCGAGAGTCAGAAATGGTGGGGTACAGAGTTCCAGAGAAGGGGGGATGCACGGGAGAAATCTTGTATGTGATTGTGGGAAGAGGATATAAGAGGGGAGTAGGGAAGGAGATCTTATGAGGTAAGTACCTGGAGACTAGGTCACAGATGTATGGAGGAGACAGGTTGTGGATAGCTTTGCATTCCAAGATTAGGGTTTTGAACTAGAGTCTCTTGGTAATGGGGAGCCAGTGAAGGGATTGACAGAGAGGTAGAATAGCGAGGGGACAGGTGGATTAGTTGGGCAACAGAGTTTAGGATAGATTGGAGGAATGCGAGAGTGTTAGAAGAGAGGCCACAGAGCAGGAGGTTGCAGTCGTCAAGAAGGGAGATGATGAGCGCGTGCACTAGTGTTTTTGTAGATTCGTGGTTGAGGAATGTGCGGATCCAGGAGATTTTTTTTACTTGGAGTCGGCATCTTCCTCACCTTGATCCTCCTTCCTCCCATCATTCCGAGTGCCCTGAGACAACTGAACCCACACCTGGTTTTGTTAATCTTTCCATTTATAGATTCTGGCCTCTTGCTCGGTCCGCTCGGAAGTGGAAAGAGCCTGGATTTGTGGTTTGAAGGAGAGATTAGAGTCCAGGGTTACCCCAAGAGCTGTTCACATTTCCATCAATAGATTTGGGACTCTCGTCCAGCCAGCTTCGAGCAGGGCAACAGAAAATCACATGTAGCGATTTGAGGAGCCATGGTCACCCGAAGGTGACGGTGGGAAAGTGCAAATACTGTCTCAAGAATTGGATAATGATGAGACGCAATGGACAGAAAGTCAGGAGGAGGACCAGGGTGCGGAAGTAGAAAACAAAGCCGTGGACGATGAAGTCACTAACCCAACCTGGCAAGGGGACATGTAGAGTGAGGACAGCAGCACACAGGGGGGGGAGGCATAGCACCACAGCAGGCAGGAAGAAGCAGTGTGGTAGCCACAGACACAAGGTGGGCAACTTCTCCCCGGAACACCAACACGACGGAAGTTGCCAGTACAACTGTTAGCTCTTCCCGAGTCTGATTCTTTTTTAAAGACTGTTTAGATAATCCCAAAAAGGCCATTTGCAACATCTGCCAGGCCAGCATCAGCAAGAGCACCAACACTACCAGCCTGATCACCACTAGCATGCTCAGGCACATGACAACAAAGCACCTGACATGCTGGGCCAAACACCAAGGTCCAGAAACAGTATCAGCAGGTGACACCACTGCCTCTTCTGCTGTTGTGCGTGCATGCTAATCCCCTGACCATGGCACATGCGAAGATGCCTCTAACCCTGCACCTGTCATTACAGACTTGATATCATCACCATCCATGTCCTTGTCCCTTTGCAGAGTTCAGTTGCCCCTACCACAGTTCTTGGAATGCAAATGCAAGTATGCAGCCAGCCATCTAACCCACCCACCCACAGGCCGCAATACTAAACTGCCACATTTCTGGACTGCTTGCACTTGAAATGTTGCCTTTTAGGCTCATGGAGGCGGAAACATTACCTGTGCCCTCCCCAGTGCACTTAAGTGGTAAGGACTGCCTAACCACAAACACAAGTGAATGTGGCATTCCATTGGGTTAATATTGTGAAAGCTGGGACTCAGTGGGACCCTGGGATGGAAGACGTCCTCCCAACACAGAGGATTGAGGGCCCTGGGTCAATCAGGGTTACCCCTACATTCTACAGCTCCTGCACCCCCTCCTCCTCCTCTTCAGCCTCCATCTCCATCATTTGATTCATTTTTTCAGGACATATTCCAGATTATTTACTTAATCTTTGTGTGTGGCAATAACAATAAGCAGGGCTGTATGCTTTGGCGACAAACATTCCACCATTGCAGGGTTGTTGTAAGCTGTATCAGAGAACCTGGTGTCAGCTCTGAAGCTAGATGGACTAATAGAACAAGTCCCACACACTGCTAGAAGCCCAAATATTTTTTCAGAGGTACTGTAGATGCAGATAAAAATTAGTTTTAATTTGCAACCTGATGGAGGTCAGTATAGATGGACTAATAGAGAAAGTCCGACACACTACTAGAAGGCCAAATATTTTTTCAGAGGTAGATGCAGAAAAAAATATATTCAGTTTGCAACCTGATGGAGGTCAGTATAGATGGATTAATAGAACAAGACCCACACACTACTAGAAGGCCAAATATTTTTTCAGAGGTAGATGCAGAAAAAAATATATTCAGTTTGCAACCTGATGGAGGTCAGTATAGATGGACTAATACAACAAGTCCCGCACACAGCTAGAAGCCCAAATATTTTTTCAGAGGTACTGTAGATGCAGATAAAAATTATTTTTAAATTGCAACCTGATGGAGGTCAGTATAGATGGACTAATAGAGAAAGTCCGACACACTACTAGAAGGCCAAATATTTTTTCAGAGGTAGATGCAGAAAAAAATATATTCAGTTTGCAACCTGATGGAGGTCAGTATAGATGGACTAATACAACAAGTCCCACACACAGCTAGAAGCCCAAATATTTTTTCAGAGGTACTGTAGATGCAGATAAAAATTAGTTTTAATTTGCAACCTGATGGAGGTCAGTATAGATGGACTAATAGAGAAAGTCCGACACACTACTAGAAGGCCAAATATTTTTTCAGAGCTAGATGCAGAAAAAAATTATATTCAGTTTGCAACCTGATGGAGGTCAGTATAGATGGATTAATAGAACAAGACCCACACACAGCTAGAAGCCCAATATTTTTTCAGAGGTAGATGCAGAAAAAAATATATTCAGTTTGCAACCTGATGGAGGTCAGTATAGATGGACTAATAGAACAAGTCCCACACACTGCTAGAAGCCCAAATATTTTTTCAGAGGTACTGTAGATGCAGATAAAAATTAGTTTTAATTTGCAACCTGATGGAGGTCAGTATAGATGGACTAATAGAGAAAGTCCGACACACTACTAGAAGGCCAAATATTTTTTCAGAGCTAGATGCAGAAAAAAATTATATTCAGTTTGCAACCTGATGGAGGTCAGTATAGATGGACTAATAGAGAAAGTCCGACACACTAATAGAAGGCCAAATATTTTTTCAGAGGTAGATGCAGAAAAAAATATATTCAGTTTGCAACCTGATGGAGGTCAGTATAGATGGATTAATAGAACAAGACCCACACACAGCTAGAAGCCCAATATTTTTTCAGAGGTAGATGCAGAAAAAACTATATTCAGTTTGCAACCTGATGGATGTCAGTATAGATGGACTAATAGAACAAGTCCCACACACTGCTAGAAGCCCAAATATTTTTTCAGAGGTACTGTAGATGCAGATAAAAATTAGTTTTAATTTGCAACCTGATGGAGGTCAGTATAGATGGACTAATAGAGAAAGTCCGACACACTACTAGAAGGCCAAATATTTTTTCAGAGGTAGATGCAGAAAAAAATATATTCAGTTTGCAACCTGATGGAGGTCAGTATAGATGGATTAATAGAACAAGACCCACACACAGCTAGAAGCCCAATATTTTTTCAGAGGTAGATGCAGAAAAAACTATATTCAGTTTGCAACCTGATGGAGGTCAGTATAGATGGACTAATAGAACAAGTCCCACACACTGCTAGAAGCCCAAATATTTTTTCAGAGGTACTGTAGATGCAGATAAAAATTAGTTTTAATTTGCAACCTGATGGAGGTCAGTATAGATGGACTAATAGAGAAAGTCCGACACACTACTAGAAGGCCAAATATTTTTTCAGAGGTAGATGCAGAAAAAAATATATTCAGTTTGCAACCTGATGGAGGTCAGTATAGATGGATTAATAGAACAAGACCCACACACAGCTAGAAGCCCAATATTTTTTCAGAGGTAGATGCAGAAAAAAATATATTCAGTTTGCAACCTGATGGAGGTCAGTATAGATGGACTAATAGAACAAGTCCCACACACTGCTAGAAGCCCAAATATTTTTTCAGAGGTACTGTAGATGCAGATAAAAATTAGTTTTAATTTGCAACCTGATGGAGGTCAGTATAGATGGACTAATAGAATGATGCTATGCCCAAAAGATTTTACTTCACTAGGTGCAGTAAAAAAATTGGTATTCTATACACAGGTGGTATATCTTGCAACACAGATAGGCTACTCCACTGACTAACACACTCTGCAATAGGCCAAAAAGGATTAGCTTTGCTAGATTCAGCCAAATGCTGTGAAAAAAACTTGCACAGCACTGGCACAGACCTGCCTGGCAAAAACTGATAGGAACTCATGTAACCTAGTCCTGAAAAGGACTGCAATTACAATTAGTCTTTACTCCCACAACCGATCTATTTAAGAGCACAGACCTCCCTGATAAAAGTCGTAGGAAATGCTGTAACCTAGTCCTTAAAAGGACTGCAATCACAACTATTCCCTACTCCCAAGCTATCTGTATATTTGTGCGAAAATTCGCTTGAAATTAACAAGGTATAGCGCACACAGCAACAGCGGTGCCGTCTAACACGCAGCTGCAGCAGTGAGAAAATGGTGGCAACGGGGAAAATGGCTTGGTCTTATAGGGCAAGGACATGTGACATACACTGCCAATGACACATGCCCTTGCTTGTGTGAAAAAAAGCACTTCGCTCCGTGTGTGCGCTGCTGATAGGCTGACAGATTGCACCTCCCCACTGTAAATGCGGGAAAGAGAAAAAAAAATGGAGATCTTCATTGTTCCTGCAGAGATCCATCCCCTGCCCCTCCCCCCACCCCGCTGTACACTCAAACTGCGTATTAACATTAATTTTCATCATTACTGAGAAAAAATCCAGTTATGATTTTGGTGCACGAACAGTTATCGAACATAACCTCGAACAGCCGAATTTTTCTCAAATTGTTCGTGTTCGCCGAACGGCTCGAACACCGCCCAAAACAGCTCGAATTTGAGATTGGCGAACAGTTCGAGTAGAACAACGCTCATCTCTAGTGATTATCAAAAAGATTTTATTTTTTTATATAGTAAATATATAATATATGATGCACACAAAATATCATTTAAAAGATAAAATGATGTAATGGTAAAACTGGTTTAGAATACCTACTGGCAATGTGGCAAAAAGCAGCTAGTAGTAAGAGCACCCACCTCTTGTCAACACGCCCACTTCCGGTTTTGACAGGTGCCCCGCCCCTTTTTAAGCACCTGTCCCGCCTCCACTTCCGGTCTAAACCCCTCCCCTCTCCTCCCCATTCTCCGCCCACTCTCCGCCCCTCTGTGTGTCAATACCTGTTACATCAGTTCCGTCACCGCCCCCGGAAGCCAACCCTTACCGCCCCTATGTGTGTCAATATCTGTTACGTCAGTTCCGTCCCCGCCCCGGAAGCAGCCCATGTTCAGCCTCTGTTACGTCCCCCATGACCGCCCACATGCCCTTCACCCAAGGTTGTAGGTTAATGTGTAAGCGCCGTACGTAAGAAAAACATGTCAAGACATGTTTTTGTGAGAAAAGGCAGCCCCAGGATCCCTAGGGTTAGCATTCTGTAGTGTTCATAATAATGATGTAATAAAAGGGTTTAAAAAAAAAATACATTTATTGTAGATTCACTGAGAGGTATACACAAATCAAGAAATGGAAAAAGGTGTAAATAGATTTCAAAATACAACTATATACAAGCAAATCTATAGGTTACAATACATTTCAATGCTAATATTTAAAAAGTTAACCATGCGCTCGGCGACAGCGTCTCTGTAAGGTTGTAGGATAATGTGTAAACTTGGCACATTACCCATTAACAGCGGCTCGATTCTCTGTAAGGTAATAGGTTAATGTGTTAATGCGCCTTATGTAAGAAAAAACATGTCAATACATGTTTGTTTGTTTTTGTGAGAAAAGGCAGTCCCAGGGTTAATGTTAACAGGCACAGCAAAATAGATTGAATGATTTATTGAACAAGAAATACTAAGATATAAACATTTGTAGTACACATTACAAAAAGGAAATATCGTTATAAAACCACATTAGTTCTATAGCAGAAATAGAGCAAGATCATGTTTGCAAGGGCGGTTTGCAAACCTGATTATAATTGCATAATGGCGTACGTAAAATCGTGATAGAGTTAGAAAGATTTTGTACAAATGCATCTACTAGACGATCATTATGTTTTAAATCATTTGTTAAGTTTTTCAGTAATCGCTTCAATGTTATTCCCGCAGCGACGTGATACAACACGTAAATACAAAACTGTCCGCAAAAACTCGACATAGAGTCTTGCAGCTGGTGGTTCTGATAGCAATACGTCGTGGTGTTTCTTCTTAAAAATTGTATAATCGTATTCGGAAATACGGCGGCGTCAGGTTGTAACCCGTAACTGTCAAAAAATAAGGATTTGTTCCTGCATAGAATAATGAGTAGCCAATGCGTACCAGGCTCTTCCGAAGAATCTGTGTTGACGATATAGGCTCTAGGTCTATGCCTGATAATGTGGCGTGGTAAGAGGTCGCAGGGAAATACTCCGCCAAACATACTCTGAGTAACGGGATTTCGGCTCAAAATGCATGACAGTTGCATAGTATTCATTATAGACGAAGTCCACTGTGGAGTCACAAAAGTTTAATTAAAGTCGTATAGGACTTCTCGACGTTGGTTAATCTCCAGTACAGCCGTGTTGACAGCATAAATGATCATATTCACCGTGTGTGGTGTGGCATCCGCAAAATGAATTTCGGCCCGTAGGTTACCCGTTTTAATGAGCGAAAAGTGAGCGCTCGGTTCCTGATCCGGTGACAAATCGAACGCGAAGAAAGTGTAGCCACTCATAAAATTATCACGGTCTATGCTTAATCCTGCGTCGGCTTTTTTCTTTTCCGGAGATGTGAACGAGAGCCATATATTCCCTCACAGCATGTTCAGCGTCAAAATTAGGGTGAAACGGCTTGGCGGGGATTTGCTGTCCGTCCAAATACAGAGCAGCGTGGTTGATCCTATAATGGTGAAAGCAAAGTGGGTTTTTCTGGTAACTGCCGCTGAAGGCCTCGTTGTCCACAAAGCAAAGAATCACCGTTTTTGGTATCTGGCCCAGAAAAAGATTTTCATGATTACTATTTCTCGTTCCTCCAGGGATGCTATAGACTTTCAAACAGGCTCTGTCTAGAGCGTATTTAGCGGGGCTTGATAGAAGAGCTTGGCTGTGACCGATCCTGATGGCTGGAGAGACTTGTACTCTCTTTACGTAGAGGGCTGCGTTCACGATCTGAACCTTAAACTTTTCCATTTCGGGAGTCATAAGGCAAAACGAGTCCTTATTTCTTGATAACTTGATCTTAAGATCTAGACCGTTCAAAATGAGTTTCGGTTGATTAAAAATGTCACCGAAGATCAGGCCCACGAGTTCCACAGGCCTTGAGAGACGGGTTGCGTGGGCTCTGCATGCGAACCCATGATTTTGATTTTCGCCGTAGAGTACGGTGGTCTGGTGATGGCCTGCAGTGTCTTTATAGAATAACCCCGCTGTAAATTGCGATCTCAACGCTTGCGTACTGTAGTTTAAAAGCGTTTCAATGTAGGCCCGGTAACTATAAAGGTTATCAGATTGTGAAATCAAACAGTCCCCCAGAGTAATGTCCACCTGATTGAAAAGTGTGGCTATGGGGTAATTAATAAGTCCCACACGCGTGCCGGCAGCGAGAACCATACCGTCCTGTTTCAGGATGCGGCACTGGACGTTCAAGAGTGTATTATTTAAATCGTAATAATATTCTCCGCTTCCCGATACGAAAAATTCCAGGGGTGCGTTATCGGCTAGAGCGGCGATGGGTTGCACCTCGACAAAAAATGATTTTTCGACGCTAGTCTGCGTGGGAGGCACGGTAAAGATATCCATTTTACATTTCTTTTACACGATTTTGTGGTTACGTAGATTAGTCCGTCGCCCTCTTGATTGTTTTTAGAGGTGCAATTCAATCTGTCCACTACGGCCGTAGACATACTCGTGATAGCGTCTTTGAAACAAGAGGGGATTGTAGGGAGAGAAAATAGGAAGCGCAGGCTTCTAAGTGTAGTAGTTAGATTCCAAGGGTATATACTCAGTATAAATCCACTCACCTATTTGGTATCTTGAGGTAAAGCATGTAAATCCAATCAGTGGATCACTCCATTCCTCTTTCCATTCAGTTTGCTGCAGAAATCTGGGAGCTGATGAGAGCACTGGACAGAGCTTTCATAGGCAATACCACTTTGTAAATGTTTTTTCCCAGCAATATGCGCTCCTGAAGGATGATGATGGAACTTGATATTCGGATTCAAAGAATTTTTATTTCAAACTAAAATACAACTAAAATATCCATTTTACATTTCTTTTACACGATTTTGTGGTTACGTAGATTAGTCCGTCGCCCTCTTGATTGTTTTTAGAGGTGCAATTCAATCTGTCCACTACGGCCGTAGACATACTCGTGATAGCGTCTTTAGCAATGTTTCTTACCGCTGTTTTTACATGCGGTTTGACTAGTTCTAGGCCTTTTCTGAAAAGCGGTACTGCTCTTCTAAAAAGACTTCTAAACAGACCACCGAGACCGGCGCCGTACATGTATTCATCACCGCGGAACCCCTCTAAGCCATGCCCTGCTTGAGCTACATAATACCGGGCGTACAAGGCGGGATCGCCGTAAACTCTTTGAGTCATCATTTTTACCGTGGCGTAGTCTTGCGAGGCCTTAAATGTAATCGCACTATACACTTCCCGTATCTGAATTTAACCGGCGTACCCTGGTCCGACATGACAGTAACAGTTACGGAGTCAAAGTGTTGTTTGCACAGCGGTATGTAATCTGGCCGCGAGTAGCGCACTGTGACAATATCGTTATCATCGCCGCTAACTTCTACGGTCCGTAACAGTTGAACGTAGCTGTCGCCCACAAGCTGATGTTGAATTATATCAGTGTATACAAAAAGCGAATAAAAACCCGCCTTTGAATCGGGGTAAAAGCGGCGATTCCACGGCATTAAAGCTGAGGGTGAATCATCGACGGTCTGTAGTCCGAAAATAAATTTTAGCTTAGTACCCAGAGCAAACTGTATAGGGGATGGGTCAGGTAGGATTACCTCTCGACGTAGATCATCATAACGTATCCTATAGGCAGGCGTGGATAAATTCAGCGATTCTATTCGCGCATTGACTGTACCGACCAGCTTTTGAATGTTCGGGTAAAATCCTGATTTTACATGATAAACCTCTAACGGCTCGTTGTGTTTAGCAGCGTAGAAGTTCCCTTCAAAAGCGTCGAACGTGTTCCACGTATGGGGGTACTGTATTTCCGTTAACGCCACTTCATAAGCTCCTGAAAGATGAACGGCCTTTGCTAGCTCGGTGGTGTAACTCGAAATAGTATTTTCGGGGTAGATTTTGGATGATGAATTGCTAGGTAGTGTAACGTAAAACGAATCGTCTTCCATGCTTTATACGGTCGTTAATTGATTTTCTTCTATCCAACTATTGAATTTATCGGGATATCCAAGCCACTTCACAAAATAATGAGTTGCACAGCGACGCCTGCGTTTTTTCAACACTTTTTCAACTTTGTAGATCCTATTAGCGTCTTGCGGCACCTTTTGTAGTTCGTCTTCATAAAAAGACCCTACTACGTTTTCACCACTCAAATAGTTTAATGCGTAGAGAGGTTTTCTGAATCGTGTATTTACGGACGAGACCACGAAAATTTCACGCGTGTAGGTTTGCTCGTAGCCTTTTGAAAAGATATGCTTATGCCGTACAATCCGGACGTTATCCTCCGGTTTTAATAGAGGTTTAAATCTTTTCACTGTAGAGACGTCTTGATAAGCGCTGCGCCATACGGTCATGGAGTTAGTTTTCGTGACAGAGGCAGGACTGCATCTTATAGTGCGATGATAAGCGTTATTGTAAGAGTGCACAAAATCAGGTAATACGTCTATATATCTCAATGTGTTATGAGCCGTTAAATAGCGCCACATACGAGCTTTCAACGTGCGATTAAATCTTTCCACAACCGCAGCTTTCACCGTATTATTCATAAAGAACTGATGTACGTTATACTCTTTACAAAGCGTAGCGACGGGCTTATTCATAAATTCTTTCCCGCGATCCGTTTGTAGTTTTTGCGGGATACGTCGTTCGCTTTTAAAAATCATCTCAAAAGCTTTTGCAAGCTCCTTGCCGGTCTTGGTCCACAGGCCGATGACCCAACGCCGCACTGATTTGCCTGACGATGTAAAGATTAAAAGATGCACCGAAATACTACGGAGAAGTTTACTGCATGCTAAGTGCGAAGGTTCTGAACTTACACGTTTAAACCTTGTGATCCCTCTTGACGGTGAACAAGCACCATCACCAGTGGGTGAAATAGAGATACGCCCCTCTGCCCCTCAGTTTGTAGATCACCTCAACCCCCGTTTCCGAAAAAAATGCAGATATACTACTCAACAGATTCTTGCAAAGACATTGCTACATGGACTGAGAAAGGTGAATTTGTCTACAAAGGGACCGTCATTCCCGACACCCATATGTTGGACCTTGTACGGAGCACTCTGCAAAGTCACGGACTAACCAAAAAGAACGCTCCCCAAGGATGGGACATTTTTATGAGGGTTATGGCCGAGTTAAACATACCTTCGACCGTGATCAGTCACCATACAACCAGAGACGCTCTGAACGAATTAAAAATTATGTTGAGTGCGCCGTCAAATCCCTTCAAAACAGCATCACAAGTACATGCTACCTCAACGCCAGCCGCTAGAGGTCGTTTGCTGTTGAAACAGAGAATCGCGCCGCTGTCGCCAAGCACATGGTTAACTTTGTAAATATTAGCATTAAAATGTATTGTAACCTATAGATTTGCTTGTATAATGTTGTATTTTGAAATCTATTTACACCTTTTTCCATTTCTTGATTTGTGTATACCTCTAAGTGAATCTACAATAAATGTATATTTTTTTTAAACACTTTTATTACGTCATTATTATGAACACTACAGAATGCTGACCCTAGGGATCCTGGGGCTGCCTTTTCTCACAAAAACATGTCTTGACATGTTTTTCTTACATACGGCGCTTACACATTAACCTACAACCTTGGGTGAAGGGCATGTGGGCGGTCATGGGGGACGTAACAGAGGCTGAACATGGGCTGCTTCCGGGGCGGGGACGGAACTGACGTAATAGATATTGACACACATAGGGGCGGTAAGGGTTGGCTTCCGGGGGCGGGGACGGAACTGACGTAACAGGTATTGACACACATAGGGGTGGAGAGTGGGCGGAGAATGGGGAGGAGAGGGGAGGGGTTTAGACCGGAAGTGGAGGCGGGACAGGTGCCAAAAAGGGGTGTGGCACCTGCCAAAACCGGAAGTGGGTGTGTTGACGAGAGGTGGGTGCTCTTACTACTACTGCAGCTAAAGCCGAGGGAAACTGAAGCGATGTGTTGCAGGTGAGTATACAGGTATATGCTCTAGTGAAATGTCTTGACAAGTAGGCATGACCGAACATTTCAATGTTCAGTTCGGAAAAGTTCGCCGAACAAATTGATATTCGCCAAATTTATTCGCCGAATTTTCGTCGAACATTTCCGAATCCCATAGCAGTCAATGGGGGGACCAAAAAAAAAGCATAGACAACACCTAGAAATGGGACCAAAAGCTGCCAAAACACATCAAATTAGGTGTAGACACCAGGGAAGTGCCATCAATTGACCCAGAGTATAAGTACTATAATTATTATTACTGTGACAGCGACATTTATTCAGTTGCGCTTTACATGTCAAAAGGGATCACCGACTGGTACAACAGGAGAGAGGACCCTGCCTGCGAGGGCGCACTGTCACGGACGTGGTTAGTGGAACCACTGTGCCACGGACCCCGGAGAGCCTGGAGGGGCGTGACTAAGCGAGCACCGGACTCTTCACTAGGGCCTCTGATGGTGAGGTTAGACTTGGCTCCCGATGAACGCCAGGTGCCACTCCAGGACTGACCAAAAGACGCGCAGCAGCTGGACCCAGTAGGACATACTAGATGGTGCAGCAGGCAGAGTCAGTATCAGAGTGCAGAAAGCAGAGTTTGTATCAGGAGTGCAGCAGCCAGAGTCTGTATCAGGAGTGCAGCAGGCAGAGTCTGTATCAGGAGTGCAGCAGGCAGAGTCTGTTTCAGGAGTGCAGCAAGCAGAGTTTGTATCAGGAGTGCAGCAGGCAGAGTCTGTATCGGGATTGCAGCAGGCAGAGTCTGTATCGGGATTGCAGCAGGCAGAGTCTGTATCGGGATTGCAGTAGGCAGAGTCTGCATCAGGAGTGCAGAAAGGACTGCTATGCAACCTTACACAACAGAACAGGAAGGTTCCACTACAGCCCACCCAATAGATCGAGACCCAATCAGGATTCCCCCATTTAAAAAATTAGTGGCAGACACTAGCAATGTCTAATCAATTTCACTACAGTAGAAATAGTGTAAATAAGACCCACACCTCTTCCAGTACAGCCAACCCAGGAGATGAAGACCTAACTAGGAGTGTTAATGTGTCACCCTGGCCTGGATGCCACAAAATGTAATAAAGCTGTGTCTGAGAGCAAGGGGGAGGTTCTCTAGTCAGGGGAACATTAGCATGCAGTACCTCCTGTCTCAGGCCAGTAGGGGGAGCAGGCTGCCCCTATAAAAGCTGGTGCTGGGGGCAGGGTTAGAGAGAGCTGGACGACCTGTCTCAGGATTCAGGTCCCAGAGCAGAGAGGAACAGTTGTATTGCACCTAAGAGGAAGTGTGGCAGTAGGAGAGCCACAAGCCAGAGACAAGAGGCGAAGAGAGCCTGTCTTGGCAGATCACGGACTTAATTTACCAGACTTTGGTGTCTGAGGCTGGGAGGATTCCACATCCCCCAGCAGATAACCAGTCCGCAGGGGACTGTATATTCCTTGGCCTAAGAAGCCTGGAGGCCCTGCCAGAACAGAAGGGACCAGCAAAGCCGTACAAGGCTGGGAGCAGAAAGGAACCCACGTCGCAGGCCATACAGGCGAGAATACACAGAAAGCTCGGAAACGTGGGCTGTTACCCTATAAGAAGGAGATAGCCAGAAGGAGCACAGATAGCACGGTAGGCCTACACCCTCACCCTGACCAGGGCCAATTTCCCCGTTGCTCTCAGACATCCAGGTCCCCTCCTAGCCGGGACTGTTTGTGGGTCAATTTACCTGTTCTAGTAAAGACCCTGGACTGCAACCTGTTGTCTGTGTGCTCCTTGCTCCTTCAGCATTATCAACACTGGGACTCTCACTACTATCACTCCCACCATTCATTATACTGCCCTGGGGCCACACTCTTCCCGTGGGGAGTCACACTACCCTAGCTGCACACCTCATCAGCCCCAGCGGTCTGCATGCAGCGGCGGTTCCTAATAACCGCAATCCACGGGTGGCGTAGTCGGACATAATCATCAGCGCATAACGGACTACCACTGGCCTGACCACCCTGAGCCACGGAACCGGGTTGCCACTACTACTCCCATCGTTCCCCTACTGCCCGGATCTGAGTGCCCCACGGCCCAGGGGGCGAGTCAGCTTTGGCGTAGTCGGCAGGATTGCAACCAACCCGCCACAAACGGGTATTGCGTGCCTGAAAAAGACTTTGCACTTACCTGAAAAGAGGTTTCCCGCCGTCCGGAGCCGTTTCCCGCCATTTCCAGCCGTCTCCCGCCATCTTCCATCGGTTTCCGCCATCTTCAGCCGTTTTCCCGCCATCGGACGCCATCTTCAGGACGCCGCACGGGAAGAAGAGGGGCGTGGACGTCCAAACTGCGCGAGATCCAAAGCTCCGCCCCACGCACCGACGCTGTGCAAGGTCCTGGAAGGGAGAGAGAGTGACGCTGACGTCATCAGGACGCGACGCAAGGTCCTCAACCAGAGCAGCAGCAGCGGAGCCGCGGCCTACAGAAGAGGATCGTCGGAAGGTAGGCCACACTTAACTAGGGGGGAGGAAGATGTCGGACACAGAGGCGCCCACTACCACCAACGCAGCTGCAGCAGCGGTGATGCCCTTTTCCCTGCCCTACATCCCTGGAGCGGCCTGGCTGCCCAAGTACTCAGGGGAGCCCCATGCCCTAACTGACTTTAAGGAAAGGCTGTACAGTTTGTTCCAAGTTTACCCCCTGACAGAGGAACAGAAGGTCAGCATATTGACAGGGCAGTTAACTGGCGCAGCCCAAAGGGAGGTAAAATCATGGCCCACTGAGGAGAAAAGAACTGTGAAGGGTGTTCTGGCCCGGCTGCGGGGTACCTTTGACACACGTACCTCCGCTGAGATCAAAATGAGGTTCTATGGATGTAAGCAGCGGGCACAGGACAGCATCAGAGACTATGCCCTAAATCTGCAGGAAGCCTTGAGGGCTATTCAACAAACTGACCCTGGCAGTGTGCAGGAAACGGATAAGCTGCTAACAGAACAATTCATAGAAGGTCTGCTGTCCAGCGCCCACAGGGCCCAACTGCGCCTCATGTTCTTTCAGAACCCTGATCTGACCTTTGCCCAATTTAAGGACAGGGCCATAAGGGTGCTCCGTGAACCTGCAACCAGTGGCGCTATAAACCCCCGGCGCCCTGCTCTCACCTACCACCAGGAGGCGGCGCCCTCCTCTATGGACCCCGTGGGGGCTGATGCACAGGCCCTGAACCAAGCCCCGTCGAAAGACCTGCACCACCAAGTCCAGGAGCTGACCAGGAGCATCGCGGCATTGACCAGGACCGTCCAGGCGTTACAAGTGGACCCGTCAAGACCCATCGAGCTGGCTTCAAGTCCGAAGGATGTCCCGTGGCGTCGACAGAGGAGGATCCCGTCATTCCGAGGGAGGCCCACAGACCGCTACGCAGAGGATGGACAGCCCATTTGCCGTCGATGCAACCAGCCCGGACACATTTCCAGGTACTGTAATTTAAACGGGTCCAACCTGGGGCAGAGGGCCAACCCCCAGGCATAAGATCACCAGGCCCTTACAATTGGCGTAATAAGTACGTTGGGGGGCGCCCAGTTTTACCCGTGGTGCTGGACGGTATCCCCATGAGCGCCTTGCTGGATACCGGGTCGCAAGTAACCACTATCCCTTATGTACTTTTTAAGCAGTATTGGACTGATGCTGATATAACGCGGTATCCAGACAGTAACTTGAGCATCATCGCCAGTAATGGCTTACCCGTGCCGCAGATGGGGTTCAAGGAGATGACCATTAAAATTGGTAAAGTTGAACTGCCGGCACAGGGAGTAATTATTGTGGACATTGACCGTCATGAAAGTCACCCTAAAATAACTGTGGGTACTAACGTGATTGAAAATTGTCTTTCAGAGGTAATTGTAATTCTACAACAGGTGGCGGTGAATGCTAGTTCCAGCCAACAGAGAGTCCTCAACAAAGAGATAAAAGCCCTGATGAGAAGGCAGCAGGTAGAACTATCTGGTGGTGAGATCGGTAGCGTAAGACTGAGTGACCCATTCCCCATTTCCATGCCTCCCAAAAGTGAAATGATGATCTGGTGTCGGACTGCAATCGGGTTGAGAGGTAGAGACTACTAAGCCATGGTAGAACCCGTGTACTCAGACAGCAGGCCCACCATTTTGACCGCCCGGGGGGTGGTTGATGTCAGTCATGGGAGGGTGCCCGTCCGCATCCTCAACATTGGGGAGAGGGAAGTACACTTACCCAGGTACGCTACACTTGCCAAACTGTTTGTTGTCAAATACAAAGCTATCAGGGCCGTGGAACCCTTGCCTCCATCTCCTCAGGCGGAGGGTAATGGCTCCCAGAAACAAAAGGAGGACTGGTGCCAGAAACTCCATGTGGGTGCTGACTCCACTCCCCTGCACTAAAAACAAGGAGTCTACCGGGTGGTACAGGAGTACGAGAGAGTCTTTAGTAAGCACCCGCTAGACTTCGGCAGAGTAAAGGGGATAGAACACCACATCCCCACAGGGAGCCACCCACCAATAAAAGAGAGACACAGGCCTGTACCCCCTGCACATTATCAGAACACCAAGGGCATGCTAAGAGAGATGAAAGAAGCTGGGGTCATTAGAGACAGCTGTAGCCCCTGGGCAGCCCCCTTGGTTCTGGTCAAAAAGAAAGACGGCACCATGAGAATGTGTGTGGACTATAGACAAATCAACCGTATCACCCACAAAGACGCATATCCGCTGCCTAGAATAGAGGAGTCTTTAGCCGCACTAAAATCAGCTAACTTCTTTTCTACTTTGGACCTTACTAGCGGGTACTGGCAGGTTCCTGTGGCAGAGGCTGATAAGGAGAAGACCGCCTTCACCACCCCGATGGGACTGAGCGAGTTCAACTGTATGCCTTTCAGGCACTGCAACGCACCAGGGACCTTCCAGCGGCTGATGGAATGCTGTCTAGGGCACCTAAACTTTTAGACGGTCCTCCTTTACCTGGACGACGTGATCGTCTATTCGAAAACCTACGAGGATCATCTAAAGCACCTGGCCGAGGTGTTCGAAGCCCTGGCAGGCTACGGCCTGAAGGTGAAACCATCGAAGTGTCACCTGTTGAAACCAAAGGTCCAGTACCTAGGGAACGTGGTAAGCGCGGAAGGAGTGACCCCGACCCTGACAAGGTCACGGCAATCAAGAGCTGGCCAAGCCCCTCGAACATCAAAGAGGTGAGACAGTTTCTCGGATTGGTAGGCTACTACCGAAGGTTCATCCCCGGGTTCACTAGGATGGCAGCTCCTATGCCGGACCTCCTAATCGGACAGTCTAAGTCCAGGAGCCAAAAGCCGCCCTTCAAGTGGGATAAACCGGAAGAGGAGTCCTTCCGCCAGTTGAAGATGGCCCTCACGGGGGATGAGATCCTGGCCTACCCTGACTATGGCCAGCCTTTTATCCTCCACACAGACGCCAGTAATGTGTGACTGGGAGCCATACTGTCCCAAAACCAACAGGGCAGAGAACGGGTGATCGCATACGCCAGCCGGAAGCTGAGGCCCACCGAGAGGAACCCGGAGAATTACAGCTCCTTCAAGCTAGAATTCTTGGCGGTGGTGTGGGCCGTGACGGAACGCTTCAAGCATTACCTGGCCTCCGCAAAGTTCACCGTGTTCATGGACAACAACCCGTTGACACACCTGGACAATGCAAGACTGGGTGCCCTAGAACAGCGGTGGATGGCCCGTCTCTCCATCTATGACTTCGTGATCAAGTACCGGGCCGGCAAAACCAATGTCAACGCTGACGCCCTATCGAGGATGCCTCACTTACCTGAAGGTGACGAAGACCCAGAAGAGCTGGAGGAGGTGGAACTCCCCGCGTTTCACCGGTATGGAGCCGCTCAATACTCCCACCGCGTGAAGGAGGAGGATCTAACAACCGAGATGATCAATCCCCTACCTCACCACAGCTGGGCCGAGATCCAAGATAGTGACCCAGCCATCCACCTGGTGAAAGACCTGCTGACCCAGGAAGACGCCCGCATGGATCCGGATGCTCCAGAGGAAGCCAAGCAGCTATGGAAAGAGAAGAGCAAGCTGTTCCTCTACGAAGGCAAGTTGTGCAGAAGGATTGTCAACCACCGGACGCACGAGCTGACCTGGCAACTCGTGGTCCCAAGGCGAGATGCAGCTATGGTCCTGGGGGCTTACCATGACAGAGCGGGACACTTCGGTTGGAAGAAACTGGAGTTCCTGCTAAGAGGAATGTTCTTTTGGGTCGGCATGAGAGGAGCTGTAGAAAAGTGGTGCAGAGACTGTGGCCCTTGTCACCTGAGGAGGAAGGACCGCACCAGCCAGAAGACACCCTTGAGGCCCATCGTCACCACGCAGCCTCTTGAGCTGGTAGCTCTGGACCACGTCAAATTGGCTCCAAGCCGGTCTGGATACATCTATGCCCTGAGAATCGTGGACCACTATTCCCGTTTTCTAGTGGTGGTCCCGGTAAAGGACTTGACAGCCCAAACAGCGGCCAGAGCCTTCCAGCAATATTTCTGCCGTCCACACGGGTATCCGGAACAGGTCCTGACAGACCAGGGTCCAGCGTTCGAGGCTGAAATCTTCCAGGAGTTCTGCAACCTCTATGGCTGTAAGAAGATTCGTACAACGCCTTACCACCCCCAAACCAACGGGATGTGTGAGAAGATGAACAATATAGTCATTGATCTCCTGAAGACGTTGCCCCTGGAGGAACGCAGCCTGTGGCCAGAAAAACTGCCGGACCTGATAGACCTATACAACAATATCCCGGTGAATGCTACAAGCTGCACCCCGGCTTACCTGATGCGAGCCAGGCCAGGTAAGCTGCCCGTAGACCTGGAGATGGGAGTCCTAATACCTGAGGACACCTCCCCGGATGCGGACTGGGATACGGAAAGGCAACTGCAGTACAAGAAGGTACAGGAGAGTGTAGAGAGGAGCCTGGCCCAGGTGAGAGAACGGCAAGAAAGACTCTTCAACCAACACGCCCCTGCTGGTCCCCTAGAACCTGGTGAGCAGGTCCTGAAGCGGAAGAGAAGGCTACATAAGTTGGACGACCAGAGGGAAAGGGAACCATACTGCAGTCTGATCACGACAACCCGAAGGTGTGCGTGATCACCAAGGACGGAGGAGAAACCACTAGCACCGTCTCCAGAGACCACCTCAAAAGATGCCCCGAGCAACTCCGTAGTGCAGAAGAGGATCAGAGTGACCTTGAACCCGCAGAGGACAAGGAAGAAATGATCAGCACCATTCTCGGAGAGTTCCCTCAGTCCTGGACTCGCATAAATGATGCCATAGTGGTACCCGTCCTGCATTTCCTGCAACCAGCACAGCAACAACCAACACCAGAGCCGGAAGGTGAAGAGGAGCAAGCAGTTCCAGAGGCAGAAGAGCCTGTACCAGCAGCCCAGGAGAGTCAACCCTCTGCTGACAGTGAGCCTGCCATGCCTGCGGTAAGCCAAAGGACCCGGATACAGATGCCTGCCCTACCTGTACACCCAGCTGGTAGCTGTACCCCTAACGCTAGTGGGGAAAGCCAGGTTGGTCCACCACCAGACAGTGGGCTACGTAGATCAACCAGGAGCACAAAGGGGCAGATACCCGCTCGCTGGAAAATATAGAGTGTACTAAGATTGTAAATAACCCTGTTGCCAAATGTTGAATTGTTTGCCAAGTTACATGCTTGTTTGGTAATTCTGTGTTTCAGTTTCTTGCAGCTACCGTAAGGACTCAAAGGTTATGGACTTTTTATAACCAGGACCTTGTAGGGACTGCGTTCGGAGCTTAGCCCAGGAATGAACTAAGACTGTAAAGGACATGGGGTAGGACAGACCCCCACCTGGTTATGGCTCCCCGTTGTGCTGGTGATATGGACACCCGGTCACAGACCACACTGTGACCTTAAGAACTCAATCTGTGCGTTGTCTGTCTGTTAATGTTTTATGGTATGCATATTGTCTTTGTTTATTGTTTAGTCCCGGAGTACTAAATTTCACTAGGGGGGAATGTGTCACCCTGGCCTGGATGCCACAAAATGTAATAAAGCTGTGTCTGAGAGCAAGGGGGAGGTTCTCTAGTCAGGGGAACATTAGCATGCAGTACCTCCTGTCTCAGGCCAGTAGGGGGAGCAGGCTGCCCCTATAAAATCTGGTGCTGGGGGCAGGGTTAGAGAGAGCTGGACGACCTGTCTCAGGATTCAGGTCCCAGAGCAGAGAGGGATAGTTGTATTGCACCTAAGAGGAAGTGTGGCAGTAGGAGAGCCACAAGCCAGAGACAAGAGGCGAAGAGAGCCTGTCTTGGCAGATCACGGACTTAATTTACCAGACTTTGGTGTCTGAGGCTGGGAGGATTCCACATCCCCCAGCAGATAACCAGTCCGCAGGGGACTGTATATTCCTTGGCCTAAGAAGCCTGGAGGCCCTGCCACAACAGAAGGGACCAGCAAAGCCGTACAAGGCTGGGAGCAGAAAGGAACCCACGTCGCAGGCCATACAGGCGAGAATACACGGAAAGCTCGGAAACGTGGGCTGTTACCCTATAAGAAGGAGATAGCCAGAAGGAGCACAGAAAGCACGGTAGGCCTACACCCTCACTCTGACCAGGGCCAATTTCCCCGTTGCTCTCAGACATCCAGGTCCCCTCCTAGCCGGGACTGTTTGTGGGTCAATTTACCTGTTCTAGTAAAGACCCTGGACTGCAACCTGTTGTCTGTGTGCTCTTTGCTCCTTCAGCACTATCAGCACTGGGACTCTCACTACCATCACTCCCACCATTCATTATACTGCCCTGGGGCCGCACTCTTCCCGTGGGGAGTCACACTACCCTAGCTGCACACCTCATCAGCCCCAGCGGTCTGCATGCAGCGGCGGTTCCTAATAACCGCAATCCACGGGTGGCATAGTCGGACATAATCATCAGCACATAACGGACTACCACTGGCCTGACCACCCTGAGCCACGGAACCGGGTTGCCACTACTACTCCCATCGTTCCCCTACTGCCCGGATCCGAGTGCCCCACGGCCCAGGGGGCGAGTCATTAACATTGCCCTAAATGAGGGCCTAACACCACTGAAGTGGCATCAATGTCATTAGACTACAAGTAGTTTAACGCAGACCCATACCTGTCCCACTACGGCCAACCCAGGAGATGCAGACTGAATCGAAAGTGTTTACATTTAAAAAAATAGGGCCTAAGACCACCATTTCACTGGCCAACAGATTAGAGATGGTGGAGTTCAACCTCTTAGCTTTGTCATGTGTAGGATGAAACAATCTTTTACGTGACCACAACAGGGGGATTGAGGGCTGGCTGCAGTGATGAGAGAGGACAGAGTACGGTGAAACGGACAAACCGATAGACCATGAGTGAGGTGCAGGCGGAGTTACAATGGATTGAGAAACGTGCGATCTGCTCAGAGAAACAAACACAGCAGGCATATCCGCTTCACTTACAGCTGATGGGCTGTTACTCAGCCTAATTGCAGCGGGTATACAGCTGGTTCTGTCGGACACCTGCGTGACACAACTTGGCACGGTAACAGAGGAGGAGGAAGAAGCAGCAGAGGTGTTTGATGGGGCGGCTGATGGTTGTTTATTGAAAACAATTTAGAGTTTATCACATTTGCGTACCCGTTTGGGAGAGCGATATCTGCACCAAATGCTCAATTTCACTACAGTATAACTATAGAAATGCATGGAGACCAAAACCTCTTCCACTACAGCCAACCCATTGGATGGAGACCCAATCATGATTCTCCACATTTCAAAAAATTAGTGGCAGACACTAGCAATGATTAATCAATTTCACTACAGTAGAAATAGTGTAAATGAGACCCACACCTCTTCCAATACAGTCAACCCAGGAGATGGAGACCTAACCAGGAGTGTTCACATTGCCCTAAATGAGGGCCTAACACCACCGAAGTGGCATCAATTTCACTAGAGTATAAGTATTGCAAATGAGGCCTAAACCAGTTCTACTACAGCCAACCGAATAGATGGAGACCCAATCAGGATTCTCCACATTTCAAAATATTAGTGGCAGACACTAGCAATGTCTAATCAATTTCACTACAGTAGAAATAGTGTAAATAAGACCCACACCTCTTCCAATACAGTCAAACCAGGAGTGTTCACATTGCCCTAAATGAGGACCTAACACCACCGAAGTGGCATCAATTTCACTAGAGTATAAGTATTGCAAAGGAGGCCTTAACCAGTTCCACTACAGCCAACCCAATAGATGGAGACCCAATCAGGATTCTCCACATTTCAAAAAATTAGTGGCAGACACTAGCAATGTCTAATCAATTTCACTACAGTAGAAATAGTGTAAATAAGACCCACACCTCTTCCAGTACAGCCAACCCAGGAGATGGAGACCTAACCAGGAGTGTTCACATTGCCCTAAACAAAGGCCTAACACCACTGAATTGGCATCAATGTCACCAGACTACAAGTAGTTTAATGCAGACCCAAACCTGTCCCACTACAGCCAACCCAATGGATGGGGAGACAATCAGAATTCTCCACATTTCCCAAAAGTAGGGCCTAAAACCTGCAGCAGCAGCAGCAAGAGCAGGCACAGAAGCCAGATCACAGACTGCAATTTCAAGAGATCAATGCAGCACACTCAAAACGACAACATTGCCTACTCTGTACAGTCTGCAATTGGGGTGCAAAAGTCCTTGGAGATCCATGACTTGTTCATCTTGATGAAAGTTAGGCGGTCTACACTTTCAGGGGACAGCCGGGTGCGCTTATCTGTCAAGACATTACCAGCAGCGCCGAAGACACGTTCAGAGAGAACGCTGGCTGCCGGGCATGATAAAACCTCCAAGGCATGAGAGGCGAGCTCAGGCCATTCATTCATTTTTGAAGACCAAAATGTGAAAGGGTCAAAATCCTCCTTGATGGTATTCATATTAATCTCTAGATACTACTCCACCATCTTCTCCAGTCGTTCTCCACGTGTCAGACTTGTACTCTCTTGTGTTGGTGCATGAGCTGGTGCAAAAAATGTGTGAAAGGACTCCCAGAAATTGCTTCTGCCACTTACTCTGCTGCTAATGTTTTGGCGTTGGCGAACTGATGTTCCGGAGGTTGAAAGACTACATCTGCAATGCACATTGTGTGCCTCACTGTTATCTTGGAGAAAACCTCTATTAAGGTTGCTTAAAAGCTTGTTTCAATACTCCAACATAAGCGGATCTCTTTCCAGGGCGGGAAGCATCTGGCAAAATTGACTCTTAGAACGTGGATCTAACAGAGCGGCAACCCAGTAGTAAGCATTATTTTGAATCCTAACTATACAGGGATCATGTTGCAGATAGTGCATCAAGAAGGCACTCATATGTCGGGCTCTTACAGGAGGTCCAAAGCCAGGCTGTATTCTGGGCTGTGTAACACAGATGCTTGTTTCCTCCGTCCCCTCCTGCCAACCACGTTCAAATGAGAGGGGATGATTATCCTCTTCATCCTCTAACAGCTGCTCTCCCATAACCTCTTCCTCCTCCATTAGTTCCTCAGCTCTTGCACCTTCACTAACAGTTTGCCTGGTATCACCAAACCCCCTCGATCGCTGTAATCCACTGTCACTTGGGATCCTCCTGTGTGACGACAGTCTGGAAATTTGAAACATTGGTATCCCTTTCTTATCCTCCTATTCTTCTGGGGCCACCACCTCCTGCCGCAGGTTATTCAAAGTTTGCTCCAGCGTGTATATGACCGGCATAGTGATGCTGATGACAGCATCGTCTGCGCTTACCAGTTTAGTAGCCATTTCAAAACCATGCAGAAGGGTGCAGAGGTCCTTAATCTGTTTCCACTCAGCAAACGTGATATGCCCCAAGTCCGTACTGCGCTGCCCCAAGCTATATGTCATGACATACTGCGTCAGAGCTCGTTGCTGCTGGCACAGTCGCTGTAACATGTGAAGAGTGGAATTCCACCGCGTCGGCACATCGCAGATCAACCTGTTAACTGGCACGGACAAAGACCTCTGTATCGATGCAAGTCGATGACATGAGGGGTGCGAATGGCGGAAGTGAGCACACAACTTCCGTAATTTGTGAAGCAGCTCATCCAGGACAGGATAGTGGCGGAGAAATCGCTGTACCACTAGGTTGAGGATGTGAGCCATGCAAGGCACGTGTGCGAGCTTGCCTCGGCCTAGGGCCGCTAACAGGTTCACACCGTTATCGCACACAGCCTTCCCTGGCTCTAGGTTCAGCGGAGACAGCCATTGCTCAAACTGAGCCTGGAGAGCTGCCCACAACTCTTCACCTGTATGACTGCCATCTCCAAGGCATATTAATTTGAAGACTGCCTGATTACGGTGAGCCCTGACTGCACAGTACGAAGGTGGTGTGTATTCGCTCCGCACCCTTGGAACGCATGTCTCGTTAAGGCAGAGGTTGAGTGCGCAGGTGGAGGCCCTAGAGGAGGTGGAGGACGCAGAAGCAGCGGAGGAAGTGGGAAATACAGAGGTTTCTTCTGTAAGCCTTGGGGATTCCAAGATTTGTGGAACAGCCCCTTCCCTGCAAGCCCCCACAAGCCACCAGAGTCACCCAGTGCCCAGTTAGTGAGATGTAATGCCCTTATCCATGCTTACTCGTCCAGGTGTCTGTGGTGAAATGCACCCTGCCACACGTAGATTTAGACAAGGAACGGGTGATGTTGTCTGTGACATGCTGGTGTAGCACAGGCACAGCTTTCTTAGAGAAGTAATGGCGACTGGGCAACTGTTACTGGGGGACTGCGATGACCATCAGTTTTCGGAAACCATCTGTCTCTACCAGGCGGAAAGGCAGCATTTCCGTGGCCAACAGATTGGAGATGGTGGAGTTCAACCTCTTAGCTTTGTCATGCGTAAGATGAAACAATCTTTTATGTGACCACAACTGCGGGACCGAGGGCAGGCTAAGGTGCTGAGAGAGGGCGGAGTATGGTGAACCGGAAAAACTGGTGGTGCATGAGTGAGGTGCAGATGTTACGGTGGATTGAGAAACATGCGGTGTGCTCTGTGAAACAAACACAGCAGGAGTGTCCGCTTCCGTTACAGCTGACGGGCTGTCACTCAGCCTGACTGGAGCGGGTAAAGAACCGGAGTTTCTGTGATGGGAGACCTGCGTGACAATGCTTGGCATGGTAACAGAGGAGGAGGAGGAAGAAGCAGCGGATGAGTTTGATGGGGCAGCTGATGGTTGTTGAGGTGCGCTGGTCCGCATTTCAGCACTGTAAGATTCCCAGCGTAAAAAATGTTGTTTGAACATGTGAACGTTTATGCATGTAGTAGTCAAATTATTGCAGTTTTTCCCTCTGCTGAGCTTTTATCGCAGTGTTTGCAGATAAATTGAGTTGGCTCATCCTTTGCAGTGACAAAAAAGGCCCATGCTAGGCAACCCTTGCTGCCCCTGCGAGCTGCAGACCCGTGAGCGTTGCTTGCCACAGCCACGGTTGTGACTAAGGATGCAGTGCTCCTCATGCTTGCATCACTCCATGTCTGGGCCGTAGGGCGAAATGTAACCTCCTCGTCTTCCTCCTCCATCTCCTCAGATGAGCTACTTGGCTGCGTGACTCTGGGTTCACACCAAGTAGGATCTTCAACCTCGTCATCATCCAATGTGTTATCCCATTCCTCGCCCTCAAAGTGACCCCTCTCGTCTTGTTGCCGTGACAGCACAGTACAGTCCGCATTAGCCTCAGGTATCGGAGTCTCATCGGGATCACCTCTCTCCCCTTCGGTTAACGTCTGGTGACGAGGGTCAGGAACTGCTCGGACCCTACTTCGTCCTGCCCCGAATCCAAGCTAAAAAAATTTTGGGCATCGGTGCAGATGCTTTCCTCCCCTTAACTCTGTGAAAGTTTGGAGTACACTTCTGATGCCCATGGTGTAGAATGGGTGAAGACTAGAGTTCTACAGACTCGCCCATCGGTGGTTCGCAACAGTCAGTTGGGCAGTTGGCCAGTTGTGACGAGGGGGGAAGCATGGGTAATTGGGGTGCCACCTCTGTGGACTGTACTGAGTGTGATTTTGAGGTGAAGGAAGAAGAGGAGAGGCCACTGGAAGCAGAGCTTGCCATCCACTGGAGCACCTGCTCTTTCTGGGCCTTATGAACAAGGCGTATCGCTGTGTGGCTGCCAAAGGAAGGGAGTGCAGTAGGCCGTCCACTAACATAAGTTGTCAGTTGTCTTTGGATGGGACCTGTTTGTGTTGGTTCACTAGTGCTTTCACTAACATTACCACGTACGACACGTACACCTTGAACACCAAGCCTATTCCTCCTTCCACCACACCCTCTCTTTTTCCCACTCATGTTGGTTAGATACAGTGGTAGGAGCACGCAATTAACTAAAGAAAAATACGTTTTTTTCCTGTGCAATAGCTCAGCACACATATGAATTTCAGCGACACTAAATGACAAGGTAAGATATGGCCTGCCGTGTAACGTTACTAACAGACAAAATACATTTTTTAGTGTGCATGAGGCCGATAAAACCTACGAGATATTCTCCAAACTTTAGGAGCAGAAGAATTTTTTTTTTGAATGTGGATGAGGCCAGTATGACATAGAACATATGCTCCAAAATATTTCAAACTCAGATCTAGCCAGCTGTATCACTTTACTCAGAGCAAAAAATATTTTTGGGTTACTCTGCATAAGCTCTGCATCCAACTGGCTTTGACCGCCACTGACATAGTGGCTGGCTTATAGCACTGTATGACTTTTGTCACAGGAAAAAATATTTTTTGGACTGGGCCTAGCAAGAGAAAAAATTTATTTTTTTTTACTCTGAAACCACCTGAAGTTCAACTCCACTAAAATAGTATCTGACACAAAAAAACCTTTAGTGCACACAGCTTTCAAAATCACAATAGCAACAGAAAAAAAACAGATTTTGTGCTCTGCAATAATTTTAACCCCACTAAATGAAATGGTGCACTGCGCTTGCTTGATCACATTAGCAAGTGCAAAAAAAGATTCAAGGTATACTGAGACATGGAGCTCTATACCAGCGGTGCACAGCACTATAGTATGGCATGGGCCTTCTGTTTCTGTCAGAATCTCAGTACTTGCACAAGAACACCAAAAATGTGCTGCACCAGCGGTTGCAGAGGTATACAGGCCAGGAGTTATCTACACTATCTGAATACCACACAAGCGCCCATCTATCTAGCTAATATCTCTCATTGCACAGGAGAACACTGAGCTGCGTCTGTCTCCAGCAGTGACATGGATATAATGGCACTGAGGGAACATGGCCGCTTTTTATATTGAGACGACATGTGATTTCTGCAGCCAATTGCAGAAGCCCTTATGTCTGGACAGTGTAGATGCTTCCTGTGCTATGATTGGCTGGCCACGCTTTCCGCAGTTAAAGTTACCGCCCACAGGAAAAAAACAAACAGTGCGCCGCTGATCTGACCTGTCCTTGGCTCTCCACAGCCCCCACACTCACCTGGCATATGTCACAGCTCATCATACACTTGCATTATGTTAACAAAACTGTTCAAAATGCAGTGGTTGCCCTGTATTCGCGGTCCCGCACAAATTCGGTGAACTTTTCCGATTTTAAGAAAATTTGCTCGCCTTTGCGATCATGATTCCGAATGTGCCATATTTGTGCCGAATTTGAAACTTTCGAACATTCGCCGAACAAATTCGCTCAACACTATTGACAAGCCATATAGCAAAAAGCCTTTTGCGATGTTCGACCTTTATGACTTCAACCTCATATGTAGAGGCTAGCTCGTCCTTCCTATATATTGGTGATGACATGAACATTCAGTTAAATAGATAACAAGGCTGGGTTGGCAGGTTATGAAACTTTTGATGGGGAACGTGTCATTGCCATCAGATGAGGAAAAATATGTTCTGTTATGACTAGTGATGAGCGAGCACTAAAATGCTCGGGTACTCATTGCTCGGGTCGAGCAAATTGGAATACTCGGGTGCTCGACCCGAGCAACAAACCCAATGTAAGTCTATGGGAAACTCGAGCATTTTTCAGGCGGCTCCCCCCGGCGGTCTGCAGAGGGCCTAAAAATTGCCCAAATCGATGGGAACAGTGCTCGAATGACATAGGAACAGCATGGGAAAGACAGCTGGAAGCATCTCTGACTCCCAGATCACTGCTGTCAACAACGTGGTCGGAGTATTACACCACTTTTACGGACTCACAATAAAACATACAAAAACGAAACCAAAATGGATTTTCCTGGGAAATATGTTAAGGAACATCCTTTCGAGGGTAATGACTTTTATATAAGGCAAAATAAATAACCAAAAACAAAAATACTCCTCCACAACTTGGGCTATGTTCACACGTAGCGTTTTTGATGCGTTTTTGCACTATTGCATTGCTTTTAACCAAGACAAATGCATTCACTTGAAAATGTCATTTTAACATTTTACAACCTTATCTGGCCATGTGGTGTATGACACATCATCAGACACATGCATACAGTGCTGAAAAGACATGGGAACAGCATGGGGAAGACCTCTGGAAGCATCTCTGACTCCCAGGCCACTGCCTAAAAGTGTGCCCATCATAAGTGATCCTTGGCGCATGCGAAGTTGCTTCCCGCCATGCACCTGTCGTTGCAGACTTGCAACAATCACCGTCCACGTCCTTGTCCCAGTGCAGCGTTCAGTTGTCCCTACCCCATTCCTTGGAATGCAAGCGCAAATATGCAGGCAGCCACCCACCCAACCACCGTCTGCAATATTATACTGCCAAATTTTTGACAGCTGCTTGAACTTGAAATTTGGCCTTTTAGGCTCATAGAGGAGGAAGCTTTTCATAACCTCATGCCGGCGGCGGCCGGGTGTCCATACTCGGTCCCCAGCCGCCACTATATTTCCCGGTATTGCCTCCGCCTTCCACAAGCATGGGTCCCACAACATTAGCCGTGCCCTCCCCAGTGCACTTACTGGGAAGGACCGCCTAACCACAAACACGTGGACAGGTGAATGTGGCCAGGGACGGTACGGAGCCAGTCCACAACTTTTTTTTGCTAAGAGTTGTATTTAGCTCGGTGAAAGGACTGGCATAGAGGGAAACCGTATGTACCCTGCGTGTCATTTCTCCCAGGAAGTCCTGTAATTGAGCTTGTTGCAGAAGCAATGGCAGCCCGTCCAACATCAACTCGCACTTGTCGGTGGTGCTTTGACACACTCACACACACATCTTTCATTGCGCTTTTAATTTCTTGAATACAGAGTTGGACAATGGCCTGATCTGTAATGCATTTTGAGAAATAACATGCATAAGCATGGCCGATCCACATTAAAAAAGCAGCCATAGAGTGTCCGGGAACCTTCCCCCACACTTTTCTTAGCCAGGGCTGCTTTTCGGCAGTGAAAGGACTGGCATAGAGGGAAACCGTATCTACCCAGCGTGTCATTTCTCCCAGGAAGTCCTCTAAAGTTGCTTGCACTTGAAATGTGGCCTGAACATTACTGCTGGTACTTTTCTGTGGGAATTTGCTTGCCTCCTACCAGCCTGGAATATTTCCAGCAAACTATGGAACGACATCATGGTATTAGCACTGCCCCCAGTACCAGTAACGAAGCCATCCCCAATTTCCTTCTCAGAAATTTTATTTGGTAGACTGAGTGGCTGCCCAAATACATTTTCTCACAAAGGAGCTGAAGATAGAGTGGCAGTAGGTGCAAGTTTCTCCAGCCTGTTAGATATTAGAGGGTGAATGGCAGCACATTGAATCAGTTGTTAGCACTGAAGCCTTGCAGTGCTGGGATCCTGGGTTCAAATCCCAGCAAGGACAACATCTGCAAGGACTTTGTATGTTCTCCCCGTGTTTGCGTGTGTTTCCTCCTCAGTAAAAAAGCAACCATAGAGTGTCCGGGAACTTTCCCACACACTTTTCTTAGCCAGGACTGCTTCTCAGCAGGGTTGGACGGTCCCACCAGAGAATCCTCTGGTGTGCCTTGGCTTCTACCTCAGGAGAGTTCATGATAGCACTAACTTTGCAGCTGCTACGGGGCTCTTGAGCGGGGGAGAAAGGTTAGCCCTCAGAATCAAATCCTCTGGTGGGCAGAATGTTTTTCAATCTGAAACAGCTTCTCAGTGGGAGTTGTATTTCACCACCGCCATATTATTTAGCTCGGTGAAAGGAATGGCATAGAGGGAAACCGTATCTTCCCCGGTTGTCATTTCTCCGTCACCAGGTTCCGCCCATTGTCACACACGACCATGCCTGGCTGTATGTTCAGTGGTGAGAGCCACAGATCAGGCTGCTGTGTTACAGCTTTCAACAACTCTGCAGCGCTGAGCGGTTTGTCAATTAAGCATGTTATCTTCAGCATAGCCTGTTGCCACTTGGCCAAGGCAGTGCTGCAGTGCTGTCAGCTTGTGACTGATGTGATCATTTCGGAGATGGAGGAGGATGTGCATGAGCTGAACAATGTGATTACATTGAGGTTAAATTGGTGACGCTGTTTTTATACTAAAGAAAGATGCTATTGTTTTGGGGTTTTTTACGTTATTTTTTAAGACAAATGCATTCACCGGGAAATGTCATTTTAACATTTTACAACCTTATCTGGCAATGAGGTGTGTGACACATCATCAGGCACATCCTGTTTTATTTATGATGGAGGAACTCTGAAAGTCATAAAGCCTATTTTTATAGGGACATCAGACAGCCCTTACTATTCTTAAAAGGCCAGCAGTCGGTCCTAGCTATTGTTAGAGAGCCATCAGCCTGCTATGCTTTGTTGTTCCCATTATTAACAAGTGGGTCTCCTATACTGTTATTGCATATCCAGTGACTGCAAGGGCTGCCAAAAATTTGGGCGCAAACCAATACCCCTTTGAAGAGACATAGAGGAGGGTCTCAGTAAAAAAAATGTTACCATTAGAAAGGAGCGGGTCTCCTATAGTGGTAATGCCCATGCTGTGACTGCAAGGGCTGCCAAAATTTGGGAAAAGCCCCACTAAGAATTTAAAGACACATGGAGCGGGGCCACAGTAACAAGGTACATACTGTATACATTTTTTTTTTGTGGGCATCATAAACACCCTTTAAAAAAATGGGTGTTGCATCACGGACCACGGTCACCCTGGTGATATGGTGGTGGAGGATGAGGAGAAGGAGGAGGGCAAGAGCAAATAGCCAAAACCAGGAAGCATATACCCATGTGTGGGTGTGAAGAGGTGCATGGGAATACACCTCCCAAGAAAAGACATTGGATTGGAGTTTATGTTACGCTGCTATCATTCGGTGGTGTTGAGAAGTCTGGCCCAATCCAGCGTTTGTTCATTTTTATAAGAGTCAGCCTGTCAGCATTTTCAGTTGACAGGCAGATGCGCTTATCAGTTATAATTAGTGTTGAGCATTCCGATACTGAAATATCGGGTATCGGCCGATATTCGCGGTATCGGAATTCCGATACTTAATTCCGATACTATTGCAATATCGTATACCGGAATCGGAAGTTCCCATAATGCAATGAGACATTTTCATTTTATTCAGCCAATGAGGATCCTAAGAAGTGTGGGCACATCCTGTTAGGCATGTAGGCATCTTAACTAATGGCATGGCTGTGATTGGCTGCTGAAATGATGTCATGATGCACTATAAAAGCCACCGCCGCCATTTTGAGCTCACTCTGCTGTGAATTCAGTTAGGGATAGGACGCTGTTGTTCTGAGGGACAGTTTTAGCTACCTATTTGCTCTATACTGCTTTACCCAAGCTACTTTCTAAATCACTGTGCCTTGCAGTGCTAGTGCACAGTTCCCTGTGCTGTTCACCGCTATCTGCAAGGTCTGTGTGTGTGAGTGCAGCTCACCCTGTAGTGTGTGCTTCAGCCAAGTCTGGTTGTAGTGCACTCAGTGTGTGTCACTGCCTCATACATTGTCCTTTTTTGCCAATTCATAATTTTTCCTGATATCTCCTATTAGTGTGGTGGTTCCATCTGTATTCAGCTAAATTGGTTCCAAACACACTATATAGGAGTAGATAGAGAAATTTTTTTCCGTCTTGCAGCACTAGTGCACAGTGCTCTGCATCTGTACTGTTCACCGCTGTCTGCAAGGTCTGGTGTGTGAGTGCAGCTCACCCTGTAGTGTGTGCTTCAACCCCGTCTGGTTGTAGTGCACTCAGTGTGTGTCACTGCCTCATACATTGTCCTTTATTGCCAATTCATAATTTTTCCTGATATCTCCTATTAGTGTGGTGGTTCCATCTGTATTCAGCTAAATTGGTTCCAAACACACTATATAGGAGTAGATAGAGAATTTTTTTCCGTCTTGCAGCACTAGTGCACAGTGCTCTGCATCTGTACTGTTCACCGCTGTCTGCAAGGTCTGGTGTGTGAGTGCAGCTCACCCTGTAGTGTGTGCTTCAACCCCGTCTGGTTGTAGTGCACTCAGTGTGTGTCACTGCCTCATACATTGTCCTTTATTGCCAATTCATAATTTTTCCTGATATCTCCTATTAGTGTGGTGGTTCCATCCATATTCAGCTAAATTGATTCCAAACACACTATATAGGAGTAGATAGAGGAGCCTTTCTGCAGCATTGGGCCCTGCAGCCCCAGCCAGATTAGTATTAGCCTATTTTTTGCAGCCTCATCTATTGCATTGTAGGTTACCTTCCTACATTGTAATAGCTACAAAAAGTTTGTGATACTATCGTTATTACATCTTTAGGCACATCCAGTGTCTTTTTGTGACAAAAAAAACCTAAATAAAGTTCACCAAACACTCCACTTTACAGTTGTGTAGGCCACATTAGCTCATATTAAAGTCTAGTCCACACTTTATAAAATTAGTGTTTCTTATACCTGTTAGCAGCTGTTCAGGAATAAGCACACTAAGCCCTTAGTACTTTTCTGCCTATCTTTATCAGTCTACCAAGATGAAGAAGGCAGGGAGTAAGGCATGTGGTCGTGGTCGTGGGCGTGGGCGTGGAGTTTCTGCAGGGAGAGGACGTGAGGATTCTGTGCCTGCAGGGAGAGGACGTGGGGATTCTGTGCCTGCTGCGGGCACCAGTGACTCAGCATCCCCCAGTTTTACCAGGGAACAGTCCTTTATAGGAGCTAGCCGTACCCCACTGCTGCGCGAGGACCAAATTGAAGCCGTTGTCGGATGGATGGCAGCTAACGCATCGACTTCAATTAGTTCCAGATCCTCTCAGGTCCTGAGCACTGAAGAGCACCCATCTGTCTCTTCACCACCTGCCAAATTGCCCAGGCAGTCAGAGAGCCCTGGACAGGAGCCATCTCTACTTCTGTTCTCTGAATCTCTTGGCTTGGAAAGAGGGGGCCAGCCAAGCAGAATTCGAGAATTTGAAGAAGAGGTAGTATGCAGTGATGCGCAACCGTTTTGTCTCTCTGAATCTGAAGAGGCGGGTGGGCCAGTGCCTATGGTCAGCAGCACACCTCAGTACGCATCTGATGATGAGACTCAGGTGCCACTTTCTGGTGCGTACTGTGCTGTCGAGACTACCCAGGAGAAGCAGTTGTTTGAAGAGGGTGGTGTAGATGATGAGGTCCTTGACCCATCATGGCGTGAGGGACAGGAAGGTGGTGGGAGCAGCTCTGAGGAAGAGATTCCCCGAACGGCCCAAAAAGGAGGGAGAGGGAGGGGGCAGACTTGGTTGCCTGTAGCCTCCACTTCGGCACCCATTAGGAGCATGGCTCTTCCAAAATCCAAAGCGGGCGCTCCCAAGACTTGCAGTGCCTGGTCCTTTTTTGACACAGTTGCAGATGACATTTGCTTTGTCAAATGCAAGCTGTGTAATCAGAAGGTGAAAAGAGGGAAAAGTGTCAGCAACCTCAATACCACAAATATGTGGAAACATGTGCGGACCAAGCACGTGGTGGAGTTACACAAACACACTGAAGACCTAGGCCAACCTACAGCGCCACCTACCACCTCTTCAGCTCGTGTTGTAGCCTCTTCCTCCAGCTCACACACAGCTGGTTCGGCTTCCTCACAGGATCGCCATGGAAGAATCTCTGGCACTGTTGTACAGAGACACAGTGTAATTCCACCCACAGCACCACTTTCCCAGTCATCCTCACACTCCCAGGCCAGTCTACAGCCATCGTTAGCACAGGCATGGGAGAAAAGGCGCCCATACTCGGCAAACCACCCCCGAGCACAGGCTCTGAATGCTGGCATTGCTAAACTACTGGCCCTTGAAATGCTATCATTCAGGCTGGTGGAGACTGACACATTCCGTAACTTTATGGCATTGGCAGTCCCACAATACAACGTGCCCAGCCGCTTTTATTTCAGCAGGCAAGCCGTCCCTGCCCTGCAACATCATGTGGAGGGAAAAATTAAACATGCGCTACAAAACGCCGTCAGTAGCAAGGTCCACCTGACCACTGATGCGTGGACCAGTAAGCATGGACAGGGACGATACCTTTCCCTCACTGCCCATTGGGTAAATGTTGTGGAGCCGGGTACAGATCTTGAGAGTGGCGCTGTACGTGTTCTGCCAACTCCAAGGATTGCAGGAATCCAGTCTGTACACATTGACTCCTCCTCATACTCCAGTTCCTCTGAATCAGCGCTGCAGGAGCCGTCACGGTCTACCTCCACATCGACCCGTGAACGGTTACCTGTTATGATGACCGATATGAGCACAGCCGTGGCCAAACGTCAACAGGCCGTATTAAAATTAATTTCTTTGGGGAATCGAAGCCACACAGCGCAGGAGCTCTGGAATGCCATCAAGCAGCAGAGTGACGTGTGGTTTGTGCCAGCGAATCTCCAGCCAGGCATGGTAGTGTGTGACAATGGCCGAAATCTGGTGGCAGCTCTGGGCCTAGGCAACCTCACTCACATCCCATGTCTGGCACATGTGCTCAACTTGGTCGTGCAGAGTTTTTTGAGGGACTATCCGGATCTTGATGCACTGCTTCACAAGGTCCGCATAGAGTGCGCTCACTTGCGGCGTTCCAGCAATGCAAGATCACGCATTGCAGCTCTGCAGCGCCGATTATGTCTTCCGGAACATCGCATCATATGTGACCTACCCACCAGGTGGAATTCAACGTTACATATGTTGGAGAGGTTGTGTGAGCAGCAGGCAGCAGTAATGGAGTACCAGCTGCAGCAGGCGCAAACAAGTCGCAGTGCGCGCCGTTCACACTTCACCACCACTGAGTGGGCCTCTATGAAGGACATTTGCCACGTTTTGCGTGCCTTCGATTATTCCACGCGGATGGCGAGTGCAGATGATGCACTAGTCAGCATGACTATCCCCCTTATCTGCCTGCTTGAAAAAACACTGCAAGCACTAAGGGACGAGGTTTTGGAAGAGGTGGAGGATGAGGAGTCACAAATGCCATCTGCTTCTCTACAGTCTGCGCAACGTGGTTCCTCACAAAGGCCTAGGCAGGGGACACTTTGTGAGGAGGATGAGGAGGAGTCAATGGATGAGGAAGACATCTGTCCAGAGGAGGGAGGTACACAATGCTCTAGTAGTCAGTATCTAGAGCGAGGGTGGGGTGATGCAGAGCAGGCAGAGATCACGCCTCAAGCAGGGGACAGCGTTTCTTGGCCAGTTGGCAGTCTGCAGCACATGGTTGATTTCATGCTGCAGTGCCTCAGAAACGACCGCCGCATCGCCCACATTCTCAACACGGCTGATTATTGGGTGTCCACCCTCCTAGATCCTCGCTACCGGGACAACTTACAAAGCCTCATAACACCATTGAACCGGGAGCGTAAAATGCGGGAGTACCAAGACGCACTGGTGCATTCCATCATGTTCTCCATTCCAACCGAGAGCAGTGCTGCTAGTGCTTTACAAAGCAGCTCAGTGCGTCGAGGCAGTGGAGGAAGCTCTGCACAAAGAGGGAGCAGAAGCAGCGCCTCAGCACAAGGCAAGACCAGTATGGCCGAAATGTGGCAAAGTTTTGTGTCCCCGCCGCCACAAATGTCTACACCATCACAGACAGCTCCAGTCAGCAGGAGGCAACGTTTCCGTCAGATGGTGACAGACTACATGTCTTGCCCTCTTAGTGTACTCCCAGACGGCTCTTCTCCCTTCAAGTTTTGGGTCTGTAAGCTGGATACATGGCCAGAGCTTAGTCAGTATGCACTGGAGGTGCTAGCTTGCCCTGCTGCTAGTGTATTATCGGAACGCGTCTTTAGTGCCGCAGGTGGTGTACTAACAGACCGTCGCATGCGACTATCCTCCGATAACGTTGACCGGCTTACTTTTCTCAAAATGAACAAGGCCTGGATCTCTCATGAATTTGCCAGTCCTCTTCCAGAATAAATAATTGGTTGGCAACAGTATCCAGGTCTCCTGTTCTGTTCATGTTTCTACCACCTGAACTGTAATCCCTGAGCTCCAACACCGCCAGTTGGCGCTCGGAAGTGCCGTCTGCACAGTCAACACTTGCTGCCGTGTTATTGGGGTTCAGTAACGTCAGCTGTTCTCCTGCTGTGCGGACGGCAATTTCTCCTGATTTGTCCACATCCACTGTACTACACATTTTAAAGTTGCTCCAATTACTCCTCTGGCTCCTCTGTTTTCATTCTTATCCCTGGGCTCCAGCACCGCCAGTTGGCGCTCGGAAGTGCTGTCTGCACAGTCAACACTTGCTACCATGTTATTGGGGTTCAGTAACGTCAGCTGTTCCCCTGCTGTGTTCACGGCAATTTCTCCTGCTCTGTCCATATTCACTGTGCTACTTATTTAAAACTTGCTCCAATTACACCTCTGGCTCCTCCGTTTTTAGTATTTACCCTGGGCTCCAACACCGCCAGTTGGCGCTCGGAAGTGCTGTCTGCACAGTCAACACTTGCTGCCGTGTTATTGGGGTTCAGTAACGTCAGCTGTTCCCCTGCTGTGCGGACGGCAATTTCTCCTGCTCTGTCCACATTCTCACTACTACAGATTTTAAAGTTGCTCCAATTACACCTCTGGCTCCTCTGTTTTCATTCTTATCCCTGGGCTCCAGCACCGCCAGTTGGCGCTCGGAAGGGCTGTCTGCACAGTCAACACTTGCTACCATGTTATTGGGGTTCAGTAACGTCAGCTGTTCCCCTGCTGTGCGGACGGCAATTTCTCCTGCTCTGTCCACATTCTCACTACTACAGATTTTAAAGTTGCTCCAATTACACCTCTGGCTCCTCTGTTTTCATTCTTATCCCTGGGCTCCAGCACCGCCAGTTGGCGCTCGGAAGTGCCGTCTGCACAGTCAACACTTGCTGCCGTGTTATTGGGGTTCAGTAACGTCAGCTGTTCTCCTGCTGTGCGGACGGCAATTTCTCCTGATTTGTCCACATCCACTGTACTACACATTTTAAAGTTGCTCCAATTACTCCTCTGGCTCCTCTGTTTTCATTCTTATCCCTGGGCTCCAGCACCGCCAGTTGGCGCTCGGAAGTGCTGTCTGCACAGTCAACACTTGCTACCATGTTATTGGGGTTCAGTAACGTCAGCTGTTCCCCTGCTGTGCGGACGGCAATTTCTCCTGCTCTGTCCACATTCTCACTACTACAGATTTTAAAGTTGCTCCAATTACACCTCTGGCTCCTCTGTTTTCATTCTTATCCCTGGGCTCCAGCACCGCCAGTTGGCACTCGGAAGTGCCGTCTGCACAGTCAACACTTGCTGCGGTGTTATTGGGGTTCGGTAACGTCAGCTGTTCCCCTGCTGTGTTCACGGCAATTTCTCCTGCTCTGTCCATATTCACTGTGCTACTTATTTAAAACTTGCTCCAATTACACCTCTGGCTCCTCCGTTTTTAGTATTTACCCTGGGCTCCAATACCGCTAGTTGCTGCTCAGAAGTGCCGTCTGCACAGTCAACGCTTGCTCCAGTGTTATTGGGATTCAGTAACGTCAGCTGATCCCCAGCTGTGTGTCCGGCAAATTCTCCTGCTTTGTCCACATCCACTGTAGTACGGATTTAAAACCTCCTCCAAATACACCTCTGGCTCTTCTGTTTTTAGTATTTACCCTGGGCTCCAGCACCGCCAGCTGGTTCTCGGCAGTTCCATTGGCTCTTGTACCTTCTGCTACCCATCCGGGTTCCAGTACCGTCAGCTGGTTCTCGGCAGTGCCTTTGGATTAGGTGCCTCCTTCTCGGTATCCAAGTTCCACCAACGTCTGCTGGTCCTTGGTAGTGCTTTCTGGCACAGGTACCTCCTGCTTAGTAACCGAGTTCCAGTAACATCAGCTGGTCCTCGGTAGTTCCATTGGCTCTTGTACCTTCTGCTACCCATCCGGGTTCCAGTACCGTCAGCTGGTCCTCGGTAGTTCCATTTGCTCTTGTATCTTCTGCTACCCATCCGGGTTCCAGTACCGTCAGCTGGTCCTCGGTAGTTCCATTTGCTCTTGTATCTTCTGCTACCCATCCGGGTTCCAGTACCGTCAGCTGGTTCTCGGCAGTGCCTTTGGATTAGGTGCCTCCTTCTCGGTATCCAAGTTCCACCAACGTCTGCTGGTCCTTGGTAGTGCTTTCTGGCACAGGTACCTCCTGCTTAGTAACCGAGTTCCAGTAACATCAGCTGGTCCTCGGTAGTTCCATTGGCTCTTGTACCTTCTGCTACCCATCCGGGTTCCAGTACCGTCAGCTGGTTCTCGGCAGTGTCTTTGGCACGGGTACTCCCTCCTGCCCAGCCTGGTTCCAGCACGCCAGCTGTTTCCGGGTAGTGTCAACGTCACTTTGCCTCCAATGCGTTGTCCTGTCGTGTTGCGGTCGGGTTAGCCGACTCTATGGTGCCTGCAGTTTAGGTGACTCCTATGTGGGCTGCGGGATCTGGCAATGAAGGCTGGTTCCATAGTGCCAATAGGACAAGCACCCTCTGTAGGACTGTGGGTTTTGGTAACTGCGGCCGGCTCGCGGCCTTGAACTTTTTTTTTACATGGGTACCTTCTGCTACCCATCCGGGTTCCAGTACCGTCAGCTGGTTCTCGGCAGTGCCTTTGGATTAGGTGCCTCCTTCTCGGTATCCAAGTTCCACCAACGTCTGCTGGTCCTTGGTAGTGCTTTCTGGCACAGGTACCTCCTGCTTAGTAACCGAGTTCCAGTAACATCAGCTGGTCCTCGGTAGTTCCATTGGCTCTTGTACCTTCTGCTACCCATCCGGGTTCCAGTACCGTCAGCTGGTCCTCGGTAGTTCCATTTGCTCTTGTATCTTCTGCTACCCATCCGGGTTCCAGTACCGTCAGCTGGTTCTCGGCAGTGTCTTTGGCACGGGTACTCCCTCCTGCCCAGCCTGGTTCCAGCACGCCAGCTGTTTCCGGGTAGTGTCAACGTCACTTTGCCTCCAATGCGTTGTCCTGTCGTGTTGCGGTCGGGTTAGCCGACTCTATGGTGCCTGCAGTTTAGGTGACTCCTATGTGGGCTGCGGGATCTGGCAATGAAGGCTGGTTCCATAGTGCCAATAGGACAAGCACCCTCTGTAGGACTGTGGGTTTTGGTAACTGCGGCCGGCTCGCGGCCTTGAACTTTTTTTTTACATGGGTACCTTCTGCTACCCATCCGGGTTCCAGTACCGTCAGCTGGTTCTCGGCAGTGCCTTTGGATTAGGTGCCTCCTTCTCGGTATCCAAGTTCCACCAACGTCTGCTGGTCCTTGGTAGTGCTTTCTGGCACAGGTACCTCCTGCTTAGTAACCGAGTTCCAGTAACATCAGCTGGTCCTCGGTAGTTCCATTGGCTCTTGTACCTTCTGCTACCCATCCGGGTTCCAGTACCGTCAGCTGGTCCTCGGTAGTTCCATTTGCTCTTGTATCTTCTGCTACCCATCCGGGTTCCAGTACCGTCAGCTGGTTCTCGGCAGTGTCTTTGGCACGGGTACTCCCTCCTGCCCAGCCTGGTTCCAGCACGCCAGCTGTTTCCGGGTAGTGTCAACGTCACTTTGCCTCCAATGCGTTGTCCTGTCGTGTTGCGGTCGGGTTAGCCGACTCTATGGTGCCTGCAGTTTAGGTGACTCCTATGTGGGCTGCGGGATCTGGCAATGAAGGCTGGTTCCATAGTGCCAATAGGACAAGCACCCTCTGTAGGACTGTGGGTTTTGGTAACTGCGGCCGGCTCGCGGCCTTGAACTTTTTTTTTACATGGGTACCTTCTGCTACCCATCCGGGTTCCAGTACCGTCAGCTGGTTCTCGGCAGTGCCTTTGGATTAGGTGCCTCCTTCTCGGTATCCAAGTTCCACCAACGTCTGCTGGTCCTTGGTAGTGCTTTCTGGCACAGGTACCTCCTGCTTAGTAACCGAGTTCCAGTAACATCAGCTGGTCCTCGGTAGTTCCATTGGCTCTTGTACCTTCTGCTACCCATCCGGGTTCCAGTACCGTCAGCTGGTCCTCGGTAGTTCCATTTGCTCTTGTATCTTCTGCTACCCATCCGGGTTCCAGTACCGTCAGCTGGTTCTCGGCAGTGTCTTTGGCACGGGTACTCCCTCCTGCCCAGCCTGGTTCCAGCACGCCAGCTGTTTCCGGGTAGTGTCAACGTCACTTTGCCTCCAATGCGTTGTCCTGTCGTGTTGCGGTCGGGTTAGCCGACTCTATGGTGCCTGCAGTTTAGGTGACTCCTATGTGGGCTGCGGGATCTGGCAATGAAGGCTGGTTCCATAGTGCCAATAGGACAAGCACCCTCTGTAGGACTGTGGGTTTTGGTAACTGCGGCCGGCTCGCGGCCTTGAACTTTTTTTTTACATGGGTACCTTCTGCTACCCATCCGGGTTCCAGTACCGTCAGCTGGTTCTCGGCAGTGCCTTTGGATTAGGTGCCTCCTTCTCGGTATCCAAGTTCCACCAACGTCTGCTGGTCCTTGGTAGTGCTTTCTGGCACAGGTACCTCCTGCTTAGTAACCGAGTTCCAGTAACATCAGCTGGTCCTCGGTAGTTCCATTGGCTCTTGTACCTTCTGCTACCCATCCGGGTTCCAGTAACATCAGCTGGTCCTCGGTAGTTCCATTGGCTCTTGTACCTTCTGCTACCCATCCGGGTTCCAGTACCGTCAGCTGGTTCTCGGCAGTGCCTTTGGATTAGGTGCCTCCTTCTCGGTATCCAAGTTCCACCAACGTCTGCTGGTCCTTGGTAGTGCTTTCTGGCACAGGTACCTCCTGCTTAGTAACCGAGTTCCAGTAACATCAGCTGGTCCTCGGTAGTTCCATTGGCTCTTGTACCTTCTGCTACCCATCCGGGTTCCAGTAACATCAGCTGGTCCTCGGTAGTTCCATTGGCTCTTGTACCTTCTGCTACCCATCCGGGTTCCAGTACCGTCAGCTGGTTCTCGGCAGTGCCTTTGGATTAGGTGCCTCCTTCTCGGTATCCAAGTTCCACCAACGTCTGCTGGTCCTTGGTAGTGCTTTCTGGCACAGGTACCTCCTGCTTAGTAACCGAGTTCCAGTAACATCAGCTGGTCCTCGGTAGTTCCATTGGCTCTTGTACCTTCTGCTATCCATCCGGGTTCCAGTACCGTCAGCTGGTCCTCGGTAGTTCCTCAGCTTTCTTGTACCTTCTGCTACATTTCCAAGTTCAAGCTTTTTGAAATGGTTCTTGGTAATCACTCTGGATCTCCCTGACGAGGACCCTGAAGACGAGGACCCTGAAGACCAACCCTAAGAAGACGAGGACCCCGAAGACAATGACCCTGAAGACGAGGACCCTGAAGACTACCCCGAAGAAGACGAGGACCCTGAAGACCACCCCGAAGAAGACGAGGACCCTGAAGACCACCCCGAAGAAGACGAGGACCCCGAAGACGAGGACCCAGAAGACCAACCCGAAGAAGACGAGGACCCCGAAGACGAGGACCCCCGAAGACGACGACCCTGAAGACCACCCCGAAGAAGACCAAGAAGATGACCCTGAAGAAGTTGACCAAGAAGACAAAGAAGAGAAGACAAGCACCAAGATACAGAAAAACAAGAGACAGAAAACCAAGAAGCAGAAATACAAGAAGCTGCAGAACAAAAAGCGGAAGAACATTAAGCATAAGACTAAAAATCAGAGCAAAAGATAATATCTAAATTATAAGCAGAAGATGACTAAGCAGTGTATGGGGGTGAGTCCGTTCCTCCTCGTGGTGCCCCTGGAAAAGACCTGCTGCTGCAGGCCAAACTGAACGCGGACAAATCCTGTTGTAAATCTTTTGTGACGGGCAGAACGAAAGGTGTAATGTCCAACCTTTTATAGATAACAACTACAGGAATGCCTGTCACAAATAAGAATATGATGAAGAAGAAGAATATGAAGAAGATGAAGAAGTAGAATATGAAGAATGTAAAAAAAAGAATAATACGAAGAAGGTGAAGAAGAAGAAGGTGAAGAAGAAGTGGATGAAAAAGATGCTGAGGATGATGAAGGAGAAAGTGTGGGAGAAGTAAAAAAGAAGGTGAAGAGCATGGAAGTAGTGAAACATAAATATCTGACAAAATATAAAAATACTTAACATAGTTAATATTTCCGTAACTCAGAACATAATAAAAAAATATTAATTCCTGCTATTCCATTTGACTGGGCTAAACCTCTATGCCTTTATTGTCTCCCCCACCTCCCCCAATACATTCTACATTATTCTTAGTTGTTTTCCTTCATGTAGAAATAACCTACAAGGAAAGAAAGGGTTTATTTTAATTCCGATATTTATGTCCCATTGACTTGCATTGGTTTCCGGTATCGGAATCGGCGATATCCGATACTTTTTCGGTATCGGTCCGATCCAATCCGATCCGATATTTCCCGATATCGGAAGGTATCGCTCAACACTAGTTATAATTCCACAAGCGGCACTAAAAACCCGCTCTGATAAAATGCTGACGGCAGGGCAGGCCAGGACCTCCAAGGCATAGAGAGCCAGTTCATTCCACGTATCCAGCTTGGATACCCAATAATTATAAGGCACAGCGGAATCATGGAGGATGTTGGTACGGTTGGCAAGGTACTCCCTCAGCATCTTCCCAAACTTTGCACTCCTTGTGAGAGTACACTGCGCCTCAGGGTCTGTCCGATGGGAGGGTCTGAGAAAACTCTTCCAGAAGTTTGACAGTGTTCCACTGCCTCTGCTGGATTGAAGTCGTGTCTCTCTCGCCTGTACTCCTTGGTTGTCCAATGAAGTGTGCCCTCTGCCGCCAGTGTTTTCAGATGGGAATTTTTTTAATAGTTCCGCAACAAGGGCCTTCTGGTACTGCCCCATTTTTGTAGACCTGTCCGCCTCAGGAATAAGAGAAATAAAGTTCTCCTTATAGCGTGGGTCTAGAAGAGTCACCAACCAGTAATGACTGTCACCCAAAATTTTGAGATGCGAGGGTCATGGGAAAGGCAGTGTAACATAAACTCGGCCATGTGTGCCAGGCAACTAACAGGCAAGACTTCCGTGTCCTCACTAAGAGGATGACTGACCATGCTCTCCTCCTCCTCCTCTCTGTCCTCTGGCCATCCACGCTGAACAGACGGTATGACAGCTGTGCAGGTAGTACCCTCTATAGTGCATGAAACTAGCTCCTGTCCTTCCTCCCCCTCCTCCTCTTCCTCATTGTCACCCAATCCACATTGGGATGAGATGAGGCTTGGCTGCGTGTAATCACCCTGTATGGTTCCTTGCTCCATCTCATCATGCTCCGCCTGCAATGCATCCTCTTTGATTGTGAGCAGAGAGGGTTTCAGAAGACAGAGAAGCGGGATGGTGACGCTAATTATGGCGTCATTGCCGCTCACCATCTTGGTGGATTCCTCAAGGTTTTGGAGGATGGTACATTTGTCTGACATCCATGTCCACTCCTGAGGTCTTATGTTTGGAGTCTGAACTGAATACCGACGGCCTTGTTGATGCTGGTACTCAACAACTGCCCTCTTCTGCTCACAAATCCTTCCCAACATCTGCAGTGTAGAGTTCCAACGCGTGGGGACATCACACACCAGTCTGTGAGCCGGAAGCTGCAAACGCTGCTGAAACACTGCAAGGGCGGCGGAAGCTGTAGCTGACTTTCTAAAATGGGCACACAGGTGGCATACTTTAACAAGCAGATCCGGCAGCTCCGCGTAGGATTTGAGAAACCGCTGAACCACGAGGTTAAGCACATGGGCCAGGCATGGTACGTGTGTGAGCTCGCCTCGCCTCAGAGCCACCAGGTTCCGGCCATTGTCACATTCAACCATACCTGGCTGTAGGTTCAGTGGTGTGAGCCACAGATCTGCCTGCTCTTTAAGAGCTGTCCACAATGCTTCAGCATTGTGCATTGTTTTCACCTAAGCATATTAACTTCAGCACAGCCTTTTGCCGTTTGGCCGAGGCAGTGCTGCAGTGCTTCCAGCTTGTGACTGATGTGGTCATTTCGGAGAAGAGGAGGAGGAGGCTGAGGAGGATGAGGTGCAGGAGCTGTAGACCATGGGTGCAACCCTGATTGACCTAGGGCCCGCAATCCTTGGCGTAGGGAGGACGTGTTCCGTCCCAAGGTCCGACTGGGTCTCGGCTTCCACTGTGCTAACCCAGTGTGCCGTCAGCGAGATGTACCATCCCTGCCCACAAGCACTTGTCTACGTGTCCGTGGTTAGGTGGACTTTACCGGTAACTGCGTTGTTGAGAGCACGGCTAATGTTTTGGGACACGTACTTGTGTAATGCGGGGATGGCACACCGGGAGAAATAGTGTCCGGCTGGGAACCGAGTACCGAGGGATGGCTGCCGCCATCAGGTTGCGGAATGCTTTAGTCTCCGCGAGCCTAAAAGGCAACATTTCGAGCGCAAGCAGTCATGAAATGTGAGAATTTAGTAGTGTGGCCTGTGGGGCGTTGGCTGCATATTTGCGCTTGCGTTCCAAGGACTGGGGTATGGACAACTGAACACTGCGCTGGGACAAGGACATTGATGTGCTTCCTGATGCTGCTACTTGAGAGTGTGCAACGACAGGTGCAGGGCAGGAGGCATCTCATGACCCATGGACAGGGGATTGGCTTGCATGCACAACAGCGGAACAAGCAATGTTGCCACCCGCAGACACTGTTCCTGGACCCTGGGGTTCGGCCCACAAAGTCGGGTGCTTTCCTGCCATGTGCTTGATCATGCTGGTGGTGGTCAAGCTGGTCGTTTTGCCACCCCTGCTGATGCTGGCCTGGCATGCGGTGCAAATGGCCTTTTTGGGGTTATCGGCAGAGTCTTTAAAATACAACCAGACTCGGGAAGACCTAACAGTTGTACTGGGAACTTCCTTCGTGTTGGTGTTACAGGGAACGGTTGCCTGCCTTCTGTCTGCGGCCACTACACTGCTTCTTCCTGCCTGTTGGGGTGCTCTGCCTCCCTCCCCCTGTGTGCTGCTGTCCTCGCTCTTCGTGTCCTCATGCCAGGTTGGGTCAGTTACTATATCATCCACCACCTTGTCTTCCACTTCCGCACCCTGGTCCTCCTCCTGACTTTCTGGAAATTGTGTCTCATCATCGTCCACCTCTTGTGACACTTTCCCACCATCGCCTTCGTGTGACCGAGGCTGCTCAAATATTTGGGAATCGCTACACGCGATCTCCTCTTGCCCCGCTTCAAGTGGACTGAGCGAGAGGCCCGAATCTATACATGGAAAAGTGAACAGCTCTTCAGAGTGTCCAAGTGTGGGATCAGTTGTCTCTGGGTACTTGGCATGGTGGGAGGAAGGAGGATCAGGGTGAGGAATATGCGGTCCAGACTCACGGCTACTGAGACTTGACCGTGTGGAAGACAGGGTGGTGGTGGTGGTGGCTAAGTGACTGGAAGCATTATCCGCTATCCAACCAACAACCTTTTGACACTGCTCTGGGTTCAATAGTGGTGTGCTGCGGTCCCCTAGAAATTGGGACAGGAAGGTCAGGCGAGAAGATGTGGGTGTTTGTTGTGGCACAATTTCGGCTGGTCCTCGGCCTCTGCATGCACCATTACCATCACGTCCAGTTCCCCGTCCATTGCCACGTGCCTTGCCCATTTTAAATGGAGGACAGTATCTTCCATGCTCACTACAAATGACTGAGTTTGGAGCGAACTTATATGTGATCCGTGTGATAGAGAAAACAGAATTTTAAATACCTGGCCTGTAGATAAGTAGTTTGAACAGCAAACTGCGGTGAATTGCTTCAATGACACACTAAAGGAAATTTTTAATGGAGGCCAGAAATTGCAGTATTTTCTGACAACGTATATGTGATCCGTTTGACGGAGAAAGCACAGTTTTAAATAGCTGGATTTCTAGCACTGTAATATGGAAAGGACCTGGCTGTATTCTGCAGTGCCAACAAGCAAATGGCACAGAAAAAATGGTGTTCTCTGGATTGATTTTTAAAAAAATAATGAGGATTAGGATCCAAAGAAAAGTATTCCTGGCCCCTGAGACCTGGGCCTTTGTATAGAAATATCTAACAGCAGCAGAAGGCAGAATTGGAATGGAGCCTCTTGTGCTATATGCACTGCAGTCTGCTATATACACTTCCTGCCTATACACCCTGCCTGCCTGATATCTCTGCAGATGCATTAGTCCTCAGAAGGACTGTTTGTTAATATGGATATGTGTAATGTACGATTTTTCTCCCTACACTACCTAATACACGATCAAATCTCTCCCTGACACAGCAGCAGTTCTCCCTACACTGTCTGATCCGGAGTGACTGTGACGAGCATGGCGGCGCCAGGTCTGATATAGACCTGATTGCGCTGTGCGGCCAGCCAATCACTGTAATGCCCACAACCAACATGGCTACGGCATTACAGTGCATGGCAGGCAATCCCTGCATGTTCATTGGCTCTCCAAAGAGCGCCAAACATGCAGGGAGGGGATCCTAGCTCCCGCCGAGCAACCCGGAAATACTTGGCGAGCGCCGAGCATCTCGAGCAGTGAGATGCTCGGGCGAGCACCGAGCAGTAGCGAGCATGCTCGGTTATCACTAGTTATGACAAATGGCGAGGCCACAAGTATAACATTTAAATCTTTTAACAAAATTTGTTGTCAGCCACATCTGATGAACTCTAGAAAACAAGGGCTGGAGACTGGGACTGAAAATCAGCCCTGGCAAACACCCAAAGCAACCAAATGCAAATCGCTGTTTTTAAATAGGAGCGTATCTTTTCTATGCGACCTTTTCTGTACAGTTTGTGGGTGAGAACACTAAGGGGTTCAATAGGTGAAAAATTATAGAGAGCTGTCTTCTAAAGTCTTTAAAAGTTGGGAGATACGCCATTCTGTGACTGCAACTATGCCCCGTGACCCTGCTAACAATTTTTGGTTTTGGAACGGGGAACCAGAATTAGGACTTCTACTATGGGGCCCCATGACTTCTATGTATGCCCCTAGCTGCAGGAGAACCTACTGTAAGGTCAGTGCATATTATAATAATTATCATTTATACACTAAGTCCATCCCCCCACATCGTTAAAAGGGTTTTCCACCCAGTGCACATTTTTTGTTTGCAGTGCAGCTCACTGACTACTAACAGGCGGTTCAGGCAGCTGTCATGTGACCATAAGTATGTGATCTGCCAAACGCATTCTCATTACTTCTCATCCAATTCTCTTACTTTTCTATTGAGGGAAGCAGATGAGAATGTGTTTGGCGCAGTATGGCCTCGCTCACACTGACCTATAACACGGCCGAGTGCTATCCTATGTTTTATCAGATATCACTCAGTCCAATGTTAAACTATGGGGCAGTGCAGATCTGCGCTGTTTTCCACAGACCACATTGGTCTGTGAAAAAAAAAAATTGCAAAAAAAAAAATTGCATCATTCTGTGAGTGGCTATGAAATTCGGATCACGTGCACCTGTACAAGTCTATGGGTGTGTGGGATACATCGGACTGCACTCGGACGTCATTCAACTACAGTCTTATTTAAGTGGACACAGACAATGGAGAAGATGGAGAAATTAAGTTCTCCGACTTCTCCCCAGTGATATGTCTCTCTCATGCAAGAAAATCAGATCACAAGAAATTGACACGGATCAGAGTTTGATTAATGTCATTACCATAATCGATCCATTTCTCAGACAATCATCAATCGTGTGAACAAGCCGTTAATGTTATATCACCTCTCCTCATTCCCCGCTGCTCCGGCCAGGCAGCAGCTGCAGCGTTACAAGGGCGGGAGAGCAGAGCGCGCATTCTTTATCCAGAGAACGAGCTGACATATAACAGCGTCAGCGCTTTCCCATCTACAGCCACATGTGCATCGCAGCGTTCGGGTCATACTGTGCACGTCCTGCCCCCGGTGCTTCTTCGAGAGAGGCTGTGGCCAGTTCAAGATCGCCTCGACCTCATTTATTTGTGGTTTTATTTCCCTTCTACCAACCACGTACCTTAGGTACTCGGCTTCCTCCATCCCCATGGCACATTTCTTTGGGTTGATAGTAAAGCCCGCCTTCCTTAGGGCATCAAGTATGGCTTGAACTTTGTCCAGATGACTTTCCCAGTCCTGACTGAATATGACGATGTCATCTAGGAAGGCCGCTGCATACTTTTTGTGAGGTGCTAAGATCCGGTCCATGGCTCTCTGGAAGTTGGCCAGAGCTGCCTGCAACCCAAACGGCATCCTGACGTATTGATAACATCTGTCTGGCGTCGAGAAGGCTGTCTTCTCCTTGGCCTCTTTGGACAGGGGAATTTGCCAATATCCTTTTGTGAGGTCCAGAGTGGTGATGTACCGAGCAGGTCCTCGCCTTTCGATAAGCTCATCTACCCTAGGCATTGGGTAGGCGTCGAACTTTGAGACCTCGTTCAGCTTCCTATAGACGTTGCAAAACAGCCATTCCCCATCTGGTTCCGGCACTAAGACTATAGGACTGGACCATCCACTTTTGGACTCTTCAATGACTCCCAGGTTAAGCACCCGCCTCACTTCTTTTGAGATCACCTCTCTGCGGGCCTCGAGGATCCGGTATGGTTTTAGATTGACACGAACATGAGGCTCTGTGAGAACCTCATGCTCTATGACCTGAGTGAGTCCTGGCAACTCCGAAAACAGGTCTTTATTTCGCTGTAGCAACTCTTTGCACTGTTGCTTTGGGGCACATGACAGTGACTCTGCCACCTTGACCTCTTTCAGATTGGCCTCAGCCTCAGCCACTAAACAGGAGCTTCCACGGGCTCTCTATCTTGCCATGGCTTAATCAAGTTAACATGGTAAATTTGGTAGGGCTTCCTCTTCCCGGGTTGGTGGATTTTATAGTTGACTTCCCCAACTTTCTCCACCATCTCATAGGGGCCCTGCCACTTGGCCATGAACTTGCTCTCCACTGTGGGCACTAGCACAAGCACTCGATCTCCTGGATTTAACGATCTCACCCGGGCCGACCTATTATACACCCTGGACCGTGCCTCTTGTGCCTTGAGGAGGTGCTCCCTCACAATGGGCATCACGTGGGCAATCCTCTCTTACATCTGGGAAACGTGCTCCACCATGCTCCTATAGGCAGTGGTCTCAGCTTCCCAGGACTCTTTCGCCACATCCAGGAGTCCTCGAGGGTGTCGTCCATAGAGTAGTTCAAATGGGGAGAAACCTGTGGAAGCTTGGGGAACTTCCCTGATGGCAAACAACAGATAGGGAAGCAGACAGTCCCAGTCTCGGCCATCCTTTTCCACTGCTTTCCTCAACATTGCTTTCAAGGTTTTGTTAAACCTCTCGACCAGTCCGTCCGTCTGGAGATGGTACATGTCTTGCACAATTCCCTCATGACCTTCCACATAAATGGAGTTCCTTGGTCTGTTAGGATCTCTTTAGGCAACCCCATTCTTGAAAACATGTGGACTAACTCCCGGACTATACAGCTGGCGGAGGAGTTTCGTAGTGGTACGGCCTCCGGATACTGTGTAGCATAATCTAATACCACCAGGATATACTGATGCCCTCGGGCGGACTTGACCAGAGGCCCCACTAGATCCATTGCTATGCGTTCGAATGGAACTAGGGGACTGCGGAGGTTATCTTGCATGTGGGGCAGCAACAACAATAACTCTTTATTTCTCTATAGCAACCTGGCCAGTAGAATCTCTGGAGAATCCGTTCCTGAGTCTTGTCTGCACCCAGGTGACCACCCAACATATGAGAATGAGCCATGTCTAACACCCTGCATCTATAGGGCGCTGGAACCAGCAACTTTTCTATTACCTCACCCCTTGGCTTGGTTACTCTGTACAGCAAATCCCCATTCACAGCAAAATGAGGGAACCGAGTGTCAGCCCCCGGCTCCTGAGGCACCCCATTTAACACAGTAACATTTTCAAAGGCCCCTTTCAGAGTTAAATTCCTGAGTTGGGCAGTTCCAAAGTTTCCCTCGGACCCTCCAGCTCAGGGATATTGGCCTCAAGGGATGTTGCCTCATCCTCATCACCCACAAACACACACATGAGAAACTCATCTATAGAGATGAGCGTTGTTCTACTCGAACTGTTCGCCAATCTCAAATTCGAGCTGTTTTGGGCGGTGTTCGAGCCGTTCGGCGAACACGAACAATTTGAGAAAAATTCGGCTGTTCGAGGTTATGTTCGATAACTGTTCGTGCACCAAAATCATAACTGGATTTTTTCTCAGTAATGATGAAAATTAATGTTAATACGCAGTTTGAGTGTACAGCGGGGTGGGGGGAGGGGCAGGGGATGGATCTCTGCAGGAACAATGAAGATCTCCATTTTTTTTTCTCTTTCCCGCATTTACAGTGGGGAGGTGCAATCTGTCAGCCTATCAGCAGCGCACACACGGAGCGAAGTGCTTTTTTTCACACAAGCAAGGGCATGTGTCATTGGCAGTGTATGTCACATGTCCTTGCCCTATAAGACCAAGCCATTTTCCCCGTCGCCACCATTTTCTCACTGCTGCAGCTGCGTGTTAGACGGCACCGCTGTTGCTGTGTGCGCTATACCTTGTTAATTTCAAGCCAATTTTCGCACAAATATACAGATAGCTTGGGAGTAGGGAATAGTTGTGATTGCAGTCCTTTTAAGGACTAGGTTACAGCATTTCCTACGACTTTTATCAGGGAGGTCTGTGCTCTTAAATAGATCGGTTGTGGGAGTAAAGACTAATTGTAATTGCAGTCCTTTTCAGGACTAGGTTACATGAGTTCCTATCAGTTTTTGCCAGGCAGGTCTGTGCCAGTGCTGTGCAAGTTTTTTTCACAGCATTTGGCTGAATCTAGCAAAGCTAATCCTTTTTGGCCTATTGCAGAGTGTGTTAGTCAGTGGAGTAGCCTATCTGTGTTGCAAGATATACCACCTGTGTATAGAATACCAATTTTTTTACTGCACCTAGTGAAGTAAAATCTTTTGGGCATAGCATCATTCTATTAGTCCATCTATACTGACCTCCATCAGGTTGCAAATTAAAACTAATTTTTATCTGCATCTACAGTACCTCTGAAAAAATATTTGGGCTTCTAGCAGTGTGTGGGACTTGTTCTATTAGTCCATCTATACTGACCTCCATCAGGTTGCAAACTGAATATATTTTTTTCTGCATCTACCTCTGAAAAAATATTGGGCTTCTAGCTGTGTGTGGGTCTTGTTCTATTAATCCATCTATACTGACCTCCATCAGGTTGCAAACTGAATATATTTTTTTCTGCATCTACCTCTGAAAAAATATTTGGCCTTCTAGTAGTGTGTCGGACTTTCTCTATTAGTCCATCTATACTGACCTCCATCAGGTTGCAAATTAAAACTAATTTTTATCTGCATCTACAGTACCTCTGAAAAAATATTTGGGCTTCTAGCAGTGTGTGGGACTTGTACTATTAGTCCATCTATACTGACCTCCATCAGGTTGCAAACTGAATATATTTTTTTCTGCATCTACCTCTGAAAAAATATTTGGCCTTCTAGTAGTCTGTCGGACTTTCTCTATTAGTCCATCTATACTGACCTCCATCAGGTTGCAAACTGAATATAATTTTTTTCTGCATCTAGCTCTGAAAAAATATTTGGCCTTCTAGTAGTGTGTCGGACTTTCTCTATTAGTCCATCTATACTGACCTCCATCAGGTTGCAAATTAAAACTAATTTTTATCTGCATCTACAGTACCTCTGAAAAAATATTTGGGCTTCTAGCAGTGTGTGGGACTTGTTCTATTAGTCCATCTATACTGACCTCCATCAGGTTGCAAACTGAATATATTTTTTTCTGCATCTACCTCTGAAAAAATATTGGGCTTCTAGCTGTGTGTGGGTCTTGTTCTATTAATCCATCTATACTGACCTCCATCAGGTTGCAAACTGAATATAATTTTTTTCTGCATCTAGCTCTGAAAAAATATTTGGCCTTCTAGTAGTGTGTCGGACTTTCTCTATTAGTCCATCTATACTGACCTCCATCAGGTTGCAAATTAAAACTAATTTTTATCTGCATCTACAGTACCTCTGAAAAAATATTTGGGCTTCTAGCTGTGTGTGGGACTTGTTGTATTAGTCCATCTATACTGACCTCCATCAGGTTGCAAACTGAATATATTTTTTTCTGCATCTACCTCTGAAAAAATATTTGGCCTTCTAGTAGTGTGTCGGACTTTCTCTATTAGTCCATCTATACTGACCTCCATCAGGTTGCAAATTAAAAATAATTTTTATCTGCATCTACAGTACCTCTGAAAAAATATTTGGGCTTCTAGCTGTGTGCGGGACTTGTTGTATTAGTCCATCTATACTGACCTCCATCAGGTTGCAAACTGAATATATTTTTTTCTGCATCTACCTCTGAAAAAATATTTGGCCTTCTAGTAGTGTGTCGGACTTTCTCTATTAGTCCATCTATACTGACCTCCATCAGGTTGCAAACTGAATATAATTTTTTTCTGCATCTAGCTCTGAAAAAATATTTGGCCTTCTAGTAGTGTGTCGGACTTTCTCTATTAGTCCATCTATACTGACCTCCATCAGGTTGCAAATTAAAACTAATTTTTATCTGCATCTACAGTACCTCTGAAAAAATATTTGGGCTTCTAGCTGTGTGTGGGACTTGTTGTATTAGTCCATCTATACTGACCTCCATCAGGTTGCAAACTGAATATATTTTTTTCTGCATCTACCTCTGAAAAAATATTTGGCCTTCTAGTAGTGTGTCGGACTTTCTCTATTAGTCCATCTATACTGACCTCCATCAGGTTGCAAATTAAAAATAATTTTTATCTGCATCTACAGTACCTCTGAAAAAATATTTGGGCTTCTAGCTGTGTGCGGGACTTGTTGTATTAGTCCATCTATACTGACCTCCATCAGGTTGCAAACTGAATATATTTTTTTCTGCATCTACCTCTGAAAAAATATTTGGCCTTATAGTAGTGTGTCGGAGTTTCTCTATTAGTCCATCTATACTGACCTCCATCAGGTTGCAAATTAAAACTAATTTTTATCTGCATCTACAGTACCTCTGAAAAAATATTTGGGCTTCTAGCAGTGTGTGGGACTTGTTCTATTAGTCCATCTATACTGACCTCCATCAGGTTGCAAACTGAATATATTTTTTTCTGCATCTACCTCTGAAAAAATATTGGGCTTCTAGCTGTGTGTGGGTCTTGTTCTATTAATCCATCTATACTGACCTCCATCAGGTTGCAAACTGAATATATTTTTTTCTGCATCTACCTCTGAAAAAATATTTGGCCTTCTAGTAGTGTGTCGGACTTTCTCTATTAGTCCATCTATACTGACCTCCATCAGGTTGCAAATTCAAAATAATTTTTTTCTGCATCTAACCCAGCCAATAGTTTTGGCCTAATACCACAGTTTGGCCACTCAGCTCTGCTCGGTTACCATCCATTGTTTTTTTGTGCAAACAACTCCAGAGTTGTGAATTAGTTAACCACCAAAATGAGTGGAAAAAGGCCTGCTGCTGGTGGAAAGGGGAATAGACGTGTTGGGAAGGGGAAAAAAGGTTGTGTCCGTGGGGTAGGTGTTAAAGCAACAGTAACATCTGCAGAAGAAAGACCATCTTCCAGCCAAACTAAAATGTCTACTTCTTTTAGCGGACAATGTGATAAGATCCCTTTCTTACGGCCACGCCAATCGCTACAAATTCCAGATGAGGCACAAAAACAGCAGGTGCTTCAACAGATATCAAGTGCTCCTTTAAGTGGGCTCTCCTCCACATCAACTTCAACATCACAAATACTCCAGTCCTCAAAGGTGTCACCCAAATCGCACTTGCTTCCTCACAGCTCCCAAATCTCCAGCTGCCCGTCTGAGTATGAGGTAGAACAGATGGTTGAGTCTGCAGAGCTGTTTACTCATACTATAGCCTGGGAATCAGAGGTCGACTCCAGCGCTTCTGTGAATCCAGACGAGGAAATGATCTGCACTGATGCCCAGAATCTTTATGAGTCGGATCCAGGACCAGACGCAGAAGGTTCTGACCATAATGTAGACCCTCATTCCCAAACTGTAACTCCTGTTGGTGGAGACAATGAGGAAGACGATGATAAGACTCAAATACCTGATTGGAGCGACAACTTTAGTTTTTTGTCAGGGCAGGAACAGGTTGGCTCTGAGGACGACGGGTGTGATAACGCACAGGGTGATGATGATGAGGTCGGAGATCCCACTTACTGTCAACCCACAGTCAGCCAAGAGATGAGGTCAGCAGAGGAGGTGGAGGAAGATGCTAGTGACGACGAGGTCAGGTTGCGCCTTCCTGGACAGAGACGTAGTACTGGAAGCACGTCAACAACTGCATCCTCAAACACAACTCTGCCTCTCACCACAAGTCGTGGTGGCTCTTCAGGTCGCATGGGTGCTAAGCCTTGCATAGCCTGGGCATTTTTTCAGATCGATAAAGATGACCCAACTCGTGTTATCTGTAACATTTGTCAGCAAAAGCTAAGTAGAGGCCAAAAAATACATAGTTTGAGTACTTCATGCATGAACCGGCACATGGACATGAAGCATAAGTTGCAGTGGGAAGCTCAGTGTGCTACAATGCGGTCTAGCCGGCCGGGCCAACCACCGTCTGCCATATCTTGTGCATCCGCGGCCTCTTCATCCTCTGTGACTGGGGGGACAGCAGTCACACCTGTTTTGGGGCGCAGACCTGCCACCTCTTTACCCGCAACAGCCAGCGTGATTGGCAGGTCATCATTTTCTTTGGAGGTGGTAACACCAGCTGGTCTTGAGCGCTGTCCGACATCGATAGCACCACCTTTGGATCAAGGCAACCTAACATGTCCGCCTGCATCTTCCTCACAGACCGGCAGTTTGCCGGGGACACCCTTATCAACCCCGTCTAAGCACAATAGCCAGCCCTCGGTCCCTCAGATGTGGACAAGTAAAAGACCATTTCCTCCTAGCCATGAGAAAGCTAAGAGGTTGAATTTCACCATCTGCAAGCTCTTGGCTACAGAAATGCTGCCTTTCCGCCTGGTGGACACAGAGGATTTTCGAGACCTTATGTCCGTCGCAGTGCCCCAGTACCAGATGCCCAGTCGGCACTACTTCTCAAAGAAAGGTGTGCCTGCGCTCCACCAGCATGTCGCACACAACATCACCGCTTCTTTGAGAAACTCTGTGTGTGACAGGGTGCATTTCACCACAGACACTTGGATGAGTAGGCATGGACAGGGGCGTTACATGTCGCTGACTGGGCACTGGGTAACTATGGTGACAGCAGGACAAGGGGCTGCTGTCCAAGTCTTGCCGTCCCCACGAGTTGTGCGTCAATCCTCTTTATGTCATTTTTCCACCACTGCTTCTGCCTCCTCAACCTCCTCTCGGTCTTCCACCTGCACCCAAAGCCTGTCTGGTCATGCCACAAGCTTTCTAACTGCGCAGAAGGGATCCTGCACACCTCCTTACTATGCTGGCAGTAGGGCTCAACGTCATCAGGCGGTTTTTACATTGAAATGTCTGGGAAATGTGAGTCACACAGCTGAGGAGTTGTGGTCAGCTCTGGAGAACCAATTTCATGAATGGTTGTCTCCACTGGACCTGAAACCAGGGAAGGCCGTGTGCGACAATGCTGCAAACCTGGGTGCGGCCCTTCGCCGGGGCAATGTCACACACGTGCCTTGTATGGCTCACGTGTTGAACCTGGTTGTCCAGCAATTTTTAGCCCACTATCCCAGACTAGATGGCCTTCTGCAGAGGGCACGGTCGCTGTGTGCTCACTTCCGCCGTTTGCATCCCGCAGCTCAGCGACTTACATCTCTACAGAAGTCGTTGGGCCTGCCACTTCACCGGCTAAAATGCGATGTGCCTACCCGGTGGAATTCAACTCTGCACATGTTGCAGCGACTGTGGCAGCACCGACAAGCCCTGGTGCAATACGTTCTGACGTATAGCCTGGGCCAACGAGATTCAGAGGTGGGGCAAATCACGCTGGAGGAGTGGTCTCAGATCAGGGACCTATGCACCCTTCTGCACAGTTTTGAAATGGCGACGAAGATGTTTAGTGCTGACGATGCCATTATCAGCATGACTATTCCGGTGATTTACATGCTGGAGCACATGTTAAACAGAATTCGGAGTCAGGTGGTGGCACAAGAGGAGGTGGAGGAAGTAGAGGAGGAGGAGTTGTATGCGGAAGGGCTAACATCTGTAAGGTCCAGACGGTCGGCAGCACCAAGGCGACAGGCATGTGAGGGTGGGGGAGATGGTTTTACCAGGGCGCATGGTAGCAGCCAAACTAGTGAGGAAGGTGCAGGAGCCCAGGAAGAAGTGGAGGACGAACTGATGGAAGACTCATCAGATGAGGGAGACCTTGATCACATTTCTGTTGTGCGAGGTTGGGGGGAGAGGACAGAGGAAGGAAGCATGATTGTTACCTCGCCACCAACACAACAGGGACTTGGTGCTCCTGGATGCGCAACACACATGAGTGCCTTCTTGCTGCACTACCTGCAACATGACCCTCGAATTGTGAGAATTAGAAATAATCCTGACTACTGGGTTGCCACACTGTTAGATCCCCGGTACAAAAGTAAATTTGCAGAAATTATTCCTGCCATAGAAAGGGATGCACGCATGCAGGAGTATCAGCAGAGACTGTTGCAGAATCTTACATGTGCTTTTCCACAAAATACCAGTGGTGCACGTAGTGAATCTCACAGTTCCAACTTGCCAACCGTGGGACCGTCAAGTGTTCAGCACTCAAACCGTGACAGAACCACAGTATCTGCTGGTAACATCAATTTTGCGGAATCATTTCACCACTTTTTTAGCCCATCCTTTGCAAGGCCACAGGAGACAAGAAGTCTGACACATAGTCAACGCCTAGAGACGATGGTACAGGAGTATCTCCAAGTAAACATTGAAGCCACGACTGTGTCACTGGACCCTTGCTCTTTTTGGGCTTCCAATCTGGATAAATGGCCGGAGCTAGCCACTTACGCCTTGGAGATCTTGTCATGCCCCGCAGCCAGCGTTCTGTCTGAACGTGTGTTCAGCGCTGCTGGTGGTGTGCTGACAGATAAGCGCACGCGGCTCTCCACTGATAATGTAGACAGACTCACGTTCATAAAGATGAACAAATCATGGATCCGAAACGACTTTTCTACCCCTGTGTCATCCTGGGGAGAGTAAAAGCTTGATGATTGGTTAAAATCACCCTACCAACCGTTTTAAGCTTTCAAATTACTAATCATGTTTATCTGTATCTTGACTGGAAAATAATTTGGGCTTTGTAGCAGTGTGCAGCACTGATCCTATTAGGCCATCTATACTAAAGCTTCACCAGATTTAAAATTAAAAATAATTTTTAGCTGCATCTAGCCCGGAAAATAATTTTGGGGCTCCGAGATGCGCAAGGCACATAAGTGCCTTCTTGCTGCACTACCTGCAGCATGACCCTCATATTGTCAGAATTCGAAGTAATCATGACTACTGGGTTGCCACACTCTTAGATCCCCCAAACTTTTCGATCAACCTTTTCATTTTAATAAAGACCAAAAAAATGGTCATTTTTGAAATTATAAGCATTAGCAGGTTGTTAGAAACTGAAATCAAACAGTTTTCAACTCAAAACTTTATTCTAGGTGATGTTACATTTTCACATAGGACCCCTTGTTCGAAAGGAGCTTCTGAACTCTCTCGTCCATTGAATTTGTCAGGTTTTGGATGGTTTCTGCTTCAATTGTTTTGCATGAGGACAGAATACCCTCCCAGAGCTGTTGCTTAGATGTGAACTGCCTCCCGCCATCATAGACACTCCTTTTAATGATGCTCCAAAGGTTCTGAATGGGGTAGAGGTCAGGGGAGCATGGGGGTCACACCATAAGTTTGTCCCCTTTTATGCCCATATCAGCCAGAGATGCAGATGTTTTATGTGCAGCATGAGATGGTGCATTATCATGCAGAAAAATGATCTTGCTGTGAAATACACGGTTCTTCTTCTTGAACCATGGCAGGAAGTGCTGTTTGAGAAAATCCACATACATTATGGAGTTCATCTTTAGCGCCTTCAGGGATCCTAAAGGGGCCGACAATCTCTCTCCCCATGATTCCAGCCCAAAACATTACTCCACCTCCTCCTTGTTGGCGCTGTAGCCGTGTTTGCGTGGGGTGTCCATCAACCAGCCATCCTCCACTCCATCCATCTGTACCATTGAGCGCTGCACGGCACTCATCCGTGAACAAAACAGTTTTGAAATCAGTCTTCATGTAATGTTTGGCCCACTGGAGCCGTTTCTGCTTGTGTGAAGTGGATAGAGGAGGTCGACAGGATGGCGCATGCACAGCTGCAAACCTCTGAAGGACCCTGCATCTTGTTGTTCGGGGGACGTTGGAGGCACAAGCAGCTTCAAAAACTTGTCTGCTGCTATGACAAGGCTTTTTTGCCGCTGCTCTTTCAACCTGACGTAATTGCCTGTAGGAAAGAGTCCTCAATTTGCCCTTATCAGCACGCACACGTGTGTACTGTGAATCAGCTACATACTTCTTGATTGCCAAGACACTTCATCCTGATCATCGCACAATGTTGATTGTAGTCATGCCTTGACCTAAACACTCCACAATTTGTTGCTTCTCAGCAGCCGACACATCCTTTTTCTTTCCCATTTTGGCAGAAAATGTAGGCTGCTTAATAATGTGAGAGAGCCTTCTTAAGTAGTCTTGCCTTTCATTGGACACACCTGCCAAACTAATTAGCACAGGTGTCTGCAATTGCTTACAGTGATATAAAGAGCCCTGACACACATCACCATCAATGAGTTTAACTGACAAACAAACAAATTCTTCCCTTATCACTCCTAAACACTTTTTGTATAATAATTTGGAACGCAGTGTACATGTGCTTTTCCACAAAACACCAGTGGTTCACGTAGTGAATCTTACAGTTCTAACTTGCCAACCGTGGTCTGTATGGAGTTGTTCAATAAAGGGCCCAAAATTAAGATAACATAGATGGGAGAGGTCTCTATGAATAGGAATTCCTAAATATTTGATACCCTGTGAGGGCCAGGCAAAGGGAAAGTTGGACTGGATGGAATCCTATATGGATTTGGGGAGGGAGACATCGAGGGCCTCAGACTTCGCTGCATTGATTTTAAAATTTTACCATGTAACAAAGTGATCTATTTCAGCCATAACAGCATGGATGGATATATGTGATTGAGTGATATATACTAGGACATCATCAGCAAATAGAGAGCACTTGTACTCGGTGCCTCCCACCTCAATCCACCTAATATTGGGGTTATGGCGAATTGATGAGAGCAGGTGCTCCGTCACTAGGATGTATAAGAGAGGGGACAGAGGACATCACTGCCTTGTCCCATTGGTGATTGTGAAAGGTGATGAAAATGTTCTGACGCACCCCCTGGGCCTTGGGACACCCGGAGCCGGACCCTTTTTGGTGGATGCTGGTGGTTGTAGTCTTCGTGGCGGCGACCCAGTTCCGTGGCTCAGGGCGGTCAAACCAGTGGCGGAACTATTTATGTGGTTTTCATGTTTAAATGTCCGACTACGCCACCCGTGGATTGCGGTCAGAGTGAACCGCCGCTACAGGGCAGACCACTGAGGCTGGTGTTGTGGGTGCAGCAGAGCGTAGCATAACTCCCCACGGGAGGAGTATAGCCTCAGGGCAGTGTATGCGGAGGATGGGGGTGATGGTGCAGGGCAGCAGCAGTAACGACACGGAGTCAGTGATGCAGTTCAGGGCCTTTACTCACAGTTCTTATTATCCAGACCACGTCTGCAGGTAACGGCTGCCCACGTCGTACTGTGCTCACCAGGTGAGGGGCTCAGACAACTCCCAGATAACTTTGGAGCACTTCACAGGACCCCCTTTGTGTGTCCTTTGTCTGGCCTTTCTTACCAACACTTCTGTCCGGCTGCCTCGGGCCTCCTCTTGGTAAACTTGGCGCCAGTATCCCTGACCCTATGTGGTGCCTTCCTAGCGGGTGTAGCGAGGGGCTGCGCCACATAAAATGTCAGAGCCTCCGGTTTCTAGCTGAGGGTCGTTTCCTGCCTCCACTAGTTCGGGGACCGGTCTCCCCCTTTGGCCTGACCCCTCCACGCAGGTGGATTCGGGCGTGCGGTGGCGACTCGCCCGTCCGCACCCCTGGGATCCCTTCATTCCTCGTTCCTGGAGCCTTCTCCGCTCCTCTTCCTTCCTTCTCCCTCTTCCAGGCCTGGGCCTCTGTTACTAGGCCCGCCTCCGGAGCAGAGCTCATGCAGAGCCCCTGCTCCCTGCCACTTCTGCTCAGACTTCTCTGCACTGAACTAAGATGGTGCCCACCTTTTATACTCCCTTCTCAATGCACCCAGGAACTGCTTCCTCCCTGCTCCTGCACTACAGGGTTCCCCTTCCTCAGTGTTCCCTCCCCCCACTCCAGCCAGGGACAGGGACTGTCGTGCCCATCTCAGGGGCATATTGGTCGCCCTGCCCCACGGCAATGTGGTGTAATGCATGCAGGTGTCGGGTCCTGATCCACACTCCATCCTTACCTGAGAGTGAGATATCACACCTCTGGGTGAGGTGCAATACGTCTTTAGCAACCGAGCCCTCAGGGTGCTACAGTTCCATCTATCTTCAGCCTAGGTGACGTATTGCGATACAGGGCCGTGATTTTGGCTATAAAAGGGTCCCCTAGACCCCTACCCCAAGCTTTTTAAGAGAATCATATATGGCGTGCCAGGAGACTCTATGGAATGCTTTCTCAGCATCCAACGAGAGTATCTAATTACAAATTTTTAACTGCATCTAGCCCAGGAAATACTTTGTGCCTAGTAGCAGTGTCTGCTAGTAAGCGGATTATCCCGGCTGTTAAGCAAGCTGCACCACCTGTAGTTTAGACACTTAATTTTTTCAAAGGAAATGCTTCGGGACCATGGGATACTTAGTGAAGAGCATCAGGAGGCACCCCAAGGCATAGGGGCTGGGACTGGCAGTAGGATGCCTTGCGGTGGACAGCCGAGCTCGATCCTTATAAAAGTTTTTTAACTGCAGCAGCTTTAGTGGACGCTACAGGAGCTGGAATTACCGCGGCTGCTGGCATGAGACTTGCCCTCCAATAGATCCTTGTAAATGGATTTAAAGTGTATTCATTCAAATTAGAGAGACAATTTAAATTAAAAAGCTTAGAGCTGCCTCCACCACAGGGGGGCTCGCTCGACCCACCAGCGGACAGGCACCAGTATTGGGAGAGGGGGGCTGGCCGTCAGGGTTCACCGCGGCTCTGGCACAAACCCGGCGACACGGAGGTGGCACGGGCAGGAGCGGACTGGCCGTGTGGGCTTCTCACTTTTTGGATTTTAGAAGGGCATGACATGCCTATATCTGTGTCTCCCCCTCCTTTTACTCCTCCACCTCTTTTATTTTCGCATGACTATATGTACTTGTCACTTTTCCATGTGTTACTTATGTCTTCTGAGCAGTTTGTCAGCTTTTGGACACCTTTGAAGGTGTTTTCTATGTGTTTCTATGTGTTTTTGTTTGCCTGCCATTGGTTTTAACGGTGTTCGAAGGTATTCGACGAACAGTTCGACGAACAGTTCGGCGAACACACGGGTGTTCGACGAACCGAACCGAACTCGAACACTACGGGGGTGGCTCAACACTAGAGCCGAGTTCATGTCCAATGAACTCGGCTCACCTCATGCACGTCACTGACAGCGTGGGAAAATTCTCACGCTGAAGCGGTGAGTGCAGGAGAATTCTCCCACGCTGTCAGTGACGTGCATAAGGTGAGCTCATGTCCAATGAACTCAGCTCACCTCCTGCACGTCACTGACAGCGTGGGAGAATTCTCCTGCACTCAGCGCTTCAGCGTGAGAATTCTCCCAGCTGAAGCGCTGAGTGCAGGAGAATTTTCCCACGCTGTCAGTGACGTGCATAAGGTGAGCTCATGTCCAATGAACTCAGCTCACCTCCTGCACGTCACTGACAGCGTGGGAGAATTCTCCTGCACTCAGCGCTTCAGTGTGAGAATTCTCCCACGCTGAAGCGCTGAGTGCAGGAGAATTTTCCCACGCTGTCAGTGACGTGCATGAGGTGAGCCGAGTTCATTGGACATTAACTCGGCTCATCTGGATGCCCTCACAGAGAGACACTGTGGAGCGCAAGCAAGCCTGCGCTTCTCAGTGTCTGCGGGATGACAGGCTGGATGGCAGCGTTCTGCTGCGGTCCAGCCTGTCATCTCGATGTAGCAGAGCTGAAGCTGTCATGGGAACCATGGAAAGGTAAGGATGATGTTGCTTTATTATTTTTCTTTTATTTCAGGAGATCGTTGGCTTCAGCTGGAATGGGCGTGATGGTAAGTATGGTTTAATTTAGAACAATAAAGAATTGTGTGTTTATTTCAATTAAAGGACATTTTTCTGGGTGTTGTGTTTTTTTTAAATACTTTACTAGAAATTCATGGTGGTCATGTCTAATATTGGCGTGACCCCATGAATTTCGGGCTTAGGGCCAGCTGATGCCAAGCTGGCCCTAACCCCTTTATTACCCAGTGAGCCACCGCACCAGGGCCCTGGATGAGTTGGGTACAGCGCCAGAAGATGGCGCTTCTATGAACGCGCCATTTTCCGGGGTGGCTGCGGACTGCAATTTGCAGCGGGGGTGGCCCAGAAAGCTTGGGCCTCCCTGCGCTGCGGATTCCAGCCCCCAGCTGCCTAGTTGTACCTGGCTGGACACAAAAACAGGGCGAAGCCCCACGTCAATTTTCTTTAAATTATTTCATGAAATAATTAAGAAAAAAAGGGCTTCCCTATATTGTTGTGTCCCGCCAGGTACAAATAGGCAGCTGGTGGTTGGGGGCAGCCCGTTCCTGCCTGCTGTACCTGGCTGGACACAAATATAGTGCGAAGCCCCACGTCAATTTTTTTTAAATTATTTCATGAATTTCCTGAAATAATTAAAAAAAATTGAAGTGGGGCTTCGCACTATATTTGTGTCCAGCCAGGTACAGCAGGCAGGAACGGGCTGCCCCCATCCACCAGCTGCCTATTTGTACCTGGCCGGACACAACAATATAGGGAAGCCCTTTTTTTCTTAATTATTTCATGAATTTCATGAAATAATTAAAAAAAATTGAAGTGGGGCTTCGCACTATATTTGTGTCCAGCCAGGTACAGCAGGCAGGAACGGGCTGCCCCCAACCACCAGCTGCCTATTTGTACCTGGCCGGACACAACAATATAGGGAAGGCCTTTTTTTCTTAATTATTTCATGAATTTCATGAAATAATTAAAAAAAATTGAAGTGGGGCTTCGCACTATATTTGTGTCCAGCCAGGTACAGCAGGCAGGAACGGGCTGCCCCCAACCACCAGCTGCCTATTTGTACCTGGCCGGACACAACAATATAGGGAAGGCCTTTTTTTCTTAATTATTTCATGAATTTCATGAAATAATTAAAAAAAAAATACGTGGGGCTTCGCCCTATTTTTGTGTCCAGCCAGGTATAACTAGGCAGCTGGGGGCTGGAATCTGCAGCGCAGGGAGGCCCAAGCTTTCTGGCCCCCCCCCGCTACAAATTGCAGTCCGCAGCCACCCCGGAAAATGGCGCGTTCATAGAAGCGCCATCTTCTGGCGCTGTACCCAACTCATCCAGGGCCCTGGTGCGGTGGCTCACTGGGTAATAAAGGGGTTAGGGCCAGCTTGGTATTATCAGCTGGCCCCAAGCCCAAAATTCATGGGGTCACGCCAGTATTAGACATGACCGCCATGAATTTCTAGTAAAGTATTTAAAAAAAACACAACACCCAGAATAAAGTCCTTTAATTGAAATAAAGACACAATTCTTTATTGTTCTAAATTAAACCATACTTACCATCACACCCATTCCAGCTGAAGCCAACGATCTCCTGCAATAAAAGAAAAATAATAAACCAACCTCATCCTTACCTTTCCATGGTTCCCACGACAGCTTCAGCTCTGCTACATCGAGATGACTGGCTGGACCGCAGCAGAACGCTGCCATCCAGTCTGTCATCCCGCAGACACTGAGAAGCGCAGGCATGCTTGCGCTCCTCACTGTCTCGCTGTGACGGCATCCAGATGAGCCGAGGTCATGTCCAATGAACTCGGCTCACCTCATGCACGTCACTGACAGCGTGGGAAAATTCTCCTGCAATCAGCGCTTCAGCGTGAGAATTCTCCCACGCTGTCAGTGATGTGCATGAGGTGAGCTCATGTCCAATGAACTCAGCTCACCTCCTGCACGTCACTGACAGCGTGGTAAAATTCTCCTGCAATCAGCGCTTCAGCGTGAGAATTTTCCCACGCTGTCAGTGACGTGCATGAGGTGAGCCGAGTTCATTGGACATGAACTCGGCTCATCTGGATGTCGTCACAGAAAGACGCTGAGCAGCGCAAGCAAGCCTGCGCTTCTCAGTGTCTGCGGGATGACAGGCTGGATGGCAGCGTTCTGCTGCGGTCCAGCCTGTCATCTCGATGTAGCAGAGCTGAAGCTGTCGTGGGAACCATGGAAAGGTAAGGATGAGGTTGCTTTATTATTTTTCTTTTATTGCAGGAGATCGTTGGCTTCAGCTGGAATGGGCGTGATGGTAAGTATGGTTTAATTTAGAACAATAAAGGATTGTGTCTTTATTTCAATTAAAGGACTTTATTCTGGGTGTTTGTGTTTTTTTAACTTTGACTATGGGGTTAGTAATGGGGGTGTCTTATAGACGCCTCTCCATTACTAACCTGGGCTTGATGTCAGCTGGCATTATAAGCTGACATCAACCCCAACCCTATTACCCCCTGCCACCGCACCAGGGCAGCGTGGAAGAGCGAGGCTAAGTGCCAGAATTGGCGCATCCTATGAATTCGCCATTTCTGGGGCGGCTGACGGCTGGTGTTTCTAGCCTGGGAGGGGGCCAATATTCATGGCTCCCTTCCTGGGCTATTAATATCAGCCCCCAGCTGTCTGCCTAGCCTTTGCTAGCTATTAAATTAGGGGGGACCCCACGTCATTTTCTTTGGGGGGTCCCCCATTTTAATAGCTAGTAAAGGCTATGTATTCAGCTGGGGGCTGATATTAGTAGCCCGGGAAGCTCCGTGGGTATTACCCCCTTCCCAGGCTTCAAACATCTGCCCCAGCCGTCTGCTTAACCTCCGCTAGAGCCTAAAATTAAGGGGAACCCCACGCCAATTTTTTTAATAATAAATCCTTTATTTTAATACTAAATAACAAGTACAGTAACCAACACTATCACTGTACTTCATATATATGTGACTGACATGTTTCTATCTATCTAATCTATGTGTGATGCTCTATCTTTCTGTTCTAAATTGTCGGGTACCGCTGCTGAATTGCCGGCCGGCTTTTTTAAAGAGACAGTGCATGAAAACACTATTATTTTTTTAAATAAATCCTTTACACTAAATGACAAGTACAGTAAGCAACACTATCACTGTACTTATTATATATGTGACTGACATGTTTCTATCTATCTAATCTATGTGTGAAGCTCTATTCTTTCTGTTCTAAATTGTCGGGTACAGATGCTGAATTGCCGGCCGGCTTTTTTAAAGAGACGGTGCATGAAAACACTAATATTTTTTTTAATAAATCCTTTACACTAAATGACAAGTACAGTAAGCAACACTGTCACAGTACTTCATATATATGTGACTGACATGTTTCTATCTATCTAATCTATGTGTGATGCTCTATTCCTTCTTGTCTAAATTGTCGGGTACCGGTGTATGCCGCTGCTGAATTTGCCGGCCGGCTTTTTTAAAGAGAGTGTCTTCTGAGCAGTTTCTCAGCTTTTGGACACCTTTGCAGGTGTTTTCTATGTGTTTCTATGTGTTTTTGTTTGCCTGCTATTGGTTTTAACGGTGTTCGACGGTGTTCTAAGGTGTTCGACGAACAGTTCGACGAACAGTTCCTCGAACATCCCGGTGTTCGACGAACCGAACCGAACCCGAACACTACGGGGGTGGCTCAACACTAGTTTTGATGTTTAAATGTCCGACTACGCCACCCGTGGATTGCGGTCAGAGTGAACCGCCGCTACAGGGCAGACCGCTGAGGCTGGTGTTGTGGGTGCAGCAGAGCGTAGCATAACTCCCCACGGGAGGAGTATAGCCTCAGGGCAGTGTATGCGGAGGATGGGGGTGATGGTGCAGGGCAGCAGCAGTAACGACACGGAGTCAGTGATGCAGTCCAGGGCCTTTACTCACAGTTCTTATTATCCAGACCACGTCTGCAGGTAACGGCTGCCCACGTCGTACTGTGCTCACCAGGTGAGGGGCTCAGACAACTCCCAGATAAGTTTGGAGCACTTCACAGGACCCCCTTTGTGTGTCCTTTGTCTGGCCTTTCTTACCAACACTTCTGTCCGGCTGCCTCGGGCCTCCTCTTGGTAAACTTGGCGCCAGTTTCCCTGACCCTATGTGGTGCCTTCCTAGCGGGTGTAGCGAGGGGCTGCGCCACATAAAATGTCAGAGCCTCCGGTTTCTAGCTAAGGGTCGTTTCCTGCCTCCACTAGTTCGGGGACCGGTCTCCCCCTTTGGCCTGACCCCTCCACGCAGGTGGATTCGGGCGTGCGGTGGCGACTCGCCCGTCCGCACCCCTGGGATCCCTTCATTCCTCGTTCCTGGAGCCTTCTCCGCTCCTCTTCCTTCCTTCTCCCTCTTCCAGGCCTGGGCCTCTGTTACTAGGCCCGCCTCCGGAGCAGAGCTCATGCAGAGCCCCTGCTCCCTGCCACTTCTGCTCAGACTTCTCTGCACTGAACTAAGATGGTGCCCACCTTTTATACTCCCTTCTCAATGCACCCAGGAACTGCTTCCTCCCTGCTCCTGCACTACAGGGTTCCCCTTCCTCAGTGTTCCCTCCCCCCACTCCAGCCAGGGACAGGGACTGTCGTGCCCATCTCAGGGGCATATTGGTCGCCCTGCCCCACGGCAATGTGGTGTAATGCATGCAGGTGTCGGGTCCTGATCCACACTCCATCCTTACCTGAGAGTGAGATATCACACCTCTGGGTGAGGTGCAATACGTCTGTAGCAACCGAGCCCTCAGGGTGCTACAGTTCCATTTATCTTCAGCCTAGGTGACGTATTGCGATACAGGGCCGTGATTTTGGCTATAAAAGGGTCCCCTAGACCCCTACCCCAAGCTTTTTAAGAGAATCATATATGGCGTGCCAGGAGACTCTATGGAATGCTTTCTCAGCATCCAACGAGAGTATCTAATTACAAATTTTTAACTGCATCTAGCCCAGTAAATACTTTGTGCCTAGTAGCAGTGTCTGCTAGTCAGCGGATTATCCCGGCTGTTAAGCAAGCTACACCACCTGTAGTTTAGACACTTAATTTTTTCAAAGGAAATGCTTCGGGACCATGGGATACTCAGTGAAGAGCATCAGGAGGCACCCCAAGGCATAGGGGCTGGGACTGGCAGTAGGATGCCTTGCGGTGGACAGCCGAGCTCGATCCTTATAAAAGCTTTTTAACTGCAGCAGCTTTAGTGGACGCTACTGGAGCTGGAATTACGCGGCTGCTGGCATGAGACTTGCCCTCCAATAGATCCTTGTAAATGGATTTAAAGTGTATTCATTCAAATTAGAGAGACAATTTAAATTAAAAAGCTTAGAGCTGCCTCCACCACAGGGGGGCTCGCTCGACCCACCAGCGGACAGGCACCAGTATTGGGAGAGGGGGGCTGGCCATCAGGGTTCACCGCGGCTCTGGCACAAACCCGGCGACACGGAGGTGGCACGGGCAGGAGCGGACTGGCCGTGTCGGCTTCTCACTTTTTGGATTTTAGAAGGGCATGACATGCCTATATCTGTGTCTCCCCCTCCTTTTACTCCTCCACCTCTTTTATTTTCGCATGACTATATGTACTTGTCACTTTTCCATGTGTTAGTTGTGTCTTCTGAGCAGTTTGTCAGCTTTTGGACACCTTTGAAGGTGTTTTCTATGTGTTTCTATGTGTTTTTGTTTGCCTGCCATTGGTTTTAACGGTGTTCGAAGGTGTTCGACGAACAGTTCGACGAACAGTTCGGCGAACACACGGGTGTTCGACGAACCGAACCGAACTCGAACACTACGGGGGTGGCTCAACACTACTCATCTACCATGTTCTGCTGGTAAGTTTCCTTTTCGGCGATCTGGCTGTCGTCTGAGCAACCAGGTGTCCCCGCTTTCCCCCGCATTTCCCAGAATAATGCAAAGTCACGTCCAATTTTTATGGGATGCAATAGGTCCTTAACGACCCCCACTTCATGAGATGTGGTGCCACAGTCGGTGATTACATCCACCTGGGCCACAGGATAGTTCTTAGAGTCCCCATGGATACACCGGACACCCACCACCTTCCCAGGAACCAGTCGATGAGGGAGTGTGGCCCTTATCAGGGTCACCAAACTTCCTGAGTCCAATAGTCCAGAGACTTGTACCCCGTTTACTGACACTGAGCATGCCTGAGGGCCCTTGCCATGTTGAGGAACCGCGCTGCAGGCGGGGTAGGCAAAATAGGAGCAACGCCGGCCCATGTTGCAGTCCATTGGCTCAGAGTTTATGGGACACCGGGCGGCAATATGGCCAGGGGTATTGTTATGATCTGCAACATGTACTAAGGAAAAATAGGGGAAAGCAGTCCCTACAGTAAGACTAAGCTGAATCCCTACGATGTAGCGGCCGGCTTGTTCCTTGTGAACAGATCCGCCTTAGTCCTCGGCTAGTCTGAAAGAAGACCTATAGAATTAAGGGAGGGGTCCCTAAATGAACTAAGGACTGGGACAAAAATGGGACTCCTCCTAAACAGAAGTTGTTGCAGAGCACAAAAAGACAAACTGATAAAAAGTACTAGAGGTCCCAGAGGACCAAGCGAACTTGACAGAGTAAGGCACAGAAGCACCAGGCTAGAGAGACAGTAGAACACTGAAGTCCAGCACAGCCAGAAGGGCGGAGCTGGAATATATAGGCAGATGGTCATGTGACCGCAAAACACAAGATAGAAAAAACAAACAGGAGGGTTCTAACAGTACCCCCTCTTTTATGAGGATCCTCCGGATCCTCCAGGCCCAGGCCTATCCGGAAACCTCCTGTGGAAAGCTTTAACAAGCCTAGGAGCAGAGACATCATCCTTCCTTACCCAGGAGTAGTCTTCGGGACCGAAACCCTTCCAGGAGACAAGATACTGTAATCTCCCTCTATGCAATCTAGAATTCAAGATACGAGAAATTTCATATTTGCCGTCTTCCACCACAGGAGGAACTGTGACAGTGGCGTCCCTATCAGATATGTCAGCCTTTTTCAACAAGGAAACATGAAACACAGGATTAATCTTCCAGGAAGTAGGGACATCCAACCTAACAGCAGATGGGTTAACAACCTGAAGCACTTTAAATGGACCCACAAACTTAGGACCCAGTTTTTTAGAGGGAATCCTCAACCGCAGGTTCTTCGAGGACAACCAAACCATGTCACCCACAGTAAACAAAACCTCTTTACGTTTCCTGTCAAAATACTTCTTGGACTTCTTATTAGCCTCTTGAAGGTTACAACGTACATTAGTCCAAACTCTCTCCAAATCACCGGAAAAATTCTCCTCCTCCGGCACCGCCGACCCCAATTTGGAGAATGAACCAAAAGACTGATGTCTCCCAGTACAACAAAAAAAGGAGAACACCCAGCAGAGGAGGATGTATGATTGTTAAGAGCAAATTCTGCGAGAGGCAGAAACTCAGACCACACCTCTTGATTGTCCACCACAAAACAACCCAAAAACTGTTCAACATCCTGGTTCTTTCTTTCAGTCTGTCCATTCGACTCAGGATGATAACCAGACGAAAATGACAAATGGACTCCCAACCTGTCACAAAAAGCATGCCAGAAGCGAGCCACAAACTGAGGCCCTCTATCAGAAACAATATCCGTGGGAACGCCATGGAGCTTGACAATCTCCTTAACAAACGCCTTAGCTAGTGTCTTGGCGCAGGGCAACTTAATGAATGGAACCAAATGACACATCTTACTAAAACGGTCCACGACCACCCAGATGACAGTAAAACCCTTGGACACAGGAAGATCAGTAATAAAATCCATAGTGAGATGCGTCCAAGGCGCACTAGGAACCTCCAAAGGGCAAAGCAACCCCGCAGCAGGAGTATGTGAAGCCTTTGACCTAGCACACACAATACACTGACGCACCCATTTGATAACTTCCTTCTGCCATCCAGGCCACCAAAAACTGCGACTGATAAGTCTCTTAGTCTCCGAAACTCCTGGATGACCTGCCAACCGAGACTCATGACACTCCACAAATTTCTCCTAAAGGCTCTAGGCACGAACAACCTCCCATGGGGAGAGTTAGATGGAGCATCATCTTGAGCATTCAGAATCCCATTCTCCAAAACGGAGTCCAAAGCCGCCACCACAACTCCTTTCTGTAAAATGCTCTCCTCCTCCTCGGCACCGACCGTAGGAGAGAAGCTGCGAGATAAAGCATCGGCTTTAAAATTCTTAGTACCAGGGATATAGGTAACAGAAAAATGAAACAGAGAAAAAAAAAGTGCACACCTAGCTTGACGGGCATTCAAGCGCTTGGCAGCATCCAGATGTTAGAACTCTCCTGTTAGGTTTTTTCTATCTTGCTGGTCACATGACCTTTTTTGCATATATTATCCTGCTCCGCCCTCCTGGCCTTGCTGGACTTCATTGTAATTTCTACTCTTAAGCTAGCCTGGTGCTTAGTTACCTTTCTCAGTCAGTTTAGCTAGGTCTTCGGACCTTTATGTTCTATGTTATGTGTTTGTCTTTTACTGCTACAATTTCTGCTAGGAGGTGTCCAACTTTATCCCAGTCCTTAGTTCTTGTAGGGATCCCTCCCTTGCATCTATAGGTTTTCGTACAGACTAGCCGAGGACTTTAGCGGGTCTGATCGCAAGATCAGGTTCCCCGTTACATCGTAGGGATCTAGCTTAGTTCTATTGTAGGGACAGTGTCACGCTGTCTCTGTATACTGGAGGTAGGGGGCCTAAGCTGACCCTAAGCTGGGGCCCTGACTAATCCCTCAACCTGGAGGTACTGTTAAAGGTACAGAGGTCCAGGCCGCCAGCGTAACCCCTACCTCCTGAGGATCCCTGCACCTAAGTAATCTAGTCCTGAGAAGGACCCCGATCACAACAAAAGGGGACAAGTAATAATATGCCCACACACAGTACTTAGACGAACGAGACAGTACAAGGGTAAAACCAAAACTACACAACTACAACAGAGGGAACACCAACGGGAAAGGAGATAAATGATAAAGCGAGGAAGGGAAAAAACTCTCCGAATACACTTATCTCTGAAGCTCCAAATACCACGATCCGCTCTGTTAGTCTGCATGAAATGCTTTCACCGACACTTCCCTAACAGACCAGCAGGCATTTGAAGGAGTCTCACTACAGCAGCATTGATTGCAGCTGGGCGAGGCTGGACCTCGTCTAGCACAGAGAGAGAGAGAATTAACTCCCTCACTGCCGAAAAACACAAAGCACCAAAAAGTCAGCTGCGAGAAGTCAGGCTGTGTAATCGTGACGATCTTCGTGGCGACACACCCGTGACAGTACCCCCCCTTCTACGAGGGGCCTCCGGACCCTCAGGGCCAGGTTTATCCGGGTGAGTCGTGTGGAAGGCCCGAACTAATCGGTCTGCGTTAATATCCGACGCAGGAACCCACATCCTCTCCTCAGGACCATACCCTTTCCAATGAACCAGGTACTGAAGGGACCGGCGATTAAAGCGTGAATCGATGACCCTCGATACCTGGAACTCCAAGTTACCCTTGACCACCACTGGAGGGGGAGGTAAAGGTGACGGTACCACCGGCGCCACATACCTCTTAAGCAACGATCTGTGGAACACGTTGTGAATTTTAAACGTAGGGGGGAGGTCAAGACGGAATGCCACCGGATTAATAATAGAACTGATTCTGTACGGCCCGATGAACCTGGGACCCAGTTTCCAGGAGGGAACCTTAAGTTTTATATTCCTGGTAGACAACCATACCCGATCGTTCACACTTAGGTCCGGACCAGACACTCTCCTCCTATCAGCCATACGTTTGTATCGGTTCCCCATAGTATTCAGATTCTTCAGCACCCCTCTCCATACTGAAGCGAGTGATGAGGAAAATTGTTCCTCCTCAGGAACCCCCGAAGAGCCCCCCCTACTGAAAGTACAAAACTGGAGGTGAAAACCATATGCCCCAAAAAACGGGGACTTACCAGTGGACTCGCTCCGCCTATTATTAAGAGCAAACTCTGCCAGAGGTAAGAAAGAAGCCCAGTCCTCCTGGTTCTCTGACACAAAACACCGGAGATATGTCTCCAAGCTCTGGTTCATACGTTCCGTCTGACCATTGGTCTGAGGATGAAAAGCCGATGAGAACGACAAATGCATACCCCGCCGTGCACAAAACGCCTTCCAGAACTTGGACACAAACTGAGACCCCCGATCAGACACCACCTCGGAGGGTACCCCGTGAAGCCTCACAATCTCCCCAATGAACACCTGCGCAAGAGTTTTAGCATTAGGAAGAGCCGGAAGAGCGATAAAATGTGCCATCTTGCTGAACCTGTCCACTACAACGAGTATGACCGTTTTACCCGAAGACGGAGGGAGGTCCGTAATAAAGTCCATAGACAGATGAGTCCAAGGACGCTCCGGGATCTTCAAAGGTAAGAGGGCCCCAGACGGACGGGTATGTGAGGTCTTAGAGCGCGCACAAACCCCACAGGACGCGACAAAAGTTACCACCTCCTTATGTAAGTTAGGCCACCAAAACCGACGCGAGAGGAGATCCACAGTTGCTCTACTCCCCGGGTGTCCTGCAAAAACTGAGTTATGGTGTGCCTCGATCACCTTTTGTCGCAACTGATCTGGAACAAACAGTCTCCCCAGAGGTCCAACAGGGGCTTCCCCCTGAGCCTCCAATACCTCCTCCTCCAGCTCAGAGCATACTGCCGAAACCACCACCCCCTCCTGAAGGATAGGAATCGGGTCGTCCGTATTCCCGGCCCCAGGGAAACTACGAGATAAGGCATCCGCCTTTACATTTTTTGACCCAGGACGATATGTAACGACAAAATTAAACCTGGTAAAAAACAATGACCACCTAGCTTGTCTGGGATTCAGACGTTTCGCGGACTCCAGATATAGCAGGTTCTTGTGATCGGTGATGACGGTGACCGGATGGACTGCCCCCTCCAAAAAATGGCGCCACTCCTCAAAAGCTAACTTAATGGCCAAGAGTTCCCTATTGCCGACATCGTAATTCCTCTCAGCGGACGACAATTTTTTAGAGAAAAAGGCGCACGGATGCCACTTACCATGGGACGAACCTTGTGACAATACTGCTCCCACCCCTACCTCGGAAGCATCTACCTCTACAATGAATGGCTGTGACGCATCCGGTTGAATGAGTATGGGTGCCGAGGCAAAACATTTTTTCAAGGAGGAGAATGCTTGACAAGCCTTGTCAGACCACCTAGAAAAATCCGTCCCCTTTTTAGTCATGTCTGTGAGAGGCTTAACTATGGACGAGAAATTACGAATGAACTTCCGGTAATAATTAGCAAACCCCAGGAAACGTTGTAGTGCCTTAAGATTCTCTGGCCGATCCCACTCAAGAACTGCCCGCACTTTCCCAGGGTCCATACGAAAACCGGACGCTGAAACCAGGAAGCCTAAAAACTGGAGTTCCTGTACGGCGAACACACACTTTTCCCATTTGGCATACAGTTTATTATCCCGCAAGATCTGTAACACCTGCCTAACGTGCTCCTGATGAGACACCAGATCCGGCGAGTAAATTAAGATATCATCCAGATATATGACAACAAACTGTCCCACCAGGCGGCGAAAAATGTCATTAACAAAGTGTTGGAACACCGCCGGGGCATTAGTCAGACCGAATGGCATGACAAGGTTCTCATAATGCCCCTCCGGAGTGTTAAATGCCGTCTTCCACTCATCCCCCTCCTTCATCCTAATCAGATTGTACGCCCCCCTGAGATCCAACTTAGAGAACCATTTGGCGCCCACGATCTGATTAAAGAGATCGGGAATAAGTGGGAGCGGATACGGATCTCGGACCGTAATCCGAATAATTTCACGGAAATCCAGGCAAGGGCGTAGGCCTCCATCTTTCTTCTTAACAAAGAAGAACCCTGCAGCCACCGGTGAAGATGAAGGTCTAATATGCCCCTTAGCCAGACTTTCTGAAATATAATCCTTCATGGCCTGCCTCTCAGGACCAGAAAGGTTATACAACCTAGCTTTAGGTAACTTGGCCTCAGGGAGCAGTTTTACAGAACAGTCATACTCGCGATGAGGAGGTAGTTCCTGACACCCTTTCTCCGAGAATACATCCTCAAAGTCCGCCAGAAATGGAGGTAAGACCCAAGGAGTAACCGCACCGATGACCGTGTTCATGCAGTTTTTATTACAGAATTTACTCCATTGGCTTATCTCTCTGGTTTGCCAATTAATAACCGGGTTATTCTTAGTTAACCAAGGAAGGCCCAACACTATAGGAGTGGGAAGACCCTCCAACACGTAGCAAGACAACAGTTCTTTATGTATCGCCCCCACTTGAAGTTTTACGTCATGCACAGCTTGCAAAAAACTTCCCTGACCGAGAGGCCTGGCATCGATCGAGAATATGGGGATGGGTTTAGCCAACTCACTCAATCGCATACCTTGAACCCCGGCAAACCGAGCATCAACCAGATTAGCCCCGGCCCCACTATCCAGAAGAACAGATATCCTCTCAGTTCTCGTACCCACCACCACCTCCGCCGGTACGAGAAACTGAGACGAACCTAGGGACGAAATACCTACTCCCAGATTGCCGTCCACCACACAACCTGGGATCAACAGTTTTCCGACGACTCTTCACTCTGCAAGGGACGGGATGGACACCCCCCAATAAAATGTCCCTTTCTCCCGCAGAAGAAACACCTTCCTGTCTTATGGCGCACCACCGGTCCCCTCCCCCGAAATGATGTCCCTCCTAATTGCATAGGCTCCTCTGGACTGACCAGGGGAACCACCATATGAGGGGACCTTGTAGGAGGTGGAGTCATCACAGGGGGTAGAGTTATCCCGCACCTCTCCCGAAGCCGTCTGTCAACGCGAATAGCAAGGTCCATAGCGGCTTCCAGTGACGCGGGAGAGTCATACTGTGCCAACACATCCTGTAATTTGTCGGATAAACCTTGACAAAACTGGCTCCTAAGAGCTGGGTCATTCCACTGAGTGTCCGTGGCCCACCTACGGAACTCCGAACAGAATTCCTCCGCCGGACGATCTCCCTGCTGGATCCTACGTAACTTAGACTCAGCAAGGGAGATCCGATCTGGGTCATCATATACGAGTCCCAGAGCAGCGAAAAACCTATCCACTGACTGGAGAGCCGGGGAACCCGGGGGAAGAGAGAACGCCCAAGATTGTGGGTCCCCTTGTAGGAGCGAGATGACAATTCCCACCCTTTGTTCTTCACTCCCCGATGACCGAGGCCGCAGCCGAAAGTACAACTTGCATGCCTCCCGGAAAACAAAAAACTTGTCCCCCCCCCCAGTGAACCTGTCAGGGAGAGCTACTTTAGGTTCTGGTCCGGCTTGCTCCTGAGGATACAAAACCTTGGACCTAACGTCCGCCAGCTCCATGGACAAACTCTGCAACTGCCGAGCTAGACCGGCTACTGGATCCATGGTAGCTGGAGAAAAACTAAGTGGTCGGTGAAAATGTCACGCTGTCTCTGTATACTGGAGGTAGGGGGCCTAAGCTGACCCTAAGCTGGGGCCCTGACTAATCCCTCAACCTGAAGGTACTGTTAAAGGTACAGAGGTCCAGGCCGCCAGCGTAACCCCTACCTCCTGAGGATCCCTGCACCTAAGTAATCTAGTCCTGAGAAGGACCCCGATCACAACAAAAGGGGACAAGTAATAATATGCCCACACACAGTACTTAGACGAACGAGACAGTGCAAGGGTAAAACCAAAACCACCTTGCATACAAAAACTACACAACTACAACAGAGGGAACACCAACGGGAAAGGAGATAAATGATAAAGCGAGGAAGGGAAAAAACTCTCCGAATACACTTATCTCTGAAACTCCAAATACCACGATCCGCTCTGTTAGTCTGCATGAAATGCTTTCACCGACACTTCCCTAACAGACCAGTAGGCATTTGAAGGAGTCTCACTACAGCAGCATTGATTGCAGCTGGGCGAGGCTGGACCTCGTCTAGCACAGAGAGAGAGAGAATTAACTCCCTCACTGCCGAAAAACACAAAGCACCAAAAAGTCAGCTGCGAGAAGTCAGGCTGTGTAATTGTGACGATCTTCGTGGCGACACACCCGTGACAGACAGATCTCCTTTCTTTCCTTAGTGCTTGTAGCAGATCATAACACCAGATAGATCAAATTCTTATGATCTGTGAAAACCTGAATAGGAAATCTAGCGCCTTCCAAAAAATGACGCCAATGTTCAAACGCAAGTTTAATAGCCAGCAACTCCCGATTTCCAACATCATAATTCAGTTCGGTTTCCGAAAATTTTTTTGAAAAGAAGGCACAAGGATGTACTCCACCCTTGTTCTCCTGAGACAAAACTGCTCTGACCCCCCACCGATGAAGCATCGACCTAGACCAAAAAAGGCTTGGTCTCATCAGCCTGCATAAGGATAGGGGCACAACTGAACCTCTCTTTGAGATACTCAAACGCTTCAATGGCCTCAGTAGTCCACTGGGCCGTATTCATAGTAACATAGTAACATAGTAACATAGTTTTTAAGGTTGAAGGAAGACTAAGTCCATCTAGGTCAACCCATAGCCTAACATGTTGATCCAGAGGAAGGCAAAAAAAAACCATGTGGCAAACACTAAGCTCCACATTGGGGAAAAAAATTCCTTCCCGACTCCATACGACAATCAGACTAGTTCCCTGGATCAACGCCGTATCAAGGAATCTATTATTTATAACCTGTAATATTATACTTTTCAAGAAAGGCATCCATGCCCTTCTTAAGTTTTAACAGTGAATCACTCATTACCACATCATGCGGCAGAGAGTTCCATAGTCTCACTGCTCTTACAGTAAAGAATCCTAGTCTGTGATTATGATTAAACCTTCTTTCCTCCAGACGTAGAAGATGCCCCCTTGTCCCCGTCTCAGGCCTCAGTGTAAAAAGATTAGTAGAAAGGTCTTTGTACTGTCCCCTCATATACTTGTACATAGTAATAAGATCCCCCCTAAGCCTTCGTTTTTCCACAGTAAATAACCCCAAGTGTAATAACCTGTCTTGGTATTGCAGACCCCCCAGTCCTCTAATAACTTTGGTCGCTCTTCTCTGCACCCGCTCTAGTTCAGCTATGTCTTTCTTATACACCGGAGACCAGAACTGTGCACAGTATTCTAAGTGTGGTCACACTAATGACTTGTATAGAGGTCAAATTATGTTCTCCTCATGAGCATCTATGCCTCTTTTAATGCATCCCATTATTTTATTTGCCTTTGCAGCAGCAGCCTGACACTGGCCACTAAACGTGAGCTTGTCATCCACCAGTACACCCAGGTCTTTTTCAGTGACAGTTTTGCCCAGTGTTTTACAATTAAGCATATAATTATACATTTTATTTCCTCTGCCCAAGTGCATTACCTTACATTTATCCCCATTAAAGCTCATTTGCCATTTATCAGCCCAAGCTTCCAGTTTACATAGATCCTCCTGTAATATAAAATTGTCCTCCTCTGTATTGATTACCGTGCAGAGTTTGGTGTCATCTGCAAATATTGAAATATTACTCTGTATGCCCCCTACAAGATCATTAACAAATATGTTAAAAAGAAGGGGGCCCAATACTGACCCCTGTGGTAACCCACTGTTAACTGAGACCCAGTCTGAGTTTTCCATTAATAACCACCCTTTGTTTCCTATCACTGAGCCAATTCTTAACCCACATACATATATTTTCCCCTATCCCCATTGTTATCATTTTATGTATCAACCTTTTGTGTGGAACCGTATCAAAAGCTTTTGAAAAGTCCATATACACAACATCCACTGCATTTCCTTGGTCCAGTCCAGAACTTGCCTCCTCATAAAAACTGATCAGATTAGTTTGACAGGAGCGGTCCCTCGTAAACCCATGTTGATATTGGGTCATGAGGTTATTCTTCTTTAATTTATTTAATTTTCTATATTTATTTAATGCCTCATCACTACCTACTTGCTTTAGTTCTCTAAATGCTTTCTTTTTGTCACTTATTGTGCCCCTTACAGCTCTATTTAGTCATAGTGGTTTCCTCCTATTTCTAGCATGTTTATTCCCAAAGGGTATATATTGTGCACAGGTCCTATTCAGGATGTTAATAATGTTATGAACTGCTACAAGCACTAAGGAAAGATAGGAAAACTGTCCCTACAATAGGACTAAGCTGATTCCCTACGATGTAGCGGGGAACCTGTTCCTTATGAACAGACCCGCCTAAGTCCTCGGCTAGTCTGAACGCAGACCTATAGATATAAGGGAGGGGTCCCTACAAGAACTAAGGACTGGGATATAGTTGGACACCTCCAAGCAGAAATTGTAGCAGAGCAAAGACAAACAAACAAAAAAGTACTAGTGGTCCAAAGACCAAGCAAACTACAGAGTTAGGTACAAGGCACCTGGCTAGCTTAAGAGTAAATGTAACACTGAAGTCCAGGAAGGCCAGAAGGGCGGAGCTGGATGATATAGGCAGAAAGTCATGTGACCAACAAAATAGAAAAGGAACTAACAGGAGAGTTCTAACAGTACCCCCTCTTCTATGAGGATCCTCCGGATCCTCCAGGCCCAGGTCTATCAGGAAACCTCCTGTGAAATGCTCCCACAAGTCTAGGAGCAGAGACATCATCCGCCTTTACCCAGGAGTTATCCTCGGGACCGAAACCTTTCCAAGCGACGAGATACTGCAATCTCCCTCTATGCCATCTAGAATTAAGAATGCGAGAAATTTCATATTCACCGTCTTCCACCACCAGAGGAACAGAAACAGTGGTGTCCCTATCCGAAACCTCAGCTTTTTTCAATAAGGAAACATGAAACACCGGATTAATCTTCCAGGAGGTGGGAACCTCCAGCCTAACAGCAGATTGGTTAACTACCTGAAGTACCTTAAACGACCCTACAAATTTCGGGCCCAATTTCTTAGAAGGAATACTCAACCGCAGATTCTTAGAGGACAACCAAACCATGTCACCAACCGTAAACAAAACCTCTTGACGTTTCCTGTCAAAGTACCTCTTAGATTTTTCGTTAGCCTCTTGAAGGTTACAACGTACATCAGTCCAAAGTCTCTCCAAATCACCGGAAAAATTCTCCTCCTCCGGCACAGCCGATACCAATTTGGAGAATGACCCAAACGACGGATGTCTCCCAGTGCAACAAAAAAAAGGAGAACACCCTGCAGAAGAGGATGTATGGTTGTTAAGAGCAAATTCAGCAAGTGGCAGAAACTCAGACCACCCCTCTTGATTGTCAGCCACAAAACAACGCAAAAACTGTTCAACATCCTGGTTCTTTCTTTCGGTCTGTCCATTAGACTCAGGATGATATCCAGATGAAAATGACAAATGAACTCCCAACCTGTCACAAAAGGCACGCCAAAAACGAGCCACGAACTGAGGTCCCCTATCGGAAACAATGTCGGTAGGAACGCCATGGAGTCTGACAATTTCCTTAACAAAAGCCTTAGCGAGTGTCTTAGCGCAGGGCAGTCTGATGAAAGGAACCAAGTGACACATCTTCCTAAAACGGTCCACGACCACCCAGATGACAGTGAAACCCTCAGAGGCAGGAAGGTTAGTAATAAAATCCATAGCAAGATGCGTCCAAGGTGCACTAGGAACCTCCAGAGGGCAAAGCAACCCCGCAGCAGGAGCATGTGAAGACTTAGATCTAGCACACACAGTACATTGACGCACCCACTTAATGACTTCCTTCTGCCACCCAGGCCACCAAAAACTGCGACCTACAAGTCTCTTAGTCTCAGAAATTCCTGGATGACCTGCCAACCGAGACTCATGACACTCCACAAACAAATCTCTCCTAAAGTTCCTAGGCACAAACAACCTTCCATGGGGAGTGTTAGACGGGGCATCCTTCTGGGCTTTCAGAATCTCATCTTCCAAAACGGAGTCCAATGCTGCTATCACAACACCTTCCTGTAAAATGCTCTCCTCCTCCTCGGTACCAACCATGGGAGAAAAGCTGCGAGATAAAGCATCAGCTTTTACATTCTTGGTACCTGGGATGTAAGTAACAGAAAAATTAAACCGTGAAAAAAAAAGTGCCCACCTAGCCTGACGGGCATTCAAGCGCTTGGCAGCATCAAGATAGATCAGATTCTTATGATCAGTGAAAACCTGAATGGGAAATTTAGCACCTTCCAAGAGATGACGCCAATGTTCAAATGCGAGTTTAATAGCCAGCAATTCCCGATTACCAACATCGTAATTAAGTTCGGTCTCAGAAATTTTTTTTTAAAAAAAGGCACAGGGATGTACTCCATCCTTGTTTTCCTGAGACAAAACAGCCCCGACCCCCACCGAAGAAGCATCAACCTCGACCAAAAAAGGCTTGGTCTCATCAGGCTGCATAAGGATGGGGGCAGAACTGAACCTCTCTTTGAGATACACAAAAGCTTCAATGGCCTCCGTAGTCCACTGAACCATATTCGCACCTTTCCTGGTGAGATCGGTCAGCGGCTTAACAATTATAGAAAAATTCTTAATGAATTTTCTGTAATAATTGGCGAAACCCAAAAATCTCTGTATCAATTTCAAACCAATAGGCCTAGGCCATTCCTGCACCTTCACCGGATCTATCTCAAAGCGCTCGCTGGAGATAATGTAGCCCAAAAAACGAATTCTCTGAACAGCAAACTCACATTTCTCCAGCTTAGCAAAAAGCGAATTGTCACTTAACAACTGCAATACCTCACGTATGCTCTGCCAATGAGACTCCAGATCCGGCGAATAAATCAAAATGTCATCCAAATTCACCACCACATTCTTACCAATCAACGGTCTTAGGATGTCATTAATAAGGTTCTGATAAATCACTGGTGCATTGGTAACACCAAAAGGCATAACCAGATTCTCAAAATGACCCACCGGAGTGTTAAAAGCAGTTTTCCATTCATCACCTTTCTTCATACGTAACAAATTGTATGCCCACCGGAGATCAATTTTAGAGAACCACTTGGCCCCCACTAACTGGTTGAACAAGTCAGGAATTAATGGCAGTGGGTAGGAATTGCGCACGGTAATTTTATTAATTTCGCGAAAGTCCAGACATGGACGTAAACCGCCGTCCTTTTTTTTTTACAAAAAAAAATCCAACAGCCACAGGAGACTTAGACGGTCTAATGTGACCGGCGGCCAAGCTTGTCTGTATGTATTCCTCCAAAGCCTTTCTCTCAGGGATAGTCAGATTAAATAAGTGACTCTTGGGAAGAGTAGCTCCAGGAACAAACTCAATGGTGCAATCATAGTCCCTATGAGGAGGCAAAACTTGCGACTCCTCAGAAAAACCTTCCAAAAATCCTGAATAGGTACAGGTAATTCCCCTCTTTCCACAGCAGCAATGCGACCGTTACAACATTTATCATAACACTTAGGACTCCAAGACTTAATTTCATGGGTAGACCAGTCCAGTACAGGTTTGTGCAATTTTAACCAAGGTAACCCCAAAACCACTGGAGAAGGTAAATTATTTAATACTGCCAAATCCAAATTCTCTTGGTGAGTACCATTAATGGTGAGGGGAAATTCAAAAACCTTGTGAGTAATACATTTCAAGGGAGAGCCATCAACAGCAACCACAGAAATAGGAGATGACAAAGGTTTGGATTCTAATTTAAATTTTTCCAAAAATCCCTTATCAATCACATTGAGTGTAGAACTACAATCCACAAATACCCGAAATTCAATCAACTCCTCCTGGAATGAGGTGCTTCCAGAAAGAAATACTCCTTTTGAGTTTAAACAAGCTATACGGGCGTAACTGACCTCTTTTTTTTTTTCTTTGTTCAAACGAAGCACACAGTTCTTAATAAAGTGGTCAGATTTACCGCAATAAAAACATAATCCCTTAGCAAACCTGCGGTCTTTTTCCTGAGAGTGGGGTGACATCACCCCAATCTCCATCGGTTCTCCACCTTCCGAGCAGACCCTCTGAAAACTAGGAGCTGCCATAGCAATAGATTTCTCTTCATTAATCCTAGCACGCAGTCTCCTGTCCACACGTATAGCTAATTGCATTGCCTCCTGCAAGGTTCCAGGTTTTGGGAAGGCAATCAGCAGATCCTTAACCCTTTCACCTAGACCAGCAAGAAACAGACATTTTAATGCTGAGTCATTCCATTCCACTTCGGCCGACCATCTTCTGAAGTATGTACAATAATTTTCAACATCATCTGACCCCTGATTCAAACGTCTAAGTTCTGATTCAGCAGATGAGACTCGATCAGGATCATCATATAATAGCCCCATAGCAGAAAAAAAATCTTCAACAGACCTTAAACACAGATCATTAGGCTGGAGAGAAAAGGCTCACCCCTGTGGTTCATTGTGCAAAAGTGACATAATAAAACCAATGCGCTGTGATTCATTCCCAGAGGACCTTGGTCTTAAACGAAAATATAACAAGCAAGCATTTTTAAAGGAAAAAAAAATCTTGCTGTTTACCATAAAAAATATCAGGCAGTCCTACCTTGGCTCCGACAAAATGCGCTCCAGGACAGCTACTCACGTGTTGCTGAAGCTCGCCACCTCCAGAGACAATCCCTGCAGGCATTGAGCCAAATCCTGGACGGAAACCATACTGATCCCCGAATTTCTTTCCTTTTAGTTTTTTTGGGCTGGACTTACTGTTATGATCTGCAACATGTACTAAGGAAAGATAGGGGAAAGCTGTCCCCACAGTAAGGCTAAGCTGAATCCCTACGATGTAGCGGGCTGCCTGTTCCTTGTGAACAGACCCGCCTTAGTCCTCGGCTAGTCTGAACGAAGACCTATAGAATTAAGGGAGGGGTCCCTAAATGAACTATGGACTGGGACAAAAATGGGACACCTCCTAAACAGAAGTTGTTGCAGAGCACAAAAAGACAAACTGACAAAAAGTACTAGAGGTCCCAGAGGACCAAGTGAACTTGACAGAGTAAGGCACAGAAGCACCAGGCTAGAGAGACAGTAGAACACTGAAGTCCAGCACAGCCAGAAGGGCGGAGCTGGAATATATAGGCAGATGGTCACATCACCGAAAACCACAAGATAGAAAAAACAAACAGGAGGGTTCTAACAGGTACGACATCTCCAACACACTATATTATGGGGTGGGACCTTTGGCAGCAACTCAGACCCCTCCTGAACTCTAGGATGCCCCCCAGGTGTGGCTCTAGCTCCCTTATTTTGGGTGTCCGCCGCCTTTTGGGAACCCCAGTATTGAGAGGCTATGACCCCTTGTTTTCCCAACGGACTCTCAACCGCCTGGTATCTTTCCACCAACCCCACCAAGTCATCGGCATTATGGAGATCTCCCTGGTCAACCCAGGATTTCACCAACTTCGGGAGAGAGTGTATAAACCTGTCTATAATGACCTTCTCCACCATTTGTGCTGGGGAGGAAGATTCAGGTTGCAACCACTTTTGGACCAGGTGTAGGAGGTCGAACATCTGGGACCGGGGAGGTTTTGTCACTGCAATAGGCCCAGTGGTGCACCCGTTGCGCCCTGACAGTCAGAGTCACTCCCAAGCGTGCCAAAATCTCAGTTTTCAACTTAGCGTACTCTTTTGCATCCTGAAAGGCCAAGTCATAATAGGCCTTCTGCGGCTCGCCTGTCAAATATGCCACCCTCTTAAAGACCGTCAGGAATGCCTCAACGTCATCACCTGGGGTCATCTTTTGTAATGCTCTTCTTACCGTCTTCCTGACGTGTGAGTCATCAGTTGGATCTGAGGATGTGGCAGTCGTCCTGTCACGGGTCTGCTCTGCCAAGATTTCCATTTGTCTTTGCTGCTTTTGGATCTGCTGCATCAGTAATTTATTTGTTTCCTGCTGCTGCGCCCGTTGCTACTGCTGTATGTTCTGCTGGCTCTGCTGGCTCTGCAGGTACTGCTGCTGGAACTGCGCCTGCTGAGCCTGCTGTTGCTGAAGTTGCTGCTGGTGCTGCGCTTGTTGCGCCTGCTGTGCCTGCAACAGATGTTTAAGCAGGTCCTCCATTTTGTCCGGCGACACTTGCTGGTTTATGGCCGACTTCACCCAGGACATATACGTCTTCTTGTAGCAGTCAGACTGCCGCTTGGGATCTGTGCCCGTGCTTCTAGCACCAATTGTAGGGATTTGTACTCACTGAGCCGGGTTGGAGGTAGGCACAGGTTCACACAGTGATGCAGTCCGCGGGTTCAAACAAACTGGTGGTTTATTTAGTGTCCGTACACCAGTGAGGAAACAAAAGTAACAGCCTTTTCCTGGCACAAAAAGGAATAACAGAACAAAGCTCAAAATAACAAGTCCATGCAGCACGTCCTCAGACTTTTAAACAAAGTGCTTATCTCTGCCTCCTGCAGAGTCTGAGAAGCACAAGCAAGGTCTGCTCACCTTGCCCAATACACACAGACAGACTGAGACAGGCGCAGTTGTCTTAAATCAGCCTTCCAAGACCTGGACTGGAGGTAAGTGAGCAGCTGTTCCCCCTCAGCTCTATCAGCTGCTTGTAAAACCTGGCCCTGTAATCCGGGCTTATTAAATTCCTCTCAGCACTATGTGTGCTGGAGCCTGCTTCTTCGGGTCCTACATCACTGAAGCTTGGCACTTCAGGGACACATACCTCCCGTCCACGACCTGTCCGGCAGCCACCTTACAAGGTGAATGCGGTCTAAATATCCAAGCAAAGTGGATGTGATTTCATGAAATCTCCTCCCTCTGTGGTCTGAAGACACTGCTGAACTCTGCGGTTTTGGTGCATTTTCTCTATAGGCTTCTTCTGAATAAAAGAAAAAACGCATGAAGAAAAAAACACTGTTGTATATTTAAGCGCAGAATAAAAGCTTTTCTGTACTATTAAAAAAGCGTTAAAAACGTTGCTTCCCATCTGCACCAAAATCACATCAAATATAGGGGAAAACACATAAAAGAAGCGCAGCAAACACACAATAATCAGGGAAGATTGTAATTGCATTGTGTGTGGTGTGAACACCTGCAAAAAAAAGTGCAGAAAAAAAGCAATAGAGAAAATGCCGCATTTATACTACGTGTGAACATGGCCAGAGTGTTATGTTTTTAATACATTTTTAATACATTTTTTGTGAGTTTAATAGAGAAAAAATATCAATTGCGCCATTTTTTTACGCCATTAACAAATTCCCGTAAATAATCTGATCTCTGTGGTGTGCGGGTCGTTACGATTGCAGGGACACCAAATATGTCCATGTTATGTGCTGATATGTGATGTTTATTATTTTTTAAAAAGCGCATTAGACATGACAATATTTAAACTGTTTTTTATTTTTTTGTAATTTTATAGGAAGAAAAACAATCTCTTCCTATTCAAACTAGAATACAATACATACATTATACACAGCAGTGGATTTCTATCAGTGGAATCTGTGTCAGAGTCTGCAATAACAGAACAAGTATAGAAAATGCTCCTCATGGCATCACTGGAGCTTGTAGCTCAGTATGTTCAGCTTCCTGGCATGTTTAGGGTTGTGGGTTTGAGACCCTGGGGTGCTGGGCTCTCACAAAAAAAAAGAAATTACATTTTTGTAATTGCTTATAATAAAAATTTTAGTTTTATAGGAACAATAATATGACCTTTTTTCACCCCAGAATGTGGGTACAAAGAAATACACTGCTGTATCCAATGTACTTGTATTCTCTGCTTGTGAAGTCACTGCCTGATATAGAGGTCAAGATTATTAAAACCTCCTATGTACAACATTATGAGCTGTGGCTTATTGGTAGAGCTGCTGCCTGGGAATTGCATGTGTAAATGAGTTCCAGTCTAGGGATGGAGAGTGAAATGAACAAATTAAACTTAATTTAAACTTTTCGCAGGGAGGAGCTACTGGAGCAACGAAGATGTTGGAGAGGTGAGACAAGGTGGGACAGTCCCGCTGAATCCGGGACAGTTGGGAGCTATGGGTTATTATATCATTTTATAGGTAATCTATGGGTTATTATTCACAGAGTGACTACTACTTCCATTTTCAAAGTGCTTCACTAGTGAAGTAGTACAACACAATCCAATTTTGGCCTTTATCTGTCCCTAAGTGGAAGTAGCTGTGCACTCTGACCTCTAGCCCTATTTTGTAAAATCATAGAATAGCACTGTTTGGTCAGTCCTCATCCTTAAGGCTGCGTGCCCACTATGCGTTTTTCAAGCATTTTTGCCACGGAATTTCTGTAGCGAAAACGCGTAAAAAACGCTTGGTAATACGTGCCCCATGGTCCCCAATGATAATCCGCATGTGCTGTGCATATGCTGCGGAAATTTCCACTGTGGATTATCATTGCGGAAAAATACACAGCATGTCCATTAATTTAGCGGACACGCAGCGTAATTGCCACCATTGACTTGCATTGAATCGCTTAATATCCGCATCACTACTTGTGCACATGCAGATATTAAGCGATTCAATGTGCAGATGGTACCCGGGTCTGGAGAAGAGGAGACTCTCCTCCAGACCGGGGTACCAAGGTACCTGTTAAAAAAAGAATTTAAAATAAAAAATAAAGATTATACTCACCTTCCGATGTCCCCCGGTCTCCTCAGCGATACGTCCGGTGTGTTGGGTGGCTCGCGAGGGTCTAAAAGGACCTTCCATGACGTCATTTAGTCGTGTGACAGGTCACGCAACTGCTGACGTCAGCGATCGCGTGACCTGTCACATGACTAAATGATGTCATGGCAGGTTCTTTCACACCAGCGAGAGCAGTGAAAGAGACCGGACGCATCGCTGAGGAGACCGGGGGACATCGGAAGGTGAGTATAATCTTTATTTTTTATTTTTTACCATTCTTTTTCTTTTTTTTAACTATTTACTCGGTCACACTATATAAATCCATGCCTGTTGCATGGATTTATATAGTGTGACCAAGTTGTCAAGCACTTTTCCAAGTAATGCTAAAATCGCCTGGAAAGCACTTGATAACCCGCTTGCAGAAATGCATGTGAAGAACGCTTGACAAACGCTTCTACCTGGCGGGAAAAACGCATGTAAAATCCGCATGTACAATCCGCATGTACAATAAGCATGTACAATCCGCATGCGTTTTTCCTGCCAGGGAGAAGCGAAAAAATATGCAGCATTTCTGCATCGTGGGCACATAGCCTTAAACTGGCTTTGACTTCCCCCTGATTTGCTGTGCTAGACCATATGATGTGATAGATGCAGGGCATTATGGGGAAGGCCACCTGGCTGTGCCTGATGTCATTAGCCTGCTCTGTGACACTTCAACACTTGAATTGCAAGCTATTGGAATTTACGGTGATCAGCGAATATCAGAAAATTCTGCTCAAAATGGACTCTTCATGAATAGATGTGATTAGCACTACAACCAAGAATTGCAATAATAATATATTAGGTCATAAAATTCCATATTTCACTTTACAAATGAAGGATAAAAAACACTATACTTATACTGTTATAATCACAAAATTACAGAACAAATGAATTTACAGTACAAAGTGAAAGTTGCAAGACGTAGAGATTCTTTGTCATATAAGATTACAATCAAACATATCTAAACACACACAAATAAATAAACCTAACAATTCTTTATCCTGCACATTTTTATACTGTTATATTATACTAGCTATTGAGCCCGTTCTATGCCCAGGTGGCAAACATTTTTATTAGTATATGGTCCCCTATCCTGGTATATGCCCCCCCATCCTGGTCCCCCATTCTGGTATATGCTCCCCCCTCTGGTCCCCTATCCTGATATACTCTCCCCCATCCTGGTCCCATTTCCTTGTATATGCTCCCCAATCCTTGTCCCCCATCCTGGTCCCCCATCCTCGTCCATGCTCCCCCATCCTGGTATACGCTTTCCCCCATCCTGGTATATGCTCCCCAATCCTGGTGCCCCATCCTGGTATATGCTCCCCATCCTAGTCCATGCTTCCCCATCCTGGTCCATGCTACCCCATCCTGGTCCCCCATCCTGATATATGCTCCCCAATCCTTGTCTCCCATCCTGGTATATGCTTCTCCATCCTGGTCAATGCTCCCCCATCCTGGTATATGCTTTCCCTCATCCTGGTATATGCTCTCTAATCCTGGCCCCCCATCATGGAATATGCTCCCCCATCATGGTATGTGCTCCCCCATCCTAGTCCATGCAACCACATCCTGGTCCATGCTACCCCATCCTGGTCCCCCATCCTGGTATATGCTCCCCCATCATGGTATATGCTCCCCACATCCTGGTATATGCTCCCCCATCCTGGTATATGCTCCCCCCATCCTGTTATATGCTCCCCCCATACCGGTCTATGCTCCCTCATTCCGGTCCCCCATCTTAGTATATGCTCCCCCATCCTAGAATATGCTCCCTCATCCTGGTCCATGCTCCCCCATCCTGGTCCCCCATCCTGATATATGCTCCGCAATCCTGGTCCCCCATCCTGGTATATGCTTCTCCATCACGTTTCATGCTCCCCCCATCCTGGTATATGCTCCACAATCCTGGTCCACCATCCTAGTATATGCTCCCCATCCTGGTATATGCTCCCCCATCCTGGTATATGCTCCCCAATCCTGGTCCGCCATCCTAGTATCTGGTCCCCCATCTTGGTATATGGTCCCCCATCCTGGTATATGCTCCCCCATCATGGTATATGCTCCCCCATCCTGGTATATACTCCCCCATCCTGGTCTCTCATCCTGGTATATGCTCCCCTATCATGGTATATGGCCCCCCCATCCTGGTATATGCTCCCCCATCCTGGTATATGCTCCCCCGTCATGATATATGCTCCCCCCATCCTGGTCCATGCTCCCCCATCCTGGTCCCCCATCATGGTATATGCTCCCCCCTATCCTGGTCCACGCTCCCCAATCCTGGTCCCCCATCCTGGTATATACTTCCCATCTATCCATCCATCCATCCATAAATAAAAAAACCCTCCTGTTCACCTTTCAACGACTCCCCTGCAGCACGTTGCCTGTGTTACTTAAATAAAATGGCGCCATTTTGTTGAAGACACTGATCTTCGGAGAGTCCGGATGAGGAGTATGGTGCCGGAGTCTTGACATGCGTATAGCGTGATCTCCGGTGCCATTTTGTTAAAGACAAATTTGCAGCATCTTCAACAAAGTGGCGCCGGATAGCGCTGTATGCCCACGCTCTGATTCCGGTCCCATTTTATTTTTATTGTCTGCGCTATGCACAGGCGTGGACTCTGGTGCCACTCTCCTCCTCCGGCCTCTTTGAAGATCAGGGTATATCCCCACTGGCGCTGGAGATCGCGGTATGCTGTAAGCATCTACATATACCGCTATCTGCGGCGCCACACTCCTCCACCCCCAGCCTCGTCCTCCTCACTCCCTGTCTGGGATGTGTCTTTCTGTCTCCAGCCACACTGCACAGGCACAGTGCGCTTGCGCAGTCTATAAAGAATTCAGACATGCATTTTGAATAACTCAGGAACTGAATTCTTGCAATAGAGCTTATAATAAACATACCAGCCCAATAAAAGGATAGAAGCCTTATGCAATCATGTTTCTATTTTCTTGGAGGACGCTGGCCCTGATTGCCATAGTGCATTTTTATGTGTACTACCAGGTAACACAATGCACCACTACAGCTCCTGCTAGTCACAATGGTAATGGTAATTAGCAGCTGGCAGCAGAGTTATAGTGCGGGACAACGTCATACATATTTATAATCAGGATCTGAGCATATTTCATGCTGTTGGCAATAAAACTACATATCACAGCTCATAAACTAAATGTTTAAGCTTCCTTAAAGGGATTATAGTAAAAGGAGGTGAAGCAGCTCCCCAGCCAGTAGTATAAATCTGTCCCGTTAGATACTCACTCGCACGGACACCGTCCTGTGACCAGTAATCAACATAGAAGAAAAAGTTTTCCAGCGAAGTGGTATCCAATTTCCAAAATTTATTATGCAAAAAATAAAATCTTCAATCCAAACAGGGGGTTACACAACGCTTAAGCCAACATGTTTCGACAGATGGTCTTAGTCATTTGCATAATAAATTTTGGAAATTGGATACCACTTCGCTGGAAAACTTTTTCTTCCTTGAAGGGATTGTCCACTACTAGGATAACCCATTCTTAAACTAAATGTTCGGCCCAGATAAAATAAAAAAAAAACTATACTCACTCCTGTGCCGGCTCCATTCCAGCGGTGTCAGACTCATGGTCCCGGGCTGTGATGCGGTGTAATCACACATGATGCCAAGTGCTTAATCAGCGCTGGCATCACTGTCTCCACCTTCGGACAAACTGAACATAAAGAGGAAGTCCGGGATCAGCTGAAGCCCTGGCTTCTTCTTCATGTTCCGTTTGTCCAAAGGTGGAGACAGTGACGCCAGCATTGACTAGGCTCCGTGCATCACGTGTCAATCCACTGCATCACAGCCCCGGGACCGCGACTGCTGAGACCGTTGGAAAGGAGCCAGCACGGGAGGTGAGTACAGGTTTTTTTATTTTCTATCGGGGCTGAACATTTAGTTTAAGAAGTGGTTTCCAAGTAGTGGACAACCCCTTTAAGTTTAACCCCTTTACCCCCGAGGGTGGTTTGCATGTTAATGACCAGGCCAATTTTTACAATTCTGACCACTGTCAATTTATGAGGTAATTACTCTGGAACGCTTCAACGGATCCCCCTGATTCTGAGATTATTTTTTCGTGACATATTGTTCTTCATGATTGTGGTAAAATTTCTTCGATATCACTTGCGTTTATTTGTGAAAAAAATGGAAATTTGGTGAAAATTTTGAAAATTTTGGAATTTTCAAAATTTGAATTTTTATGCCCTTAAATCAGAGAGATATGTCACACAAAAGAGTTAATAAATAACATTTCCCACATGTCTACTTTACATAAGCACAATTTTGGGACCAAATTTTTTTTTTGTTAGGGAGCTATAAGGGTAAAAAGTTGACCAGCGATTTCTCATTTTTCCAACAAAATTTACAAAACCATTTTTTTCGGGACCACATCACATTTGAAGTCACTTTGAGAGGTCTTTATGACAGAAAATACCCAAAAGTGACACCATTCTAAAAACTGCACCCCTCAAGGTGCTCAAAACCACATTCAATAACTTTATTAACCCTTCAGGTGCTTCACAGGAATTTTTGGAATGTGGAAGAAAAAAATGAACATTTAACTTTTTTCACAAAAATGTTACTTTAGACTCAATTTTTTTTTATTTTCCCAGGGGTAACAAGAAAAAATGGACCCCAAAATTTGTTTTGCAATTTCCCCTGGGCACGCAGATACCCCATATGTGGGGAAAAAACACTGTTTGGGCGCACGGCAGGGCTCGGAAGGGAAGGAGCGCCATTTGACTTTTTGATTGTAAAATTTGCTTGAATAATCAGCGGACGCCATGTTGCGTTTGGCGAGCCCCTGTGTGCCCAAACATTGGAGCTCCCCCACAAGTGACCCCATTTTGGAAACTAGACCCCCCAAGGCACCTATCTAGATGCATAGTGAGCCCTTGGAACCCCCAGGTGCTTCACAAATTGATTTGTAAAAATGAAAAAGTGAAAAAAAAAACACTTTTTCATTTTTATGAATCAATTTGTGAAGCACCTGGGGGTTCCAAGTGCTCACTATGCATCTAGATAGGTGCCTTGGGGGGTCTAGTTTCCAAAATGGGGTCACTTGTGGGGGAGCTCCAATGTTTGGGCACACAGGGACTCTTCAAATGCAACATGGTATCCGCTAACAAATTGTCGGCTCAAATTGTTAGCGGACACCATGTTGTGTTTGGAGAGCCCCTGTGTACCCAAACATTGGAGCTCCCCCACAAGTCACCCCATTTTGGAAACTAGACCCCCCAAGGCACCTATCTAGATGCATAGTGAGCACTTGGAACCCCAGGTGCTTCACAAATTGATTCATAAAAATGAAAAAGTGTTTTTTTTTTCACTTTTTCATTTTTCCGAATCAATTTGTGAAGCACCTGGGGGTTCCAAGTGCTCACTATGCATCTAGATAGGTGCCTTGGGGGATTTAGTTTTCAAAATGGGGTCACTTGTGGGCGAGCTCCAATGTTTAGGCATGCAGGGGCTCTCCAAACGCAACATGGCGTCCGCTAACAATTTGAGCCGATTTTCCATTAAATTTGTTAGCGGACACCATGTCGCATTTGGAGAGCCCCTGATGTGCCTAAACAGTGGAGCTCCCCCACAAGTGACCCCATTTTGGAAACTATACCCCTCAAGGATTTTATTAAGGTGTATAGTGAACATTTTGAACCCAGAGGTACAACACAGAATTTGATAACATTAGGTCATCATATTGAATAAGTTGTCATTAGTCTTGAGCGCAAGTGCTCGCTACTTGAGTTTGCATCGGGTACTCAGGTATGCACCATGTACAGCGTGTGCTCGGGTGACTTGCTCGAGTCCCTGCTCCGCATGTTTCACGGTTATTAGACACCCAAAAAAAAACATGCGGGGATCGCTCGTGCATGGCAGGCAATCCCCGCAAAGTTTTTTTGGCCGCGAAGCATATGGGGCGGAGACTCGAGCATGTCACTCAAATACCCACGATACTCAATGCATACCAGAGCACCCAATGCAAACTCAAGTAGCGAGCACTTGCGCACAACACTAGTCGCCATATCGCCATCTTTTTTTCTTACTTTTGAAAAAAATCCCAACCCCATCACAACCCTAACCCCAAACCCAGCCCTAACCCTAGCCCAACCCTAACCTGAGAAATTATTTTTTACGCCGTTCCTCATGCGGTATAAGTGATTAGACGACTTTATTCTTCGGGTCGGTGTGATTACAGCAATACCAGAATCATATGGGGTTTTTATGACTGACAGCTGTCACACACTAAAAGACGCATTTTTTGTAAAATCTAGTTTTTGCCTCGCCATATTTGGAGAGCTATAATTTTTCCAGATTTTTGCTGACAGTCATGTGACGGCTCGTTTTTTGCGGGATGAGTTGACGTTGTTATTGGTGCCATTTTCAGGCACGTGACATTTTTTGATCGCTTTCTATTCCGATTTTTGGGAGGCAGAATAAACAAAAACCAACAATTCAGGAATTGTTTTTTTTTATTCTGTTCCGCGTGTGGTAAAATTGATAAGGAAGCTTTATTCTTCGGGTCAGTACGTTTACAGCGGTACCACATTTATATCGTTTTTCTACGTTTTGCACTTTTACATAATAAAAGCAATTTTATAGAAAAAATTATTTTTTAGCATAGCTTTATTCTGAGAGCTATAACTTTTTTCTTTTTCGGCTGATGGAGCTGTATGGTGGCTTGATTTTCGGGACGAGATTACGTTTTCAGCGGTACCATTTTTATTTATATTTGTCTTTTTGATCGCGTGTTATTCCATTTTTTCTTTGGCGGTATGGTGATAAAGCATTGTTTTTTGCTTCGTTTTTTTTTTTTTTTTTTTTACCGTGTTCACTGAAGGGGTTAACTAGTGGGACAGTTTTATAGGTCAGGTTGTTCCGGACGCGGTGATACCAAATACGTGTTCTTTTATTGTTTTTTTTTTTTTTTTTATAATAATATTTATTGAGGGGTACATTATATTTTTATTTTTGGTGGATTATATATATATATATATATTTTTAAATATTTTTGCAATTTTTTTTTTTTTTTTTTTTCACTTTCTGATAGTTTTTATACTTTATTACTTTGTCCCACTATGGGACTTTCACTTTTTTTTCTCTGATCGCCTGCATGGCACAGGAATGCAGCACCATCCCTGTGCCATGCAGGCTGTCAGCGCTGGACAGGGAGAAGATAGTTTGGAGATGCACTGCGCATGTCCAAAAAATCTTCCTGCTGTCTGGTGACCCGGATGTTGTCATGACGACATCGGGTCGTCATGGCAACATCCTGGAAGCCGCGGCAGACATCGCTGGAGGCCGGAAGAGGAGGTGAGTATCGGCAATCACCTCCCCTTGCCACTGCAATGCTGCGATCGACTGCGATCGACTTCGATCACAGCATTGCGGGGGTTAATGTGCTGGGAGCGGTGCGGGACCGCTCCCTGCACATAGCCCTGGGTGTCAGCTGTGACAATCAGCTGACACCCAGCGGCGATCGCGCCCGCACAGCCTGTGTGCAGGCGAAATCGCCAGGGCGTACTAATACGTATCAGGTCCATAAGGCCCAGGGCATAGATACGTACTAATACGCCCTTGGTCTTAAAGGGGTTAAAGGGAACTCATCAAGTTGAAAATGCGTCTGATCCACCAGAATCATGATAGCGCTTAGGCATCCAGTGAATGGTCTCACTGTGGTTAATTGTAGCGGGAACAGACCTATACTTTGACTCAGTTAGGTTTGCCAGCAAGGTAAGGAGGTTCGGTACTTCTATGGTCTGGTATTATTAAAATCAACTCTTAAACCTCCTGCCAGTTTTTAGAAGACATTTCCTTCAAGCAATGGTACAGGAAAAAGTCTGTATCCTTCAGGAAAACCATGATTTTTGTGCAGGACAATGCTCCATTTCATGTATCAAAGTACTCTTCTGCTTGACCAGCCAGAAAATATGAAAGAATAATGACATGGCCCCTTTTCTCATCTCACCTAAACCCTATTGAGTGTTATGCACACGCCCGGGCTGAGCGGCGTGTGCGTGTGATTGTAGTGATTCCACTGGACCATGAACCGGAGAGTGCCTGGAGGGGCGTGACTAAGTATCTGGCCGATCCGACCAAGATGGCACGACGGCATACGACGCCAGTGCACCAGGGAGAAACCGGGCAGAGGGACCAGGTGCTACTCCAGGTCAAACTCCGGACACGGGGGTTGACCCACACAGGGATTACCGGATCAGGCTGGTTAGGCTGGCGCAGACTGGTGGATATAAGCAAACACGGCAGGTATGCAGATGGGTGGATACAGGCGAGTATGCAGGCAGGGAGGTACTGGCCGAAAGGACGGGCTGGAGCACAGAAAGGTTAAGACCCAGTACAGACTGGGTCACAGAACCGCAGATGCGGTAGACAACCACAGCAGAGAGGGAACGCCCGAAGCGGTGGGCAAGAACAGAGCAGGACGGGGCTGCAGGAGCAGCGAGCAAAAGCAGGGCAGGACAGGACTGCCGGAGCAGCGGGCAGAAGCAGGGCAGGACAGGACTGCCGGAGCAGCGGGCAGAAGCAGGGCAGGACAGGACTGCCGGAGCAGCGGGCAGAAGCAGGGCAGGACAGGACTGCCGGAGCAGCGGGCAGAAGCAGGGCAGGACAGGACTGCCGGAGCAGCGGGCAGAAGCAGGGCAGGACAGGACTGCCGGAGCAGCGGGCAGAAGCAGGGCAGGACAGGACTGCCGGAGCAGCGGGCAGAAGCAGGGCAGGACAGGACTGCCGGAGCAGCGGGCAGAAGCAGGGCAGGACAGGACTGCCGGAGCAGCGGGCAGAAGCAGGGCAGGACAGGACTGCCGGAGCAGCGGGCAGAAGCAGGGCAGGACAGGACAGGACTGCCGGAGCAGTGGGCAGAAGCAGGGCAGGACAGGACAGGACTGCCGGAGCAGTGGGCAGAAGCAGGGCAGGACAGGACAGGACTGCCGGAGCAGTGGGCAGAAGCAGGGCAGGCTAGAACCACCGGAGCGGTGAGCAAAGGAGTCAGAGCAGGCTAGGCTGAGTAGGGGGGACAGGGCTCTGTTCACACGGAACAGACAGGAAGGGAAAGGCAGAGCCAGACACCCACAGGGTACTAGCAGAGAAGTATCGAGTGGACCACAAACTCACAAACGGGAGTACAGAGACAACAAGCAGGAGTTAGGTACGAGTTCAGACTCTGCAGAAAAAGGAAGGGAACGGACAGAGGCAAAACAGGTAAAGGATAGGAGAGAGTTCAGACTGGAACTGAGTGTACGGAGGAGACCGACACTTCAGCGGAATACAGGAGCGGGTCTGGGAATACGGCCCCCAGAGAGGCAGGACGAACAGGCAAGGTGCGTGTTCAGACAGGACAGACAAGATACAGGAGCAGGTTTAGGTAATCGGCCCCTAGAAGGCAGGAGGAACAGGCTAGGAGCGTGTTCAGACAGGTCAGACAAGATACAGGAACGGGTCTAGGTAATCGGCCCCTAGAAGGCAGGAGGAACAGGCTAGGAGCGTGTTCAGACAGGCCTGGAAATACAGCCTCCAGGATAGGCAGACAAGAGAACACAGAACGGGACCTGGCACCTTCAGAGTGCAAGCACACACTGAATGAAACACTATGCTCAGGCAGGGATAGATGGGAGCAGCTGAGCTATATACCAGGTGACAGACAGCAATAGGCTGAGGACGCACAAGGGGTGTGACCCACAGCAGGTACAAAAAGCAGGAAGTGATCGGGCACCGCCCTTAAGCAGCAGAAACAGACACAAACAGACAGCATGGAGGGAAGCCAGAGAGACATTCTGGACAGGAGATCAAGTGCGTGCTCTTGCACAGTGGGAGATGGACCACTATGCAAGGACGCCGCCAGGTATGTTACAGTACCCCCCCCCTTACGCCCCCTCTTCTTAAGGCCTGCCAGAATCTTCCGCAGGGAATTCGAGGGCCAATTCTTCACTTCGAAGAGATCACTTCCCCTGTCCACCGGAAAAACTGGTCTCCTCTGGGTAGCTAGGATGCTACCTCCCATCCAGCCACCCTTAGCAACAGACGAAACGGGTGGAGTACCAGGAACAGCACACAAGGAAGTCTCTCTCCACATATTTTCAGGTGGCACCCCAGAGGGTACAGGAGACAACTGGAAGTCCTCCACCGGGTTGGAGGGGGACAGAGACTTGGGGGTAATCTCTGCTTCGAGGTACATCTTGTCAAGCTCACAGGAAGAAATAGACGGGTTATCAGGTACATAATGAGGAAAAGTCACTGTCTCTTTGTTTTCTGGTGGTACCCCGGAGGATTCAGGAAACAACTGGAAGTCCTCCGCCGGGTCAGAAGAGTGCAGAGGCTCAGAGAAAACATCTGCTTCAGAGTACACTAGGTCGGACTCACTGGACGAAGCAGGCGAGGTATCGGGTACCGAGTATAGGAAAGTCTCTGTCCATTCTCCACCAGGTGGCACCCCGAAGGGTTCTGGAGACAACTGGCGGTCCTCCGCCTGGTCAGAGGGGTGTAGAGACTCACGGGTAACCTCTGCTTCAGAGTACACTAGGTCGGACTCACTGGACGAAGCAAGCGAGGTATCAGATCCAGGATATAGGAAAGTCTCTGTCCATTTACCACCAGGTGGCACCCCGAAGGGTTCTGGAGACAACTGGAGGTCCTCCGCCTGGACAGAGGAGTGTAGAGACTCGGGAGTAACCACTGCTTCAGAGTACACTAGGTTGGACTCACTGGACGAAGCGAGCGAGGTATCAGGTACAGAGTATAGGAGAGTCTCTGTCCTTTCGCTACCAGGTAGCACCCCGAAGGGTTCAGGAGACAACTGGAGGTCCTCCGCCTGGTCGGAGGGGTGTAGAGACTCGGGAGTAACCTCTGCTTCGGAGTACACTAGGTTGGACTCACTGGACGAAGCGAGCGAGGTATCAGGTACAGAGTATAGGAGAGTCTCTGTCCTTTCGCTACCAGGTAGCACCCCGAAGGGTTCAGGAGACAACTGGAGGTCCTCCGCCTGGTCGGAGGGGTGTAGAGACTCGGGGGTAACTACCACTTTGGGGTACCCATTGTCAGGCTCACAGGACGAAGCGGACAAAGTATCGAGTACCGGGTGTAGAGAATTCTCTCTCCATTTGTCATCGAGTGGTATCCCGGAGGATTCAGGAGGCAACAGGGGGTCCTCCGCCAGGTAGTAGAGGTGCACAGACTCTGAGGTAACCACAGCTTTGGAGCATCCTTGGACATGCACACCGGTTAAAGTGGGTGAAGCATCTGATGCCGGGTGCAGGAAGTTCTCCTGTGTGGAGTCTGGATGGGCAGAAGTCTCTTCGGGCAGGAGAACTGGTGCACTACCCACGCACATTACCCGTTGGGGCTTCTCCGGGATACAGGGAGATGAAGCTTCAGTAGGGACTTCAAGGTTGGGGTCAGGAGGTCTCAGGGAGGACAGACCCTGGCGTGACGGCTTGCCTCTACGTCTAGCACGTCTGGACTGCCTCTTGAGGTTGGGAGAAGTATTCCGGAAAGCGTAGTCACCCTGTGAGGATTCAGGTAGGGCAGTAGTCTCATTGGGCTGGAGGACTATTGCGCTACCCACACACATTACCCATTGGGGCTGCTCCGGGATATTGGGAAGTGAAGCTTCAGCAGGAGCCTCCGGGTTAGGATCATCGAAGACCATTAGAAAGGCCACCAGGAAGGCCATTAGGTCCAGGAGGATCGGATCCTGTGTTTCATATAGGGGGTTGATCCATTCCAAGGCATCACCCGCCAGGTAAGACATAATGAATGCCACCTTAACCCGATCGGTGGGAAAACATAGAGGGTAGAACTTGAAGTGTAGCATGCATTGCTCCACAAATGCACGACTTTGTCTAGGATCCCCATAATAACGTAGCGGATCCGCGGGAACGAGAGCAGATAGATCCATCTGGACGGGTGCGTAATTCGCCTGGAACTCAGCTAAAGGAAAAAAAAAATATTTATTTATTTATTTTAATGCATGTATTCGCTGGAAAACTTCTCAGAGAGCGAAGGCCGTGGGGCTCAACGGGAACCATGGCCTGAGCATGCTGTTATGCACATGCCCGGGCTGAGCGGCGTGTGCGTGTGATTGTAGTGATTCCACTGGACCATGAACCGGAGAGTGCCTGGAGGGGCGTGACTAAGTATCTGGCCGATCCGACCAAGATGGCACGACGGCATACGACGCCAGTGCACCAGGGAGAAACCGGGCAGAGGGACCAGGTGCTACTCCAGGTCAAACTCCGGACACGGGGGTTGACCCACACAGGGATTACCGGATCAGGCTGGTTAGGCTGGCGCAGACTGGTGGATATAAGCAAACACGGCAGGTATGCAGATGGGTGGATACAGGCGAGTATGCAGGCAGGGAGGTACTGGCCGAAAGGACGGGCTGGAGCACAGAAAGGTTAAGACCCAGTACAGACTGGGTCACAGAACCGCAGATGCAGTAGACAACCACAGCAGAGAGGGAACGCCCGAAGCGGTGGGCAAGAACAGAGCAGGACGGGGCTGCAGGAGCAGCGAGCACAAGCAGGGCAGGACAGGACTGCCGGAGCAGCGGGCAGAAGCAGGGCAGGACAGGACTGCCGGAGCAGCGGGCAGAAGCAGGGCAGGACAGGACTGCCGGAGCAGCGGGCAGAAGCAGGGCAGGACAGGACTGCCGGAGCAGCGGGCAGAAGCAGGGCAGGACAGGACTGCCGGAGCAGCGGGCAGAAGCAGGGCAGGACAGGACTGCCGGAGCAGCGGGCAGAAGCAGGGCAGGACAGGACTGCCGGAGCAGCGGGCAGAAGCAGGGCAGGACAGGACAGGACTGCCGGAGCAGTGGGCAGAAGCAGGGCAGGACAGGACAGGACTGCCGGAGCAGTGGGCAGAAGCAGGGCAGGCTAGAACCACCGGAGCGGTGAGCAAAGGAGTCAGAGCAGGCTAGGCTGAGTAGGGGGGACAGGGCTCTGTTCACACGGAACAGACAGGAAGGGAAAGGCAGAGCCAGACACCAACAGGGTACTAGCAGAGAAGTAGCGAGTGGACCACAAACTCACAAACGGGAGTACAGAGACAACAAGCAGGAGTTAGGTACGAGTTCAGACTCTGCAGAAAAAGGAAGGGAACGGACATAGAGGCAAAACAGGTAAAGGATAGGAGAGAGTTCAGACTGGAACTGAGTGTACGGAGGAGACCGACACTGCAGCGGAATACAGGAGCGGGTCTGGGAATACGGCCCCCAGAGAGGCAGGACGAACAGGCAAGGTGCGTGTTCAGACAGGACAGACAAGATACAGGAGCAGGTCTAGGTAATCGGCCCCTAGAAGGCAGGAGGAACAGTCTAGGAGCGTGTTCAGACAGGTCAGACAAGATACAGGAACGGGTCTAGGTAATCGGCCCCTAGAAGGCAGGAGGAACAGGCTAGGAGCGTGTTCAGACAGGCCTGGAAATACAGCCTCCAGGATAGGCAGACAAGAGAACACAGAACGGGACCTGGCACCTTCAGAGTGCAAGCACACACTGAATGAAACACTATGCTCAGGCAGGGATAGATGGGAGCAGCTGAGCTATATACCAGGTGACAGACAGCAATAGGCTGAGGACGCACAAGGGGTGTGACCCACAGCAGGTACAAAAAGCAGGAAGTGATCGGGCGCCGCCCTTAAGCAGCAGAAACAGACACAAACAGACAGCATGGAGGGAAGCCAGAGAGACATTCTGGACAGGAGATCAAGTGCGCGCTCTTGCACAGTGGGAGATGGACCACTATGCAAGGACGCCGCCAGGTATGTTACATTGAGAACTTGTGACCTTCTTAAAAGGAAGAATTATGGTGAAGTAAAACAGTACCCCGCTCTCACCAGTGTCGCGGTTGGTGCTGCCCAAAAAGTTTCTTAACTTCTTAGACTAAGAAACTGACTCACTCCATGCAGGGCTGTATTTGGTGTTCATGCTGCGCTAGGCATGTTAAGTTGGTAATTCAGACTAAGGGTTTGTGCACACAACGTAAATTTCAGGCAGATCCGTTCTGTAACCACCTCCTGAAAAATCAGTAAATACATGCTAAAAAGAATAGACATGCACTGCAGTGTGTGAAAATGACTTGCTGTTAAAACAGTATGTTCAGTCTTTTGAGCTTCTTTTTACCGCTTCAGGTTTCCAAAGAAGCAAAATGGTTAAAAGAAGTGACCCGACTTTTTCGTAGGGATGCTTCTACTTGGAAGCTGCTCACTATACGTTAATACAATTTATATAAAAAACAGTGGCCAAAAGAGGTTGAAAACATTGCATTTTTGCAACGTTTTTTTGCTGCGTTTTTTTTTTATACAGCTTAAAAGCTACTTTTAACAGTACCAACAAAAACTATGAGATTTAAGAAATCTCATACACACGCTTGCTTTTTTTTCTTAACTGAACTGGAAAACTGCTGCGTTTTTGAAAACTGCAGCATGTCACTTCTTACAGCGTTTTTGCAGCATTTGTTCACCCTTAGAAAGCAATGAGTAAGTGCAAAAATGCAACAAAAACGCTGCTATCAGGTTTTGCAGTGTTTTTTGTGAAAAAAACGCACGTACATCAGGATTTGAAACCCATTTCTTTATGTGATTTTCCCAAGTATAAACCACAATGTCTTGGCATCCGATTCCTCACTTGACCATGGATGTTAGTATTTTTTTTGTAATGAATTTTGCATTTTATTTTTTTAAAGCAATCCTTTTATTTCTCATGACTCCAAGTGTAGTTTAATTAAATGAATGATAATCTAATGAGTGTTATGTGTTAGGCTACATTCACATGGCAGTATTTTATTCAGTATTTCACACTAGTATTTGAAAGCTAAAACCAGGAGTGGTTAAAAAATACAGAAGTGATGATGTGTTTCTATTATACTTTTTCTTTGATTGTTCCTCTCCTGGTTTTGGCTTACAAATGCTGATGTGAACGTAGCCTAAAAAGTAAAGAATGCCCTACCAATTCAATGCCCTACCTATGTGTTAAATAAACAATGCTTTACCAATTCAACTTCCCTAGCTGTTTTATATTTGCTACTGTGTATTCTTTCATGAACTTATAAAACCTTAGTTCACAGCTGCGCTTCATATATGAATCCAGCTTTTTAGTTCACAATAGTCACTATTTTTTCAGACATAAAAAAAACTTTTTTCCCTAAATAATTTGATCAAATTGTCCTTTTAATTTTTTTTTTATGGTTTCACATATCTCTTGCATTGGTGGCTTTTTGCTTGCAAGGTGGAAGCTAAGCTGAGCTTTGGGATCCTGAGAAACACAGCAAAAACAACATAGGAAAGACACAACAACAAAAGCAAAAAAATACACCTCGGACTACAGACAAAGAGACATTATGAGGAGGCTGGTTGCTATTAAAAGCCAGGAGCAGACCATGCCAGACCAATCCTCCTCACCTCGGATGGCAGATAAGGAGACATTATTAGGGGGTGAGCTGCTACTAACAGACAGGAGCAGGCCACACCAGCTCACTCCTCCTCACCTCAGATGGCAGACAAGGAGAAATTATTAGGGAGATGGCTGCTACTAAAAGCCAGGAGCAGGCCACGTCCCCCCACTGCTGTGTGACATAATGTTGGGAGGGGGGAGCAGTGAAGAGCAGCTGAAGTAAAACTGTTCTAAAGGTAATAGAATTGCACTGGGCATCTAATCTTTATAGTTTAAGTGTATGAGGGCAGGGACAGTACAATTTTTTTATCTCCCCGGAGTACCCCTTTAAGTTAAACTGTATATGTCTGGTACAATTTTTATAGGCGCTACGTCGACTATATAAATGTTTATGCAGTTGAATTGGCATTTTGGGGTGAAAAACTCCCCCAAATATCTTCATTCTTAGCAGCACATTGTCCTGTGAACACATTTGCAGCTGAGAACAACGCTATGCAAGACTATAACAATACTACCTTTTAGGTTCTGATACAATGATGACTTTTCACATCTAGCTTGTCTCTGCAGACTTTCCTCTTCTCTGGTCTTCTGCAGCACATCCCAATTTGGAGCTTTTAAAAATAAAAAATAACAGTATCATTATAATGCTAGAACATACAATAATCCTCTATACAAATATTTCCCCCCTCATTCAAAAAGAGCAAATGTAAGCTACGGAGTTCAACAAAGAGGAAAGGGAACCAATCTTGCAAAAATAGCATCACAATTTATTACAAGATAATTACAAGACAATGGTATTCAGTTGAAACCAGACGTTTACATACACTATAAAAAAGACACACATGCATGTTTTTCTCAATATCTGACATGAAATCAGAATAAACCTTTCCCTTTTTAGGTCAATTAGGATTGCCATCATTTTTAATATTTGCCAAATGCCAGAATGAGAGAGAGAATGTTTTAAGGCATTTTTATTACTTACTGCAAAGTCAAAAGTTTACATACACTAAGATTCCTATGTCTTTAAAGAATCGATTAAAGTGTCGCCGCGGCTGCATGTGTCACATATGACATACGCCTGTGACACATGTAGGGATTGCCTGACAAACGTGGATGTGCTCGCCGAGGTTATAGGAAGTTTGCCCCCAGCAGTTCGCCCCCAGCAATTTGCCACTAGCAGTTCGCCCCCATCTGTTCGCCCCCAGGTACATTTCGCCCCTGCACATTTTGCCCCTATCATTTCGCCCCCAGGAAGATTCGCCCCCGCACGTTTCGCCCCTGGACGGGGGCGAACTGGGGGCGATATGTGCGGGGGTGAGATGTGCGAGGGCAAAACATCCTGGGGGCCAAATGCTGGGGACGAAATGTGCGGGGGCAAAATGTACCCGGGGGCGAATTGCTGGGGGCGAACTGCTGGTGGCGAACTGCTGGGGGTGAAACATCCAATTCCCGCTCGCCTAAGGGGTTAACAATTCATATTCGCGCAACACTACTGCCAATATGATGATGTCATGTGTTTGGAAGCTTCTTAAAAATTTTTTTTCAACATCTGAGTTAATTAGAGACACACCTGTGGATGTATTTTAATGCACACCTGAAACTGACTGCTTCTTTGTGTAGCATTATGGGAAAGTCTAAATAAATCAGCCAAGATATCAGGAAGAGAATTGTGAACTTGCATAAGTCTGGCTCACCCTTGGGTACAATTTCAAGATACCTGAAGGTGCCTCGTTTATCTGTATAAGCAATTATACGCAAGTACAAACAACATGAGAATGTCCAGCCATCATACCGCTCAGGAAGGAGACGGGTTCTGTGTCCCAGAAATGAACGTGCTTTCGTCCGACATGTGCATATCAACCCAAGGACAAAAGCAAAAGACCTTGTGAAGATGATGGTGGAAGCTGGTAAGATTGTGTCAATATCCACAGAGAAACGAGTACTGTATCAACATGGGCTGAAAGTCCACTCTGCCAGGAAGAAGCCATTACTCCAAAAGAAACATAAAAAAGCCAGATTAATGTTTGCAAATGCACACAGGAACAAAGACCTTAATTTTGGAGACATGTCCTGTGGTCTGATGAAACTAAAATTTAACTTTTTGGGCATAATGACCATCGTTAGGTTTGGAGGAAAAAGGGAGAAGCTTGGAAGCCTAAAAATTGTGACTCTGAGTCACTTTTCATGGCCAGGTCGTGAGACGAGATAGTCAAGGAGTCCGTAGTCAAAGCCAGGAGGGTACATCATAAACAGAGGGAAGAGGCAAAGGCTTAGTCAGGTAACGTACCATTGGTCAGAATTCCAGGAGGACAGCAGATCAGAGCAGAAGGGGTTAAACAGATGGATGGTCAGAACAAGGTCCAAGGTCAGACAGCAGAAGATCAATAAACAGAATGCAAGGCACAGAGAATAAACCACACACACTAGCTGAATGTGCATCTGGCAGAGATCTGGGACAAACAGCTTAGTTAAGTAGCCAGGCATTCACCTGGGATAATGAACACCGGAAGATAGCCAGTGCTTCCCAGTCTGAGATTGGACAGCTGAACTGTCAATCACCACACTGAGCTATTGAACGCCGTTGTACCAGATTGGACGGTCAAGCTGTCAATCACAGTACTGACAGCTACAGCACGCCCCTGTACAAGATTGGATGGCTGAGCTGTCAGCAACTGCGTCCCAAACACGGTGAGGGGTGGAACTGTGACAAAAACACCATCCCAACTGTGAAACACGGGGGTGGCAGCATTATGTTGTGGGGTTGTTTTGCTGCAGGAGGGACTGGTGCACTTCACAAAATAGATGGTATCATGAGAAAAGAAGATTATGTGCAATACTAAAACAACATCTCAAGACATCAGCAAGGACGTTATATCTTGGGTGGAAATGGGTCTTTCCAAATGAATAATGACCCTAAGCATACTGCCAAAATGGTAACAAAGTGGCTTAAGGATAACAAAGTCAATGTTTTGGAGTAGCCATTACAAAGTCCTGATCTCAAGTCTATTGAAAATTTATGGGCAAAGCTGAAAAGGCAGGTGCGAGCAAGGCGACATACAAACCTGGATCAGTTACACCAGTTTTGACAAGAGGAATGGGCACAAATTCCAACTATTGTGCGAAGCTTGTGGAAGGATATCCAAAATGTTTGACTCAAGTCATTCAGTTTAAGGGCAATGGTACCAAATAGTGATGAGCGAGCACTAAAATGCTCGGGTACTCGTTGTTCGGGTCGAGCAAATTGGAATACTCGGGTGCTCGACCCGAACAACGAGCCCAGTGTAAGTCTATGGGAAACTCAGGCGGCTCTCCCCGGCGGTCTGCAGAGGGCCTAAAAATTGCCCAAATCGATGGGAACAGTGCCAAAATGACATGCATGGGGAAGACCCCTGGAAACATTTCTGACTCCCAGGTCACTTCTGTCAACAACGTTGTCAGAGGTATTACGCCACTTTTACGGACTCACAATAAAACATACCAAAGTGAAACCAAAATGGATTTTCCTGGGAAATATGTTAAGGAACATCCTTTCCATGACATGTACAATGTATATAAAGCAAAATAAATAACCAAAAACAAAAATACTCCTCCAAACATTGGGCTATGTTCACACGTAGCGTTTTTGATGCGAATTTGCATTTTTGCATTGCTTTCAACCAAGACAAATGCATTCACCAAGAAATTTCATTTTAACATTTTACAACCTTATCTGGCCATGTGGTGTGTGATACATCATCAGACTCATGCATACAGTGCTGAAAAGTCATGGGAACAGCATGGGGAAGACCTCTGGAAGCATCTCTGACTCCCAGGTCATTGCCTAAAAGTGTGCCCATCATAAGTGATCCTTGGCGCATGCGAAGATGCCTCCCGCCATGAACCTGTTGTTGCAGACTTACAACAATCACCGTCCACGTCCTTGTCCCACTGCAGCGTTCAGTTGTCCCTACCCCATTCCTTGGAATGCAAGCGCAAATATGCAGGCAGCCAGCCACCCACCCACCCACAGGCTGCAATACTATACTGCCAAATTCTTGACAGCTGCTTGCACTTGAAATGTGGCCTTTTAGGCTCGTGGAGGCGGAAGCTTTTCACAATCTCATGCCGGCGGCAGCCAGGTGTCCATACTCGGTCCCCAGCCGCCACTATATTTCCCGGTATTGCCTCCGCCTTCCACAAGCACGGGTCCCACAGCGTTACCTGTGCCCTCCCCAGTGCACTTACTGGGAAGGACCGCCTAACCACAAACACGTGGACAGGTGAATGTGGCCAGGGTCGGTACGGACCCAGTCCACAACTTTTTTGGCTGAGAGTTGTATTTAGCTCGGTGAAAGGACTGGCATAGAGGGAAACCCTATCTACTCTGCGTGTCACTTCTCACAGGAAGTCCTGTAAAGCTGCTTTTACTTGAAATGTGGCCTTTTAGGCTCGTGGAGGCAGAAGCTTTTCACAACCACATGCCTCATGCCTCGTGTCCATACTCGGTCCCCAGCCGTCACTACTTCTCCCGGTGTTGTCTCTGTCTTCTACAAGCGCGGGTCCTTGAACATTACTGCTGGTACTTTTCTGTGGGAATTTGCTTGCCACCTACCAGCCTGGAATATTTCCAGCAAACTGTGGTACGACGCCATGGTATTAGCACTGCCCCCAGTACCAGTAGTGAAGCCATCCCCAATTTCCTTCTCAGGAATTTTATTTGGTAGACTGAGTGGCTGCCCAAATACATTTTCTCACAAAGGAGCTGAAGATAGAGTGGCAGTAGGTGCAAGTTTCTCCAGCCTGTTAGATATTAGAGGGGGTTCAAATCCCAGCTAGTACAACATCTGCAAGGACTTTGTATGTTCTCTCTGTGTTTGCGTGTGTTTCCTCCTCAGTAAAAAAGCAGCCATAGAGTGTCCGGGAGCCTTTCCACGCACTTTTCTTAGCCAGGACTGCTTCTTGGCAGGGTTGGACGGTCCCACCAGAGAATCCTCTGGTGTGCCTTGGCTTCTACCTCAGGAGAGTTCATGATAGCGCTAACTTTGCAGCCGCTATGGGGCTCTTGAGCGGGGGAGAAAGGTTAGCCCTCAGAATCAAATCCTCTGGTGGGCACAATGTTTTTCAATCTGAAACAGCTTCTCAGTGGGAGCTGTATATCACCACAGCAATATTCTTTAGCTCGGTGAAAGGACTGGCATAGAGGGAAACCGAATCTACCCCGGCTGTCATTTCTCCGTCACCAGGTTCCGCCCATTGTCAAACACGACCATGCCTGGCTGTATGTTCAGTGGTGAGAGCCACAGATCAGGCTGCTGTGTTACATTTTTCAACAACTCTGCAGCACTGGGCGGTTTGTCAATTAAGCATTTAGCAAGTTATCTTCAGCACAGCCTGTTGCCGCTTGGCCAAGGCAGTGCTGCAGTGCTGTCAGCTTGTGACTGATGTGGTCATTTCGGAGATGGAGGAGGAGGTGCATGAGCTGAACAATGTGATTACATTGTTGTTAAATTGGTGATGCTGCTTTTTATACTAAAGAAAGATCCTATTGTTTTGTTTTTTTTACGTTTTTTTTTAAGACAAATGCATTCACCGGGAAAAGTCATTTTAACATTTTACAACCTTATCTGGCAATGTGGTGTGTGACACATCATCAGACACATCCTGTTTTATTTATGATGGAGGGACTCTGAAAGTCATAAATCCTATTTTTAGAGGGACATCAGACGGCCCTTACTATTCTTAAAAGGACAGCAGTCGGACCTAGCTATTGTTAGAGAGCCATCAGCCGGATATGCTTTGTTGTTCCCATTATTAACAAGTGGGTCTCCTACACTGTTATTGCATATCCAGTGACTACAAGGGCTGCCAAAAATTTGGACGCAACCCAATACCCCTTTGAAGAGACACAGAGGAGGGTCTCAGTAAAAAAAATATTCCCATTATAAAGGAGCGGGTCTCCTATAGTGGTAATGCCCATGCTGTGACTGCAAGGGCTGCCAAAATTTGGGAAAAACCCCACTAAGAATTTAAGGACACACAGAGCAGGGCCACAGTAACAAGGTAACACATGTTCCCATTAGAAAGGAGAGGGTCTGCTATACAGTTATAGGGTACGCAGTGAGTCCAACGACTGACCAATATTAGTAAAAACCCCACTAAGAATTTAAAGACACATAGAGCAGGGCCACAGTAACAAGGTACGACATGTTCCCATTAGAAAGGAAAGGGTCTGCTATACAGTTATAGGGTATGCAGTGAGTCCAACGGCTGACAATTTTAGGAAAAACCCCATTAAGAATTTAAAGACACACATAGCAGGGCCACAGTAACAAGGTATGACATGTTCCCATTAGAAAGGAGAGAGTCTGCTATACAGTTATAGGGTATGCAGTGAGTCCAACGGCTGACAATTTTAGGAAAAACCCCACTAAGAATTTAAAGACACACAGAGCAGGGCCACAGTAACGACAAATTCCCATTAGAAAGGAGAGAGTCTCCCATAGTGTTGGCCTATGTGTGGCGCCACTGAGGGTTCAGTCGCCACAGAGGTACTGCACCTCACCCAGAGGTGTGGCGTCTCCTTCTCCCAGGTAAGGAGGGAGTGCTGCCCGGAACCCCAACACCTGCATCCAACACTACACTGCTCCAGGCCAGCTGGAAGGGCAAGATGCATTGTGTTCCTGCTGAGCCCTGTCCCTAGCTGGAGTGGGGGGAACCAAAGAGAGGGAGAACCAGTAGTGGGTGTTGGTGGAGGATATAGAGTAGGGGAGCACCATTGTAGGAGGTATATAAAGGGAAGCCATCTTAGGGTGTCAGAACAGTCAGTGAGGACAGTCAGTGAGTAGTAAGGAGAGGAGGGGAGCAGAGTCTCTTCAGGAGCTCTGCTCCATAAGTGGGGCCTAGTGATAGAGGCCCAGGAGGGGAGCAGAGGAGACAGGCTCTGTTTTACAGTAGGGATACCAGGGGGTACGGTGAGTGCAGGACGGCACCCGTACGCCCCGAATCTACCAGGTGTCAGAGGGATCAGGCCGCAAGAATGGGACTGGCCCCTGGACCACTGTGTTACTCCAGGTCTCAGCTGGAAAAACCGGAGGCTTTTGCACTTCCATGGTGCAGTTGCCACAGTATCACCCTAGTCACCATGAAAGGCATCAAGTAGGTCCGGGAATGTATGGGGAGACAAACATTTACCCCTGAGTGGTATACATGAACATACCGTATAAAAAAATTTTTTTACGTGCATCATAAACACCCTTTAAAAAAATTAGGTGGGTGTTGCATCACAGACCATGGTCACCCTGGTGATATGGTGGTGGAGGATGAGGAGAAGGAGGAGGACAAGAGCAAATAGCCAAAATCAGGAAGCGTATACCCATGTGTGGGTGTGAAAAGGTGCATGGGAATACACCTCCCAAGAAAAGACACTGGATTGGAGTTTATATTACGCTGCTATCATTCGGTGGTGTTGAGAAGTCTGGCCCAATCCAGCCCTTGTTCATTTTTATAAGAGTCAGCCTGTCAGCATTTTCAGTTGAAAGGCGGATGCACTTATCAGTTATAATTCCACCAGCGGCACTAAAAACCCGCTCTGATAAATTGCTGGCGACAGGGCAGGCCAGGACCTCCCAGGCATAGAGAGCCAGTTCATTCCACGTATCCAGCTTGGATACCCAATAATTATAAGGCACAGCGGAATCACGAAGGACGTTGGTACGGTCGGCAAGGTACTCCCTCAGCAGCTTCACAAACTTTGCACTCCTTGTGAGAGTACCCCGCACCTCAGAGCCTGTCCAATGGGAGGGTCTGAGAAAACTCTCCCAGAACTTTGACAGTGTTCCCCTGCCTCTGCTGGATTGAAGTTATGTCTCTCTTGTCTGTACTCCTTGGTTGTCCAACGAAGTGTGCCCTCTGCCGCCAGTGTTTTCAGATGGGAATTTTTTTAATAGTTCCGCAACAAGAGCCTTCTGGTACAGCCCCATTTTTGTAGACCTGTTCGCCTCAGGAATAAGAGATATAAAGTTCTCCTTGTAGCGTGGGTCTAGAAGTGTCACCAACCAGTAATGACTGTCACCCAAAATTTTGAGAACTCGAGGGTCATGGGAAAGGCAGCGTAACATAAACTCGGCCATGCGTGCCAGACTACTAACAGGCAAGACTTCCGTGTCCTCACCAAGAGGATGACTGACCATGCTCTCCTCCTCCTCCTCCTCCTCTCTGTCCTCTGGCCATCCACGCTGAACAGACGGTATGACAGCTGTGCAGGTAGTACTGTCTATAGTGCATGAAACTAGCTCCTGTCCTTCCTCCTCCTCCTCCTCCTGTTCCTCATTGTCACCCAATCCACGTTGGGATGAGATGAGGTTTGGCTATGTGTAATCACCCTGTATGGTTCCTTGCTCCATCTCATCGTGCTCCGCCTGCAATGCATCCTCTTTGATTGTGAGCAGAGAGCGTTTCACAAGACAGAGAAGCGGGCTGGTGACGCTAATTATGGCGTCATCGCCGCTCACCATCCACTATGTTAACTCAGTGTGCTGTCAGTGAGATGTACCATCCCTGCCCACAAGCACTTGTCCACGTGTCCGTGGTTAGGTGGACTTTACTGGTAACTGCGTTGTTGAGAGCACGGCTAATGTTTTGGGACACGTGCTTGTGTAATTCGGGGATGGCACACCGGGAGAAATAGTGGCGGCTGGGGACCGAGTACCGTGGGACGGCCGCTACCATCAGGTTACGGAATGCTTCCGTCTCCACGAGCCTAAAAGGCAAGATTTCGAGCGCAAGCTGTCGTGAAATGTGAGAATTTAGTAGTGTGGCCTGTGGGACGTTGGCTGCATATTTGCGCTTGCGTTCCAAGGACTGGGGTATGGACAACTGAATGCTGCGCTGGGACAAGGACATGGACGTGCTTCCTGATGCTGCTACTTGAGAGTGTGCAACGACATGTGCAGGGCAGGAGGCATCTTCGCATGCACCATGGACAGGGGATTGGCTTGCATGCACAACAGCGGAACAAGCAATGATGCCACCCGCATACACTGTTCCTGGACCCTGGGGTGTGGCCCACAAAGTCGGGTACTTTGCTGCCATGTGCCTGATCATGCTGGTGGTGGTCAGGCTGGTCGTTTTGCCACCCCTGCTGATGCTGGCCTGGCAGGTGTTGCAAATGGCCTTTTTGGGGTTATCGGCAGAGTCTTTAAAAAACAACCAGACTCGGGAAGACCTAACAGTTGTACTGGCAACTTCCTTCGTGTTGGTGTTACGGGGAACGTTTGCCTGCCTTCTGTCTGTGGCCACCACGCTGCTTCTTCCTGCCTGTTGGGGTGCTCTGCCTCCCTCCCCCTGTGTGCTTCTGTCCTCACTCTGCATGTCCTCCTGCCAGGTTGAGTCAGTTACCATATCATCCACCACCTCGTCTTCCACTTCCGCACCCTGGTCCTCCTCCTGACTTTCTGGCAATTGTGTCTCATCATCGTCCACCTCTTGTGACACTTTCCCACCGTCGCCTTCATGTGACCGTGGCTGTTCAAATATTTGGGCATCGCTACACGCGATCTCCTCTTGCCCCGCTTCAAGTGGACCGGTCGAGAGGCCCGAATCTATGAATGGAAAAGTGAACAGCTCTTCAGAGTGTCCAAGTGTGGGATCAGTTGTCTCTGGGTACTCGGCATGGTGGGAGGAAGAAGGATCAGGGTGAGGAATATGCAGTCCAGACTCACGGCTACTGAGACTTGACCGTGTGGAAGACAGGGTGGTGGTGATTGTGGTGGCTACGTGATTGGAAGCATTATCCACTATCCAACCAACAACCTTTTGACACTGCTCTGGGTTCAATAGTGGTGTGCTGCGGTTCCCTATAAATTGGGACAGGAAGGTCAGGCGAGAAGATGTGGGTGTTTGTTGTGGCACAATTTCGGCTTGCCGACGGCCTTGTCCTCGGCCTCTGCATGCACCATTACCATCACGTCCAGTTCCCCGTCCCTTGCCACGTGCCTTGCCCATTTTAAATGGAGGACAGTCTCTTCCACGCTCACTACAAATGACTGAGTTTGGAGCGAATTTATATGTGATCCGTGTGACGGAGAAAACAGAGTTTTAAATACCTGTCCTGTAGGTAAGTAGTTTGACCAGCAAACTGCTGTGAATTGCTTCGCTGACACACTGAAAGAAATTTTTAATGGAGACCAGAAATGGCAGTGCTTTCTGACAACTTACATGTGAGCCGTGTGACGGAGAAAACACAGTTTTAAATACCTGGCCTGTAGGTAACTATTTTGTACAGCAATCTGGTGTCAATTGCTTCACTGACACACTGAAAATTTTTTTAATGGAGGCTAGAAATGGCAGTATTTTATGAAAACGTATATGTAATCCGTGTGACGGAGAAAACACAGTTTTAAATACCTGGCCTGTAGGTAACTGTTTTGAACAGCAAACTAGTGTCAAAAAATTTGCTGACACACTGAAATTTTTTTTAATGGAAGCCAGAAATGGCAGTATTTTCTGAAAACGTATATGTAATCCATAAGGGATGCACGCAGTGTGGGGTGCACGCACATGTCCTCTTCAGCAAAGTGTCCTGTTCGACAAGCGTCTGATAGGCATTTCAATGGCAACTGACTAACGTCCATCCATCTCTTCTATCTTCACACAGGTATAACATCTCTGCTTGCTGTATCTATGTCATCTGCTGAACTCTCATCTTGAAACAATTTCTATGGTATAATGTGTCTGCTTGCTGTATCTGTGCTCTGTTATTTGATGCATTGTATTCAATATTCACTGTCTGTCCTTCCATCATTGTAGACTTTATCTGATGGTGAAAGGTGTTATACTGTGTCAGGCATAGTGTGTTAGGTCTGTGTCTTTGATCAGCTATCCACTCCCTGGTGAGCTGAGCAGCTGCCAATTTAGTCACAAGCAGCTCCCACAATCCCTCTCACCTGATGCTATAGTCCTTCTTATAAATCTAGATGCATCATAAGGGGTGCACGCACGAGTCCTCTTCAGCAAAGTGTCCTGTTCGACAAGTGTCTGACAGTTATTTCAATGGCAGTCATTCAGGGCAGGAATCAGGTAACCCACACTTTATACTCTCTTCTAACTATGTACTTTATTCCTGCATCCATATTCCTGTGTGCTTTTTTCATCCACATTCACCGCCCTATCCCCCCTCCATCACCACTAATCCATATCTGCCCCTCTCTCCTTCCCTCTCCTATGTACAGCTCCCATGCTCTTTTGAACTTCCTGAAAAATCTCACTCTATCTTTTCCAAAGGTATTGCACAAGAAACCATGTCACAAATCCAAAAACTATCTGCTCTTTCTCTTTTTACTGCTACTACTCTTTTCAGGGGATATCTCTCCTAACCCCGGACCACCCTCCACCAACCTCAACCTCTCCCTTACCTCACATCGCAACCCTGCTAACCTTATTACCATCAGCTGTACTCCTTCATCTCCCTCTTTCAGTTGCGCACTGTGGAATCCACGGTCTGTATGCAACAAGCTTCCTTTCTTGCATAGTTACTTTCTGACCAACTCTCTCAATCTGCTGGTCCTCACTGAAACCTGGATCCAGGATTCTGACACTGTCTCCCCTGCCGCTATTTCTCATGGCGGCCTGCATCTTTCCCATTCCCCAAGACCTGCAAACAGACTTGGTGGTGGGGTCGGCATACTCCTGTCCCCACATTGCAACTTGCAGGTCATCCCCCCAGTACCATCACTCTCATTCCCTTCTTTTGAGGTCCACACCATCAGGCTCTTCCATCCCCTCTCCCTCAGAGTAGCGGTCGTATACCGTCCCCCAGGCTCACCCACCCAGTTCCTTGACCATTTTTCTGCCTGGCTGCCACACTTCATGTCCTCAGATTTACCAACCCTTATCCTGGGAGACTTCAACATCCCCATAAACAGCCCCACCTTCTCATCCGCATCCCAGCTTCTATCTTTAACCACTTCTCTTGGCCTCTCACAGCTTTCAACCTCTGAGACACACAAAGATGGAAACACCCTTGATCTGGTCTTTGTCCGGCTTAGTTCAATCCCCCACCTAAATAACTCCCCTCTTCCCCTCTCTGATCATAACATTATCTACTTCATGCTCACAAATCCTCGCCCGCCCCAGCACACTCCTACCTATCACACATTCAGAAATCTACAAGCCATTAACCCTCATACACTTACAGACTCCCTTCACTCATCACTGTCCCCAATCTCCTCTTTTTCCTGTCCTGATCTGGCTGTAAACCACTACAATGAAACACTCAGTAGCACGCTGGACCAAGTAGCGCTCCTCACCCTCAGAACCTCTAAACACAGAGGAAAACAACCCTGGCTCACACCGCAAACCCGATTTCTCCAGCGTTGCTCTAGAAGTGCCGAATGCCTATGGAGGAAAACTCGCACACTAGAAGACTTTATCCACTACAAATTTATGTTAAAAACATATAACTCGGCCCTTCACCTCGCCAAACAGACCTACTTCACCACCCTGATCTCCTCACTATCCAACAACCCCAAAAAACTCTTCGATACCTTTCACTCCCTCATCAGTAGTGTTGAGCCACCCCCGTAGTGTTCGGGTTCGGTTCGGTTCGTCGAACACCGGGATGTTCGAGGAACTGTTCGTCGAACTGTTCGTCGAACACCTTAGAACACCGTCGAACACCGTTAAAACCAATGGCAGGCAAACAAAAACACATAGGAACACATAGAAAACACCTTCAAAGGTGTCCAAAAGCTGACAAACTGCTCAGAAGACGCTTTCTTTAAAAAAGCCGGCCGGCAATTCAGCAGCGGCATACACCGGTACCCGACAATTTAGACATGAAGGAATAGAGCATCACACATAGATTAGATAGATAGAAACATGTCAGTCACATATATATGAAGTACAGTGACAGTGTTGCTTACTGTACTTGTCATTTAGTGTAAAGGATTTATTAAAAAATATAATAGTGTTTTCGTGCACCGTCTCTTTAAAAAAGCCGGCCGGCAATTCAGCAGCGGTACCCGACAATTTAGAACAGACAGAATAGAGCTTCACACATAGATTAGATAGATAGAAACATGTCAGTCACATATATATGAAGTACTGTGACAGTGTTGCTTACTGTACTTGTCATTTACTGCAAAGGATTTATTAAAAAAAATAATAGTGTTTTCATGCACCGTCTCTTTAAAAAAGCCGGCCGGCAATTCAGCATCTGTACCCGACAATTTATAACAGACAGAATAGAGCTTCACACATAGATTATATAGATAGAAACATGTCAGTCACATATATAATAAGTACAGTGACAGTGTTGGTTACTGTACTTGTCATTTAGTATTAAAATAAAGGATTTATTATTAAAAAAAATTGGCGTGGGGTTCCCCGTAATTTTAGTCTCTAGCGGAGGTTAAGCAGACAGCTGGGGCAGATGTTTGAAGCCTGGGAAGGGGGTAATACCCACGGAGCTTCCCAGGCTACTAATATCAGCCCCCAGCTGAATACCTAGCCTTTACTAGCTATTAAAATGGAGGATCCCCCCAAAAAAAATGACGTGGGGTCCCCCCTAATTTAATAGCTAGCAAAGGCTAGGCAGACAGCTGGGGGCTGATATTAATAGCCCAGGAAGGGAGCCATGAATATTGGCCCCCTCCCAGGCTAGAAACACCAGCCGTCAGCCGCCCCAGAAATGGCGCATCCATAGGATGCGCCAATTCTGGCACTTAGCCTCGCTCTTCCACGCTGCCCTGGTGCGGTGGCAGGGGGTAATAGGGTTGGGGTTGATGTCAGCTTATAATGCCAGCTGACATCAAGCCCAGGTTAGTAATGGAGAGGCGTCTATAAGACACCCCCATTACTAACCCCATAGTCAAAGTTAAAAAAAAAACACAAACACCCAGAATAAAGTCCTTTAATTGAAATAAAGACACAATTCTTTATTGTTCTAAATTAAACCATACTTACCATCACGCCCATTCCAGCTGAAGCCAACGATCTCCTGCAATAAAAGAAAAATAATAAAGCAACCTCATCCTTACCTTTCCATGGTTCCCAGGACAGCTTCAGCTCTGCTACATCGAGATGACAGGCTGGACCGCAGCAGAACGCTGCCATCCAGCCTGTCATCCCGCAGACACTGAGAAGCGCAGGCATGCTTGCGCTCCTCAGTGTCTGACTGTGACGGCATCCAGATGAGCCGACAATGAACTCGGCTCACCTCATGTACGTCACTGACAGCGTGGGAAAATTCTCCTGCACTCAGCGCTTCAGCGTGAGAATTTTCCCACGCTGTCAGTGACGTGCATGAGGTGAGCCGAGTTCATTGGACATGACCTCGGCTCATCTGGATGCCGTCACAGCCAGACACTGAGTAGCGCAAGCATGCCTGCGCTTCTCAGTGTCTGCTGGATGACAGGCTGGATGGCAGCGTTCTGCTGCGGTCCAGCCTGTCATCTCGATGTAGCAGAGCTGAAGCTGTCGTGGGAGCCATGGAAAGGTAAGGATGATGTTGCTTTATTATTTTACTTTTATTGCAGGAGATCATTGGCTTCAGCTGGAATGGGCGTGGCGGTAAGTATGGTTTAATTTAGAACAATAAAGAATTGTGTGTTTATTTCAATTAAAGGACTTTTTCTGGGTGTTTGTGTTTTTTTTAAATACTTTACTAGAAATTCATGGTGGTCATGTCTAATATTGGCGTGACCCCATGAATTTCGGGCTTAGGGCCAGCTGATAATGCCAAGCTGGCCTTAACCCCTTTATTACCCAGTGAGCCACCGCACCAGGGCCCTGGATGAGTTGGGTACAGCGCCAGAAGATGGCGCTTCTATGAACGCGCCATTTTCCGGGGCAGCTGCGGACTGCAATTTGCAGCGGGTGGGGCCCAGAAAGCTTGGGCCTCCCTGCGCTGCAGATTCCAGCCCCCAGCTGCCTAGTTGTACCTGGCTGGACACAAAAATAGGGCGAAGCTCCACGTACTTTTTTTTTTAATTCATGAAATTCATGGAATAATTAAGAAAAAAAGGGCTTCCCTATATTGTTGTGTCCGGCTAGGTACAAATAGGCAGCTGGTGGTTGGGAGCAGCCCGTTCCTGCCTGCTGTACCTGACTGGACACAAATATAGGGCGAAGCCCCACATCAATTTTTTTTTCATTATTTCATGAATTTCCTGAAAGAATTTAAAAAAAATTGACGTGGGGCTTCGCCCTATATTTGTGTCCAGTCAGGTACAGCAGGCAGGAACGGGCTGCCCCCAACCACCAGCTGCCTATTTGTACCTGGCCAGACACAACAATATAGGGAAGCCCTTTTTTAAAAAAATTATTTCATGAAATAATTAAAAAAAAATTGACGTGGGGCTTCGCACTATATTTGTGTCCAGCCAGGTACAGCAGGCAGGGACGGGCTGCCCCCAACCACCAGCTGCCTATTTGTACCTGGTTGGACACAACAATATAGGGAAGCCCTTTTTTTCTTAATTATTCCATGAATTTCATGAAATAATTTAAAAAAAAAATGCGTGGGTCTTCGCCCTATTTTTGTGTCCAACCAGGTACAACTAGGCAGCTGGGAGCTGGAATCCGCAGCGCAGGGAGGCCCAAGCTTTCTGGGCCCCACCCGCTGCAAATTGCAGTCCGCAGCCGCCCCAGAAAATGGCGCATTCATAGAAGCGCCATCTTCTGGCGCTGTACCCAACTCATCCAGGGCCCTGGTGCGGTGGCTCACTGGGTAATAAAGGGGTTAAGGCCAGCTTGGCATTATCAGCTGGCCCTAAGCCCGAAATTCATGGGGTCACGCCAATATTAGACATGACCACCATGAATTTCTAGTAAAGTATTTAAAAAAACACAACACCCAGAATAAAGTCCTTTAATTGAAATAAAGACACAATTCTTTATTGTTCTAAATTAAACCATACTTACCATCACGCCCATTCCAGCTGAAGCCAACGATCTCCTGCAATAAAAGAAAAATAATAAAGCAACCTCATCCTTACCTTTCCATGGTTCCCACGACAGCTTCAGCTCTGCTACATCGAGATGACAGGCTGGACCGCAGCAGAACGCTGCCTTTCAGCCTGTCATCCCGCGGACACTCAGAAGCGCAGGCATGCTTGCGCTCCTCAGTGTCTCGCTGTGACGGCATAAAGATGAGACAAGCTCATGTCCAATGAACTCGGCGCACCTCATGCACGTCACTGACAGCGTGGGAGAATTCTCCTGCACTCAGCACTTCAGCGTGAAAATTCTCCCACGCTGTCAGTGACGTACATGAGGTCAGCTGAGTTCATTGGACATGAATGAGCTCACCTCATGCACGTCACTGACAGCGTGGGAAAATTCTCACGCTGAAGAGCTGAGTGCAGGAGAATTTTCCCACGCTGTCAGTGACGTGCATGAGGTGAGCTCATTCATGTCCAATGATCTCAGCTCACCTCATGCACGTCATTGACAGCGTGGGAAAATTCTCCTGCACTCAGCGCTACAGTGTGAGAATTCTCCCACGCTGTCAGTGACGTGCATGAGGTGAGCTCATTCATGTCCAATGAACTCAGCTGACCTCATGCACGTCACTGACAGCGTGGGAGAATTCTCACGCTGAAGTGCTGAGTGCAGGAGAATTCTCCCACGCTGTCAGTGACGTGCATGAGGTGCGCCGAGTTCATTGGACATGAACTCGTCTCATCTTTATGCCGTCACAGCCAGACACTGCAGAGCGCAAGCATGCCTGCGCTTCTCAGTGTCTGCGGGATGACAGGCTGGATGGCAGCGTTCTGCTGCGGTCCAGCCTGTTATCTCGATGTAGCAGAGCTGAAGCTGTCGTGGGAACCATGGAAAGGTAAGGATGAGGTTGCTTTATTATTTTTCTTTTATTGCAGGAGATCGTTGGCTTCAGCTGGAATGGGCGTGACGGTAAGTATGGTTTAATTTAGAACAATAAAGGAATGTGTCTTTATTTCAATTAAAGGACTTTATTCTGGGTGTTTGTGTTTTCTTTTAACTTTGACTATGGGGTTAGTAATGGGGGTGTCTTATAGACGCCTCTCCATTACTAACCTGGACTTGATGTCAGCTGGCATTATAAGCTGACATCAACCCCAACCCTATTACCCCCTGCCACCGCACCAGGGCAGCGTGGAAGAGCGAGGCTAAGTGCCAGAATTGGCGCATCCTATGGATGTGCCATTTCTGGGGCGGCTGACGGCTGGTGTTTCTAGCCTGGGAGGGGGCCAATATTCATGGCTCCCTTCCTGGGCTATTAATATCAGCCCCCAGCTGTCTGCCTAGCCTTTGCTAGCTATTAAATTAGGGGGGACCCCACGTCATTTTTTTGGGGGGGGTCCTCCATTTTAATAGCTAGTAAAGGCTAGGTATTCAGCTGGGGGCTGATATTAGTAGCCTGGGAAGCTCCGTGGGTATCACCCCCTTCCCAGTCTTCAAACATCTGCCCCAGCTGTCTGCTTAACCTCCGCTAGAGACTAAAATTACGGGGAACCCCACGCCAATTTTTTTTAATAATAAATCCTTTATTTTAATACTAAATGACAAGTACAGTAACCACCACTGTCACTGTACTTATTATATATGTGACTGACATGTTTCTATCTATCTAATCTATGTGTGATGCTCTATTCTGTCTGTTATAAATTGTCGGGTACCGCTGCTGAATTGCCGGCCGGCTTTTTTAAAGAGACAGTGCATGAAAACACTATTATTTTTTTTAATAAATCCTTTGCAGTAAATGACAAGTACAGTAAGCAACACTGTCACAGTACTTCATATATATGTGACTGACATGTTTCTATCTACCTAATCTATGTGTGATTCTCTATTCTTTCTGTTATAAATTTTCGGGTACAGATGCTGAATTGCCGGCCGGCTTTTTTAAAGAGACGGTGCATGAAAACACTATTATTTTTTTTAATAAATCCTTTGCAGTAAATGACAAGTACAGTAAGCAACACTGTCACAGTACTTCATATATATGTGACTGACATGTTTCTATCTATCTAATCTATGTGTGAAGCTCTATTCTGTCTGTTATAAATTGTCGGGTACCGCTGCTGAATTGCCGGCCGGCTGTTTTAAAGAGACGGTGCACGAAAACACTATTATATTTTTTAATAAATCCTTTACACTAAATGACAAGTACAGTAAGCAACACTGTTACTGTACTTCGTATATATGTGGCTGACATGTTTCTATCTATCTAATCTATGTGTGATTCTCTATTCCTTCTATTCTAAATTGTCGGGTACAGATGCTGAATTGCCAGCCGGCTTTTTTAAAGAGACGGTGCATGAAAACACTATTATTTTTTTTGATAAATCCTTTACACTAAATGACAAGTACAGTAAGCAACACTGTCACTGTACTTCGTATATATGTGACTGACATGTTTCTATCTATCTAATCTATGTGTGAAGCTCTATTCTGTCTGTTATAAATTGTCGGGTACAGATGCTGAATTGCCAGCCGGCTTTTTTAAAGAGACGGTGCATGAAAACACTATTATTTTTTTTGATAAATCCTTTACACTAAATGACAAGTACAGTAAGCAACACTGTCACTGTGCTTCTTATATGTGTGACTGACATGTTTATATCTATCTAATCTATGTGTGATGCTCTATTCTTTCTGTTCTAAATTGTTGGGTACCGGTGTATGCCGCTGCTGAATTGCCGGCTTTTCATGTTTCACTGTGAGCACTGTTCCCATCGATTTGGGCAATCACTGTACTGCCACAACCACCATGGCTGTGGCATTACAGTGAGTGGCAGACAATCCCTGCATGATTGGTGCTCTAAATAGCGCCAGACATGCAGGACACGCTTTTGGTGCACGAACAGTTATCGAACATAACCTCGAACAGCCGAATTTTTTGCAAATCGTTCGGGTTCGTCGAACAACTCGAACACCACCCAAAACAGCTCGAATTTGAGATTGGCGAACAGTTCTAGTCGAACACCGCTCATCTCTACTCATCAGTCCTAAAGCGCAGGTCCCCATCACAGACATTTGTGCCGAGGACTTGGCCTCTTACTTCACAGAGAAAATGGACACCATCCGTCAGGAAATCAGCTCCCAGCCACCAAGTGCCGTGACTCCTATCCCTCCCCACATCCCCTCTGGATCACTCTCCACATTTGACCCAGTCACAGAAGACGAAGTCTCCAGGCTCCTCTCTTCTTCCCATCCCACTACATGCACCACTGACCCCATCCCCTCACATCTACTCCAGTCTCTTTCTTCAGTCATCACTACTCACCTAACTAAAATCTTCAACCTCTCCCTCTCTTCTGGTATCTTCCCCTCCTCCTTCAAACACTCCATCATTACTCCATTATTAAAAAAGCCCTCTCTTGACCCTTCCTGCACAAACAACTACAGACCAGTCTCCAATCTTCCCTTCATCTCTAAACTCTTGGGGCGTCTGGTCTACTTCCGCCTTACCAGTTACCTCTCCACTCACTCTCTTCTAGACCCATCACAGTCCGGCTACCGCCCCCTACATTCTACAGAAACTGCGCTCATCAAAGTAACCAATGACCTTCTGACATCAAAACGTAATGGTGACCACTCTCTGCTCATTCTTCTTGACCTCTCTGCCTCCTTTGATACTGTTGACCACCACCTCCTACTCTCTACGCTCCACTCAATCGGCATAAAGGACACTGCTCTCTCCTGGTTCTCTTCCTACCTATCTAACCGCTCTTTCAGTGTATCATTCGCTGGCTCCACCTCTTCCCCTCTTCCTCTCACTATTGGGGTTCCTCAGGGTTCAGTCCTTGACCCTCTTCTCTTCTCTCTCTACACAGCCCCAATTGGACAGACCATCAGCAAATTTGGTTTTCAGTACCATCTTTATGCTGATGACACACAACTATACACCTCATCCCCTGACCTTGCCTCCGCTGTACTACAGAACACCAGTGACTGTCTGGCCACAGTTTCTAACATAATGTCCGCTCTCTACCTGAACCTCAACCTTTCCAAACTGAACTTCTTCTGCTCCCGCTGTCTACTCACCTCTCGAAATCTGACATCTCTCTCTCCGTGTGTGGCACCACAATAATGCTGAGCCAGCAGGCGCGTTGTCTGGGCGTAGTGTTTGACACCAATCTCTCCTTCACCTTCCACATACAATCTCTTGCCCACTCTTGTTCCTTGCACCTGAAGAACATCTCTAGAATCCGCCCCTTTCTCACCTTGGAAACAACAAAAACCGTCACTGTTGCCCTGATCCACTCCCGCCTCTACTACTGTAACTCTATATTAATTGGCCTCCCCTTCACTCAACTTTCCCCCCTCCAGTCCATCCTTAATGCTGCAGCCAGGGTCATCTATTTGGCTAACCGTTACTCAGACTCCTTCGCTCTGTGCCATTGCACTGGCTGCCCATGAATTATAGGATCCAATTTAAATTGCTTGTTCTCACCCACAAAGCTCTCCACAGTGTGGCACCCCACTACATCTCTTCCCTCATTTCTGTTTATCGGCCTACCCGTTCTCTACGCTCAGGAAGCGACTTTCGACTAACATCCACAGTAATCCGTACCTCCCACTCCCGGCTTCAAGACTTCTCCCGAGCTGCACCTATTCTTTGGAATGCTCTACCCCAAGAAATTAGGATGAACCACAATTTACACAGTTTTAGGCGCTCCCTAAAAAAACACCTGTTTAGGGCAGCCTATCACCTCCCCTAATCGAAGTCTTTTTGTCTTCTTATAGCCCATCCCTTATTTCTCCACACATAACTCTCCACCGAACCAAAAAGCACCACAAATACTGGCTTGTGATGAGCTCATGCAGCCTTTATCTATCCCTCATCCCCTCAAGATGGCTGGACCATCCTTGTAAATAAGCCATTGTACTTTGTGTCACCCCCACCTCACTGTAGATTGTAAGCTCTTACGAGCAGGGTCGCCATTATTTTTGCTGTAATTATTGTATTATCTTTAGCTATGTTACTTATGACTGTTGTATAAGAACCTGTGAATTGTTAAGCGCTGCGGAATATGTTGGGGCTATATAAATAAAGATTATTATTATTATTATGTAATCCGTGTGACGGAGAAAACAGAGTTTTAAATACCTGGCCTGTAGGTAACTGTTTTGAACAGCAAACCAGTGTCAAAAAATTTGCTGACACACTGAAAGAAATTTTTAATGGAGGCCAGAAATGGCAGTATTTTCTGAAAACGTATATGTGATCCGTGTGACGGAGAAAACACAGTTTTAAATACCTGGCCTGTAGGTAACTATCTTGAACAGCAATCTGGTGTCAATTGCTTCACTGACAGACTGAATTTTTTTTTTAATGGAGGCCAGAAATGGCAGTATTTTCTGAAAACGTATATGTGATCCGTGTGATGGAGAAAACACAGTTTTAAATACTTGGCCTGTAGGTAACTATCTTGAACAGCAATCTGGTGTCAATTGCTTCACCGACACACTGAATTTTTTTTTAATGGATACCAGAAATGGCAGTATTTTCTGAAAACGTATATGTGATCCGTGTGACAGAGAAAACACAGTTTTAAATAGATGGATTTTTAGCGCTGTAATATGGAAAGGACCTGGCTGTATTCTGCACTGCCAACAAGCAAATGGCGCAGAAAAACGGTGTTCTCTGGATTGCTTTTCAAGCAAATAATGAGGATTAAGATGCAAAAAAAATATTCCTGGCCCCTGAGACCTGGGCCTATTTCTAGAAATATCTAACAGCAGCAGCTGACAGAACTGGAATGGAGCCTCTTTTGCTATGTGCACTGCAGTCTGCTATATACACTGCCTGCCTATACACCCTGCCTGCCTGATATCTCTGCAGATGGATTAGTTAGTCCTCAAAAGGACTGTTTGTTAAGATGGATATGTGTAATGTCTGGTTTTTCTCCCTACACTACCTAATACACAAGCAAATCTCTCCCTAGCTCAGCAGCAGCACCTCTCCCTACACTGTCTGATCGGGAGTGACTGTGACGAGCATGGCGGCGCCAGGTCTGATATAGACCTGATGACGCTGTGCGGCCAGCCAATCACTGTAATGCCCACAAACAAAATGGCTACGGCATTACAGTGCATGGCGCTAAACATGCAGGGAGGGGACCCGAGTTCCCGCCCGAGCAACCCGGAAATACTCACCGAGCGCCGAGCTTGTCGAGCACCATGATGCTCGGGCGAGCACCGAGTAGTGGCGAGCATGTTCGCTCATCACTAGTACCAAATACTAATGAAATGTATGTAAACTTTTGACTTTGCAGTAAGTAATAAAAAAGCCTTAAAACATTCCCTCTCTCTCATTATTCTGGCATTTGGCTAATATTAAAACTTATGGTAATCCTAATTGACCTAAAACGGGAAAGGTTTATTCTGATTTCATGTCAGATATTGAGAAAAACATGCATATGTGTCTTTTTATATACAGTGGTGGCCAAAAGTATTGGCACCCCTGCAATTCTGTCAGATAATACTCAGTTTCTTCCTGAAAATGATTGCAATCACAAATTCTTTGGTATTATTATCTTCATTTAATTTGCTTGCAAGGAAAAAACACAAAAGAGAATGAAGCAAAAATCAAATCATTGATCATTTCACACAAAACTACAAAAATGGGCCAGACAAAAGTATTGGCACCCTCAGCCTAATACTTGGTTGCACAACCTTTAGCCAAAATAACTGCGAACAACCGCTTCCGGTAACCATCAATGAGTTTCTTACAATGCTCTGCTGGAATTGTAGACCATTCTTCTTTGGCAAACTGCTTCAGGTCCCTGATATTTGAAGGGTGCCTTCTCCAAACTGCCATTTTGAGATCTCTCCACAGGTGTTATATGGGATTCTGGTCTGGACTCATTGCTGGCCACCTTAGAAGTCTCCAGTGGTTTCTCTCAAACCATTTTATAGTGCTTTTGGAAGCGTGTTTTGGGTCATTGTCCTGCTGGAAGACCCATGACCTCTGAGGGAGACCCAGCTTTCTCACACTGGGCCCTACATTATGCTGCAAAATTTGTTGGTAGTCTTCAGACTTCATAATGCCATGCACACGGTCAAGCAGTCCAGTGCCAGAGGCAGCAAAGCAACCCCAAAACATCAGGGAACCTCCGCCATGTTTGACTGTAGGGACCATGTTCTTTTTGAATGCCTCTTTTTTTTTCCTGTACACTCTATGTTGATGCTTTTTCCCAAAAAGCTCTACTTTTGTCTCATCTGACCAGAGAACATTCTTCCAAAACGTTTTAGGCTTTCTCAGGTAAGTTTTGGAAAACTCCAGTCTGGCTTTTTTATGTCTCGGGGTAAGAAGTGGGGTCTTCCTGGGTATCCTACCATACAGTCCCTTTTCATTCAGATGCCAATGAATAGTACGGGTTGACACTGTTGTACCCTTGGACTGCAGGGCAGCTTGAACTTGCTTGGATGTTACTCGAGGTTCTTTATCCACCATCCGCACAATCTTGCGTTGAAATCTCTCGTCAATTTTTCTTTTCCGTCCATATCCAGGGAGGTTAGCCACAGTGCCATGGGCTTTAAACTTCTTGATGACACTGCGCACGGAAGACACAGGAACATTCAGGTCTTTGGAGATGGACTTGTAGCCTTGAGATTGCTCATGCTTCCTCACAATTTGGTTTCTCAAGTCCTCAGATAGTTCTTTGGTCTTCTTTCTTTTCTCCATGCTCAATGTGGTACACACAAGGACATAGGACAGAGGTTGAGTCAACTTTAATTCATGTTAACTGGCTGCAAGTGTGATTTAGTTATTGCCAACACATGTTAGGTGCCACAGGTAAGTTACAGGTGCTGTTAATTACACGAATTAGAGAAGCATCACATGATTTTTCAAACAGTGTCAATACTTTTGTCCATCCCCTTTTTTAGGTTTGGTGTGGAATTATACCTAATTTGGCTTTAGGACAATTCTTCTTGTGTTTTTTCATTGAAGACAAAAGAATTTGAAGACAAAGAATTTGTGATTGCAATCACTTTCAGGAAGAAACTGAGTATTATCTGACAGAATTGCAGGGGTGCCAATACTTTTGGCCACCACTGTAGTGTATGTAAACTTCTGGTTTCAACTGTACCTAAAAGGCAACCACAATATACACTGCTCAAAAAAATAAAGGGAACACTCAAATAACACATCCTAGATTTGAATGAATGAAATATTCTCATTGAATACTTTGTTCTGTACAAAGTTGAGTGTGCTGATAACAAAATCACACAAAAATCATCAATGGAAATCAAATTTATTAACCAATGGAGGCCTGGATTTGGAGTCACCGTCAAAATTAAAGTGGAAAAACACACTATAGGCTGATCCAACTTTGATGTAATGTCCTTAAAACAAGTCAAAATGAGGCTCAGTATTGTGTGTGGTCTCCCCGTGCCTGTATGACCTCCCTACAACGCCTGGGCATGCTCCTGATGAGGTTGCGGATGGTCTCCTGTGGGATCTCCTCCCAGACCTGGACTAAAGCATCTGCCAACTCCTGGACAGTCTGTGGTGCAACGTGACGTTGGTGGATGGAGCAAGACATGATGTCCCAGATGTGCTCAATCAGATTCAGGTCTGGGGAACGGTGGGGCCAGTCCATAGCTTCAATGCCTTCATCTTGCAGGAACTGCTGACACACTCCAGCCACATGAGGTCTGAAATTGTCCTGCATTAGGAGGAACCCAGGGCCAACCGCACCAACATATGGTCTCACAAAGGGTCTGAGGATCTCATCTCGGTACATAATGGCAGTCAGGCTACCTCTGGCGAGTAGTGTTGAGCCACCCCCGTAGTGTTCGGGTTCGGTTCGGTTCGTCGAACACCGGGATGTTCGAGGAACTGTTCGTCGAACTGTTCGTCGAACACCTTAGAACACCGTCGAACACCGTTAAAACCAATGGCAGGCAAACAAAAACACATAGAAACACATAGAAAACACCTGCAAAGGTGTCCAAAAGCTGACAAATTGCTCAGAAGACACTCTCTTTAAAAAAGCCGGCCGGCAAATTCAGCAGCGGCATACACCGGTACCCGACAATTTAGACAAGAAGGAATAGAGCATCACACATAGATTAGATAGATAGAAACATGTCAGTCACACATATAAGAAGCACAGTGACAGTGTTGGTTACTGCACTTGTCATTTAGTGTAAAGGATTTATTAAAAAAAATATTAGTGTTTTCATGCACCGTCTCTTTAAAAAAGCCGGCCGGCAATTCAGCATCTGTACCCGACAATTTAGAACAGAAAGAATAGAGCTTCACACATAGATTAGATAGATAGAAACATGTCAGTCACATATATAATAAGTACAGTGATAGTGTTGCTTACTGTACTTGTCATTTAGTGTAAAGGATTTATTTAAAAAAATAATAGTGTTTTCATGCACTGTCTCTTTAAAAAAGCCGGCCGGCAATTCAGCAGCGGTACCCGACAATTTAGAACAGAAAGATAGAGCATCACACATAGATTAGATAGATAGAAACATGTCAGTCACATATATATGAAGTACAGTGATAGTGTTGGTTACTGTACTTGTCATTTAGTATTAAAATAAAGGATTTATTATTAAAAAAATTGGCGTGGGGTTCCCCTTAATTTTAGGCTCTAGCGGAGGTTAAGCAGACGGCTGGGGCAGATGTTTGAAGCCTGGGAAGGGGGTAATACCCACGGAGCTTCCCAGGCTACTAATATCAGCCCCCAGCTGAATACATAGCCTTTACTAGCTATTAAAATGGGGGACCCCCCCAAAAAAATGACGTGGGGTCCCCCCTAATTTAATAGCTAGCAAAGGCTAGGCAGACAGCTGGGGGCTGATATTAATAGCCCAGGAAGGGAGCCATGAATATTGGCCCCCTCCCAGGCTAGAAACACCAGCCGTCAGCCGCCCCAGAAATGGCGCATTCATAGGATGCGCCAATTCTGGCACTTAGCCTCGCTCTTCCACGCTGCCCTGGTGCGGTGGCAGGGGGTAATAGGGTTGGGGTTGATGTCAGCTTATAATGCCAGCTGACATCAAGCCCAGGTTAGTAATGGAGAGGCGTCTATAAGACACCCCCATTACTAACCCCATAGTCAAAGTTAAAAAAAACACAAACACCCAGAATAAAGTCCTTTAATTGAAATAAAGACACAATCCTTTATTGTTCTAAATTAAACCATACTTACCATCACGCCCATTCCAGCTGAAGCCAACGATCTCCTGCAATAAAAGAAAAATAATAAAGCAACCTCATCCTTACCTTTCCATGGTTCCCACGACAGCTTCAGCTCTGCTACATCGAGATGACAGGCTGGACCGCAGCAGAACGCTGCCATCCAGCCTGTCATCCCGCAGACACTGAGAAGCGCAGGCTTGCTTGCGCTGCTCAGCGTCTCTCTGTGACGACATCCAGATGAGCCGAGTTCATGTCCTATGAACTCGGCTCACCTCATGCACGTCACTGACAGCGTGGGAAAATTCTCACGCTGAAGCGCTGATTGCAGGAGAATTTTCCCACGCTGTCAGTGAAATAATTAAGAAAAAAAGGGCTTCCCTATATTGTTGTGTCCGGCCAGGTACAAATAGGCAGCTGGTGAATGGGGGCAGCCCGTTCCTGCCTGCTGTACCTGGCTGGACACAAATATAGTGCGAAGCCCCACTTCAATTTTTTTAAATTATTTCAGGAAATTGACGTGGGGCTTCGCCCTGTTTTTGTGTCCAGCCAGGTACAACTAGGCAGCTGGGGGATGGAATCCGCAGCGCAGGGAGGCCCAAGCTTTCTGGGCCACCCCCGCTGCAAATTGCAGTCCGCAGCCACCCCGGAAAATGGCGTGTTCATAGAAGCGCCATCTTCTGGCGCTGTACCCAACTCATCCAGGGCCCTGATGCGGTGGCTCACTGGGTAATAAAGGGGTTAGGGCCAGCTTGGCATTATCAGCTGGCCCTAAGCCCGAAATTCATGGGGTCACGCCAATATTAGACATGACCACCATGAATTTCTAGTAAAGTATTTAAAAAAAACACAACACCCAGAAAAAATTCCTTTAATTGAAATAAACACACAATTCTTTATTGTTCTAAATTAAACCATACTTACCATCACGCCCATTCCAGCTGAAGCCAACGATCTCCTGAAATAAAAGAAAAATAATAAAGCAACATCATCCTTACCTTTCCATGGTTCCCACGACAGCTTCAGCTCTGCTACATCGAGATGACTGGCTGGACCGCAGCAGAACGCTGCCATCCAGTCTGTCATCCCGCAGACACTGAGAAGCGCAGGCATGCTTGCGCTCCTCACTGTCTCGCTGTGACGGCATCCAGATGAGCCGAGGTCATGTCCAATGAACTCGGCTCACCTCATGCACGTCACTGACAGCGTGGGAAAATTCTCACGCTGAAGTGCTGAGTGCAGGAGAATTCTCCCACGCTGTCAGTGATGTGCATGAGGTGAGCTCATGTCCAATGAACTCAGCTCACCTCCTGCACGTCACTGACAGCGTGGGAAAATTCTCCTGCAATCAGCGCTTCAGCGTGAGAATTTTCCCACGCTGTCAGTGACGTGCATGAGGTGAGCCGAGTTCATAGGACATGAACTCGGCTCATCTGGATGTCGTCACAGAGAGACGCTGAGCAGCGCAAGCAAGCCTGCGCTTCTCAGTGTCTGCGGGATGACAGGCTGGATGGCAGCGTTCTGCTGCGGTCCAGCCTGTCATCTCGATGTAGCAGAGCTGAAGCTGTCGTGGGAACCATGGAAAGGTAAGGATGAGGTTGCTTTATTATTTTTCTTTTATTGCAGGAGATCGTTGGCTTCAGCTGGAATGGGCGTGATGGTAAGTATGGTTTAATTTAGAACAATAAAGGATTGTGTCTTTATTTCAATTAAAGGACTTTATTCTGGGTGTTTGTGTTTTTTTTAACTTTGACTATGGGGTTAGTAATGGGGGTGTCTTATAGACGCCTCTCCATTACTAACCTGGGCTTGATGTCAGCTGGCATTATAAGCTGACATCAACCCCAACCCTATTACCCCCTGCCACCGCACCAGGGCAGCGTGGAAGAGCGAGGCTAAGTGCCAGAATTGGCGCATCCTATGAATGCGCCATTTCTGGGGCGGCTGACGGCTGGTGTTTCTAGCCTGGGAGGGGGCCAATATTCATGGCTCCCTTCCTGGGCTATTAATATCAGCCCCCAGCTGTCTGCCTAGCCTTTGCTAGCTATTAAATTAGGGGGGACCCCACGTCATTTTTTTGGGGGGGTCCCCCATTTTAATAGCTAGTAAAGGCTATGTATTCAGCTGGGGGCTGATATTAGTAGCCTGGGAAGCTCCGTGGGTATTACCCCCTTCCCAGGCTTCAAACATCTGCCCCAGCCGTCTGCTTAACCTCCGCTAGAGCCTAAAATTAAGGGGAACCCCACGCCAATTTTTTTAATAATAAATCCTTTATTTTAATACTAAATGACAAGTACAGTAACCAACACTATCACTGTACTTCATATATATGTGACTGACATGTTTCTATCTATCTAATCTATGTGTGAAGCTCTATTCTGTCTGTTATAAATTGTCGGGTACCGCTGCTGAATTGCCGGCCGGCTTTTTTAAAGAGACGGTGCATGAAAACACTATTATTTTTTTTGATAAATCCTTTACGCTAAATGACAAGTACAGTAAGCAGCACTTTCACTGTACTTCGTATATATGTGGCTGACATGTTTATATCTATCTAATCTATGTGTGAAGCTCTATTCTTTCGGTTCTAAATTGTCGGGTACAGGTGTATGCCGCTGCTGAATTGCCGGCTTTTCATGTTTCACTGTTGGCACTGTTCCCATCGATTTGGGCAATCACTGTAATGCCACAACCACCATGGCTGTGGCATTACAGTGAGTGGCAGACAATCCCTGCATGATTGGTGCTCTAAATAGCGCCAGACATGCAGGACACGCTTTTGGTGCACGAACAGTTATCGAACATAACCTCGAACAGCCGAATTTTTTGCAAATCGTTCGGGTTCGTCGAACAACTCGAACACCGCCCAAAACAGCTCGAATTTGAGATTGGCGAACAGTTCTAGTTGAACACCGCTCATCTCTACTGGCGAGCACATGAAGGGCTGTGCGGCCCTCCAAAGAAATGTCACCCCACACCATTACTGACCCACTGCCAAACCGGTCATGCTGAAGGATGTTGCAGGCAGCAGATCGCTCTCCATGGCGTCTCCAGACTCTGTCACGTCTGTCACATGTGCTTAGTGTGAACCTGCTTTCATCTGTGAAGAGCACAGGGCGCCAGTGGCGACTTTGCCAATCCTGGTGTTCTGTGGCAAATGCAAAGGGTCCTGCACGGTGTTGGGCTGTGAGCACCACCCCCATCTGTGGTCATCGGGCCCTCATACCACCTTCATGGAGTCGGTTTCTAACCGTTTGTGCAGACACATGCACATTTGTGGCCTGCTGGAGGTCATTTTGCAGGGCTCTGGAAGTGCTCCTCCAGTTCCTCCTTGCACAAAGGCAGAGGTAGCGGTCCTGCTGCTGGGTTGTTGCTCTCCTATGGCCCCCTCCACGTCTCCTGGTGTACTGGCCTGTTTCCTGGTAGCTCCTCCAGCCTCTGGACACTATGCTGACAGACACAGCTAACCTTCTTGCCACAGCTCGCATTGATGAGCCATCCTGGATGAGCTGCACTACCTGAGCAACTTCTGTGGGTTGTAGAGTCCGTCTCATGTTACCATGAGTGTGAAAGCACAACCAACATTCAAAAGTGACCAAAACATCAGCCAGAAAGCATTGGTACTGAGATGTGGTCTGTGGTCCCCACCTGCAGAACCACTCCTTTATTGAGGGTGTCTTGATAAATGCCAATAGTTTCCATCTATTGTCTGTTCCATTTGCCCAACAGCATGTGAAATTGATTGTCAATCAGTGTTGCTTCCTAAGTGGACAGTTTGATTTGACAGAAGTTTGATTTACTTGGAGTAATATTCTGTTGTTTAAGTGTTCCCTTTATTTTTTTGGGCAGTGTATGTTGTACAAATAGTAGTAGACAAAAAAACAGAAGCAAAACGGTAAAAACTATATACCCCTATGTATGTTAGCAACAGTTTGCATAGCATATAGATATTCACGTGAAATATATATGGCCAGAACACACAACATGTGCAAAATTCTACAGGATAACTATCTCTATATTGGCCACTATGTATGTTATATCAGAACGTCTATCATACATGACAGTTCACATATACTAGTAATAAATTGTAAAGGTGCAGAAGTGAGGGGTAATATGGTTATAATAATCCCCACAACCTATGAACACACAGTATATTTGCAGTAATTTGCATAGCACATAGATTGTCACATGAAATATATATGGCCAATACACATAATATGTGCACACGTTCTGTAAAATAGTTATCTCTATGATCACTATGATGTATTAGAACATCTATCATACATAACAGATTGTATACACTCGTAATAGATTATAAAGGTGCAGAAGCAAGGGATAATGTGATTATAGTAGTGCCCACAACCTATGCACATTCACCATGCAGCCATGAATACATATGATATATTCCAATATTGCATATATATTTTACATCAGTTAGTAAACACATTCATTACCTGTAGTCATGGTGCACAGAGAACAGAGGAGGTACTGAGCAGCCTCGACGTGATGCCTCCATCCCAATTTGCAGCTCTTAAAAATAAAAAAATAACAGTATCATTATAATGCTACCTGAATAAAAATAACCGCCCATGCTGTGCCCTAAATAAGCCATACATTGTGGCCCCTAAAAAACAATTGCTCCTTACTGTCCTTGCAGAATTTTTTTTTACCCCACATTGTCTTTCTTATGGTACATGACCTACACACTATTGACTCCTATAAAATATTCTCACCACCCTTATATTCTTTGACTACCACAGTGCCCTTGTGAAATATGACTGTCACACCACCCCTTATTAACTAAAACGTCACACTGTGCTCCTTTATGAATTATACCTACCACCCGTCCTCAATTATAAAATATGATCTCCATCTCTCTGCCCTCACTCCACACTGAACCCTCTCTTCACACTGTCCTCCCTATGCTGCCCCTCTCCATACTGAGCCCCCCACGCTGCCTCTCTCCGTACTGATTCCCCAATACTGCCTTTCTTCATACTGAACCCGCACAGTTTAACAGCATCTTGAGATGCAGAGTGGGTTTGAGTTTTAATTAATTCACATCTATTTTGCTTAGACATTTAAAGTTCCAAATTTTCTGCTGAAAAAAGTGAAGCAGTTAAAAAAATACAGTATTAAAATAACATGGAAACAGCCATACATTTCATTACATTTTTTGGATCTGGAAGTAAGGAGGAATAAATTTCCTGGATTTTTGGATAGTACTTTATATTATAAACATGTGGATAGAAATAATCTTTTGAGATGACATAGCACCCCAAAAATCGAGATAGATTTTTTTTTGAATACTCCAAAACAAGGATCTTTTCCTTGCCTTGGATGTAAAAATTGTACATCAATAATTTGTGGAGAGAATATCTGCCATCCAATGCAGAGACCTAAAATCCCATTGTTATACCTGTGAATGTAAAAATATGATGTATTTATTAAAATGTCATTCTGGCAAAGTCTATGTAGGGCAAACAAGAATGGATAGAATACGGATAAATGCACATAGGTCCGCAACATGGACCATGAATATACAGCATGCCGAGAAAAAAATGTCCAAACAGATAAAAACAACAGGATTAGGTAGAAAAAGGATCATGATGTGATAAAGGACAAAGAAAAGAAGTTTGGTAAACCACCATTGCCAAACATTTTTTTGAAGAGAGGCATTAGACCTTTGACTTATATTGGATGATTTTGGAAGAAATAGAGCGTGTTGATTACACAAAAATTAGAAGAGAGAATTCTCCAGAGGTGAATGCTGGAAGAAGGGAGTATGTATGCCTGCAAAGTGCCCAGGTGTGCTGTGCCTGAAGCAACCACTCCGTGCCGCATCTCATGGGCTATAAAGGACTGTGAATATTTTTGCACTTGGCATCTTATGTGGTGAATATATTGAAATCATATCTGTATATTTGCTTGCCTTTATGGAAGAAATTTTGTATGTGGCTTTGAAGCTTATATAAAATTGAAGAAATGTTTTGACTGAATCATTGTGTTCTGAGTGTAATTTATAAAGGGGGTTGTAAAGGTGAGTGTGAATTATTTTATCATAAGAAAGAAAAATGAGCTGCACTCACCAGTCCTTAAAAGCAGTATCTTTATTCCATAAGGATAAAAAGTCCGGCAAGCAGGGAGAGCGGGGAAGAAAAAAGCAGACTAAATTTTTGTTTATGACGCACCCAGGGGATGGGGAAACGACTCGGTGCCCGGGCCTTGTTGTTGCCTGATCTCGGGGGATGTCGCGGTGGCCGGCTCCCGGGCCCGTACCCTGGGGTCACTCTTAAAAGGAAAGGGGGGAAGTTATATGGGATAGGGGAATGTTCGTGACGCCACCTGTGGTGTCTGGTGAGGAACACCAGCGCTGCAACAGTCCTCTGAGGCCGGTGTTCAGGCAGCTTAGTTGGTGTGGCTCCCCACAGGTGGAGCGGGGCAGAGCCGCGGAGGAAAGAACAGACAGAGGCAGTAGTTGAAGTCATCCAAGTCTTTACTCACAGTGGTGTTTTCTCAGCTCAGAGCTTCTCTCTGCTGTCACATGGCGAGCTGCGGCCGCCAGGGTGGGGTTCAGCACACTCCAGGTAGTTCAGGAGCGCTTGACAGGACCCCCGCTCTAGTGTGTTCCTCTCCTGTTGAACTTCTTCCGCCTTGTGTCCCCCACTGAGTGAGTCCCGTACGGGTACTGCGATGTCCCTTGTGGGTAACGTGTAATTCCCGGACTGACTGGGTGCCCTTTTTGGTGACTGGTGGTGAGAACGTGGCGTAAGGCCGGGTCCCTCTGGATAAACTCAGATTAGGGCATACAGGTGGCGAATCTGCTCCGTCTGTATCCCCCTGGGATCCACTTAAGCCTCCGGACTTTTCCGACAGAGACGTGAAGTACAAAGTCAGATAATCGGGGACCGGTACCCCCTCTTGCGGCAGGGTCTCTCTGGCAGGGCCAGAGCCTGTGGAGCCTATCTCCTCTGCTCCCCTCCTGGGCCTTCTTGGTTGGACCCTAACCGGGGACAGAGCCGGTTATAACTCTGCCCCGACCCCCCATCTCGAGGCCTGAGACCGGGAACCGTGGACCCTCAGCCGGCAGCAGCATTGTGCTGACTTGCCATCCCAAAGACCCACGACCAAAGACCTTGTTATTAAGATGGCCTCCAGTTAAATAGAATTCTAATTAATTGCTTAAGCAAATGCTTCCTCTACCCTCACTCACTACGTGGTTCCCCCTAACTTTGGTTCCCCCCAACTCCTCCATTCAGGCCCAGGGCAGCACTATGGTGCTTTAGGCCCCCTTCAGAACTGGAGTGGTGTAGTGTTGAGTGTGTGGTTGGGGTCCTGTGTGGTACTCCATCCTTACCTGGGAGAGGAGATACCACACCTCATTCTGAGGTGAAGTACCCCTGTGGCGACTGAACCCTCAGGGGCGCCACATTTACCTGAAGCTTTTGATCCAGTGGATTTCAGAGTCAATTTTTTTAAAGCCTTCAGAAAGATACATCTTCACAAATTTTTTTCTAACAAAAAAAGTGACACCCGTGTTCATGCATCTCTTGAGTGTGAGACTCCTTGCAGTTCTGACATCCTTGGCTTTTATGTTAATGATCCTGCAGACCAGCATATAATGGATGATGAGCTTGTTTTGGCTAATTTGAATACCATTCCACCTGCTGATTTTGATGCTGATTTTGATGCTGATTATGAGGTTTTGTCTGACTTACCTGCCGGTAATGAGAATGCAGCCTTCACTGGCGGCATCTCGTCTTCTTTTCTACCTCCCACTAGTCCTGGTAATATTATTGACACCTTTCAGGATCGTGTTATCTGGGATGTTGAATCATTGATTTATGTACCCCTGCTTTATAATTTGTCACAAAATGAGAAATCGGCTTTGAATGAAATCAAATCTTGGAAGGATGTTGTTGTACGTAAAGCAGATAAAGGTGGTAAAATAGTATTACTTAATAGAGATTTTTATGTGGCAGAGTCATTGTCGCAATTGGCAGATTCCAATACTTATACACCTTTACCTAGTAACCCCACATTTAAAAATAAAAATCTATTGAGATCTTTATTAAGAAAATACATAGAGAAAGGCGTTCTATCTAAATCTACTGCTGAAAAGCTTCTGCCAGAATTCCCTTTGAGACCTTATTGGTATACTATACCAAATATTCATAAGTGTACCAAAATGCACCCAGGCCTCCCTATTGGCGAGATATATAGATTGGCTTTTAAAACTGTTTCTACTAAAAATACCTTCATTCATAAAGGACATCGATAGCTTTCTGGTTGCTCTAAAGGAGGTAAACTGGCAACCTGATTTTTCTCTATGTTCTATAGATGTTACCAGTTTATATACTCGCATCCCCAAATCACTAGGGTTGGAGGCAGTAAAAAAATTCCTGATACAGTCTAATAAAAGTGAGGAATTTTCCTCCTTTATTTTAGAAAGCCTTGATTTTGTGCTCTCAAATAACTGTTTTCAGTTCCAGAACCAATGGTACCGCCAGAATATTGGGACTGCGATGGGCACACCCGCAGTGTGTATCTATGCAAATATTTTTTTATCTTTTTTTGAAACGCAATTCATCATTTCCTGCAAAAATCCGTTTGTTAAGTATATTAGATCTTTTTTAAGATATATTGATGATATTTTCATCGTTTGGTCGGGTACCGCAGAAGATTTTACGGCTTTTTTCAGTTTTTGAGCACCGCAAATACAGCTAATATGAATTTTACTGCGAATTTTGGGTGACTTTTTCTTGATTTTCTGGACGTTTCCATTTCAATTGAAAATAATACTATTCACACAAAATTATTTAAAAAACCTTCAGCTCGTAACACTTTGTTACATTATAATAGTGCTCATCCAGTGCATACTAAATCTGGGGTTCCATACAGCCAATTTCTCCGTCTGCGTAAATTGAATACTTCTGACCAAACCTTTCTTGATCAGGCTTCAGAGTTGAAAAACAACTTTCTTGCTCGTGTTATCCTAGACATGAACTAAATACCGCATTTGAGAAAGCACAAAAATTTACACGCGATAGTCTTTTATCAAAACGCTATAAGTCATCCTTCCATCATGCACAAACGGCTACTAAAAGGTTTGTTTTTCATTTCAAACATAGTCCCATTAATGACACGATTAAAAAAGCCATTTTGAACAATTGGCATCTTTTGGAGTCTGATCCAGATTTATTATCAGTGGCCAAAAACAAACCTATAGTATCCTACATGCGTAGTCAGAATATAGGAGACTTAGTCAGTAAACACAGACTTCCAGTGGAATCTAAAAATTGGTTGCAGAAAAACATTCCCTCCGGGAATTTTAGATGTGGTTCTTGTTCTTTTTGTAATCTGTACCTCACGACTAATCTCTTGCGTATTGGCCCGATTACACATTTTGTTAAGGATTTCATTACCTGTAGGTCCAAAAATATTGTTTATGTAATTTTTTGTCCTTGTAATTTTTTTTTACATAGGGAAGACTATACGTTCTTTATTTATTATGATCAGGGAGCATTTAGATTCCCTAGAAACCCAAAAGGGCTCTAAAAGATTTATTAAGCATGTTACTGAATTTCATAATGCTAACCCTAAATCATTGAGATTTGCTGGCTTAGAACAGCTTCATTTTCCCAGTAGAGGCGGCAATCTGAATAAGCTGTTGCTTCAAATCGAAACTAAATGGATCATTCGCCTGAATGCTAATGGTCCATTGGGCTTAAATGATCATCTGGATTTTTCTATGTTTTTATGATTCTGTTCTGATTTGTGTTTTTTTATTTTGTGATCATAAGTTCTTGTTTAATTTGCATATAAAGGATGTGATGACATGTTTTGTGTGTAACACAGACCTGTAGAAGCGTCTTCACGCGAAACAGCTGTTGTCTGCTTTTTTCTTCCCCGCTCTCCCTGCTTGCTGGACTTTTTATCCTCATGGAATAAAGATATTGCTTTTAAGGACTGGTGAGTGCAGCTCATTTTTCTTTCTTATGGTTATTTTGGACTGTTTAAACTTTTTTATGAGCTTTTGCACCTGAAATGTTACCAAGTCCTATTTAGGTGTCTGCATTGTACATGTTCAGCTTTGCACTGACTATTGCAGCTGCTTGCAGGTGGTGCAGGTTTTTCACTTTCCTTGCTGTAAGGTGAATTATTTTATAGCTTCAAAGTATTCTGTGTGACTTTTTTTTTTAAGGGAACATGTATGGATAATTCTACTATTGAAAGTACTGGTATGGCTTAATAGGTCATAGAACAGCATTAAAAATATTACTTTTCTTGTAGCATTATGATGTACCATTGCTGAGATGTTGAAATTGAAAGAAACATGCAAATTAGTGTAGAAGTAGTTGATTCACTTTGAGTACATTGACATGCCCCCACTGCACCTCCTGGCTAATTTGCATGTGGCTTTGAAGCTTGATTTATCAGTCCTGGTATATATGTTTACTACAAGACAGGTGTCATTTTTATTGTTTATCTGCAACTTGTACACTTATTGTTTCAGGTTCTCTACAAATTTTTCAGAGAATAATTAACATTTTCCAGTTTTCAAGGGCACAATTTTTAATGCTTTATTACAAAACTGCTAACAATTAATCACTTGTAATAAAATCAATAAGGATAATGCGTTTTGATTATTTCAGCATTCTTAATCACAGCTATAAATTTTCTCCATCAATTTTTACCTTATATACAGTACAGACCAAAAGTTTGGACACACCTTCTCATTTAAAGATTTTTCTGTATTTTCCTGACTTTGAAAATTGTACATTCACACTGAAGGCATCAAAACTATGAATTAACACATGTGGAATTATATACTTAACAAAAAAATGTGAAACAACTGAAAACATGTCTTATATTCTAGGTTCTTCAAAGTAGCCACCTTTTGCTTTGATGATTGCTTTGCACACTCTTGGCATTCTCTTGATGAACTTCAAGAGGTAGTCACTGGAAATGGTTTTCACTTCACAGGTGTGCCCTGTCAGGTTTAATAAGTGGGATTTCCTGCCTTATAAATGGGGTTGGGACCATTAGTTGCGTTGTGCAGAAGTCTGGTGGATACACAACTAATAGTCCTACTGAATAGACTGTTAGAATTTGTATTATGGCAAGAAAAAAGCAGCTAAGTAAAGAAAAACGAGTGACCATCATTACTTTAACCCTTTAACAACATTAGACATACTAATACGCGTCTGTGCCCTGGGACTTAAGAGCCAGACCCGTATTAGTACGTCATCGCAATCGCGCGCGCACACACAGGTTGTGCGGGCGCGATCGCTGCCGGGTGTCAGCTGATTGTCACAGCTGACACCCGGTACTATGTGCAGGGAGCGGTCCAGCACATTAACCCCCGCAATGCTGCAATCGTAGTCGATCGCAGCATTGCGGTGGCAAGGGGAGGTGATCGCAGATACTCACCTCCTCTTCCGGCCTTTAGCGCTATCTGCCGTGGCTTCCAGGATGTTGCCATGATGACCTGATGTCGTCATGACAACATCCGGGTCACCAGACAACAGAAAGATTGTTTGGACATGCGCAGTGCATCTCCAAACTATCTTCTCCCTGTCCAGCGCTGACAGCCTGCATGGCACAGGGATGGTGCTGCATTCCTGTGCCATGCAGGCGATCAGAATAAAAAAAGTGAAAGTCCCAGAGTGGGACAGAGTAAAAAAGTGTAAAAACTGTCAGAAAGTGAAAAAAAAATAAAAAAAAATTGTAAAAATATAAAAAAATAAAAATAAAAAAAATAATCCACCAAAAATAAAAATATAATGTACCCATCAATAAATATTATTATAAAAAAAAAAAACAACAACAATAAAAGTACACATATTTGGTATCGCCCCGTCCGGAACAACCTGACCTATAAAACTGTCCTGCTAGTTAACCCCTTCGGTGAACACGGTAAAAATAAAAAAATAAAAAACGAATCAAAAAACAATGCTTTATCATCATACCGCCAAACATAAAATGGAATAGCACGCGATCAAAAAGAAGAATATAAATAAAAATGGTACCCCTGAAAACATCATCTCGTCCCGCAAAAAAAAAGCTGCCATACAGCTCCATCAGCCGAAAATAAAAAAGTTATAGCTCTCAGAATAAAGCTATGCTAAAAAATAATTTTTTCTATAAAATTGCTTTTATTATGTAAAAGTGCAAAACATAGAAAAACAATATAAATGTGGTACCGCTGTAAACGTACTGACCCGAAGAATAAAGCTGCCTTATCAATTTTACCACACGGGGAACAGAATAAAAAAAAACAAAAAAAACAATTCCTGAATTGTTGGTTTTTGCTTATTCTACCTCCCAAAAATCGGAATACAAAGCGTTCAAAAAATGTCACGTGCCTGAAAATGGCACCAATAACAACATCAACTCATCCCGCAAAAAACAAGCTGTCACATGACTGTCTGCCAAAATCTGGAAAAATTATAGCTCTCAAAATATGGCGATGCAAAAACTAGATTTTACAAAAAATGCGTCTTTTAGTGTGTGACAGCTGTCAGTCATAAAACCCCCATATGATTCTGGTATCACTGCAATCGCACCGACCCGAAGAATAAAGTCGTCTAATCACTTATACCGCACGAGGAACGGCGCAAAAAATAAACTCTCGGGTTAGGGTTGGGCTAGGGTTAGGGCTAGGGTTAGGGCTGGGTTTGGGGTTAGGGTTGTGATGGGGTTGGGATTTTTTTCAAAAGTAAGAAAAAAAGATGACGATATGGCGACTAGTGTTGAGCGCAAGTGCTCGCTACTTGAGTTTGCATTGGGTGCTCGGGTATGCATTGAGTATCGTGGGTATTTGAGTGACATGCTCGAGTCTCCGCCCCATATGCTTCGCGGCCAAAAAAACTTTGCGGGGATTGCCTGCCATGCACGAGCGATCCCCGCATGTTTTTTTTTGGGTGTCTAATAACCGTGAAACACGCGGGGCAGGGACTCGAGCATGTCTCTCGAGCACACGCAGTACATGGTGCATGCCTGAGTACCCGATGCAAACTCAAGTAGCGAGCACTTGCGCTCAAGACTAATGGCAACTTATTCAATATAATGACCTAATGTTATCAAATTCTGTGTCGTACCTCTGGGTTCAAAATTTTCACTATACACCTTAATAAAATCCTTGAGGGGTATAGTTTCAAAAATGGGGTCACTTGTGGGGGAGCTCCACTGTTTAGGCACATCAGGGGTTCTCCAAACGCGACATGGTGTCCGCTAACAAATTGAATGGAAAATCGGCTCAAATTGTTAGCGGACGCCATGTTGTGTTTGGAGAGCCCCTGCGTGCCTAAACATTGGAGCTCCCCCACAAGTGACCCCATTTTGGAAACTAGACCCCCCAAGGCACCTATCTAGATGCATAGTGAGCACTTGGAACCCCTAGGTGCTTCACAAATTGATTCGTAAAAATGGAAAAGTATTTTTTTTTCCACTTTTTCATTTTTATGAATCAATTTGTGAAGCACCTGGGGGTTCCAAGTGCTCACTATGCATCTAGATAGGTGCCTTGGGGGGTCTAGTTTCCAAAATGGGGTCACTTGTGGGGGAGCTCCAATGTTTGGGCACACAGGGGCTCTCCAAACGCAACATGGCGTCCGCTAACAATTTGAGCCGATTTTCCATTCAATGTTAGCGGACACCATGTTGCATTTGGAGAGTCCCTGTGTGCCCAAACATTGGAGCTCCCCCACAAGTGACTGCATTTTGGAAACTAGACCCCCCAAGGCACCTATCTAGATGCATAGTGAGCACTTGCAACCCCCAGGTGCTTCACAAATTGATTTGCAAAAATGAAAAAGTGTTTTTTTTTTCATTTTTACAAATCAATTTGTGAAGCACCTGGGGGTTCCAAGTGCTCACTGTGCATCTAGATAGGTGCCTTGGGGGGTCTAGTTTCCAAAATGGGGTCACTTGTGGGGCAGCTCCAATGTTTGGGCACACAGGGGCTCTCCAAACGTAACATGGTGTCCGCTAACAATTTGAGCCGATTTTCCATTCAGTTTGTTAGCGGACACCATGTTGCATTTGTAGAGTCCCTGTGTGCCCAAACATTGGAGCTCCCCACAAGTGACCCCATTTTGGAAACTAGACCCCCCAAGGCTCCTATCTAGATGCATAGTGAGCACTTGGAACCCCTAGGTGCTTCACAAATTGATTCGTAAAAATGAAAAAATGAAAAAAAAAACACTTTTTCATTTTTACGAATCAATTTGTGAAGCACCTGGGAGTTCCAAGTGCTCACTATGCATCTAGATAGGTGCCTTGGGGGGGTCTAGTTTCCAAAATGGGGTCACTTATGGGGGAGCTCCAATGTTTAGGCACATCAGGGGCTCTCCAAACGCAACATGGCGTCCGCTAGTTATTCAAGCAAATTTTACAATCAAAAAGTCAAATGGCGCTCCTTGCTTTCCGAGCCCTGCCGTGCGCCCAAACAGTGTTTTTTCCCCACATATGGGGTATCTGCGTGCCCAGGGGAAATTGCACAACAAATTTTGGGGTCCATTTTTTCTTGTTACCCCTGGGAAAATAAAAAAAATTGGGTCTAAAGTAACATTTTTGTGAAAAAAGTTAAATGTTCATTTTTTTCTTCCACATTCCAAAAATTCCTGTGAAGCACCTGAAGGGTTTATAAAGTTCTTGAATGTGGTTTTGAGCACCTTGAGGGGTGCAGTTTTTAGAATGGTGTCACTTTTGTTTTTTTTCTGTCATAAAGAGCTCTCAAAGTGACTTCAAATGTGATGTGGTCCCTAAAAAAATGGTTTTGTAAATTTTGTTGGAAAAATGAGAAATCGCTGGTCAACTTTTAACCCTTTTAGCTCCCTAACAAAAAAAATTTGGTTCCAAAATTGTGCTGATGTAAAGTAGACATGTGGGAAATGTTATTTATTAACTATTTTGTGTGACATATCTCTCTGATTTAAGGGAATAAAAATTCAAAGTTTGAAAATTGCAAAATTTTCAAAATTTTCGCCAAATTTCCGTTTTTTTCACAAATAAACGCAAGTGATATTGAAGAAATTTTACCACAATCATGAAGTACAATATGTCACGAAAAAACAGTCTCAGAATCAGGGGGATCCGTGAAGCATGGAGGAGGAGGTGTGATGGTGTGGGGGTGCTTTGCTGGTGACACTGTTGGGGATTTATTCAAAATTGAAGGCATACTGAACCAGCATGGCTACCACAGCATATTGCAGCGGCATGCTATTCCAGTGTTTAGTTGGACCATCATTTATTTTTCAACAGGACAATGACCCCAAACACACCTCCAGGCTGTGTAAGGGCTATTTGACCAAGATGGAGAGTGATGGGGTGCTACGCCAGATGACCTGGCCTCCACAGTCACCAGACCTGAACCCAATCGAGATGGTTTGGGGTGAGCTGGACCGCAGAGTGAAGGCAAAAGGGCCAACAAGTGCTAAGCATCTCTGAGAACTCCTTCAAGATTGTTGGAAGACCATTTCCGGTGACTACCTCTTGAAGCTCATCAAGAGAATGCCAAGAGTGTGCAAAGCAATCATCAAAGCAAAAGGTGGCTACTTTGAAGAACCTAGAATATAAGACATATTTTCAGTTGTTTCACACTTTTTTGTTAAGTATATAATTCCACATGTGTTAATTCATAGTTTTGTTGCCTTCAGTGTGAATGTACAATTTTCATAGTCATGAAAATACAGAAAAATCTTTAAATGAGGTGTGTCCAAACTTTTGGTCTGTACTGTACAACATCTTAATGATTAGATACAAAAAAGTATATACATATACAGTGCATTGTGAAAATATTTGGCCCCCTTGAACTTTTCTACCTTTTGCCACATTTCTTGCTTCAAACATAAAGAAGATATAAAATTTTAATTTTTTTGGGAAGAATCAACAATAAGTGGGACACAATCATGAAGTGGAACGAAATTTATAGGATATTTTAAACTTTTTTAACAAATTAAAAACTGAAAAGTGGGGCGTGCAATATTATTCGGCCCCCTTGAGTTAATACTTTATAGCGCCACCTTTTGCTGTGATTACAGCTGCAAGTCGCTTGGGATATGTCTCTATCAGTTTTGCACATCGAGAGGCTGAAATTCTTGCCCATTCTTCCTTGCAAAACAGCTCGATCTCATTGAGATTGGATGGAGGGCGTTTGTGAACAGCAGTTTTCAGCTCTTTCCACAGATTCTCGATTGGATTCAGGTCTGGAGTTTGACTTGGCCATTCTAACACCTGGATACGTTTATTTTTGAACCATTCCATTGTAGAAATGTGGCGAAAAGGTAGAAAAGTTCAAGGGGGCCAAATACTTTCACAATGCACTGTATATGTATATATATATATATATATATATATATACATATATATATATATATATATATATATATATATACAAAATTGCAGCAGCATACTGTGTGCCACAAGATATTGAATATGTACATTGCATATATGAAATTTAAACTTAATTACTTGTGTATATATAGTGGCTTGCAAAAGTACTCACCTATTTTGTTACTCTACAACCTGTACTTAATTATTTTTGTAGTCTGATTTGTGCTACGAAGCCCCTAAAAATTTCTAGTGCAAGCAATTACTTTCATAAGTCACATGTTTAGTGAAATGAAGTCCACCTGTGTGCAATCTAAGTGTCACATGGTCTGTCAGTATATACACACCTTTTCTGAAAGGCCACAGAGGCTGCAACAACATTAAGCAAGAGGCATCACTAACCAAAAAACACCATGAAGACCAAGAAGATCTCCAAACAAGTCAGGGGCAAAGTGATTGAGAAGTACAAGTCAGGGTGGGGTTATAACATTTTTTCCCGATCTCTGATGATCCCCCGGAGCACCATCAAACCCATTATCATCAAATGGAAAGAACATGGTACCTCAACAAACCTGCCAAGAGGGGGCCAGCCACCAAAACTTTGAGCCTGTGCAAGGAGGGCATTAATTAGAGAGGCAGCACAGAGACCAAAGGTATCCCTGAAGGATCTGCAGAGTTCCCAACCAGAGACTGGAGTGCCAGTCCATACAACCACAATAAGCCGTACACGCTATACAGGTTGCCTTTATGGAATAGTGGGCAGAAAAAAAAAGCTTTTACGTACATATAAAAATTGTAAGGCTCATTTTGAGTTTGCCAAAAGACACATGGGAGACTCCCCAAATGTATGGATGTGTATGGATGAAAGTGCTGTGGTCAAATGAGACCAAAATTTAACTTTTTGTCCACCAAACTAAATGCTATATCTGGCACCATACTAACACAGCTCATCACCCCAAGAACACCATTCCCACAGTGAAATATGGTGGTGGTAGCATCATGCTGTGGGGATGTTTTTCAGCAGCAGGGACATTGAAAATGGTCCGAGTCGATGGGAAGATGGATGTTGTGAAATACAGGGATATTCTTGAGCAAAACCTGTTTCAGTCTGTCAGTGATTTGAGACAGGGATGGAGGTTCATCTTCCACCAAGACAATGACCCAAAGCATACTGCTAAAGCAACACTTGAGTGGTTTAAGGGGAGTACATATGCTCATGCCAATTTTTTGTTATTTGATCCCATACATTTAATTTATGCCTATATTTTTCTCACTTCACTTCACCAACTTAGACTGTTTAGTGCTGATGCGTCACACACAAATCAGATTACAAAAATATTTAAACACAGGTTGTAATTAGTGTTGAGCCACCCCCGTAGTGTTCGAGTTCGGTTCGGTTCGTCGAACACCCGTGTGTTCGCCGAACTGTTCGTCGAACTGTTCGTCGAACACCTTCGAACACCGTTAAAACCAATGGCAGGCAAACAAAAACACATAGAAACACATAGAAAACACCTTCAAAGGTGTCCAAAAGCTGACAAACTGCTCAGAAGACACAACTAACACATGGAAAAGTGACAAGTACATATAGTCATGCGAAAAGAAAAGAGGTGGAGGAGTAAAAGGAGGGGGAGACACAGATATAGGCATGTCATGATCTTCTAAAATCCAAAAAGTGAGAAGCCGAGACGGCCAGTCCGCTCCTGCCCGTGCCACCTCCGTGTCGCCGGGTTTGTGCCAGAGCCGCGGTGAACCCTGACGGCCAGCCCCCCTCTCCCAATACTGGTGCCTGTCCGCTGGTGGGTCGAGAGAGCCCCCCTGTGGTGGAGGCAGCTCTAAGCTTTTTAATTTAAATTGTCCCTCTAATTTGAATGAATACACTTTAAATCCATTTACAAGGATCTATTGGAGGGCAAGTCTCATGCCAGCAGCCGCGTAATTCCAGCTCCAGTAGCGTCCACTAAAGCTGCTGCAGTTAAAAAGCTTTTATAAGGATCGAGCTCGGCTGTCCACCGCAAGGCATCCTAGTGCCAGTCCCAGCCCCTATGCCTTGGGGTGCCTCCTGATGCTCTTCACTAAGTATCCCGTGGTCCCGAAGCATTTCCTTTGAAAAAATTAAGTGTCCAAACTACAGGTGGTGTAGCTTGCTTAACAGCCGGGATAATCCGCTGACTAGCAGACACTGCTACTAGGCACAAAGTATTTCCTGGGCTAGATGCAGTTAAAAATTTGTAAGTATATACTCTCGTTGGATGCTGAGAAAGCATTCCATAGAGTCTCCTGGCACGCCATATATGATTCTCTTAAAAAGCTTGGGGTAGGGGTCTAGGGGACCCTTTTATAGCCAAAATCACGGCCCTGTATCACAATACGTCACCTAGGCTGAAGATAAATGGAACTGTAGCACCGAGGGCTCGGTTGCTACAGACGTATTGCACCTCACCCAGAGGTGTGATATCTCACTCTCAGATAAGGATGGAGTGTGGATCAGGACCCGACACCTGCATGCATTACACCACATTGCCGTGGGGCAGGGCGACCAATATGCCCCTGAGATGGGCACGACAGTCCCTGTCCCTGGCTGGAGTGGGGGGTGGGAACACTGAGGAAGGGGAACCCTGCAGTGCAGGAGCAGGGAGGAAGCAGTTCCTGGGTGCATTGAGAAGGGAGTATAAAAGGTGGGCACCATCTTAGTTCAGTGCAGAGAAGTCTGAGCAGAAGTGGCAGGGAGCAGGGGCTCTGCATGAGCTCTGCTCCGGAGGCGGGCCTAGTAACAGAGGCCCAGGCCTGCAAGAGGGAGAAGGAAGGAAGAGGAGCGGAGAAGGCTCCAGGAACGAGGAATGAAGGGATCCCAGGGGTGCGGACGGGCGAGTCGCCACCGCACGCCCGAATCCACCTGCGTGGAGGGGTCAGGCCAAAGGGGGAGACCGGTCCCCGAACTAGTGGAGGCAGGAAACGACCCTCAGCTAGAAACCGGAGGCTCTGACATTTTATGTGGCGCAGCCCCTTGCTCCACCCGCTAGGAAGGCACCACATAGGGTCAGGGAAACTGGCGCCAAGTTTACCAAGAGGAGGCCCGAGGCAGCCGGACAGAAGTGTTGGTAAGAAAGGCCAGACAAAGGACACACAAAGGGGGTCCTGTGAAGTGCTCCAAAGTTATCTGGGAGTTGTCTGGGCCCCTCACCTGGTGAGCACAGTACGACGTGGGCAGCCGTTACCTGCAGACGTGGTCTGGATAATAAGAACTGTGAGTAAAGGCCCTGAACTGCATCACTGACTCCGTGTCGTTACTGCTGCTGCCCTGCACCATCACCCCCATCCTCCGCATACACTGCCCTGAGGCTATACTCCTCCCGTGGGGAGTTATGCTACGCTCTGCTGCACCCACAACACCAGCCTTAGCGGTCTGCCCTGTAGCGGCGGTTCACTCTGACCGCAATCCACGGGTGGCGTAGTTGGACATTTAAACATCAAAACCACATAAATTGTTCCGCCACTGGTTTGACCGCCCTGAGCCACGGAACCGGATCGCCGCCACGAAGACTACAACTACCAGCATCCACCAAAAAGGGTCCGGCTCCGGGTGTCCCAAGGCCCAGGGGGTGCGTCAGAACATTTTCATCACCTTTCACAATCACCAATGGGACAAGGCAGGGATGTCCTCTGTCCCCTCTCTTATACATCCTAGTGACGGAGCACCTGCTCTCATCAATTCGCCATAACCCCAATATTAGGTGGATTGAGGTGGGAGGCACCGAGTACAAGTGCTCTCTATTTGCTGATGATGTCCTAGTATATATCACTCAATCACATATATCCATCCCTGCTGTTATGGCTGAAATAGATCACTTTGTTACATGGTAAAATTTTAAAATCAATGCAGCGAAGTCTGAGGCCCTCGATGTCTCCCTCCCTAAATCCATATAGGATTCCATCCAGTCCAACTTTCCCTTTGCCTGGCCCTCACAGGGTATCAAATACTTAGGAATTCCTATTCATAGAGACCTCTCCCATCTATGTTATCTTAATTTTGGGCCCTTTATTGAACAATTCCATACAGACCACGGTTGGCAAGTTGGAACTGTGAGATTCACTACGTGCACCACTGGTATTTTGTGGAAAAGCACATGTAAGATTCTGCAACAGTCTCTGCTGATACTCCTGCATGCGTGCATCCCTTTCTATGCAGGAATAATTTCTGCAAATTTACTTTTGTACCGGGGATCTAACAGTGTGGCAACCCAGTAGTCAGGATTATTTCTAATTCTCACAATTCGAGGGTCATGTTGCAGGTAGTGCAGCAAGAAGGCACTCATGTGTGTTGCGCATCCAGGAGCACCAAGTCCCTGTTGTGTTGGTGGCGAGGTAACAATCATGCTTCCTTCCTCTGTCCTCTCCCCCCAACCTCGCACAACAGAAATGTGATCAAGGTCTCCCTCATCTGATGAGTCTTCCATCAGTTCGTCCTCCACTTCTTCCTGGGCTCCTGCACCTTCCTCACTAGTTTGGCTGCTACCATGCGCCCTGGTAAAATCATCTCCCCCACCCTCACATGCCTGCCGCCCTGGTGCTGCCGACCGTCTGGACCTTGCAGATGTTAGCCCTTCCGCATACAACTCCTCCTCCTCTACTTCCTCCACCTCCTCTTGTGCCACCACCTGACTCCGAATTCTGTTTAACATGTGCTCCAGCATGTAAATCACCGGAATAGTCATGCTGATAATGGCATCGTCAGCACTAAACATCTTCGTCGCCATTTCAAAACTGTGCAGAAGGGTGCATAGGTCCCTGATCTGAGACCACTCCTCCAGCGTGATTTGCCCCACCTCTGAATCTCGTTGGCCCAGGCTATACGTCAGAACGTATTGCACCAGGGCTTGTCGGTGCTGCCACAGTCGCTGCAACATGTGCAGAGTTGAATTCCACCGGGTAGGCACATCGCATTTTAGCCGGTGAAGTGGCAGGCCCAACGACTTCTGTAGAGATGTAAGTCGCTGAGCTGCGGGATGCGAACGGCGGAAGTGAGCACACAGCGACCGTGCCCTCTGCAGAAGACCATCTAGTCTGGGATAGTGGGCTAAAAATTGCTGGACAACCAGGTTCAACACGTGAGCCATACAAGGCACGTGTGTGACATTGCCCCGGCGAAGGGCCGCACCCAGATTTGCAGCATTGTCGCACACGGCCTTCCCTGGTTTCAGGTCCAGTGGAGACAACCATTCATGAAATTGGTTCTCCAGAGCTGACCACAACTCCTCAGCTGTGTGACTCACATTTCCCAGACATTTCAATGTAAAAACCGCCTGATGACGTTGAGCCCTACTGCCAGCATAGTAAGGAGGTGTGCAGGATCCCTTCTGCGCAGTTAGAAAGCTTGTGGCATGACCAGACAGGCTTTGGGTGCAGGTGGAAGACCGAGAGGAGGTTGAGGAGGCAGAAGCAGTGGAGGAAAAATGACATAAAGAGGATTGACGCACAACTCGTGGGGACGGCAAGACTTGGACAGCAGCCCCTTGTCCTGCTGTCACCATAGTTACCCAGTGCCCAGTCAGCTACATGTAACGCCCCTGTCCATGCCTACTCGTCCAAGTGTCTGTGGTGAAATGCACCCTGTCACACACAGAGTTTCTCAAAGAAGCGGTGATGTTGTGTGCGACATGCTGGTGGAGCGCAGGCACACCTTTCTTTGAGAAGTAGTGCCGACTGGGCATCTGGTACTGGGGCACTGCGACGGACATAAGGTCTCGAAAATCCTCTGTGTCCACCAGGCGGAAAGGCAGCATTTCTGTAGCCAAGAGCTTGCAGATGGTGAAATTCAACCTCTTAGCTTTCTCATGGCTAGGAGGAAATGGTCTTTTACTTGTCCACATCTGAGGGACCGAGGGCTGGCTATTGTGCTTAGACGGGGTTGATAAGGGTGTCCCCGGCAAACTGCCGGTCTGTGAGGAAGATGCAGGCGGACATGTTAGGTTGCCTTGATCCAAAGGTGGTGCTATCGATGTCGGACAGCGCTCAAGACCAGCTGGTGTTACCACCTCCAAAGAAAATGATGACCTGCCAATCACGCTGGCTGTTGCGGGTAAAGAGGTGGCAGGTCTGCGCCCCAAAACAGGTGTGACTGCTGTCCCCCCAGTCACAGAGGATGAAGAGGCCGCGGATGCACAAGATATGGCAGACGGTGGTTGGCCCGGCCGGCTAGACCGCATTGTAGCACACTGAGCTTCCCACTGCAACTTATGCTTCATGTCCATGTGCCGGTTCATGCATGAAGTACTCAAACTATGTATTTTTTGGCCTCTACTTAGCTTTTGCTGACAAATGTTACAGATAACACGAGTTGGGTCATCTTTATCGATCTGAAAAAATGCCCAGGCTATGCAAGGCTTAGCACCCATGCGACCTGAAGAGCCACCACGACTTGTGGTGAGAGGCAGAGTTGTGTTTGAGGATGCAGTTGTTGACGTGCTTCCAGTACTACGTCTCTGTCCAGGAAGGCGCAACCTGACCTCGTCGTCACTAGCATCTTCCTCCACCTCCTCTGCTGACCTCATCTCTTGGCTGACTGTGGGTTGACAGTAAGTGGGATCTCCGACCTCATCATCATCACCCTGTGCGTTATCACACCCGTCGTCCTCAGAGCCAACCTGTTCCTGCCCTGACAAAAAACTAAAGTTGTCGCTCCAATCAGGTATTTGAGTCTTATCATCGTCTTCCTCATTGTCTCCACCAACAGGAGTTACAGTTTGGGAATGAGGGTCTACATTATGGTCAGAACCTTCTGCGTCTGGTCCTGGATCCGACTCATAAAGATTCTGGGCATCAGTGCAGATCATTTCCTCGTCTGGATTCACAGAAGCGCTGGAGTCGACCTCTGATTCCCAGGCTATAGTATGAGTAAACAGCTCTGCAGACTCAACCATCTGTTCTACCTCATACTCAGACGGGCAGCTGGAGATTTGGGAGCTGTGAGGAAGCAAGTGCGATTTGGGTGACACCTTTGAGGACTGAGTATTTGTGATGTTGAAGTTGATGTGGAGGAGAGCCCACTTAAAGGAGCACTTGATATCCGTTGAAGCACCTGCTGTTTTTGTGCCTCATCTGGAATTTGTAGCGATTGGCGTGGCCGTAAGAAAGGGATCTTATCACATTGTCCGCTAAAAGAAGTAGACATTTTAGTTTGGCTGGAAGATGGTCTTTCTTCTGCACCTACCCCACGGACACAACCTTTTTTCCCCTTCCCAACACGCCTATTCCCCTTTCCACCAGCAGCAGGCCTTTTTCCACTCATTTTGGTGGTTAACTAATTCACAACTCTGGAGTTGTTTGCACAAAAAAACAATGGATGGTAACCGAGCAGAGCTGAGTGGCCAAACTGTGGTATTAGGCCAAAACCATTGGCTGGGTTAGATGCAGAAAAAAATTATTTTTAATTTGCAACCTGATGGAGGTCAGTATAGATGGACTAATAGACCAAGTCCCACACACTGCTAGAAGCCCAAATATTTTTTCAGAGCTAGATGCAGAAAAAAATTCTTTTTAATTTGCAACCTGATGGAGGTCAGTATAGATGGACTAATAGACCAAGTCCCACACACTGCTAGAAGCCCAAATATTTTTTCAGAGCTAGATGCAGAAAAAAATTATTTTTAATTTGCAACCTGATGGAGGTCAGTATAGATGGACTAATAGACCAAGTCCCACACACCGCTAGAAGCCCAAATATTTTTTCAGAGCTAGATGCAGAAATTTTTTTTATTCAATTTGCAACCTGATGGAGGTCAGTATAGATGGACTAATAGACCAAGTCCCACACACTGCTAGAAGCCCAAATATTTTTTCAGAGCTAGATGCAGAAAAAAATTATTTTTAATTTGCAACCTGATGGAGGTCAGTATAGATGGACTAATAGACCAAGTCCCACACACTGCTAGAAGCCCAAATATTTTTTCAGAGCTAGATGCAGAAAAAAATTATTTTTAATTTGCAACCTAATGGAGGTCAGTATAGATGGACTAATAGAACAAGTCCCACACGCTGCTAGAAGCCCAAATATTTTTTCAGAGATAAATGAAGAAAAAAATTATTTTTAATTTGCAACCTGATGGAGGTCAGTATAGATGGACTAATAGACCAAGTCCCACACACTGCTAGAAGCCCAAATATTTTTCAGAGCTAGATGCAGAAAAGAATTATTTTTAATTTGCAACCTGATGGAGGTCAGTATAGATGGACTAATAGACCAAGTCCCACACACCGCTAGAAGCCCAAATATTTTTTCAGAGCTAGATGCAGAAAAAAATTATATTCAATTTGCAACCTGCTGGAGGTCAGTATAGAAGGACTAATAGAACAAGTCCCACACACTGCTAGAAGCCCAAATATTTTTTCAGAGCTAAATGAAGAAAAAAATTATTTTTAATTTGCAACCTGATGGAGGTCAGTATAGATGGACTAATAGACCAAGTCCCACACATTGCTAGAAGCCCAAATATTTTTTCAGAGCTAGATGCAGAAAAAAATTATATTCAGTTTGCAACCTGATGGAGGTCAGTATAGATGGACTAATAGAATGATGCTATGCCCAAAAGATTTTACTTCACTAGGTGCAGTAAAAAAATTGGTATTCTATACACAGGTGGTATATCTTGCAACACAGATAGGCTACTCCACTGACTAACACACTCTTCAATAGGCCAAAAAGGATTAGCTTTGCTAGATTCAGCCAAATGCTGTGAAAAAAACTTGCACAGCACTGGCACAGACCTGCCTGGCAAAAACTGATAGGAACTGATGTAACCTAGTCCTGAAAAGGACTCCAATTACAATTAGTCTTTACTCCCACAATCTATCTATTTAAGAGCACAGACCTGCCTGATAAAAGTCATAGGAAATGCTGTAACCTAGTCCTTAAAAGGACTGCAATCACAACTATTCCCTACTCCCAAGCTATCTGTATATTTGTGCGAAAATTGGCTTGAAATTAACAAGGTATAGCGCACACAGCAACAGCGGTGCCGTCTAACACGCAGCTGCAGCAGTGAGAAAATGGTGGCGACGGGGAAAATGGCTTGGTCTTATAGGGCAAGGACATGTGACATACAATGCCAATGACACATGCCCTTGCTTGTGTGAAAAAAAGCACTTCGCTCCGTGTGTGCGCTGCTGATAGGCTGACAGATTGCACCTCCCCACTGCAAATGCGGGAAAGAGAAAAAAAAATGGAGATCTTCATTGTTCCTGCAGAGATCCATCCCCTGCCCCTCCCCCCGCCCCGCTGTACACTCAAACTGCGTATTAACATTAATTTTCATCATTACTGAGAAAAAATCCAGTTATGATTTTGGTGCACGAACAGTTATCGAACATAACCTCGAACAGCCGAATTTTTCTCAAATTGTTCGTGTTCGCCGACCGGCTCGAACACCGCCCAAAACAGCTCGAATTTGAGATTGGCGAACAGTTCGAGTAGAACAACGCTCATCTCTAGTTGTAATGTAACAAAATAGGTAAAAGGCCAAGGGGGTGAATACTTTTGCAAGACATTGTATATAGAAGTAATTCAGTTTAAATTTCATATATGCAGACTTGAAGAATACTGTTCACCACAGGAAACAATTTAACTTGAAGGAGCTGGAGCAGTTTTGCATTGAGGAATGGGCAAAAATTCTAGTGGCCAGATGTGGAAAGCTCATAGAGACTTATCCACAGTGACTTGCAGCAGTAATTGCCGATAAAGGAGGCTCTACAAAGTACTGACTTTAGGGGGCTGAATAGTTATGCACACTGAAGTTTCAGTTATTTTGTCCTACTTGTTGTTTGCTTCACAATAAAAAGAAAACCAAACGTTCACATTTGTAGGCATGTTCTTTACCACTGATGCAAACCTTCAAAAAAACAGTGACATTCCAGGTTCTGAGTTAGCAAAACACAAAAAATGCCAAGGGGAGTGAATAATTTCCAAAAGCCACTGTAAACTATTCAAAAATTGAACTACAGTACCAGTACCTAGTGTTGACATTAGCCAATATGGGTGTGCCACTGCCCACCAGCTGCAAAAAGAAGTACTTTTCTTTGAAGGGAAAAAAACTGCAAATTTAAAAGACGGGTAGGATATAGCATTAGTTAAATCAGCTTTAGGGCTCATGCAGAATATAAATTGGATTTCTCCCCAACACTGACACGACTTGGGGCAATGAGATTTTTTAGAGGTCTGTTCTTTCTAAACACAATGCTGTGGCTCTTGGGTATATCTACCGAAAGAACTGGATCATTCCCTAAGAAGAATCCCATAAAATCGTTAGAAACTTTCTAAAAAAGTATTGGTTCATTACTTGCTGTTTGTATATTTCTATTCTTTGAATGGCTTGTGTACCCTTATTATTCCCTCCTGTATCATATTGTTAATTTGTATTCACACCCAATACTTCTAGTTGTTATTATGTTATATGTATCTTTAAATAAAGAAGTACTATTAAAAAAAATAAAAAAAATGGAACATGCACTATGTTCTTCTGAGCCTCGGATGAGAATAACCCATTCAAGTCTATTGGTATGTAAAAAAAAATGGATCCCACACAGAACATCTGAGTGGCATCCGATATTTACGGATACATTTCTATTACAAAGCTAGGAAGATGTATATGATCATGTACATTTTTGAATGTAGATGTATGAAAATGGATCTCACATGGATGTCACATGGCATCACATGGATGTAAAAAATGAACATACGGATGGCACACAGATGAAAATCAGATGAAAATCACCCCAATTTTCTGGATAAAATTCAGACAATTTTTCATATGCTCATTTGCAGCGAGCCTTAAACTTATAAGAGGAGTGCTCATCCATCTAGGGAGAAAGTCACTATCCTCAATTGTATGCTACAGAAAAAAAACAAAAACTGTCTTAACCATTTTCAAGTTCCTGATTGCTAATAACACATTAAGACACTAATAGAACATATTAGTTAAGTAGAAGACAAATATTCATGAAGTTTTCCTTATTTGTAATTTTATCTTTACAAATATTCATTAGTCTTCAGAGTCTTTGGAGTTGTAAAATTAGATTAATAGAGTATTGGATTTCCGACCCCCCTCCTACCCATACTGTCTGGAAGGGAACACCTTGAGGCGGGAAACAAACATATTGATCCTGTACTTCTCCTTATTTTTACATCACATAAAATAAGGTCACACCATAATTCTTCAGCTTTGAAGAAATGATTTGCCAATCATGAAATGTAAACTTCATTTCTCATTTGGATGCTATGAGAATATGCAGCAAACCTTGTGCCAGCAAACAGTGAAATGCACAATCATAGCACAGTTGGTGGAAACCAGAATGCTATCTGCCCACGACATGTGTTTCCTTAATTTTATTCATTTTAATAGATCGTGCCAATTTAGGAGTAATAAAGAGAAACAAGGCTTTAAAAATATATTAAGACAATTTAATTAAGAATAGAAGTGTAGAAGGGGGTGTGTCGGATTTATGCTTTAATTATTGAATAATCTACAAGTTGGAAACAAATGCTATTGTCAAACTTTTATAAATATTCTGTTGTTTTCCCTCAGTCCTGTTCATTGACAGAAGCAGCTGTATACATAATAATAATAATAATTTTTATTTATATAGCGCCAACAAATTCCGCAGCACTTTACAATTAAGTGGGGACATGTACATGTGTCACCCTGGCCTGGATGCCACAAAATGTATTAAAGCTGTGTCTGAGAGCAAGGGGGAGGTTCTCTAGTCAGGGGAACATTAGCATGCAATGCCTCCTGTCTCAGGCCAGTAGGGGGAGCAGGCTGCCCCTATAAAAGCTGGTGCTGGGGGCAGGGTTAGGGAGAACTTGATGACCTGTCTCAGGACTGAGACTTGTCCCAGAGCAGAGCAGGGACAGACAGTTGTATTGCACCTAAGAGGAGGTGTGGCAGGAGGAGAGCCACAAGCCAGAGACAAGAGGCGAAGTGAGCCTGTCTTGGCAGATAACGGACTTAATTTACCAGACTTTGGTGTCTGAGGCTGGGAGGATTCCACATTCTCCAGCAGATAACCAGTCCGCAGGGGACTGTATATTCCTTGGCCTAAGAAGCCTGGAGGCCCTGCCACAACAGAAGGGACCAGCAAAGCCGTACAAGGCTGGGAGCAGAAAGGAACCCACGTCGCAGGCCATACAGGCGAGAATACACGGAAAGCTCAGAAACGTGGGCTGTTACCCTATAACGAGGAGATAGCCAGAAGGAGCACAGAAAGCACGGTAGGCCTGCACCCTCACCCTGACTAGGACCAATTTCCCCGTTGCTCTCAGACATCCAGGTCCCCTCCTAGCTGGGACTGTTTGTGGGTCAATTTACCTGTTCTAGTAAAGACCCTGGACTGCAACCTGTTGTCTGCGTGCTCCTTGCTCCTCCAGCACTATCGGCACTGGGACTCTCACTACCATCACTCTCAACATCCACTACACTGCCCTGGGGCCGCACTCTTCCCGTGGGGAGTCACACCATCCCAGCTGCATACATCATCAGCCCCAGCGGTCTGCCTTGCAGCGGCGGTTCCTAATGACCGCAAATCCACGGGTGGCGTAGTCGGACATAATCAATAGCTAGAGATGAGCGGTGTTCGACTAGAACTGTTCGCCAATCTCAAATTCGAGCTGTTTTTGGTGGTGTTCGAGTTGTTCGATGAACCCGAATGATTTGCAAAAAATTCGGCTGTTCGAGGTTATGTTCGATAACTGTTCGTGCACCAAAAGCGTGTCCTGCATGTCTGGCGCTATTTAGAGCACCAATCATGCAGGGATTGTCTGCCACTCACTGTAATGCCACAGCCATGGTGGTTGTGGCATTACAGTGATTGCCCAAATCGATGGGAACAGTGCTCACAGTGAAACATGAAAAGCCGGCAATTCAGCAGCGGCATACACCGGTACCCGACAATTTAGAACCGAAAGAATAGAGCTTCACACATAGATTAGATAGATAGAAACATGTCAGTCACACATATAAGAAGCACAGTGACAGTGTTGCTTACTGTACTTGTCATTTAGTGTAAAGGATTTATCAAAAAAAATAATAGTGTTTTCGTGCACCGTCTCTTTAAAAAAGCCGGCCGGCAATTCAGCAGCGGTACCCGACAATTTATAACAGACAGAATAGAGCTTCACACATAGATTAGATAGATAGAAACATGTCAGTCACATATATATGAAGTACTGTGACAGTGTTGCTTACTGTACTTGTCATTTACTGTAAAGGATTTATTAAAAAAAATAATAGTGTTTTCATGCATCGTCTCTTTAAAAAAGCCGGCCGGCAATTCATCATCTGTACCCGACAATTTATAACAGACAGAATAGAGCTTCACACATAGATTAGATAGATAGAAACATGTCAGTCACATATATAATAAGTACAGTGACAGTGTTGGTTACTGTACTTGTCATTTACTATTAAAATAAAGGATTTATTATTAAAAAAAATTGGCGTGGGGTTCCCCGTAATTTTAGTCTCTAGCGGAGGTTAAGCAGACAGCTGGGGCAGATGTTTGAAGCCTGGGAAGGGGGTAATACCCACGGAGCTTCCCAGGCTACTAATATCAGCCCCCAGCTGAATACCTAGCCTTTACTAGCTATTAAAATGGAGGACCCCCCCCAAAAAAAATGACGTGGGGTCCCCCCTAATTTAATAGCTAGCAAAGGCTAAGCAGACAGCTGGGGGCTGATATTAATAGCCCAGGAAGGGAGCCATGAATATTGGCCCCCTCCCAGGCTAGAAACACCAGCCGTCAGCCGCCCCAGAAATGGCGCATCCATAGGATGCGCCAATTCTGGCACTTAGCCTCGCTCTTCCACGCTGCCCTGGTGCGGTGGCAGGGGGTAATAGGGTTGGGGTTGATGTCAGCTTATAATGCCAGCTGACATCAAGCCCAGGTTAGTAATGGAGAGGCGTCTATAAGACACCCCCATTACTAACCCCATAGTCAAAGTTAAAAGAAAACACAAACACCCAGAATAAAGTCCTTTAATTGAAATAAAGACACAATTCTTTATTGTTCTAAATTAAACCATACTTACCATCACGCCCATTCCAGCTGAAGCCAACGATCTCCTGCAATAAAAGAAAAATAATAAAGCAACCTCATCCTTACCTTTCCATGGTTCCCAGGACAGCTTCAGCTCTGCTACATCGAGATAACAGGCTGGACCGCAGCAGAACGCTGCCATCCAGCCTGTCATCCCGCAGACACTGAGAAGCGCAGGCATGCTTGCGCTCTGCAGTGTCTGGCTGTGACGGCATAAAGATGAGACGAGTTCATGTCCAATGAACTCGGCGCACCTCATGCACGTCACTGACAGCGTGGGAGAATTCTCCTGCACTCAGCACTTCAGCGTGAGAATTCTCCCACGCTGTCAGTGACGTGCATGGACATGAATGAGCTCACCTCATGCACGTCACTGACAGCGTGGGAGAATTCTCACGCTGTAGCGCTGAGTGCAGGAGAATTTTCCCACGCTGTCAGTGACGTGCATGAGGTGAGCTGAGATCATTGGACATGAATGAGCTCACCTCATGCACGTCACTGACAGCGTGGGAAAATTCTCCTGCACTCAGCGCTTCAGCGTGAGAATTTTCCCACGCTGTCAGTGACGTGCATGAGGTGAGCTCATTCATGTCCAATGAACTCAGCTGACCTCATGTACGTCACTGACAGCGTGGGAGAATTTTCACGCTGAAGTGCTGAGTGCAGGAGAATTCTCCCACGCTGTCAGTGACGTGCATGAGGTGCGCCGAGTTCATTGGACATGAGCTTGTCTCATCTTTATGCCGTCACAGCGAGACACTGAGGAGCGCAAGCATGCCTGCGCTTCTGAGTGTCCGCGGGATGACAGGCTGGATGGCAGCGTTCTGCTGCGGTCCAGCCTGTCATCTCGATGTAGCAGAGCTGAAGCTGTCGTGGGAACCATGGAAAGGTAAGGATGAGGTTGCTTAAAAAAAAAATTGATGTGGGTCTTCGCCCTATATTTGTGTCCAGTCAGGTACAGCAGGCAGGAACGGGCTGCTCCCAACCACCAGCTGGCTATTTGTACCTGGTTGGACACAACAATATAGGGAAGCCCTTTTTTTCTTAATTATTCCATGAATTTCATGAATTTAAAAAAAAAATGCGTGGGGCTTCGCCCTATTTTTGTGCCCAGCCAGGTACAACTAGGCAGCTGGGAGCTGGAATCCGCAGCGCAGGGAGGCCCAAGCTTTCTGGGCCCCACCCGCTGCAAATTGCAGTCCGCAGCCGCCCCAGAAAATGGCGCGTTCATAGAAGCGCCATCTTCTGGCGCTGTACCCAACTCATCCAGGGCCCTGGTGCGGTGGCTCACTGGGTAATAAAGGGGTTAAGGCCAGCTTGGCATTATCAGCTGGCCTTAAGCCCGAAATTCATGGGGTCACGCCAATATTAGACATGACCACCATGAATTTCTAGTAAAGTATTTAAAAAAAACACAAACACCCAGAAAAAAGTCCTTTAATTGAAATAAACACACAATTCTTTATTTTTCTAAATTAAACCATACTTACCGCCACGCCCATTCCAGCTGAAGCCAATGATCTCCTGCAATAAAAGTAAAATAATAAGCAACATCATCCTTACCTTTCCATGGCTCCCACGACAGCTTCAGCTCTGCTACATCGAGATGACAGGCTGTACCGCAGCAGAACGCTGCCATCCAGTCTGTCATCCCGCAGACACTGAGAAGCGCAGGCTTGCTTGCGCTACTCAGTGTCTGGCTGTGACGGCATCCAGATGAGCCGAGGTCATGTCCAATGAACTCAGCTCACCTCATGTACGTCACTGACAGCGTGGGAAAATTCTCACGCTGAAGCGCTGAGTGCAGGAGAATTTTCCCACGCTGTCAGTGACGTACATGAGGTGAGCCGAGTTCATTGTCGGCTCATCTGGATGCCGTCACAGTCAGACACTGAGGAGCGCAAGCATGCCTGCGCTTCTCAGTGTCTGCGGGATGACAGGCTGGATGGCAGCGTTCTGCTGGGGTCCAGCCTGTCATCTCGATGTAGCAGAGCTGAAGCTGTTCTGGGAACCATGGAAAGGTAAGGATGAGGTTGCTTTATTATTTTTCTTTTATTGCAGGAGATCGTTGGCTTCAGCTGGAATGGGCGTGATGGTAAGTATGGTTTAATTTAGAACAATAAAGAATTGTGTCTTTATTTCAATTAAAGCACTTTATTCTGGGTGTTTGTGTTTTTTTTTTAACTTTGACTATGGGGTTAGTAATGGGGGTGTCTTATAGACGCCTCTCCATTACTAACCTGGGCTTGATGTCAGCTGGCATTATAAGCTGACATCAACCCCAACCCTATTACCCCCTGCCACCGCACCAGGGCAGCGTGGAAGAGCGAGGCTAAGTGCCAGAATTGGCGCATCCTATGGATGCGCCATTTCTGGGGCGGCTGACGGCTGGTGTTTCTAGCCTGGGAGGGGGCCAATATTCATGGCTCCCTTCCTGGGCTATTAATATCAGCCCCCAGCTGTCTGCCTAGCCTTTGCTAGCTATTAAATTAGGGGGGACCCAACGTCATTTTTTTGGGGGGGTCCTCCATTTTAATAGCTAGTAAAGGCTAGGTATTCAGCTGGGGGCTGATATTAGTAGCCTGGGAAGCTCCGTGGGTATTACCCCCTTCCCAGGCTTCAAACATCTGCCCCAGCTGTCTGCTTAACCTCCGCTAGAGACTAAAATTACGGGGAACCCCACGCCAATTTTTTTTTAATAATAAATCCTTTATTTTAATACTAAATGACAAGTACAGTAACCAACACTGTCACTGTACTTATTATATATGTGACTGACATGTTTCTATCTATCTAATCTATGTGTGAAGCTCTATTCTGTCTGTTATAAATTGTCGGGTACAGATGCTGAATTGCCGGCCGGCTTTTTTAAAGAGAGTGCATGAAAACACTATTATTTTTTTAAATAAATCCTTTGCAGTAAATGACAAGTACAGTAAGCAACACTGTCACAGTACTTCATATATATGTGACTGACATGTTTCTATCTATCTAATCTATGTGTGAAGCTCTATTCTGTCTGTTATAAATTGTCGGGTACCGCTGCTGAATTGCCGGCCGGCTTTTTTAAAGAGACGGTGCACGAAAACACTATTATATTTTTTAATAAATCCTTTACACTAAATGACAAGTACAGTAAGCAACACTGTCACTGTACTTCGTATATATGTGGCTGACATGTTTCTATCTATCTAATCTATGTGTGATTCTCTATTCCTTCTATTCTAAATTGTCGGGTACAGATGCTGAATTGCCAGCCGGCTTTTTTAAAGAGACGGTGCATGAAAACACTATTATTTTTTTTAATAAATCCTTTGCAGTAAATGACAAGTACAGTAAGCAACACTGTCACAGTACTTCATATATATGTGACTGACATGTTTCTATCTCTCTAATCTATGTATGATTCTCTATTCTGTCTGTTATAAATTGTCGGGTACCGCTGCTGAATTGCCGGCCGGCTTTTTTAAAGAGACGGTGCACGAAAACACTATTATATTTTTTAATAAATCCTTTACACTAAATGACAAGTACAGTAAGCAACACTGTCACTGTACTTCATATATATGTGACTGACATGTTTCTATCTATCTAATCTATGTGTGATGCTCTATTCCTTCATGTCTAAATTGTCGGGTACCGGTGTATGCCGCTGCTGAATTGCCGGCCGGCTTTTTTAAAGAAAGCGTCTTCTGAGCAGTTTGTCAGCTTTTGGACACCTTTGAAGGTGTTTTCTATGTGTTCCTATGTGTTTTTGTTTGCCTGCCATTGGTTTTAACGGTGTTCGACGGTGTTCTAAGGTGTTCGACGAACAGTTCGACGAACAGTTCCTCGAACATCCCGGTGTTCGTCGAACCGAACCCGAACACTACGGGGGTGGCTCAACACTATCAATAGCACATAACGGACTACCACTGGCCTGACCACCCTGAGCCACGGAACCGGGTTGCCACTACTACTCCCATCGTTCCCTACTGCCCGGATCCGAGTGCCCCACGGCCCAGGAGGCGAGTCATACACACAATAAATTCAATAAAATTCAAGACAGTTTAAACAGTTACGTTAGGAGTGAGGTCCCTCGTCGCAAGCTTACATTCTACAAGGAAATGGGTGGACACAATAGGTGAAAAGTTCTTGTTATTTCAGGTCTGGCAATTATAATAAATAGGGATTTTCATATAAGGCTGCATGATCCGGTCATCAACCAGTATGTTTAAGTGCAATACTCAAGTGCCGAGTGCAGTTATCTTGTGCATGGAGGGTGTGGAGACAGATGAAGAATAGGGAACAGATTCTGAATAATATTTAGAAGGAGGAAACAGGGGAAAGTTAATTTACTGAGCAGTTAAGGTGGTAGGCTTGTTTAAAGAGATGGGTTTTTAAAGCGCGCTTGAAGACATGGGGGCTAGGTATCGCCTGGGGTAGTGCATTCCAGAGAACTGGCGCAGCACGAGAGAAGTCTTGGAGACGGAGGTGCGAGGTTCGGATTATGGGGGATGTTAGTCTTAGGTCATTTGTAGAATGGAGGGCACGTGTAGGGCGATAGACAGAGATGAGAGAGGAGATATAAGGCAGTGCAGAACTGTGGAGAGCTTTGTGGGTGAGAGCGATGAGTTTATATTGGACCCTGAGGCGGATGGGCAACCAGTGCAATGACTGGCACAGGATGGAGGCATCGGTGAAGCGGCTGGACAGAAATACGACCCTGGCTGCCGCATTCAGGACGGATTGGAGAGGGGAAAGTTTGGTAAGAGGGAGAACGATCAGAAGAGAGTTGCAGTAGTCCAGACAAGAGTGAATAAGAGCAGCGGTAAGAGTTTTTGCAGTTTCAAAGGTGAGAAAAGTTCGGATTCTGGAGATGTTTTTAAGATGCAGGTGACAAGAGCGAGTGAGTGATCGGATATGGGGGGTAAAGGAAAGGTTAGCGTGCTGCTTGGGAGTTATGGTTGAACTCTCCAAGGTAATTTCGATGTTAGGTAGAGAAACACAAGAAGTTCAGTTTTAGAGAGATTCAGTTTAAGATAAAGGGAGGACATGATGTTAGAGACAGCAGATAGACAATCCTTGGTATTTTGTATTAGGGTAGGGGTGATGTCAGGTGAAGGGGTGTATAGTTGGGTGTCATCAGCATAGAGATAATACTGGAACCCAAATCTGCTGATTGTTTGTCCAATAGGGGCAGTATATAGAGAGAAGACGAGGGGTGTATTGCGAAGTTTTTAGCAATAAGGTTCGGATACGGCTTTAAAGAAGGCAACCATTTGTAATATAACGCAATATTATTTATAATAGTTAATTTGAAAGATAAAATACAGAATCAATGGAATAGTATGATATTATGATATTGCGTACACTTTGTAGATTAAAGGTTACTAATGTTAAATACTTATAAAGGTTACATACTTACTATTAGATAGATCATAGCACATATAGTGGTTTAAGGGTTAAAAAGTAACCTTTAATTAATTATGCGGATAAAAAACCTATATAGACATAGGGTAGTAGTAAAAGTATATAAAAAAAGGTCACATAGACTATATAAATATAGTAGGAAGCATAAATAAGTTGCGCTGCCTGTATGAAGTTTGGGCTGGCGACGGTCACCCATGGTATCAGGGTATTATCAACACCCACATCTCCCCTGAAGAATTATGGATATAAGGAAACGCGTTGGGAGCGGTGTTATATGCAAGGCTGATGATTGATGTTGTTCTAACGCCCTGCTTGAATTGAACTATCCCCATTAGGAGCAGGAGCTATCGATGTGGCTGGTGAGATCATTCCAATATTATTGTATGAATTGCATTCTCATTATTAACCACTGATGGTCTGCCGAGCATTAAATATGACGTTTCGGACAGGGATGGTTCTGTTAATATTATGCCATTAATTTCTGGTTGATTTGGCAGTAATTTCTGTGGCCTTGGTCTATGTGACCTTTTTTTATATATTTTTTATAGGTTTTTTATCCGCATAATTAATTAAAGGTTACGTTTTAACCCTTAAACCACTATATGTGCTATGATCTGTTTATCAAGTGGTCGTTGAGTATATATACAGTACAGACCAAAAGTTTGGACACACTTTCTCATTTAAAGATTTTTCTGTATTTTCATGACTATGAAAATTGTACATTCACACTGAAGGCATCAAAACTATGAATTAACACATGTGGAATTATATACTTAACAAAAAAGTGTGAAACAACTGAAAATATGTCTTATATTCTAGGTTATTCAAAGTAGCCACCTTTTGCTTTGATGACTGCTTTGCACACTCTTGGCATTCTCTTGATGAGCTTCAAGAGGTAGTCACCGGAAATGGTCTTCCAACAATCTTGAAGGAGTTTCCAGAGATGCTTAGCACTTGTTGGCCCTTTTACGTTCACTCTGCGGTCCAGCTCACCCCAAACCATCTTGATTGGGTTCAGGTCTGGTGACTGTGGAGGCCAGGTCATCTGGCGTAGCATCCCATCTCTCTCCTTCTTGGTCAAATAGCCCTTACACAGCCTGGAGGTGTGTTTGGGGTCATTGTCCTGTTGAAAAATAAATGATGGTCCAACTAAACGCAAACCGGATGGAATAGCATGCCGCTGCAATATGCTGTGGTAGCCATGTTGGTTCAGTATGCCTTCAATTTTGAATAAATCCCCAACAGTGTCACCAGCAAAGCACCGCCACACCATCACACCTCCTCCTCCATGCTTCACGGTGGGAACCAAGCATGTAGAGTCCATCCGTTAACCTTTTCTGCACCGCACAAAGACATGTTGGTTGGAGCAGAAGTGACAGGGAGCAGGGGCTCTGCATGAGCTCTGCTCCGGAGGCGGGCCTAGTAACAGAGGCCCAGGCCTGGAAGAGGGAGAAGGAAGGAAGAGGAGTGGAGAAGGCTCCAGGAACGAGGAACGAAGGGATCCCAGGGGTGCTGACGGGCGAGTCGCCACCGCACGCCCGAATCCACCTGCGTGGAGGGGTCAGGCCAAAGGGGGAGACCGGTCCCCGAAACTAGTGGAGGCGGGAAACGACCCTCAGCTAGAAACCGGAGGCTGTGACATTTCATGTGGCGCAGCCCCTCGCTACACCCGCTAGGAAGGCACCACATAGGATCAGGGAAACTGGCGCCAAGTTTACCAAGAGGAGGCCCGAGGCAGCCGGACAGAAGGGTTGGTAAGAAAAGCCAGACAAAGGACACACAAAAGGGGTCCTGTGAAGCGCTCCAAAGTTATCTGGGAGTTCTCTGAGCCCCTCACCTGGTGAGCACAGTACGACGTGGGCAGCCTTTACCTGCAGACGTGGTCTGGATAATAAGAACTGTGAGTAAAGGCCCTGGACTGCATCACTGACTCCGTGTCGTTACTGCTGCTGCCCTGCACCATCACCCCCATCCTCTGCATACACTGCCCTGAGGCTATACTCCTCCCGTGGGGAGTTATGCTATGCTCTGCTGCACCCACAACACCAGCCTCAGCGGTCTGCCCTGCAGCGGCGGTTCACTCTGACCGCAATCCACGGGTGGCGTAGTCAGACATTTAAACATCAAAACCACATAAATAGTTCCGCCACTGGTTTGACCGCCCTGAGCCACGGAACCGGGTCGCCGCCACGGAGACTACAACCACCAGCATCCACCAAAAAGGGTCCGGCTCCGGGTGTCCAAAGGCCCAGGGGGCGCGTCAGAACATTTTCATCACCTTTCAAAATCACCAATAGGACAAGGCAGGGATGTCCTCTGTCCCCTCTCTTATACATCCTAGTGACGGAGCACCTGCTCTCATCAATTCGCCATAACCCCAATATTAGGTGGATTGAGGTGGGAGGCACCGAGTACAAGTGCTCTCTATTTGCTGATGATGTCCTAGTATATATCACTCAATCACATATATCCATCCCTGCTGTTATGGCTGAAATAGATCACTTTGTTACATGGTCAAATTTTAAAATCAATGCAGCGAAGTCTGAGGCCCTCGAAATCTCCCTCCCCAAATCCATACAGGATTCCATCCAGTCCAACTTTCCCTTTGCCTGGCCCTCACAGGGTATCAAATACTTAGGAATTCCTATTCATAGAGACCTCTCCCATCTATGTTATCTTAATTTTGGGCCCTTTATTGAACAACTCCATACAGACCACGGTTGACAAGTTAAAACTGTAAGATTCACTACGTGAACCACTGGTGTTTTGTGGAAAAGCACATGTACACTGTGTTCCAAATTATTATGCAAAAAGTGTTTAGGAGTGATAAGGGAAGAATTTGTTTGTTTGTCAGTTAAACTCATTGATGGTGATGTGTGTCAGGGCTCTTTATATCACTGTAAGCAATTGCAGACACCTGTGCTAATTAGTTTGGCAGGTGTGTCCAATGAAAGGCAAGACTACTTAAGAAGGCTGTCCCACATTATTAAGCAGCCTACATTTTCTGCCAAAATGGGAAAGAAAAAGGATGTGTCGGCTGCTGAGAAGCAACAAATTGTGGAGTGTTTAGGTCAAGGCATGACTACAATCAACATTGTGCGATGATCAGGATGAAGTGTCTTGGCAATCAAGAAGTATGTAGCTGATTCACAGTACACACGTGTGCATGCTGATAAGGGCAAATTGAGGACTCTTTCCTACAGGCAATTACATCAGGTTAAAAGAGCAGCGGCAAAAAAGCCTTGTCATAGCAGCAGACATGTTTTTGAAGCTGCTGGTGCCTCCAACGTCCCCCGAACAACAAGATGCAGGGTCCTTCAGAGGTTTGCAGCTGTGCATACGCCATCCTGTCGACCTCCTCTATCCACTTCACACAAGCAGAAACGGCTCCAGTGGGCCAAACATTACATGAAGACTGATTTCAAAACTGTTTTGTTCACGGATGAGTGCCGTGCAATGCTCGATGGTCCAGATGGATGGAGTGGAGGATGGCTGGTTGATGGACACCCCACGCAAACACGGCTACAGCGCCAACAAGGAGGAGGTGGAGTAATGTTTTGGGCTGGAATCATGGGGAGAGAGATTGTCGGCCCCTTTAGGATCCCTGAAGGGGTAAAGATGAACTCCATAATGTATGTGGAGTTTCTCAAACAGCACTTCCTGCCATGGTTCAAGAAGAAGAACCGTGTATTCCACAGCAAGATCATTTTTATGCATGATAATGCTCCGTCTCATGCTGCACATAACACATCTGCATCTCTGGCTGATATGGGCATAAAAGGGGACAAACTTATGGTGTGATCCCCCATGCTCCCCTGACCTCTACCCCATTCAGAACCTCTGGAGCATCATCAAAAGGAGTGTCTATGATGGCGGGAGTCAGTTCACATCTAAGCAACAGCTCTGGGAGGGTATTCTGTCCTCATGCAAAACAATTGAAGCAGAAACCATCCAAAACCTGACAAATTCAATGGACGAGAGAGTTCAGAAGCTCCTTTCGAACAAGGGGTCCTATGTGCAAATGTAACATGACCTAGAATAAAGTTTTGAGTTGAAAACTGTTTGATTTCAGTTTCTAATAACCTGCTAATGCTTATAATTTCAAAAATGACCATTTTTTTCGTCTTTATTAAAATGAAAAGGTCGATCGAATAGTGTGGGGGATCTAAGAGTGTGGCAACCCAGTAGTCAGGATTACTTCGAATTCTGACAATCTGAGGGTCATGTTGCAGGTAGTGCAGCAAGAAGGCACTTATGTGTCTTGCGCATCTCGGAGCCCCAAAATTATTTTCCGGGCTAGATGCAGCTAAAAACTATTATTAATTTTAAATCTGGTGGAGCTTAGTATAGATGGCCTAATAGAATCAGTACTGCACACTGCTACAAAGCCCAAATTATTTTCCAGCCAAGATACAGATAAACATGATTAGTAATTTTAAATCTGGTGGAGCTTAGTATAGATGGCCTAATAGAATCAGTACTGCACACTGCTACAAAGCCCAAATTATTTTCCAGCCAAGATACAGATAAACATGATTAGTAATTTGAAAGCTTAAAATGGTTGGTGAGGTGATTTTAACCAATCATCAAGCTTTAACTCTCCCCAGGATGACACAGGGGTAGAAAAGTCGTTTCGGATCCATGATTTGTTCATCTTTATAAACGTGAGTCTGTCTACATTATCAGTGGAGAGCCGCGTGCTCTTATCTGTCAGCACACCACCAGCAGCGCTGAACACACGTTCAGACAGAACGCTGGCTGCGGGGCATGACAAGATCTCCAAGGCGTAAGTGGCTAGCTCCGGCCATTTATCCAGATTGGAAGCCCAAAAAGAGCAAGGGTCCAGTGACACAGTCATGGCTTCAATGTTTACTTGGAGATACTCCTGTACCATCGTCTCTAGGCGTTGACTATGTGTCAGACTTCTTGTCTCCTGTGGCCTTGCAAAGGATGGGCTAAAAAAGTGGTGAAATGATTCCGCAAAATTTATGTTACCAGCAGATACTGTGTTTCTGTTACGGTTTGAGCGCTGAACACTCGACGGTCCCACGGTTGGCAAGTTGGAACTGTGAGATTCAGTACGTGCACCACTGGTGTTTTGTGGAAAAGCACATGTAAGATTCTGCAACAGTCTCTGCTGATACTCCTGCATGCGTGCATCCCTTTCTATGGCAGGAATAATTTCTGCAAATTTACTTTTGTACCGGGGATCTAACAGTGTGGCAACCCAGTAGTCAGGATTATTTCTAATTCTCACAATTCGAGGGTCATGTTGCAGGTAGTGCAGCAAGAAGGCACTCATGTGTGTTGCGCATCCAGGAGCACCAAGTCCCTGTTGTGTTGGTGGCGAGGTAACAATCATGCTTCCTTCCTCTGTCCTCTCCCCCCAACCTCGCACAACAGAAATGTGATCAAGGTCTCCCTCATCTGATGAGTCTTCCATCAGTTCGTCCTCCACTTCTTCCTGGGCTCCTGCACCTTCCTCACTAGTTTGGCTGCTACCATGCGCCCTGGTAAAACCATCTCCCCCACCCTCACATGCCTGCCGCCTTGGTGCTGCCGACCGTCTGGACCTTGCAGATGTTAGCCATTCCGCATACAACTCCTCCTCCTCTACTTCCTCCACCTCCTCTTGTGCCACCACCTGACTCCGATTTCTGTTTAACATGTGCTCCAGCATGTAAATCACCGGAATAGTCATGCTGATAATGGCATCGTCAGCACTAAACATTTTCGTCGCCATTTCAAAACTGTGCAGAAGGGTGCATAGGTCCCTGATCTGAGACCACTCCTCCAGCGTGATTTGCCCCACCTCTTGATCTCGTTTGCCCAGGCTATACGTCAGAACGTATTGCACCAGGGCTTGTCGGTGCTGCCACAGTCGCTGCAACATGTGCAGAGTTGAATTCCACCGGGTAGGCACATCGCATTTTAGCCAGTGAAGTGGCTGGCCCAACGACTTCTGTAGAGATGTAAGTCGCTGAGCTGCGGGATGCGAACGGCGGAAGTGAGCACACAGCGACATTGCCCTCTGCAGAAGGCCATCTAATCCGGGATAGTGGGCTAAAAATTGCTGGACAACCAGGTTCAACACGTGAGCCATACAAGGCACGTGCGTGACATTGACCCGGCGAAGGGCCGCACCGATGTTTGCAGCATTGTCGCACACGGCCTTCCCTGGTTTCAGGTCCAGTGGAGAGAACCATTCATGAAATTGGTTCTCCAGAGCTGACCACAACTCCTCAGCTGTGTGACTCACATTTCCCAGACATTTCAAAGTAAAAACCGCCTGATGACGTTGAGCCATACTGCCAGCATAGTAAGGAGGTGTGCAGGATCCCTTCTGCGCAGTTAGAAAGCTTGTGGCATGACCAGACAGGCTTTGGGTGCAGGTGGAGGACCGAGAGGATGTTGAGGAGGCAGAAGCAGTGGAGGAACTTTGACATAAAGAGTATTGACGCACAACTCGTGGGGACGGCAAGACTTGGACAGCAGCCCCTTGTCCTGCTGTCACCATAGTTACCCAGTGCCCAGTCAGCGACATGTAACGCCCCTGTCCATGCCTACTCGTCCAAGTGTCTGTGGTGAAATGCACCCTGTCACACACAGAGTTTCTCAAAGAAGCGGTGATGTTGTGTGCGACATGCTGGTGGAGCGCAGGCACACCTTTTTTTGAGAAGTAGTGCCGACTAGGCATCTGGTACTGGGGCACTAAGACGGACATAAGGTCTCGAAAATCCTCTGTGTCCACCAGGCGGAAAGGCAGCATTTCTGTAGCCAAGAGCTTGCAGATGGTGAAATTCAACCTCTTAGCTTTCTCATGACTAGGAGGAAATGGTCTTTTACTTGTCCACATCTAAGGGACCGAGGGCTGGCTATTGTGCTTAGACGGGGTTGATAAGGGTGTCCCCGGCAAACTGCCGCTCTGTGAGGAAGATGCAGGCGGACATGTTAGGTTGCCTTGATCCAAAGATGATGCTATCGATGTCGGACAGCGCTTAACACCAGCTGGTGTTACCACATCCAAAGAAAATGATAACCTGCCAATCACGCTGGCTGTTGCGGGTAAAGAGGTGGCAGGTCTGCGCCCCAAAACAGGTGTGACTGCTGTCCCCCCAGTCACAGATGATGAAGAGGCCGCGGATGCGCAAGATATGGCAGACGGTGGTTGGACCGGCCGGCTAGGCCGCATTGTAGCACAGTGAGCTTCCCACTGCAACTTATGCTTCATGTCCATGTGCCGGTTCATGCATGAAGTACTCAAACTATGTATTTTTTGGCCTCTACTTAGCTTTTGCTGACAAATGTTACAGATAACACGAGTTGGGTCATCTTTATCGATCTGAAAAAATGCCCAGGCTATGCAAGGCTTAGCACCCATGCGACCTGAAGAGCCACCACGACTTGTGGCGAGAGGCAGAGTTGTGTTTGAGGATGCAGTTGTTGACGTGCTTCCAGTGCTACGTCTCTGTCCAGGAAGGCGCAACCTGACCTCGTCATCACTAGCATTCTCCCCCACCTCCTCTGCTGACCTCATCTCTTGGCTGACTGTGGGTTGACAGTAAGTGGGATCTCCAACCTCATCATCATCACCCTGTGCGTTATCACACCCATCGTCCTCAGAGCCAACCTGTTCCTGCCCTGACAAAAACCTAAAGTTGTCGCTCCAATCAGGTATTTGAGTCTCATCATCGTCTTCCTCATTGTCTCCACCAACAGGAGTTACAGTTTGGGAATGAGGGTCTACATTATGGTCAGAACCTTCAGCGTCTGGTCCTGGATCCGACTCATAAAGATTCTGGGCATCAGTGCAGATCATTTCCTCGTCTGGATTCACAGAAGCGCTGGAGCCGACCTCTGATTCCCAGGCTATAGTATGAGTAAACAGCTCTGCAGACTCAACCATCTGTTCTACCGCATACTCAGACGGGCAGCTACCTACCTCATACTCAGATTTGGGAGCTGTGAGGAAGCAAGTGCGATTGGGGTGACACCTTTGAGGACTGGAGTATTTGTGATGTTGAAGTTGATGTGGAGGAGAGCCCACTTAAAGGAACACTTGATATCCGTTGAAGCACCTGCTGTTTTTGTGCCTCATCTGGAATTTGTAGCGATTGGCGTGGCCGTAAGAAAGGAATCTTATCACATTGTCCTCTAAAAGAAGTAGACATTTTAGTTTGGCTGGAAGATGGTCTTTCTTCTGCAGATGTTACTTTTGCTTTAACACCTACCCCACGGACACAACCTTTTTTCCCCTTCCCAACACGCCTATTCCCCTTTCCACCAGCAGCAGGCCTTTTTCCACTCATTTTGGTGGTTAACTAATTCACAACTCTGGAGTTGTTTGCACAAAAAAACAATGGATGGGAACCGAGCAGAGCTGAGTGGCCAAACTGTGGTATTAGGCCAAAACTATTGGCTGGGTTAGATGCAGAAAAAAAATTATATTCAATTTGCAACCTGATGGAGGTCAGTATAGATGGACTAATAGAACAAGTCCCACACACAGCTAGAAGCCCAAATATTTTTTCAGAGGTAGATGCAGAAAAAAATTATATTCAGTTTGCAACCTGATGGAGGTCAGTATAGACGGACTAATAGAACAAGTCCCACACACTGCTAGAAGGCCAAATATTTTTTCAGAGCTAGATGCAGAAAAATAGTATATTCAATTTGCAACCTGATGGAGGTTAGTATAGATGGACTAATAGAACAAGTCCCACACACAGCTAGAAGCCCAAATATTTTTTCAGAGGTAGATGCTGAAAAAAATTATATTCAGTTTGCAACCTGATGGAGGTCAGTATAGATGGACTAATAGAACAAGTCCCACACACTGCTAGAAGGCCAAATATTTTTTCAGAGCTAGATGCAGAAAAATATTATATGCAATTTGCAACCTGATGGAGGTCAGTATAGATGGACTAATAGACCAAGTCCCACACACTGCTAGAAGCCCAAATATTTTTTCAGAGCTAGATGCAGAAAAAAATTATATTCAATTTGCAACCTGATGGAGGTCAGTATAGATGGACTAATAGAACAAGTCCCACACACAGCTAGAAGCCCAAATATTTTTTCAGAGGTAGATGCAGAAAAAAAATTATATTCAGTTTGCAACCTGATGGAGGTCAGTATAGATGGACTAATAGAACAAGTCCCACACACTGCTAGAAGGCCAAATATTTTTTCAGAGCTAGATGCAGACAAAAAAATATTTTGAATTTGCAACCTGATGGAGGTCAGTATAGATGGACTAGTAGAACAAGTCCCACACACTGCTAGAAGGCCAAATATTTTTTCAGAGCTAGATGCAGAAAAATATTATATTCAATTTGCAACCTGATGGAGGTCAGTATAGATGGACTAATACACCAAGTCCCACACATAGCTAGAAGCCCAAATATTTTTTCAGAGGTAGATGCAGAAAAAAATTATATTCAGTTTGCAACCTGATGGAGGTCAGTATAGATGGACTAATGGAACAAGTCCCACACACTGCTAGAAGGCCAAATATTTTTTCAGAGCTAGATGCAGACAAAAAATTATTTTGAATTTGCAACCTGATGGAGGTCAGTATAGATAGACTAGTAGAACAAGTCCCACACACTGCTAGAAGGACAAATATTTTTTCAGAGCTAGATGCTGAAGAAAATTATATTCAATTTGCAACCTTATGGAGGTCAGTATAGATGGACTAATAGAATGATGCTATGCCCAAAAGGTTTTGCTTCACTAGGTGCAGTAAAAAAATTGGTATTCTATACACAGGTGGTGTATCTTGCAACACAGATAGGCTACTCCACTGACTAACACACTCTGCAATAGGCCAAAAAGGATTAGCTTTGCTAGATTCAGCCAAATGCTGTGAAAAAAACTTGCACAGCACTGGCACTGGCACAGACCTGCCTGGCAAAAACTGATAGGAACTGATGTAACTTAGTCCTGAAAAGGACTGCAATTACAATTAGTCTTTACTCCCACAACCTATCTATTTAAGAGCACAGACCAGCCTGATAAAAGTTGTAGGAAATGCTGTAACCTAGGCCTTAAAAGGACAGCAATCACAACTATTCCCTACTCCCAAGCTATCTGTAGATTTGTGCGAAAATTGGCTTGAAATTAACAAGGTATAGCGCACACAGCAACAGCGGTGCCGTCTAACATGCAGCTGCAGCAGTGAGAAAATAGTGGCGACGGGGAAAATGGCTGGGTCTTATAGGGCAAGGACATGTGACATACACAGCCAATGACACATGCCCTTGCTTGTGTGAAAAAAAGCACTTCGCTCCGTGTGTGCACTGCTGATAGGCTGACAGATTGCACCCCCCCACTGTAAATGCGGGAAAGAGAAAAAAAAATGGAGATCTTCATTATTCCTGCAGAGATCCATTCCCTGCCCCTCCCCCCGCCACGCTGTACACTCAAACTGCGTATTAACATTAATTTTCATCATTACTGAGAAAAAATCCAGTTATGATTTTGGTGCACGAACAGTTATCGAACATAACCTCGAACAGCCGAGTTTTTCTCAAATCGTTCGTGTTCGCCGAACGGCTCGAACACCGCCCAAAACAGCTCGAATTTGAGATTGGCGAACAGTTCGAGTCGAACAACGCTCATCTCTACTGGTGATCCACAGTGTCAAATGAGAGAGATCTAGGAGAATCAGCAGGGAGCCGTGACCTTTGGATTTGGCTGTTAGTAGATCATTAGAGACTTTGGTGAGGGCAGTTTCAGTGGAGTGTAAGGAGCGGAAACCAGATTGTAGAGGGTCGAGGAGAGAGTTATCTGAGAGATAGCGGATTAGATGGGAGTGAACCAAGCGTTCCAGGAGTTTAGAGATGAAAAGAAGGTTAGAGACAGGTCTTTAGTTAGCAGTGCAGTTCTGGTCCAGGAATGGCTTTTTAAGTAAAGGGGTTATGATGGCATGTTTAAATGAGGAAGGAAAGATACCTGAAGAAAGAGAGAGGTTAAATATTTTAGTCAGGTGAGTGGTGACCACTGGTGAGAGAGACTTAGGGAGATGTGAAGGAATGGTGTCACTGTTGCAGGTTGTAGGTCGAGAAGAACTGAGGAGCTGGGTAACTTCTTTACCAGGCTCAAAGATGGCTAGTGAGCTTGAAGTGCGGCAGGAAAGGGGATCCAGGCACTGGGGAGATTGGGCTGAGATGTCCTGATGGATGTGGTTGATTTTTTCTAGGAAATAAGTGGCCAGATCCTCTCCGCTGAGGTTGGTGGTGGGGGTCTGTGCTTTAGGGCTCAGGAGGGAGTTTAAGGTTTCAAAAAGTAGTTTTGGATTGTTGGACTGTGAATTGATGAGGGTGGTGAAGTAGGATTGTTCGGCCAGATGAAAGGCAGAGTTATAGGTTTTGAGCATATACATAGTAATCCGGTGTATTATTTGTAAATGATACTTAGATACTTAGATAAACCACACAAAACATAATACGTTCCACATTTCTGCATAAATTTGAGTTAAAACATCAGATTTTAACACAAGTCCTAAAAGTAGATAAAAAGAACAACATCAAAGAAATGAGTCAAAAATGTGTTACCTGTTTTATTTTAAATTATCCAATACCACATGTCTGAGTGACAAAAATATGGGAATCTTTGATTACAGCATTTGGTGTAACCACTAGTGATAAACAAATCTCGGGTATTCGTTGCTCGGGTCGAGCAAATTGAAATGATCGAGTGCTCGGTCCGAGTAACGAGACCAATGTAAGTCTATGGGAAACTCAAACATTTTTCCGGCGGCTCCCCCCAGCAGTCTGCAGAGGGCCTAAAAATTGCCCAAATCGATGGGAACAGTGCACAAATGACATGGGAACAGCATGGGGAAGACCCCTGGAAGCATTTCTGACTCCCAGCTCACTGCTGTCAACAACATTGTCCGAGTATTACGCCACTTTTACGGACTCACAATAAAACTTACAAAAACGAAACCAAAATGGATTTTCATGGGAAAAATGTTAAGGAACATCCTTTCCAGGGTAATGACTTGTATATAAGGCAAAATTAATAAGCAAAACCAAAAATGCTCCTCCACACCTTGGGCTATGTTCACATGTAGCGTTTTTGATGCGTTTTTGCACTTTTGCATTGCTTTCAACGATGAAAAATGCATTCACCAGGAAATGTCATTTTAACATTTTACTACCTTACCTGGCCATGTGGTGTGTGAGACATGATCAGACACATTCATACAGTGCTAAAAAGACATGGGAACAGCATGGGGAAGACCCCTGGAAGCATCTCTGACTCACATGGCACTGCCTAAAACTGTGGTCATCTCATCAGACGTGATCCTATATTACTGCGGTAATAATACAGACATTTTTGGCAACGTGACAAATCTTAAACTCCATTTAAAATGGGCAAGGTGTGTGTTAAGGGACGGGAAAGTGGACGTTATGATGATGGTGCCATGGGCAAGATGAAACTGTGACTGTTGAGGGAGCACAACAAACACCCAAGTCATGTCGAACTATCTTCCTGTCCCAATTTCTAGAGGGCCACGGAAAACCACTATTGAAGCCAGAGCACTGTGAAAAGGTTGTTGGTTGGATAGCAGAAAAAGCTTCCAGTCAGTTTGCCACCACCACCGCCCTGTGTTCCACATGGTCCAGTCTCAGTAGATGTGAGTCTGGGCCACATTATTATTACTTTATCACCATTTATTCCATGGCACTTTACATGTGAAAAAGGGGTATACATTGCAAAAACAATTACAATAATCTTGAACAAAAATGTGACAGTGACTGGTACAGGAGAGAAGAGGACAGGACCAGGGATGGGTGAGGATACAGTAGGTGAGTATAGAGCTGGTCGTGCAGCAGTATGGTGGAGCGAGAGTTACTGCAGGTTGTACTCATGTTGCAAGAGATGGGTCTTCAGGTGCTTTTTGAAGGTTTGAACAGTAGGCGAGAGTCACAAATGGTGGGGTAGAGTGTTCCACAGAAGGAGGAATGCATGGGAGAAATCTTGTATGCGATTGTGGGAAGAGGAGATAAGAGGGGAGTTGAGAAGGAGATCTTGTGAGGATCAGAGGTTGTGTGCAGGTAAGTACCAGGTGACTAGGTTACAGATGTATGGAGGAGACAGGTTGTGGATGGCTTTGCATGCCAAGGTTAGGGTTTTGAACTGGAGTCTATGGGCAATGGGGAGCCAGTGAAGGGATTGACAGAAAGGAGAGGCCAGGGAATAGCGAGGGGACAGGTGGATTAGTCGGGCAACAGAGTTTAGGATAGATTGGAGGAATGCGAGAGTTTTAGAAGGGAGGCCACAGAACAGGAGGTTGCAATGGTCGAGAAGGGAGATGATGAGGATGTGCTCTAGTGTTTTTGTAGATTCGTAATTGAGGAATGTGCAGATCCGGGAGATTTTTTTTACTTGGAGTCGGCATTTTCCTCACCCTGATCCTTCTTCCTCCCACCATTCTGAGTGCCCTGAGACAACTGATCCCACACTTGGACACTCCGAAGAGCTGTTTTGTTCATCTTTCCATTTATAGATTCTGGACTCTCGCTCGGTCCGCTTGGAAGTAGAAAAAGCTTGGATATGTTGTTTGAAGGAGAGATTAGAGTTCAGGGTTACCCCAAGAGCTGTTTACTTTTCCATTGATAGATTCGGGCCTTTTGACCGGTCAGCTTTGAGCAGGGCAACAGAAGATTGCATGTAGCGATTTGAGCAGCCATAGTCACCCAAAGGTGATGGGGGGAAAGTGAAATTACTGTCGCAAGAGGTGGATAATGATGAGACACAATGGACAGAAAGTCAGGAGGAGGACGAGGGTGCGGAAGTGTAAGACGGAAGTGGACGATGAAGTCACGGACCCAACCTGGCAAGGGGACATGTAGAGCGAGGACAGCAGCACATAGGGGAGGCGTAGCACCACAACAGGCAGGAACAAGCAGTGTGGTGGCCATAGACACAAGGCAGGCAACTGCTCCTCAGAACACCAACAAGACAGAAGTTGCCAGTACAACTGTTAGGTCTTCCTGAGTCTGGTTCTTTTTTAAAGACTGTTAAGATAACCCAAAAAAGGCCATTTGAAACATCTGCCAGGCCAGCATCAGCAAGAGCACCAAAACTACCAGCCTGACCACCACCAGCATGATCAGGCACATGACAGCAAAGCACCTGACTAGCTGGGCCGAACACCAAGGTCCAGAAACAGTGTCAGCGGGTGACACCACTGCGTCTTCCACTGTTGTGCATGCACACCAACCCCCTGTCCATGGCGCATGCAAGATGCCTCCCGCCCTGCACCTGTCGTTGCAGACTTGCAGCCAACACTGTCCACGTCCTTGTCCATTCGCAGCGTTCAGTTGTCCCTACCACAGTTCTTGGAATGCAAGTGCAAGTATGCAGCCAACCACCCACCCACAGGCCGTAATACTAAACTGCCACATTTCTGGGCTGCTTGCACTTGAAATGTTGCCTTTTAGGCTCGTGGAGGTGGAAGCCTTCCACAACCTCATGGTGGCAGCGGCTGAGAGTCCATACTCTGTCCCCCCTAAAGTTCCAGGTTTTTGCATTTCCTTTTTGAAATGTTTTATTAAATATTACATTGAAACTTACCATATTATGGTCACTGTTTCCCAAATACTCCCGGACCTGTAGATCTGAAATTGTATCTGGTCTATTTGACAGAACCAGATCCAGCAGATTACCTCCCCTGGTTGGTTCATCTACCAGCTGAGAGAGGTAATTGTCCTGAACTGTGGATAACAACTTGCAGCTTTTAGCACAACTGGAAGATTCTATGTCCCATTGAATATCTGGATAGTTAAAATCCCCCATAATAAGGACCCTATTATTAATTGCTACATTTTTAGTTTGCTCCAGCATTTCGTCCTCTACCAGATCAGCTATATTAGGAGGCTTGTAACAAACTCCAATGAAAAGCTTTCCATTATTGCCATCCCCATGTACACTTACCCAGACTGACTCTACGTTGTCGCAGCTCCCCCCCAATGTTGTCATTGAGCACGTTTTTAAGTTGGAGTTAACAAAAATACACACCCCCTCTACCATTTTTTGTCTTTCCTGTCCTTTCCAAATGTAGTGTATCCCTCTATGTTTGTCACCCAGTCATGGCTTTCATCAAGCCAGGTTTCCGTAATACCCACCACATCGTATTCTGTGACAGACATAAGAGTCTCTAGTTCAGCCATTTTGCTTGCAAGACTTCTTGCATTTGCTAGCAGACATTTAATACAATTAGCACATTTGCTACTTCTACTCAGCTCCTTACTTTCCTTGCGTTTCCCAGCCCCCCCTAGACCCTCTATAGCCCCTACTGTTCCAAACTCTCTGTCTACTCTATCTAACCCCTTATAAGCACGAATACCCTCCCTCCCCCAAGATCCTAGTTTAAAAGCTCCTCCATCCGTCTGGCCATTTTTTCCGCCAGCATAGCTGCACCCTCCTCTTTCAGATGCAGCCTGTTCCTACTGTAGAGCCTGTAGCCGACAGCGAAGTCAGCCCAGTTCTTCATGAACCCAAACCCTTCCTTCCTGCACCAATTTCTAAGCCACTTATTTATCTCCCTAAGCTCCCGATGTCTATCTAGTGACTCACGAGTCATCGGCAGTATTTCTGAAAACACCACTTTGAAGGTCCTGGCCTTCCTGGCCTTCAGCTTCTCTCCTAGTTCTCTCCTAGTTGTCATTAGTACCGTGTGTATCATGACCGCTGGGTTTTCCCCAGCCCCACCCAGCAATCTGTCTATCCGATCCGCAATATGTCGCACCCGAGCATCCGGCAGACAACACACTGTTCGGCATTCACGGTCTCGGCAGCAGATGACCCTATCTGTCTGCCAGATTATAGAGTCCCCTACAAACAACATCTGTCTGGCCTTTGCTGCGCTCCTATTTCCCTCCTGCCTACAGCAGTTGACTTCCTGGTTGCTTGGAGCAACGTCCTGCTGCAGTGATCCCAGCCCTGGGCTAGCATTCCTAATATCAGCCAAACAGGCATATTTAGCAGGTTGTGCCAGGTCAGGACTGGGCTCCCTGCCAATTTTACCCCTACCCCTTCTTCTAACGGTTACCCAGGTACCTACTTCTGGGTCCTGATCTTCCCCACCTCCACCCTCCTCCATATCACTGGCCCCAGCAAGCGCAAGCTCAGTGAGCTCTAAACTTATCTCAAGGCTTGCAATGCTCCTGAATGTTGCTAGCTGCACATTTAGATCCAGTATCTGGGCTTCCAAACATGTAACTCTCTGACATCGAAAGCAGATATATTCACCCACAAACGGCTGTTCAAGGCATTCATACATCTGACAAGATGCACATCTGGTAGCATTGTCCATGGAGCACAAACTAAATGGGGATAAACAATACAGGTAAAAGTAGAAAAATAGAAGGCTAGTAAGGAACACCAAACTATGCTCTTGCGTCAAACTATGTTATTGCGTTTAACTATGTACTTTACTGCCGCCTGTGTACTTAAGTGCTGCCTCTGGGATGCTCAGTCCAGTCTCTCACGCTCGGTAGCCTCGCTGGTTGTTTTTTGACTTGTAGTGCTTGCAATCCGCCCTGCACAGGTGATCCTCCTGGAAGGCCTGGAAATGCCTGGATTTGAACCGCAGTTATATGTGATACGTGTGACGGAGAACCATGGTTTTAAATAGCAGGCCTGTAGCTTACTAATACTATTCTTCACAGAGACCTAATGTGAATAGCTTGACCGACACACTGCAATGAAATGGAAGGCAGAAATGGCTGATTTTGGAACGCTGTTATATGTGATACGTCTTACAGAGAACCACGGTTTTAAATAGCAGTCCTGTAGTTTACTAATACTATTCTTCACAGAGACCTAGTGTGAATAGCTTGACCAACACACTGCAACAAAATGGAAAAGGAGGCCAATATTTTCCACGTTCAGTTCAAATTTCTGGATTTTTATCACTGTAATATGGAGAAGATCTGGCTGTATTTTGCAGTGCTAACAAACAAATTGAGCAGAAAAATAGTGTACTCTAGATTGATTTTTAAGCAAATAACCAGGACTAAGATAAAAAATAAATTTGCCCTGACCCCTGATACCTGGGGCTATGTCTACAAATATTTGTCACAACCACAAGTCTCAGAAACATATTCAGTGGACAAACATCTACAAAAAATTGCAGATGGATTTCAGTGAAACAACCACTTCAAACGCATAGAATAGAAAAGAGGGAAATGAAGTCTTAGGCTGTGTGCCCACGTAGCGTTTTTCAAGCGTTTATGCTGCGGAATTTCCGCAGCGGAAACGCTTGTAAAACGCTAGGTAATCCGCACCCCATGGTCCCCAAGGGGATTCCGCATGTTCTATGCACATGCTGCGGATTTTTCCGCAGCGTTTATGCTGCGTACAAAAATCCGCAGCATGTCATTTAATTTTGCGGAAGTGCAGCGGAACTCCCGCCATTGACTTGCATTGAGACGCACAGAAACCGCGACTGTACATTTTTACAAGCGGCTTCTATGCGTCTCTATGTGCGGATGGTACCCAGTTCTGGAGGAGAGGAGACTCTCATCCAGACCTGGGTACCATTGTACCTGTAAAAAAAGAATAAAATAACAAATAAAGTTTATATTAACCTGTCCGGCGTCTTTTCCCTGAATGCCAGCAGCGCTGAAGGACCTTCGGTGACGTCACAGTCATGTGACCGCAGGCCCTTCACCGCTCTGTCTCGCGATATGCCAGCAGCCGGGAACCAGCCAGGAAGAAGCGCTGCAGCCACGCCGGGGCCTCGGGGGTGAGTATAGCTTTATTTGTTTTAATTTTTACGGTTCACACTGTATAAATCCATGCTGTTTGCATGGATTTATACAGTGTGACCTAGTTGTCAAGCACTTTCCAAGTGATGCTATCGCCTGGAAAGTGCTTGTCAATCTGCATGCGGAAACGCATGTGAACCCGCAGGTGGATCCGCATGTATTCTGCAGGAAAAACGCATGCACAATCTGCATGCACAATCTGCATGCGTTTTTTTCTGCCAGGGAGATGCAGAAATGCTGCAGAAATTTTCTGCTTCATTTCTGCATCGTGGGCACATAGCCTCATCGGTTGGTACAAAAATATAACAACTTTATTGATACAGAATATACACATTTAAAAGTCTGCAAGTGCAAGGGATGTGTGTACCTTCCCTTGAGAAAGTTGGACGTGTTCCCTGCGAAACGTGCATCGGGAGGGAGAGGCACTAGTCCTTCTTACCACCTGGTGGGGCACATTTTTATACTTTGAGGTAATGATTTTGTTGATATACATGGATGTTTATGGGGTACTTAGGGGGATTGGTTATGATAAGGCACAGCTACATCATTGAGCTGTAGGCTCTAGGAGACGAGCATTACTGCCTACATGATTGCACTATATCATGCAAGAGATAGAGCACTAAGCTTTACAATATTGTTTATATATTTATCTCTTGTGATATACTACTGTTCCTCTTCATTTATCCCTATCTAGTCCCATTCATTCTGATAAACGCAGGATTGATTGATTGATTCTCTACCTCTATGTGTCCTTGCTGCTTTTCTGTACTGCCATTCTTTTGTACATACATCCCTTGCACTTGCAGACTTTTAAATGTGTATTTTCTGTATAAATAAAGTTGTTATATTTTTGTACCAACCGTTAAGACTTCATTTCCCTCTTTTCTAAATATTTGTCACAGCAGGATCAGTCAGAAGTTGAACATGCAATGGACCCTCTTGTGCTGTATCATGCACTGCAGTCTGTCACATACCCTGCCTGCCTTGTTTTTTTTAAGCAAATAACCAGGTTTAAGATAAAAGAAAAAAATTGCCCAGGCCCCTGATATATGGGGCTATGTCTACAAATATCTGTAAGAACAGCAGCAGCAGGAACGTGGTATGGACCCTCTTGCACTATATGCAATGCAGTCTGCCACATACACTGCCTGTTTTCCTAACTCCTGCTTTCACCACTGAATATATGCAGCTGGATTAGTCCTCAGAAGGACTGTTAGTTCAGATGGATATATAGATATGCTGTGAAATACTTTTACTAACTATAAACAAGCAAATCTCTCCCTGACTGAGCAGCAGCTCTCCCTACTCTGCCTGGTTTCGGGGTAGACTGTGACAAGCATTGCGGCGCCAGGTCTTATATAAACCTGATGACGCTATGCGGCCAGCCAATCACTATAATACCAACAGTCAACATGGCTACGGCATTACACTGCGTGGCAAGCAATCCCTGCATGTTCATTGGCTCTCTAAAGAGTGCCAAACATGCAGGGCGGGGACCCGAGTTCCCACCCCAGCAACCTGGAAATACTTGCCGAGCTTGTCGAGCACCGTGATGCTCAGGCGAGTACCGAACAGTGGCAAGCACATTCGCTCATCACTAATCACCACCTTGTATAGCAGTAACTGCACCTCAACTTTCGGTGATTGTTCATTAGTCCTGCACATTGGCTTAGAAGAATTTTAGTTAATTTCATACTAAAAGACAGCTTCCACTCTGGTTAGATTTCTCCCATGAACTGCTCACTTCATGTCCTTCCATAACATTTTTATAGGATCAGGACTTTGACTTGGCCATTCCAAAACTTTTACTTTATTCTTCTATAACCATTTTTTGTAGAATGACTTTGTGCTTTGGGTTGTTCTTTTTCTGTATCACCCACATTCTCTTGAGATTCAGCTCAAGGACAGATATCCTGACATTTTCCTTTAGAATTCATTGCTCCATCAATGATGGCAAACAATTCTCACCCAGTGCAGCAAAACAGGCCCAAAGCATAATAACACCACCATGTTGTACAGATGGTATGATGTTTTTATTTCGTTATGCAGTGTTTTTCTTTCTCCAGACATAACACTTCGCATTTAAACCAAGAAGCTCTATTATTGTGTCTTCCTTCCACAAAACATTATTCCAATAGCCTTCTGGCTTGTCCAGTTGATCTTTAGTAAACTGTAGACAGACAGCCATGATCTTTTTTGAGAGTAGTGACTTTCTCATTGCAGTCTCGCCGTGAACACAATTGTTTTTCAGTGTCATTCTTATGAAAGACTTGTGAATGTTAGTTAATGTGAGAGAGACCTTTAGTTGCTTAACTTTGGGTTCCTTTGTGATCTTTGAGACTATTATATGCCTTGCTCTTGGAGTGATCTTTGTTGGTTGATCATTCCTGTCTGACTTTGGATTGGTGAATCCAAACTCTTTAGAGATGCTTTTGAAACCTTTTCCAGTCTGATGAGCATCAAAAATTCTTCTTTTGAAGGCCTCAGAAATCTCTTTTGTTTATGCCATGATACACTTCCACAAACGTGTTGTCAAGATAAAACTTTGATAGATCTCTGTTTTCTAAATAAAACAGGTTGCCCACTAAGACTACATTCCCACCATGAGTGTTTGGTGAGGTTTTCATGTTGCAGATTTTCTGCATAATTTATGCTCATATTAAGTAAATTAAGTTCCTTTTTTAACATGAGTTTGTATCTGTTCTTCCACCCTGCGGATTTTGCCCCCTTTTATTGTATTCTATTTTATAAATAAAGCTACATTGTTTTTGATACTTCCTGTTATTTGGATTTGAAAAAACTTTATTGATCCAGCCATATGCAGATACAATGCACTAAAAATGTTTTTGTGTTTTTTACCTGTGGATATTCCTCGCATAAAACTCAGTGTGACTGCAAGAATAATGTACATGTTGCAGATATTAAACATGCACTGTAGGTCAGTTTACACTGCATCAAAAAATCACAGTGGGCAAGAGATTTCTATAAATACCATCCGGTTTACTGGAACTGTAAAATGCACCATTTTTTGCAATGTAAAAATATGTAGTTTCAAAAGCTCACAAAACACTCATCGTGGGAACTTAAAAGGAATCTGTCACCCCCTGTGACTTACCTGACCTACTAATATGGGCATACAGGTGATAGAAATGTAAATTTATACCTACTTGTGTGCCTCATATTAGAGGTCTGGTTGCTGTGAAATTTCTTTTCATTCCTACAGGTTTCTGATACCTTGGAGTCCTGGGGCCTGCAAGAAATCCCCACCTCCTGTATTAATTATAATGTTTTCCCCCTCCCCTTCACGTCATGTCACCTGTACTACAGGTTGTATCATCTGTAGTACAAATTTAGAACCTTGTTTTATGATCCACTTATAGCTGTGATTAAAACAAAATTTGCATTCAGAACCAAGTATGTGACTTAAACCCTTGCCACAATGGGAAATTTACAAAACACCATGCACAAAAATAGTTATTTGCGCCAAAATGTATCACATGAGATGCCCTGTTAGGTATTATATTTATTTGCCATGTATCCTTCAATTTTTAAATTCTCGCTCCATTCAACAGTATTGATAAATCTACCCTCATTTTTCACGTCTTAGATACAAATTTTCTATTCTTTCTGAGAGGCAACATTGCTATGGTTGTGTCACAGATTTGCTGAAATAAGGGTTGACATAAGATCTTGGAACTAATTAGTTATTTCTACTTTCAAATCATTATAGTAATCCAGCAAATTAAGTAATTTAGCTAGTTCACTAGAAGTCATGATGCCAATCTTCTATAATACAGGAAGGTTACTATCACTTGATGCTGTCTGTTCAATAGCTAATTGCTACACATAGTAATGTCTTGTTATTCTACTATTCAGATTCACAACATTCTTTTTCCATGCAGTTTTCTTAAATTAAAATGTTATAAAGGTAAATCTGCTATATTCTGCTAGGGATATCGGTGCAGCTCTGCAGCAAAACCTGTGAGTCAGGTTTTTCTATAGGTCGTGGTGATCTGACCCTATACTTTAAAATGATTAAATCTGTGCTGAAAATCTGTATTATTTTTTAAGATAATAAACATGCTACAGATTTGAGAATCTGCATGCTCATGTTTATTCACTGATTTTCTTTGCTATGTGTGGATCAGGTTTGAAAACGATTTGGATTTGGAATTGCATTTAATAATCAGCTCTGCAAATCTGTTAAAACTCTGCCACATTGACCATATAGACTTACATCAATTTAGTTCTTGTTAATTTAGTTGCTTTTTTGATGGCACACTGACAGCAATATTCTATACTGCGACAGGGAAATAAGCTGCTTTCTGTTCCATAAAGACATGAACACAGCACTGTCCCCCCCAAATAACATACACCTAACACTATTAGGCATTCAATATGATGTAAACATATTTTGCTTATGTATAAGGTGTGCTGAAATTAATACATTCCTGACATGCATAAGGTGCATTACTTATTTCCAGTGTAATATCAGAAAGGCATGGTGGACAGAAGTGTGATCAGCCTCTTCTTACCTTTGCACACCTAGAATCTCTAGTATTAGATCAGGAAGACAGAGTAGGCAGCAGTGTGAATAAACCGTTCTTACCTCAGCACTAGTGTGAGCAGCTTCTTCTTACCTCAATACCCCTAGTATCTCCTGTAATAGATCAGAAAGGGTGGGTGGACAACAGTGTGAGCAGCCTCTTCTTACCTTTCTGATCTAATACTGGAAATACCTTGTGCTGAGGTATGATGGGCAGCAGTGTGAGCAGTCTCTTTTTACCTCAGCACTCCTTGTATCTCTTGTATTAGATCAGAAAGACAGGATGGATAGGGTGTGACCCAACTTCCTTATACCTAGACTCCCCAGTATCTCAGGAATTAGATAAAAAAGAGAGGGGTGGATAGCAGTGTTAGGTCAGAAAGACAGGGTACATAGGGTGTGAGCCAACCTCCTTTTACCTAAGCCCCCAAGAATTGTAGGAATTAGATCAGAAAAGCAGGGTGGAGAACAATGTGAGCAGTTTTTTCTTACCTCAGTCACCACTCATGGTATCTCCATTATTAGATCAGAAAGATGTGGTGAATAGCAGTGTGAGCAGTCTCTTCCTACCTCAACACCACTGGTATCTCCAGTATTATAAAGACAAGGGAGGTGAGCAGCCTCTTCTTACCCCGACTCCATTTTTATCACCAGTATTTGATCAGAAAGATAAGGTGGGCATCAGTGTATTTATCCTCTTCTTACCTAATCACCCTTGGAATCTACAATATTAGATCAGAAAGACGTGGTGGGCAGCTGTATGAGCTACCTCTTCTTACCTCAGCACCCTTTGTATCTCAAGTATTAGATCAAAAAGACAAAATGGACATCTTTGTGGGCAGCCTCTTATTACCTAAACATCTCTGTTAGGCCTCCTTCACACGACCTGATATTTCAGGTACTTGAAAAACCAGTACCGGTGTTATCCGTGTACGTGTGGACGTGTGCATCATTCGTGTGACATCCATGTATACGTGTTTGTCGACAGTGTGCCGTCCGTGTGCACCATCCCTGTGACATGTACTGGAATAGAAAGCAGAATAGAAATGACAGATGTTTAGGTTAAAGATGAGCAAAGATATAGCTTGATAGATATGTTGTAAATAGATGATTGATAGATAGATATAGGCTAGATAGATAGCTAGATAGATATTCGTGAGATATATAATTAGTACCTTGCGTGTGTAGTTTACTGTTCATATAATAATCTAATAAATAAATAAATGAACAAAAAATTACATAGGGTCCCCCCCATTTTTGATAACCAGCAAATGTAAAGCAGAGGCCGGATTCGGGGAACGCTGGACTATATCGAAACTGCGTGGGACATTTTTTTCAAATAAATTGGTGAATGAGGGACAGTGCATTGTTTTATTTCTCTCTTTTTATGTTTTTCAGGTTTCCATTTGTGGACTAAATCGGATTCTCTGGACTACGTCGAACCTGCCTAAGTTTTGTTTAAAAAAATTGGTAAATCAGTGTAGGGGAGTGTTTATTCAAATATAGTATTTGAATAAACTTTTTAAATTACTGGTTTAGTAATGGGGGTGTCTAATAGACACCTCTCCATTACTAACACCAGGGTTTGATGCCAGCTGTGATTTCTGACAATTCAAAGCTGACATCAACCCCAACTACCATTACCCCAATTGCCAACGCACCAGGGCAACCGGGAAGAGCCGAGGCAAAGCAACTGCAGGCTGGTATTTTTAGGTTGGGAAGGGTCCAATAACTATCGATCTTCCCAACCTGATAATATCAGCTCACAGCTGTCTGTGTTACCTTTCCTTTATTTATTAGCTCAATACATTTACAGTTAGCTACACACACAAGAAACTAATTATATATCTCACGGACATCTATCTATCTATCCATCTATCTATCTATCTATCTATCTTTGTACAGCATTAACTCTTAACCCCTTTACAGCCCAAGGCGAACTAATACGTACCTGCGCCCTGGGCTTTAAGAGCCAGGTACATATTAGTACACCCTGTTTATTTCACCCGCACAAAGGCTGTGCGGGCGCGATCACCGACAGGTGTCAGCTGATTGTCACAGCTGACACCCGGTGCTATGTGCTGGGAGTGAAGTCGATCGCAGCATTGCGGGGACAAGGGGAGGTGATCGCGATACTCACCTCTCGTGCCGGCGTCCAACGCTGTCTGCCGCCGCTTCTCGGATGTTGCAATGACGACCCGATGTCGTCATGACAACATCCGGGTCACCAGACAGCAGGAAGATACTTTGGTCATGTGCAGTGCATGACCAAAGTATCTTCTGAATCTGCAGCGCTGACAGCCTGTATAGCACAGCGATGGTGCTCCATCCCTATGCTATGCAGGCGTTCAGAATGTAAAAAGTGAAAGTCCCATAGTGGGGCAAAATATAAAAGTACAAAAAGTGTTAAAAATGAAAAAAAATATAAAAAAAAATTGTAAAAATATTTAAAAAATCCACCAAAAATAAAAATATAATGTACCCATCAATAAATATTACTATGAAAAAAAATCAACAAAGCAATAAAAGTACACATATTTGGTATTGCCGCGTCCGGAACGACCTGACCTATAAAACTGTCCCACTAGTTAACCCCTTTAGTGAACACGGTAAAAAAAAAACAAAAAAATCGAAGCAAAAAACAATGCTTTATCATCATACCGCCAAACAAAAAATGGAACAACACGCGATCAAAAAGACAAATATAAATAAAAATGGTACCCCTGAAAACGTCATCTTGTCCCACAAAAAACAAGCCACCATACAGCTCCATCACCCAAAAAATAAAAAAGGTATAGCTCTCAGAATAAAGCGATACAAAAAAAAATGTTTCTATAAAAATAGAAAAACAATATAAATGTGGTACCGCTGTAAACGTACTGACATGAAGAATAAAGCCACCTTATCAATTCTACCACACGTGGAACAACATAAAAAATTAAAAAATAAAAAACAATTCCTGAATTGTTGGTTTTTGTTTATTCTGCCTCCCAAAAATCGGAATAGAAAGCGAAAATGGTACCAATAAAAACATCAACTCATCCTGCACAAAACAAGCCATCACATGACTCTGTCGGCCAAAATATGGAAAAATTATAGCTCTCAAAATATGGCGATGCAAAAACTAGATTTTACAAAAAATGCATCATTCAGTGTGTTACAGCTGACATTTATTGGTTTGTAATGAAATTTGTTTACATACATAATATACTTTTTATGTACACAATTCTGGAATTTAAAAATGAAAAAATTTGACATACTCATTTTAATATTTAATAGTCTATTACAATTATAGCTTAATGATATGTATATATTAGCTGTAGTTCTGGGAAAGTAACACAGACTAGAGCAAATAGTGCAGTGAAGCAAATCTTGATAGACAACACATGGATTAATGAGGACAAGGACAGCTGGGTAAGCCGAAATGGCAAGCAAATAAACAAGTACAGCAGGTAGAACAGATGAAGCAGATCCATGTATGTAGATACAGACAGGAACAGTGACTGTATATGAAAATGGTATCTTCTAGAAGGGTTGCAGTAAATCACAGGAATACAGTCTGGTATCTTCCAGCAGGGCAATGGTTGATCACAGGTATAACTGAGAAGTAAATCCAGTCTCTTAACTTCCAGAAGGCAAAATATTTAACAGCAGTGATGTTAGAAAATTTGGACTTGTAGCGAAGAAGTGGTTTACCAGAGGATAGCAGTTAAGGATATGCAAACTGGATATTCACTTGAACAGATGTGTTACCTTTGATTACAGAGGCCAGGTGTGAACAGGACAGAGAGCAGTTGAGAAAAGTTGGCAATTTGCTGAGAGGATGGTGTGGACAACACCAAGAAAACTGGACTGATCTTGGAGATAACTCTGATTGTAATTTTGAAGTCAGAAGAAGCTGAGAAGGTAACAGTCAACTGACTGAAACTGAGCCAAAAAAAGTAGCAGAAAATTCCTGACAAACTTGAGGCAACTGTGGACATTTCTACTTAATACCCAAGCACCTGACTTCTGCCAGAACTGGCTGTGAAAGGCTTAGGGTGATGATGCCAGATGAGTTTGCCATGCTACCTGAGAATCCCGACGTGGGCTACTGCAAAGGGAGCCAGGCACAGAATTTGTGCTGGTGTAAGAAAATGGTCATATAGCCCGCTTTCTCCCTTGAAGAGCAAGTGTAATGTTGTATTTTGTAATGTGAATTGTGACATGAGTTAATAGTGTTGGTATTGTGTTCTGCTCAACAGTCGGGAGAATTAGAGTTAATGGTGGGGCCTAGCGCAAAGTGGGAGGGGCCAAGTTGAAGGGACAGAGAAAGTTTCATGTCACGACATCAGACAGGACCCAGCGTGTGCCTAGAATAGACCTAAGACCTAGCCAGAAGAAGTGCTGCATGATTTGGGTGTCCCTAACGTGACAGGAGATAGTGACAGAGGATAGTGATATCCTAGCAGAAAGAAGGAGAGAAGTGCCCGTAAGGCAGAGTGATCGACCGGAGATGAGTCCAGGGAAAGAATGCCTCGCAGTACGGCCCAGAGTTTATAACTCTAAGAGGTAAGGGCCAAGATGGGACAGAGTGCGTGAGACGAAGAAAGTGCCCCAGGCAGGAGTTCCAGGTCGTCAAAGATGGAGAAGATAATTACCAGCCACACTGGCAATATAGTTTCCTAGAGAGGAAAGAAAACCCGGAACCGGGGGTTGAGAATAGGACTCTTGCAAGCTGGACTGTACTGCTGGCTGGGTTGTAGTTAAGTAGAGAGGAACGGTGAAGATAGAGAATGAGTGAGTAAAGAGGAAAGAATTGGAATTGTGTTTGGAAAATGTATTGTGAAGGAAACGTTCATCAAGTTGTGTGCCTGCTATCTACTGTATATAATCCCCACCTAGTTATCGTTTAATAAAAAGTTTATTTTTGACTAGTGGTCTCCCTCAGTGAACTGTCAAACATCTAGTCTTGTCTAACCAAAGTCATCGGTAGTATGCTGCCTGCAAGGGCACAGCGCCCCCTTAGCACAAATCCACACACCCAGCAAAGGACTCCTACCTTCATGTAACGTGCCAAGGCATAAGAGATTAGTACCTCGCCCACGGCTACTGCCGCATGCCATGTTATACTGGGACAGGTGAGTAACTAATATAATGTACTTATATGTTATTTTTTTGCATTACAGCAATACAGCCACGTGTAAACACACTATTATTTTTCTGTACGTGTGTATTTTCTGACATTGTTGTGTTAGTGACAATACCAGATAAGAAAAAAGTCAGACAGATAGTAGATAATCTGACTGTTAAGCATCAGACGTGTTATCTAATTGAATCTAGGGTAAAAATATGGCATGCTTTATGTATTATTCTTATTATATAAATGTGCGCGTTGTCTTTTTGTCTAGCATAGTTTTCTTCTGTACTTGTTACTATGAGATGTGTGATCCATTGGAAACCATTTGTTTCATTTAAAGTTCCTGTTCCCTTTCTTTCAGGGCAAAGTATATATCAATTAAAATCGCCTTTCTCTTTGGAGCTAAATGTGTCTTCTGTGTTGCGCTCTGAAGAAGAAATAACAAACCTTTCATTGAGTTTCCATTAGTGCTTAGAAGAAATTGAACTTTGTGCTGTATACCTAGACTTATTCTCTGAGATTTCATGTAGGCAACAGTGGCAGGTAAGCCTTTTATCGTTTACGGTCAGGTACGGTCAGATATCAGTATTTAGTTGGTATTTTGCATCAGTATTTCTAAGTCAAAACCACGAGAGGAACTAACATAGGAAGAAAAACTATAATAGAAAGATTCATACCTCTTTTGTATTTAAGGCTTACAAATAGTGATGCAGAATACTGACTAAGACTGTGTGCCCACGATGCGTTTTTTAAGCGTTTCTGCAGCGGCAATTCCACTGCAGAAACGCTTAAAAAACGCATGGTAGAAGGCCTGCCATGTTCCCGAATGATAATCAGCATGTGCTGTGCACATGCTGCGGAAATTTCCACTGCGGATTATCATTGCGGGAAAAAACGCAGCACTACCAATTATTTTGCAGAAGCGCTGCGTTTTCGCCGCCATTGATTTGCAATGGAACGCATGGAATCCGCATCACTGCATCTGTACATGTGTGGCGCTCCTGAGGGTTCAGTCGCAACAGAGGTACTGCACCTCACCCAGAGGTGTGGTATCTCCTTCTCTCAGGTAGGGAGGGAGTGCTGCCCGGAACCCTAACACCTGCATCCAACACTACACTGCTCCAGGCTGGCTGAAAGGGCAAGACGCAATGTATGTTCCTGTTGAGCCCTGTCCCTGGCTGGAGTGGGGGGAACCCAGAGGTAGGGGGAACCAGTAGTGGGTGTGGGTGGAGGAAGTAGTTAGGGGAAGCACTTTGGTAGGAGATATAAATAGGGAAGCCATCTTAGGGTGGCAGTTGAGTTGAGTAGTAGAAGACAATTCAGAAGAACAGTCTGGGAGCAGAGTCTCAGTAGGGGCTCTGATCCACAAGTAGGGCCTGGTCTGGAGGCCCCGGAGGGGAGCAGGGAGTAGGCTCCATTCTAAGAAGGGATCCTAGGGGGTACGGCGAGCGCAGGATGGCACCCACAAACGCCCCAAATCTGTCAGAAGACAGAGAGATCCCCGTGAGGGTCAAGCAGGTCTGTGAACTCCGACAGACAGGAGGGACTTCAGAGCACCCGAGCAGGTTTGAGAGTGGGCAGCGCAGGGCAGTAGGGAGAAAGACCCAGCGTGAAGTCGGTCTGGCTAGGAACACGAGAAAGTGGGGTTCTGTCAGGTACTCCTAATCTGCTTGAGGAAGAGCTGAACCCCTGCCTGGTAAACGCAGCATGACGCGTGAGGCTGTAAGCTGACAGTGCACCCTGAGGAACTAAAGAACAGTGAGTAAAGACTCGAATGACTGCACCGCACCGCCTCTGTCCATTATTTCGTCCGTGCCATCTTTCCCCCTGCACTACAACACCCAGCGCAAATTACACTACCTACACTGCCCTGGAGCAAGCTCTACCTGTGGAGAGCCACACCATCCCTGCTGCCGTAACACCAGCTCCAGAGGACTGCTCCGCAGCGGCGGCTCCCTTTGGCCGCAATCCACAGGTGGCGTCACGAACAATCCCAAAAACCCCATATAAGAATATCCCCTTTTTGCACTGACCGCCCTGAGTCACGGATCGGGCCAGCCACCGTGATACTCCCCCACCGGCATACACAGAGGCCCGGCTGCCGAGTACCCCATGGCCCTGGGGGTGCGTCATGTGCGGATTCCATGCGTTCCAATGTGCGGATGGTACCCGGGTGTGGAGCACAGGAGACTCTCCTCGGACCCGGGTACCATAGAACCTGTGAAAAAAGAATAAAATAAAAAATAAATATTATACTTACCTTCTGATGGCCCCCGGTGTGCTTGTATTGGCTTGCCGGCAGCTCGCAGTAAACTAAAGGACCTGCGCTGACGCCATTTTGTCATGTGACGAGTCACGTGACCGCTGACGTCAGCAGGTCCTTAAATCTACCGCAAGCTGAGACAAGTACACCGGGGGCCATCAGAAGGTAAGTATATATTTTTTTTTAGTTTTTTACATTCTTTTACGGTCACACTGTATAAATCCATGCTGGTTGCATGGATTTATATAGTGTGACCAAGTTGACAAGCACTTTCCAAGTGATGCTAAAATCGCTTGGAAAGCGCTTGTCAACCCGCATGCGGAAGTGCATGTGAAGAACGCTTCACTTCCGCATGTACCTGGCAGGAAAAACGCATGTACAATCCGCATGTACAATCCGCATGTACAATCCACATGTACAATCCACATGTACAATCTGCATATATTTTATTTTATATTAAAAAAAAAGTTAAGAAGGTCCATAATGAGTAAACCAGCAATTGACAAAGATTGTTAATTATGCTGTTTTGTGACTGGTGAAATTGACAAATGGAAGTGCAGCAATATTAGTTGTCATTATTGCATAACCTTCTATACTGATATTTCTTAGAGTATATGCAGGCATGGTGTATTTGTGTTTAGTTGTTCGTGTGGAATTGCATTGAAAATTTGGAAAAAATTGCATTGCAGTTTAATATTGTTCAGAAATGCAGCACATGGGCTCCTAAAAAAAAACATAATCGAATTCAGATCTGTGTATATTTGTAGTTAAGAATGTTCAAGGGAAAGGAATTGGCACTCCCAGGAGAGATATGAAAACAGGATTTTCTTTATTGATATCTTCATTAAAAATCACATGAGCAGTTCCATGTTAACCCTCTGACGAATTTCTGACATAGCCTAAGGGCGTGCGATATGTGCCCACGTTGCGGAAATGAAGCAGAAAATTTGCGCTTCATTTCCGCATGTCCTTTCCCGGAAAAACGCATGCGGAATTTTGCAAGCGTTTATCGCGTGTTTTTCGCTCGTTTTCAACATGCGGAATTGCCTTGCGTTTTTTATTGCATTGAAAAGGCAATTCCGCATGCGGAAACGCAAAATTAATTGACATGCTGCGGATTTTTGTGCGCATCAAAAATGTTGCGGAAAAATCCGCAGCATGGGCATTGAACTTGGGGATTCTCATTGGACCATGGGGTGCGGATTACCAAGTGTTTTACAAGCGTTTCCGCTGCGGAAATTCCGCATCAAATACGCTTGTAAAACGCTACGTGGGCACATACCCTTAGTCATAGAGGTAATCCACCTTAGGCCACGGCCCCACTATCAGTATTTGTAAGAAAAACCAGGTGAGGAACAACCAGAGAAAAGGTATAATAGAAACAAGTCACCAATTCTGCATTTATCACCCACTCCTGGTTTTGGCTCCCACTCCTGAGAAAAAATACTGACCAAATACTGACCAAATACTGATAATGGCGCCGTGGCCTTAGACTGTGACTATATTTAAAACCAGTATGAACTAATCACATGTGAACAACCACATAATGACCATAATTAATTTAAGAAACAACAGTTGCACAAAGCATTACTATAGACATAATTTTATTATCCTCAATATATATACATCGTATCGTTTCTATAATTTAACTCATAAGGTTGTTTGGTGTTTAGTAGCAGAATCCAATACATTTCTAACATTAATATTTTTTTTTGCGCCAATCACCTCCCCTTTCCGGGCAGATGATGTAAAATAGGTAGATATTTTTTTATAATGGAGTTTTGTGCAACAGGTGTTTCTTAAATTAGATATGCACATTATGTGGTTGTTCACATGTGATTGATTCTTACTGGTTTTAAATATATCAAATAGGTGTACGGCACTCGGTGTTAGGCGAGGTGCTCGAGTAAAGGTTCCATCCTTTACGTAATATGTCTAAGTACTCGGCAGACGGTCTGAAATATAGTCACAAACTAAGGCCACATGCACACGTTCAGTATTCGGTCAGTATTTTCCATCAGTATCTGTAAGCCAGAACCAGGAGCGAGTGATAAATCCAGAAGAGGTGACGTGTTTCTATTATACTTTTCCTCTGATTGTTCCATTCCTGGTTTTGGCTTACAGATACTGATTTAAAAAACTCACCAAATACTAAATGTGTGAACAAAGGTGGATTATCTCTATGACTAAGGGCATGTGATATGCTGGAAACGCATCAGAGGGTTAGCCTGGAACTGCACATGTGATTTTTAAAAAAGATATCCAATAAAGAAAATCCTGTTTTTATATCTCTCCTGGGACTGCCAATTCCTTTCCCTTAAACTCTCCTATCTATACTGCAGGCCAGCAGTGAAGTGGCTTCCATACAATACATGAGTAAAGAACACGCTAAACACATGTGGTGAGTCCAGCAAACCTTATTTTTCTCATTGCAATTATATTTACAGTACACAACCAAAGCCCTGCTCTGATGACAGTGATCACAGAAACCTTTGATCTGTACCATTTCACCCCTTAAATGCAATGGGGGGGACCATTCCCATGTGTTTGCCAAACAATATTATTGGTTCATCTTTACCCATAACCTGATAATTAACTACTAGAGAGAATAATGATCCAATAACTACAAAATAATAATGAATGATGTGGTGTTCTTCATCTATATAGATCTGCATACACTGGCCATATCTCCCTACATATATTCCCATATGTGTCATAGACTTTTATAACCAGTTGTATGCTGCCCACACAATATTCATTTTGAGCCAATAAATAGAGAACATGGGGAGCAAAAAAAACCAATATTCATTCTGAGTACATTTGGCCACCATACTGAGGATAATGCTTGTATAGAAGGGTTGAAGCAATCAGGAATTCAGCTAGTAGTTATTGAACTACTCTCTGAATCCTTCAATACTCAAAACTGTAAAATCCATTTTTAATTTTAAGTTATCCATTATTACAGCTCAAATTCAAATGAACAATAGTAATGTTAAAGTTTCCAAATGAATGTTGGAAAAATGCAACTAATAATGTGACACGGTACTATATCTAAAACTTTTGTGAAAACTTAATCTTGTATTACTAGGCATTACTAGACAAATGTAAAGGGCTTATCAGATTTCATTGATAAAGAGCTACTTAAATGGGTTGTCCTGTCTAAATTGATAAGCCCCAACGGGATCAACAAACGGGTGCCAGAATGCAGTGTGAAAGCAATCTGAGATGCAGCAATAATCACTTACTGTGTAAGTTTTAAGCTTTATAATAACCCTGCTGACACTAAATATCATACAGTTTGAGCAGCTTCTATTCTTACCTATTGTCTCCTTCCTCCTTCCATTAAAAATTATAAGCCTCATTGTCAGGGCCATATTTCTTTCTGTACTGGTCTGTCACTCGTTAAAGGGAATCTGTCAGCAGGTCTTTTGCTATGTAATCTGTGGATAGCATGAGGAAGGGGTTAAAACACTGAATTCATCAATGTGTCACTTATCAGGCTGTGTGCTATTGTTTACTTACAATTAAGGTTTTATCACTAGCTGATAATCATTGCTGTGAAAAAGGCAGCCAAGTTATCTGACTCCCTTCTTTTGTGATAAGCAGCTCATTATCTATAGACAATGCACATAGAGAACCTGGTGTGCGCAGGGTTAGCTTTCTCAGCTTTTCTTCATTCTACATGTACATCTAAGAACTTTGATTGTATCATAACTAGTGTTGAGCATTCCGATACTGTAATATCGGGTATCGGCCGATATTCGCGGTATCGGAATTCCGATACTTAATTCCGATACTTTTACAATATCGGATACCGGAATCGGAAGTTCCCATAATGCCTGCGCTCTGCAGTGTCTGTGAAGGATGACAAGTTGGATGGCAGCGCGATCCAGCCTGTCATCAGAATGCCATCCCAGCGGGGGAGAATTCTCCTGATTGTTTAAAAGCCGGCGCGCGGTAAAAAGCCGCGGCTTTTAAACAATCACACAGCCCCATACTGCTTCCCCGCAGCCTCCCACCCCGATCCTCCGCTCCCCTCGCCACCTCCAATCCCAATCGTAAATTAGGACCGGGCGGGGAGCGCAGCACCAAGGAGCGAAGGACCCGGGCGGGGAAGCCGGCAGTGAAAAGACTTCACCGCCGGCTTTCCCGTTCTGTGCTGCGCTTTCCTGCCGGTTATTTCAAATGAACAGCTGAGGTATCAGGTGATGCCGATCAGCTGTTCATTTGAAGTAGCCGCGGTGCCCTCAGAGGGTTCATGTGAGTTCATGCTTGACTGCATGAACTCACATGAACTTTCCCACGGCCGCACAGGTCAGCCTCACCTCCCAGACCCGTCATGATTAGTGTGTGTGCGGGGTGTGTGTGCGATGTTTGTGCGGGTGTGCGCGGTGTCTGTGCGTGCAGGCAGACATAGGCCGATGTGACACTACTACTCCCATCGGCCTATGTCTGTCCCCCGTCCACTCCTGCCAGCAGGATCAGCTCGATGGGAGCAGTAGTTCCCATCAGCCTGATCCTGCTATTTAAATTGCCCTACTGTGTCCCCAATAAATGTTAAATACATGTCATTGGTGGCCAGTGGTTACCTAAAAGAAATTAGTTCATACATTACCTGTCCCCGCCGATCGCCACCTAAAATAAAGTAAAAAATAAAAAACTACACCTATACTCACCTAGACACCTAATTCCCCGAAGCCATCGATCTCCTGTAATAAAATATAAAATAATAAACCACAACCTTATCCTTACCCCTCCGTAGTAGTCCACGAGTGTCCCACGAAGATCTCCAGTTCAGAGCAGCCACATAGAATGTGACCGCTCTGAACCGCTGCCGCCGCTAGAATGACGGGGCCGTAAGGGTTCACCGGAGTTCAGGCAGCGCTGCTCCGGTTAGCTCCTTTACGGCCCTGCTGTATCGTGACAAATCCCCACGGTACAGCACTGCCGTAAAGGAGGTCTCCGGAGCTGCGCTGCCTGAATGCACTCCGGTGACCTCAGTCAGTGGCTCCCGCTGCCGGGAGCGGACGTGTTCCCGGCAGCGTGAGCTTACAGCAGCCATGACAGCTGTCACCATCTCCAGATGTGACAGCTGTGCATGGGAGATCAGCGCAGGAACGTGGACAGGTAACTATTATTTTTAGTAAACTAAGAATTAAATAAAATTGTGTGTTTTATTTCAAATAAATTATTTTTTTCTGGGTGTAGTGTGTGTTTTTTCTTTTTAACACTTTGTAGGTTAGTAATGGGGGTGTCTTATAGACGCCCATCATTACTAACCTGGGCTTCATGGCAGCTGGCGCTGACATGAACCCCACCACTATTACCCCCTGCCACCGCACCAGGGCAGCGTGGAAGAGCGAGGCTAAGTGCCAGAATTGGCGCATCCTATGGATGCGCCATTTCTGGGGCGGCTGACGGCTGGTGTTTCTAGCCTGGGAGGGGGCCATTATTCATGGCACCCTTCCTGGGCTATTAATATCAGCCCCCAGCTGTCTGCCTAGCCTTTGCTAGCTATTAAAATGGGGGGGACCCCACGTCATTTTTTTTGGGGGGGTCCCCCATTTTAATAGCTAGTAAAGGCTAGGTATTCAGCTGGGGGCTGATATTAGTAGCCTGGGAAGCTCCGTGGGTTTTACCCCCTTCCCAGGCTTCAAACATCTGCCCCAGCCGTCTGCTTAACCTCCGCTAGAGACTAAAATTATGGGGGATCCCACGCCATTTTTTTTTTAAATAAATCCTTTATTTTAACACTAAATGACATTTGAGGAGTTAATAAAGATGCAGTCCCTAAATTATTATTTATTTTTTAATTAATTTTTCCCAAAACTTTTGACGTGGGCTTCGCCATATTTTTGTATGCCAGCCAGGTACAGCATCCAGCTTCTATGAACGCGCCATTTTCCGGGGCGGCTGCAGACTGCAATTTTCAGCGGGGGGGCAGAAAGCTTGGGCCTCCCTGCGCTGCAGATTCCATCCCCCAGCTGTCTAGTTGTACCTGGCTGGACACAAAAATAGGGAGAAGCTCCACGTTTTGTTTTTTTTAATTATTTCATGAAATTCATGGAATAATTAAGAAAAAAAGGGCTTCCCTATATTGTTGTGTCCAACCAGGTACAAATAGGCAGCTGGTGGTTGGGGGCAGCCCGTTCCTGCCTGCTGTACCTGGCTGGACACAAATATAGTGCAAAGCCCCACGTCAATTTTTTTTAAATTATTTCAGGAAATTCATGAAATAATTAAAAAAAAATTATGTGGGGCTTCGCCCTATATTTGTGTCCAGTCAGGTACAGCAGGCAGGAACGGGCTGCCCCCAACCACCAGCTGCCTATTTGTACCTAGCCGGACACAACAATATAGGGAAGCCCTTTTTTTCTTAATTATTCCATGAATTTCATGAAATAATTTAAAAAAAAAATGCGTGGGGCTTCGCCCTATTTTTGTGCCCAGCCAGATACAACTAGGCAGCTGGGGGCTGGAATCCGCAGCGCAGGGAGACCCAAGCTTTCTGGGCCACCCCCGCTGCAAATTGCAGTCCGCAGCCGCCCCAGAAAATGGCGCGTTCATAGAAGCGCCATCTTCTGGCGCTGTACCCAACTCATCCAGGGCCCTGGTGCGGTGGCTCACTGGGTAATAAAGGGGTTAAGGCCAGCTTGGCATTATCAGCTGGCCCTAAGCCCGAAATTTATGGGGTCACGCCAATATTAGACATGACCACCATGAATTTCTAGTAAAGTATTTAAAAAAACACAACACCCAGAATAAAGTCCTTTAATTGAAATAAACACACAATTCTTTATTGTTCTAAATTAAACCATACTTACCATCACGCCCATTCCAGCTGAAGCCAACGATCTCCTGCAATAAAAGTAAAATAATAAAGCAACCTCATCCTTACCTTTCCATGGCTCCCACGACAGCTTCAGCTCTGCTACATCGAGATGACAGGCTGGACCGCAGCAGAACGCTGCCATCCATCCTGTCATCCCGCAGACACTGAGAAGCGCAGGCATACTTCCACTCCTCAGTGTCTGGCTGTGACGGCATCCAGATGAGCCGAGGTCATGTCCAATGAACTCAGCTCACCTCATGTACGTCACTGACAGCGTGGGAAAATTCTCCTGCACTCAGCACTTCAGCGTGAGAATTTTCCCACGCTGTCAGTGACGTGCATGAGGTGAGCTGAGTTCATTGGACATGACCTCACCTCATGTATGTCACTGACAGCGTGGGAGAATTCTCACGCTGAAGCGCTGAGTGCAGGAGAATTTTCCCACGCTGTCAGTGACGTGCATGAGGTGAGCTGAGTTCATTGGACATGAACTCGGCTCATCTGGATGACGTCACAGAGAGACACTGAGGAGCGCAAGCATGCCTGCGCTTCTCAGTGTCTGCGGGATGACAGGCTGGATGGCAGCGTTCTGCTGCGGTCCAGCCTGTCATCTCGATGTAGCAGAGCTGGAGCTGTCCTGGGAACCATTGAAAGGTAAGGATGATGTTGCTTTATTATTTTTCTTTTATTGCAGGAGATCGTTGGCTTCAGCTGGAATGGGCGTGATGGTAAGTATGGTTTAATTTAGAACAATAAAGAATTGTGTCTTTATTTCAATTAAAGGACTTTATTCTGGGTGTTTGTGTTTTTCTTTAACTTTGACTATGGGGTTAGTAATGGGGGTGTCTTATAGACGCCTCTCCATTACTAACCTGGGCTTGATGTCATCTGGCATTATAAGCTGACATCAACCCCAGCCCTATTACCCCACTGCCACCGCTACAGGGCAGTGGGAAGAGCGAGGCTAAGTGCCAGAATTGGCGCATCCTATGGATGCGCCATTTCTGGGGCGGCTGACGGCTGGTTTTTCTAGCCTGGGAGGGGGCCAATATTCATGGCACCCTTCCTGGGCTATTAATATCAGCCCCCAGCTGTCTGCCTAGCCTGTGCTAGCTATTAAATTAGGGGGGACCCCACGTTATTTTTTTTGGGGGGTTCCCCCATTTTAATAGCTAGTAAAGGCTAGGTATTCAGCTGGGGGCTGATATTAGTAGCCTGGGAAGCTCCGTGGGTATTACCCCCTTCCCAGGCTTCAAACATTTGCCCCAGCTGTCTGCTTAACCTCCGCTAGAGCCTAAAATTAAGGGGAACCCCACGCCATTTTTTTTTTAAATAAATCCTTTATTTTAACACTAAATGACAAGTACAGTAATCAACACTATTACTGTACTTCATATATATGTGACTGACATGTTTCTATCTATCTAATCTATGTGTGAAGCTCTATTCTGTCTGTTATAAATTGTCGGGTACAGATGCTGAATTGCCGGCCGGCTTTCTTAAAGAGACGGTGCATGAAAACACTAATATTTTTTTAAATAAATCCTTTACACTAAATGACAAGTACAGTAAGCAACACTGTCACAGTACTTCATATATATGTGACTGACATGGTTCTATCTATCTAATCTATGTGTGAAGCTCTATTCTGTCTATTATAAATTGTCGGGTACAGATGCTGAATTGCCGGCCGGCTTTCTTAAAGAGACGGTGCACGAAAACACTAATATTTTTTAAAATAAATCCTTTACACTAAATGACAAGTACAGTAAGCAACACTGTCACTGTACTTCATATATATGTGACTGACATGGTTCTATCTACCTAATCTATGTGTGAAGCTCTATTCTTTCTGTTGTAAATTGTCGGGTACCGGTGAATGCCGCTGATGAATTGCCGGCTTTTCATGTCATTCTACATTATTCTTAGTTGTTTTACTTCATGTAGAATTAACCTACAAGGAAAGAAAGGGTTTATTTTCATTCCGATATTTGTGTCCCATTGACTTGCATTGGTTTCCGGTATCGGAATCGGCGATATCCGATACTTTTTGGGTATCGGCCCGATCCAATCCGATACGATATTTCCTGATATCGGAAGGTATCGCTCAACACTAATCATAACTACTGCGCCCAGTAAACTAAGTGATACCTAGTGTGAATTTGGTGGTATTGCCCTCCTAAAAAATTAAATAAACAATCAATAGAATGGTCAATGAATAGATTTATGAACCCCAAAATAGTGGTAATTAAAACTTACACCTACTTGTCCAACATATTTTTTTCATTTGAAAAATATATGGCTCTCTGAATGCAGAAACACAAAAATGTTTTTCCCTCATAATACATTCTGTTATAGTATAATAGTGCTAAAACATCAAAAATATAAAATTAAGGATGTGCAATTTTAAGGTAATGGAGAAAGACCCAAAGACAGACTTGAAAGGGAACAGCATAAAGTAAAAAAATGTTTCTCCCCCCCATAAAACAGGCTCTTACCTTGTAAGGTTAAGATTAGGGTTGAGCGAGTATGTTCTGTCCGAGAATGCTCGGTCCGAGCACCAAGTATTTAGAGCTGCTCGGTGATAAGGTTAAATCGCTCCCGTGTGCATGATTTGCAACTGTTTGACAGCTTTATTACATGTGAGGAATGTGTAAGAAATAGACATTCCTCCCATGTAATAAAACTGTCAAACAGTTGCAAATCATGCACATGGGAGCGATTCAACCATATCACTGAGCAGCTGTAAATACTCGGAGCTCGGCCCGAGCATACTCGGCGAAAGGGTTAATAGAACATACTCGCTCAACACTAGTTAAGATCATTTACCTAAGGCTACGTTCACACAATGAGTATTTGGTGAGTTTTTGATGATACAGATTTTCCGCAGCATTTTTGCACCTATTAGGTAAATTAAGTTGCTTAAGTTTTTTTTCATTGTGTTTTTGAGTGCATTTTTACTGTGCTTTTGATGCTGCGCTTTTTGTGTCTTTGTATATCATTTCTTAAAAAAAGCTGCTTTGTTTTTAATACTTCTTGGTATTTGGACTCGATAAAATTTTTATTGACATAGTCATGTGTGGATTACATGTGTTCTGGTGCATTGGATGCACAAATTGAAGGCAATGGAGAATGACCAAAAAACAGATTTGATAAGGACCTGGATGACCTTTATTTGGCACTTGGTACCAAAAACACCTCAGTAGTCAAGAGAACTCATACCATTGATACTAATTTGACCACAAATGATCACAAAAAATAATATTTGGCATCTTCCAATTGTAATGACCCACAAAATAATACTATAACGCTAGTTACATCATATGTTAAACAGCATTAAAAAAAGACAAAAACAATGTCAGAATTATTTTTTCTCAATCACCTCCTAAACAAATGAATGTGACAATAAAATGTACAACCCATTCTGCAAAAAATAACCTACCTTAAAGCTATTTTGATAGAAAAATGAAAAGGTATAGATTTTAGGAATGAAGAAACAAAAAAGGTTTGTTCCCATATGTACAGAAAACGTGAATGCTGAATGCTATTTTCAAGTAAAATGATTCTATAAATTAGCTCTTATGGTGACATAGTTGTCTGTAATTGTTGTAAAATCAGGCATTTCTGCACTTTTCTGCATTTCTGCATTTTCTGTTGGGTGAATTCAAATTTTTACTAAGCTAGCAAACAAATATTTAAAGTTTCCCTTCACTTTCTTTCCCATTGGCAAACATTAAAATTGCCCATGAGTCTCCTTGATAGGGTGATTTTGCCAAAAATTAGACAGCTCACTGTAGAGCTGTTCCATCCACTGGTCAGTCAACCGGCCTCTCAAGGCCACTTCCACCAGCTGTATGAGAAGCTACGGCACCGCCCTGACAAATTTTTCCTTTCCTTTAAGGTAATTTTTTTGATAGTTTCACCCTTTTCTTGATTGGTCTCATTTATTATATCAGTTATTAATGTTTTAGATTTTAGTGGTGCCCAATTGATAACATAGGTGCTGCAGCACTTAATTTGCAGAGTGCTATGGCTTCCTTATAAGGTTTGGCCACAATCAGCTCTGCTAGGCCCCATAAATGTAACCATAGCTCCCGACCATATCAGATTCAGCGGGACTGTCCCACTTTGAGAGCTTAGTCCCACCACATCTGAGCTTTGTCCCGGCTTCTAAATACTCACCTCTCTCTGATGTCTTCATCGCAATGTAGCTCCTCCTCCTTGAGTGGCAGGGCCATTTTCTCTGCTCAGTGCATAAATGAAATTATAATATACACCAATCCTTGTACTGTGATCAGGACTCCCAAGGTCTCAACCTCACATCTCAATATTCATAGGCATCATCTTTATCTATGAGTCACAGCTCATAATAATAAACATAGGAGAGTTTGGTAATCTTGATCTGTATTGCAGGCAGTGAATCCAGAGGCAGATTATGTATGTACATAGAGATACATTGTGTATAACAATGTATTTATATGTTCCCTGTATACTAGGTAAAGAAAAAGTCAGATTTTTTTGTTCCTATAAAACTGCTAAAAATAAAAAAAAGCAATTACCCAAAAAAATTTTTTTGTGAGCTTCCCCTGTAATCAAGCTCAAAACTTTGTACTTGACAGTGCGTAGCTAAAGCAATTAAGCCACATGTTTTGATGATGTAATGGGAAGAATTTTGTATACTTGATCTGTATTGCAGGCTCTGACTCCACAGCAGACTGTACTGATGCATTGTACACACCAGAGTATTTCTATGTATTTGTATTCTAGAGGGAGAATAAAAGAGATTTTTTTTATCCCATAAAATTACTAAAAAATAATGGAAAACACTTAAAATAGAATTTTTAATGTGTTTTTTTAAATAATAAATATCACAAATCAGCAAATAACCTGGACATATTTGGTGTCCCTGATTTTAACAACCCGCACATCACAGTGATTAAATTATTTATGGGGATCGGTAAATGGCGTAAAAAATGGTGTGATTGATTTTTTTTTCTCTATTAAACCCACAAAAAATGTAGTAAAAATGTAACGCTGAGGCTGTGTTCATATGTAGCGTAAATGCTGCATTTTTTCTACTCTTTTCTTTCTGCAGGTGTCCTCACCTCACAACGCAATAACAATCATCTCTGATTATTGCTTGTTTGCTATGTTTCTTTTATGTTTTTTCCCCCATATTTGATGCATTTTTGGTGAAGATGTGAATCCACGTTTTTAATGCTTTTTTTAATACTAAAGAAAAGCTTTGATTCTGCGCTTAAAAATGCAACAGCGTTTTTTTTCTTTATGCCTTTTTCTCAGAAGAAGCCTAAAGAGAAAAAATGCATTAAAACCGCAGAGTTTAGCAGCGTCTTTAGACCATAGAGGGTGGAGATTTCATGAAATCACATCCACTTTGCTTAAACATTTAGACCGTGTTCACTTGTAGTGTAAATGCTGCCTTTTTTTGCTGCTTTTTTTGTGCAGAATCACAGCTTTTCTCTACTATAAAAAAAAAGCACTTAAAAACGCTGCTTCACATCTGCAAAAAAAACACATCAAATAAGGGGGAGAAGGTCTAAAAAATGCAGCAATAATCAGAGAAGATTGTTATTGTGTAGTTTGGTATGGTCACCTACAGAAAACAAAAAGCAAAAGTATTTATGCTACGTGTGAACACAGCTTTAAAGACACCAAAAAGCCAAATGTCGTATAGTGAAGCTACATAAAGATAAGAAAGTTATGGCTGCTACGACTGTGAATGAATGAACAAAAAATGAATCCACAGGTCCCAACTAGAGATGAGCAGGATGCACAAATGATGTCGCACCAGCCCGGGCTAATGAAAAAACGTGCGGGGGATGGTAACAGATTCACGGCCTCCCGTCCAGCCACCAGGTACCACTGGCGACGACTGAACCAGCCATCACTGAGCAGATAGAAGTGGCCCCACCCCTCAAGGAGGAGGAGCTATGGATCGATGAAGACTTCGGAGAGAGGTGAGTATTTAGAAGCCGGGACAAAGTTCTGATCTGATGGGACTGAGCCCTCAAAGTGGGACAGTCCTGCTGAATCCGGGATGGTTGGGAGCTGGTGTTCTCAGAGCGGTGACTCAACCAGCACTGCCCCTGCCCCCATGACTTAAACCGAATGCTGACGGGGAGAATAAAGTTAATTTTCTCCCCGCTGCATTCAGCTATGTGCAGTCACTGGATGGCATAATAACTCTCTTAATCTGCAGATTAACCGCATATCTGCAGGTTAATAGCATTGTTTCTGGTGACAGGTTCACTTTAAGTACAGTCACATTATCAAATGCCCCTTTTAGAGTTAAGTCCCTGAGTTGGGAGGTTCCAAAGTTTCGCCGGACACCTCCAGAACAAGGATATTCACATCCGGGGATGCTGCCTCATTCTCGTCACCAACAAGCACACAAAAAGAAAACCCATCAGATGCGGCCTGTGGCAAGGTTTCTCTAAGATCAACCTTGCTGTCATATGAGCAACTAGTCAACCCCACTTTCCCCCCAAAGTCCCAGAATAGAGCAAGGTCCCGCTCTATGATAACAGGGTGTAATAGGGCCTTGACTATGCCTACCTCATGGGTCTCAGTGCTACAGTTTGTGTCTATGACCACTCGTGCCACAGGGTAGTCTTTAGCTTCCCCATGGATACAGCGGACGACCACTATCTGTCCAGGAATCAGCCGATGGGGAATCGTGGCCCACACTAAGGTTACCAGACTTCCCATGTCCAACAGACTAGTCATTTGCAATCCATTCACCGATACAGGACATACCTGCGGCCCCATGTCTGGTTGAGTGACAGCACTGCAGGCAGAATATGCAAAATATGATTAGCACCGTCCTATACTGCAGTCCGTTGGCTCGGTGGTCATGGAACAATGGGCGGCTATGTAACCTGGGGCATGACAAATCCAACAGATTACGTTATTAGATGGGGCTTTTGGCAACAACTCCAATGCCTCCTGGCTCTTGGGCGCCCCCCAGATGTGGCTCTAGTTCCCCTCTTTTGGGTGTCAGTTCCCCTTTGGGAACCCCAGTACGGAGATGCTAAGACCCCTTGCTTCCCCAAGGAAAACTTGACTGCCTGGTACCTTTCCACTAGACCAACCAGTTCATTGGCATTTTGGGGAAAACCCAGGATTGTACCAGCCTCAGAAGGGAGTGTATCGAGCTGTCCATGACGACCCTCTCCATCATTTATGTTTGAAGGGAAGATTCAGGTTGCAACCACTTTTGGACCAGGTGTAAGAGGTTGAACATTTGGGACCGAGGAGGTTTGTCACCGCAATAGGCCCAATGGGGCACCCGTTGCACCCTGACACTCACTTTTATCCAGGACATGCGGTATATCTGCGGCAGTCACACTACTCCTTGGGATTTGTGCCCTGCTTCTAGCACCAATTGTAATAACATAGTAACATAGTTTTTAAGGTTGAAAGAAGACTAAGTCCATCTAGTTCAACCCATAGCCTAACATGTTAATCCAGAGGAAGGCAAAAAAAAACCATGTGGCAAACACTAAGCTCCACATTGGGGAAAAAAATTCCTTCCTGACTCCATACGGCAATCAGACTAGTTCCCTGGATCAACGCTCTATCAAGGAATCTAGTATATATAACCTGAAATATTATACTGTTCAAGAAAGACATCCATGCCCTTCTTAAATTTTAATAGTGAATCACTCATTACAACATCATGCGGCAAAGAGTTCCATAGTCTCACTGCTCTTACAGTAAAGAATCCGCGTCTGTGATTATGATTAAACCTTCTTTCCTCCAGACATAGAAGATGCCCCCTTGTCCCCGTCTCAGGCCTCAGAGTAAAAAGATCAGTAGAAAGGTCTTTGTACTGTCCCCTCATATACTTGTACATAGTAATAAGGTCACCCCTAAGCCTTCATTTTTCCAAAGTAAATAACCCCAAGTGTAATAACCTGTCTTGATATTGCAGACCCCCCAGTCCTCTAATAACCTTGGTCGCTCTTCTCTGCACCCGCTCTAGTTCAGCTATGTCTTTCTTATATACCGGAGACCAGAACTGTACACAGTATTCTAAGTGTGGTCGCACTAGTGACTTGTATAGAGGTAAAATTATGTTCTCCTCATGAGCATCTATGCCTCTTTTAATGCATCCCATTATTTTATTTGCCTTTGCAGCAGCAGCCTGACACTGGCCACTAAACGTGAGCTTGTCTTCCACCAATACACCCAGGTCTTTTTCAGTTACAGTTTTGCCCAGTGTTTTACAATTAAGCATATAATTATACATTTCATTTCCTCTGCTCAAGTGCATTACCTTACATTTATCCCCATTAAAGCTCATTTGCCATTTATTAGCCCAAGCTTCTAGTTTACATAGATCCTTCTGTAATATAAAATTGTCTTCCTCTGTATTGATTACCCTGCAGAGTTTAGTGTCATCTCTAAATATTGAAATACTACTCTGTATGCCACCTACAAGGTCATTAATAAATATGTTAAAAAGAAGCGACCCCTGTGGTACCCCACTGTTAACTGAGACCCAGTCTGAGTGTGTTCCATTAATAAACACCCTTTGTTTCCTATCACTGAGCCAGTTCTTAACCCACATACATACATTTTCCCCTATCCACATTGTTCTCATTTTATGTATCAACCTTTTGTGTGGAACCGTATCAAAAGCTTTTGAAAAGTCCATATACACAACATCCACTGCATTTCCTTGGTCCAGTCCAGAACTTGCCTCCTTATAAAAACTGATCAGATTAGTCTGACAGGAACGGTCCCTCGTAAACCCATGTTGATATTGGGTCATGAGGTTATTCTTCTTCAGATACTCTATTATAGCATCTCTTAGGAAACCCTCAAGGATTTTACCCACAGTAGAGGTTAAGCTTACTGGCCTATAATTTCCAAGTTCAGCTTTTGTCCCCTTTTTGAATAATGGCACCACATTTGCTATACGCCAGTCCTGTGGTACAGACCCTATTATTATGGAATCTTTAAAGATGAAACATAATGGTCTATCTATGACATTACTTAATTCCTGCAGTACTCGCGGGTGTATCCCATCTGGGCCCGGGGATTTGTCAACTTTAGTGATTTTTAGACGCCGCCGTACTTCTGCTGGGTTAAGCAAGTGACATTTAATGGAGAATTTTTGTGATCACTAATCATGTTTTTTGTCATGCGATTTTCTTGTGTAAATACTGTTGAAAAAAAATCATTTAGCATATTGGCTTTTTCCTCATCCTCATCCACCATTTCACCCAGACTATTTTTAAAGGGGGCCAACACTATCATTTTTTAGTTTTTTACTATTCATGTAGTTAAAGAATATTTTGGGATTATTTTTACTTTCTCTGACAAAGAGTCTCTCTGTCTCAATCTTTGGTGCCTTGATTTGGTTTTTACAGAATTTATTTAATTTTCTGTATTTATTTAATGCCTCATCACTACATCATCTCTAAATGCTTTTTTTGTCACTTATTGCGCCCCTTACAGCTCTATTTAGCCATAGTGGTTTCCTCCTATTTCTAGCATGTTTATTCCCATAGGGTGTATATTGCGCACAGGTCCTATTCAGGATGTTAATAAATGTCTCCCATTTGCTTTGTGTAGCTTTATGTCTCAGGATATCGTCCCAGTTTATTGCACTAAGATCATCTCTCAACCGTTGGAAATTTGCCTTCCTGAAGTTTAGTGTCCTTGTAACCCCTCTACTACACATCTTATTAAAGGATACATGAAAACGTATTATTTTGTGATCACTATTACCGAAGTGACCCCCTACTTGTATATTTGATATGCTGTCTGGCATGTTGGTTAATATTAGGTTTAGCAGTGCCCCCCTTCTTGTTGGGTCCTGAACCAGTTGTCAAAGGTAATTGTCTCTCATAGTTGTCAAAAACCTATTACCTTTGCTTGAACTACAGGTTTCTGCTCCCCAATGTATTTCAGGGTAGTTGAAGTCCCCCATAATAATGACTTCTCCTTCAGTCGCTGCTTCATCTGTTTGCTTTATGAGGATATTCTCCGCTGCTTCCATTATTTTTGGAGACTTATAACAAACCCCTATCAGTAATTTATTATTTTTCCCCCCTCCCCTTATCTCCACCCACATGGACTCTACATTTTCATTAGATTCACATATATTCTCACGCAAGATAGATTTTAAGGATGATTTTACATATAAACACCCCCCCTAGCTTGTTTGTACGGTCATTTCTGAACAGACTATAGCCCTGTTAATTAACTGCCCAGTCATGGCTCTCGTCCAGCCATGTCTCAGATATCCCCACCATGTCATAATTATTTTCCAACAAAATTAATTCTAATTCCTCCATTTTGTTGGTGAGGCTTCTGGCATTAGTGTACATGCATTTTAAGTATCTATCTGTACCTCTATTCCTTCTTACTATATTGACTGTTCTAACCCCACCCCCAATTTCTTTATTTGTTCCCAGGTCACAATCTGCACTATCTTCCCCACCTATAAAATGAATACCCTCCCCCCAATCCCTAGTTTAAACACTCCTCCAACCTTCTAGTCATTTTCTCCTTCAGCACAGCTGCACCCTCCCCATTGAGGTGCAGCCCATCGCTAGCGTAGAATCTGTAGCCAACTGAGAAGTCTGCCCAGTTCTCCAGGAACCCAAACCCCTCCTTCCTACACCAGTTTCTGAGCAACTTATTTATCTCCCTAATCTCCCATTGCCTGTCTGGCGTGGCACGTGGTACACGTAGTATTTCAGAGAATACTACCTTGGAGGTCCTTGCTTTAAGCTTGCAGCCTAATTCCCTGAAATCATCTTTAAGGACCTTCCACCTACCTCTAACTTTGTCATTTCTGCCAATGTGCACCATGACTGCTGGGTCCTCACCAGCCCCTCCCAGTAATCTGTCAACCCGATGTGCCGGACTCGAGCGCCAGGTAGGCAGCACACTGTTCGACGATCCCTGTCTTTGTGACAGATTGCTCTATCTGTTCCCCTAATAATTGAGTCCCCCACTACCAGCACCTGCCTGGCCTGCCCTGCTCTCCTATTGTTTCTTCTCACTTAGTTGCGGTTGAGGTAGGCACAGGAAGCGATTTCAGTAAAATGTTCAGGCTGGTTTATTAAAGCTTCATAAACTGCTTAGCATAACCAAACAAAATATAATAATAATAATAATAGTTTTATTTTTATAGCGCCAACATATTCTGCAGCACTTTACAAATTTTAGGGGGGGACATATACAGACAATACAGAATAAGCATATCTCATATCGAAAGGAGTGAGGGCCCTGCTCGCAAGCTTACAGTCTATGAGGAAATGGGAGAGACACAAAAGGTAAAAAGTACATATATTGTATAATGCAGCCTTGATATACTAAATAGGATAAATAATAATACATGGACTGGTCGCCAGCCAGTATGTGTACAGTCCTGACAGAGGCTATTAAGTGCATGGTTGGTATGAACCTGAAGTTGAAGAAGATTTTAATATGGGGGAAAACTGGGACGGACAGAGTGTGTTTAGGCGATACGCCAGTCTAAAGAGATGTGTTTTTAGGGTTCGCTTGAAACTGTGGGTATTGGGAATCAATCGAACTTTCCTGGGTAGTGCATTCCAAAGAACTGGCGCAGCACGCGAGAAATCTTGGAGACTCGAGTGGGAAGTTCGGAATATGGAGGATTTTAGTTTTAAGTCATTTGCAGAATGGAGAGCACGTGTAGGGTGGTAGACTGAGACAAGAGAGGAGATGTAGGGGGGTACTGAGGCATGGAGCGCTTTGTGGGTAAGCGTGATAAGTTTAAATTGAACTCTATATTGGATGGGCAACCAATGCAATGACTGGCACAGGGAAGAGGCATCGGTGTAGCGGTTGGCGAGGAATATGATCCTGGCTGCTGCGTTAAGGACGGATTGGAGAGGGGAGAGTTTAGTAAGAGGGAGACCGATTAGTAGAGCGTTGCAATAGTCAAGACGAGAATGAATAAGAGCTACAGTAAGAGTTTATGCCAAGTCAAAGGTGAGAAAAGTCCTGATTCTTGAGATGTTTTTCAGGTGTAGATGACATGAACGAGCGAGTGATTTGATGTGAGGAGTGAAAGAAAGATCTGAATCAAAAATGACCCCAAGACAGCGGGCTAAAAAAAGACAGCCTTTTCCAGCACAGAGTGAAAACAAAAAGTAAATGGTCCATACAGTAGTGTAGGTTTGCCCACTCAGGTTAGTGTCAAGCTCTTGAGTCCTTTAGCAAACACAAGCAATACTGGAGGTCTACACACCTCCAGACACAGACACTGAATGAGACAATTGGTCTCCTTTTTATCTGCATACCAAACCCTCGGGGTGGTGATATGTGAGCAGCACGTCCCACCCATCTCTTTGACTTCTCATAAAACCGGTCCTGATATGCCCTATTAACTCTTTCAGCACTATACGTGCTGGAGCCTGCTTTCTCGGGTTTACATCACCGAGACTACCAACCTTGATGATACATATCTCCTCTCAAGGACCTGTCCAATGGCCATCTTACAGTATGTTTTTACATAATGTATATATAGTATATATTTAGCAATAGGTGCTATATAGATAGAGAGATAGAGAGAGCATTCCAGAGAGACAGTATAGTTTAAATTGTTGTACTTTCTAATTTACATTTTGACATTAGCCCTGCTGCTGTCATTATGTTGAAATATCTGGTAACATATGTATGACCAGGAGGAATCTTTCCTGTGCTGATCTGTGGAAAGTGGAAAATCCATCAACCGCAAAAGTCAATAAAACATCACATTTATTTTTAGATTAAAACATGAAAAAGAAAAATTGAAAAAACATGATAGTACAACGGTCGACGCATTTCGAGCTAGACTAGCTCTTAATCATGACATGACGACCGTTATACTATCATGTTTTTTCAGTTTTTCTTTTTCATGTTTTAATCTACAAATAAATGTGATGATGTATTAATGACTTTTGCGGTTGCTGGATTTTCCACTTTTTTTTTTCCACAGTTCATTTGCTCAGGAAACCAGCCTGAAGCCTCCGTGAACCACATCCTTATTCCAGGAATTCCTCAACCCGGTAAGCTGATGTTTTCTCCATTGTGTTTTTTTTTACCAGGATCCCTGCTGTCCCATAACTCTGGCCTCTCCTGACAGATAGCACTCGGATTATTTCAACGGTCGTGTGCATGAACCATTTTAGTGATCAGTGAGGGTCTCCGCTCACTTACTTGCCCTTTTAGTGTACCTTAAGAACATATGGTATTCAGGGCCGGTTTTAGACAAAGTGGGCCCTGGGCAAAAGTTTAAAGTAGAGCCCCAAATGCTCACATATTGTACCATCACACTCAAACATTTAGGTCGCATTTACATGTGCTGAGTCCAGACCATTAAATGAGCGTGATTGACAATATTGAAATCGTTCGACGCTTGTTTCCCGGCCTCTTTACACCGACTGATGAAGAATGATGGGGACAGAACAATCACTAATAGATCAATCTATCCCCATACAGTGCCATGTTATCAGCAGCACATCTGCAGTTTATGTAAGGGACCTAGGGTGGCTGTCATGGCAAGGGAATGCTGTACTTCTTCACCCCGGCTCCCAAACAAAGACAAGAGTCCCAAACTTCCCATGTGGTTACTGTGATGCATGGCACTTACGGTTTGCTTGTAGTTCTGTTCCATCCTCGGTCCATTTCCTTCAGGGACCGTCACCTGAACATTAAAGGACTTCCACTCCATGTTTATATAAAAACACAACTTTACTTTTAACTTCAGCATAGCAGAGCATTCAGGGAAGGACAGTTCTTTACACGTGTTCTTGTTTACCGTCCGTCTGTCCCTCCTGGGCTATCCTTTTTCTTAGCTGGCCGCTTTGGCCCTTAAGATCGCTGAGGCACTGTAGCCTTGTGAGTCCTGCACAGCCTTCTCGGGACTAATCCCTGTCCGTATAGTCCTCCGCTTCTTGGAGGACTTAAAGGAAGCCACACAGCTACCTCTTCTAGACCGTAGGTCCCGAACGTGATGGGAAAGTCTTGGTTCGATTTATAGGCCGACGATTCTCTACTGCTGGACCGACCGAGCTGCTGCTCTTTTCCCTGGTCATGTCACAACTGCCCTCTAATAGTCACTTCCCCTTTCCCCACTTGTCCTGCTCCTCCCACACTTAGCAACTCGCAATCTTTTTACTATTTCCTACCTTAACTCTATCTTATCTTAAAGTGCCCATACCTACATAAATCTAAACTCACCCTACAGCTACCCGTCCGACAGTAGTCATATGCATGTTCACATACATATAATAAACAGAGTATAATACATTGTGCACAACGAGGAAAGAGGCGCATGACCGTACCGGTCACCCCCTTACATTTACACCGGGTGATGTGCTGCTTAGAACAACGATATTTGTTCCACCATAACCAATCCAATCATCTGATGCATTTTGCTCATTCGTTGGGTGATTGCTGACATATTTACACCTATGAACTCTTGTCTGCGCTGCCAGTATTTACATATATGGATGCTACATACACACACAGTATGTGACACACACATTGTATGTTGCAAACACATATGTATATACACACATAGCACACACGCATGTATACACAAAGCACATACTGTACACACACACATATATATGAATACACACAAATAGCACATACGAATGTATATATCAAGCACACACACACTTGTATATATGTATGTATGCACAGAGCACATACACACAAGCATATAGAGCACATACACACACATGTCTTCATATACAGTATATATACCACCAAGAGTCTATACATTCTAGGTTGAACCACACACACAAGAAAACGCAGACAGACAGAGACATACACACTCACATCATTGGGCTGACTGTTCATACAGGACGGGCCCTACAGAGAGAGACGCTCTTTGTAACCACTTATACTCTCACTAAGAGATGAGGATTCTGAAAACGGACTCCTTATATTAATTAAAAATTATCTAAAAATGTTTGAAGCACCACTAGCATTTTTTTTTTATTTCACCACAGGAGTGGTGCTAAAAAATCCAAAATCCAAGTCCCCTGCCCCTGTCTCATACTCCCCTTCTAGAGTTTTCATCTGTTTTCTGCGGCACTCCCGTCGGTCTCCCGCAGATTGTGACCTGCCAGCTCCTCCAGTGTTTCATGGAGTGAGCCGGAGGTCACTAATCAATGTAAGTCTATGAGAGCCTCGTTCTGGCTCTCATAGACTTGCATTGAGAGCTTGTGACGTAGCTTCTGCGTTCCGGACACTCAGAAGCTGTGCTCACAAGATGGCACTGCGGGACCGGAGAGGCCCCAAAAAACAGTGAAGACGCCGGAGGATGAGTATATGACTAGGGGCAGGGGACGTGCGTTTAAAGCTACACTCCAGCTATAAAAAAAAAAAAGAACGCTGGAGTGATGCATTAATAGAATAGGTATTACAGACTTTATAGTCAGTAAGAAGAATGCTTCCATAGGATTATCTACTTATATTTAATTTTTAACAAAGAGCACCTATATTCTTCACACTAAAGTCTGTTTTACACAAAAAAAGTTACATTTCAATTATTAACCACCATCCTGGTATTCCAAAATCCCTATGACAGCACTTCCTGTCTTATGTAGTTATGGAGTCACTAGTGGAAATGTTGAACTTAATGCCTTGTAAGTTCTGCCTGATAACTGTCTGCACATTTATGAATTAAGAAGGTACCCTAACCCTAATTACAACTAATAGATATGATTTTTTTTAGTTTGTTACTTAGTAAACCCATTATGAACTTCTGAAGAATGAAGCCTGCAGGGAGCTCTTGTGCTGCTATTATATGGCTATTACAAGGATTTTAACCCCTTCATCCACAAGCGATTTCCGTTTTTGTTTTTTCCTCCCTTTCTTCCAAGAACCATAACTTTTTTATTTTTTTGTCTTCATAGCCGTATGAGGGCTTGTTTTTTGTGAGACGAGTTAACATTAAATAGAGGGGCTCAAAAGTAAGAATTGATATATATGCAAGTGATATATAGGGTTACTGTTATTAAATCATATGTAAGTAAAACTTTCCTACTAAAAATACATGTGTACTTCGGACAAAATAATGACCCATCGGTGGAATCATGAACACTCAAACAAAAGAAAAACCGACAAGAAGAGTCAATGTTAAATGTGAAAGATTAAGTACAACTTTATTAATCAAGAATTACAATAGCAGGGTGGGAGAAACAACAAGATGAAAAGCGGGCTCTAATCTGAGAGACAATCACTATACATTAATATATATCTCTTTACAAATGTATGGCAAACAACATCATAAAATAGATACAGGACATCTAGAAATATATATGGATAACAAATTAAAAGTTAATGTTAACCTGAATTAAATATATTTAAACAAGATGAAGATGTATGTAAGTATCGGCAGGCATACTATAGAATCAAAAAAGTGCAATCGTGCATGGATGCCAGTTAAAAATGTAGCTGCCAAAAAGTATAATTGACCTGAGTTAGATGTTTCTAGCAAAGATGCAGGTATACAGTCCTGCGCATCGTTATTGGCACCCATGAAGTTTAAGTACATAATGTGGAATATCTCCTAAAAAAAATAATCAAGTGAAACTGTTTTTTTGCATAAAGCACTTGTGTTAAATACAAAAGAGCAAATGATAAACAATAATTTAAAACAAAAAACAATGGGAGGGAAGAATAGACAAACCTAAAGCTTGGTGCGTCACTGGTATTGGCACTCTTTACACTAATTTAGTATGGAAACACATTTTGACATGCCTGTGGTAAATCACAAAAGAGATTTTCCTGTGATTAATTGTTGGTGGCCATGTGACATGAATAAGCCAATGAATGATGACTTCATTGTTTTAAAAAGCCACATGGTAGGCCCTGTTCCTTTGTCACAATGGTGAAGACAAAGGAGTATTGATGAGCGAGCACTAAAATGCTTGGGTGCTCGATGCTCGGGTCGAGCACATTGGAATACTCGGGTGCTCAACCCGAGCAACGAGCCCAATGTAAGTCTATGGGAAACTCGAGCATTTTTCAGGCGGCTCCCCCCAGCGGTCTGCAGAGGACCTAAAAATTGCCAAAATCGATGGGAACAGTGCTCAAATGACATGGGGACAGCATGGGGAAGACCCCTGAAAGCATTTCTGATTCCCAGGTCACTTCCGTCAACAACATTGTCAGAGGTATTATGCCACTTTTACGGACTCACAATAAAGCATACCAAAAAGAAACCAAAATGGATTTTCCTGGGAAATATGTTAAGGAACATCCTTTCCAGGGTAATGACTTGTATATAAAGCAAAATAAATAACCAAAAACAAAAATGCTCCTCCATACCTTGGGCTATGTTCTCACGTAGAGTTTTTGATGTGTTTTTTCACTTTTACATTGCTTTCAACCGTGACAAATGCATTCACCAGGAAATGTCATTTTAACATTTTACAACCTTATCTGGCCATGTGGTGTGTGAGATATCATCAGACACATCATGTTTCATTTATGAAGGAGGGACTCTGAAAGTCACAAAGCCTATTTTTATAGGGCCATCAGGCAGCCTTTACTATTCTTAAAGGGCCAGCAGTCAACCCTCACTATTCTTAGAGAGCCATCAGCCGGCTATGTTTTATTGCTCCCATTACTAAAGAGTGGGTCTCCTATACTGTTATTGCATATGCAGTGAGTGGCAGGGCTGTCCAAAGTTTGGATGCACCCCAATAACCCTTTGAAGAGACTTAGAGGAGGGCCTCCTGAAAACAATGTTCCCATTATTAGGAAGTAGGTCCCCCATTGTGCTTGCCTATGCAGTGAATGCAAGGGTTGCCAAAAATTTGGAGGCACTCCAATGCCCCTTGGAATAGACGTGGAGGTCAGAGGGCCTCCTGAAAACAATGTTCCCATTATTAAAAAGTGGGTCTCCCATTGTGTTTGCCTATGCAGTGAATGCAAGGGTTGCCAAAAATTTGGAGACACTTCAATGCCGTTGGAAGAGAAGCAGAGGAGGGCCTCATGGAAAAAAATGTTTCCATTATTAGGAAGTGGGTCTCCCATTGTGTTTGCCTATGCAGTGAATGCAAGGGCTACCAAAAATTGGGAGGCACTCCAATGCCCCTTGAAGAGATGTGGAGGAGGGCCTCATAAAAAAATATTCCCATTAGAAAGGAGCGGGCCTCCTATACTTGTAATTCCCATGCACTAAGTGTATGGGCTGACAAAAATTTACCCCTGGGGGGTATACATGAACATACTGTATAAAACATTTTTTTTACGGACATCATAAACACCCTTTAAAAAAATTATGTGGGTGTTGCATCATGGACCACGTTCATCCTTGTGATATGGTGGTGGAGGATGAGGATGAGGAGAAGGAGGAGGACAAGAGCAAATAGCCAAAATCAGGAAGCGTATACCCATGCGTGGGTGTGAGGAGGTGCATGGGAATACACCTATCAAAAAAAGACACTGGATTTGAGTTTATGTTACGCTGCTATCATTGGTGTTGAGAAGTCTGGCCCAATCCAGCTCTTGTTCATTTATATAAGAGTCAGCCGGTCAGCATTTTCGGTTGACAGGCGGATGCGCTTATCAGTTACAATTCCACCAGCGGCACTAAAAACCCGGTCTGATAAAACGCTGGCGGCAGGGCAGGCCAGGACCTCCAAGGCATAGAGAGCCAGTTCATTCCACATATCCAGCCTGGATATCCAATAATTATAAGGCACAGAGGAATCACGGAGGACGTTGGTACAGTCGGCAAGGTACTCCCTCAGCATCTTCCCAAACTTTGCACTCCTTGGGAGAGCACCCCATGCCTCAGGGCCTGTGCGATGGGAGGGGCTGAGAAAATTCTCCCAAAACTTTGACAATGTTCCCTTGCCTCTGCTGGATTGAAGTTGTGTCTCTCGCCTGTACTCCTTGGTTGTCCAACGAACTGTGACCTCTGCCGCCAGCGTTTTCAGATGGGAATTTTTTTAATAGTTCCGCAACAAGGGCCTTCTGGTACAGCCCCATTTTTGTAAGCCTGTCCGCCTCAGGAATAAGAGATAAGAGATAAAGAGATAAAAGATAAAGTGGGACATGTGCTTGTGTAATGCGGGGACGGCACACCGGGAGAAATAGTGGCGGCTGGGGACCGAGTACCGTGGGATGCTTCTGTCTCCACGAGCCTAAAAGGCAACATTTCGTGCGCAAGCAGTTGTGAAATGTGAGAAGTTAGTAGTGTGGCCTGTGGGGCGTTGGCTGCGTATTTGCGCTTGCGTTCCAAGGACTGGGATATGGACAACTGAACGCTGCGCCCGGACAAGGATTACAGCGGGTGACACTTAGGAGAGGTGAGTATAAGAATTTTTTTATTTTATTCCTATTTTTACAGTTGGACACGGCGGGAGTAGACTACTACGCTCATCATTGACCCTGCTGCTGCTGATTGCAGCGCCGGCAGGGATCTATGATGAGGGCAGCGCTCAGCACCCGGTGCTTGGGAACAGCACTAACTGTCATCAGTGTGCGGGACGTTTTGCGGGAGGTGCAGCAGGTAAAAAACAGACATGTCCGGGTGTTTTGCCCACGGACACCACATGGTCTGTCTGTGGAAAGTGGACACACACTGATATGTGCACATTCATTTGAATGGGTCTGCGTGTACCAATGTCTCTGGTATGTGTGGAAACTGTCACCGCACGTACTGACGTCTGAAAGAGCCCTTAGTATGGGTCTGTGTGCGCTTGTTTTCGTGTGTGTAAGCGTGCTTCTGCATGTCTGTGTGCTCTTCCGAAGATTTATTATATTTGGGGAGAGATGGGAGAGAAATTTTAGGAGACATAATGGGGAGATGTGTGAAGAAACAGTATGGTGAACTAGGGGAGGGGTGGGAATGGGTGCGGGAATGGGGATGTATGAGGAAACAGTATGGAGAGTAGGGGAATAGTGTGAGGAGACAGTATGGAGGGAGAAAAGTGTGAGGTGACACAGCACAGAGACTAGGTAGTGTGGGGGAAGGTATAGAGATGTGGCAGTATGGGGGGAACAGTGTGAGGGCACAGCAAGGAGGGAACAGTATGTTGAGGAGGGGGAGTGTGATGAAGAGGCACAGTATAGAGACTGGGCAGTATAGGGGAGACACAGTGTGAGAGGACAGTGTGAAGAGGGGGTCCAGTATGGTAAGGAGAGGACAGTGTGGAGAGCAGGTACCATAAGAGGGGTAGAGTGTATGTCATGTTTTTTGTGCAGGGAGCATTGTAAGAGTTAGGTTTATTCAGGGGCTCAGTGTAGATATTTTTATTCAGGAGCATTACCTAACAAACAGGCAATTCCTGCATGTGTTGCGTCTGTCTACCGCCGCAAAACATGCTACCTCGGGGACTCGAGCATATTAGCATAGCACTACAAGATACTCAGACAACACCCGAGCATGCTGGGATCACACCTTATCCGACCACGCTCGCTCAGCACTAGTTGCCAGGTGCTGCTGCCATGTTAGTCATTCAATGAAGCTCAGCCTGAGGTTGGGCTCCATGGAAGTGTCACAATCAAGGTGCCAGACGTTATTGCAGCACGCTCACTTTATAGTTCGTGGTGACTGTAATGTCTCCCTCCTTGCACCGACCCAATAACAGGAAGTGAGTGGCGACAGGGAGAATAAAATGTAATTTTCTCCGTGTAGCCAACGCTTTTCCAATAAGCCATCTAACCAGGCTTTAAACTCTATTTACCTGCAGATTACCCCTATATCTGCAGATAAATAGCGTTTTTCAAGGTGACAAGTTACCATTAAAGGGATTCTGGCAGTACGGAATGACTGTTTGAACAAAGTCCTGCCGCTTGGTGCTCCACAGCGTGGCCAATCATGTAACTATAGTGCATTATAGAAAAGCATAACAAGTAATAAAACCGTTTATGGAGGGCTGTAGTGTGGGCCCCTAGAGTCAGTTCCCCTGGTGGGCCCTAGGCACCCCTGTCCGACCCTGCGGAGAACGGTTGCCTGCCTTCTGTCTGCGGCCACCACACTGCTTCCTTCTACCTGTTGGGGTGCTCTGCCTCCCTCCCCCTGTGTGCTGCTGTCCTCGCTCTGCATGTCCTCCTGCCAGGTTGGGTCAGCTCCTATATCATCCACCACCTCGTCTTCCACTTCCGCACCCTGGTCCTCCTCCTGACTTTCTGGTAATTGTATCTCATCATCGTCCACCTCTTGTGACACTTTCCCACCATCGCCTTCGTGTGACCGTGGATGCTCAAATATTTGGGCATCGCTACATGCGATTTCCTCTTGCCCCGCTTCAAGTGGACCAGGCGAGAGGCCCGAATCTATAAATGGAAAAGTGAATAGCTCTTCAGAGTGTCCAAGTGTGGGATCATTTGTCTCCAGGCACTCGGCATGGTGGGAGGAAGGAGGATCAGGGTGAGGAATATGCGGTCCAGACTCACGGCTACTGAGACTTGACCGTGTGGAAGACAGGGTGGTGGTGGTGGTGGCTAAGTGACTGGATGCATTATCCGCTATCCAACCAACAACCTTTTGACACTGCTCTAGGTTCAATTAGTAATTGGGACAGGAAGTTCGGGCGAGAAGATGTGGGTGTTTGTTGTGGCACAATTTCAGCTTGCCCACGAGCTTGGCCTCGGCCTCCGCATGCACCATCACCATCACATCCAGTTCCCCGTCCCTTGCCACGTGCCTTGCCCATTTTAAATGGAGGACAATATCTTCCATGCTCACTACAAATGGCTGAATTTGGAGCGAAGTTATATGTAATCCATGTGATGGAGAAACCACAGTTTTAAATACCTGGCCTGTAGGTAACTATTTTGAACAGCAAACCGGTGCCAAAAACTTTGCTGACACACTGAGAAAAAATTTGAATGTAGGCCAAAAATGGCAGTATTTTCAGCGCAATTACATGTGAATGTGATCCGTGTGACGGATAAACCATAGTTTTAAATACCTGGCCTGTAGGTAACTGTTTTGAAAAGCAAACCGGTGTCAAAAACTTTGCTGACACAGTGAAAAAAAATTTGAATGGAGGCCAAAAATGCCAGTATTTTCAGCGCAATTATATGTGATCCGTGTGACGGACAAACCACAGTTTTAAATAGCTGGATTTTTAGCGCTGTAATATGGAAAGGACCTGGCTGTATTCTGCAGTGCCAACAAGAAAAAGGCGCAGAAAAACGGATTGCTTTTTAAGCAAATAATGACGATTAAGATCCCAAAAAAATTACTCCTGGCCCCTGAGACCTGGATTTTTAGAAAATAGCAAAAGGCAATGGTACTCACCAGCCAAGGTTTCAAGAAAAAATGCACACCAGGACACGGCCGGCCCCCTTTTTGTTAGAAGGAGGTAACACAGGTGCAGAATGCTAATGAACAATCGCCCTCACCCACTTTCACTGGAGGGGCGACTGCCCAGCACTAAAACTGCACACAGATGAAACTTGCAGTAGGGTGCAATTCACACACTCGCGGCACCGTGCCTAGCCAGCATCCTATTATACGCCCCTACTATTCGACTAGGCGGGATGCCCGGCACCCTATCCGTGCATCGCAGAGTTGTGAAGCCCCCACTCACAAGGTCACCATTACTGGGCCTGGCCGTGCCCTAGCAGATAAAAAAAGTGCAAAAAATATCATATGAGGTATTAGTTGATATTTTGGCCAAAATACATAAGCTCGCAACCCATCGTCAAGGGTCCTCACGGTTTTGCGAGTCCCTACTCTAATATTAAAAACAGACAGCATAGCCAGAACAATAGACAGAATTTTTAGAAAATAGCAAAAGGCAATGGTACTCACCAGCCAAGGTTTCAAGAAAAAATGCACACCAGGACACGGCCGGCCCCCTTTTTGTTAGAAGGAGGTAACACAGGTGCAGAATGCTAATGAACAATCGCCCTCACCCACTCTCACTGGAGGGGCGACTGCCCAGCACTAAAACTGCACACAGATGAAACTTGCAGTAGGGTGCAATTCACACACTCGCGGCACCGTGCCTAGCCAGCATCCTATTATACGCCCCTACTATTCGACTAGGTGGGATGCCCAGCACCCTATCCGTGCATCGCAGAGTTGTGAAGCCCCCACTCACAAGGTCACCATTACTGGGCCTGGCCGTGCCCTAGCAGATAAAAAAAGTGCAAAAAATATCATATGAGGTATTAGTTGATATTTTGGCCAAAATACGTAAGCTCGCAACCCATCGTCAAGGGTCCTCACGGTTTTGCGAGTCCCTACTCTAATATTAAAAACAGACAGCATAGCCAGAACAATAGACAGAATTTTTAGAAAATAGCAAAAGGCAATGGTACTCACCAGCCTTTGCACTTTTTTTATCTGCTAGGGCACGGCCAGGCCCAGTAATGGTGACCTTGTGAGTGGGGGCTTCACAACTCTGCGATGCACGGATAGGGTGCCGGGCATCCCGCCTAGTCGAATAGTAGGGGCGTATAATAGGATGCTGGCTAGGCACGGTGCCGCGAGTGTGTGAATTGCACCCTACTGCAAGTTTCATCTGTGTGCAGTTTTAGTGCTGGGCAGTCGCCCCTCCAGTGAGAGTGGGTGAGGGCGATTGTTCATTAGCATTCTGCACCTGTGTTACCTCCTTCTAACAAAAAGGGGGCCGGCCATGTCCTGGTGTGCATTTTTTCTTGAAACCTTGGCTGGTGAGTACCATTGCCTTTTGCTATTTTCTAAAAATTCTGTCTATTGTTCTGGCTATGCTGTCTGTTTTTAATATTAGAGTAGGGACTCGCAAAACCGTGAGGACCCTTGACGATGGGTTGCGAGCTTACGTATTTTGGCCAAAATATCAACTAATACCTCATATGATATTTTTTGCACTTTTTTTATCTGCTAGGGCACGGCCAGGCCCAGTAATGGTGACCTTGTGAGTGGGGGCTTCACAACTCTGCGATGCACGGATAGGGTGCCGGGCATCCCGCCTAGTCGAATAGTAGGGGCGTATAATAGGATGCTGGCTAGGCACGGTGCCGCGAGTGTGTGAATTGCACCCTACTGCAAGTTTCATCTGTGTGCAGTTTTAGTGCTGGGCAGTCGCCCCTCCAGTGAGAGTGGGTGAGGGCGATTGTTCATTAGCATTCTGCACCTGTGTTACCTCCTTCTAACAAAAAGGGGGCCGGCCGTGTCCTGGTGTGCATTTTTTCTTGAAACCTTGGCTGGTGAGTACCATTGCCTTTTGCTATTTTCTAAAAATTCTGTCTATTGTTCTGGCTATGCTGTCTGTTTTTAATATTAGAGTAGGGACTCGTAAAACCGTGAGGACCCTTGACGATGGGTTGCGAGCTTACGTATTTTGGCCAAAATATCAACTAATACCTCATATGATATTTTTTGCACTTTTTTTATCTGCTAGGGCACGGCCAGGCCCAGTAATGGTGACCTTGTGAGTGGGGGCTTCACAACTCTGCGATGCACGGATAGGGTGCCGGGCATCCCGCCTAGTCGAATAGTAGGGGCGTATAATAGGATGCTGGCTAGGCACGGTGCCGCGAGTGTGTGAATTGCACCCTACTGCAAGTTTCATCTGTGTGCAGTTTTAGTGCTGGGCAGTCGCCCCTCCAGTGAGAGTGGGTGAGGGCGATTGTTCATTAGCATTCTGCACCTGTGTTACCTCCTTCTAACAAAAAGGGGGCCGGCCGTGTCCTGGTGTGCATTTTTTCTTGAAACCTTGGCTGGTGAGTACCATTGCCTTTTGCTATTTTCTAAACCCCTGAGACCTGGGCCTTTGTCTAGAAATATCTAACAGCAGCAGAAGGCAGAACTGAAATGGAGCCTCTTGTGCTATATGCACTGCAGTCTGCTATATACACTGCCTGCCTATATACACTGCCTGCCTGATATCTCTGCAGATGGATTAGTCCTCAGAATGACTGTTTGTTGAGATGGATATGTGTAATGTACTTATTTTCTCCCTACACTATCTAATACACAACCAAATCTCTCCCTAGCTCAGCAGCACCTCTCCCTACACTGCCTGATTGCGGAGTAGACTGACGAGCACAACGGCGCCAGGTCTGATATAGACCTGATGACGCTGTGTGGCCAGCCAATCACTGTAATTCCACAACCACCATGGCTGCAGCATTACAATGAATGGCAGGCAATCCCTGCATGTTTATTGGCGCTCTAAAGAGTGCCAAACATGCAGGGAGGGGACCCGAGCATCCGCCCGAGCATCTCGCAAGTACTCGGCGAGCTCCAAGCATCTCGAGTACTGAGATGCTCGGGCGAGTACCGAGTACTTGCGAGTATGCTCGCTCATCACTACAAAGGAGCTGTCTGAGGACATCAGAACTGCTTTTAATAGCAAACACAAGACTTCCAAAGGGTATAAGACCATCTCCAAAGACCTTGGTATCCCAGTTTCAACAGTGCGCAATGTTATTAAGAAGTTTGCCAAGCATGCAACCTTCAAGAACCTTCCTGGACATGGGGGAAAGAGGAAAATTTACAAGAACTGTCTTCGAAGGTTGGTGCGAATGGTGGAAAAAACACCACATCAAACATCCAAAGACCTGAAGGCCAACCTGGAACAGCCCTGTGTCATGGTTTCAACAAGTACAGTATGCTGCACACTAAATCAAGCAGAGCTTTATGGGTGAAGGCCAAGGAAGAAACCTTTGCTGAAGAAAAGACATAAAAAACCCCACAGATCTTTGCCAAAGAGTACCTTGACAAACCACAATCCTTCTGGGAAAATGTTCTGTGAACAGATGAAACAAAAATAGAGCTTTTTGGCAATGCAAAGCAATAGTTTGTTTACAGACGGCGCAATGAAGCTTATAAGGAAAAGAACACTATACCAACAGGTAAGCATGGTGGAGGATCCATAATGCTGTGGGGTTGCTTTGCTGCATCTGGTACTGGAGGCCTTGACAGGAATCATGAAATCAGAGAATTATCAAGAGATTTTATAGCTAATTGTCCTACCCAGTGTAAGAAAACTTTGCTTGAATCGAATATCATATGTCCGGCAGCAAGACAATGACCCAAAGCACACATCCTAAAGTATACAGGAATGGTTGAAAAAGAAAAAATGTACTGTTTTAAAATGGCCAGCAATGAGTCCTGACCTCAATCCCATTGAAAATCTTTGGGGTGAGCTGAAATCTGCCATTGAGAAAAAAGAAGCCTGAAAACATTCAAGAGCTTAAACAAACTGCAAAAGGAAGAGTGGGACAAAATTCCAGCTGAGAAGTGCAAGAAGCTTATAGATGGCTAAAAGAAATGTTTGGAGACTGTCATCAATGCCAAAGGGTGTGCAACCAAGTATTAATTAGGAGTGCCTTTATTGTTGCATATGCTGTTTATTCTGCTTCTTCTTTGAAATTGCAACATGGAAGTAGAAAAACAATGTTTTATTGTACTATTACTTTGGACCACTAATTAAAAAATTCTTAGGCTATAACTTTGGTATATTTCCATTTATTTTTGAAGATATTGTACAGTCTATGAAAAAAATGAAGGGGTGCCAATAATGGTGAGTAGCACTGTATGTACAGTTGAAACCAGAAGTTTACATACACTATATAAAAAGACACATATGCATGTTTTCCTGATTTCTGACATGAAATCAGAATAAACCTTTCCCGTTTTAGGTCAATTAGGATTACCATTATTTTTAATATTTGCCAAATGCCAGTATAATAGAAAGAGAATGTTTTAAGGCATTTTTATTTCTTACTGCAAAGTCAAAAGTTTACATACATTTTTATTAATATTTGGTACGATGGCCCTTAAATTGAATGACTTGGGTCAAAAATTTGGAATATCCTTCTACAAGCTTCTCACAATAGTTGGTCAGAATTTGAGCCCATTCCTTCTGACAAAACTGGTGTAACTGATCCAGGTTTATAGGTTGGCTTGCTCGCACCTGCCTTTTCAGCTTTGCCCATAAATTTTCAATAGGATTGAGATCAGGGCTTTGTGATGGCCACTCCAAAACATTGACTTTGTTATCCTTAAGCCACTTTGTTACCATTTTGGCAGTATGTTTTGGGTCATTGTCCATGTGGAAGACCTATTTCTGCCCAAGCTTTAACTTCCTGGCTGATTTCTTGAGATGTTGCTTCAGTATTGCCACATAATCTTCTTTTCTCATGATGCCATTTAGTTTGTGAAGTGCACCAGTCTCTCCTGCAGCAAAACAACCCCACAACATGATGCTGCCACCCCCGTGTTTTACAGTTGGGATGGTGTTCTTAGGCTTCCAAGATTCTCCCTTTTTCCTCCAAACGTAATGATGGTCATTATGACCAAAAAGTTTAATTTTAGCTTCATCAGTCCATAGAACATGTCTCCAAAAATTAAGGTCTTTGTTCCTGTGTGCATTTGCAAACATTAGTCTGGCTTTTTTATGTTTCTTTTGGAGTAATGGCTTCTTCCTGGCAGAGTGGCCTTTCAGCCCATGTTGATACAGTACTCGTTTCACTGTGGATATTGACACAATCTTACCACCTTCCGCCATCATCTTCATAAGGTCTTTTGCTTTCGTCCTTTGGTTGATATGCACATGTCAGACCAAAGCACGTTCAACTCTGGGACATAGAACCCTTCTCCTTCCTGAGCGGTATGATGTCTGGACATTCCCATCTTGTTTGCACTTGCATATAATGGTTTGTACAGATGAATGAGGTACCTTCAGGTGTCTTGAAATTGTACCCAAGGATGAGCCAGACTTGTGCAAGTCCACAATTCTCTTCCTGATATCTTGGCTGATTTCTTTAGACTTTCCTATTTTGCTACACAAAGAAGCAGTGTGTTTCAGGTGTGCATTAAAATACATCCACAGGTGTCACGGCACAGCTGTCGAGAGATCCGGGACCAGGGGCACCTACCCTGTCTCTAACGCTAGGGGGCGCCCTAGCTTGCCCTATTCCCCGTGATACCTCTGAAGGTGAGGATCCCGGGGCCTCCACCCTCGCCCTACCTCCTGAATAAGCTCTCAATCTGTTCACCTTCTGCACCCAGGGAAGAGGGGCGCTACTGTGCACCGTAGTACACTAACCTGACGAACAGGGAAACACAGACAAGGGTAAACAGAAAAACTCCAGTCACACAAAATATTCACTCACATATAACAGAGGAATGTACCGGGGTGTGAAGGTAAGGGAATAAACCAAAGTAGAGAAGGTTAAGGGATAATAACACATGCAAACCAAACAACAGTTACTGATTTCCCCTCCAACTCTCCTTCTCATAAACAACTCCTCTCCCTCTGTTAACCATGCAGCAGGTGCTAGCTCTGACAAGGATTAGCATCAGAGCCCAGATTATAAAGGGAAAAGGAGTGGCTAACCGAGCTCAGCTGTGAACACAGGGATTTCAAACATGGCAGTTTAACCCCTGTTCTGCCAGAAGAAAATAAACACATTTAAAATGACAGAGAAGTGCTTCTTCATGGAGCTGGAGTAGAAGCCATCTGATGCTGTGGCCTTCTGGCTCTACACTGTCGCGGTAACCCCGTGACAACAGGTGTGTCTCTAATTAACTCAGATGTTGCCAAAAAACCTATCAGAAGCTTCCAAACATATGACATCATCATATGGGCAGTCCAGAATTGTTTAAAGGCATAGTAATCTTAGTGTTTGTAAACTTTTGACTTTTCAGTAAGAAATATAAATGCCTTAAAACATTCGCTCTCATTATTATGGCATTTAGCAAATATTAAAAATTATGGTAATCCTAATTGACCTAAACGGGAAAGGTTTGTTCTGATTTCATGTCAGATATTGAGAAAAACATGCATATGTGTCTTTTTATATAGTGTATGTAAACTTCTGGTTTCAACTGTAGATATCTGTAGGTGTGGCGCCCCTGCGGATTCAGTAGCCACAGAGGTACTGCATCTCACCCAGAGGTGTGGTATCCCACTCTCATGTAAGGATGGAGTACTGCCCGGGACCCACACACTTGCATCCATTACACTCCACTTCAGAGGGAAGGGCGAGATTGTACCTAAGGGAGAGCACAGTCCCTGGTCCCTAGCTGGAGGGTGGAACCATGTAGTGGGTGTGGGTGGAGCAAGTAGTTTAGGGGAGCACTTCAGTAGGAGTATAAGAAAACAAGGAACCATCTAGAAGCAGGCAGTCCTGCTCAGGAGAGCAGTGGAGGAGGTCCAGGCTCCTAGCTCCAGTGCTTGGAGCAGGAGTTGGGAGGAAAGAGAGAGGAGTGCGGCCTAGTCTGAGAGGCCCAGGAGAGAGAGTGAGAGAGGAGAGGAGCAGAAGGGAAGGCTCCAGGAGGAACAGAAGGGATCCTAGGGGCACAGGAAGTGCGGATGCCACCCGTGCACCCGAATCTGCAGGAACATAGAGGGATCAGGCCGCAGAGGGGACCGGCCCCTAAGCTAGTGGAGAACTACAAAGCTCAGCTAGAAACTGGAGGCTGCTGTACTTGCAAGGTGCAGCTGCCAACAACCACAATTACATTGCCGAAAAGGTGGCCACAGAGGGTCCTGGGGACTGCAGGTCGCCCGACAAGATCCGAGGCTGCCGGCTTGAGACACTGATTGTGAGATGCAGGGCAGGAGGGTGAGAGCCACCGCAGGAAGACGACCGAGGAAGGCACATAGAACGGAGTCCCGTTTAAGTACTCCTGAGTTACTTGAGAGATTGCTGAACCCCTTCCTTGGTGAACGCAGGACGACGTGGGAGGTTACTCTAGTACTGGTAACCTGGAGTTCAACTGTGAGTAACAACTGTGAGTAAACCTTGAAGACTGCACCCCACTGCGTCTGTGAATAATTGCTGCGCCATCACTCGCCCTGCACTACACAGCACTAGCCATATCTACCTCATACAACATCTACAACGCCCTGGAGCTTAGCTCTACCTGTGGAGAGCTGAACCTACTCTGCTGCGTCACCATCAGCCCCTGAGGATCTGCACCGCAGCGGTGGCTCCACATAGCCGCATACCACAGGTGGCGTCACGAACATTATATAAAAACTTTATTCCCTTTTCTTTATTCCCCTTTTATTGACCGCCCTGGGTCACGGACCGGGTCACTGCCACTGTGACATCCCCCAGCACTGACCGGCCTGGCTACCGAGTACCCCACGGCCCAGGGGTATCCTGTATAGTCAATTTAGTGCGAGAGCAAGGACTGTGTGTATTGGTTCCATGTGGGTGACAGATGGGTAAGAAGACGTAGTATCATCTTTCCTTTTTTCTCTGTATCCATTGCCAGTGTAACTTGTTTATATGGAGTTATAATGAAGTACCTTATTAGTAGGTTGTTATTTTGTCTGGGCATATGGATGCATTGAAAATAGGCACATATGATCTGGATTCTATTAACCGGTTCAGGATTGCCCACTGTACATAAACGTCGGCGCTGCCTGGGCTCTGTGCAGCGCCGACGTTTAAAAACGGTGGGTGGTCCCGCAGCGCTCAGGACCCCCAGGGTCCTGCAAGCGCTGCGGTTTTGGTGCAGAGCGATAGCTCTGATAGGGGACATCATCGGGACCTGATTGGATCAGGTCCCAATGATGCTAACCCTTTGTTATCTTCTATATGCCGCAATCTATAGTGATCGCGGCATATAGAAGACAGTGAGAGGAGAGGGGGTCGTCAACTTACCTCTCCGACAGCCCCCTGATGTCTTCCAGGACCTGCCGTTGTTATGGCAGCCGGAGGTCACAAGACCGCCTCCGGTTCTGCAATATATGGTGTCCTACTAGGCTCAGCCTGCAGCTGGACTCTAGCAGGAGACAGACAGTGTAAAACTGTCAGCAAAGATCTCATCCAATGCAATACATGTCTATTGCATTGCATGAGATCAGTGATTAGAAAAATAAAAATTAATGTCCCATACAGGGACTAAGTAAAAATGTAAAAAAAAGTAAAAAAAAATGTTTTCAAACTGTTAAAAAAAAATCACAAAATTAATAAAAATAAATAAATAAAATATTAAACCAATAAATCCGTATATTTATGCAAAAACAAAAAAAGTACACATATTTGGTATCGCCATGTCGGAAACAACCCGATCTATAAAACTGTCAAACTAATTAACTCCTTCTGTGCACACCGTAATAAAAATAAATAAAAAACGGAGCGAAAAACTATGCTTTTTCATCATATCGCCAAACAAAAAGTGGAAATAAATGCGATCAAAAAGCAAAATGGAAATAAAAATGGTACCGCTGAAAACATCATCTTGTTCTGCAAAAAAAAGCTGCCATACAGCTCCATCAGCCGAAAAATAAAAAAGTTATAGCTCTCAGAATAAAGCGATGCAAAAAAAATATTTTTTCTCTAAAATTGTTTTATTGTGTAAAAGCGCCAAAACATAAAAAAAATATACAGTAAGTGTAGTATCGCTGTAAACATACTGACCCGAAGAATAATGCTGCCTTATCACTTTTACCACACGCAGAATGCCATAAAAAAAAACCTCAAAAAACAATTCCTGAATTGTTGGTTTTTGTTAATTTTACCTCCCAAAAAACGGAATAGAAAGCGATCAAAAAATGTCACGTACCCAAAAATGGTACCAATAAAAATGTCAACTCGTCCTGCAAAAAACAAGCCATCACATGACTCTGTCGGCCGAAATATGGAAAAATTATAGCTCTCAAAATACGGCGATGCAAAAACTAGATTTTGCAAAAAAAAGCGCCTCTTAGTGTGTGACAGCTATCAATCATAAAAACCCGATATAAATCTGGTATCTCTGTAATCGCACCGACCCGAAGAATAAAGTAATCTCATCACTTATACCGCATGAGGAACGGCGTAAAGAATAAATAAAACCAATTCTTCACCTGCTACTGATTTGTTTATTATGTCTCCCAAAGATTGTAGTAAGGCTCTGCTCACATTTATCCTGCGCTCTGCGCTGAGCACTTACACCAGAGTTTCCGTGTGAATCTCTGAAATACGTGATTCAGACAGAACCCATGACCGAAGATTCCCTGTAATGAGGCAGATATAGGCCACTGTGGATGCCGTCTGGCCTGTGATCCCACGGTGTCAGTATTTTTAGGCGTGCATAAAAGTGCGGTTGGCCACAGTTTTGTGCACTTCTGAAAAAAAGGGCACCGCTAAACAGAGGCCAGACGGAGTCCAGAGTAACTCTGCTGCCTCATTACAGTGAATGGATCCCACAGGGGTTTCATCTGAATTACATCACTTGGAAATTTAGATGGAAACCCCGATGTAAGTGCTCAGCCTCGAGCGCCGGATAAATATTACATAAAAAGTTCCCAATAAAAGCTTCAACTCAGTCCTCAAAAAAAGCTAGTCCCCACTCAGGTCCGTCATCTGTTAAAAATATTCCAAGTTACTGGTAGCAGAAAGGCTCTGGAAAAGCAAAATGGCCCTTGCCCTCCAAAAGAAATTCAGAAAATTTTGTGCTCCCAAATCCAAATGCCTATTCTACAATAATTTGTTCTCCAATTGTCAAATAGCACTCCGTCCCTCCAAGATCTCGCCGTATGGCTAAGCAGTACGATACAGCCAGCCACATATGGGGTATTGCCACTTTTAGAAGAAATTGTGTGACACATTTCGGCACCATTTTTACCCATTGCCCTGTGTGAAAATGTAAAATCTGAGGGTAAAACAATATAATTATGTTTTTTTCACTGTCCAATGGTATAAATTTAAAAATTAAAAAATACTCACTACTTCCCTAGATGAATTCCTTGAGAGGTGTAGTTTACAAAATGGGGTCACTTGTGGGGGTTTCTGCTGTTTCGGCATGTCAGCGACTCTTCAAATGTGACATGGTGTCTGCTGCCTATCCCAGCCAACATAGCGCTCCTTTCTCTTCCGAACCCTGCCGTACACCAAAGCAGTGGTTTTCCCCCACATATGGGGTATCGGCGTGCTCAGGAGAAATTGCACAACAAATTTCATGGTGCAATTTATCCTGTTACCCTTATGATAATGCAAAATTAAGGGATGAAAAACATTTTTTGTGGGAAAAATGTGAAAATTTTATTATTACGGCTCAATATTATAAACTTCTGTGAAGCACCTGGGGGTGCAAGGTGCTCACTACACATCTAGATAAGTTCCCTAAGGGGTCTAGTTTCCAAAATGGTGTCACTTGTGGGGGGTTTCCACTGTTTAGGCACATTAGGGGCTCCCCAAATGCGACATGGCGTCCGCTAATCATTCAAACAAATTTTACATTCAAAAAGTCAAATGGCGCTCCTTCCCTTCCAAACCCTGCCGTGCACCCAAACAGTGGTTTGCCTCCACATATGGGGTATCGGCGTGTTCAGGAGAAATTGCACAACAAATTTCATGGTGCAATTTATCCTATTACCCTTATGATAATGCAAAATTATTGATGAAAAACGTTTTTGTGGGAAAAATGTGAAAATTTTATTTTTACAGCTCAATATTATAAACTTCTGTGAAGCACCTTGGGGTTCAAGGTGCTCACCACACATCTAGATAAGTTCCCTAGGGGGTCTAGTTTCCAAAATGGTGTCACTTGTGGGGGGTTTCCACTGTTTAGGCACATCAGTAGCTCTCCAAACGCAACATGGCGTCTGCTAATTATTCAAACAGATTTTACATTCAAAAAGTCTAATGGCGCTCCTTCCCTTTCGAACCCTGTAGTGAGCCCAAACAGTGGTTTTCCCTCACATATGGGGTATCAGCGTGCTCATGAGAAATTGCACTACAAATTGTATATTCCATTTTTTCCTGTTACCCTTCCGAAAATAAAAAAATTGGGTATAAAGTAACATTTTTGTGAAAAAAAGTTAAATGTTCATTGTTTTCTTCCACATTCCAAAAATTCCCGTGAAACACCTGAAGGGTTAATAAACTTCTTGAATGTGGTTTTGAGCACCTTGAGGGGTGCAGTTTTTAGAATGGTGTCACTTTTGGGTATTTTCTGTCATAAAAGCCCCTCAAAGTCACTTCAAATAAGATGTGGTCCCTAAAAAAATGTTTTTGTAAATTTTGTTGGAAAAATGAGAAATCGCTGGTCAACTTTTAACCCTTACAGCTTCCTAACAAAAGAAAATTTTGGTTCCAAAATTGTGCTGATGTAAAGTAGCCATGTGGGAAATGTTATTTATTAACTATTTTGTGTGACATATCTCTCTGATTTAAGTTTGAAAATTGCAAAATTTTCAAAATTTTCACCAAATTTCCGATTTTTTCACAAATAAACGCAAGTGATATCGAAGAAATTTTACCACTATCATGAAGTACAATATGTCACGAAAAAACATTCTCAGAATCAGGGGAATCCGTTGAAGCGTTTCAGAGTAATTACTTCATAAAATGACAGTGGTCAGAATTGACAAAATTGGCCAGGTCACGAAGGCAAAAACAGGCTCTGGCGCGAAGTGGTTAATATATAAATAGATGTTTACAGCTTCTGAGCACTTGCACTGCATTGAATCTATATATATGAGTCCTTCTCCCCAATCCTTATGATTATGAGTAGAGATGAGCGGTGTTCGACTAGAACTGTTCGCCAATCTCAAATTCGAGCTGTTTTGAGCGGTGTTCGAGCCGTTCGGCGAACACGAACGATTTAAAAAATTCCAGCTGTTCGAGGTTATGCTCGATAACTGTTCGTGCACAAAAATCATAACTGGATTTTTTCTCAGTAATGCTGAAAATTAATGTTAATACGCAGTTTGAGTAAACAACGGGGCAGGGGGAGGGGCAGGGGATGGATCTCTGCAGAAATAATGAAGATCTCCATTTTTTTTTCTCTTTCCCGCATTTACAGTGGGGAGGTGCAATCTGTCAGCCTATCAGCAGTGCACACACGGAGCCAACTGCTTTTTTTCACACAAGCAAGGGCATGTGTCATTGGCAGTGTATGTCACATGTCCTTGCCCTATAAGACCCAGCCATTTTCCCCGTCGCCACCATTTTCTCACTGCTGCAGCTGCGTGCTAGATGGCACCGCTGTTGCTGTGTGCGCTATACTTTGTTAATTTCAAGCCAATTTTCGCACAAATCTACAGATAGCTTGGGAGTAGGGAATAGTTGTGATTGCAGTCCTTTTAAGGACTAGGTTACATCATTTCCTACGACTTTTATCAGGCAGGTCTGTGCTCTTAAATAGATAGGTTGTGGGAGTAAAGACTAATTGAAATTGCAGTCCTTTTCAGGGCTAGGTTACATCAGTTCCTATCACTTTTTGCCAGGCAGGTCTGTGCAAGTGCTGTGCAAGTTTTTTTCACAGCATTTGGCTAAATCTAGCAAAGCAAATCCTTTTTGTCCTCTTGCAGTGTGTGTTAGTCAGTGGAGAAGCCTATCTGTGTTGCAAGATACACCACCTGTGTATAGAATACAATTTTTTTTAACTGCACCTAGTGAAGTAAAACCTTTTGGGCATAGCATCATTCTATTAGTCCATCTATACTAACCTCCAGCAGGTTGCAAATTCAAAATAATTTTTATCTGCATATAGCTCTGAAAAAATATTTGGGCTTCGACTTGTAGCAGTGTGTGGGACTTGTTCTATTAGTCCATCTATACTAACCTCCATCAGGTTGCAAATTCAATATAATTTTTTTCTGCATCTAGCTCTGAAAAAATATTTCGGCTTGTAGCAGTGTGTGGGACTTGTTCTATTAGTCCATCTATACTAACCTCCATCAGGTTGCAAATTCAAAATAATTTTTATCTGCCTCTAGCTCTGAAAAAATATTTCGGTTTGTAGCAGTGTGTGGGACTTGTACTATGAGTCCATCTATACTAACCTCAGGCAGGTTTCAAATTCAAAATAATTTTTATCTGCATCTAGCTCTGAAAAAATATTTGGGCTTGTAGCAGTGTGTGGGACTTGTTCTATTAGTCCATCTATACTAACCTCCATCAGGTTGCAAATTCAATATCATTTTTTTCTGCATCTAGCTCTGAAAAAATATTTCGGCTTGTAGCAGTGTGTGAGACTTGTTCTATTAGTCCATCTATACTAACCTCCACCAGGTTGCAAATTCAAAATAATTTTTATCTGCATTTAGCTCTTAAAAAATATTTCGGCTTGTAGCAGTGTGTGGGACTTGTTCTATTAGTCCATCTATACTAACCTCCATCAGGTTGCAAATTCAAAATAATTATCTGCATCTAGCTCTGAAAAAATATTTCGGCTTGTAGCAGTGTGTGGGACTTGTTCTATTAGTCCATCTATACTAACCTCCATCAGGTTGCAAATTCAATATAATTTTTTTCTGCATCTAGCTCTGAAAAAATATTTCGGCTTGTAGCAGTGTGTGGGACTTGCTCTATTAGTCCATCTATACTAACCTCCAGCAGGTTGCAAATTCAAAATAATTTTTATCTGCATCTAGCTCTGAAAAAATATTTCGGCTTGTAGCAGTGTGTGGGACTTGTTCTAGTAGTCCATCTATACTAACCTCCATCAGGTTGCAAATTCAATATAATTTTTTTCTGCATCTAGCTCTGAAAAAATATTTAGGCTTGTAGCAGTGTGTGGGACTTGTTCTATTAGTCCATCTATACTAACCTCCACCAGGTTGCAAATTCAATATAATTTTTATCTGCATCTAACCCAGTCAATACTTTTGGGCTAATACCACAGTTTGGCCACTCAGCTCTGCTCGGTTCCCATCAATTGTTTTTTGTGCAAACAACTCCAGAGTTGTCAATTAGTTAACCACCAAAATGAGTGGAAAAAGGCCTGCTGCTGGTGGAAAGGGGAATAGGCGTGTTGGGAAGGGAAAAAAAGGTTGTGTCCGTGGGGTAGGTGTTAAAGCAATAGTAAGATCTGCAGAAGAAAGACCATCTTCCAGCCAAACTAAGATGTCTACTTCTTTTTGCGGACAATGTGATAAGATCCCTTTCTTACGACCACGCCAATCGCTACAAATTCCAGATGAGTCACAAAAACAGCAGGTGCTTCAACGGATGTCAAGTGCTCCTTTAAGTGGGCTCTCCTCCACCTCAACTTCAACATCACAAATACTCCAGTCCTCAGAGGTGTCACCCCAATCGCACTTGCTTCCTCACAGCTCCCAAGTCTCCAGCTGCCCGTCTGAGTATGAGGTAGAACAGATGGTTGAGTCTGCAGAGCTGTTTACTCATACTATAGCCTGGGAATCAGAGGTCGGCTCCAGAGCTTCTGTGAATCCAGACGAGGAAATGATCTGCACTGATGCCCAGAAACTTTATGAGTTGGATCCAGGACCAGACGCAGAAGGCTCTGACCATAATGTAGACCCTCGTTCCCAAACTGTAACTCCTGTTGGTGGAGACAATGAGCAAGATGATGATGAGACTCAAATACCTGATTGGAGCGACAACTTTAGTTTTTTGTCAGGGCAGGAAGAGGTTGGCTCTGAGGACGACGGGTGTGATAACACACAGGGTGATGATGACGAGGTTGGAGATCCCACTTACTGTCAACTCTCAGTCAGCCATGAGATGAGGTCAGCAGAGGAGGTGGAGGAGTATGCTAGAGACGACGAGGTCAGGTTGTGCCTTCATGGACAGAGACGTAGTACTGGAAGCACGTCAACAACTGCATCCTCAAATACAACTCTGCCTCTGACCACAAGTCGTGGTGGCTCTTCAGGTCGCATGGGTGCTAAGCCTTGCATAGCCTGGGCATTTTTTCAGATCGATAAAGATGACCCAACTCGTGTTATCTGTAACATTTGTCAGCAAAAGCTAAGTAGAGGCCAAAAAATACATAGTTTGAGTACTTCATGCATGAACAGGCACATGGATATGAAGCATAAGTTGCAGTGGGAAGCTCACTGTGCTACAATGCAGCCTAGCCAGCCGGGCCAACCACCGTCTGCCACATCTTGTGCATCCGCGGCCTCTTCATCCTCTGTGACTGGGGGGACAGCAGTCACACCTGTTTTGGGACGCAGACCTGCCACCTCTTTACCCGCAACAGCCAGTGTGATTGGCAGGGCATCATTTTCTTTGGAGGTGGAAACATCAGCTGGTGTTCAGCGCTGTCCGACATCGATAGCACCACCTTTGGATCAAGGCAACCTAACATGTCCGCCTGCATCTTCCTCACAGACAAGCAGTTTGCCGGGGACACCCTTCTCAACCCCGTCTAAGCACAACAGCCAGCTTTTGGTCCCTCAGATGTGGACAAGTAAAAGACCATTTCCTCTTAGCCATGAGAAAGCTAAGAGGTTGAATTTCACCATCTGCAAGCTCTTGGCTACAGAAATGCTTCCTTTCCGCCTGGTGGACACAGAGGATTTTCGAGACCTTATGTCCGTCGCAGTGCCCCAGTACCAGATGCCCAGTCGGCACTACTTCTCAAAGAAAGGTGTGCCTGCGCTCCACCAGCATGTCGCACACAACATCACCGCTTCTTTGAGAAACTCTGTGTGTGACAGGGTGCATTTCACCACAGACACTTGGACGAGTAGGCATGGACAGAGGCGTTACATGTCGCTGACTGGGCACTGGGTAACTATGGTGACAGCAGGACAAGGGGCTGCTGTCCAAGTCTTGCCGTCCCCACGAGTTGTGCGTCAATCCTCTTTATCTCGAAGTTCCTCCACTGCTTCTGCCTCTTCAACCTCCTCTCGGTCCTCCACCTGCACCCAAAGCCTGTCTGGTCATGCCACAAGCTTTCGGACTGCGCAGAAGGCATCCTGCACACCTCCTTACTATGCTGGCAGCAGGGTTCAACGTCATCAGGTGGTTTTTACTTTGAAATGTCTGGGAAATGTGAGTCACACAGCTGAGGAGTTGTGGTCAGCTCTGGAGAACCAGTATCATTAATGGTTGTCTCCACTGGACCTGAAACCAGGGAAGGCCGTGTGCGACAATTCTGCAAACCTCGGTGCGGCCCTTCGCCGGGGCAATGTCACACACGAGCCTTGTATGGCTCACGTGTTGAACCTGGTTGTCCAGCAAATTTTAGCCCACTATCCTGGACTAGATGGCCTTCTGCAGAGGGCATAGTTGCTGTGTGCTCACTTCCGCCATTCGCATCCGGTAGCTCAGCGACTTACATCTCTACAAAAGTCGTTCGGCCTGCCACTTCACCGGCTAAAATGCGATGTGCCTAACCGGTGGAATTCAACTTTGCACATGTTGCAGCGACTGTGGCAGTACCGACAAGCCCTGGTGCAATATGTTCTGACGTATAGCCTGGGCCAACGAGATCCAGAGGTGGGGCAAATCACGCTGGAGGAGTGGTCTCAGATCAAGGACCTATGCACCCTTCTGCACAGTTTTGAAATGGCGACGAAGATGTTTAGTGCTGACGATGCCATTATCAGCATGACTATTCCGGTGATTTACATGCTGGAGCACATGTTAAGCAGAATTCGGAGTCAGGTGGTGGCACAAGAGGAGGTGGAGGAAGTAGAGGAGGAGGAGTTGTATGCGGAAGGGCTAACATCTGCAAGGTCCAGACGGTCGGCAGCACCAAGGCGGCAGGCATGTGAGGGTGGGGGAGATGGTTTTACCAGGGCGCATGGTAGCAGCCAAACTAGTGAGGAAGGTGCAGGAGCCCAGGAAGAAGTGGAGGACGAACTGATGGAAGACTCATCAGATGAGGGAGACCTTGATCACATTTCTGTTGTGCGAGGTTGGGGGGAGAGGGCAGAGGAAGGAAGCATGATTGTTATCTCACCACCAACACAACAGTTACTTGGTGCTCCTGGATGCGCAAGACACATGAGTGCCTTCTTGTTGCACTACCTGCAACATGACCCTCGAATTGTGAGAATTAGAAATAATCTTGACTACTGGGTTGCCACACTGTTAGATACCTGGTACAAAAGTAAATTTGCAGAAATTATTCCTGCCATTGAAAAAGATGCACGCATGCAGGAGTATCAGCAGAGACTGTTGCAGAATCTTACATGTGCTTTTCCTCAAAACACCAGTGGTGCACGTAGTGAATCTCACAGTTCCAACTTACCAACCGTGGGACCGTCGAGTGTCAAGCTCTCAAAACGTAACAGAAACACAGTATCTGCTGGTAACATCAATTTTGCAGAATCATTTCACCACTTTTTTAGCCCATCCTTTGCAAGGCCACAGGAGACAAGAAGTCTGACACATAGTCAACGCCTAGAGACGATGGTACAGGAGTGTCTCCAAGTAAACATTGAAGCCATGACTGTGTCACTGGACCCTTGCTCTTTTTGGGCTTCCAATCTGGATAAATGGCCGGAGCTCGCCACTTACGCCTTGGAGATCTTGTCATGCCCCGCAGCCAGCGTTCTGTCTGAACGTGTGTTCAGCGCTGCTGGTGGTGTGCTGACAAATAAGCGCACGCGGCTCTCCACTGATAATGTAGACAGACTCACGTTCATAAAGATGAACAAATCATGGATCCGAAACGACTTTTCTACCCCTGTGTCATCCTGGGGAGAGTAAAAGCTTGATGATTTGTTAAAATCACCCCACCAACCGTTTTAAGCTTTCAAATTACTAATCATGTTTATCTGTATCTTGGCTGGAAAATAATTTGGGCCTTGTAGCAGTTTGCAGTACTGATTCTATTAGGCCATCTATACTAAACTCCACCAGATTTAAAATTACTAATCATGTTTATATGTATCTTGGCTGGAAAATAATTTGGGCCTTGTAGCAGTGTGCAGTACTGATTCTATTAGGCCATCTATACTAAACTCCACCAGATTTAAAATTACTAATCATGTTTATCTGTATCTTGGCTGGAAAATAATTTGGGCTTTGTAGCAGTTTGCAGTACTGATTCTATTAGGCCATCTATACTAAGCTCCACCAGCTTTCAAATTAATAATAATTTTTAGCTGCATCTAGCCCGGAAAATAATTTTGGGGCTCCTAGATGCGCAAGACATATGAGTGCCTTCTTGCTGCACTACCTGCAACATGACCCTCAGATAGTCAGAATTCGAAGTAATCCTCCTGACTACTGGGTTGCCACACTCTTAGATCCCCCACACTCTTCGATCAACCTTTTCATTTTAATAAAGAACAAAAAAATGGTCATTTTTGAAATTATAAGCATTAGCAGGTTTATTATAAACTGAAATCAAACAGTTTTCAACTCAAAACTTTATTCTAGGTGATGTTACATTTGCACATAGGACCCCTTGTTCGAAAGGAGCTTCTGAACTCTCTCGTCCTTTGAATTTGTCAGGTTTTGGATGGTTTCTGCTTCAATTGTTTTGCATGAGCCCTCCCAGAGCTGTTGCTTAGATGTGAACTGCTCCCGCCATCATAGACACTCCTTTTGATGATGCTCCAGAGGTTCTCAATGGGGTTGAGGTCAGGGGAGCATGGGGGTCACACCATAAGTTTGTCCCCTTTTATGCCCATATCAGCCAGAGATGCAGATGTGTTATGTGCAGAATGAGACAGTGCATTATCATGCATGAAAATGATCTTGCTGCGCAATACACGGTTCTTCTTCTTGAACCATGGCAGGAAGTGCTGTTTGAGAAACTCCACATACATTATGGAGTTCATCTTTACCCCTTCAGGGATCCTAAAGGGGCCGACAAACTCTCTCCCCATGATTCCAGCCCAAAACATTACTCCACCTCCTCCTTGTTGGCGCTGTAGCCGTGTTTGCGTGGGGTGTCCATCAACCAGCCATCCTCCACTCCATCCATCTGGACCATCGAGCGTTGCATGGCACTCATCGGTGAACAAAACAGTTTTGAAGTCAGTCTTCATTTATTGTTTGGCCCACTGGAGCCGTTTCTGCTTGTGTGCAATGGATATAGGGGGTCAACAGGATGGCTTACGCACAGCTGCAGACCTCTGAAGGACTTTGCATCTTGTGTTCGGGGGACGTTGGACGCACCAACAGCTTCAAAAACTTGTCTGCTGCTATGACAAGGCTTTTTTGCCGCTGCTCTTTTAACCTGACGTAATTGCCTGTAGGAAAGAGTCCTCAATTTTCCCTTATCAGCACGCACACATGTGTACTGTGAATCAGCTACATACTTCTTGATTGTGCGATGATCAGGATGAAGTGTCTTGGCAATGTTGATTGTAGTCATGCCTTGACCTAAACACTCCACAATTTGTTGCTTCTCAGCAGCCAACACATCCTTTTTCTTTCCCATTTTGGCAGAAAATGTAGGCTGCTTAATAATGTGGGACAGCCTTCTTAAGTAGTCTTGCCTTTCATTGGACACACCTGCCAAACTAATTAGCACAGGTGTCTGCAATTGCTTACAGTGATATAAAGAGCCCTGACACACATCACCATCAATGAGTTTAACTGACAAACAAAAAAATTCTTACCTTATCACTCCTAAACACTTTTATCATAATAATTTCTAACACAGTGTACATGTGCTTTTCCACAAAACACCAGTGGTTCACATAGTGAATCTTACAGTTCTAACTTGCCAACCTTGGTCTGTATGGAGTTGTTCAATAAAGGGCCCAAAATTAAGATAACATAGACGGGAGAGGTCTCTATGAATACAAATTCCTAAGTATTTGATACCCTGTGAGGGCCAGGCAAAGGGAAAGTTGGACTGGATCGAATCCTGTATGGATTTGGGGAGGGAGACATCAAGAGCCTCAGACTTCGCTGCATTGATTTTCAAATTTGACCATGTAACAAAGTGATCTATTTCAGCCATAACAGCAGGGATGGATATATGTGATTGAGTGATATATACTAGGACATCATCAGCAAATGCAGAGCACTTGTACTCGGTGCCTCCCACCTCAATCCACCTAATATTGGGGTTATGGCGAATTGATGAGAGCAGGTACTCCGTCACTAGGATGTATAAGAGAGGGGACAGAGGACATCCCTGCCTTGTCCCATTGGTGATTATGAAAGGTGATGAAAATGTTCCATTTATCTTCAGCCTAGGTGATGTATTGCGATACAGGGCCGTGATTTTGCCTATAAAAGGGTCCCCTAGACCCCTACCCCAAGCTTTTTAAGAGAATAATATATGGCGTGCCAGGAGACTATGGAATGCTTTCTCAGCATCCAACAAGAGTATCTAATTACAAATTTTTAACTGCATCTAGCCCAGGAAATACTTTGTGCCTAGTAGCAGTGTCTGCTAGTCAGCGGATTATCCCAGCTGTTAAGCAAGCTACACTACCTGTAGTTTGGACACTTCATTTTTTCAAAGGAAATGGTTTGGGCCCTCGGGACACTCAGTGAAGAGCATCGGGGAGGCACCCCAAGGCATAGGGGCTGGGACTGGCGGTAGGACGCCTTGCAGTGGACCGCCGAGCTCGATCCTTATAAAAGCTTTTTAACTGCAGCAGCTTTAGTGGACGCTACTGGAGCTGGAATTACGCGGCTGCTGGCATGAGACTTGCCCTCCAATAGATCCTTGTAAAAGGATTTAAAGTGTATTCATTCAAATTAGAGAGACAATTTAAATGAAAAATATTAGACCTGCCTCCACCGCAGGGGGGCCCGCTCGACCCACCAGCGGACAGGCACCAGTATTGGGAGAGGGGAGCTGGCCGTCAGGGTCCACCGCGGCTCTGGCACAAAGCCGGCGACACGGAGGTCGCACGGGCAGGAACGGACTGGCCATGTCGGCTTCGCACTTTTTTGGTTTTAGAACGGCATGACATGCCTATATCTGTGTCTCCCCCTCCTTTTACTCCTCCACCTCTTTTCTTTTCGCATGACTATATGTACTTGTCACTTTTCCATGTGTTAGTTGTGTCTTCTGAGCAGTTTGTCAGGTTTTGGACACCTTTGAAGGTGTTTTCTATGTGTTTCTATGTGTTTTTGTTTGCCTGCCATTGGTTTTAACGGTGTTCGAAGGTGTTTAACGAACAGTTCGACGAACAGTTCGGCGAACATACGGGTGTTCGACGAACCGAACCGAACTCGAACACTACGGGGGGGGGGGCTCAACACTAATTATGAGTGGCCACTACATTTTTCTGACACCTGTATCTTGCCTATGACTCTGTCAGTATTTATGTACATTTTATTGCATGCTATTTTTGTGAATAAATTCTGAATAAACGCTATTATATATTTGGTAATTGGATGAGTTACTCCATTTTTCGTGTTTGAACTTCAGTATAGGAATGTCCTTATATACTTATGCAGGCCCCCTTTTTTTGTATATGGCATGGGGCCCCAAATGTGAAATCGCTATTATGAGGTCTGTTTTGTGGATATTGTTTTAAACAATGTTTTATTGTTGTATTACTTTGCACCACTAATTAAAAAATCATGAGGATATAACTTTGGTACATTTCCATCTATTTTTGAAGATATTGTACAGTCTATGAAAAAATGAAGGGGTGCTAATAATGGTAATCAGTAGTGTTGAGCGAGCATGCTCGGCACTGCTCGGTACTCGCCCGAGCATCTCACTACTCGGGATGTTCGGCGAGCACCAAGCATTTCCGGGTTACTTGGGCGGGAGCTCGGGTCTCCGCCCTGCACGTTTGGTGCTCTTTACAGAGCCAATGACCATGCAGGGATTGCCAGCCAGTCACTGTAATGCCGCAGCCATGTTGTTTGTGGGCATTACAGTGATTGGCTGGCCGCACAGCGTCACCTCGAGTATTTAAAACCGGGCGCCGCCATCTTGGACACGGTCGCTCCGGATCAGCCAGTGTAGGGTCAGTGCTGCTGAGCTAGGGAGAGATTTATACTCTGAAATAGTTAGTGTAGGGTCTTTAAAGCCTGCCAAATCAAACAAACAGTCCTTCTCAGGACTAATATCTATCCCAGATATCAGGCAGGCAGGCAGGCAGGCTGTATAGGAGACGCAGTGGTTATACCAGCAAACGCTGCATTACAGTCCTGTGTGCTCCTGTTGGTCAAATTGCTAGACTTATCCCCCGGTCTCAGGGGCCAGGAAAAATCCTTTTTTTTTTTCATCTAAATCCATTTTTTTTTTCCCTCAGTCAGACTGTACAAATACGCGTCTTATTAACCTTTTGGTATTCCCCCCCCCATCAAAAAAAATTGAGTGTGTCTGTGACTGTTCAGACACCAATATATCTGTTTAAAAGAGTCTGGTGTAGGCCAGAAAAATAGAACTGTGGTTTTGAAGTTCCACGGGTCAAATCTCTGTATTATCCTGCTTTTGGCATTTTTTGCCATAAAAAAAACTGTAATAGTGTCTCTCTGACTGGTCAGACACCAATATATCTGTTTAAAAGAGTCTGGTGTAGGCCAGAGAAATAGAACTGTGGTTTTGCAGTTCCACGGGTCAAATCTCTGTATTATCCTGCTTTTGGCATTTTTTGCCGTAAAAAAAAACTGTAGTAGTGTCTCCCTGACTGGTCAGACACCAATATATCTGTTTAAAAGAGTCTGGTGTAGGCCAGATAACTAGAACTGTGGTTTTGCAGTTCCATGGGTCAAATCTCTGTATTATCCTGCTTTTGGCCTGTTTTACGTAAAAAAAAGAGTAATAATGTCTCCCTGTCTGTTCAGTCACAAATATATCTGCTTAAAAGATTCTGGTGTAGGCCAGACAAATAGAACTGTGGTTTTCCTCTTCCACGGTTCTAATCTCCTTTTTATTACCCTTTTTCCATTGATAGTGCGAGTCTAAGCTATTTTACTTAATTTACAATGGGCAAGGCGTGTGGCAAGGGACGTGGAACTGGACGTTCTAGTGATGGTGCGTGTAGAGGACGGGGCCGTGGCCAAGGTGAAAATGTGCCACAACCAACAGCCACATCTTCTCGCTCCCACTTCTTGACCGAATTACTAGGGAAGCACACTACAACACCAGTATTGCGAACTGATCAGTGTGAACAGGTTATTAATTGGATAGCAGATAATACTTCCAGTTACCTGGGCACCACCACCTCCGGTCTGTCTTCCACACGGTCAAGTTTTAGTAGCCGTGAGTCTCGACCGCATACTCCTCCTCACCCTGATACTCCTTCCTCCCACCATGCCGAGTGTCTTCAGACAGCAACTGATCCCACACTTGGACACTCTGAAGAGCTGTTCACTGGTCCATTTCCATATTTGTGCCCCTCGCCTGCTCCGCTTGAAGTGGTGGAAGAGGAGATCCCATGTAGCGATGCCCAAATATTTGAAAAACCACGGCCACAGGAAGTCGATGCTGGCAATTTGTCACAAGAGGTGGACGATGGCGAGACACAATTGCACGAAGTGAGGAGGAGGATCGTGGTGCGCAAGTGGAAGAGGAGGAGGTGGTGGATGATCTAGTAACTGACCCAACGTGGCAGGAGGACACGCAGAGCGAGGCCAGCAGCACACAGGGGGAGGGAGGCAGAGTACCCCAACAGGCAGGAAGAAGCAGTGTGGTGGCCGCACACAGAAGGCGGGCAACAGTTCCCCGTAACACCAACACGAGGGACGTTGCCAGTACAACCGGTAGGTCTTCCAGAGTCTGGAATTTTTTTAAAGACTCTGCTGATAACCCCAAAAAGGCCATTTGTACCACCTGCCATTCCAGCATCAGCAGGGGTGACAAAACTACCAGCGTGACCACCACCAGCATGATCAGGCACATGTCAGCAAAGCACCCGACTTTGTGGGGCAAACCCCAGGGTCCACGACCAGTGTCAGCGGGTGTCACCACTGCTTCTTCCGCTGTTGTCCGTGTAATAGAACCCCCTGTTGTGCGTGCAAGGCAATCCCCTGTCCATACTGCATGCAAAGATGCCCCCTCCTCTCAGTCTTCACTTGTTATGGCAGTTTCTTAAGAAAATGCATCAACGTCCACGTGCACGTCCCACCGCAGCGTTCAATTGTCCATATCCCAGAGCTTTGAACGAAAGCACAAATTCGCAGCCAACGCCCCACAGGCCACAGCCCGAAATTCGCACATTTCATGACTGCTTGCGTTGGAAATGCTGCCTTTTAGGCTCGTGGAGACGGAATCCTTCCGCAACCTTATGGCGGTGGCCGTCCCTCTGAACTCAGTCCCCAGCCAACACTATTTTGCCCGGTGTGCCATCCCCGCACTACACAAGCACATGTCCCAAAACATCTGCCGTGCCCTCAACAACGCAGTTACTGGGAGAGTCCACCTGACAACGGACACGTGGACAAGTGCTTGTGGCCAGGGACGGTACATCTCCCTGACGGCACACTGGGTAAACATAGTGGAAGCCGGGACCCAGTCGGACCTTGGGATGGAACACATCCTCCCCACACCGAGGATTGCGGGCCCTATGTCAGTCAGAGTTGCCCCCACAGTGTACAGCTCCTGCGCATCATCCTCCTCCTCCTCCTCCTCAAGTTCAGTCTCCATCTCAGATATCACCACATCAGTTACAAGCTGGAAGCACTGCAGTACTGCCTAAGCCAAGCGGCAACAGGCTGTGCTGAAACTCATAAGCTTAGGTGATAAACCTCTTACTGCTTGTGAGTTGTGGACAGCTGTGAAAGAGCAGGCAGATCTGTGGCTGAGACCGCTGAACCTACATCCAGGCATGGTCGTGTGTGACAATGGCCGTAACCTGGTGGTGGCTCTGAGGCGAGGCGAGATCACACACGTACCATGCCTGGCTCATGTGCTTAACCTCGTGGTTCAGCGGTTTCTTAAATCTTACCCCGAGTTGCCACATCAGCTCATCAAAGTACGCCGCCTGTCAGCTCATTTTCACAAGTAGGCTACAGCTTCCGCTGCCCTTGCTGTGTTGCAGCAGCGTTTGCAGCTTCCGGAACACCGACTGGTGTGTGATGTCCCCACACGTTGGAACTCTACCCTCCACATATTGCAAAGGATTTGTGAGCAGAAAAGAGCAGTTGTGGAGTACCATCTGCAACAAGGCCGTCGATATTCAGGTCAGACTCCACACAAAAGACCTCAGGAGTGGACCTGGATGTCTGACATATGTACCATCCTGACAAACTTTGAGGAGTCCACCAAGATGGTGAGTGGCGATGACGCCATCATTAGTGTCAGCATCCCACTTGTCTGTCTTTTGCAACGCTCTCTGCAGAGAATTAAAGAGGAGGCATTGCAGCCAGAGTATGATGAGATGGATCAAGAACCCATAATGGGCGATTACACACAGCCCAGCCTCATCTCATCCCAACGTGCATTGGGGGACAATGAGGGAGAGGAGGAGGAGGAGGAGGAAGAACAGGAGCTGGTAACATGCGCTGTAGACTGTAGTACCTGTACAACTGTCATACAGTCGGTTCAACGTGGGTGGCCTGAGGACAGGGGGGAGGAGGAGGAGGAGGAGGAGGAGAGCATGGTCAGTCGTCATCTTGGTGAGGACACGGAAGTCTTGCCCGTTACCAGTCTGGCACGCATGGCTGACTTTATGTTATGCTGCCTTAACCTTGACCCTCGCGTTGTCAAAATGTTGGGTGACAGTCATTACTGGTTGGTGACACTTTTAGACCCCCGCTACAAGGAGAACTTTCACTCTCTTATTCCTGAGGTGTAGAGGTCTACAAAAATGGGGCAGCACCAGAAGGCCCTTGCTGCAGAACTGTTAAAAAAATTCCCATCTGAACAAGCTAGCGGCAGAGGTCACAGTTCGTTGACCAACCAAGGCGTACAGGCGAGAGAGACGCAACTCCAATCCAGCAGAGGCAGGGAAACACTGTCAATATTCTGGGACAGTTTTCTGAGACCTGCCCAGCTTACAGGCCCTGAGGCATGGGGTACTCTCACAAGGAGTGGAAAGTTTCAAAAGATGGTGAGGGAGTACCTTGCCGACCGTACCAGCATCCTCCGTGATTCCTCTGTGCCTTTTAATTATTGGGTATCCAAGCTGGACACTTGGAATGAACTCACTCTGTACGCCTTGGAGGTCCTAGCCTGCCCTGCCACTAGCGTGTTATTGGAACGTGTTTTTAGTGTCGTTAGGGGAATTATAACTGATAAGCGCACTCGCCTGTCAACTGACAATGCTGACAAGCTGACCCTTACCAAAATGAACAAGGGCTGGATTGGGCCAGACTTCTCATCACCACCAAATGACAGCAGAGTAACAAAATCAAATCCACTGTGTTATTTCGGGAGGTGTATTCCCATGCACAGCTTCACACCCACACATGGGTATACGCTTCCTCATTTCGGCAGTATTTTGCTCTTCTACTTATCCTCAGCCTCCACCACCACTATACCACAAGGGTGACCGTGGTCCATGTTGCCAGCATTGCAAGTTCCCTCCGTCCTAATTTTTGGCAATTTTGCTTGGAAGGCATAGGCAAAGACTATGGGAGACCCACTCCCCAATAATGGGAATAATGATTTTAATATACTGTACTGCATGACTCTTGTAAGGGGCATGAAAACAGTCTTGTTAAGCTACTGCGACCTCCACCACTTTTCCCAGGGGCATTGATATTGTCTTTTTATTCCACTGTGACCTCCACGTCTCTTCCAAGGGGCATTAAAACCGTCTTGTTAAGCTACTGTAACCTCCACCACTTTTTCAAGGGGCATTGATATTGTCTTTTTATTCCACTGCGACCTCCACCATTTTTCCAAGGGGCATTAAAACCGTCTTGTTAAGCTACTGCGATCTCCACCATTCTTCCCAGGGGCATTAAAACCGTCTTGTTAAGCTACTGCGACCTCCACCATTCTTCCAAGGGGCATTAAAACCATCTTGTTAAGCTACTGCGCCCTCCACCACTTTTCCAATGGGCATTAAAACCGTCTTGTTAAGCTACTGCTACCTCCACCATTTTTCCAAGGGGCATTAAAACCGTCTTGTTAAGCTACTGCGACCTCCACCACTTTTTCAAGGGGCATTGATATTGTCTTTTTATTCCACTGCGACCTCCACCAATCTTCCAAGGGGCATTAAAACCGTTTTGTTAAGCTACTGCGACCTCCACCACTCTTCCAAGGGGCATTAAAGACATCGTGTTAAGCTACGGCGACCTCCACCATTCTTCCAAGGGGCATTAAAACCATCTTGTTAAGCTACTGCGACCTCCACCATTCTTCCAAGGGGCATTAAAACGGTCTTGTTAAGCTACTGCGACCTCCACCACTTTTCCAAGGGGCATTAAAACCGTCTTGTTAAGCTCCTGCAATCTCCACCATTCTTCCAAGGGGCATTAAAACCGTCTTGTTAAGCTACTACGACCTCCACTATTCTTCCAAGGGGCATTAAAACCATCTTGTTAAGCTACTGCGACCTCCACCACTTTTCCAAGGGGCATTAAAACCGTCTTGTTAAGCTAGTGCGACCTCCACCATTCTTCCAAGGGGCATTAAAACAGTCTTGTTAATCTACTGCGACCTCCACCATTCTTCCAAGTGGCATTAAAACCGTCTTGTTAAGCTACTGCGACCTCCACCACTTTTCCAAGTGGCATTAAAACCGTCTTGTTAAAAGCTACTGCGACCTTCACCATTCTTCTAAGGGGCATTAAAACCGTCTTGTTAAGCTACTGCGACCTCCACCACTTTTCCAAGTGGCATTAAAACCGTCTTGTTAAAAGCTACTGCGACCTCCACCACTTTTCCAAGGGGCATTGATATTGTCTTTTTATTCCACTGCGACCTCCACCATTCTTCCAAGGGGCATTAGAACCGTCTTGTTAAGCTACTGCGACCTCCACCACTTTTCCAAGGGGCATTAAAACCATCTTGTTAAGCTACTGCGACCTCCACCATTCTTCCAAGGGGCATTAAAACCGTCTTGTTAAGCTACTGCGACCTCCACAACTTTTCCAAGTGGCATTAAAACTATCTTTTTAAAAGCTACTGCGACCTCCACCATTCTTCTAAGCGGCATTAAAACCGTCTTGTTAAGCTACTGCGACCTCCACCACTCTTCCAAGGGGCATTAAAACCTCTTGTTAAGCTACTGCGACCTCCACCACTTTTCCAAGGGGCATTAAAACTGTCTTGTTAAGCTACTGCGACCTCCACCACTTTTCCAAGGGGCAATAAAACCATCTTGTTATGCTACTGCGACATCCACAATTCTTCGAAAGGGCATTAAAACCATCTTGTTAAGCTACTGCGACCTCCACCACTCTTCCAAGGGGCATTAAAACCTCTTGTTAAGCTACTGCGACCTCCACCACTTTTCCAAGTGGCATTAAAACCGTCTTGTTAAGCTACTGCGACCTCCAACACTTTTCCAAGGGGCATTAAAACCGTCTTGTTAAGCTACTGCGACCTCCACCATTCTTCCAAGGGGCATTAAAACCGTCTTGTTAAGCTACTGCGACCTCCACCACAATTCCAAGGGGCATTAAAACCTCTTGTTAAGCTACTGCGACGTCCACCACTTTTCCAAGGGGCATTAAAACCATCTTTTTAAGCTACTGCGACCTCCACCATTCTTCCAAGGGGCATTAAAACAGTCTTGTTAAGCTACTGCGACCTCCACCACTTTTCCAAGGGGCATTAAAACTGTCTTGTTAAGCTACTGCGACCTCCACCATTCTTTCAAGGGGCATTAAAACCGTCTTGTTAAGCTACTGCGTCCTCCACCACAATTCCAAGGGGCATTAAAACCGTCTTGTTAAGCTACTGCGACCTCCACCATTCTTCCAAGGGGCATTAAAACCGTCTTGTTAAGCTACTGCGACCTCCACCACTTTTCCAAGGGCATTGATATTGTCTTTTTATTCCACTGCGACCTCCACCATTCTTTCAAGGGGCATTAAAACCGTCTTGTTAAGCTACTGCGACCTCCACCATTCTTCCAAGGGGCATTAAAACCGTCTTGTTAAGCTACTGCGACCTCTACCATTCTTCCAAGGGGCATTAAAACCGTCTTGTTAAGCTACTGCGACCTCCACCACTTTTCCAAGGGGCATTAAAACCGTCTTGTTAAGCTACTGCGACCTCCACCATTCTTCCAAGGGGCATGAAAACCATCTTTTTAAGCTACTGCGACCTCCACCATTCTTCTATGGGGCATTAAAACCGTCTTGTTAAGCTACTGCGACCTCCACCACTTTTCCAAGGGGCATTAAATCCATCTTGTTAAGCTACTGCGACCTCCACCATTCTTTCAAGGGGCCTTAACACCGTCTTGTTAAGCTACTGCGACCTCCACCACTTTTCCAAGGTGCATTAAAACCGTCTTGTTAAGCTACTGCGACTTCCACCACTTTTCCAAGGGGCATTAAAACCGTCTTGTTAAGCTACTGTGACCTCCACCATTCTTCCAAGGGGCATTAAAACCATCTTGTTAAGCTACTGCGACCTCCACCATTCTTCCAAGGGGCCTTAACACCGTCTTGTTAAGCTACTGCTACCTCCACCACTTTTCCAAGGTGCATTAAAACCGTCTTGTTAAGCTACTGCGACTTCCACCACTTTTCCAAGGGGCATTAAAACCGTCTTGTTAAGCTACTGTGACCTCCACCATTCTTCCAAGGGGCATTAAAACCATCTTGTTAAGCTACTGCGACCTCCACCATTCTTCCAAGGGGCATTAAAACCGTCTTGTTAAGCTACTGCGACCTCCACCACTTTTACAAGGGGCATTAAAACCGTCTTGTTAAGCTTCTGCGACCTCCACCCTTCTGCCAAGGGGCATTAAAACCGTCTTGTAAAGCTACTGCGACCTCCACCACAATTCCAAGGGGCATTAAAACCGTCTTGTTAAGCTATTGCGACCTCGACCATTCTTCCAAGGGGCATTAAAACCGTCTTGTTAAGCTACTGCGACCTCCACCATTCTTCCAAGGGGCATTAAAACCGTCTTTTTAAGCTGTTGCTACCTCCTCCACTTTTCCCAGGGGCATTAAAACCGTCTTGTTAAGCTACTGCGACCTCCACAACTTTTTCAAGGGGCATTGATATTGTCTTTTTATTCCACTGCGACCTCCACCATTCTTCCAAGGAGCATTAAAACAGTCTTGTTAAGCTACTGCGACCTCCACCACTTTTCCAAGTGGCATTAAAACCGTCTTGTTAAGCTACTGCGACCTCCACCATTCTTCCAAGGGGCATTAAAACTGTCTTGTTAAGCTTCTGCGACCTCCACCATTCTTCCAAGGGGCATTAAAACCGTCTTGTTATGCTACTGCGACCTCCGCCATTCTTTGAAGGGCCATTAATACATCTTGTTAAGCTACTGCAACCTCCACCAATCTTTCAAGGGGCATTAAAACCGTCTTGTTAAGCTACTGCGACCTCCACCATTCTTCCAAGGGGCATTAAAACTGTCTTGTTAAGCTATTTCGATCTCCACCAATTTTCCCAGGGGCATTAAAACCGTCTTATTAAGCTACTGCGACCTCCACCATTCTTCCAAGGGGCATTAAAACCATCTTGTTAAGCTACTGCGACCTCCACAACTATTTCAAGGGGCATTGATATTGTCTTTTTATTCCTCTGCGACCTCCACCATTCTTCCAAGGAGCATTAAAACCGTCTTGTTAAGCTACTGCGACCTCCACCACTTTTCCAAGGGGCATTAAAACTGTCTTTTTAAGCTATTTCAACCTCCACCACTTTTCCCAGGGGCATTAAAACCGTCTTTTTAAGCTTCTGCGACCTCCACCATTCTTCCAAGGGGCATTAAAACCGTCTTGTTAAGCTCCACAACTTTTTCAAGGGGCATTGATATTGTCTTTTTATTCCACTGCGACCTCCACCATTCTTCCAATGGGCATTGCATTTCCTCCTAATTTTAGTCAGCTTTTGCTTTTCAATGCATAGGCGAACACTAAGGGAGCCCCACTCCCCAATAATGGGTAGAATGTTTTTAGTATGCTGTAATCCACGTATGCATTGCAGTTCCTCATAATTTTTGGAAAGCCTTCCATTCACTGCTTAGGCCAACAGTGCACAGGAGACCCAGTTGGTATAAATGGAAAAAAAGGTTTAGTTAAGGCCCTCTGACCTCCATGTCACTTCCAAGGGGCATTGGAGTGCCTCGAAATTTTTGGTAGGCATTGCACTCACTGCATGCCCTATAACTGTGTAGCCGAACCGCTCCTTTTGGTACAGAAACATATCCTTCAAGACATGTGTGGTTGACTGGCCTGATATTGATGTGAATGGTCGCTGTTACTCCTGCTCTTTCTCCTTTGCCACCACCTCATCCATCATTCATCACCTGAAGCTTTGTTTTAACGGGAATCAAAGAACTGGGATAGTAGCAGGAAAACATCCAGCAATCCTCGGAGGAGGTAGGATATGCGCCAAAACGCTGACCACCTCAGGCCTAGCCGCTACTACATACATGCGCTTGCATTCCAAGAAAACAAAGCAGACGCTAACTTCTATCATCATCATCATGCTTCTCACCTTGGCACTCTCAACTCCCCTGATGGAGAAGCCAGGGCCCACCGGAGGAGTCTGGTTCTCTGGTGGGCTCGTCCAATGCTGCCCTAAAGCAGGCCGGGCTAAGAAAAGTGTGAGGGAACTTCCAAGGAGAAATAGGGGTGGCTGGGGACCGTTTATGGACACCCGGCCGCCCCCAGGTGGCTGGGAACCGTGTGTGGACACCCGGCCGCGGGGCGTCTGGGGACTGAGTATGGACACCTGGCCGCCCCCAGGCGTCTGGGGACCGAGTGTGGACACCCGGCCGCCGGGCGGCTGTGGACTGAGTATGAATACCTCGCTGCCAAAGCAGCCATGAGGTAGTGGCCAGCTTCGGCCTCCTCCAAACTAAAAGGCCCAATTTCAAGTGCAAGCTAGCAGTATGGTATTGCAGCCTGGGGGTGGGTGGGTGGCAGGCTGCATACTTGCGCTTGCATTGCAAGGAATGGGGGAGGTACAATTGAACACTGCCCTGGGACCATGACTTGCACGGGATAGTTGCAAGTCTGCATCTTCTGATGCGGCAAGGATCACTTCTGATGGGCACACTTTTAGGCAGTGACCTGGGTGTCCGAGATGCTTCCAGGGGTTTTCCCATGCTGTTCCCCTGTTTTTTCAGCACAATATGCATGTGTCACACAGCACACGGCCAGATAAGATTGTAAAATGTTAAAATGACATTTCCCGGTGAATGCATTTGTCAAGGTTGAAAGCAATACAAAAGTGCAAAAACGCATAAAAAATGCTACTTGTGAACATAGCCCAAGGTGTGGAGGAGTATTTTTGTTTTTGGTTATTTATTTTACTTTATACACAAGTCTTTACCCTGGAAAGGAAGTTCCTTAACATATTTCACAGGAAAACCGTTTCAGTTTCGTTTTTGAACGTTTTATTGTGAGCCCGTAAAAATGGCTTAATACCTCTGACCTCGTTGTTGACAGCAGTGACCTGGTGGTCAGAAATGCTTCCTGGGTCGATGCCCATGCTGTCCCCATGTCTTTTGAGCACTGCCACTATCGTTTTGGGCACTTTTTAGGCTTTCTACAGACTGCTGGGGGTGCCGCCGCAAAAATGCTCGGGTCTCCCATAGACTAACATTGGGCTCGTTGCTCGGGTCGAGCACCCAAGTATCACGGTGAGCTCGGCCCGAGCTTCGAGCACCCGAGCATTTTAGTGCTCGCTCAACACTAGTGATCTGCACTGTATGTAGATATTTGTAGGTATCCTATATAGTCAATAAAGTGTAAGAGTGCATAGGTGCAAATGAAACACTTAGCTGCAAAAGAGTGATAGGAAATTACCAGTTACTCATATAGAGTTATAATGGAATTTTATCAATCACTCATGAAAATGGCACAGTGTAATTCATTTGTACTATACCTGTGAAAAGGTCAGCAGTGACTTCTCCCAAGGATGCGTCCACCGCGACACGCGTTTCGGCGTCTACCTTCGTCAGAAGGTGGCGTCATCAACAAGGAAGGAAATTTAAAAAGGGGGGATCAGCCAATAATAATAATAATAGTTTTTATTTATATAGCGCCAACATATTACGCAGCACTTTACAATTAAGTAGGGACATTTACAGACAATATAAACAATACAATGTATAATATTTCAACAGTTACAGGAGGATTGAGGGCCCTGCTCGCAAGCTTACATTCTAAATGGATATAGCAAAAGAGCGTGGTTGTGGCTTGATGCAAAACCACATAGGAGGTTGCCGGGTGCCGCCACATCACCGCCCCACTTGACCCCCGTCGCCGCAATCATTTGACAGGTGACACCCAGAACGCAATGAGAGCATGCGTTCCACCCAGCCAGTTGCCATTGGAGCGGTGGTATCATTGGTCACATCTGTAAGGTCGTATGTGATTGTGTAACATCCTGTGTGAGTGAAAAACGATGCAGGAGCAAGAGTAATCTAGCTAAGTAAAGACGTGGACCATTTATATGGATACACCTAAATTAAATGGGAATGGTTGGTGATATCAACTTCCTGTTTGTGGCACATTAGTATATGGGAGGGGGAAAACTTTTCCAGATGAGTGGTGACCATGGCGGCCATTTTTAAATCGGCCATTTTGGATCCAACTTTATTTTTTTCAATGGGAAGAGGGTCATGTGACACATCAAACTTATTGAGAATTTCATAAGAAAAACAATGGTGTGCTTGGTTTTAACGTAACTTTATTCTTTCATGAGTTTTTTACAAGTTTATGAACACTTATAAAATGTGTTCAAAGTGCTGCCCATTGTGTTGGATTGTCAATGCAACCCTCATCTCCTACTCTTGACACACTGATAGCAACACTGCATAAAAAATGCTAGCACAGGCTTCCAGTATCCATTGTTTCAGATACTGCACATCTCTTATCTTCACAGCATAGACAATTGCCTTCAGATGACCCCAAAGATAAAAGTCTAAGGGGGTCAGATTGGGAGACCTTGGTCGCCATTCAACTGGCCCACGACGACCAATCCACTTTCCAGGAAACTGTACATGTAGGAATGCTCGGACTTGACACCCATAATGTGGTGGTGCACCATCTTGTTGGAAAAACTCAGGAAACGTGCCATCTTCAGTGCATAAAGAGGACAACACATCATCATGTAGCAATTTCAGATATCCAGTGGCATTGAGGTTTCCATTGATGAAGAATGGCCCCACTATCTTTGTACCCCATATACCACACCATACCATCAAGATACGAGATGTGCAGCATCTGAAATAACGGATGCTGGAAGACTGTGCTAGCATTTGTTCTGCGGTATGGCTATCAGTGTGTCAAGAGTGGGAGAAGAGGGTTGCATTGACAATCCAACACAATTTGAACACATTTTATAAGTGGTCATAAACATAAACTCAGGATTGAGGACATTATTACAGGATTGGGACATTATTACAGGACGGGGACATTATTACAGGACGGGGGACATTATTACAGGACAGCTGACATTATTACGTTAAGTGCCCACGTAGCGTTTTTGCGGCGTTTTTACCGCTGCGAAAACACCGCAAAAACGCTTGTAAAACAGTCTGCCATGCAAAGCAATGTGAATTCGGATGTGCTGTGCACATGATGCGCTAATTTGCACGCCGAATTCGCATTGCGTTGCAAAACGCAGCATGACCATTTCTACCGCGATTACGCTGCAAATTCGCTGCCATTGAGGAACATTGAAATGCAGCAAACATGCAGGTATATGTGGATTTGCTGCGTTTCGATTAAATTCAATGGCCGAGAATTTACAGCGTAATCGCGGTGCGTGTGGTACCCGGGATGAAGAGGAGACTACAACTCCTCTTCATCCTGGCTACCACGCAGTGAAAAAAAGAAATAAAAAAGTAAAAAATAAACAAAACCTGTATATTCACCTCTCCGGCGGCCCCCGGTCTGCTCCCGGCCACGTCCTCTCTGCTTGGCGTCCCGCGGTGTACTGTCAGGACCTGCGGTGACGTCATTTAGTCACCTGATGGTTACGCGACCGTTGACGTCGGCGGTCAGGTGATGGTCGCGTGACCATCAGCTGACTAAATAACGTCACCGCAGGTTCTGACAGTACACTGCGGGACGCTGAAGAGAGTGGACGCCGCCGGGAGCAGACTGGAGGAGACTGGAGAGGTGAGTATACAGGTTTTATTTTATTTTGTAACGTTTTAATTCTCTTTTTTTTTACTATAGATGCTGCATTTAAAGCATCAGTTGTTCACACATTATAAATCCATGCTGGTTGCATGAATTTATATTGTGTGACCAACTTGTCAAGCACTTTTCCAAGCGATGCTCAGAATCGCTTGGAAAACTGCTTGAAAAAACGCATGCGAAAACGCATGTAAAAACTCTGAAAAAACGCTTCTCTCTAAATCTGCCAGAGAGAGGCAAAAACGCTCTGCATCAAATCTGCTACGTCGGCACATAGCCTTAGAGGACATTATTACAGGACAGGGGACATTATTACAGGATTGGGGACATTATTACAGGACAGGGGACATTATTACAGGATGTGGGACATTACTGCAGGATGGGGAACATTATTACAGAAAATGAGACATTATTACAGGATTGGGGACATTATTGCAGGACGGGAGACATTATTACAGGATGGGGGACATTATTGCAGGATGGGGTGGGGGACATTATTACAGAACATGGGACATTATTACAGGATTGGGGACATTATTACAGGATGAGGACATTATTACAGGACGGGGACATTATTACAGGATAGAGGACAATATTAGAGGACATTATTACAGGACAGGGGACATTATTACAGGATTGGGGACATTATTACAGGACAGGGGACATTATTACAGTATGTGGGACATTATTGCAGGATGGGGTGGTGGACATTATTACAGAACATGGGACATTATTACACGATTGGGGACATTATTACAGGATGGGGGACATTATTACAGTATGTGGGACATTATTGCAGAATGGGGGACATTATTACAGAACAGGGGAGATGATTACAGGATGGGGGCTATAATTATTATGAGTGGCTAATTGTAAAACAATAATACTGTATGGGGCCGATGGGGGAACAAAAACAAAAAAAAGGAAAACTTTTTTTTTTAAATAATTAAAATATAGTATGAAAAAGTAGCAGAAAAATATTACCCAATACAAATACTGTTTTATGTAAAAACTGAAGTAAAAAGAAGACCTGTACCATAACCCATATGATAAACACCATTAAAAAGAAAACAAAATATGCCAAAAATTAAAAAAAAATGATGATCAAAAAGTCATATAGAAAAATAATTGTATCACTGAAAACATCATCTTTGATGCGGCCCTTCATATTAAAATTTTTTTCTATGTTCGGCTGAGTTTGAGACTGCTGCTCGAGATAGATAGAGACGAAATATGAGATTATATTGAGGTTAATAGGAACATGTGCTATACTTAAAGCGAATCTGTCACCCCTTTGGAGTTATCAGACGTCTACTATGGCCATACAGGTTATAGAAAAGTAAATCTATACATACCTGTATGCCCATAGTAGACACCAAGAAATCCCCGCCTATCTTCTTAGTAATCTCCGAAATCCCCGCCTATATGCTTAGTTAGTTACAATTTTCCCCCTCTCCCCTGCACATCACAGGGCCCTGTGACGTGCACTGTGCTCCATGACTTCCAGGGCATACGCAAAGCGCCGCTCACATAGAGATCACATAGAGCGCGCTTTGCTTCCTCCCGGCCCATCTCTCCGTGCACTGTGCCGCAGGAATCTATTGCACAGGCGCCGGGAAGTGACAGTGATCCCCCGGCGCCTGCGCAATAGAACCCTCCAGCCCAGTGCACAGGCAGATGGGGCCGGGATGAAGCAAAGCGTGCTCTATGTGAGCTCTATGTGAGCGGTGCTTTGCTCATGCCCGGGAAGTCAGGGAGCACAGTGCACGTCACAGGACCCTGTGACGTGCAGGGGAGGGGAGGGAATATGGTAACTAAGCATATAGGCGGGGATTTAGGGGAATAATAAGCATATCGCCGGAGATTTCAGGGATTAATAAACAGATAGGCAGGGATTTCTTGGCGATCGGGGGACACCAAGCCTGTGCAAAACGGAGTTTAAAAAAATACTTTTCTCTGCAATCAGACCTCTACTATGGGCCATACAGGTAAGTATACATTTAGTTTTCTATACCCTGTATGGCCATAGTAGAGGTCTGATATCTCCCAGGGGGTGACAGATTCCCTTTAATAATTTCTATGCAATACCTCTATAAGAGCACCTACTCTTATAGCGTGTCCCTGTGTACTTTCCAGACGGAAGGATCATTGTTTTGCTCACTCAGATGCGTTGCAATGAATTAAATATAACAAATCCAATTATTGTACCCTAGAAATAATGCTTCAAACAGGAAAGTCTGAAACAAATTTCTAAGTGAAGCTCTAATCCTGCACTTTGTATTTTTGGTTGGAACCAGCAGGATTGTTTTATTAATTGGTTCCATGTATACTTTTCTTCACACCTGGCCCTGACTGAATAGCACATTGAGGAGTGAAGCTGTGGAAATCATCAGGGCTGGAAACCGCTTCTCTTTGTCTCAGTATAATTAGGAGAAAAAAAAAATTCTGCAAGCAAATGTCTTTTTCAACAGAGATTATTTAGGAGAGACCCAATTAACAAGATTAACTTTGCCTGCTGCATGAGCTAATGTTTCTGTTTTAGATTATATGGAAGATAGCATAATAGATGTTAGCTATTAGAAGATTAATGTGATGCTTGTTGTACTCTATGCTGCTGAATATGAGGATGCTATTCACCTGACAAGAAGAAAAACCTTCCTCATGGTGATATATTTAAGGCAACAAGTTATTCCCTAGAAGAAATAGCAAATTTCATATAACTATATTGACTTGTAATTAATTTATAGTAATAGTGCTATGCATAAAAAATTAGATACTATAGAAAGAAGAACCCTTCTCAAAATAATCTTCCAATTGAAATGATACAGAATATTTGTCTTCATGGCCAGACATTGCAATCTAAATGTGTGCCTGTTATAATTGAAAATCTATTACCATAAGGCCTCATACCCCCAGCCTTACTAAGACTCTGCCTGCTATGCGGTCCAAGACAAACACCGGCCTTTACAATATCACCCTAGGACTCAACATTTCTGAAGGTTACTGTATTAATCTGACAAAAATAAAAATATACATTTACATGCTCCATCAGGTTGCATGTGAGTACAGTGTTATGCATGTAGTGGTCTAAAGTGTAGCACATTTGGTGATTTCTAGAGGTGTGGTGTCTTAAAGTTCCCCTAGACTTCACCCTAGCACTGCAAGGACTTTCATGGACCTACATTCATGGTGGATCTCCAGGTCATGTGCCTGAAAATAGCCGAACATTTACGGCAGTAACAATAATGCAGTCAGAGCATAGTCGACAACAGAGCCATGGGTCAACACTGAGGAAAGAGATGAGCGGTGTTCGACTCGAACTGTTCACCAATCTCAAATTCGAGCTGTTTTGGGCGGTGTTCGAGTCGTTCGGCGAACCCGAACGATTTGAAAAAAATTCGGCTGTTTGAGTTTATGTTCGATAACTGTTGGTGCACCAAAATCATAACTGGATTTTTTCTCAGTAATGATGAAAATTAATGTTAATACGCAGTTTGAGTGTACAGCGGGGCGGGTGGAGGGGCAGGGGATGGATCTCTGCAGAAATAATGAAGATCTCCATTTTTTTTTCTCTTTCCCGCATTTACAGTGGGGAGGTGCAATCTGTCAGCCTATCAGCAGCGCACACACGGAGCGAACTGCTATTTTTCACACAAGCAAGGGCATGTGTCATTGGCAGTGTATGTCACATGTCCTTGCTCTATAAGACCCAGCCATTTTCCACGTAGCCACCATTTTCTCACTGCTGCAGCTGCGTGTTAGACGGCACCGCTGTTGCTGTGTGCGCTATACTTTGAGTGTTAATTTCAACCCAACTTGTTCTATTAGTCCATCTATACTAACCTCCACCAGGTTGCAAATTCAAAATAATTTTTATCTGCATCTAGCGCTGAAAAAATATTTGGGCTTGTAGCAGTGTGTGGGGCTTGTTCTATTAGTCCATCTATACTAACCTCCACCAGGTTGCAAATTCAAAATAATTTTTATCTGCATCTAGCTCTGAAAAAATATTTGGGCTTGTAGCAGTGAGTGGGACTTGTTCTATTAGTCCATCTATACTAACCTCCACCAGGTTGCAAATTCAAAATAATTTTTATCTGCATCTAGCTCTGAAAAAATATTTGGGCTTGTAGCAGTGTGTGGGACTTGTTCTATTAGTCCATCTATACTAACCTCCACCACCTGTGTATGTAATAAAATTGTTTTACTGCATCTAACCCAGCCAATAGTTTTGGGCTAATACCACAGTTTGGCCACTCAGCTCTGCTCGGTTCCCATCCATTGTTTTTTGTGCAAACAACTCCAGAGTTGTCAATTAGTTAACCACCAAAATGAGTGGAAAAAGGCCTGCTGCTGGTGGAAAGGGGAATAGGCGTGTTGGGAAAGGAAAAAAAGGTTGTGTCCGTGGGGTAGGTGTTAAAGTAACAGTAACATCTGCAGAAGAAAGACCATCTTCCAGCCAAACTAAGATGTCTACTTCTTTTAGCGGACAATGTGATAAGATCCCTTTCTTACGGCCACGCCAATCGCTACAAATTCCAGATGAGGCACAAAAACAGCAGGTGCTTCAACGGATATCAAGTGCTACTTTAAGTGGGCTCTCCTCCACCTCAACTTCAACATCACAAATACTCCAGTCCTCAGAGGTGTCACCCCAATCGCACTTGCTTCCTCACAGCTCCCAAGTCTCCAGCTGCCCGTCTGAGTATGGGGTAGAACAGATGGTTGAGTCTGCAGAGGTGTTTACTCATACTATAGCCTGGGAATCAGAGGTCGGCTCCAGAGCTTCTGTGAATCCAGACGAGGAAATGATCTGCACTGATGCCCAGAATCTTTATGAGTCAGATCCAGGAACAGACGCAGAAGGTTCTGACCATAATGTAGACCCTCGTTCCCAAACTGTAACTCCTGTTGGTGGAGACAATGAGGAAGACGATGATGAGACTCAAATACCTGAGTGGAGCGACAACTTGAGTTTTTTGTCAGGGCAGGAAGAGGTTGGCTCTGAGGACGAAGGGTGTGATAACACACAGGGTGATGATGACGAGGTTGGAGATCCCACTTACTGTGAACCCACAGTCAGCCAGTCGATGAGATCAGCAGAGGAGGTGGAGGAGGATGCTAGTGATGACAAGGTCAGGTTGCACCTTCCAGGACAGAGACGTAGTACTGGAAGCACGTCAACAACTGCATCCTCAAATACAACTCTGCCTCTGACCACAAGTCGTGGTGCTCTTCAGGTCGCATGGGTGCTAAGCCTTGCATAGCCTGGGCATTTTTTCAGATAGATAAGGATAACCCAACTCGTGTTATCTGTAACATTTGTCAGCAAAAGCTAAGTAGAGGCCAAAAAATACATAGTTTGAGTACTTCATGCATGAACCGGCACATGGATATGAAGCATAAGTTGCAGTGGGAAGCTCACTGTGCTACAATGCGGCCTAGCCGGCCGGGCCAACTACCGTCTGCCACATCTTGTGCATCCGCGGCCTCTTCATCCTCTGTGACTGGGGGGACAGCAGTCACACCTGTTTTGGGACACAGACCTGCCACCTCTTTACCCGCAACAGCCAGCGTGATTGGCAGGTCATCATTTTCTGCGGAGGTGGAAACACCAGCTGGTGTTCAGCGCTGTCCGACATCGATAGCACCACCTTTGGATCAAGGCAACCTAACATGTCCGCCTGCATCTTCCTCACAGACCGGCAGTTTGCCTGGGACACCCTTCTCAACCCCGTCTAAGCACAACAGCCAGCCCTCGGTCCCTCAGATGTGGACAAGTAAAAGACCATTTCCTCCTAGCCATGAGAAAGCTAAGAGGTTGAATTTCACCATCTGCAAGCTCTTGGCTACAGAAATGCTGCCTTTCCGCCTGGTGGACACAGAGGATTTTCGAGACCTTATGTCCGTCGCAGTGCCCCAGTACCAGATGCCCAGTCGGCACTACTTCTCAAAGAAAGATGTGCCTGTGCTCCACCAGCATGTCGCACACAACATCACCGCTTCCTTGAGAAACTCTGTGTGTGACAGGGTGCATTTCACCACAGACACTTGGACGAGTAGGCATGGACAGAGGCGTTACATGTCGCTGACTGGGCACTGGGTAACTATGGTGACAGCAGGACAAGGGGCTGCTGTCCAAGTCTTGCCGTCCCCACGAGTTGTGCGTTAATCCTCTTTATCTCGAATTTCCTCCACTGCTTCTGCCTCCTCAACCTCCTCTCGGTCCTCCACCTGCACCCAAAACCTGTCTGGTCATGCCTCAAACTTTCTAACTGCGCAGAAGGGATCCTGCACACCTCTGTTCTATGCTGGCAGCAGGGCTCAACATCATCAGGTGGTTTTTACTTTGAAATGTCTGGGAAATGTGAGTCACACAGCTGAGGAGTTGTGGTCAGCTCTGGAGAACCAGTTTCATGAATGGTTCTCTCCACTGGACCTGAAACCAGGGAAGGCCGTGTGCGACAATGCTGCAAACCTGGGTGCGGCCTTTCGCCGGGGCAATGTCACACACGTGCCTTGTATGGCTCACGTGTTGAACCTGGTTGTCCAGCAATTTTTAGCCCACTATCCCGGACTAGATGGCCTTCTGCAGAGGGCACGGTCGCTGTGTGCTCACTTCTGCCGTTCGCATCCCGCAGCTCAGCGACTTACATCTCTACAGAAGTCGTTGGGCCTGCCACTTCACCGGCTAAAATGCGATGTGCCTACCCGGTGGAATTCAACTCTGCACATGTTGCAGCGACTGTGGCAGCACCGACAAGCCCTGGTGCAATATGTTCTGACGTATAGCCTGGGCCAAAGAGATCCAGAGGTGGGGCAAATCACACTGGAGGAGTGGTCTCAGATCAGGGACCTATGCACCCTTCTGCACAGTTTTGAAATGGCGACGAAGATGTTTAGTGCTGACGTTGCCATTATCAGCATGACTATTCCGGTGATTTACATGCTGGAGCACATGTTAAACAGAATTCGGAGTCAGGTGGTGGCACAAGAGGAGGTGGAGGAAGTAGAGGAGAAGGAGTTGTATGCGGAAGGGCTAACATCTGCAAGGTCAAGACGGTCGGCAGCACCAAGGCGGCAGGCATGTGAGGGTGTGGGAGATGGTTTTACCAGGGCGCATGGTAGCAGCCAAACTAGTGAGGAAGGCGCAGGAGCCCAGGAAGAAGTGGAGGACGAACTGATGGAAGACTCATCAGATGAGGGAGACCTTGATCACATTTCTGTTGTGCGAGGTTGGGGGGAGAGGGCAGAGGAAGGAAGCATGATTGTTACCTCACCACCAACACAACAGGGACTTGGTGCTCCTGGATGCGCAAGACACATGAGTGCCTTCTTGCTGCACTACCTGCAACATGACCCTCGAATTGTGAGAATTAGAAATAATCCTGACTACTGGGTTGCCACACTGTTAGATCCCTGGTACAAAAGTAAATTTGCAGAAATTATTCCTGCCATAGAAAGGGATGCACGCATGCAGGAGTATCAGCAGAGACTGTTGCAGAATCTTACATGTGCTTTTCCACAAAACACCAGTGGTGCACGTAGTGAATCTCACAGTTCCAACTTGCCAACCGAGGGACCGTCGAGTGTTCAGCACTCAAAAACACAGTATCTGCTGGTAACATCAATTTTGCGGAATCATTTCACCACTTTTTTAGCCCATCCTTTTCAAGGCCACAGGAGACAAGAAGTCTGACACATAGTCAATGCCTAGAGAAGATGGTACAGGAGTATCTCCAAGTAAACATTGAAGCCATGACTGTGTCACTGGACCCTTGCTCTTTTTGGGCTTCCAATCGGATAAATGGCCGGAGCTCGCCACTTACGCCTTGAAGATCTTGTCATGCCCCGCAGGCAGCGTTCTGTCTGAACGTGTGTTCAGCGCTGCTGGTGGTGTGCTGACAGATAAGCGCATGCGGCTCTCCACTGATAATGTAGACAGACTCACGTTCATAAAGATGAACAAATCATGGATCCGAAAGGACTTTTCTATCCCTGTGTCATCCTGGGGAGAGTAAAAGCTTGATGATTTGTTAAAATCACCTCACCAAGCTTTTTTAAGCTTTCAAATTACTAATCATGTTTATCTGTATCTTGGCTGGAAAATAATTTGGGCCTTGTTGCAGTTTGCAGTACTGATTCTATTAGGCCATCTATACTAAGCTCCACCAGCTTTCAAATTAATAATAATTTTTAGCTGCATCTAGCCCGGAAAATAATTTTGGGGCTTCTAGATGCGCAAGACACATGAGTGCCTTCTTGCTGCACTACATGCAACATGACCCTCAGATTGTCAGAATTCGAAATAATCCTGACTACTGGGTTGCCACACTCTTAGATCCCCCACACTCTTCGATCAACCTTTTCATTTTAATAAAGAACAAAAAAATGGTAATTTTTGAAATGATAAGCATTAGCAGGTTATTAGAAACTGAAATCAAACAGTTTTCAACTCAAACTTTATTCTAGGTGATGTTACATTTGCACATTGGACCATTTGTTCGAAAGGAGCTTCTGAACTCTCTCGTCCATTGAATTTGTCAGGTTTTGGATGGTTTCTGCTTCAATTGTTTTACATGAGGACAGAATACCCTCCCAGAGCTGTTGCTTAGATGTGAACTGCCTCCCGCCATCATAGACACTCTTTTTGATGATGCTCCAGAGGTTTTCAATGGGGTTGAGGTCAGGGGAGCACGGGGGTCACACCATAAGTTTGTCCCCTTTTATGTCCATATCAGCCAGAGATACAGATGTGTTATGTGAAGCATTAGACGGTGCATTATCATGCATGAAAATGATCTTGCTGCGCAATACACGGTTCTTCTTCTTGAACCATGGCAGGAAGTGCTGTTTGAGAAACTCCACATACATTATGGAGTTCATCTTTACCCCTTCAGGGATCCTAAAGGGGCCGACAATCTCTCTCCCCATGATTCCAGCCCAAAACATTACTCCACCTCCTCGTTGTTGGCGCCGTAGCCGTGTTTGTGACGCGCCCCCTGGGCCAGTGTTGTTGGGGATTCCCGGAGCCGGATCAGATGGGGGTTGTAGTCTCCGAGTGGCTGTGACCCGGTCCGTGCCCAGGGTGTCAAGCTCAGTGTGTGGCAGTCCTTACTGATGTTACTAAAGTTCTTTATGTCGACTACGCCACCCGTTGATTTGCGGTCACTACGGCCGCCGCTGCAGCAGGGTCCGCTGAGGCTGATGGTGTTTGTGCAGCTTAGGTAGTATAACCCCCAATGGGAAGGGTATAGCCTCAGGGGGTCAGGTGCAGAGGATGGTGGTTGTGGAAGTGCAGGGAAGATGGTAATGAGAGTCAGAGTCGGGTTGTGCAGTTCAGGGTTCTTTACTTACTGCTGTTCTTGTACCGGTCACTCCGGCCTTGAGTGACCACCCGAGCCGCGCTGCGTCCACCAGGTCCTGGACTCGGCCAACCCCCAAGTAGTTCTGGAGCGTGGTTCTGAGCTCCCTTTCTGTCCTGTCCTCGTCTCTGGCCTTCCCCACCAGGGATCCACCTAAGTCTGGCTCCCTCGGGCCTCTTGTTGGTGAACCCTTGTCTCTGGGTTCCCTGACCCTATGCGTGGTCTGCCTTCCGGGTGGATATAGTGGGTGGCCGTGGCAGATTCTGCCCACGGCCTCCGGTTCCTGGCTAAGGTGTGCTGTAGCCTCTGCCAGCTTGGGATCCGGTACCCTGTTGCCAACTCTTCACCCTTTGATTTAATTTGGGCTCTCAGAGTTCCTTCTTTCTCCCCCTCTGGGTCTTTCTCTCTCCTCTCTCACTCTTGGCTCTGGGGCTGCTCTGCTCCTCTGCTCTGACAGACTGACGTCTCACTGGCTGACTCCTCTGCAAAGACTTACTGACTGACCCTGATCTAAGATGGTTCCCACCTTATATACTCCCTCTATGTGTGAGCTCAGGTGACCAGCACCCAATGAGCTCCTAGCACTACCCAGACTGCTCCCCCTATCTGCCCCTACACTACTGGGATGTACCACCCCCCTCCCACTCCAGCCAAGGACAGACTCGGTCGTACCTGCACATTATTAAGTGGGAGTACCATTGGTCTGTCCTCCGGAAATGGGATGTGTGTAGTGCATGCAGCTAACTGAGCTCAGTTCCACACTCCATCCTTACCCGGGAGTGGAATATCACACCTCTGGGTTGAGGTGCAATACCCCTGTAGCAGCCGAATCCTCAGGGTGCTACATTCCCCCCTGGTAAATCACAGCACGTCCTCGGGCTGTAAGATATAAAACATCCAAAACATACATTTTTTTTTTTCATAAACATAAACATATAAAACATATAAAACACCATATATATCAGCATAAACTTTTCATATAAACTTTTCATAAAAACATTCTTGTCTTCTGGTTCCTCCGGTCACGGTGCAACTTGTGACCGGGTAAAGTGCGACAGTCTCTTGAAGAAACACGGTTTCCTATAAAACCGGTAGGGGGCGCTTTAGGAAGCGCAACTATATACAAGGGGATATGGCCGCTCTCAGTCCTCGGCCAGGTATTAGGGAGGATTGACCGCTCTCAGTCCTCGGTCAGTGGGGAAAGGGACACACGGGGTTAACAGTTCAATTTGCTGGTCCCAACGGGGACTATATTTAAATTAGCAGCATGGCATATACCCTAACGGGTAACTTTATACAGTCTCTTCACTACCGTTCTCAACGACGGCGTCCTCCTGCTCTTTCTTTGTGGACAGTTTCAGTTTCAGACCCGTCCGGGTCCTCTTGCTCCTCCTCACACCGCAGCTCCTCCTCCGTCAGGCGATGCACATGGAGGGCGTAGGGTCCTTTGGCACACTTGTGCCGGGTGAAGGTGACCTCGTCCCCTAAATACAGGTCACGACCTCTGTGTCCCTCCGGTAGGTGGGACTCAACGTCTCTCCTGGTCACGAAGACGTCGCCTGGGGTGCGGTGATCCCTGATGAAACCCCACCCATGCTGCAGATTGAACTTTATCACAGTCCCGATGGTACGGGGACCATGCGCTGCACGGGGGTTTCTCCTGTTCCGGCTCTTCTGCTCCGCGCTCCTTATTTGGGCTTGTTGTTCCCGGACCCGCCTCTCTCTCCGCTCCCTCTCAAAGACCTCGAGCTGCTGGCGGCAGCACTCTGCACGCTCCGCTGCGGCCGCCCGAGTCTCCTGAGTGAACCCCATGAGGTCTTCTCCGGTGGGATCCCACTCAAACTGGGTCTCTTCTAGCGGGGGCGAGATCCTCTTCATGGGCTTTGGAGCCGGGATCAGGGGTTCGCACATGGCCCTTGCTTTTTGCAGCTCCAGCTGGATGTATTCCTGGGGCCATACGAAGGGCTGCCCATCCGGGCACGTATGCTGGGCGAACAAGTCCTCACCCAGGTGCGGTACTTTAGGTGTTATGGGCGCCGTGGTGGTAGCGGCGCCCGGGTTAACCAGGCCTTGCGACCAGGCCTGGGGCACCTTGAAAGTAAAGGGCACCGTAAGAACGGCGGCGCCCTGTGTTACTTGGCCCTGCGACCAGGCCGGGGGCTCCGCGGAGGTAGGGGGCGCTGTTGGTATTGCGTCGCCCGGGGGTACTAGGCCTTGCGACCAGGCCGATGGTACTTCCTGCTTGGCCACGCTCGGGGTCGAGGCGTGTGACGTCACAGGGGTCGCGGCTTCCGTTTGAGGCCTAGTCTGCGGCGGTGAAGTTGCAGCGACGGGCACGGCAGGGGGTACTTCGGGCTCTGTGACGGGGAGCTGGGGCAGGCACGCGGTTTCCCGGCTCGGGGTAGTGACGTCCCCTTTACCTGCCTCCATTCGTTCGGCTCCCTTCTCGGCGCCGTCTCCGGCCTTCAGTCCTCCTGCGCCATCCTCAGAGGCGGTCTGTCTCCTCGTCTCGGGTGGCGTGCTCCGCTGACGAGTCTCGGTCTGCTGGGCCATCTCTCGGCTCCACTCCGCCAACGTCTCTCGCTGTACCCGGGCCATCCTCCGTGCGAGGCCCTCCAGCGCGGTCTGTGCACACTCCCGGTCTCGGGGGAGCTGTGTTAGGATCTCCAGCAGGCCTTCTGGAGTGGCGACCTGCAACAGGCTCCTGACCACTGGGTCGGTGCTGCCTGGAGTGGCGGCCCGCATCAGGCTCCTGACCACTGGGTCGGTGCTGCCTGGCTCTCCCTCCATCTCCGGGTGTGCTTTCTCTGGACTCTCTTCCAGACGTCTTGTCTCCGGGTGCGCTCTCTCCAGACTGCTCCAGGCGACACCCATCTTTGTTCTCTTCTTCTGTCTCCGCCCACATCGAGGGTGGTCCCGGGGCAACTTCAGTTCCAGGGGCAGTTCTCTCACGCTGATGGACACTTCCAGCATCACAGTCTCTGTTGGTGGGCGCGGTTTCCGCTTTTGGCGCCATTCTTCGACCTGGCCCACGATGGGAGGTGACCTCTTGCCACCCTCTGGCACGCCCATAATGGCGTCCGCTCTTCCAAGGCGGGAAATCTTTGGAAATGGCGGGAAAAAGCTGCAAATGGCGGACAACCGGCGGGAAACGACCTGTGATGGGGCCCGATGGCGGGGACCCTCCGGAACCGGCAGGAGACTTCTTTTTAAGGTAACGATGAACTTTTCTTCAGGCACGCAGTACCCAGTTGTTGCGGGCACGTAATCCTGCCGACTACGCCAAAGTTGACGCGCCCCCTGGGCCAGTGTTGTTGGGGATACCCGGAGCCGGATCAGATGGGGGTTGTAGTCTCCGAGTGGCTGTGACCCGGTCCGTGCCCAGGGTGTCAAGCTCAGTGTGTGGCAGTCCTTACTGATGTTACTAAAGTTCTTTATGTCGACTACGCCACCCGTTGATTTGCGGTCACTACGGCCGCCGCTGCAGCAGGGTCCGCTGAGGCTGATGGTGTTTGTGCAGCTTAGGTAGTATAACCCCCAACGGGAAGGGTATAGCCTCAGGGGGTCAGGTGCAGAGGATGGTGGTTGTGGAAGTGCAGGGAAGATGGTAATGAGAGTCAGAGTCGGGTTGTGCAGTTCAGGGTTCTTTACTTACTGCTGTTCTTGTACCGGTCACTCCGGCCTTGAGTGACCACCCGAGCCGCGCTGCGTCCACCAGGTCCTGGACTCGGCCAACCCCCAAGTAGTTCTGGAGCGTGGTTCTGAGCTCCCTTTCTGTCCTGTCCTCGTCTCTGGCCTTCCCCACCAGGGATCCACCTAAGTCCGGCTCCCTCGGGCCTCTTGTTGGTGAACCCTTGTCTCTGGGTTCCCTGACCCTATGCGTGGTCTGCCTTCCGGGTGGATATAGTGGGTGGCCGTGGCAGATTCTGCCCACGGCCTCCGGTTCCTGGCTAAGGTGTGCTGTAGCCTCTGCCAGCTTGGGATCCGGTACCCTGTTGCCAACTCTTCACCCTTTGATTTAATTTGGGCTCTCAGAGTTCCTTCTTTCTCCCCCTCTGGGTCTTTCTCTCTCCTCTCTCACTCTTGGCTCTGGGGCTGCTCTGCTCCTCTGCTCTGACAGACTGACGTCTCACTGGCTGACTCCTCTGCAAAGACTTACTGACTGACCCTGATCTAAGATGGTTCCCACCTTATATACTCCCTCTATGTGTGAGCTCAGGTGACCAGCACCCAATGAGCTCCTAGCACTACCCAGACTGCTCCCCCTATCTGCCCCTACACTACTGGGATGTACCACCCCCCTCCCACTCCAGCCAAGGACAGACTCGGTCGTACCTGCACATTATTAAGTGGGAGTACCATTGGTCTGTCCTCCGGAAATGGGATGTGTGTAGTGCATGCAGCTAACTGAGCTCAGTTCCACACTCCATCCTTACCCGGGAGTGGAATATCACACCTCTGGGTTGAGGTGCAATACCCCTGTAGCAGCCGAATCCTCAGGGTGCTACATTTGCATGGGGTGTCCATCAACCAGCCATCCTCCACTCCATCCATCTGAACCATCGAGCGTTGCACGGCACTCATCGGTGAACAAAACAGTTTTGAAGTCAGTCTTCAAGTATTGTTTGGCCCACTGGAGCCGTTTCTGCTTGTGTACAGTGGATAGAGGAGGTCGACAGGATGGCTTACGCACAGCTGCAAACCTCTGAAGGACCCTGCATCTTGTTGTTCGGGGGACGTTGGAGGCACCAGCAGCTTCAAAAACTTGTCTGCTGCTATGACAAGACTTTTTTGCCGCTGCTCTTTTAACCTGACGTAATTGCCTGTAGGAAAGAGTCCTCAACTTTCCCTTATCAGCACGCACACGTGTGTACTGTGAATCAGCTACATACTTCTTGTTTGTGCGATGATCAGGATGAAGTGTCTTGGCAATGTTGATTGTAGTCATGCCTTGACCTAAACACTAGAGATGAGCGTTGTTCTACTCGAACTGTTCGCCAATCTCAAATTCGAGCTGTTTTGGGCGGTGTTCGAGCCGGTCGGCGAACACGAACAATTTGAGAAAAATTCGGCTGTTCGAGGTTATGTTCGATAACTGTTCGTGCACCAAAATCATAACTGGATTTTTTCTCAGTAATGATGAAAATTAATGTTAATACGCAGTTTGAGTGTACAGCGGGGCGGGGGGAGGGGCAGGGGATGGATCTCTGCAGGAACAATGAAGATCTCCATTTTTTTTTCTCTTTCCCGCATTTGCAGTGGGGAGGTGCAATCTGTCAGCCTATCAGCAGCGCACACACGGAGCGAAGTGCTTTTTTTCACACAAGCAAGGGCATGTGTGATTGGCAGTGTATGTCACATGTCCTTGCCCTATAAGACCAAGCCATTTTCCCCGTCGCCACCATTTTCTCACTGCTGCAGCTGCGTGTTAAACGGCACCGCTGTTGCTGTGTGCGCTATACCTTGTTAATTTCAAGCCAATTTTCGCACAAATATACAGATAGCTTGGGAGTAGGGAATAGTTGTGATTGCAGTCCTTTTAAGGACTAGGTTACAGCATTTCCTACGACTTTTATCAGGCAGGTCTGTGCTCTTAAATAGATAGATTGTGGGAGTAAAGACTAATTGTAATTGGAGTCCTTTTCAGGACTAGGTTACATCAGTTCCTATCAGTTTTTGCCAGGCAGGTCTGTGCCAGTGCTGTGCAAGTTTTTTTCACAGCATTTGGCTGAATCTAGCAAAGCTAATCCTTTTTGGCCTATTGCAGAGTGTGTTAGTCAGTGGAGTAGCCTATCTGTGTTGCAAGATATACCACCTGTGTATAGAATACCAATTTTTTTACTGCACCTAGTGAAGTAAAATCTTTTGGGCATAGCATCATTCTATTAGTCCATCTATACTGACCTCCATCAGGTTGCAAACTGAATATAATTTTTTTCTGCATCTAGCTCTGAAAAAATATTTGGGCTTCTAGCGGTGTGTGGGACTTGGTCTATTAGTCCATCTATACTGACCTCCATCAGGTTGCAAATTAAAAATAATTTTTTTCTGCATCTAGCTCTGAAAAACTATTTGGGCTTCTAGCAGTGTGTGGGACTTGGTCTATTAGTCCATCTATACTGACCTCCATCAGGTTGCAAATTAAAAATAATTTTTTTCTGCATCTAGCTCTGAAAAAATATTTGGGCTTCTAGCAGTGTGTGGGACTTGGTCTATTAGTCCATCTATACTGACCTCCATCAGGTTGCAAATTAAAAATAATTTTTTTCTTCATTTATCTCTGAAAAAATATTTGGGCTTCTAGCAGCGTGTGGGACTTGTTCTATTAGTCCATCTATACTGACCTCCATCAGGTTGCAAATTAAAAATAATTTTTTTCTGCATCTAGCTCTGAAAAAATATTTGGGCTTCTAGCAGTGTGTGGGACTTGGTCTATTAGTCCATCTATACTGACCTCCATCAGGTTGCAAATTAAAAATAATTTTTTTCTGCATCTAGCTCTGAAAAAATATTTGGGCTTCTAGCGGTGTGTGGGACTTGGTCTATTAGTCCATCTATACTGACCTCCATCAGGTTGCAAATTAAAAATAATTTTTTTCTGCATCTAGCTCTGAAAAAATATTTGGGCTTCTAGCAGTGTGTGGGACTTGGTCTATTAGTCCATCTATACTGACCTCCATCAGGTTGCAAATTAAAAATAATTTTTTTCTGCATCTAGCTCTGAAAAAATATTTGGGCTTCTAGCAGTGTGTGGGACTTGGTCTATTAGTCCATCTATACTGACCTCCATCAGGTTGCAAATTAAAAATAATTTTTTTCTGCATCTAGCTCTGAAAAAATATTTGGGCTTCTAGCGGTGTGTGGGACTTGGTCTATTAGTCCATCTATACTGACCTCCATCAGGTTGCAAATTAAAAATAATTTTTTTCTGCATCTAGCTCTGAAAAAATATTTGGGCTTCTAGCAGTGTGTGGGACTTGGTCTATTAGTCCATCTATACTGACCTCCATCAGGTTGCAAATTAAAAATAATTTTTTTCTGCATCTAGCTCTGAAAAAATATTTGGGCTTCTAGCAGTGTGTGGGACTTGGTCTATTAGTCCATCTATACTGACCTCCATCAGGTTGCAAATTGAATAAAAAAATTTTCTGCATCTAGCTCTGAAAAAATATTTGGGCTTCTAGCAGTGTGTGGGACTTGGTCTATTAGTCCATCTATACTGTCCTCCATCAGGTTGCAAATTGAATAAAAAAATTTTCTGCATCTAGCTCTGAAAAAATATTTGGGCTTCTAGCGGTGTGTGGGACTTGGTCTATTAGTCCATCTATACTGACCTCCATCAGGTTGCAAATTAAAAATAATTTTTTTCTGCATCTAGCTCTGAAAAAATATTTGGGCTTCTAGCAGTGTGTGGGACTTGGTCTATTAGTCCATCTATACTGACCTCCATCAGGTTGCAAATTAAAAATAATTTTTTTCTGCATCTAGCTCTGAAAAAATATTTGGGCTTCTAGCAGTGTGTGGGACTTGGTCTATTAGTCCATCTATACTGACCTCCATCAGGTTGCAAATTAAAAATAATTTTTTTCTTCATTTATCTCTGAAAAAATATTTGGGCTTCTAGCACCGTGTGGGACTTGTTCTATTAGTCCATCTATACTGACCTCCATCAGGTTGCAAATTAAAAATAATTTTTTTCTGCATCTAGCTCTGAAAAAATATTTGGGCTTCTAGCAGTGTGTGGGACTTGGTCTATTAGTCCATCTATACTGACCTCCATCAGGTTGCAAATTAAAAATAATTTTTTTCTGCATCTAGCTCTGAAAAAATATTTGGGCTTCTAGCGGTGTGTGGGACTTGGTCTATTAGTCCATCTATACTGACCTCCATCAGGTTGCAAATTAAAAATAATTTTTTTCTGCATCTAGCTCTGAAAAAATATTTGGGCTTCTAGCAGTGTGTGGGACTTGGTCTATTAGTCCATCTATACTGACCTCCATCAGGTTGCAAATTAAAAATAATTTTTTTCTGCATCTAGCTCTGAAAAAATATTTGGGCTTCTAGCAGTGTGTGGGACTTGGTCTATTAGTCCATCTATACTGACCTCCATCAGGTTGCAAATTAAAAATAATTTTTTTCTGCATCTAGCTCTGAAAAAATATTTGGGCTTCTAGCGGTGTGTGGGACTTGGTCTATTAGTCCATCTATACTGACCTCCATCAGGTTGCGAATTAAAAATAATTTTTTTCTGCATCTAGCTCTGAAAAAATATTTGGGCTTCTAGCAGTGTGTGGGACTGGGTCTATTAGTCCATCTATACTGACCTCCATCAGGTTGCAAATTAAAAATAATTTTTTTCTGCATCTAGCTCTGAAAAAATATTTGGGCTTCTAGCAGTGTTTGGGACTTGGTCTATTAGTCCATCTATACTGACCTCCATCAGGTTGCAAATTAAAAATAATTTTTTTCTTCATTTATCTCTGAAAAAATATTTGGGCTTCTAGCAGCGTGTGGGACTTGTTCTATTAGTCCATCTATACTGACCTCCATCAGGTTGCAAATTAAAAATAATTTTTTTCTGCATCTAGCCCAGCCAATAGTTTTGGCCTAATACCACAGTTTGGCCACTCAGCTCTGCTCGGTTACCATCCATTGTTTTTTTGTGCAAACAACTCCAGAGTTGTGAATTAGTTAACCACCAAAATGAGTGGAAAAAGGCCTGCTGCTGGTGGAAAGGGGAATAGGCGTGTTGGGAAGGGGAAAAAAGGTTGTGTCCGTGGGGTAGGTGCAGAAGAAAGACCATCTTCCAGCCAAACTAAAATGTCTACTTCTTTTAGCGGACAATGTGATAAGATCCCTTTCTTACGGCCACGCCAATCGCTACAAATTCCAGATGAGGCACAAAAACAGCAGGTGCTTCAACGGATATCAAGTGCTCCTTTAAGTGGGCTCTCCTCCACATCAACTTCAACATCACAAATACTCCAGTCCTCAAAGGTGTCACCCAAATCGCACTTGCTTCCTCACAGCTCCCAAATCTCCAGCTGCCCGTCTGAGTATGAGGTAGAACAGATGGTTGAGTCTGCAGAGCTGTTTACTCATACTATAGCCTGGGAATCAGAGGTCGACTCCAGCGCTTCTGTGAATCCAGACGAGGAAATGATCTGCACTGATGCCCAGAATCTTTATGAGTCGGATCCAGGACCAGACGCAGAAGGTTCTGACCATAATGTAGACCCTCATTCCCAAACTGTAACTCCTGTTGGTGGAGACAATGAGGAAGACGATGATAAGACTCAAATACCTGATTGGAGCGACAACTTTAGTTTTTTGTCAGGGCAGGAACAGGTTGGCTCTGAGGACGACGGGTGTGATAACGCACAGGGTGATGATGATGAGGTCGGAGATCCCACTTACTGTCAACCCACAGTCAGCCAAGAGATGAGGTCAGCAGAGGAGGTGGAGGAAGATGCTAGTGACGACGAGGTCAGGTTGCGCCTTCCTGGACAGAGACGTAGTACTGGAAGCACGTCAACAACTGCATCCTCAAACACAACTCTGCCTCTCACCACAAGTCGTGGTGGCTCTTCAGGTCGCATGGGTGCTAAGCCTTGCATAGCCTGGGCATTTTTTCAGATCGATAAAGATGACCCAACTCGTGTTATCTGTAACATTTGTCAGCAAAAGCTAAGTAGAGGCCAAAAAATACATAGTTTGAGTACTTCATGCATGAACCGGCACATGGACATGAAGCATAAGTTGCAGTGGGAAGCTCAGTGTGCTACAATGCGGCCTAGCCGGCCGGGCCAATCACCGTCTGCCATATCTTGTGCATCCGCGGCCTCTTCATCCTCTGTGACTGGGGGGACAGCAGTCACACCTGTTTTGGGGCGCAGACCTGCCACCTCTTTACCCGCAACAGCCAGCGTGATTGGCAGGTCATCATTTTCTTTGGAGGTGGTAACACCAGCTGGTGTTGAGCGCTGTCCGACATCGATAGCACCACCTTTGGATCAAGGCAACCTAACATGTCCGCCTGCATCTTCCTCACAGACCGGCAGTTTGCCGGGGACACCCTTATCAACCCCGTCTAAGCACAATAGCCAGCCCTCGGTCCCTCAGATGTGGACAAGTAAAAGACCATTTCCTCCTAGCCATGAGAAAGCTAAGAGGTTGAATTTCACCATCTGCAAGCTCTTGGCTACAGAAATGCTGCCTTTCCGCCTGGTGGACACAGAGGATTTTCGAGACCTTATGTCCGTCGCAGTGCCCCAGTACCAGATGCCCAGTCGGCACTACTTCTCAAAGAAAGGTGTGCCTGCGCTCCACCAGCATGTCGCACACAACATCACCGCTTCTTTGAGAAACTCTGTGTGTGACAGGGTGCATTTCACCACAGACACTTGGACGAGTAGGCATGGACAGGGGCGTTACATGTCGCTGACTGGGCACTGGGTAACTATGGTGACAGCAGGACAAGGGGCTGCTGTCCAAGTCTTGCCGTCCCCACGAGTTGTGCGTCAATCCTCTTTATGTCAAAGTTCCTCCACTGCTTCTGCCTCCTCAACCTCCTCTCGGTCTTCCACCTGCACCCAAAGCCTGTCTGGTCATGCCACAAGCTTTCTAACTGCGCAGAAGGGATCCTGCACACCTCCTTACTATGCTGGCAGTAGGGCTCAACGTCATCAGGCGGTTTTTACATTGAAATGTCTGGGAAATGTGAGTCACACAGCTGAGGAGTTGTGGTCAGCTCTGGAGAACCAATTTCATGAATGGTTGTCTCCACTGGACCTGAAACCAGGGAAGGCCGTGTGCGACAATGCTGCAAACCTGGGTGCGGCCCTTCGCCGGGGCAATGTCACACACGTGCCTTGTATGGCTCACGTGTTGAACCTGGTTGTCCAGCAATTTTTAGCCCACTATCCCAGACTAGATGGCCTTCTGCAGAGGGCACGGTCGCGGTGTGCTCACTTCCGCCGTTCGCATCCCGCAGCTCAGCGACTTACATCTCTACAGAAGTCGTTGGGCCTGCCACTTCACCGGCTAAAATGCGATGTGCCTACCCGGTGGAATTCAACTCTGCACATGTTGCAGCGACTGTGGCAGCACCGACAAGCCCTGGTGCAATACGTTCTGACGTATAGCCTGGGCCAACGAGATTCAGAGGTGGGGCAAATCACGCTGCAGGAGTGGTCTCAGATCAGGAACCTATGCACCCTTCTGCACAGTTTTGAAATGGCGACGAAGATGTTTAGTGCTGACGATGCCATTATCAGCATGACTATTCCGGTGATTTACATGCTGGAGCACATGTTAAACAGAATTCGGAGTCAGGTGGTGGCACAAGAGGAGGTGGAGGAAGTAGAGGAGGAGGAGTTGTATGCGGAAGGGCTAACATCTGCAAGGTCCAGACGGTCGGCAGCACCAAGGCGGCAGGCATGTGAGGGTGGGGGAGATGGTTTTACCAGGGCGCATGGTAGCAGCCAAACTAGTGAGGAAGGTGCAGGAGCCCAGGAAGAAGTGGAGGACGAACTGATGGAAGACTCATCAGATGAGGGAGACCTTGATCACATTTCTGTTGTGCGAGGTTGGGGGGAGAGGACAGAGGAAGGAAGCATGATTGTTACCTCGCCACCAACACAACAGGGACTTGGTGCTCCTGGATGCGCAACACACATGAGTGCCTTCTTGCTGCACTACCTGCAACATGACCCTCGAATTGTGAGAATTAGAAATAATCCTGACTACTGGGTTGCCACACTGTTAGATCCCCGGTACAAAAGTAAATTTGCAGAAATTATTCCTGCCATAGAAAGGGATGCACGCATGCAGGAGTATCAGCAGAGACTGTTGCAGAATCTTACATGTGCTTTTCCACAAAATACCAGTGGTGCACGTAGTGAATCTCACAGTTCCAACTTGCCAACCGTGGGACCGTCAAGTGTTCAGCACTCAAACCGTAACAGAACCACAGTATCTGCTGGTAACATCAATTTTGCGGAATCATTTCACCACTTTTTTAGCCCATCCTTTGCAAGGCCACAGGAGACAAGAAGTCTGACACATAGTCAACGCCTAGAGACGATGGTACAGGAGTATCTCCAAGTAAACATTGAAGCCACGACTGTGTCACTGGACCCTTGCTCTTTTTGGGCTTCCAATCTGGATAAATGGCCGGAGCTAGCCACTTACGCCTTGGAGATCTTGTCATGCCCCGCAGCCAGCGTTCTGTCTGAACGTGTGTTCAGCGCTGCTGGTGGTGTGCTGACAGATAAGCGCACGCGGCTCTCCACTGATAATGTAGACAGACTCACGTTCATAAAGATGAACAAATCATGGATCCGAAACGACTTTTCTACCCCTGTGTCATCCTGGGGAGAGTAAAAGCTTGATGATTGGTTAAAATCACCCTACCAACCGTTTTAAGCTTTCAAATTACTAATCATGTTTATCTGTATCTTGACTGGAAAATAATTTGGGCTTTGTAGCAGTGTGCAGCACTGATCCTATTAGGCCATCTATAATAAGCTTCACCAGATTTAAAATTAAAAATAATTTTTAGCTGCATCTAGCCCGGAAAATAATTTTGGGGCTCCGAGATGCGCAAGACACATAAGTGCCTTCTTGCTGCACTACCTGCAGCATGACCCTCATATTGTCAGAATTCGAAGTAATCATGACTACTGGGTTGCCACACTCTTAGATCCCCCAAACTTTTCGATCAACCTTTTCATTTTAATAAAGACCAAAAAAATGGTCATTTTTGAAATTATAAGCATTAGCAGGTTGTTAGAAACTGAAATCAAACAGTTTTCAACTCAAAACTTTATTCTAGGTGATGTTACATTTTCACATAGGACCCCTTGTTCGAAAGGAGCTTCTGAACTCTCTCGTCCATTGAATTTGTCAGGTTTTGGATGGTTTCTGCTTCAATTGTTTTGCATGAGGACAGAATACCCTCCCAGAGCTGTTGCTTAGATGTGAACTGCCTCCCGCCATCATACACACTCCTTTTAATGATGCTCCAAAGGTACTGAATGGGGTAGAGGTCAGGGGAGCATGGGGGTCACACCATAAGTTTGTCCCCTTTTATGCCCATATCAGCCAGAGATGCAGATGTTTTATGTGCAGCATGAGATGGTGCATTATCATGCAGAAAAATGATCTTGCTGTGAAATACACGGTTCTTCTTCTTGAACCATGGCAGGAAGTGCTGTTTGAGAAAATCCACATACATTATGGAGTTCATCTTTAGCGCCTTCAGGGATCCTAAAGGGGCCGACAATCTCTCTCCCCATGATTCCAGCCCAAAACATTACTCCACCTCCTCCTTGTTTGCGTTGTAGCCGTGTTTGCGTGGGGTGTCCATCAACCAGCCATCCTCCACTCCATTCATCTGGACCATCGAGCGCTGCACGGCACTCATCCGTGAACAAAACAGTTTTGAAATCAGTCTTCATGTAATGTTTGGCCCACTGGAGCCGTTTCTGCTTGTGTGAAGTGGATAGAGGAGGTCGACAGGATGGCATATGCACAGCTGCAAACCTCTGAAGGACCCTGCATCTTGTTGTTCGGGGGACGTTGGAGGCACAAGCAGCTTCAAAAACTTGTCTGCTGCTATGACAAGGCTTTTTTGCCGCTGCTGTTTCAACCTGACGTAATTGCCTGTAGGAAAGAGTCCTCAATTTGCCCTTATCAGCACGCACACGTGTGTACTGTGAATCAGCTACATACTTCTTGATTGCCAAGACACTTCATCCTGATCATCGCACAATGTTGATTGTAGTCATGCCTTGACCTAAACACTCCACAATTTGTTGCTTCTCAGCAGCCGACACATCCTTTTTCTTTCCCATTTTGGCAGAAAATGTAGGCTGCTTAATAATGTGAGAGAGCCTTCTTAAGTAGTCTTGCCTTTCATTGGACACACCTGCCAAACTAATTAGCACAGGTGTCTGCAATTGCTTACAGTGATATAAAGAGCCCTGACACACATCACCATCAATGAGTTTAACTGACAAACAAACAAATTCTTCCCTTATCACTCCTAAACACTTTTTGCATAATAATTTGGAACGCGGTGTACATGTGCTTTTCCTCAAAACACCAGTGGTTCACGTAGTGAATCTTACAGTTCTAACTTGCCAACCGTGGTCTGTATGGAATTGTTCAATAAAGGGCCCAAAATTAAGATAACATAGATGGGAGAGGTCTCTATGAATAGGAATTCCTAAGTATTTGATACCCTGTGAGGGCCAGGCAAAGGGAAAGTTGGACTGGATGGAATCCTATATGGATTTAGGGAGGGAGACATCGAGGGCCTCAGACTTCGCTGCATTTATTTTAAAATTTTACCATGTAACAAAGTGATCTATTTCAGCCATAACAGCAGGGATGGATATATGTGATTGAGTGATATATACTAGGACATCATCAGCAAATAGAGAGCACTTGTACTCGGTGCCTCCCACCTCAATCCACCTAATATTGGGGTTATGGCGAATTGATGAGAGCAGGTGCTCCGTCACTAGGATGTATAAGAGAGGGGACAGAGGACATCCCTGCCTTGTCCCATTGGTGATTGTGAAAGGTGATGAAAATGTTCTGACGCACCCCCTGGGCCTTGGGACACCCGGAGCCGGACACTTTTTGGTGGATGCTGGTGGTTGTAGTCTTCGTGGCGGCGATCCGGTTCCGTGGCTCAGGGCGGTCAAACCAGTGGCGGAACTATTTATGTGGTTTTGATGTTTAAATGTCCGACTACGCCACCCGTGGATTGCGGTCAGAGTGAACCGCCGCTACAGGGCAGACCGCTAAGGCTGGTGTTGTGGGTGCAGCATAACTCCCCACGGGAGGAGTATAGCCTCAGGGCAGTGTATGCGGAGGATGGGGGTGATGGTGCAGGGCAGCAGCAGTAACGACACGGAGTCAGTGATGCAGTTCAGGGCCTTTACTCACAGTTCTTATTATCCAGACCACGTCTGCAGGTAACGGCTGCCCACGTCGTACTGTGCTCACCAGGTGAGGGGCTCAGACAACTCCCAGATAACTTTGGAGCGCTTCACAGGACCCCCTTTGTGTGTCCTTTGTCTGGCCTTTCTTACCAACACTTCTGTCCGGCTGCCTCGGGCCTCCTCTTGGTAAACTTGGCGCCAGTTTCCCTGACCCTATGTGGTGCCTTCCTAGCGGGTGGAGCAAGGGGCTGCGCCACATAAAATGTCAGAGCCTCCGGTTTCTAGCTGAGGGTCGTTTCCTGCCTCCACTAGTTCGGGGACCGGTCTCCCCCCTTGGCCTGACCCCTCCACGCAGGTGGATTCGGGCGTGCGGTGGCGACTCGCCCGTCCGCACCCCTGGGATCCCTTCATTCCTCGTTCCTGGAGCCTTCTCCGCTCCTCTTCCTTCCTTCTCCCTCTTGCAGGCCTGGGCCTCTGTTACTAGGCCCGCCTCCGGAGCAGAGCTCATGCAGAGCCCCTGCTCCCTGCCACTTCTGCTCAGACTTCTCTGCACTGAACTAAGATGGTGCCCACCTTTTATACTCCCTTCTCAATGCACCCAGGAACTGCTTCCTCCCTGCTCCTGCACTGCAGGGTTCCCCTTCCTCAGTGTTCCCTCCCCCCACTCCAGCCAGGGACAGGGACTGTCGTGCCCATCTCAGGGGCATATTGGTCGCCCTGCCCCACGGCAATGTGGTGTAATGCATGCAGGTGTCGGGTCCTGATCCACACTCCATCCTTATCTGAGAGTGAGATATCACACCTCTGGGTGAGGTGCAATACGTCTGTAGCAACCGAGCCCTCGGTGCTACAGTTCCATTTATCTTCAGCCTAGGTGACGTATTGTGATACAGGGCCGTGATTTTGGCTATAAAAGGGTCCCCTAGACCCCTACCCCAAGCTTTTTAAGAGAATCATATATGGCGTGCCAGGAGACTCTATGGAATGCTTTCTCAGCATCCAACGAGAGTATCTACTTACAAATTTTTAACTGCATCTAGCCCAGGAAATACTTTGTGCCTAGTAGCAGTGTCTGCTAGTCAGCGGATTATCCCGGCTGTTAAGCAAGCTACACCACCTGTAGTTTGGACACTTAATTTTTTCAAAGGAAATGCTTCGGGACCACGGGATACTTAGTGAAGAGCATCAGGAGGCACCCCAAGGCATAGGGGCTGGGACTGGCACTAGGATGCCTTGCGGTGGACAGCCGAGCTCGATCCTTATAAAAGCTTTTTAACTGCAGCAGCTTTAGTGGACGCTACTGGAGCTGGAATTACGCGGCTGCTGGCATGAGACTTGCCCTCCAATAGATCCTTGTAAATGGATTTAAAGTGTATTCATTCAAATTAGAGGGACAATTTAAATTAAAAAGCTTAGAGCTGCCTCCACCACAGGGGGGCTCTCTCGACCCACCAGCGGACAGGCACCAGTATTGGGAGAGGGGGACTGGCCGTCAGGGTTCACCGCGGCTCTGGCACAAACCCGGCGACACGGAGGTGGCACGGGCAGGAGCGGACTGGCCGTCTCGGCTTCTCACTTTTTGGATTTTAGAAGGGCATGACATGCCTATATCTGTGTCTCCCCCTCCTTTTACTCCTCCACCTCTTTTCTTTTCGCATGACTATATGTACTTGTCACTTTTCCATGTGTTAGTTGTGTCTTCTGAGCAGTTTGTCAGCTTTTGGACACCTTTGAAGGTGTTTTCTATGTGTTTCTATGTGTTTTTGTTTGCCTGCCATTGGTTTTAACGGTGTTCGAAGGTGTTCGACGAACAGTTCGACGAACAGTTCGGCGAACACACGGGTGTTCGACGAACCGAACCGAACTCGAACACTACGGGGGTGGCTCAACACTACTAAACACTCCACAATTTGTTGCTTCTCAGCAGCCAACACATCCTTTTTCTTTCCCATTTGGGCAGAAAATGTAGGCTGCTTAATAATGTGGGACAGCCTTCTTAAGTAGTCTTGCCTTTTATTGGACACACCTGCCAAACTAATTAGCACAGGTGTCTGCAATTGCTTACAGTGATATAAAGAGCCCTGACACACATCACCATCAATGAGTTTAACTGACAAACAAAAAAATTGTTACCTTATTACTCCTAAACACTTTTTGCACAATAATTTGGAACACAGTGTACATGTGCTTTTCCACAAAACACCAGTGGTTCACGTAGTGAATCTTACAGTTCTATCTTGCCAACCGTGGTCTGTATGGAGTTGTTCAATAAAGGGCCCAAAATTAAGATAACATAGACGGGAGAGGTCTCTATGAATATGAATTCCTAAGTATTTGATACCCTGTGAGGCCCAGGCAAAGGGAAAGTTGGACTGGATTGAATCCTGTATGGATTTGGGGAGGGAGACATCGAGGGCCTTAGACTTCGCTGCATTGATTCTAAAATTTGACCATGTAGCAAAGTGATCTAGTTCAGCCATAACAGCAGGGATGGATATATGTGATTGAGTGATATATACTAGGACATCATCAGCAAATGCAGAGCCCTTGTATTCGGTGCCTCCCACCTCAATCCACCTAATATTGGGGTTATGGCGAATTGATGAGAGCAGGTGCTCCGTCACTAGGATGTATAAGAGAGGGGACAGAGGACATCCCTGCCTTGTCCCATTGGTGATTATGAAAGGTGATGAAAATGTTCCATTTATCTTCAGCCTAGGTGACGTATTGCGATACAGGGCCGTGATTTTGCCTATAAAAGGGTCCCCTAGACCCCTACCCCAAGCTTTTTAAGAGAATAATATATGGCGTGCCAGGAGACTTAGCATCCAACGAGAGTATCTAATTACAAATTTTTTACTGCATCTAGCCCAGGAAATACTTTGTGCCTAGTAGCAGTGTCTGCTAGGCAGCGGATTATCCCAGCTGTTAAGCAAGCTACACCACCTGTAGTTTGGACACTTCATTTTTTCAAAGGAAATGGTTCGGGCCCCTAGGACACTCAGTGAAGAGCATCGAGGAGGCACCCCAAGGCACAGGGGCTGGGACTGGCGGTAGGACGCCTTGCGGTGAACCGCCAAGTTCGATCCTTATAAAAGCTTTTTAACTGCAGCAGCTTTAGTGGACGCTACTGGAGCTGGAATTACCGCGGCTGCTGGCATGAGAATTGCCCTCCAATAGATCCTTGTAAAAGGATTTAAAGTGTACTCATTCAAATTAGAGAGACAATTTAAATTAAAAAGATTAGACCTGCCTCCACCGCAGGGGGGCTCGCTCGACCCACCAGCGGACAGGCACCAGTATTGGAAGAGGGGGGATGGCCGTCAGGGTCCACCGCGGCTCTGGCACAAAGCCGGCGACACGGAGGTCGCACGGGCAGGAACGGACTGGCCGTGTCGGCTTCGCACTTTTTTGGTTTTAGAAGGGCATGACATGCCTATATCTGTGTCTCCCCCTCCTTTTACTCCTCCACCTCTTTTCTTTTCGCATGACTATATGTACTTGTCACTTTTCCATGTGTTAGTTGTGTCTTCTGAGTAGTTTGTCAGCTTTTGGACACCTTTGAAGTGTTTTCTATGTATTTTCTATGTGTTTCTATGTGTTTATGTTTGCCTGCCATTGGTTTTAACGGTGTTCAAAGGTGTTCGACGAACAGTTCGACGAACAGTTCGACGAACATACGGGTGTTCGACGAACCTAACCGAACTCGAACACTACGGGGGTGGCTCAACACTAATCAGGATGCGATAAGGCAAAGTATGACATTGGAGCATAGTCAGTAGCAGAACCAAGGATATTGTATTTATTGGGGTAGGTTCACGTGATCCATGTGTCCACATCCGAGAAAAATGGTCCAATTATTCTGATCAAACTCTCAGATCAGAGTTTGATCATAGGGGAACTAGCTTTTCTCGAACCTGCTGAGAAAAAAAAAAAAGGTTCTCCACCTTCTCCATTCTATCATTCACGGACCCATAGACTTGCATTGCCGCTGTTGATCCGACACTGGGATCAAAGTCGAACATGTCTCCGACTTTTTTCTGCAGACCACTCAGTGCAAGGAAAAAATCAGACATATGCACAGCCCCATAGAATATCATAGGTACAAGTGCTTTCCGTGAAAACTGCAGATCGCACTCGTCCGATAAAATCAGTTGTATGCACAAGCCCTAAGGGTGTTTTCACATTGCATTCTGTGTCCCCATCGGGGCATTTGTCCTAAAATTCCCGGCAAAATGGGGTCCGGACGTATGCTGTGACAGGGGCAATAGACCGCAATGGTGACGGCAGAGCAAACATGCGCTCTGCTGTGCACTTTTTTCGAGAGTGTACGCCTACAGGAGGCGGACACACAGACGTAGGCTGCTGCGTCTGAGTGTCCGCCTCCTGTGGGCGTACACTCACAAAAAAAGTGCACGGCAGAGCCCACTTTCACTCTGGCGTCACCATTGCGGTCTATGGCTCCCGTCAGCGCATAGGTCCGAACCTCGTTTTGCGGTGAATTTTAGGATGTATGCCCTGACGGGGACACAGAACGCAATGTGAAAGCACCCCAAGACACAAGATGACATCTTAATTAATTGATTATGCACTTATTGATTTAAGTTACATGCAATTCATCAAGGTGTATCAATGTGTTTTAAATTGTTATTTTTACATCATATGTATTTATTAAATGTACACAAACATGTGTTGCGTGTACAGTGGGTACGGAAAGCATTTCGACCCGTTTAAATTTTTCACTCTTTGTTTCATGGCAGCCATTTGGTAAATTCTAAAAAGTTCATTTTTTTTCTCATTAAAGTACACTCTGCACCCCATCTTGACTGAAAAAAATAGAAATGTAGATAAGAAAAACAGAAATATCACATGGTCATAAGTATTCAGACTAGTGTAGAGCGAGCACTAAAATGCTCGGGTGCTCGAAGCTCAGGCCGAACTCGCCGTGATACTCGGGTGCTCGACCCGAGCAACGAGCCCAATGTTAGTCTATGGGAGACTCGAGCATTTTTGCGGCGGCTCCCCCGGCAGTCTTTTAAAAGCCTAACAAGTGCCCAAAACGATAGTGACAGTGCTCAAATGACATGGGGACAGCATGGGGATCGCCCCAGGAAGCATTTCTGACCCCCAGGTCACTGCTGTCAACAACGTGGTCAGAGGTATTAAGCCACTTTTACAGGCTCAAAATAAAACGTTCAAAAACGAAAGTGAAAGTGCTTTCCTGTGAAATATGTTAAGGATAGTGTTGAGCGATACCTTCCGATATCAGGAAATATCGTATCGGATTGGATCGGACCGATACCCAAAAAGTATCGGATATCGCCGATTCCGATACCGGAAACCAATGCAAGTCAATGGGACACAAATATCGGAATGAAAATAAACCCTTTCTTTCCTTGTAGGTTAATTCTACATGAAGTAAAACAACTAAGAATAATGTAGAATGTATTACGCGAAAAGCCGGCAATTCAGCAGCGGCATACACCGGTACCCGACAATTTACAACAGAAAGAATAGAGCTTCACACATAGATTAGATAGATAGAAACATGTCAGTCACATATATATGAAGTACAGTGACAGTGTTGCTTACTGTACTTGTCATTTAGTGTAAAGGATTTATTTAAAAATATAATAGTGTGTTCATGCACCGTCTCTTTAAAAAAGCCGGCCGGCAATTCAGCATCTGTACCCGACAATTTAGAATAGAAGGAATAGAGAATCATACATAGATTAGATAGATAGAAACATGTCAGTCACATATATATGAAGTACAGTGACAGTGTTGATTACTGTACTTGTCATTTAGTGTTAAAATAAAGGATTTATTTAAAAAAAAATTGGCGTGGGGTTCCCCGTAATTTTAGTCTCTAGCGGAGGTTAAGCAGATGGCTGGGGCAGATGTTTGAAGCCTGGGAAGGGGGTAATACCCACGGAGCTTCCCAGGCTACTAATATCAGCCCCCAGCTGAATACCTAGCCTTTACTAGCTATTAAAATGGGGGACCCCCTCAAAAAAATGACGTGGGGTCCCCCCTAATTTAATAGCTAGCAAAGGCTAGGCAGACAGCTGGGGGCTGATATTAATAGCCCAGGAAGGGTGCCATGAATATTGGCCCCCTCCCAGGCTAGAAACACCAGCCGTCAGCCGCCCCAGAAATGGCGCATCCATAGGATGCGCCAATTCTGGCACTTAGCCTCGCTCTTCCCACTGCCCTGTAGCGGTGGCAGTGGGGTAATAGGGTTGGGGTTGATGTCAGCTTATAATGCCAGCTGACATCAAGCCCAGGTTAGTAATGGAGAGGCGTCTATAAGACACCCCCATTACTAACCCCATAGTGAAAGTTAAAAAAAAAAAAACACAAACACCCAGAATAAAGTCCTTTAATTGAAATAAACACACAATTCTTTATTGTTCTAAATTAAACTCTACTTACCATCACGCCCATTCCAGCTGAAGCCAACGATCTCCTGCAATAAAAGAAAAATAATAAAGCAACCTCATCCTTACCTTTCCATGGTTCCCAGGACAGCTTCAGCTCTGCTAAATCGAGATGACAGGCTGGATCGCAGCAGAACGCTGCCATCCAGCCTGTCATCCCGCAGACACTGAGAAGCGCAGGCTTGCTTGCGCTCCTCAGTGTCTCTCTGTGACGGCATCCAGATGAGCCGAGTTCATGTCCAATGAACTCAGCTCACCTCATGCACGTCACTGACAGCGTGGGAGAATTCTCCTGCACTCAGCGCTTCAGCGTGAGAATTTTCCCACGCTGTCAGTGACGTGCATGAGGTGAGCTGAGTTCATTTGACATGACCTCACCTCATTCACGTCACTGACAGCGTGGGAAAATTCTCACGCTGAAGCGCTGAGTGCAGGAGAATGTTCCCACGCTGTCAGTGACGTGCATGAGGTGAGCCGAGTTCATTGGACATGACCTCGGCTCATCTTTATGCCGTCACAGAGAGACACTGAGGAGCGCAAGCATGCCTGCGCTTCTCAGTGTCTGCGGGATGACAGGCTGGATCGCAGCGTTCTGCTGCGGTCCAGCCTGTCATCTCGATGTAGCAGAGCTGAAGCTGTCGTGGGAACCATGGAAAGGTAAGGATGAGGTTGCTTTATTATGTTTCTTTTATTGCAGGAGATCGTTGGCTTCAGCTGGAATGGGCGTGATGGTAAGTATGGTTTAATTTAGAACAATAAAGAATTGTGTGTTTATTTCAATTAAAGGACTTTTTTCTGGGTGTTGTGTTTTTTTAAATACTTTACTAGAAATTCATGGTGGTCATGTCTAATATTGGCATGACCCCATGAATTTCGGGCTTAGGGCCAGCTGATAATGCCAAGCTGGCCTTAACCCCTTTATTACCCAGTGAGCCACCGCACCAGGGCCCTGGATGAGTTGGGTACAGCGCCAGAAGATGGCGCTTCTATGAACGCACAATTTTCCGGGGTGGCTGCGGACTGCAATTTGCAGCGGGTGGGGCCCAGAAAGCTTGGGCCTCCCTGCGCTGCAGATTCCAGCCCCCAGCTACCTAGTTGTACCTGGCTGGACACAAAAATAGGGCGAAGCCCCACGTATTTTTTTTTTTAATTATTTCATGAAATTCATGAAATAATTAAGAAAAAAAGGGCTTCCCTATATTGTTGTGTCCAACCAGGTACAAATAGGCAGCTGGTGGTTGGGGGCAGCCCGTTCCTGCCTGCTGTACCTGGCTGGACACAAATATAGGGCGAAGCCCCACATCAATTTTTTTTTAATTATTTCATGAATTTCCTGAAATAATTAAAAAAAAATTGACGTGGGGCTTCGCACTATATTTGTGTCCAGCCAGGTACAGCAGGCAGGAACGGGCTGCGCCCAACCACCAGCTGCCTATTTGTACCTGGCCGGACACAACAATATAGGGAAGCCCTTTTTTTCTTTATTATTTCATGAATTTCATGAAATAATTAAAAAAAAAAATACGTGGGGCCTCTCGCTATTTGTGTGTCCAGCCAGGTACAACTAGGCAGCTGGGGGATGGAATCTGCAGCTCAGGGAGGCCCAAGCTTTCAGCCCCCCCCCCCGGTGCAAATTGCAGTCCGCAGCCACCCCGGAAAATGGCGCGTTCATAGAAGCTGGATGCTGTACCTGGCTGGCATACAAAAATATGGCAAAGCCCACGTCAACATTTTTTGGAAAAATTAATTAAAAAATAAATAATAATTTAGGGACTGCATCTTTATTAACTCCTCAAATGTCATTTAGTGTTAAAATAAAGGATTTATTAAAAAAAAAATTGGCGTGGGATCCCCCATAAGTTTAGGCTCTAGCGGAGGTTAAGCAGACGGCTGGGGCAGATGTTTGAAGCCTGGGAAGTGGGTAATACCCACGGAGCTTCCCAGACTACTAATATCAGCCCCCAGCTGAATACCTAGCCTTTACTAGCTATTAAAATGGGGGACCCCCCCCCCAAAAAATGACGTGGGGTACCCCCTATTTAATAGCTAGCGAAGGCTAGGCAGACAGCTGGGGGCTGATATTAATAGCCCAGGAAGGGTGCCATGAATATTGGCCCCCTCCCAGGCTAGAAACACCAGCCGTCAGCAGCCCCAGAAATGGCGCATCCATAGGATGCGCCAAGTCTGGCGCTTAGCCTCGCTCTTCCACGCTGCCCTGGTGCGGTGGCAGGGGGTAATAGGGTTGGGGTTCATGTCAGCGCCAGCTGCCATGAAGCCCAGGTTAGTAATGATGGGCGTCTATAAGACACCCCCATCACTAACCTACAAAGTGTTAAAAAGAAAAAACACACTACACCCAGAAAAAAATAATTTATTTGAAATAAAACACACAATTTTATTTAATTCTTAGCTTACTAAAAAAAATAGTTACCTGTCCACGTTCCTGCGCTGATCTCCCATGCACAGCTGTCACATCTGGAGATGGTGACAGCTGTGCATGGCTGCTGTAAGCTCACACTGCCGGGAACACGTCCGCTCCCGGCAGAGGGAGCCACTGACTGAGGTCACCGGAGTGCATTCAGGCAGCGCAGCTCCGGAGACCTCCTTTACGGCACTGCTGTACCGTGGGAATTTCTCACGATACAGCAGGGCCGTAAAGGAGCTAACCGGAGCAGCGCTGCCTGAACTCCGGCGAACCCGCTTATGCAATGACGGGGCTGCTTTACGGCCCCATCATTCTAGCGGCGGCAGCGGTTCAGAGCGGTCATTCTATGTGGCTGCTCTAAACTGGAGATCTTCGTGGGACACTCGTGGACTACTACGGAGGGGTAAGGATAAGGTTGTGGTTTATTATTTTATATTTTATTACAGGAGATCGATGGCTTCGGGGAATTAGGTGTCTAGGTGAGTATAGGTGTAGTTTTTTATTTTTTACTTTATTTTAGGTGGCGATCGGCGGGGACAGGTAATGTATGAACTAATTTATTGTAGGCAACCACTGGCCACCAATGACATGTATTTAACATTTATTGGGGACACAGTAGGGCAATTTAAATAGCAGGATCAGGCTGATGGGAACTACTGCTCCCATCGAGCTGATCCTGCTGGCACGAGTGGACCGGGGACAGACATAGGCCGATGGGAGTAGTAGTGTCACATCGGCCTATGTCTGCCTGCACGAACACACCCACAGACATCGCACAGACACCGCACACACCCGCAGACATCGCACATACACCGCACACACCCGCAGACATCGCACAGACACCGCACACACTCGCAGACATCGCACAGACACCGCAGACATCGCACAGACACCGCGCACACCCGCAGACATCGCACAGACACCGCACACACCCGCAGACATCGCGCACATCGCACAGACACCGCACACACCCGCAGACATCGCGCAGACACACGCACAGACACCCCGCACACACTCGCAGACACACGCACAGACACCCACACACACCAATCATGACGGGCTGATCGTCTGGGAGGTGACGCTGTGCGGCCAGCCAATCACTGTAATGCCCACAAACAACATGGCTGCGGCATTACAGTGACTGGCTGGCAATCCCTGCATGTTCATTGGCTCTGTAAAGAGCACCAAACATGCAGGGCGGAGACCCGAGCTCCCGCCCGAGTAACCCGGAAATGCTCGGTGCTCGCCGAACATCCCGAGTAGCGTGATGCTCGGGCGAGTACCGAGCAGTGTCGAGCATGTTCGCTCAACACTAATTCAGACCCTTTGCTCAGTATTGAGTAGAAGCACCCTTTTGAGCTAGTACAGCCATGAGTCTTCTTGGGAATGATGCAACAAGTTTTTTGCACCTGGATTTGGGGATCCTCTGCCATTCTTCCTTGCAGATCCTCTCCAGTTCCCGTCAGGTTGGATGGTGAACGTTGGTGGACAGCCATTTTCAGGTCTCTCCAAAGATGCTCAATTGGGTTTCAACGTTCACCATCCAACCTGATAGAACTGAATTAAATATTAAAAGCAAAAATTTCTACATTTCTGTTTTTTTTTCAGTCAAGATGGGGTGCAGAGTGTACTTTAATGAGAAAAAAATGAAACAAAGAGTGAAAAATTTAAAGGGGTCTGAATACTTTCCGTACGCACTGTATGTATTTATTACTATTACAAATTGCTGCATTTATTTTCCTGTGATTAATTGCTGCTCTCTAGTGATGAGAGGGCATGCTCGCTACTGCTCGGTGCTCGCCCGAGCATCTCACTGCTCGAGATGCTTGGCGCTCGCCGAGTATTTCTGGGTTGCTCGGGCGGGAACTCGGGTCCCCTCCCTGAATGTTTGGCTCTCTGTAGAGAGCCAATGAACATGCAGGGATTGCCTGCCATGCACTGTAATGCCGTAGCCATGTTGGTTGTGGGCATTACAGTGATTGGCTGGCCGCACAGCGTCATCAGGTCTATATCAGATCTGGCGCCGCCATGCTCGTCACAGTCACTCCGGAATCAGACAGTGTAGGGAGAGCTGCTGCTGCGTCAGGGAGAGATTTGCTTGTGTATTAGGTAGTGTAGGGAGAAAAACCGTACATTACACATATCCATCTTAACAAACAGTCCTTCTGAGGACTAATCCATCTGCAGAGATATCAGTCAGGCAAGGTGTATAGGCAGGCAGTGTATATAGCAGACTGCAGTGCATATAGCACAAGAGGCTCCATTCCAATTCTGCCTTCTGCTGCTGTTAGATATTTCTATACAAAGGCCCAGGTCTCAGGGGCCAGGAATACTTTTCTTTGGATCTTAATTCTCATTATTTGCTTAAAAAGCAATCCAGAGAACACCGTTTTTCTGCGCCATTTGCTTGTGTAGGGAGAGGTGCTGCTGCGTCAGGGAGAGATTTGCTTGTGTATTAGGTAGTGTAGGGAGAAAAACCGTACATTACACATATCCATCTTAACAAATAGTCCTTTTGAGGACTAAATAATCCATCTGCAGAGATATCAGGCAGGCAGTGTATATAGCAGACTGCAGTGCATATAGCACAAGAGGCTCCATTCCAATTCTGCCTTCTGCTGCTGTTAGATATTTCTATACAAAGGCCCAGGTCTCAGGGGCCAGGAATACTTTTCTTTGGATCTTAATCCTCATTATTTGCTTAAAAAGTAATCCAGAGAACACCGTTTTTCTGCGCCATTTGCTTGTTGGCACTGCAGAATACAGCCAGGTCCTTTTCATATTACAACGCTAGAAATCCAGCTATTAAAAACAGATCACATATACGTTGTCAGAAAATACTGCCATTTCTGGCCTCCATTAAAAATTTCTTTTAGTGTGTCAGTGAAGCAATTCACAGCAGTTTGCTGTTCAAACTACTTACCTACAGGCCAGGAATTTAAAACTCTGTTTTCTCCGTCACACGGATCACATATACGTTGTCAGAAAATACTGCCATTTCTAGCCTCCATTAAAATTTCATTTAGTATGTCAGTGAAGCAATTCACAGCAGTCTGCTGTTCAAACAACTTACCTACAGGCCAGGTATTTAAAACTCTGTTTTCTCCGTCACACGAATCACATATAAGTTCGCTCCAAACTCAGTCATTTGTAGTGAGCGTGGAAGATACTGTCCTCCATTTAAAATGGGCAAGGCACGTGGCAAGGGACGGGGAACCAGACGTGATGGTAATGGTACTTGCAGAGGCCGAGGACAAGGCCGTGGGCAAGCTGAAATTTTGCCACAACAAACACCCACATCTTCTCGCCTGACCTTCCTGTCCCAATTGCTAGGGGACCGCAGCACACCACTATTGAACCCAGAGCAGTGTCAAAAGGTTGTTGGTTGGATAGCAGATAATGCTTCCAGTCACTTAGCCACCACCACCACCAGCCTGTCTTCCACACGGTCAAGTCTCAGTAGCCGTGAGTCTGGACCGCATATTCCTCACCCTGATCCTCCTTCCTTCCACCATGCCGAGTAGCCAGAGACAACTGATCCCACACTTGGACACTCTGAAGAGCTGTTCAATTTTCCATTTATAGATTCGGGCCTCTCGCCCAGTCCACTTGAAGCGGGGCAAGAGGAGATCGCGTGTAGCGATGCCCAAATATTTGATCAGCCACGGTCACATGAAGGCGACTGTGGGAAAGTGTCACAAGAGGTGGACATTGATGAGACACAATTGCCAGAAAGTCAGGAGGAGGACCAGGGTGCGGAAGTGGAAGACGAGGTGGTGGATGATATAGTAACTGACCCAACCTGGCAGGAGGACATGCAGAGCGAGGACAGCAGTACACAGGGGGAGGGAGGCAGAGCACCCCAACAGGCAGGAAGAAGCAGTGTGGTGGCCGCAGACAGAAGGCAGGCAACCATTCCCCGTAACACCAACACGAAGGAAGTTGCCAGTACAACTGTTAGGTCTTCCCGAGTTTGGTTGTTTTTTAAAGACTCTGCCGATAACCCCAAAAAGGCCATTTGCACCAACTGCCAGGCCAGCATCAGCAGGGGTGGCAAAACGAGTAGCTTGACCACCACCAGCATGATCAGGCACATGGCAGCAAAGCACCCAACTTTGTGGGCCGAACCCCAGGGTCCATGAACAGTGTCTGCGGGTGGCACCATTGCTTCTTCTGCTGTTGTGCATGCAAGCCAATCCCCTGTCCATGGTGCATGCGAAGATGCCTCCTGCCCTGCACCTGTCGTTGCACACTCTCAAGTAGCAGCATCAGGAAGCACGTCCATGTCCTTGTCCCAGCGCAGCATTCAGTTGTCCATACCCCAGTCCTTGGAACGGAAGCGTAAATACGCAGCCAACGCCCACACAGGCCACACTACTAAATTCTCACATTTCACGACTGCTTGCGCTCGAAATGTTGCCTTTTAGGCTCGTGGAGCCGGAAGCATTCCGCAACCTGATGGCGGATGCCATCCCTCGGTACTCGCTCCCCAGCCGCCACTATTTCTCCCGGTGTGCCATCCCCGCATTACACAAGGACGTGTCCCAAACATTAGCCGTGCCCTCAACAACGCAGTTACCGGTAAAGTCCACCTAACCACGGACACGTGGACAAGTGTTTGTGGGCAGGGACGGTACATCTTTCTGACGGCACACTGTGTTAACATAGAGGAAGCCGGGACCCAGTCGGACCTTGGGACGGAACACGTCCTCCCGACGCCAAGGATTGCGGGCCCTAGGTCAATCAGGGTTGCCCCCATGGTCTACAGCTCCTGCACCTCATCCTCCTCAGCCTCCTCCTCCTCTTCAGCCTCCATCTCCGAAATGACCACATCAGTCACAAGCTGGTAGCAATGCAGCACTGCCTCGGCCAAGCGGCAACAGGCTGTGCTGAAGCTAATATGCTTAGGTGACAAACCGCACAATGCTGAAGAGTTGTGGACAGCTCAGAAAGAGCAGGAAGATCTGTGGATCGTGTGTGACAATGGCCGGAACCTGGTGGAGGCTCTGAGGTGAGGCGAGCTCTTACACGTACCATGCCTGGCCCATGTGCTTAACCTCGTGGTTCAGCGGTTTCTCAAATCCTACCCGACGTTGCTGGATCTGCTTGTTAAAGTACGCCGCCGGGGTGCCCATTTTAGAAAGTCAGCTACAGCTTCCGCCGTCCTTGCAGTGTTTCAGCAGCGTTTGCAGCTTCCGGCTCACAGACTGGTGTGTGATGTCCCCACCCGTTGGAACTCTACACTGCAGATGTTGGGAAGGATTTGTGAGAAGAGGGCAGATGTTGAGTACCAGCATCAACAAGGCCATCGGTATTCAGTTCAGACTCCACACATAAGACCACAGGAGTGGACATGGATGTCAGACATATGTACCATCCTCCAAAACTTTGAGGACTCCACCAAGATGGTGAGCGGCGATGATGCCATAATTAGCGTCACCATCCCACTTCTCTGTCTTCTGAAACGCTCTCTGCTCACAATCAAAGAGGATGCATTGCAGGCGGAGCATGAGATGGAGCAAGGAACCATACAGGGTGATTACACACAGCCAAGCCTCATCTTATCCCAACGTGGATTGGGTGACAATGAGGAACAGGAGGAGGAAGGACAGGAGCTAGTTTCATGCACTATAGACTGTACTACCTGAACATCTGTCATACCGTCTGTTCAGCGTGGATGGCCAGAGGAGGAGGATGAGGAGGAGGAGAGCATGGTCAGTCATCCTCTTGGTGAGGACACGGAAGTCTTGCCTGTTAGTAGTCTGGCACGCATGGCTGAGTTTATGTTACGCTGCCTTTCCCATGACCCTCGCGTTCTCAAAATTTTGGGTGACAGTCATTACTGGTTGGTGACACTTCTAGACCCACGCTACAAGGAGAACTTTATATCTCTTATTCCTGAGGCGGACAGGTCTGCAAAAATGGGGCTGTACCAGAAGGCCCTTGTTGCGGAAGTATTTAAAAAATTCCCATCTGAAAACGCTGGCGGCAGAGGGCACACTTCGTTGGACAACCAAGAAGTACAGGCGAGAGAGACACAACTTCAATCCAGCAGAGGCAGGGAAACACTGTCAAAGTTCTGGGAGAGTTTTCTCAGACCCTCCCATTGCACAGACCCTGAAGCGCGGGGTACTCTCACAAGGAGTGCAAAGTTTGGGAAGATGCTGAGGGAGTACCTTGCCGACCATACCAACGTCCTCCGTGATTCCACTGTGCCTTATAATTATTGGGTATCCAAGCTGGATACGTGGAATGAACTGGCTGTCTATGCCTTGGAGGTCCTGGCCTGCCGCCAGCGTTTTATCAGAGCGGGTTTTTAGTGCAGCTGGTGGAATTATAACTGATAAGCGCATCCACCTGTCAACTGAAAATGCTGGCAGACTGACTCTTATAAGAATGAACAAGGGCTGGATTGGGCCAGACTTCTCAACACCACCGAATGATAACAGTGTAACATAAAATCAAATCCAGTGTCTTTTCTTGGGAGGTGTATTCCCATGCACCTTTTCACACCCACACATGGGTATACGCTTCCTGATTTTGGCTATTTGCTCTTTAAATTCTTAGTGGGGTTTTTCCTAAAATTGGTCAGCCGTTGGACTCACTGCATACCCTATAACTGTATAGCAGACTCTCTCCTTTCTAATGGGAACATGTCGTACTTGTTACTGTGGCCCTGCTCTGTGTGTCTTTAAATTCTTAGTGGGGTTTTTCCTAAAATTGGTCAGCCGTTGGATTCACTGCATACCCTATAACTGTATAGCAGACTCTCTCCTTTCTAATGGGAACATGTCGTACTTGTTACTGTGGCCCTGCTCTGTGTGTCTTTAAATTCTTAGTGGGGCTTTTCCCAAATTTTGGCAGCCCTTGCAGTCACAGCATGGACATTACCACTATAGGAGACCCGCTCCTTTATAATGGGAACATTTTTTTTTACTGAGACCCTCCTCTATGTCTCTTCAAAGGGATATTGGGTTGCGTCCAAATTTTTGGCAGCCCTTGCAGTCACTGGATGCGCAATAACAGTATAGGAGACCCACTTGTTAATAATGGGAACAACAAAGCAGAGCCGGCTGATTGCTCTCTAACAATAGCGAGGGCCGACTGCTGGCCTTTTAAGAATAGTAAGTGAAGTCAGATGTCCCTATAAAAATAGGCTTTATGACTTTCAGAGTCCCTCCATCATAAATAAAACAGGATGTGTCTGATGATGTGTCACACACCACATTGCCAGGTAAGGTTGTAAAATGTTCCCGGTGAATGCATTTGTCTTAAAAAAAAAACGTAAAAAAAACAAAACAATAGGATCTTTCTTTAGTATAAAAAACAGCGTCACCATTTTAACCTAAATGTAATCACATTGTCCAGCTCATGCACCTCCTCCTCCATCTTCGAAATGACCACATCAGTCACAAGCTGACAGCACTGCAGCACTGGCTTGGCCAAGCGGTAACAGGCTGTGCTGAAGATAACATGCTTAATGCTTAATTGACAAACCGCCCAGCGCTGCAGAGTAGAGATGAGCGGTGTTCGACTAGAACTGTTCGCCAATCTCAAATACGAGCTGTTTTGGGCGGTGTTCGAGTCGTTCGACGAACGCAAACGATTTGCAAAAAATTCGGCTGTTCGAGGTTATGGCGCTATTTAGAGCACAAATCATGCAGAGATTGTCTGCCACTCACTGTAATGCCACAACCATAGTGGTTGTGGCATTACAGTGGTTGCCCAAATTGATGGGAACAGTGCTCACAGTGAAACATGAAAAGCCGGCAATTCAGCAGCGGCATACACCGGTACCCGACAATTTAGAACCGAAAGAATAGAGTTTCACACATAGATTAGATAGATAGAAACATGTCAGTCACATATATAAGAAGTACAGTGACAGTGTTGGTTACTGTACTTGTCATTTAGTGTAAAGGATTTATTAAAAAAATATTAGCGTTTTCATGCACCGTCTCTTTAAAAAAAACGGCCGGCAATTCAGCATCAGTACCCGACAATTTAAAACATAAAGAATAGAGCATCACACATAGATTAGATAGATAGAAACATGTCAGTCACATATATAAGAAGTGCAGTGATAGTGTTGATTACTGTACTTGTCATTTAGTGTTAAAATAAAGGATTTATTAAAAAAAAAATTGGCGTGGGGTTCCCCGTAATTTTAGTCTCTAGCGGAGGTTAAGCAGACGGCTGGGGCAGATGTTTGAAGCCTGGGAAATTTCTCAGCGCTCAGCAATGCTCTATTCTTTCTGTTAAAAATTGTCGGGTACCGCTGCTGAATTGCCGGCGGCTTTTTTAAAGAGACGGTGCATGAAAACACTAATATTTTTTTTAATAAATCCTTTAACACTAAATGACAAGTACAGTAACCAACACTGTCACTGTGCTTCTTGTATATGTGACTGACATGTTTCTATCTATCTAATCTATGTGTGATGCTCTATTCCTTCTTGTCTAAAGTCGGGTACCGGTGTGTGCCGCTGATGAATTGCCGGCCAGCTTTTTTAAAGAGAGTGTCTTCTGAGCAGTTTGTCAGCTTTTGAACACCTTTGAAGGTGTTTTCTATTTGTTTCTATGTGTTTTTGTTTGCCTGCCATTGGTTTTAAATGTGTTCGACTGTGTTCGACGGTGTTCTAAGGTGTTCGACGAACAGTTCCTCGAACATCCCGGTGTTCGACGAACCGAACCCGAACACTACGGGGGTGGCTCAACACTACTGCAGAGTTGTTGAAAGCTGTAACACAGCAGACTGATCTGTGGCTCTCACCGCTGAACATATAGCCAGGCATGGTCGTGTGTGACAATGGGCGGAAACTGGTGACGGAGAAATGACAGCCGGAGTAGATATGGTTTCCCTCTTTTGCAGTCCTTTCACCGAGCAAAATACAACTCTCAGCAAAAAAAGTTGTGGACTGTCTCTGTACCGTTCCTGGCCACATTCACCTGTCCTTGTGTTTGTGGTTAGGCGGTCCTTCCCAGTAAGTGCACTGGGAAGGGCACGGGTAATGTTGTGGGACCCGTGCTTGTGGAAGATGGAGACGATACCGGGACACCCCCTCTTTTAAATTAGTTCCTAACTGCTCCAACCAAATCATTAAAGACCTGGTAGTGCAGGTAGCCGCCAACGCTGGTTTCAAGGAGCCTGCTGCAGTTTCCTTGGTACCTTTTAGAAATGTATCTGCTCTCCTATCCAGTGGGTCTTTCAATGCCCCCATATCATCAAAGGGCAAGGAGGATTTTCTGGAGGCTTTAGTTATGGCCACATCTAGTTTAGCTGCTTTGGAACAGGAAGAGGATGAAGTATCTTCGAAGGGATACTTTCTTTTGAATGAGGGTGTCATAGAACCTTTTCTTTCTGGTTTCTTCCACTCACTATTAATTAAAACCTTGTATCTTACTATTCAAAGGAAAGCATTTTTTCTTTTTATGATCTAAGCCCCTGAACATCACATCCTCCACCGATCTTTCTGACCTAGTGTCCACAATGCCCATGGTGGCACGGACGGCCTTGACTAGTGCGTCCAATTCATTCAAGGGAAAGCAATGACGACCCGAGTCACTATCTGAAGAGGAAGTTGACTGAGAGGGATCATCCAAATTTTCAGTATCAATGGAAAAGGAGGAGTTTCCGGACACTGGAGAAGGCTCCCTTTCTCGCCTACTCTTTTTAGAAAGGGCCTTGCCTATTTCATCTTTAATCAGGGATCTTAAACCAGAAGAGAAACTAGGGGTTTCTTCAGCCACTGTTTGGTCAATACAGGATTGACAGAACTTTTTTAGGTAGGAGTCAAGCAGAGGGATTTTACATAAAGCACACTCCTTGTGCTTTGATTTGGTATTACACTTCTTACTCTGAAAAACATTTAGCGAGAAGAAGGGAACAATTACCAAGCGAACTTTCACAAATATCCACTTACCACTGCTCAAATACACGGTACCGGGTTTGCTGAAGGATTTTTCTTAGCCGGAGGATCCTCCCTCGGGGCTGCAGAAACCTTCCTCCTGCTTGAGCTTTTCTGGCTGGACCTCATGGATCCATTCTTATCCATGGAACGGCTGCTCCCTCCACTGGTACGAGGGCAACGCTGGACCACTTGCTCTTGGGGCTCCCCAGGCAGCAGCTGCTCGCCGAGTATCTTCAGCGTGCTGGGGTGTTATGTTTGAGTCACTCCATGTGCATGATTTGCGACTGTTTGACAGCTTTAATACTTGTGAGTAATACCTAAGAAACAAGCATTCCTCACATGTATTAAAGCTGTCAAAAGTCGCAAATCATGCACACAGAGTGACTCAAACATAACACCCAAGCATGCTGAAGATACTCTGAAAACACCCTATCATGCTCGTAAATCTCGAATAACGAGCATGCTTGCTCATCACTAGTGATTGCTTCTGTCTGGTTTTTGTGATGTCATTTTCCTGGTGATTTTAGTAAACTGGAAGCAAATGGTTGTCAGCTATAAGGACGAAAATTGTGTTTGACATTGTTTTATCCCCTTATGAGTTAGTTTTCAACATTTGCTGGGACAAATGTTTTACATATTTTTATATGGGTAGTCAAATTTTGCCTAAAATTTTTTTTTTATATGTGTTGTTTTTCGGTTAAAACATGACAAAATCAATGCCAAATTTATCATCAGATGTCAGGGAGCTTATTATTCTGAAAGTGAAGTCAGGCAAAAGCCAAAAAGAGGTAGCTGTGGAATTCAACTGTTCTCAGAGTCAAGTGTCACTTATATTAAACAAAAAGAAGGTTATGGAACAGCTGACAAACCTGGAAGTGGACGACCATAGAAAAATTCCTCCAGAGTTAATCACATTATTAAGAAAAAGTCAGTATCTGATGTCCATAATAGTGCTGTACAGATTTCGCATCAAATGAATGAAGAATATGGAGTCAAAGTGAGTCTCCAAACTGTGTTGTGATGGCTAAGAGCAGTAGGCTCTTAGCCGTCACACCAGCACAAGTTCCAGTCAAGATGCCTTTCATCTCTGCAAAGAACCGGGAAGGTCCCACATAAGTTTGCCAAAGAACACCGCCAATGGAAAGAGACAGATTGGTCTAAGGTGTTGTGGTTGGATGGATCCAAGTTCAATCTGTTTGGTAGTGATGGCAAGCGCTATACATACTGCCCAATTCGAACACATAATGATGTAAGGTACCAAACATCTACAGTGAAACATTGTGGTGGCACTGTCATGGTTTGGGACTGCTTTTCTGCATCTGCCATTGGCATATCCATAGAATTGATGGAAATATGAATTCTACCATGTACAAGGATATACTGGAAAATGTAATGCTGCCACATGGTAAAACCAAAGTAGGCAGGTGATGGAAATTCCAGCAAGACAATGATCCTAAGCACACATCCAATTTAGTAAAAAATTGGTTAGCAAAGAAAACTCCTCGCCTGTTGCAATAGCCAAGCCAATCACCTGATTTAAACTCTATAGAGCATCTTTGGGATAAGTTAGGGTGACGAGTTGGGGCCTGTTCCCATAGCAATAAAGATGAATTGTTTGCAGATTTGCAAATGGAATGGAGCAAGATCCCTCAAAATGTCTTGAATACCCTTGTGGCTTCAATGCCCCGTCGGTGTAGTGCAGTAATTAAAAGAAGAGGTTATGCTACAAAATACCAAGTTATGGCATTGTAAACAATTAATTACTCTCTATGTTGTGATCAATAAATAGTATATGCAAAACTTTTGGCATTCAGTTTTCTAAAATTAAATGACTATACCTATATTCAAAAGCATTTGGGTTAAAATTAAGGTCTTACATGATGATAACTTCATTAACTTTCAATTCATCACCAGGAAAATGGCATCACAACAAGCAGACAGAAGTAATCACACTTTAAAAAAAATGCAAAACATTTGGTAGCCACTCTATGTAATTCTAAAAAATTATTTTATTTTTGTTTTGACTTCGGTTATATCTTTAAGGGCTATCTGACACGAGCATTTAAATTGGACCAGTGCAATGCGAAAAAACATTGCATTGCACTTTGACCAATGTTATTAAATGTGTTAGTATATATATATATATATATATATATATATATATATAGGGAAGAAAAGAGCCACATCAAATGATAAGCACACCTCCCAATTCTAGAGTTAATTTAACAAATCTTTATTGCAAAACACATCGACATACAATTAAAAACATTTAAAAAAATTGTCATGTATCAAAAATTCTTGAACATACATTTCAGTAGACCAACATTTCAGATTTTAAAAACATTTTTCAAGCTGGTGTTATAAAGTATTCTAATTTACTGAGATAATGACTTTTGTGTTTTCATCGGCTGTAAGCCATAATCATCAACATTAACAGAAATAAACACTTGAAATAGATCACTCTGTAATGACTCTATATAATATGAGTTTCACTTTTTGTATTAAAGAACTGAAATAAATTAACTTTGTCATGATATTCTAATTTAGTGAGATGCACCTGTAATTCATTAAAGTTTCCACCAATGAAATGGCTTCAAAGGGTTGACATCATACCAAATGTACCATTTTGACTAATATAGTAGACTATTTCACACAGCCCAAACATAATAAAAGGTAGTATATAGCCAAGTACAGAGGTCTAATGCACATGTTTTTTTGTCAGGTGCCATGTTCAGATGCTAGGAGACATCCACAGATGGAGGAAAAAAGGAAAGGTTGCTCCTGGATCCCAGGTAAAGAAAAATGTGCCACCTGTAATTGTTTGGGTGCCTATGGCATGGCCCACAGTTGTCTAATAGTTTACCGTACAATGGGAGAAGGCATGAGCAGTGCCAGAAGAGACAAGATACCGGACCCTACGTGTATCGCCGTGTCTAGCGCGGCTTCGTCACTCCCTTGACAGCTGCCGGCTTATAGTATCAGACTGGGAAGGGCCAGATAACCGTGAACCTTCTCAGCCTATTAATATCAGCTCACAGCTGTCTGAGTTTCTTTTGCTGGTTATCAAAAATTGGTGGACACTTAAAAAATTGATAATCAGCAAAGGCTGCTGTGGGCTGATAATAATAGGCTGGGAAGGTCTATGGTTATGTGGCCTTTTCCACTCTAAAAATACCAGCCTGCAACTGCCCCAGAATTGGCGCATCCATTAAATGCGCCAATTTTGGAGCTTTTCCTTTGCTCTTCCTGATTGCCCTGGTGTGATGGCAATCGAAGTAATGGGTTTGTGGGGTTTATGTCAGCAGCTGTCACTGACATCAAGCCCATGGGTTGGTAATGGAGAGGCATCTGTTAGACACTCCCATTACTAACCCCATAGTCAAAAGAAGTAAACACACACACAGAAAAGTCCCTGTAATCCAAAAAATGGAGGTACCATAACTATCCCTATCTTCTTCCAGTGTATGGAGCCCTGGTCAGAGACCAAAGCTTCATAGACTGGAGCAGTAGCCAGCGCCGGTTCTCACGCTCTGCTCTGCGAGAATCCGGCTGCTGTGATGAGCGGTGATGCAGTAAGGTTACCGCAGTTCACAGTGGCCAGGTCTCACGCTGCATAGCACGAGAGCCGGAATAATGAGTGGTGACATTACCGATCATTATTTCGGCGCTCTTTTTCTCTCCTTCTTTCCATCCTTTCTTTCTTCTCTTTTTTTCCTCTACTATAACTATTCTTTTAATTATACATACATATGTGTATATACACTGCTCAAAAAATAAAGGGAACACTTAAACAAGAGAATATAACTCCAAGTAAATCAAACTTCTGTGAAATCAAACTGTCCACTTAGGAAGCAACACTGATTGACAATCAATTTCACATGCTGTTGTGCAAATGGAATAGACAATAGATGGAAATTATTGGCAGTTATCAAGACACCTGCAATAAAGGAGTGGTTCTGCAGGTGGGGACCATAGACCACATCTCAGTACCAATGCTTTCTGACTGATGTTTTGGTTACTTTTGAATGTTGGTTGTGCTTTCACACTCGTGGTAGCATGAGAAGGACTCTACAACCCACAGAATTTGCTCAGGTAGTGCAGCTCATCCAGGATGGCACATCAACACGAGCTGTGGCAAGAAGGTTTGCTGTGTCTGTCAGTGTAGTGTCCAGAGGCTGGAGGCGCTTCAAGGAGACAGGCCAGTACACCAGGAGACGTGGAGGGGGCCGTAAGAGGGCAACAACCCAGCAGCAGGACCGGTACCTCCGCCTTTGTGCAAGGAGGAACGGGAGGAGCACTGCCAGAGCCCTGCAAAATGACCTCCAGCAGGCCACAAATGTGCATGTATCTGCACAAACAGTTAGAAACCGACTCCATGAGGGTGGTATGAGGGCCCGACGTCCACAGATGGGGGTTGTGCTCACAGCCCAACACCGTGCAGGACATTTGGCATTTGCCACAGAACACCAGGATTGGCAAAGTCTCCACTGGCGCCCTATGCTCTTCACAGATGAAAGCAGGTTCACACTGAGCACATGTGACAGACGTGACAGAGTCTGGAGACGCCGTGGAGAGCGATCTGCTGCCTGCAACATCCTTCATAATGACCGGTTTGGCAGTGGGTCAGTAATGGTGTGTGTTGGCATTTCTTTGGAGGGCCGCACAGCCCTCCATGTGCTCGCCAGAGGTAGCCTGACTGCCATTAGGTATATAGATGAGATCCTCATACCCATTGTGAGACCATATTTTGGTGCGGTTGGCCCTGGGTTCCTTCTAATGCAGGACAATGCCAGACCTCATGTGGCTGGAGTGTGTCAGTAGTTCCTGCAAGATGAAGGCATTGAAGCTATGGACTGGCCCTTCCGTTCCCCAGACCTGAATCCGATTGAGCACATCTGGGACATCATGTCTCGCTCCATCCACCAACGTCACGTTGCACCACAGAATGTCCAGGAGTTGGCGGATGCTTTAGTCCAGGTCTGGGAGGAGATCCCACAGGAGACCATCTGCAACCTCATCAGGAGTATGCCCAGGCGTTGTAGGGAGGTCATACAGGCACGTGGAGGCCACACACAATACTGAGCCTCATTTTGACTTGTTTTAAGGACATTACATCAAAGTTGGATCAGCCTGTAGTGTGTTTTTCCACTTTAATTTTGGGGGAGACTCCAAATCCAGGTCTCCATTAGTTAGTAAATTTGATTTCCATGGATGATTTTTGTGTGATTTTGTTGTCAGCACATTCAACTTTATACAGGTCAAAGTATTCAATGAGAATATTTGATTCATTCAGATCTAGGATGTGTTATTTCAGTGTTCCCTTTATTTTTTTGAGCAGTGTATATATATATATTTATATATATATATTTATATATATTTTTAATTATTTATTTATTTTGTTTCCTCATGTCATTAATATATTTTTAATGCATAGTAATACACATTATATTATTCCCTTCTTTCATTTCATACTTTTTTCGTTTATTTCTCTTTGTACTTTATATATATTGCGACAGAGTCACTGGTATGGTATATGAGGGGAGGTATGTGTCGCACAGGTTGCTAGCCTGTGTGAACTGAAACTAGTGGACTTTCTGCCAGCATGTTATATGCTGGTGGGTTAACTCACTTAAAGGGAGTGATTATAGGGGAATGACATAGGGATGGGAGGGACGTCATTCCCCATACCTCCACCTCAGGGTGTGGCTGAGCATCGTTTAAATGTTCAGTCCTGTTTTTTTTTGTCTCTGTGTTGTGTTTGGAGAGGCAAGGTCTCCAGACTGGACAGCCATAGCTCAGGAGGAAGCTGAAGGCTGGGCATAACTTGTGTGAGCGACCCGCACACACATATATGGACTGTGCTATAGTTTATCTTTTGTTTTGTTGTTTAGCCAAGTAAGGCTGTATATATTTTGCTGGAGTGCAGAGCTTTATGCTGTTAATAAAGCCTGCAAAAAAACCCCGGGTTCCTGAGTCTACTTCCGGAAGTGGCCGAGCGAGTCGTCCTACCACAATGTGCATATACATTTTTGCATATATATTTATATACATTAAGTCATGTTCACTAGGGTACCTATGCCTACACTTTTTCCTTATAAAAATTACTGTAGGAACTTATTTATGCTTTAGAGCAACTTTAGGATTTGTTCACCTGTCAACACCTAAATCCATCTTTTTTTTTGCATCTTACCCTTTACACATTTACTTTAGCACTTTTTAAATTTATATTTGTAGCATTTCACATTTTAACTAATTACATATATTTAAAAAACCTAAGATAAAACTAAAATGAGCAAATTCTCTGTAGTAAATAAATAAATGGTTATAGTATATGTAAATAACATAGTTAACACTATTTTGATCAAAAAAGTGTAAAAGCAATCCCACCGCGATAAGGTGTACCAAATCGGGATGGCCCCTAACTTATAGTTCACCGCGCTATGTGTCAGCAGACGTAAAAATAAATAAGGACAGAGAAGGACTGTGTCCCAACTGTTCAGACACTGGTCCATGGAAAGCTATATAAACAAAATGCCCAGCCCAAAAAGGGACCACGCCCCTGTTTGTACAAAGTACAAAAAACTAAAATGCAAACAAAGAAATGAGCTGGAATATATGTTGTTGTAAGTGCAACATTGTAGGTGCACATTGACACTTTGGCCATTTAACAGGTAAAACCTAAGATAAAAACAAAATGAGCAAATACTCTGCAGTAAATAAATAAGTAAATAGTAATAGTACATGTAAATAACATAGGGTGCTTAGATTACACTATTTTGATAAAAAAAAAGTGTAAAAGCCATCCTGCTGTGCAAAATGAACCCAAAATGAACAGTCCCTAACTCTTGTAATTCACCTCACTATGTGTCAGCAGATGTCAAAACAGAAAGGGGGCAGAGCAGGGCCCAGACCCAACTGTTCAGACACCTGCCTCATTTACCTCTGGTCTATCCTAGCTTATATTATCCAATGTTGTACTTATCCACCTGTGATGTGCTCTCGCTGTGACCGATGGGCACTTGGTTCCTATGATGATGCGTCCAGTGATGTTGTCTGTTCCTTGCCCCCTCCTCTGACACATCTGTGGAGGGTGGCGACTGCTGAAGTTGGACTTCGAACTCGTGATTTCCATTGCTCTACTCAGTCGACTCAAGCACTGCTTCATACTGCTCTCTACACTCATTACTGCGTAACCATTTAAAAGGGCAGCTACTTCAAACTATATCTATACCCCCTGTATGTAAGTCTATTGTCACTCTGGTGTCACTGGGTGTGATGGTTTTCTGTGTCCCATACTCTTTTATTACATATTTTTATAATGCTATGTCTTTGATTAATTATAAATATAAGTTGTTACTTTTTATTTGGACATTTTACTTCCATTTTCTTTGGGTTTTTTGTTGTTTGGGAGTGCCCTAATATATTTTGGCCGTTTATAGGTATTTCTTATGAATTTTTAAACGCTGTTGCGAACATAGCCTAAGGCTAGTTTCAGAGGTTCAAGATTCACAATCCATGTGCAGACTCTGATTTCTGCATTGACCTTCAGTTTCTGACCCAAACTCAACAGTCTCATAGGCATATATGAGGCTATTTATTTTGGTCAGGAAAACCACTGCTGGACCGGAAATTGCGGCCCGTAGACTGACCATGAAACTTGGATTTGTGAATAAGGGTACACTTGCATGTTGAGTAGTGGTACAGTCTTGAAATTCTCACAGCAAAGAAAATGTATAAAAAGGTATTGGAATGTGGCTTCATGGAGCTTAACCATCTGCCCTACAGTCCAGACCTTGCTCCCAGTGATTACTTTCTTTTTGGAACCTGAAGAAATTTCTGCATGGTCAACGATTTGCTGATGATAATGCAGTCAAAGAGACAGTAACTAGGTTCTTGCAACAGCAACAGGTCTCCTTCTATTCTGAGGGCATCCAATCACTAGAGTCGAAGTGAAATAAGAGTGATGAAGTCAAGGGGGATTACATTGAAAAGTAGTAAGCTCAATTTTCTCAGAAAATTTTGTTTTCATATTCAGGTAGATAAATTATTGAAAACCCCAGTCAGATATACATCTGACAATGACAAAAAATTGTTGGGACCAGTGTCTTCACATTGCCTTCCCAGCATACATCCTATGCACTATTGCTAATTATTAAATTTTTATTATAACTAGCAAACATTTTATATAAAGTTAGTAGCTAAGTGATTTGACCTTTGACCCTATCGTGAAATACTATATTCCAGTCACTTAGCTCAAGCACTTGATTAATGAAATGCTGCCATCAATGTGATTATTAACAATAAATTAGTTACCTCATGTCTTTATTGAAGCCTGGTATCTACTGAAGCATGGAGGAAATCATTATTTCCAATGATTTATGTTTTCATTGTTTTTAGTAGTTCATTTTGTCATTAAACTCATTATATCTCAATTTGGAATGGGGCAAAAGGCTAAGTCTCAATAATTATCCCCTGTCACCCCATGGGTGGGGGGCTGGCAAAATTTGTTTTCATGATCACTATTCATGTGCTACACAAAGTAAATCTACACAATAACTGTATAGCAGAACCACTTCTTTATAATGGGAACATTTTTTTTACTGAGACCCTCCTCTATGTGTCTTTAAATTGGTATTGGGGTTTTTCCAAAATTTAGGCAGCCGTTGCAGTCACTGCATCCGTAATAACTGTATAACAGAACCACTCCTTTATAATGGGAACATTTTTTTACTGAGGCCCTCTTCTATGTGTCTTCAAATTGGTATTGGGGTTTTTCCAAAATGTTCGCAGTCGTTGCAGTCACTGCATACGCCATACAAATACAAAGAAATAGTCGGCACTCCGTAGTCCTCGTTAGTAATAGTGGTGCACGTGGAGAGATTACAAGTAGTGTTGAGCCACCCCCGTAGTGTTCGAGTTCGGTTCGGTTCGTCGAACACACGTGTGTTCGCCGAACAGTTCGTCGAACTGTTCGTCGAACACCTTCGAACACCGTTAAAACCAATGGCAGGCAAACAAAAACACATAGAAACACATAGAAAACACCTTCAAAGGTGTCCAAAAGCTGACAAACTGCTCAGAAGACACAACTAACACATGGAAAAGTGACAAGTACATATAGTCATGCGAAAAGAAAAGAGGTGGAGGAGTAAAAGGAGGGGGAGACACAGATATAGGCATGCCATGCCCTTCTAAAATCCAAAAAGTGAGAAGCCGAGACGGCCAGTCCGCTCCTGCCCGTGCCACCTCCGTGTCGCCGGGTTTGTGCCAGAGCCGCGGTGAACCCTGACGGCCAGCCCCCCTCTCCCAATACTGGTGCCTGTCCGCTGGTGGGTCGAGAGAGCCCCCCTGTGGTGGAGGCAGCTCTAAGCTTTTTAATTTAAATTGTCCCTCTAATTTGAATGAATACACTTTAAATCCATTTACAAGGATCTATTGGAGGGCAAGTCTCATGCCAGCAGCCGCGTAATTCCAGCTCCAGTAGCGTCCACTAAAGCTGCTGCAGTTAAAAAGCTTTTATAAGGATCGAGCTCGGCTGTCCACCGCAAGGCATCCTAGTGCCAGTCCCAGCCCCTATGCCTTGGGGTGCCTCCTGATGCTCTTCACTAAGTATCCCGTGGTCCCGAAGCATTTCCTTTGAAAAAATTAAGTGTCCAAACTACAGGTGGTGTAGCTTGCTTAACAGCCGGGATAATCCGCTGACTAGCAGACACTGCTACTAGGCACAAAGTATTTCCTGGGCTAGATGCAGTTAAAAATTTGTAAGTAGATACTCTCGTTGGATGCTGAGAAAGCATTCCATAGAGTCTCCTGGCACGCCATATATGATTCTCTTAAAAAGCTTGGGGTAGGGGTCTAGGGGACCCTTTTATAGCCAAAATCACGGCCCTGTATCACAATACGTCACCTAGGCTGAAGATAAATGGAACTGTAGCACCGAGGGCTCGGTTGCTACAGACGTATTGCACCTCACCCAGAGGTGTGATATCTCACTCTCAGATAAGGATGGAGTGTGGATCAGGACCCGACACCTGCATGCATTACACCACATTGCCGTGGGGCAGGGCGACCAATATGCCCCTGAGATGGGCACGACAGTCCCTGTCCCTGGCTGGAGTGGGGGGAGGGAACACTGAGGAAGGGGAACCCTGCAGTGCAGGAGCAGGGAGGAAGCAGTTCCTGGGTGCATTGAGAAGGGAGTATAAAAGGTGGGCACCATCTTAGTTCAGTGCAGAGAAGTCTGAGCAGAAGTGGCAGGGAGCAGGGGCTCTGCATGAGCTCTGCCCCGGAGGCGGGCCTAGTAACAGAGGCCCAGGCCTGCAAGAGGGAGAAGGAAGGAAGAGGAGCGGAGAAGGCTCCAGGAACGAGGAATGAAGGGATCCCAGGGGTGCGGACGGGCAAGTCGCCACCGCACGCCCGAATCCACCTGCGTGGAGGGGTCAGGCCAAAGGGGGAGACCAGTCCCCGAACTAGTGGAGGCAGGAAACGACCCTCAGCTAGAAACCGGAGGCTCTGACATTTTATGTGGCGCAGCCCCTTGCTCCACCTGCTAGGAAGGCACCACATAGGGTCAGGGAAACTGGCGCCAAGTTTACCAAGAGGAGGCCCGAGGCAGCCGGACAGAAGTGTTGGTAAGAAAGGCCAGACAAAGGACACACAAAGGGGGTCCTGTGAAGCGCTCCAAAGTTATCTGGGAGTTGCCTGAGCCCCTCACCTGGTGAGCACAGTACGACGTGGGCAGCCGTTACCTGCAGACGTGGTCTGGATAATAAGAACTGTGAGTAAAGGCCCTGAACTGCATCACTGACTCCGTGTCGTTACTGCTGCTGCCCTGCACCATCACCCCCATCCTCCGCATACACTGCCCTGAGGCTATACTCCTCCCGTGGGGAGTTATGCTACGCTCTGCTGCACCCACAACACCAGCCTTAGCGGTCTGCCCTGTAGCGGCGGTTCACTCTGACCGCAATCCACGGGTGGCGTAGTCGGACATTTAAACATCAAAACCACATAAATAGTTCCGCCACTGGTTTGACCGCCCTGAGCCACGGAACCGGATCGCCGCCACGAAGACTACAACCACCAGCATCCACCAAAAAGGGTCCGGCTCCGGGTGTCCCAAGGCCCAGGGGGTGCGTCAGAACATTTTCATCACCTTTCACAATCACCAATGGGACAAGGCAGGGATGTCCTCTGTCCCCTCTCTTATACATCCTAGTGACGGAGCACCTGCTCTCATCAATTCGCCATAACCCCAATATTAGGTGGATTGAGGTGGGAGGCACCGAGTACAAGTGCTCTCTATTTGCTGATGATGTCCTAGTATATATCACTCAATCACATATATCCATCCCTGCTGTTATGGCTGAAATAGATCACTTTGTTACATGGTAAAATTTTAAAATCAATGCAGCGAAGTCTGAGGCCCTCGATGTCTCCCTCCCTAAATCCATATAGGATTCCATCCAGTCCAACTTTCCCTTTGCCTGGCCCTCACAGGGTATCAAATACTTAGGAATTCCTATTCATAGAGACCTCTCCCATCTATGTTATCTTAATTTTGGGCCCTTTATTGAACAATTCCATACAGACCACGGTTGGCAAGTTAGAACTGTAAGATTCACTACGTGAACCACTGGTGTTTTGTGGAAAAGCACATGTACACCGCGTTCCAAATTATTATGCAAAAAGTGTTTAGGAGTGATAAGGGAAGAATTTGTTTGTTTGTCAGTTAAACTCATTGATGGTGATGTGTGTCAGGGCTCTTTATATCACTGTAAGCAATTGCAGACACCTGTGCTAATTAGTTTGGCAGGTGTGTCCAATGAAAGGCAAGACTACTTAAGAAGGCTCTCTCACATTATTAAGCAGCCTACATTTTCTGCCAAAATGGGAAAGAAAAAGGATGTGTCGGCTGCTGAGAAGCAACAAATTGTGGAGTGTTTAGGCATGACTACAATCAACATTGTGCGATGATCAGGATGAAGTGTCTTGGCAATCAAGAAGTATGTAGCTGATTCACAGTACACACGTGTGCGTGCTGATAAGGGCAAATTGAGGACTCTTTCCTACAGGCAATTACGTCAGGTTGAAAGAGCAGCGGCAAAAAAGCCTTGTCATAGCAGCAGACAAGTTTTTGAAGCTGCTTGTGCCTCCAACGTCCCCCGAACAACAAGATGCAGGGTCCTTCAGAGGTTTGCAGCTGTGCATACGCCATCCTGTCGACCTCCTCTATCCACTTCACACAAGCAGAAACGGCTCCAGTGGGCCAAACATTACATGAAGACTGATTTCAAAACTGTTTTGTTCACGGATGAGTGCCGTGCAGCGCTCGATGGTCCAGATGAATGGAGTGGAGGATGGCTGGTTGATGGACACCCCACGCAAACACGGCTACAGCGCCAACAAGGAGGAGGTGGAGTAATGTTTTGGGCTGGAATCATGGGGAGAGAGATTGTCGGCCCCTTTAGGATCCCTGAAGGCGCTAAAGATGAACTCCATAATGTATGTGGATTTTCTCAAACAGCACTTCCTGCCATGGTTCAAGAAGAAGAACCGTGTATTTCACAGCAAGATCATTTTTCTGCATGATAATGCACCATCTCATGCTGCACATAAAACATCTGCATCTCTGGCTGATATGGGCATAAAAGGGGACAAACTTATGGTGTGACCCCCATGCTCCCCTGACCTCTACCCCATTCAGAACCTTTGGAGCATCATTAAAAGGAGTGTCTATGATGGCGGGAGGCAGTTCACATCTAAGCAACAGCTCTGGGAGGGTATTCTGTCCTCATGCAAAACAATTGAAGCAGAAACCATCCAAAACCTGACAAATTCAATGGACGAGAGAGTTCAGAAGCTCCTTTCGAACAAGGGGTCCTATGTGAAAATGTAACATCACCTAGAATAAAGTTTTGAGTTGAAAACTGTTTGATTTCAGTTTCTAACAACCCGCTAATTCTTATAATTTCAAAAATGACCATTTTTTTGGTCTTTATTAAAATGAAAAGGTTGATCGAAAAGTTTGGGGGATCTAAGAGTGTGGCAACCCAGTAGTCATGATTACTTCGAATTCTGACAATATGAGGGTCATGCTGCAGGTAGTGCAGCAAGAAGGCACTTATGTGTCTTGCGCATCTCGGAGCCCCAAAATTATTTTCTGGGCTAGATGCAGCTAAAAATTATTTTTAATTTTAAATCTGGTGAAGCTTATTATAGATGGCCTAATAGGATCAGTGCTGCACACTGCTACAAAGCCCAAATTATTTTCCAGTCAAGATACAGATAAACATGATTAGTAATTTGAAAGCTTAAAACGGTTGGTAGGGTGATTTTAACCAATCATCAAGCTTTTACTCTCCCCAGGATGACACAGGGGTAGAAAAGTCGTTTCGGATCCATGATTTGTTCATCTTTATGAACGTGAGTCTGTCTACATTATCAGTGGAGAGCCGCGTGCGCTTATCTGTCAGCACACCACCAGCAGCGCTGAACACACGTTCAGACAGAACGCTGGCTGCGGGGCATGACAAGATCTCCAAGGCGTAAGTGGCTAGCTCCGGCCATTTATCCAGATTGGAAGCCCAAAAAGAGCAAGGGTCCAGTGACACAGTCGTGGCTTCAATGTTTACTTGGAGATACTCCTGTACCATCGTCTCTAGGCGTTGACTATGTGTCAGACTTCTTGTCTCCTGTGGCCTTGCAAAGGATGGGCTAAAAAAGTGGTGAAATGATTCCGCAAAATTGATGTTACCAGCAGATACTGTGGTTCTGTTACGGTTTGAGTGCTGAACACTTGACGGTCCCACGGTTGGCAAGTTGGAACTGTGAGATTCACTACGTGCACCACTGGTATTTTGTGGAAAAGCACATGTAAGATTCTGCAACAGTCTCTGCTGATACTCCTGCATGCGTGCATCCCTTTCTATGGCAGGAATAATTTCTGCAAATTTACTTTTGTACCGGGGATCTAACAGTGTGGCAACCCAGTAGTCAGGATTATTTCTAATTCTCACAATTCGAGGGTCATGTTGCAGGTAGTGCAGCAAGAAGGCACTCATGTGTGTTGCGCATCCAGGAGCACCAAGTCACTGTTGTGTTGATGGCGAGGTAACAATCATGCTTCCTTCCTCTGTCCTCTCCCCCCAACCTCGCACAACAGAAATGTGATCAAGGTCTCCCTCATCTGATGAGTCTTCCATCAGTTCGTCCTCCACTTCTTCCTGGGCTCCTGCACCTTCCTCACTAGTTTGGCTGCTACCATGCGCCCTGGTAAAATCATCTCCCCCACCCTCACATGCCTGCCGCCCTGGTGCTGCCGACCGTCTGGACCTTGCAGATGTTAGCCCTTCCGCATACAACTCCTCCTCCTCTACTTCCTCCACCTCCTCTTGTGCCACCACCTGACTCCGAATTCTGTTTAACATGTGCTCCAGCATGTAAATCACCGGAATAGTCATGCTGATAATGGCATCGTCAGCACTAAACATCTTCGTCGCCATTTCAAAACTGTGCAGAAGGGTGCATAGGTCCCTGATTTGAGACCACTCCTCCAGCGTGATTTGCCCCACCTCTGAATCTCGTTGGCCCAGGCTATACGTCAGAACGTATTGCACCAGGGCTTGTCGGTGCTGCCACAGTCGCTGCAACATGTGCAGAGTTGAATTCCACCGGGTAGGCACATCGCATTTTAGCCGGTGAAGTGGCAGGCCCAACGACTTCTGTAGAGATGTAAGTCGCTGAGCTGCGGGATGCGAACGGCGGAAGTGAGCACACAGCGACCGTGCCCTCTGCAGAAGGCCATCTAGTCTGGGATAGTGGGCTAAAAATTGCTGGACAACCAGGTTCAACACGTGAGCCATACAAGGCACGTGTGTGACATTGCCCCGGCGAAGGGCCGCACCCAGGTTTGCAGCATTGTCGCACACGGCCTTCCCTGGTTTCAGGTCCAGTGGAGACAACCATTCATGAAATTGGTTCTCCAGAGCTGACCACAACTCCTCAGCTGTGTGACTCACATTTCCCAGACATTTCAATGTAAAAACCGCCTGATGACGTTGAGCCCTACTGCCAGCATAGTAAGGAGGTGTGCAGGATCCCTTCTGCGCAGTTAGAAAGCTTGTGGCATGACCAGACAGGCTTTGGGTGCAGGTGGAAGACCGAGAGGAGGTTGAGGAGGCAGAAGCAGTGGAGGAAAAATGACATAAAGAGGATTGACGCACAACTCGTGGGGACGGCAAGACTTGGACAGCAGCCCCTTGTCCTGCTGTCACCATAGTTACCCAGTGCCCAGTCAGCGACATGTAACGCCCCTGTCCATGCCTACTCGTCCAAGTGTCTGTGGTGAAATGCACCCTGTCACACACAGAGTTTCTCAAAGAAGCGGTGATGTTGTGTGCGACATGCTGGTGGAGCGCAGGCACACCTTTCTTTGAGAAGTAGTGCCGACTGGGCATCTGGTACTGGGGCACTGCGACGGACATAAGGTCTCGAAAATCCTCTGTGTCCACCAGGCGGAAAGGCAGCATTTCTGTAGCCAAGAGCTTGCAGATGGTGAAATTCAACCTCTTAGCTTTCTCATGGCTAGGAGGAAATGGTCTTTTACTTGTCCACATCTGAGGGACCGAGGGCTGGCTATTGTGCTTAGACGGGGTTGATAAGGGTGTCCCCGGCAAACTGCCGGTCTGTGAGGAAGATGCAGGCGGACATGTTAGGTTGCCTTGATCCAAAGGTGGTGCTATCGATGTCGGACAGCGCTCAAGACCAGCTGGTGTTACCACCTCCAAAGAAAATGATGACCTGCCAATCACGCTGGCTGTTGCGGGTAAAGAGGTGGCAGGTCTGCGCCCCAAAACAGGTGTGACTGCTGTCCCCCCAGTCACAGAGGATGAAGAGGCCGCGGATGCACAAGATATGGCAGACGGTGGTTGGCCCGGCCGGCTAGACCGCATTGTAGCACACTGAGCTTCCCACTGCAACTTATTCTTCATGTCCATGTGCCGGTTCATGCATGAAGTACTCAAACTATGTATTTTTTGTCCTCTACTTAGCTTTTGCTGACAAATGTTACAGATAACACGAGTTGGGTCATCTTTATCGATCTGAAAAAATGCCCAGGCTATGCAAGGCTTAGCACCCATGCGACCTGAAGAGCCACCACGACTTGTGGTGAGAGGCAGAGTTGTGTTTGAGGATGCAGTTGTTGACGTGCTTCCAGTACCACGTCTCTGTCCAGGAAGGCGCAACCTGACCTCGTCGTCACTAGCATCTTCCTCCACCTCCTCTGCTGACCTCATCTCTTGGCTGACTGTGGGTTGACAGTAAGTGGGATCTCCGACCTCATCATCATCACCCTGTGCGTTATCACACCCGTCGTCCTCAGAGCCAACCTGTTCCTGCCCTGACAAAAAACTAAAGTTGTCGCTCCAATCAGGTATTTGAGTCTTATCATCGTCTTCCTCATTGTCTCCACCAACAGTAGTTACAGTTTGGGAATGAGGGTCTACATTATGGTCAGAACCTTCTGCGTCTGGTCCTGGATCCGACTCATAAAGATTCTGGGCATCAGTGCAGATCATTTCCTCGTCTGGATTCACAGAAGCGCTGGAGTCGACCTCTGATTCCCAGGCTATAGTATGAGTAAACAGCTCTGCAGACTCAACCATCTGTTCTACCTCATACTCAGACGGGCAGCTGGAGATTTGGGAGCTGTGAGGAAGCAAGTGCGATTTGGGTGACACCTTTGAGGACTGGAGTATTTGTGATGTTGAAGTTGATGTGGAGGAGAGCCCACTTAAAGGAGCACTTGATATCCGTTGAAGCACCTGCTGTTTTTGTGCCTCATCTGGAATTTGTAGCGATTGGCGTGGCCGTAAGAAAGGGATCTTATCACATTGTCCGCTAAAAGAAGTAGACATTTTAGTTTGGCTGGAAGATGGTCTTTCTTCTGCACCTACGCCACGGACACAACCTTTTTTCCCATTCCCAACACGCCTATTCCCCTTTCCACCAGCAGCAGGCCTTTTTCCACTCATTTTGGTGGTTAACTAATTCACAACTCTGGAGTTTTTTGCACAAAAAAACAATGGATGGTAACCGAGCAGAGCTGAGTGGCCAAACTGTGGTATTAGGCCAAAACTATTGGCTGGGTTAGATGCAGAAAAAAATTATTTTTAATTTGCAACCTGATGGAGGTCAGTATAGATGGACTAATAGACCAAGTCCCACACACCGCTAGAAGCCCAAATATTTTTTCAGAGCTAGATGCAGAAAATTTTTTTATTCAATTTGCAACCTGATGGAGGTCAGTATAGATGGACTAATAGACCAAGTCCCACACACCGCTAGAAGCCCAAATATTTTTTCAGAGCTAGATGCAGAAAATTTTTTTATTCAATTTGCAACCTGATGGAGGTCAGTATAGATGGACTAATAGACCAAGTCCCACACACTGCTAGAAGCCCAAATATTTTTTCAGAGCTAGATGCAGAAAAAAATTATTTTTAATTTGCAACCTGATGGAGGTCAGTATAGATGGACTAATAGACCAAGTCCCACACACTGCTAGAAGCCCAAATATTTTTTCAGAGCTAGATGCAGAAAAAAAATATTTTTAATTTGCAACCTGATGGAGGTCAGTATAGATGGACTAATAGACCAAGTCCCACACACCGCTAGAAGCCCAAATATTTTTTCAGAGCTAGATGCAGAAATTTTTTTTATTCAATTTGCAACCTGATGGAGGTCAGTATAGATGGACTAATAGACCAAGTCCCACACACTGCTAGAAGCCCAAATATTTTTTCAGAGCTAGATACAGAAAAAAATTATTTTTAATTTGCAACCTGATGGAGGTCAGTATAGATGGACTAATAGACCAAGTCCCACACACCGCTAGAAGCCCAAATATTTTTTCAGAGCTAGATGCAGAAAAAAATTATATTCAATTTGCAACCTGCTGGACGTCAGTATAGAAGGACTAATAGAACAAGTCCCACACACTGCTAGAAGCCCAAATATTTTTTCAGAGCTAAATGAAGAAAAAAATTATTTTTAATTTGCAACCTGATGGAGGTCAGTATAGATGGACTAATAGACCAAGTCCCACACACTGCTAGAAGCCCAAATATTTTTTCAGAGCTAGATGCAGAAAAAAATTATTTTTAATTTGCAACCTGATGGAGGTCAGTATAGATGGACTAATAGAACAAGTCCCACACACTGCTAGAAGCCCAAATATTTTTTCAGAGCTAGATGCAGAAAAAAATTATTTTTAATTTGCAACCTGATGGAGGTCAGTATAGATGGACTAATAGACCAAGTCCCACACACTGCTAGAAGCCCAAATATTTTTTCAGAGCTAGATGCAGAAAAAAATTATTTTTAATTTGCAACCTGATGGAGGTCAGTATAGATGGACTAATAGACCAAGTCCCACACACCGCTAGAAGCCCAAATATTTTTTCAGAGCTAGATGCAGAAAAAAATTATATTCAGTTTGCAACCTGATGGAGGTCAGTATAGATGGACTAATAGAATGATGCTATGCCCAAAAGATTTTACTTCACTAGGTGCAGTAAAAAAATTGGTATTCTATACACAGGTGGTATATCTTGCAACACAGATAGGCTACTCCACTGACTAACACACTCTGCAATAGGCCAAAAAGGATTAGCTTTGCTAGATTCAGCCAAATGCTGTGAAAAAAACTTGCACAGCACTGGCACAGACCTGCCTGGCAAAAACTGATAGGAACTGATGTAACCTAGTCCTGAAAAGGACTCCAATTACAATTAGTCTTTACTCCCACAATCTATCTATTTAAGAGCACAGACCTGCCTGATAAAAGTCGTAGGAAATGCTGTAACCTAGTCCTTAAAAGGACTGCAATCATAACTATTCCCTACTCCCAAGCTATCTGTATATTTGTGCGAAAATTGGCTTGAAATTAACAAGGTATAGCGCACACAGCAACAGCGGTGCCGTCTAACACGCAGCTGCAGCAGTGAGAAAATGGTGGCGACGGGGAAAATGGCTTGGTCTTATAGGGCAAGGACATGTGACATACACTGCCAATCACACATGCCCTTGCTTGTGTGAAAAAAAGCACTTCGCTCCGTGTGTGCGCTGCTGATAGGCTGACAGATTGCACCTCCCCACTGCAAATGCGGGAAAGAGAAAAAAAAATGGAGATCTTCATTGTTCCTGCAGAGATCCATCCCCTGCCCCTCCCCCCGCCCCGCTGTACACTCAAACTGCGTATTAACATTAATTTTCATCATTACTGAGAAAAAATCCAGTTATGATTTTGGTGCACGAACAGTTATCGAACATAACCTCGAACAGCCGAATTATTCTCAAATTGTTCGTGTTCGCCGACCGGCTCGAACACCGCCCAAAACAGCTCGAATTTGAGATTGGCGAACAGTTCGAGTAGAACAACGCTCATCTCTAATTACAAGTAAAATGAAGAAATCCCGGCACTCACGTAATACGTGAGTGCCGGGATTTCTTCATTTTACTGCATACGCAATAACTGTATAGCAGAAGCACTTCTTTATAATGGGAAATTTTTTTTACTGAGGCCATCCTCTATGTGTCTTCAAATTGGTATTGGGGTTTTTACAAAATTTAGGCAGCCGTTGCAGCGACTGCATCTGCAATAAGTTTATAGCAGAACCACTCCGTTATAATGGGAACATTTTTTTACTGAGACCCTCCCTATGTGTCTTTAAATTGGTATTGGGGTTTTTCCAAAATTTAGGCAGCCGTTGCAGTCACTGCATCCGTAATAACTGTATAACAGAACCACTCCTTTATAATGGGAACATTTTTTTACTGAGGCCCTCTTCTATGTGTCTTCAAATTGGTATTGGGGTTTTTCCAAAATGTTCGCAGTCGTTGCAGTCACTGCATACGCAATACAAATACAAAGCCGTTGCAGTGACTGCATCTGCAATAAGTTTATAGCAAAACCACTCCGTTATAATGGGAACATTTTTTTACTGAGACCCTCCCTATGTGTCTTCAAATTGGTATTGGGGTTATTCCAAAATTTAGGCAGTCATTGCAGTCACTGCATACGCAATAACTGTATAGCAGAACCGCTCTTTATAATTGGAACATTTTTTTACTGAGGCCCTCCTCTATGTCTCTTCAAAAGGGTATTGGGATGCGTACAAAAATTAGGCAGCCATTGCAGTCACTGCATACACAATAACTATAGCAGAACCACTCCTTTTTAATGGGAGCATTTTTTTTACTGAGGCCCTCCTCTATGTGTCTTCAAATTGGTATTGGGGTTTTTCCAAAATGTAGGCAGCCATTGCAGTCATTGCATACGCAATAACTGTACAGCAGAACCACTCCTTTATAATGGGAACATTTTTTACTGAGGCCCTTCTCTATGTGTCTTCAAATTGTCATTGGGGTTTTTCCAAAATGTAGGCAGTCGTTGCAGTCACTGCATACGCAATAACTGTATAGCAGAACCGCTCCTTTATAATGGGAATATTTTTTTTACTGAGGCCCTCCTCTATGTGTCTTCAAATTGGTATTGGGGTTTTTCCAAAATTTAGGCAGCCATCTCAGTCACTGCATACCCAAAAACTGTATAGCAGAACCGCTCCTTTATAATGGGAACATTTTTTTACTGAGACCCTACTCTACAGTGCATTGTAAAAGTATTTGGCCCCCTTGAACTTTTTTAACTTTTGCCACATTTCTGGCTTCAAACATAAAGATATAAAATTCTAATTTTTTTGGGAAGAATCAACAACAAGTGGGACACAATCGTGAAGTGGAACAAAATTTATTGGATATTTTAAACTTTTTTAACAAATTAAAAACTAAAAAGTGGGACGTGCAATATTATTCGGCCCCTTTACTTTCAGTGCAGCAAACTCACTCCAGAAGTTCAGTGAGGCTGAGTTCACACGATGCGTATTCAATGCGTTTCCGCGGCGTTTTTGCAGTTGCGTAAACGCCGCGGAAACGCATGAAAAACGCATGGTAGAAGGGCAGCAATGTTCCCCATTTGAAATCCGCATGTGTTGTGCCCATGATGCGGATTTTTCCGCAGCGTAAACGCTGCGCTCAAAAATCCGCAGCATGTCAATTAATTTTGCGTAAACTCGGCGTTTGACTTGCATTAGAACGCGCCAATTCCGCAAGACTGCATCTGTACTTGCGTTATTGGCGCGTTCTAATGTGCGGATGGTACCCGGGTGTGGAGAAGAGGAGAGTCTCATCCACACCCAGGTACCATAAAAAGCTGTAAAAAAAGAATAAAATAAAATATATATATATACTTACCATCTGTCGGCCCGCGCACCGCTCCTGCTTGGTTCCCGGCGCTTGCAGTGAGTTGAAGGACCTGCGCTGACGTCAGAGTCATGTGACGGGTCACGTGACGCTGACGTCGGCAGGTCATTCAATTCAAAGTTGCCGGCAGCCGGGAGAACGGAGTGTAAGCAGGACAGCGCGGGCCATCGGAGGTAAGTATATACACTCTCTCGGGTCACACTATATAAATCCATGCTGTTTGCATGGATTTATATAGTGTGACCTAGTTGTCAAGCACTTTCCAGGTGATGCTAAAATCGCCTGGAAAGCGCTTGTCAATCTGCATGCGGAAACGCATGTGAATCCGCATGTGGATCCGCATGTATTCTGCAGGAAAAATGCATGCACAATCTGCATGCGTTTTTTCTGCCAGGGAGATGCAGAAATTATGCAGAAATTTTCTGCTTCATTTCTGCATCGTGTGCACATACCATGAGGATCTCTGAATGATCCAATGTTGTCCTAAATGACTGGTAATGATAAATAGAATCCACCTGTGTGTAATCAAGTCTCCGTATAAATGCACCTGCTCTGTCATAGTCTCAGGGTTCTGTTTCAAGTGCAGAGAGCATCATGAAGACCAAGAAACACACCAGGCAGGTTTGAGATACTGTTGTGACGAAGTTTAAAGCTGGATTTGGATACAAAAAGATTTCCCAAGTTTTAAACATCTCAAGGAGCACTGTGCAAGCTATCATATTGAAATGGAAGGAATATCAGACCACTGCAAATCTACCAAGACCCAGCCGTCCCTCTAAACTTTCATCTCGAACAAGGAGAAGACTGATCAGAGATGCAGCCAAAAGGCCCATGATCACTCTGGATGAACTGCAGAGATCTACAGCTGAGGTCGGAGAGTCTGTCCATAGGACAACAATCAGTCGTACACTGCACAAATCTGGCCTTTATGGAAGAGTGGCAAGAAGAAAGCCATTTCTCAAAGATATCCATAAAAAGTCTTGTTTGAAGTTTGCCACAAGCCACCTGGGAGACACACCAAACATGTGGAATAAGGTGCTCTGGTCAGATGAAACCGAAATTTAACTTTTTGGCCACAATGCAAAACGATATGTCTGGCGTAAAAGCAACACAGCTCATCACCCTCAAAACACCATCCCCACTGTCAAACATGGTGGTGGCAGCATCATGGTTTGGGCCTGCTTTTCTTCAGCAGGGACAGGAAAGAGGGTAAAAATTGATGGGAAGATGGACAGAGCCAAATACAGGACCATTCTGGAAGAAAACCTGTTGGAGTCTGCAAAAGACCTGAGACTGGGACGGAGATTTATCTTCCAACAAGACAATGATCTCAAACATAAAGCAAAATCAACAATGGATTGGTTCAAAAATAAACGTATCCAGGTGTTAGAATGGCCAAGTCAAAGTCCAGACCTGAATCCAATCGAGAATTTGTGGAAAGAGCTGAAAACTGCTGTTCACAAACGCCCTCCATCCAACCTCAATGAGCTCGAGCTGTTTTGCAAGGAAGAATGGGCAAGAATTTCCGCCTCTCGATGTGCAAAACTGATAGAGACAAACCCCAAGCGACTTGCAGCTGTAATCGCAGCAAAAGGTGGTGCAACAAAGTTTTAACTCAAGGGGGCCGAATAATATTGCACACCCCACTTTTCAGTTTTTAATTTGTTAAAAAAGTTTAAATTATCCAATAAATTTCATTCCACTTCACGATTGTGTCCCACTTGTTGTTGATTCTTCCCTAAAAAATTCAAATTTTATATCTTTATGTTTGAAGCCAGAAATGTGGCAAAAGGTAGAAAAGTTCAAGGGGGCCAAAAACTTTCACAATGCACTGTGTCTTCAAATTGGTATTGGGGTTTTTCCAAAAATTAGAAAGCCCTTTTAGTCACTGCATGCGGAATAACTGTATAGCAGAACCACTCCTTTATAATGGGAACATTTTTTACTGAGGCCCTCCTCTATGTGTCTTCAAATTGGTATTGGGGTTTTTCCAAAATTTAGGCAGCCATTGCAGTGACTGCATCTGCAATAACTTTATAGCAGAACCACTCCTTTATAATGGGAACATTTTTTTACTGAGACCCTCCTCTTTGTGTCTTCAAATTGGTATCGGGGTTTTTCCAAAATTTAGGCAGTCGTTGCAGTCACTGCATACGCAATAACTGTATAGCAGAACCGCTCTATATAATGCAAACATTTTTTTACTGAGTCCCTTCTCTATGTCTCTTCAAAGGGGTATTGAGATGCGTACAAAAATTAGGCAGCTGTTGCAGTCACTGCATACACAATAACTATAGCAGATCCACTCCTTTATAATGGGAATAGTTTTTACTGATGCCCTCCTCTATGTGTCTTCAAATTGGTATTAGGGTCTTTCCAAAATTTAGGCAGCTGTTGCAGTCACTGCATCCTCAATAACTGTATAACAGAACCACTCCTTTATAATGGGAACATTTTTTTACTTAGGCCCTCTTCTATGTGTCTTCATATAGGTATTGGAGTTTTTCCAAAATGTTCACAGTCGTTGTAGTCACTGCATACGCCAAAACTGTATAGAGAAACATGTGAATCGAACAATATGGAGGGGAAAATTAACCATAGTTCAAGGGATCAATGTGTATGGCACTCCTAATACAAGTAAAGCCTACAAAAGAGTGGAGTGATAATACCCTAAGTGGAATCATAACAGTAACAAATTGATTTATGAATAAAAAATCAACTTTATTAAATATCAATAGGTTATAAAAGACAAGTCAATATCATTAAAATAGCAGGTCATTAGTGAGGACTACACAAAAACCAGAGCGGTTACCAATTTAGTCCACATGGGGTGTACAGGAATATAAAACCATATGTAATAGTGTACATACTCCCAAAGATATAGAAAGCAGACACAGGCTCAGAAAATCCCAATGGATATGTACCACAGCTGTGCTGTCAGAATAGAACAAAAAGGAAGTGCCTAGTTCCAAAGAGTCAGCATCTAGTACACAAGAGTCAGTCAGGGTAAACTGATACTGCTTGATTCAGAGAGAAAGGGACAGGAGGAGATCAAATGGCACTCCAGAGGAGTATGTCCAGAACTCACCCATGTTATTGGTAAGGACCAGTACCGCGCTGAAGCCACAAGCAATAACTGTATAGCAGAACCACTCCTTTATAATGGGAACATTTTTTTTTTACTGAGGCCCTCATCTATGTGTCTTCAAATTGGTATTGGGGTTTTTGCAAAATTTGGGCAGCCCATTCAGTCACTGCATACGCAATAACAATATAGGAGACCTGCTCCTTTATAATGGGAACAACAAAGCATAGCCAGCTGATGGCCCTTTAACAATAGTGAGGGCCCACTGCTGGCCCTTTAACAATAGTAAATGGCACTTTCCTCATGACTGCCCCTAAATTGATGTGTTTTGGCAGCTTTTGGTCCCGTTTGAAGGTGTTGTGTATACGTTTGGTTTTGGCACCCATTGAATCCAATGGCGTTTGGCATTATTCAGTGAATTTTCGGCAATAACATTGGTGAATATTGCAAAAACGGAGATTGTAATACGAAACGAATATTGAAACATTCGCTCATCTCAAAACAGAAACACCCTTAAAAATTATGTGGGTGTTGCATCACAGTCTCCCTGGTGATATGGGGGTGGAGGATGAGGAGAAGGAGAAGGGCGACATAAAATATAACAATTCCTGAAGGGTATACCCATGTCTGGGTGTGAAGGGGTGCATGGGAATAGACCCCCAACAAAATAACCACTGGATTTGAGTTTATGTTTGATGCTATTATCTGGTGGTGTTGAGAAGTCTGGCCCAATTCAGCCCTTGTTCTTTTTTCTAAGAGTCAGCCTGTCAGCATTTTCAGTTGACAGGCGGATGCGCCTATCAGTTTTATCAGTTATAATGTCCCCGGCGGCACTAAAAGCCATCTCTGACAAAATGCTAGCGGCCAGGACCTCCAAAATATAGAAAGACAGTTCATGCCACGTGTCCAGCTTTCATCTTCCAAAACTTTTCCCTCCTTGTCAGAGTACCCCGTGTATCAGGGCCTGGGCGATGGGAAGGTCTGAGAAAACTGTCCCAGCCCTTTGACACCGTTCTGCTGCCTCTGCCACATCTGGTTTGTGTCTCCCTCGCTTGTACTCGTTGGTTGTCCAATGAACTGAAAATGGGAATTTTTTTGCTATAATTCTTCAACAAGAGCCTGAATTTAATATCTCCAAAAATGAACTCCTTCAGTTTTCTCCCTCTACTAACCTACCTATACCTGACTTTGCAATTTCCTTTAGGTGGTGCCACCATAACTCCCACTCAGCATGCCTGCTATCTTGGTGTCATATTTGACACACAAGTTTCCTTTTATTCAACGTGGAAAATCACTCTCTCGCTCATGTCATCTGCACCTTAAAAACTTCTCGAGAAGTCGACCTTTTCTCACCTTTGATACTGCAAAAACTCTTATTCACTAGTGCAACTCTCTCCTAATCAGTCTCCCTCTAAGCAAACTGTTTCCTCTCCAATCCATTCTGAATGCAGCAGCCAGGGTCGTATTTCTATCAAGCCGCTTCACCTACTCCTCTACCCTGTGCCAATCATTGCACGGGTTAGGTTAAACAATCACTACAGAATACAATACAAACTCTTCTCTCTCACCCACCAAGATGTCCACAGTTCTGCACCGGCCTATATCTCGTCCCTCATTTCTGTGTATCACCCCTCCTGTGCCCTTGGTTCTGCAAATGATCTAAGACAGACATTCTCCTTAATCATAACCTCACAACTCCGTCTCCAAGAATTCTCTTGTGCCGTGCCAGTTTTCTATAATGCCTAAAATGCATACAACGTGATGGTCACAGTAAAGGCAGGGGAACATAAAATCGGCCTTGTGTGCCATACTGCCAACAGCCAAGACTTCCCTGTTCTCACCAAGAGTTTTACTGTCTATGTTCTCTTCCTCCTCCTCCTCATTATCACTCAATCCGCGCTGAGATGAGGCTGTGCTGGGTAGCATAACCCTGTAATGCCTCCTCTTTAATTGTAATCAGCGAGTGTTTCAGTAGACAGAGAAGCGGAATGGTGATGCTAATTATGGCGTCATCGCCGCTCACCATCTTGGTGGAGTCCTCAAAGTTTTGGAGGAGGGCACAGATGTCATACATCCATGCCCACTTATCAGCTCTTATGTGAGGAGGCTGACCTGAATACCGATGGACGTGTTGAAGCTGGTACTCAACAACTGCTCTTTGCTGCTAAAAATCATTCCAAACATCTGCAACATTGATTTCCAATGCATAGTCACATCGCACACCAGTCGGTGAGCTGGAAGCTGCAAACGCTGCTGAAGCCCGGCCGGGGCGGCAGAAGCTGTAGCTGACTTTCTGAAATGGACACACAGGCGGCATACTTTCACAAGCAGCTCTGGCAGATCTGTGTAGATTTTGAGAAACTGCAAAACCACTAAGTTGAGCACATGGGCCAGGCATGGTACATGTGTGAGCTTGCCTAGCTTCAGAGCCACCCCCAGATTCTCTTATACAGCTTTCAACAACTCTGCAACAGTGTGCAATTTGTTGCCTAAGCATACAGTCCTGCTTATTATTATTGGCACACACGAAGTTTAAGTAAATAATCTGGAATATGTCCTGAAAGAATTAATCAAGTGATGGAGATGGAGAATGAAGAGGAGGAGGAGGAGGTGGTTCAGGAGCTGTAGAATGTAGGGGTAACCCTGATTGACCCAGGGCCCGCAATCCTCTGCGTTGGGAGGATATGTTCCGTCAAAGGGTCCCACTGGGTCCTGGCTTCCACAATTTTAACCCAGTGGAATGCGTCAGTGAGATGAAACATCCCTGGCAACATTCACCTGTCCACATGTTTGTGGTTAGGCGGTCCTTCCCAGTAAGTGCACTGGGGAGGGCACGGGTAATGTTCTGGGACCCGCGCTTGTGGAAGAGTGGCGGCTGGGGACCGAGTATGGACACCCGGCTGCCGTCACCATGAGGTTGTGAAAACCTTCGGCCTCCACGAGCCTAAAAGTCTACATTTGAAGTGCAAGCAGTCCAGAAATGTGGCAATTTAGCATTGCGGCCTGTGGGTGGGTTGGTGGCTGGCTGCATACTTGCGCTTGCATTCCAAGGACAGTGGTAGGGACAACTAAACGCTGCAAAGGGACAAGGACGGTGATGGTTGCAAGTCTGCAATGACAGGTGCAGGGCAGGAGTCATCTTCGCATGCACCATGGACAGGGGCTTGGCGTGCATGCACAACAGCGGAAGAGTCAATGGTGTCGCCCGCAGACACTCTTTCTGGACCTTGGTGTTCGGCCAAGCTAGTCAGGTGATTTACTGTCATGTGCCTGAGCATGCTGGTGGTGGTCAGGCTGGTAGTTTTGGTGCTCTTGCTGATGCTGGCCTGGCAGATGTTGCAAATGCCCTTTTTGGGGTTATCTAAACAGTCTTTAAAAAAGAATCAGACTCGGGAAGACCTAACAGTTGTACTGGCAGCTTCCGATGTGTTGGTGTTCCGGGGAGCAGTTGCCTGCATTGTGTATTTGGCCACCACACTGCTTGTTCCTGCCTGTTGTGGTTCTATGCCTCCCTCCCCCTGTGTGCTCCTGTTCTCGCTCTACATGTCCCCTTGCCAGGTTGGGTTTGTGACTTCACCGTCCACCGCTTCGTTTTCCACTTCCGCACCCTGGTCCTCCTCCTGACTTTCTGTCCATTGTGTCTCATCATTATCCACCTCTTACGACAGTAATTGCACTTTCCCACCGTCACCTTCAGGTGACCATTTTTGTTCAAGACTATTGTAATTGTTTTTGTGATGTATACCCCTTTTTCACATGTAAAGCGCCATGGAATAAATGGCGATAAAGTAATAATAATAATGTGGTCCCGACTCACATCTACTCAGACTGGACCATGTGGAACACAGGGTAGTGGTGATGACAAACTGACTGGAAACTTTATCTGCTATCCAACCAACAACATTTTTACACTGCTCTGGCTTCAATAGTGGTGTTCCGCGGCCCCCTAGAAATTGTGACAGGAAGTTCGACATGATGTGGGTGTTTGTTGTGCTCCCTCAGCAGGCACAGTTTCATTTTGCCCACGGCATCTGTGTGCACTATCCCTATCACCATAACGTCCACTTTCCCGTCCCTTGACACACAACTTGCCCATTTTAAATGGAGTTTAAGATTTGTCATGTTGCCAAAAATGTCTGTATTATTACAGCAGTAATATAGGGTCACGTCTAATGAAATGACCATAGTTTTTTTAACGGTTGAAAGCAATGCAAAAGTGCAAAAACGCATCAAAAACTCTACATGTGCACATAGCCCAAGATGTGGAGGAGCATTTTTGTTAATTATTTTGCCTTATATACAATTCATTACCCTGGAAAGGATGTTCCTTAACATATTTCCCAGGAAAATCCATTTTGGTTTCGTTTTGGTATGTTTTATTGTGAGTCCGTAAAAGTGGCATAATACCTCTAACAACATTGTTGACAGCAGTGACCTGGGAGTCAGAAATGTTTCCAGGGTTCTTCCCCATGCTGTTCCCATGTCATTTGAGCCCTGTGCCCATCGATTAGGGCAATTTTTAGGCCCTCTGCAGAACACCGGTGGGGGGGAGGGGCGCCGGAAAAATGCTCGCGTTTCCCATTGACTTACATTGGGCTCATTACTCGGGCCGAGCACTTGAGCATTCCAATTTGCTCTACCCGAGCAACGAGTACCCGAGCATTTTAGTGCTCGCTTATCACTAGTGACCACTAGAACCCTGCGTCAATTTTGCAGAAGGGGTAGTCATTTCGGCATTGTACCCTGAACTGGAGGGTGAGGTCTTGGAGGCTTAGGGGGATGCCCCTTCCTCCTGCCCTTTGGGTAGGTTATTTGTGCCACCTAATCTGCACCGCAAAGTAATTAGGGAACATCACAACTCTGTGCTAGCTGGTCATCCAGGTGGTAAGGCAACTGCGGACCTCCTTGTCATTTTTGGTGACTGGGGTTGCATCGGGATGCTGTCGAACATGTGTCTGCTTGTAGTATTTGCACGTGTTCTAAAGTATCGCATACACATCCGTTTGGTTCTCTTCTTACACTACCTATTCCTAGCAGGCCATGGACACACTTGTCCATGGATTTTATTACTGACCTACCAGTATCTGCAGGCAAGACTGTGGTTTTGGTGGTTGTAGGTAGGTTCAATAAAATGGTTTACTTCGTTGCATTACCGGCACTTCCGAATGACAAGACTCTTGCTCAGGTATTTATAAATGAGATCGTGAAGCTTCACGGGGTTCCCTCCGATGTGGTGTCAGATCGGGGGAGCCAGTTTGTTTCTAAGTTCTGGAAAGCTTTCTGTTCTGCTTTTCATCCTCAGTCGAATGGGCAGACTGAGCACATTAATCAGAATTTAGAGACTTACCTCAGGTGTTTTGTCTCCGAAAACCAGGAGGATTGGGCATCTCACTTACTGTTGACAGAATTTGCTTTTAATAATCATCGCCAAGAATCTAGTGGCAGGTCATCTTTCTTTGGTGCATATGGTTTCCATCCACAGTTTGGTACTTTTAGTGGGAGAGGGGCTTCAGGAGTTCCTGAGGAGGAACGTTTTGCTTTGTCGCTCTCCTTTGTGTGGTGGAGGAGTTCTGAATAATTTGAAGATCATGGAAGACAGGTACAGACGTGTGGCTAACAAGAAATGCTCGTCAAGTCCGGACCTAAGTGATAACGACTTTGTGTGGTTGTCTACCAGGAATATCAAGTTGAAGGTTCCTTCCTGGAAGCTGGGACCTTGATTTATTGGTCCCTATAAAATAACCGTCGTCATTAACTCAGCAGCGTTTCGTCTTGAGCTACCCCAGGCCCTTAAGATCCACAATGTGTTTCACAGGTGTTTGCTCAAGAAATATGTAGAACCCTTGAGTCCTCTCCCCTAATTATGATTGATGGTAATTTGGAGTTTCAGATTTTGAGGATTGTAGATTCTCGCCTCCTGCGTCGTTCCCTATGGTACTTGGCGCACTGGAAGAGTTATGGTCCAGAGGAAAGGATGTGGGTTTCTGCATCAGAGGTGAATGCCCCCAGGCTGGTTCGTTCGTTCCACACCTCTTATCCTGAGAAACCTGGTCTTGAGTGTCCGGAGGCCACTCGAAGAAGGGGGTAATACTGTCACTGGTGTGTCAGGTGTGACAGACAATTGCTCTGGAGCCGACTGTAGAAGGTCACTGCGTTTGGCATTGCAGACTCCTTTTTGATTCCCTCATCTCTGTAGTATAGTTTTATACTCCTTCCTTTAGGACCCAGCAGCGACCTCCACCTTCTGCTGCTGATTGACACACCCTTGCTGGGTAGTTAAATAGTCTCAGTTTCTCCAGAGAGTCGCCGGTGACAGTTCTATGTACCTCTCTGTAGGCTTGGAGGACTAGCTGTTGGCTAGTTTCTTCTCTGGTGCCCTTGGAGGACAGTTGGCGTTATCTCTCTGGTGTCTGCTCAAGCCAAGTGTATCCCCTCTGTTTGTCTACCTTGTTGTCTTTAGTTTGTAATGGGGCTTGACTAGTGCTCACACTGTCCCCTCCCTATCTAGAGCCAAGCTCAAGGGACATTCAGGGCTTAGGTTCCTGCTCAGCGATAGGTGTGGAACCTATATATTGACGAAAGGGCAGGCAGGGTGATATTACATCTGCTTAGGGGTCTCCACTCCCCCTTTCCATAGTGTTTGGGCTTCCTCCCCCTCTTCCCTTCGTGTTGCACTTAGTCTTTTCCTCACCTTGCGTGACAGGAACACTGCTCATCATGGGGCAGATACCACCAGCCATATCACTGTCGGTCGTGACACTAGTCTTTAGCTCGCAACCACCTTCCTGATGATCTCAATGCTTTTCCCCATGCTTCCCTGTTACCTCAGGAGCCATGCTGTAAGAGAATGAGAAGTCCTAATATTCTGAACAGCCATGTTAAACCTAGCAGCCATCTTGTTCAGAAGTTTGAGAACTGAGTTTTGCAGCTAATCAGATGCATGTCCTACACATGTCCTAGTCACAATGGAGCCATAAAATGATGTCAGTGCCATTAGCAAGTATGGTTAGTATACACAAATGTTAATAGCAGCAGCTTCAGGTCAATGTGAGAGTAAATAAGTGGTGTTATAAGGTAGTAAATAATGTTATTGTAATTGTGGTATAGAAATTAGGACAATATAGTTGTTAATAGGTTTAGAATTATGAGAAAACTGTCAGAAGGACATATGGATTTATGGATTTAATGGAGTTTGGCAAAAATACTCATGAATATTGTCAGGTTGCATTATCACGTTGTTCTAAAATGCATGTCTTTCCCTGCAGTATGATGTTATCATGTATACGCCTTTTGCCGCAATATGTAGTTCCTTTGTTTAAGCTATGCATAAAAAGGCTATGATACTGTTGTTCAAGGCCATTCTATCGCCATTCTATCGCCAGTCTACAGGCAGTCCATCGCCAAGGCCACACCATCACCAGACCGAAGCCACACCATGGCCAAACCATCGCCAAATATCCCAATGCTGTTTTGCTTATCTAGACACCTGCGAGTGTTAAGTGTATTTTCCCTGCCTGCATTCTGAACTGTTCTGCCGCGTACCTCTGAATAAACTTCATTCTCTGCTTTGAAGAATTATGTACACTGTTTTCCAGGCTCTTCCAGTTCTCAGTAAGGACTTTCTTACAGTGCTAATCATGGGGCAGCTACCATCGGCCATGTCACCATCCATCATGACACTGGTCAGCTGCACGAGACCTCTTGTTTCATGATCTCTGTGCCTGTCCCCATCGCCCTTAGCGCTTATGCTAAGGGCGATGTATCTCCGGGCATTAAACACTGATCATAGTTCGCCTTGTCCTTTTATCAGCACTTAAGTTACACTCACACACCTACCCTTAATGACTCAAAACAGGGCTGGTCATGGGATGATGGGATGTGGCTTCAGCTTCAGAAAATTATGATATTCCAAACATTTACAATGTCTTCACTCCTGGCTATCACAGGAGTTCGATATCGCCATCATATTTTTATCAGGATTTTACCTTTTCATAGATAGGAAACATGGCATGACTGACTGTTGTCAGCGATCTGGCCACTACTGGGGCATATAGGCATGCGTCACAGTTATGAAAAAAATTGCATATTCTTCCCCTATTAGTCCTGAAGTTGAAAATGTATGTCCCATCCTGATCTGATCTATAGAAGCCCCAATATTCATAAGTGCACTTTGGAGACACAAAGTCAGGGGCAAGTTATTTCATCATAGCAGTTCATCCTGCTGAAGAGCCTACTGCTCCTCCTTTAATCAAACAAACCCCAGACTTCCATTCCCAGAAAATATACCAGTCTTAATTATTTGGTCACGTGAGGCAGCCCCAGCCTCAAAGGGGATTTTAATTAGTTTTGTCACTCCTTAGCTATATGTAATTTCCTCTCTTCCCATATGTCAACTGTGTAATTCTACTTCAAGGAGGCTCTTAGATTGTAAGCTCTGTCTCCTTGAGATTTTGTGGGAGAGAGAAGGAGGGGGATGAATGCCCCGCCCCCTTCCAGGAGATGTGTTATGGATCTTAATGTTTTCTATGACAGGAATATATTTCATTCATCTTACTGAGTTTGTTCCCGAATGCTGTAAGGTCATTTCACTTGCTTAAATAGTTTATGATCCATGTTGATCTGCAAATTCATTTTTTTGTCTCTGCCATGTATTGTCTCCTGTTGTCTTAAGTTAGCTGATTGATTGATTGTTAACAAGTTAAATTAGTGCTAGATCTAACAAACTTCCCATATTTAGACTTAGCCAAGGGGAAGTCACTTGTGCAGATTTTATCAAAGTGCACCATCCATATCAGCCCCTCTTTCCTAGCCTCTCCTATGTTCAGCTCTCACACTCTTTTCACAGTCTTAAATCACGCAGATCCATTTACTCCCACCATACAACACAAGAGATGCTCTCGCAAAGCACAAAACCACTTACCGTATTTTTCGGACCATAAGACATACTTTTTTTCCCCAAATTTGGGGGGTGGGGAAGGAGGTGCATCTTGTGGTCCAAATGTAGGCAAAATACAGTTGTTCTGGTGCTTACTGTGGTGTGGGGACAAGGCAGAATCTGTGGCCATGGATCGTGGTCGCGCTAGGCAGGTAGTGGGGTCGCACGTCAGGGATTATGGCCGCCCTTGCCAGGAGAAAGTGGACGGTCTCTGGTCCACATCACGTGCTGCAATGACATTACTAAGAGGCAGGGCCGGGACAACACAGCACAGTACAGCGCGCAGCACCCCCCGGCCCTACCTCTTAGTTAATCATTGCAGCACATGAGATCGCCCACTTTCTCCTAACATGGTCATAGTTCATTAATGGTGGCAGCGGCGGCGATGAAGCATGGTCGCGCTGCAGAAGGAGGGATCACAGGGACAGGGATGAACGGCGCTGTTATGAATTCATTACGGCCGCACTTGCCAGGAGAAAGTGAGCTGTCTCTGGTCCACAACCCCTGCTGCAATGACATTACTAAGAGGCAGGGCCGGGGGACTGCACGCTGTACTGTTTTGTATTGTCCCGGCCCTGCCTCTTAGTAACGTCACTGCAGCATGTGATGTGGACCAGAGACCGCCCACTTTCTCCTGGCAATAGTGAATTCATAACAGCGCCGTTCATCCCTGTCCCTGTGATCCCTCTTCCTGCTCTGCGACTCTGCTACCTGCCTAGCGCGGTCAAGACAGTGAGGCAAGCATTATAAAGTAAGTTAAATTAAAGCACATACAGTAAAACACTACCACTGTGGTGAACTATAACTCCCAGCATGTCCTAGACGCTGCAGGACATGCTGGGTGTTGTAGTTCTCAGGGAAACTACATGACATACCGGTAAATGTGGGGTGAACTATAATTTCCAGCATGCCGTAGAAGCTGAAGACATGCTGGGAGTTATAGTTCTCCACAGGGAACCAACATGACATAAATGTGGGGTGAACTGTAACTCCCAGCATGCCATAGAAGCAGCAGGACATGCTAGTAGTTACAGTTCTCAGGGTAACTACGGTACTTGACATAGATGGTACCGATGGGCTATTAAAGAGGACATAACGTACATAGCTGAAGTCACACAGCCAGTACCTGGTACACGCTGCCTGTGGATCGTGCAACATGTATTAGGTGCTGGCTGTATGACTTCAGCCTTGTTTGTTTTTCAGCATTTCAAAGTAAAACATACAGTACTTTAAGGCCGGTTTCACAAGTCCAGATATTTCTGGTACCAGAAAAACCAGTACCAGAGATATCCGTGTCCACCTGTGTGGCAACCGTGTGCCACATCAGGATCATACGTCCCGATGCCTGGGAATCAGTGTACATTTAGCGCTGTTCCCAAGTGCAGGGTGCTGATCACTGCCCTCATCATGGTTCCCTGCCGGCGCTGTGATCAGCACCAGCAGGGACAATGATGTGGGTAGTAGTGTCTGCTCCCGCAGTGTCCCTGTGTAAAAATAAAAAATCCATATACCGTTTTCACCTGTCCTAAGTGTTCCCCGCTGTAATCCATGAGACCGCTCAGCAGAGGAGTCGGGGAGAATGACTCCTGCAGGAGCCATTCTTCCCGGAAGACTCCCTCACTGCTGCTGCTCTCTAGTATGGTGGCCTACATTTATCACATACCCCCAGACCTGAGAGCAGATAAGGTGGAGGTGTTGGTCTGCTCCTTTCAACAAAATTTACTTTTCAGGTTATCCATCCAGTACCCTCACTTATATTGCCTTTTGAGGTCCACACTGTCAGACTTTTCCAGCCATTCACTCTGCGAGTGGTGGTTGTGAATTGCCCTCCACGCTCCTCCCATCAATTCCTCGATCACTTTGCCACCAGGCTTCCACATTTTCTATACTGTGACATCCCCACTCTCACTATGGGGGACCTTATTGATGATCCTATCTCCCCATCTGCCGCTCATCTTTGATCACTCACCTCATCTCTCGGCCTTTCTCAGCTTACTAACTCTCCTACACATGAAGAAGGGAATACGCTGGAACTTATCTCCTCCCAGCTCTGCTCAGTGCATGATTTTAATAACTCCCATTTCCCTCTCTCTGACCACAAGCTTCTTTCATTCTCTATAAAGAACTGTCACCCCGCTCAGGACACCACCACTTACCACTCTTATAGGAATATACGTGTCATCAATAACCAGAAGCTTATGAAGAATTTGCAGTCATCATTGGCCCCAATCTCCTCCCTCTCATGTTCTGACTCTACTCTGAAACATTATAATGAAACACTGCAAAGTGGTCTGGATGAAGCTGCACCTCCTACAAATAGAATAAATTGGCACAGGCAGTGGAAACTCTGACACACGCTGCAAACATATTTTCTCTAGCAGTGCTCCGGGTGTGCCGAATTTATGTGGAGAAAATCCAATCTGGTCCAAGATTTCATCCATTATAAATTTATGCTTAAAACATACAAGTATGCCCTTCACCTCTCAAAACAAGCTTACTTAAACACCCTCATCACTCTTTGACACTTTTCAATCCCTCCTCAGTCCAAGAGTTCAGGATCCAACAACCAATCTCAGCGCTGATGATCTGGCCAATTATTTCAAAGAAAAAATTGACTAAATCCGACAGGAAATTTTCTCCCAATCTCTTAATATCATGCATTCCCTTTCCTCCTGTACTTCATCTAGCTCACTTTCTGTCACTGGTCACGGAACTGGTCACGGAAGAAGTTACCCGATTCCTCACACCTTCTTGCCCTACTACCTGGCACCAGCACCAGTGACCCTATTCCCCCACATCTCCTACAGTCCCTTTCCTCTGCTGTCACCACTCACCTAACTAAAATATTTAACCTCTCTCTCTCATCTGGTATCTTTCCCTCCTTCTTCAAACATGCTAGCATACACCCATTACTTAAAAAAACATCCCTCTATCAGAACTGCGCTGCTAACTACTGACCTTTCTCTAATCTCCCCTTCATTTCTAAACTTCGGAACTTTTGGTACACTCCCATCTCTAATCCGCTATCTCTCAAATAATGCTCTTGTTGACCCTTTACAATCCTGTTTCCGCTCTTTACACTCTACTGAAACTACCCTTACTAAAGTTTCTAATGATTTACTAACAGCTAAATCTAATAGTCACTACTTCCTGATGAGTCTCCTGGATTTCTCTGCAGCATTTGACACTGTGGATCACCGCTCCTCCACACTATGCTCTGCTCTATCGGGCTAAAGTATACTGCTCTATCTCTTGTTTCTCCTCCTACTTCTCTGTCTGCTCCTTCACTGTATCTTTTGCTGGCTCCTCTTCCTCTCCTATTCCCCTTACTGTCAGGGTTCCTCAGGGTTCAGTTTTAGTTTCCCTCCTCTTCTCCCTATATACTGCCCCTATTAGAAAAACGGAAGTAGATTTGGTTTTCAGTACCATCTATATGCTGATGACACTCAATTATACACATCATCATCTGACATCACCCCTGCATTACAACTGCATCTCTCTACTAAGCAGTCTCCCTCTTACTAAACTCTCCTCTGTCCAATCTGTCCTGAATACAGCAGCCAGGATCAAATTCCTCTTCAACCGCTACATCGATGCCTCTACCCTGTGCCAGTCATTGCATTAGTTGCCCATCTGCTACAGAGTACAATATAAATGTTTCGCCCTGCAAAGACAGGTGTCACAAATATCTGTGAACTCTGATGGTGTGAGAAGCCAGCTCTTCAGCCATTTTTACACACACACATATAATTAGTGTAAGGACTATTGTGAAGTCTGGTGGGTAGCAGCCCCTGCAGGAGAACTACTAAGCTAAGGAGAAGCAACCCTGCTCCCCTGGGATTGAGTGGTGCTGGAGATCAAGGAGGCCAGCCAGGGCCTTTGCTGTGGTCTTTGTTGGAACAATAGTGAAATCTGTGCAGCCGCATGGGACATAGTGTCATGCACGGTTCAAAAAGTGCCCAACTGCCCGATGACGTACATTAGGGATCAGACGAGGGATGTCTATGGAGGATCCTTAGTTGTCAGCAGTGGAAAGAGAGCTGAGATATTTTCCTGTAAGTCTGAGGTGCCATGGATGCCGAGGTCCAGGCTGAGAGGAAACATTTTAGTGCACGTATAGTGCTATATGCAGCATGAGTGAGAAGAGCTGCTACACATTGCCGTAAAGAGCTGGGTTCATCACACCATGAGGGGCTGTTGGCTCAGTATAATGAATAACTGTGGAGAGTTGTAATCAACATCATCATCAACTGCTTCAGTAAAAGTGAGTTACATACAGAATGGCTTGTGCACGCCACTGTCATTCTGTAGGCAGCAGGCTGAAAGGAACCTGTGGTCTATAGAACAGAGAGTGGTATGGTATGAAAAACTATGGCTCCCTGCTTTTTAGCAGGGGTTAGCTGTATTAGCTCCTATGCACACCAATACAATTAAGAGTGGAGGTCACTCCGGGTGGGCCTCACCATGTAAGTGAGCTAGGGATGATAATCCACATGGAGTTTACACTACTGGCTTTTAAACAATGCCATGAATTTCATTCATATTTAGAAAAGGTGTCTGTAATATATATATATTTTTAGCATTTTCTTTATTCCAATAGAGAAAAATAGGGAAAATAACCCAAAAAGCACAATACCAAAGGGCTAGAACCAAAGTAATGAAATATATACATACATATTGCATTCTCAATGCTTCAGCATGTTACTGGAACCCTGTTTGCTGTGTGTGCCTGACTATATCTTTAGTCATTAGCAGCCTTTCAACCCGGTTGCCAGGTCATTTGCTGTAACCAGGGCTGGGACTGTGGAGGGAATGGATTACTGCTGTAGTCATTGCCATGGCCTTAACTGAGGAATCTATCACCAGTATTTAATGTGCCTTGAAGGGAAAATCTTAGTGCATACAGCAATAGCTGGAAATGTTTACAAATGAATTATGTGCTTTAAGAAGCAGCTTATACCCTCATGAGATCTCCAAAGGGCAAACTGGTACAACTGCACATGAAAGCAGAAGGACAACGGGGCAGAGATGCTGCTTGCTGATGTAGATACATTTATCAAATATAAAAATAATTGTAGCACAGAGATATTGAACTAGCTGGGGACATTTAGAGAAAAGGGGGGGCACATGACATAAAGGTGGCAAGAGCATTACACTATTATATTAATTTATTCCAATCTCTCATTAGTTTATTATAGAAATTATCAATGTATAACAAAACCAATATACATAAAAAAACTATATACACTGCTCAAAAAATAAAGGGAACACTCAAATAACACATCCTAGATCTGAATGAATGAAATATTCTCATTGAATACTTTGTTCTGTACAAAGTTGAATGTGCTGACAACAAAATCACAAAAAATCATCAATGGAAATCAAATGTATTAACCAATGGAGGCCTGGATTTGGAGTCACCCCCAAAATTAAAGTGGAAAAACACACTACAGGCTGATCCAACTTTGATGAAATGTTCTTAAAACAAGTCAAAATGAGGCTCAGTATTGTGTGTGGCCTCCACGTGCCTGTATGACCTCCCTACAACTCCTGGGCATGCTCCTGATGAGGTTGCTGATGGTCTCCTGTGGGATCTCCTCCCAGACCTGGACTAAAGCATCCTCCAACTCCTGGATAGTCTGTGGTGCAACGTGAAGTTGGTGGATGGAGCGAGACATGATGTCCCAGATGTGCTCAATCGGATTCAGGTCTGGGGAACGGGCGGGTCAGTCCATAGCTTCAATGCCTTCATCTTGCAGGAACTGCTGACACACTCCAGCCACATGAGGTCTGGCATTGTCCTGTATTAGGAGGAACCCATGGCAAACCTCACCATGATATGGTCTCACAAGGGGTCTGAGGATCTCATCTTTGCACCTAATGGCAGTCAGGCTACCCCTGGCGAGCACATGGAGGGCTGTGCGGCCCTCCAAAGAAATGCCACCTTACACCATTACTGACCCACTGCCAAACCGGTCATGCTGAAGGAAGGCAGCAGATCGCTCTCCACGGCATCTCCAAACTCTGTTACATCTGTCACATGTGCTCAGTGTGAACCTGCTTTCATCTGTGAAGAGCACAGGGTGCCAGTGGTGACTTTGCCAATCCTGGTGTTCTGTGGCAAATGCCAAGCGTCCTGCACGGTGTTGGGCTGTGAGCACAACCCCCATCTGTGGACGTCGGGCCCTCTTACCACCCTCATGGAGTCGGTTTCTAACCGTTTGTGCAGACACATGCACATTTGTGGCCTGCTGGAGGTCATTTTGCAGGGCTCTGGCAGTGCTCCTCCTGTTCCTCCTTGCACAAAGGCGGAGGTAGCCATCCTGCTGCTGGGTTGTTGCCCTCCTACGGCCCCCTCCATGTCTCTTGGTGTACTGGCCTGTCTCCTGGTAGCGCCTCCAGCCTCTGGACACTACGTTGACAGACACAGCTACCCTTCTTGCCATAGCTCGCATTGATGTGCCATCCTGGATGAGCTGCACTACCTGAGCAACTTCTGTGGGTTGTAGAGTCCGTCTCATGCTACCACGAGTGTGAAAGCACAACAAACATTCAAAAGTGACCAAAACATCAGCCAGAAAGCATTGGTACTGAGATGTGGTCTGTGGTCCCCACCTGCAGAACCACTCCTTTATTGCTGGTGTCTTGATAATTGCCAATAATTTCCATCTATTGTCTATTCCATTTGCACAACAGCATGTGAAATTGATTGTCAATCAGTGTTGCTTCCTAAGTGGACAGTTTGATTTCACAGAAGTTTGATGTACTTGGAGTTATATTATGTTGTTTAAGTGTTCCCTTTATTTTTTTGAGCAGTGTATATATATGTAGCTCCATGTTAAAACTACCAAGCTGGAAAATTAATTTGCTCTGACAGTGATACAGTTATATGAAAAAGCTTGGGCACCCCTATTAATCTTAAGCTTAGTGTTTTATAAAAATTGGTGTTTTTGCAACAGCTATTTCAGTTTGATATATGCAATAACTGTTGGACACAGTAATGTTTCTGCCTTGAAATGAGGTTTATTGAACTAACAGAAAATGTGCAATCTGCATTCAAACAAAATTTGACAGGTGCATAAGTATGGGCACCTCACCAGAAAAGTGACATTAATATTTAGTAGATCCTCCTTTTGCAAAAATAACAGCCTCTAGTCACTTCCTGTAGCTTTTAATGAGTTCCTGGATCCTGGATGAAGGTATTTTTGACGATTTCTCTTTACAAAACATTTCCAGTTCAGTTAAGTTTGATGGTCGCCGAGCATGGACAGCCCTCTTCAAATGATCCCACAGATGTTCAATGATATTCAGGTCTGGGGACTGGGATGGCCATTCCAGAACATTGTAATTGTTCCTCTGCATGAATGCCTGAGTAGATTTGGAGCAGTGTTTTGGATCATTGTCTTGCTGAAAGATCCATCCCCTGCGTAACTTCAACTTTATCACTGATTCTTCAACATTATTGTCAAGAATCTGCTGATACTGAGTGGAATCCATGCGTCCCTCAACTTTAACAAGATTCCCGGTGCCGGCATTGGCCACACAGCCCCAAAGCATGATGGAACCTCCACCAAATTTTACTGTGGGCAGCAAGTGTTTTTCTTGGAATGCTGTGTTTTTTTGCCGCCATGCATAACGCCTTTTTGTATGACCAAACAACTCAATCTTGGTTTCATCAGTCCACAGGACCTTCTTCCAAAAAGAAATTGGCTTCTCCAAATGTGCTTTTGCATACCTCAGCCGACTCTGTTTATGGCGTGCTTGCAGGAACGGCTTCTTTCGCATCACTCTCCCGTTGTATAGTTGACCGATGCACAGTGACACCATCTGCAGCAAGGTGATGCTGCGGCTCTCTGGAGGTGGTCTGAGGATTGTCCTTGACTGATCTCACCATTCTTCTTCTCTGCCTTTCTGATGTTTTTCTTGGCCTGCCACTTCTGGCCTTAACAAGAACTGTCCCTGTGTTCTTCCATTTCCTTACTATGTTCCTCACAGTGGAAACTGACAGGTTAAATCTCTGAGACAGCTTTTTGTATCCTTCCCCTGAACAACTATGTTGAATAATCTTTGTTTTCAGATCATTTGACAGTTGTTTTGAGGAGCCCATGATGCCACTCTTCAGAGGAGATTCAAACAGGAGAACAACTTGCAAGTTTTTCTCATGATTGCATACACCTGGCTATGAAGTTCAAAGCTCAATGAGGTTACAAAACCAAAAAAAGTGCTTTAGTAAGTCAGTAAAAAGTAGGTAGGAGTATTTAAAACAAGAAAATGATAAGGGTGCCCATACTTATGCACCTGTCAAATTTTGTTTGAATACAGATTACACATTTTGTGTTAGTACAATAAACCTCATTTCAAGGCAGAAACATTACTGTGTCCAACAGTTATTACATATATGAAACTGAAATAGCTGTTGCAAAAACACCAATTTTTATAAAACATTAAGCTTAAGATTAATAGGGGTGCCCAAACTTTTTCATATAACTGTATATATTACAATACAGCACAGATTAGCTAAAAAAACAACAACCTCTTTAATACTGATTGTTCCAGCGAATATTTCCCTTTGCATTATCAATTGATTCACAGTATAGCTCTATTAGACATTCTAAATATAGACACATTGTACCAAAGGCAAGAGGCAGAATCTGTTGGCATGTATCCTTTGTAATACAGTATATCCATGATAGTTAAAAAAAAAAAGATTTTTCAGATTGAAATAAACAAATCGTTAAATGACATGGTTTTGTAGCATTTTTCAAATATCTTCAAAATTATGGCCATTTGAGAATTTACAGTTTAGAAAGTAAAAGACTTAGATGCAAAATATTGAAAAAAATTGTTTGGCAATTGGAGTCTGCAGTTAGTTTTACTCCCAGATAAAAGAAAAAATGGAGTTAAAAGTGAATTGTTTTAGAATGATTTGCTCTGGGAATCACATTAGTGTAAAGCTAGAGGCAAGAGAAAATCAAGGTTGTTAGTTCAGTTCAGTGTTTAGAAGCAACTAAAATGCCATTTGAAATGGAGCCGCCATGAAGCCATAGAGGTCCAAAAGTACAAAATAGCTTACATGTTGTATTAAAGCTAAAGTAAAAGCTTTAAAAAGCCAAAAAAAACAATGCGGTCTCACTCACATGGAGTCATTTTGGGTAATTTTAAAATGCTTTTTAAAGTAAGTTTTTTTTCATATTTAGCAAATGTTTCATAGGTCTTTTTATTGCTGTTTTGTTTTTGTGGTTTGTTTTTTTATTTACCTTTTTATCTTTATGCTATTTTTTCTGGTGACTTGGGGTCCAAAAGAAAATCTTATGGAAATAATAATATTAATAATAATAATTTTATTTATATAGCGCCAACATATTCCGCAGCACTTTACAATTACACGGGGACATATACAGACAATAAATACATTACAGATAGTTCAACAATTACAGGAGGATTGAGGGCCCTGCTCGTAAGCTTACAATCTATACGAAAAAAAAAACCTGCCCAAAACATGATATATTTTGAAAAAACCCTAATAACTCTAAAAAAGTCACACCCAAAAAACAAAGTAAAGCACTTTTATATAGTGTTTTATATGGGACTGTAGACTTTATAGTAATACCTAGTGACATAAAAATGGCAAACAAAACTTCCTATAAAAAATGCTGTGTGTGAATCTCGGCTAAAGCTCATTATAAACTTTGATAACTGATTCCTCACGATATCATTACAACAAATCATCTCAGGGGAACTGAATTGTTATGTGTCTGAATGGAGGCAGACTAAGCGACCGTATGACACATCTGGTACCATTCATTTGAGGGCAAACACAATAGACGATTGAAAAACAAGCTTGATCCTCATTTACTTCAAGACAGGATGGACAGCTGGACTTGCCAGAGACCATGAACATTAAACTGTCAGAAAAACTGGGACCAATTTTTTAGAATTTGCCAGCAGAAGAACATATAAATAATATCATCTATACAAATGAGAAACTTGATACCAGAATTGTCACATACAGTTATATGAAAAAGTTTGGGCACCCCTATTAATCTTAAGCTTAATGTTTTATAAAAATTGGTGTTTTTGCAACAGCTATTTCAGTTTCATATATGTAATAACTGTTGGACACAGTAATGTTTCTGCCTTGAAATGAGGTTTATTGTACTAACACAAAATGTGTAATCTGCATTCAAACAAAATTTGACAGGTGCATAAGTATGGGCACCCTTATCATTTTCTTGTTTTAAATACTCCTACCTACTTTTTACTGACTTACTAAAGCACTTTTTTTGGTTTTGTAACCTCATTGAGCTTTGAACTTCATAGCCAGCTGTATGCAATCATGAGAAAAACTTGCAAGTTGTTCTCCTGTTTGAATCTCCTCTGAAGAGTGGCATCATGGGCTCCTCAAAACAACTGTCAAATGATCTGAAAACAAAGATTATTCAACATAGTTGTTCAGGGGAAGGATACAAAAAGCTGTCTCAGAGATTTAACCTGTCAGTTTCCACTGTGAGGAACATAGTAAGGAAATGGAAGAACACAGGGACAGTTCTTGTTAAGGCCAGAAGTGGCAGGCCAAGAAAAACATCAGAAAGGCAGAGAAGAAGAATGGTGAGATCAGTCAAGGACAATCCTCAGACCACCTCCAGAGAGCCGCAGCATCAACTTGCTGCAGATGGTGTCACTGTGCATCGGTCAACTATACAACGGGAGAGTGATGCGAAAGAAGCCGTTTCTGCAAGCACGCCACAAACAGAGTCGGCTGAGGTATGCAAAAGCACATTTGGAGAAGCCAATTTCTTTTTGGAAGAAAGTCCTGTGGACTGATGAAACCAAGATTGAGTTGTTTGGTCATACAAAAAGGCGTTATGCATGGCGGCAAAAAAACACAGCATTCCAAGAAAAACACTTGCTACCCACAGTAAAATTTGGTGGAGGTTCCATCATGCTTTGGGGCTGTGTGGCCAATGCCGGCACCGGGAATCTTGTTAAAGTTGAGGGACGCATGGATTCCACTCAGTATCAGCAGATTCTTGACAATAATGTTCAAGAATCAGTGACAAAGTTGAAGTTACGCAGGGGATGGATCTTTCAGCAAGACAATGATCCAAAACACCGCTCCAAATCTACTCAGGCATTCATGCAGAGGAACAATTACAATGTTCTGGAATGGCCATCCCAGTCCCCAGACCTGAATATCATTGAACATCTGTGGGATCATTTGAAGAGGGCTGTCCATGCTCGGCGACCATCAAACTTAACTGAACTGGAATTGTTTTGTAAAGAGGAATGGTCAAAAATACCTTCATCCAGGATCCAGGAAATCATTAAAAGCTACAGGAAGCGACTAGAGGCTGTTATTTTTGCAAAAGGAGGATCTACTAAATATTAATGTCACTTTTCTGGTGAGGTGCCCATACTTATGCACCTGTCAAATTTTGTTTGAATGCAGATTGCACATTTTCTGTTAGTACAGTAAACTTCATTTCAAGGCAGAAACATTACTGTGTCCAACAGTTATTACATATGTCAAACTGAAATAGCTGTTGCAAAAACACCAATTTTTATAAAACATTAAGCTTAAGATTAATAGGGGTGCCCAAACTTTTTCATATAACTGTAACACCCCTATACATTTTGTTTTTTTATTTCTAACTTTCTCTCCTCCTGAATTTCACTTCATTCTCTGCACCCAGTTTGTTTATATCTGGCTCTACCAGACCAGGCAGCTTTCTGGGCTTTTTTTCTAATCTCACAGCCAGATACCACCTCTGCCTGGCCACTGCACAATCATTAGCTGTTAGTATCTGCCCCATCTCTGTCATTCATACCAGCATTGGAAGTGACAGAGAAGCAATCCTGTGCCCTCATCTTTAGTGTAGTGATCTACCTCACATCACATCCACAGTGGTGATAAAGCAGTCACATGTCCCCCACATAACCCCTGACATAGGAAAACTCTGACGTGGAAAGTCTATAGTCATGTGTATGTGCAAGAGTGTAAGTATATATGTATGTGTGTGTATCTACAGTATGAGTATATACAGGTGCTTCTCACAAAATTAGAATATCATCAAAAAGTTTATTTCAGTTCTTCAATACAAAAAGTGAAACTCATATATCATATAGAGTCATTACACACAGAGTGATCTATTTCAAGTGTTTATTTCAGTTAATGTTGATGATTATGGCTTACAGCCAGTGAAAACACAAAAGTCATTATCTCAGTAAATTAGAATGCTTTATAACAACAGCTTGAAAAATGATTTTAAAATCCGAAATGTTGGCCTACTGAAATGTATGTTCAGTAAATGCACTCAATACTTGGTCGGGGCTCCTTTTGCATCAATTACTGCATCAATGCAGCGTGGCATGCAGGCGATTAGCCTGTGGGACTGCTGAGGTGTTATGGAAGCCCAGGATGCTCGTCTGCATTGTTGGGTTTCGTGTCTCTCATCTTACTCTTGACAGTACCCCATAGATTCTCTATGGGGTTAAGGTCAGACGAGTTTGCTGGCCAATCAAGCACAGTGATACTATTGTTTGTAAACCAGGTATTGGTACTTTTGGCAATGTGGACAGGTGCCAAGTCCGGCTGGAGAATGACATTTCCATCTCCAAAAAGCTTGTCGGCAGAGGGAAGCATGAAGTGCTCTAAAATTTCCTGGTAGACGGCTGCACTGACTTTGGTCTTGATAAAACACAGTGGACCTACACCAGCAGATGACATGGCTCCCCAAACCATCACTGATTATGGAAACTTCACACTAGACCTCAAGTGGCTTGGATTGTGTGCCTCTCCACTCTTCCTCCAGACTCTGGGACCTTGATTTCCAAATGAAATGTAAAATTTACTTTCATCTGAAAAAGAAACCTTGGACCACTGAGCAACAGTCCAGGTCTTTTTCTCCTTGGCCCAGGTAAGAAACTTCTGGCATTGTCTATTGGTCATGAGTAGCTTGACACAAGGAATTCCACACTTGCAGCCCATGTCCTGAATACCTCTGTGTGTGGTGGCTCTTGAAGCAATGACTCCAGGAGTCCATTCCTTGTGAATATCCCCCAAAATTTTGAATGGCCTTTTCTTAACAATCCTTTCAAGGCTGCGGTTATCCCGGTTTCTTGTGCACCTTTTTCTACCACACTTTTTCCTTCCACTCAACTTTCCATTAATATGCTTGGATACAGCACTCTGTGAACAGCCAGCTTCTTTAGCAATAATTGGAAAGAAGTAAAATCGGTCTTTGGTGCGCTAAATTGATCACTGAGAGACAGTATTTAGGGCTAAAAAACATTTAATACGCCCTCTCCACAATGCGTTTCGATAGCCAAACTATCTTCATCAGGTAGTAGAGGGATATGAGCAAAAGAAAATCATTTATATTGAAGGATTCACAATGATTGGTTGACAAACTAATTAGTTAATCATGGGTTCTAAGAACACTTCATGTGCCAGTGTACAGATGCTTCTCATGTCAGCACAGGGAAAACAAGTACATGAATTCACAGAATTAGGGAAAAGTTAGATAAGCAATGGAATATAGCAAAACATATTACTGAAGGATATTGAAAATATAAAAAATGACAAGATGCAATATTAAGAATACAACAATAAAATGTGACATATCCAGAGTATAACAATAATAATGAAGAGGAGGAAAAACAGATAGGGTGAAATCGCCCATGAACCTGGGAAGAAAGGGGGGTCCCTAAGAGCTGACCACATTTTCAAAGGCCAAATTCAGACCTTCAGGGGCTAATGTGCCTAATCTGAAAATCCCCAAAACTCTCCTTATTAATTAAACTAGCCAACCGATCCGGAACAGTATCTGGTACATGATCGATGATAGTGAGCCTCATAAATGTTGGATCCTTTTGATGGTAAATACTGAAATGTTTGGATACACTATGTAATTGATTTGTATATTATATCTATGTTTATTAAGGCTTGCATGCATAGTTTGCATCATCCGCCCCACATATTGGAGGTCACATGTACATTCTAATAAGTAAATTACATGTATTGATTGACAATTCACATCATGTTTGATGGAAAAAATATTCTCTGCAGACCTGATAGTAGCTCCAATAGATGCATAATGATAAAAGTAATAACTTAGGAATCTTCAATTTGTCAGATCACAATTTAACTAAAGATGAAGCCCTACTACTTGAACAGGGTTTATCCTTTAGCCCTAACTCTCCAACCAATGTTTTCTCCCTTTATCTTGATCTTAATGATTTTTTTAGAAAACTCACTATACAACGACATTTTGTATTGGAAGAGAGGAGAAAAAAGTTCACCACTCCATCCCCACAAAACCCTCCTCATTCACTCATTCAGGTAATCCAGATATTGAACCCGTACATGTAGATGTATCTGGACATTCGACCCATTACATCATAAAGGTTCCCATATTGAAACATTCCAACAACTCATTCTAAAAGACATTCGGTCTTTTGAGCATTTGAAAATTAGGGACAATTTGAGCCCCAGAGAGAGACAAGCTGTCACTTCACTTAGGGACAATCAGAATATTATTATCAAGAGTGCGGACAAAGGGGTTTGATTTAATTCTGATGAATACAGGTTGGTATCTTGGGGAGGAATGAAGGATCTTGGATGATCAGGATTATTATAAAATGTTGCCTCACGACCCCTCAGTTTCTATTTTCCTGAGATAAAAAGAACTTGTGAAAACAGCATATGCCAATGGCCTCATAAGCAAAAAACAGAAGAAGTTCCTGGATATAACACAATTCAGGGTCCCCTTCTTTTATTTCCTTCCCAAGATACATAAAAGCCCTACCGGCCATCCAATAATCTCGGGAATTGGTTCCATCACCAGTAATCTTTCCCATTACGTTGACCTTTTCCTTCAAAATTATGTTCTCAAACTTGACTCGTATCTAAGAGACTCTTCTCAATTGATCAAACTTTTAAGTAGTCTCCCCCCCATAAACAATTGTCTTATCCTGACTCTTGATGTCAGTGCCCTGTATAGTAACATATACCATGATTTGGGGTTAAAAGCAGTTGATCACTATTTGATGACAGATAATATTCCAATAAAACAAAAGAATTTCCTCAAGACGTCTATCATGTTCATATTGAACACTAATGTGTTCACATTTGAAGGGTTAGTCTACCGTCAGTTGAGGGGTTGTGCAATGGGGACGAGATTCGCCCCGAGTTATGCCAATTTGTTTATGGGGGTATTTGAGTCTGTCTTCATCGCACAGTCCCCTATGGCTGCGAACCATGTAGTCTTTTATCGTCGTTATATAGATGATCTATTCTTCCTGTGGAGGGGTACAAGCGAGAGTGCACTTAAATTTGTTGATGAGCTTAATTCCAACTCGTGGGGCCTATCCTTTACAGTAACCATTTCTGAAACTGCCCTCCAATTTCGGGATCTAATGGTACAGTTTGACACCATGGGAAAACTGTTCACGTCAACTTTTTTCAAACCGATGGATGTAAACAGTTATCTGAGGTTTGATAGTGGACATCTCCCAAAATGGATCACCAATATCCCTTATGGACAATATTGGAGGGTCCGAAAGAATTGTACTAGAGATGAGATCAAAAATATTGAGGAAACTGTTTTATACAGAAAGGCTACCCTAAAAAACTGCTAAATGATGCGTTCTCAAAAAAGAGGAGTATAACCCAGCAATAATTTGCAACAAATATTCAATGCTTTATTAAATATAAAACACAGAAAAGGTAAAAATAAAGTCCAGACATAGAGGTAGTGTCAGATGGTAAAGTGCTTCCAGGTAGGATACATATAGTAATGCATTCACAACAATTCCGTTAAACGGCAAAATTGCACATTGCCTACAAAATAGCCTAGCTGTAAATATTTATGTTACAAAAAGAGTCAATGAAAAAGGGGCGGAAATCACAGAATTACCATGAATCCCCCAAACATAATAGGAATCATAACCTCACTAAGTGCTATATGGAGGGAGAATGAAGAAAAGACATGACAGTGTAAGTATTCATGGCATGTAGCCTATATGTATCTCCATGCAGCCATAACATATAACAAAGAAGGAGATAATTACCTACCGAGGGAGCACGGCAAGGAGTATGGGAGTGGTGAAGGTGATAGCCCGACGCATTTTTCGCGGCGTCCCAAGCCGCTTTCTCAAGGGCAGAAAGTATGACCTGATAGTGAACTGAGGTCTATATATATCTCTTCCCATGGTGCCTGTGGATTTAATCAGCTGGCCGGCGCGGCACGCTCCCGGAAGTGGCCAGCTAAGCTGGGGGCGTGCTGCACAGACCATGTGATATGGGACCAATGACGCCAGACGCGGCGCATGTACGCAGCGAAAGGAGCACGCCGCGCGCGTGCCTCAGCCGTGAAGCCGCCAACTGCGCACGCGCAGGAATGGTAGACGGCCAGGCGCGCACGAGCACAGCATATCGGAACCTAACAGGTAAACCACAATGAAAACTAATTATCGTGTTGGAGATTGGGATAGAGAGAAAGAGCAACTAATACAAAAGAGGGGAACATGGCGGTCACAGATAGGGAAAGGAGAGGCCAATCCAGTCATAATAATCATATGTCCCATCTAGACCGCTGATCCAGTGTAGATATCCACATCTCATTATTCTCCAAACATAGACAGGGGTCACAAGAGCTTCACAGGTGTATACTAACAAAAGAAAAAAAGGAAAGAAACAATAATCATAATAATAATAATAATATTAAAACCACATAAAAACTGAGTCCTCCTTGAAATCACCTCCCTCACATGTAATAAATACAAAAGTGTAGGGATGGAGATGTGCCGGGCTAGCTACTACTACAGGAATGGAGAGAAACTTAGGGACTCATTAAGGCCATTAGGTGCTACTGTATTCAAATGCATGATCCATTGTGACTCCTTCTGGGCAAGTATCTTCCTGACATTGCCCCCCCCCAGATCCCCATGTGTACCACATCAATAGCATGCACCATAAAGGAGCGAGTATTACAGTCATATTTGGCTCTAAAATGGCGGGGTATAGTTTTAAGTAGGGTTGGATCATCTGCTGAACTGGCAGCTGCAATGTCCCTGACATGCTCGAGTATGCATACCCGCTGCTCACTAGATGTCAAGCCGACATAAATTAACGGGCAGCTGCATGTCTCATAATAGATGACATTAGATGTGCCACAGGTAATATGGTGTCTGAAATATCTTCCTGCCATCTGCCGAGCAAAAATTGATACAGCGTAGGACATTGGGGCATGCCACACATTGTCCGCATTTGAAATTAAACGCAATCGGACCACTTGAGCCAAATAGACGCGGTATCGGTGCTACATAGTGACTGTTAACAAGAATGTCTCCAAGGTTACGGCATCTCCTAGGTGTCATGGATGGAAAGTCCCTGAGGTGTCCCCTCAGGGCAGGCTCCGTCATCAAAATGTCCCAATGTTTATTGAGAATTGCTCTCATGTTATGCCACTCGTGGTTGTAGGCAGAGATGAACCGAATAGTATCCCCCCCCACCACTGAAATCTCCTTGCCCTATCATATCCCCTTCTGATGCATCTCTGGCTACAGCCACGTTGTGTGAAACGCTGTTTCAAGTCTTGTGCCTGACGTTCAAAGCTTTGTTCCGTGGAGCAGATCCGCCTCATTCTCAGGAAGAATGCATGCATGTGGACAATCATCTGTAATTTTACAGAATATTGTCCACTCTCTCGCTTTTGTCATTTCTGGCATTTTTTTGTTATTTGATTAATTTATCTGTGTTTTTCACAGCTTTTGCCATTACTAATATTGATTATAGAGCACGTGATAGCACTTGGCTCTCGTTACTTGATGACACTTTAAAAGACAACAGCGAGGTTGAGTCCGGGGGAGATAGAGATGTACAGGAGGCTGCGGCTAAGTTCAAAGAGCTCCTGAGGAAGCGTACTAAGGTTTGGTGGAACCATGCGTTCCTAGAGAAGTACCTACATTGGGAACTAATTCCTAGGGGACTTCGAGTCCAAGTGTTCCCCTCTTTCCCAATTTCCGACGAATTATTTAAATCTCATTGGGAGGAGTTATCGGACACCTGCTCCAAAGGATTTCTTACATTGTTGAGAGATATGTATGCTACCTCCTTACAGGAAATTGAATCTGAAATTGAGGGTCTCCAAATTATTCTTAAAAATGGACTGTCTAATGAGTCGCTAAAAAAGATGAATGAGGACATTGATGTTGAATTACAAAAATGGGCTCATGATATCCAAGTGAATAAAGCAAAGAAATTTCAGAGGGATATCTGAGACAAGCAGAACCGATGTGTTTATAGGTGGAGGGGCCAATCAGACCATTCTCGATCCAAATACCGTAATACATCAAATTCAAGATCGAGATCGAGGTCGATACAGTCTAATAAATCTCAAGAGGACACCCATTCCACTGCCTCAATGGGTTCTCACCTGACAACATCTAGTGTCCCAAATAAGATGCAGACCAGAGAGTCTAATAAAATGAAAGGACCAATTTGTGCTGGCCCTGCTGTCTCCTCTCAGGGCGGGTTCCAGGTAATCAATTTGTCTTCTCATATATTATCTAAGGCACAGGTCGAGATCCTGGGGAGGGGGCAGTCTTTCTCTCCCACTAACGCCTTTAATTATTTTTCAGCGATAAAGGACTTACAGCTCTTTTCCCGCAAACTAATTTTGAAGAAGTTGCACCACAGGGGTTCAGTGGTTTCAGATACTGTGGTTGCTGAGGAGGCGGCCCTGAGATGCTTGGAGGAACTGTCGGATGAACATAATAATCCTCCACGAGGTGGGTTCCCTCAAACAATTATGCCCAAATCCACAAGGTTCCCCCCTTATCCCTCTGCCCAGCAGTGGGTATTTTCACTAAACTCGTCACTGAAGATTTTTTTAAATTATCTACAAAACGCAGATTTGATAATTTAACTCAACAACATCGCCAGGCGTTACAGCAACTCCAAAAACTCAGTGACATAGTTATTAAGGGGACGGACAAGGGTGGCAATATTGTGATATGGCCTACTCAGAAATATGAACGTGAGGCATTCCGACCACTGAGGGACTCACATACATATATCAAATTACATATATCAAATTATCATCCTGTCCCTTGACCTCCTTCTTGGCAAAACTACAGGATATTTTGACACAGGCCCTTGAAAGTGCAATTATATCTAGAAAGGTGTTTGAGGGATTGACAGTTGCCTTCCCCAGGATCCCGACCTTTTACCTTTCACCTAAAATCCACAAGGACCCTGTCGACACTTCTGGAAGTCCGATCGTGTCTGGCATTGGGGGGCTCTGTGAGCCCATATCTGAAACCTTTGGTAGCAACTTTACCATCTTATGTGAAGGACACGACGGACGTCCTGACTAGGGTCGACGGTGTCATTGTGGACGAAGGAACTCTCTTGGTCACTGCCGACGTTGAGAGGCTCTATTCTAGTATTGATCACACAGATGGTCTGGATGTGGTCCGCCTCTTCCTGGGGGCCTCCGGCCTGGACAGCCCCATGTGTGAACTCATCCTTGAGCTGTTGGAGTTTGCCTGACCCACAATTTTTTTGTCTTCAAGGACCATTTTTATCTTCAAAAGCGTGGCACGGCCATGGGGGCAGCCTGCACTCCCTCCTACGCCAATCTCTTCCTGGGGAAGTGGGAGAGAGAGATTTTTGACGAGGAGGGCGTCCCGGCCACTAGCCATGTGCTGTGTTGGCTGAGATACATTGACGACATTCTGTTTTTGTGGCGGGGCTCGGTCCAGCAGCTCGAGGAGTTCATGGACTTTCTCAGCGTGAATCGGTATAATATAAAGTTGACCTATGTTTTTGACAGTAAAGGAGTGGACTTCTTGGACATCTCTCTGAGTGTTGACACCAACGGGAATATTCAGACGGATGTCTTTAGGAAGCCCACTGCTGTCAACTCACTAATTCATGCTAGGTTTGCTCACAGTCCAGCACCAGTTGGAGCTCTCCCGGTTGGACAGTTCCTGAGAATGAGACGGAACAAAGCTTTGAACGTCAGGCACAAGACTTGAAACAGCGTTTCACACAACGTGGCTGTAGCCAGAGATGCATCAGAAGGGGATATGATAGGGCAAGGAGGACCCCCCCGTATCTCCCTCCTCAGCCCTAAGATTTCAGAGGTGGCAGGGAGGATACTATTCAGTTCATCTCTGCCTACAACCACGAGTGGCATAACATGAGAGCAATTCTCAATAAACATTGGGACATTTTGATGATGGAGTCTGCCCTGAGGGGACACCTCAGGGACTTTCCATCCATGACACCTAGGAGATGCCGTAACCTTGGAGACATTCTTGTTAACAGTCACTATGTTTCACCGATACCACGTCTATTTGGCTCAAGTGGTCCGATTGTGTTTAATTTCAAATGCGGACATTGTGTGGCATGCCCCAATGGCCTACGTTGTATCAATTTTTGCTCGGCAGATGGCAGGAAGATATTTGACATCAAACACCACATTACCTGTGGCACATCTAATGTCATCTATTATGCAACCTGCAGCTGCCCGTTAGATTATGTCAGCTTGACATCTAGGGAGCTGTGGGTATGCATACGCGAGCATGTCAGGGACATTGCGGCTGCCAGTTCAGCAGATGATCCAACCCTACTTAAAACTATACCATGCCATTTTAGGGCCAAACATGACTGTAATACTCACTCCTTTATGGTGCGTGGTATTGATGTGGTACACATGGGGATCCGGGGGGGGCAATGTCAGGAAGACACTTGCCCAGAAGGAGTCACAATGGATCATGCTTTTGAATATACTAGCACCTAATGGCCTTAATGAGTCTCTAAGTTTCTCTCCATTACTGTAGTAGTAGCTAGCCCTGCACATCTCAATCCCTACACTTTTGTATTTATTACATGTGAGGGAGGTGATTTCAAGGAGGACTCAGTTTTTATGTGGTTTTAATATTATTATTATTATTTTTATTGTTTCTTTCCTTTCTTTCTTTTGTTAGTATACGAGAGGCGATCCAAAAGTAATGATAATCGGTTATTTCTATTGCACACAGAAATTAAAATAAAATGTTTTCTTCTCTCTTAGGTACCCACTAGTCCAGGAAAAAAAAATCACTTAAATAGGCCACGATTCCCGGGAGCTACATTCATTTGAATAGGAACTGCCGAGGAGTGAACATCAAAATGGAAAAAATCGAGCTCAAAGCTGTCATCAAATACCTCTGCTTGAAAAAAATGACTACCAAAGACATGCACAGTGACTTGGTGGAAACATTGGGGGACTCTTCTCCTCCATATTCCACAGTTGCACGCTGGGCCAAGGAATTTAAGCTGGGAAGAACATCGATGGAAGATGAACATCGTGAAGGACGCCCATCCACGTCCCTCAATGAAGAAAACGTGAAAAAAGTTGAAGAAGTTGTATTGGCCGATCGAAAAGTGACTATCAGGCATGTAGCTGAGGTCACAGGGATCTCATATGGCAGTATTCAAAGAATCCTTGCAAAAGAATTGCATATGAGAAAGGTCTCGGCGCGTTGGGAGCCAAAAATGTTAACCGACGAGCAAAAGAAGAAACGAGTTGACATTTCAATAGCAAATCTCGAAAAGTACCAAGCAGACAAGGAGAATTTTTTGTCACGTTTTTTGACCATGGACGAGACCTGGATCCACCACTTTGATCCCGAAATGAAACAACAATCAATGACATGGAAACGAGCCAACGAACTGACGCCGAAGAAATTCAAAGTGTCAAGCTCAGCAGGGAAGGTTATGGCGTCCGTTTTTTGGGACGCTGAAGGAATTATTATGGTGGACTATTTGGAGAAGGGAGCCATTATAACGGGCTCCTACTACGCAGAACAAATAAGAAGATTGCGGGAGGCTATCAAGGAGAAAAGGCGCGGCAAACTGCGGGCTGGAGTGCTGTTTCACCAAGATAACGCGCCGGCTGCAAAGCTGCAGTTGCCATGGCTACCATTCAAGAAGCGGGCTTTGAACTGGTGGAACACCCCCCCTATTCACCAGATCTAGCCCCCAGTGACTTCTTTCTCTTTCCTCGGCTCAAGGAACACCTCCGGGGCAAGAAATTTGATGACAATAGCGACGTGATAACCGCTGTTGGGGATTTTTTTGAGGGTCAAGATCAATAATTTTTTTCGAAGGGAATTCTAAGTTTAGAAAAGAGATGGACTAAATGTATAGACTTGTTAGGAGACTATGTAGAAAAATATTTTTTTTTACTATATTCATTGTGTTTAGTATTGATTATCATTACTTTTGGATCGCCCCTCGTACACCTGTGAAGCTCTTGTGACCCCTGTCTATGTTTGGAGAATAATGAGATGTGGATATCTACACTGGATCTGCGGTCTAGATGGGACATATGATTATTATGACAGGATGACGTGCTGCATATATATATACTCCATTTTTTATATTTATTTGATTTGCTTGATATTTTCTTATATGCAGTTGTCACTTTTTGGCCTCTCCTTTCCCTATCTGTGACCTCCATGTTCCCCTCTTCTGTATTAGTTGCTCTTTCTCTCTATCCCAATCTCCAACACGATAATTAGTTTTCATTGCGGTTTACCTGTTGGGTTCCGATATGCTGTGCGCGTGCGCGCGGTGGGGATCGCAGCGCGCATGGGCCTGGCCGTCTACATGCCGCTCTGCGCTTGCGTGGGATTACCATTCTCGCGCGTGAGTGGTTGGCGGCTTGACGGCTGGGGCGCGCGCGGTGTGCTCCTTTCACCGTGCGCATGCGCCGTGTCTGGTGTCATTGGTCCCATATCACGTGGTCTGTGCGGCACACCCCCAGCTTAGCCGGCCACCTCTGGGAGTGTGTCACGCCGGCCAGCAGATTAAACCCCCAGTCACCATGGGGAGACATATATATTGACCTCGGGTCACTATCAGGTCATACTTTCTGCCCTTGAGAAAGCGGCTTGGGACGCCGCGAAACGAGCGTCGGGCTATCACCTTCACCACTCCCATGCTCCCTGCTGTGCTCCCTCGGTAGGTAATTACCTCCTTCTTTGCTATATGTTATGGCTGCATGGAGATACATATAGGCTACATGCCATGAATACTTACACTGTCATGTCTTTTCTTCATTCTCCCTCCATATAGCACTTAGTGAGGTTATGATTCCCATTATGTTTGGGGGATTCATGGTAATTCTGTGATTTCCGCCCCTTTTTCATTGACTCTTTTTGTAACATAAATATTTACAGCTAGGCTATTTTTTAGGCAATGTGCAATTTTGCCGTTTCACAGAATTGTTGTGAATACACTACTATATTTAACCTACCTGGAAGCACTTTACCATCTGACACTACCTCTATGTCTGGACTTTATTTTTACCTTTTCTGTGTTTTATATTTAATAAAGCATTAAATATTTGTTGCAAATTATTGCCTGGTTATACTCCTCTTTTTTCATGTTATATTTCAGCATGCATGTGGACAATCATCTGTAATTTTACAGAATATTGTCCACTCTCTCTTTTTTGACAGTTATGGCATTTTTTTGTTATTTAAATGATGCTTTCTCCAGGACCAGAGTCCTAACTCAGGACATCTGTATTGACAGGATAGAATCATCTACGGGTAAAAATAAAGCGGTCTCGGAACTGGCTAGGAGGAGTATGGTCACCACGTTTAGTCAATCCAGAGTTACTGTTCAAAATATTCTGAATAAATTTTGGGTTATTTTGAAGGGGGATCCTATTTTAGGGCCATATATACCCAACAAACCAAGAATCATCTATAGAAAGAGTAAAAATCTACGAAATGTAATTGCACCAAGTAATACATCTTTGAAGTCAAAAATACAGTTATCACAGGGCAGTTCCCGTTTGCGTTGCCATTCCTGTAACACGCCAAAGTGTTTGTGTTGCAAAACCATCCAAAATGGTACCCAAAAGATGTTATCATCACAAACTACAGGAAAAAAAATTTCTATCAAACATGATGTGAATTGTCAATCAACACATGTAATTTACTTATTAGAATGTACATGTGACCTCCAATATGTGGGCCGGACGATACAAGCTATTCATGCACGCCTTATTAAACATAGATATAATATACAAATAGGTTATCAACTACATAGTGTATCCAAACATTTCAGTATTGTCCATCAAAAGGATCCAAAATTTATGAGGCTCACTATCATCGATCATATACCAGATACTGTTCCGGATCGGTTGGCTAGTTTAATTAATAAGGAGAGTTTTGGGATTATCAAATTAGGCACATTAGCCCCTGAAGGTCTGAATTTAGCCCTTGAAAATGTGGTCAGCTCTTAGGGACCCCCCTTTCTTCCCAGATTCTTGGGCGATTTCACCCTATCTGCTTTTCCTCCTCCTCATTATTATTGTTATACTCTGGATATGTCACATTTTATTGTTGTATTCTTAATATTGCATCTTGTCATTTTTTATATTTTCAATATCCTTCAGTAATATGTATTGCTATATTCCATTGCTTATCTATAAATTTTCCCTAATTCTGTGAATTCATGTGATTGTTTTCCCTGTGCTGACATGAGAAGCATCTGTACACTGGCACATGAAGGCTTCTTAGAACCCATGATTAACTAATTAGTTTGTCAACCAATCATTGTGAATCCTTCCCTATAAATGTTTTTCTTTTGCTCATATCCCTGTACCACCTGATGAAGATAGTTTGGCTATCGAAACGCATTGTGGAGAGGGCGTATTAACTGTTTTTTAGCCCTAAATACTGTCTCTCAGTGATCAATTTAACGCACCAAAGACCGCTTTTTCTTCTTTCCTATTATCCCCATTCCATCCCTGAGGGCTGGCGGCAGGAGCAGCTGTTGACCACTTTTTAATTGTCCATACAACTCCCCATTCAACTTTTTTGAGGACCTGCTGTGCTGGAGCTACCTTCCCTAACCTAAAAGGACCTGCGGTGACGCATCTCCAGCCTCCGGTCATGTGGTCCGCGATCAGGAATGCGGAATTAGCGGTGGCAGACGGCGGTCCGCAACACATGGTGGCAGCATCAGTCTCCAGCATGCGGTGAGAGTACCCATCTCCCAGACTCAAAGCAATCACCGGGGTTGTGCAGGGGTGCACAACTTCAACAGGTGAGTGGCCTTTTGGCCGTTCTCATTTTAATTTATCCCTCTGGTCCTTCACACAGCGTGCATTTTCTTTAAGCTTCTTTAGCAATGACCTTTTGTGGCTTACCCTCCTTGTGGAATGTGTCAATGACTGCCTTCTGGACATCTGTCAAGTCAGCAGTCTTCCCCATGATTGTGGAGCCTACGGAAACAGACCTTTTTAAGGGACCTTTTTAAACACGTAGGAAGCCTTTGCAGGTGTTTTTTGTTAATTATTCTAATTTACTGAGCTAATAACTTTTGTGTTTTTATTGGCTGTAAGCCATAATCATCAACAGAAAAAAAACACTTGAAATAAATCACTATGTTTGTAATGACTCTTTATAATATATGAGTTTCACTTTTTGTATTGAAGAACTGAAATAAATGTACTTTTTGATGATATTCTAATTTTGTGACAAGCACCTGTATATGCAGTCATGGCCAAAAGTGTTGGCACTCTTGAAATTGTTCCAAAAAATGAAGTATTTCTCTCAGAAAATTATTGCATTTACACGTTTTGTTATACACATGTTTATTTATTTTTTATTGGAAAAACACAAAAAAAACAAAAATAGGCAGGACAAACAACTTAATATTTGGTTCTACACTGAATAAATAACTGCAATCATTTGCTTCCTATAACCATTAACAAGCTGCTTACATCTCTCAACTGGTATTTTGGAGCATTCTTCTTTTGCAAACTGCTCCATGTCTCTTCTCTCATATTTGAAGGGTGCCTCCTCCCAACAGCAATTTTAAGATCTCTCCACAGGTGTTCAATTGGATTTAGATCCGGACTCCTTGCTGGTCACTTCAGAAGTCTCCAGGACTTTGTTTCCATCCATTTCTGGGTGCATCGTGAAATATGTTTGAGGCCACGGTCCTGCTGGAAGACCCATGACCTAGGATGCAAACCTAGCTTTCTGACACTGGGCACTAAAATGTGAACCAAAATCCTTTGGTAATCTTCAGATTTCATGATACCTTGCACACAGTCAAGGCACCCAGTGCCAGAGGCAGCAAAACAACCCCAAAACATCTTTGAACCTCCACCATATTTGACTGTAGATATTGTGTTCTTTTCTTTGTAGATCTCATCATAATTTCGGTAAACATTAGAAAAATGTGCTTTACCAAACAGCTTTATCTTGGTCTCATCTGTCCACAAGATGCTTTCACAGAAGGATTTTGGCTTACTCACATACATATTGGCAAACTGCAGTCTAGCTTTTTTATGTCTCTGTGTAAACAGTGGGGTCCTCCTGGGTCTCCTGACATAGTACTTCATTTCATTCAAATGTTGACGAATAGTTCGCACTGACACTGATGCACACTGAGCCTGCAGGTCAGCTTGAATTTCTTTGGAACTTGATTGGGACTACTTATTCACTATCTGGACTATCCTGTTTTGCAACCTTTATTCAATTTTTCTCTGCTGTCCACGTCCAGGGAGATTAGCTACAGTGCCATGGGTTGTAAACTTCTTGATTACGTTGCACAGTGTGAACAAAGGAACATCGAGATCCCTGGAGATGGACTTGTAACCTTGAGATTGTTGATATTTTTCAACAATTTTGGTTCTCAAGTCCTCAGACAGTTCTCTTCTCCTCTTTCTACTATCCATGCATAGATTGAGTCAACTTCTCCCCTTTTTCTCTGGTTTTAAGTGTGATTTTCATATTGCCCACACCTGTTACTTGCCACAGGTGAGTTTGAACGAGCATCACATGCTTGAAACAAAGTGGTTTACCCAATAGTTTTGGAAAGGTACCAACAATTTTGCCCTGCCAAATTTTGGGGTTTTGTGTGAAATTATGTCCAATTTGCTTTTTTTTCTCAGTTGTTTTGTGGTGCTCCAATACACACAAAGAAAATAAACATGTGTATAACAAAACATGTGTAATTGCAATAATTTTCTGGGAGAAATACTAACGGCCAACACTTTCGGCGATGACTGTATACAGTACCTCCCTCCACCACCTGTCCGGCTGCCACCTTACAATATATATATAGATAATAAATACATTGATAGATATATAGATAAATAAATGGCTTGAGGAAGGTTGTATGTAACCAAACCGTCACCACGTTGCATGGGTTATTAAAGGTCCTTTTTTCTTTTTGTTTATTTTGAAGTGCTGCCTCTTTATCTTCATCTTTAGATATATAGATAAATAGATAGATAATACAGGTGCATCTCAAAAAATTAGAATATCATCAAAAAGTTAATTTATTTCAGTTCTTCAATCCAAAAAGTAAACCTCATATATTATATAGAGTCATTACAAACAGAGTGATCTATTTCAAGTGTTTATTTCTGTTTGGCACCTGTCCACACTGCCAAAAGTACCAATACCTGGTTTAAAAAGAACAGTATAACTGTGCTTGATTAGCCAGCAAACTCGCCTGACTTTAACCCCATAGAGAATTTACGGGGTACTGTCAAGAGTAAGATGAGAGACACCAGACCCAACAATGCAGATGAGCTGAAGGCAGCTATCAAAGCAACCTGGGCTTCCATAACACCTCAGCAGTGCCACAGGCTGATCACCTCCATGCCATGCCGCATTGATGCAGTAATTGATGCAAAAGGAGCCCCGACCAAGTATTGAGTGCATTCACTGAACATACAGTACAGACCAAAAGTTTGGACACACGTTCTCATTTAAAGATTTTTCTGTATTTTCATGACTATGAAAATTGTACATTCATACTGATAGCATCAAAACTATGAATTAACACATGTGGAATTATATACTTAACAAAAAGGTGTGAAACAACTGAAAATATGTCTTATATTCTAGGTTCTTCAAAGTAGCCACCTTTTGCTTTGATGACTGCTTTTCACACTCTTGGCATTCTCTTGATGAGCTTCAAGAGGTAGTCACCGGAAATGGTTTTCACTTCACTGGTGTGCCCTGTCAGGTTTAATAAATGGGATTTCTTGCCTTATAAATGGCGTTAGGACCATCAGTTGTGTTGTGCAGAAGTCTGGTGGATACACAGGTGATAGTCCTACTGAATAGACTGTTTGAATTTGTATTATGGCAAAAAAAAAGCAGCTAAGTAAAGAAAAATGAGTGGCCATCATTACTTTAAGAAATGAAGGTCAGTCAGTCCAAAAAATTGGGCAAACTTTGAAAGTGTCCCAAAGTGCAGTTGCAAAAACCATCAAGCGCTACAAAGAAACTGGCTCACATGAGGACCGCCCCAGGAAAGGAAGACCAAGAGTCACCTCTGCTTCTGAGGATAAGCTTACAAAATCGCAGGTTAACAGCAGCTCAGATTAGAGACCAGGTCAATGCCACACAGAGTTCTAGCAGCAGACACATCTCTTCAACAACTGTTAAGAGGAGACTTTGTGCAGCAGGCCTTCATGGTAAAATAGCTGCTAGGAAACCACTGCTAAGGACAGGCAACAAGCAGAAGAGACTTGTTTGGGCTAAAGAACACAAGGAATGGACATTAGACCAGTGGAAATCTGTGCTTTGGTCTGATGAGTCCAAATTTGAGATTTTTGGTTCCAACCACCGTGTCTTTGTGCGACGCAGAAAATGTGAACGGATGGACTCTACATTCCTGGTTCCCACCGTGAAGCATGTAGGAGGAGGTGTGATGGTGTGGGGGTGCTTTGCTGGTGTCACTGTTGGGGATTTATTCAAAATTGAAGGCATACTGAACCAGCATGGCTACCACAGCATCTTGCAGCGGCATGCTATTTCATCCGGTTTGCGTTTAGTTGGACCATCATTTATTTTTCAACAGGACAATGACCCCAAACACACCTCCAGGCTGTGTAAGGGCTATTTGACCAAGAAGGAGAGTGATGGGGTGCTACGCCAGATGACCTGGCCTCCACAGTCACCAGACCTGAACCCAATCGAGATGGTTTGGGGTGAGTTGGACCGCAGAGTGAAGGCAAAAGGGCCAACAAGTGCTAAGCATCTCTGGGAACTCCTTCAAGATTGTTGGAAGACCATTTCCGGTGACTACCTCTTGAAGCTCATCAAGAGAATGCCAAGAGTGTGCAAAGAAGTCATCAAAGTAAAAGGTGGCTACTTTGAAGAACCTAGAATATAAGACATATTTTTAGTTGTTTCACACTTTTTTGTTAAGTATATAATTCCACATGTGTTAATTCATAGTTTTGATGCCTTCAGTGTGAATGTACAATTTTCCTAGTCATGAAAATACAGAAAAATCTTTAAATGAGAAGGTGTGTCCAAACTTTTGGTCTGTACTGTACATTTCAGTAGGCCAACATTTCGGATTTTAAAAACATTTTTAAGCTGTTATTATAAAGTATTCAAATTTACTGAAATAATGACTTTTGTGTTTTCATTGGCTGTAAGCCATAATCATCAACATTAATAATAGATATAGACATAGATATAGATAGATAAATATATATAATATATAGATTGGTACATAGACAGACACACACAGCACATTATACTCATCTATGTAGAAGTCTTTTCTGCAGCAGTTTCTTTATTTCTTTCTTCCAGTCACATGAGCCTGTCCTGTGATCCTGGAAGGATCTTCAGTCTTAGCTGAGATTGAACAGTGGAGGAAAGAGCTTTCAGCTTTCAGCTCCTTGTTCCACTTTCAAGTTCTCTGTCTGTCTCTGCTTACAGCTGATTGAACTGGTTAGTCCAACCAGCTGAGTCCTCTCTGGACTTCTGATTTCACAGCTGATGAACTGTGGTAACCTTACTGACATCACCGCTCGCAGGGTGTGAACTTACTGCTGGTTTTCACGCTGCGATGACTTTAGCAAGGTTACCACAGTTCAGGGCCGGTGTTAGGGGCAGGCATTGTACTATATGGAGGACTATGAGGGTGCATTATATAATATGGAGGGCTATGTGGAGTGCATTATCTTTTATTGAGGACTGTGGGGAGTGCATTATACTATAGAAAGTATATGGTGCAGTGCATTATACTATATGTAGGACTATGGATATTGTATTATACTATATGGAGGGCTATGGGGCACATTATACTACATGGAGGACTATTGGGAGTGTATTATACAATATGGAGGACTATGGGGAGTGTACTATACAATATGGAGGACTGTAGGGTGTGCATTATACTATAGGGAGAGCTATGGGGAATGTATAATACTATATGGAGTGCTATGGGGAGTGTATTATACAATATGGAGGGCTGTGGGGGAGTGTATTATACAATATGGAGGATTATGGGGAGTGCATTATACAATATGGAGGACTATGGGGAGTGAATTATAGTATATGGAGGGCTATGGAGAGTGTATTATACTATATGGAGGGCTATAGGGAGTGCATTATACAATATGGAGGACTATGTGGAGTGCATTATACTGTATGGAGGACTATGGGGTGTGCATTATATTACTTGGAGGGCTATGGGGATTGTATTATACTGTATGGAGGGCTATGGGGCATATTATACAATATAGAGGACTGGATAGATTGGATTGATTATGCCGGAACAAAAATCATTGTTCTCAGCAGCACATTGCTCTGTGAAAACTGCAGATATGCTGCTGATAACATGATACTGTATGTGGACAGATTGATCTGTTAGTGATTGTTCTGTGACCATCATTCTTCCTCAGCCAGTGTAAAGAGGCTGGGAAAAAAGCATCAAACTAAACCACCAGGTCAATTGGGAAGAGCCAAGGCTAAGCGCCAGAATTGGCGCATCTAATGGATGTGCCATTTCTGGGGTGTCTGACGGCTGGTGTTATTAGTCTGCTAAGGGGCCAATATCCATGGCCTCTTTCCAGCCTATTAATATCAGCCCGCAGCTGCCTGCTTGGCCTTTGCTGGTTACTAGAAATAAGGGGGACCCCATGTTATTTTTTTGGGTCCCCCCTTTTTAATAACCAATAAAGGCCACACAGACAGCTGTGAGCTGATATTAATAGGCCGGAAAGAAAGATTTATATTGGCCCCTTCCCAGAATAGTAAGACCAGCTCACAGCTGTCTGCTTTACCTCAGCTGGTTATTAAAAATAAGGGGGATCCCATGCCATTTTTTTCATTTACTTTTATATTTATTAGCTAAATACATGTACAGTAAACTGCACACTCACTGCAATAATTACATATCTCACTGACATATTTATATCTATCTATACATCTATTCTATCTATTCTATTCTGATGTTTTGGACTATGAATTTGCTGTACTTGGCTGATGAAATGTTGGGTTTCCTTTGAGATGGGTGAGTAAAAATCAGATTGCACATGCTTGGTCCGTGTGCTGTGAAATTTCTTTCTCACACCTATTGCAAGTGTGATCCAATTCTCGCAAACAATCACAGCGTACTGTGATTTTTTTCTCAATTCGATCTGAGCTGAGAAAAAACTCGCAGATGAGCACTGACTCTTTTACTAAATTTGGTCAGAGTGCAATGCGATATTTTTATACGTTCGTGTGAGTGAGTGAGCCCTTAGTGACAAAATGACACATCACTCCACATACAGAGAAGGTAAGAAATAGAGAATCCAATCTGAAAATCTTCCAGCCTGGTATACATTATTATGTAAAGGCGAAAAAGCAATTTGCTTTATAAAATAATTAATCTAAATAGGCGTGCTTTTGTTTAAGTGGATGGCGATTTAATTATCAAAGGCCATAGCATTTATGACTTTTCAAAGGGTTTGTACCAGGTTTGGCAGAAAAATTATCTGCTCTAGTCATTTATATAACTGTGTAGCCCTTTAAAAGTTATACCGGATGATCCATTCATGACCCCAAAGTCCCTTTCCAGCAGTGAGAAATCATGTTTGGAAGTTGTGTCTGCATTTGGGTGTGATGATGCACTTACAGCTCCTCTGCCTTCACTGTATTCTCAAATTATGAGCGTCCTCCCCTGGCTGAATGAGAGGCTATGTACCAGACCAAATGACCTGTCAGTCGGCCATGAAAGGGTGCTGCAAGGTAGGAAATATAGCATGAAACTGAGAAGCTAGAAGTGCATCATCACACTCTAATGCACTTCCAGGCACAACTCAAAAACATAATTTCTTGCTGCTGTAGCAACACTTTTGGGTTATAAAATGATAGACTGGCTTATGTTTTAAAGGGCTACATTATCATATTAATGTTTTTGGTAAGAAGGATATTTTTTATAGGTATATAGGGAATTTTTTTATTTTTGCTCTCTCTTTTTTATCCCATCTTCCAAGAGCAATAACTTTTTCATTTTTCTGTTAACTTAGCCAAATGAGGGCTTGTTTTTTGTGGGATAAGGAATAGTTTTGAATTACACAATTCAGTTTACCTTATAAAGTACTGAAAAATTGGACAAAAATTGTAAGTGTGATGAAATGCTGAAAAAACACACTTCCACAATTGTTTTGGTTTTGGGTTTATGTCGTTCATGTGCGGTAATAATTTCCTGGCAATATTTTTCTCCAGGTCAGTATGATTAACTTATAAGGATTTTTTATATTGCAGTGGTTAAAAAATTTCAGAACTTTGTTAAAACAAAATTTAGGCCCCCTTCATATGTTCTGATTTTACCAGTACTGGAAAAAACAGTACCGGCGTTATCAGTGTTGTGTGTCAGTGTACCGTCCGTGTGTACGTGTGCGTCATCCGTGTGGCATCCATGTTCCGTTCATGTGTTACGTGTGCGTCATCCATGTGCTGTCCATGTGACACGTACCGGAATAGAATGCAGAATAGAAATGACTAGTGATGAGCGAGCATACTCGCAGGTACTTGGTACTCGCCCTAGCATCTCAGTACTAGAGATGCTCGGAGCTAGCCAAGTACTTGCGAGATGCTAGGGTGGATGCTTGGGTCCCCTCCCTGAATGTTTGGCGCTCTTTAGAGCACCAATCAATATGCAGGGATTGCCTGCCACTCATTGTAATGCCGCAGACAATGGTGGTTGTGGTATTACAGTGATTCGCTGGCCGCACAGTGTCATCAGGTCTATATCAGACCTGGCGCCGCTGTGCTTGTCACAGTCACTCTGGAATCAGGCAGAGTAAGGAGAGGTGCTGCTGAGCTAGGGAGAGATTTGGTTGTGTATTAGGTAGTGTAGGGAGAAAACCCGTATATTACACATATCCATCTTAACAAACAGTCCTTCTGAGGACTAATCCATCTGCAGAGATATCAGGCAGACAGTGTATGTAGGCAAGCAGTGTATATAGCAGACTGCAGTGCATATAGCACAAGAGGCTCCATTCCAGTTCTGCCTTCTGCTGCTGTTAGATATTTCTAGACAAAAGCCCAGGTCTCAGTGGCCAGGAAAACTTTATTTTGGATCTTAATCCTCATTATTTGCTTAAAAAGCAATCCAGAGAACACCGTTTTTCTGTGCCATCTGCTTGTTGGCACGGCAGAATCCAGCGAGATCCTTTCCATATTACAGCACTAAAAATGCAGCTATTCAAAACAGTGTTTTCTCCGTCACACGGATCACATATATGTTTTCAGAAAATACTGCCATTTTTGGCCTCCATTCAAATTTTTTTTCACTGTGCCAGCAAAGTTTTTGACACCAGATTGCTGTTCAAAATAGTTACCTACAGGCCAGGTATTTAAAACTGTGTTTCCTCCGTCACACGGATCACATATACGTTTTCAGAAAATACTGCCATTTCTAACCTCCATTAAAAATTTGTTTCAGTATGTCAGTGAAGCAATTGACACCAAATTGCTGTTCACAATAGTTATCTACAGGCCAGGTATTTAAAACTGTGTTTTCTCCGTCACACGGATCACATATACGTTTTCAGAAAATTCTGTCATTTCTAACCTCCATTATAAATTTGTTTCAGTGTGTCAGTGAAGCAATTGACACCAGTTTGCTGTTCAAAATAGTTACCTACAGGCCAAGGTATTTAGAAATGTTCTTTCTCCGTCACGCGGATCACATAAAAGTTCGCTCCAAATTCAGTTATTTGTAGTAAGCGTGGAAGATATTGTCCTCCATTTAAAATGAGCAAGGCATGTGGCAAGGGACGGGGAACTGGACGTGATGGTGATGGTGCATGCAGAGGCCGAGGACAAGGCTGTGGGCAAGCTGAAATTGTTAGAACCCTCCTGTTAGTTCTTTTTCTATTTTGTTGGTCACATGACTTTCTGCCTATATAATCCAGCTCCGCCCTTTTGGCCTTGCTGGACTTCAGTGTTACATTTACTCTTAAGCTAGTTAGGTGCCTTGCACCTAACTCTGTAGTTTGCTTGGTCTTTGGACCACTAGTACTTTTTGTTTGTTTGTCTTTGCTCTGCTACAATTTCTGCTAGGAGGTGTCCAACTATATCCCAGTCCTTAGTTCTTGTAGGGATCCCTCCATTATATCTATAGGTCTGCGTTCAGACTAGCCGAGGACTTAGGTGGCTCTGTTCACAAGGAACAGGTCCCCCGCTGCATCGTAGGGAATCAGCTTAGTCCTATTGTAGGGACAGTTTTCCTATCTTTCCTTAGTGCTTGTAGCAGTTCATAACAGTAAGTCCAGCCCCAAATAAAACACTCTAAGGAAAGTAATCCAGAATTCAGCATGGTGTCGGTTCAGGAGTTGGCTCAACGCCTGCAGGGACTGTCTTTGGAGGTGGCCGAGCTCCAGCAACACGTGAGTAGCTGTCCTGGAGCGCATTTTGTCGAACCGAAGGTAGGACTGCCAGATTTTTTTTATGGTAAACAGCAAGATTTTTTTTCCTTTAAAAACGCTTGTTTATTATATTTTCGTTTAAGACCCAGATCCTCTGGGAATGAATCACAGCGCATTGGGTTTATAATGTCACTTTTGCGCAAAGAACCACAGGGATGGGCCTTTTCTCTACAACCTAATGATCCGTGTTTTAGATCTGTGGAAGATTTTTTTTCTGCTATGGGGTTGTTGTATGATGATCCTGATCGAGTCTCATCTGCTGAAACGGAATTAAGACACTTGAAGCAGGGGTCAGGTGATGTGGAAAATTATTGTACATACTTCAGAAGATGGTCGGCCGAAGTGGAATGGAATGACTCAGCATTAAAATGTCTGTTTCTTGCTGGTCTAGGTGAAAGGGTTAAGGATCTGCTGATTGCCTTCCCAAAACCTGGAACCTTGCAGGAGGCAATGCAATTAGCTATACGTGTGGACAGGAGACTGCGTGCTAGGATTACTGAAGAGAAATCTACTGCTATGGCAGCTCCTAGTTTTCAGAGGGTCTGCTCAGAAGGTGGAGAACCGATGGAGATTGGGGCGATGTCAACTCTCTCCCAGGAAAAAGACCGCAGGTTTGCTAAGGGATTGTGTTTTTATTGCGGTAAATCTGACCACTTTATTAAGAACTGTGTGCTTCGTTTGAACAAAGAAAAAAAAAAGAGGTCAGTTACGCCCGTATAGCTTGTTTAAACTCAAAAGGAGTATTTCTTTCTGGAAGCACCTCATTCCAGGAGGAGTTGATTGAATTTCGGGTATTTGTGGATTGTGGTTCTACACTCAATGTGATTGATAAGAGATTTTTGGAAAAATTTAAACTAGAATCCAAACTTTTGTCATCTCCTATTTCTGTGGTTGCTGTTGATGGCTCTCCCTTGAAATGTATTACTCACAAGGTTTTTGAATTTCCCCTCACCATTAATGGTATTCACCAAGAGAATTTGGATTTGGCGGTATTAAATAATTTGCCTTCTCCAGTGGTTTTGGGGTTACCTTGGTTAAAATTGCACAATCCTGTACTGGACTGGTCTACCCATGAAATTAAGTCTTGGAGTCCTAAGTGTCATGATAAATGTTGTAACGGTCGCATTGCTGCTGTGCAAAGAAGGGAATTACCTGTACCTATTCAGGATTTTTGGAAAGGTTTTTTTTAGGTGGAGTCGCAAGTTTTTCCTCCTCATAGGGACTATGATTGCACCATTGAGTTTGTTCCTGGAGCTACTCTTCCCAAGAGTCGCTTATTTAATCTGACTATCCCTGAATGAAAGACCTTGGAGGAATACATACAGACAAGCTTGGCCACCGGTCACATTAGACCTTCTAAGTCTCCTGTGGCTGTTGGATTTTTTTCTGTAAAAAAAAAGGACGGCGGTTTACGTCCATGTCTGGACTTTCGCGAAATTAATAAAATTACCGTACGCAATTCCTACCCACTGCCATTAATTCCTGACTTGTTCAACCAGTTAGTAGGGGCCAAGTGGTTCTCTAAAATTGATCTCCGGGGGGCATACAATTTGTTACGTATGAAGGAAGGTGATGAATGGAAAACTGCTTTTAACACTCCGGTGGGTCATTTTCAGAATCTGGTTATGCCTTTCGGTCTTACCAATGCACCAGCGTTTTTTCAGAACCTTATTAATGACATCCTAAGACCGTTGATTGGTAAGAATGTGGTGGTGTATTTGGATGACATTTTGATTTATTCGCCGGATCTGGAGTCTCATTGGCAGAGCATACATGAGGTATTGCAGTTGTTAAGTGGCAATTCACTTTTTGCTAAGCTGGAGAAATGTGAGTTCGCTGTGCAGAGAATTAGTTTTTTGGGCTACATTATCTCCAGCGAGGGCTTTGAGATGGACCCGGTGAAGGTTCAGGCGGTGCAGGAATGGCCTAGGCCTATTGGTTTGAAATCGATACAGAGATTTTTGGGTTTCGCCAATTATTACAGAAAATTCTTTAAGAATTTTTCTATAATTGTTAAGCCGCTGACCGATCTCACCAGGAAAGTTGCGAATACGGTTCAGTGGACTACGGAGGCCATTGAAGCTTTTGTGTATCTCAAGGAGAGGTTCAGTTCTGCCCCCATCCTTATGCAGCCTGATGAGACCAAGCCTTTTTTGGTCGAGGTTGATGCTTCTTCGGTGGGGGTCGGGGCTGTTTTGTCTCAGGAAAACAAGGATGGAGTACATCCCTGTGCCTTTTTTTCAAAAAATTTTTCTGAGACCGAACTTAATTACGATGTTGGTAATCGGGAATTGCTGGCTATTAAACTCGCATTTGAACATTGGCGTCATCTCTTGGAAGGTGCTAAATTTCCCATTCAGGTTTTCACTGATCATAAGAATCTGATCTATCTTGATGCTGCCAAGCGCTTGAATGCCCGTCAGGCTAGGTGGGCACTTTTTTTTTCGCGGATTAATTTTTCTGTTACTTACATCCCGGGTACCAAGAATGTAAAAGCTGATGCTTTATCTCGCAGCTTTTCTCCCATGGTTGGTACCGAGGAGGAGGAGAGCATTTTACAGGAAGGTGTTGTGATAGCAGCATTGGACTTTGTTTTGGAAGATGGGATTCTGAAAGCCCAGGAGGATGCCCCGTCTAACACTCACCATGGGAGGTTGTTTGTGCCTAGGAACTTTAGGAGAGATTTGTTTGTGGAGTGTCATGAGTCTCGGTTGGCAGGTCATCCAGGAATTTCTGAGACTAAGAGACTTGTAGGTCGCAGTTTTTGGTGGCCTGGGTGGCAGAAGGAAGTCATTAAGTGGGTGCATCAATGTACTGTGTGTGCTAGATCTAAGTCTTCACATGCTCCTGCTGCGGGGTTGCTTTGCCCTCTGGAGGTTCCTAGTGCACCTTGGACGCATCTTGCTATGGATTTTATTACTGACCTTCCTGCCTCTGAGGGTTTCACTGTCATCTGGGTGGTCGTGGACCGTTTTAGTAAGATGTGTCACTTGGTTCCTTTCATCAGACTGCCCTGCGCTAAGACACTCGCTAAGGCTTTTGTTAAGGAAATTGTCAGACTCCATGGCGTTCCTACCGACATTGTTTCCGATAGGGGACCTCAGTTCGTGGCTTGTTTTTGGCGTGCCTTTTGTGACAGGTTGGGAGTTCATTTGTCATTTTCATCTGGATATCATCCTGAGTCTAATGGACAGACAGAAAGAAAGAACCAGGATGTTGAACAGTTTTTGCGTTGTTTTGTGGCTGACAATCAAGAGGGGTGGTCTGAGTTTCTGCCACTTGCTGAATTTGCTCTTAACAACCATACATCCTCTTCTGCTGGGTGTTCTCCTTTTTTTTGTTGTACTGGGAGACATCCGTCGTTTGGGTCATTCTCCAAATTGGTATCGACTGTGCCGGAGGAGGAGAATTTTTCCGGTGATTTGGAGAGAGTTTGGACTGATGTACATTGTAACCTTCAAGAGGCTACCGAAAAATCTAAGAGGTACTTTGACAGGAAACGTCAAGAGGTTTTGTTTACGGTTGGTGACATGGTTTGGTTGTCCTCTAAGAATCTGCGGTTGAGGATTCCTTCTAAGAAATTGGGCCCGAAATTTGTAGGGCCGTTTAAGGTACTTTAGGTAGTTAACCAATCTGCTGTTAGGTTGGAGGTTCCCACCTCCTGGAAGATTAATCCGGTGTTTCATGTTTCCTTATTGAAAAAAGCTGAGGTTTCGGATAGGGATGCCACTGTCTCTGTTCCTCCCATGGTGGAAGACGGTGAATATGAAATTTCTCGCATTCTTAATTCTAGATGGCATAGAGGGAGATTGCAGTATCTCGTCGCTTGGAAAGGTTTCGGTCCCGAGGATAACTCCTGGGTAAAGGCGGATGATGTCTCTGCTCCTAGACTTATCAGACCGTTTCACAGGAGGTTTCCTGATAGACCTGGGCCTGGAGGATCCTGAGGATCCTCATAGAAGAGGGGGTACTGTTAGAACCCTCCTGTTAGTTCTTTTTCTATTTTGTTAGTCACATGACTTTCTGCCTATATAATCCAGCTCCGCCCTTTTGGCCTTGCTGGACTCCAGTGTTACATTTACTCTTAAGCTAGCCAGGTGCCTTGTACCTAACTCTGTAGTTTGCTTGGTCTTTGGACCACTAGTACTTTTTGTTTGTTTGTCTTTGCTCTGCTACAATTTCTGCTAGGAGGTGTCCAACTATATCCCAGTCCTTAGTTCTTGTAGGGACCCCTCCCTTATATCTATAGGTCTGCGTTCAGACTAGCCGAGGACTTAGGTGGCTCTGTTCACAAGGAACAGGTCCCCAGCTGCATCGTAGGGAATCAGCCTAGTCCTATTGTAGGGACAGTTTTCCTATCTTTCCTTAGTGCTTGTAGCAGTTCACAACAGAAATTGTGCCACATCTTCTCGCCTGACCTTCCTGTCCCAATTCCTAGGGGACCGCAGCAAACCACTATTCAACTCAGAGCAGTGTCAAAAGGTTATTGGTTGGATAGCAGATAAAGTTTCCAGTAACTTAGCCACCACCACCACCCTGTCTACCACACGGTCAAGTCTCAGTAGCCGAGAGTCTGGACCGCATATTCCTCACCCTGATCCTCCTTCCTCCCACTATGCTGAGTGCCCGGAGACAAAATGATCCCACACTTGGACACTCTGAAGAGCTGTTCACTTTTCCATTTATAGATTCGGGCATCTCGCTCGGTCCACATGAAGCGGGGCAAGAGAAGATCGTATGTAGCGATGCCCAAATATTTGAGCTGCCACGGTCACACAAAGGCGACGGTGGGAAAAGTTTCACAAGAGGTGGACGACGATGAGACACAATTGCCAGAAAGTCAGGAGGAGGACCAGGGTGCGGAAGTGGAAGACGAGGTGGTGGATGATATAGTAACTGACCCAACCTGGCAGGAGGACATGCAGAGCGAGGACAGCAGCACACAGGGGGAGGGAGGCAGAGCACCCCAACAGGCAGGAAGAAGCAGTGTGGTGGCCGCAGACAGAAAACAGGCAACCGTTCCCCGTAACACCAGCACAAAGGAAGTTTCCAGTACAACTGTTAGGTCTTCCCGAGTCTGGTTGTTTTTTAAAGACTCTGCCGATAACCCCCAAAAGGCCTTGCCACCCCATCAACAGGGGTGGCAAGACTAGCAGCCTGACCACCACTAGCATGATCAGGCACATGGCAGCAAAGCACCAGACTTTGTGGGCCGAACCCCAGGGTCCAGGAACAGTGTCTGCGGGTGGCACCATTGCTTCTTCCACTGTTGTGCATGCAAGACAATCCCCTGTCCATGGAGCTTGCAAAGATGCCTGCACCTGTCGTTGCACACTCTCAAGTAGCAACACCAGGAAGCACGTCCACGTCCTCGTCCCAGCGCAGGGTTCAGTTGTCCATACCCCAGTCCTTGGAATGCAAGTGCAAATACGCAGCCAATGCCCCATAGGCCACACTACTAAATTCTCACATTTCACGACTGCTTGCACTCGAAATGTTGCCTTTTAGGCTTGTGGAGATGGAAGCCTTCTGCAACCTGATGGCGGCGGCCGTCCCTCGGTCCCCAGCCGCAGCTATTTCTCCCTGTGTGCCGCCCCCACATTACACAAGCACGTGTCCAAAAACATTAGCCATGACCTCAACAACCTGGGAAAGTCCACGTAACCACAAACACGTGGACAAGTGCTTGTGGGCAGGGACGGTAGATCTCACTGACGGCACACTGGGTTAACATAGTGGAAGCCGGGACCCAGTCGGACCTTGGGACGGAACAAGTCCTTCCGACGTCAAGGATTGCGGGCCCTAGGCCAATCAGGGTTGCCCCCATGGTCTACAGCTCCTGCACCTCATCCTTCTCAGCCTCCTCCTCCTCTTCAGCATCCATCTCCAAAATTACCACATCAGTCACGATCTGGAAGCACTGCAGCACTGCCTGGGCCAAGCGGCAACAGGCTGTGCTGAAGCTAATATTCTTAAGTGACAAACCACACAATGCTGAAGAGTTGAGGACAGCTCTTAAAGAGCAGGCAGATCTGTGGCTCACATCGCCGAACCTACAGCCAGGAATGGTTGTTTGTGACAATAGCCATAACCTGGTGGCGGCTATGAGGCCAGGCGAGCTCACACATGTACCATTCCTGGCCCATGTGCTTAACCTCGTGGTTCAGCGGTTTCTCAAATCCTACCCAGAGCTGCCGGATCTGCTTGTTAAAGTATTCCGCCTGTGTGCCCAATTTAGAAAGTCACCTACAGCTTCCACCGCCCTTGCCGTGTTTCAGCAGCGTTTGCTGCTTCAGGCTCACAAACTGGTGTGTGATGTCCCCATGCATTGGAACTCTACACTGCAGATGTTGGGAAGGATTTGTGAGCAGAAGAGGGCAGGTGTTGAGTACCAGCATCAACAAGGCCGTCGGTATTCAGTTCAGACTCCACACATAAGATCTCAGGAGTGGACATGGACATATGTACCATTCTCCAAAACTTTGAGGACTCCACCAAGATGTTGAGTGGCGATGACGCCATAATTTGCGTCACCATCCCGCTTCTCTGTCTTCTGAAATGCTCTCTGCTCACAATCAAAGAGGATGCATTGCAGGCGGAGCACGATGAGATGGAACAAGGAACCATACAGGGTGATTACACACAGCCAAGCCTCATCTCATCCCAATGTGGATTGGGGGACAATGAGGAAGAGGAAGAGGAGGAAGAACAGGAGCTAGTTTCATGCGCTATAGACGGTACTACCTGCACAGCTGTCATACCATCTGTTCAGCGTGGATGGCCAGAGGACAGAGAGGAGGAGGAGGAGAGCATGGTCAGTCATCCTCTTGGTGAGGACACGGAAGTCTTGCCTGTTAGTAGTCTGACACGCGTGGCTGAGTTTATGTTACGCTGCCTTTCCCATGACCCTCGCTTTCTCAAAATTTTGGGTGACAGTCATTACTGGTTGGTGACACTTCTAGACCCACACTACAAGAATAACTTTATATCTCTTATTCCTGAGGCGGACAGGTCTGCAAAAATGGGGCTGTACCAGTAGACCATTGTTGCGGAACTATTAAAAAAATTCCCATCTGAAAACGCTTGCCGCAGAGGTCACAATTCATTGGACAACCAAGGAGTACAGGCGACAGAGACACAACTTCAATCCAGCAGAGGCAAGGGAACACTGTCAAACTTCTGGGAGAATTTTCTCAGCCCCTCCCATTGCACAAGCCCTGAAGCGCGGGCTACTCTCACAAGGAGTGCAAAGTTTGGGAAGATGCTGAGGGAGTACCTTGCCGACCATACCAACGCCCTCCGTGATTCCTCTGTGCCTTATAATTATTGGGTATCCAAGCTGGATACGTGGAATGAACTGGCTCTCTATGCCCTGGAGGTCCTGGCCTGCCCTGCCGCCAGCGTTTTATCAGAGCGGGGTTTTAGTGCCGCTGGTGGAATTATAACTGATAAGCGCATCCGCCAGTCAACTGAAAATGCTGACAGGCTGACTCTTATAAAAATGAACAAGGGCTGGATTGGGCCAGACTTCTCAACACCACCGTAACATAAACTCAAATCCAGTGTCTTTTCTTGGGAGGTGTATTTGACGCGCCCCCTGGGCCTGTGTTGTGCAGGGAATACCCGGAGCCGGATCGCTGGGGGTTGTAGTCTCCGTGGCGCTGACCCGGTCCGTGCCCAGGGTGGTCAATTCAGTGGCAGTCTTATTAGTGAGATAATAGTCCAACTACGCCACCCGTGGATTGCGGTCAGTGGGGACCGCCGCTGCAAGGCAGGCCGCTGAGGCCGGTGTTGTGTGTGCAGCTAAGAACGGGATGACTCCCCACGGGAGGAATATAGCCTCAGGGCAGTTAGTGTGGATGATGGAAGTGATGGTGCACGAGCGCAGCAGGAATAACTCAGAGTCCGTGCAGTGCAGTTCCGGGTCTTTACTGATGTTATAAAGCAGACCCTCCCGGGAGTACTGGCTAGCAGTAGAGGCCTGGTCAGTCTGAGAGCTAGCAGGATCTCCCCTGGCCAGGTGGAGTTGTAGGCCTCCCCGTCTATCTGTACTCTTTCCTGGCTACCTTGCTGTGTGCGGGTAGAAGTAGCCCACGTCCCTGAGTATACCGTGTGGTGCTCACTAGAGATGAGCGGTGTTCGACTAGAACTGTTCGCCAATCTCAAATTCGAGCTGTTTTGGGCGGTGTTCGAGTTGTTCGAGGAACCCGAACGATTTGCAAAAAATTCGGCTGTTCGAGGTTATGTTCGATAACTGTTCGTGCACCAAAAGCGTGTCCTGCATGTCTGGCGCTATTTAGAGCACCAATCATGCAGGGATTGTCTGCCACTCACTGTAATGCCACAGCCATGGTGGTTGTGGCATTACAGTGATTGCCCAAATCGATGGGAACAGTGCCAACAGTGAAACATGAAAAGCCGGCAATTCAGCAGTGGCATACACCTGTACCCGACAATTTAGAACCGAAAGAATAGAGCATCACACATAGATTAGATAGATAGAAACATGTCAGCCACATATATACGAAGTACAGTGATAGTGTTGCTTACTGTACTTGTCATTTAGCGTAAAGGATTTATCAAAAAAAATAATAGTGTTTTCATGCACCGTCTCTTTAAAAAAGCCGGCCGGCAATTCAGCAGCGGTACCCGACAATTTAGAATAGAAAGAATAGAGAATCACACATAGATTAGATAGATAGAAACATGTCAGTCACATATATATGAAGTACAGTGACAGTGCTGCTTACTGTACTTGTCATTTAGCGTAAAGGATTTATCAAAAAAAATAATAGTGTTTTCATGCACTGTCTCTTTAAAAAAGCCGGCCGGCAATTCAGCAGCGGTACCCGACAATTTATAACAGACAGAATAGAGCTTCACACATAGATTAGATAGATAGAAACATGTCAGTCACATATATATGAAGTACAGTGATAGTGTTGGTTACTGTACTTGTCATTTAGTATTAAAATAAAGGATTTATTATTAAAAAAATTGGCGTGGGGTTCCCCTTAATTTTAGGCTCTAGCGGAGGTTAAGCAGACGGCTGGGGCAGATGTTTGAAGCCTGGGAAGGGGGTAATACCCACGGAGCTTCCCAGGCTACTAATATCAGCCCCCAGCTGAATACATAGCCTTTACTAGCTATTAAAATGGGGGACCCCCCAAAAAAAATGACGTGGGGTCCCCCCTAATTTAATAGCTAGCAAAGGCTAGGCAGACAGCTGGGGGCTGATATTAATAGCCCAGGAAGGGAGCCATGAATATTGGCCCCCTCCCAGGCTAGAAACACCAGCCGTCAGCCGCCCCAGAAATGGCGCATTCATAGGATGCGCCAATTCTGGCACTTAGCCTCGCTCTTCCACGCTGCCCTGGTGCGGTGGCAGGGGGTAATAGGGTTGGGGTTGATGTCAGCTTATAATGCCAGCTGACATCAAGCCCAGGTTAGTAATGGAGAGGCGTCTATAAGACACCCCCATTACTAACCCCATAGTCAAAGTTAAAAAAAACACAAACACCCAGAATAAAGTCCTTTAATTGAAATAAAGACACAATCCTTTATTGTTCTAAATTAAACCACACTTACCGTCACGCCCATTCCAGCTGAAGCCAACGATCTCCTGCAATAAAAGAAAAATAATAAAGCAATCTCATCCTTACCTTTCCATGGTTCCCACGACAGCTTCAGCTCTGCTACATCGAGATGACAGGCTGGACCGCAGCAGAACGCTGCCATCCAGCCTCTCATCCCGCAGACACTGAGAAGCGCAGGCTTGCTTGCGCTGCTCAGCGTCTCTCTGTGACGACATCCAGATGAGCCGAGTTCATGTCCAATGAACTCGGCTCACCTCATGCACGTCACTGACAGCGTGGGAAAATTCTCATGCTGAAGCGGTGAGTGCAGGAGAATTCTCCCACGCTGTCAGTGACGTGCATAAGGTGAGCTCATGTCCAATGAACTCAGCTCACCTCCTGCACGTCACTGACAGCGTGGGAGAATTCTCCTGCACTCAGCGCTTCAGCGTGAGAATTCTCCCACGCTGAAGCGCTGAGTGCAGGAGAATTTTCCCACGCTGTCAGTGACGTGCATAAGGTGAGCTCATGTCCAATGAACTCAGCTCACCTCCTGCACGTCACTGACAGCGTGGGAGAATTCTCCTGCACTCAGCGCTTCAGTGTGAGAATTCTCCCACGCTGAAGCGCTGAGTGCAGGAGAATTTTCCCACGCTGTCAGTGACGTGCATGAGGTGAGCCGAGTTCATTGGACATTAACTCGGCTCATCTGGATGCCCTCACAGAGAGACACTGTGGAGCGCAAGCAAGCCTGCGCTTCTCAGTGTCTGCGGGATGACAGGCTGGATGGCAGCGTTCTGCTGCGGTCCAGCCTGTCATCTCGATGTAGCAGAGCTGAAGCTGTCATGGGAACCATGGAAAGGTAAGGATGATGTTGCTTTATTATTTTTCTTTTATTTCAGGAGATCGTTGGCTTCAGCTGGAATGGGCGTGACGGTAAGTATGGTTTAATTTAGAACAATAAAGAATTGTGTGTTTATTTCAATTAAAGGACTTTTTTCTGGGTGTTGTGTTTTTTTTAAATACTTTACTAGAAATTCATGGTGGTCATGTCTAATATTGGCGTGACCCCATGAATTTCGGGCTTAGGGCCAGCTGATAATGCCAAGCTGGCCCTAACCCCTTTATTACCCAGTGAGCCACCGCATCAGGGCCCTGGATGAGTTGGGTACAGCGCCAGAAGATGGCGCTTCTATGAACGCGCCATTTTCCGGGGTGGCTGCGGACTGCAATTTGCAGCGGGGGTGGCCCAGAAAGCTTGGGCCTCCCTGCGCTGCGGATTCCAGCCCCCAGCTGCCTAGTTGTACCTGGCTGGACACAAAAACAGGGCGAAGCCCCACGTCAATTTTCTTTAAATTATTTCATGAAATAATTAAGAAAAAAAGGGCTTCCCTATATTGTTGTGTCCGGCCAGGTACAAATAGGCAGCTGGTGGTTGGGGGCAGCCCGTTCCTGCCTGCTGTACCTGGCTGGACACAAATAGAGTGCGAAGCCCCACATCAATTTTTTTAAAATTATTTCATGAATTTCCTGAAATAATTTAAAAAAATTGAAGTGGGGCTTCGCACTATATTTGTGTCCAGCCAGGTACAGCAGGCAGGAACGGGCTGCCCCCATCCACCAGCTGCCTATTTGTACCTGGCCGGACACAACAATATAGGGAAGCCCTTTTTTTCTTAATTATTTCATGAATTTCATGAAATAATTAAAAAAAATTGAAGTGGGGCTTCGCACTATATTTGTGTCCAGCCAGGTACAGCAGGCAGGAACGGGCTGCCCCCAACCACCAGCTGCCTATTTGTACCTGGCCGGACACAACAATATAGGGAAGGCCTTTTTTACTTAATTATTTCATGAATTTCATGAAATAATTAAAAAAAAAGTACGTGGGGCTTCGCCCTATTTTTGTGTCCAGCCAGGTACAACTAGGCAGCTGGGGGCTGGAATCTGCAGCGCAGGGAGGCCCAAGCTTTCTGGGCCCCCCCCCGCTACAAATTGCAGTCCGCAGCCACCCCGGAAAATGGCGCGTTCATAGAAGCGCCATCTTCTGGCGCTGTACCCAACTCATCCAGGGCCCTGGTGCGGTGGCTCACTGGGTAATAAAGGGGTTAGGGCCAGCTTGGTATTATCAGCTGGCCCCAAGCCCAAAATTCATGGGGTCACGCCAGTATTAGACATGACCGCCATGAATTTCTAGTAAAGTATTTAAAAAAAACACAACACCCAGAATAAAGTCCTTTAATTGAAATAAAGACACAATTCTTTATTGTTCTAAATTAAACCATACTTACCATCACACCCATTCCAGCTGAAGCCAACGATCTCCTGCAATAAAAGAAAAATAATAAACCAACCTCATCCTTACCTTTCCATGGTTCCCACGGCAGCTTCAGCTCTGCTACATCGAGATGACTGGCTGGACCGCAGCAGAACGCTGCCATCCAGTCTGTCATCCCGCAGACACTGAGAAGCGCAGGCATGCTTGCGCTCCTCACTGTCTCGCTGTGACGGCATCCAGATGAGCCGAGGTCATGTCCAATGAACTCGGCTCACCTCATGCACGTCACTGACAGCGTGGGAAAATTCTCACGCTGAAGTGCTGAGTGCAGGAGAATTCTCCCACGCTGTCAGTGATGTGCATGAGGTGAGCTCATGTCCAATGAACTCAGCTCACCTCCTGCACGTCACTGACAGCGTGGGAAAATTCTCCTGCAATCAGCGCTTCAGCGTGAGAATTTTCCCAAGCTGTCAGTGACGTGCATGAGGTGAGCCGAGTTCATTGGACTTGAACTCGGCTCATCTGGATGTCGTCACAGAGAGACGCTGAGCAGCGCAAGCAAGCCTGCGCTTCTCAGTGTCTGCGGGATGACAGGCTGGATGGCAGCGTTCTGCTGCGGTCCAGCCTGTCATCTCGATGTAGCAGAGCTGAAGCTGTCGTGGGAACCATGGAAAGGTAAGGATGAGGTTGCTTTATTATTTTTCTTTTATTGCAGGAGATCGTTGGCTTCAGCTGGAATGGGCGTGATGGTAAGTATGGTTTAATTTAGAACAATAAAGGATTGTGTCTTTATTTCAATTAAAGGACTTTATTCTGGGTGTTTGTGTTTTTTTTAACTTTGACTATGGGGTTAGTAATGGGGGTGTCTTATAGACGCCTCTCCATTACTAACCTGGGCTTGATGTCAGCTGGCATTATAAGCTGACATCAACCCCAACCCTATTACCCCCTGCCACCGCACCAGGGCAGCGTGGAAGAGCGAGGCTAAGTGCCAGAATTGGCGCATCCTATGAATGCGCCATTTCTGGGGCGGCTGACGGCTGGTGTTTCTAGCCTGGGAGGGGGCCAATATTCATGGCTCCCTTCCTGGGCTATTAATATCAGCCCCCAGCTGTCTGCCTAGCCTTTGCTAGCTATTAAATTAGGGGGGACCCCACGTCATTTTTTTTGGGGGGTCCCCCATTTTAATAGCTAGTAAAGGCTATGTATTCAGCTGGGGGCTGATATTAGTAGCCTGGGAAGCTCCGTGGGTATTACCCCCTTCCCAGGCTTCAAACATCTGCCCCAGCCGTCTGCTTAACCTCCGCTAGAGCCTAAAATTAAGGGGAACCCCACGCCAATTTTTTTAATAATAAATCCTTTATTTTAATACTAAATGACAAGTACAGTAACCAACACTATCACTGTACTTCATATATATGTGACTGACATGTTTCTATCTATCTAATCTATGTGTGATGCTCTATCTTTCTGTTCTAAATTGTCGGGTACCGCTGCTGAATTGCCGGCCGGCTTTTTTAAAGAGACAGTGCATGAAAACACTATTATTTTTTTAAATAAATCCTTTACACTAAATGACAAGTACAGTAAGCAACACTATCACTGTACTTATTATATATGTGACTGACATGTTTCTATCTATCTAATCTATGTGTGAAGCTCTATTCTTTCTGTTCTAAATTGTCGGGTACAGATGCTGAATTGCCGGCCGGCTTTTTTAAAGAGACGGTGCATGAAAACACTAATATTTTTTTTAATAAATCCTTTACACTAAATGACAAGTGCAGTAACCAACACTGTCACTGTGCTTCTTATATGTGTGACTGACATGTTTCTATCTATCTAATCTATGTGTGAAGCTCTATTCTTTCTGTTCTAAATTGTCGGGTACAGATGCTGAATTGCCGGCCGGCTTTTTTAAAGAGACGGTGCATGAAAACACTAATATTTTTTTTAATAAATCCTTTACACTAAATGACAAGTGCAGTAACCAACACTGTCACTGTGCTTCTTATATGTGTGACTGACATGTTTCTATCTATCTAATCTATGTGTGATGCTCTATTCCTTCTTGTCTAAATTGTCGGGTACCGGTGTATGCCGCTGCTGAATTTGCCAGCCGGCTTTTTTAAAGAGAGTGTCTTCTGAGCAGTTTGTCAGCTTTTGGACACCTTTGCAGGTGTTTTCTATGTGTTTCTATGTGTTTTTGTTTGCCTGCCATTGGTTTTAACGGTGTTCGACGGTGTTCTAAGGTGTTCGACGAACAGTTCGACGAACAGTTCCTCGAACATCCCAGTGTTCGACGAACCGAACCGAACCCGAACACTACGGGGGTGGCTCAACACTAGTGCTCACCAGTATGGCCGGTGACTTGGGGCCTTCTGTTAGCCTCCTCTTCACGATGGCGGTGCTGGTCCCTTGCTTGTGACCGTGCCTCCGGGCTTCTCTGGCCAGAGGACATGGAATCCCCTGCCGGTTGGATTCTGCTGCTGGACCTGGATGTCCCCACAGCCTCGGACTCCGTGTCCATTCTTAATGTCTTCAGCCAGGGCAAGCTATCTAGGTTCCAGCCCCTGGCACTCGCTCCTGCTCCTACAAAGCTCCTTGCTGACACTTTCCCTGTGTCTGTAAGTGTCTCCAGGCTCTGACTCTCTAATCCCGCCCCAGACCCAGTTTATAAGGGCAGATTCCTCCCCTCCCAGGTCTGGGCGGGCAGTGTTGCATGCTTAGGGCTCCTGACCAGAGAAACCTCCCACTTGCTCTCAGACGTAATATTTCTATTACTGTGGTAACCAGACCCCTGGGGTGCCACATTCCCCCCTAGTAAAATTTAGTACTCTGGGACTAAACATATTTTTAAAGAAACATAAATGCAGGGTATAACAATAACAAGACAATATGAAAAAGTACATTTTGTGGTCACCGCGTTTCCGTAACCGCGTGTCCATATCACCCAAGGTGAAGTTTTAAGCAAGGTAGGGGACCTGTCCAAAGAAAACCCCTTGCGTTGGCCTTGGGCGTGGCTGCAAGGCTGAAGCTAGCTACTTTGGGCCGCAAGGAGGCCATTCCAGACAGGTTTTCTCTTCCGCGGCCGTCTTCGCAAGAGGCACAATGTGCAACTATCTACAAAATTTTTCCGGTTATCCAGCGTCCATAACCTGTTAGTCCATAGTAATCTGCAGGGTAACTGAGAAACATAATTAATAACAGGCAACAACAAAAACCATAAACATTTTCAAGAAACAGGTAAATTTACAGTGCATTACTTTATATTCTCCAGCAAGCGGGCATCTGACCTCTAGTGACTCTAGTGGATCTACGGAGCTCACTAACTGGTCCTGCACTACAGGGTGTAGGAGGTGTTATGGGTAAGCTGGGCAGCTGTCTGCGTACTCTTTGGCTCACTAGGGGCACGGCAGGCTCACTACTAGCAGAGGGTTGATCCTCCTTCGCTGCTGGTGTGGACTCTTCTGCCTCCTGGGCCGGCTGCTCTTCCAGCTCTACCTGGTCTTCTGTTGGCACTTGAGGGGCTGGCTGGAGAAAGGTGAGGACGGGCACCACGATAGCGTTGTTTACTTGTGTCCAGGACCGGGGAAAGTCTCCAAGTACGGTGCTGATCATTTCCTCCTTTTCCTCTACGGGTTGAGGGTCTTCCTGATCTTCATCCGTGCTTTGCAACTTCTCGGGGCACTTTTTCAGGTGGTCTCTGGAGACAGTGGCTGTGGTCTCTCCTCCATCCTTGCTGATGACGTACACCTTTGGATTATTGTGGCTTGAGGGCAGTATGGTGTACGGGTCCTTTTCCCACTGGTCGCCAACTTATGGAGCCGCCTTTTTCTTTTCAAGACCTGCTCTCCAGGTACCAGGGGAACAGCGGGAGCATGTTGGTTATAAGTCCTCTCCTGCCTTTCTCTTGATTGACAGAGACTTCGCTCGACGCTCTCCTGTACTTTCCGGTACTGCTGCTGCCGTTCTGTATCCCAGTCTGCCTCTGGATGTCAGGACTCCCATATCCAGGTCAACAGGCAGCTTACCAGGTCTTGCTCGCATTAGGTAAGCCGGGGTACAGTTGGTGGAACCTACCGGGATGTGGTTATACAGGTCCACCAGATCGGGCAGTTTCTCAGGCCACAGACTGCGTTCTTCCAGGGGCAATGTTTTTAGCAGATCTATCACCACCTGGTTCATCTTCTCGCAGAGTCCATTGGTTTGGGGGTGATAGGGCGTTGTTCTTATCTTCTTGCAGCCATACAGGTTGCAGAACTCCTGGAAGACCTCCGCTTCGAAGGCTGGTCCTTGGTCCGTCAGCACTTGGTCCGGGTACTCGTGTGGGCGGCAGAAGTGCAGCTGGAAGGCTCTGGCTGCTGTCTGAGCCGTCAAGTCTTTGACAGGGACCACCACCAGGAACCGGGAGTAGTGATCCACGATGTTTAGGGCGTAGACATACCCGCTTCTGCTTGGAGCCAGTTTAACATGGTCCAGAGCGACCAGTTCCAGCGGCTGCCTGGTGAGGATGGGCTGCAGGGGAGTCCTCTGGCTGGCACGGTCCCTCCTTCTTAGATTGCATGGGCCACAGTCTCTACACCATCTCTCAATGGCTCCTCTCATGCCTATCCAGTAGAACCGTTCAAGCAGCAGGAACTCCAGCTTCTTCCATCCGAAGTGCCCTGCCCCATTGTGGTAGGCCTCCAGCACCATAGCTTCGTCCCGTCTCAGTACCACAACCTGCCAGATCAGTTCATGTGTCCGGGAATTGACCATTCTGCGGCACAACTTCACCTTGTAGAGAAACAGTCTGCTTTTTTCCGTCCACAGTTGCTTGGTCTCTTCCGGAGCGTCTGGGTCCAGGCGGGAGTCAGCCTGGGTCAGCATCTCCTTCACCAGACGGACTGCGGGGTCACTGTCTTGCGTCTCCGCCCAGTTGTAGTGGGGTAAGGGGTTGAACGTAGAGGATCGCTGGCCCCTCACACGGTGGGAATACTGGGTAAACCCATGACGGTGGAACGCAGGGAGTTCGACCTCGTCCAGTTCTTCTGGATCTTCCCCTCCGTCCGGTAGGTTTGGCATCCTGGACAGGGCATCCGTGTTGGTTTTGGAGCGTCCTGCCCGGTATTTGATCGTGAACTCATAATTGGACAGGCGGGCCATCCATCTCTGCTCCAGGGCACCCAGTCTTGCAGTGTCCAGGTGTGTCAACGGGTTGTTGTCCGTGTACACGGTGAACCTGGAAGAGGCAAGGTAATGCTTAAAATGTTCGGTTACCGCCCACACCACTGCCAGGAACTCTAGCTTGAACGAGCTGTAATTCTCAGGGTTTCTTTCCGTGGGTCGCAGTTTTCGGCTGGCGTAAGCAATTACCCGTTCTCTCCCCTGCTGGATCTGGGACAGTACGGCTCCTAGCCCGATGTTGCTTGCGTCCGTGTGGAGGGTAAAGGGCTGGCTGTAATCAGGGTACGGCAGGATTTCATCCCCCGTGAGGGCCATCTTCAGCTGGCGGAATGACTCCTCTTCCAGCTTTTCCCATCTGAAGGGTGGCTTCTGGTTTTTGGCCTTCCTGGATTGGCCTATCAGGAGGTCCTGCATAGGAGCTGCCTTCTTGGTAAAACCGGGAATGAATCTTCGGTATTAGCCTACCAACCCGAGGAACTGCTGCACTTCCTTTATGCTGGATGGTCTTGGCCAGTCCTTAATCACAGTGATCTTGTCAGGGTCGGGAGCCACTCCGTCAGCACTCACCACGTGTCCCAGGTACTGTACCTTTGGCTTCAGTAGATGACACTTTGAGGGTTTTACCTTTAGGCCATAGTTTGCCAGGGCTTCAAACACTTCTGCCAGGTGTTCCAGACGGTCCTCATAGGTCTTGGAATAGACTATGACATCGTCCAGGTATAATAGGACCGTCTCGAAGTTCCGGTGTCCCAGACAGCATTCCATCAACCGTTGGAAGGTTCCTGGTGCGTTGCAGAGCCCGAACGGCATACAGTTAAATTCGCTGAGTCCCATCGGGGTGGTGAATGCGGTCTTCTCCCGGTCCGCCTCTGCTACAGGAACCTGCCAGTACCCGCAAAGTAGAGAAGAAGTTAGCAGATTTTAATGCAGCTAAGGACTCTTCTATCCTTGGTAACGGGTACGCATCTTTGTGTGTGATACGGTTGACCTTCCTGTAGTCTACACACATTCTCATGGTGTTGTCTTTCTTTTTCACTAGGACTAGTGGAGCTGCCCAGGGGCTACAGCTGTCCCTAATTACCCCAGCCTCCTTCATGTCTTTTAGCATCCCCTTGGCGTGTTGATAGTGTGCAGGGGGTACGGGTCGGTATCTCTCCTTTATGGGAGGATGGTCTCCCGTGGGGATGTGATGTTCTACCCCCTTTACTCGCCCGAAGTCCAGCGGGTGTTTACTAAACACTCTCTCGTACTCTTGAACCACCCGATAGACTCCCTGTTTTTGCTGTGAGGGAGTGGAGTGAGTACCAAAATGCAGTTGCTGACACCAGTCCTCCATTGGTTTCTTAGAGCCGTTACCTTCCTCTGGTTGAGATGGAGGCAAGGGTTCCACGGCCTGTACAGAGTTCTGGTTGATGGTGAACAATTTGGCTAGCGTGGCATACCGGGGCAGGTATACTTCTCTCTTCCCGATATTTATGATGCGGACGGGCACCCTCCCATGGCGTACATCGACTATCCCCCGTGCTGTCAAAATGGTGGGCCTACTGTCTGAGTAGATGGGTTCTACCATTGCTTGGTAGTCTCTACCTCTTAGACCAATAGCTTCCCGGCACCAAATCATCATCTCACTTTTCGGGGGCATGGCAATAGGGAACGGGTCACACATTCTCACGCTACCAATCTCACCACCAGATAGTTCCACCTGTTGCCGTTTCATCAGTGCCCAGATCTCTTTTTGGAGGACACGCTGCTGGCTGGAACTGGTGTTCTTGGCAACCTGTTGCAAAATAAGAATCACCTCTGCAAGACAGTTTTCGATTACGTTAGTACCTAGGGTTATTTTTGGGTGACTCTCGCGACGGTCAATGTCCACAATGATCAGTCCTTGTGCCGGCAGTTCAACCTTACCGACCTTGATGGTCACCTCTTTAAATCCTATCTGTGGCACGGGCTGACCATTGCAGGCGATAATGCTCAGGTCGTCATCTGGGTAGCGGGTTATGTCCGAGTCATTCCAGTACCGCTTGAAGAGCACGTACGGTATGGTAGTCACCTGTGACCCAGTGTCTAGTAGGGCACTCATAGGAATGCCATCCAGTACCACAGGCAAGACCGGACGTCCCCCTACGTATTTATCACGCCAGTTCGATGGGCCTGATGATCTTATGCCTGGGGGTTGGCCCTCTACCCCAGGTTGTGCCCGTTTAAATGACAGTACCTTTCCATATGTCCGGGTTGATTGCAGCGGCGGCAGATGGGTTGTCCGTCCTCGTCGTATCGGTCGCTGGGTCTTCCTCTGGCCGGTGGGGTCCTCCTCAGTCGGCGCCACGGGACGTCCTCCGGTCCGGATGCCAGCTGGATCTTTCCTGGAGAAGAGACCTGTAAAGACTGCACAGTTCTGGTTAGCACGGCAACGCTCTTAGTCAGCTCTTGGACCTGATGGTGCAGGTCTGTAGCCGGGTTATTGTTCAAAGCCTGTGCATCAGCTCCCACAGGCCCTGCAGACAAGGGTGCCGCGTCCTGGTGATAAGTGATAGTAGGGCGCCTGTGGGTCACAGCGCCACCTGGTGCCGGTTCTCGGAGCACCCGGATGGCTCTGTCCTTGAACTGTGCTAAGTCCAGGTCAGGGTCCTGTAAGGCCATTGCCCGCAACTGGGTTCGATGGGCATTGCACAGTAGACCCTCAATAAATTGTTCAGTCAACAGCTTGTCTTCATTCCCCACGATGTCAGGGTCTGCCTGCTTAATGGCTCTCAGGGCCTCTTGTAGGTTTATAGCATAGTCTCTTATACTTTCGTGTGCCCGTTGTTTGCACCCGTAAAATCTGAGCTTTATTTCGGCTGAGGTTCGGGTATCAAATGTGTCTTTCAGCCAGGCTAGTATTTCTCTGACAGTCCTCTTCTTCCTAGGTGGCCAGGACTTTACCTCCCTTTGGGCTGCCCCGATTAACTGGGCCACCAGGATGCTCACTTTTTGCTCTTCCATGAGGGGGTATACCTGGAAGAGGCTATCCAGTCTTTCCCTAAAGTCACTTAGGGTATGTGACTCCCCTGAGTACTGGGGTAGCCAGGTTGCCCCCGGGATATAGGGCATGGTGAATGGCATGACCGCAGCAGCGGTTGCGCTGGCGGCAGCTGTGACGGTGGAGCTTCCCTCTGTATCCGACATCCTCCTTCCCCCCTAGTGGACCGTGGCCTACCTTGCGATGATATTCTTCCGTAGGCCGCGGCTCCGCAGTCGATCGTCGGGGTTGAGGACCTTGCGTCGCGCTCCTGTGACGTCAGCGTCGCTCCCTCTCCCTTCCAGGACCTTGCGCAGCGTCAGCGCGTGGAGCGGAGCTTCGGATCTCACGCGCTTTTGGCGTCCACGCCCCTCTTCTTCCCGCGCGGCGTCCCGAAGATGGCGTTCGATGGCGGGAAGCGGCTGCGGATGGCGGGAAGACGGCAGAAGATGGCGGGAAACGACCCAAGATGGCGTTCGATGGCGAGAAACGAGTCCGGACGGTGGGAAACTTCTCTCAGGTAAGTGCAAAACTCTTTTTTCAGGCACGCAATACCCGTTGGGGCGGGTTGGTTTGAATCCTGCCGACTACGCCAAGGTTGACGCGCCCCCTGAGCCTGTGTTGTGCAGGGAATACCCGGAGCCGGATCGCTGGGGGTTGTAGTCTCCGTGGCGCTGACCCGGTCCGTGCCCAGGGTGGTCAATTCAGTGGCAGTCTTATTAGTGAGATAATAGTCCGACTACGCCACCCGTGGATTGCGGTCAGTGGGGACCGCCGCTGCATGGCAGACCGCTGAGGCCGGTGTTGTGTGTGCAGCTAAGAACGGGATGACTCCCCACGGGAGGAGTATAGCCTCAGGGCAGTTATTGTGGATGATGGGAGTGATGGTGCACGAGCACAGCAGGAATAACTCAGAGTCCGTGCAGTGCAGTTCCGGGTCTTTACTGATGTTATAAAGCAGACCCTCCCGGGAGTACTGGCTAGCAGTAGAGGCCTGGTCAGTCTGAGAGCTAGCAGGATCTCCCCTGGCCAGGTGGAGTTGTAGGCCTCCCCGTCTATCTGTACTCTTTCCTGGCTACCTTGCTGTGTGCGGGTAGAAGTAGCCCACGTCCCTGAGTATACCGTGTGGTGCTCACCAGTACGGCCGGTGACTTGGGGCCTTCTGTTAGCCTCCGCTTCACAATGACGGTGCTGGTCCCTTGCTTGTGACCGTGCCTCCGGGCTTCTCTGGCCAGAGGACATGGAATCCCCTGCCGGTTGGATTCTGCTGCTGGACCTGGATGTCCCCACAGCCTCGGACTCCGTGTCCATTCTTAATGTCTTCAGCCAGGGCGAGCTATCTAGCTTCCAGCCTCTGGCACTCGCTCCTGCTCCTACAGAGCTCCTTGCTGACACTTTCCCTGTGTCTGGAACTATCTCCAGGCTCTGACTCTCTAATCCCGCCCCAAACCCAGTTTATAAGGGCAGATTCCTCCCCTCCCAGGTCTGGGCGGGCAGTGTTGCATGCTTAGGGCTCCTGACCAGAGAAACCTCCCACTTGCTCTCAGACGTAATATTTCTATTACTGTGGTAACCAGACCCCTGGGGTGCCACATATTCCCATGCACCTTTTCACACCCAGACATGGGTATACGCTTCCTGATTTTGGCTATTTGCTCTTGTCCTCCTCCTTCTCCTCATCCTCCCCCACCATATCACCAGGGTGACCATGGTCCGTGATGCAACACTCACATAAATTTTTTAAAGGGTGTTTATGGTGCCCGTAAAAAATGTTTTTATACAGAATGTTCATGTATACCCCACAGGGGTAAATGTTTGTCAGCCCATACACTTAGTGCATGGGCATTACAAGTATAGGAGGCCCACTTCTAATGGGAACATTTTTTTATGAGGCCCTCCTTCACATCTCTTCCAAGGGGCATTGGAGTGCCTCCCAATTTTTGTCAGCCCTTGCATTCACTGCATAGGCCAACACAATGGGATACCCACTTCCTAATAATGGGAACATTGTTTTGAGGAGGCCCTCTCACCTCCACGTCTCTTCCAAGGGGCATTGGAGTGCCTCCAAATTTTTGGCAACCCTTGCATTCACTGCATAGGCCAACACAATGGGAGACCCACTTCCTAATAATGGGAACATTGTTTTGAGGAGGCCCTCTGACCTCCACGTCTCTTCCAAGGAGCATTGGAGTGCCTCCAAATTTTTGGCAACCCTTGCATTCACTGCTTAGGTTAACACTATGGGAGACCCACTTACTAATAATGAGAACATTTCTTCATGAGGCCCTCTACGTCACTTTCAAGGGGCATTGGAGTGCCTCCAAATTTTTGGCAACCCTTGCATTCACTGCATATGCAAACACAATGGGAGACCCACTTCCTAATAATGGGAACATTGTTTTCAGGAGACCCTCCTTTAAGTCTCTTCAAAGGGGTATTGGGGTGCATCCAAATTTTCAAAGTGGTATTGGGGTGCATCCAAATTTTGGGCAGCCCTGCCACTCACTGCATATGCAGTAACAGTATAGGAGACCCACTCTTTAGTAATGGGAACAATAAAACATAGCCGGCTGATGGCTCTCTAAGAATAGTGAGGGCCGACTGCTGGCCCTTTTAGAATAGTAAAGGCTGCCTGATGGCCCTATAAAAATAGGCTTTGTGACTTTCAGAGTCCCTCTTTCATAAATGAAACACGATGTGTCTGATGATATCTCACACACCACATGGCCAGATAAGGTTGCAAAATGTTAAAACGACAATTCCTGGTGAAAGCATTTGTCACGGTTGAAAGCAATGCAAAAGTGAAAAAACGCATCAAAATCGCTACGTGTGAACATAGCCCAAGGTGTGGAGGAGCATTTTTGGTTACTTATTTTGCTTTATATACAAGTCATTACCCTGGAAAGGATGTACCTTAACATATTTCCCAGGAAAATCTATTTTGGTTTCGTTTTGGTATATTTCATTGTGAGTCCGTAAAAGTGGCGTAATACCTCTGACAACGTTGTTGACAGAAGTGACCTGGGAGTCAGAAATGCTTCCAGGGGTCTTCCCCATGCTATCCCCATGTCATTTGAGCACTGTTCCCATCGATTATGGCAATTTTTAGGCCCTCTGCAGACCGCCGAGGGGAGCCACCTGAAAAATGCTCGAGTTTCCCATAGACTTACATTGGGCTCGTTGCTCGGGTCGAGCACCCGAGTATTCCAATATGCTCAACCCGAGCATCGAGCAACCAAGCATTTTAGTGCTCACTCATCACTAGAAATGACAAATGTTTAGGTGGCAAAGATCTGCAAAGATATAGATAGATAGTTAGATATGGGGTAAATAGATGATAGATAGATATCCGTGAGATAGATAATTAGTGCCTTGCATGTGTAGCTTACTGTACATGTATTAACCTAATAAATAAATTAAAAATATGACGTGGACTCCCCAACATTTTTGATAACCAGTAAAGATAAAGCAGACAGCTGTGAGCTGATATTATCAGGCTGAGAAGGTCTATGGTTATTCGGCCCTTCCCAGCCTAAAAATACCAGCCCACAGCCTACCCAGAAGTGTCACATCGCATTAGATGTGCCAATTCTGGTGCTTTGCCTTCACTCGTCCCTATTGCCCTGGTGCGGTGACAATCGGGGTAATGGGGTTTGGGGTTGATAGCTGTGAATTGTCAAAAACACAGCTGGCATTAAGCCCTGGTGTTAGTAAAGGAGAAGTCTATCAGATACCCCTATTACTAACCCAGTAAAAAAAAAACACACACACAAAAAAATACTTTATTAAAATAAACACTCCCCCACACTTTTTCTGGTTCACCAATTTATAAAAAAAAAATCCCAAACAGGTCCTGAGCTTTCCACAACGTTCCTCAAATCCAGCTCACGCTGCTCTCAGCGAGACCCGGCGACTGTGAATAGCAGCAACATTACTGGTATTCACCATGGCCGGGTCTTGCTGAGCGCAGTGTGAATCGGCAACTCTGATGAGCGGTGATGTCAGTTTAGTTCTTCTAAAATTCAAATTTGTCAGCTTTGCTGAATTTAGCAAGAAAATGTGTTTAGCAGTGAATCGATTGACAGCGAATCAAAATATTTCAATGCTTCCAATCGCTCTGAAAAGACATGTATCACACTCTTATGAGTTCCCATAAGATTGAAACCAACTTCTTTCAAGCTATTTAACTAGTGTTGAGCCACCCCCGTAGTGTTCGAGTTCGGTTCGGTTCGTCGAACACCCGTGTGTTCGCCGAACTGTTCGTCGAACTGTTCGTCGAACACCTTCGAACACCGTTAAAACCAATGGCAGGCAAACAAAAACACATAGAAACACATAGAAAACACCTTCAAAGGTGTCCAAAAGCTGACAAACTGCTCAGAAGACACAACTAACACATGGAAAAGTGACAAGTACATATAGTCATGCGAAAAGAAAAGAGGTGGAGGAGTAAAAGGAGGGGGAGACACAGATATAGGCATGTGTCACACTGTCACAGAATACTGGAGGTAGGGGGCCTAAGCTGACCCTAAGCTGGGGCCCTGACTAATCCCTCAACCTGGAGGTACTGTTAAAGGTACAGAGGTCCAGGCCGCCAGCGTAACCCCTACCTCCTGAGGATCCCTGCACCTCAGTAATCTAGTCCTGAGAAGGACCCCGATCACAACAATTGGGAACCAGAAATAATATGCCCACACACAGTATTTAGACGAACGAGACAGTACAAGGGAAAAACCAAAACCACCTTGCATACAACTTCTACACAACTACAACAGAGGGAACACCAACGGGAAAGGAGATAAATGATAAAGCGAGGAAAGGGAAAAAACACTTCCAAATACACTTATCTCAGCAACTCCAAACACCACGATCCGCTCTGTAAGTCTGAATGAAAAGCTTTCACCGACACCTCCCAAACAGACCTGCAGGAATATGAAGGAGTCTCACTAAAGAAGCATTGATTGCAGCTGGGCGAGGCTGGACCTCAGCTAGCCCAGAGAGAGAGAGAATTAACTCCTTCACTGCCGAAAAAACACAAAGCACCAACAAGTCAGCTGCGAGAAGTCAGGCTGTGTACTCGTGACGATCTTCGTGGCAACACACCCGTGACAGTACCCCCCCTTCTACGAGGGGCCTCCGGACCCTCAGGGCCAGGTTTATTCGGGTGAGTCGTGTGGAAGGCCCGAACTAATCGGTCTGCATTAATATCCGACGCAGGAACCCACATCCTCTCCTCAGGACCATACCCCTTCCAATGAACCAAGTACTGAAGGGACCGGCGATTAAAGCGTGAATCAATGACCCTCGATACCTGGAACTCCAAGTTACCATTGACAACCACAGGAGGGGGAGGTAAAGGTGACGGTACCACCGGCGCCACATACCTCTTAAGCAATGATCTGTGAAACACGTTGTGAATTTTAAACGTAGGGGGGAGGTCAAGATGGAATGCCACCGGATTAATAACAGAACTGATTCTGTACGGCCCGATGAACCTGGGACCCAGTTTCCAGGAGGGAACCTTAAGTTTAATATTCCTGGTAGACAACCATACCTGATCGTTCACACTTAGGTCCGGACCAGACACTCTCCTCCTATCAGCCATACGTTTGTATCGGTTCCCCATAGTATTCAGATTCTTCAGCACCCCTCTCCATACTGAAGCGAGAGATGAGGAAAATCGTTCCTCCTCCGGAACCCCCGAAGAGCCCCCCCTACTGAAAGTACAAAACTGGGGGTGAAAACCATATGCCCCAAAAAACGGGGACTTACCAGTGGACTCGCTCCGCCTATTATTGAGAGCAAACTCTGCCAGAGGTAGGAAAGAAGCCCAGTCCTCCTGGTTCTCTGACACAAAACACCGAAGATATGTCTCCAAGCTCTGGTTCATACGTTCCGTCTGACCATTGGTCTGAGGATGAAAAGCCGACGAGAATGACAAATGCATCCCCCGCCGTGCACAAAACGCCTTCCAGAACTTGGACACAAACTGAGACCCCCGATCAGACACCACCTCGGAGGGTACCCCGTGAAGCCTCACAATCTCCCCAATGAACACCTGCGCAAGAGTTTTAGCATTAGGGAGAGCCGGAAGAGCGATAAAATGTGCCATCTTGCTGAACCTGTCCACTACAACGAGTATGACCGTTTTACCCGAAGACGGAGGGAGGTCCGTAATAAAGTCCATAGACAGATGAGTCCAAGGACGCTCCGGGATCTTCAAAGGTAAAAGGGCCCCAGACGGACGGGTATGTGAGGTCTTAGAGCGCGCACAAACCCCACAGGACGCGACAAAAGTTACCACCTCTTTATGTAAGTTAGGCCACCAAAACCGACGCGAGAGGAGATCCACAGTTGCTTTACTCCCCGGGTGTCCTGCAAAAACTGAGTTATGGTGTGCCTCGATCACCTTTTGTCGCAACTGATCTGGAACGAACAGTCTCCCCGGAGGTCCAACAGGGGCATCCCCCTGAGCCTCCAATATCTCCTCCTCCAGCTCAGAGCATACTGCCGAAACCACCACCCCCTCCTGAAGAATAGGAATCGGGTCGTCCGTATTCCCGGCCCCAGGGAAACTACGAGATAAGGCATCCGCCTTTACATTTTTAGACCCAGGACGATATGTAACGACGAAATTAAACCTGGTAAAAAACAATGACCACCTAGCTTGTCTGGGATTCAGACGTTTAGCGGACTCCAGATATAGCAGGTTCTTGTGATCGGTGATGACGGTGACCGGATGAACTGCCCCCTCCAAAAAATGGCGCCACTCCTCAAAAGCTAACTTAATGGCCAAGAGTTCCCTATTGCCGACATCGTAATTCCTCTCAGCGGACGACAATTTTTTAGAGAAAAAGGCGCACGGATGCCACTTACCAGGGGACGAACCCTGTGACAATACTGCTCCCACCCCTACCTCGGAAGCGTCTACCTCTACAAAGAATGGCTGAGACGCATCAGGTTGAATGAGTATGGGTGCCGAGGCAAAACATTTTTTCAAGGAGGAGAATGCTTGACAAGCCTTGTCAGACCACCTAGAAAAATCCGTCCCCTTTTTAGTCATGTCTGTGAGAGGCTTAACCATGGACGAGAAATTACGAATGAACTTCCGGTAATAGTTAGCAAACCCCAGGAAACGTTGTAGTGCCTTAAGATTCTCCGGCCGATCCCACTCAAGAACTGCCCGCACTTTCCCAGGGTCCATACGAAAACCGGACGCTGAAACCAGGAAGCCTAAAAACTGGAGTTCCTGTACGGCGAACACACACTTTTCCCACTTGGCATACAGTTTATTATCCCGCAAGATCTGTAACACCTGTCTAACGTGCTCCTGATGAGACACCAGATCCGGCGAGTAAATTAAGATATCATCCAGATATATGACAACAAACTGTCCCACCAGGTGGCGAAAAATATCATTAACAAAGTGTTGAAACACCGCCGGGGCATTAGTCAGACCGAATGGCATGACAAGGTTCTCATAATGCCCCTCCGGAGTGTTAAAAGCCGTCTTCCACTCATCCCCCTCCTTCATCCTAATCAGATTGTACGCCCCCCTGAGATCCAACTTAGAGAACCATTTGGCGCCCACGATCTGATTAAAGAGATCGGGAATAAGTGGGAGCGGATACGGATCTCGGACCGTAATCCGATTAAGTTCACGGAAATCCAGGCAAGGGCGTAGGCCTCCATCTTTCTTCTTAACAAAGAAGAACCCCGCGGCCACCGGTGAAGATGAAGGTCTAATATGCCCCTTAGCCAGACTTTCAGAAATATAATCCTTCATGGCCTGCCTCTCAGGACCAGAAAGGTTATACAACCTAGCTTTAGGTAACTTGGCCTCAGGGAGCAGTTTTACAGAACAGTCATACTCGCGATGAGGAGGTAGTTCCTGACACCCATTCTCCGAGAATACATCCTCAAAGTCCGCCAGAAATGAAGGTAAGACCCAAGGAGTAACCGCACCGATGACCGTGTTCATGCAGTTTTTATTACAGAATTTACTCCATTGGCTTATCTCTCTGGTTTGCCAATTAATAACCGGGTTATGCTTAGCTAACCAAGGAAGGCCCAACACTATAGGAGTGGGAAGACCCTCCAACACGTAGCAAGACAACAGTTCTTTATGTATTGCCCCCACTTGAAGTTTTACGCCATGCACAGCTTGCAAAAAACTTCCCTGACCGAGAGGCCTGGCATCGATCGAGAATATGGGGATGGGTTTAGCCAACTCACTCAATCGCATACCTTGAACCCGGGCAAACCGAGCATCAACCAGATTAGCCCCGGCCCCACTATCCAGAAGAACAGATATCCTCTCAGTTCTCGCACCCACCACCACCTCCGCCGGTACGAGAAACTGAGACGAACCTAGGGACGAAATACCTACTCCCAGATTGCCGTCCACCACACAACCTGGGATCAACAGTTTTTTCGACGACTCTTTACTCTGCAAGGGACGGGATGGACACCCCCCAATAAAATGTCCCTTTTTCCCGCAGAGGAAACACCTTCCTGTCTTATGGCGCTCCACCGGTCCCCTTCCCCGAAATGATGTCCCTCCTAATTGCATAGGCTCCTCCGGACTGACCAGGAGAACCACCATATGAGGGGACCTTGTAGGAGGTGGAGACATTACAGGGGGTAGAGTTATCCCGCACCTCTCCCGAAGCCGTCTGTCAACGCGAATGGCAAGGGCCATAGCGGCTTCCAGTGACGCGGGAGAGTCATACTGTGCCAACACATCCTGTAATTTGTCGGATAAACCATGACAAAACTGGCTCCTAAGAGCCGGGTCATTCCACTGGGTGTCCATGGCCCACCTACGGAACTCCGAACAGAATTCCTCCGCCGGACGATCTCCCTGCTGAATCCTACGTAACTTAGACTCAGCAAGGGAGATCCGATCTGGGTCATCATATACGAGTCCCAGAGCAGCGAAAAACCTATCCACTGACTGGAGAACCGGGGAGCTTGGGGGAAGAGAGAACGCCCAAGATTGTGGGTCCCCTTGTAGGAGCGAGATGACAATTCCCACCCTTTGTTCTTCGCTGCCCGATAACCGAGGCCGCAGCCGAAAGTACAATTTGCATGCCTCCCGGAAAACAAAAAACTTGTCCCGCCCCCCAGTGAACCTGTCAGGGAGAGCTACTTTAGGTTCTGGTCCGGCTTGCTCCAGAGGATGCAAAACCTTGGACCTAACGTCCGCCAGCCCCATGGACAAACTCTGCAACTGCCGAGCTAGACCGGCTACTGGATCCATGGTAGCTGGAGAAAAACTAAGTTGGTCGGTGAAAATGTCACACTGTCACAGAATACTGGAGGTAGGGGGCCTAAGCTGACCCTAAGCTGGGGCCCTGACTAATCCCTCAACCTGGAGGTACTGTTAAAGGTACAGAGGTCCAGGCCGCCAGCGTAACCCCTACCTCCTGAGGATCCCTGCACCTCAGTAATCTAGTCCTGAGAAGGACCCCGATCACAACAATTGGGAACCAGAAATAATATGCCCACACACAGTATTTAGACGAACGAGACAGTACAAGGGAAAAACCAAAACCACCTTGCATACAACTTCTACACAACTACAACAGAGGGAACACCAACGGGAAAGGAGATAAATGATAAAGCGAGGAAAGGGAAAAAACACTTCCAAATACACTTATCTCAGCAACTCCAAACACCACGATCCGCTCTGTAAGTCTGAATGAAAAGCTTTCACCGACACCTCCCAAACAGACCTGCAGGAATATGAAGGAGTCTCACTAAAGAAGCATTGATTGCAGCTGGGAGAGGCTGGACCTCAGCTAGCCCAGAGAGAGAGAGAATTAACTCCTTCACTGCCGAAAAAACACAAAGCACCAACAAGTCAGCTGCGAGAAGTCAGGCTGTGTACTCGTGACGATCTTCGTGGCAACACACCCGTGACAGCATGTCATGCCCTTCTAAAATCCAAAAAGTGAGAAGCCGAGACGGCCAGTCCGCTCCTGCCCGTGCCACCTCCGTGTCGCCGGGTTTGTGCCAGAGCCGCGGTGAACCCTGACGGCCAGCCCCCCTCTCCCAATACTGGTGCCTGTCCGCTGGTGGGTCGAGAGAGCCCCCCTGTGGTGGAGGCAGCTCTAAGCTTTTTAATTTAAATTGTCCCTCTAATTTGAATGAATACACTTTAAATCCATTTACAAGGATCTATTGGAGGGCAAGTCTCATGCCAGCAGCCGCGTAATTCCAGCTCCAGTAGCGTCCACTAAAGCTGCTGCAGTTAAAAAGCTTTTATAAGGATCGAGCTCGGCTGTCCACCGCAAGGCATCCTAGTGCCAGTCCCAGCCCCTATGCCTTGGGGTGCCTCCTGATGCTCTTCACTAAGTATCCCGTGGTCCCGAAGCATTTCCTTTGAAAAAATTAAGTGTCCAAACTACAGGTGGTGTAGCTTGCTTAACAGCCGGGATAATCCGCTGACTAGCAGACACTGCTACTAGGCACAAAGTATTTCCTGGGCTAGATGCAGTTAAAAATTTGTAAGTAGATACTCTCGTTGGATGCTGAGAAAGCATTCCATAGAGTCTCCTGGCACGCCATATATGATTCTCTTAAAAAGCTTGGGGTAGGGGTCTAGGGGACCTTTTTATAGCCAAAATCACGGCCCTGTATCACAATACGTCACCTAGGCTGAAGATAAATGGAACTGTAGCACCGAGGGCTCGGTTGCTACAGACGTATTGCACCTCACCCAGAGGTGTGATATCTCACTCTCAGATAAGGATGGAGTGTGGATCAGGACCCGACACCTGCATGCATTACACCACATTGCCGTGGGGCAGGGCGACCAATATGCCCCTGAGATGGGCACGACAGTCCCTGTCCCTGGCTGGAGTGGGGGCAGGGAACACTGAGGAAGGGGAACCCTGCAGTGCAGGAGCAGGGAGGAAGCAGTTCCTGGGTGCATTGAGAAGGGAGTATAAAAGGTGGGCACCATCTTAGTTCAGTGCAGAGAAGTCTGAGCAGAAGTGGCAGGGAGCAGGGGCTCTGCATGAGCTCTGCTCCGGAGGCGGGCCTAGTAACAGAGGCCCAGGCCTGCAAGAGGGAGAAGGAAGGAAGAGGAGCGGAGAAGGCTCCAGGAACGAGGAATGAAGGGATCCCAGGGGTGCGGACGGGCGAGTCGCCACCGCACGCCCGAATCCACCTGCGTGGAGGGGTCAGGCCAAAGGGGGAGACCGGTCCCCGAACTAGTGGAGGCAGGAAACGACCCTCAGCTAGAAACCGGAGGCTCTGACATTTTATGTGGCGCAGCCCCTTGCTCCACCCGCTAGGAAGGCACCACATAGGGTCAGGGAAACTGGCGCCAAGTTTACCAAGAGGAGGCCCGAGGCAGCCGGACAGAAGTGTTGGTAAGAAAGGCCAGACAAAGGACACACAAAGGGGGTCCTGTGAAGCGCTCCAAAGTTATCTGGGAGTTGTCTGAGCCCCTCACCTGGTGAGCACAGTACGACGTGGGCAGCCGTTACCTGCAGACGTGGTCTGGATAATAAGAACTGTGAGTAAAGGCCCTGAACTGCATCACTGACTCCGTGTCGTTACTGCTGCTGCCCTGCACCATCACCCCCATCCTCCGCATACACTGCCCTGAGGCTATACTCCTCCCGTGGGGAGTTATGCTATGCTCTGCTGCACCCACAACACCAGCCTTAGCGGTCTGCCCTGTAGCGGCGGTTCACTCTGACCGCAATCCACGGGTGGCGTAGTCGGACATTTAAACATCAAAACCACATAAATAGTTCCGCCACTGGTTTGACCGCCCTGAGCCACGGAACCGGATCGCCGCCACGAAGACTACAACCACCAGCATCCACCAAAAAGGGTCCGGCTCCGGGTGTCCCAAGGCCCAGGGGGTGCGTCAGAACATTTTCATCACCTTTCACAATCACCAATGGGACAAGGCAGGGATGTCCTCTGTCCCCTCTCTTATACATCCTAGTGACGGAGCACCTGCTCTCATCAATTCGCCATAACCCCAATATTAGGTGGATTGAGGTGGGAGGCACCGAGTACAAGTGCTCTCTATTTGCTGATGATGTCCTAGTATATATCACTCAATCACATATATCCATCCCTGCTGTTATGGCTGAAATAGATCACTTTGTTACATGGTAAAATTTTAAAATCAATGCAGCGAAGTCTGAGGCCCTCGATGTCTCCCTCACTAAATCCATATAGGATTCCATCCAGTCCAACTTTCCCTTTGCCTGGCCCTCACAGGGTATCAAATACTTAGGAATTCCTATTCATAGAGACCTCTCCCATCTATGTTATCTTAATTTTGGGCCCTTTATTGAACAATTCCATACAGACCACGGTTGGCAAGTTAGAACTGTAAGATTCACTACGTGAACCACTGGTGTTTTGCGGAAAAGCACATGTACACCGCGTTCCAAATTATTATGCAAAAAGTGTTTAGGAGTGATAAGGGAAGAATTTGTTTGTTTGTCAGTTAAACTCATTGATGGTGATGTGTCAGGGCTCTTTATATCACTGTAAGCAATTGCAGACACCTGTGCTAATTAGTTTGGCAGGTGTGTCCAATGAAAGGCAAGACTACTTAAGAAGGCTCTCTCACATTATTAAGCAGCCTACATTTTCTGCCAAAATGGGAAAGAAAAAGGATGTGTCGGCTGCTGAGAAGCAACAAATTGTGGAGTGTTTAGGTCAAGGCATGACTACAATCAACATTGTGCGATGATCAGGATGAAGTGTCTTGGCAATCAAGAAGTATGTAGCTGATTCACAGTACACACGTGTGCGTGCTGATAAGGGCAAATTGAGGACTCTTTCCTACAGGCAATTACGTCAGGTTAAAAGAGCAGCGGCAAAAAAGCCTTGTCATAGCAGCAGACAAGTTTTTGAAGCTGCTTGTGCCTCCAACGTCCCCCGAACAACAAGATGCAGGGTCCTTCAGAGGTTTGCAGCTGTGCATACGCCATCCTGTCGACCTCCTCTATCCACTTCACACAAGCAGAAACGGCTCCAGTGGGCCAAACATTACATGAAGACTGATTTCAAAACTGTTTTGTTCATGGATGAGTGCCGTGCAGCGCTCGATGGTCCAGATGAATGGAGTGGAGGATGGCTGGTTGATGGACACCCCACGCAAACACGGCTACAGCGCCAACAAGGAGGAGGTGGAGTAATGTTTTGGGCTGGAATCATGGGGAGAGAGATTGTCGGCCCCTTTAGGATCCCTGAAGGCGCTAAAGATGAACTCCATAATGTATGTGGATTTTCTCAAACAGCACTTCCTGCCATGGTTCAAGAAGAAGAACCGTGTATTTCACAGCAAGATCATTTTTCTGCATGATAATGCACCATCTCATGCTGCACATAAAACATCTGCATCTCTGGCTGATATGGGCATAAAAGGGGACAAACTTATGGTGTGACCCCCATGCTCCCCTGACCTCTACCCCATTCAGAACCTTTGGAGCATCATTAAAAGGAGTGTCTATGATGGCGGGAGGCAGTTCACATCTAAGCAACAGCTCTGGGAGGGTATTCTGTCCTCATGCAAAACAATTGAAGCAGAAACCATCCAAAACCTGACAAATTCAATGGACGAGAGAGTTCAGAAGCTCCTTTCGAACAAGGGGTCCTATGTGAAAATGTAACATCACCTAGAATAAAGTTTTGAGTTGAAAACTGTTTGATTTCAGTTTCTAACAACCTGCTAATGCTTATAATTTCAAAAATGACCATTTTTTTGGTCTTTATTAAAATGAAAAGGTTGATCGAAAAGTTTGGGGGATCTAAGAGTGTGGCAACCCAGTAGTCATGATTACTTCGAATTCTGACAATATGAGGGTCATGCTGCAGGTAGTGCAGCAAGAAGGCACTTATGTGTCTTGCGCATCTCGGAGCCCCAAAATTATTTTCCGGGCTAGATGCAGCTAAAAATTATTTTTAATTTTAAATCTGGTGAAGCTTATTATAGATGGCCTAATAGGATCAGTGCTGCACACTGCTACAAAGCCCAAATTATTTTCCAGTCAAGATACAGATAAACATGATTAGTAATTTGAAAGCTTAAAACGGTTGGTAGGGTGATTTTAACCAATCATCAAGCTTTTACTCTCCCCAGGATGACACAGGGGTAGAAAAGTCGTTTCGGATCCATGATTTGTTCATCTTTATGAACGTGAGTCTGTCTACATTATCAGTGGAGAGCAGCGTGCGCTTATCTGTCAGCACACCACCAGCAGCGCTGAACACACGTTCAGACAGAACGCTGGCTGCGGGGCATGACAAGATCTCCAAGGCGTAAGTGGCTAGCTCCGGCCATTTATCCAGATTGGAAGCCCAAAAAGAGCAAGGGTCCAGTGACACAGTCGTGGCTTCAATGTTTACTTGGAGATACTCCTGTACCATCGTCTCTAGGCGTTGACTATGTGTCAGACTTCTTGTCTCCTGTGGCCTTGCAAAGGATGGGCTAAAAAAGTGGTGAAATGATTCCGCAAAATTGATGTTACCAGCAGATACTGTGGTTCTGTTACGGTTTGAGTGCTGAACACTTGACGGTCCCACGGTTGGCAAGTTGGAACTGTGAGATTCACTACGTGCACCACTGGTATTTTGTGGAAAAGCACATGTAAGATTCTGCAACAGTCTCTGCTGATACTCCTGCATGCGTGCATCCCTTTCTATGGCAGGAATAATTTCTGCAAATTTACTTTTGTACCGGGGATCTAACAGTGTGGCAACCCAGTAGTCAGGATTATTTCTAATTCTCACAATTCGAGGGTCATGTTGCAGGTAGTGCAGCAAGAAGGCACTCATGTGTGTTGCGCATCCAGGAGCACCAAGTCCCTGTTGTGTTGGTGGCGAGGTAACAATCATGCTTCCTTCCTCTGTCCTCTCCCCCCAACCTCGCACAACAGAAATGTGATCAAGGTCTCCCTCATCTGATGAGTCTTCCATCAGTTCGTCCTCCACTTCTTCCTGGGCTCCTGCACCTTCCTCACTAGTTTGGCTGCTACCATGCGCCCTGGTAAAACCATCTCCCCCACCCTCACATGCCTGCCGCCTTGGTGCTGCCGACCGTCTGGACCTTGCAGATGTTAGCCCTTCCGCATACAACTCCTCCTCCTCTACTTCCTCCACCTCCTCTTGTGCCACCACCTGACTCCGAATTCTGTTTAACATGTGCTCCAGCATGTAAATCACCGGAATAGTCATGCTGATAATGGCATCGTCAGCACTAAACATCTTCGTCGCCATTTCAAAACTGTGCAGAAGGGTGCATAGGTCCCTGATCTGAGACCACTCCTCCAGCGTGATTTGCCCCACCTCTGAATCTCGTTGGCCCAGGCTATACGTCAGAACGTATTGCACCAGGGCTTGTCGGTGCTGCCACAGTCGCTGCAACATGTGCAGAGTTGAATTCCACTGGGTAGGCACATCGCATTTTAGCCGGTGAAGTGGCAGGCCCAACGACTTCTGTAGAGATGTAAGTCGCTGAGCTGCGGGATGCGAACGGCGGAAGTGAGCACACAGCGACTGTGCCCTCTGCAGAAGGCCATCTAGTCTGGGATAGTGGGCTAAAAATTGCTGGACAACCAGGTTCAACACGTGAGCCATACAAGGCACGTGTGTGACATTGCCCCGGCGAAGGGCCGCACCCAGGTTTGCAGCATTGTCGCACACGGCCTTCCCTGGTTTCAGGTCCAGTGGAGACAACCATTCATGAAATTGGTTCTCCAGAGCTGACCACAACTCCTCAGCTGTGTGACTCACATTTCCCAGACATTTCAATGTAAAAACCGCCTGATGACGTTGAGCCCTACTGCCAGCATAGTAAGGAGGTGTGCAGGATCCCTTCTGCGCAGTTAGAAAGCTTGTGGCATGACCAGACAGGCTTTGGGTGCAGGTGGAAGACCGAGAGGAGGTTGAGGAGGCAGAAGCAGTGGAGGAAAAATGACATAAAGAGGATTGACGCACAACTCGTGGGGACGGCAAGACTTGGACAGCAGCCCCTTGTCCTGCTGTCACCATAGTTACCCAGTGCCCAGTCAGCGACATGTAACGCCCCTGTCCATGCCTACTCGTCCAAGTGTCTGTGGTGAAATGCACCCTGTCACACACAGAGTTTCTCAAAGAAGCGGTGATGTTGTGTGCGACATGCTGGTGGAGCGCAGGCACACCTTTCTTTGAGAAGTAGTGCCGACTGGGCATCTGGTACTGGGGCACTGCGACGGACATAAGGTCTCGAAAATCCTCTGTGTCCACCAGGCGGAAAGGCAGCATTTCTGTAGCCAAGAGCTTGCAGATGGTGAAATTCAACCTCTTAGCTTTCTCATGGCTAGGAGGAAATGGTCTTTTACTTGTCCACATCTGAGGGACCGAGGGCTGGCTATTGTGCTTAGACGGGGTTGATAAGGGTGTCCCCAGCAAACTGCCGGTCTGTGAGGAAGATGCAGGCGGACATGTTAGGTTGCCTTGATCCAAAGGTGGTGCTATCGATGTCGGACAGCGCTCAAGACCAGCTGGTGTTACCACCTCCAAAGAAAATGATGACCTGCCAATCACGCTGGCTGTTGCGGGTAAAGAGGTGGCAGGTCTGCGCCCCAAAACAGGTGTGACTGCTGTCCCCCCAGTCACAGAGGATGAAGAGGCCGCGGATGCACAAGATATGGCAGACGGTGGTTGGCCCGGCCGGCTAGACCGCATTGTAGCACACTGAGCTTCCCACTGCAACTTATGCTTCATGTCCATGTGCCGGTTCATGCATGAAGTACTCAAACTATGTATTTTTTGGCCTCTACTTAGCTTTTGCTGACAAATGTTACAGATAACACGAGTTGGGTCATCTTTATCGATCTGAAAAAATGCCCAGGCTATGCAAGGCTTAGCACCCATGCGACCTGAAGAGCCACCACGACTTGTGGTGAGAGGCAGAGTTGTGTTTGAGGATGCAGTTGTTGACGTGCTTCCAGTACTACGTCTCTGTCCAGGAAGGCGCAACCTGACCTCGTCGTCACTAGCATCTTCCTCCACCTCCTCTGCTGACCTCATCTCTTGGCTGACTGTGGGTTGACAGTAAGTGGGATCTCCGACCTCATCATCATCACCCTGTGCGTTATCACACCCGTCGTCCTCAGAGCCAACCTGTTCCTGCCCTGACAAAAAACTAAAGTTGTCGCTCCAATCAGGTATTTGAGTCTTATCATCGTCTTCCTCATTGTCTCCACCAACAGGAGTTACAGTTTGGGAATGAGGGTCTACATTATGGTCAGAACCTTCTGCGTCTGGTCCTGGATCCGACTCATAAAGATTCTGGGCATCAGTGCAGATCATTTCCTCGTCTGGATTCACAGAAGCGCTGGAGTCGACCTCTGATTCCCAGGCTATAGTATGAGTAAACAGCTCTGCAGACTCAACCATCTGTTCTACCTCATACTCAGACGGGCAGCTGGAGATTTGGGAGCTGTGAGGAAGCAAGTGCGATTTGGGTGACACCTTTGAGGACTGGAGTATTTGTGATGTTGAAGTTGATGTGGAGGAGAGCCCACTTAAAGGAGCACTTGATATCCGTTGAAGCACCTGCTGTTTTTGTGCCTCATCTGGAATTTGTAGCGATTGGCGTGGCCGTAAGAAAGGGATCTTATCACATTGTCCGCTAAAAGAAGTAGACATTTTAGTTTGGCTGGAAGATGGTCTTTCTTCTGCACCTACCCCACGGACACAACCTTTTTTCCCCTTCCCAACACGCCTATTCCCCTTTCCACCAGCAGCAGGCCTTTTTCCACTCATTTTGGTGGTTAACTAATTCACAACTCTGGAGTTGTTTGCACAAAAAAACAATGGATGGTAACCGAGCAGAGCTGAGTGGCCAAACTGTGGTATTAGGCCAAAACTATTGGCTGGGTTAGATGCAGAAAAAAATTATTTTTAATTTGCAACCTGATGGAGGTCAGTATAGATGGACTAATAGACCAAGTCCCACACACCGCTAGAAGCCCAAATATTTTTTCAGAGCTAGATGCAGAAAATTTTTTTATTCAATTTGCAACCTGATGGAGGTCAGTATAGATGGACTAATAGACCAAGTCCCACACACTGCTAGAAGCCCAAATATTTTTTCAGAGCTAGATGCAGAAAAAAATTATTTTTAATTTGCAACCTGATGGAGGTCAGTATAGATGGACTAATAGACCAAGTCCCACACACCGCTAGAAGCCCAAATATTTTTTCAGAGCTAGATGCAGAAAAAAATTATTTTTAATTTGCAACCTGATGGAGGTCAGTATAGATGGACTAATAGACCAAGTCCCACACACCGCTAGAAGCCCAAATATTTTTTCAGAGCTAGATGCAGAAAAAAATTATATTCAATTTGCAACCTGCTGGAGGTCAGTATAGAAGGACTAATAGAACAAGTCCCACACACTGCTAGAAGCCCAAATATTTTTTCAGAGCTAAATGAAGAAAAAAATTATTTTTAATTTGCAACCTGATGGAGGTCAGTATAGATAGACTAATAGACCAAGTCCCACACACTGCTAGAAGCCCAAATATTTTTTCAGAGCTAGATGCAGAAAAAAATTATTTTTAATTTGCAACCTGATGGAGGTCAGTATAGATGGACTAATAGACCAAGTCCCACACACTGCTAGAAGCCCAAATATTTTTTCAGAGCTAGATGCAGAAAAAAATTATTTTTAATTTGCAACCTGATGGAGGTCAGTATAGATGGACTAATAGACCAAGTCCCACACACCGCTAGAAGCCCAAATATTTTTTCAGAGCTAGATGCAGAAAAAAATTATATTCAATTTGCAACCTGCTGGACGTCAGTATAGAAGGACTAATAGAACAAGTCCCACACACTGCTAGAAGCCCAAATATTTTTTCAGAGCTAAATGAAGAAAAAAATTATTTTTAATTTGCAACCTGATGGAGGTCAGTATAGATGGACTAATAGACCAAGTCCCACACACTGCTAGAAGCCCAAATATTTTTTCAAAGCTAGATGCAGAAAAAAATTATTTTTAATTTGCAACCTGATGGAGGTCAGTATAGATGGACTAATAGACCAAGTCCCACACACCGCTAGAAGCCCAAATATTTTTTCAGAGCTAGATGCAGAAAATTTTTTTATTCAATTTGCAACCTGATGGAGGTCAGTATAGATGGACTAATAGACCAAGTCCCACACACTGCTAGAAGCCCAAATATTTTTTCAGAGCTAGATGCAGAAAAAAATTATTTTTAATTTGCAACCTGATGGAGGTCAGTATAGATGGACTAATAGAACAAGTCCCACACGCTGCTAGAAGCCCAAATATTTTTTCAGAGATAAATGAAGAAAAAAATTATTTTTAATTTGCAACCTGATGGAGGTCAGTATAGATGGACTAATAGACCAAGTCCCACACACTGCTAGAAGCCCAAATATTTTTTCAGAGCTAGATGCAGAAAAAAATTATTTTTAATTTGCAACCTGATGGAGGTCAGTATAGATGGACTAATAGACCAAGTCCCACACACCGCTAGAAGCCCAAATATTTTTTCAGAGCTAGATGCAGAAAAAAATTATATTCAATTTGCAACCTGCTGGAGGTCAGTATAGAAGGACTAATAGAACAAGTCCCACACACTGCTAGAAGCCCAAATATTTTTTCAGAGCTAAATGAAGAAAAAAATTATTTTTAATTTGCAACCTGATGGAGGTCAGTGTAGATGGACTAATAGACCAAGTCCCACACACTGCTAGAAGCCCAAATATTTTTTCAGAGCTAGATGCAGAAAAAAATTATATTCAGTTTGCAACCTGATGGAGGTCAGTATAGATGGACTAATAGAATGATGCTATGCCCAAAAGATTTTACTTCACTAGGTGCAGTAAAAAAATTCTTATTCTATACACAGGTGGTATATCTTGCAACACAGATAGGCTACTCCACTGACTAACACACTCTGCAATAGGCCAAAAAGGATTAGCTTTGCTAGATTCAGCCAAATGCTGTGAAAAAAACTTGCACAGCACTGGCACAGACCTGCCTGGCAAAAACTGATAGGAACTGATGTAACCTAGTCCTGAAAAGGACTCCAATTACAATTAGTCTTTACTCCCACAATCTATCTATTTAAGAGCACAGACCTGCCTGATAAAAGTCGTAGGAAATGCTGTAACCTAGTCCTTAAAAGGACTGCAATCACAACTATTCCCTACTCCCAAGCTATCTGTATATTTGTGCGAAAATTGGCTTGAAATTAACAAGGTATAGCGCACACAGCAACAGCGGTGCCGTCTAACACGCAGCTGCAGCAGTGAGAAAATGGTGGCGACGGGGAAAATGGCTTGGTCTTATAGGGCAAGGACATGTGACATACACTGCCAATCACACATGCCCTTGCTTGTGTGAAAAAAAGCACTTCGCTCCGTGTGTGCGCTGCTGATAGGCTGACAGATTGCACCTCCCCACTGCAAATGCGGGAAAGAGAAAAAAAAATGGAGATCTTCATTGTTCCTGCAGAGATCCATCCCCTGCCCCTCCCCCCGCCCCGCTGTACACTCAAACTGCGTATTAACATTAATTTTCATCATTACTGAGAAAAAATCCAGTTATGATTTTGGTGCACGAACAGTTATCGAACATAACCTCGAACAGCCGAATTTTTCTCAAATTGTTCGTGTTCGCCGACCGGCTCGAACACCGCCCAAAACAGCTCGAATTTGAGATTGGCGAACAGTTCGAGTAGAACAACGCTAATCTCTATATTTAACACAAACACCGCATTAGTAATGTCAAAGTAACCTAAATATGGAACCAATGGTACCACTGTTTAATAACACACTGTACTGTCAGATTTTTCATGCTGTTTAAACTTAATAAATTGTAAAAATATATTTTGGGATCAGGGAGATGGTTATATCACTGTAAATCAGAACTGTGTGTGACATGCACACTTTGGTAAATGACTGTACTTTCTCTCTTTTATAGTTTATTTAATACAAGTTCCTCCTTCCCAAAAAGGAGAGACCAAAAAATGATAAGTAAAAACAAAACAGTAACAGAGGCAGCAGGTCACAGTATTGGTGTGGCATGCACGGATGTCAAGTTCGACTTAAAAAAAAAGGGGTGACACGCACATTTTATGAAGCCATCACAGAGTTAACCCATTAACACCCCATGACGGAAACTAGTCCCACAAACAACAAGCCCTTATGGCACATTATTCAATATTTGCAGATATTTTCTGTCCAAACAGTTACTCAATCACCAGTTTCATCTATTTTAGGAGTATCTAATTTCCTTTGTAATTGATCTATAAGTTTGGCTATTTTTTAGAGTAATCTTTACTTATTATAGACCCTAGAATTTTAACCTCAATTTCATCTTGTCACTGCTCTCTAATGTGCTAATTGGAACAAAAGAAAGCAATTTTCCTCACAACTTTAAAGGGCAAGGTCGTTTTTCATGCTATTGCCACTTGACCTCTCTGTTTCCTTTGACATAGATGAAAAACATATGTTTGTACATAAGGCTTGCATGGCTGTGGTCTACGTATTCTCTTAATTTCTAGATTTATGAGTAAAAAATGTTAAAAATTTGCAGTTTTTTGTGCAAAGTGAGTTCGGGAAGAAAATGTGGGTTTTGGTGTTTCCATGCCATTCTTGCTCTAGCTCTGACAAAGTGAGTGGGATAAGGGTGGGTAGGGGCAGTACTAGGCTTGGAAACCCCTGCCCAAATTCAGGGTCAGCAGCGGCATTTGCTACACCACAAATCTTACTCCAGGGGTAAAATGCTGGGGTAAAATTTGTGGCAAGGCGCACATAGTGGCGCACACCTCTATGCGCCTTGCCTGGCTCATTAAGAGGTATGAGCCTCTTAATGAATCAGGAGGGTCTGCTCTAAAACACCCCTTGCTCAAGACTGCTGAGAGAATCTCCAGTTTTGATCATTCGACCCCCCAAATGGCAGACTGCCTGAAGGCTTTCATACACATTTGACTATTGCCAACCAAATCTGTTGATATTGATGGATTCGGCTGACAGTCTAATGTGTATTGGGGCCCTAGACAACTGATCGTTGGGGAAGATGTCGATTGGCATGTCAAGCGACGGCTTTCTCATAGTGATTACAGGAGCACTTGGCCAAACAAGCACTCCTGTATATGGGAGAGACTGCTGAGATGCCTGTTGCCCGAACAAGCTTTATTCAACAGCAGCCATATAATGTGCACTTCTGACTAGTGATGAGCGAGCATACTCGCCAGTACTCGGTACTCGGGCGGATGCTCGGATCCCCTCCCTGCATGTTTGGCGCTCTTAAGAGCGCCAATCAACATGCAGGGATTGCCTGCAACTCATTGTAATGCCGCAGACATGGTGGTTGTGGTATTACAGTGATTGGCTGGCTGCACAGCGTCATCAGGTCTATATCAAACCTGGAGCCGCTGTGCTCGTCAGTCTGCTCCTTAATCAGGCAGTGTAGGGAGAGGTGCTGCTGAGATAGGGAGAGATTTACTTGTGTATTAGGTACTGTAGGGAGAAAACAAGTACATTACACATATCCATCTCAACAAACAGTCCTTCTGAGGACTAATTCATCTGCAGAGATATCAGGCAGGCAGTGTATATAGCAGACTGCAGTGCATATAGCACAAGAGGCTCCATTCCAATTCTGCCTTCTGCTGCTGTTATATATTTCTGGACAAAGGCCCAGGTCTCAGGGGCCAGGAACAATTTTTTTGGATCTTAATCCTCATTATTTGCTTAAAAATCAATCTAGAGAACACAGTTTTTCTGTGCCGCTGTTATGCACACGCCCGGGCTAAGCGGCGTGTGCGTGTGATTGGTAGTGATTCCACTGGACCGTGCCGGAGAGTGAATGCCTGGAGGGGCGTAACTAGGTATTCACCCGATCCGACCAGGGTCGCACGACGGCATACGACGCCAGTGCACCAAGGAGGAACCGAGCAGAGGGACCAGGTGCTACTCCAGGACAGACCCCGGACACGGCTGTTGACCCACACAGGGGAATACAGGAACAGACTGGTAGGCTGGCACACGGACTGGTGGGTATAGGCAGGCACGACTGGTATGCAGGCAGGCGGGTAAGCAGGCAGGGGGGTACAGGCAAGCACAGCAAGAGTGCAGACAGGGAGGCACTAGCAGGTAGGAACACAGGCGGGATAGGACCCAGTACACACCGGGACTCAGGAACAATACAGGCAGAAGGGTACAGGCAGGGCAGGACAGGACTGCCGGAGCAGCGGGCAGAAGCAGGGCAGGACAGGACTGCCGGAGCAGCGGGCAGAAGCAGGGCAGGACAGGACTGCCGGAGCAGCGGGCAGAAGCAGGGCAGGACAGGACTGCCGGAGCAGCGGGCAGAAGCAGGGCAGGACAGGACTCTGTTCACACGGAACAGACAGGAAGGGAAAGACAGAGCCAGACACCCACAGGGTACTTGCAGTGAAGTAGCGAGTGGACCACAAACTCACAAACGGGAGTACAGAGACAACAGGCAGGAGTTAGGTACGAGTTCAGACTCTGCAGAAAAAGGAAGGGAACGGACATAGAGGCAAAACAGGTAAAGGATAGGAGAGAGTTCAGACTGGAACTGAGTGTACGGAGGAGACCGACACTGCAGCGGGATACAGGAGCGGGTCTGGGAATACTGCCCCCAGAGAGGCGGGACGAACAGGCAAGGAGCGTGTTTAGACAGGACAGACAAGATACAGGAGCGGGTCTAGGTAATCGGCCCCTAGAAGGCGGGAGAAACAGGCTAGGAGCGTGTACAGACAGGACAGACAAGATACACAGAAAGGACTCAGTTCAGACACGGGAACTAATACCGCAAAGCAGGAGACATACAGGACTCAGTTCAGACACGGGAGCTGATACCGCAAAGCAGGAGACATACAGGACACAGTTCAGACACGGGAGCTGATACCGCAAAGCAGGAGACATACAGGACTAAGTTCAGACAGGCCTGGAAATACAGCCTCCAGGAAAGGCAGACAAGGAAACAAAGACGGGACCTGGCACCTTCAGAGTGCAAGCACACACTGAAGGAAAACACTATGCTCAGGCCGGGATAGAAGGGAGCTGCTGAGCTATATACCAAGTGTCAGACAGCAATAGGCTGAGGACGCACAAGGGGTGTGACCCACAGCAGGTACAAAAAGCAGGAAGTGATCGGGCGCCGCCCTTAAGCAGCAGAAACAAACACAAACAGACAGCATGGAGGGAAGCCAGAGAGACATTCTGGACAGGAGATCAAGTGCGCTCTCTTGCACAGTGGGAGATGGACCACCATGCAAGGACGCCGCCAGGTATGTTACAGTACCTCCCCCCTTACGCCCCCTCTTCTTCAGGCCTGCCAGAATCTTCCGCAGGGAATTCGAGAACCAGTCGTTCACTGGGTTGGAGGGGGACAGAGACTTGAGAGTATTCTCTGCTTCGAGATACATCTTGTCAAGCTCACAGGAAAAAATAGACGGGTTATCAGGTACATAATGAGGAAAAGTCACTGTCTCTTTGTTATCTGGTGGTACCCCGGAGGATTCAGGAAACAACTGGAGGTCCTCCGCCGGGTCAGAAGAGTGCAGAGGCTCAGAGAAAACAACTGCTTCAGAGTACACTAGGTCGGACTCACTGGAGGAAGCAGGCGAGGTATCGGGTACCGAGTATAGGAAAGTCTCTGTCCATTCACCACCAGGTGGCACCCCGAAGGGTTCTGAACACAACTGGAGGTCCTCCGCCTGGTCGGAGGGGTGTAGAGACTCGGGAGTAACCTCTGCTTCGGAGTACACTAGGTTGGACTCACTGGACGAAGCGAGCGAGGTATCAGGTACAGGATATAGGAAAGTCTCTGTCCATTCACCACCAGGTGGCACCCCGAAGGATTCTGAACACAACTGGAGGTCCTCCGCCTGGTCGGAGGGGTGTAGAGACTCAGGAGTAACCTCTGCTTCGGAGTACACTAAGTTGGACTCACTGGACGAAGCGAGCGAGGTATCGGGTACCGAGTATAGGAAAGTCTCTGTCCATTCACCACCAGGTGGCACCCCGAAGGGTTCTGAACACAACTGGAGGTCCTCCGCCTGGTCGGAGGGGTGTAGAGACTCGGGAGTAACCTCTGCTTCGGAGTACACTAGGTTGGACTCACTGGACGAAGCGAGCGAGGTATCAGGTACAGGATATAGGAAAGTCTCTGTCCATTCACCACCAGGTGGCACCCCGAAGGATTCTGAACACAACTGGAGGTCCTCCGCCTGGTCGGAGGGGTGTAGAGACTCAGGAGTAACCTCTGCTTCGGAGTACACTAAGTTGGACTCACTGGACGAAGCGAGCGAGGTATCGGGTACCGAGTATAGGAAAGTCTCTGTCCATTCACCACCAGGTGGCACCCCGAAGGGTTCTGAACACAACTGGAGGTCCTCCGCCTGGTCGGAGGGGTGTAGAGACTCGGGAGTAACCTCTGCTTCGGAGTACACTAGGTTGGACTCACTGGACGAAGCGAGCGAGGTATCAGGTACAGAGTATAGGAGAGTCTCTGTCCTTTCACCACCAGGTGGCACCCCAAAGGGTTCTGAACACAACTGGAGGTCCTCCGCCTGGTCGGAGGGGTGTAGAGACTCGGGAGTAACCTCTGCTTCGGAGTACACTAGGTTGGACTCACTGGACGAAGCGAGCGAGGTATCAGGTACAGAGTATAGGAGAGTCTCTGTCCTTTCGCTACCAGGTAGCACCCCGAAGGGTTCAGGAGACAACTGGAGATCCTCCGCCTGGTCGGAGGGGTGTAGAGACTCGGGGGTAACTACCACTTTGGGGTACCCATTGTCAGGCTCACAGGACGAAGCGGACAAAGTATTGAGTACCGGGTGTAGAGAAGTCTCTCTCCATTTGTCATCGAGAGGTATCCCGGAGGATTCTGGAGGCAACAGGGGATCCTCCGCCAGGTAGTAGAGGTGCACAGACTCTGAGGTAACCACAGCTTTGGAGCATCCTTGGACATGCACACCGGTTAAAGAGAGAGAAGCAACTGATGCCGGGTGCAGGAAGTTCTCCTGTGTGGAGTCTGGATGGGCAGAAGTCTCTTCAGCCAGGAGAACTGGTGCACTACCCACGCACATTACCCATTGGGGTTTCTCCGGGATACAGGGAGATGAAGCTTCAGTAGGGACTTCAAGGTTGGGGTCAGGAGGTCTCAGGGAGGACAGACCCTGGCGTGACGGCTTGCCTCTAAGTCTAGCACGTCTGGACTGCCTCTTGAGGTTGAGAGAAGTATTCCGGAAAGCGTAGTCACCCTATGAGGATTCTGGGTGGGCAGTAGTCTCATTGGGCTGGAGGACTATTGCGCTACCCACACACATTACCCATTGGGGCTGCTCCGGGATATTGGGAAGTGAAGCTTCAGCAGGAGCCTCCGGGTTAGGATCATCGAAGACCATTAGAAAGGCCACCAGGAAGGCCATTAGGTCCCGGAGGATCGGATCCTGTGTTTCATATAGGGGGTTGATCCATTCCAAGGCATCACCCGCCAGGTAAGACATCATAAAGGCCACTTTAGTCCAATCGGAAGGAAAATAAAGAGGGTAGGCCTTAAAGTGTAGCATGCATTGCTCCACAAATGCACGACACTGTCTTGGATCCCCATAGTAACGTGGCGGATCCGCAGGAACGAGAGCTGATAGATCCATCTGGACGGTGCGTAATTCGCCTGGAACTCAGCTAAGGGAAAAAAAAATTTATTTATTTATTTTAATGCAAGTATTCGCTGGAAAAACTTCTCAGAGGGCGAAGGCCGTGGGGCTCAACGGGAACCATGGCCTGAGCATGCTGTTATGCACACGCCCGGGCTAAGCGGCGTGTGCGTGTGATTGGTAGTGATTCCACTGGACCGTGCCGGAGAGTGAATGCCTGGAGGGGCGTAACTAGGTATTCACCCGATCCGACCAGGGTCGCACGACGGCATACGACGCCAGTGCACCAAGGAGGAACCGAGCAGAGGGTCCAGGTGCTACTCCAGGACAGACCCCGGACACGGCTGTTGACCCACACAGGGGAATACAGGAACAGACTGGTAGGCTGGCACACGGACTGGTGGGTATAGGCAGGCACGACTGGTATGCAGGCAGGCGGGTAAGCAGGCAGGGGGGTACAGGCAAGCACAGCAAGAGTGTAGACAGGGAGGCACTAGCAGGTAGGAACACAGGCGGGATAGGACCCAGTACACACCGGGACTCAGGAACAATACAGGCAGAAGGGTACAGGCAGGGCAGGACAGGACTGCCGGAGCAGCGGGCAGAAGCAGGGCAGGACAGGACTGCCGGAGCAGCAGGCAGAAGCAGGGCAGGACAGGACTGCCGGAGCAGCGGGCAGAAGCAGGGCAGGACAGGACTGCCGGAGCAGCGGGCAGAAGCAGGGCAGGACAGGACTCTGTTCACACGGAACAGACAGGAAGGGAAAGACAGAGCCAGACACCCACAGGGTACTTGCAGTGAAGTAGCGAGTGGACCACAAACTCACAAACGGGAGTACAGAGACAACAGGCAGGAGTTAGGTACGAGTTCAGACTCTGCAGAAAAAGGAAGGGAACGGACATAGAGGCAAAACAGGTAAAGGATAGGAGAGAGTTCAGACTGGAACTGAGTGTACGGAGGAGACCGACACTGCAGCGGGATACAGGAGCGGGTCTGGGAATACTGCCCCCAGAGAGGCGGGACGAACAGGCAAGGAGCGTGTTTAGACAGGACAGACAAGATACAGGAGCGGGTCTAGGTAATCGGCCCCTAGAAGGCGGGAGAAACAGGCTAGGAGCGTGTACAGACAGGACAGACAAGATACACAGAAAGGACTCAGTTCAGACACGGGAACTAATACCGCAAAGCAGGAGACATACAGGACTCAGTTCAGACACGGGAGCTGATACCGCAAAGCAGGAGACATACAGGACACAGTTCAGACACGGGAGCTGATACCGCAAAGCAGGAGACATACAGGACTAAGTTCAGACAGGCCTGGAAATACAGCCTCCAGGAAAGGCAGACAAGGAAACAAAGACGGGACCTGGCACCTTCAGAGTGCAAGCACACACTGAAGGAAAACACTATGCTCAGGCCGGGATAGAAGGGAGCTGCTGAGCTATATACCAAGTGTCAGACAGCAATAGGCTGAGGACGCACAAGGGGTGTGACCCACAGCAGGTACAAAAAGCAGGAAGTGATCGGGCGCCGCCCTTAAGCAGCAGAAACAAACACAAACAGACAGCATGGAGGGAAGCCAGAGAGACATTCTGGACAGGAGATCAAGTGCGCTCTCTTGCACAGTGGGAGATGGACCACCATGCAAGGACGCCGCCAGGTATGTTACAGCCATTTGCTTGTTGGCACTGCAGAATACAGCCAGGTCCATATTACAGTGATAAAAATCCTAGCTATTTAAAACTGTGGTTTATCTGTCACACGGATCACATATAATTGCGTTGAAAATACTGCCATTTTTGACCTCCATTCAAATTTTTTTTCACTGTGTCAGCAAAGTTTTTGGCACTGGTTTGCTGTTCAAAAGAGTTACCTACAGGCCAGGTATTTAAAACCGTGGTTTGTCCGTCACACGGATCACATATACGTTTTCTGAAAATTCTGCCATTTCTGGCCTCCATTTTAATTTTTTTTCAGTGTGTCAGCAACGTTTTTGGCACCCCTTTGCTGTTCAAAATAGTTACCTACAGGCCAGATATTTAAAACTGTGGTTTCTCCATCACACGGATTACATATAACTTCGCTCCAAATTCAGCCATTTGTAGTGAGCGTGGAAGATATTGTCCTCCATTTAAAATGGGCAAGGCACGTTGTAAGGGACGGGGAACTGGACGTGATGGTGATGGTGCATGCAGAGGCTGAGGCCGTGGGCAAGCTAAAATTGTGCCACAACAAACACCCACATCTTCTCGGCCAATTCCTAGGGGAATGCAGCACACCACTATTGAACCCAGAGCAGTGTCAAAAGGTTGTTGGTCGGATAGCGGATAATGCTTCCAGTCACTTAGCCACCAACACCACCACCACCCTGTCTTTCACACGGTCAAGTCTCAGTAAGCGTGAGTCTGGACCACATATTCCTCACCCTGATCCTCCTTCCTCCCATCATGCCAACTAATCCCACACTTGGACACTCTGAAGAGCTGTTCACTTTTCCATTTATAGATTCGTGCCTCTTGTCTGGTCCACTTGAAGTGGGGCAAGAGGAGATCGCATGTAGCGATGCCCACATATTTGAGCAGCCACGGTCACTCGAAGGCGACTGTGGGAAAGTGTCACAAGAGGTGGACAATGATGAGACACAATTGCCAGAAAGTCAGGAGGAGGACCAGGGTGCGGAAGTGGAAGACGAGGTGGTGGATAATATAGTAACTGACCCAACCTGGCAGGAGGACATGCAGAGCAAGGACTGCAGCACACAGGGGGAGGGAGGAGTAGCACCCCAACAGGCAGGAAGAAGCAGTGTGGTGGCCGCAGACAGAAGGCAGGCAACCGTTTCCAGTAACACCAACACGAAGGAAGTTGCAAGTACAACTGTTAGGTCTTCCCGAGTCTGGTTGTTTTTTAAAGACTCTGCTGATAACCCCAAAAAGGCCATTTGCACTTCCTGCCAGGCCAGCATCAGCAGGGGTGGCAAAACTAGCTGCCTGACCACCACCAGCATGATCAGGAACATGGCAGCTAAGCACCCGACTTTGTGGGCCGAACTCCAGGGTCCAGAAACAGTGTCTGCAGGTGGCACCATTGCTTTTTCCGCTGTTGTGCATGAAAACCAATCCCCTGTCCATGGTGCATGCGAAGATGCCTCCTGCCCTGCACCTGTCGTTGCACACTCTCAAGTAGCAGCATCAGGAAGCACGTCCACGTCCTTGTCCCAGCGCAGCGTTCAGTTGTCCATACCCCAGTCCTTGGAACGCAAGTGAAAATACGCAGCCAATGCCCCACAGGCCAAACTACTAAACTCACACATTTCGCTAATGCTTGCGCTTGAAATTTTGCCTTTTAGGCTCGTGGAGAGAGAGTATTCCGCAACCTGATGGCGGCGGCCGTCCCTCGGTACTCGGTCCCCAGCCGCAGCTATTTCTCCCGGTGTGCCGTCCCCGCATTACCCAAGCACATGTCCCAAAACATTAGTCGTGACCTCAGCAAAGCAGTTACTGGGAAAGTCCACCTAACAATGGACACGTTGACAAGTTTTGGGGGCAGGGACGGTAGATCTTGCTGACGGCACACTGGGTTAACATAGTGGAAGCAGGGACCCAGTCGGACCTTGGGACGGATCACGTCCTCCCGATGCCGAGGATTGCGAGCCCTAGGTCAATCAGAGTTGCCCCCACAGTCTACAGCTCTTGCACCTCATCCTCCTCAGCCTCCCCATCCTCTTCAGCCTCCATCTCTGAAATGACCACATCAGTCACAAGCTGGAAGCACTGCAGCACTGCCTAGGCCAAGCGGCAACAGGCTGTGCTGAAGCTAATATGCTTAGGTGACAAACCGCACAATGCTGAAGAGTTGTGGACAGCTCTGAAAGAGCAGGCAAATCTGTGGCTCACACCGCTGAACCTACAGCCAGGCATGGTCGTGTGTGACAATGGCCAGAATCTGGTGGCGGCTCTGAGGCGAGCTCACACACATACCATGCCTTGCCCATGTGCTTAACCTCTTGGTTCAGCGGTTTCTCAAATCTTACCCGGAGCTGCCAGATCTGCTTGTTAAAGTACGCCGGTGTCATCTTTTGATTTATTTGATTGTTTTTGACCATATTTATTTTGGATCTTTTGATTTATTTTATATGTACCATCCTCCAAAACTTTGAGGACTCCACCAAGATGGTGAGCGGCGATGACGCCATAATTAGCGTCACCATCCCGCTTCTCTGTCTTCTGAAATGCTCTCTGCTCACAATCAAATAGGATGCATTGCAGGCGGAGCACGATGAGATGGAGTAAGGAACCATACAGGGTGATAACACACAGCCCATCATCATCTCATCCCAACGTGGATTGGGGGACAATGAGGAAGAGGAAGAGGAGGAGGAAAAACAGGAGCTAGTTTCATGAGCTATAGACGGTACTACCTGCACAGCTGTCATACTGTTATGATCTGCAACAAGAACTAAGGAAAGAAGGGGAAAGCTTTCCCTACAGCAAGACTAAGCTGAATCCCTACGATGTAGCGGTCTGCCTGTTCCTAGCGAACAGACCCACCTTAGTCCTAGGCTAGTCTGAACGAAGACCTATAGAATAAAGGGAAGGAGTCCCTAAAAGAACTAAGGACTGGAACAAAAAGGGACACCTCCTGAACAGAGAAAGTTGTTGCAGAAACAAAATAAAAACTGACAAAAAAGGTACTAGAGGTCCCAAAGGACCAAGCAAACTGAGAGATAGGCACCGAAGCACCTGGCTAGCAAAACAGTCAAATAACACTGAAGTCCAGCAAAGCCAAAAAGGCGGAGATGGAATATAAAGGCAGATGGTCACGCGACTGCAAAACACAAGATGGGAAAAAACAAACAGGAGGATTCTAACAGTACCCCCTCTTTTAAGAGGATCCTCCGGATCCTCCAGGTCCAGGCCTATCCAGAAATCTCTTGTGGAAAGCTCTAACAAACTTAGGAGCAGAGACATCATCCGCCCTCACCCAGGAGTTATCTTCAGGATCGAAACCCTTCCAAGAGACGAAATACTGTACTATCCCTCTATGCCAACCAGAATTCGAGATACGTGAAATTTCATATTTACCATCTTCCAACACAGGAGGAACTGAGGCAATGGCATCCCTATCAGATACATCCGCCTTTTTCAACAAGGAAACATGAAACACAGGATTAATCTTCCAGGAAGTAGGAACATCCTACCTAACCGCAGACGGGTTAACAACCTGAAGCACTTTAAATGGACCCACAAACTTAGGACCCAGTTTTTTAGAGGGAATCCTCAACCGCAGGTTCCTTGAGGACAACCAAACCATGTCACCCACAGTAAACAAAATCTCCTTTCGTTTCCTGTCAAAATACTTCTTGGACTTCTTGTTAGCCTCTTGAAGGTTGCAGCGTACATTAGTCCAAACTCTCTCCAAATCACCGGAAAAATTCTCCTCCTCCGGCATCGCCGACCCCAATTTGGAGAACGAACCAAAAGACAGATGTCTCCCAGTACAAAAAAAAAAAAGGAGAACACCCAGCTGAGGAGGATGTATGATTGTTAAGAGCAAATTCTGTGTGAGGCAGAAACTCAGACCACATCTCTTGATTGTCCGCCACAAAACATCGCAAAAACTGTTCTACATCCTAGTTCTTTCTTTCAGTCTGTCCATTAGACTCAGGATGATACCCAGACGAAAATGACAAATGGACTCCCAACCTGTCACAAAAAGCACGCCAAAAGCAAGCCACAAAACTGAGATCCTCTATCAGAAACAATATCCGTGGGAACGTCATGAAGCTTGACCATCTCCTTAACAAAAGCCTTAGCAAGTGTCTTGGCGCAGGGCAACTAAATGAATGGAACCAAATGATACATCTTACTAAAATGGTCCACGACCACCCAGATGACAGTAAAACCCTCGGACACGGGCAGATCAGTAATAAAATCCATTGTGAGATGCGTCCAAGGCGCACTAGGAACCTCCAGAGGGCAAAGGAACCCAGCAGCAGGAGTATGTGAAGCCTTTGACCTAGCACACACCGTACATTGACGCACCCACTTGATGACTTCTTTCTGCCATCCAGGCCACCAAAACCTGCTACCGATAAGTCTCTTAGTCTCAGAAATTCCTGGATGACCTACCAACCGAGACTCATGGCACTCCACAAGCAAGTCTCTCCTAAAGGTTATAAGCACGAACAACCTTCCATGGGGAGTGTTAGATGGAGCATCATCTTGAGCTTTTAGAATCCCATTCTCTAAAACGGAATCCAACGCCGCCACCCCAACTCCTTTCTGGAAAATGTTCTGCTCCTCTTCGGCACTGACCGCAGGAGAGAAGCTGCGAGATAAAGCATCGGCTTTAACATTCTTAGCACGTGGGATATAGGTAACATAAAAATGAAACCGAGAAAAAAAAAGTGCCCACCTAGCTTGACGGGCATTCAAACGCTTGGCAGCATCCAGATAGATCAAATTCTTATGATCAGTGAAAACCTGAATAGGAAATCTAGCGCCTTCCAAAAAATGACGCCAATGTTCAAACGCGAGTTTAATAGCCAGCAACTCCCGATTTCCAACATCATAATTCAATTCGGTTTCCGAAATTTTTTTCGAAAAGAAGGCACAAGGATGTACTCCATCCCTGTTCTCCTGAGACAAAACTGCTCCGACCCCAACCGATGAAACATCAACCTCGACCAAAAAAGGCTTGGTCTCATCAGGCTGCATAAGGATAGGGGCTGAACTGAACCTTTCTTTGAGATACTTAAACGCTTCAATGGCCTCCGTAGTCCATTGGACCGTATTCGCACCTTTCCTGGTGAGATCGGTTAGAGGCTTAACAATTACAGAAAAATTCTTAATGAACTTCCTGTAATAATTGACAAAACCCAAAAATCTCTGTATAGATTTCAAACCAATAGGCCTAGGCCATTCCTGCACAGCCTGAACCTTCACAGGGTCCATCTCAAAGCCCTCGCTGGAGACAATGTAGCCCAAAAAACTAACTTTCTGCACAGGGAACTCACATTTCTCCAGCTTAGCAAAGAGTGAATTATCACTCAATAACTGCAAAACTTCACGTGCACTCTGCCAATGGGACTCCAGATCTGGCGAAAAGATCAAAATGTCATCCAAATACACAACCACATTCTTACCAATCAAAGGTCTCAAGATGTCATTAATAAGGTTCTGAAAAAATGCAGGTGCATTGGTAAGACCGAAAGGCATCACCAGATTCTCAAAATGACCTACAGGAGTGTTAAAAGCAGTTTTCCACTCATCACCTTCCTTTACTCGTAGCAAATTGTATGCCCCCCGGAGATCAATCTTAGAGAACCACTTGGCCCCCACTAACTGGTTAAACAAGTCAGGAATTAACGGCAATGGGTAGGAATATCGTATGGTAATCTTATTAATTTCACGAAAATCCAGACACGGACACAAACCCCCATCCTTTTTTTTAATAAAGAAAAATCCAACTGCCACAGGCGACTTAGAAGGTCTAATGTGACCAGCAGCCAGGCTAGTCTGTATGTACTCCTCCAAGGCCTTTCTTTCAGGGATAGTTAGATTAAACAAGCGACTGTTGGGAAGAGTAGCTCCCGGAATAAACTCAATGGCGCAATCATAATCTCTATGAGGAGGTAAAACTTGTGACTCCTCCTCTGAAAAAACCCTCCAAAAATCTTGAATGGGTACAGGTAATTCCCCTTTTTCCACAGCCGCAATGCGACGATTACAACATTTATCATAGCATTTCGGACTCACGACTTAATCATATTAGTAGACCAGTCCAGCAAAGGATTGCGCAGTTTTAACCAAGGAAATCCTAGAACGACCGGAGAGGGTAAATTATCTAATACAACCAAGTACAAAATTTCTTGGTGAAGACCATTAATAGTGATGGGAAATGCAGCAACCTTGTGAGTAATACATTTCAAGGGAGTGTTATCAATTGTAATCACAGAAATAGGTGATGACAAAGGTTTGGATTTCAATTTAAGTTTTTCCAAAACACCTTTATCAATCACATTAAGTGTTGAACCACAATCCACAAATACCTGAAATTCAATCAAATTTTTCTGCGAAGTGGTGCTCCCTGAAAGAAATACTCCTGCAGAGTGTAAACAAGCTATACGGGCGTACCTGACCTTTTTTTTTTTCTTTACTTAAACGAAGCTTACAATACTTAATCAAATGGTCAGCTTTACCACAATAAAGACACAATCCCTCGGCAAACCTCAGGTCTCTTTCCTGAGAGCGGAGCGACATCGCCCCAACCTCCATCGGTTCTCCGCCATCTGAGCTGATTTTCTGGGGACTAGGACCTGGCATTAAAGGAGTCTTTACCTCATTCTGCCAAGAACTCAGCCTCCTATCAACACGAACAGCTAATTGCATGGCATCCTGCAGAGTCTCAGGTGCAGGGAATGCAAATAGCAAATCCTTAAACCTTTCACTCAGACCCGCAAGAAATAGACATTTCAGAGCAGGATCATTCCATTTGACCTCAGAAGCCCACCTTCTAAAGTGTGTGCAATAAGTCTCAGCATCATCTGACCCCAGATTCAAATGCCTGAGTTCTGCCTCAGCAGATGAGATTCGATCAGGATCGTCATATAATAGACCCATAGCAGAAAAAAACTCTTCTACCGACCTCAAACATGGATCATTAGGTTGAAGAGAAAAGGCCCACTCTTGTGGTTCATTGCGCAAAAGTGACATAATAAACCCAATGCACTGTGATTCATTCCCAGAGGACCTTGGTCTCAAACGAAAATATAACAAACAAGCATTTTTAAAGGAAAAAAATCTTGCTGTTTACTATAAAAAACAAACGGCAGTCCTACCTTGGGTTCCACAAAATGCGCTCCGGAACAGCTACTCACGTGTTGCTGGAGCTCGGCTACCTCCAGAGTTAACCCCTGCAAGCGTTGAGCCAAATCCTGGACGGAAGCCATACTGATCCCCGTATTAATATTTCCTTAATTTTTTTTTTGGGCAGGACTTACTGTTATGATCTGCAACAAGAACTAAGGAAAGAAGGGGAAAGCTTTCCCTACAGCAAGACTAAGCTGAATCCCTGCGATGTAGCGGGCTGCATGTTCCTAGCGAACAGACCCGCCTTAGTCCTAGGCTAGTCTGAACGACGACATATAGAATAAAGGGAAGGGGTTCCTAAAAGAACTAAGGACTGGAACAAAAAGGGACACCTCCTGAACAGAGAAAGTTGTTGCAGAAACAAAATAAAAACTGACAAAAAAGGTACTAGAGGTCCCAAAGGACCAAGCAAACTGAGAGATAGGCACCGAAGCACCTGGCTAGCAAAACAGTCAAACAACAATGAAGTCCAGCAAAGCCAAAAAGGCGGAGCTGGAATATAAAGGCAGATGGTCACGTGACCGCAAAACACAAGATGGGAAAAAACAAACAGGAGGATTCTAACACATACCGTTTGTTCAGCGTGGATGTCCAGAGGACAGAGAGGAGGAGGAGGAGAAGAGCATGGATAGTCATCCTCTTGGTGAAGACACGGAACTCTTGCCTGTTAGCACTCTGGCACGCATGGCTGAGTTTACGTTACGCTGCCTTTCCCATGACCCTCGCATTCTCAAAATTTTGGATGACAGTCATTGGATGACACTTCTAGACCCATGCTACAAGGAGAACTTTATATCTCTTATTCTTGAGGCGGACAGGTCTACAATGTACCAGAAGGCCCTTGCTGCGGAACTATTAAAAAAATTCCTATCTGAAAACGCTGGCGGCAGAGGTCACAGTTTGTTGAACAACCAAGGAGTACAGGCGAGAGAGACACAACTTCAATCCAGCAGAGGCAAGGGAACACTGTCAAAGTTCTGGGAGAATTTTCTCAGCCCCTCCCATCGCACAGGGCCTGAGGCGCGGGCTACTCTCATAAGGAGTGCAAAGTTTGGGAAGATGCTGAGGGAGTACCTTGCCGACCGTACCAATGTCCTCCGTGATTCCTCTGTGCCTTATAATTATTGGGTAACAAAGCTGGATACGTGGAATGAACTGGCTCTCTATGCCTTGGAGGTCCTGGCTAGTGTTGAGCCACCCCGGTAGTGTTCGAGTTCGGTTCGGTTCGTCGAACACCCGTGTGTTCGCCGAACTGTTCGTCGAACTGTTCGTCGAACACCTTTGAACACCGTTAAAACCAATGGCAGGCAAACAAAAACACATAGAAACACATAGAAAACACCTTCAAAGGTGTCCAAAACCTGACAAACTGCTCAGAAGACACAACTAACACATGGAAAAGTGACAAGTACATATAGTCATGCGAAAAGAAAAGAGGTGGAGGAGTAAAAGGAGGGGGAGACACAGATATAGGCATGTCATGCCCTTCTAAAATCCAAAAAGTGAGAAGCTGACACGTTCAGTCCGCTCCTGCCCGTGCCACCTCCGTGTCGCCGGGTTTGTGCCAGAGCCGCGGTGAACCCTGACGGCCAGCCCCCCTCTCCCAATACTGGTGCCTGTCCGCTGGTGGGTCGAGAGAGCCCCCCTGTGGTGGAGGCAGCTCTAAGCTTTTTAATTTAAATTGTCTCTCTAATTTGAATGAATACACTTTAAATCCATTTACAAGGATCTATTGGAGGGCAAGTCTCATGCCAGCAGCCGCGTAATTCCAGCTCCAGTAGCGTCCACTAAAGCTGCTGCAGTTAAAAGCTTTTATAAGGATCGAGCTCGGCTGTCCACCGCAAGGCATCCTACTGCCAGTCCCAGCCCCTATGCCTTGGGGTGCCTCCTGATGCTCTTCACTGAGTATCCCGTGGTCCCGAAGCATTTCCTTTGAAAAAATTAAGTGTCCAAACTACAGGTGGTGTAGTTTGCTTAACAGCCGGGATAATCCGCTGACTAGCAGACACTGCTACTAGGCACAAAGTATTTCCTGGGCTAGATGCAGTTAAAAATTTGTAATTAGATACTCTCGTTGGATGCTGAGAAAGCATTCCATAGAGTCTCCTGGCACGCCATATATGATTCTCTTAAAAAGCTTGGGGTAGGGGTCTAGGGGACCCTTTTATAGCCAAAATCACGGCACTGTATCACAATACGTCACCTAGGCTGAAGATAAATGGAACTGTAGCACCCTGAGGGCTCGGTTGCTACAGAGGTATTGCACCTCACCCAGAGGTGTGATATCTCACTCTCAGGTAAGGATGGAGTGTGGATCAGGACCCAACACCTGCATGCATTACACCACATTGCCGTGGGGCAGGGCGACCAATATGCCTCTGAGATGGGCACGACAGTCCCTGTCCCTGGCTGGAGTGGGGGGAGGGAACACTGATGAAGGGGAACCCTGTAGTGCAGGAGCAGGGAGGAAGCAGTTCCTGGGTGCATTGAGAAGGGAGTATAAAAGGTGGGCACCATCTTAGTTCAGTGCAGAGAAGTCTGAGCAGAAGTGGCAGGGAGCAGGGGCTCTGCATGAGCTCTGCTCCGGAGACGGGCCTAGTAACAGAGTCCCAGGCCTGCAAGAGGGAGAAGGAAGGAAGAGGAGCGGAGAAGGCTCCAAGAACGAGGAATGAAGCGATCCCATGGGTGCGGACGGGCGAGTCGCCACCGCACGCCAGAATCCACCTGCGTGGAGGGATCAGGCCAAAGGGGGAGACCGGTCCCCGAAACTAGTGGAGGCAGGAAACGACCCTCAGCTAGAAACCGGAGGCTGTGACATTTTATGTGGCGTAGCCCCTCGCTACATCCGCTAGGAAGGCACCACATAGGGTCAGGGAAACTGGCGCCAAGTTTACCAAGAGGAGGCCCGAGGCAGCCGGACAGAAGGGTTGGTAAGAAAGGCCAGACAAAGGACACACAAAGGGGGTCCTGTGAAGCGCTCCAAAGTTATCTGGGAGTTGTCTGAGCCCCTCACCTGGTGAGCACAGTACGACGTGGGCAGCCGTTACCTGCAGACGTGGTCTGGATAATAAGAACTGTGAGTAAAGGCCCTGGACTGCATCACTGACTCCGTGTCGTTACTGCTGCTGCCCTGCACCATCAAACCCATCCTCCGCATACACTGCCCTGAGGCTATACTCCTCCCGTGGGGAGTTATGCTACGCTCTGCTGCACCCACAACACCAGCCTCAGCGGTCTGCCCTGCAGTGGCGGTTCACTCTGACCGCAATCCACGGGTGGCGTAGTCGGACATTTAAACATCAAAACCACATAAATAGTTCCGCCACTGGTTTGACCACCCTGAGCCACGGAACCGGGTCGCCGCCACAAAGACTACAACCACCAGCATCCACCAAAAAGGGTCCGGCTCCGGGTGTCCCAAGGCCCAGGGGGTGCATCAGAACATTTTCATCACCTTTCACAATCACCAATGGGACAAGGCTGGGATGTCCTCTGTCCCCTCTTTTATACATCCTAGTGACGGAGCACCTGCTCTCATCAATTCGCCATAACCCCAATATTAGGTGGATTGAGGTGGGAGGCACCGAGTACAAGTGCTCTCTATTTGCTGATGATGTCCTAGTATATATCACTCAATCACATATATCCATCCATGCTGTTATGGCTGAAATAGATCACTTTGTTACATGGTCAAATTTTAAAATCAATGCAGCGAAGTCTGAGGCCCTCGATGTCTCCCTCCCCAAATCCATATAGGATTCCATCCAGTCCAACTTTCCCTTTGCCTGGCCCTCACAGGGTATCAAATACTTAGGAATTCCTATTCATAGAGACCTCTCCCATCTATGTTATCTTAATTTTGGGCCCTTTATTGAACAACTCCATACAGACCACAGTTGGCAAGTTAGAACTGTAAGATTCACTACGTGAACCACTGGTGTTTTGTGGAAAAGCACATGTACACTGTGTTCCAAATTATTATGCAAAAAGTGTTTAGGAGTGATAAGGGAAGAATTTGTTTGTTTGTCAGTTAAACTCATTGATGGTGATGTGTGTCAGGGCTCTTTATATCACTGTAAGCAATTGCAGACACCTGTGCTAATTAGTTTGGCAGGTGTGTCCAATGAAAGGCAAGACTACTTAAGAAGGCTGTCTCACATTATTAAGCAGCCTACATTTTCTGCCAAAGTGGGAAAGAAAAAGGATGTGTCGGCTGCTGAGAAGCAACAAATTGTGGAGTGTTTAGGTCAAGGCATGACTACAATCAACATTGTGCGATGATCAGGATGAAGTGTCTTGGCAATCAAGAAGTATGTAGCTGATTCACAGTACACACGTGTGCGTGCTGATAAGGGCAAATTGAGGACTCTTTCCTACAGGCAATTACGTTAGGTTAAAAGAGCAGCGGCAAAAAAGCCTTGTCATAGCAGCAGACAAGTTTTTGAAGCTGCTGGTGCCTCCAACGTCCCCCGAACAACAAGATGCAGGGTCCTTCAGAGGTTTGCAGCTGTGCATACGCCATCCTGTCGACCTCCTCTATCCACTTCACACAAGCAGAAACGGCTACAGTGGGCCAAACATTACATGAAGACTGATTTCAAAACTGTTTTGTTCACGGATGAGTGCCGTGCAGCGCTCGATGGTCCAGATGGATGGAGTGGAGGATGGCTGGTTGATGGACACCCCACGCAAACACGGCTACAGCGCCAACAAGGAGGAGGTGGAGTAATGTTTTGGGCTGGAATCATGGGGAGAGAGATTGTCGGCCCCTTTAGGATCCCTGAAGGCGCTAAAGATGAACTCCATAATGTATGTGGATTTTCTCAAACAGCACTTCCTGCCATGGTTCAAGAAGAAGAACCGTGTATTTCACAGCAAGATCATTTTTTTGCATGATAATGCACCATCTCATGCTGCACATAAAACATCTGCATCTCTGGCTGATATGGGCATAAAAGGGGACAAACTTATGGTGTGACCCCCATGCTCCCCTGACCTCTACCCCATTCAGAACCTCTGGAGCATCATCAAAAGGAGTGTCTATGATGGCGGGGGGCAATTCACATCTAAGCAACAGCTCTGGGAGGGTATTCTGTCCTCATGCAAAACAATTGAAGCAGAAACCATCCAAAACCTAACAAATTCAATGGACGAGAGAGTTCAGAAGCTCCTTTCGAACAAGGGGTCCTATGTGAAAATGTAACATCACCTAGAATAAAGTTTTGAGTTGAAAACTGTTTGATTTCAGTTTCTAATAACCTGCTAATGCTTATAATTTCAAAAATGACCATTTTTTTGGTCTTTATTAAAATGAAAAGGTTGATCGAAAAGTTTGGGGGATCTAAGAGTGTGGCAACCCAGTAGTCATGATTACTTTGAATTCTGACAATATGAGGGTCATGTTGCAGGTAGTGCAGCAAGAAGGCACTTATGTGTCTTGCGCATCTCGGAGCCCCAAAATTATTTTCCGGGCTAGATGCAGCTAAAAATTATTATTAATTTTAAATCTGGTGGAGCTTAGTATAGATGGCCTAATAGGATGAGTGCTGCACACTGCTACAAAGCCCAAATTATTTTCCAGTCAAGATACAGATAAACATGATTAGTAATTTTAAATCTAGTGGAGCTTATTATAGATGGCCTAATAGAATCAGTGCTGCACACTGCTACAAAGCCCAAATTATTTTCCAGCCAAGATACAGATAAACATGATTAGTAATTTGAAAGCTTAAAACGGTTGGTAGGGTGATTTTAACCAATCATCAAGCTTTTACTCTCCCCAGGATGACACAGGGGTAGAAAAGTCGTTTCGGATCCATGATTTGTTCATCTTTATGAACGTGAGTCTGTCTACATTATCAGTGGAGAGCCGCGTGCGCTTATCTGTCAGCACACCACCAGCAGCGCTGAACACACGTTCAGACAGAACGCTGGCTGCGGGGCATGACAAGATCTCCAAGGCGTAAGTGGCTAGCTCCGGCCATTTATCCAGATTGGAAGCCCAAAAAGAGCAAGGGTCCAGTGACACAGTCATGGCTTCAATGTTTACTTGGAGATACTCCTGTACCATCGTCTCTAGGCGTTGACTATGTGTCAGACTTCTTGTCTCCTGTGGCCTTGCAAAGGATGGGCTAAAAAAGTGGTGAAATGATTCCGCAAAATTGATGTTACCAGCAGATACTGTGGTTCTGGTATGGTTTGAGTGCTGAACACTTGACGGTCCCACGGTTGGCAAGTTGGAACTGTGAGATTCAGTACGTGCACCACTGGTGTTTTGTGGAAAAGCACATGTAAGATTCTGCAACAGTCTCTGCTGATACTCCTGCATGCGTGCATCCCTTTCTATGGCAGGAATAATTTCTGCAAATTTACTTTTGTACCGGGGATCTAACAGTGTGGCAACCCAGTAGTCAGGATTATTTCTAATTCTCACAATTCGAGGGTCATGTTGCAGGTAGTGCAGCAAGAAGGCACTCATGTGTGTTGCGCATCCAGGAGCACCAAGTCCCTGTTGTGTTGGTGGCGAGGTAACAATCAGGCTTCCTTCCTCTGTCCTCTCCCCCCAACCTCGCACAACAGAAATGTGATCAAGGTCTCCCTCATCTGATGAGTCTTCCATCAGTTCGTCCTCCACTTCTTCCTGGGCTCCTGCACCTTCCTCACTAGTTTGGCTGCTACCATGCGCCCTGGTAAAACCATCTCCCCCACCCTCACATGCCTGCCGCCTTGGTGCTGCCGACCATCTGGACCTTGCAGATGTTAGCCCTTCCGCATACAACTCCTCCTCCTCTACTTCCTCCACCTCCTCTTGTGCCACCACCTGACTCCGAATTCTGTTTAACATGTGCTCCAGCATGTAAATCACCGGAATAGTCATGCTGATAATGGCATCGTCAGCACTAAACATCTTCGTCGCCATTTCAAAACTGTGCAGAAGGGTGCATAGGTCCCTGATCTGAGACCACTCCTCCAGCGTGATTTGCCCCACCTCTGGATCTCGTTGGCCCAGGCTATACGTCAGAACATATTGCACCAGGGCTTGTCGGTGCTGCCACAGTCGCTGCAACATGTGCAGAGTTGAATTCCACCGGGTAGGCACATCGCATTTTAGCCGGTGAAGTGGCAGGCCCAACGACTTCTGTAGAGATGTAAGTCACTGAGCTGCGGGATGCGAACAGCGGAAGTGAGCACACAGCAACCGTGCCCTCTGCAGAAGGCCATCTAGTCTGGGATAGTGGGCTAAAAATTGCTGGACAACCAGGTTCAACACGTGAGCCATACAAGGCACGTGTGTGACATTGCCCCGGCGAAGGGCCGCACCCAGGTTTGCAGCATTGTCGCACACGGCCTTCCCTGGTTTCAGGTCCAGTGGAGACAACCATTAATGAAATTGGTTCTCCAGAGCTGACCACAACTCCTCAGCTGTGTGACTCACATTTCCCAGACATTTCAAAGTAAAAACTGCCTGTTGACGTTGAGCCCTACAGCCAGCATAGTAAGGAGGTGTGCAGGATCCCTTCTGCGCAGTTAGAAAGCTTGTGGCATGACCAGACAGGCTTTGGGTGCAGGTGGAAGACCGAGAGGAGGTTGAGGAGGCAGAAGCAGTGGAGGAACTTTGACATAAAGAGGATTGACGCACAACTCGTAGGGACGGCAAGACTTGGACAGCAGCCCCTTGTCCTGCTGTCACCATAGTTACCCAGTGCCCAGTCAGCGACATGTAACGTCCCTGTCCATGCCTACTCGTCCAAGTGTCTGTGGTGAAATGCACCCTGTCACACGCAGAGTTTCTCAAAGAAGCGGTGATGTTTTGTGCGACATGCTGGTGGAGCGCAGGCACACCTTTCTTTGAGAAGTAGTGCCGACTGGGCATCTGGTACTGGGGCACTGCGACGGACATAAGGTCTCGAAAATCCTCTGTGTCCACCAGGCGGAAAGGCAGCATTTCTGTAGCCAAGAGCTTGCAGATGGTGAAATTCAACCTCTTAGCTTTATTGTATTTTTTGGCCTCTACTTAGCTTTTGCTGACAAATGTTACAGATAACACGAGTTGGGTCATCTTTATCGATCTGAAAAAATGCCCAGGCTATGCAAGGCTTAGCACCCATGCGACCTGAAGAGCCACCACGACTTGTGGTGGGAGGCAGAGTTGTGTTTGAGAATGCAGTTGTTGACGTGCTTCCAGTGCTACGTCTCTGTCCAGGAAGGCGCAACCTGACCTCGTCGTCACTAGCATCTTCCTCCACCTCCTCTGCTGACCTCATCTCTTGGCTGACTGTGGGTTGACAATAAGTGGGATCTCCAACCTCCTCATCATCACCCTGTGCGTTATCACACCCGTCGTCCTCAGAGCCAACCTGTTCCTGCCCTGACAAAAAACTAAAGTTGTCGCTCCAATCAGGTATTTGAGTCTCATCATCGTCTTCCTCATTGTCTCCACCAACAGGAGTTACAGTTTGGGAATGAGGGTCTACATTATGGTCAGAACCTTCTGCGTCTGGTCCTGGATGCGACTCATAAAGATTCTGGGCATCAGTGCAGATCATTTCCTCGTCTGGATTCACAGAAGCGCTGGAGTCGATCTCTGATTCCCAGGCTATAGTATGAGTAAACAGCTCTGCAGACTCAACCATCTGTTCTACCTCATACTCAGACGGGCAGCTGGAGATTTGGGAGCTGTGAGGAAGCAAGTGCGATTGGGATGACACCTTTGAGGACTGGAGTATTTGTGATGTTGAATGTTCCACCAACAGCAGGCCTTTTTCCACTCATTTTGGTGGTTAACTAATTCACAACTCTGGAGTTGTTTGCACAAAAAAACAATGGATGGGAACCGAGCAGAGCTGAGTGGCCAAACTGTGGTATTAGGCCAAAACTATTGGCTGGGTTAGATGCAGAAAAAAATTATATTCAATTTGCAACCTGATGGAGGTCAGTATAGATGGACTAATAGAACAAGTCCCACACACAGCTAGAAGCCCAAATATTGTTTCAGAGGTAGATGCAGAAAAAAATTGTATTCAGTTTGCAACCTGATGGAGGTCAGTATAGATGGACTAATAGAACAAGTCCTACACACAGCTAGAAGCCGAAATATTTTTTCAGAGGTAGATGCAGAAAAATAATATATTCAGTTTGCAACTTGATGGAGGTCAGTATAGATGGACTAATAGAGAAAGTCCCACACACTGCTAGAAGGCCAAATATTTTTTCAGAGCTAGATGCAGACAAAAAAATATTTTTAATTTGCAACCTGATGGAGGTCAGTATAGATGGACTAATAGAGAAAGTCCCACACACTGCTAGAAGGCCAAATATTTTTTCAGAGCTAGATGCAGATATAAATTATTTTTAATTTGCAACCTGATGGAGGTCAGTATAGATGGACTAATAGAGAAAGTCCCACACACTGCTAGAAGGCCAAATATTTTTTCAGAGCTAGATGCAGAAAAAAATTATATTCAGTTTGCAACCTGATGGAGTTCAGTATAGATGGACTAATAGAACAAGTCCCACACACAGCTAGAAGGCCAAATATTTTTTCAGAGGTAGATGCAGATAAAAATTATTTTTAATTTGCAGCCTGATGGATGTCAGTATAGATGGACTAATAGAGAAAGTCCCACACACTGCTAGAAGGCCAAATATTTTTTCAGAGCTAGATGCAGACAAAAAATTATTTTGAATTTGCAACCTGATGGAGGTCAGTATAGATGGACTAATAGAGAAAGTCCCACACACTGCTAGAAGGCCAAATATTTTTTCAGAGCTAGATGCAGACAAAAAATTATTTTTAATTTGCAACCTGATGGAGGTCAGTATAGATGGACTAATAGAGAAAGTCCCACACACTGCTAGAAAGCCAAATATTTTTTCAGAGCTAGATGCAGATAAAAATTATTTTTAATTTGCAACCTGATGGAGGTCAGTATAGATGGACTAATAGAACAAGTCCCACACACAGCTAGAAGCCCAAATATTTTTTCAGAGGTAGATGCAGAAAAAAATTATATTCAGTTTGCAACCTGATGGAGGTCTGTATAGATGGATTAATAGAACAAGTCCCACACACAGCTAGAAGCCCAAATATTTTTTCAGAGGTAGATGCAGAAAAAAATTATATTCAGTTTGCAACCTGATGGAGGTCTGTATAGATGGATTAATAGAACAAGTCCCACACACAGCTAGAAGCCTAATATTTTTTCAGAGGTAGATGCAGAAAAAAAATATATTCAGTTTGCAACCTGATGGAGGTCAGTATAGATGGACTAATAGAGAAAGTCCCACACACTGCTAGAAGGCCAAATATTTTTTCAGAGCTAGATGCAGACAAAAAATTATTTTTAATTTGCAACCTGATGGAGGTCAGTATAGATGGACTAATAGAGAAAGTCCCACACACTGCTAGAAGGCCAAATATTTTTTCAGAGCTAGATGCAGAAAAAAATTATATTCAGTTTGCAACCTGATGGAGGTCAGTATAGATGGACTAATAGAACAAGTCCCACACACTGCTAGAAGGCCAAATATTTTTTCAGAGCTAGATGCAGAAAAAAATTATATTCAATTTGCAACCTGATGGAGGTCAGTATAGATGGACTAATAGAATGATGCTATGCCCAAAAGATTTTACTTCACTAGGTGCAGTAAAAAAATTGGTATTCTATACACAGGTGGTATATCTTGCAACACAGATAGGCTACTCCACTGACTAACACACTCTGCAATAGGCCAAAAAGGATTAGCTTTACTAGATTCAGCCAAATGCTGTGAAAAAAACTTGCGCAGCACTGGCACAGACCTGCCTGGCAAAAACTGATAGGAACTGATGTAACCTAGTCCTGAAAAGGACTGCAATTACAATTTACTCCCACAATCTATCTATTTAAGAGCACAGACCTGCCTGATAAAAGTCGTAGGAAATGCTGTAACCTAGTCCTTAAAAGGACTGCAATCACAACTATTCCCTACTCCCAAGCTATCTGTAGATTTGTGCGAAAATTGGCTTGAAATTAACAAGGTATAGCGCACACAGCAACAGCGGTGCCGTCTAACACGCAGCTGCAGCAGTGAGAAAATGGTGGCGACGGGGAAAATGGCTTGGTCTTATAGGGCAAGGACATGTGACATACACTGCCAATGACACATGCCCTTGCTTGTGTGAAAAAAAGCACTTCGCTCCGTGTGTGCGCTGCTGATAGGCTGACAGATTGCACCTCCCCACTGTAAATGCGGGAAAGAGAAAAAAAAATGGAGATCTTCATTATTCCTGCAGAGATCCATCCCCTGCCCCTCCCCCCACCCCGCTGTACACTTAAACTGCGTATTAACATTAATTTTCATCATTACTGAGAAAAAATCCAGTTATGATTTTGGTGCACGAACAGTTATCGAACATAACCTCGAACAGCCGAATTTTTCTCAAATCGTTCGTGTTCGCCGAACGGCTCGAACACCGCCCAAAACAGCTCGAATTTGAGATTGGCGAACAGTTCGAGTCGAACAACGCTCATCTCTAGTCCTGGCCTGCCCTGCCGCCAGCGTTTTATTAGAGCGGGTTTTTAGTGCCTCTGGTGGAATTATAACTGATAAGTGCATCCGCCTGTCAACTGAAAATGCTGACAGGCTGACTCTTATAAAAATGAACAAGGGCTGGATTGGGCCAGACTTCTCAACACCACCGAATAATAGCAGCGTAACATAAACTCAAATCCAGTGTCTTTTTTTGGGAGGTGTATTCCCATGCACCTCTTCACACCCACACATGGGTATACGCTTCCTGATTTTGGCTATTTGCTCTTGTCCTCCTCCTTCTCCTCATCCTCCACCACCATATCACCAGGGTGACCGTGGTTCGTGATGCAACACCCACATAATTTTTTTAAAGGTTGTTTATGATGCCTGAAAAAATTTTTTTTATACAGTATGTTCATGTATACCCCCCAGGGGTAAATGTTTGTCAGCCCATACACTTAGTGCATGGGCATTACAAGTATAGGAGACCCGATCTTTTCTAATGGGAACATTTTTTATGGGGCCCTCCTCCACTTCTTTTCCAAGGGGCATTGGAGTGCCTCCCAATTTTTGTCAGCCCTTGCATTCACTGCATAGGCCCACACTATGGGAGACCCACTTCCTAATAATGTAAAAAATTTTTCATGAGGCCCTCTACGTCCCCTCCAAGGGGCATTGGAGTGCCTTCCAATTTCTGTCAGCCCTTGCATTCACTGCATAGGCAAACACAATGGGAGGCCCACTTCCTAATAAAGGGAACATTGTTTTAAGGAGGCCCTCCTCTAAGCCTCTTCAAAGGGGTATTGGGGCGTGTCCAAATTTTCAAAGTGGTATTGGGGTGCATCCAAATTTTGGGCAGCCCTGCCATTCACTGCATACGCAATAACAGTATAGGAGACCCACTCTTTAGTAATGGGAACAAGAAAACATAGCCGGCTGATGGCTCTCTAAGAATAGTGAGGGCCGACTGCTGGCCCTTTAAGAATAGTAAAGGTCATCTGATGGCCCTATAAAAATAGGCTTTATGACTTTCAGAGTCACTCCTTCATAAATGAAACACGATGTGTCTGATGATATCTCACACACCACATGGCCTGATAAGGTTGTAAATTGTTAAAATAACATTTCTTGTTGAATACATTTGTCACGGTTGAAAGCAATGCAAAAGTGAAAAAACACATCAAAAACGCTACGTGTGAACATAGCCCAAGGTGTGGAGGAGCATTTTTGTTTTTGGTTATTTATTTTGCTTTATATACAAGTCATTACCCTGGAAAGGATATTCCTTAACATATTTCCCAGGAAAATCCATTTTGGTTTCGTTCTTGTATGTTTTATTGTGAGTCCGTAAAAGTGGCGTAATACCTCTGACAACGTTATTGACAGCAGTGAGCTGGGAGTCAGAAATGCTTCCAGGGGTCTTCCCCATGCTGTCCCCATGTCATTTGAGCACTGTTCCCATCAATTTGTGCAATTTTTAGTCCCTCTGCAGACCACCGGGGGGAGCCGCCTGAAAAATGCTCGAGTTTCCCATAGACTTACATTGGGCTCGTTGCTCGGGTCGAGCACCCGAGTATTCCAATGTGCTCGACCCGAGCATCGAGCACCCGAGCATTTTAGTGCTCGCCTATCACTACTTCTGACTTTAACAGTTTACATGGTATATATATGACACATACAGTACACAGTACTGTCTCAGAATAGTTTTACTACCTACATCCATGTAGAAAAACTGCATATGTCCCTTAACATTGGCCATTATGTAACTGACCAGACAAAGAACAAAATTGTCAGTTTTTAAACTTTGGAATTGGTCAGTGTAGGAAATGGTGGAGATATTGCAGAACTGTATGTTAAGTAATGAAAAATGGAAAACTGTTTAGCATTAAATTTTGCTTTTAACTCTAACAGTTGGCTATTGAGAAAAAGTTTTTACTTATGTATTTATTACACTCACATCTCAAATTAAATTTATATCGGTATGGTTAATTAGTTGAGGTGACCTTCAGTACATTTGAGTGACAAAATTTTGTGCATATTAGAGGACTTTTTGGGTAAGATTTTAAAGGTCCAAGATGTGACTTCACAGCTATAGGTAAGGTAATATTTGTACCAAAAAAAGTTGTACAAAAGTGATACAAAATCCCACCAAGTTCCAACAATAAAAAAAGGTTGAGTACTATCTCTTGTGAAAAATGCATGCAAAAGCAAGAAATGAAGACATTTTTGTTTCTTCAGGAATTGTCATATAGTCATCCTTCTCCTTCAGGAAAGAAATTTAAAAATTGTAAAAGCTACATTAAAAACAAGCAATTATACACAAATGTTTTAATACTTTGTTTTATCAAGTACCTAGTATATGTGTACATAGTATGAGTACCTGTGTTCCTCTGTTCACTTTATATTTCCTTACATGCATGACATATTTTGAAAATCTTACAATGAAGAATGATTTGGTCACTGCAACATATACTTTTACAAAGCTACTTCAATCTCTACACTTGTCTGTTTGAGATATTTCTCAATTCTTTCTTGTTTAAATGTATCTCCCACATCAACTAAACACCAGAATTGTGTCTGTGGACAGGAATCTCTAACTAAATTGAGATTAGGAGAACTGACAGCTAAAACACTGGTTGAAAAACAGCAGAGCTGTCATCTACTGTCTAAAGACCAATGTCAACATTGTCTTTCATTGATATCTCATCTACACACTGTTTAATGCAGATGGTCTCCAAGATGCAATATATTAAGGTTACTGAATGTGTTCAGCTTCTAGATTCCTGCTACGGATATAATATAAAGATGTAGCAATTGTTTCCTCCTTTGTATTAAAATGCTTCCATTCAGTGGTAATAAACAGTTAACTTTCTCAGAAAAACATAATTGGTAAGATATTGTCAGCTTTTGTATGAAATAGAAAAAAAAAGCACGGTATAGAAATTCAATAGTAAATTGACAAAGAGCAAAATGGCAAAACATTGAAATGAGTCTATTGGCATTGTTAATATGGTGCATCTCATTATCAGCCTACTTCCTGCTTAATTAAAATTGTATTCCTTATGTCTAATTGATGTCCTTGCACCTTTGACTTTTTAATAAGTTGTAACATGAGTGATTACTTCCCATTCTTTACTTTTTATTAGTTTTCCAAGATCCTCCTGATATATAAGAGTAAAGCTTAATCAATGTTTTCTATATGTATGGTTAAACTGAACATTGAACAAGACATCAAACCCAGTACCATCTGAAAATGTGCAATCTCAGTTTTACAATAATCACATAAGATCTCTCCAACTCAGAACCTTACACATGCTCTGACAAATCTGAGAAGCTATGGCCTGGAGTTATGTTATCATTACTTCTTAGAGGATTATATGTTGCTGGGTTACCAGCATCCTTTTCCATAAACGCCAATAAATCAGCAACCTAACGGGAAACAAATTTGTTATTGTTGATGTTATTATTGTAATTATTATTATTAGACAATATCTGAATTGTAAATTGCCAGTATTATACAGAATGCATTCAAAATAAAGCAAAGCCGACATATACTCTTCTTTCCAGATAAATTCTAATCTGAATATAAATTATTGATTTATTTCCTATTCTGCCAAATTGTACTTTGTACGAGAAGGTAAAAACTGGAAGAAGACAAAGCGCAAATAGGGTCATATCTGGGTAGCAATATAAACAGAAATTCACAAAATGTGCTCACCACTTATAACACTTAATTCTGCTACAGACCCACGAGGCGATGAATGCATAAAAAGGAGCAAATGGGTTGTTCTGCGCTTAAAAAACAATTTGCTCCTTTTTATAAATTGTACTTTACGGTAGGTTTGACATGCTCTGTAGTATAATTGATTTGCCAGACTTCGAGATTCACATTTTGAAAATTTAATGGAGTATATTTAAAACAGGGGTGAGAAATTAATTTTTCCAAGAGGCCACATGAGAGACCGTGACTGTTGTGGGGGGTTGAAACTGTTTTTTTTCCAGCTTTTCAGTATATGATATGGCAATGTGAATGGCGTCATACAAAGCTACAATTCATCCTGCAAAATACAAACCCTCATACGACTATTATGTCTCTTGAAAGATGGGGGTAAAACAAAAATGCAAATATTAAAATTGGCCTCATCGAGAACATTATTCCATGTTCTTCTTTACAACTTCACAGGAAATAGATCCCAGGTACTCCTGTTCTACTCCTGTTCCCTCCCTACATGCAGTGATCACATTTTCACTAGGTCCAAAGTAGTAAACACAGCTAGTGCTACAGCTTCCTAACCTGTATATACAAGTGCTAGTTCAGAGTCATCTAAACAGTAATCAAGAACGTAAACATGGAAATAAATTATGTTTATCTTCACTTTGGGGAATCTTACATTTATTTACATTAAACTTCAATTGAGATTTCTCAGCCCAAGTATACATAAAGTTTACATAAATACTGTAAGCTTAAATTACGCCTCCCTCTGTGTTAATTACCTTGCAGAGCTTAGTATCTGCAAATATTACATTTCTACTCTGTATTCCCTCTACAAGGTCATTAATAAATATTTGAAAAAGAAAAGGGCCCAATACTGACCTCTGTAGTACCCCACTGTTAACTGTGACCTAATTAGAGTGTGTTACATAAATAACCACCCTTTGTTTCCTTCTACTGAACAAGGTGTTCTCTCAATTACACATATTTTCCCTTAGTCCTTTTGCTCTCATTTTATGTATCAAGTTTTTAACTGGCACTGTTTCAAACACCTTTTAAGAGTCCAGATACAGGACATCCATTACCCTGATCCAATCTGGAACTTACCTCTTCATTGAAGCTGAACAAATTAGTTTGACAAGTCCGATCTCTCATAAACCCATGTTGATGTTGAGTCTTGAGATTATTTTTATTTAGATAATCCAGGATAGCATACATTAGAAAACCCTTAAAGATTTTACCCTCAGTAGAGGTTAAACTTACCGGCCTATAATATTCAGGCTTAGTTTTTGTCCTCTTTTTGAATATTGGCACCACGTTTTCTATGCGCCAGTCCTTTGGTACAGACCCTGTTGTTATGGAATTGTTGAATATTTTAAAGAATGGTCTGTCTATTACAGTACAAATGTATTACAGTACAAATGATGTGTTTTTGCACTTTTGCATTGCTTTCAACAGTGAAAAAAACATTTACCAGTACATGTCATTTTAACATTTTACTACCTTATCTGGCCATGTGGTGTGTGAGACATAATCAGACACATCCTGTTTCATTTATGAAGGAGGTACTCTGAAAGTCACAAAGTCTATTTTTATAGGGCCATCAGGCGGCCCTTACAATTGTTAAAGGGCCAGCAGCCGGCTATGCTTTGTTGTTCCCATTATTAAAGAGTGTGTCTCCTATACTGTTATTGCATATGTAGTGACTGAAAAGGATGCCAAAAATTTGGACGCACCACAATACCCCTTTGAAGAGATATAGAGGAGGGCCTCAGTAACAAAATGGAGCAGTTCTGCTATACAGTTATTACATATGCAGTGACTGCAACGGCTGCCTAAATTTAGGAAATACCCCAATACTAGTGATGAGCGAGCACTAAAATGCTCGGGTACTCGTTGTTCGAGTCAAGCAAATAGGTATGCTCGAGTGCTCGGTCCGAGTAACGAGCCCAATGTAAGTCTATGGGACACTCGAGCATTTTTCCAGCGGCTCTCCTCGGCGGTCTGCAGAGGGCTTAAAAATTTCCCAAATCGATGGGAACAGTGCTCAAATGACATGGAAAAAGCATGGGGAAGACCCCTGGAAGCATTTCTGACTGCCAGGTCACTGCTGTCAACAATGATGTCAGAGGTATTACACAACTTTTACAGACTCACAATAAAACATACAAAAACAAAACCAAAATGGATTTTCCTGGGAAATATGTTAAGGAACATCCTTTCCAGGATAATGACTTGTATATAAGGCAAAATAAATAACCAAAAACAAAAATGCTCCTCCACACCTTGGGCTATGTTCACACGTAGTGTTTTTGATGCGTTTTTGCTCTTTCGCATTGCTTTCAACCAAGACAAATGCATTCACCGGGAAATGTCATTTTAACATTTTACAACCTTATCTGGCCATGTGGTGTGTGAAACATCATCAGACACATCCTGTTTCATTTATGAAAGAGGGATTGTGAAAGTCACAAACACTATTTTTACAGCCTTTCTATTCTTAAAGGTCCAGCAGTCGCTATTGTTAGAGAGCCATCAGCCGGCTATGCTTTGTTGTTCCCATTAATTAATGAGTGGGTCTGCTATACTGTTATTGCGTATGCAGTGACTGCAAGGGCTGCCAAAAATTTGGACGCAACCCAATACCCCTTTGAAGAGACATAGAGGAGGGTCTCAGTAAAAAAAATGTTCCCATTATAAAGGAGCGGGTCTCCTATAGTGGTAATGCCATGCTGCTACTGCAAGGGCTGCCAAAATTTGAGAAAAAATCCACTAACAATTTAAAGATACATAGAGCTGGGCCACAGTAACGAATATGACAATTTCCAATTCAGTTATAGGGTATGCAGTGAGTCCAAAGGCTGACCAATTTTAGGAAAAACCCCACTAAGAATTTAAAGACACATAGAGCTGGGCCACAGTAATGACTTGTTCCCATTAGAAAGGAGAGGGTCTGCTATTCAGTTATAGGGTATGCAGTGAGTGCAACGGCTGCCAAAATTTAGGAAAAACCATACTAAAAATTTAAAGACACATACAGCTGGGCCACAGTAAAGACATATTCCCATTAGAAAGGAGAGGGTCTGCTATACAGTTATAGGGTATGCAGTGAGTCCAACTGCTGCCAAAATTTAGGAAAAACCCCACTAACAATTTAAAGACACATGCAGCTGGGCCACAATAACGACATGTTCCCATTAGAAAGGAGAGGGTCTGCTATACAGTTATAGGGTATGCAGGGAGTCCAATGGCTGCCAAAATTTAGGAAAAACCCCAATAACAATTTAAAGACACATACAGTTGGACCACAGTAATGACATGTTCCCATTAGAAAGGAGAGGGTCTGCTATACAGTTATAGTGTATGTGTTAGAACCCACCTGTTTGTTTTTTCCATGTTGTGTTTTGTGGTCACGTGACCATTTGCCTTTATATTCCAGCTCTGCCCTTTTGGCTGTGCTGGACTTCAGTGTTTGACTGTTTCTCTAGCCAGGTGCTTCTGTGCCTTTCTCTGTGAGTTCGCTTGGTCCTTCTGGGACCTCTAGTACCTTTTTGTCAGTTTGTCTTTTTGTGTTCTGCAACAACTTCTCTGTTTAGGAGGTGTCCCATTCCTTAGTTCTTTTAGGGACCCCTCCCCTTATGCTATAGGTCTTCGTTCAGACTAGCCGAGGACTAAGGCTGGTCTGTTTGCTAGGAACAGTCAGCCCGCTACATCGTAGGGATTCAGCTTAGTATTATTGTAGGGACAGCTTTCCCCTATCTTTCCTTTGTACTTGTTGCAGATCATAACAGTAAGTTCAGCCAAAAAAAAACTATAAGGAAAGAAATTCGGGGATTAGTATGGTTTCCGTCCAGGATTTGGCTCAACGTTTGCAGGGATTGTCTCTGGAGGTGGCCGAGCTACAGCAACACGTGAGTAGCTGTTCTGGAGCGCATTTTGTGGAACCCAAGGTGGGACTGCCTGATGTTTTTTATGGTAAACAACAAGATTTTTTTTCCTTTAAAAATGCTTGTTTGTTTTAATTTCATTTGAGACCAAGGTCCTCTGGGAATGAATCACAGCGCATTGGTTTTATTATGTCACTTTTACGCAATGAACCACAGGGGTGGGCCTTTTCTCTCCAACCTAATGATCCGTGTTTAAGGTCTGTAGAAGAATTTTTTTCTGCTTTGGGGCTATTATATGACGATCCTGATAGAATCTCATCTGCTGAGGCAGAACTCAGGCATTTGAATCAGGGGTCAGGTGATGTTGAAAATTATTGCACATACTTCAGGAGATGGGCTTCAAAAGTCAAATGGAATGATTCTGCGCTGAAATGTTTATTTCTTGCTGGTCTGAGTGAAAGGTCTGGTCTACTAATGTGATTAAGTCTTGGAGTCCGAAGTGCTATGATAAATGTTGCAATGGTCGCATTGCGGCTGTGGAAAAAAGGGAATTACCTGTACCTATTCAAGATTTTTGGAGGGTTTTTTCAGAGGAGAAGTCGCAAGTTTTACCTCCTCATAGGGATTATGATTGCGCCATTGAGTTTGTTCCTGGAGCTACTCTTCCCAGGAGTCGCTTGTTTAATCTGACTATTCCTGAAAGAAAGGCCTTGGAGGAGTACATACAGACTAGCCTGACTGCTGGTCACATTAGACCTTTTTGTCAGTTTGTCTTTTTGTGTTCTGCAACAACTTCTCAGTTTTTATTTTGTTTCTGCAACAACTTTCTCTGTTCAGGAGGTGTCCCTTTTTGTCCCAGTCCTTAGTTCTTTTAGGGACCCCTCCCCTTATGCTATAGGTCTTCGTTCAGACTAGCCAAGGACTAAGGCGGGTCTGTTCGCTAGAAACAGTCAGCCCGCTACATCATAGAATCATAGAATCATAGAATGGTAGAGTTGGAGGGGACCTCCTGGGTCATCTGGTCCAACCCCCTGCTTAAAGCAAGATTCACTAAATCATCTAAGACAGATATCTGTCCAGCCTCTGTTTGAAGATGTCCATTAAAGGGGAACTCACCACCTCTCGTGGCAGCCTGTTCCACTCATTGATCACCCTAACTGACAAAAAGTTTTTTCTAATATCTAATCTGTGTCTCCTCCCATTCAGTTTCATCCCATTGCTTCTAGTCTTTCCTTGTGCAAATGAGAATAAAGATGATCCTTCTACAATATGACAGCCCTTGACATATTTGTAGACACCTATTAAGTCTCCTCTCAGTCTTCTTTTATGCAAGCTAAACATTCCTAAATCCTGTAACCGTTCCTCATAGGACATGGTTTGCAGACCGGTCACCATTCTGGTCGCTCTTCTCTGTACTTGCTCCCGTTTGTCGATGTCTTTTTTAAAATGTGGTGCCCAAAACTGGACGCAGTATGCCAGATGAGGTCTGACCAAAGAGGAGTAAAGTCCGATAATGACTTCACGTGATCTAGACTGTATGCTTCTGTTAATACATCCTAGAATTATATTTGCCTTTTTTGCTGCTGCATCACACTGTTGACTCATGTTCAGTCTATGATCTATTAGTATACCTAAGTCTTTTTCACATGTACTGTTGCTTAGCTCTATTCCTCCCATTTTGTATATGCTTTTTTCATTTTTATTGCCCAGATGTAGTACTTCGCATTTTTTCCCTGTTAAAAACCATTCTGTTGGTTACAGCCCACTGCTCCAGTTTATTTAGGTCTTCTTGAATCCTCTCTCTCTCTTCTCTAGTATTAGCTATCCCTCCTAGCTTTGTGTAATCAGCACATTTAATCAGTTTACCCTCAATTCCTTCATCTAAATCATTGATAAAGATGTTGAACAATACAGGTCCCAGGACAGAGCCCTGTGGTACCCCACTTGAGACATTCATCCAACTGGATGTGAAGCCATTTACTACCACTCTTTGAGTCCGATCACTAAGCCAGTTATGAATCCACCTAACAGTTGCCTTGTCCATTCCATACTTGGCAATTTTTTCAATAAGGATGGTGTGAGATACTTTGTCAAATGCTTTGCTGAAGTCAAGATTGTAACGGGTCTGGGAGGCGGAACCTCTGAGCTACTATACAAGGGGGCGGCCCTTGTAAGGGAGCGGGTGGCAGTCTCTGGATGAACGGACAGGGAGATACGGCAAGTGATCAGGGCAGTCTCTGGGTAAAGGGTAGGTACGACCTGTGATGGCAGAGCCTCCGGGTAGGCTAGCGGGCAGATGGTAGATGTGTGCTCCCAGGTGAGCAAGCGAGAGTCTCTGGAATAGCAGGTGGTCACGGCACGTGACGGCGGAACCTCCGGGCTGGCAAGCAGGCAGGTAACGGAGAAGCGCTCCCAGGTGAGCGTACAAGAGTCTGAAGTAGCTGATGGTCACAGCACGTGACAACGGAGCCTCCGGGCAGGCAAGCAGGCAGGTAACGGAGAAGCGCTCCCAGGTGAGCGGGCAAGAGTCTGGAATAGCTGGTGGTCACAGCACGTGACGGCGGAGCCTCCAGGTAGGCAAGCAGGCAGGTAACGGAGAAGCGCTCCCAGGTGAGCGGGCAAGAGTCTGGAATAGCTGGTGGTCACAGCACGTGACAACGGAGCCTCCGGGCTGGCAAGCAGGCAGGTAACGGAGAAGCGCTCCCAGGTGAGCGGGCAAGCTGGTCCATAGACAGACTGACCGGAGTTGTAAGGCAGACCGTCGGACCTCAGGAAAGCAGGCAGGTAGCTGATATGCGCTCCCAGGTGAGCGGGCAGGCTGGTCCTTTAGACAGACTGACAGGAGTAGTAAGGCAGACCGTCGGACCTCGGACTGGCAGACAGGTAACAAGTATTCAGGCAGGAATCAGGCAGGTAACTGGCAGGAAACTGGCAGGTAACTGGCAGCGGGACCTGAGGGCTGAAGCACAGGTGAGACACAGGTGCAAACAACATTGCTCGGGCACCTCCATTTTGGAGGAGGTGCCTTATATATGATGAAGTCCTCCGGCCATTGGCCAGGGACTCCTTAGGACGGCGCGCGCGGCCCCTTTAAGAGGAGGGGAGCGCGCGCGCGCGCGCCCTAAGCACAGGGGCCGGGAAGGAGCGCGCGCTGAGAGCAGAGCGGGAGGAGGACGCCGGGAAGGAGCGCGCGCTGACAGCAGAGCGGGGAGAGGACGCCGGGCACGGAGCAGAGCGGTGAGGGGAGCAGCGTCCCTGCCTAGCAGAGGGCAGGGACGCCAGCGCTACAAAGATATACTATATCTACAGCATTTCCCTGATTCACCCAGTCAGTGATTCTGTCATAGAAGGAAATTAAGTTAGTCTGACATGACTTGCTAGTTACAAACCCATGCTGACTCTGGTTAATCACTTCATTCTTATCCAGGTACTTACATACATGTTATTTAATAATTTGTTCAAAGATCTTTCCTGGTATAGAAGTCAGACTCACTGGCCTATAGTTCCCTGGGTCCACCTTCTTCCCCTTTTTGAAGATAGGAACAACATTTGCTCTTCTCCAGTCTCCTGGGACTTCTCCTGTTCTCCAAGAATTTTCAAGGATTATGGAGAGTGGTTCTAAAATTTCTTCTACGATCTCCTTCAGTTCTCTGGGGTGTAACTCATCGTAGGGATTCAGCTTAGTCTTATTGTAGCGACATCTTTCCCCTATCTTTCCTTAGTACTTATTGCAGATCATAACAGTATGCAGTGAGTCCAATGGCTGCCAAAATTTAGGAAAAACCCCACTAACAAATTAAAGACACATAGAGCTGGGCCACAGTAACGACATGTTCCAATAAGAAAGGAGAGGGTCTGCAATACAGTTATAGGGTATGCAGTGAGTCCAACGGCTGCCAAATTTTAGGAAAAACCCCACTAACAATTTAAAGACACATAGAGCTGGGCCACAGTAACGACATGTTCCCATTAGAAAGGAAAGAGTCTGCTATACAATTATAGGGTATGCAGTGAGCCCAATGGCTGCAAAAATTTAGGAAAAACCGCACTAACAATTTAAAGACACATACAGCTGGGCCACAGGAATGAGTACGACATGTTCCCATTAGAAAGGAGAGGGTTTCCTATTCAGTTATAGGGTATGCAGTGAGTGCAACGGCTGCCCAAAATTAGTGAAAACCCTACTAACAATTTAAAGACACACAGAGCTGGGCCACAGTAATGGGTATGACATGTTCCCATTAGAATGGAGAGGGTCTCCTATTCAGTTATAGGGTATGCAGTGAGTACAACAGCTGCCAAAATTTAGGAAAAACCCTATTAACAATTTAAAGACACATAGAGCTGAGCCACAGTAACGACATGTTCTCATTAGAAAGGAGAGTGTCTCCCATACTGTTTGCCTATTCAGTGACTGCAATGGCTGTCAAAAATTTGGAGGCACTCCAATGCCCCTTGCAAGAGATGTAGAGCTCAGAGGGCCTCCTAAAACAATATTCCCATTATTAGGAAGTGGATCTCCCATATTGTTTGCCTATGCAGTGAAGAAATGTTTGCCAAAAATTTGGAGGAACTCCAATGCCCCTTGCAAGAGACGTAGAGGTTGGAGGGCCTCCTGAAAACAATGTTCTCATTATTAGGAAGTGGGTCTCCCATACTGTTTGCCTATGCAGTGAAGCAACGGCTGCCAAAAATTTGGAGGAACTCCAATGTCCATTGCAAGAGACGTAGATATGTTGATATGGTACATATGGTGGTGATATGGTGGTGGATGATGAGGATGCGGAGAAGCAGGAGGACAAGAGCAAATAGACAAAATCAGGAAGCGTATACCCATGTCAGGGTGTGAAGACAGAGGTGCATGAGTTACACCTCCCAAAAAAAAGACACTGTATTTGACCTTATATTATGCTGCTATTATTTGGTGGTGTTGAGAAGTCTGACCCAATCCAGCCCTTGTTCATTTTTATAAGAGTTAGCCTGTCAGCATTTTCAGTTGACAGGCGGATGCGCCTATCAGATATAATTCCCCCGGCAGCACTAAAAATCCGCTCCAACAAAACTCTAGTGGCAGGACAGGCCAGGACCTACAAGGCGTAGAGAGCCAGTTCATGCCACATGTCCAGCTTGGAAACCCAAAAATTATAAGGCACAGAGGAATCACAGAGGATGTTGGTACGGTCGGTAAGGTACTACTTCAGCATCTTCATAAAATTATCCCTCCTTGTAAGAGTACCCCGAGCATCAGGGCCTGTGTGATGGGAGGGTCTGAGAAAACTGTCTCAGACCTTTGACAGTGTTCTCCTGCCTCTGCTGGATCATATTTGTGTCTCTGTCTCCTGAACTCCTTGGTTGTCCAATGAACTGTGACCTCTGCCGCCAGCGTTTTCAGATGGGAATTGTTTTAATAATTCCGCAACAAGGGCCTTCTGGTACTGCACCATTTTAGTAGACCTGTCCGCCGCGGGAATGAGAGATAGAAAGTTCTCCTTGTAGCATGGGTCTAGAAGTGTCACCAACCAGTAATGACTGTCACCCAAAATTTGGAGAGCGCGAGGGTCACGGGAAAGGCAGCGTAACATAAACTCAACCATGTCTGCCAGGCTGCTAATGACGCGCCCCCTGGGCCAGTGTTGTTTGGGGGATACCCGGAGCCGGATCAGATGGGGGTTGTAGTCTCCGAGTGGCGGTGACCCGGTCCGTGCCCAGGGTGTCAAGCTCAGTGTGTGGCAGTCCTTATAGATGTTACTAGATGTTCTTTTATGTCGACTACGCCACCCGTTGATTTGCGGTCAATACGGCCGCCGCTGCAGCAGGGTCCGCTGAGGCTGGTGATGTGTGTGTGCAGCTCGGGTAGTATAACCCCCAACGGGAGGGGTATAGCCTCAGGGGGTCAGGTGTAGAGGATGGTGGTTGTGGAAGTGCAGTGAGGATGGTAATGAGACTCAGAGTCGGGCTGTGCAGTTCAGGGTTTTTACTTACTGCTGTTGTCCTGGTCACTCCGGCCTTGAGTGACCGCCCGAGCCGTGCTGCGTCCACCAGGTCCTGGACTCGGCCAACCCCCAGGTGATTCTGGAGCGTGGTCCTGAGCTCCCTTTCTGACTTGTCCTTCTCTCTGGCCTTCCCCACCAGGGATCCACCTAAGTCCGGCTCCCTCGGGCCTCTTGTTGGTAAACCCTTGTCTCTGGGTTCCCTGACCCTATTCTTGGTTTGCCTTCCGGGTGGATTTAGTGGGTGGTCGTGGCAGATCTTGCCCATGACCTCCGGTCTCTGGCTAAGGATTAGGGCCCTCCACCAGCTTGGGATCCGGTACCCTTGTGCCAACTCTTCACCCTCTGGTCTAATTTTGGGTTCTTGGAGTTCCCTCTTCTCCCCCTCTGGGTCCTTCTTTCTCCTCTCTCTCTCTGGGCCTTGGGGCTGCTCTTCTCTTCTGCTTTCCTCCACTGCTCTGCAAAAGACTGACTGACTGTCCAGCCCTCTACAAAAGACTTCTCTACAAAAGACCCTGTTCTAAGATGGTTCCCACCTTATATACTCCCTCTATGTGTGAGCTCAGGTGACCAGCACCCAATGAGCTCCTAGCTTTACCCAGACAGCTCCCCCTATCTGCCCCTACACTACTGGGATGTTCCACCCCCCTCCCACTCCAGCCAGGGACAGACACTGTCGTACCTGCACATTTCGCTAGTGGGAGTACCATTGGTCTGTCCCCCGGAAATGGGATGTATGTAGTGCATGCAGCCTACTGAGCTCAGTTCCACACTCCATCCTTACCCGGGAGTGGAATACCACACCTCTGGCTTGAGGTGTAATACCCCTGTAGCAGCCGAATCCTCAGGCTGCTACATTCCCCCCTGGTAAATCACAGCACGTCCTCGGGCTGTAAGATATAAAAACATCCAAAACATACAATTATTTTTTCATAAAACATAAACATATAAAACAATATATATATCAGCATAAACTTTTCATAAATAACATTCTTGTTCCTCCGGCCACGGTGCAACTTGTGACCGGGTAAAGTGCGACAGTCTCTTTTAGAAACACGGTTTTCCTATAAAACCAGTAGGGGGCGCTTTAGGAAGCGCAACTATATACAAAGGGGGCATGGCCGCTCTCAGTCCTCGGCCAGGTATTAGGAACTAGGGACACACGGGCATCAGTTCACACTTTGTCCCAACGGGGAACATATTTTAAATAAGTAACAGTTCTTGGTACCCCGACGGGCAACTTTATACAGTCTCTCTCTACCGTACTTCAACGACGGCGTCCTCCTGCTCTTTCTTGTTGGTTGGTTTCAGTTTCAGACCCGTCCGGGTCCTCTTGCTCCTCCTCACACCACAGCTCCTCCTCCGTCAGGCGATGCACATGGAGGGCGTAGGGTCCTTTGGCACACTTGTGCCGGGTGAAGGTGACCTCGTCCCCTACATACAGGTCACGACCTCTGTGTCCCTCCGGCAGATGGCTTTCTACGTCTCTGCGGGTGACAATGACGTCGCCGGGGGTATGATGGTCTCTAATGAAGCCCCACCCATGCTGCATGTTGAATTTTATCACAGTCCCGGTGGTACGGGGACCATGAGCTGCACGGGGATTCCTCCTGGTCCGGCTCTTCTGCTCCGCGCTCCTTATCTGTGCTTGCTGTTCCCGGACCCGCCTCTTTCTCCGCTCCTTCTCGAAGACTTCGAGCTGCTGGCGGCAGCACTCTGCACGCTCCGCTGCGGCCGCCCGAGTCTCCTGAGTGAACCCCATGAGGTCTTCTCCGGTGGGGTCCCACTCAAACTGTGCCTCCTCCAGCGGGGGTGAGGTCCTCTTTACTGTTTTCGGAGCCGGAATTAGGGGTTCATCTAGGGGTCTTTCTTTCCGGAGTCGGGGATGGTGAAACTCCGGTGGCCATATGAAGGGCTGCCCATCCGGGCACGTATGCTGGGCGAACAGGTCCTCACCCAGGTGCGGTACTTTAGGTGTTATGGGCGCTGTGGTGGTAGCGGCACCCGGGTTGACCAGGCCTTGCGACCAGGCTTGGGGCACGCTAAAGGAAAAGGGCACCGTAAGAACGGCGGCGCCCGTGGTTACTCGGCTCTGCGACCAGGCTGGTGGCTCCGCGGAGGTAGGGGGCGCTGTTGGAATGGCGGCGCCCGGGTGTACTACGCCTTGCGACCAGGCCGATGGTATTTCCTGCTTTGCCGCGCTCAGGGTTGAGGCGCGTGACGTCACAGGGGTCGCGGCCGCGGTTTCCGGTTGAGGCCTAGTCTGCGGCGGTGACGATGCAGCGACGGGCACGGCAGGGGGAATTTCAGGCTCTGCGACGGGGAGCTGAGGCAGGCACGCGGTTTCCCGGCTCGGGGTAGAGACGTCCCCTTTACCTGCCTCCGTCCGTTCAGCTCCCTTCTCGGCGCCGTCTCCGGCCTTCAGTCCTCCTGCACCATCCTCAGAGGCGGTCTGTCTCCTCGTCTCGGGTGGCGTGCTCCGCTGACGGGTTTCGGTCTGCTGGGCCATCTCTCGGCTCCACTCCGCCAACGTCTCCCGCTGTACCCGGGCCATCCTCCGTGCGAGGCTCTCCAGCGCAGTCTGTGAACACTCCCGGTCTCGGGGGAGCTGTGCCAGGACCTCCACTAAGCCTAGTGGGGTCGTTGCTTGCAGCAGGCTCCTGACCACTGGGTCGGTGCTGCCTGTCTCTCCCTCCATCTCCGGGTACGCTTTCTCTGGACTCCTCTCCAGACTTCTTGTCTCCGGGTGCGCTCTCTCCAGACTCCTCCAGGCTACACCCATCTTTGCTCTCCTGTTCTGTCTCCGCCCACATTGAGGGTGGTCCCGGGGCAACTTCAGTTCCAGGGGCAGTTCTCTCACGCTGATGGACACTTCCAGCATCACAGTCTCTGTTGGTGGGCGCGGTTTCCGCTTTTGGCGCCATTCTTCGACCTGGCCCACGATGGGAGGTGGCCTCTTGCCACCCTCTGGCACGCCCATAATGGCGTCCGCTCTTCCAAGGCGGGAAATCTTTGGAAATGGCGGGAATCGTCTCCCAGTGGCGGGAAACTCCATGGATGGCGGGAAAAAGCTGCAAATGGCGGACAACCGGCGGGAAACGACCTGTGATGGGGCCCGATGGCGGGGACCCTCCGGAACCGGCGGGAGACTTCTTTTTGAGGTAACGGTGTACTTTTCTTCAGGCACGCAGTACCCGGTTGTTGTGGGCACTAAATCCTGCCGACTACGCCAAAGTTGACGCGCCCCCTGGGCCAGTGTTGTTTGGGGGATACCCGGAGCCGGATCAGATGGGGGTTGTAGTCTCCGAGTGGCGGTGACCCGGTCCGTGCCCAGGGTGTCAAGCTCAGTGTGTGGCAGTCCTTATAGATGTTACTAGATGTTCTTTTATGTCGACTACGCCACCCGTTGATTTGCGGTCAATACGGCCGCCGCTGCAGCAGGGTCCGCTGAGGCTGGTGATGTGTGTGTGCAGCTCGGGTAGTATAACCCCCAACGGGAGGGGTATAGCCTCAGGGGGTCAGGTGTAGAGGATGGTGGTTGTGGAGGTGCAGTGAGGATGGTAATGAGACTCAGAGTCGGGCTGTGCAGTTCAGGGTTTTTACTTACTGCTGTTGTCCTGGTCACTCCGGCCTTGAGTGACCGCCCGAGCCGTGCTGCGTCCACCAGGTCCTGGACTCGGCCAACCCCCAGGTGATTCTGGAGCGTGGTCCTGAGCTCCCTTTCTGACTTGTCCTTCTCTCTGGCCTTCCCCACCAGGGATCCACCTAAGTCCGGCTCCCTCGGGCCTCTTGTTGGTAAACCCTTGTCTCTGGGTTCCCTGACCCTATTCTTGGTTTGCCTTCCGGGTGGATTTAGTGGGTGGTCGTGGCAGATCTTGCCCACGACCTCCGGTCTCTGGCTAAGGATTAGGGCCCTCCACCAGCTTGGGATCCGGTACCCTTGTGCCAACTCTTCACCCTCTGGTCTAATTTTGGGTTCTTGGAGTTCCCTCTTCTCCCCCTCTGGGTCCTTCTTTCTCCTCTCTCTCTCTGGGCCTTGGGGCTGCTCTTCTCTTCTGCTTTCCTCCACTGCTCTGCAAAAGACTGACTGACTGTCCAGCCCTCTACAAAAGACTTCTCTACAAAAGACCCTGTTCTAAGATGGTTCCCACCTTATATACTCCCTCTATGTGTGAGCTCAGGTGACCAGCACCCAATGAGCTCCTAGCTTTACCCAGACTGCTCCCCCTATCTGCCCCTACACTACTGGGATGTTCCACCCCCCTCCCACTCCAGCCAGGGACAGACACTGTCGTACCTGCACATTTCTCTAGTGGGAGTACCATTGGTCTGTCCCCCGGAAATGGGATGTATGTAGTGCATGCAGCCTACTGAGCTCAGTTCCACACTCCATCCTTACCCGGGAGTGGAATACCACACCTCTGGCTTGAGGTGTAATACCCCTGTAGCAGCCGAATCCTCAGGGTGCTACACTAACATGCAAGACTTCCGTGTCCTCACCAAGAGGACGACTGACCATGCTCTCCTCCTCATCCTCCTCCTTCTCCCTCTCCTCAGGCCATCCACGTTGAACAGACGGTATGATAGTTGTGTGGGCAGTATTGTCTATAGCGCTGGAAACTAACTCCTGTTCATCTTCCTCCTTTTCCTCATTGTCACCAGTCCACTTTGGGATGAGATGAGGCTGGGCTGTGTAGAATCACCCTGTATGGTTCCTTGCTCCATCTCATCGTGCACCGCCTCCAATTCTTCCTCTTTAATTGTGAGCAGTGATCGTTTCAGAAGACAGAGAAGCGGGATGGTGACGTTAATTATGGCGTCATCGCCGCTCACCATCTTGGTGGAGTCCTCAAAATTTTGGAGGACGGCACAGATGTCTGACATCCATGCCCACTCCTGAGCTCTTATGTGGGGAGACAACAACTGCCTTGTACCGCTCACAAATCCTTCCCAACATATGCAACGTTGAGTTCCAACGCGTGGAGACATCGCACATCGCACACCAGTGGGGGAGCTGGAAGCTGCAAATGCTGATGAAGCATGGCAAGGGCGACGGAAGCTGTAGCTGACTTTCTAAAATGGGCACACACACAGCATACTTTGACAAGCAGATCCGGAAAATCCGGGTAGATTTGGAGAAACCACTGAACAAAAAGGTTGAGCAAATGGGCCAGGCTTGGCACGTGTGTGAGCTCGCCTCACTTCAGAGCCGTCACCAGGTTCCGGCCATTGTCACTCACGTCCATGCCTGGCTGTAGGTTCAGCGGTGTGAGCCACAGATCTGCCTGCTCTTTCAGCATATTAGCTTCAGCACAGACTGTTGCCGCTTGGCCGAGGCAGTGCTGCAGTGCTTCCAGCTTGTAACTAATGTGGTCATTTTGGAGATGGAGGCTGAAGAGGATGAGGAGGTGCACTAGCTGTAGAATGTGGGGGCACCCTGATTGACCCAGGGCCCGAAATCCTAGGTGTTGGGAGGATGTGTTCCTTCTGACTGGGTCTCGGCTTCTGCTATATTAACCCAGTGTGCCGTCAGCGAGATGCACTGTCCATGCCCACAAACACTTGTCCACGTGTCCGTGGTTAGGTGGACCTTCCCAGTAACTGCATTGTTGAGGGTACGGCTAATGTTTTGGGACATATGCTTGTGTAATGTGAGAAAGGCACATGGGGAGAAATAGTGGTGGCTGAGGACCGAATACCCATGGATGGCCGCTGCCATCAGGTTGCGGAAAGCTTTCATCTCCACGAGCCTAAAAGGCAACATTTTGAGAACAAGCATTCGCAAAATGTGTGAGTTTAGTAGTTTGGCCTGTGGGGCATTGGCTGCATATTTTCGCTTGCGTTCCAAGGACTGGGATAGGAACAACTGAATGCTGGGCTGGGACAAGGACGTGGACGTGCTTGCTGATGGTGGTAGTTGCGAGTGTGCAATGACCGGTGCTGAGCGGGAGGCATCTTCGCATGCACTATGGAGAGGGGATTGGCATGCACACACAACAGCAGAACAAGCAGTGGTGTCACCCACAGACACTGTTTCTGGACCCTGGCATTTGGTCCACCTAGTCAGGTGCTTTGCTGTCATGTGCATGGTCATGCTGGTGGTGGTCAGACTGCTAGTTTTGCTACCCCTGCTGATGCTGGCCTGGCAGAGGTTGCAAATGGCCTTTTTTGGGTTATCTGCAGAGTCTTAATATACAACCAGACTTGGGAAGACCTAACAGTTGTACTGGCAACTTCCGTCGTGTTGGTGTTCCTGGAAGCGGTGGCCTGCCTTTTGTCTGTGGCCACCACACTGCTTGTTCCTGCCTGTTGTGGTGCTACACCTCCCTCCCCCTGTGTGCTGCTGTCCTTGCTCTGCATGTCACCTTGCCTGGTTGGGTCAGTGACTTCATCGTCCACCGCCTCATCTTCCACTTCCGTACCCTGGTCCTCCTTCTGACTTTCTCTCAATTTGGTCTCATCATCATCCACCTCTTGTGACAGTAATTGCACTTTACCACCATCGCCTTCACGTGACCATGGCTGCTCAAATATTTAGGCATTGCTACATGCGTTCTCCTTTTGCCCCGCTTGAAGCTGGCCGGGCGAGAAGCCAGATCAATAAATGGAAAAGTGAACAGCTCTTCTGAGTGTCCAAGTGTGGAATTAGTTGTCTCCGGGAACTCGGCATGGTGGGAGGAAAGAGGATCAGGGTGAGGGATATGCGGTCCAAACTCACGGCTACTGAGACTTGACTGTGTTCAAGACAAGGTGCTGGTGGTGGCAAAGTGACTGGAAGCATTGTCTGCTATCCAACCAACAACCTTTTGACACTGCTCTGGGTTCAATAGGGGTGTTTTGCGGTCCCCTAGGAATTGGGACAGGAAGGTCGGGCGACAAGTTGTGGGTGTTTGTTGTGGCACAATTTCAGCTTACCCACAGCCTCGGCCTCAGCCTCTGCACTATCACCATCACGTTCCACTTCCCCATCCCTAGCCACGCGCCTTGCCCATTTTAAATAGAGGATAATATTTTGCACGGTCGCTACAAATGGCTGGATTTGTACCACAGTTATATGCGATACGTCTGACGGACGCCCATGGTTTTAAATAGCGGCCTTGTAGTTTACTATTATTGGCAGCAACCACGTGTGAATAGCTTCAATGACACACTGCTACCAAACTGTAAATGTAGTACATTATTTTCCACGTTCACTAAAAATTTCTGGATTTTTATAGCTGTCATATGGGATCACATCTGATGATGGAACAGATCTGGCTATATTCTGCAGCGCTAAAAAGAAAATGGAGCAGCAAAGTGTTGGACTCTATTACTTTTTTAAGAAAATATTCAGGATTAAGAGAAAAAAAACAACAAAACCCTGATATCTAGCCCAATGGCTATCTGTAACAAGCAGAAGCAGACAGAACGTGCAATGGACACTATTGTGCTGTATAATGTTCACAGTCTCTGCCTGCCTAACTCCTGCTATCACCACTGAATTTATCCAGCTGTATTAATCCTCACAAGAACTGTTAGTTCAGATGGATATGTATCCTGGTTTGGAATACCTATGCCTAACTATTACACCGCCAATTCTGTCCCTCACACAGCAGCACCTCTCCCTACTATGCCTGTCTGAAGATTAGACTGTGACGAGCATAGCGTCTCCAGGTCTTATATAGATCCGATGACGCTATGCAGCCAGCCAATCACTGTAATGCCACCACCAAGATGGCTATGGCATTACAGTGAGTGGCATACAATCCCTGCATGTTCATTGGCTCTCTAAAGAGTGCCAAACATGCAGGGCAGGGACCCGAGCTCCTGCCTGAACATCCCGGAAATACTCACCGAGCATCTCGAGCAGTGAGTAGTGAGCATGCTCGCTCATCATTAATGAAAACGTATTATTTTGTGATCAACCCATACATTTGATATTCTGTCTGGCCTATTGTTTAAGATTGGATCTAGAAGTGCCCCCCTCTAGTTAGGTACTGCACAATTTGTGAAAGGTAATTGTCTTTCATTATTGTCATAAGCCGGTTTACTTTGCAGGACCTGCAGGATTTGGCTCCCCAATATATATACTGTATATATAAAGGTAGTTGAAGTACCCCATAATAATTTCCTTTCCCTGATTTCCTGCCTCATTAATTTCCTTTATGAGGATATTTTTTGCTGTTTCCATTATATTTGGAGACTTATAATTAACCCCTATGAGAATTTTATTATTCTTTCTCCCTACCCTTATCTTCAACCAAAAGGATTCTAAATTTTCATTTGCCTCACATACAATCATGTGTTGGCACCTTTGAAATTGTTCCAGAAAATTAAGTATTTCTCTCAGAGAATTATTGTAGTTACACATGTTTTTGTTAAACACATGTTTATTTCCTTTGTGTATATTGGAACAACACTAGTGTTGTGCGAACATGCTCGAATAAGGGGTTATCCGACCATGCTCGAGTGCTAACCGAGTATCTTCGGCGTGCTCAGAAAAAATGTTCTCGTCGCCGAGCTGCATGATTCGTGGCTGTTTGACAGCCGCAAGACATGCAGGGATTGCCTGACAAACAACTTGCGATATGACATCAATTCCAAGGAGCAAAACACAGTCTCTGTCATGAGAAGGTATTAAGCAGAGGTGACAGTAAGTAACTTATGACAGTAAGGTATCTTCTTCTATTGAGGCCCAGTGCTTTTGATTCTTTTGCAAAATGCAGTACAACCAGGTGATTCGGCATCAATTGTTGTGAACTTGGAAATTTGGGAGTTCAGTTTTCACACAATTGGATGACTGAATGGATGTTTCTTGTGTACACAAAAGGCTAACTGAGGACCCAACAGTGGGAGAGGAGGAAGAGTATGACAAGTAATAGATGAAGATGTTGATGTGGTTGATGACAATTTCCAGGCACTAGCTTTGGATAGAGATGTACTATTACAAAGATAATCACAAGGAGAAGAGGGAAGACAGCTTGAGCCTTGCTGATTTTGTCTGTCACTTTAGTTTATGCACATGAGCAGTTGATGCCATTTGCTGTGTTAATGGAAAGTTGCTGGTCAATGTGTGCCAGGATGTTCATAGATTATTTTGAAACACCAGAGCCAGCATTAGATTGGTTCTCTGGCAATGTGAAAATTAATTCTCACATCCGATGTGTGCATACATAGGACTCACCACTCTTATGATCTAATACAAGCACTAAGGAAAGAAAGGAGATCTGTCCCTGCAATAGAACTAAGCTAGATCCCTACGATGTAACGGGGAACCTGATCCTGCGATCAGACCCGCTAAAGTCCTCGGCTAGTCTGTACGAAGACCTATAGATGCAAGGGAGGGATCCCTACAAGAAGCAGGGACTGGGATAAAGTTGGACACCTCTTAGCAGAAATTGTAGCAGTAAAAGACAAACACACAACATAGAACATAAAGGTCCGAAGACCTAGCTAAACTGACTGAGAAAGGAAGCTAAGCACCAGGCTAACTTAAGAGTAGAAATTACAATGAAGTCCAGCAAGGCCAGGAGGGCGGTGCAGGATTAAATAGGCAAAAAAAAAGGTCATGTGACCAGCAAGATAGAAAAAACCTAACAGGAGAGTTCTAACAGTACCCCCTCTTCTATGATGATCCTCCAGATCCCCTAGGCCCAGGCTTAGCAGGAAACCTCTTGTGAAACGCTCTGACAAGTCTGGAAGCAGAAACGTCATCCGCCCTCACCCATGAATTATCCTCGGGTCCGAAACCCTTCCAAGCGACGAGATACTGCAAACTCCCTCTATACCGTCTAGAATTTAGGATGCGGGAAATTTCGTATTCCCCGTCCTCCACCACCGGAGGAACAGTGGCAGAGGAGTCTCCACCCGACACATAAGCTCTTTTCAACAGAGAAACATGAAACACCGGATTAATCTTCCAGGAGGTAGGAACCTCCAACCTAACAGCAGATTGGTTAACTACCTGAAGCACCTTAAAGGGCCCTACAAACTTGGGACCCAATTTTTTAGAAGGAATCCTCAACCGCAGATTCTTAGAGGACAACCAAACCATGTCACCAATAGCAAACAAAACCTATTGCCGTTTCCTATCAAAGTACCTCTTAGATTTTTTGTTAGCCTCCTGAAGATTACCACGCACATCAGTCCAAACTCTCTCCAAATCACCGGAAAAACTCTCCTCCTCAGGCACAGCCGATACCAATTTGGAGAATGACCCAAAAGACGTATGTCTCCCAGAACAACAAAAAAAAGGCGAACAACCAGCAGAAGAGGATGTATGGTTGTTAAGAGCAAACTCAGCAAGTGGCAGAAACTCAGACCACCCCTCCTGATTGTCTGCCACCAAACAATGCAAGAACTGCTCAACATCCTGATTCTTCCTTTCTGTCTGGCCATTAGACTCAGGATGATATCCGGATGAAAACGACAAATGAACTCCCAACCTGTCACAAAAAGCACGCCAAAAACGAGCCACGAACTGAGGTCCCCTATCCGAAACAATGTCAGTAGGAACGCCATGTAGTCTGACAATTTCCTTGACAAAGGCCTTAGCGAGTGTCTTAGCGCAGGGCAGTTTGATGAAAGGAACCAAGTGACACATCTTGCTAAAACGGTCCACGACCACCCAGATGACTGTGAATCCCTCAGAGGGGGGAAGGTCAGTAATAAAGTCCATAGCCAGATGTTTCCAAGGTGCACTAGGAACCTCCCGAGGGCAAAGCAACCCCGCTGCAGGAGTATGTGAAGACTTAGATCTAGCACACACCGTACATTGACGCACCCACTTAATGACTTCCTTCTGCCATTCAGGCCACCAAAAACTGTGACCCACAAGTCTCTTGGTCTCAGAAATTCCTGGATGACCTGCCAACCGAGACTCATGACACTCAACAAACAAATCTCTCCTAAAGGTCCTAGGCACAAACAACCTCCCATGGGGAGTGTTAGATGGGGCATTCTCCTGTGCTTTAAGAATCTCATCTTCCAAAACGGAGTCCAATGCAGCAATCACAACACCTTCTTGTAATATGCTCCCCTCCTCCTCAGCACCGACCATGGGAGAAAAGCTGCGAGACAAAGCATCAGCTTTAACATTCTTGGTACCCGAGATGTAAGTAACGGAAAAATTAAACCGTGAGAAAAAAAGTGCCCACCTAGCCTGACGGGCATTCAAGCGCTTGGCAGCATCAAGATAGATCAGATTTTTATGATCAGTGAAAACCTGAATGGGAAATTCAGCACCTTCCAAGAGATGACGCCAGTGTTCAAATGCGAGTTTAATAGCCAGCAGTTCCCGATTACCAATATCGTAATTAAGTTCAGTCTCAGAAAATTTTTTTTTAAAAAAAAGCACAAGGATGTACTCCATCCTTGTTTTTCTGAGACAACACCGCACCGACCCCCACCGAAGAAGCATCAACCTCAACCAAAAACGGCTTAGTCACATCAGGCTGCATAAGGATGGGAGCAGAGCTGAACCTCTCCTTTAGAAACACAAACGCTTCAATGGCCCCAGTAGTCACCTTTCCTGGTGAGATCGGTCAGTGGTTTGACAATAATAGAAATTTTTTTAATGAATTTTCTGTAATAATTGGCGAAACCCAAAAACCTCTGTATCGATTTCAAACCAATAGGCCTAGGCCATTCCTGAACCGCCTGAACCTTCACAGGGTCCATCTCAAAGCCCTCGCTGGAGATAATGTAGCCCAAAAAACTAATTCTCTGTACAGTGAACTCACATTTCTCCAGCTTAGCAAAAAGCGAATTGTCAATTAATAACTGTAATACCTCACGTACGCTCCACCAATGAGACTACAGATCCGGTGAATAAATCAAAATGTCATCCAAATACACAACCACATTTTTGCCGATCAAAGGTCTAAGTATGTCATTAATAAGATTCTGAAAAAATGCTGGAGCATTGGTAAGACCAAAAGGCATAACCAGGTTCTCAAAATGACCCACAGGAGTGTTAAAAGCAGTCTTCCATTCATCACCCTCCTTCATGCGCAACAAATTGTATGCCCTCCGGAGATCAATTTTAGAGAACCACTTGGCCCCCACTAACTGGTTAAACAAATCAAGAATCAATGGCAGTGGGTAAGGATTGAGTACAGTAATTTTATTAATCTCACGAAAATCCAGACAAGGACGTAAACCGCCGTCCTTTTTTTTAACAAAAAAAAATCCAACAGCCACAGGAGACTTGGAAGGCCTAATGTGACCGGCGGCCAAGCTTGTCTGTATGTATTCCTCTAAAGCCTTTCTCTCAGGAATAGTAAGATTAAGTAAACGACTTTTAGGAAGAGTCGCTCCAGGGACAAATTCAATGGTACAATCATAGTCTCTATGGGGAGGCAAAATTTGTGACTCCTCCTCAGAAAAAACTCTCCAAAAATCCTGAATAGGTACAGGTAATTCCCCTTTTTCCAGCGCAGCAATACGTCCGTTACAGCACTTGTCATAACACTTAGGGCTCCAGGGCTTAATTTCATTGGTAGACCAATCCAGTACAGGATTGTGCAATTTTAACCAGGGTAACCCCAAAATTACTGGAGAAGGCAAATTATTTAATACCACCAAATCCAAATTTTCTTGGTGAATACCATTAATAGTGAGGGGAAATTCACAGACCTTGTGAGTAACACTCTTCAAGGGGGAGCCATCGACAGAAACCACAGCAATAGGGGATGACAAAGGTTTGGGTTTTAATTTAAGTTTTTCCAAGAATCCCTCATCAATCACATTCAGAGTAGAACCACAATCCACAAATATCCGAAATTCAATTAATTCTTCCTGAGCAGCAGTAGTAGCAGAAAGAAATACCCCCTTGAGTATTTAAACAGGCAATACGTGCGTAACTGACCTTTTTTTTTTCTTTGTTCATACGAAGCACACAGTTCTTAATAAAATGGTCAGATTTCCCCCAATAAAAGCACAAACCTTCAGAAGATCTGTGGTCTTTTTCCTGAGAGCAGGGTGCCATCGCCCCAATCTCCATCGGCTCTCCAATGTCAGTACAGACCATCTCAAGACTCGGAGCTGACATGGCAGAGGATTTACTCTCATTAACCCTTGCACTCAGTCTCCTGTCCACCCGTATCGCTAATTGCATTGCCTCCTGCAAGTTTCCAGGTGTGGGATAAGCAATCAGCAAATCCTTAACCATTTCACCTAGCCCCGCAAGAAACAAACTTTTCAAAGCTGAATCGTTCCACCCCACCTGGGCAGACCACCGACGGAAGTGAGAACAATATTTTTCCACATTACCTGATCCCTGCCTCAAACGTCTCAATTCAGTCTCAGCTGATGAGACACGATCAGGATCATCATACAACAAACCCAAAGCAGAAAAAAAACTATCCACTGATCTAAAGAATGGATCACTAGGTTGGAGAGAAAAGGCCCATCCCTGAGGTTCTTTGCGCAAAAGTGACTTTATGAACCCTATGCGCTGTGATTCATCACCAGAGGATCTGGGTCTCAAACAAAAATACAACAAACAAGAATTTTTAAAGGAAAAAAATTCTTCTTGATCACCAAAAACTAAATCAGGCAAACGTACCTTTGGCTCCACAAAATTTGCTCCAGAACAGCTACTCATGTGTTGTTGGAGCTCGGCCACCTCCAGAGAGAGTCTCTGCAGTAGTGTTGAGCCACCCCCGTAGTGTTCGAGTTCGGTTCGGTTCGTTGAACACCCGTGTGTTCGCCGAACTGTTCGTCGAACTGTTCGTCGAACACCTTCGAACACCGTTAAAACCAATGGCAGGCAAACAAAAACACATAGAAACACATAGAAAACACCTTCAAAGGTGTCCAAAATCTGACAAACTGCTCAGAAGACACAACTAACACATGGAAAAGTGACAAGTACATATAGTCATGCGAAAAGAAAAGAGGTGGAGGAGTAAAAGGAGGGGGAGACACAGATATAGGCATGTCATGCCCTTCTATAAACCAAAAAGTGAGAAGCCGACACGTTCAGTCCGCTCCTGCCCGTGCCACCTCCGCGTCGCCGGGTTTGTGCCAGAGCCGCGGTGAACCCTGACGGCCAGCCCCCCTCTCCCAATACTGGTGCCTGTCCGCTGGTGGGTCGAGCGAGCCCCCCTGTGGTGGAGGCAGCTCTAAGCTTTTTAATTTAAATTGTCTCTCTAATTTGAATGAATACACTTTAAATCCATTTAGAGGGATCTATTGGAGGGCAAGTCTCATGCCAGCAGCCGCGTAATTCCAGCTCCAGTAGCGTCCACTAAAGCTGCTGCAGTTAAAAAGCTTTTATAAGGATCGAGCTCGGCTGTCCACCGCAAGGCATCCTACTGCCAGTCCCAGCCCCTATGCCTTGGGGTGCCTCCTGATGCTCTTCACTGAGTATCCCGTGGTCCCGAAGCATTTCCTTTGAAAAAATTAAGTGTCCAAACAACAGGTGGTGTAGCTTGCTTAACAGCCGGGATAATCCGCTGACTAGCAGACACTGCTACTAGGCACAAAGTATTTCTTGGGCTAGATGCAGTTAAAAATTTGTAATTAGATACTCTCGTTGGATGCTGAGAAAGCATTCCATAGAGTCTCCTGGCACGCCATATATGATTCTCTTAAAAAGCTTGGGGTAGGGGTCTAGGGGACCCTTTTATAGCCAAAATCACGGCCCTGTATCGCAATACGTCACCTAGGCTGAAGATAAATGGAACTGTAGCACCCTGAGGGCTCGGTTGCTACAGAGGTATTGCACCTCACCCAGAGGTGTGATATCTCACTCTCAGATAAGGATGGAGTGTGGATCAGGACCCGACACCTGCATGCATTACACCACATTGCCGTGGGGCAGGGCGACCAATATGCCCCTGAGATGGGCACGACAGTCCCTGTCCCTGGCTGGAGTGGGGGGAGGGAACACTGAGGAAGGGGAACCCTGCAGTGCAGGAGCAGGGAGGAAGCAGTTCCTGGGTGCATTGAGAAGGGAGTATAAAAGGTGGGCACCATCTTAGTTCAGTGCAGAGAAGTCTGAGCAGAAGTGGCAGGGAGCAGGGGCTCTGCATGAGCTCTGCTCTGGAGGCGGGCCTAGTAACAGAGGCCCAGGCCTGCAAGAGGGAGAAGGAAGGAAGAGGAGCGGAGAAGGCTCCAGGAACGAGGAATGAAGGGATCCCAGGGGTGCGGACGGGCAAGTCGCCACCGCACGCCCGAATCCACCTGCGTGGAGGGGTCAGGCCAAAGGGGGAGACCGGTCCCCGAACTAGTGGAGGCAGGAAACGACCCTCAGCTAGAAACCGGAGGCTCTGACATTTTATCTGGCGCAGCCCCTTGCTCCACCCGCTAGGAAGGCACCACATAGGGTCAGGGAAACTGGCGCAAAGTTTACCAAGAGGAGGCCCGAGGCAGCCGGACAGAAGTGTTGGTAAGAAAGGCCAGACAAAGGACACACAAAGGGGGTCCTGTGAAGCGCTCCAAAGTTATCTGGGAGTTGTCTGAGCCCCTCACCTGGTGAGCACAGTACGACGTGGGCAGCCGTTACCTGCAGACGTGGTCTGGATAATAAGAACTGTGAGTAAAGGCCCTGAACTGCATCACTGACTCCGTGTCGTTACTGCTGCTGCCCTGCACCATCACCCCCATCCTCCGCATACACTGCCCTGAGGCTATACTCCTCCCGTGGGGAGTTATGCTACGCTCTGCTGCACCCACAACACCAGCCTTAGCGGTCTGCCCTGTAGCGGCGGTTCACTCTGACCGCAATCCACGGGTGGCGTAGTCGGACATTTAAACATCAAAACCACATAAATAGTTCCGCCACTGGTTTGACCGCCCTGAGCCACGGAACCGGATCGCCGCCACGAAGACTACAACCACCAGCATCCACCAAAAAGGGTCCGGCTCCGGGTGTCCCAAGGCCCAGGGGGTGCGTCAGAACATTTTCATCACCTTTCACAATCACCAATGGGACAAGGCAGGGATGTCCTCTGTCCCCTCTCTTATACATCCTAGTGACGGAGCACCTGCTCTCATCAATTCGCCATAACCCCAATATAAGGTGGATTGAGGTGGGAGGCACCGAGTACAAGTGCTCTCTATTTGCTGATGATGTCCTAGTATATATCACTCAATCACATATATCCATCCCTGCTGTTATGGCTGAAATAGATCACTTTGTTACATGGTAAAATTTTAAAATCAATGCAGCGAAGTCTGAGGCCCTCGATGTCTCCCTCCCTAAATCCATATAGGATTCCATCCAGTCCAACTTTCCCTTTGCCTGGCCCTCACAGGGTATCAAATACTTAGGAATTCCTATTCATAGAGACCTCTCCCATCTATGTTATCTTAATTTTGGGCCCTTTATTGAACAATTCCATACAGACCACGGTTGGCAAGTTAGAACTGTAAGATTCACTACGTGAACCACTGGTGTTTTGTGGAAAAGCACATGTACACCGCGTTCCAAATTATTATGCAAAAAGTGTTTAGGAGTGATAAGGGAAGAATTTGTTTGTTTGTCAGTTAAACTCATTGATGGTGATGTGTGTCAGGGCTCTTTATATCACTGTAAGCAATTGCAGACACCTGTGCTAATTAGTTTGGCAGGTGTGTCCAATGAAAGGCAAGACTACTTAAGAAGGCTCTCTCACATTATTAAGCAGCCTACATTTTCTGCCAAAATGGGAAAGAAAAAGGATGTGTCGGCTGCTGAGAAGCAACAAATTGTGGAGTGTTTAGGTCAAGGCATGACTACAATCAACATTGTGCGATGATCAGGATGAAGTGTCTTGGCAATCAAGAAGTATGTAGCTGATTCACAGTACACACGTGTGCGTGCTGATAAGGGCAAATTGAGGACTCTTTCCTACAGGCAATTACGTCAGGTTGAAAGAGCAGCGGCAAAAAAGCCTTGTCATAGCAGCAGACAAGTTTTTGAAGCTGCTGGTGCCTCCAACGTCCCCCGAACAACAAGATGCAGGGTCCTTCAGAGGTTTGCAGCTGTGCATACGCCATCCTGTCGACCTCTTCTATCCACTTCACACAAGCAGAAACGGCTCCAGTGGGCCAAACATTACATGAAGACTGATTTCAAAACTGTTTTGTTCACGGATGAGTGCCGTGCAGCGCTCGATGGTCCAGATGAATGGAGTGGAGGATGGCTGGTTGATGGACACCCCACGCAAACACGGCTACAGCGCCAACAAGGAGGAGGTGGAGTAATGTTTTGGGCTGGAATCATGGGGAGAGAGATTGTCGGCCCCTTTAGGATCCCTGAAGGCGCTAAAGATGAACTCCATAATGTATGTGGATTTTCTCAAACAGCACTTCCTGCCATGGTTCAAGAAGAAGAACCGTGTATTTCACAGCAAGATCATTTTTCTGCATGATAATGCACCATCTCATGCTGCACATAAAACATCTGCATCTCTGGCTGATATGGGCATAAAAGGGGACAAACTTATGGTGTGACCCCCATGCTCCCCTGACCTCTACCCCATTCAGAACCTTTGGAGCATCATTAAAAGGAGTGTCTATGATGGCGGGAGGCAGTTCACATCTAAGCAACAGCTCTGGGAGGGTATTCTGTCCTCATGCAAAACAATTGAAGCAGAAACCATCCAAAACCTGACAAATTCAATGGACGAGAGAGTTCAGAAGCTCCTTTCGAACAAGGGGTCCTATGTGAAAATGTAACATCATCTAGAATAAAGTTTTGAGTTGAAAACTGTTTGATTTCAGTTTCTAACAACCTGCTAATGCTTATAATTTCAAAAATGACCATTTTTTTGGTCTTTATTAAAATGAAAAGGTTGATCGAAAAGTTTGGGGGATCTAAGAGTGTGGCAACCCAGTAGTCATGATTACTTCGAATTCTGACAATATGAGGGTCATGCTGCAGGTAGTGCAGCAAGAAGGCACTTATGTGTCTTGCGCATCTCGGAGCCCCAAAATTATTTTCCGGGCTAGATGCAGCTAAAAATTATTTTTAATTTTAAATCTGGTGAAGCTTATTATAGATGGCCTAATAGGATCAGTGCTGCACACTGCTACAAAGCCCAAATTATTTTCCAGTCAAGATACAGATAAACATGATTAGTAATTTGAAAGCTTAAAACGGTTGGTAGGGTGATTTTAACCAATCATCAAGCTTTTACTCTCCCCAGGATGACACAGGGGTAGAAAAGTCGTTTCGGATCCATGATTTGTTCATCTTTATGAACGTGAGTCTGTCTACATTATCAGTGGAGAGCCGCGTGCGCTTATCTGTCAGCACACCACCTGCAGCGCTGAACACACGTTCAGACAGAACGCTGGCTGCGGGGCATGACAAGATCTCCAAGGCGTAAGTGGCTAGCTCCGGCCATTTATCCAGATTGGAAGCCCAAAAAGAGCAAGGGTTCAGTGACACAGTCGTGGCTTCAATGTTTACTTGGAGATACTCCTTGTACCATCGTCTCTAGGCGTTGACTATGTGTCAGACTTCTTGTCTCCTGTGGCCTTGCAAAGGATGGGCTAAAAAAGTGGTGAAATGATTCCGCAAAATTGATGTTACCAGCAGATACTGTGGTTCTGTTACGGTTTGAGTGCTGAACACTTGACGGTCCCACGGTTGGCAAGTTGGAACTGTGAGATTCACTACGTGCACCACTGGTATTTTGTGGAAAAGCACATGTAAGATTCTGCAACAGTCTCTGCTGATACTCCTGCATGCGTGCATCCCTTTCTATGGCAGGAATAATTTCGGCAAATTTACTTTTGTACCGGGGATCTAACAGTGTGGCAACCCAGTAGTAAGGATTATTTCTAATTCTCACAATTCGAGGGTCATGTTGCAGGTAGTGCAGCAAGAAGGCACTCATGTGTGTTGCGCATCCAGGAGAACAAGTCCCTGTTGTGTTGGTGGCGAGGTAACAATCATACTTCCTTCCTCTGTCCTCTCCCCCCAACCTCGCACAACAGAAATGTGATCAAGGTCTCCCTCATCTGATGAGTCTTCCATCAGTTCGTCCTCCACTTCTTCCTGGGCTCCTGCACCTTCCTCACTAGTTTGGCTGCTACCATGCGCCCTGGTTAAACCATCTCCCCCACCCTCACATGCCTGCCGCCTTGGTGCTGCCGACCGTCTGGACCTTGCAGATGTTAGCCCTTCCGCATACAACTCCTCCTCCTCTACTTCCTCCACCTCCTCTTGTGCCACCACCTGACTCCGAATTCTGTTTAACATGTGCTCCAGCATGTAAATCACCGGAATAGTCATGCTGATAATGGCATCGTCAGCACTAAACATCTTCGTCGCCATTTCAAAACTGTGCAGAAGGGTGCATAGGTCCCTGATCTGAGACCACTCCTCCAGCATGATTTGGCCCACCTCTGAATCTCGTTGGCCCAGGCTATACGTCAGAACGTATTGCACCAGGGCTTGTCGGTGCTGCCACAGTCGCTGCAACATGTGCAGAGTTGAATTCCACCGGGTAGGCACATCGCATTTTAGCCGGTGAAGTGGCAGGCCCAACGACTTCTGTAGAGATGTAAGTCGCTGAGCTGCGGGATGCGAATGGCGGAAGTGAGCACACAGCGACCGTGCCCTCTGCAGAAGGCCATCTAGTCTGGGATAGTGGGCTAAAAATTGCTGGACAACCAGGTTCAACACGTGAGCCATACAAGGCACGTGTGTGACATTGCCCCGGCGAAGGGCCGCACCCAGGTTTGCAGCATTGTCGCACACGGCCTTCCCTGGTTTCAGGTCCAGTGGAGACAACCATTCATGAAATTGGTTCTCCAGAGCTGACCACAACTCCTCAGCTGTGTGACTCACATTTCCCAGACATTTCAATGTAAAAACCGCCTGATGACGTTGAGCCCTACTGCCAGCATAGTAAGGAGGTGTGCAGGTTCCCTTCTGCGCAGTTAGAAAGCTTGTGGCATGACCAGACAGGCTTTGGGTGCAGGTGGAAGACCGAGAGGAGGTTGAGGAGGCAGAAGCAGTGGAGGAAAAATGACATAAAGAGGATTGACGCACAACTCGTGGGGACGGCAAGACTTGGACAGCAGCCCCTTGTCCTGCTGTCACCATAGTTACCCAGTGCCCAGTCAGCGACATGTAACGCCCCTGTCCATGCCTACTCGTCCAAGTGTCTGTGGTGAAATGCACCCTGTCACACACAGAGTTTCTCAAAGAAGCGGTGATGTTGTGAGCGACATGCTGGTGGAGCGCAGGCACACCTTTCTTTGAGAAGTAGTGCCGACTGGGCATCTGGTACTGGGGCACTGCGACGGACATAAGGTCTCGAAAATCCTCTGTGTCCACCAGGCGGAAAGGCAGCATTTCTGTAGCCAAGAGCTTGCAGATGGTGAAATTCAACCTCTTAGCTTTCTCATGGCTAGGAGGAAATGGTCTTTTACTTGTCCACATCTGAGGGACCGAGGGCTGGCTATTGTGCTTAGACGGGGTTGATAAGGGTGTCCCCGGCAAACTGCCGGTCTGTGAGGAAGATGCAGGCGGACATGTTAGGTTGCCTTGATCCAAAGGTGGTGCTATCGATGTCGGACAGCGCTCAACACCAGCTGGTGTTACCACCTCCAAAGAAAATGATGACCTGCCAATCACGCTGGCTGTTGCGGGTAAAGAGGTGGCAGGTCTGCGCCCCAAAACAGGTGTGACTGCTGTCCCCCCAGTCACAGAGGATGAAAAGGCCGCGGATGCACAAGATATGGCAGACGGTGGTTGGCCCGGCCGGCTAGACCGCATTGTAGCACAGTGAGCTTCCCACTGCAACTTATGCTTCATGTCCATGTGCCGGTTCATGCATGAAGTACTCAAACTATGTATTTTTTGGCCTCTACTTAGCTTTTGCTGACAAATGTTACAGATAACACGAGTTGGGTCATCTTTATCGATCTGAAAAAATGCCCAGGCTATGCAAGGCTTAGCACCCATGCGACCTGAAGAGCCACCACGACTTGTGGTGAGAGGCAGAGTTGTGTTTGAGGATGCAGTTGTTGACGTGCTTCCAGTACTACGTCTCTGTCCAGGAAGGCGCAACCTGACCTCGTCGTCACTAGCATCTTCCTCCACCTCCTCTGCTGACCTCATCTCTTGGCTGACTGTGGGTTGACAGTAAGTGGGATCTCCGACCTCATCATCATCACCCTGTGCGTTATCACACCCGTCGTCCTCAGAGCCAACCTGTTCCTGCCCTGACAAAAAACTAAAGTTGTCGCTCCAATCAGGTATTTGAGTCTTATCATCGTCTTCCTCATTGTCTCCACCAACAGGAGTTACAGTTTGGGAATGAGGGTCTACATTATGGTCAGAACCTTCTGCGTCTGGTCCTGGATCTGACTCATAAAGATTCTGGGCATCAGTGCAGATCATTTCCTCGTCTGGATTCACAGAAGCGCTGGAGTCGACCTCTGATTCCCAGGCTATAGTATGAGTAAACAGCTCTGCAGACTCAACCATCTGTTCTACCTCATACTCAGACGGGCAGCTGGAGATTTGGGAGCTGTGAGGAAGCAAGTGCGATTTGGGTGACACCTTTGAGGACTGGAGTATTTGTGATGTTGAAGTTGATGTGGAGGAGAGCCCACTTAAAGGAGCACTTGATATCCGTTGAAGCACCTGCTGTTTTTGTGCCTCATCTGGAATTTGTAGCGATTGGCGTGGCCGTAAGAAAGGGATCTTATCACATTGTCCGCTAAAAGAAGTAGACATTTTAGTTTGGCTGGAAGATGGTCTTTCTTCTGCACCTACCCCACGGACACAACCTTTTTTCCCCTTCCCAACACGCCTATTCCCCTTTCCACCAGCAGCAGGCCTTTTTCCACTCATTTTGGTGGTTAACTAATTCACAACTATGGAGTTGTTTGCACAAAAAAACAATGGATGGTAACCGAGCAGAGCTGAGTGGCCAAACTGTGGTATTAGGCCAAAACTATTGGCTGGGTTAGATGCAGAAAAAAATTATTTTTAATTTGCAACCTGATGGAGGTCAGTATAGATGGACTAATAGACCAAGTCCCACACACCGCTAGAGGCCCAAATATTTTTTCAGAGCTAGATGCAGAAAATTTTTTTATTCAATTTGCAACCTGATGGAGGTCAGTATAGATGGACTAATAGACCAAGTCCCACACACTGCTAGAAGCCCAAATATTTTTTCAGAGCTAGATGCAGAAAAAAATTATTTTTAATTTGCAACCTGATGGAGGTCAGTATAGATGGACTAATAGACCAAGTCCCACACACTGCTAGAAGCCCAAATATTTTTTCAGAGCTAGATGCAGAAAAAAATTATTTTTAATTTGCAACCTGATGGAGGTCAGTATAGATGGACTAATAGACCAAGTCCCACACACTGCTAGAAGCCCAAATATTTTTTCAGAGCTAGATGCAGAAAAAAATTATTTTTAATTTGCAACCTGATGGAGGTCAGTATAGATGGACTAATAGACCAAGTCCCACACACCGCTAGAAGCCCAAATATTTTTTCAGAGCTAGATGCAGAAAAAAATTATATTCAATTTGCAACCTGCTGGACGTCAGTATAGAAGGACTAATAGAACAAGTCCCACACACTGCTAGAAGCCCAAATATTTTTTCAGAGCTAAATGAAGAAAAAAATTATTTTTAATTTGCAACCTGATGGAGGTCAGTATAGATGGACTAATAGACCAAGTCCCACACACTGCTAGAAGCCCAAATATTTTTTCAGAGCTAGATGCAGAAAAAAATTATTTTTAATTTGCAACCTGATGGAGGTCAGTATAGATGGACTAATAGACCAAGTCCCACACACCGCTAGAAGCCCAAATATTTTTTCAGAGCTAGATGCAGAAAATTTTTTTATTCAATTTGCAACCTGATGGAGGTCAGTATAGATGGACTAATAGACCAAGTCCCACACACTGCTAGAAGCCCAAATATTTTTTCAGAGCTAGATGCAGAAAAAAATTATTTTTAATTTGCAACCTGATGGAGGTCAGTATAGATGGACTAATAGACCAAGTCCCACACACTGCTAGAAGCCCAAATATTTTTTCAGAGCTAGATGCAGAAAAAAATTATTTTTAATTTGCAACCTGATGGAGGTCAGTATAGATGGACTAATAGAACAAGTCCCACACGCTGCTAGAAGCCCAAATATTTTTTCAGAGATAAATGAAGAAAAAAATTATTTTTAATTTGCAACCTGATGGAGGTCAGTATAGATGGACTAATAGACCAAGTCCCACACACTGCTAGAAGCCCAAATATTTTTTCAGAGCTAGATGCAGAAAAAAAATATTTTTAATTTGCAACCTGATGGAGGTCAGTATAGATGGACTAATAGACCAAGTCCCACACACCGCTAGAAGCCCAAATATTTTTTCAGAGCTAGATGCAGAAAAAAATTATATTCAGTTTGCAACCTGATGGAGGTCAGTATAGATGGACTAATAGAATGATGCTATGCCCAAAAGATTTTACTACACTAGGTGCAGTAAAAAAATTGGTATTCTATACACAGGTGGTATATCTTGCAACACAGATAGGCTACTCCACTGACTAACACACTCTGCAATAGGCCAAAAAGGATTAGCTTTGCTAGATTCAGCCAAATGCTGTGAAAAAAACTTGCACAGCACTGGCACAGACCTGCCTGGCAAAAACTGATAGGAACTGATGTAACCTAGTCCTGAAAAGGACTCCAATTACAATTAGTCTTTACTCCCACAATCTATCTATTTAAGAGCACAGACCTGCCTGATAAAAGTCGTAGGAAATGCTGTAACCTAGTCCTTAAAAGGACTGCAATCACAACTATTCCCTACTCCCAAGCTATCTGTATATTTGTGCGAAAATTGGCTTGAAATTAACAAGGTATAGCGCACACAGCAACAGCGGTGCCGTCTAACACGCAGCTGCAGCAGTGAGAAAATGGTGGCGACGGGGAAAATGGCTTGGTCTTATAGGGCAAGGACATGTGACATACACTGCCAATGACACATGCCTTTGCTTGTGTGAAAAAAAGCACTTCGCTCCGTGTGTGCGCTGCTGATAGGCTGACAGATTGCACCTCCCCACTGTAAATGCGGGAAAGAGAAAAAAAAATGGAGATCTTCATTGTTCCTGCAGAGATCCATCCCCTGCCCCTCCCCCCACCCCGCTGTACACTCAAACTGCGTATTAACATTAATTTTCATCATTACTGAGAAAAAATCCAGTTATGATTTTGGTGCACGAACAGTTATCGAACATAACCTCGAACAGCCGAATTTTTCTCAAATTGTTCGTGTTCGCCGAACGGCTCGAACACCGCCCAAAACAGCTCGAATTTGAGATTGGCGAACAGTTCGAGTAGAACAACGCTCATCTCTACTCTGCAGGCATTGAGCCAAATCCTGAACCGACACCATGATGGGGCTGATACTGCTCAGCATTGTTGTCAGTCTCAACGCCTAGCTGTTCCACGAGCCCTGCAGATTGTCTCCCAGGTATTTGTGCCCAGCAGTGTTAAGCATAGGCTGCAGAGGGAGACAGGGCTCGTGGAGTCTAAGTCCAGGATTCGTCGCACTGAGCATGTCCGTGACCTGGCGGATCATGATTGGTGGGTTGGCACCCACCTGACTCGGTGACCTGGCACTCCCTGATTGGTTCACGGGTAACGTCACCAATAGCGCGTCGCTGGGCAGGGCTTAGTCTTTAAAAGGCCCGCCCACAAACATGGCGGCGCGCTCAGATCATTTGAGCTAGCTGTTTGGTGTGCCGCTTACTCTGGGCTCAAAGAGCCATAGCTTTAGTTAGGCAGGCCGGGCTCAAAGAGCCATAGCTTTAGCTAGGCAGGTAGCTTCGCCTCGCTGACTGGCTCTAACCAGGGGGTTCGCCTTACACCCCAAGCTGCCTGTGAGCTAAATAGAGCGGGTTTGCTCAGTCCGGTAGCACGCCGGCTGAGTGCTCGATTACCCGGCGGGAATCACCCGCACGCTAGCGCCGTCTCCTATAGCGTAGCGCCTGTACCGAAGACAGGGCTACTGCTCATAGTCCGGTCACACGTCTCCCTGTGGTTCTAGGAGATTGTGTGAACCGCTTAAGCGCCAATCCCCATAGCGTAGCGCCTATATCAAAGACAGGGCTACTGCTGTTCCCACGGACGCACGTCTCCCTGCGGTTCTTGGAGATTGTGCGTACCGTCTTACCCTTCCGTGTGCGTTAACACGAAGGGCTAAGATATTTGTTAGGTGCGTCGCCGGTCGCTCTCTCCTCCATGCAGTAAACGGAGATAGAGCGTACCGCTATACCCTGTCCGGTGTGTAGTTAACACGGAAGGGTTTATCTTTTAGTTGTCGTTTGCCTTTCCACCCGGGAAGTGTTCGGCAGCAGTCCTCTAGGCTGCATCGCGGACCCCGGGGTCGGTTGCGTTCCATTAAATAAAGTTGTCTGCAACCGCTCCCCCTAACACACACAACATAGAACATAAAGGTCGGAAGACCTAGCTAAACTGACTGAGAAAGGAAGCTAAGCACCAGGCTAACTTAAGAGTATAAATTACAATGAAGTCCAGCAAGGCCAGGAGGGCGGAGCAGGATTAAATAGGCAAAAAAAAAAGTCATGTGACCAGCAAGATAGAAAAAACCTAACAGGAGAGTTCTAACAACCACCACTTCAACCACGACCAGAGATTTCAAACACTGTTGAGCCTTCTACAGAAACATCAGTCATGACATAACCTACTCCCAAGCTGATGGCAAAAGAAACAAACCTTCCCACAGAAGATCTGCTGGCCAGACATTGACACTGCTCTTTACTGCTAATTCCACCACCTTCTGCCTCTGATGACATAACTTCTTTGGCACCCTGATCTGGTTCTCAATTATCAGCAGCATTATACATGACTCCGTTCACAGTTGTCTCTGTGGGGTAAATGCCCTGATCTCACTGATCCACGGCCAATTCCCACTTCTGGATGTGCCCTGGCTAAAAGTGCCAATACCACTGTCAGTGCCCCTACCACCATGGATTGCATAGGCAGCAACACAGCAAGGTGTTTACATTATATCCTCCATCTCTTCCTGCCCCATGTCATCCAAGCACAAAGATGGCTGTCCAATTCATCAAATAAAATGATGTTCTTGTGAAAATTTTTCTTTAGCCCTCAAGGTGCAGTCAGAGATAACATCATCCAGCTGTGACTGAGTTGAATCATGTGCCATATATTCCATTATGCATAACTCCCATATGTCCCAGACTGTCCCATCACATCACAGTTTTTCTCCCGACTTCTATACTCACCTCTCCATAGCTCCTCGTCAGGGGGCAGGGCTGCTCTGTGCATAAATTAAATCATATAACTTACTCCTCTCTCCTGGGATCCGGACTCTGAAGGACTCAAACTCACATCTCTGTGTACACAGGCTGTTGCTCTACCAATGAGCCACAGCCCACAATGCTTAAACCAAAGAGTAGGAGACACCGAAACTCAGGGCACAAAACAAAATCAGAATCTCAATTATTAATAAAAAACCTTTATTACCAGTGGTTAATGGTGGCACTGTGAACCAGAAAGTGCACACACACAAAATAATAAAAACAAGTAAAAGTCGAAGTATAAAAACTCAGTAACAATTCACCAAAACAGAACCACCGGCAATGATCATATTGGATTATAAAAATATAAATGGCAGGAGATATATATCATGACACAACAAAGTCAGTAAAACTTAGAAGAGCATTCCTCAGGTGAAAATATGGATCCTGCAGTATTTAGATCCATGTATCTTGCTATTAACAAGTGACAAATGCCATGTAAGCCACACAAAACTTTATTCCTTATGCTATAGATATGTATATGATTCAGTCTGCCTACATGTAGTGTGCCTACATGCTATAGTGCAAATAAATAACATGTTCTAATAGCCCACAATGTTGTAGATAGGATAATTTAGTAATCTTGACCTCTATTGCAGGAAATGAACCGAGAAGCAGGTAATACATGTCCATAGAGATACATTGTATATAACAATCTATTTTTATGGTACCTGTATACTGAGTTAAAGAAAAATATTTTTTTCGTTCCTATAAAACTGAAATAATAAGCAATTACAAAAATATAATTTTTTTGTGAGTCTCCTGGTCTTAAACCTACAACTTTAACATTTCAGGCAGGCACTTAAGCTACTGAGCCACAAGCTCTATTGATGTCATCGTAATTTTGTGTACTTCATCTGTACTGCAGGATCTGACTACAGACAGATTATTCTGATAGAAATACACTGCTATGTACAATGTATATATTTGTTTTTTAGAGGGAGACTAACAGATTTTATCATCCTATAAAATTGCTAAAAAATAATAATGAAAAACACTTGATAATGAAAAAAATAGTAATTTTTTAAAAAAATAATAAGCATCACAAATCAGCACATAACACAGACATCTTTGGTGTCCTTGTAATCGTAATGACCTGCACAACACAACGATCAGATTATTTACGGGGATCGGTAAATGGCGTAAAAAAAGGCTTGATTTTTTTTTTCTCTATTAGACCCATAAAAATGTAATAAAACTGTAATGATGGGGCCGTGCTCACACGCGGCATAAATGCTGAGTTCTTTCTGCAGGTATCCGCACTACACAACGCAATAACAATCTTCTCTGATTATTGCGTGTTTGCTGTGTTTTTCTTTTATGCATATTCCCCTTAGTTGATGCGATTTTGTGGCAGATATGAAGCAGAGTTTTTAACACTTTTTTAATAGTACAGAAAAGCTTGGATTCTGCTCTTAAAAATGTAACAGCATTTTTTTCCATGATTTTTTCTTAGAAGAAGCCTATAGAGAAAAAATGCACCAAAACTGCAGAGTTCAGCAGTGTCTTCAGACCACAGATTGTGGCGATTTCATGGAATCACATCCACTTTGCTTTTAAAATTTAGACGTTGTTCACATGTAGGATATATGCTGTGTATTTTCTTCTGCTTTTTTTTCACTAAAATTCTGCTGTTTAACAGTTCAAGCAAAGTGGACGTGATTTCATGAAAACTGCGCCTGCTGTGCGCCCAAGGATGTTGCTGAACTGTGCAGTTTTGGTGCTTTTTTTCTCTCTTATCTTCAAGTCTAACAAAAATGCATGTAAAAAACTGCAGTTACTTTATTAAGTGCAGAATCAAAGCTTTTCTGTACTATAAAAAATACATTAAATCTGGAGCTTCACTTCTGCACCAAAAACACATCCTATAAGGTGGAGAAGATTGTTATTGTGTAGTTTGGTGTCGACATCTGCAGAAACAAAAAGTATAGTATTTTTGCAATGTGTGAACACAGCCTTATAGACACAAAAAAGCCAGATGTCATATTGTGAAGTTACATGAAAATGAGAAAGCTCTGGTGTAATGCCCCAAAGTTGTTGTGTATGTGTCTTTAAGTTGTAGCAGAGCTAGCAGCTACCTCATTATGTTTGCACAATGTTCATATTTTCCCTTGCAGATAATGTACATGAGGTTTCAGTACATAGAAGTAGTTTATATATGCATAAAGTGATGTACTTATTATGTTCTGCTATCAGGAGGTTGTAAAGAGTTTACAAAGCTGCCCTGCTTTCCATATATGGCCATAAGGTCACATGGTTAGACCACATGACCAGGTCCTGGGCTTAGCACCAAAAGAGAAGGAGACATTTTGTGTACACTTTGCCCATGAAAACTGAAGGAACAGGTAGGAAAGTCAGAGCTCCTGTATATTAGAAACCACAGCCTCAGCTGCAGGCAGTTGTATGATAAAGACTGTGCATATAAGCAGAAGCTGAAGCCCAGGAATCACTGCACCATTTATATATCTGCATGACTATGCTGGGAAATAACTGTGATTGCTGCATTGGAATTGAAACTCTGTGAAATCATATGGATGTATCTGTGTATTTGTGCAATAAGTAAAGTTTATCAATAGCCTCTCTAGCCTCTCTGTTTTACTGGACTATTTGGAGAGCACCATATATCATCACACTACCAGGAAACAGAGGTTAATTAAGTGCACCCTGGCGTCACGAATTTCATTTTCTTTTCTTTTTGTCCCTGCCATAGTGAAGTGGTAACATTCGCACACTGCATGGTCTATGACCTATGGCAGAGTAGTGCATCACGGCATTACACTGGTGGCTCTGACTGTGAATTAATAAGCAAAAATTTAATCCACATGTCCCAACTAGAGATGAGCAGGATGCACAGATGACATCGCGCTGCCCTGGGTGATGAAAAGCCGTGCAGGGGACGCCGGAAGGTTAGACATTCGTGGCCTCCATCAAGCTGCCAGGTATCACTGACTTGCAAGCCCGTAAGTACTTCCGCTCATCTCTAGTCCCAACTGTCCAAGATTTGGGTCTACACCCCGGACTCTCGAGTGTCTGCTGAATTTCCCTTACTATCACCTTCCCTCTGACAACTCCTCTTGCCAGGGGAGAAAGAAATGGTATATAGTGCTTTAGGGTGTACCTAGGGACGTGGCCAAAATGTGCCACTATCTGTTCCTCTTTCAAGTTGGGACGTATGCATTATGCCCTCCACTTCCTCCCCACTAAAATATATACCAAAGGCAATGAAGAGTAAATGTGACACGTGCTTGGTAATACTACTGCTGGGACAACTGGTGCCAGCAGAGTTGCTTGTGCTGCTGTTGATAGCAGCTCCCACATTTTTATCCATGCCCTTTTTTTTCCTCTCTTACACTGCATGTTTGTTGTCAGAGCTGCTTTTTTGTGTACCATAAATTTCGTACACAATTACCTGTGACCGCTATGTGCCAGTGGAGAATGGCATCGTGCACAACAGGCAAGTAGGTCGCATCTACCTGCCAGTTAGTGCTTAGACACTTTTTTTAACAAAGTCCTGGATATGGCCTTTAAACAGGTGTGCTAAAATAAACCTGAACAGAGATGTCTAGATTTACTGTAATCATTTTATTTTTAGATTTTTTTTCTAAGTATATTTTATCTGGCCATAGAGGATGATGTAACAATAATTGCCAGGTAGATACTTCCAAAAGTGGTAACAGACCAAAGTATAGTTGTTGAGTGTATGGTTGCCAAACTGGACTAGAAAAACAAGTGTGCAAAAACTAAAAACTGTATGAAATAATTTAAAAACATTTTTTAAATTAAATTTTAAGCAATATTCTATCTCTTTCCTTGACAAAAAGCTATAACTAAGAATGCTACAATGGTAGGTACATGCATAGAAAGTAAAACAGCTCGCTATGTTTTCATGGGGTGTATGGTTGGTAAAATGGATTAGTTAAACAGTTATGCCAGAAGTAAAACCTAAGTAGAAATATATATATTTTTTTAATTCTACCACTTTCCCCAACAAAAAGCTGTTACCAAGAATGTTACATTGGTAGGTAGGTATATTGACACAAAGTAAACTGCAACACCAGCCTGGAGTATTTTAGATGGCTGTACAGTTGTTGTAGTAGACTTGTAAAACTGGTATGCCAAAAATAAAACTATGCAATAGTAGAAAGGGTTAGGTTGAGTGCACACGATGCGGTTTTAATGCGTCTCTGTGGCGGTTCTCCAGCCACGGAAATGCATTAAAACCACTTGGTAATAGGTCTGCCATGTATAGCAATGATAATTCCCATGTGCTGTTTACATGATGCATAAATTTCTGCATTGCGGCAAAAACCGCAGCATAACCAATTCAGGCGCGATTCCACGGCAAATTCGTGCCCATTGACTTGCATTGAATCGCAGCAAACCCACATGCATAATATCTATACATGCGGATTTGCTGCGTTTCAATGAAAATTAATAGGCGCAAAATCGCTTGAGAATCGCGCTGCGGCTGGTACCCGGGTCAGGAGAGAAGACTGCTACTCCTCTCATCCGACCGCTGCTCTGGCTGATAACAGCGAGAGCAGCGTGGAAGGAAGAAGCAGCAGTCTGCTCTTCCCAGCCCATGCGCCCACGGTAGTTAAAAAAAGGAATAAAAAAGTAAAAATAAAATAAAAAAACCTTTATACTCACCTTTCCGGCGGCCTCCGGTGTCCTCCTGGTCCCCGGCGGCGATCTTCTCTCGTCGGCAGCCAGCGGTACACTGCAGGGCTCGCGCCCTGCAGTGTACTGCAAGGACTTGCGGTGATGTCACTGATCACCTGATGGTCACGCTACCATCAGCTGAACGGTGACATCAGCAATCACCTGATGGTTACGCTACCATCAGGTGATTGATGACGTCAGTGGTCAGCTGATGGTCGCATGATCATCAGCTGATCAGTGCCAGCTGCAATCAGCTGTTTATAATGTGACCATCAGCTGATTGCTGACACCGGTAATCAGCTCATGATTGATCAGCTGATGCTCACTGTGGGGACATTCACAAGAATGTTCTCATGGTCTCTAGCTCACTGAAAATCAGCTGATGAACCCCAGTGACCCCCTGCAGCATGTTTACTGACAGGGGGTGATTTTACACACCTGTCAGTATACAGTGCTGTATTCTACAGTAGTGACATCAGTGATGGCTGATGTCACTGCTGTAGAAGTGACCCGGATCGTCGTGGGACACTCGTTGGCAGTACATGGACTGCGTGGTTGACGGCGGACAGGTGAGGAATATTGTTGTTTGTTTTTTACGTTTTTTTCAAGAGATCGAGGGCTTCGCAGAGGTGTGTAATAAAAAAAATTGTATAACCGTGTGTGTTTTATTTCATTAAAATACATCACATCAAATCACTGGCTCGTTCATGTCATCTACACCTCAAAAACATCTCAAGAATCAGGACTTTTCTCACCTTTGACTCGGCAAAAACTCTTACTGTAGCTCTCATTCATTCCCGTCTGGACTACTGCAACTCTCTACTTATCGGGCTCCCTCTTACTAAACTCTCCCCTCTCCAATCCGTCCTTAACGCAGCAGCCAGGATCATATTCCTCGCCAACCGCTACACCGATGCCTCTTCCCTGTGCCAGTCATTGCATTGGTTACCCATCCAATATAGAGTTCAATTTAAACTTATCACGCTTACCCACAAAGTGCTCCATGCTTCAGTACCCCCCAACATCTCCTCCCTTGTCTCTGTCTCCCACGATACACGTGCTCTCTGTTCTGCCAGTGACTTAAAACTAAAATCCTCCATAATCCGAACTTCCCACTCCCGTCTCCAAGATTTCTCGCGTGCTGCACCAATTTTTTGGAATGCACTACCCAGGACAGTTCGATTAATTCCCAATACCCACAGTTTCAAGCGGACCCTAAAAACCCATTTCTTTAGACTGGCATATCGCCTCCACACACTATCTGTCCGGCCCAGTTTTCCCCCATATTAAAATCTTCTTCAATTTCAGGTTCATACCAACCATGCACATAATAGCCTCCGTCAGGACTGCACACATACTGGCAGGCGACCAGTTCATGTATTATTTATCCTATTTAGCATATCAAGGCTGCATTATACAATATATGTTCATTCTACCTTTTGTGTCTCCCCCATTTGCTCATAGACTGTAAGCTTGCGAGCAGGGCCCTCACTCCTTTCGATATGAAATATGCTTATTCTGTATTCTCTGTATCAGTCCCCCCTAAAATTTGTAAAGTTCTGCAGAATATGTTGGCGCCATAAAAATAAAAAAATATTATTATTATTATAAGACTTTATTCTGACCGTGTCTTTTATTGAAGAAGCGGCGACCGTTTTACCACGTGGTTAGTAATGGGGGCGTCTTATATACTGTGTGCAGAATTATTAGGCAAGTTTTATTTTAGAGGATTATTTTTATTATTGATCAACAACTATGTTCTCAATCAACCCAAAAGACTCATAAATATCCAAGCTTAATATATTTGGAAGTTGGAGTGAGGTTTTTTTTAGATTTGGCTATCTTAGGAGGATTTCTGTTTGTGCAGGTAACTATTACTATGCAGAATTATTAGGCAACTTAATAAAAACCAAATATAATCCCATCTCACTTGTTTATTTTCACCAGGTAAACCAATATCAGTGCACAAAATTTAGAAATAAACATTTCTGACATGCAAAAACAAAAACCAAAAAAATTAGTGATCAGTAGAGATGAGCGGTGTTCGAATCGAACTGTTCGCCAATCTCAAATTCGAGCTGTTTTGGGCGGTGTTTGAGCCGTTCGGCGAACACGAAAGATTTGAAAAAAATTTGGCTGTTCAAGGCTATGTTCGATAACTGTTCGTGCACCAAAATCATAACTGGATTTTTTCTTAGTAATGCTGAAAATTAATGTTAATACGCAATTTGAGTGTACAGCGGGGCGGGGGGGGTGCAGGCGATGGATCTCTGCAGAAATAATGAAGATCTCCATTTTTTTTCTCTTTCCCGCATTTACAGTGGAGAGGTGCAATCTGTCAGCCTATCAGCAGCGCACACTCGGAGCGAACTGCTTTTTTTCACACAAGCAAGGGCATGTGTCATTGGCAGTGTATGTCACATGTCCTTTCCCTATAAGACCCAGCCATTTTCCCCGTCGCCACCATTTTCTCACGGCTGCAGCTGCGTGTTAGACGGCACCGCTGTTGTTGTGTGCGCTATACTTTGTTAATTTCAAGCCAATTTTCGCACAAATCTACAGATAGCTTGGGAGTAGGGAATAGTTGTGATTGCAGTCCTTTTAAGGACTAGGTTACATCATTTCCTACGACTTTTATCAGGCAGGTCTGAGCTCTTAAATAGATAGGTTGGGAGTAAAGACTAATTGTAATTGCTGTCCTTTTCAGGGCTAGGTTACATCAGTTCCTATCACTTTTATCAGACAGGTCTGTGCTCTTAAATAGATAGGTTGGGAGTAAAGACTAATTGTAATTGCAGTCCTTTTGAGGGCTAGGTTACATCAGTTCCTATCACTTTTTGCCAGGCAGGTCTGTGCCAGTGCTGTGCAAGTTTTTTTCACAGCATTTGGCTAAATCTAGCAAAGCAAATCCTTTTTGGCCTCTTACAGTGTGTGTTAGTCAGTGGAGTAGCCTATCTGTGTTGCAAGCTACACCACCTGTGTATAGAATACCAATTTTTTTACTGCACCTAGTGAAGTAAAACCTTTTGGGCATACCATCATTCTATTAGTCCATCTATACTAACCTCCACCAGGTTGAAAATTCAATATAATTTTTATCTGCATCTATCTCTGAAAAAATATTTTGGCTTGTAGCAGTGTGTGGGACTTGTTCTATTAGTCCATCTATACTAACCTCCACCAGGTTGCAAATTCAATATAATTTTTTTCTGCATCTAGCTCTGAAAAAATATTTCGGCTTGTAGCAGTGTGTGGGACTTGTTCTATTAGTCCATCTATACTAACCTCCACCAGGTTGCAAATTCAATATAATTTTTTTCTGCATCTAGCTCTGAAAAATATTTTGGCTTGTAGCTGTGTGTGGGACTTGTTCTATTAGTCCATCTATACTAATCTCCACCAGGTTGCAAATTCAAACTAATTTTTATCTGCATCTAACCCAGCCAATACTTTTGGGCTAATACCACAGTTTGGCCACTCAGCTCTGCTCGGTTCCCATCCATTGTTTTTTGTGCAAACAACTCCAGAGTTGTGAATTAGTTAACCACCAAAATGAGTGGAAAAAGGCCTGCTGCTCGTGGAAAGGGGAATAGGTGTGTTGGGAAGGGAAAAAAAGGTTGTGTCCGTGGGGTAGGTGTTAAAGCAACAGTAACATCTGCAGAAGAAAGACAATCTTCCAGCCAAACTAAGATGTCTACTTCTTTTAGCGGACAATGTGATAAGATCCCTTTCTTATGGCCACGCCAATCGCTACAAATTCCAGATGAGGCACAAAAACAGCAGGTGCTTCAACGGATATCAAGTGCTCCTTTAAGTGGGCTCTCCTCCACCTCAACTTCAACATCACAAATACTCCAGTCCTCAGAGGTGTCACCCCAATCGCACTTGCTTCCTCACAACTCCCAAGTCTCCGCTGCCCATCTGAGTATGGGGTAGAACAGATGGTTGAGTCTGCAGAGCTGTTTACTCATACTATAGCCTAGGAATCAGAGGTCGGCTCCAGAGCTTCTGTGAATCCAGACAAGGAAATGATCTGCACTGATGCCCAGAATCTTTATGAGTCGGATCCAGGACCAGACGCAGAAGGTTCTGACCATAATGTCGACCCAAGTTCCCAAACTGTAACTCCTGTTGGTGGAGACAATGAGGAAGACGATGATGAGACTCAAATACCTGATTGGAGCGACAACTTTAGTTTTTTGTCAGGGCAGGAACAGGTTGGCTCTGAGGACGACGGATGTGATAACACACAGGGTGATGATGACGAGGTTGGAGATCCCACTTACTGTCAACCCACAGTCAGCCAGTCGATGAGGTCAGCAGAGGAGGTGGAGGAGGATGCTAGTAACGACGAGGTCAGGTTGCGCCTTCCTGGACAGAGACGTAGTACTGGAAGCACATCAACAACTGCATCCTCAAACAAAACTCTGCCTCTGACCACAAGTCGTGGTGGCTCTTCAGGTCGCATGGGTGCTAAGCCTTGCATAGCCTGGGCATTTTTTCAGATCGATAAAGATGACCCAACTCGTGTTATCTGTAACATTTGTCAGCAAAAGCTAAGTAGAGGCCAAAAAATCCATAGCTTGAGTACTTCATGCATGAACCGGCACATGGATATGAAGCATAAGTTGCAGTGGGAAGCTCACTGTGCTGCAATGCGGCCTAGCCGGCCGGGCCAACCACCGTCTGCCACATCTTGTGCATCCGCGGCCTCTTCATCCTCTGTGACTGGGGGGACAGCAGTCACACCTGTTTTGGGACGCAGACCTGCCACCTCTTTACCTGCAACAGCCAGCGTGATTGGCAGGTCATCATTTTCTGTGGAGGTTTAAACACCAGCTGGTGTTCAGCGCTGTCCGACATCAATAGCACCACCTTTGGATCAAGGCAACCTAACATGTCCGCCTGCATCTTTCTCACAGACCGGCAGTTTGCCGGGGACACCCTTCTCAACCCCGTCTAAGCACAACAGCCAGCCCTCGGTCCCTCAGATGTGGACAAGTAAAAGACCATTTCCTCCTAGCCATGAGAAAGCTAAGAGGTTGAATTTCACCATCTGCAAGCTCTTGGCTACAGAAATGCTGCCTTTCCGCCTGGTGGACACAGAGGATTTTCGAGACCTTATGTCCATCGCAGTGCCCCAGTACCAGATGCCCAGTTGGCACTACTTCTCAAAGAAAGGTGTGCCTGCGCTCCACCAGCATGTCGCACACAACATCACCGCTTCCTTGAGAAACTCTGTGTGTGACAGGGTGCATTTCACCACAGACACTTGGACAAGTAGGCATGGACAGAGGCGTTACATGTTGCTGACTGGGCACTGGGTAACTATGGTGACAGCAGGACAAGGGGCTGCTGTCCAAGTCTTGCCGTCCCCACGAGTTGTGCGTAAATCCTCTTTATCTCAAACTTCCTCCACTGCTTCTGCCTCCTCAACCTCCTCTCGGTCCTCCACCTGCACCCAAAGCCTGTCTGGTCATGCCACAAGCTTTCGAACTGCGCTGAAGGGATCCTGAACACCTCCCTACTATGCTGGCAGCAGGGCTCAACGTCATCAGGCGGTTTTTACTTTGAAATGTCTGGGAAATGTGAGTCACACAGCTGAGGAGTTGTGGTCAGCTCAGGAGAACCAGTTTCATGAATGGTTGTCTCCACTGGACCTGAAACCAGGGATGGCCGTGTGCGACAATGCTGCAAACCTGGGTGCGGCCCTTCGCCGGGGCAATGTCACACACGTGCCTTGTATGGCTCACGTGTTGAACCTGGTTGTCCAGCAATTTTTAGCACAATATCCCAGACTAGATGGCCTTCTGCAGAGGGCACGGTCGCTGTGTGCTCACTTCCGCCGTTCGCATCCCGCAGCTCAGCGACTTACATCTCTACAGAAGTCGTTGGACCTGCCACTTCATCGGCTAAAATGCGATGTGCCTACCCGGTGGAATTGAACTCTGCACATGTTACAGCGACTGTTCTGATGTATAGCCTGGCCAACGAGATCCAGAGGTGGGGCAAATCACGCTGGAGGAGTGGTCTCAGATCAGGGACCTATGCACGCTTCTGCACAGTTTTGAAATGGCGACTAAGATGTTTAGTGCTGACGATGCCATTATCAGCATGACTATTCCGGTGATTTACATGTTGGAGCACATGTTAAACAGAATTCGGAGTCAGGTGGTGGCACAGGAGGAGGTGGAGGAAGTAGAGGAGGAGGAGTTGTATGCGGAAGGGCTAACATCAGCAAGGTCCAGACGGTCGGCAGCACCAAGGGGGCAGGCATGTGAGGGTGGGGGAGATGGATTTACCAGGGTAGCAGCCAAACTAGTGAGGAAGGTGCAGGAGCCCAGGAAAAAGTGGAGGACGAACTGATGGAAGAATCATCAGATGAGGGAGACCTTGATCACATTTCTGTTGTGCGAGGTTGGGGGAAGAGGACAGAGGAAGGAAGCATGATTGTTACCTCGCCACCAACACAACAGGGACTTGGTGCTCCTGGATGCGCAAGACACATGAATGCCTTCTTGCTGCACTACCTGCAACATGACCCTTGAATTGTGAGAATTAGAAATAATCCTGACTACTGGGTTGCCACACTGTTAGATCCCCGTTACAAAAGTAAATTTGCAGAAATTATTCCTGCCATAGAAAGGGATGCACGCATGCAGGAGTATCAGCAGAGACTGTTGCAGAATCTTACATGTGCTTTTCCACAAAACACTAGTGGTGCACGTAGTGAATCTCAAAGTTCCAACTTGCCAACAGTGGGACCGTCAAGTGTTCAGCACTCAAACCGTAACAGAAACACAGTATCCGCTGGTAACATCAATTTTGCGGAATCATTTCACCACTTTTTTAGCCCATCCTTTGCAAGGCCACAGGAGACGAGAAGTCTGACACATAGTCAACGCCTAGAGACGATGGTACAGGAGTATCTCCAAGTAAACATTGAAACCATGACTGTGTCACTGGACCCTTGCTCTTTTTGGGCTTCCAATCTGGATAAATGGCCGGAGCTCGCCACTTACGCCTTAGAGATCTTGTCATGCCCCGCAGCCAGCGTTCTGTCTGAACGTGTGTTCAGCGCTGCTGGTGGTGTGCTGACAGATAAGCGCACGCGACTCTCCACTGATAATGTAGACAGACTCACGTTCATAAAGATGAACAAATCATGGATCCGAAACGACTTTTCTACCCCTGTGTCATCCTGGGGAGAGTAAAAGCTTGATGATTTGTTAAAATCACCTCACCAACCGTTTTAAGCTTTCAAATTACTAATCATGTTTATCTGTATCTTGTCTGGAAAATAATTTGGGCCTTGTAGCAGTGGGCAGTACTGATTCTATTAGGCCATCTATACTAAACCTCACCAGATTTAAAATTACTAATCATGTTTATCTGTATCTTGGCTGGAAAATAATTTGGGCCTTGTAGCAGTTTGCAGTACTGATTCTATTAGGCCATCTATACTAAGCTCCACCAGCTTTCAAATTATTAATAATTTTTAGCTGTATCCAGCCCGGAAAATAATTTTGGGGCTCCTAGATGCGCAAGACACATGAGTGCCTTCTTGCTGCACTACCTGCAACATGACCCTCAGATTGTCAGAATTCGAAGTAATCATGACTACTGGGTTGCCACACTCTTAGATCCCCCACACTCTTCGAACAACCTTTTCATTTCAATAAAGAACAAAAAAATGGTCATTTTTGAAATTATAAGCATTAGCAGGTTATTAGAAACTGAAACCAAACAGTTTTCAACTCAAAACTTCATTCTAGGTGATGTTACATTTTTACATAGGACCCCTTGTTCGAAAGGAGCTTCTGAACTCTCTCGTCCATTGAATTTGTCAGGTTTTGGATGGTTTCTGCTTTAATTGTTTTGCATGAGGACAGAATACCCTCCCAGAACTGTTGCTTAGATGTGAACTGCCTCCTGCAATCATAGACACTCCTTTTGATGATGCTCCAGAGGTTCTCAATGGGGTTGAGGTCAGGGGAGCATGGGGGTCACACCATAAGTTTGTCCCCTTTTATGCCCATATCAGCCAGAGATGCAGATGTGTTATGTGCAGCATGAGACGGTGCATTATCATGCATGAAAATGATCTTGCTGTGGAACACACGGTTCATCTTCTTGAACCATGGCAGGAAGTGCTGTTTGAGAAACTCCACATACATTATGGAGTTCATCTTTACCCCTTCAGGGATCCTAAAGGGGCCGACAATCTCTCTCCCCATGATTCCAGCCCAAAACATTACTCCACCTCCTCCTTGTTGGCGCCGTAGCCCTGTTTGCATGGGGTGTCCATCAACCAGCCATCCTCCACTTCATCCCTCTGGACCATCGAGCGTTGCACGGCACTCATCGGTGAACAAAACAGTTTTGAAGTCAGTCTTCATGTATTGTTTGGCCCACTGGAGCCGTTTCTGCTTGTGTACAGTGGATAGAGGAGGTCGACAGGATGGCTTACGCACAGCTGAAAACCTCTGAAGGACCCTGCATCTTGTTGTTCGGGGGACATTGGAGGCACCAGCAGCTTCAAAAACTTGTCTGCTGCTATGACAAGGCTTTTTTGCCGCTGCTCTTTTAACAAGACGTAATTGCCTGTAGGAAAGAGTCCTCAATTTTCCCTTATCAGCACGCACACGTGTGTACTGTGAATCAGCTACATACTTCTTGATTGTGCGGTGATCAGGATGAAGTGTCTTGGCAATGTTGATTGTAGTCATGCCTTGACCTAAACACTCCACAATTTGTTGCTTCTCAGCAGCCGACACATCCTTTTTCTTTCCCATTTGGGCAGAAAATGTATGCTGCTTAATAATGTGGGACAGCCTTCTTAAGTAGTCTTGCCTTTCATTGGACACACCTGCCAAACTAATTAGCACAGGTGTCTGCAATTGCTTACAGTGATATAAAGAGCCCTGACACACATCACCATCAATGAGTTTAACTGACAAGCAAAAAAATTCTTACCTTATCACTCCTAAACACTTTTTGCATAATAATTTGGAACACAGTGTACATGTGCTTTTCCACAAAACACCAGTGGTTCACATAGTGAATCTTACAGTTCTAACTTGCCAACCGTGGTCTGTAAGGAGTTGATCAATAAAGGGCCCAAAATTAAGATAACATAGACGGGAGAGGTCTCTATGAATAAGAATTCCTAAGTATTTGATACCCTGTGAGGGCCAGGCAAAGGGAAAGTTGGACTGGATGGAATGCTGTATGGATTTGGGGAGGGAAACATCGAGGGCCTCAGACTTCGCTGCATTGATTTTAAAATTTGACCATGTAACAAAGTGATCTATTTCAGCCATAACAGCAGGGATGGATATATGTGATTGAATGATATATACTAGGACATCATCAGCAAATGCAGAGCACTTGTACTCGGTGCCTCCCACCTCAATCCACCTAATATTGGGGTTATGGCGAATTGATGAGAGCAGGTGCTCCATCACTAGGATGTATAAGAGAGGGGACAAAGGACATCCCTGCCTTGTCCCATTGGTGATTATGAAAGGTGATGAAAATGTTCTGACGCGCCCCCTGGGCCTTGGGACACCCGGAGCCGGACCCTTTTTGGTGGATGCTGGGGGTTGTAGTCTCCGTGGCGGCGACCTGGTTCCGTGGCTCAGGGCAGTCAAACCAGTGGCGGAACTATTTATGTGGTTTTGATGTTTAAATGTCCGATTACGCCACCCGTGGATTGCGGTCAGAGTGAACCGCCACTGCAGGGCAGACCGCTGATGCTGGTGTTGTGGGTGCAGCAGAGCGTAGTATAACTCCCCACGGGAGGAGTATAGCCTCAGGGCAGTGTATGCGGAGGATGAGGGTGATGGTGCAGGGCAGCAGCAGTAACGACACGGAGTCAGTGATGCAGTCCAGGGCCTTTACTCACAGTTCTTATTATCCAGACCACGTCTGCAGTTAATGGCTGCCCACGTCGTACTATGCTCACCAGGTGAGGGGCTCGGCCAACTCCCAGATAACTTTGGAGCGCTTCACAGGACCCCCTTTGTGTGTCCATTCTCTGGCCTTTCTTACCCCACCAGTGACCACGCTTCTGTCCGGCTGCCTCGGGCCTCCTCTTGGTAAACTTGGCGCCAGTTTCCCTGACCCTATGTGGTGCCTTCCTAGCGGGTGTAGCGAGGGGCTGCGCCACATAAAATGTCACAGCCTCCGGTTTCTAGCTGAGGGTCATTTCCCGCCTCCACTAGTTTCGGGGACCGATCTCCCCCTTTGGCCTGACCCCTCCACGAAGGTGGATTTGGGCGTGCGGTGGCGACTCGCCCGTCTGCACCCCTGGGATCCCTTCGTTCCTCATTCCTGGAGCCTTCTCCTCTCCTCTTCCTTCCTTCTCCCTCTTGCAGGCCTGGGCCTCTGTTACTAGGCCCGCCTCCGGAGCAGAGCTCATGCAGAGCCCCTGCTCCCTGTCACTTCTGCTCAGACTTCTCTGCACTAAACTAAGATGGTGCCCACCTTTTATACTCCCTTCTCAATGCACCCAGGAACTTCTTCCTCTCTGCTCCTGCACTACAGGGTTCCCCTTCCTCGGTGTTCCCTCCCCCCACTCCAGCCAGGGACAGGGACTGTCGTGCCCATCTCAGGGGCAAATTGGTCTCCCTGCCCCACGGCAATGTGGTGTAATGCATGCAGGTGTCGGGGTCCTGATCCACACTCCATCCTTACCTGAGAGTGAGATATCACACCTCTAGGTGAGGTGCAATACCTCTGTAGCAACCGAGCCCTCGGGGTGCTACAGTTCCATTTATCTTCAGCCTAGGTGACCTATTGCGATACAGGGCGTGATTTTGGCTATAAAAGGGTCCCCTAGACCCCTACCCCAAGCTTTTTAAGAGAATAATATATGGCGTGCCAGAAGACTCTATGGAATGCTTTCTCAGCATCCAACGAGAGTATCTAATTACAAATTTTTAACTGCATCTAGCGCAGGAAATACTTTGTGCCTAGTAGCAGTGTCTGCTAGTCAGCGGATTATCCCAGCTGTTAAGCAAGCTACAGCACCTGTAGTTTGGACGCTTAATTTTTTCAAAAGAAATGGTTCGGGCCCCTGGGATACTCAGTGAAGAGCATCGGGAGGTGCCCCAAGGCACAGGAGCTGGGACTGGCGGTAGGACGCCTTGCAGTGGACCGCCAAGCTCGATCCTTATAAAAGCTTTTCAACTGCAGCAGCTTTAGTGGACGCTACTGGAGCTGGAATTCCCACAGCTGCTGGCATCAGACTTGCCCTCCAATAGATCCTTGTAAAAGGATTTAAAGTGTACTCATTCAAATTAGAGAGACAATTTAAATGAAAAAGCTTAGACCTGCCTCCACCGCAGTGGGGCTCGGTAGACCCACCAGCGGACAGGCACCAGTATTGGGAGAGGGGGGCTTGCCGGCAGGGTCCACCGCAGCTCTGGCACAAACACGGCGACACGGAGGTCGCACGGGCAGGAATGGACTTGCCGTGTCGGCTTCGCACTTTTTTGGTTTTAGAAGGGCATGACATGCCTATATCTGTGTCTCTCCCTCCTTTTACTCCTCCACCTCTTTTCTTTTCGCATGACTATAAGTACTTGTCACTTTTCCATGTGTTAGTTGTGTCTTCTGAGCAGTTTGTCAGCTTTTGGACACCTTTGAAGTGTTTTCTATGTGTTTTCTATATATTGCTATGTGTTTTTATTTGCCTGCCATTGGTTTTAACAGTGTTCGAAGGTGTTCTTCGAACAGTTCGACGAACAGTTCGTCGAACATACGGGTGTTCGACGAACCGAACCGAACTCGAACACTACGGGGGTGGCTCAACACTAGTGATCAGTATAGCCACCTTTCTTTATGATGACACTCAACAGCCTTCCATCCATAGATTCTGTCAGTTGCTTGATCTATTTTCGATCAACATTGCGTGCAGCAGCCACCACAGCCTCCCAGACACTGTTCCGAGAGGTGTACTGTTTTCCCTCCCTGTAGATCTCACATTTTATGATGAACCACAGGTTCTCTATGGGGTTCAGATCAGGTGAACAAGGGGGCCATGTCATTATTTTTTCTTCTTTTAGACCTTTACTGGCCAGCCACGTTGTGGAGTAGTTGGATGCATGTGATGGAGTATTGTCCTGCATGAAAATCATGTTTTTCTTGAACGATACAGACTTCTTCCTGTACCACTGCTTGAAGAAGTTGTCTTCCAGAAACTGGCTGTAGGTCTGGGAGTTGAGCTTCACTCCATCCTCAACCCGAAAAGGTCCCACAAGTTCATCTTTGATGATACCAGCCTATACCAGTACCCCACCTCCACCTTGCTGGGGTCTGAGTCTGAGTGGAGCTCTCTGCGCTTTACTGATGCAGCCTCAGTCCCATTCATCTGAACCATCAAGAGTCACTCTCATTTCATCAGTCCATAAAACCTTTGAAAAATTAGTCTTAAGATATTTCTTGGCCCATTCTTGACATTTTATCTTATGTTTCTTGTTAAAAGGTGGTCATTTTTCAGCCTTCCTTACCTTGGCCATGTCCCTGATTATCGCACACCTTGTGCTTTTTGATACTCCAGTAACGTTGCAGCTCTGAAATATGACAAAACTGGTGGAGAATGGCATCTTGGTAGCTTCACGCTTGATTTTCATCAATTCATGGGCAGTTATTTTGCACCTCTTTTGGCCAACATTTTTCTTGCGACCCTGTTGGCTATTTGCCATGAAACGCTTGATTGTTCGGTGATCACGCTTCAAAAGTTTGGAAATTTCAAGACTGCTGCATCCCTCTGCAAGACATCTCACAATTTTGGACTTTTCAGAGCCCGTCAAATCTCTCTTCTCACCCATTTTGCCACAGGAAATGAAGTTGCCTAATAATTAAGCACACCTTATATAGGGTGTTGATGTCATTAGTCAACACCCCTCCTCATCACGAGATGCACATCACCAGATTTACTTAATTGGTAGTTGGCTCTCAAGCCTATGCAGCTTGGAGTAGGACAACATGTATAAAAAGTATCATGTGATCAAAATACTCATTTGCCTAATAATTCGGCACACAGTGTAGACGCCCTCCATTACTAACATGGGCTTCACGTCTGCCGCCAATACAAGGCTGACGTGAACCCCAACCCCATTACCCCACTCGCCACTGCTACAGGGTAGTGGGAAGAGCGGAGGCTAAGCGCCAGATTTGGCGCATCTCCTGGATGCACCATTTCTGGGACTGCAGAGGGGTGACATGAATAACCGCGGAGGGGGCTAGTATTCATGGCCCCTTCCATGGCTATTAATATCAGCCCGCAGCTGACTAGTTTAGCTTTTGCTGGTTATGGTAGATTTTATATGGGGACGACATGTCAATTTTTTTCAGGGGTTCCCCTGTAATCTAGCCTGTAAAGGCTAAACAAACAGCTGTGGGCTGATATTAATAGCCATGGAACATTGTTGGCTAATGGCCCCTTCCCACGCCATTTTCTTTTAAATTTTAGGTTCTGTGCCCATGATCCGGACATAGCGGCGCTTGGGACGCAAATTTTTGGTGCGTCCAAAACATTGCATTCTATTGAACGCAGGTAAATTCACATGTGTTCACTGAGCCATGCGGATTTATCGCATTCTATAGATTCAAGTGGTCAAATTTCTGTTGCAGAGACTAGCAACTCCACAAGAGAAGTTGACATGCTGCGGTCCTGAAAGATGTGATGTATGTCAGTGTCCACGGGTGGTTCGCAGCCTCTGATGCACGCATAGCGGACATGGGATTTCTAGAGATCCCATCCACTATGCTGTAACATCTGGATGCTGCTGGTTTGACTCTGTATAAACACGCAGCGTCAAACCTGCAGCGGCTCCTGATTGTGTCCACGTACCCAAACTCACCCGCAGCATGTCAATTTCTGTAGCGGACACGCTAGTCTCCTCTGCAGATTTTGACCGATTGGAGTGTCATTATATGCGGTGGATTCACATGTACCGACAACAAAAGTGCGGTATTAGAACACCGCGTTTTGTACGCAGCATAAATATGTTGTATCCAAAGCGCTGCTGAGTGTTGATCGGGGGATTTAGTGGCTAACGAACCAGCTGTGAGATGTTATTTAATGGCCAGGGACCATGTTTGCCTAATGGCACAGTCCTAGGATAAAATTAACAGCTCACAGCAGTCGCATAAATTACATGAATAGAAATGCTAATGAAGATTGGGTGAATGGGATTAGCTGCCACCCAGCTCTTTTGTTTGGTGATGTCAAGGTGTCAATCAGACCTTTCCATTACCAAACTTTAATTAAAGTAAAGAGACACACAGACACAGTGTAAACACTTTATTTGAAATACAACAGACCCATTCTTTAATCATTTAAATGAACCAATATACTCACCCCAGTTCTTATGATAATCCAAGGGATTAACCAAAGTCCCACCAAATAACTTTATTTAGCTCCAAAAATCATTCATTGATGCTCAAAACCGCTTCAAAAATTGCTTCAAAAAACGCATGTAAAAACACATGTAAAACGCGTCAAAAACTAATGTAAATCCGCATGCGTTTTGTTCTGCCAGGGAGAGGCAAAAACTCTCAGGAAATTTCTGCTTCAACTCCTGAATGCGTGCACATACCCTTATACGGATAAATATTCTGCGCTGCTGGTGAAGAAGATATCCAATGGTGATGATTGTGAGTGACACACAAAGAGTAGTTTTATTAATCTACTCCAGTCTAATTAATCTAATCTAGTGTTTCAGAGTTAAACTCCTTCATCAGGAAAAAAACACAAAAATAAAACCTATTTATATATATTTTTTATTTAGCACAATATTCTAACTCCTTCCCTGACAAAACGCTATAACCAAAATACTAGGCTGGTAGTTAGGGACATGATCAGTCAGAAAGGAAAATGTGGCACCAGCTGCAGTGTTGTCATGGGGTCTATGTTTGCTAAATTGGAGTAGTAAAGCAGGTATAGATGTAGCCAAATGGAATTATATAAAAAACGTGCCATCTGGATACATTTCTCTGAAAGTTATCTCTCTTAAGTGGATTAATATAAGTTAACATTGCAAAAGCCGTTGACTGATATCAAGTTAGGTGTCAGATTACACTTTTCTTTGCCATGATATCACAGTGCTGTGTTATTTTCATTCTTTGTGTAAAAAGTAAAATTTCATCTTTACTTTTAATAACCCCCCCGACCCTCTGGCCTTTTTAAAAAAGAACATGTCAAAAAAGGCTAGGTAGGTACATGTCCCAAACGCCAGCACATGCATCAGGCCACTATATTTGTGCAGCGTGTATGGGTGTAATATTGGACTATTACAACGTGTACAAAAAACATTTAACCCCTATCTAACAATGTACATAATAATACGTCCCTGTACCCTGGGCCTTACGGACCAGGTACGTATTATTACGACATGGTGATTGCACCCGCACACAGGTTGTGAGCGCGCGATTGCCACTGGGTGTCAGCTGATTCTGACAGCTGACACCTGGCACTCAGTGCCAGGAGCGGTGCACGCACTGCTCCTGGCACTTTAACTCACTAAATGCTGTGATTGCCACGATCGCAGCATTTAGAGAGCGAGCAGAGGGACAAAAGGCCCTCTGCTCTTGAATGGCGCGGGGTCCCGATCGTTGCCATGGTGACCTGATGTTGTCATGACGACATCCGGGTCACCAGGCAACAGCAAGTTAGTTTGATCATGCACAGTGCATGGTCAAACTAACTTGTGTCTGCAGCACTGACAGGTTATAATTAGTGATGAGCGAGCACTAAAAAATGCTCGGGTACTCGTTGCTCGGGTAGAGTAAAATGGAATACTCGGGTGCTCGACTCGAGCAACGAGCCCAATGTAAGTCTATGGGAAACTCGAGCATTTTTCTGGTGGCTCCTCCCGGCGGTCTGCATAGGGCCTAAAAATTGCCCAAATCTATGGGAACAGTGCTCAAATGACATGGGTACAGCATGGGGAAGACCCCTGGAAGCATTTATGACTCCCAGGTCACTTCTGTCAACAACGTTGTCAGAGTATTATACCTCTTTTACGGACTCACAATAAAACATACAAAAACAAAACCAAAATGGATTTTCCTGGGAAATATATTAAGAAACATCCTTTCCAGGGTAATGACTTGTATATAAGGCAAAATAAATAACCAAAACCAAAAATACTCCTCCACACCTTGGGCTATGTTCACACGTAGCGTTTTTGATGCGTTTTTTCACTTTTGCATTGCTTTCAACCGTGACAAATGCATTCACTTGGAAATGTCATTTTAACATTTTACAACCTTATCTGGCCATGTGGTGTGTGACACATCATCAGACACATGCATACAGTGCTGAAAAGACATGGGAACAGCATGGGGAGGACCTCTGGAAGCATTTCTGACTCCCAGGTCACTGCATAAAAGTGTGCCCATCATAAGTGATCCTTGGCGCATGCGAAGATGCCTCCCGCCATGCACCTGTCGTTGCAGACTTGCAACAATCACCGTCCACATTCTTGTCCCAGTGCAGCGTTCAGTTGTCCCTACCCCATTCCTTGGAATGCAAGCGCAAGTATGCAGCCAGACACCCACCCACAGGTTGCAATACTATACTGTCAATTTTTTGACAGCTGCTTGCAATTGAAATGTGGCCTTTTAGGCTCGTGGAGGCGGAAGCTTTCCATAACCTCAGGCCGGCGGCAGCCGGGTATCCATACTTGGTCCCCGGCTGCCACTATTTCTCCACCTTCCACAAGCACGGGTCCCACAACATTACCCGTGCCCTCCCCAGTGCACTTACTGGGAAGGACCGCCTAACCACAAACACGTGGACAGGTGAATCTGGCCAGGGACGGTACGGAGCCAGTCCACAGCTTTTTTAGCTGTTAGTTGTATTTAGCTCGGTGAAAGGACTGGCATAGAGGGAAACCCTATCTACCCTGCATGTCATTTCTCACAGGAAGTCCTGTAATGCAGCTTGTTGTAGAGGCAATGGCAGCCCGTCCAACATTAACTCGCCCTTGTCGGTGGTGCTTTGACACACACACATCTTTCTTTGCGCATTTAATTTCTTGAATACAGAGTTGGACAGTGGCCTGATCTGTAATGCGGTTTGAGAAATAACATGCATAAGCATGGCCGATCCACATTAAAAACGCAGCCATAGAGTGTCCGGGAACCTTCCCCCACACTTTTCTTAGCCAGGGATGCTTTTCGGCAGGGTTGGACGGGCCCACCAGAAAACCGGAGACTCCTCCGGCGGGCCCTAGCTTCTCCTTCAGGAGAGTTCATAGTGCCGAGATGAGGCCATGATGATGATAGAGGCCACCATCTACTTAGTTTTCTGTTACTTGGAATGCAAGTGCAAGTATGCAGCCAGTCACCCACCCACCCACAGGCCGCAACACTAAACTGCCAGATTTCATGGGCAGCTTTTTGCACATGAAATATGGCCTTTTACGCTCGTGGAGGCGGAAGCTTTTCACAACCTCATGCCGGCGGCCAGGTGTCCATACTCGGTCCCCAGCCGCCACTATATTTCCCGATGTCGCCTCCGCCTTCCACAAGCACAGGTCCCACAACATTACCCATGCCCTCCCCAGTGTACTTACTGGGAAGGACCACCTAACCACAAACACGTGGACAGGTGAATGTGGCCAGGGAAGGTATGGAGCCAGTCCACAACTTTTTTGCTGAGAGTTGTATTTAGCTCGGTGAATGGACTGGCAGAGAGGGAAACCGTATCTACCCTGGGTGTCATTTCTCCCAGGAAGTCCTCTAATGCAGCTTGTTGCAGAAGCAATGGCAGCCCGTCCAACATCAACTCTCACTTGTCGGTGGTGCTTTGACACACAAACATCTTTCTTTGCGCATTTAATTTCATGAATAAGAGTTGGACAATGGCCTGATCTGCAATGCGGTTTAAGAAATAACATGCATAAGCATGTCCGATCCACATTAAAAAAGCAGCCATAGAGTGTCCGGGAACCTATCCCACACTTTTCTTAGCCAGGGCTGCTTCTCGGCAGGGTTGGACGGGCCCACCAGAGAACCGGAGACTTCTCCGGTGGGCCCTGGCTTCTCCTTCAGGAGAGTTCATAGTGCCGAGGTGAGGCCATGATGATAGAGGCCACCATCTGATTAGTTTTCTGTTACTTGGAATGCAAGCGCAAGTATGCAGCCAGCCACCCACCCAAACACAGGCCGCAACACTAAACTGCCAGATTTCTGGGCAGCTGCTTGCACTTGAATTGTGGCCTTTTAGGTTCGTGGAGGCGGAAGCTTCCACAATCTTATGGCGTCGGCGACCGGGTATCCATACTCGGTCACCAGCCGCCATTATTTTTCCCGGTATCGTCTCCGCCTTCCACAAGCACGGGTCCCACAACATTACCAGTGCCCTCCCCAGTGCACTTACTGGGAAAGACCGCCTACCCACAAACACATGGACAGGTGAATGTGGCCAGGGATGGTACGGAGCCAGTCCACAGCTTTTTTTGCTGAGAGTTGTATTTAGCTCGGTGAAAGGACTGGCATAGAGGGAAACGATATCTACTCCGGCTGTCATTTCTCCGTGACCAGGTTCCGACCATTGTCACACACGACCATGTCTGGCTATATGTTCAGCGGTGAGAGCCACATTTCAGGCTACTATGTTACAGCTTTCAACAACTCTGCAGGGCTGGGCGGTTTGTCAATTAAGCATTAAGCATGTTATCTTCAGCACAGCCTGTTGCCGCTTGGCCAAGCCAGTGTTGCAGTGCTGTCAGCTGGTGACTGATGTGGTCATTTCGAAGATGGAGGAGGAGGTGCAGGAGCTAAACAATGTGATTACATTGAGTTTAAATTGCTAACGCTGTTTTTTATACTAAAGAAAGATCCTACTGTTTTGTTTTTTTTTACATTGTTTTTTAAGACAAATGCATTAACCGGGAAATGTCATTCTAACATTTTACAACCTTATCTGGCAATGTGGTGTGTGACACATCATCAGACACATCCTTTTTTATTTATGATAGAGGGACTCTGAAAGTCATAAAGCCTGTCGTTATAGGGCCATCAGACGGCCCTTACTATTCTTAAAAGGCCAGCATTCGGCCCTCGCTATTGTTAGAGAGCCATCAGCCGGCTATGCTTTGTTGTTCCCATTATTAACAAGTGGGTCTCCTATACTGTTATTGCGTATCCAGTGAATGCAAGGGCTGCCAAAAATTTGGACGCAACCCAATACCCCTTTGAAGAGACATAGAGGAGGGTTTCAGTAAAAAAAATGTTCCCATTATAAAGGAGCGGGACTCCTATAGTGGTAATGCCCATGCTGTGACTGCAAGGGCTGCCAAAATTTGGGAAAAACCCCACTAAGAATTTAAAGACACATAGAGCAGGGCCACAGTAACGACAAATTCCATTTAGAAAGGAGAGATTCTGCTACACAGTTATAGGGTATGCAGTGAGTCCAACGGCTGACCAATTTTAGGAAAAACCCCACTAAAAATTTAAAGACACATAGAACAGGGCCACAGTAATAAGGTACGACATGTTCCCATTAGAAAGGAGAGGGTCTGCTATACAGTTATAGGGTATGCAGTGAGTCCATTGACTGACCAAATTTAGGAAAAACCCCACTAACAATTTAAAGAGACATAGAGCAGGGCCACAGTAATGACAAATTCCCATTAGAAAGGAGAGAGTTTCCCATAGTGTTGGCCTATGCAGTGAATGCAAGGGCTGCCAAAAATTTGGAGGCACTTCAATGCCACTTGGAAGAGACGTTAAGGAGGGCCTCAAAAAAAATGTTCCCATTAGAAAGGAGCGGGCCTCCTATTCTTGTAATGCCCATGCATTAAGTGTATGGGCTGACAAACATTTACCCCTGCGGGGTATACATGAACATACTGTATAAAAAAATTTTTTTACGGGCATCATAAACACCATTTAAAAAAATTATGTGGGTGTTGCATCACGGACCACGGTCACCCTGGTGATATGGTGGTGGAGGATGAGGAGAAGGAGAAGGACAAGAGCAAATAGCCAAAATCAGGAAGCGTATACACATGTATGGGTGTGAAAAGGTGCATGGGAATACACCTCCCAAGAAAAGACACTGGATTTGAGTTTATGTTATGCTGCTATCATTCGGTAGTGTTGAGAAGTCTGGCCCAATTTAGCCCTTGTTCATTTTTATAAGAGTTAGCCTGTCAGCATTTGCAGTTGACAGGCGGATGCGCTTATCAGTTATAATTCCACCAGCAGCACTAAAAACCCGCTCTGATAAAACGCTGGGGGCAGAGCAGACCAGGACCTCCAAGGCATAAAGAGCCAGTTCATTCCACATATCCAGCTTGGATACCCAATAATTATAAGGCACAGCGGAATCACGGAGAACGTTGGTACGGTCAGCAAGGTACTCCCTCAGCATCTTCCCAAACTTTGCACTCCTTGTGAGAGTATCCCGCGCCTCAGGGCCTGTGCGATGGGAGCGTGTGAGAAAACTCTCCCAGAACTTTGACAGTGTTCCCCTCCCTCTGCTGGATTGAAGTTGTGTCTCTCTCGCCTGTGCTCCTTGGTTGTCCAATGAAGTACGCCCTGTGCCGCCAGCGTTTTCAGATGGGAATTTTTTTAATAGTTCCGTAACAAGGGCCTTCTGGTACAGCCCCACTTTTGTAGACCTGTCCACCTCAGGAATAAGAGATCTAAAGTTCTTCTTGTAGCGTGGGTCTAGAAGTGTCACCAACCAGTAATGACTTTCACCCAAAATTTTGATAACTCGAGGGTCATGGGAAAGGCAGCGTAACATAAACTCAGCCATGCGTGCCAGACTACTAACAGGCAAGACTTCCATGTCCTCACCAAGAGGATGACTGACCATGCTCTCCTCCTCCTCCTCCTCTCTGTCCTCTGGCCATCCCCGCTGAACAGACGGTATGACAGCTGTGCAGGTAGTACGGTCTATAGCGCATGAAACTAGCTCCTGTTCTTCCTCCTCTTCCTCTTCCTCATTGTCCCCCAATCCACATTGGTATGAGATGAGGCTTGGATGTGTGTAATCACCCTGTATGGTTCTTTGCTCCATCTCATCATGCTCCGCCTGCAAAGCATCCTCTTTGATTGTGAGCAGAGAGTGTTTCAGAAGACGGAGAAGCGGGATGGTGAGTCTAATTATGGCGTCATCGCCGCTCACCATTTTGGTGGAGTCTTCAAAGTTTTGGAGGATGGTACATATGTCTAACATCCATGTTCACTCCTGAGGTCTTATGTATGGAGTCTGAACTGAATACCGACGGCCTTGTTGATGCTGGTACTCAACAACTGCCCTCTTCTGCTCACAAATCCTTTCCAACATTTGCAGTGTAGAGTAGAGATGAGCGTTGTTCTACTCGAACTGTTCGCCAATCTCAAATTCGAGCTGTTTTGGGCGGTGTTCGAGCCGGTCGGCGAACACGAACAATTTGAGAAAAATTCGGCTGTTCGAGGTTATGTTCGATAACTGTTCGTGCACCAAAATCATAACTGGATTTTTTCTCAGTAATGATGAAAATTAATGTTAATACGCAGTTTGAGTGTACAGCGGGGCGGGGGGAGGGGCAGGGGATGGATCTCTGCAGGAACAATGAAGATCTCCATTTTTTTTTCTCTTTCCCGCATTTGCAGTGGGGAGGTGCAATCTGTCAGCCTATCAGCAGCGCACACACGGAGCGAAGTGCTTTTTTTCACACAAGCAAGGGCATGTGTGATTGGCAGTGTATGTCACATGTCCTTGCCCTATAAGACCAAGCCATTTTCCCCGTCGCCACCATTTTCTCACTGCTGCAGCTGCGTGTTAGACGGCACCGCTGTTGCTGTGTGTGCTATACCTTGTTAATTTCAAGCCAATTTTCGCACAAATATACAGATAGCTTGGGAGTAGGGAATAGTTGTGATTGCAGTCCTTTTAAGGACTAGGTTACAGCATTTCCTACGACTTTTATCAGGCAGGTCTGTGCTCTTAAATAGATAGATTGTGGGAGTAAAGACTAATTGTAATTGGAGTCCTTTTCAGGACTAGGTTACATGAGTTCCTATCAGTTTTTGCCAGGCAGGTCTGTGCCAGTGCTGTGCAAGTTTTTTTCACAGCATTTGGCTGAATCTAGCAAAGCTAATCCTTTTTGGCCTATTGCAGAGTGTGTTAGTCAGTGGAGTAGCCTATCTGTGTTGCAAGATATACCACCTGTGTATAGAATACCAATTTTTTTACTGCACCTAGTGAAGTAAAATCTTTTGGGCATAGCATCATTCTATTAGTCCATCTATACTGACCTCCATCAGGTTGCAAACTGAATATAATTTTTTTCTGCATCTAGCTCTGAAAAAATATTTGGGCTTCTAGCAGTGTGTGGGACTTGGTCTATTAGTCCATCTATACTGACCTCCATCAGGTTGCAAATTAAAAATAATTTTTTTCTTCATTTAGCTCTGAAAAAATATTTGGGCTTCTAGCAGTGTGTGGGACTTGTTCTATTAGTCCTTCTATACTGACCTCCAGCAGGTTGCAAATTGAATATAATTTTTTTCTGCATCTAGCTCTGAAAAAATATTTGGGCTTCTAGCGGTGTGTGGGACTTGGTCTATTAGTCCATCTATACTGACCTCCATCAGGTTGCAAATTAAAAATAATTTTTTTCTGCATCTAGCTCTGAAAAAATATTTGGGCTTCTAGCAGTGTGTGGGACTTGGTCTATTAGTCCATCTATACTGACCTCCATCAGGTTGCAAATTAAAAATATTTTTTTTCTTCATTTATCTCTGAAAAAATATTTGGGCTTCTAGCAGCGTGTGGGACTTGTTCTATTAGTCCATCTATACTGACCTCCATCAGGTTGCAAATTAAAAATAATTTTTTTCTGCATCTAGCTCTGAAAAAATATTTGGGCTTCTAGCAGTGTGTGGGACTTGGTCTATTAGTCCATCTATACTGACCTCCATCAGGTTGCAAATTAAAAATAATTTTTTTCTGCATCTAGCTCTGAAAAAATATTTGGGCTTCTAGCAGTGTGTGGGACTTGGTCTATTAGTCCATCTATACTGACCTCCATCAGGATGCAAATTAAAAATAATTTTTTTCTGCATCTAGCTCTGAAAAAATATTTGGGCTTCTAGCAGTGTGTGGGACTTGGTCTATTAGTCCATCTATACTGACCTCCATCAGGTTGCAAATTGAATAAAAAAATTTTCTGCATCTAGCTCTGAAAAAATATTTGGGCTTCTAGCGGTGTGTGGGACTTGGTCTATTAGTCCATCTATACTGACCTCCATCAGGTTGCAAATTAAAAATAATTTTTTTCTTCATTTAGCTCTGAAAAAATATTTGGGCTTCTAGCAGTGTGTGGGACTTGTTCTATTAGTCCTTCTATACTGACCTCCAGCAGGTTGCAAATTGAATATAATTTTTTTCTGCATCTAGCTCTGAAAAAATATTTGGGCTTCTAGCGGTGTGTGGGACTTGGTCTATTAGTCCATCTATACTCACCTCCATCAGGTTGCAAATTAAAAATAATTTTTTTCTGCATCTAGCTCTGAAAAAATATTTGGGCTTCTAGCAGTGTGTGGGACTTGGTCTATTAGTCCATCTATACTGACCTCCATCAGGTTGCAAATTAAAAATAATTTTTTTCTTCATTTAGCTCTGAAAAAATATTTGGGCTTCTAGCAGTGTGTGGGACTTGTTCTATTAGTCCTTCTATACTGACCTCCAGCAGGTTGCAAATTGAATATAATTTTTTTCTGCATCTAGCTCTGAAAAAATATTTGGGCTTCTAGCGGTGTGTGGGACTTGGTCTATTAGTCCATCTATACTGACCTCCATCAGGTTGCAAATTAAAAATAATTTTTTTCTGCATCTAGCTCTGAAAAAATATTTGGGCTTCTAGCAGTGTGTGGGACTTGGTCTATTAGTCCATCTATACTGACCTCCATCAGGTTGCAAATTAAAAATAATTTTTTTCTTCATTTATCTCTGAAAAAATATTTGGGCTTCTAGCAGCGTGTGGGACTTGTTCTATTAGTCCATCTATACTGACCTCCATCAGGTTGCAAATTAAAAATAATTTTTTTCTGCATCTAGCTCTGAAAAAATATTTGGGCTTCTAGCAGTGTGTGGGACTTGGTCTATTAGTCCAGCTATACTGACCTCCATCAGGTTGCAAATTAAAAATAATTTTTTTCTGCATCTAGCTCTGAAAAAATATTTGGGCTTCTAGCAGTGTGTGGGACTTGGTCTATTAGTCCATCTATACTGACCTCCATCAGGTTGCAAATTGAATAAAAAAATTTTCTGCATCTAGCTCTGAAAAAATATTTGGGCTTCTAGCGGTGTGTGGGACTTGGTCTATTAGTCCATCTATACTGACCTCCATCAGGTTGCAAATTAAAAATAATTTTTTTCTTCATTTAGCTCTGAAAAAATATTTGGGCTTCTAGCAGTGTGTGGGACTTGTTCTATTAGTCCTTCTATACTGACCTCCAGCAGGTTGCAAATTGAATATAATTTTTTTCTGCATCTAGCTCTGAAAAAATATTTGGGCTTCTAGCGGTGTGTGGGACTTGGTCTATTAGTCCATCTATACTGACCTCCATCAGGTTGCAAATTAAAAATAATTTTTTTCTGCATCTAGCTCTGAAAAAATATTTGGGCTTCTAGCAGTGTGTGGGACTTGGTCTATTAGTCCATCTATACTGACCTCCATCAGGTTGCAAATTAAAAATAATTTTTTTCTTCATTTATCTCTGAAAAAATATTTGGGCTTCTAGCAGCGTGTGGGACTTGTTCTATTAGTCCATCTATACTGACCTCCATCAGGTTGCAAATGAAAAATAATTTTTTTCTGCATCTAGCTCTGAAAAAATATTTGGGCTTCTAGCAGTGTGTGGGACTTGGTCTATTAGTCCATCTATACTGACCTCCATCAGGTTGCAAATTGAATAAAAAAATTTTCTGCATCTAGCTCTGAAAAAATATTTGGGCTTCTAGCGGTGTGTGGGACTTGGTCTATTAGTCCATCTATACTGACCTCCATCAGGTTGCAAATTAAAAATAATTTTTTTCTTCATTTAGCTCTGAAAAAATATTTGGGCTTCTAGCAGTGTGTGGGACTTGTTCTATTAGTCCTTCTATACTGACCTCCAGCAGGTTGCAAATTGAATATAATTTTTTTCTGCATCTAGCTCTGAAAAAATATTTGGGCTTCTAGCGGTGTGTGGGACTTGGTCTATTAGTCCATCTATACTGACCTCCATCAGGTTGCAAATTAAAAATAATTTTTTTCTGCATCTAGCTCTGAAAAAATATTTGGGCTTCTAGCAGTGTGTGGGACTTGGTCTATTAGTCCATCTATACTGACCTCCATCAGGTTGCAAATTAAAAATAATTTTTTTCTTCATTTATCTCTGAAAAAATATTTGGGCTTCTAGCAGCGTGTGGGACTTGTTCTATTAGTCCATCTATACTGACCTCCATCAGGTTGCAAATTAAAAATAATTTTTTTCTGCATCTAGCTCTGAAAAATTATTTGGGCTTCTAGCAGTGTGCGGGACTTGGTCTATTAGTCCAGCTATACTGACCTCCATCAGGTTGCAAATTAAAAATAATTTTTTTCTGCATCTAGCTCTGAAAAAATATTTGGGCTTCTAGCAGTGTGTGGGACTTGGTCTATTAGTCCATCTATACTGACCTCCATCAGGTTGCAAATTGAATAAAAAAATTTTCTGCATCTAGCTCTGAAAAAATATTTGGGCTTCTAGCGGTGTGTGGGACTTGGTCTATTAGTCCATCTATACTGACCTCCATCAGGTTGCAAATTAAAAATAATTTTTTTCTTCATTTAGCTCTGAAAAAATATTTGGGCTTCTAGCAGTGTGTGGGACTTGTTCTATTAGTCCTTCTATACTGACCTCCAGCAGGTTGCAAATTGAATATAATTTTTTTCTGCATCTAGCTCTGAAAAAATATTTGGGCTTCTAGCGGTGTGTGGGACTTGGTCTATTAGTCCATCTATACTGACCTCCATCAGGTTGCAAATTAAAAATAATTTTTTCTGCATCTAGCTCTGAAAAAATATTTGGGCTTCTAGCAGTGTGTGGGACTTGGTCTATTAGTCCATCTATACTGACCTCCATCAGGTTGCAAATTAAAAATAATTTTTTTCTTCATTTATCTCTGAAAAAATATTTGGGCTTCTAGCAGCATGTGGGACTTGTTCTATTAGTCCATCTATACTGACCTCCATCAGGTTGCAAATTAAAAATAATTTTTTTCTGCATCTAGCTCTGAAAAAATATTTGGGCTTCTAGCAGTGTGTGGGACTTGGTCTATTAGTCCATCTATACTGACCTCCATCAGGTTGCAAATTAAAAATAATTTTTTTCTGCATCTAGCTCTGAAAAAATATTTGGGCTTCTAGCAGTGTGTGGGACTTGGTCTATTAGTCCATCTATACTGACCTCCATCAGGTTGCAAATTGAATACAAAAATTTTCTGCATCTAGCTCTGAAAAAATATTTGGGCTTCTAGCGGTGTGTGGGACTTGGTCTATTAGTCCATCTATACTGACCTCCATCAGGTTGCAAATTAAAAATAATTTTTTTCTGCATCTAACCCAGCCAATAGTTTTGGCCTAATACCACAGTTTGGCCACTCAGCTCTGCTCGGTTACCATCCATTGTTTTTTTGTGCAAACAACTCCAGAGTTGTGAATTAGTTAACCACCAAAATGAGTGGAAAAAGGCCTGCTGCTGGTGGAAAGGGGAATAGGCGTGTTGGGAAGGGGAAAAAAGGTTGTGTCCGTGGGGTAGGTGCAGAAGAAAGACCATCTTCCAGCCAAACTAAAATGTCTACTTCTTTTAGAAGACAATGTGATAAGATCCCTTTCTTACGGCCACGCCAATCGCTACAAATTCCAGATGAGGCACAAAAACAGCAGGTGCTTCAACGGATATCAAGTGCTCCTTTAAGTGGGCTCTCCTCCACATCAACTTCAACATCACAAATACTCCAGTCCTCAAAGGTGTCACCCAAATCGCACTTGCTTCCTCACAGCTCCCAAATCTCCAGCTGCCCGTCTGAGTATGAGGTACAACAGATGGTTGAGTCTGCAGAGCTGTTTACTCATACTATAGCCTGGGAATCAGAGGTCGACTCCAGCGCTTCTGTGAATCCAGACGAGGAAATGATCTGCACTGATGCCCAGAATCTTTATGAGTCGGATCCAGGACCAGACGCAGAAGGTTCTGACCATAATGTAGACCCTCATTCCCAAACTGTAACTCCTGTTGGTGGAGACAATGAGGAAGACGATGATAAGACTCAAATACCTGATTGGAGCGACAACTTTAGTTTTTTGTCAGGGCAGGAACAGGTTGGCTCTGAGGACGACGGGTGTGATAACGCACAGGGTGATGATGATGAGGTCGGAGATCCCACTTACTGTCAACCCACAGTCAGCCAAGAGATGAGGTCAGCAGAGGAGGTGGAGGAAGATGCTAGTGACGACGAGGTCAGGTTGCGCCTTCCTGGACAGAGACGTAGTACTGGAAGCACGTCAACAACTGCATCCTCAAACACAACTCTGCCTCTCACCACAAGTCGTGGTGGCTCTTCAGGTCGCATGGGTGCTAAGCCTTGCATAGCCTGGGCATTTTTTCAGATCGATAAAGATGACCCAACTCGTGTTATCTGTAACATTTGTCAGCAAAAGCTAAGTAGAGGCCAAAAAATACATAGTTTGAGTACTTCATGCATGAACCGGCACATGGACATGAAGCATAAGTTGCAGTGGGAAGCTCAGTGTGCTACAATGCGGTCTAGCTGGCCGGGCCAACCACCGTCTGCCATATCTTGTGCATCCGCGGCCTCTTCATCCTCTGTGACTGGGGGGACAGCAGTCACACCTGTTTTGGGGCGCAGACCTGCCACCTCTTTACCCGCAACAGCCAGCGTGATTGGCAGGTCATCATTTTCTTTGGAGGTGGTAACAACAGCTGGTCTTGAGCGCTGTCCGACATCGATAGCACCACCTTTGGATCAAGGCAACCTAACATGTCCGCCTGCATCTTCCTCACAGACCGGCAGTTTGCCGGGGACACCCTTATCAACCCCGTCTAAGCACAATAGCCAGCCCTCGGTCCCTCAGATGTGGACAAGTAAAAGACCATTTCCTCCTAGCCATGAGAAAGCTAAGAGGTTGAATTTCACCATCTGCAAGCTCTTGGCTACAGAAATGCTGCCTTTCCGCCTGGTGGACACAGAGGATTTTCGAGACCTTATGTCCGTCGCAGTGCCCCAGTACCAGATGCCCAGTCGGCACTACTTCTCAAAGAAAGGTGTGCCTGCGCTCCACCAGCATGTCGCACACAACATCACCGCTTCTTTGAGAAACTCTGTGTGTGACAGGGTGCATTTCACCACAGACACTTGGACGAGTAGGCATGGACAGGGGCGTTACATGTCGCTGACTGGGCACTGGGTAACTATGGTGACAGCAGGACAAGGGGCTGCTGTCCAAGTCTTGCCGTCCCCACGAGTTGTGCGTCAATCCTCTTTATGTCAAAGTTCCACCACTGCTTCTGCCTCCTCAACCTCCTCTCGGTCTTCCACCTGCACCCAAAGCCTGTCTGGTCATGCCACAAGCTTTCTAACTGCGCAGAAGGGATCCTGCACACCTCCTTACTATGCTGGCAGTAGGGCTCAACGTCATCAGGCGGTTTTTACATTGAAATGTCTGGGAAATGTGAGTCACACAGCTGAGGAGTTGTGGTCAGCTCTGGAGAACCAATTTCATGAATGGTTGTCTCCACTGGACCTGAAACCAGGGAAGGCCGTGTGCGACAATGCTGCAAACCTGGGTGCGGCCCTTTGCCGGGGCAATGTCACACACGTGCCTTGTATGGCTCACGTGTTGAACCTGGTTGTCCAGCAATTTTTAGCCCACTATCCCAGACTAGATGGCCTTCTGCAGAGGGCACGGTCGCTGTGTGCTCACTTCCGCCGTTCGCATCCCGCAGCTCAGCGACTTACATCTCTACAGAAGTCGTTGGGCCTGCCACTTCACCGGCTAAAATGCGATGTGCCTACCCGGTGGAATTCAACTCTGCACATGTTGCAGCGACTGTGGCAGCACCGACAAGCCCTGGTGCAATACGTTCTGACGTATAGCCTGGGCCAACGAGATTCAGAGGTGGGGCAAATCACGCTGGAGGAGTGGTCTCAGATCAGGGACCTATGCACCCTTCTGCACAGTTTTGAAATGGCGACGAAGATGTTTAGTGCTGACGATGCCATTATCAGCATGACTATTCCGGTGATTTACAGAATTCGGAGTCAGGTGGTGGCACAAGAGGAGGTGGAGGAAGTAGAGGAGGAGGAGTTGTATGCGGAAGGGCTAACATCTGCAAGGTCCAGACGGTCGGCAGCACCAAGGCGGCAGGCATGTGAGGGTGGGGGAGATGGTTTTACCAGGGCGCATGGTAGCAGCCAAACTAGTGAGGAAGGTGCAGGAGCCCAGGAAGAAGTGGAGGACGAACTGATGGAAGACTCATCAGATGAGGGAGACCTTGATCACATTTCTGTTGTGCGAGGTTGGGGGGAGAGGACAGAGGAAGGAAGCATGATTGTTACCTCGCCACCAACACAACAGGGACTTGGTGCTCCTGGATGCGCAACACACATGAGTGCCTTCTTGCTGCACTACCTGCAACATGACCCTCGAATTGTGAGAATTAGAAATAATCCTGACTACTGGGTTGCCACACTGTTAGATCCCCGGTACAAAAGTAAATTTGCAGAAATTATTCCTGCCATAGAAAGGGATGCACGCATGCAGGAGTATCAGCAGAGACTGTTGCAGAATCTTACATGTGCTTTTCCACAAAATACCAGTGGTGCACGTAGTGAATCTCACAGTTCCAACTTGCCAACCGTGGGACCGTCAAGTGTTCAGCACTCAAACCGTGACAGAACCACAGTATCTGCTGGTAACATCAATTTTGCGGAATCATTTCACCACTTTTTTAGCCCATCCTTTGCAAGGCCACAGGAGACAAGAAGTCTGACACATAGTCAACGCCTAGAGACGATGGTACAGGAGTATCTCCAAGTAAACATTGAAGCCACGACTGTGTCACTGGACCCTTGCTCTTTTTGGGCTTCCAATCTGGATAAATGGCCGGAGCTAGCCACTTACGCCTTGGAGATCTTGTCATGCCCCGCAGCCAGCGTTCTGTCTGAACGTGTGTTCAGCGCTGCTGGTGGTGTGCTGACAGATAAGCGCACGCGGCTCTCCACTGATATTGTAGACAGACTCACGTTCATAAAGATGAACAAATCATGGATCCGAAACGACTTTTCTACCCCTGTGTCATCCTGGGGAGAGTAAAAGCTTGATGATTGGTTAAAATCACCCTACCAACCGTTTTAAGCTTTCAAATTACTAATCATGTTTATCTGTATCTTGACTGGAAAATAATTTGGGCTTTGTAGCAGTGTGCAGCACTGATCCTATTAGGCCATCTATACTAAAGCTTCACCAGATTTAAAAGTAAAAATAATTTTTAGCTGCATCTAGCCCGGAAAATAATTTTGGGGCTCCGAGATGCGCAAGGCACATAAGTGCCTTCTTGCTGCACTACCTGCAGCATGACCCTCATATTGTCAGAATTCGAAGTAATCATGACTACTGGGTTGCCACACTCTTAGATCCCCCAAACTTTTCGATCAACCTTTTCATTTTAATAAAGACCAAAAAAATGGTCATTTTTGAAATTATAAGCATTAGCAGGTTGTTAGAAACTGAAATCAAACAGTTTTCAACTCAAAACTTTATTCTAGGTGATGTTACATTTTCACATAGGACCCCTTGTTCGAAAGGAGCTTCTGAACTCTCTCGTCCATTGAATTTGTCAGGTTTTGGATGGTTTCTGCTTCAATTGTTTTGCATGAGGACAGAATACCCTCCCAGAGCTGTTGCTTAGATGTGAACTGCCTCCCGCCATCATAGACACTACTTTTAATGATGCTCCAAAGGTTCTGAATGGGGTAGAGGTCAGGGGAGCATGGGGGTCACACCATAAGTTTGTCCCCTTTTATGCCCATATCAGCCAGAGATGCAGATGTTTTATGTGCAGCATGAGATGGTGCATTATCATGCAGAAAAATGATCTTGCTGTGAAATACATGGTTCTTCTTCTTGAACCATGGCAGGAAGTGCTGTTTGAGAAAATCCACATACATTATGGAGTTCATCTTTAGCGCCTTCAGGGATCCTAAAGGGGCCGACAATCTCTCTCCCCATGATTCCAGCCCAAAACATTACTCCACCTCCTCCTTGTTGGCGCTGTAGCCGTGTTTGCGTGGGGTGTCCATCAACCAGCCATCCTCCACTCCATCCATCTGGACCATCGAGCGCTGCACGGCACTCATCCGTGAACAAAACAGTTTTGAAATCAGTCTTCATGTAATGTTTGGCCCACTGGAGCCGTTTCTGCTTGTGTGAAGTGGATAGAGGAGGTCGACAGGATGGTGCATGCACAGCTGCAAACCTCTGAAGGACCCTGCATCTTGTTGTTCGGGGGACATTGGAGGCACAAGCAGCTTCAAAAACTTGTCTGCTGCTATGACAAGGCTTTTTTGCCGCTGCTCTTTCAACCTGACGTAATTGCCTGTAGGAAAGAGTCCTCAATTTGCCCTTATCAGCACGCACACGTGTGTACTGTGAATCAGCTACATACTTCTTGATTGCCAAGACACTTCATCCTGATCATCGCACAATGTTGATTGTAGTCATGCCTTGACCTAAACACTCCACAATTTGTTGCTTCTCAGCAGCCGACACATCCTTTTTCTTTCCCATTTTGGCAGAAAATGTAGGCTGCTTAATAATGTGAGAGAGCCTTCTTAAGTAGTCTTGCCTTTCATTGGACACACCTGCCAAACTAATTAGCACAGGTGTCTGCAATTGCTTACAGTGATATAAAGAGCCCTGACACACATCACCATCAATGAGTTTAACTGACAAGCAAACAAATTCTTCCCTTATCACTCCTAAAAACTTTTTGTATAATAATTTGGAACGCAGTGTACATGTGCTTTTCCACAAAACACCAGTGGTTCACGTAGTGAATCTTACAGTTCTAACTTGCCAACCGTGGTCTGTATGGAGTTGTTCAATAAAGGGCCCAAAATTAAGATAACATAGATGGGAGAGGTCTCTATGAATAGGAATTCCTAAGTATTTGATACCCTGTGAGGGCCAGGCAAAGGGAAAGTTGGACTGGATGGAATCCTATATGGATTTGGGGAGGGAGACATCGAGGGCCTCAGACTTCGCTGCATTGATTTTAAAATTTTACCATGTAACAAAGTGATCTATTTCAGCCATAACAGCATGGATGGATATATGTGATTGAGTGATATATACTAGGACATCATCAGCAAATAGAGAGCACTTGTACTCGGTGCCTCCCACCTCAATCCACCTAATATTGGGGTTATGGCGAATTGATGAGAGCAGGTGCTCCGTCACTAGGATGTATAAGAGAGGGGACAGAGGACATCACTGCCTTGTCCCATTGGTGATTGTGAAAGGTGATGAAAATGTTCTGACGCACCCCCTGGGCCTTGGGACACCCGGAGCCGGACCCTTTTTGGTGGATGCTGGTGGTTGTAGTCTTCGTGGCGGCGACCCAGTTCCGTGGCTCAGGGCGGTCAAACCAGTGGCGGAACTATTTATGTGGTTTTCATGTTTAAATGTCCGACTACGCCACCCGTGGATTGCGGTCAGAGTGAACCGCCGCTACAGGGCAGACCACTGAGGCTGGTGTTGTGGGTGCAGCAGAGCGTAGCATAACTCCCCACGGGAGGAGTATAGCCTCAGGGCAGTGTATGCGGAGGATGGGGGTGATGGTGCAGGGCAGCAGCAGTAACGACACGGAGTCAGTGATGCAGTCCAGGGCCTTTACTCACAGTTCTTATTATCCAGACCACGTCTGCAGGTAACGGCTGCCCACGTCGTACTGTGCTCACCAGGTGAGGGGCTCAGACAACACCCAGATAACTTTGGAGCACTTCACAGGACCCCCTTTGTGTGTCCTTTGTCTGGCCTTTCTTACCAACACTTCTGTCCGGCTGCCTCGGGCCTCCTCTTGGTAAACTTGGCGCCAGTTTCCCTGACCCTATGTGGTGCCTTCCTAGCGGGTGTAGCGAGGGGCTGCGCCACATAAAATGTCAGAGCCTCCGGTTTCTAGCTGAGGGTCGTTTCCTGCCTCCACTAGTTCGGGGACCGGTCTCCCCCTTTGGCCTGACCCCTCCACGCAGGTGGATTCGGGCGTGCGGTGGCGACTCGCCCGTCCGCACCCCTGGGATCCCTTCATTCCTCGTTCCTGGAGCCTTCTCCGCTCCTCTTCCTTCCTTCTCCCTCTTCCAGGCCTGGGCCTCTGTTACTAGGCCCGCCTCCGGAGCAGAGCTCATGCAGAGCCCCTGCTCCCTGCCACTTCTGCTCAGACTTCTCTGCACTGAACTAAGATGGTGCCCACCTTTTATACTCCCTTCTCAATGCACCCAGGAACTGCTTCCTCCCTGCTCCTGCACTACAGGGTTCCCCTTCCTCAGTGTTCCCTCCCCCCACTCCAGCCAGGGACAGGGACTGTCGTGCCCATCTCAGGGGCATATTGGTCGCCCTGCCCCACGGCAATGTGGTGTAATGCATGCAGGTGTCGGGTCCTGATCCACACTCCATCCTTACCTGAGAGTGAGATATCACACCTCTGGGTGAGGTGCAATACGTCTTTAGCAACCGAGCCCTCAGGGTGCTACAGTTCCATTTATCTTCAGCCTAGGTGACGTATTGCGATACAGGGCCGTGATTTTGGCTATAAAAGGGTCCCCTAGACCCCTACCCCAAGCTTTTTAAGAGAATCATATATGGCGTGCCAGGAGACTCTATGGAATGCTTTATCAGCATCCAACGAGAGTATCTAATTACAAATTTTTAACTGCATCTAGCCCAGGAAATACTTTGTGCCTAGTAGCAGTGTCTGCTAGTAAGCGGATTATCCCGGCTGTTAAGCAAGCTGCACCACCTGTAGTTTAGACACTTAATTTTTTCAAAGGAAATGCTTCGGGACCATGGGATACTTAGTGAAGAGCATCAGGAGGCACCCCAAGGCATAGGGGCTGGGACTGGCAGTAGGATGCCTTGCGGTGGACAGCCGAGCTCGATCCTTATAAAAGCTTTTTAACTGCAGCAGCTTTAGTGGACGCTACTGGAGCTGGAATTACCGCGGCTGCTGGCATGAGACTTGCCCTCCAATAGATCCTTGTAAATGGATTTAAAGTGTATTCATTCAAATTAGAGAGACAATTTAAATTAAAAAGCTTAGAGCTGCCTCCACCACAGGGGGGCTCGCTCGACCCACCAGCGGACAGGCACCAGTATTGGGAGAGGGGGGCTGGCCGTCAGGGTTCACCGCGGCTCTGGCACAAACCCGGCGACACGGAGGTGGCACGGGCAGGAGCGGACTGGCCGTGTCGGCTTCTCACTTTTTGGATTTTAGAAGGGCATGACATGCCTATATCTGTGTCTCCCCCTCCTTTTACTCCTCCACCTCTTTTATTTTCGCATGACTATATGTACTTGTCACTTTTCCATGTGTTAGTTATGTCTTCTGAGCAGTTTGTCAGCTTTTGGACACCTTTGAAGGTGTTTTCTATGTGTTTCTATGTGTTTTTGTTTGCCTGCCATTGGTTTTAACGGTGTTCGAAGGTGTTCGATGAACAGTTCGACGAACAGTTCGGCGAACACACGGGTGTTCGACGAACCGAACCGAACTCGAACACTACGGGGGTGGCTCAACACTAGTGTAGAGTTCCAACGCGTGGGGACATCACACACCAGTCTGTGAGCGGGAAGCTGCAAACGCTGCTGAAATACGGCAAGAGCAGAGGAAGCTGTAGCTGACTTTCTAAAATGGGCACACAGGCGGCGTACTTTAACAAGCAGATCTAGCAGCTCCGGGTAGGATTTGAGAAACCGCTGAACCACGAGGTTAAGCACATGGGCCAGGCATGGTACATGTGTGAGCTCGCCTCGCCTCAGAGCCGCCACCAAGTTCCGGCCATTGTCACAGACTACCATGCCTGGCTGTAGGTTCAGCGGTGTGAGCCACAGATCTGCCTGCTTTTTCAGAGCTGTCCACAAGTCTTCAGTATTGTGCAGTTTGTCACCTAAGCATATTAGCTTCAGCACAGCCTGTTGCTGCTTGTCCAAGGCAGTGCTGCAGTACTGCACGCTTCTGACTGATGTGGTCATTTCAGAGATGGAGGCTGAAGAGGAGGAGGAGGCTGAGGAGGATGAGGTGCAGGAGCTGTAGACCGTGGGGGCAACCCTGATTGACCTAGGACCCAAAATCCTTGGCGTCGGGAGGACGTGTTCCGTCCCAAGGCTCGACTGCGTCCCGGTTTCCACTATGTTATCCCAGTGTGCCGTTAGCGAGATGTACCGTCCTTGCCCACAAGCACTTGTCCACGTGTCCGTGGTTAGTTGGACTTTCCCGGTAACTGCGTTGTTGAGGGCATGGCTAATGTTTTGGGACATGTGCTTGTGTAATGCGGGGACAGCACACCGGGAGAAATAGTGGCAGCTGGGGACCGAGTACCGAGGGATGGCCATCGCCATCAGGTTGCGGAATGCTTCCGCCTCCACGAGCCTAAAAGGCAACATTTCGAGCGCAAGCAGTTGTGAAATGTGATAATTTAGTAGTGTGGCCTGTGGGGCGTTGGCTGCATATTTTCACTTGCGTTTCAAGGACTGGGGTATGGACAACTGAACGCTGCGCTGGGACAAGGACATGGACGTGCTTCCTGATGTGAGAGAGTGCGCAACGCAATGACAGGTGCAGGGCAGGAGGCATCTTCGCATGCACCATGGAAAGGCGATTGGCTTACATGCACAATAGTGAAAGAAGCAATGGTGCCACCTGCAGACACTGTTCCTGGACCCTGGGGTTCGGCCCACAAAGTCGGGTGCTTTGCTACCATGTGCCTGATCATGCTGGAGGTGGTCAGGCTAGTCGTTTTGCCACCCCTGCTGTGTGTCTTCAACAAAAAGCATTGACTGCGCAGGCGCTGATCTGGCGTCACAGTTCTCCCCCGCCCTCTCATGACATCACTTATAATTTAAATATGTTATGTAACCCTGGCGCCGGAAAGCGCGGCCTGCGCAGGTGCTAATCTGGCGTCACAGTACTCCCCCGCCCTCTCCTGACATCACTAATAATTTAAATATGTAACGTACCACCACACTTTGCCACCATTTTAAAGACAGAAGATTTCTGCGTCACACAGTGCCTCCGGTCTCTATATTAAAAAAAAAACATTTTGTACTATATATAGATATATATATTACACATATATCTATATATCTAAAGAAGATACTACACCGCGTGCAGAATTATTAGGCAAATGCATATTTTGATCACGTGATACTTTTTATACATGTTGTCCTACTCTAAGCTGAATAGGCTTGAGAGCCAAATACCAATTAAGTAAATCTGGTGATGTGCATCTCTGTAATGAGGAGGGGTGTTGTCTAATGTCATCAACACCCTATATAAGGTGTGCTTAATTATTAGGCAACTTCCTTTTCCTTTGGCAAAATGGGTCAGAAGAGAGATTTGACGGGCTCTGAAAAGTCCAAAATTGTGAGATGTCTTGCAGAGGGATGCAGCAGTCTTCAAATTTCCAAACTTTTGAAGCGTGATCACCGAACAATCAAGCATTTCATCGCAAATAGCCAACAGGGTCGCAAGAAGCGTGTTGGCCAAAAAAGGCGCAAAATAACTGCCCATGAATTGAGGAAAATCAAGCGTGAAGCTGCCAAGATGCCATTCACCACCAGTTTTGCCATATTTCAGAGCTGCAACGTTAATGAAGTATCAAAAAGCACAAGGTGTGCGATACTCAGGAATATGGCCAAGGTAAGGAAGGCTGAAAAACGACCACCTTTGAACAAGAAACATAAGATAAAACGTCAAGAATGGGCCAAGAAATATCTTAAGACTGATTTTTCAAAGGTTTTATGGACTGATGAAATGAGAGTGACTCTTGATGGGCCAGATGGATGGGACAGAGGCTGCATCAGTAAAGGGCAGAGAGCTCCACTCCTACTCAGACACCAGCAAGGTGGAGGTGGGGTACTGGTATGGGCTGGTATCATCAAAGATGAACTTGTGGGACCTTTTCGGGTTGAAGATGGAGTGAAGCTCAACTCCCAGACCTTCTGCCAGTTTCTGGAAGACAATTTCTTCAAGCAGTGGTACAGGAAGAAGTCGGTATCGTTCAAGAAAAACATGATTTTCATGCAGGACAATACTCCATCACATGCATCCAACTACTCTACAGTGTGGCTGGCCAGTAAAGGTATAAAAGAAGAAAAAATAATGACATGGCCCCCTTGTTCACCTGATCTGAACCCCATAGTGAACCTGTGGTCCATAATAAAATGTGAGATCTACAGGGTGGGAAAATAGTACACCTCTCTATACAGTGTCTGGTAGGCTGTGGTGGCTGCTGCACGCAATGTTGATCGAAAACAGATCAAGCAACTGACAGAATCTATGGATGGAAGGCTGTTGAGTGTCATCATAAAGAAAGGTGGCTATATTCATCACTAATTTTTTTGGTTTTTGTTATTGCATGTCAGAAATGTTTATTTCTAAATTTTGTGCACTGATGTTGGTTTATCTGGTGAAAATAAACAAGTGAGATGGGATTATATTTGGTTTTTATTAAGTTGCATAATAATTCTGCACAGTAATAGTTACCTGCACAAACAGATATCCTCCTAAGATAGCCAAATCTAAAAAAAAAACACTCCAACTTCCAAAAATATTAAGCTTGGATATTTATGAGTCTTTTGGGTTGATTGAGAACATAGTTGTTGATCAATAATAAAAATAATCCTCTAAAATACAACTTGCCTAATAATTCTGCACACCGTGTATATACAAATATAAATACATATCTACTATATAGAATAGTCATCAGAGTACTCCAACACAGTCAGCGGAGCAATCCCGCACAAAATACGTCAGCGGAGCAATCGTGCACAAAATACGTCAGCGGAGCAATCCCGCACAAAATACGTCAGCAGAGCAATCCCGCACAAAATATGTCAGCGGAGCAATCCCGCACAAAAAACGTCAGCGGAGCAATCCCACACAAAATAGGTCAGCGGAGCAATCCCGCACAAAAAACGTCAGCGGAGCAATCCAGCCACTTTCTACTGAATATAAATATATAATACGTCAGCGGAGCAATCCAGCCACTTTATACTGAATATATCTATAATATAACCGGGGATGCGTGTCTCTGTCTGAAGCCTTTATAAACTGCGCATGCACGACGCGCAGTCTGGCTCCAGACAGAAGAACGCATGGAGCCGTTACAGATAAGAGGAGTGTATGGTGCTGGAGATCACAGTATGCGTAGACACTGAACGCATACCGCGATCTCCGGCGCTATATTTACATACTTACCTGACCGGAAGGAGCGTTGTCGCGGTGCATCTCTTCGCAGGAGACCGGGGGCGGAGTGAGGCGTCAGATCAGCGCATGTGCATACCGCTATCCGGCGCCCTTTTACTGAAGACTAGTGTTGAGCGAGCACTAAAATGCTCGGGTGCTCGAAGCTCGGGCCGAGCTCGCCGTGATACTCGGGTGCTCGACCCGAGCAACGAGCCCAATGTTAGTCTATGGGAGACTCGAGCATTTTTGCGGTGGCACCCCCGGCAGTCTTTTAAAAGCCTAACAAGTGCCCAAAACGATAGTGACAGTGCTCAAATGACATGGGGACAGCATGGGGATCGCCCCAGGAAGCATTTCTGACCCCTAGGTCACTGCTGTCAACAACGTGGTCAGAGGTATTAAGCCACTTTTACAGGCTCACAATAAAACGAAAGTGAAACTTTTTTCCTGTGAAATATGTTAAGGAACATCCTTTCCAGGGAAAAGACTTGTGTATAAGTTAAAATAAATGACCAAAAACAAAAATACTCCTCCACACCTTCGGCTATGTTCACAAGTAGCATTTTTTATGCGTTTTTGCACTTTTGTATTGCTTTGAACTATGACAAATGCATTCACCGGGAAATGTCATTTTAACATTTTACAACCTTATCTGGCCATGTGCTGTGTGACACATGCATAAAGTGCTGAAAAGACATGGGAACAGCATGGGGAAGACCCCTGGAAGCATCTCTGACTCCCAGATCACTGTCTAAAAGTGTGCCCATCATAAGTGATCCTTGCTGCATCAGAAGATGCAGACTTGCAACTATCCCCATGCAAGTTCTAGTCCCAGGGCAGTGTTCAATTGTACCTCCCCCATTCCTTGCAATACAAGCGCAAGTATGCAGCCTGCCACCCACCCACCCCCAGGCTGCAATACCATACTGCTTGCTTGCTTGAACTTGAAATTGGGCCTTTTAGGCATGTGGAGGCGGAATCTGGCCACCACGTCATGGCTGTGTTGGCGGCCTGGAATCCATACTCAGTCCCCAGCCGCCCGGCGGCCGGGTGTAAATACTCAGTCCCCAGCCGCCTGGGGGCACTCGGGTGTCCATAAACGGTCCCCAGCCGCCCCCATTTCTCCTTGGAACATCCCCCCACATACTTTTCTTAGCCCGGCCTGCTTTAGGCAGCATTGGACGAGCCCACCAGAGAACCAGACTCCTCCGGTGGGCCCTGACTTCTCCATCGGTGGAGTTGAGAGTGCCAAGGTGAGGAGCATGATGATGATGACAGAAGTTAGCATCTGCTATGTTTTCTTTTAATGCAAGTGTAAGTGTGCAGCCTGCCACCCACCCACCCCCAGACTGCAATTCATACTGCTAGCTTGCACTTGAAATGGGGCCTTTTAGTTTAGAGGAGGCCGAAGCTGGCCACTACCTCATGGCTGCTTCGGCAGCGAGGTATCCATACTCAGTCCCCAGCCGCCCCTATTTGTCCTGGTGTGCCTTATACATAAGATTAAGCGCGTATACCAAAACATTACCTGTGCCCTCCCCAGTGCATTTAGTGGGAAGGAGAGCCTATTCCGCTGTAGTGTGTGCATGCCAAACCCCTGTTCATGGTACATGCGAAGATGCCTCCCACCTTGCACCTGTCGTTGCAGACTTGCAACTATCCCCATTCAAGTCCTTGTCCCAGGGCAGTGTTCAATTGTACCTCTCCCATTCCTTGCAATGCAAGCGCAAGTATGCAGCCTGCCACCCACCCACTCCCAGGCTGCAATACCATACTGCTTGCTTGCACTTTAAATTGGGCCTTTTAGGCATGTGGAGGCGGAATCTGGCCACCACGCCATGGCTGTGTCGGCGGCCTGGTATCCATACTCAGTCCCCAGCCGCCTGGTGGCCGGGTGTCCCCGCTTGCTCCCCAGCCGCCAGGGGGTGGCCGGGTGTCCATACTCGGTCCCCAGCCACCCCTATTTGTACCGGTAACCTTTCCCACACTTTTCTTAGCCTGGCCTGCTTTAGGGCAGCATTGGCCGAGCCCACCGGACTATCAGACTCCTCCGGTGGGCCCTGGCTTCTCCATCAGGGGAGTTGAGAGTGCCAAGGTGAGGAGCATGATGAGGATGATAGAAGTTAGCATCTGCTTTGTTTTGTTGTAATGCAAGCGCATGTATGTAGTAGCGGCTAGGCCTGAGGAGGTCAGCGTTTTGGCGCATATCCTACCTCCTCCGAGGATTGCTGGATGTTTTCCTGCTACTATCCAAGTTCTATGACTCCCGTTAAAACAAAGCTTCAGGTGATAAATGATGGATGAGGTAGTGGCAAAGGAGAAAGAGCAGGAGGAACAGGGACCATTCACATCAATATCAGGCCAGTCAACCAGATATGTCTTGTAGGATATGTTTCTGTAACAAAAGGAGCGGTTCGGCTACACAGTTATAGGGCATACAGTGAGTGCAATGCCTACCAAAAATTTCGAGGCACTCCAATGCCCCTTGGAAATGACATGGAGGTCAGAGGGCGTTAACTAAACCTTTTTTTCCATTTATAGCAACTGGGTCTCCTGTGCACTGTTGGCCTAAGCAGTGAATGGAATGCTTTCCAAAAATTATGAGGAACTGCAATGCCCCTTACAAGAGCCATGTGTGGCACCCCAGGGGTCTGGTCACCACAGTAATAGAGATTACGTCGGAGAGCAAGTGGGAGGTTTCCTGGTCAGGATCCCTTAAACATGCAACATCCTCCTGCCCCAGTCCTGGGAGGGGAGAATTCTGCCCTTATAAACTGGATCTGGGGTGGGGTTGAGTGAGTCAGAGAACAGAGAACAGTCAGAGTCAGAGTGAGAGCAAGGGAAAGTAACAGCAAGAAGCTCTGTAGGAGCTAGGAGCTAAAGATGAGGGGCTGGAAGCTGAGCAGAGCTCGCCCTGGCAGAAGACAATAGGAACCGGACACAGGAGTCCGAAGATGTGAGGACTTATATATCCAGCAGCAGAAACCAGCCGGCAGGGGATTTCAGGTCCTCTGGCCATAGAAGCCCGGAGGCTCAGTCACAAGCAAGGGACCAGCACCGCCGTCGTGGAGCGGAGGCTAACAGAAGGCCCCAAGTCACCAGCCATACGGGTGAGCACTACACGGTACACTCAGGGACGTGGGCTACTTCTACCCGCTTACAGCAGACAGACGGGGAGGCCTACAACTCCACCTGGCCAGGGGAACTCCTGCTTGCTCACAGACTGATCAGGCCTCTTATGCTAGCCAGTACTCCCGGGAGGGTCTACCTTATAATCATCAGTAAAGACCCTGAACTGCACTGCAAAGACTCTGAGTCATTCCTGCTGCGCTCGTGCACCATCACCCCCATCATCCACACTCACTGCCCTGAGGCTATACTCCTCCCGAGGGGAGTTATCCCATTTTATGCTGCGCACACAACACCAGCCTCAGCGGTCTGCCTCGCAGCGGTGGTACTCCCTGACCGCAATCCACGGGTGGCGCAGTGGGACAATTAACCTCAAAACCTAAGAAAGATTGCCACTGGTTTGACCAGCCTGAGCCACGGGACCGGGTCACCGCCACGGAGACTACAGACCCCAGAGACCCGGCACCGGGTATCCCACACACGTGTACACACGGCCCAGGGGGCGCGTCACATGCAGTACAGCATATTACAAACATAAGTCCCATTATTGGGGAGTGGGTGTCCCATAGTATTTGCTTATGCCTTGCAAGCAAAAGCTGCCAAAAATTAGGACGGAGCAACTTGCAATGCCCCTTACAAGAGCCATGCAGTACAGCATATTACAAACATAAGTCCCATTATTGGGGAGTGGGTCTCCCATAGTATTTGCTTATGCTTTCCCAGCAAAAGCTGCCAAAAATTAGGACAGAGCAACTTGCAATGCCCCTTACAAGAGCCATGCAGTACAGCATATTCCAAACATAAGTCCCATTATTGGGGAGTGGGTCTCCCATAGTATTTGCTTATGCTTTCCCAGCAAAAGCTGCCAAAAATTAGGACGGAGCAACTTGCAATGCCCCTTACAAGAGCCATGCAGTACAGCATATTACAAACATAAGTCCCATTATTGGGGAATGGGTCTCCTATAGTATTTGCTTATGCTTTCCCAGCAAAAGCTGCCAAAAATTAGGACGGAGCAACTTGCAATGCCCCTTACAAGAGCCATGCAGTACAGCATATTACAAACATAAGTCCCATTATTGGGGAGTGGGTGTCCCATGGTATTTGCTTATGCTTTCCCAGCAAAAGCTGCCAAAAATAAGGACGGAGGAACTTGCAATGCTGGCACCCTGGTTGTATAGTGGTGGTGGAGGCTGAGGATAAGGAGAAGAAGATTAAACAGCCGAAACAAGGAAGCGTATACCCATGTGTGGGTGTGAAGCGGTGCATGTGAATACACCTCCCGAAATAACACAGTGGATTTGACTTTATGTTACTCTGCTGTCATTTGGTGGTGATGAGAAGTCTGGCCCAATCCAGCCCTTGTTCATTTTGATAAGGGTCAGCTTGTCAGCATTGTCAGTTGACAGGCGAGTGCGCTTATCAGTTATAATTCCCCCAGCGGCACTAAAAACACGCTCCGATAACACGCTAGCGGCAGGGCAGGCCAGGACCTCCAAGGCGTACAGAGCGAGTTCATTCCAAGTGTCCAGCTTTGATACCCAATAATTAAAAGGCACAGAGGAATCACGGAGGACGCTGGTACGATCGGCAAGGTACTCCCTCACCATCTTTTGAAACTTTCCACTCCTTGTGAGAGTACCCCGCGCCTCAGGGCCTGTAAGCTGGGCGGGTGTCAGAAAACTGTCCCAGAACGTTGACAGTGTTCCCCTGCCTCTGCTGGATTGGGGTTGCATCTCTCTCGCCTGTACGCCTTGGTTGGGCAACGAACTGTGACCTCTGCCGCTAGCGTGTTCAGATGGGAATTTTTTTAAGAGTTCTGCAGCAAGGGCCTTCTGGTATTGCCCCATTTTTGTAGACCTCTCCACCTCAGGAATAAGAGAGTGAAAGTTCTCCTTGTAGTGGGGGTCTACAAGTGTCACCAACCAGTAATGACTGTCACCCAACATTTTGACAACGCGAGGGTCACGGTTAAGGCAGCGTAACATAAAGTCAGCCATGCGTGACAGACTGGTAACGGGAAAGATTTCCGTGTCCTCACCAAGATGACGACTGACCATGCTCTCTTCCTCCTCCTCCTCTTCCTCCTCCTCTTCCTCCTCCCCCCTTTCCTCAGGCCACCCACGCTGAACCGACGGTATGACACTTGTACAGGTACTACCGTCTACAACGCATGATAGCAGCTCCTGTTCTTCCTCCTCCTCCTCCTTCTCCTCTCCCTCATTGTCCCCCAATGCACCTTGGGATGAGATGAGGCTGCGCTGTGTGTAATCGCCCGCTACGGCTTCTTGATCCATCTCATCATACTCGCTGCAATGCCTCCTCTTTAATTCTCTGCAGAGAGTGTTGCAAAAGACAGACAAGTGGAATGCTGACACTAATGATGGCATCATCGCCACTCACCATCTTGGTGGCCTCCTCAAAGTTTGTCAGGATGGTACATATGTCAGACATCCAGGTCCACTCCTGAGGTCTTATGTGTGGAGTCTGACCTGAATATCGACGGCCTTGTTGCAGCTGGTACTCCACAACTGCTCTCTTCTGCTCACAAATCCTTTGCAACATGTGGAGGGTAGAGTTCCAACGTGTGGGGACATCACACACCAGTCGGTGTGCCGGAAGCTGCAAACGCTGCTGCAACACAGCAAGGGCGGCGAAAGCTGTAGCCGACTTGCGAAAATGAGCTGACAGGCGGCGTACTTTCACGAGCAGATCTGGCAACTCGGGGTACGATTTAAGATACCACTGAACCACGAGGTTAAGCACATGAGCCAGGGATGGTACGTGTGTGATCTCACCTCGCCTCAGAGCCGCCACCAGGTTACGGCCATTGTCACACACGACCATGCCGGGATGTAGGTTCAGAGGTCTCAGCCACAGATCTGCCTGCTCTTTCACAGCTGTCCACAACTCACAAGCAGTGTGAGGTTTATCACCTAAGCTTATGAGTTTCAGCACAGCCTGTTGCCGCTTGGCGGAGGCAGTACTGCAATGCTTCCAGCTTGTAACTGATGTGGTGATATCTGAGATGGAGGCTGAACATGAGGAGGAGCAGGAGGAGGAGGATGCACAGGAGCTGTACACTGTGGGGGCAACTCTGACTGACATAGGGCCCGCAATCCTCGGTGTGGGGAGGATGTGTTCCGTCCCAAGGTCCGACTGGGTCCCGGCTTCCACTATGTTTACCCAGTGTGCCGTCAGAGAGATGTACCGTCCCTGGCCACAAGCACTTGTCCACGTGTCCGTTGTCAGGTGAACTCTCCCAGTAACTGCGTTGTTGAGGGCACGGCAGATGCTTTGGGACACGTGCTTGTGTAGTGCGGGGATGGCACACCGGGCAAAATAGTGTCGGCTGGGGACCGAGTACCGAGGGACGGCCACCGCCATAAGATTGCGGAAGGATTCCGTCTCCACCAGCCTAAAAGGCAGCATTTCCAATGCAAGCAGTCGTGAAACGTGCGAATTTAGGACTGTGGCCTGTGGGGCGTTAGCTGCGAATTTCCGCTTTCTTTCAAAGGTCTGGGATATGGACAATTGAACGCTGCGGTGGGACGTGGACGTGGACGTTGATGCTGTTTCTTGAGAAACTGCCATAACAAGTGAAGACTAAGAGGAGGGGCATCTTTACATGCAGTATGGACAGGGGATTGCCTTGCACACACAACAGGGGGTTCTATTGCACGCACAAAAGTGGAAGAAGCAGTGGTGACACCCGCTGACACTGGTCGTGGACCCTGGGCTTCGCCCCACAAAGTCGGGTGCTTTGCTGCCATGTGCCTGATCATGCTGGTGGTGGTCAGGCTGGTAGTTTTGTCACCCCTGCTGATGCTGGCATGGCAGGTGGAACATATGGCCTTTTTGGGGTTATCAGCAGAGTCTTTAAAAAAATTCCAGACTCTGAAAGACCTACCGCTTGTACTGGCAACGTCCCTCGTGTTGGTGTGACGGGGAACGGTTGCCTGCCTTCTGTCTGCGGCCACCACACTGCTTCTTCCTGCCTGTTGGGGTACTCTGCCTCACTCCCCCTGTGTGCTGCTGGCCTCACTCTGCATGTCCTCCTTCCACGTTGGGTCAGTTACTAGATCATCCACCACCTCCTCCTCTTCCACTTGCGCACCACGATCCTCCTCCTCAATTCCTGGCAATTGTGTCTCGTCATCGTCCACCTCTTGTGACAGATTGCCAACGTCGACTTCCTGTGGCCGTGGCTGTTCAAATATTTTGGCATCGCAACATGGGATCTCCTCTTCCACCACTTCAAGCGTATCAGACGAGGAGCCCAAATATGGAAATGGACCAGTGAACAGCTCTTCAGAGTGTCCAAGTGTGGGATCACTTGCTGTCTGACGACACTCGGCATAGTGGGAGGAAGGAGCATCAGGGTGAGGAGGAGTATGCGGTCGAGACTCACGGCTACTAAGAGTTGACCGTGTGGAAGACAGACCGGACGTGGTGGTGCGCAGGTAACTGGAAGTATTGTCTGCTATCCAATTAATAACCTGTTCACACTGATCAGTTCTCAATACTGGTGTTGTTCTGTGCTTCCCTAGTAATTCGGTCAAGAAGTGGGAGCGAGAAGATGTGGCTGTTGGTTGTGGCACATTTTCACCTTGGCCACGGCCCCGTCCTCTGCACTAACCATCACCAGAACGTCCACTTCCACGTCCCTTGCCACGCGCCTTGCCCATTGTAAATGAAGTAAAATAGCTTACACTTGCACTATCAATGGAAAAAGGGTAATAAAGAATAGATTAGAACCGTGGAAGAGGAAAACCACAGTTATTGTTTACTGGGGTATACCACACTTTTTTAAATAGAGATATTTGCGGCTGAACAGTGAGCGACACACTCAAACTCCTTTTTTTTTAGATACCAAAGGCCCAAAACTGGATAGTACAGCGATTTGACCCGTGGAACTGCGAAACCACACTGGGATGTCGGGCCTACACAAGACTATTTTCAACAGATATATTTTTGTGTCACAACAGTCAGGAGACACTACTGTTTTTCTTTACGGAAAAAACTACCAAAACCTGAATAATAGAGATTTTTTACCGTGGAACAGCAAAACCACAGTTATAATTTACTGGTGTATACCAGGCTTTTTAAAATATATATATATTTGCGGCTGAACAGTGAGCGACACACTCAAACTGTTTTTTTTAGATACAAATGGCTCAAAAGTGGATAATACAGAGCTTTGTACCGTGGAACTGCAAAACCACACTTGTATTTCTCGGGCCTACACCAGACTATTTTCAACAGTCTCCTCTCATCCAGACTTGGGTACCATCCGCACATTGATTCCGCTGCGCTTCCGCAAAATTAATGAACATACTGCGGATTTTTGACCGCAGCATATACGCTGCGGAAAAATCCGCAGCATGGGCATTGACATTGCGGAATGCCATTGGGGACCATGGGGTGCGGATAAACATGCGTTTTACAAGCGTTTACGCTGCGGAAATTCCGCACCATATACACTTGTAATACGCAACGTGGGCACGCTGCCTTATAGTGGGACTAAGTAAAAAAGTGAAAAAAAAGTAAAAAAAAGTTGTAAATTATTTTTTTTAAATTAAAATAATAATAATAAAAAAATATATTTATATTGCACCCATAAATAAATATTATGAAAAAATAAAAAATAAACATTAAAAGTACACATATTTGGTATTGTCGCGTTTGCAATGACCTGACCTATAAAACTCTCCCACTAGTTAACTCCCTTAGTGAACACCGTAAAAAAAAAAAAAAAAACGAAGCAAAAAACGGTGCTTTATCATCATACCGCCAAACAAAAAGTGGAATAAAACGCGATCAAAAAGACAAATGTAAATAAAAATGGTACCACTGAAAACGTCATCTTGTCCCGCAAAAAACAAACCAACATATAGCTCCATCAGCTGAAAAATAAAAAAGTTATAGCTCTCAGAAAAAAGTGATTGTTTTTTCTATAAAATAGTTTTTATTGTGTAAAAGCGACAAAACATAAAAAGAATATAAATGTAGTATCGCTGTAAACGTACTGACCAGAAGAATAAAGCTGCCTTATCAATTTTGCCACACGCGGAACAGCATTAAAAAAAACAAAAAAAAACAATTCCTGAATTGCTGGTTATTGTTTATTCAGCCTCCCAAAAATGTGAATAGAAAGCGATCAAAAAATGTGATGTGCCCAAAAATGGTACCAATAAAAACGTCAACTCATCGCGCAAAAAACAAGCCCTTACGTGACTCTGCCAGCCAAAATATGAAAAAATTACAGCTCTCAAAACATGGCGATGCAAAAACTAGTTTTTGCAAAAAAAAAAGCGTTTTTTAGTATGTGACAGCAGACAATCCTAAAAACGCCGATATAAATCTGGTATCGCTTGAATCGCACCAACCGGAAGAATAAAGTCGTCTAATCACTTACACTGCACAAGGAACAGCGCAAAAAGTAAAAAAAACAATTCTTCACCTGTTGCTGATTTGTTCATTAAGCCTCTCAAAGATCGCAGTATGGCTCTGCTCATATTTATCATGAACTCTGCGCTGAGCGCTTGCACTGGGGTCTCCGTGTAAATCTCTGAAATACGTGATTCAGACAGAACCTCCGGCGGAAGATTCCCTGTAATGAGGCAGATGGAAGCATTGTAGATGCCGTCTGGCCTGTGATCCCACAGTGTATGTCTTTTTATTAGGCATGCATAAAAGTGCCTAATGAAAAAAAGGACATTGCTAAACAGAGGCCAGATGGAGTCCAGAGTAACTGGGGGCTGAAAAACATATTTGTGGGAAAAATGTGCAAATTTTATTTTTACGGCTCAATGTTATAAACTTCTGTGAAGCACCTGAGGCTTCAAGGTGCTCACCACATAACTAGATAAGTTCCCTGAAGGGTCTAGTTTCCAAAATGGTGTCACTTGTGGGGGATTTCCACCGTTTAGGCACATGAAGGGCTCCCCAAATTTTACATTCAAAAAGTCAAATCGCTCTCCTTCCTTTCTGAGCCCTGCCCTGCGCCCAAGCAGTGGTTTTCCCCCACATATGGGGTATCAGCATGGTCAGGATAAATTGCACAACAAATTTTGGGGTCTATTTTTTCCTGGTAACCTTGCAAAAATAAAAAAAAATTGGGTCTAAAGTAACATTTTTGTGATAAAAAAGTTAAATGTTCATTGTTTTCTTCCACATTCCATAAATTCCTATGAAGCACCTGAAGGGTTAATAAACTTCTTGAATGTGGTTTGAGCACCTTGAGGGGTGCAGTTTTTAGAATGGTGTCACTTTTTGGTATTTTCTGTCATAAAGGCCCCTCAAAGTCAATTCAAATGTGATGAGATCGCTAAAAAAATGGTTTTGTAAATTTTGCTGGAAAAATGAGAAATCGCTGGTCAACTTTTAACCCTTATAACTTCCTAACAAAAAAAAATGTTGGTTCCAAAATGGTGCTGATGTAAAGTAGACATGTTGGAAATGTTATTTATGAACTATTTTGTGTGACGTATCTTTCTGATTTAAGGGCATGAAAATTAAAAGTTTAAAAATTGCAAAATTTAAAAAAATGTCGCCAAATTTTATATTAGGGCAAATAAACGCAAGTCATATCAAAGAAATTTTACCACTATCATGAAGTACAATATGTCATGAAAAAACAATATCAGAATCAGGGGGATCTGTTGAAGCGTTCCAGAGTAATTACCTCATAAAGTGACAGTGGTCAGAATTGAAAAAATTGGCCTGGTCATTAACGTGCAAACAACCTTCAGGGATAAAGGTGTTAAACATTCTTTAAAACACACACACACTTTGTGAAGCAGACAGCTGAATTTAATATTTGGGAATGTTGAGATTTTTCTTTTGTCCTTAACATCACTTATGATTTGTTCATTTTACAAGTCAGGAAGCTTTCTGAGACAGATAAGCCCATAGTTTCAGAATTATTCTTCAGTATGAAAAATAAGACTGAGGGAACTTAAACAGCTCTCCTTATATGTATTGCATTGAGAATGAAAATAAATTACTATTATTAAGGTGCTCTTCTGCAATATACGACAGATCAATCAATTCACAGTCACACTGACTCCACAGGTCCTTCTTGTGACTTGAATCTGTGTATTATTATTCACAGATTGAGACTACCACTCCCATTTTCTATGTTCATCAGCGCTACAGAAGCACACTACACTCTGATTTACGCCTTTCTATCCCCATCTGTATTAATGAGCTATGCGCCCTGACCTCCTATTCCTAATACTTCTTAAAGCTGTAAAACTCTAAAAGGGCCACTGCTTTCCCTGCCTTCATCTTTTATAGTGCCTGTGTTTGGCTGCACTAGATCTACCGATGTGATGGCTTGAGTCATTATAGGGGTCCTTGCGCCTGCACTTATATGTCATGTGAGCTCACTCTCTGAATGTTGCAATTTTCAGCAATATGTGAAATGGACAATTTGTACAGGACTTAAGAATTTGAATAAATTCAACTGGAAGTCAATTCTCAATGGATCGATTTTATCATCTCCACTCCTCATCTAACGTCATATAATTGTCATGGTTTTCAATAATATTGTTATTTAAGAAAATGTTATAACAGAAACTGAATGTCAGAGAGAATCACTCATGTAACCAGAATGTTTAACTAAATCAATATAAAATTAATTGACTAGGAAGTTGAGAAAGACAATCTGAGCAACCTTAGGTTATATTCACATGCGGACGATTTGTAGTAGAAATTTGTGTCTGAAAACAATTCCATTGATTATGCACATCATTCTGTAAAACAGGTATGAAAAAATAAAACATTAAGACACAGCAATAAGAGACAATAAATAGTAAACATCATGAGCTTATAACTTAATGGTGGAAAAAAGTATAAAGAATTTGAATGCTGAATGTAAAGTGAAGCACAGTTAGAAAGACAATGGATATGTAATTGAATATAGGAAGGAACAAGTATTGGAGATGTTGCCTGAAGAAATGGGACATTTTTAATTTGATATTAAAAATTGTGAATGAAAATGCAGTATTAAAGAAATTGTGAAATACTATTAAAATCCTTTACTTTATTGACTAATGCTCACTTATCATCCTTGAAATGTTAATTCCTTAAAGGCGTATTCTCTAGTTGCTTCTAGAGGAGCTCATACTGTTATGTTCTGCAACTAAGAACTTAGGAATAGGAGGGAAAAGCTGTCCCTGCACTGAGACTCTGCTTAAACCCTATGCTGGGGTGGGTGCCCTATTCCTTGTGAATAGCCCCACCGACGATCCTGCACTGAACTCAAGCAAAGACCTGAAGGAAGGGGAAATGGTGTCCCTAAAAGATCTAAAGACTGGGAGCAAAAACAGATGACCTCCTAAAAGAAAAGTTAGTTGAAGAAACGAAGATTAAAGGAAACAAAACTGGTGGAATAAGAAGTCCCAGGATATCAATTGTACTAAGCACAAAGAACTAACAAGGCAACTTAGCCAGAGTACAAGCGTAACAACACTGATGTCCAGCGAGGAATGGGAGACAGGTGCTGAGTAACAAAGAGTGAAGAGATCATGTAACCAAGACACCCAGCACCAGAGGAAAAGACTAAAAGCCAGCAACCACAAAAAGATGGCCAATAGTAAAACAACATAAATTCTAACACATACCTCTGCAGTATCAATACTTCCTGGTTTCTGATGGGATGGGCACTCTTGCCCGAGTGATAGTTCTGGTGAATAATAGAGCTTTAGTATTAGTAGAATTATAAAGCTCAGCACAAGTTCTGTTGTAACACATTCATCTATCTGTGTTTTTTTTGGATTGTACACAGATATCACTATATTTACACATTGAGATAACAGAGCATTTTGTACAAGCACAACATAAGGGACTCAAAGAGTCAAGAGAATTGATTAGAACTGGTTTGGAATGTGACGTCATGTGCTTTCCTGTCCCCTGCTTTATCCCTATGAAATTTGAACATTTGAATAAAAAGAGGACTTTTTATTACTTCATCAGAAGCTGGAATCTTTGTTCATTTTGTCAAATTTGTGTGCAAATATTCTCGAGTCCTCCTCTGATGTGAGTTTATTTGTATGGCAGAATTTTTGCGTAAATGTTAGAGTTGTGTGTGACATTTTTATGAAACAAGTGACGTTTTGCAATTAAAAAAGGTGCATAACAAGTTAAAACCAAAATCAAGAGTAGTTTATTTTTTTTGCAAAATTCATGAAGCATGTGCGTTATTTTAAGAAACTGGTGCAAAAATATTAATGAATACCACCATGCAAAAAAAAAAACAGACTTGAAAAAAATGTATATTTGGGCCCAATTTTTGTCTTCATATATGCTGTAGTAATATGGTTTTTTGATTTTAGGCTTTAACGTCTGTTGACGAAAATTTTCATATGCCAGAGAGTGTATCATACTGCAGTCAATCAACTTGTGCACATATTTATGCTACAAAAATGCTACCACCTAAGCTAATAAATGTGTATGATATAGATAGGAATCAGTGTCGGACAGGGGTGTCTGGGGCCCACAGGAGGAATTGATCCTCAGGGCCCACACTACAGCTACATGCAAATACCTGTTAGCCGTTATCCCTGTTATAGTGGAGCGTCGACTGTAAGACACAGGCAGCTCCTGCACATCTACTGTGCGCTACCATATCTGGTTAGTTTGCATTAACCCCTTTAAAGCCCATGACGTACTAATACGTGTCTGTGCCCTGGGACTTAAGAGCCTGACCCGTATTAGTACGCCATCGTGATCGCGCGCGCACGCAGGCTATGCGGGCACGATCGCCGCCGGGTGTCAGCTGATTGTCACAGCTGACACCCGGTACTATGTGCAGGAAGCGGTACCACACCGCTCCCGGCACATTAACCGCCGCAATGCTGCGATCGAAGTCGATCGCAGCATTGCGGTGGCTAAGGGGAGGTGATCGGTATACTCACCTCCTCTTCCGGCCTCCAGCGCTGTCTGCCGGGGCTTCCCGAGTGTTGCCACGACGACCCAATGTCGTCATGACAACATCCGGGTCACCAGAGAACCAGGAAGAATTTTTGGTCATGCGCAGTGCATGACCAAACAATCTTCTCTCTGAGCAGCGCTGACTGCCTGCATGGCACAGGGATGGTGCTCCATCCCTATGCTATGCAGGCGATCAGAATAAAAAAAAGTGAAAGTCCCATAGTGGGACAAAGTAAAAAAAGTAAAAAAAACTCTCAGAAAGTGAAAAAATTTTTTTTAATAAAAATATAAAAAAAAAATAAAAAAAATAATCCACCAAAAATAAAATATAATGTACCCATCAATAAATATTATTATGAAAAAAAAACAACAAACAATAAAAGTACACATATTTGGTATCGCCGCGTCCGGAACGACCTGACCTATAAAATTGTCCCACTATTTAACCCCTTCAGTGAACACGGTAAAAAAAAAATAAATAAACAAAGCAAAAAACAATGCTATATCATCATACCGCCAAACAAAAAATGGAATAACACGCGATCAAAACTGCGAATATAAATAAAAATGGTACCGCTGAAAACATCATCTTGTCCCGCAAAAAACAAGCCACCACACTGCTCCATCATCCGAAAAATCAAAAAGTTATAGCTCTCAGAATAAAGCAATGCAAAAAAATATTTTTTTCTATAAAATAGCTTTTATTGTGTAAAAGCGCCAAAACATAGAAAAACTATCTAAATGTGGTACCGCTGTAAACATACTGACACGAAGAATAAAGCTACCTTATCAATTTTACCACACGCGGAGTAAAATAAAATTAAATTAAAAAAAACAATTCCTGAATTGTTGGTTTTTGTTTATTCTGCCTCCCAAAAGCTGGAATAGAAAGCGATCAAAAAATGTCATGTGCCTGAAAATGGCACCAATAAAAATGCCAACTCATCCCGCAAAAAACAAGCCATCACATGACTCTGTTGGCCAAAATATGGAAAAATTATAGCTCTCAAAATATGGCGATGCAAAAACTAGATTTTACAAAATATGCATCTTTTAGTGTGTGACAGCTGTCAATCATAAAAACCCGATATCATTCTGGCATCTCTGTAGTCGCACCGACCCGAAGAAAAAGGTTGTCTAATCACTTATACCGCACTAGGAACGGCGTAAAAAATAAACTCTAGGGCTGGGGTTGGGGTTAGGGTTGTGCTAATGTTAGGGTTGGGGTTAGGGTATGGTTAGGGTTGGGGTTAGGGTTGTTTTTTTTTTCAAAAGTAAAAAAAAAAAAAAGTTGACGATATGGCAACTAGTGTTGAACGCAAGTGCTCGCTGCTTGAGTTTGCATCGGGTGCTCGAGTATGCATTGAGTATCGCGAGTGCTCGAGTCTCCGCCCCATATGCTTCGCGGCCAAAAAAAACCTCGCGGGGATTGCCTGCCATGCACGAGCGATCCCCGCATGTTTTTTTGGGGGTGTCTAATAACCGTGAAAGCGGGCGGGGACTCAAGCATTTCACTTGAGCACCCGTGATACATGGTGCATACCTGAGTACCTGATGCAAACTCAAGTAGCGAGCACTTACGCTCAAGACTAATGACAACTTATTCAATATGATGACCTAATGTCATCAAATTCTGTGTCGTACCTCTGGGTTCAAAATGTTCACTATACCGCTTGATAAAATCCTTGAGGGGTGTAGTTTCCAAAATGGGGTCACTTGAGGGGGGTTTCAACTATTAAGGCACATTAGGGGCTCTCCAAACGCGACTTGGCGTCCGCTCTCTATTCCAGCCGATTTTGAGTTCAAAAAGTCACACAGTGCTCCTTCCCTTCTGAACTTTGTCGTGCGCCCAAACACTGTATTTTCCCCCATATGGGGTATTGGCGTACTCAGGAGAAATAGCACAAAAGTTTTTGGGGTCCATTTTCTCCTCTTACCCTTGTGAAAATAAAAAAATTGGGGCTAAAACATCATTTTTAAGGGAAAAGTTTGATTTTTTTATTTTCATGGCTCCATGTTATAAACTTCTGTAAAGGACTTGGGGGTTCAAGATGCTCACCACACATCTAGATAAGTTCCCTGAGGGGTCTAGTTTCCAAAATGGTGTCACTTGTGGGGGGTTTCCACTATTTAGTCACATGAGGGGCACATCCGCTAATTATTCAAGCAAATTTTACAATCAAAAAGTCAAATGGCGCTCGTTCCCTTCCGAACCCTGCCGTGTGCCCAAACAGTGGTTTTCCCCAACATATGGGGTATCTGCTAACTCAGGAGAAATTGCACAACAAATTTTGTGGTCTATTTTTTCCTGCATAGTGCAATTTCTTCTGTTACCCTTATGAAAATGCAAAAGTGGGAGCTGAAAAACATTTTTGTGGGAAAAATGTGAAAATTTTATTTTTACGGCTCAATATTATAAACTTCTGTGAAGCACCTGGGGGTTCAAGGTGCTCACCACACATCTATATAAGTTCCCTGAGGGGTCTAGTTTCCAAAATGGTGTCACTTGTGGGGGGTTTCTACTGTTTAGGCACATCAGGGGCTCCCCAAATGCAACATGGCGTCCGCTAATTATTCAAGCAAATTTTACATTCAAAAAGTCAAATGGCGCTCCTTCCCTTCCGAACCCTGCCGTGTGCATAAACAGTGGTTTTCCCCCACATATGGGGTATCTGCTTACTCAGGAGAAATTGCACAACAAGCTGCATGGTGAAATTTCTCCTGTTACCCTTATGAAAATGCAAAAGTGGGGGCTGAAAAACATTTTTGTGGGAAAAATGCAAAAATTTTATTTTTACGGCTCAATGTTATAAACTTCTGTGAAGCACCTTGGGGTTCAAGGTGCTCACCACACATCTAGATAAGTTCCCTGAGGGGTCTAGTTTCCAAAATTGTGTCACTTGTGGGGGTTTCCACTGTTTAGGCACATCAGGGGCTCTCCAAATGCAACATGGTGTTCGATAATTTTTCAAGCAAATTTTACATTCAAAAAGTCAAATGGCGCTCCTTCCCTTCCGAACCCTGCCGTGTGCCCAAACAGTGGTTTTTCCACACATATGGGGTATCTCCTTACTCAGGTGACATTGCACAACAAATTTTGCGGTCTATTTTTTCCTATTACCCCTGTGAAAATAAAAAAATTTGGTCTAAAGTAACATTTTTGTGAAAAAAGTTAAATGTTATTTCTTAACTATTTTGTGTGACATATCTCTCTGATTTAAGGGCATAAAAATTCAAATTTTGAAAATTGTAAAATTATCAAAATTTTCACAAAATTTCCGTTTTTTCACAAATAAACGCAAGTGATAGCAAAGAAATTTTACCACAATCATGAAGTGCAATATGTCACGAAAAAACAATATCAGAATCAAGGGGATCCGTTGAAGCATTCCAGAGTAATTACCTCATAAAGTGACAGTGGTCAGAATTGTAAAAATTAGCCTGGTCATTAACGTGCCAACCACCTTGGATTGTAAAGGGGTTAAAGGGTTCTTTGGTTAAAACAAGTTATCACCGATCCATGGGCTCCACAGGATAGGTGATAACTTATGGATCGTTTGGGTCCGAACATTGGTAAATGCACCTATCGGAAGAATGGGAAGTTTTATCCCTGTCAGGACACTTATCCCCATTTTAAAATGCAGGGGCAGATGGGACGTCTGACCACAGCCTGATTCATTCTCCTGGGGGCTTCCATAAAAAAACAAGAAAAGCCACTGAGGGAATGAATGGATTAGTGGCCAAGTCGCACATGAGTTCCATTCTAATGGGGATAAAAACTCCACATTCTACCAATCGGTGCAGGTCCTAGCATTCAGACCCCCACTAATCAATAATTTATCACTTGTCCACTGGAGAGGTGACTATTTGTTTTCCCCGGAGATCCCCTGTAAGTGCATCTGGTTCCAAGTATTTAATCACTAATGGAAATAAAGAATCTTCTCCTAATTAAATATCAGAGAGAACAAATGACCGCCATACACAACTCAATCCTCTTTACCAACACCAATAGTACCACATATAAGGGAGAAATACCGCCACACCGTGACCAGACCACATATTGCCACCACATAGTGACCGAATAATACTACATACAAGGGAGAAATGCAGTGACACCAGTGACCAGACCACGTATTACCACCACATAGTAACCGAATAATACCACATACAGGGGAGAAATACAACCACAACGTGACCCGACCACATATTACCACCACATAGTGACCAAATAATACCACATACTAGGGAGAAATACCACCACACCATGACCAGACAACATATTACCACCACATAGTGACCGAATAATACTACATACAAGGGAGAAATATAGTGACATCCGTGACCAGATCACATATTACCACCACATAGTGACCAAACAATACCCCATATAAGGGAGAAATACCACCACACCGTGACCAAACAAGATATTAACAGCATATAGCGTCCAAATAATGAAATAATTCCCTACTATTGCTTTCCCCCACCTTCTCTATCATTGTCATATCTCCTTCCTCCAGCACCATTGCCATATCTCCTCCTACCTCCTCCATCAACATTGCTCTCCCTCTTCTCCCCCCACTTCCTCCATCACCATTGCTCTCTCTCTTCTCCCTCCACCTCCTCCAGCACCATTGCTTTCCCTCTTCTCAACCCACCTCCTCTAGCACCATTGCTCTCCCTCTTCTCCCCCACCCCCTCCAGCACCATTGCTCTCCCTCTTCTCCCCCACCTCCTCCACCACCATTGCTCTCCCTCTTCACCCCCCACCTCCTACAGCACCATTGCTCTCCCTCTTCTCCCCCACCTCCTCCAATGCCATTGCTCTCCCACTACACCCCCCACCTCCTCCAGCACCATTGCTCTCCGTCTTCTCCTCCCACCTCCTCCATCACCATTGATCTCCCTCTTCTCCCCCCCACCTCCTCCATCACCATTGCTCTCCCTCTTTTCCCTTCACCTCCTCAAGCACCTTTGTTCTCCCTCATCTCCCCCCACGTCCTCCAGCACCATTGCTCTCCCTCTTCTCACCCCACCTCCTTCAGCACCATTGCTCTCCCTCTTCTCACCCCACCTCCTCCAGCACCATTGCTCTCCCTCTTCTCACCCCACCTCCTCCAGCACCATTGCTCTCCCTCTTCTCCCCCCACCTCCTTCAGCACCATTGCTCTCCCTCTTCACCCCCACCTCCTCCAGCACCATTGCTCTACCTCTTCTCCCCCACCTCCTCCAGCACCATTGCTTTCCCTCTTCTCACCCCACCTCCTCCAGCACCATTGCACTCCCTCTTCTCCCCCACCTCCTCCAGCACCATTGCTCTCCCTGTTCACCCCCCACCTCCTCCAGCACCATTGCTCTCCCTCTTCTCACCCCACCTCCTCCAGCACCATTGATCGCCCTCTTCTCCCCCCACCTCCTCCAGCACCATTGCTCTCCCTCTTCTCCCCCACCTCCTCCAGCACTATCGCTCTAGTTAAAAAAAACAAAAAAAACACTTACCTCTCAGCCCGCTCCCCTGCAGCATCGTTCTCAGCTTCCTGCCCGGCATCGTTCTCCCTGACACAGGCACACATTGCATGATGACGTCATCAAGCAGCACGAGCCTGTGTCAGGGAGGAAGCGCCTGGCAGGAAGCAGAGGACGGATCCCTCCTCTCCGCTGCCATTTTCCGCTTGTCAGCAGCGGAGCTGGAGGGATCACTCCCTGCCCACCGCCGCACATGATGAGGGCAATCTAGAAATGGGCCTGGGGATCTGAGAAGCAGGCCAGATTGCCCTCATCAGGCACACAGCAAGGGCCCCCCTCCTCCACCTTTGGGTCCCCGGCCATGTTAACCAGTGGGCCCCCGTGCGTCCTGCTCGGGGGCCCGCCGAGGACCCGGGCCCACCGGAGAATTCTCCGGTGTCCCGGTGCCCCAGTCCGACCCTGGTAGGAATTCATACAAATTAAGTGATTTTATATATTTTGAACCTATTTTTTGAAAGACTATTATTGCTGTGATTTTACACTGGGTTTTCAGTGGAACAATTTGTGGTAACTGGAGTAAAAAAGTAACTAAACTTTTATTTATTTTTAATAATTTTGTCCAGCATGGAAAGCTATGAAACTTTCCAAATTACTTTACTATAGGATTTGTCTCTTGTAAAAATAATTGCATGTAAGTGGCTTTTAAACCCCTGGTTTTCCACAGTCTTTATCTGAATGGACGCATTTGGAATACAGATGTTGGCAGCGAAAGGGTCAGTTCAGCACCTGTGTCTCACTAACTATGGGGAAAATGAGATTGTTCTGATAAGCACAATGCTTAAATGAGAAGACAGGTGCTACCTCTTTCACTGCCATCTTTTGTACTCCAAATGAGCATATTATTATGGAAATGCCATAAAGGCCAGCAAGTAGATTGGGGAAAATCAGGGGTTTAGAAGCTACATGCAATTTCTTGCAGGAATGAACATAATTTACATAATAAAGTGATTTGCAATGCTTTAGAACTTTCCATACTGGATAAAATTATAAAAAAGAAAAGTAAGTTTAGTAACTCTTAACAACAATGTAAAGTATTTTGTAGTGCAGTAGAGTCCCAGTAAAATCAAATAAAGCATATCTGCTTCAATTAACTCTGAATACCTGCATTGCTAGAAGAAATGTCAATATGACCCTTGCAGCAACTGCCTTCAAATTATTATTAGAGGTCTGCCTGATGCTTTGTGCTGATTGAAAATATATATATTTTTTAACTAAATAAATATTAATCAAACAGATACATTGTATACTAATGTGAAATGACTCATGTCTAATCCACTCTCTGCCAACATAAATAGATCTCTCACTATGGCATATTTAGCATATATTTGATGATAGTTTCAGAATGGTAACACAGAATTGTGCCATGAGGAAACATCTCCAATTGGAACTTGTCAGTAGATAGAAGCAATGTGATGGAGCTAGAACTAAGTTCTAGTAAAGAATGGGCTTGGTAACAAAACAAATTATTGTTCATGAACACGTATAATTTGAACTGTAGAAGCTAAGGAATCCTCCTCTATTTTACCTTTAACCCTCAAAAGGGAAAAGTCAACGTTCACATAGGTTACCTAGGTCATGGACCACAGGATAATCCCCTAAAGATGGGCAAGTTGTGTATGTCAGGATTGGACTGAAGCGTGGTCAAGTATACCCAGATTGAAATCCGCAGTAGTGGTTAGGTCTGGAATTCTTTAGCAAGAGACCTAAAGACTAATGTTGAGCGAGCACTAAAATGCTCGGGTGCTCGAAGCTCGGGCCGAGCTCGCCGTGATACTCGGGTGCTCGACACGAGCAACGAGCCCAATATTAGTCTATGGGAGACCCGAGCATTTTTGCGGCGGCACCCCCGGCAGTCTGTAGAAAGCCTAAAAAGTGCCCAAAACAATAGTGACAGTGCTCAAATGACATGGGGACTGCATGGGGATCGCCCCAGAAAGCATTTCTGACCCCCAGGTCACTGCTGTCAACAACGTGGTCAGAGGTATTAAGCCACTTTTACGGGCTCACAATAAAACATTCAAAAACGAAACTGAAACTGTTTTTCTGTGAAATATGTTAAGGAACGTCCTTTCCAGGGTAAAGACTTGTGTATAAGGTAAAATAAATAACCAAAAACAAAAATACTCCTCCACACCTTGGGCTATGTTCACATATTAGCATTTTATATGCGTTTTTGCACTTTTGTATTGCTTTCATCCGTGACAAATGCATTCACCGGGAAATGGCATTTTAACATTTTACAACCTTATCTGGCCATGTGCTGTGTGACACATGCATACAGTGCTGAAAAGACATGGGAACAGCATGGGGAAGATCCCTGGAAGCATCTCTGACACCCAGGTCACTGCCTAAAAGTGTGCCCATCAGAAGTGATCCTTGCCGCATCAGAAGATGCAGACTTGCAACTATCCCCGTGCAAGTCCTTGTCCCAGGGCAGTGTTCAATTGTACCTCCCCCATTCCTTGCAATGCAAGCGCAAGTATGCAGCCTGCCACCCACCCACCCCCAGGCTGCAATACCATACTGCTTGCTTGCACTTGAAATTGGGCCTTTTAGGCATGTGGAGGCGGAATCTGGCCACCACGTCATGGCTGCGTCGGCGGCCTGGTATCCATACTCAGTCCCCAGCCGCCCGGCAGCCAGGTGTCGACGGTTGGTCCCCAGCCGCCAGGGGGCGGCCGGGTGTCCATACTCGGTCCCCAGCCGCCCCGCGGCCGGGTGCCCACACACCGTCCCCAGCCGCCTGGGGGCGGCCAAGTGTCCATAAACGGTCCCCAGCGGCCCCTATTTGAAGGACAGCCTAACCACAAACACGTGGACAAGTGCATGTGGCCAGGAATGGTCCATCTGACTGATGCCTTCACACTGGGTTAATATTGTGGAAGCTGGGACACAGTTGGACAGTGGGATGCAACACGTCCTCCAGACATAGAAAATTGCGGGTCCTGGGTCAATCAGGCTTCAACACAAAGTTCAGAAGGTAGACAGCAGCAGTGGTCCGCATCCTACACAATGAGTAAATTATTCATGATCATGAGGCCATCCATCTCCTTAGCTTTCTGTTCCTTGGAATGCAAGCGCATGTATGTATTAGCGGCTAGGCCTGAGGTGGTCAGCGTATATCCTACCTCCTCCGAGGATTGCTGGATGTTTTCCTGCTACTATCCCAGTTCTATGACTCCCGTCAGGTGATGAATGATGGATGATGTGGTGGCAAAGGAGATAGAGCAGGAGGAACAGGGACTATTCACATCAATATCAGGCCAGTCAACCACACATGTCTTGTAGGATATGTTTCTGTACCAAAAGGAGCGGTTTGGCAACACAGTTATAGGGCATACAGTGAGTGCAATGCCTACCAAAAATTTCGAGGCACTCCAATGGCCCTTGGAAGTGACATGGAGGTCAGAGTGCCTTAACTAAACCGTTTTTTCCATTTATAGCAACTGGGTCTTCTGTGCACTGTTGGCCTAAGCAGTGAATGGAAGGCTTTCCAAAAATTATGAGGAACTGCAATGCCCCTTGAAACAGAAGTGGATTACAGCGTACTAAAAACCTTCTACCCATTATTGGGGAGTGGGTCTCCCTTAGTGTTCGCCTATGCATTGAAAAGCAAAAGCTGACTAAAATTAGGAGGAAATGCAATGCCCGTTGGAAGAGTCGTGGAGGTTGGAGTTAAGTAAAAACAACATTTCAATGCCCGTTGGAAGAGCTGTGGAGGTCACAGTAGATTAACAAGACGGTTTTAATGCCCCTTGGAAGAGACGTGGAGGTCACAGTAGCTTAACAAGACGGTTTAAATGCCCCGTGGAAGAGTCGTGGAGGTCACAGTGGAATAAAAAGACAATATCAATGCCCCTTGGAAGAGTGGTGGAGGTCGCAGTAGCTTAACAAGACGGTTTTAATGCCCCTTGGTAGAGCGGTGGAGGTCGCAGTAGCTTAACAAGACGGTTTTAATGCCTCTTGGAAGAGACGTGGAGGTCACAGTAGCTTAACAAGATGGTATAAATGCCCCTTGGAAGATTGGTGGTGGTCGCAGTAGCTTAACAAGATGGTTTTAATACCCCTTGGAAGAGACGTGGAGGTCACAGAAGCTTAACAAGACTATTTTAATGCCCCTTGGAAGAGTGGTGGAGGTCACAGTAGCTTAACAAGTCGGTTTTAATGCCCTTTGGAAGAGCGGTGGAGGTCGCAGTAGCTTAACAGGACGGTTTTAATGCCCCTTGGAAGAGTGGTGGAGGTCGCAGTAGCTTAACAAGACTGTTTTAATGCCCCTTGGAAGAGACGTGGTGGTCACAGTAGCTTAACAAGATGGTTTAAATGGCCATTGGAAGAGACGTGGAGGTCACAGTGGAATAAAAAGACAATATCAATGCCCCTTGGAAGAGTGGTGGAGGTTGCAGTAGCTTAACAAGATGGTTTTAATGCCCCTTGGAAGAGACGTGGAGGTCACAGTAGCTTAACAAGATGGTTTAAATGCCCCTTGGAAGAGACGTGGAAGTCACAGTGGAATAAAAAGACAATATCAATGCCCCTTGGAAGAGTGGTGGAGGTCACAGTAGCTTAACAAGACGATTTTATTGCCCCTTGGAAGAGTGGTGGAGGTCACACTCGCTTAACAAGACGGTTTAAATGCCCCTTGGAAGAGAGGTGGAGGTCACAGTGGAATAAAAAGACAATATCAATGCCACTTCGAAGAGTGGTGGAGGTCACAGTAGCTTAACATGACGGTTTTAATGCCCCTTGGAAGAGACGTGGAGGTCACAGTAGCTTAACAAGATAGTTTAAATGCCCCTTGGAAGAGACGTGGAGGTCACAGTGGAATAAAAAGACAATATCAATGCCCTTTGGAAGAGTGGTGGAGGTAGCAGTAGCTTAACAAGACGGTTTTAATGCCCCTTGGAAGAGCGGTGGAGGTCGCAGTAGCTTAAAAAGACGGTTTTAATGCCTCTTAGAATAGACGTGGAGGTCACAATAGCTTAACAAGATGGTTGAAATGCCCCTTGGAAGAGTGGTGGAGGTCACAGTAGCTTAACAAGATGGTTTAAATGCCCCTTGGAAGAGACGTGGAGGTCACAGTGGAAAAAAAAAGCAATATCAATGCCCCTTGGAAGAGACGTGGAGGTCGCAGTAGCTTACCAAGATGGTTTTAAAGCCCCTTGGAAGAGTGGTGGAGGTCGCAGTAGCTTAACAAGATGGTTTTAATGCCCGTTGGAAGAGCGGTGGAGGTTGCAGTAGCTTAGCAAGACGGTTTTAATGCCCCTTGGAAGAGTGGTGGAGGTCGCAGTAGCTTATCAAGACGGTTTTAATGCCCCTTGGAAGAGCGGTGGAGGTTGCAGTAGCTTAACAAGACGGTTTTAATGCCCCTTGGAAGAGTGGTGGAGGTCGCAGTAGCTTAACAAGATGGTTTTAATGCCCCTTAGAAGAGACGTGGAGGTCACAGTAGCTTAACAAGATGGTTTAAATGCCCCTTGGAAGAGACGTGGAGGTCACAGTGGAATAAAAAGACAATATCAATGCCCCTTGGAAGAGTGGTGGAGGTGGCAGTAGATTAACAAGACGATTTTAATGCCCCTTGGAAGAGTGGTGGAGGTCACAGTCGCTTAAAAAGATGGTTTAAATGCCCCTTGGAAGAGAGGTGGAGGTCACAGTGGAATAAAAAGACAATATCAATGCCAATTCGAAGAGTGGTGGAGGTCACAGAAGCTTAACAAGACTGTTTTAATGCCCCTTGGAAGAGTGGTGGAGGTCACAGTAGCTTAACAAGACGGTTTTAATGCCCCTTGGAAGAGCGGTGGAGGTCGCAGTAGCTTAACAGGACGGTTTTAATGCCCCTTGGAAGAGTGGTGGAGGTCGCAGTAGCTTAACAAGACTGTTTTAATGCCCCTTGGAAGAGACGTGGTGGTCACAGTAGCTTAACAAGATGGTTTAAATGCCCCTTGGAAGAGACGTGGAGGTCACAGTGGAATAAAAAGACAATATCAATGCCCCTTGGAAGAGTGGTGGAGGTTGCAGTAGCTTAACAAGATGGTTTTAATGCCCCTTGGAAGAGACGTGGAGGTCACAGTAGCTTAACAAGATGGTTTAAATGCCCCTTGGAAGAGACGTGGAGGTCACAGTGGAATAAAAAGACAATATCAATGCCCCTTGGAAGAGTGGTGGAGGTCGCAGTAGCTTAACAAGACGGTTTTAATGCCCCTTGGAAGAGCGGTGGAGGTCGCAGTAGCTTAACAAGACGGTTTTAATTCCTCTTAGAAGAGACGTGGAGGTCACAATAGCTTAACAAGACGGTTGAAATGCCCCTTGGAAGAGTGGTGGAGGTCACAGTAGCTTAACAAGACGGTTTAAATGCCGCTTGGAAGAGATGTGGAGGTCACAGTGGAAAGAAAAGACAATATCAATGCCCCTTGGAAGAGTGGTGGAGGTCGCAGTAGCTTAACAAGACGGTTTTAATGCCCGTTGGAAGAGCGGTGGAGGTTGCAGTAGCTTAGCAAGACGGTTTTAATGCCCCTTGGAAGAGTGGTGGAGGTCGCAGTAGCTTATCAAGACGGTTTTAATGCCCCTTGGAAGCGCGGTGGAGGTCGCAGTAGCTTAACAAGACGGTTTTAATGCCCCTTGGAAGAGTGGTGGAGGTCGCAGTAGCTTAACAACACGGTTTTAATGCCTATTAGAATAGACGTGGAGGTCACAATAGCTTAACAAGACGGTTCAAATGCCCCTTGGAAGAGTGGTGGAGGTCACAGTAGCTTAACAAGACGGTTTAAATGCCCCTTTGAAGAGACGTGGATTTCACAGTGGAAAAAGAAGACAATATCAATGCCCCTTGGAAGAGTGGTGGAGGTCGCAGTAGCTTAACAAGACGGTTTTAAAGCCCCTTGGAAGAGTGGTGGAGGTCGCAGTAGCTTAACATGATGGTTTTAATGCCCGTTGGAAGAGCGGTGGAGGTTGCAGTAGCTTAGCAAGACGGTTTTAATGCCCCTTGGAAGAATGGTGGAGGTCGCAGTAGCTTAACATGACGGTTTTAATGGCCCTTGGAAGAGACGTGGAGGTCACAGTAGCTTAACAAGACGGTTTAAATGCCCCTTGGAAGAGACGTGGAGGTCACAGTGGAATAAAAAGACAATATCAATGCCCCTTGGAAGAGTGGTGGAGGTCGCAGTAGCTTAACAAGACGGTTTTAATGCCCTTTGGAAGAGTGGTGGAGGTCACAGTCGCTTAACAAGACGGTTTAAATGCCCCTTGGAAGAGAGGTGGAGGTCACAGTGGAATAAAAAGACAATATCAATGCCACTTCGAAGAGTGGTGGAGGTCGCAGTAGCTTAACATGACGGTTTTAATGCCCCTTGGAAGAGACGTGGAGGTCACAGTAGCTTAACAAGATGGTTTAAATGCCCCTTGGAAGAGTGGTGGAGGTCACAGTGGAATAAAAAGACAATATCAATGCCCCTTGGTAGAGTGGTGGAGGTCGCAGTAGCTTAACATGACAGTTTTAATGCCCCTTGAAAGAGACGTGGAGGTCACAGTAGCTTAACAAGACGGTTTAAATGCCCCTTGGAAGAGACGTGGAGGTCACAGTGGAATAAAAAGACAATATCAATGTCCCTTGGAAGAGTGGTGGAGGTCGCAGTAGCTTAACAAGACGGTTTTAAAGCCCTTGGAAGTGCGGTGGAGGTCGCAGTAGCTTAATAAGATGGTTTTAATGCCTCTTAGAAGAGATGTGGAGGTCACAGTAGCTTAACAAGATTTTTGAAATGCCCCTTGGAAGAGTGGTGGAGGTCACAGTAGCTTAACAAGACGGTTTAAATGCCCCTTGGAAGAAACGTGGAGGTCACAGTGGAAAAAAAAGACAATATCAAGGCCCCTTGGAAGAGTGGTGGAGGTCGCAGTAGCTTAACAAGATGGTTTAAATGCCCCTTGGAAGAGTGGTGGAGGTCGCAGTAGCTTAACAAGACGGTTTTAATGCCCCTTGGAAGAGACGTAGAGGTCACAGTGGAATTAAAAGACAATATCAATGCCCCTTGGAAAAGTGGTGGAGGTCGCAGTAGCTAAACAAGACGGCTTTAATGCCCCTTGGAAGAGCGGTGGAGGTCGCAGTAGCTTAAGAAGACGGTTTTAATGCCCATTGGGAGAGCGGTGGAGGTCGCAGTAGCTTAACAAGATGGTTTTAATGCCTCTTGGAAGAGACGTGGAGGTCATAGTAGTTAACAAGACGGTACAAATGCAACTTGGAAAATTGGTGGAGGTCGCAGTAGCTTAACATGACGGTTTTAATACCCCTTGGAAGAAACATGGAGGTCACAGTAGCTTAACAAGACGGTTTTAATGCCCCTTGGAAGAGTTGTGGAGGTCACAGTAGCTTAACAAGACGGTTTAAATGCCCCTTGGAAGAGTTGTGGAGGTCGCAGTAGCTTAACTAGACAGTTTTAATGCCCCTTGGAAGAGCGGTGGAGGTCGCAGTAGCTTAACAAGACGGTTTTAATTCCCCTTGGAAGAGACGTGGAAGTCACAGTAGCTTAACAAGACGGTTTTAATGCCCCTTGGAAGAGACGTGTAGGTCACAGTGGAATAAAAAGACAATATCAATGCCCCTTGGAAGAGTGGTGGAGGTCGCAGTAGCTTAACAAGACGGTTTAAATGCCCCTTGGAAGAGTGGTGGAGGTCGCAGTAGCTTAACAAGATGGTTTTTATTCCCCTTGGAAGAGCGGTGGAGATCGCAGTAGCTTAACAAGACTGTTTTAATGCCTCTTGGAAGATACTTGGAGGTCATAGTGGCTTAACAATACGGTTTAAATGCCCCTTGGAAGAGTGGTGGAGGTCGCAGTAGCTAAACAAGACGATTTTAATGCCCCTTGGAAGAGTGGTGGAGGTCACATAGCTTAACAAGGTGGTTCAAATGCCCCTTGGAAGAAACGTGGAGGTCACAGTGGAATTAAAAGACAATATCAATGCCCCTTGGAAGAGTGGTGGAGGTCGCAGTAGCTAAACAAGACGGCTTTAATGCCCCTTGGAAGAGCGGTGGAGGTCGCAGTAGCTTAAGAAGACGGTTTTAATGCCCCTTGGGAGAGCGGTGGAGATCGCAGTAGTTTAACAAGACGGTTTTAATGCCCCTTGGAAGAGATGTAGAGGTCACAGTGGAATTAAAAGACAATATCAATGCCCCTTGGAAAAGTGGTGGAGGTCGCAGTAGCTAAACAAGACGGCTTTAATGCCCCTTGGAAGAGCGGTGGAGGTCGCAGTAGCTTAAGAAGACGGTTTTAATGCCCCTTGGGAGAGCGTTGGAGGTCGCAGTAGCTTAACAAGATGTTTTTAATGCCTCTTGGAAGAGACGTGGAGGTCGTAGTAGTTAACAAGACGGTACAAATGCCCCTTGGAAAATTGGTGGAGGTCGCAGTAGCTTAACATGACGGTTTTAATACCCCTTGGAAGAAACATGGAGGTCACAGTAGCTTAACAAGACGGTTTTAATGCCCCTTGGAAGAGTGGGGGAGGTCACAGTAGCTTAACAAGACGGTTTTAATGCCCCTTGGAGCAGTTGTGGAGGTCGCAGTAGCTTAACTAGACAGTTTTAATGCCCCTTGGAAGAGCGGTGGAGGTCGCAGTAGCTTAACAAGACGGTTTTAATTCCGCTTCGAAGAGACGTGGAAGTCACAGTAGCTTAACAAGACGGTTTTAATGCCCCTTGGAAGAGACGTGTAGGTCACAGTGGAATAAAAAGACAATATCAATGCCCCTTGGAAGGGTGGTGGAGGTCGCAGTAGCTTAACAAGACGGTTTAAATGCCCCTTGGAAGAGTGGTGGAGGTTGCAGTAGCTTAACAAGACAGTTTTTATTCCCCTTGGAAGAGCGGTGGAGATCGCAGTAGCTTAACAAGACTGTTTTAATGCCTCTTGGAAGAGACTTGGAGGTCACAGTGGCTTAACAATATGGTTTAAATGCCCCTTGGAAGAGTGGTGGAGGTCGCAGTAGCTTAACAAGACGATTTTAATGCCCCTTGGAAGAGTGGTGGAGGTCACAGAAGCTTAACAAGATGGTTCAAATGCCCCTTGGAAGAAACGTGGAGGTCACAGTGGAATTAAAAGACAATATCAATGCCCCTTGGAAGAGTGGTGGAGGTCGCAGTAGCTAAACAAGACGGCTTTAATGCCCCTTGGAAGAGCGGTGGAGGTCGCAGTAGCTTAAGAAGACGGTTTTTATGCCCCTTGGGAGAGCGGTGGAGATCGCAGTAGCTTAACAAGACGGTTTTAATGCCCCTTGGAAGAGACGTAGAGGTCACAGTGGAATTAAAAGACAATATCAATGCCCCTTGGAAAAGTGGTGGAGGTCGCAGTAGCTAAACAAGACGGCTTTAATGCCCCTTGGAAGAGCGGTGGAGGTCGCAGTAGTTTAAGAAGACGGTTTTAATGCCCCTTGGGAGAGCGGTGGAGGTCGCAGTAGCTTAACAAGATGGTTTTAATGCCTCTTGGAAGAGACGTGGAGGTCATAGTAGTTAACAAGACGGTACAAATGCCCCTTGGAAAATTGGTGGAGGTCGCAGTAGCTTAACATGATGGTTTTAATACCCCTTGGAAGAAACATGGAGGTCACAGTAGCTTAACAAGACGGTTTTAATGCCCCTTGGAAGAGTGGGGGAGGTCACAGTAGCTTAACAAGACGGTTTTAATGCCCCTTGGAAGAGTTGTGGAGGTCGCAGTAGCTTAACTAGACAGTTTTAATGCCCCTTGGAAGAGCGGTGGAGGTCGCAGTAGCTTAACAAGACGGTTTTAATTCCCCTTGGAAGAGACGTGGAAGTCACAGTAGCTTAACAAGACGGTTTTAATGCCCCTTGGAAGAGACGTGGAGGTCACAGTGGAATAAAAAGACAATATCAATGCCCCTTGGAAGAGTGGTGGAGGTCGCAGTAGCTTAACAAGACGGTTTAAATGCCCCTTGGAAGAGTGGTGGAGTTCGCAGTAGCTTAACAAGACGGTTTAAATGCCCCTTGGAAGAGTGGTGGAGGTCGCAGTAGCATAACAAGACGGTTTTTATTCCCCTTGGAAGAGCGGTGGAGATCGCAGTAGTTTAACAAGACTGTTTTAATGCCTCTTGGAAGAGACTTGGAGGTCACAGTGGCTTAACAATACGGTTTAAATGCCCCTTGGAAGAGTGGTGTAGGTCGCAGTAGCTTAACAAGACGATTTTAATGCCCCTTGGAAGAGTGGTGGAGGTCACAGTAGCTTAACAAGATGGTTCAAATGCCCCTTGGAAGAAACGTGGAGGTCACAGTGGAATTAAAAGACAATATCAATGCCCCTTGGAAAAGTGGTGGAGGTCGCAGTAGCTTAACAAGACGGTTTAAATGCCCCTTGGAAGAGTGGTGGAGGTCGCAGTAGCTTAACAAGACGGTTTTAATTCCACTTGGACGAGACGTGGAGGTAACAGTAGATTATCAAGACAATATCAATGCCCCTTGGAAGAGTCGTGGAGGTCGCAGTAGCTTAACAAGATGATTTTATTGCCCCTTGGAAGAGTGGTGGAGGTCACAGTAGCTTAACAAGACGGTTTAAATGCCCCTTGGAAAAGTGTTGGAGCTCGCAGTAGCTTAACAAGATGGTTTTAATGCCCCTTGGAAGAGACGTGGAGGTAACAGTAGATTATCAAGACACTTTAAATGCCCCTTGGAAGAGACGTGGAGGTCACAGTGGAAAAAAAAGACAATATCAATGCCCCTGGGAAGAGTGGTGGAGGTCGCAGTTGCTTAACAAGACGGTTTTAATGCCCCTTGGAAGAGACGTGGGGGTCACAGTAGCTTAACAAGATGATTTTAATGCCCCTAGGAAGAGTGGTGGAGGTCACAGTAGCATAACAAGATGGTTTTAATGCCCCTTTGAAGAGTGGTGGAGGTCACAGTAGCTTAACAAGACAGTTTAAATGCCCCTTGGTAGAGTGGTGGAGGTCGCAGTAGCTTAACAAGACGGTTTTAATGCCCCTTGGAAGAGCGGTGGAGGTCGCAGTACGTTAACAAGACGGTTTAAATGCCCCTTGGAAGAGAGGTGGAGGTCACAGTGGAATAAAAAGACAATATCAAATCCCCTTGGAAGAGTGGTGGAGGTCGCAGTTGCTTAAGAAGACGATTTTTATGCCCCTTGGAAGAGCGGTGGAGGTCACAGTAGCTTAACAAGACGGTTTAAATGCCCCTTGGGAGAGACGTTGAGGTCACAGTGGAATAAAAAAACAATATCAATGCCCCTTGGAAGAGTGGTGGAGGTCGCAGTAGCTTAACAAGATGGTTTTAATGCCCCTTGGAAGAGCGGTGGAGGTCGCAGTAGGTTAACAAGACGGTTTTAATGCCCCCTGGATGAGACGTGGAGATCACAGTAGCTTAACAAGACGCTTTAAGTGCCCCTTGGAAGAGATGTGGAGGTCACAGTGGAAAAAAAAGACAATATCAATGCCCCGTGGAAGAGTGGTGGAGGTCACAGTAGCTTAACAAGACGGTTTTAAAGCCCCTTGGAAGAGACGTGGAGGTCACAGTAACTTAACAAGATGGTTTAAATGCCCCTTGGAAGAGTGTTGGAGGTCGCAGTAGCTTAACAAGACGGCTTTAATGCTCCTTGGAAGAGCGGTGGAGGTCGCAGTAGCTTAACAAGACGGTTTTAATGCCTCTTGGAAGAGACGTGGAGGTCACAGTGGCTTAACAAGACGGTTTCAATGCCCCTTGGAAGAGTGGTGGAGGTCTCAGTAGCTTAACAAGACGGTTTTAATGCCCATTGGAAGAGATGTGGAGGTCACAGTAGCTTAACAAGATGGTTTAAATGCCCCTTGGAAGAGACGTGGAGGTCATAGTGGAATAAAAAGACAATATCAATGCCCCTTGGAAGAGTGTTGGAGGTCGCAGTAGCTTAACAAGACGATTTTAATGCCCCTTGGAAGAGTGGTGGAGGTCACAGTAGCTTAACAAGATGGTTTAAATGCCCCTTGGAAGAGATGTGGAGATCACAGTGGAAAAAAAAGACAATATCAATGCCCCGTGGAAGAGTGGTGGAGGTCGCAGTAGCTTAACAAGATGGTTTTAAAGTACCTTGGAAGAGACGTGGAGGTCACAGTAACTTAAAAAGACGGTTTTAATGCCCCTTGGATGAGTGGTGGAGGTCACACTAGCATAACAAGATGGTTTTAATGCCCCTTGGAAGAGTGGTGGAGGTCGCATTATCTTAACAAGACAGTTTTAATGCCCCTTGGAAGAGCGGTGGAGGTCGCAGTAGCTTAACAAGACGGTTTTAATGCCCCTTGGAAGAGACGTGGAGGTCTCAGTAGATTAACAAGACACTTTAAATGCCCCTTGGAAGCGACGTGGAGGTCACAGTGGAAAAAAAAGACAATATCAATTCCCCTTGGAAGAGTAGTGGAGGTCGCAGTAGCTTAACAAGACGGTTTTAATGCCCCTTGGAAGAGACGTGGAGGTCACAGTAGCTTAACAAGTCGGTTTTAATGCCCCTTGGAAGAGTGGTGGAGGTCGCAGTAACTTAACAAGATGGTTTAAATGCCCCTTGGAAGAGTGTTGGAGGTCGCAGTAGCTTAACAAGACGGCTTTAATGCTCCTTGGAAGAGCGGTTGAGGTCGCAGTAGCTTAACAAGACGGTTTTAATGCCTCTTGGAAGAGACGTGGAGGTCACAGTAGCTTAACAAGACGGTTTTAATGCCCCTTGGAAGAGATGTGGAGGTCACAGTAGCTTAACAAGACGGTTTAAATGCCCCTTGGAAGAGACGTGGAGGTCACAGTGGAATAAAAAGACAATATCAATGCCCCTTGGAAGAGTGGTGGAGGTCGCAGTAGCTTAACAAGACGATTTTAATGCCCCTTGGAAGAGTGGTGGAGGTCACAGTAGCTTAACAAGACGGTTTAAATGCCCCTTGGAAGAGATGTGGAGGTCACAGTGGAAAAAAAAGACAATATCAATGCCCCGTGGAAGAGTGGTGGAGGTCGCAGTAGCTTAACAAGACGGTTTTAAAGCCCCTTGGAAGAGACGTGGAGGTCACAGTAGCTTAACAAGACGGTTTTAATGCCCCTTGGAAGAAATGTGGAGGTCACAGTAGCTTAACAAGACGGTTTAAATGCCCCTTGGAAGAGACGTGGAGGTCACAGTGGAATAAAAAGACAATGTCAATGCCCCTTGGAAGAGTGGTGGAGGTCGCAGTAGCTTAACAAGACGGTTTTAATGCCCCTTGGAAGAGTGGGGAAGGTCACAGTAGCATAACAAGATGGTTTTAATGCCCCTTGGAAGAGTGGTGGAGGTCGCAGTATCTTAACAAGACAGTTTTAATGCCCCTTGGAAGAGCGGTGGAGGTCGCAGTAGCTTAACAAGACGGTTTTAATGCCCCTTGGAAGAGACGTGGAGGTCTCAGTAGCTTAACAAGACAGTTTTAATGCCCCTTGGAAGAGACGTGGAGGTCACAGTAGCTTAACAAGACGGTTTTAATGCCCCTTGGAAGAGTTGTGGAGGTCACAGTAGCTTAACAAGACGGTTTAAATGCCCCTTGGAAGAGTGGTGGAGGTCGCATTATCTTAACAAGACAGTTTTAATGCCCCTTGGAAGAGCGGTGGAGGTCGCAGTAGCTTAACAAGACGGTTTTAATGCCCCTTGGAAGAGACGTGGAGGTCTCAGTAGATTAACAAGACACTTTAAATGCCCCTTGGAAGCGACGTGGAGGTCACAGTGGAAAAAAAAGACAATATCAATGCCCCTTGGAAGAGTAGTGGAGGTCGCAGTAGCTTAACAAGACGGTTTTAATGCCCCTTGGAAGAGACGTGGAGGTCACAGTAGCTTAACAAGTCGGTTTTAATGCCCCTTGGAAGAGTGGTGGAGGTCGCAGTAACTTAACAAGATGGTTTAAATGCCCCTTGGAAGAGTGTTGGAGGTCGCAGTAGCTTAACAAGACGGCTTTAATGCTCCTTGGAACAGCGGTTGAGGTCGCAGTAGCTTAACAAGACGGTTTTAATGCCTCTTGGAAGAGACGTGGAGGTCACAGTAGCTTAAAAAGACGGTTTAAATGCCCCTTGGAAGAGATGTGGAGGTCACAGTAGCTTAACAAGACTGTTTAAATGCCCCTTGGAAGAGACGTGGAGGTCACAGTGGAATAAAAAGACAATATCAATGCCCCTTGGAAGAGTGGTGGAGGTCGCAGTAGCTTAACAAGACGATTTTAATGCCCCTTGGAAGAGTGGTGGAGGTCACAGTAGCTTAACAAGACGGTTTAAATGCCCCTTGGAAGAGATGTGGAGGTCACAGTGGAAAAAAAAGACAATATCAATGCCCCGTGGAAGAGTGGTGGAGGTCGCAGTCGCTTAACAAGATGGTTTTAAAGTACCTTGGAAGAGACATGGAGGTCACAGTAACTTAAAAAGACGGTTTTAATGCCCCTTGGATGAGTGGTGGAGGTCACACTAGCATAACAAGATGGTTTTAATGCCCCTTGGAAGAGTGGTGGAGGTCGCATTATCTTAACAAGACAGTTTTAATGCCCCTTGGAAGAGCGGTGGAGGTCGCAGTAGCTTAACAAGACGGTTTTAATGCCCCTTGGAAGAGACGTGGAGGTCTCAGTAGATTAACAAGACACTTTAAATGCCCCTTGGAAGCGACGTGGAGGTCACAGTGGAAAAAAAAGACAATGTCAATGCCCCTTGGAAGAGTAGTGGAGGTCGCAGTAGCTTAACAAGACGGTTTTAATGCCCCTTGGAAGAGACGTGGAGGTCACAGTAGCTTAACAAGATTTTTGAAATGCCCCTTGGAAGAGTGGTGGAGGTCACAGTAGCTTAACAAGACGGTTTAAATGCCCCTTGGAAGAAACGTGGAGGTCACAGTGGAAAAAAAAGACAATATCAAGGCCCCTTGGAAGAGTGGTGGAGGTCGCAGTAGCTTAACAAGATGGTTTAAATGCCCCTTGGAAGAGTGGTGGAGGTCGCAGTAGCTTAACAAGACGGTTTTAATGCCCCTTGGAAGAGACGTAGAGGTCACAGTGGAATTAAAAGACAATATCAATGCCCCTTGGAAAAGTGGTGGAGGTCGCAGTAGCTAAACAAGACGGCTTTAATGCCCTTTGGAAGAGCGGTGGAGGTCGCAGTAGCTTAAGAAGACGGTTTTAATGCCCATTGGGAGAGCGGTGGAGGTCGCAGTAGCTTAACAAGATGGTTTTAATGCCTCTTGGAAGAGACGTGGAGGTCATAGTAGTTAACAAGACGGTACAAATGCAACTTGGAAAATTGGTGGAGGTCGCAGTAGCTTAACATGACGGTTTTAATACCCCTTGGAAGAAACATGGAGGTCACAGTAGCTTAACAAGACGGTTTTAATGCCCCTTGGAAGAGTTGTGGAGGTCACAGTAGCTTAACAAGACGGTTTAAATGCCCCTTGGAAGAGTTGTGGAGGTCGCAGTAGCTTAACTAGACAGTTTTAATGCCCCTTGGAAGAGCGGTGGAGGTCGCAGTAGCTTAACAAGACGGTTTTAATTCCCCTTGGAAGAGACGTGGAAGTCACAGTAGCTTAACAAGATGGTTTTAATGCCCCTTGGAAGAGACGTGTAGGTCACAGTGCAATAAAAAGACAATATCAATGCCCCTTGGAAGAGTGGTGGAGGTCGCAGTAGCTTAACAAGACGGTTTAAATGCCCCTTGGAAGAGTGGTGGAGGTCGCAGTAGCTTAACAAGATGGTTTTTATTCCCCTTGGAAGAGCGGTGGAGATCGCAGTAGCTTAACAAGACTGTTTTAATGCCTCTTGGAAGATACTTGGAGGTCATAGAGGCTTAACAATACGGTTTAAATGCCCCTTGGAAGAGTGGTGGAGGTCGCAGTAGCTTAACAAGACGATTTTAATGCCCCTTGGAAGAGTGGTGGAGGTCACATAGCTTAACAAGGTGGTTCAAATGCCCCTTGGAAGAAACGTGGAGGTCACAGTGGAATTAAAAGACAATATCAATGCCCCTTGGAAGAGTGGTGGAGGTCGCAGTAGCTAAACAAGACGGCTTTAATGCCCCTTGGAAGAGCGGTGGAGGTCGCAGTAGCTTAAGAAGACGGTTTTAATGCCCCTTGGGAGAGCGGTGGAGATCGCAGTAGTTTAACAAGACGGTTTTAATGCCCCTTGGAAGAGACGTAGAGGTCACAGTGGAATTAAAAGACAATATCAATGCCCCTTGGAAAAGTGGTGGAGGTCGCAGTAGCTAAACAAGACGGCTTTAATGCCCCTTGGAAGAGCGGTGGAGGTCGCAGTAGCTTAAGAAGACGGTTTTAATGCCCCTTGGGAAAGCGTTGGAGGTCGCAGTAGCTTAACAAGATGTTTTTAATGCCTCTTGGAAGAGACGTGGAGGTCGTAGTAGTTAACAAGACGGTACAAATGCCCCTTGGAAAATTGGTGGAGGTCGCAGTAGCTTAACATGACGGTTTTAATACCCCTTGGAAGAAACATGGAGGTCACAGTAGCTTAACAAGACGGTTTTAATGCCCCTTGGAAGAGTGGGGGAGGTCACAGTAGCTTAACAAGACGGTTTTAATGCCCCTTGGAGCAGTTGTGGAGGTCGCAGTAGCTTAACTAGACAGTTTTAATGCCCCTTGGAAGAGCGGTGGAGGTCGCAGTAGCTTAACAAGACGGTTTTAATTCCGCTTCGAAGAGACGTGGAAGTCACAGTAGCTTAACAAGACGGTTTTAATGCCCCTTGGAAGAGACGTGTAGGTCACAGTGGAATAAAAAGACAATATCAATGCCCCTTGGAAGGGTGGTGGAGGTCGCAGTAGCTTAACAAGACGGTTTAAATGCCCCTTGGAAGAGTGGTGGAGGTTGCAGTAGCTTAACAAGACAGTTTTTATTCCCCTTGGAAGAGCGGTGGAGATCGCAGTAGCTTAACAAGACTGTTTTAATGCCTCTTGGAAGAGACTTGGAGGTCACAGTGGCTTAACAATATGGTTTAAATGCCCCTTGGAAGAGTGGTGGAGGTCGCAGTAGCTTAACAAGACGATTTTAATGCCCCTTGGAAGAGTGGTGGAGGTCACAGAAGCTTAACAAGATGGTTCAAATGCCCCTTGGAAGAAACGTGGAGGTCACAGTGGAATTAAAAGACAATATCAATGCCCCTTGGAAGAGTGGTGGAGGTCGCAGTAGCTAAACAAGACGGCTTTAATGCCCCTTGGAAGAGCGGTGGAGGTCGCAGTAGCTTAAGAAGACGGTTTTTATGCCCCTTGGGAGAGCGGTGGAGATCGCAGTAGCTTAACAAGACGGTTTTAATGCCCCTTGGAAGAGACGTAGAGGTCACAGTGGAATTAAAAGACAATATCAATGCCCCTTGGAAAAGTGGTGGAGGTCGCAGTAGCTAAACAAGACGGCTTTAATGCTCCTTGGAAGAGCGGTGGAGGTCGCAGTAGTTTAAGAAGACGGTTTTAATGCCCCTTGGGAGAGCGGTGGAGGTCGCAGTAGCTTAACAAGATGGTTTTAATGCCTCTTGGAAGAGACGTGGAGGTCATAGTAGTTAACAAGACGGTACAAATGCCCCTTGGAAAATTGGTGGAGGTCGCAGTAGCTTAACATGATGGTTTTAATACCCCTTGGAAGAAACATGGAGGTCACAGTAGCTTAACAAGACGGTTTTAATGCCCCTTGGAAGAGTGGGGGAGGTCACAGTAGCTTAACAAGACGGTTTTAATGCCCCTTGGAAGAGTTGTGGAGGTCGCAGTAGCTTAACTAGACAGTTTTAATGCCCCTTGGAAGAGCGGTGGAGGTCGCAGTAGCTTAACAAGACGGTTTTAATTCCCCTTGGAAGAGACGTGGAAGTCACAGTAGCTTAACAAGACGGTTTTAATGCCCCTTGGAAGAGACGTGGAGGTCACAGTGGAATAAAAAGACAATATCAATGCCCCTTGGAAGAGTGGTGGAGGTCGCAGTAGCTTAACAAGACGGTTTAAATGCCCCTTGGAAGAGTGGTGGAGTTCGCAGTAGCTTAACAAGACGGTTTAAATGCCCCTTGGAAGAGTGGTGGAGGTCGCAGTAGCATAACAAGACGGTTTTTATTCCCCTTGGAAGAGCGGTGGAGATCGCAGTAGTTTAACAAGACTGTTTTAATGCCTCTTGGAAGAGACTTGGAGGTCACAGTGGCTTAACAATACGGTTTAAATGCCCCTTGGAAGAGTGGTGTAGGTCGCAGTAGCTTAACAAGACGATTTTAATGCCCCTTGGAAGAGTGGTGGAGGTCACAGTAGCTTAACAAGATGGTTCAAATGCCCCTTGGAAGAAACGTGGAGGTCACAGTGGAATTAAAAGACAATATCAATGCCCCTTGGAAAAGTGGTGGAGGTCGCAGTAGCTTAACAAGACGGTTTAAATGCCCCTTGGAAGAGTGGTGGAGGTCGCAGTAGCTTAACAAGACGGTTTTAATTCCACTTGGACGAGACGTGGAGGTAACAGTAGATTATCAAGACAATATCAATGCCCCTTGGAAGAGTCGTGGAGGTCGCAGTAGCTTAACAAGATGATTTTATTGCCCCTTGGAAGAGTGGTGGAGGTCACAGTAGCTTAACAAGACGGTTTAAATGCCCCTTGGAAAAGTGTTGGAGGTCGCAGTAGCTTAACAAGATGGTTTTAATGCCCCTTGGAAGAGACGTGGAGGTAAGAGTAGATTATCAAGACACTTTAAATGCCCCTTGGAAGAGACGTGGAGGTCACAGTGGAAAAAAAAGACAATATCAATGCCCCTGGGAAGAGTGGTGGAGGTCGCAGTTGCTTAACAAGACGGTTTTAATGCCCCTTGGAAGAGACGTGGGGGTCACAGTAGCTTAACAAGATGATTTTAATGCCCCTAGGAAGAGTGGTGGAGGTCACAGTAGCATAACAAGATGGTTTTAATGCCCCTTTGAAGAGTGGTGGAGGTCACAGTAGCTTAACAAGACAGTTTAAATGCCCCTTGGTAGAGTGGTGGAGGTCGCAGTAGCTTAACAAGACGGTTTTAATGCCCCTTGGAAGAGCGGTGGAGGTCGCAGTACGTTAACAAGACGGTTTAAATGCCCCTTGGAAGAGAGGTGGAGGTCACAGTGGAATAAAAAGACAATATCAAATCCCCTTGGAAGAGTGGTGGAGGTCGCAGTTGCTTAACAAGACGATTTTTATGCCCCTTGGAAGAGCGGTGGAGGTCACAGTAGCTTAACAAGACGGTTTAAATGCCCCTTGGGAGAGACGTTGAGGTCACAGTGGAATAAAAAAACAATATCAATGCCCCTTGGAAGAGTGGTGGAGGTCGCAGTAGCTTAACAAGATGGTTTTAATGCCCCTTGGAAGAGCGGTGGAGGTCGCAGTAGGTTAACAAGACGGTTTTAATGCCCCCTGGATGAGACGTGGAGATCACAGTAGCTTAACAAGACGCTTTAAGTGCCCCTTGGAAGAGATGTGGAGGTCACAGTGGAAAAAAAAGACAATATCAATGCCCCGTGGAAGAGTGGTGGAGGTCACAGTAGCTTAACAAGACGGTTTTAAAGCCCCTTGGAAGAGACGTGGAGGTCACAGTAACTTAACAAGATGGTTTAAATGCCCCTTGGAAGAGTGTTGGAGGTCGCAGTAGCTTAACAAGACGGCTTTAATGCTCCTTGGAAGAGCGGTGGAGGTCGCAGTAGCTTAACAAGACGGTTTTAATGCCTCTTGGAAGAGACGTGGAGGTCACAGTGGCTTAACAAGACGGTTTCAATGCCCCTTGGAAGAGTGGTGGAGGTCTCAGTAGCTTAACAAGACGGTTTTAATGCCCCTTGGAAGAGATGTGGAGGTCACAGTAGCTTAACAAGATGGTTTAAATGCCCCTTGGAAGAGACGTGGAGGTCATAGTGGAATAAAAAGACAATATCAATGCCCCTTGGAAGAGTGTTGGAGGTCGCAGTAGCTTAACAAGACGATTTTAATGCCCCTTGGAAGAGTGGTGGAGGTCACAGTAGCTTAACAAGATGGTTTAAATGCCCCTTGGAAGAGATGTGGAGGTCACAGTGGAAAAAAAAGACAATATCAATGCCCCGTGGAAGAGTGGTGGAGGTCGCAGTAGCTTAACAAGATGGTTTTAAAGTACCTTGGAAGAGACGTGGAGGTCACAGTAACTTAAAAAGACGGTTTTAATGCCCCTTGGATGAGTGGTGGAGGTCGCATTATCTTAACAAGACAGTTTTAATGCCCCTTGGAAGAGCGGTGGAGGTCGCAGTAGCTTAACAAGACGGTTTTAATGCCCCTTGGAAGAGACGTGGAGGTCTCAGTAGATTAACAAGACACTTTAAATGCCCCTTGGAAGCGACGTGGAGGTCACAGTGGAAAAAAAAGACAATATCAATTCCCCTTGGAAGAGTAGTGGAGGTCGCAGTAGCTTAACAAGACGGTTTTAATGCCCCTTGGAAGAGACGTGGAGGTCACAGTAGCTTAACAAGTCGGTTTTAATGCCCCTTGGAAGAGTGGTGGAGGTCGCAGTAACTTAACAAGATGGTTTAAATGCCCCTTGGAAGAGTGTTGGAGGTCGCAGTAGCTTAACAAGACGGCTTTAATGCTCCTTGGAAGAGCGGTTGAGGTCGCAGTAGCTTAACAAGACGGTTTTAATGCCTCTTGGAAGAGACGTGGAGGTCACAGTAGCTTAACAAGACGGTTTTAATGCCCCTTGGAAGAGATGTGGAGGTCACAGTAGCTTAACAAGACGGTTTAAATGCCCCTTGGAAGAGACGTGGAGGTCACAGTGGAATAAAAAGACAATATCAATGCCCCTTGGAAGAGTGGTGGAGGTCGCAGTAGCTTAACAAGACGATTTTAATGCCCCTTGGAAGAGTGGTGGAGGTCACAGTAGCTTAACAAGACGGTTTAAATGCCCCTTGGAAGAGATGTGGAGGTCACAGTGGAAAAAAAAGACAATATCAATGCCCCGTGGAAGAGTGGTGGAGGTCGCAGTAGCTTAACAAGACGGTTTTAAAGCCCCTTGGAAGAGACGTGGAGGTCACAGTAGCTTAACAAGACGGTTTTAATGCCCCTTGGAAGAAATGTGGAGGTCAAAGTAGCTTAACAAGACGGTTTAAATGCCCCTGGGAAGAGACGTGGAGGTCACAGTGGAATAAAAAGACAATATCAATGCCCCTTGGAAGAGTGGTGGAGGTCGCAGTAGCTTAACAAGACGATTTTAATGCCCCTTGGAAGAGTGGTGAAGGTCACAGTAACTTAACAAGACGGTTTAAATGCCCCTTGGAAGAGATGTGGAGGTCACAGTGGAAAAAAAAGACAATATCAATGCCCCGTGGAAGAGTGGTGGAGGTCGCAGTAGCTTAACAAGACGGTTTTAAAGCCCCTTGGAAGAGACGTGGAGGTCACAGTAACTTAACAAGACGGTTTTAATGCCCCTTGGAAGAGTGGGGAAGGTCACAGTAGCATAACAAGATGGTTTTAATGCCCCTTGGAAGAGTGGTGGAGGTCGCAGTATCTTAACAAGACAGTTTTAATGCCCCTTGGAAGAGCGGTGGAGGTCGCAGTGGCTTAACAAGACGGTTTTAATGCCCCTTGGAAGAGACGTGGAGGTCTCAGTAGCTTAACAAGACAGTTTTAATGCCCCTTGGAAGAGACGTGGAGGTCACAGTAGCTTAACAAGACGGTTTTAATGCCCCTTGGAAGAGTTGTGGAGGTCACAGTAGCTTAACAAGACGGTTTAAATGCCCCTTGGAAGAGTGGTGGAGGTCGCATTATCTTAACAAGACAGTTTTAATGCCCCTTGGAAGAGCGGTGGAGGTCGCAGTAGCTTAACAAGACGGTTTTAATGCCCCTTGGAAGAGACGTGGAGGTCTCAGTAGATTAACAAGACACTTTAAATGCCCCTTGGAAGCGACGTGGAGGTCACAGTGGAAAAAAAAGACAATATCAATGCCCCTTGGAAGAGTAGTGGAGGTCGCAGTAGCTTAACAAGACGGTTTTAATGCCCCTTGGAAGAGACGTGGAGGTCACAGTAGCTTAACAAGTCGGTTTTAATGCCCCTTGGAAGAGTGGTGGAGGTCGCAGTAACTTAACAAGATGGTTTAAATGCCCCTTGGAAGAGTGTTGGAGGTCGCAGTAGCTTAACAAGACGGCTTTAATGCTCCTTGGAACAGCGGTTGAGGTCGCAGTAGCTTAACAAGACGGTTTTAATGCCTCTTGGAAGAGACGTGGAGGTCACAGTAGCTTAACAAGACGGTTTAAATGCCCCTTGGAAGAGATGTGGAGGTCACAGTAGCTTAACAAGACGGTTTAAATGCCCCTTGGAAGAGACGTGGAGGTCACAGTGGAATAAAAAGACAATATCAATGCCCCTTGGAAGAGTGGTGGAGGTCGCAGTAGCTTAACAAGACGATTTTAATGCCCCTTGGAAGAGTGGTGGAGGTCACAGTAGCTTAACAAGACGGTTTAAATGCCCCTTGGAAGAGATGTGGAGGTCACAGTGGAAAAAAAAGACAATATCAATGCCCCGTGGAAGAGTGGTGGAGGTCGCAGTCGCTTAACAAGATGGTTTTAAAGTACCTTGGAAGAGACATGGAGGTCACAGTAACTTAAAAAGACGGTTTTAATGCCCCTTGGATGAGTGGTGGAGGTCACACTAGCATAACAAGATGGTTTTAATGCCCCTTGGAAGAGTGGTGGAGGTCGCATTATCTTAACAAGACAGTTTTAATGCCCCTTGGAAGAGCGGTGGAGGTCGCAGTAGCTTAACAAGACGGTTTTAATGCCCCTTGGAAGAGACGTGGAGGTCTCAGTAGATTAACAAGACACTTTAAATGCCCCTTGGAAGCGACGTGGAGGTCACAGTGGAAAAAAAAGACAATATCAATGCCCCTTGGAAGAGTAGTGGAGGTCGCAGTAGCTTAACAAGACGGTTTTAATGCCCCTTGTAAGAGACGTGGAGGTCACAGTAGCTTAAGAAGTCGGTTTTAATGGCCCTTGGAAGAGTGGTGGAGGTCGCAGTAACTTAACAAGATGGTTTAAATGCCCCTTGGAAGAGTGTTGGAGGTCGCAGTAGCTTAACAAGACGGCTTTAATGCTCCTGGGAAGAGCGGTTGAGGTCGCAGTAGCTTAACAAGACGGTTTTAATGCCTCTTGGAAGAGACGTGGAGGTCACAGTAGCTTAACAAGACGGTTTTAATGCCCCTTGGAAGAGATGTGGAGGTCACAGTAGCTTAACAAGACGGTTTAAATGCCCCTTGGAAGAGACGTGGAGGTCACAGTGGAATAAAAAGACAATATCAATGCCCCTTGGAAGAGTGGTGGAGGTCGCAGTAGCTTAACAAGACGATTTTAATGCCCCTTGGAAGAGTGGTGGAGGTCACAGTAGCTTAACAAGACGGTTTAAATGCCCCTTGGAAGAGATGTGGAGGTCACAGTGGAAAAAAAAGACAATATCAATGCCCCGTGGAAGAGTGGTGGAGGTCGCAGTAGCTTAACAAGACGGTTTTAAAGCCCCTTGGAAGAGACGTGGAGGTCACAGTAGCTTAACAAGACGGTTTTAATGCCCCTTGGAAGAAATGTGGAGGTCACAGTAGCTTAACAAGACGGTTTAAATGCCCCTTGGAAGAGACGTGGAGGTCACAGTGGAATAAAAAGACAATATCAATGCCTCTTGGAAGAGTGGTGGAGGTCGCAGTAGCTTAACAAGACGATTTTAATGCCCCTTGGAAGAGTGGTGGAGGTCACAGTAGCTTAACAAGACGGTTTAAATGCCCCTTGGAAGAGATGTGGAGGTCACAGTGGAAAAAAAAGACAATATCAATGCCCCGTGGAAGAGTGGTGGAGGTCGCAGTAGCTTAACAAGACGGTTTTAAAGCCCCTTGGAAGAGACGTGGAGGTCACAGTAACTTAACAAGACGGTTTTAATGCCCCCTGGAAGAGTGGTGGAGGTCACAGTAGCAAAACAAGATGGTTTTAATGCCCCTTGGAATAGTGGTGGATGTCGTAGTATCTTAACAAGACAGTTTTAATGCCCCTTGGAAGAGCGGTGGAGGTCGCAGTAGCTTAACAAGACGGTTTTAATGCCCCTTGGAAGAGACGTGGAGGTCTCAGTAGCTTAACAAGACACTTTAAATGCCCCTTGGAAGAGACATGGAGGTCACAGTGGAAAAAAAAGACAATATCAATGCCCCGTGGAAGAGTGGTGGAGGTCGCAGTAGCTTAACAAGACGGTTTTAAAGCCCCTTGGAAGAGACGTGGAGGTCACAGTAACTTAACAAGACGGTTTTAATGCCCCCTGGAAGAGTGGTGGAGGTCACAGTAGCAAAACAAGATGGTTTTAATGCCCCTTGGAAGAGTGGTGGATGTCGTAGTATCTTAACAAGACAGTTTTAATGCCCCTTGGAAGAGCGGTGGAGGTCGCAGTAGCTTAACAAGACGGTTTTAATGCCCCTTGGAAGAGACGTGGAGGTCTCAGTAGCTTAACAAGACACTTTAAATGCCCCTTGGAAGAGACATGGAGGTCACAGTGGAAAAAAAAGACAATATCAATGCCCCTTGGAAGAGTAGTGGAGGTCGCAGTAGCTTAACAAGACGGTTTTAATGCCCCTTGGAAGAGACGTGGAGGTCACAGTAGCTTAACAAGACGGTTTTAATGCCGCTTGGAAGAGTGGTGGAGGTCCCAGTAGCATAACAAGATGGCTTTAATGCCCCTTGGAAGAGTGGTGGAGGTCGCAGTAACTTAACAAGACGGTTTAAATGCCCCTTGGAAGAGTGTTGGAGGTCGCAGTAGCTTAACAAGACGGTTTTAATGCCTCTTGGAAGAGACGTGGAGGTCACAGTGGCTTAACAAGACAGTTTCAATGCCCCTTGGAAGAGTGGTGGAGGTCACAGTAGCTTAACAAGACTGTTTAAATGCCCCTTGGAAGAGACGTGGAGGTCACAGTGGAATAAAAAGACAATATCAATGCCCCTTGAAAGAGTGTTGGAGGTCGCAGTAGCTTAACAAGACGATATTAATGCCCCTTGGAAGAGTGTTGGAGGTCACAGTAGCTTAACAAGACGGTTTAAATGCCCCTTGGAAGAGACGTGGAGGTCCCAGTGGAATAAAAAAACAATATCAATGCACCTTGGAAGAGTGGTGGAGGTCGCAGTACCTTAACAAGACGGTTTTAATGCCCCTTGGAAGAGACGTGGAGGTCACAGCAGCTTAACAAGACGGTTTTAATGCCCCTTGGAAGAGACGTGGAGGTCACAGTGGAATAAAAAGACAATATCAATGCCCCTTGGAAGAGTAGTGGAGGTCGCAGTAGCTTAACAAGATGATTTTAATGCCCCTTGGAAGAGTGGTGGAGGTCACAGTAGCTTAACAAGACGGTTTTAATGCCCCTTGGAAGAGTGGTGGAGGTCACAGTAGCCTAACAAGATAGTTTTAATGCCCCTTGGAAGAGGGGTGGAGGTCGCAGTATCTTAACAAGACAGTTTTAATGCCCCTTGGAAGAGCGGTGGAGGTCGCAGTAGCTTAACAGGATGGTTTAAATGCCCCTTGGAAGAGATGTGGAGGTCACAGTGGAATTAAAGGATAATATCAATGCCCCTTGGAAGTGTGGTGGAGGTCGCAGTAGCTTAACAAGACGGCTTTAATGCCCCTTGGAAGATCGGTGGAGGTCGCAGTAGCTTAACAAGACAGTTTTAATGCCACTTGGAAGAGACGTGGAGATCACAGTAGCTTAACAAGACAGTTTTAATGCCCCTTGGAAGAGACATGGAGGTCACAGTAGCTTAATAAAATGGTTTTAATGCCCCTTGGAAGAGTGGTGGAGGTCACAGTAGCTTAACAAGACAGTTTTAATGCCCCTTGGAAGAGCCGTGGAGGTCAGAGTAGTTTAACAAGACTCAGCTCCTGTTCTTCCTCCTCCTCCTCCTCTCCCTCCTTGTCCCCCAATGCACGTTGGGATGAGATGAGGCTGGGCTGTGTGTAATTGCCCATTATGGCTTCTTGATCCATCTCATCATACTCTGGCTGCAATGAATCCTCTTTAATTCTCTGCAGAGAGCGTTGCAAAAGACAGACAAGTGGGATGCTGATGCTCATGATGGCGTCATCGCCTCTCACTATCTTGGTGGACTCCTCAAAGTTTGTCAGGATGGTACATATGTCAGACATCCAGGTCCACTCTTGAGGTCTTATGTGTGGAGTCTGACCTGAATATCGACGGCCTTGTTGCAGCTGGTACTCCACAACTGCTCTCTTCTGCACACAAATCCTTTGCAACATGTGGAGGGTATAGTTCCAATGTGTGGGGACATCACACACCAGTCTGTGTGCCGGAGGCTGCAAACACTGCTGCAATACAGCAAGGGCGGCGGAAGCTGTAGCCGACTTCCGAAAATGAGCTGACAGGCGACGTACTTTAACGAGCAGATCTGGCAACTCGGGGTGCGATTTAAGAAACCGCTGAACCACGAGGTTAAGCACATGAGTCAGGCATGGTACGTGTGTGATCTCGCCTTGCCTCAGAGCCGCCACCAGGTTATGGCCATTGTCACACACGACCATGCCTGGATGTAGGTTCAGCGGTCTCAGCCACAGATCTGCCTGCTCTTTCACAGCTGCCCACAACTCACAAGCAGTGTGAGGTTTATCACCTAAGCTTATGAGTTTCAGCACAGCCTGTTGCCGCTTGGCTGAGGCAGTACTGCAGTGTTTCCAGCTTGTAACTGATGTGGTGATATCTGAGATGGAGGCTGAACATGAGGAGGAGGAGGAGAAGGATGATCATGTGCAGGAGCTGTACACTGTGGGGGCAACTCTGAAAGACATAGGGCCCGCAATCCTCGGTGTGGGGAGGATGTGTTCCGTCCCAAGGTCCGACTGGGTCCCGGCTTCCACTATGTTTACCCAGTGTGCCGTCAGGGAGATGTACCGTCCCTGGCCACAAGCACTTGTCCACGTGTCCGTTGTCAGGTGGACACTCCCAGTAACTGCGTTGTTGAGGGCACGGCAGATGTTTTGGGACACGTGCTTGTGTAGTGCGGGGAAGGCACACCGGGCAAAATAGTGTCGGCTGGGGGCAGAGTACCGAGGGACGGCCACCGCCATAAGGTTGCGTTAGGATTCAGTCTCCACCAGCCTAAAAGACATCATTTCCAACGCAAGCAGTCGTGAAATGTGCGAATTAAGGACTGTGGACTGTGGGGCGTTGGCTGCGAATTTGCACTTTCGTTCAAAGCTCTGGGATATGGAAAATTTAACGCTGCCGTGGGACATGGACGTGGACGTTGATGCTGTTTCTTGAGAAACTGCCATAACAAATGAAGACTGAGGGGAGGGGGCATCTTTGCATGCAGTATGGACAGGGAATTGCCTTGCACTCACAACTGGGGGTTCTATTACAAGCACAACAGTGGAAGAAGCAGTGGTGACACCCGCTGACACTGGTCGTGGACCCTGGGGTTTGCCCCACAAAGTCGGGTGCTTTGCTGACGTGTGCCTGGTCATGCTGGTGGTGGTCAGGCTGGTAGTTTTATCACCCCTGCCGATGCTGGCATGGCAGGTGGTACAAATGGCCTTTTTGGGGTTATCAGCAGAGTCTTTAAAAAAATTGCAGACTCTGGAAGACCTACCGGTTGTACTGGCATCGTCCCTCGTGTTGGTGTTACGGGGAACTGTTGCCCGCCTTCTGTGTGTGGCCACCACACTGCTTCTTACTGCCTGTTGGGGTACTCTGCCTCCCTCCCCCTGTGTGCTGCTGGCCTCGCTCTGCATGTCCTCCTGCCACATTGGGTCAGTTACTAGATCATCCGCCACCTCCTCCTCTTCCACTTGCGCACCACGATCCTCCTCCTCACTTCGCGGCAATTGTGTCTCGTCATCATCCACCTCTTGTGACAAATTGCCAGCGTCGACTTCCTCTGGCCATGACTGTTCAAATATTTGGGCATCGCTACATGGGATCTCCTCTACCACCACTTCAAGCGGAGCAGGCGAGGGGCACAAATCTGGAAATGGACCAGTGAACAGCTCTTCAGAGTGTCCAAGTGTGGGATCAGTTGCTGTCTGACGACACTCGGCATGGTGGGAGGAAGGAGCATCAGGGTGAGGAGGAGTATGTGGTCGGGACTCACGGCTACTAAGACTTGACCGTGTGGAAGACAGACCGGAGGTGGTGGTGCCCAGGTAAATGGAAGTATTATCTGCTATCCAATTAATAACCTGTTCACACTGATCAGTTTGCAATACTGGTGTTGTAGTGTGCTTCCCTAGTAATTCGGTCAAGAAGTGGGAGCGAGAAGATGTGGCTGTGGGTTGTGGCACATTTTCACCTTGGCCATGGCCCCGTCCTCTACACGCGCCATCACCAGAACATCCAGTTCCACGTCCCTTGCCACACGCCTTGCCCATTGTAAAGGAAGTAAAATAGCTTACACTAGCACTATCAATGGAGAAAGGGTAATAAAAAGGAGATTAGAACCGTGGAAGAGGAAAACCACAGTTCTATTTCTCTGGCCTACACCAGACTCTTTTAAACAGATATATTTGTGTCTGAACAGTCAGGGAGACACTATTACTGTTTTCCTTTTACAGAAAAAAATGCCAAAAGCAGGATAATACAGAGATTTGAAACGTGGAACTGCAAAACCACAATTCTAGTTATCTGGCCTACACCAGACTCTTTTAAACAGATATATTTGTGACTGAACAGTCAGGGAGACACTATTACTGTTTTTTTTTACGGAAAAAATGCCAAAAGCAGGATAATACAGATATTTGAACCGTGGAACTGCAAAACCACAGTTCTAGTTATCTGGCCTACACAAGACTCTTTTAAACAGATATATTTGTGTCTGAATAGTCAGGGAGACACTATTACTGTTTTTTTTACGGAAAAAATGCCAAAAGCAGGATAATACAGAGATTTGAACCGTGGAACTGCAAAACCACAGTTCTAGTTATCTGGCCTACACCAGACTCTTTTAAACAGATATGTTTGTGTCTGAACAGTCAGGGAGACGCTATTACTGTTTTTTTTACGGAAAAAATGCCAAAAGCAGGATAATACAGAGATTTGAACCGTGGAACTGCAAAACCACAGTTCTAGTTATCTGGCCTACACCAGACTCTTTTAAACAGATATATTTGTGTCTGAACAGTCAGGGAGACACTATTACTGTTTTTTTTTTTACAGAAAAAATGCCAAAAGCAGGAAAATACAGAGTTTTTTTACTGTGGAACTGCAAAACCACAGTTCTAGTTATCTGGCCTACACCAGACTCTTTTAAACAGATATACTTGTGTCTGAACACTCAGGGAGACACTATTACTGTTTTTCTTTACGGAAAAAATGCCAAAAGCAGGATAATACAGAGATTTGAACCGTGGAAATGCAAAACCACAGTTCTAGTTATCTGGCCTACACCAGACTCTTTTAAACAGATATATTTGTGTCTGAACAGTCAGGGAGACACTATTACTGTTTTTTTTACGGAAAAAATGCCAAAAGCAGGATAATACAGAGATTTGAACCGTGGAACTGCAAAACCACAGTTCTAGTTATCTGGCCTACACCAGACTCTTTTAAACAGATATATTTGTGTCTGAACAGTCAGGGAGACACTATTACTGTTTTTTTTACGGAAAAAATGCCAAAAGCAGGATAATACAGAGATTTGAACCATGGAACTGCGAAACCACAGTTCTAGTTATCTGGCCTACACCAGACTCTTTTAAACAGATATATTTGTGTCTGAACAGTCAGGGAGACACTATTACTGTTTTTTTTACGGAAAAAATGCCAAAAGCAGGATAATACAGAGATTTGAACCGTGGAAATGCAAAACCACAGTTCTAGTTATCTGGCCTACACCAGACTCTTTTAAACAGATATATTTGTGTCTGAACAGTCAGGGAGACACTATTAATGTTTTTTTTTACGGAAAAAATGCCAAAAGCAGGATAATACAGAGATTTGAACCGTGGAACTGCAAAACCACAGTTCTAGTTATCTGGCCTACACCAGACTCTTTTAAACAGATATATTTGTGTCTGAACAGTCAGGGAGACACTTTTACTGTTTTTTTTACGGAAAAAATGCCAAAAGCAGGATAATACAGAGATTTGAACTGTGGAACTGCAAAACCACAGTTCTAGTTATCTGGCCTACACCAGACTCTTTTAAACAGATATATTTGTGTCTGAACAGTCAGGGAGACACTATTACTGTTTTTTTTACGGAAAAAATGCCAAAAGCAGGATAATACAGAGATTTGAACCGTGGAACTGCGAAACCACAGTTCTAGTTATCTGGCCTACACAAGACTCTTTTAAACAGATATATTTGTGTCTGAACAGTCAGGGAGACACATTACTGTTTTTTTTACGGAAAAAATGCCAAAAGCAGGATAATACAGAGATTTGAACCATGGAACTTCAAAACCACAGTTCTAGTTATCTGGCCTACACCAGACTCTTTTAAACAGATATATTGGTGTCTGAACAGTCACAGACACACTCAATTTTTTTTTTTTGGGGGGGGGGGGAGGGGATACCAAAAGGTTAATAAGATGCGTATTTATACAGTCTGACTGAGGGGAAAAAAATACAGTGTTTAGATGAAAAAAAATAGGATTTTTCCTGGCCCCTGAGACTGGGGGATAAGTCTAGCAATGTGACCAGCAGGAGCACACAGGACTGTAATGCAGTGTTTGTTGGTATAACCACTGCGTCTCCTATACAGCCTGCCTGATATCTGGGATGGATATTAGTCCTGAGAAGGACTGTTTGTTTGATTTGGCAGGCTTTAGAGACCCTACACTAACTATTTCGGAGTATAAATCTCTCCCTACCTCAGCAGCATTGACCCTACACTGGGTGATCCGGAGCGGCTGTGTCCAAGATGGCGGCACCCGGTTTTAAATACTCGAGGTGACGCTGTGCGGCCAGCCAATCACTGTAATGCCCACAAACAACATGGCTGCGGCATTACAGTGACTGGCTCGCAATCCCTGCATGTTCATTGGCTCTGTAAAGAGCGCCAAACGTGCAGGGCGGAGACCCGAGGTCCCGCCCGAGTAACCTGGAAATGCTCGGTGCTCGCCGAACATCCCAAGTAGTGAGATGCTCGGGCGAGTACCGAGCAGTGTCGAGCATGCTCGCTCAACACTACTAAAGACATGTCAAAGTTCAGTATATTAGATCAAAGGAGAATAAGGCAAGACAGGTAAAAGTAAAAGAATTCAGAGGAAAAATCTGTAAAAAATAAGTGCCATGATTTTGTGACACTTGCAATTGTTAGTGCTTTCTTCTACATAGACATAATTTTTTTTGCAGACATTGCAATTATTTGCAGGTTGTGTTGCATCTAAGAGAAAAACAAATGTATATAAATCATCTGTTATAGTGAGCAGAGGCGTATATAGGGTGGAGCAAGCGGGGCATCTGCAGGGAGCACCATTGGGCTGCCTGATGCGGCAGTCTGAGGTGTCTCCCCGGTGGCTGCATTTTGCCACATCTGGACAGAGTGTCGGCCATTCTCTGAGCCGGCTGTCCACTGGCAGCCTGCTCAGAGAGGATGCAGCACGCCATCTCTCAGTGATTAATTGTACCTGTGTCTTTCAGACAATTCAGTACAATTGAAGCCATGGCCACAGGGTTAGGGCGACGCCAGCAGCGTGATCAGGTCATGTGATCGTACTGCTGACGTCACTCGCCGGCACATACAACGATGGTGGTAAGTGCTCCAGTGGAGCTGAAGACACCGAATATTTATTGTAGCGTGGGAGTGGGGGTGGGGGGGAATAGGATTTGAGGACACAGCTTAAGGGGGGGGGAGGAAATAAGATTTGAGGATAAAGCTTAAGGAATGAGAAAGGGATGTGTCCGGACACAATTTAGGGACGTGGTAGCGGGAGAAATTTGAAGACACAATATGAGGAGAAATGGGCTAGATGGTGGGGTATGTATGAGGGAACAGTATGAGGGGGGAATGGGTGCAGACACAGTATGGTGAGTTGGGGGCATGGGTGTGGATATAGTATGAGGAGTGAAGGGGAATATATGTGCACAGAGAATGGGGACCGATGGATGGGATGTGTGCAGACACAGTATGGTGAGTCGGGCGATTGGTGCAGACACAGTATGAGGAGCGAGGGGAAGAATTATGCAGACATAATATGAGGAGCGAGGGTGATGGGATGGATTCGGACACAGTATGGGGAGTCGGGGGAATGTGTGAGGAGACAGTATGGTTAGCTGGGGGATGTGACAGGAGACAGTATGAGGAGGGAGGAAGAAATGTGTGAGGAAACTATTGAGGGGAATAGTATGAGGAGACAGTATGGGGGGAAGTGTGAGTGGGCACAGAATAGAGACTTGAGTAGTGTGGGGTGTGGCATGGGTGGACAGTGTAATGGCACAGCCACAAGGGAACAGTAAGCCAAGGAGGGGGAATGTGATGAGGGGGCACAGTATAAAGACGGGGCCCTACAGGGGGACCCAGTGTGAAAGGACAGTGTGAATAGGGGGCCCAGTATGGAAAGGAGGGGCAGTGTGGAGGGAATGTACCATAAGAGGGACAGTGTATGGGTCATATTTTGTGCAGGGAATACAGTAAAGGGCAATTATTTATACAGGGGCTCAGCGTAGGTCAGATATTTTTATTCAGGAGCATTATAATCACTATGCTATTTTTAAGGGCATCATGCGGGGATGTGCTGCAGAAGACTGTAGAGGATGGAAGCCTGCAGAGACAAGCTGTGGCTGTGAAATGTCATCATGGAGTCTGGACAAGATGAAGAAGAAAAGAAAGAGAATGACTCCAATCAGAGACAACATCATCTATAAAGGTACCTGGATGTAAAATTGTTTTGTGATACTGACTAATTCTCATATTTTTATTTATTTTAGGAGCATTTAAGGGGTTGTCCAAGTTTGTGATGAGTCTGCAGTCAATCTATGTTACTGCAGGCTTCTGAATTCTCCCTGTGTGTACTACAATCAGTCAGGATTCTCTGGTGCTAGTGATTTGCATACAGTACAGACCAAAAGTTTGGACACACCTTCTCATTTAAAGATTTTTCTGTATTTTCATGACTATGAAAATTATACATGCACACTGAAGGCATCAAAACTATGAATTAATACATGTGGAATTATATACTTAACAAAAAAATGTGTAACAACTGAAAATATGTCTTATATTCTAGGTTCTTCAAAGTAGCCACCTTTTGCTTTGATGACTGCTTTGCACACTCTTGGCATTCTCTTGATGAGCTTCAAACCGGAAATGGTTTTCACTTCACAGGTGTGCCCTGTCAGGTTTAATAAGTGGGATTTCTTGCCTTATAAATGGGGTTGGGACCATCAGTTGTGTTGTGCAGAAGTCTGGTGGATACACAGCTGATAGTCCTACTGAATAGACTGTTAGCTGCTTTTTTCTTGCCATAATACAAATTCTAAGTAAAGAAAAATGAGTGGCCATCATTACTTTAAGAAATGAAGGTCAGTCAGTCCGAAAAATTTGGAAAATTTTGAAAGTGTCCCCGAGTGCAGTTGGAAAAACCATCAAGCGCTACAAAGAAACTGGCTCACATGAGGACCGCCCCAGGAAAGGAAGACCAAGAGTCACCTCTGCTTCTGGGGATAAGTTTATCCGAGTCACCAGCCTCAGAAATCGCAGGTTAACAGCAGCTCAGATTAGAGACCAGGTCAATGCCACACAGAGTTCTAGCAGCAGACACATCTCTTCAACAACTGTTAAGAGGAGACTTTGTGCATCAGGCCTTCATGGTAAAATAGCTGCTAGGAAACCACTGCTAAGGACAGGCAACAAGCAGATGAGACTTGTTTGGGCCAAAGAACACAAGGAATGGACATTAGACCAGTGGAAATCTGTGCTTTGGTCTGATGAGTCCAAATTTGAGATCTTTGGTTCCAACCGCCGTGTCTTTGTGCGACGCAGAAAAGGTGAACGGATGGACTCTACATGCCTGGTTCCCACCGTGAAGCATGGAGGAGGAGGTGTGATGGTGTGGGTGTGCTTTGTTGGTGACACTGTTGGGGATTTATTCAAAATTGAAGGCATACTGAACCAGCATGGCTACCACAGCATCTTGCAGCGGCATGCTATTCCATCTGGTTTGCGTATAGTTGGACCATCATTTATTTTTCAAAAGGACAATGACCCCAAACACAGTTCCAGGCTGTGAAAGGGCTATTTGACCAAGATGGAGAGTGATGGGGTGCTACGCCAGATGACCTGGCCTCCACAGTCACCAGACCTGAACTCAATCGAGATGGTTTGGGGTGAGCTGAACCGCAGAGTGAAGGCAAAAGGGCCAACAAGTGCTAAGCATCTCTGGGAACTCCTTCAAGATTGTTGGAAGACCATTTCCAGTGACTACCTCTTGAAGCTCATCAAGAGATGAGTCCTAATCTGGCAAACCCCAATAAGTTTGCTAAATTGGCAGATGAGGAGGTGTCAGTACAGGAGGTGCACTGCTGCAGCTAGACACGTCCTCTGAAAACCAGACAGGTGCTGTTAGTGGGGGACTCCATTATTAGGGTATGTGCACATGATCGGGAGCGTTTCTATGTAGCGTCAAATCTGCCACGGCAAGATGTTACAGCATAGTGGCTGGGATTTCTAGAAATCCCATGTCCACTATGCATGTCTGTGCACCTGCGGATCACGCGCGGAAACTGACATGAAGTGCATCTTTCAGACCCGCAGCATGTAAATTTCTCTTGTGGGTCCGATAGTGGACTTTCCCCTTTATATTAACATCTATGAGGAAAGTAAAAAAAAGAAAAATCGCACCACTCAATTGCATAAAATGAGGGCGGAAAATCTGCCACGGCAAGATGTTACAGCATAGTGGCTGGGATTTCTAGAAATCCCATGTCCACTATGCATGTCTGTGCACCTGCGGATCACGCGCGGAAACTGACATGAAGTGCATCTTTCAGACCCGCAGCATGTAAATTTCTCTTGTGGGTCCGATAGTGGACTTTCCCCTTTATATTAATATCTATGAGGAAAGTAAAAAAAGAAAAATCGCACCACTCAATTGCATAAAATGAGGGCGGAAGGTGTGCAGCTACTCCGCAGTGTCCAGGCTGCAGGCTGCTACGCATCATAGTCACATACCCTTAGGGGTTCAAGTAAGTCAATCTGTCACAAAGACTTGGATCGCCGAATGATGTGTTGTCTTCTTGGCGCTCGAGTTTGGCACATCGCTGATCGGGTTGACAGATTACTGAGAGTGGCTGGTGAGGACCCAGCGGTCATGGTGCACACCGGCACCAATGACAAAGTTAGAGGTAGGTGGAAGGTCCGTAAAGATGATTTCATCTAAATAGACTGTTGGCTTAAAACAAGGACCTTGAAAATAGTCTTTTCTGAAATACTGCCTGCATCACTTGCCATGCCAAAGAGGCAGCAGAAGATTAGGGAGGTGAACAAGTCGCTTAGGAATTGGTGTAAGAAGGAAGGTTTTGGGTTTCTGGAGAACCGGGCCGACATCTCTGTTGGCTACAGGCTCTGCGCTAGGGATGGACTGCACCTGAATGGGGAGGGTTCAGCTCTGCTGGGGGAAAAATTATCTAGAAGGTTAGAGGAATATTTAAGCAAGAGACTGCGGGAGTAGGAAATTACTGTACAGCTGGGGAAGATAGTATAAATAGTGACCTTGCATAAGTAACAATATTGGGGGTGGCATGGGGGAGGGGATAGGACAGTCACTAAAGTAAGCATGAATAGAGGTACAGAGAGATACATAAAGTGCATGTACACTAATGCCAGAAGCCTCACCAATAAGATGGAGGAATTAGAAGTAATATTGTTGAAAGAAAATTATGATGTGGTGGGGATAGCGGAGACATGGCAGGTTGAGAGCAATGACTTGGCTGCTTTTTTACAGGGCAACGGTCTGTTCAGGAATGACCATACAAATAAGCAAAGAGAACGGGTTTGCTTATATGTAAAAATCATCTCTAAAACTCATCCTACGTGATAATATACATGAAGCTAATGAAAATGTGGAGTCCCTGTGGGACATTTGATACAGTTCCACACAAAAGGTTGGTATATAAAATGGGACTAGGGGAAATATGGATAACTTAATTAACAACTGGCTCAGTGATAGGAAACAAAGAGTGGTTAGTAATGTAACAGACTTGGATTGAGTCACAGTTAACAGTGTGATACCACAGGGGTCAGTATTGGGCCCTTTCTTTTTAACCCCTTAGTGACGTAGCTAATTTTGAACTAAGTGACCAAGCCAAATAATACAATTCTGACCAGTGTCACTTTAAGGGGTAATAACTCTGGACCGCTTCAACTCATCACAGTGATTATGACATTGTTTTTTTCATGACATATTGTACTTCATGTCAGTGGTAACATTTGGTCAATATGATTTGCGTATATTTTGCAAAATATCCAAAAATTGCAAAAAATTTGAAAATTGTACAATTTTCAAACTTTAAATTTGTATGCCCTTAAATCAGATAGTTATACCACACAAAATAATTAATAAATAACATTTCCCATATGTCTACTTTACACCTGCATAATTTTTTAAAGATAATTTTTTTTTGTTAGGAAATTAGAATGGGTTCAAAGTGTATCAGCAATTTCTCATTTTTCCAACAAAATAAAAAAAAAACATTTTTTTAGGGACCACATCACATTTGAAGTGACTTTGGGGGCCTATAAGATAGAAAATACCAAAAGTGACACCATTCTAAAAACTGCACCCCTCATAGTCCTCAAGACCACATTTAAAAAGTTTATTAACCCTTCAGTTGCTTCACAGGAATTATTGGAAAGTAGAAGGAAAAAATGAACATTTTACTTTTTTTCACAAAATTTTTACTTTAGTTCCAATTCTTTTACTTTCACAAGGGTAATAGGAGAAAATGAACCCCAAAATTTGTTTTACAATTTCTCCTGAGTATGCCGATACCCCATATGTGGGGGAAAACTACATTTTTGGCACACGACAGGGCTCGGAAGGGAAGGAGTACCATTTGGCTTTTTGAACACAAAAATGGCTGGAATGTAGAGCAGATGCCATGTTGCGTTTGGAAAGCCCCTGATGAGCCTAAACAGTGGAAACCCCCCATAAGTGACCCCATTTTGGAAACTAGATCCCTAAACCCTAAAGGATTTTATTCAGGGGTACAGTGAGCATATTGAACCTACAGGTACAACATAGAATTTGCTAACATTAGGTCGTCATATTGAATATGTCACAATTAGAGTTGAGCTCAAGTACTTGCTACTTGAGTTTGCCTAGGGTGCTTGGGTATGCACCGAGTATCGCAGGTGCTCGGGTGACATGCTCAAGTCTGCACCCCGCATGTGGGGATTGCACGTGTATGGCAGACAATCCCTGCATGTTTTTTGGCTGTCTAACAGCTGAAAAACATGCATGACAGAGACTCGAGTATGTCACTTGAGCACTCGTGATACTTGGTGCATACCCAAGTACCCAATGCAAACAAAGTAGCAAGCACTTGCGCTCATCACTAGTTGTCATATCGTCATCAATTTTTTTCTAACTTTTGAAAAAACCCTAAGCCTAACCCTAACCCCAATCCTAACCCTAAGCCCTAAACCCTAAGCCCAAACCTAAACCCTAAGCCCAACCCTAACTCTAAGCCCAACCCTAACCCTAAGCCCAACCCTAACCCTAAGCCCAACCCTAACACCAAACCTAACCCTAACCCTAAGGCCTAATCCTAAACCCTAACCCCAACCCTAGGCCCAACTCTAACCCTAAGCCCAACCAGAATCCTAAGCCCAACCCTAACTGCAAAGAATGAAAGAAATAAAAATTATAAAATAAAAAAATTAATCTGACTAAAAGGATGACACAGGGAGGTGGCATGCTAATTATTGGCTTTTGATCACTGTGATAGGGTCTATAACAGTGATCAAAAGGAACCAACAAGAAAATTCCCTGCTGTTGCCGTGTGCTAGCCTGCAGATGTTGGCGAGCACACTGCGCATGCACCCGCCATTTTTTTCATGAAGAGGATGTGGTGTGCCAAGGGAAGGAGCAGGAGGGATCCGGGGATGGCAGAGGCACCAGAAGAGGGTTTGGGGGACATCATTTCTCTGTATATATCTCATGTATATCATGTCAGAACAGAGAGAAATGTTTTTAATAGGGGGTCACACTATCTTTTTACGTGTTTACCGTTATTCATTGAATAACGGCAATCACATGATCGGGTACTGGAAAATCCAGCTCTGATTCTGTTCTCCAGGGTCTCAGCTACAGAAGGTGGGGTTCTGTAGGCTTATTACTGATCACCGTTTTAAAATGGCACTGAGGGAATATGGCCCATTAATGGCCGCAGTTTTAATGCGTATTGGCTGTCGTTAAGGGGTTAACATACAGCGGGTGAAATAAGTATTGAACACGTCTCCAATTATCGAAGTAAATATACTTCTAAAGGTGCTATTGACATGAAATTCTCACCAAATGTCGGTAACAACCCATCCAATCCTCAGAGACAAAGAAATCAAACAGTAGATGTCCATAAATTAAGTTATATGTAATAATGAGAAATGACACAGGGAAAAAGTATATTGAACACATGAAGATAGAAAGGTGCAAATAGTTATGAGACCAGCTGAAATCAATCAGTAATTAGAAAATCATCCTGCCACTTGAAAAATAATATCAACTGGTTCCATTGATGACCTATAAAAAGCTGTCTCATTACCAAAGTGCCACACTTGAAACATCTGATGATGGGTAAAGCCCACAGGCCCACCCCAAGGCACAAGTATGTTCAGCATCATACAGCCAGCCAGACACAGACACAGATGGGGTGGACATGTGGGCAGGTCTTTTCTTGTTGATCTGGCCTAGAGCACCAAGATAAGACCCTGCCTACATTCTTGCCCTGGAGCACGGGCAAATCATTAACTCAAAACTGCAAACACTGATTACACAAGAACCACAAGATGGATTTCTTCAGTTCAGGTATCATATTAATCAGGGTAACAGCCTCAACATGACACTGCCTGTAGTTTACTTAGCAAAATCCTGCTGACAGGTTTGCTTTAAACTGGAGTTTTGAATAAATGATTTTAGTCTGGGTTAAATGTAAAATCCAGGTCATTTAAATAATTTATATAAAAAATGTGATTTGTTATTGAAGATCTGTTTTATTCTACAGTTTTCAAAATGAGAGAAATATTGTTGCTATGAAGCCCAAAGTTGTTCAACATATTTTTTTTTTTATAAGAAGCTTTGTAGAAGTTACTCACTCCTGTAGCAGAATATCAGCCAATCAGCATGGCTCTTTAAAGAGCAGCAGCCATTGGTTAAGTTTAAAAAATGGTAATGATCAAACCATTTATAGAAATTACTTCTGTTACTACATGGAAAATGTGTTAAATTGAATGATCAACAGCAAACAAACACAAATCATATCAATGCAGAACAAAATTCCTGACTTGCCAGTCAATAGTGACCATAGTATTCAGAAGGTTGTGAAAGGGAGGAAGCTCCAACTTTAGCTCCATCGGCACCACCGTTGCATGATCTTGGTGTGTTGATGATTGCCATGGCAACTGGAGGTCATACAATGACTGGCAGATCCAAAAGGTGTGGTGGTCTGTTAGGCCTCCTGCCATTATAACTGTGATGGGTATAATACCCTACAATACATAGGTATTGCAAGATATTTGACCAGTGACCAGACTATTCAATGATTTTTAATGCCCCATAGTTGGACTAAGTAAAAAGGTAAAATAAATTTATAAAAAAAATACAGTATGAAAAAATCATGAAAAATGTTTCACCATTAAAAACGCATTTGCTATGTAAATATAAAAAAGTACACATATTTGCAATTGCCGCATCCAGAGTGAACTGAATTATAAAAAGGTCACACTATTTAAGCTGTAAAAAAAATGCAGAAAACATGGCAGACACATTTATTTTTTTAATCATACTGCTGCACAAAAAAATGGAAAAAAAATTCAATTAAAAAGTCACATGTAAAGAAAAATGATATTATTGAAAACATCATCTTGTCTTGAAAAATGCAAGCCCTGACATGACTCTGTTGGTGGAAAAATAATAAAGATATAGTTCTCAGAAACTGCGGCTGTTACAGTAAATATTATTTTTTTGTAAGAAATAATTTTATCGTGGGCAAGATGAGCAAATCATAAAAAAACAAGTGATGAACCACTGCTCGGTACTTGCTCTAGCATCTCACTGCTCGAGATGCTCAACATTCTGCAAGTATTTCCTGGTTGCTCGGGCGGGAGCTCAGGTCTCCTCCCTGCATGTTTTGCGCTCTTTGGAGAGCCAATGAACATGCAGGGATTGCCTGCCACACACTGTAATGCTGTAGCCATGTTGGTTGTGGCACTACAGTGATTGGCTGGCCGCACAGCGTCATCAGGTCTATATCAGACCTGCCGCCGCCATGTTCGTCACAGTCACTCCGGAATCAGACATAGTAGGCAGAGGTGCTGCTGAGCTAGGGAGAGATTTGCTTGTTTACAGTTAGTATAGGTATTCCACAACATATATCTATAATATCCATCTGAACTAACAGTCGTTCTGAGGATTAATCCAGTTGTATATAATAAGTGGTGAAAGCAGGAGTTAGGCAGGGGGTATGTGGCAGACTGCAGTACATATAGCAAGAGGGTCCATTGAACGTCTTGTTAGTCTAGGTATTCCACAACATACAGTACAGACCAAAAGTTTGGACACACCTTCTCATTTAAAGATTTTTCTGTATTTTCATGACTATGAAAATTGTACATTCACACTGAAGGCATCAAAACTATGAATTAACACATGTGTAATTATATACTTAACAAAAAAGTGTGAAACAACTGAAAATATGTCTTATATTCTAGGTTCTTCAAAGTAGCCACCTTTTGCTTTGATGACTGCTTTGCACACTCTTGGCATTCTCTTGATGAGCTTCAAGAGGTAGTCACTGGAAATGGTTTTCACTTCACAGGTATGCCCTGTCAAGTTTAATAAGTGTGATTTCTTGCCTAATAAATGGGGTTGGGACCATCAGTTGTGTTGTGCAGAAGTCTGGTGGATGCACAGCTGATAGTCCTATTGAATAGATTGTTAGAATTTGTATTATGGCAAGAAAAAAGCAGCTAAGTAAGGAAAAGCGAGTGGCCATCATTACTTTAAGAAATGAAGGTCAGTCAGTCCGAAAAATTGGGAAAACTCTAAAAGTGTCCCCAAGTGCAGTTGCAAAAACCATCAAGCTCTACAAAGAAACTGGCGCACATGAGGACCACTCCAGGAAAGGAAGACCAAGAGCCACCTTTGCTTCTGAGGATAAGTTTATCCGAGTCACCAGCCTAAGAAATCGCAGGTTAACAGCAGCTCATATTAGAGACCAGGTCAATGCCACACAGAGTTCTAGCAGCAGACACATCTCTTCAACAACTGTTAAGAGGAGACTTTGTGCATCAGGCCTTCATGGTAAAATAGCTGCTAGGAAACCACTGCTAAGGACAGGCAACAAGCAGAAGAGACTTGTTTGGGCCAAAGAACACAAGGAATGGACATTAGACCAGTGGAAATCTGTGCTTTGGTCTGAGGAGTCCAAATTTGAGATCTTTGGTTCCAACCAACGTGTCTTTGTGCGACGCAGAAAAGGTGAACGGATGGACTCTACATGCCTGATTCCCACCGTGAAGCATGGAGGAGGAGGTGTGATGGTGTGGGGGTGCTTTGCTGGTGACACTGTTGGGGATTTATTCAAAATTGAAGGCATACTGAACCAGCATGGCTACCACAGCATCTTGCAGCGGCATGCTATTCCATCCGGTTTGCGTTTAGCTGGACCATCATTTATTTTTCAACAGGACAATGACACCAAACACACCTGAAGACTGTGTAAGGGCTATTTGACCAAGAAGGAGAGTGATGGGGTGCTACGCCAGATGACCTGGCCTCCACAGTCACCAGACCTGAACCCAATCGAGATTGTTTGGGGTGAGCTGGACCGCAGAGTGAAGGCAAAAGGGCCAACAAGTGCTAAGCATCTCTGGGAACTCCTTCAAGATTGTTGGAAGACCATTTCCGGTGACTACCTCTTGAAGCTCATCAAGAGAATGCCAAGAGTGTGCAAAGCAGTCATCAAAGGAAAAGGTGGCTACTTTGAAGAACCTAGAATATAAGACATATTTTCAGTTGTTTCACACTTTTTGTTAAGTATAGAATTCCACATGTGTTAATTCATAGTTTTGATGCCTTCAGTGTGAATGTACAATTTCATAGTCATGAAAATACAGAAAAATCTTTAAATGAGAAGGTGTGTCCAAACTTTTGGTCTGTACGGTGTATATATATATATATATATATATCAGAGCTAGGCAGGCGGGCAGTGTATATGGCAGACTGCAGTGTATAATACAGCACAAGAGGCTCCATTCCTGTTCTGTCTTCTGCTGCTGTTACAGATATTTCTACAAATAGCCCCAGGTATCCGGGGCCAGGGATAATTATTTTTTTTATCTTAATCCTGATTATTTGGTTAAAAAGCAATCGAGAGAACACCGTTTTTCTGCTCCATTTGCTTGTTGCCACAGCAGAATACGGCCAGATTCTTTCCATAATACAGCGATAAAAATCCAGAAATTTATATTGAATTTGGAAAATATTGGCCTCCATTTAAATTTTGTTGCAGTGTGTCAGTGAAGTTATTGACACCAGATCGCTGTGAAAAATAGTAAACTAGAGGCCAACTATTTAAAACTGTGGTTTTCTGTCACACGTATCACATATCACTGCGCTTCAAATCCAACCATTTGTTGTGAACGTGGAAAATATTGTCCTACATTTAAAATGAGCAAGGCGCGTGGCAAGGAACGTGGAAGTGGACGTGATGGTGATGATGGTGCATGCAGAGGACAAGGCCGAGGCCGTGTGCAAGCTGAAATTGTGCCACAACAAACACCCACATCTTCTCGCTCTACCTTCCTGTCCCAATTAATAGAGGATCACAGAACACCACTATTGAACACAGAGCAGTGTCAAAATGTTAGTGCCGGATAGCAGATAATGCTTCCAGTCACTTTGCCACCACCACCACCACCCTGTCTTCCACACGGTCAAGTCTCAGTAGCCGGGAGTCTGGACTGCTTATTCCCCACCCTGATCCTCCTTTGTCCCACCATGCCGAGTGCCTGGAGACAACTGATCCCACACTTGGACACTCCGAAGAGCTGTTCACGTTTCCATTTATAGATTCGGGCCTCTCTCCCAGTCCACTTGAAGTGGGACAAGAGGAGAACCCATGTAGCGATGCCCAAATATTTGAGCAGCCACGGTCACATGAAGGCGACGGTGGGAAACTTTCACAAGAGGTGGATGATGAAGAGACACAATTGCCAGAAAGTCAGGAGGAGGACCAGGTGCGGAAGTGGAAGATGAGGTGGTGGACGATGAAGTCACTGACCCAACCTGGCAAGTTGACATGCAGAGCGAGGACAGCAGCACACAGGGGGAAGAAGGTGTAGCACCACAACAGGTAAGAACAAGCAGTGTGGTGGCCACAGACAGAAGGCGGGCAACTGTCCCCTGTAACATCAACAAGACAGAAGTTGCCAGTACAACTGTTAGGTCTTCCCGAGTCTGGTTTTCTTTTAAAGACTCTGCCAATAACCCCAAAAAGGCCATTTGGACCACTTGGCAGGCCAGCATCAGCAGGGGTAGCAAAACTAGCAGCCTGATCACCACCAGCATGATCAGGCAAATGGCAGCAAAGCACCCGACTAAGTGGGCCGAACCCCAGGCTCCAAGAACAGTGTCTGCTTGTGACACCACTGCTTGTTCCGCTGTTGTGCGTGCACGCCAATCCCCTGTCCATGGCGCATGCCAAGATGCCTTCCGCCCTGCACCTGACATTGAACACTCGCAACTAGCACCATTAGCAAGCACGTCCATGTCCTTGTCCCAGCGCAGCGTTCAGTTGTCCCTACCCCAGTCCTTTGAAAGCGAGCGCAAAAACGCAGCGAATGGCCCACAGGCCACACTACTAAAATCACACATTTCGCAAATGCTTGCGCTCAAAATGTTGCCTTTTAGGCCCGTGGCAGTGGCCGTCCCTTGGTACTCATTCCCCATCCGCCACTCTTTCTCCCGGGGTGCCATCCCCGCATTACACAAGCACGTGTCCCTCAACATTAGCCGTGCCCTCAACAATGCAGTTACTGGGAAAGTCCACCTAACCACAGACACGTAGACAAGTGTCTGTGGGCAGGGATGGTACGTCTTGCTGACAGCACACTGGGAAGCCGGGACCCAGTTGGACATTGAGACAGAACATGTCCTCCTGACGCCAAGGATTGCGGGCCCTAAGTCAATCAGGGCTGCCCCCGCATTCTACAGCTCCTGAACCTCCTCCTCCTCTTCAGCATCCATCTCCGAAATGACCACATCAGTTGCAAGCTGGAAGCACTGCAGCATTGCCTTGGCCAAGCGGCAACAGGCTGTTCTGAAGCTAATATGCTTAGGAGACAAACCACACAATGCTGAACTATTGTGGACAGCTCTGAAAGAGCAGGCAGATCTGTGGCTGACAGCGCTGAACCTACAGCCTGGCATGGTCATGTGTGACAATGGCCGGAACCTGGTGACGGCTCTGAGGTGAGGCGAGCTCACACACATACCATGCCTGGCCCATGTGCTTAACCTCATGGTTCAGTGGTTTCTCAAAACCTACCCAGATCTGTCGGATCTGCTTGTCAAAGTACGCCGCCTATGTGCCCATTTTAGAAAGTCAGGTACAGCTTCCGCCGCCCTTGCCATGCTTCAGCAGCGTTTGCAGCTTCCGGCTCACCGACTGGTGTGTGATGTCCCCACGCATTGGAACTCCACATTGCAGATGTTAGGAAGGATTTGTGAGCAGAAGAGGGCAGTTGTTGACTACCTGCATCAACAAGGCTGTCGGTATTCAGGTCAGACTCCACACATAAAACCTCAGGAGTGGACATGGATGTCAGACAGAGGCAGTGGAACACTGTCAAAGTTCTGGGACAGTTTTCTCAGACCCTCCCATTGCACAGGTCCTGAGGCGCAGGGTACTCTCACAAGGAGTGCAAAGTTTCGGAAGCTGGTGAGGGAGTACCTTGCTGACGGTACCAACATCCTCCGTGATTCCTCTGTGCCTTATAATTATTGAGTATTCAAGATGGACACGAGGCATGAACTGGCTCTCTAAGCCTCAGAGGTCCTGGCCTGCCCTGCGACTAGCGTTTTGTCAGAGCGGGTGTTTAGTGCCGCCGGTGGAATTATAACCGATAGGCGCATCCGCCTGTCAACTGAAAATGCTGACAGGCTGACTCTTATAAAAATGAACAAGGGCTGGATTGGGCAAGACTTTTCAACACCACCGAATGATAGCAGTGTAACATAAACTGAAATACAGTGTCTTTTTTTGGGGAGGTCTAACTGTATTCCCATGCACCTTTGTCTTCACACCCAGACATGGGTATATGCTTCCTGATTTTGTCTATTTGCTCTTGTGCTCCTCCTTCTCCGCATCCTCATCCTCGACCACCATATTGTAGCATCAGCGTTGCTGCCTCCTGCTGGGCAGAGACGACGTTCCCCTCACTGCCTCGGTCCCGGTCCGGCGTCTTCCTGCTCCCCTGCTGCTGCTGTGGTGCACACGGCGCGCTGCTTCCCGGGGACTGTGCTTAGGGCACGCTCGGGCTTCCTCCCTCTTAAAGGGGCCGCGCGCACCATCCGAACGAGTCCCCGGCCAATGGCCTGAGGACTTCTCCTATATAAGGCACCTCCTCCAAAATGGAGGTGCTTGTGCAAGGTTGTTATTTTGTGTGCTAACACTTTCCTCTGCCCTCAGGTCCCACTGCCTGTCAGTCCTGCCTGCCAGTCTGTCTAACAGTCGAGCCCGCCAGTCTGTCTAACAGTCCTGCCTGCCAGTCTGTCTATCAGCCGTGCCCGCCAGTCTGTCTACCTGCCATGCCCGCCAACCTGCCTACCTGGAGCACCTGCCAGTTACCTGCCGTGCCTGTCTGCCTGCCTACCTGGAGCACCTGCCAGTTACCTGCCGTGCCTGCTAGCCTGCAGCACCTGTCTGGCTATCTGCCGTACCTGCCTGCTTATCTACCCGGACCACCCGCCATCCTTCCTGCCGTGCTCATCCGCTGTACCGGTCAGCTCCTGTCATCTGACCCGTGGGAGTCACCTGCTCACACACAAGGTCGGTCCCAGAGTGGCACCTGGTTCATCTGCCCGGTCCCTCCCTGGTTCACGGAGTCGACTAAGCCGCCGTGTGACCTGGGTCGGTCCGAGAAGGCACTTAGTTACGCCCCTCTGGTCCCTCCTTGCACCGAAGCATAGAGGTTCCATTACCCGGACCCGTAACACATATCACCTCCATATGTACCATATCAACATAGCTACATCTCTTGCAAGGGGTATTGGAGTTCCTCCAAATTTTTGGCAGCCGTTGCATCACTGGATAGGCAAACACTATTGGAGACCCACTTCCTAATAATGGGCACATTGTTTTTAGGAGGCTCTCTGACCTCTATGTCTCTTGCAAGGGGAATTGGAGTGCCTCCAAATTTTTGGCAGCCCTTGCAGTCACTGCATACGCAATAATAGTATAGGAGACCCATTTGTTAATAATGGGAACAACAAAGCATAGCCGAATGCTGGCCCTTTAAGAATAGTAAGGGCTGCCTGATGGCCCTATAAACATAAGCTTTGTGACTTTCAGAGTCCCTCCATTATAAATGAAACAGTATGTGTCTGATTATGTGTCACACACCACATGGCCAGATGAGGTTGTAAAATGTTAAAATGCCATTTCCTGGTGAATGCATTTGTCTCAGTTGAAAGCAATGCTAAAGTGCAAATACGCACCAAAACTCTACGTGTGAACATAGCCCAATTTTTAGGCCCTCTGCAGACCACCGGGGGGAGCCACCGGAAATATGCTCGAGATTCCCATAGACTTACATTGGGCTCGTTACTCGGACAGAGCACTCAAGCATTCCAATTTGCTCGACCCGAGCAATGAGTACCCGAGCATTTTAGTGCTCACGAGCATTTTAGTGCTCACTCATCACTAAAAAAACCCTATATAAATCTGGAATCACTGTAATTTCACTGACCCAAAAATAAAGTTGTCTAATCACTTTAACTGCATGGTGAATGATGTAAAAAAGAAAAAGTAGATAAAAACAATTCATTAATTGCTGTGTATTTGATCATTCTGTCTTCCAAAAATCAAAATTGAAAGTCTTGAAGAAATGTTATGTGCCCTAAAATGGTACCAATAAAGCCTTCAACAGCAGAAAAAAAAGTTATAGTTCTCAGTATATGGAAGTGCTAAAACAAATATTTTTTTGTAAAAAATACTTTTTAGTATGTAAACATTGCAAAACGTAAAAAAGTAAAAATCTGCTATCACCACAATCATACTGACATAAAGAATAAAGCTGTCTCATCATCGTCTTATACCGCACAGTAAATGGCGTAAAAAAAATAAATAAAATCAATTGCTAAACTACTGTAGATTTGTTTATTCTGCCTTCCAAAAATTGGAATACAACTAGGGTTCATTTTCATGTTGTATGCTGAGCATTTATGTTGGAGTTTCCCTCTAAATATCCATAAAATGTAAATCAGACAAAACCCCTTATAGAGCTATTCACTAAAATGAGGCATTGTAGTCTTCATTTGGTCTCTTTCCTGGTGGTGTCCCATCTTTTTAGGCATGCTAAAAGTGCAGTTCACCACAATTCTATGTACCTCTAAAAAGATGGCCACCACTGAACATTGAACTCAGGAAATATGAAGACTAAAGTGACTCTATCTGTCTCATTAGTAAATGGTTCTGTCAGTAGTTCTTTAAGAAATACATATTTTGGAGATCAAGACAGAAACTGTAATGTAAGTGCTCAGTGTAAAACATAGGATAAATGTGAACCGAACCTTAAAAGCGATCCAAAATATAATGCACTCCAAAATGGTAAAAATGGAAACTTAACTAAACAAACAAAAAACACTCAGGTCTGTCATCTGTCAACAGAAATATAGGGCACTCCCAAATTCAAATACTCCCCCTCCCTTATGACATCTACTGCATACCTAATCAAACTTAGCATTCACATATTTGCCATTACTGTAGTAGGGACAGCGCAACTAACAATTTACGGGGTGCGTATCTCGAGAAACTCAAGTTTAGCACAATATACAGTACAGACCAAAAGTTTGGACACTCCTTCTCATTTAAAGATTTTTCTGTATTTTCATGACTATGAAAATTGTACATTCACACTGAAGGCATCAAAACTATGAATTAACACATGTGGAATTATATACTTAACAAAAAAGTACGATACAACTGAAAATATGTCTTATATTCTAGGTTCTTCAAAGTAGCCACCTTTTGCTTTGATGACTGCTTTGCACACTCTTGGCATTCTCTTGATGAGCTTCAAGAGGTAGTCACCGGAAATGGTCTTCCAACAATCTTGAAGGAGTTCCCAGAGATGCTTAGCACTTGTTGGCCCTTTTGCCTTCACTCTGCGGTCCAGCTCACCCCAAACCATCTCGATTGGGTTCAGGTCTGGTGACTGTAGAGGCCAGGTCATCTGGCGTAGCACCCCATCACTCTCCCTCTTGGTCAAATAGTCCTTACACAGTCTGGAGGTGTTTTGGGGTCATTGTCCTGTTGAAAAATAAATGATGGTCCAAGTAAACGCAAACCGGATGGAATAGCATGTCGCTGCAAGATGCTGTGGTAGCCATGCTGGTACAGTATGCCTTCAATTTTGAATAAATCCCCAACAGTGTCACCAGCAAAGCACCCCCACACCATCACACCTCCTCCTCCATGCTTCACGGTGGGAACTAGGCATGTAGAATCCATCCGTTCACCTTTTCTGCGTCGCACAAAGACACGGTGGTTGGAACCAAAGATCTCAAATTTGGACTCATCAGACCAAAGCACAGATTTCCACTGGTCTAATGTCCATTCCTTGTGTTCTTTAGCCCAAACAAGTCTCTTCTGCTTGTTGCCTGTCCTTAGCAGTGGTTTCCTAGCAGCTATTTTACCATGAAGGCCTGCTGCACAAAGTCTCCTCTTAACAGTTGTTGTAGAGATGTGTCTTCTGCTAGAACTCTGTGTGGCATTGACCTGGTCTCTAATCTAAGCTGCTGTTAACCTGCGATTTCTGAGGCTGGTGACTCGGATAAACTTATCCTCAGACGCAGAGGTGACCCTTGGTCTTCCTTTCCTGGGACGGTCCTCATGTGAGCCAGTTTCTTTGTAGCGCTAGATGGTTTTTGCAACTGCACTTGGGGACACTTCCTAAGTTTTCCCAATTTTTTGGACTGACTGACCTTCATTTCTTAAAGTAATGATGGCCACTCGTTTTTCTTTACTTAGCTGCTTTTTTCTTGCCATAATACAAATTCTAACAGTCTATTCAGTAGGACTATCAGCTGTGTATCCACCTGACTTCTGCACAACACAACTGATGGTCCCAACCCCATTTATAAGGCAAGAAATCCCACTTATTAAACCTGACAGGGTACACCTGTGAAGTGAAAACCATTTCCGGTGACTACCTCTTGAAGCTCATCAAGAGAATGCCAAGAGTGTGCAAAACAGTCATCAAAGCAAAAGGTGGCTACTTTGAAGAACCTAGAATATAAGACATATTTTCAGTTGTTTCACACTTTTTTGTTAATTATATAATTCCACATGTGTTAATTCATAGTTTTGATGCCTTCAGTGTGAATGTACAATTTTCAAAGTCATGAAAATACAGAAAAATCTTTAAATGAGAAAGTGTGTCCAAACTTTTGGTCTGTACTGTATATTTGGGCACTAAGCTGGCATATTTGCAATTTTCACTTTGCAACCATAACTGCATGCTTTTTTTCTAGAAAGCACCCATAAATAAATTTCCTGAGAGGTGTAATTTCCAAAATGAGGTCACATAAGGGAGATCTCTGGACTTCTGTTGTCCTAGCGCCTTAGGGACTCTGCATATGGTGCCTTCAAACTTTTCCAGAAAAATTTATGCTCCAAAAATCAAATACCGTCCCCCATTTTTCCTAGCACTTCCAGGTTCCGAAATAATACTGTGTGACCACATACGGAGCATTGCAATATTCAGGAGAAATTGCATAACAAATTATGGGGTTTATTTTACCCATTATAGTAAAAATAAAAGATCTACAGCTAAAACATTTGAATGGAAAAATGTAATTAATTATTATCTCTATGATCCCATGTTATAAAATTCTGTCAAACACCTGTTGTATCAACAACCTCTAGATGAATTGACTGAGAGGTGTAATTTTTAAATGGGGTAACTTTTGATGTTTTTTTGCTGTTCTGGCACCTCAGGGGCTCTACTAATGTGACATTGCACCCGCAAAACATTCAAGCAAAATCTGTACTCTAAAATAGAGTTCTTTCCTATCTGAGCTTTGCAGTGTGCCTGAACAGTAGTTTATGACCCCATATGGTATATTATCATGCATTGGGTGTGTGGTCTATCTTTTTCTGTTGACTTTGTGAAAATGAGAAAGTTAAGAAAAAAACATTTTAGAGGAAAAAACATAGTTTTTCGGTTTTATATCCCAATATTATAATGTTCTGTGTGGCACCTATGGGTTCAAAATGCTCACTACACTAATAGATGAATTCCTCTGTACATGTTTTATCCAAAATGGGGTCAAATGTGTTTTTTTTTTCTTAGCTGTTTTGATACCTCAAAAGCTCTGCAATTGCGATAAAGCTCCCACAATTTATTCAAATCGAAAGTTAAAGAGGTTGTCCACTACTTTTACATTGATGGCCTATCCTTCATGACGAGCGCTGTGACCTTGCACTCGTATGCACCGAACCATCTCAGGTCTCATCAGAGCTATAAGTATTGGCTCAGTATGAGGCCCAAGGATTTCAGTGTGAGCAGCAGCAGGGATCAGAAGATGTGTTGAGGAACTTAGGGGTGATGGTGTGGAGCAGAGGAGCTGGAGAGGGGAGCAGTAAGGTGAGTAAAACTATTTTTTTAAATTTTTTTTTAAATCTTTTGATGGCCCTATGGTTCATAAAAATGGTGGCCACAGGTTACCATTTTGCACAATCTGTGCGAAAGCTACATGCAAAAAATCTGCAATGTGGGTTTTTGTAAAATTCTAGTTAAATTATTTTATCATTAAATGGCTGCATAACAAAAGTTAGTATAATACAACCAGTATACAACCTGCCTTGATAAATTACCTCTGTTTTTTAAATTGTGGTATATTTATATCAGTGCCAAGGGTAGTATGAGCTGTAAATACGGTCCTGAAAAAAGCAGACAGAGTACAATATGCCTTATCTTTCTCCCTTTCTTATTTTGTTTTTTTTATTAAAGATGCTTCAAGATCTCTGTATTCAACAGTAATATAAATGATCAAAGGATTACTAGTAGGACATAAAAAAGGAAAGAATATTCAATAAAGTTTAATCTATAGCTAACTTAAATATTAATTTTAAATTGAAGTCATTTCTATTAATCAGGCAGACAATTATTGCATTTTTTTTTCTATCCTTTTCCCTCCCTCCAAATTTTATTTTTTACTTTCTGATCAATGGCTCAGATATTTTGCTTGATTTTTCTGACAAGTGTTCCCAGTCTTCTCAAGAAGGAGGCCAACAAATGCACAATACAAAGAGGTCTGAGTTACAGCAGAAGAGCCATGTGGCATGGTTTTGGGAGTGTAATTAATGAATATTAATTAGTTATTTCTAATTAACATCTGAGCATTTATTCCATGTGCTTTGTTACACATCCAACAATAAATAAGTACGGTACATAAATAATAAGCTAAATAGGATGAAAGTAATTATAATGAGATGTATCATTGCATAAAAAAATTACACTCCTATTATGGATTAAAAAAATATAACATGACAATTAAGATTTATATTTGCTATTATTGCACCAATTTCTGTTGTTCACATTAAAATATTTTCCAGGTCAGGAAATGCATCAGGTTATATCATTCCCTTTTTAGCTCTATGTTTGCATGTTAAAAAGTCAAATGTTTTCTGCTTTATTTTATTTCTTTATTTTATATCAATATATCAAGTCATTCTAATTCAACTTGATGTGTTATACCTACAAAAACAAAATTAGCCATATTTCCTCACATTTTTGACAAAAATGCAGCAATAATTTGCAAGTATTATAGTAGTGGACAAAAGTTTTGAGACTGAAACAAAATTTTGCTTTGACAAAGTTTGCTTCTTCAGATTTTTTAGTCAGATGTTTAGTACAATTACAAACATTTCATAAGATTTTAAACTTTCATTGACAAATTCATCAAGTTCATGCAAAGACTCAATATTTACAGTGTTGTTAGTCCTTTCTTTTCAAGACTTTGGCCTGACATTCTAAATATCACGTTGTGGGCTTAATCCTGACTGGTGACAACACAAGCTTGCCTAATCAATGCCTGGAGTTCATAATTTCTGTGTTTTTGTCTGACCACCCACTTTTTGAAGATTTGCCATAGGTTCTCAATGGGATTGAGATTTGGGAAGTTACCTAGCCATGGACCCAAAATCGTAAAGTTTTGTTCCCAAGCCATTTAGCTATCACTCTTGCCTTGTATCATGGTGCTTCATCATGCTTGAAAAAGCATTGTTCAAATTGTTTAGATACCATTCTTTATTAATGGCTGTTTATTTAGGTACAATTGTAAGTAAGCCCATTTCCTTGGATAAAAATCAACCCCATATATCAAAGGTGTTAGGATGATTTACTGTTGGCAAATACATAGAACTCATGCTAGCGCTTACCTTTTAATCTCTGGATAATCTTTCTTCCGAATGTTCCAGACAGTCTAAAGGGGGCTTCTTAAAAAAAATAATTTTATCCCAGTGCTCTGTTGTCCAAGCCATATAAATTTTGCACACTGTCAGACTGTCATTCATGTTTTTCTTGGAGAGAGGTGGCTTCTTTGCAGCCCTTTTTGACACCCAGTTCAGCCTGCTAAAGCCTTTGCTTAGCTTTGCATGCTGGTGCTCTGCAGTGGTGTTGAACTGATCCCATAGCTGAAACCTCTTCAGGAAATGGTTCCAGCATTTGTTGATATTCTCTGAAACAAGGCCAAGAAAGCAAAAATTCTGCTGGGGTATGTAAACTTTTGAGCACAACTGTAACTGAGGTTTAAATCCAGGCATTTGTAGTGAACGTGGAAAATATTATCCTCCATTTAAAATGAGCAAGGCCCGTGGCAAGGGACGGGGAAGTTGACGTGCATGCAGAGCCCGAAGCCGTGGGCAAGTTGAAATTGTGCCACAACAAACACCCACATCTTTTCGCCCAACCTTCCTGTCCCAATTGCTAAGGGACCACAGAACACCACTATTGAACCCAGAGCACTGTCAAAAGGTTTTTGGTTGGATAGCAGATAATGCTTCCAGTCACTTTGCCACCACCACCACCACCCTGTCTTCCACACGGTCAAGTCTCAGTAGCTGTGAATCTGGACTGCATATTCCTCACCCTGATCCACCTTTCTACCACCATGCCGATTACCCGGAGACAACTGATCCCACACTTGGACACTCCGAAGAGCTGTTCACTTTTCCATTTATAAATTCGGGACTCTTGCCCGGCCAGGTTCAAGCGGGGCAAGAGGAGAATGCGTGTAGCGATGCCCAAAAATTTGAGCAGCCACGGTCACACAAAGGCAACGGTGGTAAAGTGATATTACTGTTGCTAGAGGTGGATGATGATGATGAGACACAATTTCCTGAAAGTTAGAAGGAGGACCAGGTGCAGAAGTGTAAGACGAGGTGGATGATGAAGTCACTGATCCAACCTGGCAGGGGGACATGCAGATCGAGGACAGCAGGGGGAGGGGGGCGTAGAACCACAACAGGCAGGAATAAGCAGTGTGGTGGCCACAGTCACAAGGCAGGCAACCATTACCCGTAACACCAACACGACGGAAGTTGCCAGTACAACTGTTAGGTCTTCCCGAGTCTGGTTGTCTTTTAAAGACTGTTCAGATAACCCCAAAAAGGCCATTTGTACCATCTGCCTGGCTAGCATCATAGAATCATAGAATGGTAGAGTTGGAAGGGACCTCCTGGGTCATCTGGTCCAACCCCCTGCTCAAAGCAGGATTCACTAAATCATCTCAGACAGATGTCTGTCCAGCCTCTGTTTGAAGACGTCCGTTGCAGGGGAACTCACCACCTCTCATGGCAACCTGTTCCACTCATTGATCGCCCTGTCAAAAAGTTTTTTCTAATATCTAATCTGTGTCTCCTCCCATTCAGTTTCATCCCATTGCTTCTAGTCTTTCCTTGTGCAAATGAGAATAAAGATGATCCTTCTACAATGTGACAGCCCTTGACATATTTGTAGACAGCTATTAAGTCTCCTCTCAGTCTTCTTTTTTGCAAGCTAAACATTCCCAAATCCTGCAACCGTTCCTCATAGGACATGGTTTGCAGACCGGTCACCATTCTGGTCGCTGTTCTCTGAACTTGCTCCAGTTTGTCGATGTCTTCTTTAAAATGTGGTGCCCAAAACTGGACACAGTATTCCAGATGAGGTCTGACCAAAGAGGAGTAAAGTCCGAGAATGACTTCACGTGATCTAGACTGTATGCTTCTGTTAATCCATCCCAGAATTGTATTTGCCTTTTTTGCTGCTGCATCACACTGTTGACTGATGTTCAGTCTATGATCTATTAGTATACCTAAGTCTTTTTCACATGTACTGTTGCTTAGCTCTATTCCTCCCATTTTTTATATGCTTTTTTCATTTTTAATGCCCAGATGTAGTACTTTGCATTTTTCCCTGTTAAAAACCATTCTGTTAGTTGCTGCCCACTGCTCCAGTTTATTTAGGTCTTCTTGAATCCTCTCTCTCTCTTCTCTAGTGTTAGCTATCCCTCCTAGCTTTGTGTCATCAGCAAATTTAATCAGTTTACCCTCAATTCCTTCATCTAAATCATTGATAAAGATGTTGAACAATACAGGTGGCAGGACAGAGCCCTGTGGTACCCCACTTGAGACATTCATCCAGCTGTATGTGAAGCCATTTACGACCACCCTTTGAGTCCGATCACTAAGCCAGTTATGAATCCACCTAACAGTTGCCTTGTCCATTCCATACTTGGTCATTATTTCAATAAGGATGGTGTGAGATACTTTGTCAAATGCTTTGCTGAAGTCAAGATATACTATATCTACAGCATTTCCCTGATCCACCCAGTCAGTGATTCTGTCATAGAAGGAAATTAAGTTAGTCGCCATGACTTCTTAGTTACAAACCCATGCTGACTCTGCTTAATCACTTCATTCTTATCCAGGTACTTACATACATTTTGTTTAATAATTTGTTCAAAGATCTTTCCTGGTATAGAAGTCAGACTCACCGGCCTATAGTTCCCTGGGTCCACTTTCTTCCCCTTTTTGAAGATAGGATCAACATTTTCTCTTCTCCAGTATTCTGGGACTTCTCCTGTTCTCCAAGAATTTTCAAAGATTATGGAGAGTGGTTCTAAAATTTCTTCTACGATCTCCTTCAGTACTCTGGGGTGGAATTCATCTGGAACTGGAGACTTGAACTCATTTATGTTAGCTAAATATTCCCTCACAATCTTTCTGTTTACAGATCACCTGGATTCTTCAATTCCTTTATTTGGACAGTGAAGATCAGTTGATGTTCCATTTTCTTTCTGAGAGAAAACAGATGCAAAATAGGAATTAAAAAGTTCGGCCTTCTCAACGTCCTTTCTTACCATTTCACTATTTTCATCCTGTAAAAATCCTATAGCATCTTTGACTTTTCTTTTACTTTTGACATACCCCCAAAATCCTTTTTTATTGCTTTTGACATCTCTTGCAAGCCTTAATTCATTGTCAGCTTTAGCTAACCTGATACGTGCCCTGCAGGATCTGCAGACTGCATTATAATCTTCTTTAGATATGCCTCCCTCTTTCCATTTGATAAACATTTCTTTTTTTCTTTTTAGCATGTGTTTAAGTTCTGTGTTCATCCATCCTGGTTTCCTTAAATGCTTCCCATTCTTCCTACTTTTCGGGATTGTTAACGATTGTGCTTTGAGAATCTAATTTTTAAAAATTTCCGATCCTTCCTGGACATTTTTGTCCTTAAGGACATCCAACCATTGGATCCCTCCTATTCTCTTTCTGAGTCTCTTAAAATCTGCCTTTCTAAAATCTAACCTTGAAGTTTGAGTCTTCACATGTCTTCCTCCTCTAGTTATCCAAAATTCTATAATAGCATGATCGCTGCCTCCTAGGGTCCCAGACACTTTTACCTCCTCAACCATTTCCTCCCTGTTTATAAGGATTAGATCCAAAGTAGCAGATCCCCTTGTTTTCTCCCCTACCTTTTGGAAGATAAAGTTGTCAGCAAGAGAGGATAAGAATTTGCTGGATAGTTGAAATCTCCCATGACCACTACGTCATATTTTTTGGAGAACTTGGTCATTTGATACATAAAGAGTTCATCCATATCTTCAGCTTGCCAAGGTGGCCTGTAGTAAATGCCTACAATGGTGTCCTTTCCGTTGTTCTCTTACCCAAACAGTTTCCACAGAACTCCCAGTCTCTGCTTCAATCACTGTGCAGATATACACTTTTCTAACATACAATGCGACACCTCCTCCTCCTCGTTTATCAAGTCTGCTTCTTGCAAATAAGTTGTATCCTTTTAGCCTTGTATTCCAATCATGTGTATCGTCCCACCAAGTTTCAGTGATTCCAATGACATCATATTTCTTTTCCTGCGTTAGTAGTTCCAATTCTCCTTGTTTGTTGCCCATGATTTGTGCATTTGTATAAAAACATTTTAGTTTGTGATTGGTTTCTCTTCCTCCCATATTTTTATTATTTAAATTTTTTTTGTCTTTGTTCTTCCTTTCCACTTCCAGTAGCAGAGATCTCAATAGTATTTGTCAGCTGTATGGCTTTTTCTGGCCTTTTGCTTCCCTTCCCTCATTGTTCTAGTTTAAAGCTCTCCTGATGAGTGTAGCAAGGTGACTTCCAAATACATGTTTTCCAGTCTTTGTAAGGTGCACCCCATCTCTAGCAAGTAGTCCATCATATAGGTAATTCATTTCGTGATCCAGAAATCCAAATCCTTGTTGATGGCACCATCCACGTAGCCAGTTGTTCACCTGTAGAATCTTATTCCACCTCATTGTTCCATGGCCATCCACTGGGAGGATGGATGAGAAGACCACCTGCGCTCCCAATTCTTTCACTTTCTTGCCTAAGTCTTCAAAGTCACTGTTAAGAGGGCGGTTGCAGACAACTTTATTATAATGGAACGTAACCGACCCGGGGTCCGCGATGGAGCCTGGAGTACTGCTGCTGAACACTTTCCGGGTGGAAAGTAAAGCAACCAACTAAAACGGTAAACCCTTCCGTGTTACTCCACACAGGAATGGGTATAGCGGTTCGCTCTATCTCCGTTAGCAGCACGAGAGATTGGCGGAGAAAAACTATCTGTAGTCCTGTTACATCACAGGGCTACAGTGGCGGCGCTAGGATGCGTGTGTGACTACGCCGGCGTGCTACCGGACTGAAGGGTACAACTCCACGTGGCTGACAGGCAATAGACGTGGATAAGATGTCTGCAGGCTGCTCGGGGTGTTAGGCGACCCCTTTGGCAGAGCCAGACTGCTAGACGAAACTACCTGCCTCTATGGAACTAGCCTGCCTCTATGAAACTAGCCTGCCTGACAGAAACTACGTGGATCACAGTCATCCACACACAGCAACACTTGCTCAATGATCAGAGCGTGCCGCCATGTTTGTGGGCGGGCCTTTTAAAGACTAAGCCCTGCCTACCGACGCGCCATTGGTGACGCCACCCGTGGACCAATCAGGCGGTGCCAGGTCACCGAGTCAGGTGGGTGCCAAACCACCAATCACGATCCGCCAGGTCACGGGCATGCTCAGTGCGGCGAATCCTGGACTTAGACTCCAAACGCCCTGTCTCCCTCTGCAACCCATGCTTAACATTGCTAGGTACCAATACACAGGAGACAATCTGTATGTCTTGTGGACCAGCTAGATGTTGGAGCTGACGACAATGCTGAGCAGCATCAGCCCTGGCTGGACTGAAATGGAAGACTACAGAAGTTCCTGAACCCATTTCAAATCCAGCCACAGACTGACACCTAACATTATCCCCCCTTCTAACATCCCCCTCCACTTGATGCTCCTTTTCCACCATGAGCAGGGGGGCAACTATGTGGTCCACCGATTCACAGAACCGTGACCCCTCCAGTGTACAGGTTACCCTTTTTTAAAGCGGGGGGCAGGGCGAAAAGAAGTGACAACTGACTCTGTATGTGTGGAGTCCGTCACGGGTGACAGATTGGGAAGACCCGCCGGACTTTGGTGGAAAGATTTATCTCCCGACGGGACACGCGAGGACAAAGTCCTTAATGTCCTCACGCCACTGGGGCCACCAATAGGACCGTTGAAGGGACTTACTGGTACGTTTGACCCCCAGATGAGCTCCGATCTTAGGGGCATGAGCCCAGGAGAGCACCATATTCTGTAGATTAGGGGAAACAAACGTCCTCCCCGATGGAACCTGGTTAGAGGACACAGCAGCCACCCTCTCTACCTGAGAGTTTCTTTTGACATAGTCTGACAAGACCCGGGTCCTGGGGACAGACAAAGAATCTGTACCGGAAGCCACAATGGTAGACGGATCAGAGACTACCCTCCGGGTGACTGCGACCATACACTGAGACGCACAATTCTCACTCCAGGAAGAAATCTCCCCCGTATTCCAGTCAATGTGTGGAGTATGACAACGTAACCAGGGGAGACCCAATAACACCTCGTCTAATCCACCGGGAATAATAAGAAATGAGATGACCTCCCGGTGGCCCTGAGGAAATGACATGGTGAGGGGAATCGACTGGTGGGTGATTTGCGCGTCCAGGAGTGAACCATTAACAACATTAATGTTCATGGGTCTTGACAGCAACTCTAAAAGGTATGGCATGACTCTGGGCAAACATAGATGATAAAAAATTGCCATCAGCACCAGAGTCCACCCACGCCTTGGCAGTAACTGCAGATGTACCAAAGGACAATGACACATTATGTAATAATTTGGAGGAAGAAGTCCCAGAATTTAATACACCTCCTCCAACGTTGGTAAGACCAACTCGTTTACTCGACTGCTTGGAACCCTTATTAACGGGGGACTCCAAGAGATGAGCAGGTCGGGAACGAGAAGAGTTAGACTCAGTTCGAGATATATCCATAGCCTCAGGCTCCGGGTCGGGAGTCTCAGGTTTAGAAATGGGTCTAGAGAAAGATGGTGCCAAATGATACTGAGGTCTGGTGACCTCCAGCTCTAACTTGTGTTCCGCATGACGCAAGTCTATACTGTTAGCGAGAGATGTTAACTCCTCCAGGGAAGTTGGGATTTCTCTGGTAGATAGAGCATTTTTAACATGACCAGCCAGACCCTTCCAGAACACCGGGATAAGCGACCGCTCAGACCAATCCAGTTCAGCCGCTAGGGTTCTAAACTGGATGGCATAGTGGCTGGCGGTGGCCGAACCCTGCTTAAGGGCTTAAGGGCTGTATAATGCGTGACCTGAGGACCAAGGAATATACTTTTTAGGGTCTTAAGGAAAAGACCCGCATTTGCTACAACCGGATCATTCCGCTCCCATAGAGGAGTAGCCCATTCCAGAGCCCTGTGGGAGAGTAATGAGATGACATAGCCCACTTTGGCTCTTTCGGAGGGGAACCGTGCTTCCATCATCTCCAAGTGAATGGAGCATAAATTAATAAAACCCCTGCAAAATTTACTGTCCCCAGAAAATTTTTCCGGGAGAGCAAAACGGGATAATGGCGCACTTGCAGTGGTTGCAGTATTTACCGCAGCCGAGTTAATAATATTGGCTGCTAAAGAAGCCGCCTGGGTAGCTACTGCAGTGATATCAGCGACCGGGACAGCCTGTTCCAGAGATTTAAGTCTGGCCTCAATTCGCTGTATATACTGCAGCAATTGCTGGTTGTCGGCCATATTCAGCAAGACCCTGGCGCTCTGATACTGTTAAGAGGGCAGTTGCAGACAACTTTATTATAATGGAACGCAACCGACCCCAGGGTCCGCGATGCAGCCTGGAGGACTGCTGCCGAACACTTTCCGGGTGGAAAGTAAAGCAACCAACTAAAATGGTAAACCCTTCCGTGTTACTGCACACAGGAATGGGTATAGCAGTTCGCTCTATCTCCGTTAGCAGCACGAGAGATAGGCAGAGAAAAACTATCTGTAGTCCTGTTACATCACAGGGACTACAGTGGCGGCGCTAGGATGCGTGTGTGACTACGCAGACGGGTACACGTGCCTCCAGCCGGCGTGCTACCGGACTGAAGGGTACAACTCCACGTGGCTGACAGGCGATAGCCGTGGATAGGACGTCTGCAGGCTGCTCGGGGTGTTAGGCGACCCCTTTGGCAGAGCCAGACTTCTAGACTAAACTACCTGCCTCTATGGAACTAGCCTGCCTCTATGGAACTAGCCTGCCTGACAGAAACTACGTGTATCACAGTCATCCACACACAGCAATACTTGCTCAATGATCAGAGCGCGCCGCCATGTTTGTGGGCGGGCCTTTTAAATACTAAGCCCTGCCTACCGACGCGCCATTGGTGACGCCACCCATGGACCAATCAGGCGGTGCCAGGTCACCGAGTCAGGTGGGTGCCAAACCACCAATCACGATCCGCCAGGTCACGGGCATGCTCAGTGCGGCGAATCCTGGACTTAGACTCCAAACGCCCTGTCTCCCTCTGCAACCCATGCTTAACATTGCTAGGTACCAATACACGGGAGACTATCTGTACGTCTTGTGGACCAGCTAGGCGTTGGGGCTGATGACGATGCTAAGCAGCATCAGCCCCGGCTGGACCAAATTGGGAGACCACAGAAGGTCCTGAACCCATTTTGAATCCAGCCACAGACTGACGCCTAACAGTCACTGCAGATGGTATCCAGGTCCTTTCTTGCGGTGTCATTTGTCCCCACATGTATTAGCAGGAGTGGGTAGTGATTTGTAGGTCTGAAGAGTCTTGATATCCTGTCAGACACATCTTTAATTTTTTCTCCTGGAAGACAGCACATTTCTCTTGAGGTTATGTCTGGTCTGCAGATAGCGGCCTCTGTTCCTCTCAACAGGGAATCCCCCATGACCACCACTCTTCGTTTTTTCTTCACGACATTTTTCTTTCTCCATCCAGGAGGATTCTGAGGCCTTACAAGGTTATTCATTGTGGGCAAAGTCTTATCTTGCTGTATTTCTTCATGGTTCTCCTGCGTGAGAGCCTGATACTGGTTCCTGAGCAGTATGGGTGCTGGCTGCCTCTCGATCCTCCTGCTTCTCTTGGTCACATGCTTCCATTACTCTGTTTCGTCAGGTGCAGTTCGAATTTCTTCTCTTTCTGTATCATGAAGAGATATTTCTGCTCTGTCTAAGAACTCTTCACCTTCCTTAATGATTTTCAAGGTAGTTAACCTCTCTTCTAGATTTCTCAACTTTTCCTCCAACAGCTGTGTTCTTTGAGCTCGCGGAGACTCTTCACTTATCCCAAAATGTAGTGGGAATATGCAAATTATCTCCTCAGGACTCCTCCCCTGGTTTCCCGATGTCTTCCTTTCAGCTCCAACAGCCAAAATCCAGTGTTCTTTGAGCTCGCGGAGACTCTTCACTTATCCAAAATGCAGTGGGAATATGCAAATTATCTCCTCAGGACTCCTCCCCTGGTTTCCCAATGTCCTCCTTTCAGCTCCAACGGCAAAAATCCAGTGTTCTTTGAGCTCGCAGAGACTCTTCACATATCCAAAAATGCAGTGGGAATATGCAAATTATCTCCTCAAGACTCCTCCCCTGATTCCTCCCCTGGTTCAGCAGGGGTAGCAAAACTAGCAGCCTGACCACCACCAGCATGATCAGGCACAAGACAGGAAAGCACCTGACTAGGTGGGCCAAACGCCAGGGTCTAGAAATAATGTCTGCGGGTGACACCACTGCTTCTTCCTCTGTTGTGCGTGCACGCCAATCCCCTGTCCATGGCGCATGCAAAAATGCCTCCCGCCCTGCACCTGTCGTTGCACACTCCCAACTAGCACCATCAACAACCACATCCACGTCCTTGTCCCAGTCCAGCGTTCAGTTGTCCCTACCCCAGTCCTTGGAATGCAAGCGCAAATAAGCAGCCAACGCCCCACAGGCCACGCTACTAAATTCACACATTTCGCGAATGCTTGCCCTCGAAATGTTACCTTTTAGGCTCGTGGACATGGAAGCTTACCGCAACCTGATGGCGGCAGCCATCCCTTGGTACATGGTCCCCAGTCGCCACTATTTCTCCCAGGGTGCCATACCCACATTACACAAGCACGTGTCCCAAAACATTAGCTGTGCTCTCAACAACGCAGTTACTGGAAAGGTCCACCTAACCACAGACAAGTGGACAAGTGCTTGTGGCCAGGGACGGTACATCTCGCTGACGTCACACTGGGTTAACATAGTGAAAGCCACGACACAGTCGGACCTTGGGACGGAACACGTTCTCCCGACACCGAGGATTGCGGGCCCTAGGTCAATCAGGGTTGCCCCCACAGTCTACAGCTCCTGCACCTCCTCCTCCTCTTCAGCCTCCATCTCCGAAATGACCACATCAGTCAGAAGCTGGAAGCACTGCCTCGGCCAAGCGGCAACAGGCTGTACTGAAGCTAATATGAAGAGTTGTGGACAGCTCTGAAAGAGCAGGCAGATATGTGGCTGACACCGCTGAACCTACAGCCTGGCATGGTCGTGTGTTACAATGGCCGGAACCTGGTGGCGGCTCTGAAGCGAGGTAAGCTCACACACGTATCATGCCTGGCCCATGTGCTTAACCTCGTGGTTCAACGGTTTCTCAAAACCTACCCGGATCTGCTTATCAAAATATGCCGCGTGTGTGCCCATTTTAGAAAGTCAGCTACAGCTTCTGCTGCCCTTGCTGAGCTTCAGCAGCATTTGCAGCTTCCAGCTCACCGACTGGTGTACAATGTCTCCACGCAATGGAAGTCAACGTTGCAGATGTTGGGAAGGATTTGTGAGCAGCAGAGGGCAGTTTTTGACTACCAGCATCAACACGGCCATCGGTATTCTGGTCAGCCTCCACGCATAAGACCTCAGGAGTGGGCATGGATGTCAGACATCTGTGCCATCCTACAAAACTTTGAGGACTCAACCAAGATGGTGAGCAGCGATGACGCCATAATTATTGTCACCATCCCGCTTCTCTGTCTTCTGAAATGCTCTCTGATCACAATTAAAGAGGATGCAGCAAGGGACCACACAGGGTGATTCCATATAGCCCAGCCTCATCTCATCCCAACATGGATTGGGTGACAATGAGGAAGAGGAGGAGGAGGAGGAGGATGAACAGGAGCTAGTTACCTGCACTATAGACGGTACTACTCGCACAACTGTCATACTGTCTGTTCAGCGTGTATGGCCTGAGGAGAGGGAGGAGGAGGCAGATGAGGAGGAGGGCATGGTCAGTCATCCTCTTGGTGAGGACATGAAAGTCTTGCTTGTTAGCAGTCTGGCACACATGGCTGAGTTTATGTTACGCTGCCTTTACCGTGACCCTCACATTCTCCAAATTTTGGGTGACAGTCATTACTGATTGGGGACACTTCTATACCCACCCTACAAGGAGAACTTTCTATCTCTTATTCCCATGGCGGACAAGTCTGTTAAAATGCGGCAGTAACAGAAGGCCCTTGTTGCGGAATTATTAAAAAAAATTCCCATCTGAAACCACTGGTGGCAGAGGTCACAGTTCGTCGGACAACCAAGGAGTACAGGCGAGAGAGACACAAATCCAATCCAGCAGAGGCAGGGGAACACTGTCTGGGACAGTTTTCTCAGACCCTACCATCGCACAAGCCCTGATGCACGGGGTAGACCTTTGCCAATGGTATCAACGTCCTCCAAGATTCCTCTGTGCCTTATAATTATTGGGTATCCAAGCTGGACACGTGGCATGAACTGGCCCTCTATGCCTTGGAGGTCCTGGCCTGCCCTGCCACTAGCGTTTTGTCAAAGCTGATTTTTAGTGCCGCCGGGAGAATTATAACTGATAGGTGCATCCACCTGTCAACTGAAAATGCTGACAGGCTGAATCTTATAATAATGAACAAGGGCTGGATTGGGCTAGACTACTCAACACCACCAAATGATAGCAGCGTAACATAAACTCAAATACAGTGTCTTTTTTTGGGAGGTCTAACTCTATTATTACGCACCTCTGTCTTCACACCCAGACATGGGTATATGCTTCCTGATTTTGTCTATTTGCTCTTGTCCTCCTCTTCTCCTCATCCTCCACCACCAAATCACCACCATATCTACCATATCACCATATCTACATCTCTTGCAAGGGGCATTGGAGTGCCTCCAATTTTTTGGCAGCCCTTGCATTCACTGCATAGGCAATAACAGTATGAGAGACCCACTTCCTAATAATGGGAGCATTTTTTTCATGAGGCCCTCCTCTACGTCTCTTGCAAGGGGCATTGGAGTGCCTCTAAATTTTTGACAGCCCTTGCATTCACTGCATAGGCAATAACAGTATGGGAGACCCACTTCCTCATAATGGGAAGATTTTTATCATGAGGCCCTCCTCTACGTCTCTTGCAAGGGGCATTGGAGTGCCTCTAAATTTTTGGCAGCTGTTGCAGTAACTGCATAGGCAATAACAGTATGAGAGACCAGCTCCTTTCTAATGGGAACATTTTGTTACTGAGGCCACCTTTATTTGTCTTTATATTGGTATTGGGGTTTTTCCTAAATTTTGGCAGCCGCTGTAATCACTGCATACCCTATAACTGTATAGCAGAACCGATCCTTTCTAATGTGAACATGTCATTACTGAGGCCCACCTCTATTTTTCTTTAAATTGGTATTGGGATTTTCCTAAATTTTGGCAGCCATTGTACTCACTGCATACCCTATAGCTGTATAGCAGAACTGCTCCTTTCTAATGGGAACATGTCGTTACTGAGGCCTACCTCTATGTTTCCTTAAATTGGTATTGGGATTTGTCCCAAATTTTGGCAGCCGTTGTACTCACTGCATACCCTATAGCTGTAAAGCAGAACCACTCCTCTCTAATGGGAACACATCGTTACTGAGGCCCACCTCTATGTGTGTTTAAATTGGTATTGGGGTTTTTCCCAAATTTTGGCAGCAATTGTACTCACTGCATACCCTGCACTGCTGCACCGGAGAGGAGCTGGACGACTGGAGCTGAGCCGGGGGATGGTAAGTGAGTGAGTGAGTGTGTGAGTGTGTGATTGAGTGAGTGTGTGTGTGTGCATGCAGATATCATTGTGTGATGTCTGTTTATATGTATTTTTGTGTTTCAAATGTGTTTATGTGTGTATGTATATGTCTGTATATGTTTGTATGCGTGCGTGACTGCATGCGGCCTCCCGCTGTATCTGGGGGGCGCCGTGCAACCTCCCGCTGCGTATAGATGGCTATGTGCGGCCTCCCGCTCTGTATAGATGGCTACGTGCGGCCTCCCGCTGTGTATAGATGGCTACATGCGGCCTCCTGCTGTGTATAGATGGCGACGTGCGGCTCCCTGCTGTGTATAGATGGCGCCGTGCTGCCACTCGCTGTGCATAGATGGCTACGTGCAACCCCCTGCTGTGTATAGATGGTGCCGTGTGGCCTCCTGCTGTGTGTAGATGGCTACGTGCGGCCTCCCGCTATGTATAGATGGCTGCGTGCGGCCTCCCGCTGTGTATAGATGGCTACGTGCGCCCCCCTGCTGTGTATAGATGGTGCCGTGCGGCCACTCGCTGTGTATAGATGGCTACATATGGCCTCCCGCTGTGTATAGATGGCGCTCTGCGGCCTCCCGTTGTGTATAGATGGCTACGTGCGGCTTCCTGCTGTGTATAGATGGCTTCGTGCAGCCTCCCGCTGTGTATAGATGGCGCCGTGCGGCATCCTGCTGTGTATAGATGGCTACGTTAGGCTTCCTGCTGTGTATAGATGGCGCCGTGCGGCCTCCTGCTGTTTATAGATGACTACGTGCGGCCTCCTGCTGTGTATAAATGGCTACGTGCGGCCTCCCGCTGTGTATAGATGGCTACGTGCGGCCTCCTGCTGTGTATAGATGGCTACGTGCGGCTTCCTGCTGTGTATAGATGGCTACGTACGGCCTCCTGCTGTGTATAGATGGCTATGTCCGGCCTCCCGCTGTGTATAGATGGCTACGTGCGGTCTCCCACTGTGTGTAGATGGGACCGTGTGGCCTCCTGCTGTGTATAGATGGCTACATGTGGCTTCCCGCTGTGTATAGATGGCGCCATGTGGCCTCCCGCTGTGTATAGCTGCTACTTGCGGCCTCCTGCTGTGCATAGATGGCTACGTGCGGCCTCCCGCTGTTTATAGATGGTGCCGTGCGGCTTCCCACTGTGTGTAGATGGTGCCATGCGGCCTCCTGCTGTGTATAGCTGCTACGTGCGGCCTCCTGCTGTGTATAGATGGCTACATGCGGCCTCCCGCTGTGTATAGATGGCTACATGCGGCCTCCCGCTGTGTATAGATGGCTACGTGCGGCCTCCCACTGTGTATAGATGGCTACGTGAAGCCTCCTGCTGTGTATAGATGGCTACGTGTGGCCTCCCGCTGTGTATTGATGGCACCGTGTGGCCTACTGCTGTGTGTAGATGGCTACGTGTGGCTTCTTGCTGTGTATAAGATTGTGGCAGCTCATATTGTGTGTAGGGTCTCATACTGTATATAGGGGATGTCAGCATACTTAATTGTGCTCAATATTAAGTCATTCAACTAATGTAAAAAAATTATTAGAATTAATATATTAATATTGTGCCAAATTAATTTCACGTGAACTATCACATGATCTATCACAGGGGATCATGTGACATGTCACGTGATACATCAGGTGTGTTTGTGTGTGTGTGGGGGGCCCACGCCTTCTAAACTGTCCGGGGCCCTTGCTACTCTTAATCCATACCTGGTCGTTACTGAGGCCCACCTCTATGTGTCTTTAAATTGGTATTGGGGTTTTTCCTAAATTTTGGCAGCTATTGTACTCACTGCATACCCTATAACTGTACAGCAGAATCGCTTCTTTCTAATGGGAACATGTCGATAATGAGGTCCAGCTTTATGCGTCTTTAAATTGGTATTGGGGTATTTCCCAAATTTTGGCAGCCCTTACAGTCACTGCATGGAATTACTACTATAGGAGACCCACTCCTTTATAATGGGAACAATTATTTTTACTGAGGCCCTCCTCTATGTCTCTTCAAAAGGGTATTGAGGTGCGTCCAAATTTTTGTCAGCCCTTGCAGTCACTGCATACGCAATAATAGTACAGGAGACGCACTCGTTAATAATGGGAACTACAAAGCATAGCCGGCTGTTGGCTCTCTAACAATAGTGGGGGCCAACTGCTGGCCATTTAAGAATAGTAAGGACCGCCTGATGGTCCTATAAAAACAGGCTTTGTGACTTTCAGAGTCCCTCCTTCATAAATGAAACAGAATGTTTCTGATCATGTCTCACACACAACTTGGCCAGATAAGGTAGTAAATGTTAAAATGACATTTAATGGTGAATGCATTTTTCACCCTTGAAAGCAATGCAAAAGTGCAAAAATGCATCCAAAACTTTGTGTGAACATAGCCCAAGGTGTGGAGGAGTATTTTTGGTTTTGGTTATTTATTTTACCTTAGATACAAGTCATTATCCTGGAAAGGATGTTCCTTAACATTTTTCACAGGAAAATGCATTTTGTTTTCGTTTTTGTATGTTTTATTGTGAGTCCGTAAAAGTGGCGTAATACGCTGACAACATTGTTCACAGCAGTAACCTGTTAGTCAGAGATGCTTCCCGGGGTCTTCCCCATGCTGTTCCCAGGTCTTTTCAGCACTGTTCCCATCAATTTTGGCAATTTTTAGGCCCTCTGCAGACCTCTGGGGGGGACCGCCTGAAAAATGCTCGAGTTTCCCATAGACTTACATTGGGCCCGTTGCTCGGATCAAGCACTCGAGCATTCCAATTTTCTAGACTCATCACTAATAGCAATTGAACATATCTCTTTAATGTTCTTAATGATCCAATAAATGAGCAATCTTGCCAACAGCAATGTCTTTTCCTATAAAGCCACTTTGATGCAAAAAAAATTTAAACCCCATTGTAAATAAGGTTTATTAGCAAAATATCCCATTTCTACTATATAATAAAGCAATCAAAGAAGAATAATTTCAATAGCAACCAATATACCAAAGATGCCTCTTTAAAAACTGCTGTGGTAATCTCCTGAATAGAATTCCCATAAGAGGACAAGTTTGTAAATCAGATGTTTTCTCAGGCAAAGCTGATGCAACTAATCAAGAGACTAACCAATCATGTGTAAAAAAAAAATAAAAAAATCAAAATACCTGGCTAGGGACTTATTGAGTGTGATGTTTGATTACTTATTATAAAAATGTCAAGTGGTCGAAAAAGTCGAGAAGAAAAGAAGGAAACGGATAGAAAAAGATAGGGAAAAGCATTAAATACTCCTAGAGTATTTAGGAGTACTTTGGAAGCAAAGTTCGCAGGTTGAAAGTTAGAGGAACACTGGCTACACTTCTTGAACATAGCAGAAAGAGGCAGCTTCCAACAACTGTCAGCAGATACCTGATATGGCAGGTGATCAAAACCCTCGAGTGACTGCAAAAGACCTGCAGCAAGATTTGGTAGCAGAGGGCAGTGAAGCTCAAAAGGTAGCTATCATTAGAAAATTACATTTGTTTAGATTAGGTTTTTGGATTAAATATATATATACAGTGCCTTGTGAAGGTACAGTGCATTGTGAAAGTATTTGGTCCCCTTGAACTTTTCTACCTTTTGTCACATTTCTGGCTTCAAACATAAAGATATAAAATTCTAATTTTTTGGGGAAGAATCAACAAGAAGCGAGACACAATCGTGAAGTGGAACGAAATTTATTGGATATTTTAAACTGTCTTAAAAAATTAAAAACTGAAAAGTGGGGCGTGCAATATTATTCGGCCCCCTTGAGTTAATACTTTGTAGCGCCACCTTTTGCTGCGATTACAGCTGCAAGTCACTTGGGGTATGTCTCGATCAGTTTTGCACATCGAGAGGCTAAAATTCTTGCCCATTCTTCCTTTCAAAACAGCTCGAGCTCAGTGAGGTTGGATGGAGAGCGTTTGTTAACAGCAGTTTTCAGCTCTTTCCACAGATTCTCGATTGGATTCAGGTCTGGACTTTGACTTGGCCATTCTAACACCTGGATACGTTTATTTTTTAACCATTCCATTGTAGATTTTTCTTTATGTTTGGGATCATTGTCTTGCTGGAAGATAAATCTCCGTCCCAGTCTCACATCTTTTGCAGACTCCAACAGGTTTTCTTCCAGAATGTTCCTGCATTTTGCTCAGTCCATATTCCCATCAATTTTAACCATCTTCCCTGTCACTGCTGATGAAAAGCAGGCCCAAACCATGATGCTGCCACCACCATGTTTGACAGTGGGGATGGTGTTTTGAGCGTGATGAGCTGTGTTGCTTTTACGCCAAACATATCGTTTTGCATTGTGGCCAAAAAGTTTGATTTTGGTTTAATCTGACCAGAGCACCTTATTCCACATGTTTGGTGTGTCTCCCAGGTGGCTCGTGGCAAACTTCAAACGAGACTTTTTATGGATATCTTTGAGAAATGACTTTCTTCTTGCCACTCTTCCATAAAGGCCAGATTTGTGCAGCCTAAGACTGATTGTTGTCCTATGGACAGACTCTCCCACCTCAGCTGTAGATCACCGCAGTTCATCCATAGTGATCATAGGCCTTTTTTTCTGCATCTCTAATCAGTCTTCTCCTTGTTCGAGATGAAAGTTTAGAGGGACGGCCAGGTCTTGGTAGATTTGCAGTGGTCTGATACTCCTTCCATTTCAATATGATCGCTTGCACAGTGCTCCTTGAGATGTTTAAAACTTGGGAAATCTTTTTGTACCCATATCCGGCTTTACATTTCGCCACTACAGTATCTCGAACCTGTCTGGTGTGTTTCCCTGTCTGGTGTGTTTCTTGGTCTTCATGATGCTCCCTGCACTTGAAACAGAACCCTGAGACTATCACAGAGTAGGTGCATTTGTACGGAGACTTGATTACACACAGGTGGATTCTATTTATCATTACCAGTCATTTAGGACAACATTGGATCATTCAGAGATCCTCACTGAACTTCTGGAGTGAGTTTCCTGCACTGAAAGTAAAGGGGCCGAATAATATTGCACGCCCCGCTTTTCAGTTTTTAATTTTTTTTAAAAGTTTAAAGTATCCAATAAATTTCGTTCCACTTCATAATTGTGTCCCACTTGTTGTTGATTCTTCCCAAAAAAATAGAATTTTATATCTTTATGTTTGAAGCCAGAAATGTGGCAAAAGGTAGAAAAGTTCAAGGGGGCCAAATACTTTCACAAGGCACTGTATATATATAATACATACAGTGTTTTGGCAATTTTTTAATTCTTTTTCCATATCACAATCTGTATTAAAAGTAAAAAATATAACTTTTGCAATTTTCACACCTGCCAATGCTGCCTCTTCAGACTCTAACCTCCTATTGTTTCAGAAAATTACACATCTGCACAGCAGTGGTGTAACTGGAGTCCGATGGGCTGGAGCTGGGCCTCCACCTGCATGTTTGTCAGGTGCATGGAACCTTATATCGTTACAGATCCTATGAAGACATATGCGTTCACCCTCTCATGTAACAATTTCCCACATCCTTTAATAATGTTCTTCATCCTGGCCCCTTCCTGTAATAATTACGTTTTCTATCCTGGCCCTATCCTGTAAAAATGTCCCCCATCCTGAGCCCCTTCCAGGTATAATGTCCTCCATCCTGGGTCTTTTGCTGGTATAATGTTCCCCATCCTTGGCCCATTCCAGTAATAATGCCCCCCATCCTGGGCCCCTTCCTGGTATAATGTCTCCCTTTCCTGGTATAATGTCCTCCATCATGTGCACCTTCCTGGTATAATGTCTCCTTTTCCTGGTATAATGTCCTTCATCCTGGGCTCTTTCCTGCTATAATGTCTCCCATCTTGACCTTTTACAATAATATATGTCCCCCATCCTGGTATATTGTCCCCATCCTGAGCTACTTCAAGTCATATATGTCCCCCATCTTCATATAATGCTCCCCATCCTGGGCCCCTTCCAGTAATATATGCGCAGCAATACATTTCCTCAGATGCACATCAAGCTGAAGTAGTTGCTGGTGACAGCGGGCCCGCCTCCCGCACGGGAGGAGCCTTTGTGAACTGCGATTGTCGCACCCTCTGTGGACCGCGATTGTTACTCCCTTGGTGCATAGACACAATATTGTCAGTTCCCTATCTTTTGTATTGACTTGTCTAAGGCTATGTTCACATGTCCAGTAATGATCTGCTAAAACGGATACAGCAAAATTTCATTAGAAAAAAAAAGTTATGTTGATACAACTTTTTAGTCCGTTATTCACTAACTGTTTGCTGCTGGATCTGTTTGTTTGACATTGGAGTCAATGGGCAGCAGATCCCTTAATGCGTCATAAATTACCATATGTATCATGTGGGATTGATATCCTTTTTGGATTAGTTTTCCTTAGTGAAAACTGAATACACCATCATTGCATATAAAAAAGCCAAAGAAATGCTGTGATTTTGTTCAGTGGAGCAATCAAACAAAATTGAAACTTTTGGGGCCCATGGATCAGTGATATGTCTGGAGGAGGAAGAATGAAGCTTATGCTGTAAAGAACACCCTGTCTACAGTGAAGCATGGCAGTGACTAGGGCAATCTTACAGTGAAGCATTGAGATGGCTAGGGGATTTCAACAATGAAGCATGGCAGTGGTTCAGTTATGCTCTGAGGTTGCTTTACATCCTATAGCACTGGAAACCTGCAGTGTGTGAAGGGCAAGATGAATTTAATCAAGTTTTGTAAAATCCTAGGAGAAAACATCATGACTGCTGTGAGGAAGCTGAAGTTTGGTCGTCATTGGGAATTCTAACAGGATAGTGATATAAGTATACCTCAAAGTCCACCAAGGCTTGGTCTTGAAAAATTCTGCAGTGACCATCACAGTCACTTTACTTGAACCGGAAATACATTTTTTGATAGGATTTTAAGAAGACGATTGCAGCACACAAACCTAAGTACACTGCTCAAAAAATAAAGGGAACACTTAAACAACAGAATATAACACCAAGTGAATCAAACTTCTGTGAAATCAAACTGTCGACTTAGGAAGCAACACTGATTGACAATCAATTTCACATGCTGTTGTGCAAATGGAATAGACAATAGATGGAAATTATTGGTAATTATCAAGACACACTCAATAAAGGAATGTTTCTGCAGGTGGGGACCACAGACCACATTTCAGTACCAATGCATTCTGGCTGATATTTTGGTCACTTTTGAATGTCGGTTGTGCTTTCACACTCGTTGTAGCATGAGACAGACTCTACAACCCACAGAAGTTGCTCAGGTAGTGCAGCTCATCCAGGATGGCACATCAATGTGAGCTGTCGCAAGAAGGTTTGCTGTGTCTGTCAGCGTAGTGTCCAGAGGCTGGAGGAGCTACCAGGAGACAGGCCAGTACACCAAGAGACGTGGAGGGGGCCGTAGGAGGGCAACAACCCAGCAGCAGGACCGCTACCTCCGCCTTTGTGCAAGGAGGAACAGGAGGAGCACTGCCAGAGCCCTGCAAAATGAACTCCAGCAGGCCACAAATGTGCATGTGTCTGCACAAACGGTTAGAAACCGACTCCATGAGGGTGGTATGAGGGCCCGACGTCCACAGATGGGGGATGTGCTCACAGCCCAACACCATGCAGGACGCTTGGCATTTGCCACAGAACACCAGGATTGGCCAAGTCCCCACTTGCGCCCTGTACTCTTCACAGCTGAAAGCAGGTTCACACTGAGCACGTGACAGACGTGACAGAGTCTGGAGACCCCGTGGAGAGCGATCTGCTGTCTGCAACATCCTTCAACATGACCGGTTTGGCAGTGGGTCAGTAATGGTGTGGGGTGGCATTTCTTTGGAGGGCTGCACAGCCCTCCATATGCTCGCCAGAGGTAGCCTGAGTGCCATTAAGTACCGAGATGAGATCCTCAGACCCCTTGTGAGACCATATGCTGGTGCAGTTGGCACTGGGTTTCTCCTAATGCAGGACAATGCCAGACGTCATGTGGCTGGAGTGTGTCAGCAGTTCCTGCAAAATGAAGGCATTGAAGCTATGGACTGGCCCGCCCATTCCCCAGACCTGAATCCGATTGAGCACATCTGGGACATCATGTCTCGCTCCATCCACCAACACCACAGACTGTCCAGGAGTTGGCAGATGCTTTAGTCCAGGTCTGGGAGGGGATCCCACAGGAGACCATCCGCAACCTCATCAGGTGCATGCCCAGGCGTTGTAGGGAGGTCATACAGGCACTTGGAGGCCACACACAATACTGAGCCTCATTTTGACTTGTTTTAAGGACATTACATCAAAGTTGGATAAGCCTGTAGTGTGTTTTTCCATTTGAATTTTTTGGGTGACTCCAAATCCAGGCCTCTATTGGTTAATAAATTTGATTTCCATTGATGATTTTTGTGTGATTTTGTTGTCAGCACATTCAACTTTGTGCAGAAAAAGTATTCAATGAGAATATTTCATTCATTCAGATCTAGGATGTGTTATTTGAGTGTTCCCTTTATTTTTTTGAGCAGTGTATATTACTATATTCAGAGGCCATGGCCCATCAGGAATGGACTACAATTCCTCTGGAAGGCTGCCAGAACCTGGTGTCTGGCTATGCATTATGTTTGCAGCAGGTCATAACAGCCAAAGGGTGCTCTAGTAAGTACTAACTTGTCATGAAGGACTTGAACAATTCTGAGACTGCAATAGTCATTAGAAGTGACATTTTGTGTTGAATGTGGAGAAAACTCTGGTTATATTAGTTGTTTTGATCTATTTACATTGTTCTTGTTTGGTTTATTGCAAACAGCAGAAAGTTCATAAATCTGGCACGTAAACGTAATTTGCAATGGGGGATCAATAATTTAGATTTTAATTGTATGTACCCTATAGAATAAATATATAAGAGAGATTTGGTGCCAGCCAAGCTCACTGAAGGTTTTGGTATTGTTTGAAGATACAAATTCCAGAGATTTTCTTCATGATGTTCCACAACTCTTTCTCATTTTCTCCTAAGTGAAGATATAAATGATCGACCTTTGTTAAAATTACAAAGGAGGATTGGACTACAAAAGGCTACCAAAAATTCTGTTTCTCAGGCAGAAAATATAGGTCTATTCATTCGGTTTTCTTAGATGACATTCATTCTGTTAATCTAGCATGCAGCTTTTTGAGATCCTTGGAAAAGGGAGCTGTATAGTGATGAGCGAGCGTGCTCATTTAACCCTTTAAGCGAACATGCTCGTGTGCTCGCTGAGTATTTGCGACATGCTCGGCATCTATGTTTGAGTCACCGCAGCTTCATGTGTCATGGCTGTTAGACAGCTGTGATACATGCAGTGATTGCCTAACAAACAGGCAATCCCTGCATGTGTCGCAGCTGTCTAACAGCCGTGACACTTGCAGCCGCAGCGGCTCAAACATAGATGGGAAGCACCCGAGCGTGCTCGTTCAAAGGCTTAAACGAGCATGCTCGCTCATCACTAGTGCTGTACTTTTGCAGAGATTCTCTACAACATTGCCTATAGAAGTTGCAAAATACAGAATCTTCTCTTATCCCCTTAATGACCACCAATATGCCTTTTTATTGTGCTGAGATATAAGAGAATAGCATCTCCCGACGAATGAAAGTAGCAGTTGTACAATATAGCTGACACCCTGCTGCATCAGCCACGATCAGTGTTAGCGTCGACCATGGCGGTGTACCCCCTAGATACTGCTGTTAATAGTGACAGCAGAATTTAGATGATTAACAGAGCATAGGGGATCCCTATTCAACCATGATTGTGATTGTGCAGTCCTGGTGGCTACCATAGTTGTCATGGCAAACCAGGGCAAGTAATGGCCTTAAAGTTTTCCAGTTATGGTGGTCTGTTTAGATGTTAGCAATAGTGTTGAGCGAACATGCTCGACACTGCTCGGTACTCGCCCGAGCATCACGCTACTCGGGATGTTCGGCGAGCACCGAGCATTTCCGGGTTACTCGGGCGGGAGCTCGGGTCTCCGCCCTGCATGTTTGGCGCACTTTACAGAGCCAATGAACATGCAGGGATTGCCAGCCAGTCACTGTAATGCCGCAGCCATGTTGTTTGTGGGCATTACAGTGATTGGCTGGCCGCACAGCGTCACCTCGAGTATTTAAAACCGGGCGCCGCCATCTTGGACACAGTCACTCCGGATCAGACAGTGTAGGGACAGCGCTGCTGATTTAGGGAGAGATATATCCTGCAAAATAGTTAGTGTAGGGTCTGTAAAGGCTGCCAGATCAAACAAACAGTCCTTCTCAGGACTAATATCCATCCCAGGTATATCAGGCAGGCAGGCAGGCAGGCAGGCAGGCTGTATAGGAGACGCAGTGGTTATACCAGCAAACGCTGCATTACAGTCCTGTGTGCTGCTCCTGTTGCTGAAATTGCTGGACTTAGCTCCAGGTCCCGGGGGCCAGGAAAAATCCTTTGTTTTATCTAAATCCTCTTTTTTTTTTCCTCCTTCACAATGCACAATTACCCATCTTATTAACCTTTTGGTGCCCCCCCCCCCCAAAAAAAAAAAGTGTGCCTCTGATTTTTCAGACACAAATATATCTGTTGAAAATAGTCTGGTGTAGGCCAGAGAAATAGAAGTGTGGTTTTGCAGTTCTATGGGCCATTTGTATCTAAAAAAAACAGTTTGAGTGTGTCGCTCACTGTTCAGCCGCAAATATATATATATTTTAAAAAGCCTGGTATACACCAGTAAATTATTACTGTGGTTTTGATGTTCCACGGTAAAACATCTCTATTATCCTGTTTTTGGCATTTTTTGCTGTATAAAAATAATAATAGTGTCTCCATGATTTTTCAGACACAAATATATCTGTTGAAAATAGTCTGGTGTAGGCCAGAGAGACAGAAGTGTGCTTTTGCTGTTCCACGGTAAAAAATCTCTATTATCCTGCTTTTTGCATTTTTTGCTGTAAAAAAAAAAAATAGTGTCTCCCTGATTTTTCAGACACAAATATATCAGTTGAAAATAGTCTGGTGTAGGCCCGAGAAATACAAGTGTGGTTTTGCAGTTCCACGGTACAAACCTCTGTATTATCCACTTTTGGGCCATTTGTATCTAAAAAAAACAGTTTGAGTGTGTCGCTCACTGTTCAGCCGCAAATATATATATATCTTAAAAAGCCTGGTATACACCAGTAAATTATTACTGTGGTTTTGATGTTCCACGGTAAAACATCTCTATTATCCTGTTTTTGGCATTTTTTGCTGTATAAAAATAATAATAGTGTCTCCCTGATTTTTCAGACACAAATATATCTGTTGAAAATAGTCTGGTGTAGGCCAGAGAGACAGAAGTGTGCTTTTGCTGTTCCATGGTAAAAAATCTCTATTATCCTGCTTTTTGCATTTTTTGCTGTAAAAAAAAAAAAATAGTGTCTCCCTGATTTTTCAGACACAAATATATCTGTTGAAAATAGTCTGGTGTAGGCCAGAGAGACAGAAGTGTGCTTTTGCTGTTCCATGGTAAAAAATCTCTATTATCCTGCTTTTTGCATTTTTTGCTGTAAAAAAAAAAAAAATAGTGTCTCCCTGATTTTTCAGACACAAATATATCTGTTGAAAATAGTCTGGTGTAGGCCCGAGAAATACAAGTGTGGTTTTGCAGTTCCACGGTACAAACCTCTGTATTATCCACTTTTGGGCCATTTGTATCTAAAAAAAACAGTTTGAGTGTGTTGCTCACTGTTCAGCCGCAAATATATACAGTTATATGAAAAAGTTTGGGCACCCCTATTAATCTTAAGCTTAATGTTTTATAAAAATTGGTGTTTTTGCAACAGCTATTTCAGTTTGATATATGCAATAACTGTTGGACACAGTAATGTTTCTGCCTTGAAATGAGGTTTATTGAACTAACAGAAAATGTGCAATCTGCATTCAAACAAAATTTGACAGGTGCATAAGTATGGGCACCTCACCAGAAAAGTGACATTAATATTTAGTAGATCCTCCTTTTGCAAAAATAACAGCCTCTAGTCACTTCCTGTAGCTTTTAATGAGTTCCTGGATCCTGGATGAAGGTATTTTTGACGATTTCTCTTTACAAAACATTTCCAGTTCAGTTAAGTTTGATGGTCGCCGAGCATGGACAGCCCTCTTCAAATGATCCCACAGATGTTCAATGATATTCAGGTCTGGGGACTGGGATGGCCATTCCAGAACATTGTAATTGTTCCTCTGCATGAATGCCTGAGTAGATTTGGAGCAGTGTTTTGGATCATTGTCTTGCTGAAAGATCCATCCCCTGCGTAACTTCAACTTTATCACTGATTCTTCAACATTATTGTCAAGAATCTGCTGATACTGAGTGGAATCCATGCGTCCCTCAACTTTAACAAGATTCCCGGTGCCGGCATTGGCCACACAGCCCCAAAGCATGATGGAACCTCCACCAAATTTTACTGTGGGCAGCAAGTGTTTTTCTTGGAATGCTGTGTTTTTTTGCCGCCATGCATAACGCCTTTTTGTATGACCAAACAACTCAATCTTGGTTTCATCAGTCCACAGGACCTTCTTCCAAAAAGAAATTGGCTTCTCCAAATGTGCTTTTGCATACCTCAGCCGACTCTGTTTGTGGCGTGCTTGCAGAAATGGCTTCTTTCGCATCACTCTCCCATACAGCTTCTCCTTGTGCAAAGTGCGTTGTATAGTTGACATATGCACAGTGACACCATCTGCAGCAAGTTGATGCTGCAGCTCTCTGGAGGTGGTCTGAGGATTGTCCTTGATTGATCTCACCATTCTTCTTCTCTGCCTTTCTGATGTTTTTCTTGGCCTGCCACTTCTGGCCTTAACAAGAACTGTCCCTGTGTTCTTCCATTTCCTTACTATGTTCCTCACAGTGGAAACTGACAGGTTAAATCTCTAAGACAGCTTTTTGTATCCTTCCCCTGAACAACTATGTTGAATAATCTTTGTTTTCAGATCATTTGACAGTTGTTTTGAGGAGCCCATGATGCCACTCTTCAGAGGAGATTCAAACAGGAGAACAACTTGCAAGTGGCCACTTTAAGTAGCTTTTCTCATGATTGCATACACCTGGCTATGAAGTTCAAAGCTCAATGAGGTTACAAAACCAAAAAAAGTGCTTTAGTAAGTCAGTAAAAAGTAGGTAGGGGTATTTAAAACAAGAAAATAATAAGGGTGCCCATACTTATGCACCTGTCAAATTTTGTTTGAATGCAGATTGCACATTTTCTGTTAGTATAATAAACCTCATTTCAAGGCAGAAACATTACTGTGTCCAACAGTTATTACATATATCAAACTGAAATAGCTGTTGCAAAAACACCAATTTTAAGAAAACATTAAGCTTAAGATTAATAGGGGTGCCCAAACTTTTTCATATAACTGTATATATTTTAAAAAGCCTGGTATACACCAGTAAATTATTACTGTGGTTTTGATGTTCCACGGTAAAACATCTCTATTATCCTGTTTTTGGCATTTTTTGCTGTATAAAAATAATAATAGTGTCTCCATGATTTTTCAGACACAAATACAGTACAGACCAAAAGTTTGGACACACCTTCTCATTCAAAGATTTTTCTGTATTTTCATGACTATGAAGGCATCAAAACTATAAATTAACACTTGTGGAATTATATACTTAACAAAAAAGTGTGAAACAACTGAAAATATGTCTTATATTCTAGGTACGTTAAAGTAGCTTCCTTTTGCTTTGATGACTGCTTTGCACACTCTTGGCATTCTCTTGATGAGCTTCAAGAGGTAGTCACAGGAAATGGTCTTCCAACAATCTTGAAGGAGTTCCCAGAGATGCTTAGCACTTGTTGGCCCTTTTGCCTTCACTCTGCGGTCCAGCTCACCCCAAACCATCTCGATTGGGTTCAGGTCTGGTGACTGTGGAGGCCATGTCATCTTGCGTAGCACCCCATCACTCTCATTCTTGGTCAAATAGCCCTTACACAGCCTGGAGGTGTGTTTGGGGTCATTGTCCTGTTGAAAAATAAATGATGGTCCAACTAAACGCAAACCGGATGGAATAGCATGCCGCTGCAAGATGCTGTGGTAGCCATGCTGGTTCAGTATGCCTTCAATTTTGAATAAATCCCCAACAGTGTCACCAGCAAAGCACCCCCACACCATCACACCTCCTCCTCCATGCTTCACGGTGGCAACCAGGCATGTAGAGTACATCCGCTCACCTTTTCTGTGTCGCACAAAGACACGGTGGTTGGAACCAAAGATCTCAAATTTGACCAACAGACTCATCAGACCAAAGCTCAGATTTCCACTGGTCTAATGTCCATTCCTTGTGTTCTTTAGCCCAAACAAGTCTCTTCTGCTTGTTGCCTGTCCTTAGCAGTGGTTTCCTAGCAGCTATTTTACCATGAAGGCCTGCTGCACAAAGTCTCCTTTTAACAGTTGCTGTAGAGATGTGTCTGCTGCTAGAACTCTGTGTGGCATTGACCTGGTCTCTAATCTGAGCTGCTGTTAACCTGCGATTTCTGAGGCTGGTGACTCAGATAATCTTATCCTCAGAAGCAGAGGTGGCTCTTGGTCTTCCTTTCCTGGGGCGGTACTCATGTGAGCCAGTTTCTTTGTAGCGCTTGATGGTTTTTGCAACTGCACCTGGGGACACTTTCAAAGTTTGCCCAATTTTTCGGACTGACTGACCTTCATTTCTTAAAGTAATGATGGCCACTCATTTTTCTTTACTTAGCTGCTTTTTTTCTTGCCATAATACAAATTCTAACAGTCTATTCAGTAGGACTATCAGCTGTGTATCCACCAGACTTCTGCACAACACAACTGATGGTCCCAACCCCATTTATAAGGCAAAAAATCCCACTTATTAAACCTGACAGGGCACACCTGTGAAGTGAAAACCATTTCCGGTTTTCACTTCACAGGTGAAAAGCTCATCAAGAGAATGGCAAGAGTGTGCAAAGCAGTCATCAAAGCAAAAGGTGGCTACTTTGAAGAACCTAGAATATAAGACATATTTTCAGTTATTTCACACTTTTTTGTTAAGTATATAATTCCACATGTGTTAATTCATAGTTTTGATGCCTTCAGTGTGAATGTACAATTTTCAAAGTCATGAAAATACAGAAAAATCTTTAAATGAGAAGGTGTGTCCAAACTTTTGGTCTGTACTGTATATCTGCTGAAAATAGTCTGGTGTAGGCCAGAGAGACAGAAGTGTGCTTTTGCTGTTCCACGGTAAAAAATCTCTATTATCCTGCTTTTTGCATTTTTTGCTGTAAAAAAAAAAAAATAGTGTCTCCCTGATTTTTCAGACACAATATATCTGTTGAAAATAGTCTGGTGTAGGCCCGAGAAATACAAGTGTGGTTTTGCAGTTCCACGGTACAAACCTCTGTATTATCCACTTTTGGGCCATTTGTATCTAAAAAAAACAGTTTGAGTGTGTCGCTCACTGTTCAGCCGCAAATATATATATATTTTAAAAAGCCTGGTATACACCAGTAAATTATTACTGTGGTTTTGATGTTCCACGGTAAAACATCTCTATTATCCTGTTTTTGGCATTTTTTGCTGTATAAAAATAATAATAGTGTCTCCCTGATTTTTCAGACACAAATATATCTGTTGAAAATAGTCTGGTGTAGGCCAGAGAGACAGAAGTGTGCTTTTGCTGTTCCACGGTAAAAAATCTCTATTATCCTGTTTTTGCATTTTTTGCTGTAAAAAAAAAAAAAAAATAGTGTCTCCCTGATTTTTCAGACACAAATATATCTGTTGAAAATAGTCTGGTGTAGGTCCGAGAAATACAAGTGTGGTTTTGCAGTTCCACGGTACAAACCTCTGTATTATCCACTTTTGGGCCATTTGTATCTAAAAAAAACAGTTTGAGTGTGTCGCTCACTGCTCAGCCGCAAATATATATATATTTTAAAAAGCCTGGTATACACCAGTAAATTATAACTGTGGTTTTGCTGTTCCACGGTAAAAAATCTCTATTATTCAGGTTTTGGTAGTTTTTTCCGTAAAGAAAAACAGTAGTGTCTCCTGACTGTTGTAGCACAAAAATATATCTGTTGAAAATAGTCTTGTGTAGGCCCGACATCCCAGTGTGGTTTCGCAGTTCCACGGGTCAAATCGCTGTACTATCCAGTTTTGGGCCTTTGGTATCTAAAAAAAAAGCAGTTTCAGTGTGTCGCTCACTGTTCAGCCGCAAATATCTCTATTTAAAAAAGTGTGGTATACCCCAGTAAACAATAACTGTGGTTTTCCTCTTGGACGGTTCTAATCTACTCTTTGTTACCCTTTTTCCATTGATAGTGCCAGTGTAAGCTATTTTACTTCATTTACAATGGGCAAGGCGCGTGGTAAGGGATGTGGAAGTGGACGTTCTGGTGATGGTTCGTGCAGAGGACGGGGCCGTGGCCAAGGTGAAAATGTGCCACAACCAACAGCCACATCTTCTCGCTCCCACTTCTTGATCGAATTACTAGGGAAGCACAGAACAACACCAGTATTGAGAACTGATCAGTGTGAACAGGTTATTAATTGGATAGCAGACAATACTTCCAGTTACCTGGGCACCACCACCTCCGGTCTGTCTTCCACACGGTCAACTCTTAGTAGCCGTGAGTCTCGACCGCATACTCCTCCTCACCCTGATGCTCCTTCCTCCCACCATGCCGCTAGACAGCAAGTGATCCCACACTCTGAAGAGCTGTTCACTGGTCCATTTCCATATTTGGGCCCCTCGCCTGATACGCTTGAAGTGGTGGAAGAGGAGATCCCATGTTGCGATGCCCAAATATTTGAACAGCCACGGCCACAGGAAGTCGAAGTTGGCAATCTGTCACAAGAGGTGGACGATGACGAGACACAATTGCCAGGAAGTGAGGAGGAGGACCGTGGTGCGCAAGTGGAAGAGGAGGAGGTGGTGGATGATCTAGTAACTGACCCAACGTGGAAGGAGGACATGCAGAGTGAGGCCAGCAGCACACAGGGGGAGGGAGGCAGAGTACCCCAACAGGCAGGAAGAAGCAGTGTGGTGGCCGCAGACAGAAGGCAGGCAACCGTTCCCCGTAACACCAACACGAGGGACGTTGCCAGTACAAGCTGTAGGTCTTCCAGAGTCTGGAATTTTTTTAAAGACTCTGCTGATAACCCCAAAAAGGCCATATGTTCCACCAGCCATGCCAGCATCAGCAGGGGTGACAAAACTACCAGCCTGACCACCACCAGCATGATCAGGCACATGGCAGCAAAGCACCCGACTTTGTGGGGCGAAACCCAGGGTCCACGACCAGTGTCAGCGGGTGTCACCACTGCTTCTTCCATTGTTGTGCGTGCAATAGAACCCCCTATTGTGTGTGCAAGGCAATCCCCTGTCCATACTGCATGTAAAGATGCCACCTCCTCTCAGTCTTCACTTGTTATGGCAGTTTCTCAAGAAACAGCATCAACGTCCACGTCCACGTCCCACCACAGCGTTCAATTGTCCATATCCCAGACCTTTGAATGAAAGCGGAAATTCGCAGCTAACGCCCCACAGGCCACAGTCCTAAATTCGCACATTTCACGACTGCTTGCATTGGAAATGCTGCCTTTTAGGCTGGTGGAGACGGAATCCTTCCGCAATCTTATGGCGGTGGCCGTCCCTCGGTACTCGGTCCCCAGCCGACACTATTTTGCCCGGTGTGCCATCCCCGCACTACACAAGCACGTGTCCCAAAGCATCTGCCGTGCCCTCAACAACGCAGTTACTGGGAGAGTCCACCTGACAACAGACACGTGGACTAGTGCTTGTGGCCAGGGACGGTACATCTCTCTGACGGCACACTGGGTAAACATAGTGGAAGCCGGGACCCAGTCGGACCTTGGGACGGAACACATCCTCCCCACACCGAGGATTGCGGGCCCTATGTCAGTCAGAGTTGCCCCCACAGTGTACAGCTCCTGCGCATCCTCCTCCTCCTCCTCATGTTCAGCCTCCATCTCAGATATCACCACATCAGTTACAAGCTGGAAGCATTGCAGTAATGCCTCAGCCAAGCGGCAACAGGCTGTGCTGAAACTCATAAGCTTAGGTGATAAACCTCACACTGCTTGTGAGTTGTGGACAGCTGTGAAAGAGCAGGCAGATCTGTGGCTGAGACCGCTGAACCTACATCCCGACATGGTCGTGTGTGACAATGGCCGTAACCTGGTGGCGGATCTGAGGCGAGGTGAGATCACACACGTACCATGCCTGGCTCATGTGCTTAACCTCGTGGTTCAGCGGTTTCTTAAATCGTACCCTGAGTTGCCAGATCTGCTCGTGAAAGTACGCCGCCTGTCAGCTCATTTTCGCAAGTCAGCTACAGCTTCCGCCGCCCTTGCTGTGTTGCAGCAGCGTTTGCAGCTTCCGGCACACCGACTGGTGTGTGATGTCCCCACACATTGGAACTCTACCCTCCACATGTTGCAAAGGATTTGTGAGCAGAAGAGAGCAGTTGTGGAGTACCAGCTGCAACAAGGCCGTCGATATTCAGGTAAGACTCCACACATAAGACCTCAGGAGTGGACCTGGATGTCTGACATATGTACCATCCTGACAAACTTTGAGGAGGCCACCAAGATGGTGATTGGCGATGACGCCATCATTAGTGTCAGCATCCCACTTGTCTGTCGTTTGCAACGCTCTCTGCAGAGAATTAAAGAGGAGGCATTGCAGCCAGAGTATGATGAGATGGATCAAGAAGCCGTAGCGGGCGATTACACACAGCCCAGCCTCATCTCATCCCAACGTGCATAGGGGGACAATGAGGGAGAAGAGGAGGAGGAGGAGGAGGAGGAGGAACAGGAGCTGCTATCATGCATTGTAGACGGTAGTACCTGTACAAGTGTCATAGAGTCGGTTCAGCGTGGGTGGCCTGAGGACAAGGGGGGAGGAGGAAGAGGAGGAGAGCATGGTCAGTCGTCATCTTGGTGAGGACACGGAAATCTTGCCCGTTACCAGTCTGGCACGCATGGCTGACTTTATGTTACGCTGCCTTAACCGTGACCCTCGCGTTGTTAAAATGTTGGGTGACAGTCATTACTGGTTGGTGACACTTGTAGACCCCTGCTACAAGGAGAACTTTCACTCTCTTATTCCTGAGGTGGAGAGGTCTACAAAAATGGGGCAATACCAGAAGGCCCTTGCTGCAGAACTCTTAAAAAAATTCCCATCTGAGCACGCTAGCAGCAGAGGTCACAGTTCGTTGCCCAACCAAGGCGTACAGGCGAGAGAGATGCAACTCCAATCCAGCAGAGGCAGGGGAACACTGTCAACGTTCTGGGACAGTTTTCTGACACCCGCCCAGCTTACAGGCCCTGAGGCGCGGGGTACTCTCACAAGGAGTGGAAAGTTTCAAAAGATGGTGAGGGAGTACCTTGCCGATCGTACCAGCGTCCTCCGTGATTCCTCTGTGCCTTTTAATTATTGGGTATCCAAGCTGGACACTTGGAATGAACTCGCTCTGTACGCCTTGGAGGTCCTGGCCTGCCCTGCCGCTAGCGTGTTATCGGAGCGTGTTTTTAGTGCCGCTGGGGGAATTATAACTGATAAGCGCACTCGCTTGTCAACTGACAATGCTGACAAGCTGACCCTTATCAAAATGAACTAGGGCTGGATTGGGCCAGACTTCTCATCACCACCAAATGACAGCAGAGTAACATAAAGTCAAATCCACTGTGTTATTTCAGGAGGTGTATTCACATGCACCGCTTCACACCCACACATGGGTATACGCTTCCTCGTTTCGGCTGTTTAATCTTCTTCTCCTTATCCTCAGCCTCCACCACCACTATACCACCAGGGTGCCAGCATTGCAAGTTCCTCCGTCCTAATTTTTGGCAGCTTTTGCTGGGAAAGCATAAGCAAATACCATGGGACACCCACTCCCCAATAATGGGGCTTATGTTTGTAATATGCTGTACTGCATGGCTCTTGTAAGGGGCATTGCAAGTTGCTGCGTCCCAATTTTTGGCAGCTTTTGCTGGGAAAGCATAAGCAAATACTATGGGAGACCCACTCCCCAATAATGGGACTTATGTTTGTAATATGCTGTACTGCATGGCTCTTGTAAGGGGCATTGCAAGTTGCTCCGTCCTAATTTTTGGCAGTTTTTGCTGGGAAAGCATAAGCAAATACTATGGGAGACCCACTCCCCAATAATGGGACTTATGTTTGTAATATGCTGTACTGCATGGCTCTTGTAAGGGGCATTGCAAGTTGCTCCGTCCTAATTTTTGGCAGCTTTTGCTTGCAAGGCATAAGCAAATACTATGGGACACCCACTCCCCAATAATGGGACTTGTGTTTGTAATATGCTGTGCTGCATGTGACGCACCCCCTGGGCCGTGTGTACACGTGTGTGGGATACCCGGTGCCGGGTCTCTGGGGTCTGTAGTCTCCGTGGCGGTGACCCGGTCCCGTGGCTCAGGCTGGTCAAACCAGTGGCAATTTTTCTTAGGTTTTGAGGTTAATTGTCCGACTGCGCCACCCGTGGATTGCGGTCAGGGAGTACCACCGCTGCGAGGCAGACCGCTGAGGCTGGTGTTGTGTGCGCAGCATAAAATGGGATAACTCCCCTCGGGAGGAGTATAGCCTCAGGGCAGTGAGTGTGGATGATGGGGGTGATGGTGCATGAGCGCAGCAGGAATGACTCAGAGTCTTTGCAGTGCAGTTCAGGGTCTTAACTGATGACTATAAGGTAGACCCTCCCGGGAGTACTGGCTAGCATAAGAGGCCTGGTCAGTCTGTGAGCAAGCAGGAGTTCCCCTGGCCAGGTGGAGTTGTAGGCCTCCCCGTCTGTCTGCACTCTTCCTGGCTACCTTGCTGTAAGCGGGTAGAAGTAGCCCACGTCCCTGAGTGTACCGTGTAGTGCTCACCCGTATGGCTGGTGACTTGGGGCCTTCTGTTAGCCTCCGCTCCACGATGGCGGTGCTGGTCCCTTGCTTGTGACTGAGCCTCCGGGCTTCTATGGCCAGAGGACCTGAAATCCCCTGCCGGCTGGTTTCTGCTGCTGGATATATAAGTCCTCACAGTTTCGGACTCCTGTGTCCGGTTCCTATTGTCTTCTGCCAGGGCGAGCTCTGCTCAGCTTCCAGCCCCTCGTCTTTAGCTCCTAGCTCCTACAGAGCTCCTTGCTGTTACTTTCCCTTGCTCTCACTCTGACTCTGACTGTTCTCTGTTCTCTGACTCACTCAACCCCACCCCAGATCCAGTTTATAAGGGCAGAATTCTCCCCTCCCAGGACTGGGGCAGGAGGATGTTGCATGTTTAAGGGATCCTGACCAGGAAACCTCCCACTTGCTCTCCGACGTAATCTCTATTACTGTGGTGACCAGACCCCTGGGGTGCCACACATGGCTCTTGTAAGGGGCATTGCAGTACCTCATAATATTTGGAAAGCATTCCATTCACTGCTTAGGCCAACAGTGCACAGGAGACCCAGTTGCTATAAATGTAAAAAAAGGTTTAGTTAACACCCTCTGACCTCCATGTCATTTCCAAGGGGCATTGGAGTGCCTCGAAATTTTTGGTAGGCATTGCACTCACTGTATGCCCTATAACTGTGTAGCCGAACCGCTCCTTTTGTTACAGAAACATATCCTACAAGACATATCTGGTTGACTGGCCTGATATTGATGTGAATGGTCCCTGTTCCTCCTGCCCTTTCTCCTTTGCCACTACCTCATCCATCATTTATCACCTGAAGCTTTGTTTTAACGGGAGTCATAGAGCTTGGATAGTAGCAGGAAAACATCCAGCAATCCTCGGAGGAGGTAGGATATGCGCCAAAACGCTGACCTCCTCAGGCCTAGCCGCTACTACATACATGTGCTTGCATTACAACAAAACAAAGCAGATGCTAACTTCTATCATCCTCATCATGCTCCTCACCTTGGCACTCTCAACTCCCCTGATGGAGAAGCCAGGGCCCACCGGAGGAGTCTGATAGTCCGGTGGGCTCGGCCAATGCTGCCCTAAAGCAGGCCAGGCTAAGAAAGTGTGGGAAAGGTTACCGGTACAAATAGGGGTGGATGGGGACAGAGTATGGACACCCGACCACCCCCTGGAGGCTGGGGAGCAAGCGGGGACACCCGGCCACCAGGCGGCTGGGGACTGAGTATGGATACCAGGCCGCCGACACAGCCATGGCGTGGTGGCCAGATTCCGCCTCCACATGCCTAAAAGGCCCAATTTAAAGTGCAAGCAAGCAAGCAGTATGGTATTGCAGCCTGGGGGTGGGTGGGTGGCAGGCTGCATACTTGCGCTTGCATTGCAAGGAATGGGAGAGGTACAATTGAACACTGCCCTGGGACAAGGACTTGAATGGGGATAGTTGCAAGTCTGCAACGACAGGTGCAAGGTGGGAGGCATCTTCGCATGTACCATGAACAGGGGTTTGGCATGCACACACTACAGCGGAATAGGCTCTCCTTCCCACTAAATGCACTGGGGAGGGCACAGGTAATGTTTTGGTATACGCGCTTAATCTTATGTATAAGGCACACCAGGACAAATAGGGGCGGCTGGGGACTGAGTATGGATACCTCGCTGCCGAAGCAGCCATGAGGTAGTGGCCAGCTTCGGCCTCCTCTAAACTAAAAGGCCCCATTTCAAGTGCAAGCTAGCAGTATGAATTGCAGTCTGGGGGTGGGTGGGTGGCAGGCTGCACACTTACACTTGCATTAAAAGAAAACATAGCAGATGCTAACTTCTGTCATCTTCATCATGCTCCTCACCTTGGCACTCTCAACTCCACCGATGGAGAAGTCAGGGCCCACTGGAGGAGTCTGGTTCTCTGGTGGGCTCGTCCAATGCTGCCTAAAGCAGGCCGGGCTAAGAAAAGTGTGTGGGGGGATGTTCCAAGGAGAAATGGGGGCGGCTGGGGACCGTTTATGGACACCCGACTGCCCCCAGGCGGCTGGGGACCGTGTGGACACTCGGCCGCGGGGCGGCTGGGGACTGAGTATGGACACCCGGCCGCCGGGCGGCTGGGGACTGAGTATGGATTCCAGGCCGCCAACACTGCCATGACGTGGTGGCCAGATTCCGCCTCCACATGCCTAAAAGTTCAAGCAAGCAAGCAGTATGGTATTGCAGCCTGGGGGTGGGTGGGTGGCAGGCTGCATACTTGCGCTTGTATTGCAAGGAATGGGGGAGGTACAATTGAACACTGCCCTGGGACTAGAACTTGCATGGGGATAGTTGCAAGTCTGCATCTTCTGATGCGGCAAGGATCATTTATGATGGGCACACTTTTAGACAGTGACCTGGGAGTCAGAGATGCTTCCAGGGGTCTTCCCCATGCTGTTCCCATGTATTTTCAGCACTTTATGCATGTGTCACACAGCCCATGGCCAGATAAGGTTGTAAAATGTTAAAATGACATTTACCGGTGAATGCATTTGTCATAGTTGAAAGCAATACAAAAGTGCAAAAACGCATAAAAAATGCTACTTGTGAACATAGCCGAAGGTGTGGAGGAGTATTTTTGTTTTTGGTCATTTATTTTAACTTATACACAAGTCTTTTCCCTGGAAAGGATGTTCCTTAACATATTTCACAGGAAAAAAGTTTCACTTTCGTTTTATTGTGAGCCTGTAAAAGTGGCTTAATACCTCTGACCACGTTGTTGACAGCAGTGACCTGGGGGTCAGAAATGCTTCCTGGGGCGATCCCCATGCTGTCCCCATGTCATTTTAGCACTGTCACTATCGTTTTGGGGACTTGTTAGGCTTTTAAAAGACTGCCGGGGGTGCCACCGCAAAAATGCTCGAGTCTCCCATAGACTAACATTGGGCTCGTTGCTCGGGTCGAGCACCCCAGTATCACGGCGAGCTCGGCCCGAGCTTCGAGCACCCGAGCATTTTAGTGCTCGCTCAACACTAGTTAGCAACATTTTAGTGCTAAAAATATAAATTTTCATTCCTTTCATTTCACTTTACCGTAATTCCTGAAAAGCACCTGAAGGGTTAATAAACTACCCATCAGCAGTTCTGAGCATCTTGAGGGGTGCTGTTTTTAAAATGGTATCACTTTTGGGGGGTTTCCAATACATTGGTCTCCCAAAGACACTTCAAAACTCCTTTTAGGTTCTTAAAAAATAAGATTTCTAAATTTCGTTGAAAAATTAAAATTTTTGTTAAACTTATATAAACCTTTTAATGACCTAGCAATATAAAAGGATATTTGACAAGTTGTGTTGATGTAAGATATACATTAGTAAATGTTATTTATCAACTATTTTGTGTGACATGACTAACTGGATTATAGGTGTAAACATTCAAAGTTTGAAAATTGCAAATTATTTAAAATTTTTGTCAAATTTTTTATATTTTCATAAATACTGTATACACAAAACATATTGACTAGCGTTGAGCGAGCACTAAAATGCTCGGGTGCTCGAAGCCCGGGCCGAGCTCACCGTGATACTCGAGTGCTCGAACCGAGCAAAGAGCCCAATGTTAGTCTATGGGAGACATTTTTGCGGCGGCACCCGCGGCAGTCTGTAGAAAGCCTAAAAAGTGCCCAAAATGATAGTGACAGTGCTCAAAAGACATGGGGACAGCATGGGCATCGCCCCAGGAAGCATTTCTGACCCCCAGGTCACTGCTATCAACAACGTGGTCAGAGGTATTAAGCCACTTTAACGGGCTCACAATAAAACGTTCAAAAACTAAACTGAAACGGTTTTCCTGTGAAATATGTTAAGGAACTTCCTTTCCAGGGTAAACACTTGTGTATAAGGTAAAATAAATAACCAAAAACAAAAATACTCCTCCACACCTTGGGCTATGTTCACAAGTAGCAATTTTTATGCGTTTTTGCACTTTTGTATTGCTTTCAACCGTGACAAATGCATTCACAGGAAAATGTCATTTTAACATTTTACAATCTTATCTGGCCTTGTGCTGTGTGACACATGCATACAGTGCTGAAAAGACATGGGAAAAGCATGGCGAAGACCCCTGGAAGCATCTCTGCCACCCAGGTCACTGCCTAAAAGTGTGCCCATCAGAAGTGATCCTTGCCGCATCAGAAGATGCAGACTTGCAACTATCCCCGTGCAAGTCCTTGTCCCAGGGCAGTGTTCAATTGTACCTCCCCCATTCCTTGCAATGCAAGCGCAAATATGCAGCCAACCACCCACCCACCCGCAGGCTGCAATACTATACTGCTAGCTTGCACTTGAAATGGGGCCTTTTAGTTTGGAGGAGGCCGAAGCTGCCCACTACCTCATGGCTCCAAGGTGAGGAGCATGATGATGATGATAGAAGTTAGCATCTGCTTTGTTTTCTTGGAATGCAAGGGTAAGTGTGCAGCCTGCCACCCACCCACCCCCAGGCTGCAATACCATACTGCTAGCTTGCACTTGAAATGGGGCCTTTTAGTTTGGAGGAGGCCGAAGCTGGCCACTACCTCATGGCTGCTTCGGCAGAGAGGTCTCCTTACTCAGTCCCCAGTCGCCGCTATTTGCCCCTGTAACCTTCCCCACACTTTTCTTAGCCTGACCTGCTTTAGGGCAGCATTAGACGAGCCCAACAAACAACCAGACTCCTCCGGTGGGCCCTGGCTTCTCTATCAGGGGAGTTGAGAGTGCCAAGGTGAGGAGCATGATGATGATGATAGAAGTTAGCATCTGCTTTGTTTTCTTGGTATGCAAGCGTAAGTGTGCAGCCTGCCACCCACCCACCCCCAGGCTGCAATACCATACTGCTAGCTTGCTTGCACTTGAAATGAGGCCTTTTAGGCTTGTGGAGGCAGACGCCAGCCACCATGTCATGGCTGCGTCGGCGGCCGGGTGTCCATACTTATACACAAGCGCGCATACCAAAACATTACCTGTGCACTCCACAGTGCATTTATTGGGAAGGACAGCCTATTCTGCTGTAGTGTGTGCACGCCAACCCCCTGTTAATGGCACATGCGAAGATGCCTCCCGCCCTGCACCTGTCATTGCAGACTTGCAACTATCCCCGTTCAAGTCCTTGTCCCAGGTCAGTGTTCAATTGTACCTCCCCCATTCCTTGCAATGCAAGTATGCAGCCTGCCACCCACCCACCCCCAGGCTGCAATACCATACTGCTTGCTTGCTTGCACTTGATATTGGGCCTTTTAGGCATGTGGAGGCGGAATCTGGCCACCATGTCATGGTTGCGTCGGCAGCCTGGTATCCATACTCAGTCCCCAGCCGCCCGGCGGCCAGGTGTCCACACACGGTCCTCAGCCGCCCCTATTTGTCCCGGTGCGCCCTATACACAAGCGCGCATACCAAAACATTACCTGTGCCCTCCCCAGTGCATTTAGTGGGAAGGACAGCCTAACCACAAACACGTGGACAAGTGAATGTGGCCAGGGATGGTCCATCTGACTGACACCTTCACACTGGGTTAATATTGTAGAAGCCGGGACACAGTTGGACACTGGGATGCAACACGTCCTCCAGACATAGAGGATTGCGGGTCCTGGGTCAATCAGGCTTCAACACAAAGTACAGAAGGTAGACAGCAGCAGTGGTCGGCCTCCTACACAACGAGTAAATTATTCATGATCATGAGGCCATCTATCTCCTGAGCTTTCTGTTCCTTGGAATGCAAGCGCATGTATGTAGTAGCGGCTAGGAATGAGGTGGTCAGCGTTTTGGCGCATATCCTACCTCCTCCAAGGATGTCGCTGGATGTTTTTCTGCTACTATCCCAGTTCTATGGCTCCAGTTAAAACAAAGCTTCAGGTGATGAATGATGGATGAGGTGGTGGCAAAGGAGAAAGAGCAGGAGGAACAGGGACCATTCACATCAATATCAGGCCAGTCAACCACACATGTCTTGTAGGATATGTTTCTGTACCAAAAGGAGTGGTTCGGCTACACAGTTATAGAGCATACAGTGAGTGCAATGCCTACCAAAAATTTTGAGGCACTCCAATGCCCCTTGGAAGTGACATGGAGGTCAGAGTGCCTTAACTAAACCGTTTTTTCCATTTATAGCAACTGGGTCTCCTGTACACTGTTGGCCTAAGCAGTGAATGGAAGGCTTTCAAAAAACTATAAGGAACTGCAATGCCCCTTGAAACAGACGTGGATTACAGCGTACTAAAAACCTTCTACCCATTATTGGGGAGTGGGTCTCCCTTAGTGTTCGCCTATGCATTGAAAAGCAAAAGCTGACTACAATTAGGAGGAAATGCAATGCCAGCTGGAAGAGTCGTGGAGGCTAGAGGTAATTAAAAGCAACATTTCAATGCCCCTTGGAAGAGCTGTGGAGTTCAGAATGGTTTAACAAGACAGTTTTAATGCCCATTGGAAGAGACGTGGAAGTCACAGTAGCTTAACAAGATGGTTTTAATGCCCCTTGGAAGAGACGTGGAGTTTACAGTGGAATAAAAAGACAATATCAATGCCCCTTGGAAGAGTGGGGGAGGTCACAGTGGAATAAAAAGACAATATCAATGCCCCTTGGAAGAGTGGTGGAGGTCCCAGTGGAATAAAAAGACAATATCAATGACCCTTGGAAGAGATGTGGAGTTCAGAGTGGCTTAAGAAGAGGGTTTTAATGGCCCTTGGAAGAGACGTGGAGGTCGCAGTGGAATAAAAAGACAATATCAATGCCCCTTGGAACAGTGGTGGAGGTCCTAGTGGAATAAAAAGACAATATCAATGCCCCTTGGAAGAGTGGTGGAGGTTACAGTGGAAAAAAAAGACAATATAAATGCCCCTTGGAAGAGACGTGGAGGTCGCAGTGGAATAAAAAGACAATACCAGTGCCCCTTGGAAGAGTGGAGGAGGTCCAAGTGGAATAAAAAGACAATATCAATGACCCTTGGAAGAGACATGGAGGTCACACTAGCTTAACAAGACGTTTTAATGCCCCTTGGAAGAGACGTGGAGTTCAGAGTGGTTTATCAGGACGGTTTTAATGCCCCTTGGAAGAGACATTGAGGTCACAGTAGCTTAACAAGACGGTTTTAATGCCCCTTGGAAGAGACGTGGAGTTCAGAGTGGTTTAACAAGACGGTTTTAATGCTCCTTGGAAGAGACGTGGAGGTCCTTGTGGAATAAAAAGACAATATCAATGCCCCTTGGAAAAGTGGTGGAGGTCCCAGTGGAAAAAAAAGACAACATCAATGCCCGATGGAAGAGTGGTGGAGGTTACAGTGGAATAAAAAGACAATATCAATGCCCCTTGGAAGAGTGGTGGAGGTCGCAGTGGAATAAAAAGACAATATAAATGACCCTTGAAAGAGACGTGAAGGTCACAGTAGCTTAACAAGACGATTTTAATGCCCCTTGGAAGAGACGTGGAGTTCAGAGTGGTTTAACAAGATGGTTTTAATGCCCCTTGGAAGAAACGTGGAGGTCCCAGTGGAATAAAAAGACAATATCAATGCCCCTTGGAAGAGTGGTGGAAGTCCCAGTGGAATAAAAAGACAATATAAATGACCCTTGAAAGAGACGTGAAGGTCACAGTAGCTTAACAAGACGATTTTAATGCCCCTTGGAAGAGACGTGGAGTTCAGAGTGGTTTAACAAGATGGTTTTAATGCCCCTTGGAAGAGACATTGAGGTCACAGTAGCTTAACAAGACAGTTTTAATGCCCCTTGGAAGAGACGTGGAGTTCAGAGTGGTTTAACAAGACGGTTTTAATGCCCCTTGGAAGAGACGTGGAGGTCCCAGTGTAATAAAAAGACAATATCAATGCCCCTTGGAAGAGTGGTGGAGGTCCCAGTGGAATAAAAAGACAATATCAATGACCCTTGGAATAGACGTGGAGGTCACAGTAGCTTAACAAGACGATTTTAATGCCCCTTGGAAGAGACGTGGAGTTCAGAGTGGTTTAACAAGACGGTTTTAATGCCCCTTGGAAGAGACGTGGAGGTCCCAGTGGAATTAAAAGACAATATCAATGCCCCTTGGAAGAGTGGTGGAGGTCCCAGTGGAATAAAAAGACAATATCAATAACCCTTGGAAGAGACGTGGAGGTCACAGTAGCTTAACAAGACGATTTTAATGCCCCTTGGAAGAGACGTGGAGTTCAGAGTGGTTTAACAAGACGGTTTTAATGCCCCTTGGAAGCGACGTGGAGGTCACAGTAGCTTAACAAGACGGTTTTAATGCCCCTTGGAAGAGACGTGGAGGTCACAGTGGAATAAAAACACAATATCAATGACCCTTGGAGGAGACATGGAGGTCATAGTAGTTTAACAAGAAGATTTTAATGCCCCTTACCAGAGCCATGCAGTATAGCATATTAAAAACATTATTCCCATTATTGGGGAGAGGGTCTCCCATAGCCTTTGCATATGCCTTCCAAGCAAAAGCTGCCAAAAATTAGGACGGAGGAACTTGCAATGCTGGCAAACAAGAGCCATGCAGTACAGCATATTAAAAACATTATTCCTATTATTGGGGAGTGGGTCTCCCATAGTCTTTGCCGATGCCTTCCAAGCAAAAGCTGCCAAAAATTAGGACGGAGGAACTTGCAATGCTGGCAAACAAGAGCCATGCAGTACAGCATATTAAAAACATTATTCCTATTATTGGGGAGTGGGTCTCCCATAGTCTTTGCCGATGCCTTCCAAGCAAAAGCTGCCAAATATTAGGACGGAGGAACTTGCAATGCTGGCAATACGGACCACGGTCACCCTGGTGGTATAGTGGTGGTGGAGGCTGAGGATAATGAGAAGAGCAAAAAACAGCCGAAATGAGGAAGCGAATACCCATGTGTGGGTGTGAAGTGGTGCATGGGAATACTCCTCCAGAAATAACACAGTGGATTTGACTTTATGTTACTCTGCTGTCATTTGGTGGTGATGAGAAATCTGGCCCAACCCAGCCCTTGTTCATTTTGATAAGGGTCAGCTTGTCAGCATTGTCAGTTGACAGGCGAGTGCACTTATCAGTTATAATTCCCCCAGCGGCACTAAAAACACGATCCGATAAAACGCTAGCGGCAGGGTAGGCCAGGACCTCCAAGGCGTACAGAGCGAGTTCATTCCAAGTGTCCAGCTTGGATACCAAATAATTAAAAGGCACAGAGGAATCACGGAGGACGCTGGTACGGTCGGCAAGGTACTCCCTCACCATCTTTTGAAACTTTCCACTCCATGTGAGAGTACCCCGCTCCTCAGGGCCTGTAAGCTGGGCGGGTCTCAGGAAACTGTCCCAGAACGTTGACAGTGTTCCCCTGCCTCTGCTGGATTGGAGTTGCGTCTCTCTTGCCTGTACTCCTTTGTTGGGCAACGAACTGTGACCTCTGCCGCTAGCGTGTTCAGATGGGAATTTTTTTAACAGTTCTGCAGCAAGGGCTGCCCCATTTTTGTAGACCCCTCCACCTCAGGAATAAGAGAGTGAAAGTTCTCATTGTAGCGGGGGTCTAAAAGTGTCACCAACCAGTAATGACTGTCACCCAACATTTTGACAACGCGAAGGTCACGGTTAAGGCAACGTAACATATAGTCAGCCATGCGTGCCAGACTGTTAATGGGCAAGACTTCCGTGTCCTCACCAAGATGACGACTAACCATGCTCTCCTCCTCCTCCTCCTCCTTCTCCCCCTTGTCCTCAGGCCACACTCACTGAACTGACGGTATGACAGTTGTACAGGTACTACCGTCTACAGCGCATGATACCAGCTGCTGTTCTTCCTCCTCCTCCTCCTCCTCCTCTCCCTCAATGTCCCCCAATGCACGTTGGGATGAAATGAGGCTGGGCTGTGTGTAATCGCCCGCTACGGCTTCTTGATGCATCTCATCATACTCTGGCTGCAATGTCTCCTCTTTAATTCTCTGCAGAGAGCGTTGCAAAAGACAGTCAAGTGGGATGCTGACGCTAATGATGGCGTCATCGCCACTCACCATCTTGGTGGACTCCTCAAAGTTTGTCAAGATGGTACATATGTCAGACATCCAGGTCCACTCTTGAGGTCTTATGTGTGGAGTCTGACCTGAATATCGACGGCCATGTTGCAGTTGGTACTCCACAACTGCTCTCTTCTGCTCACAAATCCTTTGCAACATGTGGAGGGTAGAGTTCCAATGTGTGGGGACATCACACACCAGTCGGTGTGCTGGAAGCTGCAAGCGATGCTGCAACACAGCAAGGGTGGCGGAAGCTGTAGCCGACTTCCGAAAATGAGCTGACAGGCGGCGTACTTTGACGAGCAGATCTGGCAACTCGGGGTACGATTTAAGAAACCGCTGAACCACGAGGTTAAACACATGAGCCAGGCATGGTACGTGTGTGATCTTGCCTCGCCTCAGAGCCGCCACCAGATTACGGCCATTGTCACACACGACCATGCCTGGATGTACGTTCAGCGGTCTCAGCAACAGATCTGCCTGCTCTTTCACAGCTGTCCACAACTCACAAGCAGTGTGAGGTTTATCACCTAAGCTTATTGTTAGAACTCTCCTGTTAGGTTTTTTTTAGTTTGCTGGTCACATGACCATTTTTGCCTATTTAATCCGGCTCCGCCCTCCTGGTCTTGCTGGACTTCATTGTATTTACTACTCTTGAGCTAGCTTGGTGCTCTGTTGCCGTTCTCTGATAGTTTTGCTAGGTCTTCTGACCTCTATGCTTTTTGTTGTGTGTTTGTCTTTGACTGCTACTATTTCTGCTAGGAGGTGTCCAACTTATCCCAGTCCCTAGTTCTTGTAGGGATCCCTCCCTCACATCTATAGGTCTTCGTTCAGACTAGCCGAGGACTTTAGCGGGTCTGATCGCAGGATCAGGTTCCCCGTTACATCGTAGGGATCTAGTTTAGTTCTATTGTAGGGACAGTTCTCCTGTCTTTCCTTAGTCCCTGTAGCAGATCATAACAGTAAGTCCAGCCCTAAAAGAAAAAAAAAAAAAAAAAAAAATTTTCTCTAAGGAAAGAACTCCAGTTTTCCATCATGGTTTCGGTTCAAGATTTGGCTCAACGCTTGCAGGGACTCTCTCTGGAGGTGGCCAAGCTCCAACAACACGTGAGTAGCTGTTCTGGAGCACATTTTGTGGAACCAAAGGTACGTCTGCCTGATTTATTTTTTGGCGAACAACAAGATTTTTTTTCTTTTAAAAATGCTTGTTTATTGTATTTTCGTTTGAGACCCGGATCCTCTGGTGATGAATCACAGCGCATAGGTTTCATAATGTCACTTTTGCGCAAAGATCCTCAGGGATGGGCCTTCTCTCTCCAACCTAGTGATCCGTGCTTTAGATCAGTGGATAGTTTTTTTTCTGCTTTGGGTTTGTTGTATGATGATCCTGATTGTGTCTCATCTGCTGAGTCTGAATTGAGACGTTTGAGGCAGGGATCAGGTAATGTGGAAAAATATTGTTCTCACTTCCGTCGGTGGTCTGCCCAGGTGGGGTGGAACGATTCAGCTTTGAAAAGCTTGTTTCTTGCAGGGCTAGGTGAAAGGGTTAAGGATTTACTGATTGCTTATCCCACACCTGGAAACTTGCAGGAGGCTATGCAATTAGCTATACGGGTGGACAGGAGACTGCGTGCAAGGGTTAATGAGAGCAAATCCTCTGCTATGTCAGCTCCGAGTCTTGAGAGGGTCTGTGCTGACAATGGAGAGCCGATGGAGATTGGAGCGATGACACCCCACTCTCAGGAAAAAGATCGCAGGCTTTCTGAAGGCTTGTGCTTCTATTGCGGAAATTCTGGTCATTTTGTTAAGAACTGTGTGCTTCGTTTGAAGAAAGAAAAAAAAATCGTCAGTTATGCCCGTATTGCCTGTTTAAATTCTAAGGGAGTATTCCTATCTGCCACTACTGCTGCTCAGGATGAATTAATTGAATTTCGGGTATTTGTGGATTGTGGTTCTACTCTGAATGTGATTGATGGGGGATTCTTGGAAAAACTTAGATTAGAACCTAAAACTTTGTCATCCCCTATTGCTGTGGTTTCTGTTGATGGCTCTCCCTTGAAGAGTGTTACTCATAAGGTCTGTGAATTTCCCCTCACTATTAATGGTATTCACCAAGAAAATTTGGATTTGGTGGTATTGGATAATTTGCCTTCTCCAGTAATATTGGGGTTACCCTGGTTAAAATTGCACAATCCTGTACTGGATTGGTCTACCAATGAAATTAAGTCCTGGAGCCCTAAGTGTTATGACATGTGTTGTAACAGACGTATTGCTGCTGTGGATAAAGGGGAATTGCCTGTACCTATTCAGGATTTTTGGAGAGTTTTTTCTGAGGAGGAGTCACAAATTTTGCCTCCCCATAGAGACTATGATTGTACCATTGAATTTGTCCCTGGAGCGACTCTTCCTAAAAGTCGTTTATTTAATCTTACTATTCCTGAGAGAAAGGCTTTGGAGGAATACATACAGACAAGCTTGGCCGCCGGTCACATTAGGCCTTCCAAGTCTCCTGTGGCTGTTGGATTTTTTTTTGTAAAAAAAAAAGATGGCGGTTTACGTCCTTGTCTGGACTTTCGTGAGATTAATAAAATTACTGTACGCAATCCTTACCCACTGCCATTGATTCCTGATTTATTTAACCAGTTAGTGGGGGCCAAGTGGTTCTCTAAAATTGATCTCCGGGGGGCATACAATTTGTTGCGCATGAAGGAGGGTGATGAATGGAAGACTGCTTTTAACACTCCTGTGGGTCATTTTGAGAATCTGGTTATGCCTTTTGGTCTTACCAATGCTCCAGCATTTTTTCAGAATCTTATTAATGACATCCTTAGACCTTTAATCGGCAAAAATGTGGTTGTGTATTTGGATGACATTCTGATTTATTCGCCTGATCTGGAGTCTCATTGGCGGAGCGTACGTGAGGTATTACAGTTATTAATAGACAATTCGCTTTTTGCTAAGCTGGAGAAATGTGAGTTCGCTGTACAGAGAATTAGTTTTTTGGGCTACATTATCTCCAGTGAAGGTTTTGAGATGGACCCGGTGAAAGTTCAAGCTGTACAGGAATGGTCTAGGCCTATTGGTTTGAAATCGATACAGAGGTTTTTGGGTTTCGCCAATTATTACAGAAAATTCATAAAAAAAATTTCTATTATTGTCAAACCGCTGACCGATCTCACCAGGAAAGGTGCTAATGCGGTTCAGTGGACTTCTGAGGCCATTGAAGCTTTTGTGTTTCTAAAGGAGAGGTTCACCTCTGCTCCCATCCTTATGCAGCCTGATGTGACTAAGCCGTTTTTGGTTGAGGTTGATGCTTCTTCGGTGGGGGTCGGTGCGGTGTTGTCTCAGGAAAACAAGGATGGAGTACATCCCTGTGCCTTTTTTTCAAAAAAAATTTCTGAGACTGAACTTAATTACGATATTGGTAATCGGGAATTGCTGGCGATTAAACTCGCATTTGAACACTGGCGTCACCTCTTGGAAGGTGCTGAATTTCCCATTCAGGTTTTCACTGATCATAAAACTCTGATCTATCTTGATGCTGCCAAGCGCTTGAATGCCCATCAGGCTAGGTGGGCACTTTTTTTCTCGCGGTTTAATTTTTCCGTTACTTATATCCCGGGTACCAAGAATGTTAAAGCGGATGCTTTGTCTCGCAGCTTTTCTCCCATGGTCGGTGTTGAGGAGGAAGAGGAGAGCATTTTACAAGAAGGTGTTGTGATTGCTGCTTTGGACTCCGTTTTGGAGGATGAGATTCTTAAAACTCAGGAGAATGCCCCATCTAACACTCCCCATGGGAGGTTGCTTGTGCCTAGGACCTTTAGGAGAGATTTGTTTGTTGAGTGTCATGAGTCTCGGTTGGCAGGTCATCCAGGAATTTCTGAGACCAAGAGACTTGTGGGTCGCAGTTTTTGGTGGCCTGGATGGCAGAAGGAAGTCATTAAGTGGGTGCGTCAATGTACTGTGTGTGCTAGATCTAAGTCTTCACATACTCCTGCAGCGGGGTTGCTTTGCCCTCTGGAGGTTCCTAGTGCACCTTGGACACATCTGGCTATGGACTTTATTACTGACCTTCCCCCCTCTGAAGGTTTCACGGTCATCTGGGTGGTCGTGGACCGTTTTAGCAAGATGTGTCACTTGGTTCCCTTCATCAAACTACCTTGCGCTAAGACACTCGCTAAGGCCTTTGTCAAGGAAATTGTCAGACTACATGGTGTTCCTACTGACATTGTTTCTGATAGGGGACCTCAGTTCGTGGCTCGTTTTTGGCGTGCCTTTTGTGACAGGTTGGGAGTTCATTTGTCGTTTTCATCTGGATATCATCCTGAGTCTAATGGCCAGACAGAAAGGAAGAACCAGGATGTTGAGCAGTTCTTGCGTTGTTTTGTGGCAGACAATCAAGAGGGGTGGTCTGAGTTTCTGCCACTTGCTGAATTTGCTCTTAACAACCATACATCCTCTTCTGCTGGGTGTTCGCCTTTTTTTTGTTGTTCTGGGAGACATCCGTCTTTTGGGTCATTCTCCAAATTGGTTTCGGCTGTGCCTGAGGAGGAGAGTTTTTCCGGTGATTTGGAGAGAGTTTGGATGGATGTGCGTGGTAATCTTCAGGAGGCTAACAAAAAATCTAAGAGGTACTTTGATAGGAAACGGCAAGAGGTTTTGTTTGCTGTTGGTGACATGGTTTGGTTGTCCTCTAAGAATCTGCGATTGAGGATTCCTTCTAAAAAATTGGGTCCCAAGTTCGTAGGGCCCTTTAAGGTGCTTCAGATAGTTAACCAATCTGCTGTTAGGTTGGAGGTTCCTACGTCCTGGAAGATTAACCCGGTGTTTCATGTTTCTCTGTTGAAAAAAGCTGATGTGTCTGATGGTGACGCCTCTGCCACTGTTCCTCCGGTGGTGGAGGACGGGGAATATGAAATTTCCCGCATCCTAAATTCTAGACGGTATAGAGGGAGTTTGCAGTATCTCGTCGCTTGGAAGGGTTTCGGACCTGAGGATAACTCATGGGTGAGGGCGGATGATGTTTCTGCTTCCAGACTTGTCAGAGCGTTTCACAGGAGGTTTCCTGGTAAGCCTGGGCCTAGGGGATCCGGAGGATCCTCTTAGAAGAGGGGGTACTGTTAGAACTCTCCTGTTAGGCTTTTTTTAGTTTGCTGGTCACATGACCATTTTTGCCTATTTAATCTGGCTCCGCCCTCCTGGTCTTGCTGGACTTCATTGTATTTACTACTCTTGAGCTAGCTTGGTGCTCTGTTGCCGTTCTCTGTTAGTTTTGCTAGGTCTTCTGACCTCTATGCTTTTTGTTGTGTGTTTGTCTTTGACTGCTACTATTTCTGCTAGGAGGTGTCCAACTTATCCCAGTCCCTAGTTCTTGTAGGGATCCCTCCCTCACATCTATAGGTCTTCGTTCAGACTAGCCGAGGACTTTAGCGGGTCTGATGGCAGGATCAGGTTCCCCGTTACATCGTAGGGATCTAATTTAGTTCTATTGTAGGGACAGTTCTCCTGTCTTTCCTTAGTCCCTGTAGCAGATCATAACACTTATGAGTTTCAGCACAGCCTGTTGCCGCTTGGCTGAGGCAGTACTGCAGTACTTCCAGCTTGTAACTGATGTTATATCTGAGATGGAGGCTGAACATGAGGAGGAGGAGGATGATGCGCAGGAGCTGAACACTGTGGTGGCAACTCTGACTGACATAGGGCCCGCAATCCTCGGTGTGGGGAGGATGTGTTCCTTCCCAAGGTCCGACTGGGTCCCGGCTTCCACTATGTTTACTCAGTGTGCAGTCAGGGAGATGTACCGTCCCTGGCCACAAACACTTGTCCATGTGTCCGTTGTCAGGTGGACTCTCCCAGTAACTGCGTTGTTGAGGGCACGGCAGATATTTTGGGACACGTGCTTGTGCAGTGTGGGGATGGCACACCGGGCAAAATAGTGTCGGCTGGGGACCGAGAACCGAGGGACGGCCACCGCCATAAGTTTGTGGAAGGATTCCGTCTCCACCAGCTTAAAAGGCAGCATTTCCAACACAAGCAGTCGTGAAATGTGCGAATTTAGGACTGTGGGCTGTGGGGCGTTGGCTGCGAATTTGCTCTTTCTTTCAAAGGTCTGGGATATGGACAATTGAACGCTGTGGTGGGACATGGACGTGGACGTTGATGCTGCTTCTTGAGAAACTGCCATAACAAGTGAAGACTGAGGGGAAGGGACATCTTTGCATGCAGTATGGACAGGGGATTGCCTTGCACGCACAACAGGGGGTTCTCTTACATGCACAACAGCGGAAGAAGCAGTGGTGACACCCGCAGACACTGGTCGTGGACCCTGTGGTTCGCCCCACAAAGTCGGGTACTTTGCTGACATGTGCCTGATCATGCTGGTGGTGGTCAGGCTGGTAGTTTTGTTACCCCTGCTGATGCTGGCCTGGCAGGTGGTACAAATGGTCTTTTTGGGGTTATCAGCAGAGTCTTTAAAAGAATTCCAGACTCTGGAAGACCTACCGGTTGTACTGGCAACATCCCTCGTGTTGGTGTTACGGGGATCGGTTGACCGCCTTCTGTCTGCGGCCACCACACTGCTTCTTCCTGCCTGTTGGGGTACTCTGCCTCCCTCCCCCTGTGTGCTGCTGGCCTCTCTCTGCGCATCCTCCTGCCACGTTGGGTCAGTTACTAGATCATCCACCACCTCCTCATCTTCCACTACCGCACCACGGTTCTCCTCCTCACTTCGTGGCAATTGTGTCTCGTCATCGCCCACCTCTTGTGACAAATTGCCAGCGTCGCCTTCCTGTGGCTGTGGCCATCGCTACATGGGATCTCCTCTTCCACCACTTCAAGCAGAGCAGGCAAGGAGCCCAAATATGGGAGTGGACAAGTGAACAGCTCTTCAGAGTGTCCAACTGTGGGATCAGTTGCTGTCTGACGACACTCGGCATGGTGGGAGGAAGGAGCATCAGGGTGAGGAGTAGTGTTGAGCCACCCCCGTAGTGTTCGAGTTCGGTTCGGTTCGTCGAACACCCGTGTGTTCGCCGAACTGTTCGTCGAACTGTTCGTCGAACACCTTCGAACACCGTTAAAACCAATGGCAGGCAAACAAAAACACATAGAAACACATAGAAAACACCTTCAAAGGTGTCCAAAAGCTGACAAACTGCTCAGAAGACATAACTAACACATGGAAAAGTGACAAGTACATAAAGTCATGTGAAAATAAAAGAGGTGGAGGAGTAAAAGGAGGGGGAGACACAGATATAGGCATGTCATGCCCTTCTAAAATCCAAAAAGTGAGAAGCCGACACGGCCAGTCCGCTCCTGCCCGTGCCACCTCCGTGTCGCCGGGTTTGTGCCAGAGCCGCGGTGAACCCTGACGGCCAGCCCCCCTCTCCCAATACTGGTGCCTGTCCGCTGGTGGGTCGAGCGAGCCCCCCTGTGGTGGAGGCAGCTCTAAGCTTTTTAATTTAAATTGTCTCTCTAATTTGAATGAATACACTTTAAATCCATTTACAAGGATCTATTGGAGGGCAAGTCTCATGCCAGCAGCCGCGGTAATTCCAGCTCCAGTAGCGTCCACTAAAGCTGCTGCAGTTAAAAAGCTTTTATAAGGATCGAGCTCGGCTGTCCACCGCAAGGCATCCTACTGCCAGTCCCAGCCCCTATGCCTTGGGGTGCCTCCTGATGCTCTTCACTAAGTATCCCATGGTCCCGAAGCATTTCCTTTGAAAAAATTAAGTGTCTAAACTACAGCTGGTGTAGCTTGCTTAACAGCCGGGATAATCCGCTGACTAGCAGACACTGCTACTAGGCACAAAGTATTTCCTGGGCTAGATGCAGTTAAAAATTTGTAATTAGATACTCTCGTTGGATGCTGAGAAAGCATTCCATAGAGTCTCCTGGCACGCCATATATGATTCTCTTAAAAAGCTTGGGGTAGGGGTCTAGGGGACCCTTTTATAGCCAAAATCACGGCCCTGTATCGCAATACGTCACCTAGGCTGAAGATAAATGGAACTGTAGCACCCTGAGGGCTCGGTTGCTACAGACGTATTGCACCTCACCCAGAGGTGTGATATCTCACTCTCAGGTAAGGATGGAGTGTGGATCAGGACCCGACACCTGCATGCATTACACCACATTGCCGTGGGGCAGGGCGACCAATATGCCCCTGAGATGGGCACGACAGTCCCTGTCCCTGGTTGGAGTGGGGGGAGGGAACACTGAGGAAGGGGAACCCTGTAGTGCAGGAGCAGGGAGGAAGCAGTTCCTGGGTGCATTGAGAAGGGAGTATAAAAGGTGGGCACCATCTTAGTTCAGTGCAGAGAAGTCTGAGCAGAAGTGGCAGGGAGCAGGGGCTCTGCATGAGCTCTGCTCCGGAGGCGGGCCTAGTAACAGAGGCCCAGGCCTGGAAGAGGGAGAAGGAAGGAAGAGGAGCGGAGAAGGCTCCAGGAACGAGGAATGAAGGGATCCCAGGGGTGCGGACGGGCGAGTCACCACCGCACGCCCGAATCCACCTGCGTGGAGGGGTCAGGCCAAAGGGGGAGACCGGTCCCCGAACTAGTGGAGGCAGGAAACGACCCTCAGCTAGAAACCGGAGGCTCTGACATTTTATGTGGTGCAGCCGCTCGCTACACCCGCTAGGAAGGCACCACATAGGGTCAGGGAAACTGGCGCCAAGTTTACCAAGAGGAGGCCCAAGGCAGCCAGACAGAAGTGTTGGTAAGAAAGGCCAGACAAAGGACACACAAAGGGGGTCCTGTGAAGTGCTCCAAAGTTATCTGGGAGTTGTCTGAGCCCCTCACCTGGTGAGCACAGTACGACGTGGGCAGCCGTTACCTGCAGACGTGGTCTGGATAATAAGAACTGTGAGTAAAGGCCCTGGACTGCATCACTGACTCCGTGTCGTTACTGCTGCTGCCCTGCACCATCACCCCCATCCTCCGCATACACTGCCCTGAGGCTATACTCCTCCCGTGGGGAGTTATGCTACGCTCTGCTGCACCCACAACACCAGCCTCAGCGGTCTGCCCTGTAGCGGCGGTTCACTCTGACCGCAATCCACGGGTGGCGTAGTCGGACATTTAAACATCAAAACCACATAAATAGTTCCGCCACTGGTTTGACCGCCCTGAGCCACGGAACCGGGTCGCCGCCACGAAGACTACAACCACCAGCATCCACCAAAAAGGGTCCGGCTCCGGGTGTCCCAAGGCCCAGGGGGTGCGTCAGAACATTTTCATCACCTTTCACAATCACCAATGGGACAAGGCAGGGATGTCCTCTGTCCCCTCTCTTATACATCCTAGTGACGGAGCACCTGCTCTCATCAATTCGCCATAACCCCAATATTAGGTGGATTGAGGTGGGAGGCACCGAGTACAAGTGCTCTCTATTTGCTGATGATGTCCTAGTATATATCACTCAATCACATATATCCATCCCTGCTGTTATGGCTGAAATAGATCACTTTGTTACATGGTAAAATTTTAAAATCAATGCAGCGAAGTCTGAGGCCCTCGATGTCTCCCTCCCCAAATCCATATAGGATTGCATCCAGTCCAACTTTCCCTTTGCCTGGCCCTCACAGGGTATCAAATACTTAGGAATTCCTATTCATAGAGACCTCTCCCATCTATGTTATCTTAATTTTGGGCCCTTTATTGAACAATTCCATACAGACCACGGTTGGCAAGTTAGAACTGTAAGATTCACTACGTGAACCACTGGTGTTTTGTGGAAAAGCACATGTACACTGCGTTCCAAATTATTATGCAAAAAGTGTTTAGGAGTGATAAGGGAAGAATTTGTTTGTCAGTTAAACTCATTGATGGTGATGTGTGTCAGGGCTCTTTATATCACTGTAAGCAATTGCAGACACCTGTGCTAATTAGTTTGGCAGGTGTGTCCAATGAAAGGCAAGATTACTTAAGAAGGCTCTCTCACATTATTAAGCAGCCTACATTTTCTGCCAAAATGGGAAAGAAAAAGGATGTGTCGGCTGCTGAGAAGCAACAAATTGTGGAGTGTTTAGGTCAAGGCATGACTACAATCAACATTGTGCGATGATCAGGATGAAGTGTCTTGGCAATCAAGAAGTATGTAGCTGATTCACAGTACACACGTGTGCGTGCTGATAAGGGCAAATTGAGGACTCTTTCCTACAGGCAATTACGTCAGGTTAAAAGAGCAGCGGCAAGAAAGCCTTGTCATAGCAGCAGACAAGTTTTTGAAGCTGCTGGTGCCTCCAACGTCCCCCGAACAACAAGATGCAGGGTCCTTCAGAGGTTTGCAGCTGTGCATACGCCATCCTGTCGACCTCCTCTATCCACTTCACACAAGCAGAAACGGCTCCAGTGGGCCAAACATTACATGAAGACTGATTTCAAAACTGTTTTGTTCACGGATGAGTGCCGTGCAGCGCTCGATGGTCCAGATGGATGGAGTGGAGGATGGCTGGTTGATGGACACCCCACGCAAACACGGCTACAGCGCCAACAAGGAGGAGGTGGAGTAATGTTTTGGGCTGGAATCATGGGGAGAGAGATTGTCGGCCCCTTTAGGATCCCTGAAGGCGCTAAAGATGAACTCCATAATGTATGTGGATTTTCTCAAACAGCACTTCCTGCCATGGTTCAAGAAGAAGAACCGTGTATTTCACAGCAAGATCATTTTTCTGCATGATAATGCACCATCTCATGCTGCACATAAAACATCTGCATCTCTGGCTGATATGGGCATAAAAGGGGACAAACTTATGGTGTGACCCCCATGCTCCCCTGACCTCTACCCCATTCAGAACCTTTGGAGCATCATTAAAAGGAGTGTCTATGATGGCGGGAGGCAGTTCACATCTAAACAACAGCTCTGGGAGGGTATTCTGTCCTCATGCAAAACAATTGAAGCAGAAACCATCCAAAACCTGACAAATTCAATGGACGAGAGAGTTCAGAAGCTCCTTTCGAACAAGGGGTCCTATGTGAAAATGTAACATCACCTAGAATAAAGTTTTGAGTTGAAAACTGTTTGATTTCAGTTTCTAACAACCTGCTAATGCTTATAATTTCAAAAATGACCATTTTTTTGGTCTTTATTAAAATGAAAAGGTTGATCGAAAAGTTTGGGGGATCTAAGAGTGTGGCAACCCAGTAGTCATGATTACTTCGAATTCTGACAATATGAGGGTCATGCTGCAGGTAGTGCAGCAAGAAGGCACTTATGTGTCTTGCGCATCTCGGAGCCCCAAAATTATTTTCCGGGCTAGATGCAGCTAAAAATTATTTTTAATTTTAAATCTGGTGGAGCTTATTATAGATGGCCTAATAGGATCAGTGCTGCACACTGCTACAAAGCCCAAATTATTTTCCAGTCAAGATACAGATAAACATGATTAGTAATTTGAAAGCTTAAAACGGTTGGTAGGGTGATTTTAACCAATCATCAAGCTTTTACTCTCCCCAGGATGACACAGGGGTAGAAAAGTCGTTTCGGATCCATGATTTGTTCATCTTTATGAACGTGAGTCTGTCTACATTATCAGTGGAGAGCCGCGTGCGCTTATCTGTCAGCACACCACCAGCAGCGCTGAACACACGTTCAGACAGAACGCTGGCTGCGGGCATGACAAGATCTCCAAGGCGTAAGTGGCTAGCTCCGGCCATTTATCCAGATTGGAAGCCCAAAAAGAGCAAGGGTCCAGTGACACAGTCGTGGCTTCAATGTTTACTTGGAGATACTCCTGTACCATCGTCTCTAGGCGTTGACTATGTGTCAGACTTCTTGTCTCCTGTGGCCTTGCAAAGGATGGGCTAAAAAAGTGGTGAAATGATTCCGCAAAATTGATGTTACCAGCAGATACTGTGGTTCTGTTACGGTTTGAGTGCTGAACACTTGACGGTCCCACGGTTGGCAAGTTGGAACTGTGAGATTCACTACGTGCACCACTGGTATTTTGTGGAAAAGCACATGTAAGATTCTGCAACAGTCTCTGCTGATACTCCTGCATGCGTGCATCCCTTTCTATGGCAGGAATAATTTCTGCAAATTTACTTTTGTACCGGGGATCTAACAGTGTGGCAACCCAGTAGTCAGGATTATTTCTAATTCTCACAATTCGAGGGTCATGTTGCAGGTAGTGCAGCAAGAAGGCACTCATGTGTGTTGCGCATCCAGGAGCACCAAGTCCCTGTTGTGTTGGTGGCGAGGTAACAATCATGCTTCCTTCCTCTGTCCTTTCCCCCCAACCTCGCACAACAGAAATGTGATCAAGGTCTCCCTCATCTGATGAGTCTTCCATCAGTTCGTCCTCCACTTCTTCCTGGGCCCCTGCACCTTCCTCACTAGTTTGGCTGCTACCATGCGCCCTGGTAAAACCATCTCCCCCACCCTCACATGCCTGCCGCCTTGGTGCTGCCGACCGTCTGGACCTTGCAGATGTTAGCCCTTCCGCATACAACTCCTCCTCCTCTACTTCCTCCACCTCCTCTTGTGCCACCACCTGACTCCGAATTCTGTTTAACATGTGCTCCAGCATGTAAATCACCGGAATAGTCATGCTGATAATGGCATCGTCAGCACTAAACATCTTCGTCGCCATTTCAAAACTGTGCAGAAGGGTGCATAGGTCCCTGATCTGAGACCACTCCTCCAGCGTGATTTGCCCCACCTCTGAATCTCGTTGGCCCAGGCTATACGTCAGAACGTATTGCACCAGGGCTTGTCGGTGCTGCCACAGTCGCTGCAACATGTGCAGAGTTGAATTCCACCGGGTAGGCACATCGCATTTTAGCCGGTGAAGTGGCAGGCCCAACAACTTCTGTAGAGATGTAAGTCGCTGAGCTGCGGGATGCGAACGGCGGAAGTGAGCACACAGCGACCGTGCCCTCTGCAGAAGGCCATCTAGTCTGGGATAGTGGGCTAAAAATTGCTGGACAACCAGGTTCAACACGTGAGCCATACAAGGCACGTGTGTGACATTGCCCCGGCGAAGGGCCGCACCCAGGTTTGCAGCATTGTCGCACACGGCCTTCCCTGGTTTCAGGTCCAGTGGAGACAACCATTCATGAAATTGGTTCTCCAGAGCTGACCACAACTCCTCAGCTGTGTGACTCACATTTCCCAGACATTTCAAAGTAAAAACCGCCTGATGACGTTGAGCCCTACTGCCAGCATAGTAAGGAGGTGTGCAGGATCCCTTCTGCGCAGTTAGAAAGCTTGTGGCATGACCAGACAGGCTTTGGGTGCAGGTGGAAGACCGAGAGGAGGTTGAGGAGGCAGAAGCAGTGGAGGAACTTTGACATAAAGAGGATTGACGCACAACTCGTGGGGACGGCAAGACTTGGACAGCAGCCCCTTGTCCTGCTGTCACCATAGTTACCCAGTGCCCAGTCAGCGACATGTAACGCCCCTGTCCATGCCTACTCGTCCAAGTGTCTGTGGTGAAATGCACCCTGTCACACACAGAGTTTCTCAAAGAAGCGGTGATGTTGTGTGCGACATGCTGGTGGAGCGCAGGCACACCTTTCTTTGAGAAGTAGTGCCGACTGGGCATCTGGTACTGGGGCACTGCGACGGACATAAGGTCTCGAAAATCCTCTGTGTCCACCAGGCGGAAAGGCAGCATTTCTGTAGCCAAGAGCTTGCAGATGGTGAAATTCAACCTCTTAGCTTTCTCATGGCTAGGAGGAAATGGTCTTTTACTTGTCCACATCTGAGGGACCGAGGGCTGGCTATTGTGCTTAGACGGGGTTGATAAGGGTGTCCCCGGCAAACTGCCGGTCTGTGAGGAAGATGCAGGCGGACATGTTAGGTTGCCTTGATCCAAAGGTGGTGCTATCGATGTCGGACAGCGCTCAACACCAGCTGGTGTTACCACCTCCAAAGAAAATGATGACCTGCCAATCACGCTGGCTGTTGCGGGTAAAGAGGTGGCAGGTCTGCGCCCCAAAACAGGTGTGACTGCTGTCCCCCCAGTCACAGAGGATGAAGAGGCCGCGGATGCACAAGATATGGCAGACGGTGGTTGGCCCGGCCGGCTAGGCCGCATTGTAGCACACTGAGCTTCCCACTGCAACTTATGCTTCATGTCCATGTGCCGGTTCATGCATGAAGTACTCAAACTATGTATTTTTTGGCCTCTACTTAGCTTTTGCTGACAAATGTTACAGATAACACGAGTTAGCTTAGCACCCATGCGTCCTGAAGAGCCACCACGACTTGTGGTGAGAGGCAGAGTTGTGTTTGAGGATGCAGTTGTTGACGTGCTTCCAGTACTACGTCTCTGTCCAGGAAGGCGCAACCTGACCTCGTCGTCACTAGCATCTTCCTCCACCTCCTCTGCTGACCTCATCTCTTGGCTGACTGTGGGTTGACAGTAAGTGGGATCTCCAACCTCATCATCATCACCCTGTGTGTTATCACACCCGTCGTCCTCAGAGCCAACCTGTTCCTGCCCTGACAAAAAACTAAAGTTGTCGCTCCATTCAGGTATTTGAGTCTTATCATCATCTTCCTCATTGTCTCCACCAACAGGAGTTACAGTTTGGGAATGAGGGTCTACATTATGGTCAGAACCTTCTGCGTCTGGTCCTGGATCCGACTCATAAAGATTCTGGGCATCAGTGCAGATCATTTCCTCGTCTGGATTCACAGAAGCGCTGGAGTCGACCTCTGATTCCCAGGCTATAGTATGAGTAAACAGCTCTGCAGACTCAACCATCTGTTCTACCTCATACTCAGACGGGCAGCTGGAGATTTGGGAGCTGTGAGGAAGCAAGTGCGATTTGGGTGACACCTTTGAGGACTGGAGTATTTGTGATGTTGAAGTTGATGTGGAGGAGAGCCCACTTAAAGGAGCACTTGATATCCGTTGAAGCACCTGCTGTTTTTGTGCCTCATCTGGAATTTGTAGCGATTGGCGTGGCCGTAAGAAAGGGATCTTATCACATTGTCCGCTAAAAGAAGTAGACATTTTAGTTTGGCTGGAAGATGGTCTTTCTTCTGCAGATGTTACTGTTGCTTTAACACCTACCCCACGGACACAACCTTTTTTCCCCTTCCCAACACGCCTATTCCCCTTTCCACCAGCAGCAGGCCTTTTTCCACTCATTTTGGTGGTTAACTAATTCACAACTCTGGAGTTGTTTGCACAAAAAAACAATGGATGGTAACCGAGCAGAGCTGAGTGGCCAAACTGTGGTATTAGGCCAAAACTATTGGCTGGGTTAGATGCAGAAAAAAATTATATTCAATTTGCAACCTGATGGAGGTCAGTATAGATGGACTAATACAACAAGTCCCACACACAGCTAGAAGCCCAATATTTTTTCAGAGGTAGATGCAGAAAAAAATATATTCAGTTTGCAACCTGATGGAGGTCAGTATAGATGGACTAATACAACAAGTCCCACACACAGCTAGAAGCCCAATATTTTTTCAGAGGTAGATGCAAAAAAAATATATTCAGTTTGCAACCTGATGGAGGTCAGTATAGATGGACTAATACAACAAGTCCCACACACAGCTAGAAGCCCAAATATTTTTTCAGAGGTACTGTAGATGCAGATAAAAATTATTTTGAATTTGCAACCTGATGGAGGTCAGTATAGATGGACTAATAGAGAAAGTCCGACACACTACTAGAAGGCCAAATATTTTTTCAGAGCTAGATGCAGAAAAAAATTATATTCAGTTTGCAACCTGATGGAGGTCAGTATAGATGGACTAATACAACAAGTCCCACACACAGCTAGAAGCCCAAATATTTTTTCAGAGGTACTGTAGATGCAGATAAAAATTATTTTGAATTTGCAACCTGATGGAGGTCAGTATAGATGGACTAATAGAGAAAGTCCGACACACTGCTAGAAGGCCAAATATTTTTTCAGAGGTACTGTAGATGCAGATAAAAATTATTTTTAATTTGCAACCTGATGGAGGTCAGTATAGATGGACTAATAGAGAAAGTCCGACACACTACTAGAAGGCCAAATATTTTTTCAGAGCTAGATGCAGAAAAAAATTATATTCAGTTTGCAACCTGATGGAGGTCAGTATAGATGGACTAATACAACAAGTCCCACACACAGCTAGAAGCCCAATATTTTTTCAGAGGTAGATGCAGAAAAAAATATATTCAGTTTGCAACCTGATGGAGGTCAGTATAGATGGACTAATACAACAAGTCCCACACACAGCTAGAAGCCCAATATTTTTTCAGAGGTAGATGCAGAAAAAAATATATTCAGTTTGCAACCTGATGGAGGTCAGTATAGATGGACTAATACAACAAGTCCCACACACAGCTAGAAGCCCAAATATTTTTTCAGAGGTACTGTAGATGCAGATAAAAATTATTTTGAATTTGCAACCTGATGGAGGTCAGTATAGATGGACTAATAGAGAAAGTCCGACACACTGCTAGAAGGCCAAATATTTTTTCAGAGCTAGATGCAGAAAAAAATTAGATTCAGTTTGCAACCTGATGGAGGTCAGTATAGATGGACTAATAGAATGATGCTATGCCCAAAAGATTTTACTTCACTAGGTGCAGTAAAAAAATTGGTATTCTATACACAGGTGGTATATCTTGCAACACAGATAGGCTACTCCACTGACTAACACACTCTGCAATAGGCCAAAAAGGATTAGCTTTGCTAGATTCAGCCAAATGCTGTGAAAAAAACTTGCACAGCACTGGCACAGACCTGCCTGGCAAAAACTGATAGGAACTGATGTAACCTAGTCCTGAAAAGGACTCCAATTACAATTAGTCTTTACTCCCACAACCTATCTATTTAAGAGCACAGACCTGCCTGATAAAAGTCGTAGGAAATGCTGTAACCTAGTCCTTAAAAGGACTGTAATCACAACTATTCCCTACTCCCAAGCTATCTGCATATTTGTGCGAAAATTGGCTTGAAATTAACAAGGTATAGCGCACACAGCAACAGCAGTGCCGTCTAACACGCAGCTGCAGCAGTGAGAAAATGGTGGCGATGGGGAAAATGGCTTGGTCTTATAGGGCAAGGACATGTGACATACACTGCCAATGACACATGCCCTTGCTTGTGTGAAAAAAAGCACTTCGCTCCGTGTGTGCGCTGCTGATAGGCTGACAGATTGCACCTCCCCACTGTAAATGCGGGAAAGAGAAAAAAAAATGGAGATCTTCATTGTTCCTGCAGAGATCCATCCCCTGCCCCTCCCCCCACCCCGCTGTACACTCAAACTGCGTATCAACATTAATTTTCATCATTACTGAGAAAAAATCCAGTTATGATTTTGGTGCACGAACAGTTATCGAACATAACCTCGAACAGCCGAATTTTTCTCAAATTGTTCGTGTTCGCCGAACGGCTCGAACACCGCCCAAAACAGCTCAAATTTGAGATTGGCGAACAGTTCGAGTAGAACAACGCTCATCTCTAGTGAGGAGGAGTATGCGGTCGAGACTCACGGCTACTAAGACTTGACCGTGTGGAAGACAGACCGTAGGTGGTGATGCCAAGGTGACTGGAAGTATTATCTGCTATCCAATTAATAACCTGTTCACACTGATCAGTTGGCAATAGTGGTGTTGTTGTGTGCTTTCCTAGTAATTCGGTCAAAAACTGGAAGCGAGAAGATGTGGCTGTTGGTTGTGGCACATTTTAACCTTGGCCACTGCCCCGTCCTCTGCACGCACCATCACCAGAACGTCCAGTTCCACGTCCCTTGCCACGCGCCTTGCCCATTGTAAATGAAGTAAAATAGCTTACACTCGCACTATCAATGGAAAAAGGGTAATACAAAGGAGATTAGAACCGTGGAAGAGGAAAACCACAGTTTTATTTCTCTGGCCTACACCAGAATCTTTTAAACAGATATATTTGAGTCTGAACAGTCAGCAAGACACTCAAACTTTTTTTTTTATGTAAAAAAGGCAAAAAGGTGGATTACACCCAGATTTGAACCGTGGAAGAGGAAAACCACAGTTCTAGTTCTCTGGCCTACACCAGAATCTTTTAAACAGATATATTTGTGTCTGAACAGTCATCGAGACACTCAAACTGTTTTTTTTTATGTAAAAACGGCAAAAAGGTTGATTACACCCAGATTTGAACCGTGGAAGAGGAAAACCACAGTTCTATTTCTCTGGCCTACACCAGAATCTTTTAAACAGATATATTTGTTTCTGAACAGTCAGCGAGACGCTCAAACTGTTTTTTTTTTTTTATGGAAAAAAGGTAAAAAGGTGGATAACACCCAGATTTGAACCGTGGAAGAGGAAAACCACATTTCTAATTTCCTGACGTATAACAGACTTTTTTAAATAGATATATTTGTGTCTGAACAGTCACCGAGACACTCAAACTGTTTTTTTATGGAAAAAAGGCAAAAAAGTGGATAATACAGAGATTTGAACCGTGGAACTGCAAAACCACATTTCTAGTTATCTGGCCAAAACCAGACTCTTTTAAACATATATATTTGTGTCTGAACAATCACAGACACACTCAATTTTTTTTGTGGGGGGGGGGGAATACCAAAAGGTTAAAAAGATGGGTATTTGTACAGTCTGACTGAGGAAAAAAAAAAAAGAGGATTTAGATGGAAAAAAAAGGATTTTTCCTGGCCCCTGAGACCTGGGGCGAAGTCTAGCAATTTAAGCAGCAGCAGCACACAGGACTGTAATGTAGTGTTTGTTGGTATAACCACTGCGTCTCCTATACAGCCTGCCTGCCTGATATCTGGGATGGATATTAGTCCTCAGAAGGACTGTTTGTTTGATTTTGCAGGCTTTAGAGACCCTACACTACCTATTTCGTAGTATAAATCTCTCCCTAGCTCAGCAGCACTCTCCCTACACTGTCTGATCCGGAGCGACAGTGTCCAAGATGGCAGCTCCCGGTTTTAAATACTCGAGGTGATGCTGTGCGGCCAGCCAATCACTGTAATGCCCACAACCAACATGGCTGCGGCATTACAGTGATTGGCTGGCAATCCCTGCATGTTCATTGGCTCCGTAAAGAGCGCCAAACATGCAGGGCAGAGACCCGAGCTCCCGCCCGAGTAACCCGGAAATGCTCGGTGCTCGCCGAACATCCCGAGTAGTGAGATGCTCGGGCGAGTACCGAGCAGTGTCGAGCATGCTCGCTCAACACTAATATTGACCAAAATTTACAATTATCATAATGTATAATGTTTCACGAAAAAACAATCTCAAAATCACTGGGATATGTTGAAGCATTCTAGTGTTCTTGCCACATAAAGTGACATGTCAGATTTAAAAAAATTGGCTTTTTCACTAAGGACGTTAACATGGTGTGCATGGTTAAGTTATGTGCTCCTCTTAATAAATTTAATGCCTTCTACTCACCAAGACTGGATTAACGTGAGCGTGCACTGCACCATTCTTGATAAATTGGCCCCATAATGTTTTTTGTCGACAGAATCCTATGGGGGCTTGCTTTTTGTGAGATGAGTTGTAGTTTTGAATGATACTGTAAACTTTAACATATGATGTACTGGAAAATAGGAAACAATTCAAAGTGTGTTGAAGTGGTTAAAAAATGCAATTCAGCCATGTTTATTCTACTTTTGTTTTCATGTTTTTCATTTTGAACTTAAAATGCCTGGCAACATAATACTTCAGGTCAGTATGATTACAGAAAAATAGCTTGCATATATCTTTTTAAATTGTGAAAAAAATGTTTTTAAAATTTGTAAAATAAATGGTTTGTGTTACTATGTCCCAAGACCTAAAACTTTTTTATTTTTCTGTCAATTAAACTGTTTTATGAACAAGACAATAAAAAATATGATTTTTTAATGTCTTTATTTTTAATGAAGAAAAAGTGATTTGAAGTTTAATAGCCGTTTTTAAGAATTTTAAACTCTTTTTTTTAGTGTTTTTTTATTTTGTTAAGGGCCTTGGATAGTTGCTGCTTCTGTATTTGTGATTCCATTATAAGGCAAATTGATCATTATTGGATGCTTTCTTTTACTTAGACATGCAATAGTCTGGTCGCTTGTTCTATATACTGCAATACATCTGTACATCTGTTATGAAGTACACTGCTCAAAAAAATAAAGGGAACACTCAAATAACACATCCTAGATCTGAATGAATGAAATATTCTCATTGAATACTTAGTTCTATACAAAGTTGAATGTGCTGACAACAAAATTACACAAAAATCATCAATGGAAATCAAATTTATTAACCAATGGAGGCCTGGATTTGGAGTCACCCCCAAAATTCAAGTGGAAAAACACACTACAGGCTGATCCAACTTTGATGTAATGTCCTTAAAACAAGTCAAAATGAGGCTCAGTATTGTGTGTGGCCTCCACGTGCCTGTATGACCTCCCTACAACGCCTGGACATGCTCCTGATGAGTTTGCGGATGGTCTCCTGTGGGATCTCCTCCCAGACCTGGACTAAAGCATCCACCAACTCCTGGACAGTCTGTGGTGCAACGTGACGTTGGTGGATGGAGCGAGACATGATGTCCCAGATGTGCTCAATCGGACTCAGGTCTGGGGAACGGGCGGGCCAGTCCATAGCTTCAATGCTTTCATCTTGCAGGAACTGCTGACACACTCCAGCCACATGAGGTCTGGCATTGTCTTGCATTACGAGGAACCCAGGGCCAACCGCACCAGCATATGGTCTCACAAGGGGTCTGAGGATCTCATCTCGGTACCTAATGGCAGTCAGGCTACCTCTGGCGAGCATATGGAGGGCTGTGCGGCCCTCCAAAGAAATTCCACCCTACACAATTACTGACCCACTGCCAAACCGGTCATGCTGAAGGATGTTGCAGGCAGCAGATCGCTCTCCACGACGTCTCCAGACTCTGTCACATCTGTCACATGTGCTGTGTGAACCTGCTTTCATCTGTGTAGAGCACAGGGTGCCAGTGGTGACTTTGCCAATCCTGGTGTTCTGTGGAAAATGCAAAGCATCCTGCACGGTGTTTGGCTGTGAGCACAACCCCCATCTGTGGACGACGGGCCCTCATACCACCCTCATGGAGTCGGCTTCTAACCATTTGTCCAGACACATGCACATTTGTGGCCTGTTGGAGGTAATTTTGCAGGGCTCTGGCAGTGCTCCTCCTGTTCCTCCTTGCATAAAGGCGGAGGTAGCGGTCCTGCTGCTGGGTTGTTGCCCTCCTACGGCCCCCTCCACGTCTCCTGGTATACTGGCCTGTCTCCTGGTAGCTCCTCCAGCCTCTGGATACTACGCTGACAGAAACAGAAAATCTTCTTGCCACAGCTCGCATTGATGTGCTATCCTGGATGAACTGCACTACCTGAGCAACTTCTGTGGGTTGTAGAGTCCGTCTCATGCTACCATGAGTGTGAAAGCACAACCAACATTCAAAAGTGACCAAAACATCAGCCAGAAAGCATTGGTACTGAGATGTGGTCTGTGGTCCCCACCTGCAGAACCACTCCTTTATTGAGTGTGTCTTGATAATTGCCAATAATTTCCATCTATTGTCTATTCCATTTGTACAACAGCATGTGAAACTGATTGTCAATCAGTGTTGCTTCCTAAGTCGACAGTTTGATTTCACAAAAGTTTGATTTACTTAGTTATATTCTGTTGTTTAAGTGTTCCCTTTATTTTTTTGAGCAGTGTATATAGGTAAAATCATGGTCTCCTGTGAAACCTGTGAAAGGGAATATGGGGAGCAATGAGTATCGAGAATGGCTTGCTCCCAGGATCGTGTGTCTTAAATGTCGATGTCAGAGTTTGTTTGTGGTATTTAAGGAGTTAGCATCTACGACTGGAGTTAAGCTCAAATTGCTACATTATATTACACGCAGATGCTGGCTGTATAACACATATGGCATTTGCCAGGTATCGTACAGGCTGAGCTCCTGAACATGCTCCATGCACCTATACCCGGCGTGTGACGTACATGACATCGTTTTGAATTGGTTAAGTACAACATTTTCACATCCAAAAAGGCACATCAAGAAAAATGGTACTGTAAGCATAGTGGTATTCCCAAAACTTGAGTGTAGGGATCCTTTTGACCCAACCAGTTTATCAACACATAATTCAGTTGTTACTTGCATTTGGCTTACCATGATATGCAGAAAGCTATGGTATAGTTTCTGGCTCTTCAAGGGAAGAGCTCAGCAACAAGGGGTTACATCACACAACAGGGTCATGTCAAACTTTACAGATTGAACCAAACTATTTTTCTACCAACAACTTTAATTCCAACCCCACCTCTTGCCCCCCCTCACTAAACCATTTAAATGGCTATATAGCGCTTTAAAAAAAAAAAAAAGACAGTTCATATCTTTTGTCTCCAAATTGCTGCTCCAGTGGCAAGAAATTGAATTTTAAAGGTGTAAGAAAATATGGCTGTAAGTGAATTGGGGCCTGATGCATTTACCAACTACTGCCACCATCCTCTGGTTCATTGATAGGTCCTTGACTCTATTGTATAGACATAGGATGGCACTGTGTGGGAAATACTTTTAAAATGTGGCTTCTAACCACGGGTGCAGCACTTGGGGAACAAAATGACTCAACTGTCATACATTTTAAACAACTACACAGCCCAGCCATTTAAAAGGTTGATGTGGGATAGGGTACAAGTTGTTGAAAGGCTTAATTTAAATAGTATCTGTCTAATACACCCTATAAGGTAATGCCATATGTTGTATCCCAGCATCATGCCACATTGGGCTGATTGCCCCAGATTCCATATGCCATACTACCTAGAAATCATGTTAACCATAACTTAGAGAAAGCACCACCCACAGGGAACAGTAGAAGACAGTTCAAGTTCCATAAAGAAACACATTACCATTATTCATCTCGTCAGTCAGCATTAATGCATTTCAACCAATATTAAGACTTGGGTGTCAATACCATATGGCATTGTCAGTACTTAACCTGTTTTCTCCACAAAATTGTTAATATTTACTATAAAAGCAAAGATATTGCTATTTAAAATCTATTAAATGATGTGAAAACTTTTTAACAAAATGGATAATCATAAATGGAAATCAGGTATTAATTCATTGTTCCAATTCTGATTGATACTTCAGGCTGGCCTGATTAAACAGCACTGGCCTTATTTCAGAATGCAGATTGTGTACTGAGACTGAAAATTCCTCAAGAGAATATCTTGCACAAAACCTCATTAAATAGAGCCCATTGTGTCTTCAGATTTCATTCATGACACTTTACCTTTACTTGCTATTGATTTTGGCTTCAGCTTGCATAATACGCTGTAATCCATGGCATTCTCAGACTCATGGGTTTTTAATATTCTGACATTATTTCTCATAACCATGGAATATTTCAGCATAGAAAACTTACTTATTCTGCCAAGCCTCTTTAACAGAACATAATAAAGTGTGTTAAAGTTTTATGAGCTACAGACAAGACTTCATATGGATTCATGACTTTTGCAGCATAAAACACTGTAAACAGATCATATTAGCAGTAACTGAGCATATTAAATAGAGCTGAGCAAGTCTTTTGAAATTCAAATTTAGCAAACAAATTTTCCAAAAAATGTGATGTATAGTGAATAGATCTCCCAGATATTGAAAGTATTGCAAAGCCTGAAAAGACATGTGTGAGGAGCTGGCCTTTTTCTAAAGACTGTTGGACCAATGGATGTAGAGCGGAATCCATGACTCTAAGGGATGCAGACTTTTTCATTATGGAGCACCTGTTACGTCAGTCTTATTGTTGTGTTTTATTAGAGATTTGCTTGCTCATCAGTTCAGTCTCAGGAATCAATGTTTCCATTCAGTAACAGTAAGCAGAGGAAGACGTGCAAATTGGATTTTATGCTGTTACGATACTGGAGTAGCACTGCTGGAATCCAGTGGCCGAAGGAGCACAAGCAGGAACAGCAAACTGTAGGAGAAGTTCTTGGAGTTAGCAAAGGAGTTGTAGGAAACAATCCGTAGATAGGTGAGAACAGTCTGGATAAGACAGTCCAGGAGCTGGAGACTGGAACTAGATTAAACAGCTAGACACAATACTCAAGCAATGTGTGAGATATCCGTGCGGCTTTAAGTAGGCCCAAATAGGAAGCAAGATGGATTCCACAGGTTCAGAATCTGGCATCTTAGTAAAGGGCAATTGCAGAACACAGCAGCCTCAAGTGGTAAGGAGTGGGACTGCAGGATAATTATTAAGGTGAACAATAGCAGCCACTAGCGGTCAAACTGTAGAAGAACAACCGGAATCCTAACATTACTTCCCCCTTTCTACAGCGGCCTCCATACGATGCTTGGCTTGCTTTATGTGGGGATTTTTGGTGAAACTCTTTAAGCAGTCGAGGAACATTGATATTTTCTACAGGTTCCCAGATGTTATTTTCAGTGCCGTACCCTTACGACTTTATTAAGTGCTGCAACTTATTTTTGAATATTGTGGAATCCGGGACCTTTTCAACTGTGTAATATTGTAGCCCATCCACTTCAATAGGATCAGGAGGAGGCAGACGACACCCTGGAAAAGGATTTGGAACAAATGGTTTTAATAAAGAGACATGGAAAACTGGATGTATTTTCATTGTTCTGGGAAGTTAAAGGCGAAAAGCTACTGAGCTAATTTGTCCAATTATTTTAAAAGGACCAATATATTTTTGACCCAGTTTTGGTGAGGGCATAAGGAGTTTCAAATTCTTGGTGGAAAGCCATACTTCATCAACCACGTGGAAGCTTGGAGAAGGTCTGCGAGATTTATTTGCTGCTTCCTTATATTTCTCCTGGGCAATGCTTAAAATGTCTTTTAGTGCACTGTTTAAAAAATAAAGGGTACCCTCAACTAACACATCCTAGATCTAAATGAATGAAATATTCTCATTGAATACTTTGTTCTGTACAAAGTTGAATGTGCTGACAACAAAATCACACAAAAACCATCAATGGAAATCAAATTTATTAACCAATGGAGGCCTGGATTTGGAGTCACCCCCCCAAATTAAAGTGGAAAAACACACTATAGGCTGATCCAACTTTGATGTAATGTCCTTAAAACAAGTCAAAATGAGGCTCAGTATTGTGTGTGGCCTCCTCGTGCCTGTATGACCTCCCTACAACGCCTGGGCATGCTCCTGATGAGGTTGCGGATGGTCTCCTGTGGGATCTCCTCCCAGACCTGGACTAAAGCATCCACCAACTCCTGGACAGTCTGTGGTGCAACGTGACATTGGTGGATGGAGCGAGACATGATGTCCCAGATGTGCTCAATCGGACTCAGGTCTGGGGAACGGGCAGGCCAGTCCATAGCTTCAATGCTTTCATCTTGCAGGAACTGCTGACACACTCCAGCCACATGAGGTCTGGCATTGTCTTGCATTACGAGGAACCCAGGGCCAACCGCACCAGCATATGGTCTAACAAGAGGTCTGAGGATCTCATCTCGGTACCTAATGGCAGTCAGGCTACCTCTGGCGAGCACATGGAGGGCTGTGCGACCCTCCAAAGAAATGCCACCCCACACCATTACAGACCCACTGCCAAACCGGTCATGCTGAAGGATGTTGCAGGCAGCAGATCGCTCTCCACGGTGTCTCCAAACTCTGTCACGTCTGTCACATGTGCTCAGTGTGACCCTGCTTACATCTCTGGCGAGCACATGGAGGGCTGTGCGACTCTCCAAAGAAATGCCACCCCACACCATTACAGACCCACTGCCAAACCGGTCATGCTGAAGGATGTTGCAGGCAGCAGATCGCTCTCCACGGTGTCTCCAAACTCTGTCACGTCTGTCACATGTGCTCAGTGTGACCCTGCTTACATCTGTGAAGAGCACAGGGTGCCACTGGCGACTTTGCCAATCCTGGTGGTCTGTTGCAAATGCCAAGCGTCCTGCACGGTGTTGGGCTGTGAGCACAACCCCCATCTGTGGATGTCAGGCCCTCATACTACCCTCATGGAGTCGGTGTTAGGGGGACGGTTGCAAACACTTTATTAAATAGGAACGCAACCGACCCCGGGGTCCGCGATGCAGCCTGGTGGACAGCTGCCGAACTCTTCCCGGGTGAGAAGGGAAGACAACCAACTAAAGATAACCCTTCCGTGTTAACTTCACACTGGACAGGGTATAGCGGTACGCTCTATCTCCGTTGACTGCACGGAGGGAGAGCGACCGGCGACGCACCTAACAAAGCCTTAGCCCTTCGTGTTAAAGCACACGGAAGGGTAAGACGGTTCGCACAATCTCCAAGAACCGCAGGGAGACGTGCGACCGTGGGATCAGCAGTAGCCCTGTCTTTGATACAGGCGCTACGCTATGGGGATTGGCGCTAAAGCGGTTCACACTATTCTCCAAGAACCGCAAGGAGACGTGTGACCGGACTATGAGCAGTAGTCCTGTCTACGATACAGGCGCTACGCTATAGGAGACGGCGCTACCATGCGGGTGATTCCCGCCGGGTATTCGAGCACTCAGCCGGCGTGCTACCGGACTGAGCAAACCCGCTCTATTTAGCTCACAGGCGGCTCGGGGTGTAAGGCGAACCCCCTGGTTAGAGCCAGTCAGCGAGGCGAAGCTACCTGCCTAGCTAAAGCTATGGCTCTTTTAGCCCGGCCTCTACCTGCCTAGCTAAAGCTATGGCTCTTTGAGCCCGAAGTAAGCGTGCACACACCACAAACAGCTAGCTCAAATGATCTGAGCGCGCCGCCATGTTTGTGGGCGGGCCTTTTAAAGATTAAGCCCTGCCCCACTGTCGCACCATTGGTGACGACACCCGTGACCAATCAGGCGGTGCCAGGTCAACGGGTCACGTGGGTGCCAAACCACCAATCATGATCCGCCAGGTCACGGACATGCTCAGTGCGATGCATTTTAGACTTTAGGCTGCAGTTGCCTAGTCTCTCTCCGCAACCTGTGCTTCATGCTGCTAGGCACAAATACACAAGATACCACTTGTACCTCTCGTGCATTGGCTAGGTGTTGGGACTGACGGTGATGCTGTGCAGCATCAGCCCCAGCTGAACCAGAATGGGAGACCACAGAATCCACTGATGATTCAGAACCCATTTCTGATCCAGCAAGCACCTGGCGCTTAACACTATCCCCCCTTCTAACCTCCCCCTCCACTTGACGCTCATATTCCTCAATGAGCAGGGGGGCATGAATGTGGTCCACAGGCTCCCAGGAGCGATCCTCAGACCCATGACCTCTCCAGTGTACGGGGTAAAATTTTTTCCCCCGAACCATCTTAGACCCCACAATCGCCTGTACCTCAGAATCATCACCCCTGGTGTCTGGAGCAGTTTGGGGTTCTGAAAATTTGGTCAGACGAACCGGCTTGAGAAGCGACACATGAAAGGTGTCGTGAATCCTCATGTGTCGATGTAATTGTAACCGGTACACTACGGGGTTTATTTGGGCCAGGATTCTGAAAGGACCAATAAAACGAGGAGCAAACTTAGCGGATTCCCCGCGTACCCTGATGTTGCGAGCCGCGAGCCACACTCTGTCGCCAGGGGAGAATACGGGGGCTGGACGACGAGCATCAGCCGACTCTCTCATCCGATTCTTGGAAGCCAAAATAGCCTCCTGGGTATGATCCCAAACCTCCCGCGCCTCCTGAGCCCAATCTCTGACCCCAGGTTCCACAGAGGAAACTGGCATAGGAATCGGGACTCGCGGATGTTGGACATTATTTAGGAGAAACGGAGTCTGACCCGTGGAATCCGCAACTGCATTGTTTAAGGCAAACTCTGCCCAGGGAAGCAATATCGACCAGTCATTCAGGTTGGCAGAAACGAAATGGCGCAAGTATGTCACCAGCGTCTGGTTAGTGCGTTCCACCAGACCATTGGTCTCTGGGTGATAAGCAGTGGAAAGATTTAGTTCAATGTCAAGCAAATTTCACAATTCTCTCCAAAACCGGGAGGAAAACTGTGGTCCCTGATCACAGACAATCCTATCAGGCATCCCGTGGAGACGGAAAACGTGACGAATAAACAACGATGCCAGAACCCGGGAGGAAGGAACCCTAGGCAGAGGGACCAGGTGAACCATCTTAGAGAAATGGTCAGACACCACCCATATAGTCGTGTTTCCCCGGGACTTAGGCAACTCCACAATAAAATCCATCCCAACCAGCTCCCAAGGTCTATCTGCCATGGGTAATGGAAGAAGACCAGCCGGCTTCTGACGGGATGGTTTATTTCTCGCACAGGAGACACACGCTTGGACATACTCCTTAATGTCCTGGGGTAACCGAGGCCACCAATATGAGCATTGGAGAAGCTCTGTGGTACGCTTGACCCCAACATGACCTCCGATCTTAGAGGCATGTGCCCAGGACAGTACCTCATTCTGTAAATTTGGTGGAACAAACGTCCTCCCGGGAGGAACCTGATTTAGAGACACTGGAGCCAGCGTCCGCATACACTCAGGCGGAACAATGAGCCTTGGCTCGTCCTCATCCTCAGCCATATCCATGGACCGGGACAAAGTGTCCGCCCGAGGGTTCTTCTCTCCTTTTAAGAAGTGAATGGAGAAATTGAACCGAGAAAAGAAAAGAGACCACCTGGCCTGCCTCGGGTTAAGACGCTGCGCCGTCTGCAGGTATAACAGATTTTTGTGATCGGAATATACCATGAATGGATGCTTAGCTCCCTCCAAGAGGTACCTCCATTCTGAAAAAGCCATTTTAATGGACAGCAATTCTTTGTCACCAATAGTACAATTCCTCTCTGCTGGAGAGAAGGTCTTGGAGAAGAAAAAACATGGTCTTGTCCGACCCTGTTCATTCTTTTGGGAGAGAACCGCTCCTGCTCCGACAGAAGAGGCATAAACCTCCAGGAAGAACGGCTTGTCCACATCCGGGCGATGGAGAATGGGAGCTCTAGCAAATCTCCCGGAACGCCTCGAATGTCTCCTGAGACCAGTCCTTGGGATTGGCACCCTTTCGGGTTAAAGCGGCTAAGGGAGCCACCAGGGTGGAAAAATGTGGTATGAACTGCCGGTAGTAGTTAATAAAGCCCATGAAGCGTTGTACCGCTTTAAGAGAATGGGGCTCCTGCCAGTTCTGTACCACCAACAACTTTTGTGGATCCATAGCCAATCCCTTACTGGAAATGATGTAGCCCAGGAACGGTAATGACTCTCGTTCAAATTGACACTTCTCCAGCTTACAGTACAAGGAATTTGCTCGCAATCGCTCGAAAACCCTGCGAACATCCTCTCGGTGTGTGGAGAGGTCCGGGTAAAAATGAGAATATCATCAAGATAGACTACCACGGAAGATAGCAGCAAATCCCGAAAGATATCGTTGACGAAATCTTGAAAAACCGCAGGGGCATTGCATAATCCGAAAGGCATGACGAGATACTCGTAATGGCCATCACGAGTGTTAAAGGCTTTTTTCCACTCGTCGCCCTCACGGATTCGCACCAGATTATATGCCCCTCGCAGGTCCAGTTTAGTGAAAATATGAGCCCCTCGCAACCTGTCAAACAGCTCAGAAATAAGGGGCAGAGGATATTTATTCTTGATGGTGATGGCATTTAATCCTCTGTAATCAATGCAGGGACGTAAATCACCCCCTTTTTTCTGAACGAAGAAAAACCCCGCTCCCGCAGGAGAGACCGATTTTCTGATAAACCCCCGAGCCAGATTCTCTTTGATATAATCAGACATGGCCTGGGTCTCGGGTACAGACAGAGGGTAGACCCTACCGCGAGGAGGCTCAGTACCGGGGACCAGGTCAATAGGGCAGTCATACGGTCGGTGGGGAGGTAAAGTCTCAGCAGCCTTTTTAGAAAAGACATCCACAAAGCTCCGGTATTGCACAGGCAGAGCGGACAAGTCGGAAGGAGGCTCAGAGACTGCTCCTCGGGCAGCTGTAACCATACACTGGAGCACACAGTCTTTACCCCAGGACGAAATTCTCCCTGTACTCCAGTCAATGTGTGGAGAGTGATGGCGTAGCCAAGGAAGGCCCAATAACACCTCATCTAATCCCCCGGGGATAATAAGGAAGGAGATAACCTCCCGGTGACCCTGAGGAAACGACATGGTGAGAGGAACAGACTGGTGGGTAATTTGTGTATCCAGCAGGGACCCATTGACCACCCTGATGTTCATTGGCCTAGGCAGTAAGTCCATAGGAATGGCATGTCTCTGGGCAAATGCTGCAGACAAAAAGTTGCCATCAGCTCCAGAATCCACCCACGCCTTGGCTGTGACCATGGTTGTTCCGAAGGACAACGTCACCTCATAAAGTAATTTGGAGGACGAGACTCCTGAATCAAACACACCCCCTCCAACGGCGGTTAGACACTCTCGTTTCCCGACTGCTTGGAGACCTTATTAACGGGGTACTCCAGAGGACGTGTAAGTCGGGAATGAGGGGACTTAGACTTAGTCCGGGATATGTCCATAGCCTCAGGCTCCGGATTGGAAACCGTGGGTTTGGAGATAGGCCTAGAGAAAGCGGGTGGCAACCGAAACCGGGGTCTGGAAAGCTCCAGCTCTAACTTGCGCTCTGCATGACGCAGATCAATTCTGTTAGCAAGTGTAATTAACTCTTCCAGAGAGGTTGGAATCTCTCTGGTAGCTAGAGCATCTTTAATGTGCCCAGCCAGCCCCCTCCAAAACACCGGGATCAGCGACCGCTCCGGCCAATCCAGTTCAGCCACGAAGGTTCTGAACTGAATGGCATAATGGCTGGCGGAGACTGAACCCTGGGTCAACGCAAGCAGCTTAAGAGCCGTATCATGCGTGACCTGAGGCCCCAGAAAGACGCTTTTTAAGGTCCTAAGAAAAAGACCTACATTAGCCACAACCGGGTCATTCCACTCCCACAGTGGATTAGCCCACTCCAGAGCCCTGTGGGAGAGCAACGAGATAACATAACCCACTTTGGCTCTCTCGGAAGGAAATCGTGCCTCCATCATCTCCAAGTGAATGGAGCATAAATTTATAAAACCCCTGCAAAATTTACTGTCCCCAGAAAATTTCTCCGGGAGAGCAAAGCGGGGTAATGGAGCACTTGCCGCGGTGGCAGCCGAGTTTATCATGCTGGCTGCTAGAGAAGCCGCCTGGGTAGCTACTGCAGTGGTATCAGCAACCGGGACCGTTTGTTCCAGAGACCTGAGTCTGGTCTCCAGTTGCTGTATATGACGCTGCAGCAGCTGGTTGTCGGCCATGTTCGGCAAGACCCTGGCGCTCAGATACTGTTAGGGGGGCGGTTGCAAACACTTTATTAAATAGGAACGCAACCGACCCCGGGGTCCGCGATGCAGCCTGGTGGACTGCTGCCGAACTCTTCCCGGGTGAGAAGGGAAGACAACCAACTAAAGATAACCCTTCCATGTTAACTTCACACTGGACAGGGTATAGCGGTACGCTCTATCTCCGTTGACTGCACGGAGGGAGAGCGACCGGCGACGCACCTAACAAAACCTTAGCCCTTCGTGTTAAAGCACACGGAAGGGTAAGACGGTTCGCACAATCTCCAAGAACCGCAGGGAGACGTTCGACCGTGGGAACAGCAGTAGCCCTGTCTTTGATACAGGCGCTACGCTATGGGGATTGGCGCTAAAGTGGTTCACACTATTCTCCAAGAACCGCAAGGAGACGTGTGACCGGACTATGAGCAGTAGCCCTGTCTACAGTACAGGCGCTACGCTATAGGAGACGGCGCTAGCGTGCGGGTGATTCCCGCCGGGTATTCGAGCACTCAGCCGGCGTGCTACCGGACTGAGCAAACCCGCTCTATTTAGCTCACAGGCGGCTCGGGGTGTAAGGCAAACCCCCTGGTTAGAGCCAGTCAGCGAGGCGAAGCTACCTGCCTAGCTAAAGCTATGGCTCTTTTAGCCCGGCCTCTACCTGCCTAGCTAAAGCTATGGCTCTTTGAGCCCGGAGTAAGCGTGCACACACCACAAACAGCTAGCTCAAATGATCTGAGCCCGTCGCCATGTTTGTGGGCGGGCCTTTTAAAGATTAAACCCTGCCCCACTGTCGCACCATTGGTGACGACACCCGTGACCAATCAGGCGGTGCCAGGTCACCGGGTCAGGTGGGTGCCAAACCACCAATCATGATCCACCAGGTCACGGACATGCTCAGTGCGATGCATTTTAGACTTTAGGCTGCAGTTGCCTAGTCTCTCTCCGCAACCTGTGCTTCATGTTGCTAGGCACAAATACACGAGATACCACTTGTACCTCTCGTGCACTGGCTAGGTGTTGGGACTGACGGTGATGCTGTGCAGCATCAGCCCTGGCTGAACCAGAATGGGAGACCACAGAATCCATTGATGATTCAGAACCCATTTCTGATCCAGCAAGCGCCTGGCGCTTAACAGTCGGTTTCTAACCATTTGTGCAGACACATGCACATTTGTGGCCTGCTGGAGGTCATTTTGAAGGGCTCTGGCAGTGCTCGTCCTGTTCCTCCTTGCACAAAGGCGGAGGTAGCAGTCCTGCTGCTGGGTTGTTGCCCTCCTACGGCCCCCTCCATGTCTCTTGGTGTACTGGCCTGTCTCCTGGTAGCGCCTCCAGCCTCTGGACACTACGCTGACAGACACAGCAAACCTTCTTGCCACAGCTCACATTGATGTGCCATCCTGGATGAACTGCACTACCTGAGCAACTTCTGTCGGTTGTAGAGTCCATCTCATGCTACCACGAGTGTGAAAGCACACCCAACATTTAAAAGTGAGCAAAACATCAGCCAGAAAGCATTGGTACTGATATGTGGTCTGTGGTCCCCACCTGCAGAACCACTCCTTTATTGAGTGTGTCTTGATAATTGCCAATAATTCCCATCTATTGTCTATTCCATTTGCACAACAGCATGTGGAATTTATTGTCAATCAGTGTTGCTTCCTAAGTGGACAGTTTGATTTCACAGAAGTTTGATTTACTTGGAGTTATATTCTGTTGTTTAAGTGTTTCCTTTATTTTTTTGAGCAGTGTATTTCCAGATTCTGTTGCAGGGATTGTATTCTGTCGGTGACAGCATGGATAGGCATTTCTCTGAGAAAATTAAGAAGAATACTTTGATGGTAACCAGAATTTACGAAGAATTGTGTTTGTTTGGTCGAAGTATTTTGAGAATTGTTGTATGAAAATTCTGGTTTGGTTTGTGAGTTCAGTCTGACCATTAGATTGGGGATGGAATGCAGAAGATAAACTGACATCAATGTCCAATGGTGCACAAAAATTCTTCCAGAATCTCGATGTATATTGTGTTCCACGATCAATGACAACTTTGTCTGGAATCCCATAAAGACAAAACGCATTTTGAATAACAAGATCAGCAGTCTCTTTAGCAGAAGGCAAACCAGTGCAGGGGATAAAATGTGCTGCTTTGGTGAGTCAGTCCACCAATACTAGGATTGAACTCTTTCCCTTTGAAACTGGTAGTTCCACAATAAAGTCCATAAATATAGAGCCCCAAGGAAGAGATGTAATTTTCAGAGGCTGCAATAATCGCATTGGTGATGTACGGGGAGTTTTATACATAGCACAGGTGTTAAAGGAAGATACTGTACATATGGTTTAACATCTTTTTGGCAATTGGGCCACCAAAAGAGACAAGACAGAAATTCTTGTGCTTTTTTAATTCCTTTGTGTCCTTCTAACTTGGAGTCATGGATCAGTTTTAATACCTTTAGTCTCAAAGTGTCTGGAACATAGATGCAATGATTATGAGTCCACACTTTATTTTGAAAGGTAACAGATATATCATCTGGTGGATGCAGAAGAATTGAGTCTGTCTCATATGCTTCGCGTATATCGTCCAGCAAGTCTTTGGATTAACCCAGGAAGTTGGACTCAGGCAGAATAGTTGTTGGTGGTGCTGCTGTAGAAGGATCTTTGGAGAAGAGCCTAGATAATGCATCACACTTACCATTATGGGAGCCAGGTCTGTAAAAGATAGCAACGTTTAATGGGTTAAGAAAAAGACTCCATCGAGCTTGGCGGGGGGACAAACATTTGGCAGACCTGATGAATTCAAGGTTACGATGGTCAGTTAGAACAACAATTTGTTGATCTGCTCCTTCTAGATGATGTCTCCATTCCTTGAAAGCAGCAATGATAGCTAAGAGCTCATTATTACCCGCATCATAATTCTTTTCTGACACTGTCAAACTTCTGGAGAAATAGGCAAGGGGTTTAGCAAATATTTTGTTCCTGTTCTTTGTGATAGAATGGCCCGTACTGCATCGTCTGAAGCATCCACTTCTACAAGAAAGGCATGTTCAGGATTAGGATGAATCATTATTGGAGCTGTGGTGAAGTTCGTCTTCAGGCAAGAAAAAGCATCTTATGCTTGAGGAGACCAAACAAACGATATGCCTTTCTTTGTTATGGTGATTGGTGCAATTATACCTGAGAAATTATTAATGGAAGGTCTGTAAAAATTGGCAATGCCCCCAAATCGTTGGACTTCTTTCATGTTTTTTGGCGTTGGCCACTCAGTGATAGCTTGAATCTTGCTTGAGTCCATTTGCAATCCTTGAGTGGAGATTATATAGCCAAATAACTGCATTTCTGTTTGATGGAAGTCACATTTTTACAACTTAATATAAAGATGGTGGGTTCTTAGACGCTCTAACACATTTTTATCACATGATTCTGATGCTCTTCTGCAGAATTAGAAAAGATTAATATATAATCTAGATAAATAACTACAAATTGATCAAGCAAGTCTCTGAAAATATAATTAACGAAATGCTGAAACGTTACAGGAGTCCAAACAACATGACTAAGTACTCATTGTGTCCATAACGTGATCTAAATGTTGTTTTCCATTCATCACCTGGTCTAACAAGAACCAAGATATATACTCCTCGAAGATCTAGTTTTGTGAACAATTTGCATGACGAACTCTGTCCAGGAACTCAGGGATCAAAGGAAGAGGATAACGATTCTTTACAGTAATTCTATTCAATTCTCTGTAATCAATTTAAGGAACAGTCTTTCTTTTTGACAAAAACCTGCTGGTCATGAAGATGGACGAATAAACCATTTAGCTAAATTTTCATCAATGTATTCTTGATTCCTTGAGTATTTTTGATTCCTGCTCTGCCAATGGGTAAATGCTTCCAAAGGGTATTGCTGCTCCAGGCAATAGATCAATTGGACAATCATACGGCCGATAATGAGGGTGTTTGTCTGCACAATCATACGGCCGATAATGAGGGCATTTGTCTGCATTTTTCTTGTCACATACATCAGCAAATTCCCTATATATAGTTGTTAGTTTATAAGATTGTTCAGGATCCTCTATAACCTCTTCATTTGGTGAAGACTGGGGAAAGTGTACAGTAGATGGAAAAGACACTTCTTTGGTTTCCCAATTGATTGTAGGATTTTGAGTCTGTAGCAATGGCAACCCCAGTATTATTGGAAAATGTGGAGATGAGATTAATAGGAAGGATAAATCCCCATGGTGATTAGGTTCCATAACTATCTCTAAGGGTTCAGTCTCTTAAGTCACTGGTCCCAAATTTAGTGGAGATCCATCAACCGTTTCCATAATAATAGATGAAAGTCTGTTTTTAATTTTTATCTCGTGTTCCTTTGCAAAAAAGATGTCCGTACAATTTCCCTTTGCTCGTGAATCAACCATGGCAGATGTGGAAATCCATTGAGAATCAACTTGAAACTTGATAGAAAGGAAGCAATGAGAGTCCTTGTTTTCTTTTTTAATGTTGGGTACAATTGAAGAAATTGAATGGATGACAGCATTCACTGGAGGTGCTGGTTCAGACAAGACTGATTCTTCGTCGGAAAAGTTGGGATCCACTACCACTGCCACTGTTTTACATAGTCGAGAAGGACAATTGATGAGACAGTGGTCAGTCTTGCCACAGTAAAAACACTGATTTTCCCGAAGTCTCCATTCTTTTCCCTCAGCACTTTCACATTTTAACAGGCTGTCAACCTGCATGGATTCAACTTCAGATATGTGAGGCCTAGTGATGAGCGAGCACTAAAATGCTGGGGTGCTCGTCGCTCGGGTGGAGCAAATTGGAATGCTTGGGTGCTCGACCCGAGCAACAAGCATAATGTAAGTCTATGGGAAACTCGAGTATTTTACCGGCGCCCCCCCCCCGGTGTTCTGCAGGTGGCCTAAAAATTGCCCAAATCGAGGGGAACAGTGCTCAAACAACATGGGAACAGCATGGGGAAGACCCCTGGAAGCATTTCTGACTTCTGCTATGAACAATGTTGTATATTATGTTGAGGTATTATGCCACATTTACGGACTCACAATAAAACATTCAAAAACAAAATGGATTATCCTGGGTAATATGTTAAAGAACATCCTTTCCAGGGTAATGACTTGTATATAAGGCAAAATAAATATACAAAAACAAAAATGCTCCTCCACACCTTGGGCTATGTTCACACGTAGCATTTTTGATGCGTTTTTGCACTTTTGCATTGCTTTCAACCAAGACAAATGCATTCACTGGGAAATGTCCAAATACAAATGCACAGGCAACCATGCCTGGACCCGTGGAAGCGTGATAGACACGCGAAACGGCCGTCGTCCGCAAAAGGTGCCGCTTCCCTGAATTTTTAATGGAAATGGAATAACAGAAGATTTTATTACATCGGTGTGCCACCTCGCTTTCTTCATGTATGAACTGGGAAATGTCATTTTAACATTTTACAACCTTATCTGGCTATGTGGTGTGTAACACATCATCAGACACATGCATACAGTGCTGAAAAGACTTGGGAACAGCATGGGGAGGACCTCTGGAAGCATCTCTGACTCCCAGGTCACTGCCTAAAAGTGAGCCCATCATAAGTGATCCCTGGCACATGATAAGATGCCTACCGCCATGCACCTGTCGTTGCAGGCTTGCAATAATCACCGTCCACGTCCTTGTCCCGCTGCAGTTTTCAGTTGTCCCTACCCCATTCCTTGGAATGCAAGCTCAAGTATGCAGCCAGCCACCCACCCACAGTCTGCAATACTATACTGACACATTTTTGGACAGTTGCTTGCACTTGAAATGTGGCCTTTTAGCCTTGTGGAGGTGGAAGCTTTCCACAACCTCATGGTGGCGGCGGCCGGGTGTCCATACTCGGTCCCCAGCCGCAGCTATTTCTCCCGTTATTGTCTCTGCCTTCCACAAGCACGGGTCCCAGAACATTACCCGTGCCCTCCCCAGTGCACTTACTGGGAAGTACCGCCTAACCACAAACACGTAGACAAGTGAATGTGGCCAGGGATGGTACGGAGCCAGTTCACAGCTTGTTGGTGAGAGTTGTATTTCACCACAGCCATATTCTTTAGCTCGGTGAAAGAACTTGGGAAACCGTATCTACTCCAGCTGTCATTTCTCCCAGGAAGTCCTCTAATGCATCTTCTTGCATAAGCAATGGAAGCCCATCCAACATCAGCTCACACTTCTCGGTGGTGCTTCGACACACAAATATCTTTCTTTGAGCCTTTAATTTCATGACTACAGAGTTAGGCAATGGCCTGATCTGCAATGCGGTTTGAGAAATAACATGCATAAGCACGTCCAATCCACAGTAAAAAAGCAGCCATAGAGTGTCGTGGGAACCTTCCTACACACTTTTCTTAGCCAGGGCTGCTTCTCGGCAGGGTTGGACGGTCCCACCAGAGAATCCTTGGGTGGGCCCTGGCTTCGCCATCAGGAGAGTTCATAATGATAGTGCAAACTTTGCAGCTACTATGGGGCTCTTGAGCGGGGGAGAAAGGTGGGCCCTCAGAATCAAATCCTCTGGTGGTCCCAATGTTTTTCAATCTGAAACTGCTTCTCAGTGGGAGTTGTATTTCACCACAGCCATATTCTTTAGCCTGGTGAAAGGACTGGCATAGATGGAAACTGTATCTACTGCGACTGTCATTTCTCCGTCACCAGGTTCCACCCGTTGTTCAGCATTGAGAGCCACAGATCAGGCTGCTGTGTTACAGCTTTCAACAAATCTGCAGCGGTGGGCGGTTTGTCACCTAAGCATTAAGCATGTTATCTTCAGCACAGCCTATTGCCGCTTGGCCAAGGCAGTGCAGCAGTGCTTTCAGCTTGTGACTAATGTGGTCATTTCGGAGATGGAGGCCGAACTGGAGGAGGAGGTGCAGGAGCTGAACAATGTGATTACATTGAGGTTACATTTGTGACTCTGGTTTTTATACTAAAGAAAGATCCTACTGTTTTGTTTTTTTTACATTGTTTTTTAAGACAAATGCATTCACCGGGAAATGTCATTTTAACATTTTACAACCTTATCTGGCCATGTGGTGTGTGACACATCATCAGACACATCCTGTTTCATTTATGATGGAGGGACTCTGAAAGTCACAAAGAATATTTTTATAGGGCCATCAGGCGGCCCTCACTATTCTTAAAGGGCCAGCAGTCAGCCCTTGCTATTGTTAGAGAGCCATCATCCGGCTATGCTTTGTTGTTCCCATTATTAACGAGTGGGTCTCCTATTCTGTTAATGCGTATGCAGTGACTGCAAGGGCTGCCAAAAATTTGGATGCAACCCAATACCCCTTTGAAGAGACATAGATGAGGGTCTCAGTAAAAAAAATGTTCCCATTATAAAGGAGCTGGTCTCCTATAGTGGCAATGCCCATTCTGTGACTGCAAGGAATGCCAAAATTTGGGAAAAACCCCACTGACAATTTAAAGACACATAGAGCTCAGCCGCAGTAACAAGTACGACATGTTCCCATTAGAAAGGAGAGGGTCTGATATTCAGTTATAGGGTATGAAGTGAGCCGAACAGCTGACAAAATTTAGGAAAAACCCCACTAACAATTTAGAGACAGATAGAGCAGGGCCACAGTAACGAGTATGAAATGTTCCCATTAGAAAGGAGAGGGCCTGCTAAATATTTGGAGGAACTCCAATGACCCTTGCAAGAGACGTAGATATGTTGATATGGTACATATGGTGGTGATTTAGTGGTAGAGGATGAGGATGAGGAGAAGGAGGAGGACAAGAGCAAACAGACAAAATGAGGAAGCGTATACCCATGTCTGGGTGTGAAGACAGAGGTGCTTGGGAATAGAATTAGACCTCCCAAAAAAAAGACACTGTATTTGAGTTTATGTTACGCTGCTATCATTCGGTGGTGTTGAGAAGTCTGGCCTAATCCAGCCCTTGTTCATTTTTATAAGAGTCAGCCTGTCAGCATTTTCAGTTGACAGACAGATGCGCCTATCAGTTATAATTCCACCAGCGGCGCTAAAAACCCGCTCTGACAAAACCCTAGCGGCAGGGCAGGCCAGGACCTCCAAGGTTTAGAGAGCCAGTTCATGCCACATGTCCAGCTTGGATACCCAATAATTATAAGGAGGACGTTGGTACGGTCGGCAAGGTACTCCCTCAGCATCTTCCCACACTTTTCCCTCCTTGTGAGAGTACCCCACACATCAGGGCCTGTGCGATGGGAGGGTCTGAGAAAACTGTCCCAGAACTTTGACAGTGTTCCCCTGCCTCTGCTGGATTGTTTCTCTCGCCTGTACTCCTTGGTTGTCCAACGAACTGTGACCTCTGCTGCCAGCATTTTCAGATGGGAATTTTTAAAAAAATTCTGCAACAAGGGCATTCTGGTACTGCTCCAATTTAGTAGACCTGTCCGCCTTGGGGATAAGAGACAGAAAGTTCTCCTTGTAGCGTGGGTCTAGAAGTGTCAGCAACCAGTAATGACTGTCACCCAAAATTTGGAGAACGCGAGGGTCACGGTAAAAGCAGCGTAACATAAACTCAGCCATGTGTGCCAGACTGCAAAGAGGCAAGACTTCTGTGTCCTCACCAAGAGGACGACTGACCACGCTGAACTGACGGTATGACAGTTGTGCAGGTAGTACTGTCTATGGCGCAGGAAACTAGCTCCTGTTCTTCCTCCTCCTCATTGTCACCCAATCCACATTGGGATGAGATGAGGCTGGGCTTTGTGAAATCACCCTGTATGGTTCCTTGCTCCATCTCATAGTGCTCCGCCTGCAATGCATCCTCTTTGATTGTGATCAGAGAGCATTTCAGAAGACAGTGAAGTGGGATGGTGACTCTAATTATGGTGTCATTGCCGCTCACCATCTTGGTGGAGTCCTCAAATTTTTGGCGGATGGTACATATGTCTGACATCCATGTCCACTCCTGAAGTCTTATGTGTGGAGTCTGACCTGAATACCGACGGCCTTGTTGACGCTGGTACTCAACAACTGCCCTCTTCTGCTCACAAATCCTTCCCAACTTTTGCAATGTAGAGTTCCCCACATCCTCTTTTAGAATTTGCTGATATAATTCAAAATTCATTGTTTAATGTATGATCAAACATCATCCTGGCCTTGATGCAACAAAAAAGGCTGAAACATTGATACCACCACCACAAAGCATATAATTTAAACCAAAAAGTTCTAGTTAGTCTCATCCATGCACAAAATATTGATTCAATAGTCTTCTGAATTGTCCAGGTGATCTTTCGCAAACTGCATCAATGTTCTTTTTGGAGAGCAGTCACTTTCTCCTTGCAATCCTGCCATGCACACCATTCTTGTTAACTGTCTTATTGATGCTGGACTGAATATTAACACTAGCTAATGTGAGAGAGACCTTTAGGTGCCTAGAGATTTCCTTGGGTTCCTTTGCGACCTAGCACACTGTTATACATCTTATACTCAGAGCGATATTTGTTGGTTGACTACCCCTGGGGAGCATAGTAATAGTGTTCAATTTTCTCCATTTGTACACAATCTGTCTGATAGATTGGTGTAGTTCAATCTCTTTAGAGATTGCTCGGAACCTTTCTCTTCTCTTTGTCTTCTTACTATTCAGATTTATCATAAAATGGCTGCTGAATTTCCAGATTCGACTTTCTGCTATAATAATCCAGCTACAAGGCATTATGAGAAAGTCAGCCAGACTGTTCCCGAGGTGATGTGAGCTTTCACTGGCTGGAGTAATCTTCTGCAATGGGTAAAATTGAGGTGGTCATTTTAGGTGATTTGTACAAATCAAATCGCAAATTCACAGAGTTTAGCAAATTCCTAAAACTTCTACACAAATTATATTTGCATTTAATCAATTCAGTCATCTCTAAAATTAACACTAGCTTGTAGGTCATTCTACATGGTATTATTAGCACGTGATTTTCAACTCACCCTCCATATTATCAAATAGTAGTTTATATCCTTATCCAGTTTATTGAAACCTCCATATGCTTTTACCTGTTGGTGCACACCTTATACTCAGCCTCCAATGTTCATGTCCTAAGATGCATTATGCTGTTACATCATGGTGCCTGAGAGCTGCTCATTCCTTCTGTAAACTCACCACAATACCCTGTTATTTTGTATTGTGTGTACACTCATTCATGTAAAGCTTTGCCCCTTATTCTTCCTGTGGAATCCAGCTTGACACCTTCATTCTTACCTACTCCATGCTTCTCAGAATGGAGAGTGCGTGTAATGCTAACCATTCATGTTCAAACAGCAACACAGAAGTAACCAGCAAGTCGTAATTAATAGACGCCACAAAAAAAACAACTAGAGACTTATGAAATTTTGCATAATGTGAACCGTTGCAAAATGGTGATAACAAAATAATGCAACGTTGTATAACTTTTTACCAGAGATGAGCGAATTTATTCCATGCAAATTGAATTTGTGTGAAATTTTAGGAGAATGGCTAAAACAATGCCTGTTGCCATTTAACACTTGGCAGAAGATTGCATCAGATCATTCATAAAAGGCTGACATGACTTCAGGCACAGCTAAATGGGTTTTCTCATAATGCTTTGCAGCTTTCACAGATCATGGCTTAATGCAGCCATTCAGAAAGAACCATAAGAGACTGTATGAAACCCCAGACGAAGCTTTAGCGAAACGTGCATCGAGTGTGTCTCTTTGGATGAGTATGTATACAAGGTGTAATATGGCTTAATCTTTTCAAATTAATGTATTTGTTTTCCTGGCTGCTGAAGTATCCACTGTTCATAATGGTTTGTACCCAATGTTTTCTACTTCTATACTTTGATGGCACCTTTCCTATATATTTGTCCATGTGCTTATGTGGCGATTTAGTCTTCACTACTATATAAACTTTTTACCCCCTAAATGCACCTGGACCGCTGCTTATGTTTCCCATCATGACAGCTAGTTGTGTGATAGAACTTATAGCATACATATGTTTTCTTCGTGGGGAATAATTATCTTGCCATTTTAGTCATTTAGAAATATCAATCATTCTTATGCCATATGTAGTCAATGCACTGCCTATCTACTTTTACCACCACAGCCATTTACTATCACTACCCATCCTTATGCATGCTTCCCATGCTTGTTAGGACATTGGTCTCCTTGTTATTAATATTGTTATTTTCTTTTATACCTATTCTAATGGTTATTCGTTCCTATTTTTGTCTGGAATTTTCTATCTTCCTTCTTTGCTATACATTTATTTTTGCCTTAAAGACACTTTAGTTTGCTGGAAATTGCCTTGTAGGATTACTGTATAAAACCAGAAGCAAGGAATGCAGCAGTTATTTTAGCATGATTTAATATAGTGAGAGGATGACAGAACTTACAAGTCAGCAATAGAGATAGGGAGTGAAAGCCCTGAAACATTGGAGAACAATATAGCTCAAGCCCTGAAAAAGAGTGTAGTAGTCTGCAAATAAAACAGTGTTTCAATTGATAGGGGAAGAGGAGGGATAGGAGAAGTGCAAACAGCTATGTCAGTGTGATTAATCAGCAGGGTTGGTGTAGGGGCAAATATCATTGGGTGCCTCCAGCAACTACAGCAGGAACTACAATCTAAATAGCATTAAAACAATTAAAAAAACAAAAAATACACATATTTGGAATCGCATTCGTAAAAGTCCGATCTATCAAAATATAAAGTAAAATTAATCCAATTGGTAAATGGAATAACGAGAAAAAAAATCAAAATACCAGGATTACATTTTTTTGTCTGCTGCAGCATTGCAATAAAATGGAATAAGAGGCGATCAAAACATTGTATCTTCCCCGAAATGGTATCAGCAAAAGCTTCAGCTCAGGATGCAAAAAATAAGCCCTCACACAGCCACATATGTCGAAAAATGACACGGTCTCAGAAAATGGTGCCAAAAACAAAATATTTTTTTTTACAAATTTTAGAATTGTTTAGCAAAAAATCTATATATGTTTGGCATCTGCGTACTCGTACTGACCTGGAGAATTATATTTGACTGGTCAATTTTACCATATAGTTAACATGGTAGAAAAAAACTCGAAAAAACATTGTGGATTTGCAATTTTTTTGTATGTTGTTGATTGATTGCAGTAATTTATACCAAAGTATGTGCAACCAAATATTAAGTTGTGGGTGGAAACAATTTTGTCCAGTCCATTTCTCAGGTTTAGTGTAAATTATGACCAATTTGCTTTTTTTCTAATTTTTTCGTGTTGATTCAATGCACACAAAAGTAATAAACATGTGCATAGCAAAACGTGTAATTGCAATAATTTTCTGGGAGAAATACTTCATTTTCTTTAACAATTTCAAGGGTGTCAACACTTTCTACCATGACTATATATATTTATATACAGTACAGACCAAAAGTTTGGACACACCTTCTCATTTAAAGATTTTTCTGTACTTTCATGACTTTGAAAATTGTACATTCACACTGAAGACATCAAAACTATGAATTAACACATGTGGAATTATATACTTAACAAAAAAGTGTGAAACAACTGAAAATATGTCTTATATTCTAGGTTCTTCAAAGTAGCCACCTTTTGCTTTGATAACTGCTCTGCACACTCTTGACATTCTCTTAATGAGCTTCAAGAGGTAGTCACCGGAAATGGTCTTCCAACAATCTTGAAGGAGTTCCCAGAGATGCTTAGCACTTGTTGGCCCTTTTGACTTCACTCTGCGGTCCAGCTCACCCCAAACCATCTCGATTGGGTTCAGCTCTGGTGACTGTGGAGGCCAGGTCATCTGGCGTAGCATCCCATCACTCTCCTTCTTGGTCAAATAGCCCTTACACAGCCTGAAGGTGTGTTTGGGGTCATTGTCATGTTGAAAAATAAATGATGGTCCAACTTAACGCAAACCGGATGTAATAGCATGCCGCTGCAAGATGCTGTGGTAGCCATGCTGGTTCAGTATGCCTTCAATTTTGAATAAATCCCCAACAGTGTCACCAGCAAAGCACCCCCACACCATCACACCTCCTCCTCCATGCTTCACGGTGGGAACCAGGCATGTACAGTCCATCCGTTCACCTTTTCTGCGTCGCACAAAGACACGGTGGTTGGAACCAAAGATCTCAAATTTGGACTCATCAGACCAAAGCACAGATTTCCACTGGTCTAATGTCCATTGCTTGTGTTCTTTAGCCCAAACAAGTCTCTTCTGCTTATAGCCTGTCCTTAGCAGTGGTTTCCTACCAGCTATTTTACCATGAAGGCCTGCTGCACAAAGTCTCCTCTTAACAGTTGTTGTAGAGATGTGTCTGCTGCTAGAACTCTGTGTGGCATTGACCTGGTCTCTAATCTGAGCTGCTGTTAACCTGCGATTTCTGAGGCTGGTGACTCGAATAAACTTACCCTCAGAAGCAGAGGTGACTCTTGGTCTTTCTTTCCATCTAGTTGGAGATGAAGATTCTCACTAGTCTGACGGTCCCATTGGCGTCCATCTCCAACTGCTGGGTATGTTCATGAGTCCAATTATTTAATATGTATTCTCCCTTGAGCCTATTGATAACTACCAAGATGCACTAGGTACTATACCTTTCCTTTGGCTCAGGGTTTAACTAATGGACTCATTAGATACTATCAGTATGTACTATGTATAGGAATGCCTTTGTGGCATAGTCACTATTCATTATACCACATTGTAATTGGCGCCACTGGTTACTCACAGCCTGAGGTCTGTGTCGATCATATTGTTGTGCATAAATGTTATATGGGTGTTTTTTGTTACTGATTTTAATCTTTATATGCAAAAAAAATTGAATAATTGTTCTAAGCTATTGAAGGCTACATTTTTTCTCTTTGTTATAAATTATGGCATATATATGGAGTCGCTTTTGGGGGACAAAAGGGGCATTGTTCCCACTTTTGAACCTCTAATCATTATGTTTGTGATCCAAATGGGTTGTTGTATAATATGTGTGTGCTATATGTGTGTGTATACATATGTGTGTGTAACATAAAGTATTTGTGTCACATATGGTGTATGTACTGTATATACCATCCATATTTATAAATCCCAGCATCTCAAATGAGAGTTCATAGGTGTAAACGTGTCAGCAATCTCCCAACGAGCAAAATGCTGCTCATTTATTGGGTGATTGGATTGTTTATGGTCGAACAAAAATCATTGTTCTCAGCAGCACATGGCCTGGTGTAAACTGAAGATGTGGTGCTGATAACATGATACTGTATGGGGACAGATTGATCTACTAGTGATTATTCTGTTCCCATCATTCTTTGTCAGCCTGTGTAACAAGGACAGTAAACAAGAGCTGAATGACTACAATATTGTCGATAATGCTCATTTAACAGTCTGAACTCAGCGGTTGTAATACAGCCTAAATGTTTGTTGTGTAATGATGCAATGTGTGAGTATATAGGACCCTAATTTGAACTTTTGCCCCACTTTTTCTAAAACCGGCCCTGTTAATCAGTAATTTCGATTGGAGCTAATCTTTCTGCATTTGAATTACTTTTTTCTTCTTAATTCTTCATGAACTAGAAAGCAACAAGCCAACAAGAAATATCTGACCAATGTGTCAGTCATAAAAAAGTGTGATTATGGCAAGCGAGTGACTGTCCTGAATTTTTACATTTTTTGTGCAATCCTTTTTGTTAAGGGGGGACAACTATGTTTTCAAAATGCTAAAGAAAGTTAAACAAAAAACAGACACTTAGTTACAACTGTCTACCTCATGAAGTGATGTGCGTTTCACAAACATTTCTTTTTTGCACACCAGTTTTACCAGTCAAATTTCACATCTGAACACGCCACACCAGTACAACGGACTGTAGCAGGAAGTTCTCGATCTTAATTATAATATTGCAAAACATTGTATGGTAAAAGAAAAAGTGTCAATGGCAATGTACAGGGTAATGTGAAAGAAAAAAAAAAACATACTCTGGCTAGGAATAAGAACGTGGGAGTCACTAGCAAAGAATCCATAGATGTCCCACCACAAATCAACCAGGAACTTTTGTTCTCTGTCCTGTCAGGACATGAAAAGGTATCAGCTACTCACATGGGTAAAGCAAACTTGTCATCAATATGAACAAGGCTCAAGCTGTCCACCTACTTCTTCTTGCAATCATCTCTCTGGTACCCAGGCCGCATCCACAAGTAGTGCTTGGTTGTAGTCATCATCATAATCAGAATCTTAATATAGTGATTTCCATACAGTTCCTCATCTACTTTCTCTTATGTCATCAGTTAGCTATATCTGTGCCCCGGAAACACTTTTGTAAGTTCACCTCAATCAACGCCGTACCACCCGGATTGTATTGGCTTTTGGAAATTGCAGAGTGAAGGCATGCAATCAAACTTGCTGGAAAAGACCCAGAAGTCATTCTATCTTGAAGATGGAGATCTCAGTTTTTATAATCTCATGTGACAGAGACTATAGGCTGCTCCTTGAAACTGATTTACTGCAAAATGCACTCCACTACTGCAGAAATTACAGCCAGGAATTTTTCATGTCTTTTATGGTTCATTGAGCCAATGTTTTAAAATGCACAACCACAAGTGGACTAAGTATCTTCTGGTGACACTTCCACATTATTCAATGCTTATTCTTCTCCACATCCTCCCTCATAGATAGCTCCATGGCAGAATGTTAAATTAAATGTCTTACTGGATGACTCCTCGTTGACTACAACTGAACAACTTAGTGACAATGCCAGAAACATCATGGCTGCCGTGTATCTGTTGAATGGCACACGTCATAGACAAAAGAGGAAAGTTTTTTTCAAAGAAAAATTTATGGGCATCCATGACTACAATTTTCTTTATCATCAGCCTCATTTCTTTTTGGTAAAAATTAGTATTTTGTGTGCAGTGACAGAGATAAATTTTCTCGGTTAAACCTTGTGCAGTATTGGGCCTCTGAGCACGGATGGGTGTGAAAAAAAGGCAAAAAACTGTTTTAAAACAAAAATTTACTTGCTTATTTGACTACAATTTTCTATACAACATTATATTTTTTTGCCAAAATTAGGAATTTTTGAATATCAATAGGTTTGAATTTCCCTGGTTGAACAGTGTTCAAGATTGGTGCCCTGAGCAGAAATAGGCACAGAAGGCGAAAACTTTTCCCAACAAAAATTGATGGGTTCCCTTGAGTAAACATTTTGTTACCATCAGTTTTTCTATAATAAAAGCTCATGTGCTTCAATTTTTACAAATGTATTTATCATTATTCTCAATTTTTGCTACATTGGGGATATTTGGTGCCTTGACTGGTGTGAATTCACTTGGTAGGCCACTGCAAATGATGAAGTCCTTGCCCAGAACTAACTCACATGATACCATTGTAGGCACAGAAAGCAACATAAAAAGTTGTTAGGATGGACCTTAACACAAAAAATGGAGGTCATTCTCAGGCCCTGTAATGAATGGTGAAACCAGATTTGCTAATTTCTTAGCAGGCCCCAGCACAGGAAATTTCAGTTGTTCTCCTGGACTTACACATAATTTTGGACCATTATTAAATTTTAAAAAGCATGAAAAATCTTTCACTGTGGTGTGTTATTAAACAGGTTGTTGACTACTACCAGTTACCATTTGTTTATATGGAGAGGTCACTTTGACATTACTGAGGATATGTTTAATTTAAGAAAAAGTTTGAAAAGTGGTTGAATAAAGTCCAAGGAGACCTCAGCATCTTAGGGTGCTTTCACACTGCGTTTTGGTACCCATTCATTGATCCTTATGTGCGAAAATCAGGATTGGGCATATGCGCTGACTGTACCATAGACTATAATGGTGTCGACAGAGTGAACGTGTGCTGTCATGCAACATTTTCGGGCATATACATCTACTGGAGGAGAACCCTCAAACGTAGTAGACCGAGTCTGGATGTCCATCTCCAGTAGGCGTACACACCCTTACATGTCTTTTCATGGCAACTTGAAGCTTTACAATATTTGCAATTTGTGACAAATTGATTTGATGCAGATTAAATATTTGAGAAAAATCTAGCAAAGCAGGAGAATTTGAACTTCTAAGGAAGCTGCATAAAACAACTACAAGATTGTTGTAAGGGTATGTGCACACGATGCAGAAATGCTCAGGATTTTTTCCTGAGCGTTTCTGCATCTCTCTGGCAGGAAAAAACGCATGCGGATTGTACATGCGGTTTCCTGCCAGGGACATGCGGAAATGAAGCGGTCTTCACTTTCATTTCCGCATGCGGGTTGACAAGCGCTTCCCAAGCGATTTTAGCATCACTTGGAAAGTGCTTGTCAACTTCACACTATATAAATCCATGCAGCCGGCATGGATTTATATAGTGTGTGATGTCAAAAAATAAAAAATAAATATATACGTTACCCTCTGATGGCCCCCGGTGTCCTGCTTCATCGGTCCCGGCTGCCGGCAGTGAAGACTTTAGGACCTTCCGACGTCAGCGTCACGTGACCCGTCACATGACTCTGACGTCAGCGAAGGTCCTTCTTCATTCAAACGCGAAGTGCCCGGGAAGCCGGCAGGACGCAGCGCGGGCCGTCAGAAGGTGAGAATATATATATTTTTTATTTTATTCTTTTTTTTTTAATGGTACCTGGGTCTGGATGAGAGTCCTCTCATCCACACCCGGGTACCATCCGCACATTAGACCGCATGAAAAGCGCATCAACATATACAGTGATGCGGATTCCATGCGGTCTAATGCAAGTCAATGGCGGCAAAAGAGCAGCGTTTCCGCAAAATTAATTGACATGCTGCGGATTTTTGACCGCAGCGTTTACGCTGCGGAAAAATCCGCATCATGGGCACAGCACATGCGGATTTCCATTGGGGAACATTGCTGCCCTTCTACCATGCGTTTTTCATGCGTTTCCGCGGCGTTTACGCAACTGCAAAAACGCCGCGGAAACGCATGAAAAACGCATCGTGTGAACTCAGCCTATCTGGAATTCCACTTTCAGCTAACAATAATTTCCAAAGGGGCTGCAGCTATTTACTTAGTACCCAAACCCCATAGGCCTTTTTTCCACATCAGCATTTTTGGTCAGTATTTCTTCACCATTTTTTTGGGTAAAATCAGTAACTTCAAAACATAGAACATATGACTATCTTTTGACTATAGTTTTAAACTTAAACTGAATATTAAATTGAATTTTTATTTTACTTTGTACACCATTACTAAATATAATAACTTTCAAATGAAAAATATCTCATTCAAAAAATTTTGCTGAATCATTTTTTATTTTTCAAAAAATTAGAACTGTGGGAGGAATTTATCAAAACTAACATTTTGTTAGTAAGGTGCGCCAAATTTTTAAGATGCACACACATCTTAAAAATTTGACACATCTTTGTGTTACTTGTTTTCTAGAAAATTTAATCTGTAGGTACGTTATAGTTAATTTTTTTGTGCCATGATAGACCTGCCCTTTTTTTGCTAAGCACCAATCAATTTTCGTTTAAAACTTTTTTTCAAGTTTAAAAAGTTACAAGTTGGTGCAAAACCGCAAAATAATGGAACTTTTTGTGCAAAAATGTCGTTCTCAGGATTTGTGAGGTTTTGAAGCCAAAAAACTGTCACAAAATTTGCACATGCCCATCTCCCTTCCTTATGTTTTTTGTGTTGAGAGTTCCAAATATCATGCATTGTATTTAAATTACATAATTCAATTGACAACTGACAACAGCTGCCCACTAGGCAATGAATATGCTTGCAGTGAGCTCCTAAATTCCTCCCAGTAACAACCTCAGACACTTATACTTTTAATAATATGTCTATACAAGAGATTTGCAGCTCTGCATCAGAAAAGCAGTGCTCCAAAGATTACACAAATGTATTAAAAAAAATATTGTGAGCAAAATGTTGGACCTAAAAGCAAAACGGTATAAAAAATTGATTTTGTAGGTTTCCATTAAAAGTAAGTATATCTTTACAGTGGATGAAATTTCCTTCAAGTTACCTTGAGATACTCTATATCACTTCAGTGCTTACATTTAAAAATGTATAAAAATTCTAAATCTCTATTAACCAATTCAGTCCACATTTAAAAATATTTTGGTGTTATGGAATAGCATTAATCAATATCAAATTGAAAAAAACTCAGAATGTTATATTTAGAAGCACATGAAGCAGCTTGCAATCAGCATGAATGGAAATTCTGTGAAGTCCACTGCAGTAATTTATAGTAAAAATAATATTTTGCATATATTAGGAATTAATAAGAGAACAACTCAGATTGCGTTATGTATGCATAAATTGTATGCATAAATTGTTTTATGTTCTTTATTACAAGAGTACTGAATTTATATTTATAGTCCATTTTGCTTTTAGAATCTTTTGCTTAGTTTGGAACTTAAAGAGGTGGTCCACTACAATGTATATTGTGCCCATCGATTTAAACCTTTAAATTAGTGCGCGCTTACGGGGATCTGCCAATGAAAGCAGAGGAGACGGAAAGCTTTGTGACAAAGTCACTGGCCAAGTACTAGAGGGTAGATATGTAGCACTGAGGTTGTTAGCTTCAGTAATCTAAATAAAATCAGCCATGTTTAGTGCTGCTAGGATGATTGAAAAGCTGTAGGGTGGGAGTAGTCCAAAGGATAAATACCCAGCTTTCTGGAGCATTCAGTGGGGGTGGGTCTGGAAGTGCAAGTTCTGGAGCTTTGTTTTAGTGTTAAGGAAACCTGAACCATGTGTTGATTGTTCCTGAAGTGGGCAGATTCCCGCAGCAACAAGGACTTGTTTTATGTAGTACTATTAATAAACGAGTGGAAGTTTTAAAGAGACAGTGTTCCTGTGTATACCTCTATGCACGGCCGAGTGAGCCAAACTACCACAGTTTGGTGGAGAATGCGGGCAAGTTCCCCAGGAAGCAAGTGTGATGGCTGTGGACAGACTGCATGTCCTGGGTGAAGGTGGCTGTAAGGATGCAACAGTGGTCAGACAAAATGGAGGAACTGATCAAGCATCTGGTCCAAAGCGAGCAACAGCACCACTAGCCGCACCAGCAGCAGCTCCAGCAAAATAAGCTCCAGCAGCAGCACCAGCAACAGCTGCAGCAGCAACAGCTTGCACAATAGAAGACAATTAAGTTGCTGATGCTACACAACTGACAACAGCAGCAGCAGATTGAGTTACTCACAGAGGCGATCCGTGCCACGGCGGCAGCTTTGACCCCAATGTTAGCTGATGATTTCTCTGTCCGGAAGGCGGTGAAGAGAGCCTTGCAGAAAATGACCCCGGTGATGACGCAGAGGACTTTTTAACCATTTGTGAAAGGGTTGCCGATAGGGAGAAACTCCTGCCAGAGCAGTTGGCAGAAGTCCTGGTGCCATACTTAACAGGGGGAGCCACAAAAGGCCTACTATGATTTGGCCTTTCTGGACGCCAAAGAATGTGCATAATTGAAAACAAATTTTGACGCGCTTGGGGGCGACAATGTCTGGCTCACTCTCAAATGTTTTATCTGCTGCAACTCGTTCAAAAGTGGTTGCAGCCGGAGTCCTCTACACCAGTGCAGATGGTATAGTGTGTTACAATGGACTGGTTCGTGCACTCCCTTCTGACCCTGATGTAGACTTGGGTTGCCCAGGGAGATCCCGGGAATGCCAATGAATTGGTCGGACTGATTGAAAAGTATCAGGGGGTCAATGGGTTCTTGGGGGGGAAACCCATTCCATACTGGGGAGCAGAGGTTAAAAATGGGTGGGGGGGGCATACTAAGTCCAAGGGGGCAGCAGAGGTCATGTCAAGGACCTCATCAGGGGATGTAATTTGCTGGAGATGTCACGGCCCATGTCATATAGCTGCCCATTGTCCCCGGACCACTGAGCAAATGGACTGTAGCATGAAACAACGGTGTCCATTCAATTCATATCCAGCTTGCAGTGTGGACTGTCCACCAGCGAGGGGCCCCAAGCTTGTCCTATAAAAATGAATGGCCTGCAAATGATTGGACTACTAGACTCAGGGAGCTTGGTAACCCTTGTGATGGCCACACTCCCTCTCCAATTGATCCCTGGGAAGAAGGTTGGTGTCAGCTGCAATCACAGGGATGCTATAGACTAACCGGTGGCCATAGTGGTCATTGAGATCACCCAACTTACTGAGTCCCATGAGGTCGGCGTTGTTCACGATTTATTGCACCCAATTATCATAGGCCAGGACTTTGTGTTGTTTTGGGACTTGTGGGGGAGGGACAGAGACCTCGATTGCTCGGGTAAGAAATGGGTTGGCCCTAAAAAAGTCTCACCAACCCCAGAGTCTGACAGGTTTCTCTGCTGTGTAATGGGAGAAAAGGAGAAAGTAGTATCCCCTGAGGCAGACATTCTTAAAATAGGGATGACCATAGAAAATTTTGGGTTTACCCAACATAGGGACCTATCTCTAAAAGAAGCATTCAATAAGGTAACCATCATAAACGGCATAGCACAAGAGTCAGATGCTAACACCAGGTATGCCTATTTCATGTTGAGTGGGGACTTATTGTACCCAGTTACTAAGGTGAGGGAGGAGATAGTGGAGCAAATGTTGGTACCAGGACCCTATAAACAAAGGGTGTTGGACAGGGCCCATTCACATGGCTTAGGTGGCCATCTGGGGGTGAACAAAACTAAAGAACGGGTCATGCAGAAGTTCTATTCACCCAGATGTCACCGGGAAATAATAAGGTATTGCAAGTCCTGTTCCAATTGCCAGTTAACCGCTACGACCTCTCTCTTCTAAAATCCTCTCATGCCAATACCCATCAAGGCAGGGCAACAGAAGGACCCCGTTGAAACTCCATATGAGCTGGACAAGCCAGAAGGGGATACCGAGGATGTCACAGTGGCAGAGACACTGTCACCGGCCCAGAAAAACAGTGCCAAGAACTGCTTCAGCAGAAACGGGACCTGTTTTGGGGGTTGCCAGGATGTACGTAGGTGGTTAAACATAAAATCCTGATGGAAGCACGTTTGAGTGAACCAACAGCTGTATAGAATTCCCGAAGCCCTCCACGAGGTGATTTTGAAGGAGGTGAGGAAAAAGTTGAACCTGGGAGTCATCGAGGAGTCAAAGAGTGGCAGGTCCCAGCCTCACTGTCCTTGTGCGAAAGCCTGAGGGAGAATCGCGTTTCTGCAACAACCATAGGAAACTAAATATGTTGTCAAAATGTGATGTGTACCCGATGCCCCACGTTGATGTTCTCATAGAGAAGCTAAGGTCATCCAGATACATCACCACCCTGGACCCAATGAAAGGTTACTGGCAAATCCTTCTCTCTCAAAGTGCAAAGGAGAAGACGGCTTTTACAACACCTGACGTTTGCTTCCAGTATACCAAAATTCCGTTCGGGCTACAAGGAGCCCCAGCTACCTTCTGGAGGGCCATGGACCAGATCTTAGCCCCTCACAAAAAGTATGCCGCAGCTTACCTAGACGACATTGTGATATTTAGCCCGGATTGGGGAAGTCATCTGCAGAAGGTCCAGGCCATGCTGGATGAGCTGAGGAAGGGGAGATTTATCATAAACCCAAAGAAGTGTGCCATGGGGAAAAAGAAGGGAAAATTCTTTGGCTATGTTGTCAGAAGAGTCGAAGTAAAGCCTCAAGTGAATAAGGTGGAGGCAATCCAAAATTGGCAGAAACCAGTCTCCAAGAAACAGGTTTGGGCATTTCTGGGAATGGTAAGATACTATCAGCGGTGTTTCCCGAAGTCCGCCATGGTAGCCACACCTATGACCGACCTTTTTAAGGGCGCAAAGACATCAATGGCCAAATGGTCTCTTGAAGCAGAGATGGCGTTCCAAGAGTTTAAACTCTGGGCTACACAAATTCAACTTTCATGTGGAACACAAGCCTGGGAAGCTGCAAGGTAACGCAGATGCCCTGTCTAGACTTCCCTGTTTTGTGGCTGAAGGTGCCAAAAGGTGCTTTGGGCAGAAGGGGGGATATGTGACAAAGTCACTGGCCAAGTATTGGAGGGGAGATATGTAGCACTGAGTTTGCTAGCTTCACTAATATAAACCTAGGAAAATACTCCAGCACACTAAGTGCTGAGAGGGGTTAATCAGCCATGTTTAGTGCTAGGAGGATTGAACAGTTGTAGTGTGGGAGGAGTCCAGAGGATAAATACCCAGCTTTCTGGAGCATTCAGTGTGGGTGGGTCTGGAGGTGCAAGCACTGGAGATGTGTTTTCTTGTTAAGGAAAGCGAATTCCCGTAGCATCAAGGACTGTGCCATACGTTATGTTTTTGTTTTCTCGGCATGCAAGGAAGGCCATGTTTGTTTTGCTAACGTTGCACTGGTTTTATGCAGTACTTTTAATAAACCAGTGGAAGATTTAAAGAGACAGTGTTTCTGTGTATACCTCTATGTGCAGCCAAGTGAGCCGAACTACAACAGCTTCTACAGCACACGCTTGATACTGGGCTGTGACTTGCAGTAAAACACAGTCCACAGCCCAGTTAATCAAGGGGAGTGCATGAGACTGGGTCATGTCTGGGTGATGCAAGGGAGTCCAGAAGTTGACGTGACATCAGCGCATGTCAGAGGAGGCTGCAGCCGGGGGTTACGTGATCGGGACTGAGCGAGTAGCAATAGCACCTGTCACGACACAGCTGTCGGGTGACCAGGGATCAGGGGCTCCTACCCTGTCTCTAACACTAAGGGGTGCCCTAGCTCGCCCTATTCCCAGGGATACCTCTGGAGGTGAGGATGCCGGGGCCTTCGCCCTCACCCTAACTCCTGAGTAAGCCCTCCGTCTGTTCACCTCCCCTACCCGGGGAAGAGGGGTGCAACTGTGCACCACAGTACACCAACTGGACAAACAAGGCAACACAGACAGGGGTTAACAGAAATCTCTAGGCACACAAAATATTTACTCACATATAACAGAGGAAAGCACCGGGATGTGAAGGTAGGGGGATAAACCAAAATGGAGATGGTATAAGGAATTTCCATGCAGACAAACCAAACAACTGTCACAAATAATTCCTCCAACTCTCCTTCTCATAAGTAGTCCTCTTCCTCCTTTAGCCATGCAGCAATTGCTAGCTCTGACAAGGATTAGTGTCAGAGTCCAGATTATAAAGGGAAAAGGAGTGGCTAACCTAGCTCAGCTGTGAGCACAGGGATTTCCAACATGGTCGTTTAACTCCTGTTCTGCCAGAAGAAATGAAACATGTATTAAAATGAAGGAGAAGTGCTTCTTCTCGGAGCCGGAGTAGGAGCCATCAGATGCTGCGGTCCTCTTGCTCCACCCCGTTGGGGTAACACCGTGACAGCCCCGCTCACAGGCAAATATGGCAACATAACATTAAAAGGTTTAAATCGATGGGCACAATATACATTGTAGTGGACCACCTCTTTAAGCAATATGGCCAAAATCCACAATTAAAAAAGCAGTCCAGAAATTTTTGCATCCCTTTTCTCAATCCCCACCTGATTGCCTATCATACTTTGCACTTCTCTTATACATGGTGTATTTACATCAATGTAATTTAGCCCCTTCTGCTTTACTTCTCTGCTGCTTTCATCGTGAATTCTAGATTTAACTCTACATTCTATTCCTCTGTGGTCTGCTATGACTCTCAAGATGTATCAATAGAGTCTCACATGAACAGCTAAAACCAGAAGTATACCTGTCTGCTGAGGGGACAGAATGATTATCTTTCTAACAATAGTCTCTTAAATAAGCTAATAGATTCTAAGAATACAGTCAAGGAGGCTGAATTGTCATAAGTAGTTGCGTAATAATCTTCATGAACTGTGATATTTGTTTTTCTCCTACTCTCTTCCTGTGAAGAACATCAGTGGTACAGTCTATGCAGTTTCATCATTCAAGAAGTTCCTGTGACTGAGATTATGATTCCCTTCTGTTAAATATACTTATTTTGTATATTTATTTATACAGGACTTCTTACCAGATGAGGTACTTCAAATACATGTCACGATAATTCTTATAAAAAATGGAGTGGTTTATTAAATTGTCCACCAAAAAGAATCATTATAGCAAAACATAAAATTGTTGAAGTTACAAAGAGATTATCCATTTGTTCATGATTACCTCATTAGTTGAGATTCACCCATCTTTTCCTTGGATCCTGAATGGTAGGTTACATCTGTCTGTGTCGAGCACATGTGTCCAGGCCTACATGTTAGCTACCCGTCTGGTGTCAGGGTAAAATAGCAAGCAAGCTGCTCCCTGTGTCTCACGTGGTTATGACGCGCCCCCTGGGCCGTGTGTGTGGGAATACCCGGAGCCGGGTCTCTGTGTAAAGCTGGGGGTTGTAGTCTCCGTGGCAGCGACCTGGTCCCGTGGCTCAGGGTGGTCAAACCAGCGGCGGATCTGTTTATTTGGTTTTCAATGTTTAAATGTCCGACTACGCCACCCGTGGATTGCGGTCACTAAGAACCGCCGCTGCGGGGCAGACCGCTGAGGCTGATGTTGTGTGCGCAGCAGAGAGTAGTATAACTCCCCACGGGAGGAGTATTGCCTCAGGGCAGCATGTATAGATGGTGAGGGTCATGGTGCAAGGGCGCAGCAGAAACGACTCAGAGTCTTTGCAGTGCAGTACAGGGTCTTTACTCACAGTTGTTTGATCCGAGACACTTCTGCCGATAGTGACTTCCCCGCGTCGCGCTGCGCTCACCAAGTGAGGGGCTCTGCCGACTCCCAGGTATCTCCGGAGTACTTGTCAGGACCCCTTTCATATGTCCTTTCTCTGGCCTGTTGTACCCCACAATTGACCACGTTTCTGTCCAGCTGCCTCGGGCCTTGGCGGGCAAACATATGTTCCGTTTCCCTGGGCCCTATATGGTGCCTTCCTAACGGGTGTAGTGAGGGGCTGTGACACGTACAATGCCACAGCCTCCGGTTACTAGCTGAGGGTAGTTGCTCTCCTCCACTAGATGAGGGATCTGGTTCCCTTTCTTGGCCTGACCCCCCTACTCTGGTAGCGGCGGGTGGCGACTGGCCGGTCCGCACCCCTGGGGTCCCTTCACTCCTCTCCTGGAGCCTCCTCCGTTCCTCTCCCCTCCTTCCTTCTCCTCCAGGCCCAGGACTTGTGACTTGGCCTGCCCGCGGAGCAGAGCTCGTACAGAGCCCCTGCTCCCTGTCTTCTTCTCTCTCTGACTGAACTGAACTCCTAAGATGGTGCCCACCTTATATACTTCTCCTTACAGTGCACCCTGGATCTACTCTCCCCACCCACACACTACCGGGTTCCCCCTTTCTAGGTGTTCCCTCCCCCCACTCCAGCCAGGGACAGGGGCAGTTGTGCTCACTCTTGGGAGCATTGTCGCCCTATCCCCCGGAAATGTGGTGTAGTGCATGTGGGTGTTAGGGTCCTGAGCCACACTCCATCCTTACCTGAGAGTGAGATATCACACCTCTGGGTGAGATGTAATACCTCTGTAGCGACTGAACCCTCGGGACGCTACAGTTATGTATGTCCCACATAGCACCTGTTTCTATATATGGCTTTAACATCTACCCTGAGCCAAGTGTACAGAAATAACATATGTAATGTCAGCTAAACCATTCCATGAGGCTATTCAGTACAGAATTGAGATTAGAAATCAATATTTGATTATTTAACACCTTCAGAGAACATAAAGCTGTGTAATTTCCAGAAGGTCACCATGAGATCACGTAATACAACTGAGGAGAAATGTGCCATGAATTTATAGATGGAAAGGAACTGAAAAACATCATTGAGTTGCTACTTTAATTAACCACAGTCATTTCAATAAATTAAGTTATCTGCACTTTATAGCCATTGTACTAAATAGCAAAATTGTAGATCACTTCATTTACAGAAAACGTTGCCCCTGTAAAAATGACCTAATGTGTAGACGACTAGATATCTCCCTTGTCTGTAACTTATTGCTTACTATCTGTTGTTAGGTTAGATCTGTCTCTGCTAACAGATAAGCACAGACAGATCATATGAATTGTGAGTGGAACTTTTATTTTGCTACTTGCTATACACAGAGAAGATAGAGCTGGGGAATTCTTCTTCATGCCAAGCTTATCCACAGCCTGGATATGGCCGGTTAGCATAGGAAATGCCTTACTGACTGTGGGTTGTGTTGTATGTAAAAGGTTAATGGAAATTGTGTCTGCCGTGCTTCAGTGATTGGCTGTTCGGGTGATGTAATAATTGGGGAGGTTCCCCTTTATAAACTCTTTACTATGTGGGTTCCTCCTCTTTTCTCCCTGCGTGCAGTGGAACAAAGAGACTACACATTCAACTACAGGTACCAGTAAGCATGGCTGATCCCCCGGTGGCACAGTTTAAGGAGGGGGTTAGGAGAGAAGGAACTCAGTGGATGTATGACCTTTTGAATGAAGTGAAGGGGGCCTTATCATTACAACAAGCTGAGCAGATAGGGAATGAGGGAGGAATGTGTGTCCATTCAGGCATGCACGAGCTTCCATGAGACTGAGTCTCAGCCCTGTGAGGTGATGCACTGTTAGAGAACCCTTGACTTTTAACTCCACAGCCAGCTTTGATCTGCCTCGGCCTGCGACCCTGTGGAGGTCCACTAAAAACCCTGTGCATCTTCCCTGCACAGAAGCTCTGGCAGTGAGTGCTGGGAATGTGACTCTATCCCCTCTAGCAGACATGCTGCTGCAGGAGCCATGCACTTGCACACTGTAATAAATCATTCCCCTCACATAGTTAACTGCAGGCCTGCTGCCAAATTAGTCATGGGTAGCCAGACTTCTACAGTTAGTCAGAACTCCAGTAGCTTAACAAATAATGTTGTTAATGACACTAACCAACCATCCTTTGCTGCTAATGTTGTTAACTAACCCCCCTTATTACAGGGGAACTTGCACTGCAATGCACACCCCCTGTGCAATCCCCAGCCCAGCATGCTGATGCCTACCCATGCATCCAGCCTGCTCCCTGCTGTATCTCAGCCGACCGCTAAGACTCTACTCCGGTCATGTCATGCATCCTGCAGTGGTGGTTGGGAAGTTACTCAAGAAGTTTTTAGGGATCGGTTACTCTGTCAAGGGATCATGGACAGCGTCATCATCATAGGTCTGTCCAACACAACCATTAACGGTCCTGCCATCCATAAAGGGCGTCCCGGTCATCCCGGTCTTCCATAAGGTCTCGATCCTCAAGATGGAGGTCGTCGTCAAACTCAGTTGATGACGTTTCTGTTAGAACCTTGCTCTTAGGTGTTTTCCTTTGCTGGTCACATGACCTTGTTGGCCTATTTAATCCTGCTCCGCCCTTCTGGCTTTGCTGGACTTCATTGTATAACTACTTTCTAGCTAGCCTGTGCTCTGTATCTAACTCTGTTAGTTTGCTTGGTCTACGGACCTCTATGTTCTATATATTTTGTTTGTTCGTCTGTCTGCTACTATTTCTGTTAGGAGGTGTCCCATTTTCCTCCCAGACCTTAGTACTTGTAGGGATTCCTTCCCCACATCTATAGGTCTCCGTACAGACTAGCTTAGGACTTTAGCAGGTCTGATCGCAGGATCAGGTTCCCTGTTACATCGTAGGGATTCAGCTGAGTTCTATCGTAGGGACAGATCTCCTCTCTTTCCTTAGCTCTGGTAGCAGAACATAACAGTAAGTCCAGCCTGCAAATTCTCTGAGGTCAGATGATGTTTCTGCATCCAGACTTGTCAGAGCGTTTCACAGGAGATTTTCTGATAATCCTGGTCCTAGGGGATCCGGAGGATCCTCTTAGAAGGGGGGGTACTGTTAGAACCTTGCTCTTAGGTTTTTTCCTTTGCTGGTCACATGACCTTGTTGGCCTATTTAATCCTGCTCCGCCCTTCTGGCTTTGCTGGACTTCATTGTATAACTACTTTCTAGCTAGCCTGTGCTCTGTATCTAACTCTGTTAGTTTGCTTGGTCTACGGACCTCTATGTTCTATATATTTTGTTTGTTCGTCTGTCTGCTACTATTTCTGTTAGGAGGTGTCCCATTTTCCTCCCAGTCCTTAGTACTTGTAGGGATTCCTTCCCCACATCTATAGGTCTCCGTACAGACTAGCTTAGGACTTTAGCAGGTCTGATCGCAGGATCAGGTTCCCTGTTACATCATAGGGATTCAGCTGAGTTCTATCGTAGGGACAGATCTCCTCTCTTTCCTTAGCTCTGGTAGCAGAACATAACAGTTTCCTGCACTTCTTGCAGTTCAGGTTATTCTGGTCTTTGACGCCATTACAACCGACAATCTCAACCAACAATCGCCCATTGACTCCCCAGTCTCCTCTACGAGTGGATCAACCAGCTATGAACCAGGATGGCTGTTCTACCTACTATGACCGGTGAGTTAACGTATGCTGGAGCATGAGGGGCAGAAAATGTGATTAATGAGCGATTAACAGCAACTAGTTCATTAGGTAAATAACTTGATATTCCTCTTTCCCTCCCTCTACCCCCCACACTAGCAACTCCAATACAGGCTAATCTTTATAAGGACATCTACTTCTGTGTCGTGAGCCCCTGAGGGGCTCATGTTCCACAGGAGATAAAACTAAGATTTGAGAAAATTCAAATATAGGCATCTGGTCACTTATATCGGTCTATCAAGGAACAATTGCTAAAGAAAGACACACAGAGAGAGCTTTGCTAGAAGGCTGAAAGTAGCGAAGTATATCAATATCTGGTTATAGGCCTTCTCAGTCATGGGCTGTATCATGGGACAAAAACATCCTAATCGGTGCTCAGCGTTGTTTACTTATATGGATGTAAATTATAGTGCCTATAAATCACATGGCGGGGCAGCTTGGTGGAGGAATTCCATCTCCATTTATCTTTACAACCAAATATGGGGTAGAGCATCAAAACTAAGGGAAATTTGGCTCTGCCTTATGACATCGCAACATGCTCCTTTCTTTCACAGACTGCCTCTGGGTCCTCAACTACAGGAAAAGAGCAGGTACATGATGGTTGTTTAATGAGGGACACTGTCGTTTCTATGGATTATGCAGATTTAAAGATGAATGTTCTATATGTGGAGCAAATGATGTGGAAGTTAAATGCACAAGATTACAGAAACAGCCAACTAAGCCTCACAGTGATAATGACCCAAAGGATGCCAGAGAGTCATGGCTCGCCCTATATCCCAAAACTAAAGATGCATCCGAGTTAATAGTTAGTTTTACATATGGTTCCTTTACCTCTTTTGAATTGTCTTTGTCCCCATGCTATGCAAAAAAATAAAATTCAATCATCTATTGACAATTCAGAGAGTTTAATAAAAAAAGGTAAACATAGAAGTAGCTTTAGGCAGAATGGCTAGCCCATTTAATTCCTCTCCGTTTACTAATCTTGGTAGTTTTGCATTATGGGTCATACCAAAAAAGGATACAGGGAAATATTGTCTCATACATAATTTTTCATACCCTAAAGTAAAATCAGTTAATGATGGTCTTTCTGAAGAAGAAAAGGCGGTTTCTTGTGTATCATTTGTCTGGACAGTTGCGCTGATCAGGTCAGCTGGACCTGGCGCTTTACTGCTCAAATCAGATAAACAGTCAGCATTTAGATTATTACTGGTGTAGCCGGATTGTTACCACCTACTCGGTTGCATGTTTGCAGGAAAATATTATGTGCCTCCCCATGGGGTGATCCATCTCCTGCCATTACTTTAAGATGTTTAGTTCATTTCTCGAATGGGTGGTACTTTATGAAACAGCTGCTACAAGTGCGTCCCACTAAATTAGAATATCATCGAAAAGTTTCAGTTCTTCAAAACAAAAAGTGAAAATCATATAGAGGTGCATCTCACAAAATTAGAATATCATCAAAAAGTTAATTTATTTCAGTTCTTCAATACAAAAAGTGAAACTCATATATTATATAGAGTCATTACAAACAGAGTGATCTATTTCAAGTGTTTATTTCTGTTAGTCTGTTTCAGTAAGCTCCACAATCATGGGGAAGACTGCTGACTTGACAGATGTCCAGAAGGCAGTCATTGACACACTCAACAAGGAGGGTAAGCCAAAAAAGCTAATTGCTAAAGAAGCTGGCTGTTCACAGAGTGCTGTATCCAAGCATATTAATGGAAAGTTGAGTGGAAAGAAAAAGTGTGGTAGAAAAAGGTGCACAAGCAACCGGGATAACCGCAGCCTTGAAAGGACTGTTAAGAAAAGGCCATTCAAAAATTTAGGGGAGATTCACAAGGAGTGGACTGCTGCTGGAGTCATTGCTTCAAGAGCCACCACACACAGACGTATCCAGGACATGGGCTACAAATGTCGCATTCTTTGAGTCAAGCCACTCATGACCAATAGACAATGCCAGAAGTGTCTTACCTGGGCCAAGGAGAAAAAGACCTGGACTGTTGCTCAGTGATCCAAGGTGTTGTTTTCAGATGAAAGTAAATTTTGCATTTCATTTGGAAATCAAGGTCCCAAAGTCTGGAGGAAGAGTGGAAAGGCACACAATCCAAGCTGCTTGAGGTCTAGTGTGAAGTTTCCACAATCAGTGATGGTTTGAGGAGCCATGTCATCTGCTGCTGTAGGTCCTCTGTGTTTTATCTAGACAAAAGTCAGGGCAGCCATCTACCAGGAAAATTTAGAGCACTTCATGCTTCCCTCTGTCGACAAGCTTTTTGGAGATAGAAATTTAATTTTCCTGCAGGACTTGGCATCTGTCAATACTGCCAAAAGTACCAATACCTGGTTTAAAAACAACAGTATCACTGTGCTTGATTGGCCAGCAAACTCGTCTGACTTTAACCCCATAGAGAATCTATGGGGTATTGTCAAGAGGAAGATGAGAGACACCAGACCCAACAATGCAGACGAGCTGAAGGCTGCTATCAAAGCAACCTGGGCTTCCATAACACCTCAGCAATGTCACAGGCTGATCGCCTCCATGCCACGCCGCATTGATGCAGTAATTGATGCAAAAGGAGCCCTGACCAAGTATTGAGTGCATTTACTGAACATACATTTCAGTAGGCCAGCATTTTAGATTTTAAAATCATTTTTCAAGCTGTTGTTATAAAGTATTCTAATTTACTGAGATAATGACTTTTGTGTTTTCATTGGCTGTAAGCCATAATCAGAAATAAACACTTGAAATAGATCACTCTGTTTGTAATGACTCTATATAATATATGAATTTCACTTTTTGTATTGAAGAACTGAAATAAATTAACTTTTTGATGATATTCTAATTTAGTGAGAAGCACTTGTATATCTAGAATACACTACTTAGACTATTTCCTTTTTATTGGCCTTGCTAACACTGACCATTGCCAATTCTTACTGAATAAATTGTGTTATTTCATGTGCCGTTTCAGCTTCCCTAAAGCGGAAGACAAAACCAAGGTTCCAATTACACATTTATGCGTTTTGGGCATTTAGCTGGATTTTGAAGCCATGGTTTTTAGGCTACCGCCTAAGAAAGTAGCCCTTCTCCTTGAGCTAATAGCCGGTTGCTACAGTGCCAAAAATAAAAGAAGTGGATTAGATATATAGCACAGCCCACACATCAGATCGTATCTGCCTGGAAATTACTTTGAAGTATTTAACTTACTTACAAGATGCAAACATTTCAGGATCGGTAGCACAGCATAGAATAACCATAAATAAACAAGAACCCATGAAGTACAACAAAACCACATTGAAGGAATCAACTAGAGACCAGTGTCCCAGGTGAACCTAAAAGCGACTCCATATAACAACATATAGAACAAAGGAGGATGTTTGGAGTCTTAGAATGCTTCAAAATATTACAATTAGTGTTGAGCCACCCCCGTAGTGTTCGAGTTCGGTTCGGTTCGTCGAACACCCGTGTGTTCGCCGAACTGTTCGTCGAACTGTTCGTCGAACACCTTCGAACACCGTTAAAACCAATGGCAGGCAAACAAAAACACATAGAAACACATAGAAAACACCTTCAAAGGTGTCCAAAAGCTGACAAACTGCTCAGAAGACACAACTAACACATGGAAAAGTGACAAGTACATATAGTCATGCGAAAATAAAAGAGGTGGAGGAGTAAAAGGAGGGGGAGACACAGATATAGGCATGTCATGCCCTTCTAAAATCCAAAAAGTGAGAAGCCGACACGGCCAGTCCGCTCCTGCCCGTGCCACCTCCGTGTCGCCGGGTTTGTGCCAGAGCCGCGGTGAACCCTGATGGCCAGCCCCCCTCTCCCAATACTGGTGCCTGTCCGCTGGTGGGTCGAGCGAGCCCCCCTGTGGTGGAGGCAGCTCTAAGCTTTTTAATTTAAATTGTCTCTCTAATTTGAATGAATACACTTTAAATCCATTTACAAGGATCTATTGGAGGGCAAGTCTCATGCCAGCAGCCGCGTAATTCCAGCTCCAGTAGCGTCCACTAAAGCTGCTGCAGTTAAAAAGCTTTTATAAGGATCGAGCTCGGCTGTCCACCGCAAGGCATCCTACTGCCAGTCCCAGCCCCTATGCCTTGGGGTGCCTCCTGATGCTCTTCACTGAGTATCCCATGGTCCCGAAGCATTTCCTTTGAAAAAATTAAGTGTCTAAACTACAGGTGGTGTAGCTTGCTTAACAGCCGGGATAATCCGCTGACTAGCAGACACTGCTACTAGGCACAAAGTATTTCCTGGGCTAGATGCAGTTAAAAATTTGTAATTAGATACTCTCGTTGGATGCTGAGAAAGCATTCCATAGAGTCTCCTGGCACGCCATATATGATTCTCTTAAAAAGCTTGGGGTAGGGGTCTAGGGGACCCTTTTATAGCCAAAATCACGGCCCTGTATCGCAATACGTCACCTAGGCTGAAGATAAATGGAACTGTAGCACCCTGAGGGCTCGGTTGCTACAGACGTATTGCACCTCACCCAGAGGTGTGATATCTCACTCTCAGGTAAGGATGGAGTGTGGATCAGGACCCGACACCTGCATGCATTACACCACATTGCCGTGGGGCAGGGCGACCAATATGCCCCTGAGATGGGCACGACAGTCCCTGTCCCTGGCTGGAGTGGGGGGAGGGAACACTGAGGAAGGGGAACCCTGTAGTGCAGGAGCAGGGAGGAAGCAGTTCCTGGGTGCATTGAGAAGGGAGTATAAAAGGTGGGCACCATCTTAGTTCAGTGCAGAGAAGTCTGAGCAGAAGTGGCAGGGAGCAGGGGCTCTGCATGAGCTCTGCTCCGGAGGCGGGCCTAGTAACAGAGGCCCAGGCCTGGAAGAGGGAGAAGGAAGGAAGAGGAGCGGAGAAGGCTCCAGGAACGAGGAATGAAGGGATCCCAGGGGTGCGGACGGGCGAGTCGCCACCGCACGCCCGAATCCACCTGCGTGGAGGGGTCAGGCCAAAGGGGGAGACCGGTCCCCGAACTAGTGGAGGCAGGAAACGACCCTCAGCTAGAAACCGGAGGCTCTGACATTTTATGTGGCGCAGCCCCTCGCTACACCCGCTAGGAAGGCACCACATAGGGTCAGGGAAACTGGCGCCAAGTTTACCAAGAGAAGGCCCGAGGCAGCCGGACAGAAGTGTTGGTAAGAAAGGCCAGACAAAGGACACACAAAGGGGGTCCTGTGAAGTGCTCCAAAGTTATCTGGGAGTTGTCTGAGCCCCTCACCTGGTGAGCACAGTACGACGTGGGCAGCCGTTACCTGCAGACGTGGTCTGGATAATAAGAACTGTGAGTAAAGGCCCTGGACTGCATCACTGACTCCGTGTCGTTACTGCTGCTGCCCTGCACCATCACCCCCATCCTCCGCATACACTGCCCTGAGGCTATACTCCTCCCGTGGGGAGTTATGCTACGCTCTGCTGCACCCACAACACTAGCCTCAGCGGTCTGCCCTGTAGCGGCGGTTCACTCTGACCGCAATCCACGGGTGGCGTAGTCGGACATTTAAACATCAAAACCACATAAATAGTTCCGCCACTGGTTTGACCGCCCTGAGCCACGGAACCGGGTCGCCGCCACGAAGACTACAACCACCAGCATCCACCAAAAAGGGTCCGGCTCCGGGTGTCCCAAGGCCCAGGGGGTGCGTCAGAACATTTTCATCACCTTTCACAATCACCAATGGGACAAGGCAGGGATGTCCTCTGTCCCCTCTCTTATACATCCTAGTGACGGAGCACCTGCTCTCATCAATTCGCCATAACCCCAATATTAGGTGGATTGAGGTGGGAGGCACCGAGTACAAGTGCTCTCTATTTGCTGATGATGTCCTAGTATATATCACTCAATCACATATATCCATCCATGCTGTTATGGCTGAAATAGATCACTTTGTTACATGGTAAAATTTTAAAATCAATGCAGCGAAGTCTGAGGCCCTCGATGTCTCCCTCCCCAAATCCATATAGGATTCCATCCAGTCCAACTTTCCCTTTGCCTGGCCCTCACAGGGTATCAAATACTTAGGAATTCCTATTCATAGAGACCTCTCCCATCCATGTTATCTTAATTTTGGGCCCTTTATTGAACAATTCCATACAGACCACGGTTGGCAAGTTAGAACTGTAAGATTCACTATGTGAACCGCTGTTTTGTGGAAAAGCACATGTACACTGCGTTCCAAATTATTATGCAAAAAGTGTTTAAGAGTGATAAGGGAAGAATTTGTTTGTTTGTCAGTTAAACTCATTGATGGTGATGTGTGTCAGGGCTCTTTATATCACTGTAAGCAATTGCAGACACCTGTGCTAATTAGTTTGGCAGGTGTGTCCAATGAAAGGCAAGACTACTTAAGAAGGCTCTCTCACATTATTAAGCAGCCTACATTTTCTGCCAAAATGGGAAAGAAAAAGGATGTGTCGGCTGCTGAGAAGCAACAAATTGTGGAGTGTTTAGGTCAAGGCATGACTACAATCAACATTGTGCGATGATCAGGATGAAGTGTCTTGGCAATCAAGAAGTATGTAGCTGATTCACAGTACACACGTGTGCGTGCTGATAAGGGCAAATTGAGGACTCTTTCCTACAGGCAATTACGTCAGGTTGAAAGAGCAGCGGCAAAAAAGCCTTGTCATAGCAGCAGACAAGTTTTTGAAGCTGCTTGTGCCTCCACCGTCCCCCGAACAACAAGATGCAGGGTCCTTCAGAGGTTTGCAGCTGTGCATACGCCATCCTGTCGACCTCCTCTATCCACTTCACACAAGCAGAAACGGCTCCAGTGGGCCAAACATTACATGAAGACTGATTTCAAAACTGTTTTGTTCACGGATGAGTGCCGTGCAGCGCTCAATGGTCCAGATGGATGGCGTGGAGGATGGCTGGTTGATGGACACCCCACGCAAACACGGCTACAGCGCCAACAAGGAGGAGGTGGAGTAATGTTTTGGGCTGGAATCATGGGGAGAGAGATTGTCGGCCCCTTTAGGATCCCTGAAGGCGCTAAAGATGAACTCCATAATGTATGTGCATTTTCTCAAACAGCACTTCCTGCCATGGTTCAAGAAGAAGAACCGTGTATTTCACAGCAAGATCATTTTTCTGCATGATAATGCACCATCTCATGCTGCACATAAAACATCTGCATCTCTGGCTGATATGGGCATAAAAGGGGACAAACTTATGGTGTGACCCCCATGCTCCCCTGACCTCTACCCCATTCAGAACCTTTGGAGCATCATTAAAAGGAGTGTCTATGATGGCGGGAGGCAGTTCACATCTAAGCAACAGCTCTGGGAGGGTATTCTGTCCTCATGCAAAACAATTGAAGCAGAAACCATCCAAAACCTGACAAATTCAATGGACGAGAGAGTTCAGAAGCTCCTTTCGAACAAGGGGTCCTATGTGAAAATGTAACATCACCTAGAATAAAGTTTTGAGTTGAAAACTGTTTGATTTCAGTTTCTAACAACCTGCTAATGCTTATAATTTCAAAAATGACCATTTTTTTGGTCTTTATTAAAATGAAAAGGTTGATCGAAAAGTTTGGGGGATCTAAGAGTGTGGCAACCCAGTAGTCATGATTACTTCGAATTCTGACAATATGAGGGTCATGCTGCAGGTAGTGCAGCAAGAAGGCACTTATGTGTCTTGCGCATCTCGGAGCCCCAAAATTATTTTCCGGGCTAGATGCAGCTAAAAATTATTTTTAATTTTAAATCTGGTGGAGCTTATTATAGATGGCCTAATAGGATCAGTGCTGCACACTGCTACAAAGCCCAAATTATTTTCCAGTCAAGATACAGATAAACATGATTAGTAATTTGAAAGCTTAAAACGTTTGGTAGGGTGATTTTAACCAATCATCAAGCTTTTACTCTCCCCAGGATGACACAGGGGTAGAAAAGTCGTTTCGGATCCATGATTTGTTCATCTTTATGAACGTGAGTCTGTCTACATTATCAGTGGAGAGCCGCGTGCGCTTATCTGTCAGCACACCACCAGCAGCGCTGAACACACGTTCAGACAGAACGCTGGCTGCGGGGCATGACAAGATCTCCAAGGCGTAAGTGGCTAGCTCCGGCCATTTATCCAGATTGGAAGCCCAAAAAGAGCAAGGGTCCAGTGACACAGTCGTGGCTTCAATGTTTACTTGGAGATATTCCTGTACCATCGTCTCTAGGCGTTGACTATGTGTCAGACTTCTTGTCTCCTGTGGCCTTGCAAAGGATGGGCTAAAAAAGTGGTGAAATGATTCCGCAAAATTGATGTTACCAGCAGATACTGTGGTTCTGTTACGGTTTGAGTGCTGAACACTTGACGGTCCCACGGTTGGCAAGTTGGAACTGTGAGATTCACTACGTGCACCACTGGTATTTTGTGGAAAAGCACATGTAAGATTCTGCAACAGTCTCTGCTGATACTCCTGCATGCGTGCATCCCTTTCTATGGCAGGAATAATTTCTGCAAATTTACTTTTGTACCGGGGATCTAACAGTGTGGCAACCCAGTAGTCAGGATTATTTCTAATTCTCACAATTCGAGGGTCATGTTGCAGGTAGTGCAGCAAGTAGGCACTCATGTGTGTTGCGCATCCAGGAGCACCAAGTCCCTGTTGTGTTGGTGGCGAGGTAACAATCATGCTTCCTTCCTCTGTCCTCTCCCCCAACCTCGCACAACAGAAATGTGATCAAGGTCTCCCTCATCTGATGAGTCTTCCATCAGTTCGTCCTCCACTTCTTCCTGGGCTCCTGCACCTTCCTCACTAGTTTGGCTGCTACCATGCACCCTGGTAAAACCATCTCCCCCACCCTCACATGCCTGCCGCCTTGGTGCTGCCGACCTTCTGGACCTTGCAGATGTTAGCCCTTCCGCATACAACTCCTCCTCCTCTACTTCCTCCACCTCCTCTTGTGCCACCACCTGACTCCGAATTCTGTTTAACATGTGCTCCAGCATGTAAATCACCAGAATAGTCATGCTGATAATGGCATCGTCAGCACTAAACATCTTCGTCGCCATTTCAAAACTGTGCAGAAGGGTGCATAGGTCCCTGATCTGAGACCACTCCTCCAGCGTGATTTGCCCCACCTCTGAATCTCGTTGGCCCAGGCTATACGTCAGAACGTATTGCACCAGGGCTTGTCGGTGCTGCCACAGTCGCTGCAACATGTGCAGAGTTGAATTCCACCGGGTAGGCACATCGCATTTTAGCCGGTGAAATGGCAGGCCCAACGACTTCTGTAGAGATGTAAGTCGCTGAGCTGCGGGATGCGAACGGCGGAAGTGAGCACACAGCGACCGTGCCCTCTGCAGAAGGCCATCTAGTCTGGGATAGTGGGCTAAAAATTGCTGGACAACCAGGTTCAACACGTGAGCCATACAAGGCACGTGTGTGACATTGCCCCGGCGAAGGGCCGCACGCAGGTTTGCAGCATTGTCGCACACGGCCTTCCCTGGTTTCAGGTCCAGTGGAGACAACCATTCATGAAATTGGTTCTCCAGAGCTGACCACAACTCCTCAGCTGTGTGACTCACATTTCCCAGACATTTCAATATAAAAACCGCCTGATGACGTTGAGCCCTACTGCCAGCATAGTAAGGAGGTGTGCAGGATCCCTTCTGCGCAGTTAGAAAGCTTGTGGCATGACCAGACAGGCTTTGGGTGCAGGTGGAAGACCGAGAGGAGGTTGAGGAGGCAGAAGCAGTGGAGGAACTTTGACATAAAGAGGATTGACGCACAACTCGTGGGGACGGCAAGACTTGGACAGCAGCCCCTTGTCCTGCTGTCACCATAGTTACCCAGTGCCCAGTCAGCAACATGTAACGCCCCTGTCCATGCCTACTCGTCCAAGTGTCTGTGGTGAAATGCACCCTGTCACACACAGAGTTTCTCAAAGAAGCGGTGATGTTGTGTGCGACATGCTGGTGGAGCGCAGGCACACCTTTCTTTGAGAAGTAGTGCCGACTGGGCATCTGGTACTGGGGCACTGCGACGGACATAAGGTCTCGAAAATCCTCTGTGTCCACCAGGCGGAAAGGCAGCATTTCTGTAGCCAAGAGCTTGCAGATGGTGAAATTCAACCTCTTAGCTTTCTCATGGCTAGGAGGAAATGGTCTTTTACTTGTCCACATCTGAGGGACCGAGGGCTGGCTATTGTGCTTAGACGGGGTTGATAAGGGTGTCCCCGGCAAACTGCCGGTCTGTGAGGAAGATGCAGGCGGACATGTTAGGTTGCCTTGATCCAAAGGTGGTGCTATCGATGTCGGACAGCGCTCAACACCAGCTGGTGTTACCACCTCCAAAGAAAATGATGACCTGCCAATCACGCTGGCTGTTGCGGGTAAAGAGGTGGCAGGTCTGCGCCCCAAAACAGGTGTGACTGCTGTCCCCCCAGTCACAGAGGATGAAGAGGCCGCGGATGCACAAGATATGGCAGACGGTGGTTGGCCCGGCCGGCTAGGCCGCATTGTAGCACACTGAGCTTCCCACTGCAACTTATGCTTCATGTCCATGTGCCGGTTCATGCATGAAGTACTCAAACTATGTATTTTTTGGCCTCTACTTAGCTTTTGCTGACAAATGTTACAGATAACACGAGTTGGGTCATCTTTATCGATCTGAAAAAATGCCCAGGCTATGCAAGGCTTAGCACCCATGCGACCTGAAGAGCCACCACGACTTGTGGTGAGAGGCAGAGTTGTGTTTGAGGATGCAGTTGTTGACGTGCTTCCAGTACTACGTCTCTGTCCAGGAAGGCGCAACCTGACCTCGTCGTCACTAGCATCTTCCTCCACCTCCTCTGCTGACCTCATCTCTTGGCTGACTGTGGGTTGACAGTAAGTGGGATCTCCGACCTCATCATCATCACCCTGTGCGTTATCACACCCGTCGTCCTCAGAGCCAACCTGTTCCTGCCCTGACAAAAAACTAAAGTTGTCGCTCCAATCAGGTATTTGAGTCTTATCATCGTCTTCCTCATTGTCTCCACCAACAGGAGTTACAGTTTGGGAATGAGGGTCTACATTATGGTCAGAACCTTCTGCGTCTGGTCCTGGATCCGACTCATAAAGATTCTGGGCATCAGTGCAGATCATTTCCTCGTCTGGATTCACAGAAGCGCTGGAGTCGACCTCTGATTCCCAGGCTATAGTATGAGTAAACAGCTCTGCAGACTCAACCATCTGTTCTACCTCATACTCAGACGGGCAGCTGGAGATTTGGGAGCTGTGAGGAAGCAAGTGCGATTTGGGTGACACCTTTGAGGACTGGAGTATTTGTGATGTTGAAGTTGATGTGGAGGAGAGCCCACTTAAAGGAGCACTTGATATCCGTTGAAGCACCTGCTGTTTTTGTGCCTCATCTGGAATTTGTAGCGATTGGCGTGGCCGTAAGAAAGGGATCTTATCACATTGTCCGCTAAAAGAAGTAGACATTTTAGTTTGGCTGGAAGATGGTCTTTCTTCTGCAGATGTTACTGTTGCTTTAACACCTACCCCACGGACACAACCTTTTTTCCCCTTCCCAACACGCCTATTCCCCTTTCCACCAGCAGCAGGCCTTTTTCCACTCATTTTGGTGGTTAACTAATTCACAACTCTGGAGTTGTTTGCACAAAAAAACAATGGATGGTAACCGAGCAGAGCTGAGTGGCCAAACTGTGGTATTAGGCCAAAACTATTGGCTGGGTTAGATGCAGAAAAAAATTATTTTGAATTTGCAAACTGATGGAGGTCAGTATAGATGGACTAATAGAGAAAGTCCGACACACTACTAGAAGGCCAAATATTTTTTCAGAGGTAGATGCAGAAAAAAATATATTCAGTTTGCAACCTGATGGAGGTCAGTATAGATGGACTAATACAACAAGTCCCGCACACAGCTAGAAGCCCAAATATTTTTTCAGAGGTACTGTAGATGCAGATAAAAATTATTTTTAATTTGCAACCTGATGGAGGTCAGTATAGATGGACTAATAGAGAAAGTACGACACACTACTAGAAGGCCAAATATTTTTTCAGAGGTAGATGCAGAAAAAAATATATTCAGTTTGCAACCTGATGGAGGTCAGTATAGATGGACTAATACAACAAGTCCCACACACAGCTAGAAGCCCAAATATTTTTTCAGAGGTACTGTAGATGCAGATAAAAATTAGTTTTAATTTGCAACCTGATGGAGGTCAGTATAGATGGACTAATAGAGAAAGTCCGACACACTACTAGAAGGCCAAATATTTTTTCAGAGGTAGATGCAGAAAAAAATATATTCAGTTTGCAACCTGATGGAGGTCAGTATAGATGGATTAATAGAACAAGACCCACACACAGCTAGAAGCCCAATATTTTTTCAGAGGTAGATGCAGAAAAAACTATAATCAGTTTGCAACCTGATGGAGGTCAGTATAGGTGGACTAATAGAACAAGTCCCACACACTGCTAGAAGCCCAAATATTTTTTCAGAGGTACTGTAGATGCAGATAAAAATTAGTTTTAATTTGCAACCTGATGGAGGTCAGTATAGATGGACTAATAGAGAAAGTCCGACACACTGCTAGAAGGCCAAATATTTTTTCAGAGGTAGATGCAGAAAAAAATATATTCAGTTTGCAACCTGATGGAGGTCAGTATAGATGGATTAATAGAACAAGACCCACACACAGCTAGAAGCCCAATATTTTTTCAGAGGTAGATGCAGAAAAAAATATATTCAGTTTGCAACCTGATGGAGGTCAGTATAGATGGACTAATAGAACAAGTTCCACACACTGCTAGAAGCCCAAATATTTTTTCAGAGGTACTGTAGATGCAGATAAAAATTAGTTTTAATTTGCAACCTGATGGAGGTCAGTATAGATGGACTAATAGAGAAAGTCCGACACACTACTAGAAGGCCAAATATTTTTTCAGAGGTAGATGCAGAAAAAAATATATTCAGTTTGCAACCTGATGGAGGTCAGTATAGATGGATTAATAGAACAAGACCCACACACAGCTAGAAGCCCAATATTTTTTCAGAGGTAGATGCAGAAAAAAATATATTCAGTTTGCAACCTGATGGAGGTCAGTATAGATGGACTAATAGAACAAGTCCCACACACTGCTAGAAGCCCAAATATTTTTTCAGAGGTACTGTAGATGCAGATAAAAATTAGTTTTAATTTGCAACCTGATGGAGGTCAGTATAGATGGACTAATAGAGAAAGTCCGACACACTACTAGAAGGCCAAATATTTTTTCAGAGCTAGATGCAGAAAAAAATTATATTCAGTTTGCAACCTGATAGAGTCAGTATAGATTGACTAATAGAGAAAGTCCGACACACTACTAGAAGCCCAAATATTTTTTCAGAGGTACTGTAGATGCAGATAAAAATTAGTTTTAATTTGCAACCTGATGGAGGTCAGTATAGATGGACTAATAGAGAAAGTCCGACACACTACTAGAAGGCCAAATATTTTTTCAGAGGTAGATGCAGAAAAAAATATATTCAGTTTGCAACCTGATGGAGGTCAGTATAGATGGACTAATAGAACAAGTCCCACACACTGCTAGAAGCCCAAATATTTTTTCAGAGGTACTGTAGATGCAGATAAAAAATAGTTTTAATTTGCAACCTGATGGAGGTCAGTATAGATGGACTAATAGAGAAAGTCCGACACACTACTAGAAGGCCAAATAATTTTTCAGAGGTAGATGCAGAAAAAAATATATTCAGTTTGCAACCTGATGGAGGTCAGTATAGATGGACTAATACAACAAGTCCCGCACACAGCTAGAAGCCCAAATATTTTTTCAGAGGTACTGTAGATGCAGATAAAAATTATTTTTAATTTGCAACCTGATGGAGGTCAGTATAGATGGACTAATAGAGAAAGTCCGACACACTACTAGAAGGCCAAATATTTTTTCAGAGGTAGATGCAGAAAAAAATATATTCAGTTTGCAACCTGATGGAGGTCAGTATAGATGGACTAATACAACAAGTCCCACACACAGCTAGAAGCCCAAATATTTTTTCAGAGGTACTGTAGATGCAGATAAAAATTAGTTTTAATTTGCAACCTGATGGAGGTCAGTATAGATGGACTAATAGAGAAAGTCCGACACACTACTAGAAGGCCAAATATTTTTTCAGAGCTAGATGCAGAAAAAAATTATATTCAGTTTGCAACCTGATGGAGGTCAGTATAGATGGATTAATAGAACAAGACCCACACACAGCTAGAAGCCCAATATTTTTTCAGAGGTAGATGCAGAAAAAAATATATTCAGTTTGCAACCTGATGGAGGTCAGTATAGATGGACTAATAGAACAAGTCCCACACACTGCTAGAAGCCCAAATATTTTTTCAGAGGTACTGTAGATGCAGATAAAAATTAGTTTTAATTTGCAACCTGATGGAGGTCAGTATAGATGGACTAATAGAATGATGCTATGCCCAAAAGATTTTACTTCACTAGGTGCAGTAAAAAAATTGGTATTCTATACACAGGTGGTATATCTTGCAACACAGATAGGCTACTCCACTGACTAACACACTCTGCAATAGGCCAAAAAGGATTAGCTTTGCTAGATTCAGCCAAATCCTGTGAAAAAAACTTGCACAGCACTGGCACAGACCTGCCTGGCAAAAACTGATAGGAACACATGTAACCTAGTCCTGAAAAGGACTCCAATTACAATTAGTCTTTACTCCCACAACCTATCTATTTAAGAGCACAGACCTCCCTGATAAAAGTCGTAGGAAATGCTGTAACCTAGTCCTTAAAAGGACTGCAATCACAACTATTCCCTACTCCCAAGCTATCTGTATATTTGTGCGAAAATTGGCTTGAAATTAACAAGGTATAGCGCACACAGCAACAGCGGTGCCGTCTAACATGCAGCTGCAGCAGTGAGAAAATGGTGGCGACGGGGAAAATGGCTGGGTCTTATAGGGCAAGGACATGTGACATACACTGCCAATGACACATGCCCTTGCTTGTGTGAAAAAAAGCACTTCGCTCCGTGTGTGCGCTGCTGATAGGCTGACAGATTGCACCTCCCCACTGTAAATGCGGGAAAGAGAAAAAAAAATGGAGATCTTCATTGTTCCTGCAGAGATCCATCCCCTGCCCCTCCCCCCACCCCGCTGTACACTCAAACTGCGTATTAACATTAATTTTCATCATTACTGAGAAAAAATCCAGTTATGATTTTGGTGCACGAACAGTTATCGAACATAACCTCGAACAGCCGAATTTTTCTCAAATTGTTCGTGTTCGCCGAACGGCTCGAACACCGCCCATAACAGCTCGAATTTGAGATTGGCGAACAGTTCGAGTAGAACAACGCTCATCTCTAATTACAATCTTTAATGAGTTCAAATGTTTAAAAACATGTGTAACATACAATAGACATTAAAGTGCATGACGAACAGAAAATTGGGCTGATGACTTCATCACGTGCCAAAGGTAGACCGAGCTAAGTTTACATCATATCATAAACTGGGAACAATCACAATAATATGGTATCTGCTGCATAGGAAGAAAACAAGCATGAATATTACACCAGTGGTAACACTAATACATATTGCAGCACTAAAAAAAACAGAAAAGCATCTATATGTGGATCTCAGACATAATAATGATCCCACAGGTGGTGATAGTGAGTAGATACCAGTGCGTTACTTGCAAGGGGTCATTTATAGTAAAAGTGAAGTCCCAAAACATACCAATAACAAAAGCAGGCACCAGAGAGTCAGTCAACCCAAAAAGAAGACCCACTATATCCTCTACGCACATTTCGCTATTCTTCTTGATGGTGCATACTACATAAAGGTCAATGGTTCAATCCATATTTAGCGATTTTCACGTTGACACCAACATTTCATGCTGGCCCAAGATACCATATGTTTGCTCAAATCCTAGTGCCATAGCAACAAGGCCACTATAATAAGAAAATCACAAGACAAAAAATTAAAATATTAATGTAAATTAATTATTTACTAGTACACAAATAACAACACAATATAGAACAATTAAAACTGTTTTCATATAAATGGAACGGGAAGGGAAAAGATTGGGAGGGAGGTGGTGAGCGCTTAGGCTATGTGCCCACGTTGCAGAAATGAAGCAGAAAATTTCTGCTTCATTTCTGCAAGTCCTCTCCCGGAAATAACGCATGCGGAATTCCGCACGTGTTTATCACGCGTTTTTCGTGCATTTATCGCGCGTTTTCCACATGCGGAATTGCCTTGCGTTTTTTATGCATTGCTCAAGGCAATTCCGCTTGCGGAAACGCAAAATTAATTGAAATGCTGCGGATTTTTGAACGCAGCATAAACACTGTGGAAAAATCCGCAGCATGTGCATATAACTTGCGGAATCCCCTTGGGGACCATGGGGAGCGGATTACCTAGCGTTTTACAAGCGTTTCCGCTGCGGAAATTCTGCATCAAAAACGGTTGTAATCCGCAACGTGGGCACGCAGCCTAACAAGAAAGATGCGGAACTGAGAGTTACGTTTAAGACACGACAGGTGTCCTGAATAGGGTCGACAGGATCTTTGTGGACCCTGACATGATTATCCCCTTCGCAACCCTGGGATTTTCCATTTTTGCATTTTTGTTTTTTGCTCCCCTTGTTCCCAGAGCCATAGCGTTTTTATTTTTTGGTCATTATGGCTGTGTGAGGGCCTATTTTTTGCTGGACGAGTTGTACTTTTCAATGACATTACTAGTTTTACCATATCGTGTACAGGAAAACGGGAAAAAAATTCCAAGTGTGGTGAAATTGCAAAAAAAGTGCAATACCACAGATGTTTTTTTTTTATTTTTTTTACCACGTTCACTGAATGCTTAAACTGACCTGCCAATATTATTCTCCAGGTCATTACGAGTTCGTAGATACCAAACATGTATAGGTTCTTTTTTATTTAGGTGGTGAAAAAAATTCCAAAGTTTGGTAAAAAGAAAAAAAAGGCGCCATTTTCCAAGAGCCGTAGCGTCTCCATTTTTCAGGATCTGGGGCCAGGTGAGGGCTTATTTTTTGCGCACCGAGCTGACGTTTTTATTAATAGCATTTTGGGGTAGATCCGATGTTTAGATCGCCCGGTATTGCATTATATTGCAATGTTGCGGCGACCAAAAAACGTAATTCTGGCGTTTAGAATTTTTTTCTCATTACGCCGTTTACCAATCAGATTAATTATTTTTTTATATTGATAGATTGGGCGATTCTGAACGTGGCGATAACAAATATGTGTATGTGGTTTTTTTTTATTATTATTTTATTTTGAATGGGGCGAAAGGGGGGTGATTATATTTTTTTAATTTTTTTAATATTTTTAAAAACATTTTTTTTCACTTTTTGCTTGCTTCTATAGTCTCCAAAGGAGACTAGAAGCAGCACTTATCTGATCGCCTCTGCTACATACAGATGATCAGCAGATCACCTGTATGTAGCAGAAATGGTCCTGTGCTATGAGGGCCGAACCCTAGGTGCTGCAGACCCAGGGTTGTCATGCCCACCCATCGGTGACCCGCGATCATGTGACGGGGTCACCGATGGGCGGGGTAAGTGACTCGCTTCCGGCACGGCGCTGTTAAATGCCGCTGTCAGAGATTGACAGCGGTATTTAACATGTTAACAGCCGCGGGTGGATCGCGATTCCACCCGCGGCTGTTGCGGGCACATGTCAGCTGTAATAATCAGCTGACTTGTGCCCGGTTCAGTGCGGGCTTAGTGCCGGAGCCCTCACTGAACCGGGGGATTACAGCCTGTGCGTGCTAATACGGCACAGGCTGTAAAGTGGTTATAGTTACAGCTGACATAGAGTCACTGTACACGTGTATTGACCACAGGGATAGTTTGGAGGCAGTCCACTTCTATCTGAGGAACAGCAACCGGGACGGCCAATTATGTGAGCTAATAGTTTAGCTCCTCCAATTTGTGCTAAACCACAATTTCTTCATATTTAAAGATTGCTATTAGCAGCAGTAATGCGGCACTGTAATGGGCGTGGCCTGTGCACCCTCATACGCCAACCTCTTCCTTGGTCATTAGTAGAGAGGTATTTTTGGTGGCGGGGATGAGCAGGCCGTGGACCATGTGCAGTGCTGGCTGAGGTATATAGACAATGTTTTGATTTTATGGCAAGGCACGATGGAGGAGTTCAAAAATTTTATGAGCAGTTTAAATTTTGTCCCATAGTGAAAAAGTGTAAAAAAGTGAAAAAAAGTTAAATAAAATATGTAAAAAAGAACACAAAAAAGCCCACACAAATCGAGACAACCAGTTTTACCACTCAAAAACAGCATTTGTGATAAAACCAAAAATTAAAATATTAATATAAATGCATTATTTACTAGTGTCAAGGTAAAATACTGTGTATATATTATAGAAAATCAATTAGTTTCTTTTAATAGATTACCCAATCAGTGTGAATTAATATAGAGATGATGGAATAATCTATGTGTATGTATGCAAATGTGTATATGCACATGGATTATGCTAATAGTTAATGAATATATAACTAACAGCTTCTATTCTTATTGTAGACACGAACAACTAAATGATTTCCTGAGACTGACGTATGCATGTGAATGGCTGATAACAGAGAGATTCATGTCGAGTTGGCAAAGATGGAGCTGAGAAACTAACTCACCCCTCCCATCAGAATTCCTAAGGCGTTACTGAGGCCAAAAGATACATGGATGAGCAAATTGCAGCGTGCCAAGTTATCAGAAAAGAGCAATAAATTTTACTAATCCCACCTAGGAGTGGAATACTATATAACCCCATGTCTACGTAATAAAGTATGCCATTTTGCGTGGTTCAGTCTCTGAGTGAAGTTTTTCAACCAGATTAGCAGATTTGGTTAATTAGCTTCTCTGCATGCACTCGGACATCTTTAATTTGGAGGAGAGCAGTTACCTGGTGTATCTTAAATTGGTGAAACCTCTACAAATGGTGCAGTGATTCGGATCACACTCGAAGGGACTCTAAGTCTCGGGGTGCCCATCACCGGACCACCTACGGACGAGACGGGACTGCTCAAAGCGAGAGCCTGATCAACTCTCATCACTGAATACGGTAAGTCTGCAGATTTAATGAATCTGTAGTGCTTATTTGTATTTTGAGCGGTCTCTGGTGAGTTTGTGGTGTCTAGATTGGTCCTTAGGGACAGCCCTGTGCGACTGGGCGGGTCCCTGCTGTGTGATTCCAAGAACTCTGGTGTGTAGTCGCTCCTGGCTAACTGCTGCTCTGTGGTATCTGAGGTGTCACGTCCCATTAGAACGATCTTTGTACGCAGGGGCGTACAAGTATACATTTGAGAATTTAGGAAAATTTCTTTGTTTATAACGACGTTGTTGCTGATAAGTCGCGTATTAAGACGCCATTAGGGCGCGGGCATGCGGGGCCAACCAATCCTCTGATAAGTCGTGTATTAAGTCGTGGGATACGCGGGGAGTGAAGTTACTGATAAGTCATGTATTAAGATATTATTAGGACACGGGCATGTGGGGTTAACCAATCCTCTATTAAGACGTGGGATACGCGGGGAGCCAACTGCATCGTTAATCAGTATATTAAGACGTCACTAGGACGCGGGTGCGCGGGGTGTTCAGTGCTTCATTAAGTCGTAAAAGAATCAATTCAGTGCTTGGTAGGTAGTGTAGGGACCTGCTACAATTCTACTTGTGTATCAGCTGCCTGGTCTGATCATACGTCTAAGGGGACAGAACGCCTGCAGCCAAATTCATGGAAAAACTAAAGACATTGTTTGAGTCGCAGGGGTCGCTCGATCAGGAGTGACAGGACCCCAAAGATCTAGTTACTAGAAGAGAAGGAAGGAAATATGTAGAGAAAACCAAAAAAGTAATGTCATTGTGTGGGTTGTACCCGGGGGGTGTAGATTACAGTATGAGATGTTGAATGCAGCAATTTGTGAAAACAGGGGACAACTGGAAGATAATGGGTTATTGCAAAGTGCATACATGTGGAAAAGGGTTGCGCTGAGTTTATCGAAAGAAGGAAAAAAGTATGTGCAGAAACTTAAACAGTTGACTAAAATATGCGAGCTACCAGATAAAGGCTGGCTACAGCCGCTAGAATGGCAAGGTGTATTCTAACTTTGGCCAGCAGAATCCATTGTCAGCAGATTATTGTGTTGCTTGTCACGCGTCCTGTCCAGGAGGCCCACCCCTTGCTACTACCGAAGCCACTCCTAGTGCCCCATCCTCATCCGTTATACCTATGTCCACCCAAAGTTCCAACCCTTCCTGCAGCGGCCATGTTACTACACCCATTGCATCACCTCCGGCCTCTGACCAGATGTCAGTGGGTGTGTTTCTTCCCAGTGGCACATACTCTTCCTGTAGTGTGCTTCCTTCCGGTGGCGGTCATCTTGGCGCACCTGGAAATACAGGCCACAATACACACTACACCCGGAATGTGTATGATGAAGATCATCATGATCAGTGTGTGACACAACTTAGAGCTACAATCAACAATATTCTGAACTATGCTGGAACAAGGAACCTTACTTCTATTGCTCTTCCTGCTATAAGTTCTGGAATGTATGGATTTCCTATGCAAGCCTGTGCCCAAGCAATAGTCCAAGTATACGGGAGTATAGAGGACTAACTACATTGGAGGAGATAAGAATAATCAGCAATGACTATTGTGGCACCCCAGGAGTCCAGTTGCCACAGTGGCATTGCCTCCCTCACAAGGGGTGATGCCATGCCTGGAAGCAAGAAGGGGTCCCCTAATCAGGTATACCAGCATACAACACTTTCCTGGCTCCAGACCAGAAAGGGGAGCTCCTCCCCATAGCAACTGGAATCTGGAGGCGGGGTTAGTTAGAGTGAGTTGAGAGGAATTGAAGACTGGACAGCACTGAAGGCCCAGCAGCAGAAACTGGAGGGCAGGAGACTGCAGGTCTCCTGGCCCCATCAGACGCCCGGTGACACAGCACCACCTTAGGGCCCAGCACCGCCACGTGGGAGCGATACATAAGGAAGGCCCGAGCTGCCTGCCATATGGGTGAGGAACAGACGTTTTACTCAGGGACGAGGGCCGCAGCATAGCTACAAGCAGCAGGGCAAAAAGAGATTAGAGCAGAGGGAAGGCCTACAACTTCACCCGGCGAGGTGAGAAATTTGAAGGTAAGACGGTGTATGGCTCAACCTCCCACTGGTCATCTAATTTGTGGACTCGTCTCTTCCTTTTGAGTACTTGTTCCCCAGGTAACAAGGGAACTGCAGATGCGTGCTGATTGTAAATTTTCTCCTGCCTCTGTCTCGCCTGGGACAAACTTCTTTCCACACATTCTTGCACCTTGCGGTATTGTTGCTGCTGCTCCGTATCCCAGTCTGCATCTGGTGATGTCATCTCAGGTGTAAAGACTCCCATGTCTAAGTCAATGGGTAGCTTGCCCGGTCTTGCCCTCATCAGGTAGGCGGGTGTACAGTTGGTGAAGTTCACCGGGATATGGCTATATAGGTCCACCAAATCTGGTAACTTCTCTGGCCACAGGCTACATTCTTCAAGGGGCAACGTCTTCAACAGGTCTATTACCACCTGCTTCATTTTCTCGCTCAACCCGTTGGTCTGGGGATGATACGGCATCGTCCTTATTTTCTTGCAGCTGTACAAGTTGCAGAATTCCTGGAACACTTCTGCTTCAAAGGCAGGACCTTGGTCGGTCAACACTCGTTCAGGGTAACCGCGCGGGCGACAAAAGTGTTGTTGAAACGCTTTGGCTGCCGTCTGAGCCGTCTGATCTTTCACTGGCACTACTACCAAGAACCGGGAGTAGTGGTCTACTATGGTGAGAGCGTAGATATAGCCTGACCGGCTTGGGGCTAGCTTCCCGTGGTCCAAGGCTACCAGTTCAAGTGCTTGTTTGTGATTATGGGCTGCAGGGGAGCCCTCTGGCTGTCACGGTCCTTCCGTCTCAGGTTGCATGTACCACATTCTCGACACCATCTCTCCATTGCTTTCCTCATGCCAGCCCAGTAGAATCGCTCACGTAGCAGGGCTTCCAACTTCTTCCACCCGAAGTGCCCTGCTCCATCGTGGTACGCTTCTAAGACCATTGGCGCATCCCGCCTCGGGACTACCACCTGCCAGACCAGTTCGTGTGTCCGGGAGTTGATGCTTCTTCGACACAGCTTTCCCTCGTAGATGAACAGCTTGCCCTTCTCCATCCACAACTGTTGGGTCTCCGGTGGAGCATCTGGATCAGGGTGAGAGTCAGCTTATGTTAGCAACTCCTTGACTGGGTGGACAGCTGGGTCACTATCCTGTGTCTCTGCCCATCCATGGTGGGGCAATGGGTTAAATGTGGCCTCTCTGTTAGCGGAGCGCTTGTTCCTCACAGAGTGGGAGCACTGGGTCACCCCGTGACGATGGAAAGCGAGTATCTCTATCTCCTCCAGCTCTTCCGGGTCTTCTCCCCCATCTGGCAAGTTGGGCATCCTGGACAGCGCATCAGCATTAGTGTTTTTATGCCCCGCCCGATACTTGATGATAAACTCATAGTTAGACAGTCGAGCCATCCATCGTTGTTCTAGGGCACCAAGCTTCGCAGTCTATAGGTGCGTCAGCGGGTTGTTACCCGTGAAGACTGTAAATCTGGAGGAGGCGAGGTAATGTTTAAAGCGCTCTGTTACAGCCCAGACTATGGCTAAAAACTCCAACTTGAAGGAACTGTAGTTGTCGGGGTTCCTTTCCATAGGACAGAGCAGCCTGCTAGTGTAAGCAATCACTTTCTCTCTGCCCTGCTGTACCTGGGACAGCACCTCTCCCCATCCACGTTGCTGGCATCCATATGGAGTATAAAGGGTTGGCCATAGTCGAGGTAGGCCAGGACTTCATCTCCCGTAAGAGCCACTTTCAGTCGAGTGAAGGATTCTTCTTCTGTTTTACTCCACTTGAACGGAGGATTCGGGTTCTTGGCCTTCTTGGACTGGCCCACTAAGAGGTCCTGCATGGGTGCCGCTATCTTGGTGAAACCCTTGATGAATCTCCTGTAGTAGCCTACCAGCCCGAGGAACTGCCGCACTTCTTTGATAGTGGAGAGTCTTGGCCAGTCCTTGATCACGGTGACTTTTTCAGGGTCTGGTGCTACACCTTCGGCGCTTACCACATGACCTAGGTACTGCACCTTGGGCTTCAACAGGTAGCACTTGGATGGCTTTACTTTCAGGCCATAACCAGATAGGGATTCGAACACCTCGGCCAGGTGCTCCAGGTGGTCTTCATATGTCTTTGAGTAGACAATTACATTGTCTAGGTACAGCAGGACGGTTTCGAAGTTTTTGTGTCCTAGGCAACACTCCATTAACCACTGGAAAGTTCCTGGGGCGTTGCAGAGCCCGAATGGCATGCAGTTGAACTCGCAGAGGCCCATTGGTGTTGTAAACGCGGTCTTTTCTCTGTCCGCCTCTGCCACGGAAACCTGCCAATACCCACTGGTGAGATCCAAAGTGGAGAAATAATTAGCGGATCTTAGTGGAGCAAATGATTCCTCAATTCTGGGTAATGGGTAGGCGTCCTTATGTGTAATGCGGTTAATCTGCCTGTAATCAACACACATCCTCATTGTAACATCTTTCTTTCTAGCGAGAACTAATGGAGCTGCCCAGGGGCTACAACTATCTCTGATAACCCCAGCCTCCTTCATCTCCCGTAGCCTTCCTTTGGCACATTGATAGTGAGCTGGGGGTACAGGCCGGTACCTCTCTTTAATGGGCTGATGATCTCCTGTGGGGGTATGATGTTGGACCCCTTTTACCTGCCCAAAGTCTAGTGGGTGTTTGCTGAAGACTCGCTCATATTCTTGAACCACCCGGTACACTCCATGCTTTTGGTGCAAAGGGGTGGAGTCAGTGCCTACTTGTAGCTTCTGACACCAATCCTCCATCTGCCCCTTGGAGCCATTATCCTCCACCTGTTTGGACGGAGGCAAGGGTTCCACTGCCTTTATTACGTTGTTACTGACAGTGAACAGCTTAGCAAGGGTAGCATACCGGGGTAAATGGACCTCTTTCTCCCCACAATTCAGGATGCGTATCTGTACTCTCCCCTTGTGGACATCGACTACACCCCTAGCTGCCAAGATGGTGGGCCTACTATCAGAGTACATGGGTTCTACCAGGGCCTGATAATCTTGACCCCTGAGACCTATTGCTGCCCGACACCATATTAACATTTCACTTCTAGGGGGCATTGCAATGGGGAATGGATCACTCATTCTGACACTGCCAACTTCTCCTCCAGACAGCTCTACCTGTTGTCTCTGTATCAAGGGCTCTGATCTCCTTCTGCAGAACTCACTGCTGACTGGAACTGGCAGTCTCTGCTGACTGGAACTGGCAGTCTCTGCGACCTGTTGCAACAAAACAATAATTTCCCCAAGACAATTCTCTATCACATTGGTGCCTATAGTTATCATAGGATGACTTTCTCGGCGATCAATATCAACAATAATCATTCCTTGTGATGGCAATTCTACTCGGCCAACTTTTATGATTACCTCTTTATACCCCACCTGAGGCAAGGGCTGACCATTGCTGGCATAGATGCTAAGATGTTCATCTGGACTGCGGGTAATGTCTGAGTCAGTCCAGTATCATTTATAAAGGATAAACGGCATCGCTGTCACCTGGGAACCCGTGTCCAGCAACGCGTTCATCGGGATGCCATCAAGCACGACAGGTAGGACCGGTCGTCCTCCCACGTACTTGTTTCACCAGCTTTGTGGGCCTGGTCATCTTACTCCTGGGGGTTGGCCCTCTGCCCCAGGGGTTGCTCGTTTAAGTTACAGAATCTTGCGAAGTGCCCCGCCTTTTGACAGCGGCGGCAGATGGGTTGTCCGTCCTGGTGGTAGAGATCGCTGTTCCTCCCTCTGGTCGATGGAATTCTTCTCTGCCGTCGCCACGGGATGTCATCTGGACTGGAAGCCAGCTGGATTCTTTCCTTTGGAGACACTTGCATGGCCTGCACGGTTTTGGTTACCGTAGCCACACTTTTGGTCAGCTCCTGGAACTGAAAGCGTAGGTCTGCAGAGGGGTCATTATCTAGGGTTTGCACATCAGCCTCCACAGGTGCTGGGGAAAAGGACACCACCTCCTGGTGGTATGTGATAGCTGAGCGCCGGAGGGGTGCAGTGCCACTTGGAATTGATTCTCGCAGCACCCGGATGGCTTGGTCTTTAAATTGCGCAAAGTCCAGATCAGGGTTTTGCAGAGAGATAATGCGCAGCTGTGTGCGGTGAGCATTAGACAGGAGCCCCTCAATAAACTGCTCAGTTAGCAATCTGTCCTTGTCTCGCACACTGTCGGGGTCTACCTGTTTAATAGCCCGCAGTGCCTCCTGCAGGTTTAGAGCATAGTCCTGTACACTGTCCTGCACCCTTTGTTTGCACCTGTAGAACTTCATTTTAATCTCTGCTGCTGTGCAGGTGTCAAAGGTATCCTTTAACCGGGCCAGTATTTCCTTAACAGTGCCTTTCTTCGTGCCCGGCCAGGACTTCACCTCTCTCCGGGCTGCACCTATTAGCTGGCCTATGAGGATGCTGACTTTTTGCTCCTCAGACAGGGGGTACACTTTAAACAAACTGCGCAGCCTCTCCTCAAAGTCAGTCAGGGTGTGCGACTCCCCTGAGTACTGGAGCAGCCACGCCACCCCCGGTATATGTGGCATTGATAACGGCATTACAGTGGCGGTGGCCACGCCCGCGGCTGAATCCTCTCCCAAGTTGGGCATCTTGCTCCCCCTTAGTGAAACTCGGCCAGGTCCTGGGTTTCTGATGACGTACCAGTATGCTGCTCTGCAGGCGGGAGGGATCGCTTACCCGGCGGTTCTGGATCGGGGCCTCCTGCTTCCCCTCGGCTGACAGCAAATGACGTGATGACACAGTTCAGTAAAGTCTATGGCGCACAATACCCGGTTATTCCGGGCTTCGTGAATCCTGCTCGTGACGCCAAGTTGACGCGCCCCCTGGGCCGTGGGGCACTCGGTAGCCGGGCTGGTCAGTGCTGGGGGTGTCACGGCAGCAGTGACCCGGTCCGTGACCCAGGTGGTCAATTAAAGGGAAAGGTAGAAGGGGAATAAAGTTTGTATAGATAATGTTCGTGACGCCACCTGTGGTATGCGGCTATAGGGGGCCACCCCTGCGGTGCAGATCCTCTGGAGCTGATGGGGACGCAGCAGAGTTGGTTCAGCTCTACCCGTGCTCCGGTCTGCTTAACGACCGCAAGTAAAGATGAGAGGAAACCGCCATTAAGTTGTGGACTGGTCATTATCTGCGCCATCACCTGCACTACACCGCACCAACAACATCTACCCTATAGTATCACTATATTCTGCCCTGGAGCTAAGCTCTACCTGTGGAGAGCTGAACCAACTCTGCTGCGTCCCCATCAGCTCCAGAGTATCTGCACCGCAGTGGCGGCCCCCTATAGCCGCATACCACAGGTGGCGTCACGAACATTATCTATAAAAACTTTATTTCCTTTTTACCTTTCCCTTTAATTGACCGCCCTGGGTCACGGACCGGGTCACTGCTACTGTGACACCCCCAGCACTGACCGGCCCTGCTACCGAGTGCCCCACGGCCCAGGGGGCGCGTCACTATCATAAATCTCAAATTCTCACCCGGGCTGTAGAAAGTGCCACAGCTAGATCAGACCCACTCACTCAGCCGCCAGATGACCTCAGAAGATAACCCAAATGAACTATTTCCTAGACAAACAAGCCCACCTCCTGTTGCTGTGTTGCCGTTATTGCCCTCAACATCTTCTAAGTCAGAATCTCCAGTGCCAGATCACCATAATATATATGTGGCATTCACACCCTCACAAGTTAATCAAGTGATTAGTCAACTACCTGACCCAGACAGACACCCTATGGCATTCTACAGAAGAATCAGACAAATTCAACAAACTTATTCAGCCACTTGGAAAGATCTTCATGAAATCACTAGCATTAGAGCGGGAGATGCCTTCTGGTCAATACCTCAAGTAGCTCTGAATTACAGCCAAGTGACAGACAAAGATACTTACCAATCAGGAGGAGCTTTTTGTCAACAACTTCAGCAATGGATCAAGGAGCGGCTCACAGACTCATCTACCAGTGTATCGGACTGTACTCAAGAATCAGGGGAGAATGTCAAAATATTTTACACTAGAATCTATACTCTGTTCAAGGATCAAGGGTTCGATGAAGGTCAGAGGATCCAACAGAATCTGCTAGTCACTTCATTTGTTAGGGGACTCAGAGAGGAAATCTCAGCGAAGCTTACAGACTCCAGACCAGAATATGTGGACATGTCCCCGTGAAAGGTACTCCTTATTGCTAAAGCTATAGAGAAACAATTGAATGCTGTACCAAGGCCTGCTCCAAGGCCTGCTCCAGGGCCTTCTCCAGCACCTACACCGACTCTTGTTCCTGCTCCAGCTGCTCTAGCAGTCTATCAGCCTGCAGATAATCAACAAGAACAGTTGCCATATCCCCCAGGATACCCACAACAACTATACCGCTCACCCCCACAATGGATGGGTCCTCCACAAATGTACAGAGGACCGAGTTTAAGACTAAGGGAACCAATCTGTTATCGTTGTAACCAATCAGGTCATTTCAGAAGAGGATGTCCAGAGAATAAAGGGGATCCTTTCTATGGCTCGATGCCACTCTCCTACAACCCACAATTTGAAAGAAGAGATTCTCCACGCTACCAAGGGAATCCACGGTACTCACGCCAAGATTATAGACAGCCATCACGACAGCCACCACAGAGAGAGTATGAGACAATGCCAAGAGAACCTGTGCAGAATTACAGAGACCAGCAACCACAACAGATGTACCAAAATAACAGGGATCCACAATATCGTGATGGCCCATATCCTCAGAACAACAACAGGGACCCACCATGCCGGTTTGCGGGGAATACCAGAATTACCCCACATAGGACAGTGGCAAACCCGTGCTCACCTTGACCTCAGTTGAAAACGTCCCCACTAAATCTGGACTGATTTCTACTGTCAAAATTGATGTAAAGGACAGAACTTTACCTTTTCTAGTAGACACGGGTGCAGCCAGATCAGTAATACGGTCAAGAGATTTACCCTATGAATCGCTTATATCTGATGATTTCCTTTCATGTGTGGGAGTGGATGGAAAACCACACTCATCCCGACTAACATTTCCATTGCCTATTTGGAAATAACAGAAGCTGCTGGCCAGATTGCTTGTTTCAGACACCTGCCCGCCTAATTTGTTGGGAGCAGATCTACTCCAGAAGTTAAATTCTCAAATATCATATGATGAAAATGGAATGCATCTAGATGTCTCTACTCTGTTATCATTAGAGGAACAAACAAAGGTACATGCCCTCCCATTGTGCGTCATCCAATTTGCAACAACCTCCATACCACAGCATTGTCTTGATTGCATACCACCTGAACTCTGGTCTCAAGGTCCTGATGATATAGGCTGGCTGCCTGTCCCGCCAGTCCAAGTTTTCCTGAAAGAAGGTGCACGGATTCCCAGACTCCCACAGTACCCACTGAAAGCAGCCCAAGAAGTGCCATTAGATGCCCAGATCCAAGAATTACTCAAGAAAGGAGCATTAATTCCCTGTGTTTCTCCTGCTAAAACTCCATTATTTCCAGTGAAGAAGAAAACTGCAAGAGGAGAACCAGATAAATTTAGGATGGTGCAAGATCTGAGAGCTGTGAATGCAGTTACAATCCTGGAGACCCCAGTGGTGCCAAATCCACATACATTACTCAGTGAAATTCCCCCTGAGGCAACACATTTCACAGTAATCGACTTGGCAAACGCCTTCTTCAGTGTGCCTCTGCATCCAGACTGTTAGTATCTTTTTGCTTTTACACACAGAGGAGTACAGTACACCTGGGCCGTCATGCCTCAAGGAGCTCAGAACTCCCCTCATCACTTCACACTGGCCTTAGCTACCTGTCTCCAACCCTGGAAGAGTGAGAACCCTGAAGTCACATTGATACAATATGTCGATGATCTACTCCTCTGTTGTCCCGATGACCAAACTTACCACAGGTTCAGCTATTCTTTGCTCCAATTTCTGGCCACCATCGGATGCAAAGTTACTCTGCGAAAGCTACAATAGTGTTGTACCAAAGTTGTGTTTTTGGGTCATTGCATATCCCAAGGTACCAGGCATCTCACTGAAGAGCGGAAAACTGCAATCCGTGACATCCCGTACCCGAGAGCTGTCAAACAACTCCAAGCTTTCCTGGGAAGGGTCACATACTGCAGGCAGTGGATCCCTAACGCGTCAGCTCTCATGCAACCTCTATATGATCGGGTCCACTCTTCTGAGCTTGACCTGCATTTTGACCAAGAAGCTGAGGATGCAATGGACCAGTTGAAAGAACTCATAATTTCAGCCCCTGCACTGGGGATTCCCAACTATGAATTTCCATTCTTTCTATTTGTCTCTGAAGCGTGTGGCCATGCCTCAGGAATTCTGGCACAAAAAACATAGAGGCCACATAAGACCCATCGGATATTATTCCAGTAAATTGGATCCAGTGGCGCAAACAGCTCCAACATGTCTCAAAACAGTGCTGGCAGCTACAGAACTCCTCCACAGAACAGCAGATGTTGTACTTGGTCACCCTACAACTATACTGGCCCCTCATGATTTGAAAGCTATCCTTGCACAAACCCAGCACAACCATCTATCTATGCAACGTCATGTCAGAATCCAATGTGAGCTCCTTTTACCAGAAAATATAGCTCTTCAGCTATGTACTGTCTTGAACCCCTCCACTCTGCTTCCTCTGTCAAGGGGGTCCTCAGAAGACCATGAATACCCTCATTCGAATGACCATGATTGCCTTGAGGTCATGAAGGCAGAAACCTCTCACCTACCTAGTGTCTCTGAGCAGCCACTGCCTGAAGCGGATCTGATATTGTATACTGACGGGTCCAGATACGCGGATGAATATGGAACTTACCATACCGGATATGCAGTGGTGTCCCCGCCAACGGTTGTTTCTGCTGGACCACTGCCATCTTATATCTCAGCTCAAGAGGCCGACCTGTATGCTCTGACCGAAGCCTGCAAGTGCGCAGAGAGTCGAGTGGCCAATATCTACATGGACTCGAGGTACGGATTCGGGATTGCCCACGACTTTGGCCTGATATGGGCCCTGATGGGCTACAAGAAAGCCAGTGGAGCTCCAATCCGGAACACAGCTGCAGTGAGAAGTATGCTAGAAGCTCTGAAGTTACCTAGGCAAGTGGCTGTGATCAAAATTAAGGCTCATGGGAAACTGAATTCGGAGGAAGCCAAGGGGAATCATCTGGCTGACATTACAGAAAAATCAGCAGCTATGGAACCAATATTTCCAGAGGAAGCAGAGGTGTCGGGGGGTACGGAGGTGTTTGTGCTCACCAGAAGTCAGAGACAACGAGGGGATGGGGAAGAAACGAGAATGAGAAGTTTGGGGTTGGAAGAAGAAGAAGAGGAGGAAGATGAAGAGGAGCAAAGACTGGAAGAGAATCCGGCACACAGGACTTTAGTGGATCGGCAGAATGCGGTAACAGAAGAAGAAAAACAAGGATGGATCGGACGGGGAGGAACGTTTTGTAATATCGGAATCTGGAGAGTGGGAAGAAGAATATGTCTGCCAAGAGCACTGTATCCTGCAATGGTTCAGTGGGCTCATGGAAAGGTACATAGAGGGAAGAATCAGATGATTTCAGCTATCAATAAACTCTATATTGCACCCGAGATCTCAGTTCTTGCTACAAACTATACTAGGAGCTGTGAGATTTGTAGCACTTGTAATCCCGGAAGAACAGAACATGTGCCAAAGAAGAAACTGGCAAAGTCACAGTATCCTTTCCAGAGAATCCAAATTGATAATATGCAATTACCCAAGAGTGGAAGATATGAATATGTTCTGGTGGTGGTGGATATGTTTTCCGGCTGGACAGAAGCATACCCGGTAGCCAACATGACCGCTAGAACTACAGTGAAAAGGCTTCTGGCAGAGCTTATCTGCAGATTCGGGATTCCAGAAGTGATTGAAAGTTATCAAGGACCCGCCTTCACTGCAGAAGTTACCAAATCAATCTGGGAGATGATTTGGACTTATTTGGGCCTGCATACGCCTTATCATCCTCAAAGTAGCGGCAAAGTTGAAAGGATGAATGGCACTTTGAAAAACAAAATTCTTAAAGCCAGTAAAGAATTGTCACTTCCATGGCTGGAGGTGCTGCCTATTGCCCTATACTCAGTCTGAAAAACCCCAAGACAACTCACAGGGCTCACACCATATGAGATTTTGTTTGGGGGGCCACTTAGAATGGGTCGATATTACCCACAGCAGCTTAGTTCAAGGAATGATAAGCTTGTGAATTTTGTTGTCGGACTTGCTAAGGAGTTAAAATTAACACATGCTACAGTGTACTCTTCTGTTCCAGACTCAGATCTTGAACCAGGTACTCACAGCATCCAGCCTGGAATTTTGTCTGGATAAAGAATCAAGTGCGAGGCACACTGGATGCCAGATTTGAAGGGCCTTACCAAGTGCTGCTTACATCACCTACGGCTGTGAAGGTCGAAGGCCGAACATCATGGGTCTACGCATCCCATTGCAAGAAGACGGAAACAGACCCACAACCTTGATGTTCCTTTTTGTGATGACAGTAGCTGGGGGGGAAGCCTTTGTTATGGTAACACGTGCATTCCAAGCAATTATTACTAAAGAGAATGATATTCCAGTTTTCTGGTACAACACTTCCTTGAATGTGGTGACATGAAGTTTAGGATTAGACTGGAGGGCAAATGGACCTTGGGAATGTGCCTTAACTAAAGCAATAATGTCTGTTTACCTTATATCTGAGTCCCAGGAATCCAAAGAGGAAATAAAGGCTGCGTTTGCAGATACATACAGGGCCAAGAGAGAAGTTAACCACAAAGGCAGTTTTGACCCACATATATATATTGATGTTCTCAGAGTGCTTAGGGGGGTGCCAGAAGAATTCAAGGCCCGAGACCAAGTGAAGGCGGGATTTGAGTCCTTAATACCCATAATAACCGTCAACAAGAACGTAGATTCAATAAATTACATATATTATAACCAACAAAGATTTGTCAATTACACCAAAGATGCCTTACAAGGGATAGCTGGCCAACTAGCACCCACATCTACCATGGCCTTCCAAAAGAGAATAGCTCTGGATATGTTACTTGCAGAAAAAGGAGGGGTATGCAAAATGATAGGTGAGCATTGTTGTACTTATATCCCAGACAATACCGGCCCCACAGGGAAAGTTACTAAGGCTCTTAAAATCTATGAACAAACAGTACCCCTTAGAACAAAGGTGTTGTACCAGAGAGATTACCGGAAGTAAATGAGTTTGCAAAGTTAATATCCATATTTATGTGTTAGGGGTGGCCCTCGATTACCCAGTCACTAGATCTTTTAGGGTCTCCATCCCTTTCCTGTAGGTCTTCGTATGAGTTAGATTTAGGAACGTCGGTGGGTCCGTCTAAAATGGACGGGGCGCCCGTCACATCATAGGATTCCAGAATAGCCTTAACATAGGGACAATTCCTTCTCGCTCTCTGATTTTTAGCATATGGATATTAAAAGCAAATAATTGATTTTAGGGGATCTGTCAAGGTAAAATATATATATTATAGAAAATCAATTAGTTTCTTTTAATAGATTACCTAGTCAGTGTGAATTAATATAGAGTTGATGGAATAATCTATGTGTATGTATGAATGAAAATGTGTATATGCACATGGATTATGTTAATAGTTAATGAATATATAACTAACAGCTTCTATTCTTATTGTACACACGAACAACTAAATGATTTCCTGAGAATGATGTATGAATGTGCAAGGCTGATAACAGAGAGATTCATGTCGAGTTGGCAAAGATGGCGCTGAGATATGAACTCACCCCTCCCATCAGAATTCCTAAGGCGATACTGAGGTCAAAAGATACATGGATGAGCAAATTGCAGCGTGCCAAGTTGTCAGAAAAGAGCAATAAATTTTACTAATCCCACCTAAGAGTGGAATACTATATAACCCCATGTCTATGTAATAAAGTATGCCATTTTGCGTGATTCAGTCTCTGAGTGAAGTTTTTCAACCAGATTAGCAGATTTGGTTAATTAGCTTCTCTGCATGCACTCGGACATCTTTAATTTGGAGGAGAGCAGTTACCTGGTGTATCTTAAAATGGTGAAACCTACACACTAGTACACATATAACAACACAATATAGAACAATAAAAAATAATTTTTTGTTGCTGATCTCAGACACTGTAGTAGTACTCATGTACTGCACTGTATGAGAGCAGTCAGTGAGTTACTGACTCAGCCTGTAAGACCCAGCTTATAGCTAGATCTCACAGGCCACCATACCCTGAGGTCATCACATGACCGACCGGGGCCGATAAAGCAGGGTGTTCGCTGCCATATACAGCTGACACTCCCGAGAATTGCCACCGCCGGGCGGTGCTATTCCTCTATTCCCGATCGCCCTTTTAAAAACGGTGATCTGGAATAAGGCTCCTTAAGCGAATCGGCGGTCATTAAGGGGTTAAAAGGTATGGAGTTCCACGCCGCCGGTATCCCGGCTAAGGGCGTTCTACATATAGCACCAAAGTATGAGTTTTCATAAAGTTATGATGTTTGAATAAAAGCTGTGGCCAAACACCACCCATCAAAGGTAGATCTTGTGTTGTTTCAGTTATTTATGGGAAGCCCGGTTGGTATAGATCAATTAAGTTTATTACAACCCCACAGTCACACCTTTGTTCCTCCTTTCTTTTATCTCTGCACTGACAACTGCTTTTAGAGAAATCCCTGGTCATCACTTCTGCAAGCCTGCTCTGCTGCACCTTCATAATTAACTCTTCAATTCTACTTATTTCCCCATGTAAACTAATTTTAGCAGTAACTCACAGAAGATTTTACTGTCTGAACTGGTTCTGTGTCCATAAACATACAGAAGGACACTTAGGGATGGTATTATAGTTCACAGGAATCATACAGACAGTAACCATAACCATTCATGCTGCTGTGTCTCAGCTAAATCTTTCTCGCTATACTGTCACCTCGATCTCCTCTCTGGCTCATACTGCTATGTGTATCAGAGCTGTCACAGCTCATAAAAAATACAGACAGGAGGGGTTTCTGTTTAGAACAGACATATCATTTGCCGCTGCTTTAGGGAAGGAAGTGGCAGCATGTACAGTGTACCCCGGCAGACTGCTCATGATGGGGGACCTCCCACTGAGAGTGGATGAGTGTGCTAACTGTGCAGTAGCTTAGGGGCTCTCTGCATGAAAATAACACAGGCTTTTGCTCCAAAACCCAGCTGGACATAATAAAGAGCAGCAAAGCTGCAAAACCAAGCATTTATTTTGTAGTTTGTTAAAATGACTGGTACATTTTAAATAGTATATAGTCTCTGCCGCCATAGTGTCAGTACCATACCATTTAACAGAAGAAGAGAGTTCTTTAGAAATATATCCTTTTTCATAGAAGATTCTTCTGATGATAGCTAATCACATTGAGGTCATACTACAAGAACCTTCAGCAATCAGCTTTGATCTTGGGGGTAACTCAACAGCAAGTGCCCAGTTCCCCTGCAGAATCAAACAGAAATCAATAGGTGGTCTATGTATGAAACATTTGCCTAAGAATGTTGAACACCCATTTTTTTCCTAGGTTTTCTAAATCAGACAATTTACCCTTTACAGCTGTATGTGTTGATTTGAATTATAATAGGATATCCTTATAGGTTGTTAACGCGTTGTCTCATGAAGACAACGACTGTCAATATGCCCCATTATGGTATATGGACATCATAGACAAGGGTGCCCTTCTCTGAACCCTTTATAAGCCATGGATCAGTTCCTTTACTGTGGGAATTCTCATAAGCATTTTAGCTGCTAATCAATGCAATATTGGTGGTATCCATTAATCCTGCAAACTTATTGAAGCTCTAATGGCAAATTAAAGGGTTATTCCCATCTTAGACATTTGTGGTATATCATAAAATATATATGTTCCACAAATGATAACCACACGTATCTCTATCCTGTAGCTATTCCATAAATGTATAAAATGGGAATAACTCTTTAATATCTAAGGTGCTTGAGGAGCTTCATCCAAGGCCTGGGTTGGCAGAAACATGGATCAAATTTTAAATGTGTGATCCTGTTGGTATCACCGATGATCAACAGTATGAGAGGTGAGTAGAGCATATCTTACCTCAAGTCTAAACTCAAAGCAGTGATCTGGAGTATGATTGCTCTTTATGCTAATTAAAAAAGCGTCCAATGAACCATGCATATAGTTACATGTATGGGCCAAGTACCATAGTTAGATGAATTATAAAAATAAATATAGTGATGTCATGTTTAATTTTCTCAATTAAATTAACAAAGAGCCACTGCACCGTATTTCTGCATGAAAACGCATAATTTAGTTCTGCATTTATAGGTAATAATAGTGCAGACGTACAATGAATGTTTTGCACCACATGTGACCAATCTTATGGTTTCTACATTCTTACAACCCATTATTACATACAAGGCTAGAATATTAATTTATTTTGACAGAACATTGTACGTACGTCTTTTGTTCATTTCACATGAAGTGAATTATTATTCTGAAGAAGAAGTGGCTGTGGGAATTAGGATTGTGTAGGTTTTAGATGACTTTTCTTGCATATTGTTGTGCTAGTATGCAAAATATTCCTGAATTACTGGTATTTGATCTACTACAGTAAAACTCAGATGATTTTGGATGCTTGGGTGCAATAAGTACATCTGAAAACATTGCAAATTTTTCTAACATATTTCTAAATCGGACTCCAGGGATCACCTGTCACATCTCCAATGGGACCTGTTCCTGCAATATCTGCGCCTGTCATCAGGCATGACCGTATTCTTTCTGGAGGTGACATTTTTGATGGGGGAGATATTAGCAGGGTCAGACTGGCCTGGTGGGAAATCAGGGAAATTCACGGTGGGCCCTTGCTGAGGAGAGAGGGAAAAAAAATATATAGTTATACAGTACAGACCAAAAGTTTGGACACACATTCTCATTTAAAGATTTTTCTGTATTTTCATGACTTTGAAAATTGTACATTCACACTGAAGGCATCAAAACTATGAATTAACACATGTGGAATTATATACTTAACAAAAAAGTGTGACACAACTGAAAATATGTCTTATATTCTAGGTTCTTCAAAGTAGCCACCTTTTGCTTTGATGACTGCTTTGCACACTCTTGGCATTCTCTTGATGAGCTTCAAGAGGTAGTCACCGGAAATGGTTTTCACTTCACAGGTGTGCCCTGTCAGGTTTAATAAGTGGGATTTCTTGCCTTATAAATGGGGTTGGGACCATCAGTTGTGTTGTGCAGAAGTCTGGTGGATACACAGCTGATAGTCCTACTGAATAGACTGTTAGAATTTGTATTATAGCAAGAAAAAAGCTGCTAAGTAAAGCAAAATGAGTGGCCATCATTACTTTAAGAAATGAAGGTCAGTCAGTCCGAAAAATTGGGAAAACTTTGAAAGTGTCCCCAAGTGCAGTTACAAAAACCATCAAGCACTATAAATAAACTGTCTCACATGAGGACCGCCCCAGGAAAGGAAGACCAAGAGCCACCTCTGCTTCTGAGGATAAGTTTATCCGAGTCACCAGCCTCAGAAATCACAGGTTAATAGCTGCTCAGATTAGAGACCATTAGAGACCATGTCAATGCCACACAGAGTTCTATCAGCAGACACATCTCTACAACAATGGCTTTACTCGTTAAGCTTCTGGCCTGCCTGGAACTAGGCCTAGCTTGGTTACTGTCTCTCTCTCCCTTGCACCTGCTGACCTGGTGGTAGGGCCTTCTCTTGGAGATCACTCTCCCTGGTTACTGGGGCCTCTGTGACTCCAAGCCCTGGTACTGTAGTCAGCGTTTGGTAAACCTGGGACCTGTAGTCCTCCAGGGGTTCTGGTGGTCCCTACTGGGTGTAAAGGGTCCCTGTAGGCGTGGACCCGGTGTCCGGTATATATCTCGGGGTGAGCCTGGTATGCTCCTCTGCCCCCTCGCTATTTCTTCCTTCTCCTCTCGTCTTCGTCCACACTCAGGGCCCACACTAGGCCTTCACACATGCTGTAGGCCTTGGCTCGCCTAAGCACAGCAGCCAGCGTGCTGCCTCTTCTCTGCTCTCCGAGAGTCAGCACGCTCTCAGACTCTCTCTCTGTCTGACTCTAAACTCTAACTGAGCTGCCTGGCTCCACCCTCCCTAAATATATCCCTAACGGGCTCCCTCTGCTAGTCTGAGGTGGTAGGGTGGAGGAGTGTGAATGTGTGAGGGCCTCTTGTGGAGAAGTCCATCCATGCACCCTTCTGGGTTCTGTGGCACCAATGCGCAGCAGGGCGCCACAATGTCACAATCAAGGTGCCGGGACATTATTACAGCACATTCACTTTGTAGTTAGCAGTGACTATAATGTCTTCCTGTGGGATACAAGCAGCATGTTTCTCGCAGTGGACTCGCTTGTGTGAAACTACCCTAAAGGTGTTATCCAGATATTTTGTTAAAGGGATTTTGTCACCGATTTGATGATGTCATAACTAAGGGTAACAAACCAGTAACAGGTCCCCATAGCAAAATGCTGCGTCACTCAGTTGCACCAAAATATTGTATTGGCAGCTCCAGCACATAATGATGAGTCCTGAATATTCATGAGTTCCTGACTTTCTCCATCTCCCACTGCTAATTCAGTTTAAAAAAAAACAAAACCCTGTAAATCAGGGGCAGGGGGTAGAGAAAGCCGGCAGCTCATGAATATCAGGACTCCTGATTCGCTGCTGACAGATTGCCCTTAAAGGGAACGTTTCGTTTCTGTGGGAAGAACCTTCTTGGCAACTCTCTAACACACTTACTGAGGAGAGTCTGTCTTCAGTATTTTACTGAGCTCTGAAAGTGCCTGTGTGTACGCAGTCAGATAGGCAGGAGATGGGCATTGATAGGACACATGAAATCTACATAGACTGTCTAATCTTTTTTATCCACCCACTTTTTCCTTGAAATACCCATTAAATCACATGAAATTAAATAAATGGTCCAAGATTGATGTCTATGGGCATTTGTCACTAATTTATAATGCCTCTAGTTATAACAACATGAAATTGCTAACAGATTAACATTTCAGTGAGCTTCGCATTGAATATAAAGGCATTAAAGGGGTTTTCCTACTTCTGCAACACACGTGTCAGGGAGAGGTGGGCTTATGAGCTAAAATAATGCAAGAAGCATTGGTCACCTGATAAATCCTCCACTTACCCCTGAGGCATCGATGGGCACAGCAGTCATCTGTATAGATCAGCCTCATGAAAAAAAGGAGCACTATCACAGCAAGAGATTTATTTGCTCTTTACTGCTTTTATTATTTTTACCCATTTTCTACCTTCATAGTTGTTAGGCTGTGTCTGAGAGAGGTCATTTATAAGACAGACCTACAGGTGCATCTCACTAAATTAGAACATCATCAAAAAGTTAATTTATTTCAAAATTTAAATTTCAGAAAGTGAAACTCATATATTATATAGTGTCATTACAAACAGAATAATCTATTTCAAGTGTTTATTTCTGTTAATATTGATGATCATGGCTTACAGCCAATGAAAACACAAAAGTCATTATCTCAGTAAATTAGAATACTTTATAACAACAGCTTGAAAAATGATTTTAAAATCCGAAATGTTGGCCTACTGAAATGTATGTTCAGTAAATGCACTCAATACTTGGTCGGGGCTCCTTTTACATCAATTACTGCATCAATGCAGCGTGGCATGGAGGTGATCAGCCTGTGGCACTGCTGAGGAGTTATGGAAGCCCAGGTTGCTTTGATAGCAGCCTTCAGCTCGTCTGCATTGTTGGGTCTGGTGTCTCATCTTCCTCTTGACAATACCCCATAGATTCTCTATGGGGTTAAGGTCAGGTGAGTTTGCTGGCCAATCAAGCACAGTGATACTGTTGTTTTTAAACCAGGTATTGGTACTTTTGGCAGTGTGGACAGGCGCCAAGTCCTGCTGGAGAATGAAATTTCCATCTCCAAAAAGCTTGTCGGCAGAGGGAAGCATGAACTGCTCTAAAATTTCCACGTAGACGGCTGCGCTGACTTTGGTCTTGATAAAACACAGTGGACCTACACCAGCAGATGACATGGCTCCCCAAACCATCACTGATTGTGGAAACTTTTTGATGATATTATAATTTTGTGAGCTGCAGCTGTATATACACAAAGCTTTATGGCAGTGCATAGAGACCATGGTGAAGATTTATCAAAACTGATGTAAAGGTAAACTGGCTTAGTTGGCCATAATAACATATCAGATTCTACCTTTCATTTTCCAAAAGAGCTCTAAAAATGAAAGCAAATTTAAAAAAAAATGAAAACTAGGATCTGATTGGTTGCTCTGGGAAACTAAGCCAGTTTTCCTTCACAAAATTTTGACAAATCTCCCCTATATGCCTTCCTAGTGCAGAGCTTTCATGTTTAGCCACATCGAAATGCAGCCTGATATATCGACACGATCTTGCCCATGTCAATTACCTCGGTTGCAGCTCTAGATGTTTGTGTCCTCCAAATGCATCTGCCTCACACTGTTATCAACTACAATAAATATGTTTCTTAAAAAACATTTTGATATAGTGCTGTTGTGACATGCAGAAGTAGTGCTGTTGCAGAGTGTGACATGCAGAAGTAGTGCTGTTGCTTTAAAAGCATTTAGAAACTATTGGACATAACACAAGCACAGGAGACAGGAAGTGTTGTACTCCTGAAGCTTCCAGCAACTAGAGGGGTTAACACAGTCACAAGAGAAGGGGAGTGTTTTAGCAGAGCCCCAGGGGGATTGTGGGGAAGTTGTTTACTGTCTGGCCAGAGCCAAAGAGAAAGGTGATGTGTGATCTGTATCTCACAGAAGGCAAGGGAACAGAATTCAGGTCAGGAGGGAAGCTATACAAAAGTCAGTTAGTCTCCCTGAGCTAACAGTGTGGAGAATTATCGGCCCCGAAAATAAGAACTGGAAGGAAGCCTGTCATAGAGATCATCTCCCTCATCACACCCTTCCCCGCTCCATCTCCATGCAGGATAAAAAAATGCTATGTATTATTGAGTCCTTGTGAAGCAAAAGCCTGTGGTTGTAAATGCATTAAAACTGTGCTGTACTGTTCTACCTGATAATAGACTGTGCACTGCTGTGCTGCAAAGGAGACTGTACTGTTATTACTGGAGCCTGTTGCTCAAAGAGACATTTACTGGCCGTGCCTCATTAAATGTTACTGTTCTACCGTTTATGAAGACTCTTATCAGATGTGTCTGGTCAGCAACTGAATCTATCGTGTGCCTGAGAGAAGCTGCAGCCTATGGTCGCCCTGAGTAACGGTTCCACCAGGATTCCAACAAATTCATGTAACCGGTCTTCTATCTGAACTTAGGCAGCGTGCATGTAACAATGTGCACAATACAGTTCTTTTGCATACTGTATAGTTTGCTAAAAGGCACACATTTTAGTGAAAGAGGCCGAAAAAATGAAAAAGCAATAAAACCGTTTATAGAGGCAATTCCCCTGTTGGGCCCTAGGCACCTCATTCTGACCCTGGATGTCAGGACTGGAATATCTGGGCAGTGCAGATTCTGTCCAGCCACTGAGGCTAGGATGATTGGGACCTCTAGTGCCATCCAGTCTGGCAGTAAGGTGTGTGCTGTCCAGGTGGAGTGATGAGTTCCCTTCCTTGGCCAGTAGGACAGCACAAAACCCTACTAATATTCCCAGCTTAATACTGAGAACTGCCAGATATACTTCTATTTGCCTTGTTTACATCTCTATATTTCAGAGCCTGTGGTCCTGGTACTTTTTCCTTATTAAGATCTTGACATTCCCTTAGTAGTCTACCATCTCCGTATTTTGTACCTTGACAGTCCTCCTGGTTCTGTCCCAGCTACCTGACCATTCCTGCCAGGCAGCATCATCGAATAGCAGCTGACTCCATGGCCCCAACCCACAGGTCCCTGTGTATGTCCATATCCCTGTACAGGGGTTGAATGGTGAAGGCCATTGCAACCCCTTGGATCTGAACAGAGTGTCTTGCAATAAGCCTGCCCTTGGTAGCTATTTTTAGAGCTGCCAGGCCATCACCGAAAGACCCATGTTATAACACCCCGATACTCAGCAGCATCTCTTGAAACTTTTTTGGAGAGTGCAACTATTGAGAGTTGCACCTCTTAATGTATCTTGGACATTTGGAATTGTCTGGCCATTTTTTTTCCTTTTTTTATACTTGTAGTTTTATATTTATGCTACTAATTTGTACTTTTTTATTTATACATTTGATAAATGAGGCTAAAAATATGTTTACAGCTTCTCGTATCACCCTCCTATCACCCTGTTCTTACCTGTTTTCCATTTCTGAAGACACAAGGCACAAATTTAGATGTCATTTTTTAACAAATCCGATCAGTTTCTGTCAAAATGAGGAATAAACAGTATAATAAATATGCATCAATGGCCCATACAATATGTAAATAAGACATCCTCTTAAAGCTATGTTCTTATACTACAGGTCCACATAGTATAGCTAAACAGATGCAATCATTCACTTCAGGGTTCTACGCTGCTAAATGTGTTTAGAGGTCTACATTTAGCAGCACCACAGGGCATCTGTGGATTTCCAGTTTGCAGGTTTGCTTCTCATAATAATTTTTTACATCCAAGTACAACTTCAATATGAGATAGGAAACAGTCTCCCTAATTCCATTTTCTGATTTTTAACAATGCTTTGATCCCCATAATAAAAAAAAATCTCACAACAGTTAAGACGTTAAGCTGGCCTGCATTCTGCTGATAACAATATCAATGGAAATGTATCTTTTACTACAGTCCCATGGACATTATTACTAATGACAGTGTTGAGAAAAAGCTTGATCTGGCAGCATGGACAATACATATAATCTAATCACTCTTAATCAAGGATTACCATCTGTATACCAGGAATATAACATCATTGTAACCCAGCATGGAACAAAAGTAATATCACAAGGGTGTCCAATAACATGTATGCCGCAGGTTTGATTGTTGGGTGCTGTGACTTGTTAAAGAGCAATTGGAATTTGTAATATAATCTCTCAGCATCAACATTCCATTTTGCTCTACTCAGTTTTTATATAAAATTTTATAGATGTGTTTTGTATATATTACAATTTCCATGTAACATTGCAGGGTAAAAGACAATACATTTAATTCTGTATGAGGAATTGCTTATTTTTATTTGACTTTTTAATTTGGACAGTCCTGTGAAAAAGTATTTGGCCTCATACCCAATATCTTCTATTTTTGCTCATTTGTCACACCTACGTGTTCCAGATCAACCAAATAATATTGATATTAGATAATGAAAAAATATGTAAACACAGAATGCATCTTAAGGGTATGTTCCCACTAGTAATTTTTTCTGTTTCTTATGCAATCTATTATGTGTGGGGAATGATTGTTTTTCAAAAATACTAAAGAAAATTCCCCAAAAATCAAGACATTTAACAGCAACTATCACAAAGTGTATGTGTCACAAGCAATTTTTTGCACATTTGTTTTACTAGTTCAATTTTACATTTGCATCTGCTGACTTTTCAGATATTTACCGACTTAGCATTTGTTATAACGTCATTTTGGGAAGATGGTTGAATTTTGTAAAGTAAAAAAATAGAAAAAAATGTTTAAAAAATGTAGACATTTAACTGTGCACATCTGTTTTACTAGTCCAATTTGACAACTGTACAAACCCACGTATATATTATGGCCTGCTGCTTTCTATACGTGTACCCACCAACCTAGTGTTTCTTGTTATGTCCTTTTTGGCAAAGGGTGGAATAATTCTGATTGAAAATATTATCAAAAGTTGGCTTTAGTGTTTTAGAAAATATATGGTAAAAAAAAAACTTGTCAAATGATGGGAAAGTGTATAAAAAAGGGAAAAAGAAAAACATACCATGGCTAAGAATGTGGGAGTTGCTAGCAGCAACAGAAGTACCACCACCACCATTGGCACCAGCTGTGCATGCAGTAGTACTACCAAACACAGGCCACAATTGACTTTCTTTGCCTCCTCAAGCTTATTAGTGAGGAGGAAGCGGAGGGCATTACCTCTAATATTACCTCTAACAGAGACTCTGACAGTTTGTGTCAGTGTCTTGCACAGAACAGTCTGTCTGATCACAAATGACTAAAAGGGATGATCTTTGTACAAATTTCTAATAGTTATGAGCAAGCACTAAAATGCTCAGGTGCTTGTTGCTCGGGTCGAGCAAATTGGAATGCTCGAGCACTCGGTCCAAGCAACGAGCCCAATGTAAGTCTATGGGAAACTCGAGCATTTTTCCGGTGGCTCCCCCCAGCCGTCTGCAGAGGGCCTAAATTGCCCAAATCGATGGGAACAGTGCTCAAATGACATGGGAACAGCATGGGGGAAGACCCCTGGAAGCATTTCTGACTCCCAGGTCAATACTGTCAACAATGTTGTCATAGGTATTACGACACTTTTACGGACTCACAATAAAACATACAAAAACGAAACCAAAATGGATTTTCCTGGGAAATATGTTAAGGAACATCCTTTCCAGAGTAATGACTTGTATATAAGGCAAAATAAATAACCAAAAACAAAAATGCTCCTCCACACCTTGGGCAAAGTTTACACGTAGCGTTTTTGATGCGTTTTTGCACTTTTGTACTGCCTTCAACCATGATAAATGCATTCATCGGGAAATGTTATTTTAACATTTTACAACCTTATCTGGCCATGTGGTGTGTGAAACATCATCAAACACATCCTGTTTCATTTATGAAGAAGGGATTGTGAAGGTCACAAACACTATTTTTACAGCCTTACTATTCTTAAAGGGCCAGCAATCGGCTATGCTTTGTTGTTCCCATTATTAAAGAGTGTTTCTCCTATACGGTTATTGCATATGCAGTGACTGCAAGGGCTGCCAAAAATTTGGATGCACCCCAATACCCCTTTGACGAGACATAGAGGAGGGTCTCAGTAAAAAAAATGTTCCCATTATAAAGGAGTGGGTTTCCTATAGTGGTAATGCCCATGCTGTGACTGCAAGGGCTGCCAAAATTTGGGAAAAACCCCACTAACAATTTAAAGACACATAGGGCTGGGCCACAGTAATGTATGTTCCCACAGTATGTTCCCATTAGTAAGGAGAGGGTCTGCTATACAGTTATAGTGTATTCAGGGTCTCCCATACTGTTTGGCTAAGGAGTGAATGCAATGGCTGTCAAAAATTTGGAGGAATTCTAATGCCCCTTGGAAGAGACGTAGAGGTCGGAGGGCCTCCTGAAAACAATGTTCCCATTATTAGGAAGTGGTCTCCCATACAGTTTGCCTATGTAGTGAATGCAACGGCTGCCAAAAATTTGGAGGAACTCTAATGCCCCTTGCAAGAGACATAGATATGGTGATTAGGTAGTGATATGGAGGAGGATTTGGAGGATGAGGAGAAAGAGGAGGACAAGAGCAAATAGACAAAATCAGGAAGTGTATACCAATGTGTGGGTGTGAAGACAGAGGTGCATGGGAATAGAGTTTGACCTCCAAAAAAAAAAACCACTGTATTTGAGTTTATGTTACGCTGCTATTAGTAGTAGTTTGTTCTTTGCTACTCTCCCATAGATTCCATTTTTGCCCAGTGTGTTTTTATTGTGGAATTGTGAAAAGTAAGGCCTAGAGGCCTAACTAAGGCAAGTGAGGCCTATAGTTCTTTAGATGTTTAGATCCGACCTTTTCTCACCTTTGATATGGCAAAAACTCTTACTGTCGCTCTTATTCACCCTTGTCTGGACTACTGCAACTCTCTCCTCTCCAATCCATTCTGAATGCAGCAGCCAGGGTCATATTTCTATCAGCCCGCTTCACTGACGCCTCTACCCTATGCCAGTCGTTGCACTGGTTACCCATTCACCACAGAATACAATACAAACTTATCTCTCTCACCCACCAAGTTCCCCACAGTTCTGCACCGCCTTACATCTCATCCCTCATTTCCATCTATCACCCCTCCCGTGCCATCCGTTCTGCAATTGATCTAAGACTGACATCCTCCTTAATCCGAACCTCACACCTCCTGCTCCAAGACCTCTCTCGTGCCAGTTTTCTGGAATGCACTGCCCCAAATGATCCGACTAATATCTAACTCTCATGTCTTCAAACGTGCTTTAAAAACATGTCTGTTTAGACAATCCTATCACCTCAACTCACCAACCTAAGTCTCCCCTGTTCCCTCCTAAATATTATTCTTAATCTGCCCCTGTGTATTCATCTGTCTCCACATCATCCATGCACCAAATACCACACGGTAACTGCCCTTAGACAGACAGATACTGGCTGATGACCATGTTCTTCCTATTGTGTCCCCCCATGTCCATGTAGATTGTAAGCTTGCGAGCATGGCCTTCACTCCTCCTGTAACTGTTGAAATATGTACATTGTATTGTTTATATTGTCTGTACATATCCCTACTTAATTGTAAAGTGCTGCGGAATATGTTGGCGCTATATAAATAAAAATTATTATTATTATTAGATGTTAATCTGGCTTCTGATTTGACCTGTTGGATGAGTAGTCAATATTCTATTGTGAAATTCTGGCAGGAATTCCTGGGAAGATTCACCACTGTTACAAATTTTCACAACTTGTGGATAATAGCTCTCATGATGATATGTTGGAGCCTTAGAAATGGCTTTGCAACCCCTTTTGAAGCCCTTTTCAATTCTTTTCAATTACTTTATTTAGCAGCTGTATTTGAATCTTTTTAGAATGTTAAATCATGTGATGCTTTTTGAGTAATGCATCCCATTACCAGACAGGATCAATTTACATATTGTCAGTTTCCAATTGGCATGTCAGCAATCATGCATGGTGCAAAAAAATGGAATCTAACCCACTTAATGAATAGCATTTTTCCTTCAATAAATGTTATGGGTGTTGTTTGTCTAGTATGAAAAGTAGTTTGGTGATCTGAAATATTCAAGAGTGACAAATATGAAAAAGTAGAAGAAATTGGCATTTCACAACAAAATGCATTTTCATTTACAAATGTTGTTTTGGGCATTCTCACACTGATCCTGGATCATCTACTGCTGACTATACAATGTGAATGATGGGAAATCGGGGAGTGTAATTTTGATGATGAGAATGATCTGATGTACTATCAAACTGAGCAGTGATTTGACAGTAGAGTAAATGTTTTACATACAGTTTTTCATATCCTATAATATATACATAATTCTAAAAAGTGACAAAACTATTTTCAATTACCTCTCATGTGCTCATGGTCAAATACTATAAAACAATAAAAAGTCCTGAAAATATAGTTCTCCATCCATGTTATGGAAGGGAACGGTCATTGAGTGGAAGATAAGACTGTCATAACAAAGTTAAGTTTTGAAGGAGTAAAAACAACACAAGACTTCTGAAAATGACAATAGTTTTATTAAAATAATTTTTCCAATGCATTTCTTATAATTTTCCTACAGCAGCTTGCCTATTTAGAATGTGTACACCGACTTTGTCAGCTTAATTTGGCAGTGTCACAGTGGACAATGGTTCAATTTCATGTGCCAAATTCAGTCCATTGATGAGTGCAATCAACTAAATACATATCAGTTGATGCTTGCTTACCAGCCTGTTTAAACAAGTTGATAAGAACAGAACAATTGAAACTGTCATGTCACCAAATGCTATTAACCTGCAGATATTGGGCTAATCTGCAGATTTCTAGTATACCAATACTGACCGGAAGCCTTACCGAAAGTGTGGCTATTGGGAGAAAATTAACTTTATTCCTCCCAGGAATCGCCAGTTTTCCAACATAGAGGCAATGGCAAGCCTGGAGCAGCTACAGTCTCCGCTCAGTGCACATTGAGCAGCAGCTGTAAATACGTCCTGGCACTTTGATTGACAGTCTGCTCTCCAGCACATCTGTACAGAGTGAGCTATCAATTAAAGTGCAAGGGCGTGCTTACAGGCACCACGCACAATGCTGTGAGTAGTAGGGTGACGAGACAGAATTGGAATACTATGAATCTGCAGATTAATCCTATATCTTCAGGGTAATATTTGGGAACATGATAATATAATATTTTTTACTATAATAATTATTATACAAAATTATAATTTTTTAATAAAAACTTTTTTTAATATATTATTTGTTCCAAAATAAGCATCTCATTCTTTCTCCATTTACAATTTACAATTTACCCTGTTTACACAGACTGATGTGCTGTGCTGCCAATAACGATGATTTTTATCAAACAATCCAATTACCTGATGAACAGTCATTTTACTAATTAGTCGAGTGATCACCAGCATATTTCCATGGACTAAAACTTAGTTTGACGATTATCTGCTCGACTACATAGACTAACAGTTGTCAATTTATTTCCACCATTCGTTCCACTGTGAAGCTCGCGGATCGCGCATGCGCTTACGTCATATCCAGTCAGCGTGCGTTCCACCTTAGAGCGCAATCTTTAAGCATGCGCCAACGTCATGTCCGGTTGGCAGTTATTTCTATCCTCACTGAACATTCGGCATGCGTTACAATGTGGAACTCACAGCCGTTTCTATTGGTCTAATACTAACATAATGTTCATTCCCCTTTTTTTCTAGTGATCTACTGTATTAAAGTTTTAATCTTGGATCACATGTTTATTTTCCACACTGGAATGAATATAACACTTCCCACACCTAACCAATCCTTAACTGTTTGTCACACTTGTATTAAATTGCCCACACCTGCCTAATTTAATGTTAATTTCTTATTGGATGAGATGTCATTTATAATCTCCTGCCCATACCCCTCCCATCCCATTCACTGCTTGAGAAAGCCAATAGGCGAAACGTGCGTCAGAGCTCTGGGGTCCTTAGTCATGGGTTGATCTCTTTCATGGTATGTCTGTTTTTTGTGTATGCAGTGTATTTAGATTATACTATTTATTCATTTACTTGATACACAGTAATTATCTATATATATGTATATATCTTTATACTATGCACTTTTGCTATATCCTTCATATACAGATCATAATTCTTGAGAATGCAACATCATTATTTATATAATACTGTTTTTTTATGTTTTTCTTGTACGTTCTTAGTGTTTTGCCCCCTACATTTTTAAATTCATTTTAATTGATTTTGATGTATTAATAAAATTATATATTTTTATGATACATTTATCTACCTGTGGTTATTCAGCCCACCACCCCCTTTTGTGTAGTCAAGCTATTTTCACATTTAAAGGATAAAAACAGGGAAAAAGAACAATGCAGAGTTTAAAGAAAAGATGTTCCAGAATTATTCTTTTATGAGAAATGCAGCTAATTTGTAAAACAGACATATCAGGAGGGAGAATAGATTCTCTCTGATATTTTGGCTACATGTTGCAATCTACAAACATCATATTTTCATTCATCTCCATTGACTGTTGTAAAAGCTCACCATTGTACTTCATTTACTTTGAGTTTTTTCTATATGGAATAGCCATTTAGTTCTATTTTAAGACTATTTATAATGACTTACTGTGACACTTACTGTGTCTTCCTGATCTTAGCTCTTTAATGTAATATTACTGGGAAGAACAAGGCTGATGAGTAAAATAACTTGCGCTGAAGTAAATTAGAATTCACATACAGAATGCAATGTAACATTTTACTATTTCTCTATTGTTTGTGCTATGGTTACTGCTAACATATTACGTATTGTTTTATAAAATTTGCCAATGCTTTAAGAACCACACAGGCACAATTAGTACGTACATTCAGAATAATAGAGCCTCATGTACAAAAAAGAAACTCTGTGAAACCTTGTTAGATACATTATTTATTATGACAAATAAACTGCTAATTACTTTTTTGCTGTTAAGTAGTTCAAGTTAAAAAGAAATAGCTAAGGTTGAATAAAAGTTAATCTTACATTTATAAACAGGGAAGAAAATCTCATCTATTTGAAAGTCCTCTTTCACTTTAGGTAATATTGTACATATAATGGTTCCCCCATGGCCTCAAATACACAATTAAAATGCAATGAATTAGTGGATAGGGAACCATATAGAGAAACAATTGCACAGCAGCCTGCACATTGCTCCTGCCATGCTCCAGAGAGAAGAAAATCAATAGGTAGTTTGAGTCACAGAGTGTTTCTGTTACAATTTATCAGGAAAGTACGAAAGGCACATGAAAGAGGAAAAAGGAAGGCTCGATAAAAAGAAATGTTTCAATAAAAATGTTACTTGTCAGATATCTTGGCTATGGTATGCACTGAAAAGATTATTGTTATTTAACCTTTGCTACAATGTATCTAAAAGCTTAAGCTACATTATTTTTAATCTCCTTGCAATTTAATGACCTGAAATTTAGTGCTACCTCAGTGTCTAGTGGGTGGCTGGAGTCCTACTGTTGGAGAAGAGTTTAACGCCTGGTAACACATATGGGAACTATTATTATAGTCCAATTATTACAACTGAATCTAAACATCGGATAATAATCCTAAGACTTGGGTAGATCTGAACCTTCTCCTGGTGTTCAGAAAACAATAATCTTCTCATTTCTAAGAGCAAATTCAGATTACACAATTTCGTCTTAGCACAAAATGTGCTCAGAATGATTACCACTTAACTTCCCTCAAATTACATTAAAGTTCTTCCACTAAGAATTTTTGAAGAAATTTGCATTTGTAGCTCTCTACAAATAATTATGGTCCATAGATTACTTATAACCTAGACTCTGCAGCAGACTGTCAGCTGGTTCTTGGTAATCCTTTGTTAGACGCTTGACCTTGACTGAAAGATCAAAAACAGCTTGATGAATCTTCATCTTAGTCACACTGGTACAACCCAGAACAATGGTGGTTCATTATTATTGCTGAGGGAACACCACAAGCCACTGTTTCCAAGGCAATATGACTTCTAGAACTCCCATTAGAAATGTCAGAGCAGTAACCCTGAAAAGAAAATTTTATCTGGAAATTAATAAGCGACCTGGTAATATGACCTGTGTGATGAATTGAAGCACTCAATCCTCGGAAGCTGCTGAAAGGGAAAATAGTATAAGATAAAGTATAAAAAAGGAAGGAGCATGAACACCAGACCGCATCAGATGTAGGTCTTTCTGTATATTCATACTGTATGCTTATAACGGAACTTTAAAAGGAAGGATTAGAAATTGACATTTTAGAGATTGAGGTTGAATTTGAGAATAAATGCTTAAAGAATTATAATTAGAAATGATTTAACCTTTTTAAATTTGAATTCACCAGCTTCGTTAAATTTTTCCCAAAAATGTTATTTGTAGGTACCTCTAGTTCAACTGACCTGAAATGATGTGTCTAACACCCTGAAGTTGAGGTTTCCAAGAACTTCAATTCATTTTAATATGTTTAACGGAAAGCCAACCTTGGTCATTTTCAAGTGACCTGACTCTAGAAATAGATGGTGGTAATATGGCAGCTAGCAAGGAGCAAGAGAGAAAAAGAAAGAAAGAGATATCTAGAGATCGATCTAGGGTGCTTGCAAGAGCAAGCAATGCTTCCAATTTTCAGGTGCATGCATAGCAAGCGATCCTAACTGCCACATTACCACCATCAGACAAACAGGGTATTATAACTTCTCCTAGTTAGTGGCCATATTATGATAGAGCTGCAAGGAATTTTGGGGAAACCCATGCAGTCTGTAACTCATACAGTTTTCTTCAATATGTAAAATGGTAACAGACTTTTTTTGTCGATGTGTGCAAATCGAATCGCTCATTGTTTGAATTCACCGTCACCTTTGGATTTCAGGAAAATCCACTTGAATTTGATTCAATAATGAATCATTATTAATAATAATCATTACTGAATCAAATTCAATTGGATTTTCCTGAAATCCAAAGGTGCCGGTGAATTCAAACAATGAGCGATATACAGTACAGTCAAGAGAATGCCAAGAGTGTGCAAAGCAGTCATCAAAGCAAAAGGTGGCTACTTTGAAGAACCTAGAATATAAGACATATTTTCAGTTGTTTCACACTTTTTTGTTAAGTATATAATTCCACAAGTGTTAATTCATAGTTTTGATGCCTTCAGTGTGAATGTACAATTTTCATAGTCATGAAAATACAGAAAAATCTTTAAATGAGAAGGTGTGTCCAAACTTTTGGTCTGTACTGTATATATTGCCATATATATATATATATATATATATATATATATATATATATATACACAGGTGCTTCTCACAAAATCAGAATATCATCAAAAAGTTAATTTATTTCAATTCTTCAATACAAAAAGTGAAACTCATATACAGTTGTGCTCAAAAGTTTACATACCCCGGCAGAATTTTTACTTTCTTGGCCTTGGTTCAGAGAATATGAATGATAACAAAAAAACTTTTTCTCCACTCATGATTATTGGTTGGGTGAGGTCCTTTATTGTCAAACTACTGTGTTTTCTCTTTTTAAATTTTAATGACAACCACAAACATCCAAATGACCCTGATCAAAAGTTCACATACTCTGGTGATTTTGGCCTGATAAGATGCACAGAATTTGACACAAATGGGTTTGAATGGCTACTAAAGGTAACATCCTCACCTGTGACCTGTTTGCTTGTAATCAGTGTGTGTGCATAAAAGCTGAGTGAGTTTCTGGGATACAGACAGACTCTTGCATCATTCATCCAGCCACTGACGTTTCTGAGTTGTGAGTCATGGGGAAAGCAAAAGAATTGTCAATCAATCTATGGGAAAAGGTAGTTGAACTGTATAACACAGGAAAGGGATACAAAAAGATATCCAAGGAATTGATAATGCCAGTCAGCAGCATTCAAACTGTGATTAACAAATGGAAAATCAGGGGCTCTGTAAAAACCAAACCACGGTCAGGTAGACCAACAAAGATTTCGGCCACAACTGCTAAGAAAATAGTTCGAGATGCAAAGAAAAGCCCACAAATAACATCAGCTGAAACTCAGGACTCTCTGAAAATTAGCAGTGTGGCTGTTTCAGGATGCACAATAAGGAGGCACTTAAAGAAAAATGGGCTGCATGGTCGAGTCGCCAGAAGAAAGCCATTACTGCACAAATGCCACAAAGTATCTCGCCTACAATATGCCAAACAGCACAGACACAAGTCTCAAAACTTCTGGAACAAGGTAGTTTGGAGTGATGAGACCAAAGTTGAACTTTTTGGCCACAACCATAAACGTTACATTTGGAGAGAGGTCAACAAGGCCTATGATGAAAGGAACACCATTCCTACTGTAAAGCATGGAGGTGGATCACTGATGTTTTGGGGATGTGTGAGCTACAAAGGCACAGGAAACTTGGTAAAAGTTGAAGGAAAGATGAATGCAGCATGTTATCGACAAATACTGGAGGCAAATTTGCACTCATCATCCCGGAAGCTGCGCATGGGATGTACTTGGATGTTCCAACATAACAACGATCCAAAACACAAGGCCAAGTCAACCTGTCATTGGCTACAGCAGAACAAAGTGAAGTTTCTGGAATGGCCATCTCAGTCTCCTGACGTCAGTATCATTGTACCACTCTGGGGAGATCTCAAGCGCGCAGTTCATGCTAGACAGCCCAGGAATTTACAGGAACTGGAGGCTTTTTGCCAATAAGAATGGGCAGCTTTACCATCTGAGAAATTAAAGAACCTCATCTACAACTACCACAAAAGACTTCAAGCTGTCATTGATGTTAGAGGGGGCAATACACGGTATTAAGAACTGGGGTATGTGAACTTTTCATCAGGTTCATTTGGATGTTTTTAATTGTCATTAAGATTTAAAAAGAGAAAACATAGTAGTTTGACAATAAATGACTTCCCCCAACTAATAACCACGAGTGGAGAAAAAGTTTTTTGTTATCATTCATATTCTCTGAAACAAGGCCAAGAAAGCAAAAATTCTGCCGGGGTATGTAAACTTTTGAGCACAACTGTATTATATAGAGTCATTACAAACAGAGTGCTCTATTTCAAGTGTTTATTTCTGTTAATGTTGATGATGGCATTGAGGTGATCAGCCTGTGGCACTGCTGGGGTGTTATGGAAGCCCAGGTTGCTTTGAGAGCAGCCTTTAGCTCGTCTGCATTGTTGGGTCTGGTGTCTCTCATCTTCCTCTTGACAATAACCCATGGATTCTCTATGGCGTTAAGGTCAGGAGAGTTTGCTGGCCAATCAAGCACAGTGATACTGTTGTTTTTAAACCAGATATTGGTACTTTTGGCAGTGTGGACAGGTGCCAAGTCCTGATGGAGAATGAAATTTCCATCTCCAAAAAGCTTGTCGGCAGAAAGAAGCATGAAGTGCTCTAAAATTTTCACGTAGACGGCTGCGCTGACTTTGGTCTTGATAAAACACAGTGGACCTACACCAGCAGATGACATGGCTCCCCAAACCATCCCCCAAACTTCACACTAGACCTCAAGCAGCTTGGATTGTGTGCCTCTCCACTCTTCCTCAAGACTCTGGGACCTTGATTTTACAAATTAAATGCAAAATTTACTTTCATCTGAAAACAACACCTTGGACCACTGAGCAACAGTGCAGGTCTTTTTCTCCTTGGCCCAGGTAAGACGCTTCTGGCATTGTCTATTGGTCATGATTGGCTTGACACAAGGAATGCGACACTTGTAGCCTATGTCCTAGATACATCTGTGTGTGGTGCTTCTTGAAGCAATGACTCCCCAGCAGTCCACTCCTTGTGAATCTCCCCCAAATTTTTGAATGGCCTTTTCCAAACAATCCTTTCGAGGCTGTGGTTATCCCAGTTGCTGTGCACCTTTTTCTACCACACTTTTTCCTTCCACTCAACTTTCCTTTAATATGCTTGGATACAGCACTTTGTGAACAGCCAGCTTCTTTAGCAATGACCTTTTGTGGCTTATCCTCCTTGTGGAGTGTGTCAATGACTGCCTTCTGGACATCTGTGAAGTCAGCAGTTTTTCCCATGATTGTGGAGCCTACTGAAACAGACTAAGGGACCTTTATAAACGCATCTGAAGCCTTTGCAGGTGTGCTTGGTAATTATTCTAATTTAATGAGATGACGAATTTTGTGTTTTGTCTGTAAGCCATAATCATCAACATTAACAGAAATAAACAGTTGAAATAGATCACTCTATTTGTAATGACTCTATATAATATATGAGTTCACTTTTTGAATTGAAGAACTGAAATAAATTAACTTTTTGATGATATTCTAATTTTGTGAGAAGCACCTTTATTTATATATACTGTGGCAAGACGACTCTCTTGGCTTTCCCGGAGACAGACTCAGAACACACGTTCTCAGGTTACCTTCCTGCTCCACAGGGTTCCACAGGAAAAATAAACAAGACCCCTCTGGGACAAAGGAGAAAGCAAAACAAAATGTAGCTCAGTCCATAGGTGTGCGTGTTCCTTCTGCTCTCGGTAGCACAAATTTCACAGGCAAAGTCCTTGTAAAAAGCTCTGCAGCTTCCACAACACTGTCTGGAGACTTCACTCTCCAGACCACACTCCAGAGAAAAAAAAAAGGGACTGAGCTTTTACACATTGCTCAGCCACACCCTGAGGGGAGGTAGGGAGAATGGCGTCCCACCCTCTTTGCCATTCCCATAAAACCACACACACTTTAACAGAGTAAACCCACCAGCGTATAACATGCTGGCAGAAATAAAGTATGTCTTAGTTCACACAGGAGAGCATCCTGAGTGACACATACCTCCCCTCACATATAAAACCAATGACACTGCCCTATCACTATATATATATATATATATTTATTTATATATATATATATTTTTTTTTTATTAACACTTAGTATACATAACAAGTCCAAATATATTTTATAAGATTTGTCTTACAATGATTTTATACCTAAGTTTGAAAATAAGGAGACATTTAATATGTTGAGGGAAAGAAAAGTTTCAACATTGACAATCATCCTAATGTGCTAGATGACATATAACCTTGTTGTTAGGAGGGCGGTTGCAGACAACTTTATTTAAATGGAACGCAACCGACCCCGGGGTCCGCGATGCAGCCTGGTGGACTGCGGCCAAACACTTTCCGGGTGGAAAAGGAAGTAACCAACTAAAATGGTAACCGTCCGTGTTAACTGCACACAGAACCGGGTTAAGCGGTATGCTCTATTTCCGTTAACTGCACGGAGGAAGAGCGACCAGAGACGCACCTACAAACTATCTAAACCCTTCGTGTTAATGCACACGGAAGGGTAAGACGGTTCGCACAATCTCCAAGAACCGCAGGGAGACGTGCGACCGTGGGAGAAGTAGTAGCCCTGTCTTCGAAACAGGCGCTACGCTATAGGACGCTATAGGAGTTGGCGCTAGTATAACGGTTCACACAATCTCCAAGAACCGCAGGGAGACGTGTGACCGTAGGAGAAGCAGTAGCCCTGTCTTCGATACAGGCGCTATGCTATAGGAGTTGGCGCTAGTATGCGGGTGTGATTCCAGCCGGGTAATCGTGCACTCAGCCGGCGTGCTACCGGACTGAGCAGACCCCGCTCTATATGGCTCAAGCTACCTGCCTGCATAAAGCTATGGCTCTTCAAGGAGCCCAAGAGTTAAGCGTGAACACCACAAGCAACCAGCTCAAATGATCTGAGCGCGTCGCCATGTTTGTGGGCGGGCCTTTTAAAGACTAAGCCCTGCCCACCGACGCGCCATTGGTGACATTACCCGTGGACCAATCAGGCAGTGCCAGGTCACCGGGTCAGGTGGGTGCCAACCCACCAATCATGATCCGCCAGGTCACGGACATGCTCAGTGCGGCAAATCCTGGACTTAGATTCTACAAGCCTTGTCTCCCTCTGCAACCCAGGCTTAACATTGCCAGGCACAACTACCTGTGAAACAAACAGTGCTCGTGGACCAGCTAGGCGTTGGGGCTGATGGTGATGCTGAGCAGCATCATCCCTGGCTGGACTGAAATGGGAGACCACAGAAGGTTCTGGACCCATTTCAAATCCAGCACCAGACCGACGCCTAACATTCTCCCCCCCTTTAACATCCCCCTCCACTTGACGCTCTTTTTCCTCCATGAGCCGGGGGTCAAGGATGTGAACCAACGGGTCACAGAGAGGATTCACAAAACAATGACCCCTCCGGTGTACAGGGTACCCTCTTTTAGGACGGGAAGCAGTGACAACTGGTTCTCTATGCGTAGGATCCTTCACGGGTGAAAGGGAGGAAGGACCAGCCGGTCTCTGGCGAAAATATTTATCTCTCGCACAGACGGGACACGCGAGAACAAAGTCCTTGACGTCCTGGCACCACCGGGGCCACCAATAGGACCGTAGAAGGGACTTAGTGGTACGTTTTACCCCCAGGTGAGCTCCGATCTTAGGGGCATGAGCCCAGGAGAGCACTATACTCCGTAGATTAGGGGAAACAAACGTCCTCCCCGATGGAACCGGGTTGGAGGACACTGCAGCCACCCTCTCTTCCTGAGAGTTCTTTGCGACATAATCTGACAAGGGCCGGGTCCTGGAAACAGACAAAGACTCTGTACCGGATGTAGCAATAATAGGAGGATTAGAGACTACCCTCTGGGTGACTTTGCCCAAACACTGAGATGCACAGTTCTCACTCCAGGAAGAAATTCTCCCCGTATTCCAGTCAATGTGTGGAGTATGACAATGTAACCAGGGGAGACCCAATAACACCTCGGCTAATCCACCAGGAATAATAAGAAAAGAGATAACCTCCTGGTGGCCCTGAGGAAATGACATGGTGAGAGGGATCGACTGATGGGTGATTTGCACATCCAGGAGTGAACCATTGGCAACAGTAATGTTCATTGGACTAGAGAGTAGCTCAATAGGGATGGCATGCCTCTAGGCAAACGTAGATGATAAAAAGTTGCCCTCAGCACCAGAGTCCACCCACGCCTTGGCAGTAAGTGCAGATTTGCCAAAGAACAATGTCTCATTATATGATAACTTGGAGGAAGAAGGCCCGGAATTTAATATACCTCCCCCAACGGTGGTAAGACCTACTCGTTTTACCGACTGCTTGGGACCCTTATTTACTGGGTGCTCCAAGAGATGTACAGGTCGGGAACGAGAGGGACTAGACTCAGTCCGGGATATATCCATAGCCTCAGGCTCCGGGTCGAGAGTCTTGGGTTTGGATCCAAAGACTCCAGGTGCCAGTCGATACTGAGGTCTGCCAACCTCTAGCTCTAGCTTGTGTTCTGCATGACGCAAGTCTATACGGTCGGCGAGAGATATTAACTCCTCCAGAGAGGTTGGAATCTCTCTGGTAGATAGAGCATTTTTAATATGCCCAGCTAGACCCTTCCAGAACACCGGGATAAGCGACTGCTCAGACCAATCCAGTTCAACCGCTAAGGTTCTGAACTGGACGGCAGAGTGACTGGCGGTGGCCGAACCCTGGACCAACGCAAGGAGCTTAAGAGCCGTATCATGCGTGACCTGAGGACCCAGGAAAACACTTTTTAGGGTCTTGAGGAAAAACCCGCATTTACTACAACCGGGTCGTTCCGCTCCCATAGAGGAGTAGCCCACTCCAGAGCCCTGTGGGAAAGCAAAGAGATGATATATCCCACTTTGGCTCTTTCGGAGGGGAACCGTGCCTCCATCATCTCCAAATGAATGGAGCATACATTAATAAAACCCCTGCAGAGTTTACTATCCCCAGAAAATTTCTCCGGGAGAGCAAACCGGGGTAATGGGGCACTTGCAGTGGTTGCAGTATTCGCTGCAGCCAAATTAATATTATTGGCTGCTAGAGTAGCCGCCTGGGACGCTACTGCAGTGATATCAACGGCCGGAGCAGTTTGTTCCAGAGTTCTAAGTCTGGTCTCCAGTTGTTGTATATAACGCTGCAGTTGTTGATTGTCGGCCATGTTCGGCAAGACCCTGGAGCTCAGATACTGTTAGGAGGGCGGTTGCAGACAACTTTATTTAAATGGAACGCAACCGACCCCGGGGTCCATGATGCAGCCTGGTGGACTGCTGCCGAACACTTCCCGGGTGGAAAGAGAAGTAACCAACTAAATGGTAACCCGTCCGTGTTAACTGCACACAGAACCGGGTTAAGCGGTATGCTCTATGTCCGTTAACTGCACGGAGGAAGAGCGACCGGAGACGCACCTACAAACTATCTAAACCCTTCGTGTTAATGCACACGGAAGGGTAAGACGGTTCGCACAATCTCCAAGAACCGCAGGGAGACGTGCGACCGTGGGAGAAGCAGTAGCCCTGTCTTCGATACAGGCGCTACGCTATAGGAGTTGGCGCTAGTATAACGGTTCACACAATCTCCAAGAACCGCAGGGAGACGTGTGACCATAGGAGAAGCAGTAGCCCTGTCTTCGATACAGGCGCTATGCTATAGGAGTTGGCGCTAGTATGCGGGTGTGATTCCCGCCGGGTAATCGTGCACTCAGCTGGCGTGCTACCGGACTGAGCAGACCCGTTCTATATGGCTCAAGCTACCTGTCTGCATAAAGCTATGGCTCTTCAAGGAGCCTGTAGCATCGACGTCTCTGCCCCGTTCTAGGCAGAGACGCCGTCCCTCTCACCTCCCCGCTCCTGGCGCGGCGTCCTCCAGCGCTGCTCTCCCCGCTGCTTCCGGCGCGCGCTCCTTCCCTGGCAGTGTGCTTAGGGCGCGCGCGCGCACGCTCCCCCTCTCTTAAAGGGACCGCGCGCGCCGTCCTAAGGAGTCCCCGGCCAATTGCCGGAGGACCTCCCATATAAAGGGCACCTCCTCCAAAATGGAGGTGCCCGAGCAATGTTGTTTGCACCTGTGTCTCACCTGTGCTTCAGCCCTCAGGTCCCGTTGCCAGTTACCTGCCAGTTACCTGCCAGATTCCTGCCAGCTTGCTGCCTTTGTCCTGCCTGATATCCAGTCACCTGCCTGCTAGCCTAAGGTCCGACGGTCTGCCTTCCAACTCCTGTCAGTCTGTCTATGGACCAGCTTGCCCGCTCACCTGGGAGCGCACACCTGTTACCTGCCTGCTAGCCTACCTGGAGGCTCCACCGTCACGTGCTGTGACCATCTGCCTTTCCAGAGACTCCTGCCCGCTCACCTGGGAGCGCACACCTGTTACCTGCCTGCTAGCCTACCTGGAGGCTCCGCCGTCACGTGCTGTGACCATCTGCCTTTCCAGAGACTCCTGCCCGCTCACCTGGGAGCGCCCACCTGTTACCTGCCTGCTAGCCTACCTGGAGGCTTCGCCGTCACGTGCTGTGACCACCTACCATTCCAGAGACTCTCGCTTGCTCACCTGGGAGCACACATCTACCATCTGCCTGCTAGCCTACCCGGAGGCTCTGCCATCACAGGTCGTACCTACCCTTTACCCAGAGACTGCCCCAGTCACTTGCCGTAACTCCCTGCCCGTTCATCCAGAGACTGCCCCGGTCACTTGCCGTAACTCCCTGCCCGTTTATCCAGAGACTGCCCCGGTCACTTTCCGTAACCTCCAGCCCGTCCACTCAGAGACTGTCCCGGTCACCTGCTGTGACTGCCTGCCCGTCATCCCTGATTGCCACCCGCTCCCTTACAAGGACCGCCCCCTTGTATAGTAGCTCAGAGGTTCCGCCTCCCAGACCCGTTACAGTTTGCTCGGGCCATGGAACCCGGTGGCACCCAAGCTCCCTCGCTCTCGGACCTGTGTCATGAACTGTCCCGCCAGAGGTCCCAACAGGAGTCCATCCTGGGTCACCTGCGGAATGTCAATTCTCGCCTGGACACTCTGACTGCTCCGCCAGCAACCTCCGCCAGCGCCATGATTCGCAATCCGACAGCTCCGCTGTCCACCAACACTATGGTATCCTACCCCGGACCCCGGCTTTCTGCACCTCCTCGCTTCGGAGGCGACTCCGCTCAGGCTCGGGGCTTCATAAATCAGTGCACCCTGCACTTTGAACTCCTGTCCCACCAGTTTAACTCCGACCGGGCCAAAATTGCCTTCATCATGTCCCATCTCACCGGAGAGGCTCTGGCCTGGCTAAATCCTCTATGGGAGAGAGGAGACCCCCTGGTGTCCAACTTGCCTGCCTTTCTCACGGCCTTCCGGAAAGTCTTCGACGAACCCGGACGGAAGACCTCATCCGCATCGTCACTGCTACGCCTCCGTCAGGGAAGCCTCACCGTGGGCCAATATGCCATACGGTTCCGTACCCTTGCCTCGGAGCTGGCCTGGGATAATGACGCTCTGGTTTCAGTCTTCTGGGAGGGTCTGTCCGGCCGTATTAAAGATGAAATTGCCGGTCGGGACATTCCTACCACCCTCGATGACCTGATAGCTCTTGCCACCCGGATTGACCTGCGGTTCCAGGAGCGTGCCAAAGAGGTCACCCGTGAGAGGAGGTTTCCACGCCTAGCTCCTACTTTTCAGCAACCCGTCACTCCCTCCGTCTCTCCTGAGCCTATGCAGGTCGACCAGACCAAGATGGTCGGTTCTCGCCAAGAATCTCGCCGAGCCGAGGGAAGCTGTTTCTATTGTGGCAGTAAGAAGCACTTCATCCGTTCCTGCCCGGAAAAGCCGGGAAACGCCAGTGTCTAGGACCACTCAGAGAGGTCGTCCTAGACAAAAGTAAGTCCTCTCCGTCTCTGACCTTACCGGTCTCTATTGCTTGGGGAGAAAACCGTCTCTTCGAACTCGCCCATCTGGATTCTGGAGCTGCTGGAAACCTCATCGCCCAGTCTCTGGTAGAGAGATACCATATTCCCACCAAGTCCCTGGCGGAGCCATTGTCAGTTGCTTCCGTGGATGGCAGACTTCTCTCAGAGACCATCCTGCTCGTCACCGAACCTATAACCCTACAGGTGGGAATGCTGCACTCTGAGGAGATCTCATTCCATGTGCTGTCCGGACTTTCTCACTCCTTGTTGCTAGGTCTACCTTGGCTCCAGACACATGAACCCGTATTGAACTGGCGGTCCGGTGAAGTACTCCGATGGGGTCCTGACTGCCATAGGACCTGCCTGGTTCCGGTCCGTCCACTTCGCCCTCAGCCTACTCCAGCTAACTTACCTGGTCTCCCGGCTCCCTACTGGCCCTATGCGGACGTCTTCGGTAAGAAGGAAGCTGAGACGTTGCCGCCCCATAGGCCATACGATTGCCCGATCGACCTGGTACCTGGCACCACTCCTCCCCGTGGGCGTATCTACCCGTTATCTGCAGCCGAGACCCGAGCCATGTCTGAGTACATTGAAGAGAATCTGGATAGGGGATTTATCCGAAAATCTACCTCCCCGGCTGGAGCCGGATTCTTCTTTGTCAAAAAGAAAGACGGCTCGCTACGTCCCTGTATTGACTACAGAGGACTCAATCTCATTACGGTAAAAAACAAATATCCCCTGCCACTCATCTCCGAATTGTTTGACCGGCTCAAGGGCGCCAGGATCTTCTCCAAGCTGGATCTTCGAGGAGCGTATAATCTGGTCCGTATCCGTCAAGGAGACGAGTGGAAGACGGCATTCAATACCCGGGACGGTCACTACGAGTACCTTGTGATGCCCTTCGGTCTCTGTAATGCTCCCGCGGTCTTTCAGGAACTAGTCAATGACATCTTCCGTGACCTCCTGTACTCCTGCGTAGTGGTATACCTGGACGATATCTTGGTCTTCTCTCCGGATCTCCCCACACACCGGAGGGATGTTCGTCAGGTCCTGCTTAGGCTTCGGCAGAACCACCTTTACGCCAAATACGAGAAGTGCCTCTTCGATCAGACCTCCCTTCCGTTCTTGGGCTATGTCATCTCCCAAACAGGTCTGCAAATGGATCCCGAGAAGCTCTCTTCCGTTCTAAAATGGCCTCGTCCTGAAGGTTTGAAGGCGATACAGCGATTCCTGGGCTTCGCTAATTATTATCGTCTTTTCATCCCACACTTCTCGTCTCGGACTGCTCCCATATCTGCACTTACCCGTAAGGGGGCTAACCCCAGGATATGGTCGCCTGAAGCCGAGGAGGCCTTCCTTTCCCTAAAGAAAGCCTTCGCCTCTGCTCCCGTCCTGCACCGTCCGGACTGTAATAAACAATTCTACCTGGAGGTTGATGCTTCCTCCTCCGGAGCCGGAGCGGTGCTCACCCAGAAGTCTTCTACCGGGAGAATGGTAACGTGCGGCTTCTTCTCCAAAATCTTCTCCTCGTCGGAGCGCAACTACTCCATTGGAGACCGGGAATTGCTAGCCATCAAATTGGCACTAGGAGAGTGGCGCTATCTGCTTGAAGGGGCTCTCTACCCGGTAATTATCTACACGGATCATAAAAACCTGGCATATCTCCAAAATGCCCAGAGGCTCAATCCTCGCCAGGCCCGGTGGTCGTTGTTTTTTGCCCGCTTCGACTTCACTCTTCATTTCCGTCCGGCGGACAAGAACGTCAAAGCTGATGCCTTGTCTCGGTCTTTCCTGTCCTCCGATCAAGAGGAGGAACCTACGCACATCATCGACTCCTCCAAGGTGATGAATGTGGCTCCCTTGGATCTAACTTGTCTTCCACCCGGTAAGACGTTCATAGCTGTGCCAGATCGGGAGAGGGTTCTTCGCTGGGGACATTCTTCTAAACTAGCTGGCCATGCTGGCCAAAAAAAGACCTTTCAACTTATTGCCCGGCATTACTGGTGGCCTACCCTACGTAAGGACGTGGTAGACTTCGTCGCGGCCTGTTCATCCTGTGCTCGTAACAAAGTTCCCCGACATCTACCTGCCGGCCATCTACTGCCCCTTCCCGTACCTGCTGCTCCTTGGCAACACATCGCTATGGACTTTATCACCGACCTTCCAGTTTCTGCCGGTTGTACCGTCATTTGGGTTGTCGCTGACCGTTTCTCTAAGATGGCCCACTTCATTCCCCTGCCTGGTCTTCCGTCTGCACCCGAGTTGGCTAAAGACTTTATCCGCCACATCTTCCGTCTCCATGGTCTGCCCCTCCACATCGTGTCGGATCGTGGGGTTCAGTTCACCTCTCGTTTCTGGAGAGCCACTTGTAAGCTGCTGGACATTACCCTGGATTTCTCCTCCGCTTACCACCCTCAGTCCAATGGTCAAGTGGAGCGGATCAATCAGATCTTGTCCAGCTACCTCCGGCACTTCGTGGATGCTCACCACTCGGACTGGGTGGATCTTCTACCGTGGGCCGAGTTCTCTTATAACAACCATGAGAGCGAGTCCTCTTCCAAATCCCCGTTCTTTATAGTTGGTGGCCAACATCCCCGGATTCCACTTCCTGTCTCCGTTTCTGTGGACAACCCTGCTGCGGAGTCTCTTGTCAGCGAATTTTCTACTATTTGGGAGAGCACCAGGTCCGCTCTTCTTCTCTCCTCTGAGCGGAACAAGAGATATGCTGATAAGAGACGTCTGGATCCGCCCCAATTCCGTCCGGGAGACAAGGTTTGGCTCTCATCCAAACATGTGCGGCTCAAAATACCCTCCTACAAGTTGGGTCCTCGATTCATCGGCCCCTTCGAAGTCCTCATGCAAATTAACCCTGTGGCCTACAAATTAAAACTCCCGGCCAACCTACGGATCCCCAACTCCTTCCACGTATCTCTCCTCAAACCCGTTGTCTTTAACTCTTTTTCCAAAAATCCAGGTGCCCCTCCTGCTCCGGTTTCCGCTGATGACATCTTTGAGGTAGAGAGTATTCTGGCCTCCAAGAGGGTAAGAGGAAAAACCTTTTTTCTGGTAGATTGGAAGGGGTTTGGTCCTGAGGAGAGAACTTGGGAACCCAGGGAGAACATCAACGCCCCGCTTCTCCTTGAAAAATTTCTTTCTGGCCTAAGAAAGAGGGGGCCTAAAGGGGGGGGTACTGTAGCATCGACGTCTCTGCCCCGTTCTAGGCAGAGACGCCGTCCCTCTCACCTCCCCGCTCCTGGCGCGGCGTCCTCCAGCGCTGCTCTCTCCGCTGCTTCCGGCGCGCGCTCCTTCCCCAGCAGTGTGCTTAGGGTGCGCGCGCGCGCGCTCCCCCTCTCTTAAAGGGACCGCGCGCGCCGTCCTAAGGAGTCCCCGGCCAATTGCCGGAGGACCTCCCATATAAAGGGCACCTCCTCCAAAATGGAGGTGCCCGAGCAATGTTGTTTGCACCTGTGTCTCACCTGTGCTTCAGCCCTCAGGTCCCGTTGCCAGTTACCTGCCAGTTACCTGCCAGATTCCTGCCAGCTTGCTGCCTTTGTCCTGCCTGATATCCAGTCACCTGCCTGCTAGCCTGAGGTCCGACGGTCTGCCTTCCAACTCCTGTCAGTCTGTCTATGGACCAGCTTGCCCGCTCACCTGGGAGCGCACACCTGTTACCTGCCTGCTAGCCTACCTGGAGGCTCCACCGTCACGTGTTGTGACCATCTGCCTTTCCAGAGACTCCTGCCCGCTCACCTGGGAGCGCACACCTGTTACCTGCCTGCTAGCCTACCTGGAGGCTCCGCCGTCACGTGCTGTGACCATCTGCCTTTCCAGAGACTCCTGCCCGCTCACCTGGGAGCGCCCACCTGTTACCTGCCTGCTAGCCTACCTGGAGGCTTCGCCGTCACGTGCTGTGACCACCTACCATTCCAGAGACTCTCGCTTGCTCACCTGGGAGCACACATCTACCATCTGCCTGCTAGCCTACCCGGAGGCTCTGCCATCACAGGTCGTACCTACCCTTTACCCAGAGACTGCCCCGGTCACTTGCCGTAACTCCCTGCCCGTTCATCCAGAGACTGCCCCGGTCACTTGCCGTAACTCCCTGCCCGTTTATCCAGAGACTGCCCCGGTCACTTTCCGTGACCTCCAGCCCGTCCACTCAGAGACTGTCCCGGTCACCTGCTGTGACTGCCTGCCTGTCATCCCTGATTGCCACCCGTTCCCTTACAAGGACCGCCCCCTTGTATAGTAGCTCAGAGGTTCCGCCTCCCAGACCCGTTACAGAGCCCAAGAGTTAAGCATGAACACCACAAGCAACCAGCTCAAATGATCTGAGCGCGTCGCCATGTTTGTGGGTGGGCCTTTTAAAGACTAAGCCCTGCCCACCGATGCGCCATTGGTGACATTACCCGTGGACCAATCAGGCGGTGCCAGGTCACCGGGTCAGGTGGGTGCCAACCCACCAATCATGATCTGCCAGGTCACGGACATGCTCAGTGCGGCAAATCCTGGACTTAGATTCCACAAGCCTTGTCTCCCTCTGCAACCCAGGCTTAACATTGCCAGGCACAACTACCTGGGAGACAAACAGTTCTCGCGGACCAGCTAGGCGTTGGGGCTGACGGCGATGCTGAGCAGTATCAGTCCCGGCTGGACTGAAATGAAGGTCCTGGACCCATTTTGAATCCAGCACCAGACCGACGCTTAACTCTTGTGCTTGATACTGCACCATTATCACACCTCTTTAGGTTAGACCTGTAAAATATGTATTTCTGTAAAAAATATTTAATTACAGATAAAGAGAATCTCAGCTCACCCATTATAGATAAAAGCACCTCATGTCTCAGGACAGAGCACTGAAAACAGAGTGCTTTATATTGTAAAAAGCAGAAAATGATCTTTATTTCACATGGCTAAAACCATAGTAAAAATTGAATACTGAGAAATGAGACTGTGTTTTTAACAAAGTTCTTAATCACAGCACTGTTTCAAATACAATGACTCCCTTAGGAGTCCAATAGGTAGAAAAAGGAATTGACGCCAAACATTAAAAAAATCACGTAATTTAATGCATTAAGTGTATTTTTTTTGTCCACTTTTTAATATGTTTTAGCCATGCTGAATAAAGAACAGATATTTTTAATTATTTTCCTTCTTGACCGTCGCTGGATATCACCAATTGTATATTGGAATGTTTCATTATGTATGCTATTTAGCAATGCTTGTTTGTCAGAATATGTGTCTGTCATGTGGTGCCTAGTTTAAAAATGGGCTTTAGCTCTTTCCCAGAATTCAAGAGGGGATGGAGGAAGAACAGCAACTTGCACATGTTGCAAGTGTCTGTTGAGGATAGTCAAAGTCCATGTTACATGCTGCAGGATTTGTAAAAGGAGGAAGAGCAGCAGCAGGTGGATATGGGAGGATGCATAGACTCAACACAACTTGGGATGAGGCTGATAGTCAGAGTTAAAATGCTAATCAACTGTCACAGAGGAGTGATGAAAACGAAGCATTGGGGATCTTTGTCATGCTAGTGAGCATTGCAAGCTATATGCTGGAAATGGTTGTAGGATGACAGGCGTATTGATAACATCAAATGAAGGGATGGATAGCCACACTTTTAAACCTTAAAAAAACAAAATGGATTTTTTTTCTGCCTTACTAAAAGGGTTTCAAACCAGCTTATTATCAGGATAAGCTGTGTTATTTGCCTTGCTAAGCTTTTTTTGAGTGGATACCTATTGCTCAAACGACTAGTGATGAGTGAACCTGTGGATGTTTGGGTTCGCCGGGTTCAGATGGACTTTTTAAAAAGTCGGGTTCGGAACCCTAACTTGACCCCGGACACCGAACCCTATATAAGTCAATGGGGACCCGAACTTCAGTGCTGTAAAATGGCAGAGTAAGGGCTTAGGGGGCTGCAAAAGGAAGCAAAACAGGGATAAGAACAGGACAATTGCCCTGCAAACAAATGTGGATAGGGAATTGACTTATTGTCACCGTAGCAATCATGGTAAAATAGGAAGTAAATGAATAACATTAAAATTTTAACAGTGACCTCACAGAGACTAAGGCTTGCTACTGCCAGTCCAGTTAAAATATTCACCCACAGAGCACGAGGCTCAGTATCCCCACAGCTCAAAAATGTCTGCTCCAATAGGGTACATTACAAATGCCACCAATGAAAAGCTGGTAGTATGAATGTGAATCGAGCTGGCGGTCCGCAGTGAGGCTTGCTACCAGCAGTCCAATTAAAAATTTCACCCACAGAGCATGTTTTTACATTTTCCCCAGAGAAACTGATTGCAAATTTCACCCATAGAGCATGTTTCCACATTTATTCCACAGAAACTGTTGATAAATTTCACCCACAGAACATGTTTCCACATTTATCCCACAGCAACTGAAAACAAATTTCACACCCAGACAGTGGGGCACAGTATCCCACAGCTCCAAAATGTCTGCTCCAGTAGTGTACGTTACAAATGCTACAAATGCTGCCAATGAAAAGCTGGTAGTATGATCTTGGATCGAGCTGGTGGTCCACAGCGAGGCTAGCTACTGGCAGTCCAGTTAAAAATTTCACCCACAGAACGTTTCTACATTTATCTTACAGATAACAAATTTCACATATAGAGCATGCTTCCACATTTATCCCACAGAAGCTGATAACAAATTTCACCCACAGAGTATGTTTTCACATTTCCCTGAGAAAGCTGATTAAAAATTTCACACCCAGACAATGGGGCACAGTACCCCCACAGACAGGGTTGCAAAGTACACATAGCGGCTTAAAGACACAGTACTCCCACAGATATTGGTTAAAGAATACACACAGTGGATTTGGGCAAAGTACTCTCACAGATATCGGTTAAAAATACACACCACAAAATGTCACACCCCTTTTATTAACTTTTAAGCAAAAACGGCTGCTGCTTATTGCTGGGCAAGTGCCTCCTACCAATGTAACATGTTCAGTTGCAGCTTTTTGACAGTGGGGGGAGGGCATCGGGTGGGTAAAAATAATGTTTTAGTAAAAAAAAAAAGCACTTTTGCGTCCCTGTTTTAATAATCCAATTTAACATGCATACATGAATAGAGTTGGGAGGAATCAATACAAATGACCCACTCCATTGACCCCATCAGTAATCCGTTGTTGCTGAACATGAGCCCTGAGATTTGCCTCCTACCTCCTGGCATATTGACTCTTCCTTTGGTTAGCTAACCTACCATTTGTGATGTTGTGCGAGGCTGGTTAATCTAAAGGAAAGCCACAGATGCCATTAGGTAGGAGACAGCAGTTCTCAGGACTCTTGTCCACCACCATCTACTGATTACTGATGTGGTGACTCCTCAGAGTTAATTTGCACCAACTCTATATGCACAACAACAATGTTTTGGGCAATTATCTTGCCGCATTTGTCTTCCTGGGCTTGTTACTATCTGGAACTTTTAGTTACATATTTTTTGGTCATATGAATTTAATTTGGCCATCAAAAAATAGAAAAAAAACAAAATTTACACATTTAACTGTGGAGGCATGTATTGTGACACCTTTTTAAGTAGTCAAATTTCAGACACGTATATGCTACACCCACACTACAGGTGAATTTTTGTGCCACTCATCCTGTTGCGTGGGAGCTGCACAGCTTGTATTTAGAGTAGGGATTTCTAACTTGTATTTAGTAAAAGCTGTGGAGTTAGTGCACATCAGTTCACACATCCCAGTCCATCGGCCACAGCAGTGGTCAGTGGCTGTTGGATAGAAGGGGAAGAACCACCTTTTACCTGACGGCATCCGTGACTCTTCTTTTCATTAGCCGGTCCAGTGTGACGCCATATATGTGTCACGCTGTACTGATGACGTTGTGTAAGGCCAGCTAATCAAAAGAAGAGCCGTGGATGCCATCAGATAAGAAGTGGTTCTCCCATTCCCATCCATGCTTGAGGTCGTACTCGTAATCTAGTATTAGTTCTATAGAGGTGGCCATCTTTGAAAACTGTCTCCCTTATTGGCTTATGTATGGTAGCGACTATTTATAGCATTTTTAGTAGTGCCTACCTCATCTGATGTCACTTTCTTTCCCTTTTTTCAATTGCATTACATCTGGTGAGTTTTCATAATATTATGTTCTAATACGTTACCTCTCCCAATGAGCAGTATGTGGATTCCGCTATTCTATTATTGTATACTACCTCTGCACAGTCCTACCATCTGTATGCTCTAAAGTGCAACTGAGTTTGTAGCTCCCTACTTTAAAAGACCTCTATTCCTGCTACATTATTTTAACCTAGACCCCTGACCCATAATGGTTAAATACAAGTGCAAACATGGCTCACTCTTGTCTGAGCATTTTCTATACTCAGGTTTTAACTCATTGCCATCTTATTTTAGTCACCCAATTGATTATATGACTTTGATACGTGAAATCCTTTGCCTGATTTTCTCTGCATATTCTGTGCTATGCCTTGTATATTGATTAGAAGATATACAGTCATGGCCAAAAGTGTTGGCAGCCTTGAAATTGTTCCAGAAAATGAAGTATTTCTCCCAGAAAATTATTGCAACCACACATATTTTGTTATACACATATGTTTATTTCCTTTGTGTGTTTTGGAACAACACAAAAAAACAGAGAATAAAAGGTAAACTAGACGTAATTTCACACAAAACCCCAAAAATGGGCCTGACAAATTTGAGGTGTGTCAGTGCGAACTATCCGTCAATATTTAAATGAAATTAAATGCTATAGCAGGAGACCAAAGAAGGGCCCACTGGTGACACAGAGACATAAAAAAACTAGACTGCAGTTTGCCAGAATATACAGTGGTGGCCAAAAGTATTGGCACCCCTGCAATTCTGTCAGATAATACTCAGTTTCTTCCTGAAAATGATTGCAATCACAAATTCTTTGGTCTTATTATCTTCATTTAATTTGCTTGCAAGGAAAAAACACAAAAGAGAATGAAGCAAAAATCAAATCATTGATCATTTCACACAAAACTCCAAAAAAGGGCTGGACAAAAGTATTGGCACCCTCAGCCTAATACTTGGTTGCACAACCTTTAGCCAAAATAACTGCGAACAACCGCTTCCGGTAACCATCAATGAGTTTCTTACAATGCTCTGCTGGAATTGTAGACCATTCTACTTTGGCAAACTGCTCCAGGTCCCTGATATTTGATGGGTGCCTTCTCCAAACTGCCATTTTGAGATCTCTCCACAGGTGTTCTATTGGGATTCAGGTCTTGACTCATTGCTGGCCACCTTAGAAGTCTCCAGTGCTTTCTCTCAAACCATTTTATAGTGCTTTTTGAAGTGTTTTTTGGGTCATTGTCCTGCTGGAAGACCCATGACCTCTGAGGGAGACCCAGCTTTCTCACACTGGGCCCTACATTATGCTGCAAAATTTGTTGGTAGTCTTCAGACTTCATAATGCCATGCATACGGTCAAGCAGTCCAGTGCCAGAGGCAGCAAAGCAACCCCAAAACATCAGGGAACCTCCGCCATGTTTGACTGTAGGGACCGTGTTCTTTTCTTTGAGTGCCTCTTTTTTTTCCCTGTACACTCTATGTTGATGCTTTTCCCCAAAAAGCTCTACTTTTGTCTCATCTGACCAGAGAACATTCTTCCAAAGCGTTTTAGGCTTTCTCAGGTAAGCTTTGGCAAACTCCAGCCTGGCTTTTTTATGTCTCAGGGTAAGAAGTGGGGTCTTCCTGGGTATCCTACCATACAGTCCCTTTTCATTCAGACGCTGACGGATAGTACGGGTTGACACTGTTGTACCCTCGGACTGCAGGGCAGCTTGAACTTGTTTGGATGTTAGTCGAGGTTCTTTATCCACCATCCGCACAATCTTGCGTTGAAATCTCTCGTCAATTTTTCTTTTCCGTCCACTTCTAGGGAGGTTAGCCACAGTGCCATGGGCTTTAAACTTCTTGATGACACTGCGCACGGAAGACACAGGAACATTCAGGTCTTTGGAGATGGACTTGTAGCCTTGAGATTGCTCATGCTTCCTCACAATTTGGTTTCTCAAGTCCTCAGACAGTTCTTTGGTCTTCTTTCTTTTCTCCATGCTCAATGTGGTACATACAAGGACACAGAACAGAGGTTGAGTCAACTTTAATCCATGTTAACTGGCTGCAAGTGTGATTTAGTTATTGCCAACAGCTGTTAGGTGCCACAGGTAAGTTACAGGTGCTGTTAATTACACGAATTAGAGAAGCTTCACATGATTTTTCAAACGGTGCCAATACTTTTGTCCACCCCCTTTTTTAGGTTTGGTGTGGAATTGTATCCAATTTGACTTTAGGACAATTCTTTTTGTGTTTTTTTCATTGAAGACAAATTAAATGAAGATAATAATACCAAAGAATTTGTGATTGCAATCATTTTCAGGAAGAAACTGAGTATTATCTGACAGAATTGCAGGGGTGCCGATACTTTTGGCCAGCACTGTACGTGTGTAAGCCAAAATCCTTCTGGGAAAGCATCCTGTGGACAGATGAGACTAAGATGGAGCTTTTTGGTAAAGCAATCATTCTACTGTTTGCCGAAAATAGAATGGGTCCTACAAAGAAAAGAACACAGTACCTGCAGACAAAAATGGTGAAGGTTCAAAGATGTTTTGTGGTTGTTTTGCCACTGGGTGCCTTGACTGTGTTCAAGGCATCATGAAATCTGAAGTTTATTAAAGGATTTTGGGTTGCAATGTAGTGCCTAGTGTCAGAAAGCTGGGTTTTCATCCGAGGTCTTGGGTCTTCCAGCAGGACAATGATCCCAAACATACTTCAAAAAGCACCCAGAAGTAGATGAAAGCAAAGTGCTGGAGAATTCTGAAGTGGCCATCAATGAGTCTGGATCTATATCCCATTGAATACATGTGGAGAGATCTTAAAATTGCTGTTGGGAGAAGGCACCCTTCAAATATGAGAGACTTGGAGCAGTTTGCAAAAGAAGAGGGGTCCAAAATTCCAATGTAGAGGTGTAAGAAGCTTGTTGATGGTTATAGGAAGCAATTGATTTCAGTTATTTATTCCAAAGAATGTGCAACCAAATATTAAGTTGAGTGTGCCAAAAATTTTGTCCTGCCCATTTTTAAGATTTTCTGTGAAATTATGTCCAATTTGTCTTTGTTTTCTGTTTTTTTTTGTGTTGTTCCAATACACACAAAGGAAATAAACATGTGTGTAACAAAACATGTGTAATTGCAATAATTTTCTAGGAGAAATACTTCATTTTCTGGAACAATTTCAAGGGTGCCAACACTTTTGGCCGTGATTGTATAAGGATATGTCACTTCTTTGTAGTTTGTGTCTTTTTTGTAATTTGTTTGATGATGATCTAATATAGTAGACTAAAATCACACAATGATACACACTTTGCATTCTATGGCATAAGTAAATATTGTCATGCTTGCAAACCTATAGAATGCTGAATTTTTCATTTTTCAAAAATACAAGTGTTAATAGTTCTTTTCTAGAAATTAACAAATTGGAAATTGAATGAACAAAATTGAAATCAAAATCAAATCAATATTTGGTGTGACCACCCTTTGCCTTCTAAACATCATAAATTCTTCTAGATACACTTCGCACACTTGTTCACAGTTTTTGAACTGAACATTGTTCTAAACATCTTGTTGAACTAGCCACAGATCTTCTGTTGATATAGGCTTGTGCAAATTATTATGTCTCTTCCTGGACCATAATCCTGGGCAGACTTAATGATTTTGAGATCACAGCTTTGTGAGGGCCATATCATCACTTTAAAGACTCCTCGTTCTTCTGTACACTGAAGATAGTTCTTAATGACATTGATTGTATGTTTGGTATCATTGTCCTGTTGTAGAATATATTTGGAGGAAGTTTGATGCCTATCTGATGGTATTACATCATGTAAAAGTATCTGACTGCAGACATTAATTATTGTACTGCACTCCATCCCTTTGCTGAACAAACTACAGTACCTTATGTTACAAGAAAATATTTTATATTTTGTTTCATCAGTCTGGAGCACCTACATCCACTGTTTGCGCCCCAATTCCTATGCTTTCGTGCATAGTTTAGTTACTCAGCCCTATTTCCATGTCAAACATATATTTTTTTGCTGCATTTCTTCCATGAATACCACTTCTGGTCAGATTTTTTGGAACACTTGCTCGTTGTTGGTGAATCCTACTGGTTGCTGCCAGTTCTGAGCTGAGGGCACTGCTGAATATGTTTCGAAGGGAAGTGTCTTTCATCTGCTGCACCAAGTTTCCTTGGCTAACCACTCAGTCTACGGTTTTCCATTTCTTGATTCTTCATGAAAAGAGCTGGAACAGTAAATCTTTAAACCTCAGTCTGGTTTTAAAATCTTTGCCTTGGAGAAATCTTGCTGTTGCAGTATAAGTACCATGTCTTGATGCTGTGCTCTGCCTTGCCATAGTGTATAGCCTGTCACCTTCATAACCGTTTCTGTTTCAGTTAATGACTGTTTCCACCTACTGTATATATGAAAATAATTATCAATATCACTTGTTTGGTATAATTGGTTACTCATACACCTGATTATAGTTCAAAAAAATCCCAGTGTTTGTGCAAGTATGACAGATGCTTTTTTGAAGGCAAAGGATGTTCACACCAAATTCTGATTCAGACTTCTCTTTTGTTTATACATGTCTTATACATGTTCTATACATGTATTTAATCGATAACAATAAATTATTAACAATTCTATTATTGAATTTATTCTTATTTTACATTGTTTTTTTCCACACCTGCTTAAAACTTTTGCACAATGCTGTATGTTGAGGTCACTATGACATTTTTAAGGCTGTGTTTGTATTAAAGACTCTAAAGAGATACAATACAGTCCTAAGAGACCTGCGATTGATGCATATCTTTTCTATGTAATTAAGGCTGTGTGCCCACGTAGCATTTTTCAAGCGTTTTTGATGCGGAATTTCCGCAGCGTAAACGCTTGAAAAACGCTTGGTAACACGCACCCCATGGTCCCCAATGGGATTCCGCAAGTTCTATGCACATGCTGCGGATTTTTCCGCAGCGTTTATGCTGCGTTCAAAAATCCGCAGCATGTCATTTAATTTTGCGTTTCCGCAAGCAGAATTGCCTTTGTTCAATGCATAAAAAACGCAAGGCAATTCCGCATGTGGAAAACGCGTGATAAACGCGCGAAAAAAGCGCGATAAACGCGTGCGGAATTCCGCATGCGTTTTTCCGGGAGAGGACTTGCATTTATGCAGCAGAAATTTTCTGCTTCATAAATGCAACGTGGGCACATAGCCTAAAGGCTTAGGGGTACTTGAATGAGATTGAGATTCTATAATCTCTAATGGTCCATCTCTTAGGATGGATATTCCTTGTAAATTTTCAAACATGCTCTGTTTTCATATTTTCGCATTTTTATATTGGATTAAACAAACATCACATAGATATTGTTTAGCATTGATAGTTTTAATAACTAAACAACATTAATGCGAATTATGCTACACTATGAAATGTTCTATCTACAAGCCTCTTTATTGTACTAATGTTTCACCTTTGGGATAGTTGGGTAGATAAAGACTCCAGTCTACATGTCAAGTACTTTTTTCCTTGGGCCACTTTGCACCTACTTCTCTTTTAGTTACGCATTCTAGCCATGTTTAGGTTCAAAGAGATTTTGTTAGTATTCATTGTCAGAATAGCTTCATAGTAAAGAGACTTTAAAGGTCACTTTAGATGTCCTGAATTTTGCCCCCTTATATATACAATATATATGAAGCTTAGTCTCCAAAATGTAAAGATTCTAGTCTAGATTGCTTGCTTTTACTTACTTTTATTCTAAAACAGGTAAACATTTCTCCAAATTTTGCCTTATATACTTAACTTGAGGTTACATTATAATGCATTAAAATGAATAGATTTGTAGAAAATAATTTTGTTCATAGAATAATCCTGAATGATTCTCTAAGGACGATATTTTCTATAGCACAGCATTGTATATACAGGGTGGTCCAAAAGTAGGTGGCCAGAAAATAATAACATTTATTTTGATTTATATATAAAATTATATTTACTAACACAAGCATAACATTGACAATTGCATTTTATTCTGAACAATAATACAAAAGCCCTTAAATTTTATCAACGCAGGTGCTCAAACAGTTTTCCATTATAATTTGCACAGCTTTGAAATCTGCCTCTTAAGCTTTGACAAACTTTTTTGCACAAGTCTCTTTGGGTATTAATTTCTTGAAATGCATTCTTCAAATCACTGACACTTTTTGGTTTTCGACTATAAACTTTGCCCTTGAGTACTCCCCAAAAGAAAAAATCCATTGGGGTCAAGTCTGGTGAACGTGCCGGCCAATCAAGTGGGCCTTTTCGGCCAATCAATTTATTAGGAAATGTTCCATCAAGATACTCGCGGACTACTCTTGAATAATGTGGAGGAGCAGTACCGCATTTATATCTTTTTTTATGTTTTGGCGCTTTTACACAATAAAAACTATTTTCTAGAAAAAATAATTTTTTTGTATCGCTTTATTCTGAGAGTTATAACTTTTTTATTTTTCAGATGATGGAGCTGTATGGGGCCTTGTTTTTTGTGGGACAAGATGACATTTTCAGCGGTACCATATTTATTTACATTCGTCTTTTTGACCGCGTGTTATTCCATTTTTTGTTTGGAGGTATGATGATAAAGCATTGTTTTTTGCTTCGTTTTTTTATTTATTTATTTTTTTTACCGTGTTCACTTAAGGGGTTAACTAGTGGGACAATTTTATAGATCTGGTCGTTACGGACGCGGCAATACCAAATATGTGTACTTTTACTGGTTTATTTTTATTTTTTTCATAATAAATTAATATTATACAATATTTTGGGGGGAGGGGATTATTTTTTTTCATTTTTTTTTTTATATTTTTCCAATTTTTTTTTTATGGCACTTTCACTTTTTGCAGCCTGACCGGCTAGATATCGTAGAGAGCAGCAGCTCCCTATGCCATGCAGCCTGTCAGCCCTGCACACGGGGAGACGTTATTTTGGTTATGCACTGCGCATGACCAAAGTAACTTCCTGCCTCCTGGTGACCCGGATGTTGTCATGACGACATCGGATCATCATGACAACATTCGGGAGCCGCCACAGACATCGCTGGACGCTGGAGGGGAGGTGAGTACAGGCGCTTACCTCCCCACTAGCCCCCGCAATGCTGCAATCGACTTCGATTGCAACATTTCGGGGGTTAATGTGCCGGGAGTGGTGCCGGACTGCTCCCGGCACATAGAACTGGGTGTCAGATGTGACAACCAGCTGATACCCGGCGGCGATCGCCCCACACCGCTTGTATGCGGGCGAGATCACAGCACGCATAATACAACCCCTGGCAAAAATTATGGAATCACCGGGCTCGGAGGATGTTCATTCAGTTGTTTAATGTTGTTGAAAAAAAGCAGATCACAGACATGGCACAAAACTAAAGTCATTTCAAATGGCAACTTTCTGGCTTTAAGAAACACTAAAAGAACTCAAGATAAAAACTGTGGTACTCAGTAAGGGTAATTTTTTTTCAGACCAAGCAGAGGGAAAAATTATGGAATCACTCAATTCTGAGGAAAAAATTATGGAATCATGAAAAACAAACACACAAAAGAACACTCCAATACATCTCTACTATTTTGTTATACCCCCTCTGGCTTTAAGAACAGTTTGCAGTCTCTGAGGCATGGACTTAATGAGTGACAAACAGTACTCTTCATATATCTGGCTCCAACTTTCTCTGATTGCAGTTGACAGTTCAGCTTTGCAGGTTGGAGCCTTGTCATGGACCATTTTCTTCAACTTCCACCAAAGATTTTCAATTGGATTGAGATCCGGACTATTTGCAGGCCATGACATTGACCTTATGTGTCTTCTTTCAAGGAATGTTTTCACAGTTTTTGCTCTATGGCAGGATGCATTATCATCTTGAAAAATGATATCATCATCCCCAAACATCCTTTCAATTGATGGGATAAGAAAACTGTCCAAAATATCAATGTAAACTTGGGCATTTATTGAAGATGTAATGACAGCCATCTCTCCAGTGCCTTTACCTGACATGCAGGCCCATATCATCAATGACTGTGGAAATTTGCATGTTCTCTTCATGCAGTCATCTTTATAAATCTCATTGGAACGGCACCAAACAAAAGTTCCAGCATCATCACCTTGCCCAATGCAGATTCTCGATTCATCCCTGAATATGACTTTCATCCAGTCATCCACAGTCCACAATTACTTTTCCTTAGCCCATTGTAAACTTGTTTTTTTCTGTTTATGTGTTAATGATGGCTTTTGTTTAGCTTTTCTGTATGTAAATCCCATTTCCTTTAGGTGGTTTCTTACAGTTCGGTCACAGACATTGACTCCAGTTTCCTCCAATTCGTTCCTCATTTGTTTTGTTCATTTCCTGTTTTGGAGACATATTGCTTTAAGTTTCAGGTCTTGATGCTTTGATGTCTTCCTTGGTCTACCAGTATGTTTGCCTTTAACAGTCTTCCCATGTTGTTTGCATTTGGTCCAGATTTTAGACACAGCTGACTGTGAACAGCCAACATCTTTTGAAACATTGTGGGATGATTTATCTTCTTTTAAAAGTTTGATAATCCTCTCCTTTGTTTCAATTGACATCTCTCATGTTGGAGCCATGATTCATGTCAGTCCACTTGGTGCAACAGCTCTCCAAGGTGTGATCACTCCTTTTTAGATGCAGACTAATGAGCAGATCTAATTTGATGCAGGTGTTAGTTTTGGAAATGAAAATGTACAGGGTGATTCCATAATTTTTTCCTCAGAATTGAGTGATTCCATAATTTTTTTCCCTCAGCTTGGTCTGAAAAAAATTACCCTTACTAAGTACCACATTTTTAATCTTTATTTCTTTTAGTGTTTCTTCAAGCCCTAAAGTTGCCATTTGAATTGACTTTAGTTTTGTGCCATGTCTGTGATCTGCTTTTTTTCAACAACATTAAACAACTGAATGAACATCCTCCGAGCCCGGTGATTCCATAGTTTTTGCCAGGGCTTGTAGTACGTAGCTCGTCCATAAGTCCCAGGGCACAGCTACGTACTATTACTGCCTTGGTCGTAAAGGGGTTAACCCTTCTTGTTGGAAATATGACATACATGTAAAAATGCATTTTATAATTTGTAAACTGCAATGTTTAGTACTTCCATCCCTTTTAAATTTTGACATTTGTCACATTTATTGTATTGGGTTTTGCAATAGGAAGAAGGATCTGGATTGGGTCCAAAAAACACTATTTATGGAAAACACTATGCACAGAAAGTAACTTCTTAATAGAGAAGCATTCTTTTAGAATTCTTGGAATAGTGCCTGAAAAAGATCCATCTTCTTCCCTTTTGCACTACAAATGTTAGAAATCCTAAAGCTTTTTCACAGTATTGTGAGACTGCTTGGGCTTCCTTTCAGTTTGTTTTAAACCATGTTTAGATTCACATTTGTATTAACATAGTAAACATAACATTTCCAAATAAATGCTTTTACTTCTTTCTCTGATTCTATTCCTTTTTTTGTAAAAAGAAATGAAAAAATAAAACAAAAACAGTGCTGCCAGATGCATATATGAGCAAGTCTTTAATGTTGTACTAAACTGTTGATGAATGACCCCTCTACCATTGGCAGCTTTTCCAGCATCTAAGTAAGATTATTGATTTATTAAGACCTAATTAAACTTAGCATCTTTATATAAAACTGCATTATAGTTTTTTTTAAAATATTACCTTTTTGTGCTACATTTGAGCATCACCTAAGTTTCCTCCATAGAGACGATCAAATCTTTTGAAATTCAAATTCTAATTATAAAAAAAAGTGATTTGCTACTGTGGCGCCCTGGTGCCACAGAACCTAGAAGGGTGCATAGATGGATTTCTCCACAAGAGGCCCTCACTACATGCAAACACCTCCACCTTCCACCTCATACCAGCAGAGGGAGCTCTGATAGGGATATATAAAGGGAAGGTGGAGCCAGGCAGTTCTGTTCAGTCTTGAGAATAGTTTCAGTTTACAGTGTGCTCAGACAGAGTGAGAGCAGCACGTAGGCTGCTGTGTGAGGCAAGCTAGGCCTCCAGCAGTACTGAAGCCTAGTGAGGGCCCCGAGCGTGGCCGAAGGCGAGTGGAAGAAAGGAGTCATAAAAGGGGCAGAGGAGCATACCAGGCTCACCCCAGTATATCTATCGGACACCGGGTCCGAGCCTAGAGGGACTAGTGTTGAGCCACCCCCGTAGTGTTCGAGTTCGGTTCGGTTCGTCGAACACCCGTATGTTCGTCGAACTGTTCGTCGAACTGTTCATTGAACACCTTCGAACACCGTTAAAACCAATGGCAGGCAAACAAAAACACATAGAAACACATAGAAAACACCTTCAAAGGTGTCCAAAAGCTGACAAACTGCTCAGAAGACACAACTAACTGATGGAAAAGTGACAAGTACATATAGTCATGCGAAAAGAAAAGAGGTGGAGGAGTAAAAGGAGGGGGAGACACAGATATAGGCATGTCATGCCCTTCTAAAACCAAAAAAGTGCGAAGCTGACAAGGCCAGTCCGTTCCTGCCCGTGCCACCTCCGTGTCACCGGGTTTGTGCCAGAGCCGCGGTGGACCCTGACGGCCAGCCCCCCTCTCCCAATACGGGTGCCTGTCCGCTGGTGGATCGAGCCCCCGTGTGGTGGTGGGGAGTAACATGTGCAGAAGAAAGACCATCTTCCAGCCAAACTAATATGTCTACTTCTTTTCGTGGACAATGTGATACGATCCCTTTCTTACGGACATGCCCATCGCTACAAATTCCAGATGAGGCACAAAAACAGCAGGTGCTTCAACGGATATCAAGTGCTCCTTCAAGTGGGCTCTCCTCCACCTCAACTTCAACATCACAAATACTCCAGTCCTCAGAGGTGTCACCCCAATCGCACTTGCTTCCTCACAGCTCCCAAGTCTCCAGCTGCCCTTCTGAGTATGGGGTAACACAGATGGTTGAGTCTGCACAGCTGTTTACTCATACTATAGCCTGGGAAATGGAGGTCTGCTCCAGAGCTTCTGTTAATCCAGACGAGGAAATGATCTGCACTGATGCCCAGAATCTTTATAAGTCGGATCCACGACCAGATGAAGAAGGTTCTGAGCATAATGTAGACCCTCGTTCCCAAACTGTAACTCCTGTTGGTGGAGACAATGATGAAGACGATGATGAGACTCAAATACCTGATTGGAGCGACAACTTGACTTTTCGGTCAGGGCAGGAAGAGGTTGGCTCTGAGGACGACAGGTGTAAGAACACACAGCGTGATGATGACTGGTTGGAGATCCCACTTACTGTCAACCAACAGTCAGCCAGTCGATGAGGTCAGCAGAGGAGGTGGAGGAGGATGTGACTAGCCCAGGGGATGGGGATGACTCAGTACCCGGGCCTTTGCCTGGTCTTGGGGATGTTGCGGTGGTCGGCTCCCAGGCCCGTACCCTGGGGTCACTCTTTAAAAGGGTGGATAATTGTTAATTTTATAAGAGTTCGTGACGCCACCTGTGGTATCTGGTGAGAAGCACCCGCTCTGCAGTAGTCCACTGAGGCTGGTGATAAGGCAGCTCGATTGTATAGCTCCCCACAGGTGGAGCTAGGCCTCAGAAAAGCGTATGCAGGGGGAATGCAGGACAGGCGAGACCCAGCTGGGTCAGAGCAAGAACAGGAACAGACACGGTAGTCACTTCAGTACCTTTTACTGGTGGAAATTCAGGCACATCCCGGAGCACTGTAGGGTGAAGGGTGCATATCAGGATGCTCCCCAATGAGCGGGTATAGGGCCTCCTGTTTCTTGCCTCTGCGTAGTAAGTTTCTGACCTGCCTGGAGCTAGGCCTAACTTTGTCTCTGTCCTGCGCTGGCTGACCTTATGGTAGGGCCTTCTTTTGGAGTTCACGCTCCCAGTATGCAGGGCCTAGCGTCTCCTGGCTCTGTTACGTATCAGCACCTTAGCGATCCTGGGACTTGTAGTTCTCCAGTGATTCTGGTTATGCCTTACTGGGTCATAGAGATCCCGGTAAACTCGTATCCGGTGTCCGGTAAATGCTTCAGGGTGAGCTGGTTAAGCTCCTCTGCCCCTTATTTACTAACTCGTCACTCGCCTTCGGCCTACTCGGGCCCTCACTAGGCTATACACACTAATGGCAGCTTGCCGCGCTTCACCGATCTTATGGCGCCGGCACACCTTAAGCTCTAAATGGGCTTCCTGAATCTAGCTGGCAGGAGCCTCGTGCTCCACTGCTGAACTATTAACTGAGTTCTCTAGACTAGACTGAGCTCCACTG